>NC_052086.1:76080204-78667704 GCF_015852505.1 Tachyglossus aculeatus
GACTCTCAAGCCAGTTCTCTTTTCACTAGGCCACATGCTCCACAAGATCAAGACCGAGCCTTCGGTCATGACAGGAGACTCCATCATCAGTTTCATCACCACGTATCTTGAATTAGCTACACCACCCTTCCTTTCTATTGGTGCATAGAACTGCGAGTTAACCACGTTTGCAGAGCAGTCTGTGAGGGCTACAGTATTAATAGAACTTTTCAATAGGATAGTCTCTCTCACCTAGGGCTGTCCAGAACTTTAAAACGCTCATTTGTTAAGGATAATAATAGTGGTATCTGTAAGCAGTTACTAAGAGCCAAGCACTGTTCTAAACTCTGGGGTAGATACAAGATAATCAGGCCAAACACAGTCCCTGTACCAAATGAGGTTCACAGCCTGAAGAGGAGGAAGAACAGGGATTTAATCCCCACTTTACAGATGAAAAAACTGAAGCATAGAGAAGTTAAGCGGTTTTCCCATATCAAACTAGACAAGGGGCAAAGGTAGGATTAGAACCCAGGTCCCCCAACTCCCAGGCCCGTGTCTTTCCACTAGGCCAGGCTGCTTTTCAGGACAGAAAATCAAGAACTGAAGGAGAAACCTCAAGAGTCTTGCCTCTCTGTCATTGTCTAACTAGACACGTGGACGGTGAAAACACCGGACATGAAGCTCATGAACTAAACCCAACTGGGTAAATGGAAAAGGGTGGAACCAAAAGCATTAATATGGAGTGGAGTAAGGTCTCTTCGGCTAATCGTATTTATTGAGGCACGATTAGCCTTTGTGCCTACATCCTACTCTATCCTAATCCTCCTCGACCTCTCAGCTGTCTTCAACATTGTGGACCACCCCCTTCTCCTCAACACGCTATCCAACCTTGTCTTCACAGACTCTGTCCTCTCCTGGTTCTGCTCTCATCTCTCTGGCTGTTCATTCTCAGTCTCCTTTGCGGGCTCCTCCTCCCCCTCCCATCCCCTTACTGTAGGGGTTCCTCAAGAGTCAGTTCTTGGTCCCCTTCTGCTCCCTATCTACACTCACTCCCTTGGTGAACTCATTCACTCCCACGGCTTCAACTATCATCTCTACGCTGGTGACACCCAAATCTACATCTCTGCCCCTGCTCTCTCTCCCTCCCTCCAGGCTTGTATCTCCTCCTGCCTTCAGGACATCTCCATCTGGATGTCTGCCCACCATCTAAAACTCAATATGTCCAAGACTGAACTCCTTATCTTCCCTCCCAAACCCTGCCCTCTGCCTGACTTTCCCATCACTGTTGATGGCACTACCATCATTCCCGTCTCACAAGCCCGCAACCTTGGTGTCATCCTCGACTCTGCTCTCTCGTTCACCCTTCACATCTAATCCGTCACCAAAACCTGCCGGTCTCAACTCCGCAACATTGCCAAGATCCGCCCTTTCCTCTCCATCCAAACTGCTACCCTGGTGGTTCAATCTCTCATCCTATCGTGACCAGATTACTGCATCAGCCTCCTCTCTGATCTCCCATCCTCCTGTCTCTCCCCACTTCAATCTATACTTCACGCTGCTGCCCGGATCATCTCTGTGCAGAAACACTCTGGGCATGTTACTCCCCTCCTCTAAAATCTCCAATGGCTACCAATCCCCCTACACATCAGGCAAAAACTCCTCTCTCTCTGCTTCAAGGCTCTCCATCACCTTGCCCCCTCCTACCTCACCTCTCTTCTTTCCTTCTACAGCCCAGCCTGCACCCTCAGCTCCTCTGCCACTAACCTCCTCACTGTGCCTCGTTCTTGCCTGTCCCGCCGTCGACGCCCAGCCCACATCCTCCCCCTGGCCTGGAATGCCCTCCCTCTGCACATCCGCCAAGCTAGCTCTCTTCCTCCCTTCAAAGCCCTACTGGGAGCTCACCTCCTCCAGGAGGCCTTCCCAGACTGAGCCCCCTCCTTCCTTTCCCCCTCCTCTCCCTCCCCATCCCCCCCACCTTACCTCCTTCCCCTCCCCACAGCACCTGTATATATGCATATATGTTTGTACATATTACTCTATTTTACTTGTACATATTTATTCTATTTATTTTATTTTGTTAATATGCTTTGTTTTGTTGCCTGTCTCCCCCTTCTAGACTGTGAGCCCGCTGGTGGGTAGGGACCATCTCTGTATGTTGCCAACTTGTACTTCCCAAGTGCTTAGTACAGTGCTCTGCACACAGTAAGTGCTCAATAAATACGATTGAGTGAATGAATGAACACTCGCCCCCTCTCTTTTACCCTCCTTAGCAGCCATCTTCAACTGTTCAAACATGCTCATGTCTCTCATGTCTTAAAAAAAAAAACCCTCCCTTGACCCCGTGAGTCCCTCCAGCTTTCAGATCATCTCCCTCCTACCATTTCTCTCCAAAATCCTGGAGTGAGTTGTCTACTGTGGATCACGCCTTTCTCCAGGAAATGTTATCCAACCTTGGCTTCACTGACTCTGTCCTCTCCTGGTTCTCCTCTTATCTCTTTGGCCATTCATTCTCAGTCTCCCTCACAGGCTCCTCCTCTGCCTCCCACCCCCTCACTGTGGGGGTCCCTCAGGGTTCAGTTCTGGGTCTCCTTCTATTCTCCATCTGCACCCACTACCTTGGAGAACTCAGTCGCTTCCATGGCTTCAACTACCATCACTATGTGGCTGATACTCAAATCTACATTTCCAGCCCTAATATCTCTCCCTCTCTGCAGTCTTGCATTTCCTCCTACACCTCTACTTGGATGTCCTTCCATCACCTCAAGCTAAACATGTACAAAACAGAACTCCTTATCTTCCCTCCTGAACCCTGTCCTCCCTGACTTTTCCATCACTGTAGAAGGCACCACCACCCTTCCTGTTTCACAAGCTTGTAACCTAGGTGTTATTCTTGACTCCTCTCTCTCATTCAACCCTAACATTCAATCTGTCACTAAATCCTGTCAGTTCCACCTTCACAACATGGCTAAAATCTGCCCTTTCCTCTCCATTCAAACTGATACCATGATTATATGATTACTTCTCCTATCCCAACTTGATTATTATATCAACCTCCTTGCTGGCTTCCCTGCCTCCTGTCTCTCCCCACTCCAGTCCATACTTCACTCTGTCGCCTGGATTATTTTTCTACAAAAACACTCAGTCCATGTTTCCCCGCTCCTCAAGAAACTCCATTGGTTGCCCAACCACCTCTGCATCAAATAAAAACTCCTTACCGTTGGCTTCCAAACATGCAATCACCTTGCCTACCTCACTTCTTTCCTACTACAGCCCAGCCCACACACTTCGCTCCTCTGCCATCTGTCTCACTGTGCCTCGATCTCATCTATCTCTCTGCTGACCCCTTGCCCACATCTGCCTCTGGCCTAGAAAATCCTCCCTCCTCAAATTCGACAGACAATTACTTTCCTCTCCTTCAAAGTCTTATTGAATGCACATTTCCTCCAAGAGGCCTTCCCTGACTAAGCCCTCCTTTCCTCTTCTTCCATTCCCTTTCTACATTGCCCTGACTTGCTCCCTTTATTCATCCCCGACTCCTGACCCTACAAGCACTTATGTCTTGTCTCATCTTACGCTGTCGAGTCATCTCCAACCCACAGAGAGGCGAGGGATGCATCTCTCCCAGAACTCCCCACCTCCATCTGCAGTTGTTCTGGTGGTGTACCTATAGAGTTATCTTAGTAAAAATATGGAAGTGGTTTACCATCAGCATTTATGTACATATCTGTAATTTATTTATTCATATTATTGTCTGGCTCCCCCTCCAGACGTGACTTCCTGGCATTTGATCTCTCTCCAATAGGCCGCACTGCTTCTCTAAGCCTTCTCCTACTCCTCCCACTCCCGAGGCAACAACTGCCACCCACAGCATCACTCCCAGGACCTTAGAAGAGATTTTAAAGTATTCATCCCTCTACCTTTAACCCTCCCAACCCCAGCCACATTCCCAGCTTCCTTTTCTTTTTCCTGCAAGTTTCCTTACTTGATCCGTCCAAAATGTCTCAAACTCTTTTACCTTTTCCCCACTCCCACCCACACATATTGCATTCTCCCGCCTGCTACTTATCCTAGAAACAGGCTCCCATTTCATATCTTCCAAGTCTATTTTCCTCCACCGTCCTCCGGGTTGGGAAAGGCACTCTAAATGGGGGCATAGCCTGTGCTTTGGGGACTAGAGAGCTGAACGCCAACTGCATAGAGTCATGTGAAACCATCAGTCGCCATTACAAGTCAAAGCAGAAATAAGTGGTTTTAAAGGATCATAGATAGGGAGTTTGAGAGAAGTCCTGACGTTTCTCTGATGCATTTATGGCACTAATAGGAAGGAAAACAAGGCAAATTCTGTGTACGGGAAGCACAGGAGAAACTGAGAAATGGAGAGTTGACTTCCTAAAATGCAGTTCTTCTCCTATTCATGTAATTTTCAATGGTATTGAGGGGAAGAATGGAGAATGTGAGGTAGGCGATGAATGGGATTGATGCTACCATTCTTGTTTGCTTGTTGTGGTGCTGCTTTTAATCACTAAGTTTTGTGTTGGAGAACCAGATTTCACAGATTTTTTGGCCGAAGAGAACTTATTTTTCTGACTCATCTGCCTTTGAAGGAAGTGTCTCTTCTAGGTAAATTAGTTGTTCTGAAACACTTTGCTTGATACAACTTTCTGGACATCAGACATGGATACTTAGAACTAACTGAAAATGAGTATTGGAGCCCCCCCCCCCCCGCCCAATCAGCTCTCTCTCCCCCTACCCACTCTTCCTCCTCTCCTATTACAGCTCAGCTATCACGCTTCACATCTCTCATATCTCTCTCCTCTTTCTTACTGTGAACCCCCTTGCTCACATCCTCCCTCCTACAGGGGACTCCTTCCCACTTCATATGCGACAGATCGCCACTCTCCTCATTTTCAAAGCCTTCCTAAAATCACATCTCCAAGAGACCTTCTCTGACTCACTCCTCATTTCATCACCCTTTTCGCCCTCATTTCCCCATTGCCTATGAACTTGGTTCTGTCGGCCCTAATCACACCGATGTTCACACTACCCTCAACCCCACAGCACTTGTGTGCATATCAGTGTACTCTGAAATTTCCCTTACCTGTAATTTATATTAATATTTGTCTCCCCCTCTACTCTGCAAACTCCTAGTGAATAGGGATCATGTCTATGTACTCTACCCTACTCTCCCAAATAATAATACTAATAATTGTGGTATTTGCTAAGCACTTACTATGTTCCAAGCACTGTACTAAGCGCTGAGGTGGATACAAGCAAATTGGATTGGACACAGTCTCTGTACTACATGGGGCTCACAGTCTTAATCCCCATTTTACAGATGAGGTAACTGAGGCACAGATAAATGAAGTGAGTTGCCCAAGGTCATAGAGCAGAAAAGTGGTGGAGCCGGGATTAGGACCCAGGTCCTTCTGACTCCCAGGGCATGCCCTATCCACTAGGCCCTGCTGCTTCTCACGTATAATGCTTATACAATGTTTGGCACACTGCCTCAGGAGGGCTTCTGGATAAGGACTGACATATCCTGAGTTTAGACTGTGCCTACTCATTTACTCCACGCTCGCTATGCCTCTTTATTCCCTTCTCCATCATCAGAAACATCTCACAAGTTTTCCCATTACCATAAAAGCTCAATCCCCTCAGAGATGGCATTAAGCCTGTCCTGGGCAAGAGAGTGATTTGGGGTCTTTTGGGGCCACATCTTGGCACAGTTTCATCTCTAAAAATTTTTCCATTGAAGTTTTGGGGTCTCCAAAAGTGTGGGGCCCCTAAAGTGTGGGGTTGAACTAGGAGGTTGACTTGAGATTACCCAAGAGTACAAGCTGGAGTAGTGGAAGAGAGAGGGGGAAGGAGTTCAGCTGGGTGGGAAAAGCACGGGCCTGGGATTCAGAAGGAACTGAGTTCTAATCCCAGCTCTGCCACTTGTCTGCTGTGTGACCCTGGGCAAGTCACTTCACTTCTCAGTGCCATAGTTAACTCATCTGTAAAATGGGGATTAAGACTGTGAGCCCCATGTGAGACAGGGACTGTGTCCAACCCAATTTGCTTGTCCCACCCCAGCACATAGCATAGTGCCTGGCACAGGGGCGAGAATAAGAGCTTGGCCTCAGAGGAGACCATAGAGTAAAGAGGAAGGGGTGAACTCTTCTAGACTGTGAGCCCGTTGTTGGGTAGGGACCATCTCTATATGTTGCCAACTTGCACTTCCCAAGCGCTTAATACAGTGCTCTGCACACAGTAAGCGCTCAATGAATGCGACTGAATGAATGAATGAATGAACTCAAAATATTGTGGGGCAAAACAAGCCCACCAGGACCATTTAACTCACCATATATGAGTAATCATTCTTACAATGTCCCCAGGGGGCTACCAAACTTGGGCTTGGGACAAATTGAGTGTATTGAGATGATAACGATCTCACTAACCTTTCTAGCCTTTCTGGTTTCATTTTCTTATGTTTGTATAGTGTGCTGTCTGGGTAGCTAAAGTGACAGTTTTAATTGTCAATGGAATCTTTGCTTGTGGATAGGATTTCCCTGGGGGAGGAAGGCACATTAATCCTGGCCTTCTTTAGACTCATTATGAATCCACAATACTGAGCTAACTATGCCAAGTGATTCATAACAGATTCATAACAGCAGATCTTCTGTTTATCATAAGTCTAGAGAAGCAGCGTGGCCTAGTAGAAAGAGCATGGTCCGGGGAGTCTGAAGACCCGGGTTCTAATCTTGGTTCTGCTACTTGCCTGTGCTGTGTCCTTACACAAGAAGCAGCGTGGCTCAGTGGAAAGAGCCCAAAGAGCCTGGGCTTTGGACTCAGAGGTCATGGGTTCAAATCCCAGCTCTGCCAATTGTCAGCTGTGTGACTCTGGGCAAATCACTTTCATTCATTCAATCGTATTTTTTGAGCATTTACTGTGTGCAGAGCATCATCATCAATCGTATTTATTGAGCGCTTACTGTGTGCAGAGCACTGTACTAAGCGCTTGGGAAGTACAAGTTGGCAACATATAGAGATGGTCCCTACCCAACAGCGGGCTCACAGTCTAGAAGCCACTGAAGTGAGCCACTTAACTTCTCTGTGCCTCAGTTCCCTCATCTGTAAAATGGGGATTGACTGTGAGCCCCCTGTGGGACAACCTGATCACCTTGTAACCTCCCCAGCGCTTAGAACAGTGCTTTGCACATAGCAAGCTCTTAATAAATGCCATTATTATTATTATTTAATTTCTCCAGGCCTCAGTTTCCTCATCTGTCAAATGCAGATTCAATACCTGTTCTTCCTCCAATTAAACTGTGAGCCCCATGTGGGTCAGTGACAAAACTGATTATCTCCTATCTATTCCAGTACTTAGTATGGTGCTTAGCATATAGTAAGTGCTTAACAAATATCATCATTATTATTATTATGGTCAGAACAGTAGGCAATATACCATTATTCCTGGATGGTTCTCGATAACACTTGGTGCTTCTCAGTTGGAAGTAGATGGAAGCTTCCTGGGGGATAATAATAATAATTATGGTAATTTATTAAGCACTTATTATATGCCAGGCACTCTAAGCGCTGGGGTGAATACAAACAAATTGGGTTGGACACAGTCCCTGTCCCACATGGGGCTCACAGTCTCAATTCCCATTTTACAGATGAGGTAACTGAAGCACAGAGAAGTGAAGTGACTTGCCCAAGGTCACACAACAGACACGTGGCAGAGCCGGGATGAGAACCCATGACCTCTTGACTCCCACTCCCAGGCCCATGCTCTATTATGCCATGAATTGAAATGTTGTGGCTTAGTGGAAAGAGCCTGGGTTTGGGAATCAGAGGACGTGGGTTCTAATTCCGGCTGTCATGTGTCAGCTGTGTGACTTTGGGGAAGTCACTTAACTTCGCTGTGCCTCAGTTACCTATAAAATGGGGATTAAGACTGTGAGCCCCATGTGGGACAACCTGATTACCTGGTATCTACCCTAATGCTTTGAACAGTGCTTGGCACATAGTAAGCGCTTAACAAATACCATTATTATTGTTATTATTATTCTGACCCAGGTCATACAGTTGCAGGTAACTGATAAGGCAGTGACAGAAGTCCCTAGAGGCCCTGGCCTAGAATGGCAAATTTGGCTGTGGAAGGGGATGGGAAAGAATTTTTCAGGGAAGTAAAAAATCTGATCCCATGTCAACATGGTAATTAATGTACCAGGATTCCTCCTCTGACCACAGTGACCTGGAAGAGCCTAAAAAGCCCAGTCATATACCCTAGAGAGAATAAATTTTTTCTCTGAAACAAAAGGGCAGCCCTAGCACTTCTGGTTGGCAAAATGTCATGTTAGTGCCTGAAAATAGAAAAAGAGAGGAGGAAAATTTGTAAAATGTGCATAATGTGAAAACAACGTAGTTTTGGACTGATCCTGCCGGATGAACCCCCATTCCCTGGGAATCGGTCTCAGATCTGGTTCTCAAGAACCGTGGGTTGGAGGTGACTAGCTGTGCTATTGCCAAACTTCTCCAGCCCCACAAAGATGCAGGCTAGACCCAGTAAGGACTGCCAGGGCTGGCTGGCAGAAGAGATGGGCGCTTTGGGGAGGACTTGGAGATGAGAGAAGCAGCATGGCATAGTGGATAGAGCACCGGCCTGGGAGTCAGAAGGTCATGGGTGTTAATCAGAGCTCCGCCACTTGTCTGCTGTGTGACCTTGGGCAAGTCACCTCACTTCTCTGGGCCTCAGTTACCTCATCTGTAAAAAAAAATGGGGATTGAGACTGTGAGCCCCACGTAGGACAGGGACTATGTCCAACCCGAACTGCTTGTATCCATCCCAGTGCTTAGTACAGTGCCTGGCACATAATTAAGCATTTAACAAATACCAAAGAAAAAAATGAAGGATCAAATTGCATGGCTGTAGTCACAGCCCTAAGTACCTCAGGGATGAAGACTGAACCACAATAATAATAATGATGATGATAATTGTGGCATTAGTTAAGTGTTTCCTATATGACAGGCTCTGTACTAAGTGCTGGGGTGGATACAAGAAAATTGGGTTGGACATAGTCCCTGTTCATTCATTCATTCATTCATTCATTCAACTGCATTTATTGGGTGCTTAATATGTTCAAAGCATTGTACTAAGCTCTTGGGAGAATACAGTATAACAACACACAGACACATTCATTCATTCATTCCTGCCCACAGTGAGCTCACAGTCTAGAGTGGGCTCATAGTCTCAATTCCTATTTTACAGATGAGGAAACTGAGGCACAGAGAAGTGAAGTGACTTGCCCAAGGTCACACAGGAAAGTGATAGAGGCAGGATTAGAACCCATGTCCTGACTTGCAGGCCCATGCTCTGTCCACTGCAACCAAATTATAGCATGTGTCCACCCCCATTTCAGCTACCTGGGGTCTCCGAAGGCCGGAAGCAGTGTCCGTTATGCTCACTAGAGGAAGCTCAAATGGGCATGCAGGAGAAATTTCATCCCATTTCAGCAGGGAGCAGAAGAGTTTGTCCATCTGTAGGCAGAGGAGGGGAGGGCTTGCTTGTCTGTGGAGGGGGTAGGAGACTGATGGTCTCAATCAATCAATAATCAATGATATTTATTAAGCAGTGACTGTGTACAGAGCTCTGGACTAAGCACTTTGGAGACTACAGTAGAATTGAATTGGTAAGCGCAATCTCTGCTCACAAGGAAGTTACAGTTTAGAGGGGAAGATAGTCAAAATAAATAACAGAGAGGGGAAATGGCAGAGCATAAGGATGATGTCCTCGCCTCCACTATCCCTTACCCCCAAAGACCTGCCCACATACTTTAGTATGAAAATTGCCACTATTAGGTATGGTCTCCCTAAAATCACCCCAGCCCCTTCCCAGTCCCTCCCCACCCCTGCCCCTCTTCAGCTCTCCCATCCTTCCCAGTGGTATCATCTCTAGAGGAAGTCCCCTGCCTCCTTTCAGAAGCCACCCCCTCCACCTGCTCATCTGACTCCATTCCTTCTCACTTTATTAAAATTCTCCCTCCCTCCTTTCTTCCGTCTCTAACAGCCATCTTCAACTGTTTGCTCTCCAGTGGCTTCTTCCCCACTGCTTTCAAACGTGACCAAGGCTCCTCGATCCTAAAAAAAAAACCTCCCTTGGCCCCGCAGCTCCCTCCAGTTTTCGCCCCATCTCCCTTCTACCATTCTTCTCCAAGCTCCTTCAGCAAGTAATCTATACCCACTTTCTCAAATTCCTCTCCTCCAATTCCTCTTTAACTCCCTCCAATCTAGCTTTGGTCCCCTTCGCTCCACAGAAACCACCCTCTCAAATTTTACCAATGATGTCTTGCCAAATCCAATGGCCTCTACTCCATCCTAATCCTCCTCGACCTCTTAGCTGCCTCTGACTCTGTGGACCACCCCCTTCTCCTGGAAGCGTTATTCAACCTTGGCTTCACTGTCAGTGTCCTCTCCTGGTTCTCCTCTTATCTTTTTGGCTGTTCATTCTCAGTTTCCTTCACAGGCTCCTCCTCTGCCTCCAACCCCCTACTTTTGCGGATCCCTCAAGGTTCAGTTCTGGGCCTCCTTCTATTCTCTATCTATACCCACTCCCTTAGAGAACTCATTCTCTCCCATGGCTTCAACTATCATAACTATGTGGATGATACCCAAATCTACATCTCCAGCCCTGATCTCTCCCCTTCTCTGCACTCGCATTTCCTACAATCTTCAAAACATCTCTACTTGGATGTCCTCCCGTCACGTCAAACTTAACATTTCCAAAACATGTTATCTTCCCACCCAAACCTTTTCCTCCCCCTGACTTTCCCATCACTGTAGACATCATCATTTTCTTTCCTGTCTCACAAGTCCATAACCTTAGTGTTATCCTTGAGTCCTCCTCCATCTCAGTGTGGCTCAGTGGAAAGAGCACGGGCTTTGGAGTCAGAGGTCATGGGTTCAAATCCCAGCTCTGCCAACTGTCAGCTGTGTGACTTTGGGCAAGTTACTTAACTTCTCTATGCCTCCGTTACCTCATCTGTAAAATGGGGATTGACTGAGCCCCCTGTGGGACAACATGATCACCTTGTAACCTCCCTAGTGCTTAGAACAGTGCTTTGCACATAATAAGCCTTAATAAATGCCATTATTATTATTATTATTATTTTCTCCTCTTAGCAACTGTGGATTCTGCCATATTTTTCAAATGAACGCCTGTTTGATCAACCAATCTTTGGTATCTGTGTGCTTACTTTATGCAGAAAACTGTACTAAGAGCTTAGGAGAAGACAATACAACAGAGTTGGTAATCATGTTCCCTGTCCACAGTGAGCTTAGCCCCAAGAAAGGACCCAGAGCTGTCTCTCAGCCCCAGTTGGTGGAGTAAATCCTTCCAGAAGCAGCTTATCATTGTTAAAAAAGGTGTGGAGTCTTCCATTTTTTTTTCCTAACGGGTTTAATTTATCCCATACCCACTCAGTCTGGGCATTCTTAATAATAATAATTGTGATATTGCTTAAGCACTTACTATGCGTCAAGCACCATTCTAAGCATTCATTCATTCAATCAGATTTATTGAGCACTTACTGTGTGCAGAGCACTGTACCAAGCTCTTGGGAAGGACAAGTTGGCAACATATAGAGACGGTCCCTACCCAACAGAGGGCTCACAGTCTAGAAACATTAATGTAATGTAAGCACTGAGGTCGATACAAGCAAATCAAGTTGGACTCAGTCCCTGTCCCACATGGAGCTCACAGTCTCAATGTCCATTTTATAGATGAGGTAACTGAGGCCCAGAGAAGTGAAAAGGCTTGTCCAAGGTCAAACAGCAGACAAGTGTTGGAGCCAGGATTTGAACCCATGACCTTCAGATTCCCAGGTCTGTGCCCTATTCATTACGCCTTATTCAAACCGCCCTCATACTAGGGTTTGTTCTCTAGGAACAAGGACCTTCTCTGTCAGAGGGTTTGCCTCCCAGGCTAAGCTGGTGCTAACATCAACAGACCAAATATGACTCAGCTGACCTCAAATGTGAGGAATAAATATTCTCATAGCCAAACCCTATGGCAAGATATGGGGCTTCTGATCTGTAGGAAGGAGCAGCATGGACTAGCGGGAAGAGCATAGTCCTTCAAGTCAGAGGATGTGGATTCCCATCCTAGCTCCTCCACTTGTTGGCTGCGTGACCTTGGACAAGTCACTTAACCTCTCTGAGCTTCAGTTCCCTCATGTGTAAAATGGGGACTAATACAGTAAGCCCCATGTGGGACAGGGACTGCCACCAACCTGATGAGCTATCTAACCCAGCTGTTTGTACAGCGCCTGGCACATTCATTCATTCATTCAATCATATTTATTGAGCACTTACTGTCTGCAAAGCACTGTGCCACTGTGCTAAGCACTTGGGAGGGTTCAAGGTAACAATAAACAGATACATTCCCCACTCACAAGCTTACAGTTTAGAGGGGGAGACAGACCTTAATGTAAATTTAAAAAATGCAGATATGTACAGAAGAATTACAGATATGTATGTAGTAAGCACTGGCTCAGTGGAAAGAGCCCGGGCTTTGGAGTCAGAGATCGCGGGTTCAAAACCCGGCTCTGCCAAGTGTCAGCTGTGTGCCTTTGGGCAAGTCACTTAACTTCTCTGTGCCTGTTACCTCATCTGTAAAATGGGGATGAAGACTGTGAGTCCGCGTGGGACCACCTGATCACCTTGTAACCTCCCCAGCACTTAGAACAGTGTTTTGCATATTGTAAGCACTTAATAAATGCCATTAAAAAAAAATACCATAAAGAAAAAATCCCGGCTACTCCATTCACCTGCTATGTGATCTCAGACAAATCACTTAACTTTTCTTCTCAGTTTTTTCATCTGTAAAATGGGGATTCAGTGCTTGATCTCCCTTCCCTTGGGCTGCGAACCCCTTGTGGGACAGGGGACTGGGTCTGACCTATTTCTCCTTTATCTTCCTCTGGCGGTTGGCAAACGCATGATCTCTAGGGCAGTACCATGATCTGCACAGTAAACACTCACCGGAGCCATTTGATTGATTGACTGACTTGGGAGCAGTGCTATCTCCCCAGCTGCTTCTCTGCTTTCCAGACCCTTGTGCTCAGAGCTTGGCATTTGGTGGACAGTCTCCAAGTCCTTGAACTTCACCAGACTCTCTGTCACCCAGCCAAGGCTCCGGAGTTAGTGTTCCTTGCGCTGCTTGGTTGGGAAAAACCCTGGAGCAAAAATGAATAAATAAGCCCAGCATATCCTGGTCAACCTGCCAAGGGCGTTGAGACCCAGTCATTCCACTGGAGGCCCCGGGACACAGACGACTCTCTGGCATGGAGGTGATATGGCAACACAGCCCCACTCCACAGGATGAGTGAGAGCAGGTAATAATAATAACAATAATAATTATGGTATTTATTAAGTGTTTACTATGTATAGGGCACTGTACTGGCTCCAGCTCTATCTTCTGCTTTCCAAACTGCAACCCCGTGTTTTCTTTGCTGCCAGGTCCGTTCCCAGGCCAGCCTAGGCCAAGCGGATTGCTAAGTAAGAGAAACTGACCAGTGCTTGCAGTAACTCTATTGGCTCACCCAGGTTTGTTGGGAGAGACCTTTAAATTCTCTTCTTCTTCCTTCTCTCCCTCTTTCTCCTCCTTCTCCTCTTCCCTCCTCCTCCTGCTTTTTGTTTTGTTTATGGTATTTGTTAAGTGCTTACTATGTGTGTGACACTGTAAATCCAAGCTAATCAGGTTGGACACAGTCCCTGTCACATGTGGGGCTCACAATCAAAATCCCCGTTTTACAGATGAGGTAACTGAGGCACAGAGAAGTGAAGCGATTTGCCCAAGATCACACAGCAAACAAGCGACACAACCAGAATTAGAATCCAAGTTCTTCTGATTCCCAGGCCCATGCTCTATCCACTAAGCAACACTGGTTCTCTTAACTCCTCCTCTTCTTCCATCCTCTCCTTTACCTCCCCAAGGTTCATGCCTACTCCTTGGTCCCCTCTGTCTCAATCAGGCTTGGCTTCATCAGTGATTGTGTGTTTGTCCCCCACTGTGATGTTCCAGGTGTTTAACTCCCTACTCAAATCCCCTGCCCCTTACCCCCACCCCTTATCCCTCGCCCCTAATGGCCTGGCCACCTATTTTATTGAGAAAATTGAAACTAACAGGCATGATCTCCCTAAAATCTCCCCTGCCCCTCACCAGTCCCTCTCTCCTCCTGCCCCTTCATCAACTCTGCCATCTTTCCCAGCAGTATCTCTACAGGAGATCTCCTGCCTTCTCTCAAAATCCAACCCCTCCACCTGCACATCTGACCCCATTCCTTCACATCTTATCAAAACTCTCTCCTCCTCCCTTCTTCCCTCCCTACTACCATCTTCAACTGTTCCCTCTCCAGTGGCTTCTTCCCCACTGCTTTCAAACATGCCTATGTCCCCCTTTCCCCCCCAAACCCTTCCTTGACCCCATAGCTCAATCCAGTTATCTCCCCACTTCCCTCCTACCATTCCTCTCCAAACTCCTTTAGCGAGTTGTCTACACTTGCCGTCTCAAGTTCCTCTCCTCCAATTCTCTCCCTGACCCCCTCCAATCTGGCTTCCCGATCCCTTCAGTTCACCGAAACCACCCTCTAGAAGGTCACAAAAGGTCTCCTTCTTGCCAAATCCAATGGCTTCTACTCCATCCTAATCCTCCTTTACCTCTCAGCTGCCTTCAACATTGTTGACCACCCCTTTCTTCTGGAAACATTTTACAACCTTGGCTTCACTGACACTGTTGTCTCCAGGTTCTCCTCCTATCTCTATGACTGCTCATTCTCAGTCTCTTTCATGGGCTCCTGCTCTGCCTCCCACCCCTTAACTGGGGGTGTCCCTCAAGGTTCAGTTCTGGGTCCCTTTCTAATTTCCATCTACACCCACTCCCTTGGAGAACTCTGTCTCTCCCATGGCTTCAACTATCAACTCTATGTGGATTATTCCCAAATCTACATCTCCAGCCCTGATCTCTTGCCCTCTCTGCAGTCTTGCATTTCCTCCTGCCTTCAAGAAGGCTCTACTTGGATGTTCCATCGTCATTACAAACTTAACATGTCCAAAACGGAGCTCCTTATCTTCCCACCCAAACCCTGTCCTCCCCCTAACTTTCCCATCTCTGTAGACAGCACCACCATCCTACCTGTCTCACAAGTCCATAAAGGTGGCACTATCCTTGACTTCTCTCTTTCATTCAACTCGTACACTCAATTCCTGTCGATTTAACCTTCGCAACATTGCTAAAATCCACCCTTTCCACTCCATCTACACTATCTTATTATTCCAAGCACTTTCTCACTTTGATTATTGTATCAGCCTCCTTGCTGACCTCCTTGCCTCCAGTCTCTCCCCATTCAAATCCATACTTCACTCTGCTTTCTGGATCATTTTTCTATGAAAACATTCAGGCTCTGTTTCCCCCACTCCTCAAGAACTTTCAGTAGTTGCCCATCCAACTCTGCATCAAATAGAAACTTCTCACCATCAGCTTTAAAGCCATCAATCACCTTGCCCCCTCCTATCTCACCTCCTACTCTCCTACAAGCCAACCTGCACACTTCACTCCTCTAGTGCCAACCTCCTCTCTGTACCCCAATCTCCTCTATTTCACCACTGACCACCACCCTTGCCCTGCCTCTGGCCTGGAATGACCTACCTCTTCATATCTGACAATTACTCTCCCCAACTTCAAAACCTTACTGAAGGCACATCTCCTCCAAAAGACCTTCCCTGACTAAGCCCTCCTTTCTTCTTCTTCCACTCACTTCTGCTCCGTCCTGACTTGCTGCCTTTATTCACACCCCCATCCAGCCCCACAGCACCTACGTCCATGTCTATAATTTTATTTCTTTGTATTAACATCTGTCTCCCCCTCTAGACTGTAAGCTCATTGTGGGCAGAGAATGGGTCTGTTATATCGTTATACCGTACTCTCCCAAGTGCTTAATACAGTGCTGTGTACACAATAATCACTCAATAAATACAATTGACTGATTATGATGTGCGGCCCTGAGGTCCTTGAGGGGCTTCCAAGTCACTTCTCAACTGGGCTCTCACTACTGCTCCCCTTCTTCATTCATTCATTCATTCAATCGTATTTATTGAGCACTAACTGTGTGCAGAGCACTGTACTAAGTGCTTGGAAAGTACAATTTGGCAACAGAGAGAGACAATCCCTACCCAACAATGGGCTCACAGTCTTGAAGGGGGAAATGGGCAACAAGACAAAGCAAGTAGGCAAGCAATTACTTCGGGGCCATTTCTTGG
This sequence comes from Tachyglossus aculeatus, assembly GCF_015852505.1. Lineage (NCBI taxonomy): Eukaryota > Metazoa > Chordata > Mammalia > Monotremata > Tachyglossidae > Tachyglossus > Tachyglossus aculeatus. The sequence goes on from NC_052086.1 coordinate 76,096,483, forward strand.
AACACAGTGATGGGGTGGCCTGGGAGTTGGGGTGGTGGTTCTGCTCAGGCTGGTGTGGAAAGGAGGAGGAAGGCGGGAGAGGATGAAGGAGGCAATCGGCAGGGTTCTAGCTAGAGCCTTTGTCCCTGTCTCTGAGTGGAAGGGACAACAAGAAAGCACCACGGTCCTGTCACCAAGGAGCACTGGAGGTGGCAGGGATTACTATGGTCAAGGTTTCCCCTCCTGGGGTAGAGACCAGGCAGATAGGTGGGGGTGGCTGAGGTTCCATGGTATGGGGCTTGCTGAGACAGGGCCCTGCCCCAAGTCTGCAGTGAGTGAGGGTGAGAGGAGGCAGCCAGGATAGAGGGCGGCTCTAGAGGTGGCCCAGTTACCTCCCAGGTGGTCCAGAGGGCAGTGGGAGAAGGAGTTGAGGTAAGCAGAACGTCAGGTCTGAGCCCCATCAGCCCCAGGGCCCAGAACAGAGAAATCATCAATCTGCCAAATGGGACCCGAGTTGGAGAAGGAGGCACAGAGTTCATCCCCTCGAGAAGAGAGCAGAGGAGAGCATCTATGAGATGCATCTAAGCCCCCGAGTGGGAGTCTGGGGGCAGGCGAGCCCTCTCGACGGTGATCTTAGGCAGCAGCTGACGTCAAGAGCCAGAAGCAGCCACATGGAGAGAGGAGGCACCCACCATCCGAAATCAAATGAGGAAATCTCCGTGCTCACAAATAAAGCCTGAAGGTTAGATTGCCCTCTTTTTCACTTCAGCTTTCTGATGCTGTCTCCCTGGCCGTCTCTGAGTGTCCAGACATCCTGGGCTAGCTGCCTAAGCAGTTCCTCCAGAGCTCTGCAGTCATGAACCATTTCCAAGAGATCCTTCCTAGGGTCAGGGGAATCATCTCCGTACCCTTGACCTCTCAAGTCCATGGATTTCTGGACGGCCTGCTGGAAAGAGAACTCCTCTCCCGGGAATACTACCAGGCCCTGCTCCAGGAGAAGGACAGGGAAGACCTCGCCAGGAAGATCTCTTTGACTCTCCTGGGAAAAAGAGATTTCTGCTTCAACACCCTGGCTCAAGGTTGCCTTCGCTCTGGGCACAAGCTGCAGACCTCTGCAGACAGCACTCCTGGGAGCAAGGGGAAAATTAGTAAGATGAACTCTTCCTTTCTTTTTTAATAATTATAAGTCCTTGTGGTCTAGACCACTTTGTTTCTCGTTTGTTCTCACAACATCGCTCTCGGGAGAAGGGGAGAGGGAGGATGGGCTGTGAGTATTCACTCAGTGGATAAACCGGGGCTCAGAGAGGTTGTGTGACTTGCCCAAAGTCACCCAGCACACCAGCAGCATAGCTGTGCTTGGAGCTCAGTTCCCCATCTCCTCCTTTCCACCACCAAGCCACACAGTCTTCGAATGAAAGTGCTTTCTATGGGCAAAGGGCCTCCCTCTCATTTTTAATTTTGACTCTTCTTTTGGCAGCTCTGGGGAAGAGGATGCAGGGCTGAGGAAGATTATCCATGCAGTGTGTAGGCATGGGAGGTTGGGCGGTGGTGCGGAAGGAAGGCCAGTGGTGTCCAAGGTCCCTGGAGGAGCTGTGACAGGACCAAAGAGCCCCCACTGAGCTTGCCCCACTATGCTTCAGCTCTGTTACTTTTCAAATGCTTTGTGAGAGGGTGGTACGTGAACTTCATGCCTCTTTAAAGGGGCTTCTAGGGCACAGGGCTCTAATAATGTTGGTATTTGTTAAGGGCTCACTGTGTGTCAAACACTGTTCTAAGCTCTAGGGGAGATGCAAGCTAATCAGGTTGGACACTGTCCACGTCCCTCACAGGGCTTACAGCATTAATCCCTGTTTTTACAGATGAGGTAACTGAGGCACAGAGAGGTGAAATGAATTGCCCAAGGACACACAGCTGGCTTTAATGCTGCTTTCAGCTTAGGGGCGGGAGGTGGTGATGAGGCATATGAATGGGGATGCCATCTGCCCACCCACATGCCCAGCCACTTGGTGATTTGTCCCCGGGTGTAGGGTCCTGGGAGGGAGGTGGGCCCTGCCAGACTGGCTAAGATAAAACCCAGATGAGTGACTACAGTCCTCCCCGCTGCTGCAGGAGGCCCATTTCTACATGGGACAGTTCCTTTTATTTTTGCTCCATTTCCTCTCTGAGACCTTGATTTTGATCTCCCATCCCACGCAGTTCCCAAATGTGGAACTGCTGCTGCCTTCCGGGGTTGGGAAGCTGAACAGGGCTGTGGGGACTCCTCAGTTGATCCACGGGCTCCTTTTCCAGTGGATCCCACTCCTCTAGCCTCCCAGAGGTGGGATGAGGGTTTGTCCCTGAGGACCAGCGCCCCAAAGGAGCCCAAACTTCATCTACCTATCTGGAGGAGGCTTCTCCTAATAATAACAATAATAATCTTAATCATTGTGGCATTTGTTAGGCACTTACTATGTATCTGGTACTGTACTAAGTGTGAGCACTCCACCTGCTCCCACTGAGTGGAGAGGGATTTGGCTGCTGGAAGAGATGAGAGACTGCCATACTCCTTGCCTCTAGCATCTCCTGTCCCAGACAAGCCAATGCCCCCATTCTGTCCTCCACCTGTGGCTGAAGTCTTCTCTTGGCCAGATTCCTAGGGCCTCCTGGAGTCAAATGGTCTGGTTGCCAAATGGAGTGGATCCTGCCAAATCAACCTCTTTTCAGGAAGGGGGAGGAGAAGGAGGCTCAAAGAGAGGCAAAAGATGGGATCTCTCGAGCCAAAGAAGTCTTCAACAAGCCTTTGGAAGCCACCCTACACCATCCTTACCAATAAACTGGGAAAATGTAGTCCAAAACCCAGTTCAGTGGGACAGTACCAGCCAGGGAGTGAGAATCCAGACAGGCTATTAATGATAAGCGACATGGCCTAATGGTCAGAGTACAGGACTGGGAGTCAAGAAACCTGGCTTCTAATCATGGTCTGCTATGTGACCTTAGGCAAGTCACTTAACTACTCTGGGCCTCAGTTTCCTCTTCCATAAAATGAAGTAGTGGTTCCCCCTCCCCTTTTGACTGTGACCCCTTTGTGGGGCAGAGGCTGTGTTGGCTCTGATTGCAATGTACCTGTCCCAGCACTTGGCACATAGCAAACACTTAACAAATTCCACAGATGGTTCAATGCTTTCTTCTGTAAGCTGGATGTTCTGCAGGTAGGACAGCGCTTGGCCAAAAGGAGAAGGATTCACAGAGACACTGGGGCATAAAGGAATCAAAGTCCGTAAGGACAATTGCAGAGGAATACACTTGGGGAGAAATCAATCAGTCACTCAGTCATATTTATTGAGTACTTACTGTGTGCAGAACTCTCTACTAAGTGCTTGGGAGAGTATAATATAGGAGAGTTGGTAGAAGCATTCCCTGCCCACAGTGAGCTTACAGCCTAGAGGGGGAAGACAGACATGAATATAAATAAATAAATTAGGGATATGTCTGTGGGGCTGAGGGATGGGTGAATAAAGGGTGCATGTTCAAGTGTGGCTCAGGGAGTGGGAGAAGAGGAAATGAGGGATTAGTGGGAGATGGCCTCTAGGAGGAAATGTGCCTTTAATAAGGTTTGGAAGGTGGGGAGGTGATAGTCCATTGGAAATGAAGAAGGAGGACATTCCAGGCCCTAGGTAGGATTTGGATGAGAGGTCAGCGGTGACATAGACGAGATCAAAGTACAGTGGGTACAGTGACATTGGAGGAGTGAAGAGTGTGGGCTGGGCTGTAGTAGGAAAGCAGTGAAATAAAATAAGGGGTGGCAAGGTGATTGAGGACTTCAAAGCTGACAGTAAGGAATTTCTGTTTGATGTGGAGGTGGATGGGTAACCACTGGAGCTTCTTGAGGAGTGGAGAAACATGGACTGAACAGTTTTGTAGAAAAATGATCCGGGCAGCAGAGTGAATTATGGACTGGAGTGGGGAGCCAGGAGGCAGGGAAGTCAGCAAAGGAGGCTAATGCAGTAATCGAGGGATAGGATAAATGTTTGGATTAACGTGGTAGCAGACTGGATGGAAAGGAAAGCACAGATTTTTAGAGATATTGTGGAGGTTGAACTGACAGGATTTGGTGACAGATTGAATACGTGGGTTGAATGAGAGAGATGAATCGAGGATAATGCCAAGGTTATGGGTTGAGACAGGGACTGACAGGATTTGGTGACAGATTGAATACGTGGGTTGAATGAGAGAGATGAATCGAGGATAATGCCAAGGTTATGGGTTGAGACAGGGAGGATGGTGGTTCTGTCTACAGTGACAGGAAAGTCAGGGGAGGACAAGCTTTGGGTCAGAAGAAAATGAGCTCAGTTTTGGACATGTTAAATTTGAGTTGTCGGTGGGACATCCAAGCAGAGATGTCCTTAAGGCAAGAGGAAATGCAAGACTGCAGAGAGAGAGCTCTGGACTGAAGATGTAGATTTGGGAATCATCTGCACTGAAATTGTAGCTGAAGCTACAGGAATGGATGAGTTTTCCAAAGGAGTGGATGGAGATGGAGAATAGAAGGGAACCTAGATCTGTGCCTTGAGGGACTCCCACCTTTAGCCCACTGAGCCCATGGAAGAGACTGAGAAGGAGCGGCCAGAGAGATGGGAGGAAAACCTGCAGAGCGCAGTGCCAGTGAAGCCAAGGTTGAGTAATGTTTCCCAGAGAAGGGGGTGGTCCACAGTGTTGAAAGCAGAGGAGAGGTCAAGTAGGATTAGGATGGAGTAGAGGCCTTTGGATTTGGCAAGAAGGAGATCATTGGTGACCTTTGAAGGGGTAGTTTCTGTGGAATGAAGGGGATGGAAGCCAGATTGGAATGAGAGGGGAGGTCAAGGAGAGAGACTGGAGAGAGCAGGTGTAGACAACTCACTCAAGGAGTTTGGAGAGGAATGGGAGGAGGGAGATGGGGTGATAACTGGAGGGATCCATGGGGTCAAGGGAAGGTTTTCTGGGGATAAGGGAAGACAATAAGCAGTGGGGAAGAAGCCACTGGAGAGTGAATAGTTGGAGATGGTGGTCAGGGAAGGAAGAAAGGAGGGGGCAGTGGGAGAGATAGACACTAATGTTAATTACAGAAAGAAGAAAGTGGTAGGATACGTAAGATATGTACACAAGTGCTGTAGTGTACATGGCTGCAAGCGCTTAGTACAGTGCTCTGCACACGGTAAGCACTCAACAAATGCCATCTGATGATAGGTGACAGGAAAGTGCAGACTTGGGAGTTGAGGGATTTAAGGTGGGGAGATTATAAGTGAACCAGGGAAGGCCTCCTGGAGGAGAGGTGAATCCAGAAGGACTGTGAAGATTGGGGAAAGTTGTGATCTGTCACATGAGGAATGGAAAGGAATTAACGTGCGGTGGGAAGGGCTAGAGTAAGGCCAACAATGGGAAAAGTGAAAATAAGGCACAGTAAGTTGGTTAACTTGAAAAGAACAAAAAGTGAAACCTGGGGTGAAATAGAAGAGAGTGAATAGTTTGTAGGAAGAGAGCCGATGGAATTCCTTAAAGGCAGTTGTCAGGAGTGTCTGTTTAATGTGGAGAAGAAGGGGCAATGATTGGAGGTTTTTGAGACAAAATAATGCTAATGATAATGATATTTGTTAAGCACTTACTATGTGCCAAGCAGTGGTCTAATCACTGGGGTATACAAGGTTATCAGGTTGGATGCAGTCCCTGTCTTAAGTGGGGCTCATAGTCTTAATCCCCATTTACAGATGTGGTAACTGAGGCACAGAGAAGTTAAGTAACGTGCCCAGGGAAACACAGCAGACAAGTGGCAGAGCCGGGATTAGAACCAGATCCTTCTGACTGCCAGGCCTGTGCTCTATCCACTAGACAACACTGCTGAATGCAGAAGGACTTTTTTAGAGCATTGAACCAGGTACTGGGATGAAATGTGGACTGGAGAGGGGAAAGAATGGAGGCAGATAGATGTTAGAAGTCAAGCCCGGATATGACAAGTATGTGGACCCGTTTGGATGGAGAAGGGGTGGATCCTTGGAAATGCTGTGGAGTCCATGTAGCACAGCAGATTAATATACACACTATAAAAAATTAGAGATGTGATGTCACCTTTTCCTAAAACTCATCCCCGGGTTGTGTGTCCAGTTCTTGGCTCCCCCTTCCAGAGGCATGTGGAGAATTTTGTGAGAATTCAGAGGCGAGCCACTGCTATGATTCAGGAAACTCAGATCCAAGTGTACAATGAAGACAGGAGTTAGGATTTGAGAAAGGAACTAGGAATCCTAAACCTGGAGAAGAGGAGACTGAGTGGAAGGGCAATGGTATGTAAACAAGCCTGCAAGCCAACCCACCGCAGGATGACGATCATTCTCCATCTCCACTGGGGACAGAACCAGGAAAAATGGATTCAAATCATAGAAACTGAGGTTTAAGGAAAGCATTGTTGATACTTCCTGGTGGCACAGAGGGAGATTATGGAATGTCTTTGGGGTTCTTTCAAAAACAAGGAAGTGTCTCATCCCTCATGGGAGATTAAGGTGTAGCCCTTTTCCCATAAGGAAACCACCATCATAGTTTGCCTCATTGTTGACATTGTTCACATGAGAAGCAGCTGGTCTAGTGGATAGAGCACGGGCCTCGAAATCGGAAGGACCTGAGTTCTAATCCTCGCTCTGCCACTTGTCTGCACTGTGACTTTAGGCAAGTCACTTCACTTCTCTGTGACTCAGTTTGCATCTTCTATAAAATGAGGATAAAGACTGTGAGCCCTGTGAGGGATGTGGACTATGTCCAACTTGATTAGCTTGTATCTAACCCAATGCTTAATAAAGTGCCTGGCACGTAGGATATGCTTAACAAGTCCCATTAAAATATATATATATATATATATATATATATATATGTTACCACCTTCAGTATCAGCACTGGGGGAGACCTTTTTGCTAAGCACAATATTGGGTGTTATGGGGAATTATAAGAGAACAGCGAGACTTGTTCCCTACCCTCAAGGAGTTTATTCATTCAATCATATTTATTGAGCACTTAGTGTGTGCAAAGCACTGTACTAAGCACTTGGGAGAGTACAATAAAACAAGTTCACAGTCTAGAGTTTACTATTTAATCGGGGATTGGTGTGGGGTGGGGTGGGGTGGAGGAGTTGACAACAAAATATGAAGAAACATACAATAAGGTGGCAGTGAGACCAGAGCATAAACCAGCAGAACAATCAGAGTGATATAAATACCCAGAGATATCCATAAGCGCTGAAGTACTTGGGTTGATGGGCTTTGGGAGGGTAAGGAATGTGTCTTAGTACAGTGCCCCAAGCGCTTAGTACAGTGCTCTGCACACAATAAGCGTTCAATAAATACGATTGATGATGATGTTTAATCAGCTGTACTGTACTCTCCCAAGTGCTTTGTGCTGTGCTCTGCTCATAGTAAGGCTCAATAATACAAATATAAATAATACAAATACATACTCAATATTAAATAAAGGCTCAGTGGGAAGCAGCACAGCATAGTGGATAGAGCATGGGCCTGGGAGGTCATGGGTTCTAATTCCAGATTCTGCCACTTGTCTGCTGTGTGGCTTTGGGTAAGTCACTTTACTTTGAACCACAGTTACCTCATCTGTAAAATGGGAATTAAGACTGTAAGCCCCATGCCAGACAGGGACTGCTTGTATCCACTCCAACACTTAGTACAGTGCCTGGCACATGGTAAGCACTTAACAAATGCCACAGTTACTATACTATTGATTGACTGATTGATTAAAGGGGCTGGGGAAATCCGTCAGGGTTTATTGTAAAGGAAGACTTGGAAAAATAAAGAGGCTGAGTCACTCAGCCCCAGTTGAGGATACCGTTGGTCAGTCAGGAAGTCTCACCAGGCATCCTGCACTTTTCCTCAGAAATGGGAAGTGGTCTTTTTTTCCCAGAGGGGAAACACAAATCAAAGTTCAAGGGTAAGCATCCTCTCACCCCATCTGACTCCCTTCATTCCCTATCCTCAGCATGAATGAACACTTTTTCCTTTCATCCTGATGGGTTTGTCTACTTCCAGAAGTGCCCCTTTTTCTCCCTCCTTCTCCCACTACTTATACATCAATTTGTATCTCTCTGCTTTTTCAATGGCATTTGTTAAGCACTTACTTTGTGCCGGGCACTATATTAAGTGCTGGGGTAGTTTACTGCCTGGAAGGAAGCAGTGGTAAACCACTTCTATATTTTTTCCAAGAAAACTCTGTGGATACACTACCAGAATGATTGCAGATGGAAATGGGGCATTCTGGAAGAGATGTGTCCATGATGTCGCTATGAGTCAGAGACGACTCAATAACGTAAGACAAGATACAAACTCTGCTTGTATCTACAAGGTGGGGTAGATACAAGCTATTGCCCATCCACCTCCACATCAAGCAAAAACTTCTCACCATTGGCTTTAAAGCACTCAATCAACTTTCCCCCTCCTACCTCACCTCACTACTCTCCTACTACAACCCAACCACCACACTTTTTTCCTCTAACAGTAACCTTCTCACTGTACCTTGATCTCATCTATCTCACGGCCAAACTCTTGCCCACATTCTACCTCTGGCCTGGAACATCCTCCCTCTGCATATCAGAGAGATAATTGCTTTCCCCCACTTCAAAACCTTATTGAAGACACAGCTCCATGAAGCCTTCCCTGACTAAGCCCTCCTCTCCTCTTCTCCCACTCCCTTTTCTTCTACTCTTACTTGCTCCTTCATTCACCCTCCCTCTTATCCCAACAGCTCGTATGTATAGATCTGCACATATCTGTGATTTATCTATTTATTTATATCACTGTCTGTCTCCCCTTCTAGACTGTGAGCTCCTTTTGAGCAGGAATATGTCCATTTGTTGTTACAGTGTACTCTTCCAAGCGCTTAGTGCAGTGCTTTGCACACAATAAGCACTCAATAAATACCACTGAATGAATGAATGAATCAGTTCAAACACAGTCTATGTCCCACTTGGAGATTACAGTCTTAATCTCTATTTTACAGATGAGGTAACTGTGGCCCAGAGAAGTTAAATAACTTGCCCGAGGACACTAGCAGACAAGTGGCAGAGCTGGATTTATAACCCAGGTCTTTCTGACTCCCGGGCCTGTGCTCTCTCCACTAGTTCATGCTGCTTATTATGTGTCAAGCACTGTTCTAAGTGCTGGGGTTGATACCAATTAATCAGATTGGACACAGTCCCTGTACCACATGGGGCTCGCAGTTTAAGTAGGAGGAAGAACAGTTAAGATCCTTCAAGGCAGGGCAGGGTAATGCAACATGGGACTTGTTTCTGTTGTACTTTCCCAAGCAACCTAACAACCACCCTTAGTTATTTATGTATTTTATTTCTACCCTCAGGCTTATCAATCAGTAGTGTTTACAGTGCAATTACTCCGTGCAGATCACTGCACTGAGTAAGCATTTGAGAGAATATGTCAGTTGCAAGACACCTATTTCTCACCCAAGAGGAGTTTACAATCAAGAGGGAAGATAAACTAAAATAAAATACAGGAAGGGGAAAACAAAAGAGTATAGAGATACATGCATAAGGGCTACAGGTAAGAGGGAATATCGAAGTGGTTAGGGGGCACAGAAGTGTTGAAGCAGCAGTAGGGAGGGAAATAAGCACTTAGTACAGTGCTCTGCACATAGTAAGTGCTCAATAAATACGATTGATGATGAAATAAGGTGGGGAAATGTTAATTGCATCAGGTATGGCCACCTGGAAGAGAAGCAGTATGGTCTAGTGGGTAGAGCAAGAGCCTGGGAGTCAGAAGGACCTGGGTTCTAATCCCAGCTCCCCCACTTCTCTGCCGTGTGACCTGGGGCAAGTTACTTAACATCTCTGTGCCTCAGTTCCCTCAACTGTAAAATGGGGATTAGAACGGCAAGCACCCTGTGACATGGATTGTGTCCACACTGATTACCTTGTGCCTACCCCAGTGCTTAAAACAGTGCCTGGTACATAATGAGCGCTTAACAAAGACCATTAAAAATGTGATTTCAGAAGGAACTTGAAGATAGAAAGAATAATGATCTGTTGGAGACAAAGGGGCAAGCCATTCCAGGCAGAAGGCAGTGGGTAGGCAAGAGTTTGTTGTTGAGGGAGACAAGAACGAAGCACAGTGACAAGGTTGCCTTGAGAATATGTATGTATATTTTTTATTTGGAATCTAATTTATATGTTCAGTAGTTACATATTCTGCTATTTCATGCTCAATACTGGCACTATTTCCTGTTAAATCCTCCTCTGCAAACTTTTGGTAAATAAGTTTGGGTTGTCCATCATCCTCTCCTCATATCCGACTCACTCCTCCTTCAAAGTCTTATTGAAGGAACACCCCCTCCAGGAAGCCTTCCCTGGCTAAGCCCTCTTTTCTTCTTCTCCTTCCCCCTTCACTGTCTCCCTGACTTGCTCCCTTCATTCATTCACCCACCCCAGACCCACAGCACTTATGTACATATCTGTAATTTATTTATTTCTATTAATGTCTGTCTCGCCCTCTAGATTGTAAGCTCGTTATGGGCAAAGAATGTGTCTGTTAATTGCTATAGTCCACTCTCCCAAACGCTTGCATTCATTCAATCGTATTTATTGAGCACTTACTGTGTGCAGAGCACTGTACTAAGCACTTGACAGCATCTGCAGACAGTAAGCTCTTAATAAATACAATTGAATGAATGAATGAATCCCAGGAGCTCCTTAGAGCAGGGAATATTTGTTTTGTTTCTGTTATACTCTACCAAGTACTTTGCCCTCAATCCCTCTTTATGTTTGATCTGTTAGAACAATGATTCACACATTGAACTCCCTTAAATTAGGCAAAATCCAATGGGGAGGAACCTTCTAAAAGTAGAAACCTAGCCCCAGTCCCCTTCCTTTGGATTGCCCCGAGGCTCTCTGGTTTTGCAACTTTCCTTAATGGAGTTACTTCTTTCTGGTATTCATTAACTAGAAATAAACTGGAAGAAAATGGTTTCTCTCTAGAGCTGAACTTCCTTAATCTATTTAATGGGGGTATCATTTTGAGTCTTAATGACTAAAACCAAACTGTCATAATTCATGATATTGGAGCTCTTCCTCACCTTCTGTTGTATGGTGAATTGTAATTTGTTAATTGTTATTTATCAAGTGCTTATTATGTAACAGGTACCGTATTAAGGGTTGGGGTGGATATAAGACGGTTCCTGTCCCACGTGCAGCCCACTGGGTAAATAGGTGGGAATAGGATTTAATTTCCATTTTATAGATGGGGTAACTGAGGCACGAAGAAGTTGAGGGACTTGCCTAAGATCACACAGCAGACAAGTGGTGGAGTGGGGTTTAGAACCCAAGTCCTCTGGCTCCCAGACCTTTCCACTAGGCCATGCTGCTTCCGTACTGTGTATAGTGCACTGTACTAGGCGCTTGGGAAAGTGTAGTATAACAATATAACAGCGTTGTTAGACACATTCCCTGCCTTCAGAGAGCTAACAGTCTAGAGGAGAGTGTTAGTTTCCTGTTAGATTATAAGCTATTTATAGGTAGGTATTTTTTCTTCAATCTCTATTTGACTCTCCCAAGTGCTTAACATACAGCAGCCCTCAATAAATATTATCGATTGATTGATAATGATAATCATATTTGTTAAATGCTTACTATGTGCCAAACCCTGTACTAAAGACTAGGGTAGAAAATCAGGTCAGGCACAGTTCCTAAGTTGTGGGGTGAGAGTCAGGTACGTAACCTCCATTTTACAGATGCAGAAACAGAGACCTAGAGAGGTTGTGACAAGCCCAAGGTTACACAACCAGCATGGGGAAGAACTGAGACTAGAATCCAGGTTTTCTGGCTCCCAGCACCGTGCACTTTTGTCCTTTTTTCCACTGTACCACATTTGTCTAAATGCATTTCTGCAGTGCTAAGATCTGTTAAACCCACTAAAAAGATTTAGATTTGATTTTAGCCCCAAAGACCCTGAAACAAAAGACTTTATCATCAGCTTGTACAGAGCAGGTCACTAACATTATCACCATCACCATCAAAGTTATTTATTGAGTGCTTACTATTTGCAGAGCACTGTACTAAGTGCTTGGGACAGTACAATACAACAGAGTTGGCAGACATGTTCCCTGCCCACATGAAAGGTGGTGAAAGTCCAACTCTGCTGAGGCCAAATTGAGAAGATGCCAAGTGGCAGGAATGAGACAATCATTAGGTCAACTGAGGTGACTATTCCAAGGCCCATGAGTTCTTGAGGGACCTATTCTTTTCATTAAAGGGCTCACTGCCATCTTTAAGGAGTCTGTGCCAAAAGGTTCTAACCTTTTAAAGGATTGCAGATTGTCCCATATCCCAAGAAATTGTCTGCCCCCTCCTCCCTTCCCTCCTGATTTCCTACTAGTCAATCAATTGTATTTACTGAGCGCTTACTGTGTCCAGAGCACTGTACTAAGTGCGTGGAAGAGTACACTGTAACAATATAACAGACACTTTCCCTGCCCACAATGACCCTACACTAGAGAGGGGGAGATAGACATTAATATAAATAAAATGAATATAAGATAACATTGATATTAATAAATATTAATTAACCCAGTCTACACACTTCACTTCTCTGACCCCAATTTACTTACTGTTTCTCAATCTTGTCTATCTCACCGCTGACCCCTCGCCCACGTCCTGCTTCTGGCCTGTAACTCCCTCCCTCTTCATATCTGACAGACAATCACTCTCTCCACCTTCAAAGCCTTATTAGAAACACATCTCTTCCAAGAGGTCTTCCTTGACTAAATCCTTCTCCCACTCCCTTCTCCTTCTCTTTTCCTACTCCCTTCTCCTTCTCTTCTCCCACTCCTAACTACGTTGCTTTTGCACTAGGATTTGTACTCTTTATTCACACTTTCCTCAGCCCCATAGCACTTATGTACACACCTGTAATTTAATTTATTTATATTAATGTCTGTCTCCTCCTCTAGAACGTAAGCTTGCTGTGGGCTGGGAACATGTCTACCAACTCTGCTATATTGTAGTAGTGGATAGAGTGCGGGCCTGGGAATCATAAGGGCCTGGATTCTGATCCCTGCTCTGGCACTTGTCTGCTGTGTGACCTTGGGCAAGTCACTTCACTTCTCTGTGCCTCAGTTCCCTCATCTGTAAAATGGAGATTAAAACTGTGAGCCCCACGTGGAATGGGGACTGTGTCCAACCTGATTAGCTTGTGTCTACCCTAGCACTTACATAGGTAGTACTTAAATGCCATAAAAAAGTGCTTAGGTCAGCCCCCTGCACACAGTAAAGAGTTCAAAATATTTGCTTGCTTGATTAAATGATTGATTTTGAAGCATCCAGATCAGCAATTAGAGGTGCATTGTGGGAGTTCTTGTACTTTCCAGTACATGGGTTCTAGCAACCCCTTCCTCCCTTGGCTCTCACATTCACCTAATGTGGTACCTACCTCAGAACCACAGTCTTGCTAGTCGTCTATATTCAGTTCCCTCCTTAAAAATCCAGAAGTTGTGGTTCTCAAACACTGAGGCAAGTGGGGCTGAGACATCTGTTCCTGCTGGGAAACCAGGACTCCACAAAATAGGGAAGGACAGGTTATTTCTGAGTTCAGCCCAGAAAGACCGAAGAGTGAGTAACAAGCAGCACCTGAGAGGACAAGTGGCAGACCAACAAATGAAAGAAACCAGCAAATGTAATGCACGTACTGTCATGGAGGAATTTTTCTTGCAAAGGAAAGGGATGTCATTTTTCCATGACAATCCATGTGAAGTTGAAAGTCTCTGAGGCTGTGGTGATGTCTGACACTCATGTGATTGTGTGGCTTGGATCTACTACAGAATATAATCCTGTCTTCCAGAGTGGTTTCATCAGCTCCACATGCACTCCATCTCAACCCCAAAAGCCAGGTCAAGGACTGTCTGTACCCATTCTTAAATATTCAGTCAAGCAATCAATCACTGGCATTTACTGAGCGCTTACTGTGTGTCGAGTGCTGTGCCAAATGCTTGGGAAAGTACAATACAACAGAGTTGGTAGATATGATCTCTACCCACGAGGAACTTACAGTCTACTGGAGAGTTTAACAATCTATAGCCTGTATTATCCTCTTCCAAGCACTTATCACAGTGCTCTGCACCCAGTAAGTGTTCTATAGATACCATTGAGTATTGAGTAGTATGTACCAACAGCAAGGTCTTCAGACACAGCTCACCAGCCTTGGAACAATGTTTGCAGAAACACTATTCTGCTAGATTGGACGTGTGAGGAGAATGCCACAGTATATTGAGAGGAGGTACACACATTCAAGCCAGGAACGGAGAATAAATGATGCAAAGGCCTGATGAAGTTCAGCTTCAAGCAATTCCTGGTAGGCAGGAATCAGGACAGAGGTTGATCTCCTGGAAGCAGAGGCCTGGTGGATAGAGCACAGGCCTCGGAGTCAGAAGGACCTGGGTTTTAATTCTGACTCCTCCACTTGCCTGCTGTGTGATCTTGGGTGAGTCATTTAACTTTTTGGTCTGTTACCTCATCTGTAAACTGGGAAGACTGGGATCTCTATGTCTAAGCCACATGTCTCATCTAATGCTAACCTTCTCACTGTACCTCCAACTCATCTATCTCGTCATCGACCTTTCGCCTACGTCCTGCCTCTGACCTGGGATGCCCTCCCTCCTCAAATCCACCAGACAATTACTCTTCCAGCCTTCAAGACCCTTCATAACTGACAGACAGTTACTTTCTCCCCACCTTCAAAGCTTTACTGAAGGCACATCTCCATTGTGGAATAAACAAACACTGTGGGGAACGAGCTATGTCAACTTGTAAGCAAGGGTGTCCCTCTCCACCCCGCTGGGCTTTTCAGCCACATTCTCCTGCATGGATGGGACCTTGCTGGCAGTAGCAATATTTCCGAAAACAACAATCAGCAGTGGTCAAACCTTGCCCAGAGTCCCCTGTCCAGTTCTGAGTTCCACAATAAAGAGGGATATGGAAACACAAGGAGAGGGTTCAAAGGAGAGTCAATGGAAAATGAAGATTTAGAAGAAAATGGATGAAATTAGGATTATTTAATCCTGGAGGAGGAAAGGTTGAGGGATGACCTAGAAATTATTTTCAGCATAGAAGGGATGGGTACTTGGAATATGGCAAACTGCTGTTCTCCATTTCTGCTGAGAATAGAAAAAGAAAAAGGGGATTTAAACTGTAACTCACTAATTTTGAGCCCCCCGAGGAACAGGTCTTTGGCTAATCCTCACCTGTGTACTCTTTCCCAGCACTTAGTACAGTGTTCTGCATACAGTGAGTACATAATAAATACTTCTATTATTGCTACTAGTAGTAGTAGTTAGAAGAAGCAATTGGTTATTAGGGAGCAACTTTAGGTTTGTTGAGTGTTGGAATGGATGAGCATGGAAGATTAGTTTCACTTGGGAAGCTAATCTGCTACCACCTCTATGCGGAGGATTCCCAAATCTATTATACTAATACAAACTGGTCATCTCCTCTTCAATTTCACATTTTCTCTTACTTCCAGGATATCATCAAGATGCCTTGCTGGCACCTTAAACTCAGTATCTCAAAAACTGAACTCTTCATCTTCCCTCACAAAGCCACTCTTCTACCTTATTTTTTTTATTCCAGTTGATAACTCCTCCATCGTTCCTGGATCTGAAGCCTAAAACCTTGTTCATTCATTCAATTGTATTTATTGAGCACTTATGGTATGCAGAACACTGTACTAAGTGCTTGGGAAGTTCAAGTTGGCAACGTATAGAGATGGTCCCTACCCAACAACGGGCTCACAACCTAGAAGGGGGAGACAGACAACAAAACAAAATGCGTAGATAGGTGTCGAAGTCATCAGAACAAATAGAATTAAAGCTATATGCACATCATTAACAAAATGAATAGAATAGTAAATATGTACAAGTAAAATAGAGTAATAAATCTGTACAAATATATATACAAGTGCTGTGGGGAGGGGGATGGAGGTAGGGTGGGGGGATGGGGAGGAGGAGAGGAAAAAAGGAGCTCAGTCTGGGAAGGCCTCTTGGAGGAGGTGAGCTCTCAGTAGGGCTTTGAAGGAAGGAAGAGAGCTAGCTTGGCAGATGTGTAGAGGGAGGGCATTCCATGCCAGGGGAAGGGTGTGGGCCAGGGGTCGACAGCAGGATAGGTGACAACGAGGTATAGTGAGGAGGTTAGCGGCAGAGGAGCGGAGGGTGCAGGCTGGGCTGTAGAAGGAGAGAAGGGAGGTGAGGTAGGAGGTGGTGAGGTGATGGAGAGCCTTGAAGCTGGGAGTGAGGTATTTTTGCTTGATTCGTAGATTGACAGGCAGCCACTGGAGATTTTTGAGGTTATTATCGACACTGGTTCACTCTCAGTTGTCACATTTAGTCTGACATGAAATCCTGTTTAGTTTTTCCTCCACAGTATTTCCCAAATCTGCTGCTTCCTTTCCACCCAATGGCCAGCACCCTGATCCAAGCACTCATCATATCCTTGTTGGACTATTGAATCAGCCTACTAACTGATTTCCCTGGCTCCAGTCTCTCCCCTCTCCAGCTCGGTCATCTTTCTAAAACGTTTTTTTGCAAGTACCTCTCCACTCTTTAAATACTTTCAAGTTTTACCCATTCCTCTCTGCATCAAGCAAAAACTTTTGACCTTCGGCTTTCTCTCCCTCCACTACCCACTCTCTTCTTCCAACTCATCCCAGCTGGCACTCTTCATTCCTCTCCAACTCATTTTTTCACTGGGCCTCCATCTCAACTCTCTCTTCTCTAATCCCTTTCCCACAGCCTTCCTCTTGCTGGGAACTCCCTCCCCCTTCAAGTCTTCCAGATCAGAGTTGTCAATCGATTAATGTCATTTATTGAGTGCTTACTGTGTGTAGAGCACTGTTCTAAGCACATCTCCTCATCGTTTTTTATGGTATTTGCTAAGTGTGTATTTAAGGTGTCAAACGCTATTCTAAGTGCTGGGAAAGTACGAGTTAATTAGGTCAGATATAGTCCCTGTCCCTCAAGGGATTCATATTCTAAGAATGAGAGAGAACTGGTATCCCCATTTTACAGTTGAGGAAACTGAAGCACAGAGAAGTTAACTTGCCCAAGGTCACACAGCAAGCAATTAGTGTATCTGGGATTAGAACCCAGGTCCTCTGACTTCCAGGCACATGCTCTCTTCACTAGGTGACACTGCTTCTTCAAAGCCTTTTGGAAAACCCACCTCCTCCAGGAGGCTTTCCTGTTCATTTTACCTCTCCACAAGCCATAGACCCCCTAGATACTACCTCAGCACTTTTACAGTAACAACCATCCTGGAGTCTTTTGTACATATCATTTTACATACACTAGTAATAATCTCATTTTATCCAGGGTGTGATGGCATCATATGTCATTTTCTGGAAGAACGTGGAGTTCCCAGGATCCTAGGTCATTTTTTCAGGGCCCCCCCTGAATTCCCTCCATTCATTTAATCATATTTATTGAGCACTTACTGTGTGCAGAGCACTGTACAAAGCTCTTGGAAAGTACAAAACAGTGTTGCCTAGTGAATAGAGCACAGGTCTGGAAGTTAGAAGGTCATGGATTCTAAACCCGGCTCTGCCATTTGTCTGCTGAGTGACCTTAGGCAAGTCATTTTACTTCTCTGAGCCTCAGTTACCTCATCTGTACAATGGGGATTAAGACTGTAACCCTGATGTGGGACAGGGACTGTGTCCAATTTGATTTACTTTTATTTCCCCCATAGAGCTTAGAACAGTGCCTGATATAAGCTAAGCCTTTAACAAATACCACAGTTACTATTGCTACGGAGCCTCCCAAATCAGTGCCAAATCCCAGGCAGCCTCTAAATCATGGTAGTCAGCGATAGGAGCAGTGGCAGAGGTAGGCTAGGGTCTAAAATGTAAAAACTGGACAAAGAAGTGTCCATTCCCAAATAATTCCTACCAGTGTCAGTGTTCTATACCAATCAATCAATCAGTGATATTTATTAAGCACTTACTAAATTTATTAAACTCAGTGTGCAGACAGTAGACTGTGAGCTGCTTGCAGGCAGGGATTGTATATACCAGCTGTTGAGTTTTTCTATCTTAAGCACTTAGTACAGTGCTCTGTACATGTAAGAGCTCAGTAAATGATGGGGATGATGATGTTGATGATGGAATTTAAGTGCTTCCTACTTGCCAAACACTGTACTACATACAAGATAACCAGGTTGAACACAGGCCCATCCTTGTATATATATATATATATCTGTAATTTATGTACTTATGTATTTATTAATTTATATTAATGTCTGTCTCCCCCTCTAGGCTGTGAGCTTGTTGTGGTGGGCAGGATTGTGTCTGTTCATTGTAATATTGAACTCTCCCAAGTGCATAGTACAGGGCTTTGCATCAATGAATATGACTGAATGAAGAAATAAGTGTTTCATATGGGATTTACAGTCTACGTGGGGGAGAGAAAACATATTGAATCTCCATTTTGCAGATGAAGGAAACTAAGGCATAGAGAAGTCGTGGCTTGCCCAAGGTCACACAGGAGGCAAATGGCAGAGCTGGATTATAACTCAGGTCCTCTGTCTCCCTGGACTGTGCTCTTTCTGTTAGGCCATGCTGCTTCCATTGTTTTATTGCAGTGCACTGATTTAAGTATTTAGGGTAGTATGATACAATAGAATCGACAGCCACAAAGAACAGTCTAGAAACATTTCTTGTTTTTCTGGTTTTGCCCACTGGACTGGATGGGTTTACTTTCACCCTGCTCACTTATCAGTTATGAATCAGTAAGACTGGCATCCTGGAATAAGAGCAACGCCATCAGGACCAGTGTTTTTGAGTATGAAATGGTAGCAGCAGCACCAGCTGTGAAAGTGTGGCCTAGTGGAAAGAGCCCAGGCTTGGGAGTCAGAGGCCCCTGGGTTCTAATCCTGGCTCTGCCACTCACCTGCTGTGTGACCTCAAGCAAATGACTTCACTTCTCTGTGCCTCAATTTCCACATCTATAAAACAGGGATTTAATTCCCATTCTCCTTCCTCCTCAGCTCAATGAGGAACAGGGACTGTTGTTGGGTAGGGACCATCTCTAAATGTTTCCAACTTGTACTTCCCAAGCGCTTAGTACAGTGCTCTGCACACAGTGAGCACTCAATAAATACAATTGAATGAATGAATGAATGTTTGAACTGATGAGCTTGTATCGACCCCAGCATTCAGTGCAGCGCTTGATGCCTAATAATCACTTAATAACTATCACTGTTATTATTATTCTTACTCATAGTAGTAGTAGTGAAAGTATTTGTTAGGTGCTTACTCTGTGCAGAACACTGGACTAAGCACTGGTAAAAGACCCACAGGTGAGAGCCATAGTCCCTAGCCTTTCAGAGGCTCATAATCTAAAAATAAGATGGAGAAGGATTTGGTGATGGACACAATAAACAAAATGAAATAATATTACTATTAAAAAACCTTTAAAAGACACCCCGCACCCGGTGGAAAAGGGAGTGGTCTGGCCTCAGGGTGCAGTAGCCCAGGTCATTGAGAGTCCATGAACAGCCAAAGCTTCCTAACGATGTAGAACAGGCAGAGACGGACTGCTGCCACCACTTACGTCCCCCACAGGCCCCGGGCACAGGACAGGTCTGAAGCGGGGTTCCTGGGGTAGGTAGGGTTTCCTAGGATGAAGCTGGATGAGCTATATCGAGTGATTGGGATGCTTTCCCAGGTGATATTAAATTATCAAGCATTCTGGAATTTGCCTGTCTGATGTGCTCATATTGGGACTGTAAGTAGCTCAGTGTCATTTGGGCTGCAGTATTGCCATTGACCCCATAGTAGATGCGATGTGGTGCGTGAAGTGAGCCCCAGGCTCTAGACGGTGTGCTCATGGGCAGGGAATGTGTCTGTTTATTGTTGCATTGGATTCTCCAGAGCACTTAATACAGTGGTCTGCACACAGTAAGTGCTCAATAAATACGATTGACTGACAGCAACCAGAACAGTATGCACCCTCAAATACACACCCGCATGCACGCACACACACACACACACACACACACTTTGAAAGTAACTAAAGGAGACAAGCCATAAGAAATCCATCATCTTCCTTCCCTTTGGTCTTTCTTTCTGTAGGGTTCATTTGCACTTGGTGTTGCAGAGGAAATTATCTATTCCCAAAAGTGAAAAGGTTTGAAATTCCCTGGAAAAGGCCTGGGCGGTGCAGCCCGGGGACAGGAAGAGTTTAAGCAGCTCTGTCCTATCTTCTAGACTGTGAGCCCGTTGTTGGGTAGGGACCATCTCTATATGTTGCTGACTTGTACTTCCCAAGTGCTTAGTACAGTGCTCTGCACACAGTAAGCACTCAATAAATATGAATGAATGAATGAATATCAGGCAGTTGGCTTAATCCCTTCAGGCCTCTAGCGTCACATGTGTTGGCTGCCCAGAGAGTTGCATGTGGGTATTGTTACGGTTTATAGTTGTAATAAGGAACTGAAAGAAAAGCAATCAAGTAAGGCAAAGCTTAGGGAGCGTACGCAAAAAGAGGTAAATGGCTCGAAAGGGCATCCTGCTGTTCAAAAGTGACTAGCTGTGGTGGTGAATTTGGGCCCCTTCCCCTAGTTGGTTCCCTTCCTACATGTGGGCTTATCTCTCTGTCCACTCAAGAATAGGCAGGAGAGTGGGAGGGCCTATGAACAGCTGTCTCGCGGGCCGTTTGCATCCCCTCTCATCACTAGGGCAGCGTGTGGGTTCGCCGGCTCAGGAGGGAGACATCCTACCCTGGAAGCCGCCCATCAACACTGTGGCCTCCTCAACCTGAGCCAGAGCTTGCTTCTACCCATCGCATGGTCCGTTTGCCTTTCCCCGGGCCGGTGGAATCTCAGGTAAAAGGGAAAAAAGACGGGGAAAACACTCAACTCCGGCCTGGATCAGAAATGACTGTGCCGACCTCCAGTCGGAGAAGGGAAGTTGTGGTTGGGACATAAGAGTTCAGGCCTGAGGGTAAGCTCCACAGGCCGATACTGCTCTGATTAATATTGATGGGAGCGTGGGCAAAAGAAGGTAAAGGTTATTTAGTGTTTCCCCCTAAAGCCTCTGGCATTTCAGTTTTAGCCTCGAGTGCTGTGTCCTAGTAATAGTGGAGGAGGGAAATTTGGGAGAATATTCCCCAAATGGGGAAATGGGTTGAACTTGGGGGAGAGGGTGGAAAGGCATTTAAAGGCATTAGAGGAATGTTTCAAATCACTGGAGTTTTTCCAGTCATCTGGACTAGAAGACAGGTTCTGTGGGTGGAGTTCTCTTAGTTGGTGGCCTCACGTGGGTCGGGAACCATGCAAGACCCCCACCCGCCCCTCGTTGCGGGATGGTGGGAAACAAAGCAGGGTCTCGTGGGGCTGAGCCAGCGTGTCTGGGGATCACGGGTCTGGGCAAAAACCTTGGAAACCTCTCAGCCCATCACTGGTCCAGACCACCGATCCTGACGGCTTAAGGGGATCAGCTTGGAGGTCACGGCCCCGTGGTAATTGGGCCAGTAGTGGTGGTAAGAGATGGAAACCACAGGCCTTGGGATCCCATTCCCACCCTTCCCCGTCACCAGGTTAATCCCGGCTCTGCCACTTGTCTGCTGTGTGACCTCGGGCAAGTCACTTAGCTTCTCTGTGCCTCAGTTACCTCTTCTGTAAAATGGGGATGAAGACAGTGAGCCCCAAGTGGGACAACCCGATTACCTTGTATCTACCAGTGCTTAGAACAGTGCTTGGCACATAGTAAGTGCTTAACAAACACTTTAGGAGGCAGCGTGGATCAGTAGAAAGAGCACGGGCTGGGGAGCCAAAGGTCATGGGTTCTAATCCCGGCTCTGCCACTTGTCAGCTGTGTGACCTTGGGCAAGTCACTTAACTTCTCTGTGCCTCAGGTCCCTTATCTGTAAAATGGGGATGAAGACTGTGAGCCCCATGTGGGATAACCTGATTACCTTGTATCTATCCCAGCACTTAGAACAGTGCTTGGCACATAGTAAGCGCTTAATAAACACCAATATTATTATTAATAATAATAATAATAAATACCATTATTATTATTATTTTCCTGGTTGGGTCCAGTCCAGGATGGAGGGTTTGGCACCAGATAGGGGTGGAGCTGGGAAATCTGTTGTCCCAGGCTGGTCCCAGGGAGATGGTAGGTGTGTGTCTGAGCCCTTGGAGGTGAGTTTGTGTTTGGGAGCACACTTACCTGATGTACCCTACCAGGTACTGGGAATTGGGGACTCCAGGTGCCTGGAGGTTGTGGGGGTGAGGTGGGAGTCCCAGGACCCTGCTGCGGCCTCCGTCCAGGTCCAGCTGGAAGGCTAGGTAAGGGAGTAGCTGGCCGCTGGTCCCAGAGGAGCCCACGGGCTGGTGCAGAAGCAGAGAGGAGATCTGGCCGGGGCTGGGGAGACTTCTGGAATGACCATGGGGACACAGGAGTCGAACTCCAAGGTGGGGTTTGGTAGCCCTTCTCCATCCCTCTCTCTTCTCTCCCCTTCATGCCCTCCTTGGGCTGGTGCGAGTCCTTGGTGGGGAGGTGGAGAACCCCGGCAAAGATGCCACCCAGGAATGAGCAGGGCGTTGGGGGAGTGGAGAGGGATGGAGGGTTTAGGATCTCCGAGAAGGGGGAGCCAGGATGATATTACTCAGGAGAAAGGAGGAATTCCCAGCTAACCAAATGGAGTGTTTGGGGGAAGCCCGTTTGGAGGCAGGAATGAGATGGGGACCAGGCGATGTAACTAACTATATCTGGGTCTTGTCCTTTATGTGGGCAGTGCGGACATGTGGGGAGAGTGAAGATGCAGGGGAGCGTGGATATGCGGGAGGTACAGAGATGCTGGGAGAGCGGAGCTGTGGAGAGCGTGGAGATGCAGGCGGTGCGGAGTTGTGGGACGGTGCAGGGTTGCGTGGAGATGTGGAGAGAGAGGAATTGAGGGAGCGTGGAGACGCACAGGTACGAGAAGCAGTGTGGCTCAATGGAAAGATCCCGGGCTTGGGAGTCAGAGGTCGTGGGTTCGAATCCCGACTCCACCACTTGTCAGCTGTGTGACCTTGGGCAAGTCACTTCACTTCTCTGTGCTTCAGTGACTTCATCTGTAAAATGGGGATTAAGACTGTGAGCCCCACGAGGAACAACCTGATCACCTTGTATCCTCCCCAGCGCTTAGAACAGTGCTTTGCACATAGTAAGCACTTAACAAATGCCATCATCATTATTATTATTATTCTCTGTGCCTCAGTTCCCTCATATGTAAAATGAGGATTAAGACTTTGAGCCCCACAAAGGACAACCTGATCACTTGTATCCTCCCCAGCGTTTAGAGCAGTGCTTTGCACATAATAAGCACTTAACAAATGCCGTCATTATTATTATACAGGGGGCAGGGAAAATACCGAGATGCGGGGAGCACAGATTTGCGGGAGGCAAGGAGATGCGGGAAGTGTGGAAAAGCGGAGATCCAGGGAAGCGTGGAGATGCGGGGCAGTGTGGGAATGAGGGAAGTGCAGAGATGCGGGAAGCGTGGGGACGCGGGGAGTGTGGAGCTACAGGGAAGCGCAGAGATGCAGGAAGTGTGGGGATAATAATAATAATAATAATAATAATAGTAATAATAATAATAATAATAATAACATTTGCTAAGTACTTACTATATGCCAAGCACTGTTCTAAGCGCTGGGGGGGATACAAGGTGATCAGGTTGTCCCACATGGGGCTCACAATCTCCATCCCCACTTTACAGATGAGGGAACTGAGGCAAAGAGAAATTAAGTGACTTGCCCAAGGTCACACAGTAGACATGTGGCAGAGCCGGAATGAGAACCCATGACCTCTGACTCCCACGCCCGGGCTCTTTCCACTGACCCACGCTGCTTCTCTATAATAATGGTATTTGTTAAGCGCTTACTATGTGCCGAGCACCATTCTAAGCGCTGGGGGAGATACAAGGTCATCAGGCTGTCCCACGTGGGGCTCGCAGTCTTCATTCCCGTTTTACAGATGAGGGGAAGGGGACTGAGGCTCAGAGAAGTTAAGTGACTTGCCCAAGGTCACACAGCAGACATGTGGGAGAGCCGGGATTAGAACCCATGACCTCCGACTCCCAAGCCCGGGCTCTTTCCACTGAGCCACGCTGCTTCTCTAGCCAAGCTGGAAGCGCCGAGATGCGGGAAGTGTGCAGATTCATTCATTCATTCAATCGTATTTATTGAGCGCTTACTATGTGCAGAGCACTGGACTAAGCGCTTGGGAAGTACAAGTCGGCAACATATAGAGACGGTCCCTACCCAACAGCGGGCTCACAGTCTAGAAGGGGGGAGACAGGCAACAAAACCAAACATGTAGACAGGTGACAAAATAATAATGATGGCATTTATTAAGTGCTTACTTTGTGCCAAGCACCATACAAATAGACAAGTGGAGATGCGGGGAAGCGCGGGGATGCGGGGAGTGCGGAGATTCATTCAATCATATTTATTGAGCGCTTACTATGTGCAGAGCACTGGACTAAGCGCTTGGGAAGTACAAGTCGTCAACACATAGAGACGGTCCCTACCCCACAACAGGCTCACAGGCTAGAAGGGGGGAGACAGGCAACAAAACCAAACATGTAGACAGGTGACAAAATAATAATGATGGCATTTATTAAGTGCTTACTTTGTGTCAAGCACCGTACAAATAGACAAGTGGAGATGCGGGGAGTGCACAGATTCATTCATTCATTCAATCAATCGTATTTATTGAGCGCTTACTATGTGCAGAGCACTGGACTAAGCGTTTGGGAAGTACAAGTCGGCAACACATAGAGACGGTCACTAAACCACAACAGGCTCACAGTCTAGTAGGGGGGAGACAGGCAACAAAACCAAACATGTAGACAGGTGACAAAATAATAGTGATGGTATTTATTAAGTGCTTACTCTGTGCCAAGCACCATACAAATAGACAAGTGGGGATGCGGGGAGTGCGCAGATTCATTCATTCATTCATTCAATCGTATTTATTGAGCGCTTACTATGTGCGGAGCACTGGACTAAAGGACAAGTCAGCAACACATAGAGACGGTCCCTACCCCACAACGGGCTCACAGTCTAGAAGGGGGGAGACAGACAACAAAACCAAACATGTAGACAGGTGACAAAATAATAATGCTGGCATTTATTAAGCGCTTACTCTGTGCCAAGCACCGTACAAATAGACAAGTGGAGATGCGGGTCGGGGGCTGAGCGGTGTCAGGAGGAGGGAGAGGGCGGGAGGGATCCTTCCCCACGGGCCCAACAGCCCCAAACGGAAAGTGAAAGTGGGGTGGGGGTCCGGGAGGGCGGGAGCCTGGGGCCAGGCCCGCCCAGAGGGACCAGTCGCCTCCAGGACCCGAGGTGAACGCGGGGCTACGGGGGGACATCCCTGGGGAGGGGGGCTTCCCATCCCACGGCCTCCCCCGACCTCCACCCCCGCAGGTGCACTTAGCTAGAATATCACTTTTATTCTGACGGTATTGAGGCCCGTCCCCTTGTTTGATTTTGTTGTCCGTCCCCCCCCCCCCTTCAAGACTGGGAGCCTGCAGCATTTGCATCTATTTGTACGTATTTATTACTCTATTTTATTCATGATGTGTCTATAGCTAGAATTCTGTTCATTCTGACCGTATTGAGGCCTGTCTCCTTGTTTGGTTTTGTTGTCTGTCCCCCCTCTTCAAGACTGGGAGCCTGCTGTCGGGTAGCAGCATTTGTGTCTATTTGTACATATTTATTACTCTATTTTATTCATGATGTGCCTATAGCTAGAATTCTGTTTTTTTTTTCTGATGGTATCTATAGCTAGAATTCTATTTATTCTGATGGTATTGACACCTGTCTTCTTGTTTTGTTGTCCGTCTCCCCCCTTCTAGACTGGGAGCCCACTGCCGCATTTGTGTCTATTTGTACATATTTATTACTCTATTTTATTCATGATGTGTCTATTTGTACATATTTATTACTCTATTTTATTCATGATGTGTCTATAGCTAGAATTCTATTCATTCTGACGGTATTGAGGTCTGTCTCCTTGTTTGGTTTTGTTGTCTGTCCCCACCCCCTTCAAGACTGGGAGCCTGCTGTCGGGTAGCAGCATTTGTGTCTATTTGTACATATTTATTACTCTATTTTATTCATGATGTGCCTATAGCTAGAATTCTGTTTTTTTTTTCTGATGGTATCTATAGCTAGAATTCTATTTATTCTGATGGTATTGACACCTGTCTTCTTGTTTTGTTGTTCGTCTCCCCCCTTCTAGACTGGGAGCCCACTGCCGCATTTGTGTCTATTTGTACATATTTATTACTCTATTTTATTCATGATGTGTCTATAGCTAGAATTCTATTCATTCTGACGGTATTGAGGCCTGTCTCCTTGTTTAGTTTTGTTGTCTGTCCCCCCCTTCAAGACTGGGAGCCTGCTGTCGGGTAGCAGCATTTGTGTCTATTTGTACGTATTTATTGCTCTATTTTATTCATGATGTGTCTATAGCTAGAATTCTATTTTTTTCTGTTGGTATCTATAGCTAGAATTCTATTTATTCTGATGGTATTGACACCTGTCTCCTTGGGGTTTTTTTGATGGCATTTGTTAAGCGCTTACTATGTGCAGAGCACTGTTCTAAGCACTGGGGGGGGATACATGGTGATCAAATTGTCCCACGTGGGGCTCACAGTCTTAATCCCCATTTTACAGATGAGGTAACTGAGGCTCGGAGAAGTTAAGTGACTTGCCCAAGGTCACCCAGCAGACATGTGGCAGAGGCAGGATTCGAACCCATGACCTCTGACTCCAAAGCCCGTGCTCTTTCCACTGAGCCACGCTGCTTTTGTTGTCCGTCTCCCACCTTGTAGATTGGGAGCCCGCTGTCGGGTAGCAGCATTTGTGTCTATTTGTACATATTTATTACTCTATTTTATTCATGATGTGTCTATAGCTAGAATTCTATTTTTTTCTGATGGTATCTATAGCTAGAATTCTATTTATTCTGATGGTATTGACACCTGTCTCCTTGTTTTGTTGTCCGTCTCGCCCCTTCTAGACTGGGAGCCTGCTGTCAGGTAGCAGCATTTGTGTCTATTTGTACTTATTTATTACTCTATTTTATTCATGATGTGTCTATAGCTAGAATTCTATTTTTTCTGATGGTATCTATAGCTAGAATTCTATTTATTCTGATGGTATTGACACCTGTCTCCTTGTTTTGTTGTCCGTCTCGCCCCTTCTAGACTGGGAGCCTGCTGTCAGGTAGCAGCATTTGTGTCTATTTGTACTTATTTATTACTCTATTTTATTCATGATGTGTCTATAGCTAGAATTCTATTTTTTCTGATGGTATCTATAGCTAGAATTCTATTTATTCTGATGGTATTGACACCTGTCTCCTTGCTTTGTTGTCCATCTCCCCCCATCTAGACTGTGAGCCCGCTGTCGGGTAGCAGCACTAGTGTCTATTTGTACATGGACACAACAGATACCATAGGCTTAACAAAAACCATCATTAGAGAAGCAGCGTGGCTCAGTGGAAAGAACCCAGGCTTGGGAGTCAGAGGTCATGGGTTCTAATCCCAGGGGCAGGCAAGGGCACGGAGGGCATGGGTCTCGGGCAGGAGGGGAGGGGCGGGTGCCAGGGGTGAAGAGGTAAGTGGGCACTGGTAGCAGGACAGAGGAGGAGGAGGGCAGGGGGCAGGGGGGGAATGGCGAGGGGCGGGCACAGGCAGGAGGGGAGGGGCGGGTGCCAGGAGAGAAGAGTTGGGTGGGCACGGGCAGCAGGGAGAGAGGAGGGGGAGGGCAGGGAGCAGTAGGGAGAGAGGAGGGGGAG
The DNA here is from genome assembly GCF_015852505.1 of Tachyglossus aculeatus. Classification (NCBI taxonomy): domain Eukaryota; kingdom Metazoa; phylum Chordata; class Mammalia; order Monotremata; family Tachyglossidae; genus Tachyglossus; species Tachyglossus aculeatus. Next base: position 76,124,313 of record NC_052086.1, read on the forward strand.
GTCAGGGAGCAGTAGGGGGGAGGAGGGGAATGGCAGGGAGCAGGCATGGGCGGGGGGGAGATGTGGGCAGAGTGGGCAGGGCTCAGGAGGGACGGAGGGAGGTGGTGAAACAGAGGTGCGGAGGGAGATGGAGGGGGTATCCCCGGGAATCCTGGGGGAGGCGGCCGTGACCACTCCTATCCTCTGATTAACCGAGGCACTTCATCAGTCCAGCCAAAGTCAGTCAGTCAGTCAGTCCACAGTCCAGCCCGACCCACTTAGAAGCTGAGATTAGTGGGGGTCCCTGGGGAAATGGGGGTCTCCAGTCGTTAATTCAATCATATGTATTAAGCACTTACTGTGTACAGAGCACTGTACTAAGGGGCCTTTGAGAGCGCCAAATACCGAGCGTGGGCGAGGGCCAACCGCAGTTTCCAGAGGGATGGAGAGCTGCCTCACCCATCACTCTGAAAGGCCTATTCGGCTTCATCTTTCTTCCCCAAGTGTTTAGTACAGTGCTCTGCACACAGTAATCTCTCTAGAAACACAATGATGGATGGATTGATTCATCAAGTCATGATATTTATTACGTGCTTTCTTTGGGTATAGCAGTGTACTAGCACTTGGGAGCGTACAATACAGTAATATCCCAAACACTTAGTACAGTGTTTTGCACACCCTAAGCACTCAAATACAATTGATCGATACACATAAGTGCTGTGGGGGTGAGGCCAAAGTTGCTCAAAGGTTACAGAACCAAGTGTGTAGAGACAAAGAAGGGAGAGAGAAAACGATGGGGAGATGTGATTTTAGGAGCACTTTGAAGGTAGAGACAATGGTGGTCTCCCGGATATGAAAGGGGAAGGAGGGAGTTCCTGGCTGGAGGGAAGTTTGGTGTTAAGAGGAGCCAAGTGTGAGGGTTGAGTTGCTGTAGCTCTATGAGGAGGAGGGGGTGAGCTGATTGAGGGCCTTAAAAACAATGGTAAATAGTTTCTTTTTGATGTGGAGATGGATGGACATCGACTGGAGGTTTACTTTACTCCCCCTGGATGCCCTGTCCCATTGTGACTCCTGTCTGGGGAACTTAGGTGAGGTGGACAGGGAGGGGGGTGGCTGTTGGGGGCTGGCAGTGCAGGACAGGTTCAGGACTCTGGGGGAGGCAGAGGTCCGGAAGCCGTGGGCCTCTGCAAGCAGGAAAAGTGCCATAAATTTAAGGTAAATTTAAATTTAAGGAGGTGGAATGAGGGGGCACAAGGGGAGGGATAGGTGAGGTGAAAAGAGGAAAAAAAGTCGTATCTAGACAACAGGTGGCAGCAGCAGGGAGAGAGATTTCTGTTTGGCTGCCTCTTCCTCTTTATGGTATTTGTCAAGTGCTTAATATGAGTCAAACTCTGTTCTAAGTGCTGGGGTAGGTATATGTTAATTTATTTGGACACAGTCCCTGTCCCGCATAGGGCTCACAATCAAAGTAGATGAGAGACAGGTCATCCCCATGTGAGAGTAGGGGCTGTCTGACCCGATTATATTATATCCATCCCCAGCATTTGGCACAGTGCTTGGAACATTACAAGAGCTTACAGATATTACAAGCATTATTGGTGGTAGTAGTATTAGTAATACTACTGTTCTCTGGAGAAGACACTAATGCTAGGGAAAATCCAGGGATAACGTGGATGAGGCAGACCAGAGGCCAGGTGGATAGAGGCCATAACAACGATAATGGAAGAACCGTTAGAAAGATTGAGGATTATGGCAGAGGACAGGACGTTCTGGAGAAAGTATATCCATGTGGTCGCTGTGAGTTGGAAATGACTCGACAGGACTTAATAATAATGATAATAATAATAATAATGTAGTAGTAGTAGAGTAGTAAAGGTAGTATTCATTCATTCTATTGAGAGGTTACTGTGTGAGGATCACTGTAGTAGTAGTAGTAGTAGTATAGTAGTAATAACAGTAGTAGTAGTAGTAGAAAAATGGGTTTAGAGTTAGGGGAACCAGTGGGCTGAGCCACCCCCGAGAGGAGAAAAGAAATGGGGAGTTGGGGTTTTGTGGGTAGGAGTGTAGAAAGTGTGACTTGAATCTGCAGCCAAATCCTGGACTTTTTGAGAGTGGCTTTAACCAGATGACTTCAGTCACCCTGATCTCGTGCCCCCCACCCGCCCCCTTCCACGAGACTGAGTCTGAGCTTCAAAGGGACTTGCCCATCCAGGGGTGAGCTATCCTGTCCCTCTGGAGAGTGTTTCCTCAGGGGAGATGTCCCAGTTGTGTGGAAGAAGCCCCATCCCTGTGGGAAGCCAGGGAGAGAAGCTTTCCATCCACATGGAAGACACTCCTCCCGAGTGGGAGAAGCCTGCTGCTAGAAAAAAAGATCCCTTGTTCCGTTCCTGACAGGTCCCATCCTGACAGAAGGCTTCTTGTCCACCCATCTGGATCGGCTGCTGAGGTTTCAGTTCCCTCGTCTGCTGTAGCCCAGATGCCACGTTCAGGGCTAATGGACACAGAGAAGCAGTCTGGGAGTGAGAAGGACCTGGGTTCTAATCCCAGCTCTGCCGCATGTCTTCTGAGTCACCTTGGGCAAGGCCCTGAACTTCTCTGGACCTCTGTTACCTCACCTGTAAAATGGGGATTAAGACTGTAAGCCTTATGTGAGACAGGAACTGCGTCTAACCCGATTAACTTGTATCTACCCCAGTGCTTAGAACAGTGCTTGGCACATAGTAAGCATTAGAAAGTACCATTATTATTATTGTTACGAGCAGGCCACGGGCTTCCCAGAGTGCCAAGCAAGTCTCTGGAGCTCTTACTGGTGTCCAGTGAGGGGGGTCCAAATGATCCCAGAGCGTTTGGCAATCAACCCATCAAGAATAAGCCCAGAGACTATACCAGCCTGCTCATCCACAAAGGCACCAGAATTCTGTTTCCTCCACAAGTCACTTCTTATCTCTGCACCTCAGTTCCCTCATCTGTAAAATAGCAAGTAAGACTGTGAGCCCCAGGTGGGACAGGGACTATGTCCAACCTGATTATCTTGTATCTGCTCCAGGGCTTAATACAGTTCCTGGCACATTTAGTAAGTGCTTAACAAATACCAGAAAAAAGCAAATTCTCCAAACCAATCTGTGTGAGCCTGCTAGTCTAGTTCCTTAGCTCTCTAACTCCCCCGCTGCCAAGCTCCAGCCCACATTTGTGCCTATGTTCTAAATACCAAGTGGTCACTCCTGGGCCAAAGTCCTCATACAGCCTCTCCTATACTCCGAGGTGCCTCAAGCTCGCCTTCTCACTGTGCCCCACTCTCGTCCCTCCCATGGTCCACCTCTAGCACATGCAACCCCTACCCCCTCCCATTTCATAGCAAATAGACCACTGTTCTCCTCATCCTCTGAAATTACATCTCCTCCAGGAGGCCTACCCTGATTCATTTCTAATCTCCTCACTTTATATTCCCTACTGCCCTGTTACCACTTCTGTGCCACTTAAGCACTTGGGTCTTTCACACCCCTCCTCCTCCTCTCCTCGTACTTTTTTATGTATCTATTTTACATCACCCTACCTGATTTCTTAGAGTGTCTGCCTGCTCAGCTCCCTGAAGGAAGGAACCAGTGTGTATTCACTCTACTGTGCTCTCCTAAGTGCTTAGTTCAGTGCTGTATGCATAGTAGGTGCTCAGTTCTATTGATAACAGTAATAATTGTGCTTCTTGTTAAGCACTTCTTGTATGCCAAGCACTCTAGTAAGCACTGGGGTAAATACAAGACAATCAGGTCAGACACATTCCCTGTCCCACGGGGGTGCTCAGTAGGCTAAGTAGGAGGGAGAATAGGTATTGAGTCCCCATTTTACAGACTCTGCAAACTGAGACACAGGGCTCATTGACTTTCCTAAAGTCACACAGTGGGGAAGTGGCAGGGCTGGGATTAGAACCCAGGTTCTCTGATTCCCAGGTCCTCCATGCTCATCCCACAAGGCCACACTGCTTCTCTTGCACATGCTGATAATTCTGGTTGCAGACCAAGTTTGAGACTGGATATCAGTTCCCGGACTTTGACTTTCTCTCTCCTATCGCTTGCTGATTCCCGAGGGCATAGGGCCAAGGTGAAATGAGGAGCTCTCTGTGCCCGATTCCACCTCTATTCCTGGGAAGCATATTTTGATTCCCTATCGATTCTATTGAAATGTGGTGTTGGAGAAGGCTTTTGTGAATACCATGCCTAAAAACAAACACACAGAATTTAGAGCAAATTAAACCAAAGTGGTCTTTGGAAGGCCAAATAACTCGACATAGATTAGCATATTTTGGACACATAATCAGGAAGCCTAATTATCTGGAGAAGACACTAATGCTAGGAAAAGTCCAGGGAAAATGTGGAAGAGGCAGACTGGCAGCTAGATGGATAGAGACCATAACAACGATAACAGAAGAACCATTAAAAAGGTTTGCAGATTATGGCAGAGGACAGGACTTTCTGGAGAAAATATATCCATGGAGTTGCTATTAATCGGAAATGACTTGACGGCACATGATAATATGATAATAATAATAATAATAACAATAATAATAAATGCCGATCAGACAGCTCCTCAGATTAACTGCTTTCCTTTCCTGTTCATTTTGGGAGCAGGGAATGGGATGAGGCCTTACTTTCTCTTTTAACCAGAGATTAATTAATCAGTCGCATTTATGGAGTGCTTACCATGTGCAGAGCACTGTACTAAGCTTTTGGGAGAGTACAGTACAGTAGATTTGGTAGCTACGTTCCCTGCCCACAATGGGCTTATGGTCTAGAGGGGGGGATGAAAAGTAGTGTGACCTAGTGGAAAGAGCACGGACCTGAGAGTCTGAAGAACCTGAGTTCTTATTCCGCTTCCTCAACCTGTCTGCTGTGTGACCTTGGGCAAGTCACTTAACTTCTCTGTGCCTCAGTTATTTTATCTGTAAAGTGGAGATTAAGATTGTGAGCCCTAGGTGGGACAGGGACTGTGTCCGATTCGATTGGCTTGTCTCTACCCTAGCACTTAGTACAGTGCCTGACACATAGTAAGCGCTTTACAAATACCTATATATGCATGCATACATAGAAATAAATTATGGATATGTACATAAGTGCTGTGGGGCTGAGGGAGGGGTGAATAAAAGATTCAAATCTAAGTGCAAAGGCAATGCAGAAGGGAGTGGGAGAAGAAGAAATGAGGGTTTAGTTGGGGAAGGCCTCTTGGAAGAGATATGTTTTGAATGAAGTTTCGGAGGTGCTGAGAGCAATTGTATGTAGGATATGAAGTGGGAGGGAGTTCTGGACCCAAGACAGAATGTGGGCTTGAGCTCCGCAGGGAAATGGATGAGGTTGAGGTACAGTGAGGAAAAATGATTTCTTCCCAGAAGCAAATAAAACTCCAGGCCTCATGATCATAATGTTGCTGGACCCTGCGTCCTTCATCAGCAGTATCCAGGATCTCCTGTTCTTTGGAGGAGCAGAGCAGTTGAGGCGAAACAGCTTCTGTTTGGTTTGCAAACACTGTGAATAGCTGTGCTTGCTTGGATCCCCTTCCCATTTCACCCCCCTTGGAACAGGGGATGGGGGCAGCTGAGGACTGAAGGGAAACTGAATTCAGGAGAGGCAAATGGATTCTTTGAAAAGAAGAGAATTTTACTGTAGTGGGAGAGCCTGGAGCCAGAGGCTGTTGTCAGCTTGACAAGCTTCAGATACTCTGGTTTTTCATGAGTGGCCTGCCAACTGTTCATTCATTCATTCAATTGTATTTATTGAGCGCTTACTGTGTGCAGAGCACTGTACTAAGCTCTTGGGAAGTATAAGTTGGCAACATATAGGGACGGTCCCTACCAAACAGTGGGCTCACTGTTGTCACCTCTCAGTTTGCCCTGGTAATCGGAACTGAGAGGAGACTCGCAGCCTACTTTCATTCATTCATTCAATCATATTTATTGAGCACTTACTGTGTGCAGAGCACTGTACTAAGTGCTTGGGAAGTACAAATAGGAAACATATAGAGACGGTCCCTACCCAACAACGGGCTCACAGTCTAGAAGGGGGAGACAGACAACAAAACTAAACAAGTAGTCAGGTGTCAATACCATCAGAACAAATTGAATTATAGCTATATACGCATCTTTAATAAAATAGAGTAGTAAATATTGTACAAATAAAATAGAGTAATAAATATGTATAAATATGTACAAGTGTTGTGGGGAGGGGAAAGGGGTAGGGCAGAGGAAGGGTTGGGGGGTGATGGGGAGGAGGAGGAGGTGAGGACTTCTTAAAGAAGTGTCACATACCCGTTCCTTCTCCGTTCTGGGCAGATGGAATTGACAAGAGTGGTAGTGACTCATTCAGTCATCGGTATTTATCGAGCTTCCACTGTATATAAGGCTCTGTACTAGTGCTGTGGGGAAACTAAGTAAGACATAGCCCCTGCTCTCAAAGAGCTTACGCTCTACTGGGGAGAAGGGATGTATTTAGATGAACGAGTGTTCTCACAGATATAAAATGTGGGTGTTTGATCTTCTCCACAGCACCAGACCCGCCTGCCAATTACGAGGCTGGAGTGAAACCACCGGACTCTCGGTCCTGTCCCTGCCTTCCACCCCCCAGCCTGCTCCCCCCCCACCCCACCGCAGGACCCCTAGGTTACCCCCTCTAATAGGTCTTTATCTAATTAAGCAGAAGGAAGTTTTGCCCTCCTATCCCACCTCAAATTGACCATTGTACTTCCTGCCCCTGTTCTGCCCTTATCTCTATTCCTGGCTCTGCCTCTGGTTCTGTTCTTATTCCGCCTCTAGAACCACTGTGAGCCCATTGTTGGGTAGGGATCACCTCTATATGTTGCCAACTTGTACTTCCCAAGCGCTTAGTACAGTGCTCTGCACACAGTAAGCACTCAATAAATATGATTGAATGAATTAACCAGTGTGGCCTAGTGGCACCAGCACGGGCTTGGGAGTCAAAGGTCATGGGTTCTAATCCCAGCTCCGCCACTTTTCTGCTGTGTGACCTTGGGCAAATCACTTCACTTCCCTGGGCCTCAGTTACCTCATCTGGGTTTTGCTGATATCCCAGTCCTAAATCAATCCATGCTTTCCTTCCAGGGGAAGAGCACTCAAGCTGTCTGCTACATTCCCTTTGGGCAGGGAATGTGTCTATCAGTCAGTCCATCAATCATATTTATTGAGCACTTACTGTGTGCAGAGCATTGTACTAAGCCCTTGGGAAGTACAAATCGGCAACATATAGAGAGGGTCCCTACCCAGCAACAGGCTCACAGTCTAGAAGTGGGAGACAGACAACAAAACAAAGCAAGTAGACAGGTGTCAATACCATCAAAATAAATAGAATTATAGCTATATACACATCATTAGTACAGTGCTTAGTACAGTGCTCTGCACACAGTAAGCGCTCAATAAATATGATTGAATGAATTGAGTGAATCATTAAAAAATAGAGTAATAAATATGTACAAATATATACAAGTGCTGTGGGGAGGGGAAGGGGGTAGAGCAGAGGGATGGGGGGTGATGGGAGGATGAGGAGAGGAAAAGGGGGGCTCAGTCTGGGGAGGCCTCCTGGAGGAGGTGAGCTCTCAGTAGGGTTTTGAAGGCAGGAAGAGATCTAGTTTGGTGGATGTGTGGAGGGAGGGCATTCCAGGACAGAGGTAGGACGTGGGCCAGAGGTCGATGGCGGGACAGGTGAGAATGAGACGTAGTGAGAAGGTTAGTGGCAGAGGAGCAGAGTGTTCAGGCTGGGTTGTATAAGGAGATAATGGAGGTGAGGTAGGAAGGGGAGAGGTGATGGAGAGCTTTGAAGCCAAGAGTGAGGACTTTTTGCTTGATTCAAAGGTTGATAGGCAACCACTGGAGATTTTTGAGGAGGGGAGTGACATGTATTGTACTCTCCCAAGCGCTTAGTACAGTGCTTTGCACACCATAAGCACTCAATAAATATGACTGAAGGAATGAACGTATTGCCTTGCTCAGCTGATCCCACCAGTGCTATGAAAACCCCAGGGGCTAGTCCTCACTCTTTTCAAGGGTCTAAGACCCTGTTTTTGTTTTGAAGAACCCCTTCCCCTGCCTCAGTTTACCCTCTTCCTGTTTCACAGGCAGGGCTTCTTAACTTTCTTAAGCCCCTGTTACCCCTACCACAGATCTCAGAATCTTCTCCTCAATCCCCGGGCCCCACTCTCTTTGCCTCACACGGGCCCCTGTCAGGCCTACTGTGGCCCACCTCCATGCCCAGACATATCTTCGAGCCCTGAGGATCCTGGATAAATGGCACCAGCCCCCAAGCACCCCAAACGCTTCCCGCTAACCAGACCAGGTTCCTTTTCCTTCAGCAACCCTCAGTCACCGGGGGGCCAAGGTACGGAGTAGAAGCCATGGTGGCCTGGGGGTGAGCCAAGAGGATGGAAAGCATCTGAGGGATTGTGGGATAAGGTAGAGTGCAGAAAAGCTTCTCCCCTCCAGGCCTGAAGAAGGTGACTTTTGCTCCTTTCTGAGATCCTAAAGAGGAGGTGACAGGGGACGGGAAGAGGGGCATTGTGCTCTGGGGAGTCACCTCCTTTCAGAGCATGGAGTGCTATAGGGCTCCTCCTGCTTCTCCCCTCTTCCTCTCCCATGGTTTTACCCTCCCCTCATTCATTCATTCAATTGTATTTATTGAGCGCTTACTGTGTGCAGAGCACTGTACTTCATCCCCCTTTTCAGTTGGCAGTTACCTTTTCTGAGAACATCTGCTATTACCATGCCAGTACATATGCTTATGTGCTCTCTTCCTGAGGGAAGGGAGTCGGGTGGGGTTATGTATGTATTATTTCCTTTATTTAATGAATATATTTAGATGACATCACAGTATGCCTGTCTGGCCACCTCACAGGCAATACTGCATTTAACCCAAATTCTAAACTTCCATTGCCTAAGCGAGCACCCAATGAGGGGGTGGTGCTCAGCACACCTCTTAAACTCCCTGCGTCTCAGTCTCCCACATCTGTAAAATGGACATAATTATCCCTGCCCTTGCCAGTGGAAAAGTACGGAGGGATTGTGGGATAAGGTGGGAATCAGATAGGCTTCTCCCCTCCAGGCCTGGAGAAGGTGAATTTTGTTCCTTCTTGAGATCTTAGTGAGGAGGTAACAGGAAGAAGGGGATGGGACTCTGGCGAGTCAAATGAGAAAATCTCATTGGTCAGAACTTGGGGTGCTTTAAAATCCCATCTGCTTCTCCCCTCTTCCTCTCCCATGATCTTACTCTCCATTCATTCCCTTTTACAATTGGCAGTGACACTTCCTGAGTGATTGTAGAAAATCTGCTAATATCTTGCCCGTTCATAACCTTGCGTGCTCTCTGCCTAAGGGGAAGGAGCAGTGTGGGATGTGTGTGCATCACTTCATTTATTTGGTGAATATATTTAGGTGATATCACAGTGTGCCCGACTGGCGTCCTGACAGGCAAGGTCTGCATTTAACCCAAATTCTAAACTTCCATTGCCTAAGAGAGCACCCAATGAGGGGGCCGTGCTCAGCACACCTCTTAACCTCCCTGCATCTCAGTCTCATCTCAGTCTCCCACATCTGTAAAATGGACATAATTATCCCTGCCCTTGCCCACGGAAAAAGACCGAAGGATTGTGGAATAAAGTGGGAAGAAGAAGGGCTGGAGAAGGTGATTTTTGCTCCTGCCTGAGATCATAGTGAGGAGGTAATAGGTGACTGGAAGAGGGGGGACTGGGCTCCCAGGAGTCAAATGAGAAACTCTCCTTTGTCAGAGCTTAGGGTGCTTTAGATCCCCTCTGGCTTCCCCCCTCTTCTGCCCCCATGGTCTTACCCTCCCTCCATCCCCTTTTGCAGTTGGCAGTGACCCTTTCCGAATGATTGCAGAACATCTGCTAATACCTTGCCAGTTCATATCCTGTGTGCTCTCTGAAGGGGGTTGTGGGATGAGGTGGGGTGTTTGTGTGACTCGTTTCATTTGTTTAGTGAATATATTTAGTTCATCTTGTGGTTTGCCAGCCTAGCCTCCTCACAGACAGGGTCTGCATTTAACCCAAACTCTAAACTTCCACTTCCTAAGAGACTAGTCGATTGGGGGTACAGTGCTCAGCACAGCCCTTAACTTCTCTGGGTCTCAGTCTCCCACATCCATAAAATGGACACAATTATCCCCGTCTTTGCCAGTCCTTCTGGAGCATTTTTGAGGGACAGATGGGCTGGCTCCCTGCAGAAAGACACTAGAGACATCCTTAGGTATTGCTTAGCTTTCTGAAAAGTCTGACTGGTTTCAGGCATCTCCACTCGTGAGCCCTCTGGCCGTGCCTGGCAGAGGAGGATTCTGGGTTTAGGGATGTGAGAGTGAGTGAAGGGGAAGGGTTGAAATCAACAGTTCCGCTCTGCTAGTCACTGAGCTGGTTCAGATGAAGGCAGAGGAAACTGCTGTGTTTCAGTTGTAGCCTTTGAGGACCAGGCTGGTCTCTTCTTCCTTGCCCCAAGGGCACCAAGAAGGCCAGGCACCCTGTTAACCCTCTGCCTCCAACTCAGAGTCCCAGACCATTCCCGCCTGCCCCTCTCCCCTCCCGCCCCCATCCCACTCCACTCGTGGACATGTCTTTGTCCATGATCAAGCTCTTAGTACAGTGCTCTGCACACAGTAAGTGCTCAATAAATGCGATTGAATGATTAATGACTCCTCTGGAACCATAAGACGGGTGTCACATTCTGTTGTTTATTGGCTAGCGACTGTGGAAGGAGAAAAGGGGAACTTTATGTAATTTATTACTCCTGTGGTCATTCATGCACAGTTTGCCAGTCCAGATAACAGTCAACACTCTCTGCCTGGGCTGGGCCCTTGAAAGTGGCCCCAAAACAGGGGAAATCGGGGCCCGAAGCTGGATTATCCAGTTTGACCAGTCAGTGAGGTTAACTGGTCCCAGCATGCCCTCTGCAGAATGACTGGCCCCTAGCCAGGTTTCATTTTCAGAGATGAGGTTCCAGAGGGTCAGTGCAACAGGGACCTATCAAAACATAACCATATTAGTGCCAATAACTTATGGCGGCAGGGAGCTAGGGATAGCCCGGGGTCTCAGGGCATATCCATAATTTATTTATTATAACCTATAATTTATCTATTATATCCATAATATATTCCTTATAGCCGTCATTTATTTATTATACCCTTATTTTATTTATTTATATTAATGTCTGTCTCCCCATCTGGACTGTAAGCTCATTGCGGGCAGGGACCGTGTCTACTAACTCTGTTACTTTGTACTCTCCCAAGTGCTTAGTAAGTGCTCTGCACACAATAAGTACTCAGTAAACATGACTGATTGATTGACTATAAGGTGACAGACCACATTTGGCTGGGAAGAGGGGCTAGGCAGTACTTAACGACAGTACTCTGTGTGTGTGTGTGTGTGTGTGTGCAGGAATTGAGAATGTTATGAAAAGTAAAAAGGCAATGTAATAGTAATGTACTAGTAGAAGGAGTAGTAGTAATAGTAGTAGTAATAGTAGTAATATTGTAGAAATGTAATGTAATATAATGTAGCAATGTAATATAATGTAATGTAATAGTAATGTACTACATTGCATTAGTGCTTAAAACAGTGCTTGGCACATAGTAAATGTTTAACTAATACAATAATAATAATTTATAATCTTTTAATTATTATTATTATTATTGGAACTTGCTGGGGTGGCTCTGATTGGGCTCCAAGGGGATGCCATCGAACTGTCAGAGACTCTGGTCTTGGGTGTTCACTTCCGGCTTCCTTCTTTGTTTCAATCTAGGGGCAAGGGGACAGATGGTCTGACCCCTCTCCCTGTAGCCCCATTACTGAGTGGCCACTGGGCCCCAAGCAGAGGCGGTCCTTGCTCCCGACATCATGTGATGCATTTCCACCTTTTCTTTATGGTAACTTGTTAAGCGCTTACTATTGTTCTAAGTACTGTACTAAGCATTGTACTAAGCACTGGGGTAGGTACAAGTGAATCGGGTTGGACAAAGTCTGTGTCTTACGTGGGGTTCACAGTCTCAATCTCCATTTAATAAAGGAGATAACTGAGACCCGAAGTCTTGAAGTGACTTGCCCAAGGTCACACAGCAGACTAGTGGCAGAGCCGGGATTAGAACCCAGTTCCTCCTGTCTTCCAGGCTTGTGCTCTACCCACTAGGCCATGTTGCTTCTTATGCAACACCCAGGTGAGGCCAGGCCACCCCCAGACCCTCCACCAGCCCCCAGTACCACCCTCGGGCCTCTGGAGGACAAGGCACGGCTCTGCACTAGTGAGCCATTCAGTAATCAATCAATCAATCAATCAATCGTATTTATTGAGCACTTACTGTGTGCAGAGCACTGTACTAGCGCTTGGGAAGTACAAGTTGGCAACATATAGAGACAGTCCCTACCCAACAGTGGGCTCACAGTCTAAAAGGGGGAGACAGAGAACAAAACCAAACATACTAACAAAATAAAATAAATAGAATAGATATGTACAAGTAAAATAAATAGAGTAATAAATATGTACAAACATATATACATATATACAGGTGCTGTGGGGAAGGGAAGGAGGTAAGATGGGGGGATGGAGAGGGGGACGAGGGGGAGAGGAATGTAATGTACTTTTGTACATTACTGTAATGTTCAGTATGTACTTCACTGTGGCTAGAGGGAGCTTCCCGGGTTTCCAGAAGTGCCTGACGTACCCTGGGGCCCTGGAAGGGTTGGGAATGCCATCATCCCCCACCAACCTGCCTTGGGGGCCTTTTTATGTTATTTGTTAAGCCCTTACTATGCATCTCTCACTGTACTTGGTGCTGGGGTAGATACAAGCTGCTCGGGTTGGACACGGTCCCTGTCCCACATAGAACTCACAGTCTTAATACCCTTGTACAGTTGATGTAAAACTGAGGCTCAGAGAAATGACTTGTCCAAGGTCACCCAGCAGATAAGTGGTGGAGCTGGGATTTGAACCCAGGTCCTTCTGACTCCCAGGTTTGTGCTTCATCTGCTAGGCCATGCTGTGCCCCGGCTTTTTGGGACGAGATCAAGCCCTCACTCTCCTTGTCACCCTAGCCGACCCAGACCCCAGAGCCTGAATATTGGCTCTGGCTGGCCCAGAGAGGCCACATCCTTGACCAGACCTCAGAGGATCCCTGCTCGAATGGTTCCAGCCGCCTTTTCTCAGTTCCGTTTCCTCTTGTCATGGAACATCAATTCCCTGTGACTAACTTGCCAAAATATGCCCCACTCACCCTACCCTCAGATGCCATCCCTTTTCTTCTCCCCAATCCCACCCATTTCCTCCCCTCTCCATCCTTTTTTTCTCCTCCTGCTCCCTCTCTCCTTCTGTCTTTCTCTCCTTCCTTTCTTCCTCCCCACCCCCAGCCCCCTACATTCCCTCTCAGGAAATCTGAGGCGTGGAGGAAGTGAGAGTCAAAATGAAAAGTTATTTCTCAAACAGAGCAAAGAACCAGACTGTAGTTTTGTATCTCCTAGGGCTACAGAAGTTGTTAGCATGCTGGGGCTACAGAAATTGTTAGCACGCTGCCCTCAGGGCGTTCCTGGGCTGCTGCTACTGCTGCCTCTGGCTCCACCTTCACTCTCCCTTCAGGAGGCTCTGGGCTGTAGTGGAGGCAGGAGGTTTTGGGTCAGATCACCTGGAATCCAGGGTTGGGGGAATGGGGAAGACCCTGGTCACTGATCTTAGTGCCCCAAATGAGCCACTGCCTTATAGCGAGGTTCCCAGAGCCCCCCGAAGAAAGGCTCCCCACCTCCAGAGACTATGGGAAAGTCTGTCATCCCACCCCTAACCCCCCACCCCTTCAGCTTCCTGGATCAGTTTCCATTAACCTATGTAATTCCACTAACCTCCAGATCTGGAGTTCATTCATTCATTCATTCAATCGTATTTATTGAGCACTTACTGTGTGCAGAGCACTGTACTAAGCGCTTGGGAAGTACAAGTCGGCAACATATAGAGACGGTCCCTACTCAACAGTGGGCTCACAGTCTAGAAGGTGAGCCAGAGTGTGACTCTGCCAAATAAGGAGGAAAATACTCCAACTCCAGAGTCCTAACTACTGACCAGCAGGGACCTGGCTAGCAGGAAAGGTGGTATTGGTCACTCCCAGCCTTAGTTTCCTTTGCCATGAATGAGACCCCAAGGGGACACTGGGGAGCTTGATGTCCCCTCGGCCTCTTCCGAAGAGGAAGACCCAAAGCAAGTGCAGAGTAGGTTTGATCTTCCCCCTTCCATCTCCCGTGGTTAGGCACATACCAAGTGCCAAGCACTGTACAAAATGCTGAGATAGATACAGGATAATCAGGGCTACCACTCCGAGGGGGAGGGAGAATAGTATTTATACCCATTTTGCAGATAAGGAAACTGAGGCCCAGAGAAGTTATAAGTGAATTGCACTAATTCACCCAGCAGGCAAGAGACAAAGCCGGGACTAGAATCCAGGTCTCCTGATTCTCAGTAGTGTACTCTCCCTAGTGCTTAGTACAGTGCTCTGCATACAGTAAGAGCTCAGTAAATCTCACTGATTGATTGATTGATTCTAATCCTTTACTGTTTCCTCTAGGTTGTGCTGCTTCTGTTTCCTCTTCTTGATGTGCTGGTTTCCCACTGCCTCCATCCCCTTTCCAGTTTGTTCTTCGCCTTGAGCAGTGGCAGTCAGGGAACATGGGCTGGAAGCCCCCCCGCCCCTCACCTCAGGACCATCTTCGACTCCCTGAAGGGACGCTCAGATCAGTAGTGACTAGGCTGGGGATGATCCACCCAGAAAGGAGACTGTGTCCAACCTGATTATCTTGTATCTACTCCAGTGCTTAGTTCAATCCCCAAAACATAGTCAGCACTTACCAAATACCATAAAAAAAGTGTGATGTGTCATTAAAAATCCTTTCTTCCTTCTTAGTTTGTTCAAGTGGGAAAGAGGACACAATTAGCTCCCAAGAACTGAATTCATCAGCTGCTATGTTTTGGAAGAACTATCCATTGTCGTTCCTGCTAACTGTAAACTCATTGTGGGCAAGGAATGTGCCCATTATATTTTCATTCGTTCATTCATTCAATTGTATTTAAGTGCTTACTGTGTGCAGAGCACTGTATTAAGCGATTGGGAAAATACAATACAACAATAAAGAGTGACAATCCCTGCCCACAACAAGCTCATGGTCTAGAGTGGGGGAGAAAGACATCAATACAAATAAACAGACGTCGATATAAATTAATAAAATTACAGATATATACATAAGTGAGAAGTGGCGTGGCTCAGTGTAAACAGCCTGGGCTTGGGAATCGGAGGTCATGGGTTCGAATCCTGGCTCTGCCACTTGTCAGCTGTGTGACCTTGGGCAAGCCACTTAACTTCTCTGTGCCTCAGTTACCTCATCTGTAAAATGGGGATTAATAATAATGATGGCATTTGTTAAGTGCTTACTATGTGCAGAGCACTGTTCTAAGCGCTGGGGGGATACAAGGAGATCAGTTTGTCCCATGTGGGGCTCACAGTCTTAACTCCATTTTACAGATGAGGTCACTGAGGCTCAGAGAAATGAAGTGACTTGCCCAAGCTCACACAGCAGACATGTGGCAGAGTTGGGATTCAAACCCATGACCTCTGACTCCAAAGCCCGTGCTCTTTCCACCGAACCACGCTGCTTCTCTAAGACTGTGAGCCCCACGTGGGACAACCTGATCACCTTGTATGCTCCAGCACTTAGAACAGTGCTTGACACACAGTAAGTGCTTAACAAATGCCATCATTATTATTTTTATAAGTGCTGTGGGGCAGGGAGAGAGGGAAAGAGCAAAGTGAGCAAGTCAGGGCATTGCGGATGGTAGTGGGAGATGAGGAAAAGTGGGGCTTAAACTGAGACAGCATCTTGGAGGAGATGTACCTTAGTAAGGCTTTGAAGGGGGGGAAATTAGTTTTCTGTTGGATTTGAGGAAGGAGGGTGTTCCAGGCCAGAGGTAGGACATGGGCCACAGGCTGGCGGTGAGACAGGCAAGATCGAGGCACAGTGAGAAGGTTAGCACTAGAGGAGTGAAGTATGCGGGCTGGGTTGTAGAAGGAGAGAAGCTAGGTGAGATAGAATGGGGCAAGGTGTTGGAGTTAAAAAAACCAATGGGGAGTTTTTGTTTGATACGGATGTAGACTGGCAAACTGGAGATTTTTGAGGAGAGTGGGGGGTGACATGTCCTGAACGTTTCTGTAGAAAGATGATCCGGGTGGTGGAGTGAAGTGTGGACTGGAGTGTGGAGAGGCAGGAGGTTGGGAGGTCAGCAAGGACATTGATGAAGTAATCTAGGTGAGATAGGATGAGTGGATGGAGTGGATGGATGGATGATAGGATGATTAACGTGGTAGCAGTTTGGATGGAGAGGAAAGAGCATATTTTAGCGATGTTGTGAA
Source organism: Tachyglossus aculeatus (assembly GCF_015852505.1). Taxonomy (NCBI): domain Eukaryota; kingdom Metazoa; phylum Chordata; class Mammalia; order Monotremata; family Tachyglossidae; genus Tachyglossus; species Tachyglossus aculeatus. Next base: position 76,140,719 of record NC_052086.1, read on the forward strand.
GGTGGGACCAACAGGATGTGGTGATGGATTGAATGTATGGGTTGAATGAGAGAGAAGAGTCAAGGATAATGCCAAGCTTACAGGCTTTTGATACGGGAAGAGCGGATTTTAGTGATGTTGTGAAGGTGGGACCAACAGGATTTGGTGATGGATTGAATGTATGAGTTGAATGAGAGAGAAGAGCCAAGGATAATGCCAAGCTTACAGGTTTGTGATACGGGAGGGATGGCGGGGCTGTCTACAGTGATAGGAAAGTATGGAAGAGGAGAGGGTTTGGGTGGGAAGATAAGGAACTCTCTTTTGGACATGATAAGTTTGACGTCACGGGAGGACATCCAAGTAAATGTCTTGAAGGTAGGAGGAGTTGCGAGAATGGAGAGAGGGAGAAAGATTGGGGAGGAGATGTAGACTTGGGCATCATCTGCATAAAGGTGGTAGTTGAAGCCGTGGCAGCGAATGAGTTCTCCAAGGGAGAATAGAAGGGACTGAGAAGTGATCCTTGAGGGACTCCCACAGTTAGGGGGTGGGAGGCAGAGGAGGAGCCCTCGAAGGAGACTGAGAATGAACGGCTAGAGAGATAAGAGGAGAACGAGGAGAAGACAGACTCAGTGAAGCCAAGGTTGGATAAGCACTTAGTATAGTGAGCAGCGTGGTCTAGTGGATACTGCACAGGCCTGGAAGTCAGAAGGACCTGGGTTCTAATCTTGGCTCTGCCACTTGTCCGCCGTGTGACCTTGGGCAAGTCAGTTCACTTCTCCGTGCCTCAGTTACCTCATCTGTAAAGTGGGGATTAAGACTGTGAACCTTATGTGGGACAGGGACTGTGTCCAACCTGATTAACTTGTACTTCTACCCCAGCGCCTGGCACATAGTAAGCACTTACCAAATACCATTAAAAAACCACTGTAAGCGCTCAATAAATATAATTGACTGACTGACCGACTGTGCCTCACCACTCCGGTGAAAGGCCTCTGGTGGGAGGACTCTCCCTGTTGCCCACTCTGCCCACTGGGCTCTCTCATGCCAAGGACCTCTGAGGCCAGGGCTGCGAGTGCCCGAAGGATTCTGTTTCACGGTGGGGCAACTGTTTATTTCAGGCGGTCGACGGTGCCAAGCCATGGAGCCAGGGACTCTGGCTGAAGGGAGCTTCCTCAGACTGCTTCAGAGCGACACGGACCCACTGCAACTCATCCACCTGTATGACCAGATGCCCCTGGGAGGGGAAGAAGAAATCGAATTCTCTCCAGGTAAGCTGTACTCCGGCAGCTTGATCCCCTATCTTCCAAGGGGCTACGGGCCCCTCCCTAGGCTGGATCTCTACTCTGTAATCCAACTCACTTTGGAAGTGAGTTCCAATCCCCACCTCCCCCCGACCCGCAGTAGCCTGGCTTGGTGGAACCTGATCTGGTCCGATATCTTTCGGGAGTACCTAGTGCTTGCCAATGAATAGCTCACTTAGGCCCCAGGGACTCGTAATGACTGGTTGGCTCAATGTAGAGCAAGCCAAGCAGAAAAGTCACAGGCCGCAGCAAGTCAGAGGCTAGTGTTGGTGTTGCTGCTGGAATTCCTTTCGAAGAGCAGTGAAGCCTGTCTGGTCGGGCAGCACCACGGAGAGCAACCTGGGCCTCGGGGAGTCCAGGGACAGCCCCGGCCAAAGTCCCTGGGGATGAGGAATGGCCTCAGGGGCCTCTCGCCGCCTATTAGGACTCTCACAGATCAAGCCCAGCCTGTCCCTCTTCCTCGTCCTCCTCCTTCACCTCCTCCTTCACCTCCTTCTCCTTCACTTCTTTCTCCTTTTCCTCCCACTTCACCCCTTGCTTCTCCACCTCTTTCTCCTCCTCTTTCTCCTCTTTCTCCTCTTCCTTCTCCTCCTCTTTCACCTCTTTCTCCTTTTTCTCCCACTTCACCCCTTGCTTCTCTTCTTCTTTCTCCTCCTCTTTCTCCTCCTTTTTCTCCTCTTCCTTCTCCTCCTTTTTCTCCTCCTCCTTCTCCTCCTCTTTCTCCTCCTTTCTCCTCCTTTTTCTCCTCTTCTCTCTCCTCCTCCTTCTCCTCCTCCTTCACCTCTTCTTCTCCTCTTATCCTCCTCATTCTCCTCCTTCTTCTCCTCTTCCTTATCCTCCTCCTTCTCCTCCTCCTTCACTTATTTCTTCTTTACCTCCCACTTCACCCCTTGCTTCTCCTTTTCTTTATCCTCCTCTTTCTCCTCCTTTTTCTCCTCGTCCTTCTCCTCCTTTTTCTCCTCTTCCTTCTCCTTTTTCACATCTTGCTTCTTTTTCTCCCACTTCATCCCTTGCTTCTCCTCCTCTTTCTCCTCCTTTCTCCTCCTTTTTCTCCTCTTCTTTCTCCTTCTCCCCTTTCTTCTCCTCCTTCTTCTCCCCTTCTCCTCCTCCTTATCCTCTTCTTTCTCCTCCTTTTCTCCTCTTCTTTCTCCTCCTTCTTCTCCTCCTCCTTCACCTCTTCTTCTCCTCTTCCTTATTCTCCTCTTTCTCATCCTTTTTCTCCTCTTCCTTCTCCTCCTCCTTTGCTTCTTTCTCCTTTTTCTCCCACTTCACCTCCTCACTCTCCTTTTTTTATCCTCCACCTTTTTCTCCTTTTTCTCCTTCTCTTTCTCTTCCTCCTCCTTCTCCTCTTCTTCCTCATTCTCCCATTAGGCTCAGCTGGCAGGTCCCTTTTCCAGAATTCTCACATCCTTCTTCCCCTTTATTCCGAATTATTTTACCTTCTAGACCCTGACACTGACACCGCGGAGAGTATCAACTGCGATCAGGTCACCAAACTCTGGAATGAGATAGAAGGAGATGAAAGCACCCGAGAAGCATATGACAGTATAGGTATGGCTGTCTCATGTGGTGGAGAACGGGGAGGAAGAAGATGAGGAGGAAAGGCAAATGATAGTATAGGTATGGCTGTCTTATGGGGTGGGAAACGGGAAAGAGGAGGAGGAAAAGGTAGTCATCTTGTGCTTTTTTTAAGTTGCTAGTATTTTTGGACTCAGATATTAGTTTCATATTCTCCCCCCAGTCCCCTAGTCTCACCTGGCTTCAGAAGTAATAGTGAGGGGGCTCAGAGGCCATTTGGCTCAGGGTGCTGAGTGAGGGAAGCTTAGGGGCAATCAATCAATTGATTAATTGTATTTATTGAGCACTTACTGTGTGCAGAGCACTGTACTAAGCACTTGATAGAGTACAATATAAATTTACAGTCTAGAAGGGGAGACAGACATGAATATAAATCAATGCATTATGGATACATGCATAAGGCCTTTGGGGCTGAGGGAGGAGTGAATAAAGGAGCAAATAAAGAATAAAGGAGTGAATAAAGGAGGAGAAAGAGGAGGATAAAGAAGAGGAGAAGGAGGAGGTGAAGTGGGAGAAAAAGGAGAAAGAGGTGAAGGAGGAGGAGAAGGAAGTAGAGAAAAAGGAGGAGAAAGGGGAGGATCCTCTAAAGGATCCAAATGCAAGGACAGTGCAGATGGGAGTGGGAGAAGAGGAAATGAGGGGTTAGTGGGGGAAGGCCTCTTGGAAGAGATGTGCTTTTAATAAGGCTTTGAAGGTGAGGAGAGGGATTGTCAGATATGAATGGGGAGGGAGTTCCAGGCCAGGACATGTAGGACAAGGGTTAAGAGCCTTGGTGAGATAGATAAGATTACAGTACAGCGAGTAGGTTGGCACTAGAGGAGCAAAGTGTGAGGTTCAAGTTGTAATAGAAAATAAGGGAGGTAAGGTAGGAGGGGCAGGGTGATTGAGTGCTTTAAAGTCGATGGAAAGAAGTTTCTGTGTGATGCAGAGGTGGATGGAGATTCTTGAGTAGTGGGAGAACATGGACTGAATGTTCTTGTAGAAAAATGTTCCGGGCAGCAGAGTGAAGTATGGGACTGAAGCAAGGAGAGACAGGAGGCACGGAGGTTAGCAAGGAGACTCTGATGCAGTAATCAAGGAGAGATAAGATGAGTGAGGCAGCTTTTCCCTCTTAATCATCCCTGGCCTCAGTTTCCATTTCTGAGGGATCCCTGTGCAGCCAGAGGGCCTGATTCCTGTGGAGTTGGCTATTTGCCACCCACCAGAACAAAGCAGATCATCGCACATAGAGCCGGGACAATCACCTGCCCAGTCTACCCACTGAGAAATTTTCCAGACAGTAATAACACAGCAGGCAGAAGGACAGCCACCCGGCCATTTTATTAGAGGTGATTCTTCTGATCGGGTTTCATTTGTTCCACTCTCCCTCTGGAAGCCATTTTCTCTTTCTTCTAATTAGACCCAGGTATAAAGCAATCTGTGAGTCCACTTCTTCAATCTAGCTCAGTGACATTCCTTAAGAAGAACCATTTGAGTTACTGTTTCTCCTTTTCACCGCATATTGTTGAGCCATTTGTGCAACTTTTCCTTTCTCTGGGCAGCGGCATTAGCAGAATATGTGCTCCGAGACCAGCAACTGGAGAGGTTGCCTGAGGATATATTTGGTAAGGAAGTATTGGGGTGGGATAGGAGGGTGAGTGGGTGCCGGTGTGTGTGTGTGTGTGTGTGTGTGTGTGTGTGTATGTGTGTGTGTGTGTGTGTGTGTGTAGCATGTGTCTCTTTGTTTGTGCATATGGGTCTATGTGTGTGTGAAGGGGGTGGATGCATGCATATGTGTCTGTGTGTGCATATAAGTGTCCAAGTGTCTTGGGGGGGGGGGAGGGGGGGTGTCTGTGTACATCTGTCTGTGTGTGCAGGTAGGTGTTGGAGTGTGCATTTGAGTGTGAGAATTTGCGTGTCTGGGCTTGTAGGTGTATGTATGTATGTCTATGGAGGGGTATCTGTGGGTGTCTGTGTGTAAATAATAATAATAATGGTATCTGTTAAGTGCTTACTATGTGCCAAGCACTGTTCTAAGTGCTGATGTGGATACAGGCAAATCAGGTTGGACCCAGTGTCCCTGTCCCTCATGGGGCTCGCAGTTTCAATCCCCATTTTACAGATGAGGGAACTGAGGCCAAAAGAAGTGAAGTGACTTGCCCAAGGTCACACAGTAGACAAGTGGCGGAGCTGGCATGAGAACCCATGACCTCCTGACTTCCAGGTCTGGACTCTATTCACTACACCATGCTGCTTCTCGCATTGTGTGTGTGGGTGTGTGGGTCAGGGTTCTTTTTTTCTTGTCACTCTTTCTGGAGTTTCCATTTTGCAAGTCCAGGCTCCCCCATCCCGGGCTCTGGGACACCGGTGACATTGACACCAGTTAGATCGTAAGGTCATGCATTCTTTCTCCAAATCAGAAAACCTAGGTGCTGACGAAATGGCCATCGAGAGCCCCGAGCTGCTTCCTGACCTGATGCAGAAGTGTCCCAAAAGACGTGAGTAAACTGGCTTGCTGGCCACTGGAGAGGAGAGGCTGCCGAAACCTACTGCTGGGCTGGGAGGTGTAGGGGGAGAGGGGCTTCCGTCCCATCACTTGGACGGCCACACCTCACGGCAGGCGGGGATCGTGGCAGCGGTTCACAGGAGGGAACCCAGAAATGAGAGGGTTAAAGAAGATGCTGAACCAGGAGACACTATAAACGTTCATAGTAATGCTAATCATAACCATAATAATAATGGTATTTGTTAAACACTTACTATGTGACAAGAACTGTTCTAAGAGCAGGGGTAGATACAAGTTAATCGGGTTGGACACAATCCCTGTCCCATATGGGGCTCACAGTCTTAATCATTTTACAGTTAAGGTAACTGAGGCACAGAGAAGGGAAGTCACTTGCCCAAGGTCACACAGCAGACAAGTGGTGAAGCCGGGATTAGAACTTAAGCCCTCTGAGGGACAGGGACTGGATCTAATACCCAGTGGTGTATTCTCTCCCAGTGCTTATTACGGGGTTCTGAACCCAGAAAGCACTTAGATACTATTTCTCCTCCTAATAGTAATAATCTTCATAGAAACAGACACAAAAGCCAAGTTCCCTGCCCACAGTGGATGAGAGGGTTGTAATCAATCAATCGATTAATGGTATTTATTGAGTTCTTACTATGTGTCAAACACCGTTCTAAGTGATTGGGAAAGTGCGCTACAAGAGAAATTAGCGGACACATTCCTTGTCCATAATAAATTAACAGTGTAGAGGGATATAATGAGGAGTCGGAGCCGTACATATCTATCCTATTTATTTTATTTTGTTGGTATGTTTGGTTTTGTTCTTTGTCTCCCCCTTTTAGACTGTGAGCCCACTGTTGGGTAGGGACTGTCTCTATATGTTGCCAATTTGTACTTCCCAAGTGCTTAGTACAGTGCTCTGCACATAGTAAGCGCTCAATAAATACGACTGATGATGATGATGAGTCTTTTGCATGGACCGACGAAAGATGAGAAGTGGGCATGACTGAAGTCTGCGAAACCACGAAGGCTGTTGACTGTGATCACAGAATGGTTCCTCAAATCCTATAAGAGGAAGAGGGGTACCTACTGACGCTTGATTGTGGTAGAGTCAAAAAAAGCAAAAGGAAGCAAGTGTTCATGGCGGAAGGGGAGCCAGTGAAGGGTAAACATGATGATGATGGTATTTTTTAAGTATTTACTATGTGCCAAACCCTATACTAAGCTCTAGGGTGTAGATCATCAGGTCAGATACAGTCCTTGACCCATATGGGGCTCCTATAAGTAGGAGGGAGAATGAGTATTGAATTCCTATTTTACAGATGAGGAATCTGGGGCACAGAGAAGTCAAGTGACTTTCCCACACACAGAGCAGGCTCCTTCTACTAAACCACTTTTTTATGGTATTTGTTAAGCACTTACTATCTGCCCGGCACTGTACTAAATGCTGGGGTGGAGACAAGCTAATCATGTTGTCACAGCCCCTGTCCCACAGGCTCACAGGCTTAATCCCCAATTCACAGGTGGAGGTAACAGCAACAGAAAAGTGAAATGACTTTCCCAAGATCACTCAACATTCATTCATTCATTCAATTGTATTTATTGAGCGCTCACTGTGTGCAGAGCACTGTACTAAGTGCTTGGGAAGTACAAGTTGGTAACATATAGAGATGGTCCCTAAGCGCTAATCAGCCAGGATTAGAACTCAGGTCCTTCTGACTCCCAGGTCCGTGCTCTATCCACTAGGCCAGACTGCTTCATCTAGACTGTAAACTTGTTGTGGGCAGGGACCTTGTCTGTTTATTGTTACATTGTACTCTCCCAATCAATCAATCAATCAATCGTATTTATTGAGCGCTTACTATGTGCAGAGCACTGTACTAAGCGCTTGGGAAGTACAAGTTGGCAACATAGAGAGACGGTCCCTACCCAACAGTGGGCTCACAGTCTAGAAGGGGGAGACAGAGAACAAAACCAAACATATTAACAAAAAAAAATAAATAGAATAGATATGTACAAGTAAAATAGAGTAATAAATATGTACAAATATATATATACATCTATACAGGTGCTGTGGGGAAGGGAAGGAGCTTAGTGCTTAGTACAGTGCTTAGTACAGTGCTCTGCGCCCAGTAAAACCTCAGTAAATACGATTGAATGAATGAATGAATTCCCCCAGGAAGTTGTGCAGACAGAAAATATTAGCAGGTTCAGGAAGAATTTGGATTCCCTGGTCATATTCCTTCCACTTGGTCCAGAGCGCCTTGTGGAGAGGAAAGAGCTAATCAGGAACTAAAGAAGATCCTCACAACACCTTGTCACCATCTGGGTACATCACCCTCCCAACCCCAGAATGGGCAGGGATTGGGTTCAGTCAGTTCTTTGGATGAAGTAGACTTCAGTGGTCATCTCCTCCTTCCCCCTGCAATGACCGTGGCATCTCTCTTTCTCTCTGTGTATCCTAATTCAAATGAAAACTTGACTTACGTAGACATGAAAAGCACCACCTGAATTTATTCTCTCCTCTAGATTTTAAAATCCTTGAGGGCAGGGATCATGTCTACCAACACTATCGTATTGCACTCTCCCATTAGCTTACAGCATATGTATAATAAATGTCATTGATTGACTGCTTTGATTGGCTCTGTGATCAGAGAGAACTGCAGAATATAAGATTTATTTTGACGTTTACTGATGGTAACTGGATTGTCCTTTCCTTTGGCAAAAGAAAAAGCATTAGGAGTGGAGATAATTGACTGGTCTAGACCTAGGGGTGAGTCTCAGATCAGAGGAATCTATGGTAAAAGCTATGAAAACCAGAGTAGCTTGTGGAAACAGCATGGGGCTGGGAGTCAGAAGGACCTGGGTTCTAATTCTGACTCTGCCACTTAGCTGCTGTGTGATCTTGGGCAAGTCACTTCACTTCTCTGTGCCTCATTTCTTTCATGTAGAAAATGAGGATTAAGACTGTAAGTCCTGTGAGGGACAGGGATTGTGTCCAACCGGATTACCTTGTATCTACCCCAGTTCTTAGAATAGTGCCTGGCACATACTAAGTGCTTAGCAAATACCACTCATGATCATTATTATTATGACTTGGAAAATTCTGTTTGGTTTTTGAAAGAAGTCAAAAGACTTCCAGGATGACTTCTCTTTCTGCAGCCTTTTGCCCCTCTACTCCCATACCCACCCCTGAAGTGTTCAGAACTCTGATCCATATTTTGTTTCAGCCTCCTCGGACATAGCTGAGACTCATGAGGACCCTACAGAACCCAAGCACAGGAAAACAGGTGGGTCTGGTTTGCCTGATCCTGGGATCGAGTGGAACATTAGAAGGAGAGTTCTTTTCTCTCTTTGTTCTAAAGAAGAGGGATGGCCCACATTGCCAGATATCCACGATGGGGGTGCATCATGATGGGGCAAAATCAGGGATGTAGAAGGAAAGGTTTGCCAAGTTCAGAAGCTCAGGAAAGATGCAGAGAGATCTGTCGAGAGTCTGTGATGTTATTAGAGAGAAAAGTTAGGGTTGTTAGAAGACATAGTTCTAACCAGTAACTAACTAATGCCAGGTTGGATGGACCAGCGGACGAACCCACTAATGGCCAAGGCTTAGGTGGTTATGTTCTTGTGCTTGAGGAGAAAACAGCAGGATCTCATCCTGTACGTAGTCCCCTTTAATGGACTTCTCTCTTCCATTGCCTTTGTGTCAGCAGCAGCTTGGCATCTTCTAGCGCGTTGTCTACACGCGCTGCCTAGAATTCCTCAACAACAACTATCTCCTCGACCCCCTCCAGTCTGGCTTCCGTCCCCTTCATTCCACGGAAACTGCGCTCTCAAAGGTCACCAATGACCTCCTGCTTGCCAAATCCAACGGCTCATACTCTGTCCTAATCCTCCTCGACCTCTCAGCTGCCTTTGACACTGTGGACCACCCCCTTCTCCTCCACACGTTATCTGACCTTGGCTTCACAGACTCCGTCCTCTCCTGGTTCTCCTCTTATCTCTCCGGTCGTTCTTTCTCAGTCTCTTTTGCAGGCTCCTCCTCCCCCTCCCATCCTCTTACGGTGGGGGTTCCCCAAGGTTCAGTGCTTGGTCCCCTTCTGTTCTCAATATACACTCACTCCCTTGGTGACCTCATTCGCTCCCACGGCTTCAACTATCATCTCTACGCTGATGACACCCAGATCTACATCTCTGCCCCTGCTCTCTCCCCCTCCCTCCAGGCTCGCATCTCCTCCTGCCTTCAGGACATCTCCATCTGGATGTCCGCCTGCCACCTAAAGCTCAACATGTCGAAGACTGAGCTCCTTGTCTTCCCTCCCAAACCTTGTCCTCTCCCTGACTTTTCCATCTCTGTTGACGGCACTACCATCCTTCCCGTCTCACAAGCCCGCAACCTTGGTGTCATCCTCGACTCTGCTCTCTCATTCACCCCTCACATCCAAGCCGTCACCAAAACCTGCCGGTCTCAGCTCCGCAACATTGCCAAGATCCGCCCTTTCCTCTCCATCCAAACTGCTACCCTGCTCATTCAAGCTCTCATCCTATCCCGTCTGGACTACTGCACTAGCCTTCTCTCTGATCTCCCATCCTCGTGTCTCTCTCCACTTCAATCCATACTTCATGCTGCTGCCCGGATTATCTTTGTCCAGAAACGCTCTGGACATATTACTCCCCTCCTCAAAAACCTCCAATGGCTACCGATCAATCTGCGCATCAGGCAGAAACTCCTCACCCTGGGCTTCAAGGCTGTCCATCACCTCGCCCCCTCCTACCTCACCTCCCTTCTCTCCTTCTACTGCCCAGCCCGCACCCTCCGCTCCTCCGCCACTAATCTCCTCACCGTACCTCGCTCTCGCCTGTCCCGCCATCGACCCCCGGCCCACGTCATCCCCCGGGCCTGGAATGCCCTCCCTCTGCCCATCCGCCAAGCTAGCTCTCTTCCTCCCTTCAAGGCCCTGCTGAGAGCTCACCTCCTCCAGGAGGCCTTCCCAGACTGAGCCCCTTCTTTCCTCTCCCCCTCGTCCCCCCTCCATCCCCCCGTCTTACCTCCTTCCCTTCCCCACAGCACCTGTATATATGTATATATGGTTGTACATATTTATTACTCTATTTATTTATTTATTTATTTATTTTACTTGTACATTTCTATCCTACTTATTTTATTTTGTTGGTATGTTTGGTTCTGTTCTCTGTCTCCCCCTTTTAGACTGTGAGCCCACTGTTGGGTAGGGACTGTCTCTATGTGATGCCAATTTGTACTTCCCAAGCGCTTAGTACAGTGCTCTGCACATAGTAAGCGCTCAATAAATACGATTGATTGATTGATTGATTGATTGATCTTCCCCTGGTAAGCCCACAACCCTTCTCCAGAGAAATGCTCCAGTGCCCGCTGGGAACTCAAGGGAAGGCTGCAGTCGTAGTGTTTTTCTGGGCCTTGCTTTATGCCTCTCCCTCCCAAATCCACATTCCCAGCCACCCTGCCCACCCGCCCCTCTTTCTTCCCTGTGTTCCAGCAGAAACAGCTTTGTTAAATTTATAATGCATGTTGCTCTGAGGCAATGTCATTAGTGCAGCATCCTGCTATGTGGCGCTTTCCTCTTGGTCATTCCTCCCCGCCCCTACCCCAGTCCTCTGCCCCCTTCCTCAAACTGTTCCCATTCAGACACGGTCGGGTACTCACTTCACCTTCATGGCTCAGCAGAAGCGGACTGTATACTTCATTTCCACAAATGCAAAGAACAGCCCAGTGGGCCCTCAGACACCATGAAAAGGAAGGGGAGAGCTGTTTTTTTCCCCCGTCCTTAACATGGGAAGCAGAGTGGAGAAACAGAAAAATCACAGACCTGAAAGTCAGAGGACGTGGATTCTAATCATTCATTCATTCATTCAATTGTATTTATTGAGTGCTTACTGTGTGCAGAGCACTGTACTAAGCGCTTGGAAGGAAAATTTGGCAGCATATAAAGACAATTCCTGCCAACAGAGGGCTCACAGTCTGGTATGAATCACAGTTGTTGACTGAAGAAGATCTGTAATAACAGTAATAATAATGGTATTTGTTAAGGGTTTAGTCTGTGCCAAGCACTGTACCAGGCACTGGGGTAAATCCAGAACCGTCAAGTCAGATGTAGTCTGACTGCACCTGTGAGCCCACCCGGGGATCACAGTATAAACTGTGGGGGAGAACAGGGATTAAATCCCTCGTTTTAGAGGTGAGGAAACCAAGGCCCAGAGAAGTTAAGCGACTTCCCTGGGGTCACTCAGGAGGCACAGGGTGAAGCTGGGATTAGAGCCTCTGTTTCTAAAGCCGGTGAGCAAAGGAGAGATTTCTAGCTTCCTCTGTTTCGTCCGGGGCTCTGCTTGGTTTGGACACTTGTAGGTGTCTGTGGATCATTCAGTTGTATTTACTGAGCGCTTCCTGTGTATGGAGCACTATACTGAGCGCTTGGATCCACAATCCTAGTTCCCCAGCCTGTTCTGTCTCACGGGAGGATCATCAAGTGTACGCACTATGGCTGCCGCGGATGCTCAGGCTAACAGCCCCCGTCCCCCAGCTGCTTCTGAAACCACTCTTCAGCTCAAACCCTGCATCGGTCACCCTCGTGCCCAAGAGCCTCCCCTTTGGGCTCTCCAAAGCAGCATCCCTCCACCACTGGCCTCTCTAATCCCGGCTTGGCCTCTTGCCTGCTGTGTAACCCTGGGCAAGTCACTTAACTTCTCTGTGCCTTAGTTTCCTCCTCTGTAAAATGAGGATTAGATGCCTATTCTTCATCTTAACTAGACTGTGAGCCTCATGTGGGACAGGAACTGGGTCCAACCTGATTATCTTGTGTCTATCCCAGCGCTTGGCACATGTCATCATTGTCCAAGGCCATCAGGTCATTTCATGGACATTTGTTATCCATAGAGTTTTCAGGTAAAAAATATGGAAATGGTTTACCATCGCCCTCTTCCATGCAGTAAAAACTTAAGTCCCTGCCATTGTCTTTGATCAACATCTTGATCAGTTGATCATCTGCCTTTGACATTTTCCCATTCCGCTGTTGCCCAGCACAGGGGAATCAACTTTGTCTGATGCTTCGGCTTAGACCTTTCCATTATGAGTAGCCCTGACAAGAGAATCTCTCTCAATGGCATAGCTCTAAGCTTCATTGGCGTATGCAAACTCTCCTGCCACAGTAAGGCATTGTTACACAGGAAAGTTAGTACACAAAATAAGCACTAAATTAGTGCCACTACCATTATTATTACTATTTCTCCAAAGGAGATAAAGGCCAAGACCCAGAGGCAAGCCTTGTCTGATTTGCTCCCCCAGATCCTATTATGGGAAAACCTGTCCCCTGTGGCCAAGGGATCCTGTAAACGTCCCCCTCAATAGTCAAGAATTTGATCCCCAGGGTTGTACTAGAATAAACTTTATTGCTATATCTCCCTCTTACTTTGGGTGCATGCCAGCGGGAGCTGATCCACCAGTTAACCCACTGGTGAGCAGACTCAATGCTACATCTCCCTGCCCCTTTCCTTTGGGTGCATGCTGAAGGGAGACATTCCGCTCCACAAGCAGCCGCATGGTGTGGCAGATAACACACAGGCCTGGGAGTTATGGGTTCTAATCCCCACTCCTCCACTTGTCAGCTGCTTGACCCTGAGCAGGTTACCTCATCTGTAAAATGGGGATTGAGGCTGTGAGCCCCACATGGGACAGGGACTATGTCCATACCAATTTGCTTGTATATCCCTCAGAGTACAGTACAGTGCCTGGCACATAGTAAGCAATTAAAAAATACCGCAGTTATCATTATTATCTCTATGGCTGACAGCACCTCAACGACCTAATGACCTCTGCCTTTGAACTTTTCTAGAACTGAAATCCCAGAGCACCACAAGAAGACCAAACCGGGCTCACAGATGGTGTGATCCATACAGAGGTAAAGGTCTGGGCCACCGAAGCTGGGGTTGGAGTTTGACTGCCTGATGATGGAACCCCCTTGTGAAGAAAACAGAGGATGAACCCCTGTCCTGAGACTTCAGAATGGGGAGTCAGCATGGAGAACTTGACAGTAGCGCACACTCACTCCTCCCTGTCAGTCGTGTTCCCACTGGGGCAGGGAATGTAGTAAGTGAGGAGGCAGGCAATGAGGGACACACGTAGGGTGTTCTATGTGTAAGCCCCCAAAAGCAGGGTGGTCTAGTGGATAGAGCACGAACCTGGGAGTCAGAAGGACCTGGGTTCTAATCCTGGCTCCATCACATCTGCTGTGTGTGATCTTGAGCAGGTCACTACACTTCTCTGGGCCTTGGTTACCTCATCCATAACATGGAGACTAAGACCGCGAATCCCAATGGGATGTAGGCTGTGTCCAATCTAATTAGTTTGTATCATCCGTAGCGCTTAGTTCAGTGACTGGCACATAAGAAATGCTTAACAAATACTATAAAAAGAATTATGCATTTACAGCCAATAAGACCCCAGCAGAGCGGCCCATTATTGGTGCTGTGTTGGATCCCTGGGACCCAGTAGGTGGTTGCCTCGGTAGCCACTGTGGTCTCCTAACTTACTGAGGGACCTGAAACACTGACGGAGACAAAGATAAATGGTTCCAACTGCCTTCTGTCTTTAGGGTCACCATCCTGAGCTAAGGAGGAGGGTTTGTTCGGAATCATTGGCTGTTCCCACTTGATCCCTCATGGGTGTGAGATGGGAGGAAGGAGAGGATCAGGGAGAGAGAGGCCCTGAGAGGAACCCAGCCACCAATAATAATAATGACAATGGTCATTTTTAGGCTCTTACTTTGTGCCAAGCACTGTACTAAGAACCAGGGTAGGTATAAGATAATCAGCTAGGACTCAGTCCCTTCTCCACGTGGGGATCACAGTCTAAGGTAGAAGAACAGGTATTGAATCCCCATTTTACAGATAAGGAAACTGAAGGCCCAGAGAAGGAAAGTGAGTTGCCCAAGGTCACACAGCAGACAAGAGGCAGAGCTAGGATTAGAACCCAGGCTCTCTGACTCTTAGGCCCATCCTCTTTCCACCAGGCTATCTCAAGAAACAGTTAGCCTTGTTGTCCATCCTGGTGAGTGACAGGCTCTGGGCAACGGAAGAGTTCCTGTTGGTCAGAGTCACCCTTATTCCTTGGCATTAGGTGCCAAGCCCAAGGAGCTATGTTCGTCCCATGTCTCTGACGAGACCTGAGAGTTTCCTCTCCTCTCAGGTTTGAAGGGACCCAAATTGAGGGCTCTCTGGACTGTTAACTATTTGAAGCCTGATCCCTCCCAGTTCCCTCCACCCCTCTAAAATCCCTGCCTTCCTTTTGCCCTTGGAACATGGCACCTAGAATTCTGGAAGCAGCTGCCGTCCCTCCCCGACTTGGACTAAAATAACTTTTGAAGAGGGCCAGGCCCTCCAAGAGATCTGTCTGTTCCTGACCTACATGCCCAGCTCATTGTGGACAGAGAATGTGTCTATTATATTGTTCTATTGTCCTCTCCCAAATGCTTAGTACAGTGTTCTGCACACAGTAAGCTCTCAGTAAATCGATCGACTGACTGACTGACCAAATGACTGACTTAGTCACAGAGGTTGGCCTGGGGTCAAGTGTTTTCGTTTCAAGTCAGTGGGTGGGCACTAAGACTGATGAGAGGCAGTGGCCTCCACTGTGGCTTCCTGTTCTTCTCCAGCTGGGCCCCCTGATGTTCCCGTGGCGACCAGCAGCCTCCTGACGATGCCTGTCGGTGGTTCTTCTGCCGCTGCCAGACTTCTGTCTCTTCTTCCAGGGCAAGACCCCTACCCAATCCACCCCTCATTTGAAGAGGCCTTGCTGGCACCCTGTATGTATGAGGATCTGGGATCAGGGCGGGCAGGGTGGGGAAGAGAGGGTGCTGGCTCTGGATGCTCTGGTATTTGCACTGCCTGAGGGTCTGGGGTCTGTAGTGCCTGAGCCTAGGGGAGGGCTTGGTCTGGGCCCATCGAAGCTTGAAGCATGGCCTAGTCAATAGAGCACAGCCTTGGAAGTCAGAAGGAACTGGGTTCTAAGAATTTTGGCTCCGACATTTGTCTGCTGTGTGACCTTGAGCAAGTCATTTCACTTCTATGGGCCTCGCTGATCTCATCTGTAAAATCGGGATTAAGATGGTGAGCCCTCTGTGGGACAGGGACCGTGTCCAACCTGATTAGCTTGTATCTACCCCAGTGCTTAGAACAGTGCCGGGCACACAGCAAGTACTTAACAGATACCATCATTATTATTTGAATTCCAGGGAAGGGGCTGAGGCCATTTGAGGGGCCTTGTTTTTCTCAAGAATTTGTGAGGTGGTCTAGAGCCAAAGTTGACCCAGAGCTGCCCTAGCCTCTTAGTGCACCCTAGGCTGGATTGTCAAGTGTGAGCTTGTTGTGGGGGACAGGGAGACCTTGAATTCCAGCTGAAAATGGAAGCCAATCCCCCACAACTCTTCACTTCAGCCCTCAGCCAGTGTCCCCTGCCCCACATAGCCCTCAGGACCATGGAGTGACTGGGTCTCTCGGGGTGCTCCTCTGAGTAGCCCAGGGGAGGACAGGGGAGAATCAACTGGGAATTTCCCAGACATTCGCACATCAAATCCTCAGGGCTCAGATCAACTTCAGGGGCTCCCAAAAAGCACTTCATCATGGACTCCATTTTCCCATGTCTTCCCAATAGCTCCATCCAGCTCCTTCCTCAGCTGTGTGAACGTCACCGCGGGAGAGATTCGGATGGTCCCCACCCTCCCCACTGGGCCCCAGCCTTTTCTCCACTTCTCCTTGGGAAATGGCATCTCGAACCTCATTATCTGTCCAGGTAGGTGCAGTTGGGACCCCACCCCCCACCCACCAAGCTCACCATCTTCACCTTCATCAGAAAGTAACAGCTCAGCCTGGTCGGGGTAGCTTGGTGCTTGATGCCTGAGACTGGGGCCCAGCTAAAGTGGTGTTCAACTGACTTCCCTGCTCCTAATAACAATAATAATAATAATTGTGGTATTTGTTAGGACCTTACTATGTGCCAGGCACTGTACTAAGTGCTGAGGTGGATACAAGCAAATCGGGTTGGACACAGTCCCTGTCCCACGTGGGGCTCACAGTCTCAATCTCCATTATACAGTGAGGTAACTGAGGCCCAGAGAAGTGAAGTGACTTGCCCAAGGTCATGCAGCAGACAAGTGGTAGAGCTGGGATTAGAACCCATGACCTTCTGCCTCTCAGACCTGTGCTCTCTCCACTGCACTATGTTCCTGTTTATCCCCAGCCCAGAGTTTGTAATGTTAGGAGATGTGTTCTAGACGTTGGATCATTGAATTCAGAAACAGGAGACCGTGAGATGTTGCCCTGGCTTTTTCACTGGAGTACTGTTTATTCCTGGGAAAATCACTGAACTTCCGTGGGCCTCGGATTCCATCTGTTAAATAGACAAAATAATATTTTACCATGATCATCTCTCAGGGATATCACGAGGAAGAGGCAAAAGTGTTTTGAGCTTTTTGGAAGAAATGGGCATAGAAATTCAAGTTAGAAGTCTTCTGGAGTTCACTCCACCTCCCTTATTTTCTCCCACATAATCTCTTGCGGTCAAGAGGTGGGGAAGTGAGGGAAGTACAACCGAGGCAGGTGACCTCGCATCCAGTCAGTCCCTCCTAAAGCCATTCTGCACCCACAGTTAGTAATTACAAATAATAACTGTGGTCTTGTTAAGCACTTACTTTGTGCCAAACACTGGGGCACATAGAGATAGATAAAGGATAATCAAGTTGGACACCATCGCTGTCCCACATGAGACTCACAGTCCAAGCTGAAGAGAGCAGTTATTGAATCCCCATTTTAGAGATGAGGAAACTGAGGCACAGGGAAGTTGAGATTTGCCCAAGGTTACAGAGATTCATTCATTCAATCGTATCTATTGAGCACTTACTGTGTTTGGGAGAGTACAATATAACAATAAACAGGCACATTCCCTGCCCACAACAAGCTTGCAGTCCAGAGGGGGAGACAAACATTAATATAAATAAATAAATTACAGCCCCATTAGTGCTATGGGCCTGGGAGACGGGATGAATAAAGGGAGCAAGTCAGGGCAATGCAGGAGGGAGTGTGAGAAGAGGAAAGGGAATCACAGAGCAGAGTCCGGATTAGAACCCAGATCCTCTGAGTCCCTGGCCCGTGCCTTTTTTCCACTAGGCCACACTGAACGTTTTTACAGCTAATATTAAAGGTGAAATTCTTTGTGCTTCCTGCATAGGTGATTCTACCATCCACAGTCTCCCAGTGTCCCCTGACAGGAATTCATCACCCAGCCCTTTTGCTCCATCAGCCGGCGACGTGCCCAACATGCCTGAACCTGCAGCTATGACTTCGAACTGCAGGATGGGTAGGTGCTCTGAAGGAACCAGGACCCAGGAGGCTGAGGATACGAAATGTGAAACCCCCCACCCCCGCTCCCCCTCACCTTCGGAAAAATCTGAACTGGCCTTGCCCATTAGGAAAAGAAATAATCAATCAGTCAGTCAATAAAACCCCTCACATTCAGGAGACTGAGACCCCGGGAGTTATTCTGACTCAGTTTGAAGTGTTCATGGGGAAACTTTCCTTCTGTCCAGTGCCCTGAGCTCAGCTTGGGGACACTCTGTAGACTCAGTTCTGCCCACGACAGACTCCTGTTCCCTCTATCCACAGAAGACATCACCATAGGACTGTCCCAAGAAGCTACTGTTCATCCAGACCAGCCTCCGAAAAGGCCAAGTAAGTCCTTCCTACCACCTTTCCAGCACCTCTTCCTCTGCCCCAGTGACAAGCAGAAGTGCTCCGGGTGGGCTTCAGCAGGGTGTCTCTTTGGGGCAGAGAAACCAGTTGTTTCCTTGATGGGGGTAGGGGGGGTGATGGGATAACCAACGTTTGGCCCAGGCATGTAGATCATCCTCAGTCCAAAGGCCTGGGGCCTGAAAGACATCAGGCCACAGTGTACACGAGAATTTGGGGTAACATGGGATTTATGTCTCCTCGCCTGGGTCTGGGCTCCTCCCTACCTGTGGTTGACTTGCAATGTCCTTACTGCAGTAGTAAGGACCGGGAAAGACTGCTCCAAAATCCTGGGCAACTCTGGGCATCCACCTCCAACGCTGACTTAGTGGCATCTGAACCGGGTTCGGCGGTGACGTCCTAAGCTGGCGTGGGTCCAGAGGGCTTCCAGTTCAGCCTAACTCTGTGCCCTGGGGTTTTGCAGAATTGGTGGAAAGGTTCTGCTCGGCGCTGAGGGAGGAGTACGGCAGAAGCCCTCAGCAGGACGGGCCCCGGGGTGGCCTGCCAACCCTCGACGGCTTCTACATTGACGGGGGCCTCGTCAGGGCCCAGCTGGAAACCAAGCCGGGGAAGAATGCCGGGAAGTGCCTGGAGAAGGAGCTGGCCATCTACGACCTGGCCGAGAGGCAGAAGGCCCACGTCAGCAGGAGGGACGTATTCATCAGCCGAAGTGGGCGGCCGCGAGAGACCCAGGTGATTGCCCTGCTGGGGAAGGCCGGGATGGGCAAGAGCGCCTTTGTGAGGGCTGTCTGCCAGGACTGGGGTGCAGACCGGCTCCCTCAGTTCGAGTTCGTCTTCCACTTTGAGGGCCGGAGACTGAACCTGCCCGGGGCCCAATTCAGCCTCCGCGGCCTGCTCTTTGAGCTGTGCCTCCAGCCACCAGAGAGGAGCGAGGAGGTCTTCAAGTACATCCTCAGGCACCCAGAGCGGGTCCTCATCCTCCTGGATGCCTTCGAGGGGCTGTTGGATGGGCCGGAGGGCTTCCTGCACTGTCAGGGCTGCTCCTCTCCTCGGGAGTCCCACACCATCAAGGGGCTGCTGGCGGGGCTCTTCCAGAAGAAGCTCCTGAGCGGCTGCACGCTCCTCATCGCGGTCAGGCCCAAGGACAAGTTCAGCCACTTCCTAGCCAAGGTGGACAGCATCGTGGAGGTGGTGGGCTTCTCCCCCGAGCAGGCCGAGGCCTACGTGGTGCACTACTTCAACGGATCCCCGCACGGGGCGGAAGCCCTGACGCTACTCCGGGCCCGGCCCTACCTCCTCAGCCACTGCCACAACCCTGGCCTGTGTAGGCTGCTCTGCCAGCTCTGTGAGACCCTCCTGGCTCCTGGGGGACTGGCCGACCTGCCCACTACACTGACCGGCCTCTGCGTCGCCCTTCTGAGGCCCGAGCTGGCACCCGGGGGTGAGGGGGTGGCCGGGGACCAATATAGGCAGCAGCTGAGGGGCCTGGCAGAGCTGGCCTGGGCGCTGGGGCAGAACCACCAGGATGCCCTGAGGGATGGCCATTTTCCCTCCAGGGAGCTCAAGGAATTTGCCGAGGCTTCGGGCTTCATGCAGCCCTTCCCCGGGGCCGGAGAGCCGGGGAGTGTGTTTTCCAGCTTCTTCCTGCAGAACTTCCTGGGGGCCCTGAAGCTGGCCCTGACGGATGAGGCCAAGGACAAGGAGCTCCCCAAGTACCTAGCCCTGACCCCCAGGAAGAAGAAGCCTCATGACAACTGGTTAGAGGGTGTGCCCCGACTGCTGGCCGGGCTGCTCTTCCAGCCCCAGGACAGCTGCCTAGGCCTCCTCAGGGGTGAGGGCTGGGATGGGGCCGTGGCCAAGAAGCAGAAGACCCTCCTCCGCTACCTGAAGAGGCTGCAGTATGGCTCTCTGGACCCCGGCCGGCTCTTGGAGCTGCTCCACTGCATCCATGAGGCCTGCGATGGCTACCTCTGGCGGCATGTGGCCTCCAGCCTGCCCGCAGAGCTCTCCTTCCAGGGCACCCGGCTCACCCCGCCTGATGTCCACGTGCTGGGGGAGGTCCTGCAGGCTGCTGGGAAGGAGTTCTCCCTGGACCTCAGGAACAGCAGCGTCGACTTGCTAGGCCTCAGGCGCCTGGTCGGGCTCAGCAGTGTCAGCCAGTTCCGGTGAGGAGCGTCCAGATGGGGAAGAGAGAGAGGGTGGGGAAAGGGGCCAGTAGGGCCCTGGCATGGGGAGCGAGAGAGGGAGAAGCCACGGAGCTGAGATCAGCATAGTAATAATAATAATTGTGGTATTTGTTAAGCTCTTATTCCGTGCCAAGCACTGTACTAAGTGCTGGGGTAGATACAAGATAATAGGGTCGGACAGAGTCCCTTTCCCATGTGGGGCTTACAGTCCTAATCTTCATTTTACTAATGAGGGAACTGAGGCCCAGAGAGCTGAAGTGACTTGCCCAAGGTCACACAGCAGACAAATGTCAGAGCCTGGGTTAGAACCCAGGTCCTCTGACTCCCAAGCCCGTCCTCTTTCCAGTAGGCCATGCTGCTTCTCGGGGTGTAGGGGGAGTCTACAAGCTAGAACCTGCATAGGGTGGAAACAGGGATGTCACACCCTCCTGACCTGGGGTGGGATCACAGTGTGGCCTAGTGGAAAGATTCTGGGCCTGAGAGTGAGAGGACCTGGGTTCTAATCCCGACTCTGCCACTTGTCTGCTGTGTGACCTCAGGAAAATCATTTCATTTCTCTGGGCCTCAGTTCTCTCATCTGTAAAATGGGCATTTAATACCTGTTCTCCCCCTTACTTAGACTATGAACTCCAAGTGAGACCTGATTATCTTTCATCTACCCCAGTAGCATCTAGTACAGTGCTTGACAGATGTAAGTGCTTACCAAATACCACAGTTATTAATGTAGCAGGCATCAGGGATGACTCAGATTGTACCCTATGCCCTGTTTCAGCCATGTGAGACTCATACACAGAACTAGGAGCAAGAGGAACAAATCACGGAAGGGTGTTCGTGAGGTGGGGGCTGGGATGGGTCCGTCTTGGAAAGAGTAAAAATCTATCTGCACCCTTGATGCATTATAGAAATGTATATGAAGTCCAGAGGAGAGCTGGAATGTTCAGAGTATCCAGACATAGGTTAGGTGCAAGGGGAATCTGGGAAGGCTCTCCTGGAGGAGGTGGGTTTTGAGTAGAACTTCGAAGGTTGGGAGGTGGGAGTGGGGGAGACGGAATGGTTCAGCAAAAGGAGAGAGAAATGGATTCTAAACCACCAGGAGGGCCGTGAAGGGTAACTCACAGACAGGAAGGTCCAGGACTTGTAACAGGGAGGTAAGTGTCATGCTCCCTGGACGGCACTGAACTTCTTCAAAGGGCCGGAAACATTAGTCTTCTCTTAGATCTTCTCTCTGTGGCCTTCGGATCTTTTCTCCTTCCCTGGGAGAAACTGTTCTCCACCAGGGCCATGGTGGTCTAGCCGGTGGCCCTGACCCCCGCCTCATTGACCTAGTGGTCCGTGGCCAACCGCCAGGCTGTGGATGACGGCTGTGTCTTCCACAGGGCCTCCTTGAGTGACACAGCCAGGCTGTGGGAATCCCTTCAGCTCCAGGGAGAGGACGAGCAACTCAGGAGCGCCACTGACAAGTTCACCATCGACCCCTTCAAGGTCAAGTCCCTGAAGGATGTGGATGAGCTATGCAGCCTGGTGCAGATCCAGGACAGCATGGTCCAGGGGTGAGTATCCACATCCCCTCCGGCCGCCCCCCCCCCCCCCCCCCCCCCCCCCCCCCCCCCCCGCGTGGGAGCTCTTTGCTGGGACAACAGGGAAAGGGGAGGAAGAGGGGTGGGCTCAGGATGAGCTCAGATTGCTGGCCCTGAGGGGGCTATAGCTCTGCTCTTGGGGCCCAGACTGGGAGGAGTCTTTGATGCAGTCTTTGTGCCTGTCCTAGAGCCTGGGGGCGGGCAGGTGAAAGAAAGGGACGGGACCCAAAGTCCAGCCTCTCCATTGGCCTGGAGGGCCCCAGAAATGATTCAGAGTCTGCAGTTGTCGGATTTGCTCCTGAGACAGCTGGGTTCTGACTGGGTGTGAGATGAGGAGCTGACAGTTTTACATAACGGTCCCTTCATCTCAACTATCTTGCTGCCAACCTCTCGCCCATGTCCTGCCTCTGGCCTGTAACACCCTCCCGCTTCATATCTGACAGACAGTTACTCTTCCCACCTTCAAAACCCTTCATATCTGATAGGCAGTTACTCTCTCCTCCCTCTCCACAGCTTTACTGAAGGCCCATCTCCTCCAAGAAGCCTTCTCTTTTCCTTTTCTTCCATTCCCTTCTGCCCTTCTACATCTCCCTGACTTTTTCCCTTTATTCATCTCCTCCTCCCAACTCCATGACACTTATATACATATCCATAATTTATTTATATTAATGTATGTCTCCCCCTCTAGACTGTAAGCTTGTTGTGTGCAAGAATGTATCTGTTATATTGTACCCTCCCAAGAGCTTAGTACAGTGCTCTGTAGACAGTGAGTGCTCAGTAAATGTGATTGATTGATAGATAGATACAAGGACAAGGCCAGCTGGAGAGTCCTAGGGAGAGAAGGGTCAGAGAGCATTCACTAGCCTATTCCCTTTTAATCTATCTGACCCTGAGGACCAGAAAGGAACTGGACTCAGAGGAAGCAGCCAGCTAGAGTGCTGGGACTCAGTTGCAATGAGGACATCAGCAAGTAGGAGAGTAAGGAGTGTGGCCTAGTGGATAGAGCACGGGTCTGAGAATCAGAAGGACCTGAGTTCTAATCCCGACTCTTCCTCTTGTCCACTGTGTGACCTTGAGCTAGTCACTTCACTTCTCTGTGCCTCAATTCCCTCACCTGTAGAACAGGGATTAAAACTGCAAGCCCCACGTGGGACACGGACTGTGTCCAACCTCAAGCTAATGAGTTCTGAATGCAATGTTTGGCACATAGTAAGTGCTTGACAAATACCATTAAGAAAAAAAAAAAGCTCAGCCGGCTCTCTGAGTTAAGATTTTAGGAGGGCAAGTAGTACCCTCTTCTGGCTGGTAGTGGAATGCCCAGACCCCAGATTGTTCCAGTACAAAAAATCTTGCCTCCAATTTTGTCTGGGGGGTGGGGATGGGGGGTGCTAAGTGAGTTCCCAAGGAAAATTTCAGCTGGAGCGTAGATGCCTGCTCTGATGGAGAAATCCCAGCCTTGCGATATCATGCCCAGAGGAATGTGCCCTGCAGGTGGTTTCGGCCTTTACCGGACCCACATTCAGGGAATGTAATGTCACGTTTCCACTTCTGTGTTCCCCTTAGGAGGAGCATTGCATCGGACGATGCCCCGGCTGGGATTTCCGCGGTCAGGAACCTGAGGAAATTGGAGTTTGCGTGAGTACGGTGCTGGCCTGGGAGGTGGGCGAGTCCTCCTGGTGCCCTGCTGGCAAAGTAGGCCTCTCCCCAGACACCAAAGTGCTGTAGAATGATGACCACTGGTACTCCCATCCTCCCCCAAAAGAGACCTTTACCCTTGGTCCCCCATGCAGACTGAGTGCCTGCGTGCGGCCTGCAGTGGCAAAAATATCATGGAAAAGAGTCACTGGACGCCTCCATGGAGGAGAATTATTTTCACAGGCAGACGCCCCCACTTTGGAGCCTGGTGACTCAGAACAGGCAGAGAGGTTTAGAGCGAGTGACCACTGGCTTCTGCTGAAGGAAAGTCAAGAACAGGCTCCCGAGTCAGGGAGACGATCTTGAGGTTGTGGTGGGCTTTCTGAGGGCCGCCCCGGTGAGGCGAGGAGGGAAGAAGAGAGATGGGGGAATCAGAGGCTGGGTGCTGCAAGAGATCAACTCATCCTGGGCTGAGCAGGTACAGATTACCCAGCAGAAAGGGCTGGGAGGAAAGGAAGGCCTGGGGTTTTCGGAAACAAAAGTGAAGATGCTAGAGGCACAATGGGATTTGGACTCAGAAAGATCGGGGTGCTTTGCGCTGACATGGGCCACGTGAGGCAAGAGAGCACAGACTTTTGGAGAATCCGTGTATCCTGTTAACTTTTTCCTGAGCCTGCCTCTGTCACTTCTCTTTCAGGCTTGGCCCAGTCTGGGGTCCACAGGGCTTCCCAAAGTTGGTGGAGATTCTTGCAGCCCTGCCATCCCTCCAGCACTTGGAGTAAGTATGTCTCCCCATGCACTCCAGCTTCTTGGAAATGAGAGGCAGAGGGGATATCTGCTCTTAGAGGGCCTGGTGGCGAGCCGAAAACAAAATGTTAAAAGACCGCAATCTGTTTCTGAACAAAAGGATTTAAAAAATGCTTGTGGACAGGGGTTATGTCTGTTTATTGTTGTATTCTCCCAAGTGCTTAGAAGGCACTCAGAGTTGCAGCATGGCATAATAATAATAATGATGGCATTTGTTAAGCGCTTACTATGTGCCAAGCACTGTTCTAAGCCCTGGGGAGGATACAAGGTGATCAGGTTGTCCCAGGTGGGGATCACAGTCTTCATCCCCATTTTCCAGATGAGGTAACTGAGGCCCAGAGAAGTGAAGTGACTTACCCAAAGTCACACAGCTGACAAGCGCCAGAGCCAGGATTTGAACCCGTGACCTCTGACTCCCAAACCCGGGCTCTTTCCACTGAGCCACGCTGCTTCTCGGCATAGTGGGTAGAACATGGGCCTGGGAGTCAGAAGGTTATGTGTTCTAATCCCGGCTCTGCCACTTGTCTGCTGTGTGATCTTAGAAAAGTTACTTCACTTCTCTGGGCCTCAGTTATCTCATCTGTAAAATGGGGATTGAGATAGCGAGCCCCATGTTGGACAGGGACTGTGACCAACCAGATTTGCGTGTCTCCCCCCAGCACTTAGTACAGTGCCTGGTACATAGTAAGCACCTAACAAATACCACTATTATTATTATTATTACTAACAATAATAAATACGGTTAACTGACTGACATCCAATTCAGGATTCTGTCTCTAGCAGTGGCAACAGAGCTGAAAAAAGAACTATTGTTTTGGAGGATAATAATAATATTTATTAAGTGCTTACTATATGCTAAACCCTGGGATAAATAGAGTTATAAGCAGATTGGATATATTCCCTGGCCCACATGGGGCTCACAGTCTAAGAAGGAGGAAGAACATTTTCAAAGAGGAGGAAACTAAGGCGAGAAGAAATTAAGCAAACTGCCCAAGGTCACACAGCTGGCAATTGCTGTAGCCTGGGTTATTAAGGGTAAATTATCTAATGTCCCTACCTTTCCCTTTAGTAACCCATACTGGACTGTCTTCCATGAATTTATTCAAACCCTACTTGAACTGGCTGATCTATTCTCCCTCTACACCCACTCCCTTGGAGAACTCATTCGCTCCCATGGCTTCAGCTACCACCACTATGCAGATGTTTATCCAAATCTACATCTCCAGCCCTGATCTCCAGCCCTGTTCTCTCTCCCTCTCTCCAAACTCACATCTCCTCCTGCCTTCAAGCCATCTCTACTTGGATGTCCTCCCATCACCTCAAATTTAACAGAGCTCCTTATCTTCCCACCCAAATCTTGTCTTCCCTCTGACTTCCCTGTCACTGTAAGCGGCACCACCATCCTTCCTGTCTCACAAGCCCAGAAGCTTGGTGTTATCCTTGACTCCTGTCTCTCATTCAACCCACATATTCAATCCGTCATCAAATCCTGTTGGTCCCACCTTCACAACATCGCTAAAATCTGCCCTTTCCTCTCCATCCAAACTCTTACCACATTAAAACAGTCACTCATCCTAGCGCACCTGGATTACTGCATCAGACTCCTTGCTGACCTCCCAGCCTCCTGTCTCTCCCCACTCCAGTCCATATTTCACACCGCTGCCCCGATTATTTTTCTACAAAAACGTTCAGGACATGTCACGGCCCTCCTCAAAAAACTCCAGTGGTTGCCCATCCACCTCCGCATCAAACAGAAACTCACCATTGGCTTTAAAGCATTCCTTCTCCTTGCCCCCTCTTACTTCACCTCACTTCTCTCCTTCTACAACCCAGCCTCCACATTTCGCTCCTCTAGTGCTACCCTCACTGTGCCTCAATTTCACCTGTCTCACCACCAACCCCTAGCCCACTTCCTGCCTCTGGCCTGGAGCACCCTCCCTCTTCAAATCTGACAGACAATTACTCTCTCCCCTTCAAAGCTACATTGAAGGCACACCTCCTCCAAGAGGCCTTCCCAGACTAAGCCCCATTTTTCCTCATCTCCCACTCCCTTCTTCATCACCTTGACTTGCTCCCTTTGCTCTTCCCCCCACCAAGGCCCAAAGCACTATGTACAAAACTATAACTTTTTAAATTTGTATTCATGTCTGTCTCCCCTCCTCTAGATAGTAAGCTCATAGTAGGCAGGGAATGTGAATGTTTATTGTTGTATTGTACCTTTCCCAAGTGCTCTGCACATGGTAAGTGCTCAATAAATACAATTGAATGAATGAATGAATATATTCAGTCTGAATGACTGCCTGTGATAATAAATTCCACAATCTAAGCAGCCACTAGGCGAAGAAGAGTGTCTTATCTCACCAATGAAGGCCGTAGTGTTCTCAATCTAATGAAACTGGGCTTGAGTATTAGTTAACAATAATAATGATGATGGTATTTGTTAAATGCTTATTATGTTCCAAGCACTGTTCCAAGTGCTGGGGGAGATACGAGGTTATCAAGTTGTCCCAGGTGAGGCTCACAATCTTAATCCCCATTTCACAGATGAGGTAACTGAGGCCCAGAGAAGTTAAGTGACTTGCCCAAAGTCACACAGCTGACAAGTGGCAGAGCAGGGATGGCACTTTCCACTTTCCAATTGTACTTTCCAAGTGCTTAGTACAGTGCTCTGCATACAGTAAGCGCTCAATAATTACCATTGAATGAATGAATGGCATGAAGAAACTAGATTGGGCATGTCCTTTAGACTGTAAGATCGTTCTGGGTCGGAAACATGTCTAACAACTCTGTTGTAGCGTACTCTGCCAAGTGCTTATTTCAGTGTTCTCTGCACAGTAAGCAGTTAACAAATAAAGTTGATTAATGGATTAATTGACTGGAAACATGACTGCTTGCAGTGAGGCTGTTTCCTTATGTCCCAGAAGATAGAGAAGCAGTGTGGCTCAGTGGAAAGAGCCCGGGCTTGGGAGTCAGAGGTCATGGGTTCAAAATCCGGCTCCGCCACTTGTCAGCTGTGTGACTTTGGGCAGGTCATTTCACTTCTCTGTGCCTCAGTTCCCTCATCTGTAAAATGGGGATTAAGACCCTGAGCCCCCCGCGGGACAACTTGATCACCTTGTAACCTCCCCAGCACTTAGAACAATGCTTTACACATAGTAAGCACTTAATAAATACCATTATTAGTAGTATTATTATCTTAGGATTGACAGTTGATACCCGGGGTTCCTGCCTGACGGTCCTGCCTTCTCCCTGAGGCAAAGCCAGAATGTGAGTGCAGTGTTGGGGGGGTTGGATTGATGCGGGACAGAAGAACCAAAGATGCTCTTTCACTTAGGGTAACATGATGACTCAGAATTCCCAGGTCTGGCTCAGAAGATAGGACTAATGGTCTTTGATTTTACTTA
Organism: Tachyglossus aculeatus; assembly: GCF_015852505.1. Taxonomy (NCBI): domain Eukaryota; kingdom Metazoa; phylum Chordata; class Mammalia; order Monotremata; family Tachyglossidae; genus Tachyglossus; species Tachyglossus aculeatus. The sequence goes on from NC_052086.1 coordinate 76,168,445, forward strand.
CGTTGTTTTGTCTGTCTGCCTCAGGTGGCCTGACATTAATCAGATACCTCATGTTAAGCTTTCCCTGTGAAGATTCAGGGAAGGACAAAATATGGTTTGACTGAACAATTCTAAATTCCTAAACATTCTCCCCTTGTGCAGTCCTTTCCAGGAGCCCATGTCCTGCCTCTAGCTTGGAATACCCTCACACTTCATAACTGACAGACAAGTACTCTCCTCACCTTCAGAGCCCATCTCCTCCAAGAGGCTTTCCCTGACTAGGCTCTCATTTCCTCTTTTCCCACTCCCATCTGCATCACCCTGATTCACTCCCTTTATTCATCCCTCCCTCTGCCCCACAGTAATAATAATAATAATAATAGCATTTATTAAGCAGTTACTATGTGCAAAGCACTGTTCTAAGTGCTGGGGAGGTTACAAGGTGATCAGGTTGTCCCACGGGGAGCTCACAGTGTGTTCCCATTTTACAGATAGGTAACTGAGGCCCAGAGAAGTTAAGTGACTTGCCCAAGGTCACACAGCTGATAATTGGCAGAGCCGGGATTTGAACCCATGACCTCTGACTCGAAAGCCCGTGCTTTTCCCACTGAGCCTGACAGTACTTAGGTCCATATCTGTAATTTATTTATATTAATATCTGTCTTTTTCTCTAGACATGCTCATTATGGGCAGGGAATGTACTTACCAACTTTGTAGTACTGTACTCTCCCAAGCACTTAGTACAGTGTTCTGCACACAGTAAGCACTCAGTAAATATGAATGATTGATTGAGAGACATGCAGGGAGAGAGGGCAGGTGTACAGAAGCAGTCCTGCCTTTCTCTATTTCAGACAATCATGTATGAGTTGCCGGGAAACTCGGAAAGCTCTAGGCTGGGGTCCAGGATTTGAATCTGTTCTCAACCACAAGTAGCTGTGCTATCTGGGGCAAGTGGCTTCACCTCTCTGTGCACCTTCCTTTCTCTCTCTTTCCTTCCTCCCATAGCAGCGCTGCTACCACATTAATACAATCACCCATCCTATCCCACCTGAATTACTGAATCAGCCTCCCAGCCTGACCTCCCAGCCCCCTTTCTCTCCCCACTCTAGTCCCTACTTCACTCTGCAGCCCGGATCATTTTTCTACAAAAAGTTCAGGACATGTCACCCCATTTCTCAAAAAACTCCAGTGGTTGCCTATTCACCTCCACATCAAACAAAAACTCCTCACCATTGGCTTTAAAGCATTCCACACCTTACCCCCTCCTATCTCACTCGCTTCTCTCCTACATACAACCTAGCTCACAAACTTCATTCCTCTGGTGTTTACCTTCTCACTGTGCCTCGATCTCACCTGTCTCTCCGCAGACCCCAGCCCACGTCCTGCCTCTGGCCTGGAGAGCCCTCCCTCCTCAAATCCAACAATTACTCTCCCCCACTTCAGTCTTATTGACAACACATTCCTCCAAGAGTCCTTCCCAGACTAAGCCCTATTTTTCCTCATTTCCCACTCCCTTCTGAGTTGCCCTGACTTGCTCCCTTTGCTCTTCCCCCATTCCAGCTCCACAGCACTTACATGCATATTTGTAATTTTATTTATTTGTATTGATGTCTGTCTCCCCACTCTAGACTGTAAGCCCATTGTGGGCAGGGAATGTGACTGTTTATTACTGTATTGTACTCTCTCAAGTGCTTAGTACAGTGTTCTGCACACAGTAAATGCTCAATAAATATGATTGAATGAATGAATGGATGGATGGATGTTACCCTCCTTCCTAACCAGAGTTTAGGAAGTTTAAGTCGGCTGAGTAAATTAGCATGGGGACTGAAAGAAAACAGGCCACAGCCAAATGAGACTGTTAATAAAAGTTGAAACCAGTCCCCACGGCCTTGGACATGCCGATTTTTTTTAATATGGTACTTGTTAAGCTCTTACTATAGGCCAGGCACTGCAGTAAACGCTGAGATAGATACAAGCTAATCACGTCGAAACAGTCCATGTCCCACCTGGGGCTCATGATCTTAATCCCCATTTTAAAGATGAGGTAACTAAGGTAGCAGAGAAGTTAAGTGACTTGCCCAAGGTCACACAACAGACAAGTGGTGGAGCCTGGAGCAGAACCCAGGTCCTTCTGTTTCCCAGGCCCATGGTCTAGCCGCTAGACTATGCTACTTCCCTGCTTCTTGCCTTCTCAGTGCTCCACCTGCTCCAAGCCACCCTCTGATGCCCCTAGGCCTGAGTCTGTCTGCAGAAAGGGTGAGGAGGGTTGGGGACACTCTGTGGGCAGCGGGAGTGCTAAGGAGGTCAAAAGAAACACCTAGGGTGGGAATTTCCATTATTGTTGACAACACTCTTACCCCTTTTCAGCTCCAATCTGGTGGTTATCTGCATGCCCGGATAAAAGGTTTGCAGGTGATCTGAGGGCACCCTTTCTCTCCCTGCAAAATTCCTGCCTATTCAATCAGCTGCTTTCCGATGCTGACATGGGGAGGTGTCAGAGATGAGTCCCTCCTCTCGATTGGCCGGCACTGCTGACCCACCGGTCAGGGATGCTCAGCACAGCGAAGGCAGGATGGAAGCGTCCTGGCAGGGAGAGCCATAGGCCCCAGAGTGGGACCGAGAAAATGCTGAGTCTGAGGGAACCAGTGGGTCTGGCTTATTTTTTGGAGAGCCCAGGCTGGCAGGGATCTCCAATCTACTGATGTGCTCTGGGTTTCATTCATCTTGGCTGTTGGATGGCACCCAGGACTTTCCATTGCCTCCTCTCCGCTGTTTGTCTGGTCTCCTCCTTCCAGCTCTGGCTGAGGGTGGGTGTTGGCTGGGCCCTTCCAGGGAGCAATTAGTATTCAGGAGGCTAAGACTTGGGCTCCACTGCTGGCTTGGGCTTGGCAAGCTCAGGGGAAGGGTCGGCCAGGGTTAGGAGTGTGATTTTTCAAGCCCAAACACTGAAGGCCTGATTCTTCTCCTTTTCTCCTGCTCTCTCCTCCCACTCTCTCCCTCTTTCTCCCTGTTTCTCCCTTCCTCCCTACCTCTCTCTGTTTCTCCTGTTTCCCTTTCTCTTTCTCTCCCTATCTCCTTCTTTCCTTCTCTCTCTCCCCTCTCTCCCTCCCTTTCTCCTTCTCTCTCACCCTCCTCCCTCCTTTCTCCTCTCCCTTTCTCTACCCTTCTCTTTCTCCTTCTCTCCCTCTCCCCCCACCTTCTCTCTCCCTCTCCCTCTCCTTCTCCCTCTCCCTCCTCCATCCCTGGTAGTCCCATTCCAGGGAGACCATTTTGGAAGTTGACTCAAATCCTCTGCTCAACCACAAAGCCAATCTAGCACTCACACTGTATAGCAGTAGTCATTGGATTTCCTTTGGTGAGCACCAAACTCTCTCACTGAGATGCTCTCATTTGTTCTCACAACTCCTATGGGGATTATTCTTCATACTGAGGCCTAGAGGAGTTGAGTGATTTTCTCCAGGTCATCAAGCAGGTCAGCGGAAAAGTCTGTTTCTCCCAACTCCAGTCCAATGTATCTTCCCCTCCAGAATAGGTTGTGTAGGTCTTTTGTCCCTGGAGTTGGAAAAGAAAAGGGTCAAATTACCCTTTATCGCCCTTCACAAGGTGGAGGTAGAAGACGGAGAAAGGAACCAGAGAGACAGTGACTCTGGGTCTGATGGAGGAAAATTAGTGAGTCAGAGTGGGTTGGAGGCCTCTCTTGGGCCTCATCTTCCCCTGTGTAACATGGGGAGAAGGATTCCTACCCACAAACAGATTTGGAGGGTATTAGAATTTCCTGATGAAATGTGGGAGGTGTGCCTCCTAGCTCCACAAGCCTAACAGAGTGACTCTTTTCCATTTCTTTCTATAGTCTGGACGCTCTGAGTGAAAACAAGATTGGAGATGATGGTGCGGCTAAGCTGTCAGCTGTCTTTCCTGAGCTGAAATACCTGGAAACGCTAAAGTAAGCGTGGTGTGACTCTTGGGGAAGGAGAAGCCATGATTTTCAAGTTCCACAGATCACCCCTCCCTGGGACTCTGATTCAGCCTACCTTAGATTCTCTTCTTCCTATCTCAGAGCCAAATATTGCTCGAAGCAGAGCCTAGCCAAGCGTGGGAGCAGGATTGGGTCGGAGGATGGAGGAGGGGATGGAAACCCAGGCATTCAGGCACAACACTCACCATCTCCCCATTCTGTGTTCCCTCCAGCTTATCGCAGAACAGCATCACGGACTTGGGAGCTCAGGAGCTGGCCAGAGCTCTGCCTTGCTTATCCTCACTCATCACGCTAAGGTGAGTGTGTCCACGACCCAGTATCCAGGTGTTGGTAATTTAGGTGCAGAGGGTGTAAGGATAGAAGGAATCTAAAACCAGATCGCCCTTCAACGTAGAGCCGAGTGAGCCCTGGGTGTAATGGCCCCACCATCAGTAAGTCAAAACCAACCAATTGACTTAAGCCATCTCAACAGGGCTGACTTGGGGCTAATTCAAGTCTTTTTTCTTTCTACTTCTGAATTTTTTTCTACTTCTTTTATCATAAAAACACAACCAACACCATTCTGGTTGTGACCACTTGTCTGTCCAACCCAGTATTTTTTTCTTGGAGGGATGCTGCTTTCCTTGACATCCAACCATATGACTGGGGGTGTACTATTTAACAAATAGCCTAATTTTCCCTCCAGCAACCATAGATTCATTCATGAATCTATAAATTATTTATTTATAAATTACTCATTTATTCATATTAATGTCTGTTTCCCCCTCTAGACTTTACGGTCATTATGGGCAGGGTACATGTCTGCTAATTCTGTTGTACTCTCCCAAGAGCTTAGTACAGTGCTCTGCACATTGTAAGCTCTCAATTAATACAATTGATTGATCGATGAATCTCTTTCAACCATTCTTGAGCCTTCCAAAATCCCCAGATTTTCCCTTTGACCTTCTTAATTTTTCTCTCTAATAATCTATTTTGGATTCATCCTCCATGAATTTACCCAAGCCCTTCTTGAACCTATTGCCTCCTCAACTGCCTTTGGTAACAAATTCCATTGATTTTTTACCACACAGCCGGGTGGAGACCCATTTTTTTGTTGTTGGTCTTCTACCATCAGACTTCAGAGGGTCCCTCCTCATTCTGGAATCTGGTAAACAGCCACTCTGTGTTCCTCCTCCCACATCCTTCATGATTTTTGGAAATTTCAATCACGCATACTTAGCATTTGTCTTTCCAGACTGAGTCCTGATATTTTTAGGTTATCTGTGCATGAAAGTTGCTTAGTTCTACTGATCATTTTTGTTGCCCTTCCCTGAGCTTTATCCTGCTCAATTATGCCTCCCCTAGGACACAGTGACCCAAATTCTAGGTGTGGAAGCCCCATCGATGTAACTCTATGGTACCTGCACCCACATCCTGCCTTTGATGCCCTCTCTCCTCACGTCTGACAATTACTTTTCTGCATTTCAAAGCCTTTTTGAAGGCACCTCCAAGAGGTGTTCCCTGTCTAAGCCCTCCTTTCCTCTTCTACCACACTCCCTTCTGCATTACTCTGACTTGCTCCCTTTATTCATCCTGCCTCCAACCCCACAACACTTATGTGCATATTTTTAATCTTATTTATATTAATCTTATATTATGTATATTAATGTCTGTCTCTCCCTCTAGACTGTAAGCTCATTGTGGGCAGGGAATGTGTCTGTTTATTGTTATATTGTACTCTCCCAGCACTTAGTACCGTGGTCTGCTCACAGCAAGTGCTCAGTAAATTCGATTGAATGCATGAATTTGTTTTGGGGGTGGGGTAACCTAAGGAGGGTTCCTTTACCCTTCCTGAGGATGTGAATTTTTGGTCACAGTCACCCTTTGGACCAATTATTTAAGAACACAGTCAACAGTGGATCTGCAGTCTCTTTCCTGAGTCCTGGCTAATAGCTTTGAGATCATCAACACATGATATAGTTTGGAACATTTTTCCCTAGGCATATTACCCGGCCCTTGCTTACTTTAAAGCTCATCAGTCACTTTTCTGCCCCTTCATCAGGCTTTTTTTTAATGGCTTCTGTACAGCACTTATTATGTTTCAAGCTCTTTACTAAGCCCTGCAATTAGCATTTTATTAGAATTTCCTGCAGTTTATCCCCACCAGTGTGATGTTTCATCTCCCAGATCACCCTTGTGCCTCGTGTTTTCAGATAACTGATCCCTAATTCCCTAAATGCATTCTAGCCAGAATGGATATTAAAAATATAAGTTTTGGCAGAACTGAGTGCAAAAGTTTTCATAATAATTGCAATTATACTTCTGGATGTCTAATAACATCCATATAATCCCTACTCATACGTTAATCATATGCCTTGGCTTATCCAGGATTGGAACCAGATTTTTATTGATCATTGGAGATGATTTTAGAAAAAAATCAATGTATGTCCGAGAATTGGGATGGTCCCTGCAAAATTGCTCAGTTTACCAACTTACCCAACAACAATGTCCAGCCATGCTCATTCACTTTAAATGTTTGGCTTGCCACATTGAAGTTACACTCACTTTAACTTCTAGACTGTGAGCCCACTGTTGGGTAGGGACTGTCTCTATATGTTGCCAACTTGTACTTCCCAAGTGCTTAGTACAGTGCTTAGTGCACACAGTAAGCGCTCAATCAATACGATTGAATGAATGAATGAATGAACTCCTATAAATTCTGGCACTGTAGTTCTCTAGACTGTAAGCTCACTGTGGGCATGGAACATGCCTACCAACTGTGTTGTATTGTACTCTCCCAAGAACTTAGTACAGTGTTCCGCACACAGTCAGTGCTCAATAAGTATGATCGATTGACTTATCCCTGATACTGGAGGACTTTTATCCCTTACCTTTCATCGTACTTGGCCCCCTCCCCACTCCCATGGTTGCCCCAAGAGAAAAGGGGAAGGTGGATAAAGTTTGGGATTGTGTTCTGGTGTTCCTGTTTAAAGAAAAATAATGCAGTCAGCCTTCCTCCAGAGTCTAGAGATCCATTCTGTGTCAGCTTCCTCTCTCTCTCTCTCTCTCTCTCTCTCTCTCTCTCTCTCTCTCTCTCTCTCTCTCTCTCTCTCCAGCTGTGCTCAGTTGCTGTTTAAAAGCCATTCTGACTGACTGCAAACCCCTAGTCTTCCCCACCCCCAGTTCTTTCTGAGTGATGCATCAATGCCCTCCCAGAGTGAACAAGATATATATACACCTTGTATATATATCTTGCTCATATATATACACATACACACACACATATATATATATATATATATATATATATAATGTGTGTGCATATATGTATATATATAGATATATATCTCTATACATATAGAGAGAGAGAGATTTACACTTCCTCATGATCTCTGTTTTCTGCAGTTTGTACAACAATTGCATCTGTGATGCTGGAGCTGAGGAGCTTGCCCAAGTCCTTCCAGAAATGTCATCCCTGAAAGTGCTAAAGTGAGTATACAAGGCTTAAGGAAGGGGTGAGGGGGATTGGCAAGTGGCACTGGGTATTTCGATTGGGGCAAACTGGGGTAGCTGAGCCTTGCTGGCATCCTCAGGCAGACCCTCAGTCTCCTTGGGACAGGCTGCAGGTGGTTTCTGAAGAAAGCCCCAGAACAGTGCAGGGTCACTGGCCATATGCTGCAGCTGGGCTGGCAGGGCCCATTGGAACGGAGGCGAAGGGGCCGTGGGCCAAAGCGGGGGAGGAGGAAAAGAGAAATGGAAAGTGAGGTCAAGTCTGTGCAGTCAGCTCAACCGGCCTGTGGGAAGTTTGCTCAGCCAGCCAGCTGCCCGCTGGAAGCTGAGAGGTGAGAGGCAGCATCCTGGTCTCACAGGGCCCAGAGAACTGATTCTGGCCACGGGGAGCCATCCAGAGCTCAGAGCACAAGGACTCACCTATCACAAGACAGGTACTCTCCCAAGCGCTTAGTACAGTGCTCTGTGCACAATAAACACTCAACAAATACAGTGAAATGAATGATTGAAAGGAGTACTGGTTGGAGTGCCCAGCTTCTCCATGGAGTTCTTTCTGCTACCCAATCCCTGCAAACAGCAATACCCTGCCCTGGTGACAACCAGACTCAAGCTTCTTCTCACCAGATCTGATGGCCTCTGTTCCATCCTAATCCTCCTAGAGCTCTCAGCTGCCTTCAACACTGTCGACCACCTCCCTCTCCTGGAAACATTATCCAACCTTGGCTTCACTGACTCTGCCCTCCCTTGATTCTCCTCCTATCTTTCTGACTGCTCCTCCTCAGACTCTTTTCCTGGCTCCTCCTCTGCCTCTCATGCTATGACAGTGGGGGTCCCTCAAGGATCAGTTCTGGGTCCCCTTTTGTTTTTCATCTATACCCACTTCCTTGGAGGACTATTCACTCCCATGGTTTCCACTACCATCTCTGTGGGGATGATTCCCATGTCTGTATCTCCAGCTCTGACCTCTCTTCTTCCCTGCAGTCTCGCATTTCCTCCTGCCTTCATGTCAACTTGGATGTCCCACCAACACCTCAAACTCAGCATGGCCAAAACTGAACTCCTTATCTTCCTGCCCCAAACCAGCCCTCCCACTGTCTTTTCTATCAATTTACATAATACCACTGTTCTCTCTATCTTACAAGCCCATAGCCTTGGCATTGTCCTTGACCCATCTCTGGCATTCAATCCATTATTAAATCCTGTCAGTTCTACCTTCACAACATTGCTAAAATCTGCCCTTTCCTCTCCATCCAAACTGCTATTATGCTGATACAAACATTTATCCTGTCCCCCTGGAATAGTGCATCTGCCCCATTCCCTGACCTCCCTGCTTCCTGTTTCTCCCCTCTCCAGTCCAAACTTCACTCTGCTGCATGGATCATTTTTCTAAAAAACTGTTCAGTCCACATCTCCCCACTCTTCAAAAACCTTTAGTGGTTGCCCATCCACCTCTGCAATCAAACAGAAACTCCTTGCCATCAACTTTAAAGCACTCAAACGGCATTCCCACTCCTACCCTCCCTCTTTGATGTCCTACTACAGCCTAGCCCACACTCTTCACTCCTTTAGCACTGGTTCACTCACTGTGCCCCGTTCTTGTATATCCCACTGCTGACCCCTTTCCCACGTCCTCCTTCTGCCCTGGGACTCCCTCCCCTTCCTTCTACACCGGACCACCACTCTCCCCTCCTTCAAAGCTTTATTAAGGTCACATCTCCTCCAAGAGATCTTCCCTGTTTTAACCCTCCTTCCTCTCCCTCTTTCCCTTCTACATCATCTATGCATTTGGATCTGTATATTTTGGGCATTTAGTCTTCACCCCACCCTGAGGCCCCTGACACCTATTCATTCATTCATTCAATCGTATTTATTGAGCACTTACTGTGCGCAGAGCACTGTACAAATCGGCAATGTATAGAGACGGTCCCTACCAAACAAGGGCTCACAGTCTAGAAGGGGGAGACAGACAACAAAACAAGTAGACAGGTGTCAATACCATCAGAATAAATAGAATTATAGCTATACACACATAATTAATCAAATAAATAGAGTAATAAATATGTAAAAATATACACAATGCTGTGGAGAGGGGAAGCGGGAGGGCAGAGGGAGGGAGGGGGCCGATGGGGAGGGGAGGAGGAGGAGAGGAAAAGGGGGGGCTCAGTCTGGGAAGGCCTCCTGGAGGAGGTGAGCTCTCAGAAGGGCTTTGAAGAGAGGAAGAGAGCTAGTTTGGTGGATGTGTGGAGGGAGGGCATTCGAGGCCAGAGGTAGGATGTAGGCCAGGGGTTGATGATGGGACAGGTGAGAACGAGGCCCAGTGACGAGGTTAGTGGCAGAGGAGTGGAGTGTGCCAGCTGGGCTGTAGAAGGAGAGAAGGGAGGTGAGGTAGGAGGGGGCGAGGTGATGGAGAGCTTTGAAGCCGAGAATGAGGAGTTTTTGCTTGATTTGAAGGTTGAGAGGCAACCACTGGAGATTTTTGAGGAGGGGAGTGATGTGACCAGAGCATTTCCTACATATCCATATATTTATTGATTTATATTAATTTCTGTTTCCCCTTCTAGATTATAAACTTGTTGTGGGCCAGGAATGTATCTACCATCTCTGTGGTGTTCTACTCTCCTAAGCACTTCGTACAGTGCTCTGCACACAGGAAGTGCTCAATCAATATCATAGATTGATTTATTGATTTGAGGCCTTGGAGCATCCCTGCTCACCTGGGATTGGTGTCAGACCACTGGGCTCCCAGCAAACTTCTCTCCCATGTGGTCCCAAGGCCCCAGCGTAATAATAATAATAAAATAATGATAATGATGGTATTTGTTAAGCACTTACTATGAGCCAAGCACTGCTGTAAGCACTGGGGTAGATACAGGTAATCAGGTTGTCCCACGTTGGGCTCACAGTCTTAATCCCCATTTTACAGATGAGGTAACTGAAGCACAGAGAAGTTAAGTCACTTGCCCAAGGTCACACAGCAGACAGGTGGCAGAGCTGGGATTAGAACCCACATCCTTTGACTCCCAAGCCTGTGCTCTTTCCACTAAACCAAGCTGCTTGGCCTAACGCGCGTGGGTGGTTTTCTCCACAGCGTTCAGTACAACAAGATCACAGCCGCTGGAGCCCAGAAGCTCACGGCCAGTCTGAGAAAGTGCCCCCAGATGGAGACCCTGGCGTAAGTCTACAACTTTTTTTTAAAGTATTTGTTAAGCACTTACTATATGCTAAGCACTGTATTAAGCGCTGGAGTTGATACAAGATTATCTGGTTGAACACAGTCCCTGTCCCACATGGGCCTCACGGTCTTAATCCCCGTTTTCCAGATGAGGTAACTGGGGCCCAGAGAAGTGAAGTGACTTGCCCTAGGCCACACAGCAGACAAGGAGCAGGGCCAGGATTAGAACCCAGGTCATCTGACCCCCAGGCCCGTGCTCTACCCAATAGGCCAGGCTGCAACATGAAGCCCGACCTCACTCCTGTGAGAGCTAAGGACTCCTCGAGCTAAACTGGGGGAGGTGGGGGGGAACTTCTACTTCTGAGGGCAGGCAGGCCCGACAGCCTGCCGCCACATACAGCTGTGGACACACTTCCTCTCCGTGGTAGCCTGCCAAGTGCCAACTTCCCCAACTCCCCTTTCCAGGATGTGGAACCCGACGATTCCTTATGGCTTCCAGGAGCATCTCCAGCAGCTGGATTCCCGGATCAGCCTTCGGTAGCCCCAGCGGGGTCCCTAGTGAAGGTACGAGAGAAACCCTGCCGGAGGCCGACCCTGTGGAGGTGGAGCCATAAATGGATTCTCAGGGGTGCTCACCAATCCCTGGGGCGGTGGGGTGGAAATGGAAGACCGAAAACTCTAAGAAAGGGAGGCCTGATGGGTGGGGGATGGGGAGAGGGCCCAGCTGTGCTCCACAGGGGAATTTCTTTGAAAAGACCCACCCCTAAGCCTGACAGTGCTGGGAGGAAAGGAGACTTTGGTTTTTAATCATCTACAAGGCCCAGATCCAGAGCCTTCCTTAAGGCTAACCTGAATCCATCCCACTCTGCCCTGTCCTCTGTGGACCTGCACTCCCAGATTTCCCGGATTTGTTCCTCTCCCAAATCTGTCCCCGTCCCTTCAGTCGAGTGTGGTGTCTGCACCACCTCCCGGCCCCAAGCTTCTCCATCTGTGGTCCTCACAGTCAGAGGGCATCTAGGCCCCAGCACAGACACTTTTCTCCCCTGCAGGGTGCTTGGCCAGGTGCTTCCAGACTCCACTACTCAGGCTCCAAAAGATCAAGGGGCTCCTCCCTTTCTTAGTTCTCTCAACCCCAGACTCCCTTCCATACCTATCTACACTCTCGCACCCAGAGGATCCCCTCTAGAGCTAGAGGTAGAGCCAGAGCTGAGGGAGTGGGCAGGAACTGGTGAGAAGGGAAACAACTCCAGCTACTGCTGCCATTTCCAGCTCCCTGGAAGTCACATTCTGGGTCGCAGGCCTCTTCCCGCCATGCTCCCGGCAGAGACCTGAGTTCCAGGGGGCCAGTGGAAGTGACAGCGTCACTCTCCTTCCCACCTGGTTCAGTTTGTTACTGCTCTCTTTGTTGCTGGGCTCCCTAGAGTTCTCACCTCATCAGGTAGGCCGCCAAGAAGCAGCTCAGCAGTAACGGTGGCTCCTTTGACCTGGCCATACTGACCATGCCACTACAATTATCTGAAATATCATCCGTATGAAACTTCTGCCCAGGACCGAGGAAGGAGCGCTTGAATCGCGGGTTGAAAAACTCTGCCTGGGTGTAGTAAGGAGGCAGGAACAGGGAAGGAGGTGGTCATTTCTTATTCTTCCTTGGAAACGCCCTCCCTCCTCCTATCTGACAATTACTCTCCCACCATTCAAAGCCTTATTGAAGGAACACCTCCTCCAAGGGGCCTTCCCTGACTAAGCCCTCCTTTCCTCTTCTCCCACTCCCTTCTGCCTCACCTTGGCTCTCTCCCTTTATTTGTCTCCCAGCCCCACAGCACTTATGTCCACATCAGTAATTTATTTATTTATATTAATGCCTGTCTCCCCCTCTACACTGTAACTCATTGTAGGGAGGGAACGTGTCTGTTTATTGTTCTGTCATCCTCTCCCAAGTGCTTAGTACAGTGCTCCACACCCAGTAAGTGCTCACTAAAGCGACTGACTGATCCCCCACAGGGTCTGGGCTGGAGTCCAGTGAGCCTTCAGTCAGTAGTGTTATCTGACCGTCTCTGAATCAGGAACAGAAGCCAATTGCAGAGGCAAACTGGGCAGCCCCAACCATTTCTAATCTTTTGATGCGTGTGTTTTCATTTTTTCTTCCCAGCAAAACATCTTCCAGCTCGGTGGCGGTCCGCTCGGAGCTCCGTGGTGAAGCTAAGCAGCTTGTGACTCGCTTTCTCCTTCGGATACTTATTTGGCAGGTGTCCCTCGGAAAGTGATCCGAGGCAGCCATTTCCTCTCTTCCAGTTTTCTGCTGCTGGGGGCAGGGAAGATAAGTGATCCTCGCAGATCCTCTGGCTGATCTAGAAACATACAGAGAGCTCCTCCGTGCTTTCTGAAGCTCCAAGTGCCTGAGGTCAAGGGCACCGCCTAAGCGAAGGGATTTCTGTCTTTACACTTCATATTGCAAGAACTGCACTTTGCTTGGTCAAACCACTGTTTTTGCACTAACCTTAGTTTCTAGGCATCAAGGGTCGAGGCAGCGCTCGGTTGAACGCTTTCTCACCATCAGCAAGCAGGCTGCAGCCAGCGAGTGCCAGGACGTAACTGTAAACACTTGATTTGACTCAACTTTGTAACAGTCAGAATGGAAGCTATTTACAGGAGCTAAATGTTACACTAAACCTGGGAACCAGAGACGGCGGGTAGAGACCATGGGTTTTGTTTTACCGTAGCTAAGACTGCCGTTTCTCTGTTAGGGACTCACCTGTGCGACCTCTGGGACAGATGGTGGAGAGAGAGAGGTCACGAGTGTGGGAACCTCAGGTACTGGCCTTAAATCAAGGACTTTGAGAAAGTGAAGGGGCTGCTTCACCCTAGCCCGTGGAGTGGCAAGTAACAGCAGGTGGTTTCAGAAGAACTGTTAAGGCAACTTCTGGGGACTCAGTCAGGCTCGAATTCAGGAACTGAAATCTCTTTTTTTGGACGCACATGGAGGGCGATGGGACCCCAAAGCCCTTGATGCCATTTGCCTCGGCTTGTCATTGGGACTTTCGAGAGAGCCAGGATTTAAAGTGTGTCCGAGGAAGTACAGGCAGAAATGATTTCCTCCTTCACTTTTGCACCCTGGATATACGCTAATGTCACCGACACCTGAAGGTGGAAGCTGCACTTTCTGGGGATGACTAGATCGGTCGGCGTTTGGAGGGTTGCAGGAAGGAACCATGACGTTGTGGTGCTTAGGCTTTCGCTGGGCCTTTACAGCTTGCTCAGACCACTTTGATAACCAGCTTTGGAGGGGTGTGGTAGCCATCTTGCCTGCGCCCAGCTTTTCCTCACAACTTTTTCCTGGTCCGCAGTCCAAGATCCTTCCGCAAAAAACCCTCCGAGGCTCATCATGCCTGCACCCCCGGCCCTGCTGTGAATGTACTCTCTTTTCTAAACTGTGAGGGTTGACAGAAACCCCAGCTCCAGTAAAGGGTCTCCGATGTCTATCAGTCAGTTGTACTGTGTGTAGAGCAGCGTACTGAGCGCTTGGGAGCGTACAATATGACAGATTTGGTAGCCGTGTTCTCTGCCCACAAGGAGCTTACAGTCTACACATCAGAAGTGCAGCATGGTCAAGGGGTTACTTGAAATTGTCTGGCTCAGTGAAAGCAAAAGTTGTCCTTAATTCAGACCCTCCTCTCCAAAGCCTTACTAATCGCAGCGCTTTATCCGGAAGGGGTAAGCCTGGCCTTGCAGGCATCGTGAAACTCACATGGCCAAAGATGTGGAAATGGCGAAAAACCTCAGCCTCAAAGGTGAGGCTTCCCAGGCCCTTGTATGATGCTTTAAAGACGAGGCAGCAGAACTGCTGTGCTATCCGCATGACCTCATCTCATTGAATCTCCGAGTGCCAAGGGACACCCAAGGGCCATTTGAGCAGATTTGTCATGCAGAATGGACCCTAAACCCCCGAGTGGATTTACCCTGATGTCAGTAGTTCCAGCTTTCTATGTTGAGTGTGGCGGTGTAAAGAGGGTAGAAGTTTCCTGGGTTCTGAGAACCAGGAAGGGGACAGATATCAAAGAGCTCATGGAAAAGCCTCCATTTTCAGCATCTCAGAACCTTTACAGCCCAGATTGGAAACTTTTAAGTCTTGTCAGGGACTTGAGATGAGCGAGGCTGGGAGCCAAGCCAACCCAGCAGAGGGGTTCTCTGGTTCCCCCCCCCCCCACCCCCCGCGCACCCCCACAGAGCCACCCACGCCTGGACCAATGGAGCGAAGACCCAGGGCCCCAGCTGTCCACTGACCCCCATGGCTGGGAAAATCCCAATGGCTCACGGAGTGCTATGTCAAGCCAAGTGGCTCTCCTTGCTTTTGCCATTCAGCTCTAACTGGCTCCGAGCCCAGGGACCATCCCAGTTGGGAGGCAGGGGTAGTCTCGGAGGAGAAGAGGACATCTCCAGCTCCCAGCATCACCTCCAGTCCTGGGTCCTCTCCTGGGGCTTCTGGGTCTGGCCTTGAAATCCTGTTCTGTGTGGCAGATACCCTTAAGCCCTGCCTAAAACTCTTTAAGGTCAGCGCTTACATTTCAGGTGCTCATTTTTTTCCTATCATTATAAGGACTTGTTAAAAGAAAGGCAGTTTGGGAAGTAGACGTGATCTGAAAACTTAAGCCAAGTCGAGAGCTGCCTTTCCTTTTCCCGCCAATGTTTTTAAATGTGCTGGGTTGGGGTGACTTAAAAATGGGCTTGGGCCAGGGTCTCTCTGCCCCAAAGAAGGAGCTTCAACTGCCCTGGCAACAAAGCCCCCACCGGGGAACTTAAAGCCACCAGGATTTTTTTTATGGTATTTGTTAAGCGCTTACTAGGTGTCAAGTGCTGTTCTAAATGCTCGGATAGATACAAGTTCATCAGATTGGACACAGCCCCTATCCTACATGAGGCTCTCAGTCTAAGTAGGAGGGAGAACAGGTACTGAATCCCCCTTTTACAGTTGAGGGAACTGAGGCACAGAGAAGTTAATTAACTTGCCCAAGGTCACACAGCAAGCAAGGGGCAGAAACACATCCTCCATCTCCCAGACTCAGGCTATTTCCACTAGGCCTCACTGATTCCTGGGCTGTTGGAAGCCCAGAGCCATCTGTGACCCTGGACGAGAGACTGTGGCTCTGGGACCTGCAATCAATCAATTGTATTTGAGTGCTTACTGTGTGCAGAGCGCTGTACTAAGCACTTGGGATACGAGTTGGCAACATATAGAAACAAACAGTGGGCTCACAGCTGGGAATGTCGTGACACCCAGCCCACCGCTCAGCTGATTATTCCTGAGACGTTCAGAAACACTGACCACCGTCAAACCCTCTTGAACAATGATCAGGGACTTCTCGAGAGAGGAGCTCTTTCAGCCCTCGACTGAGGGACATGGGCTTCTTTCCTTTCCCCTTTCTCCAGGCTTGCACAGCCAGTGTTTGCAGGTGGGATAATTCCGTGATTCTTCTTCCAGCTGGCCGAAGAGAGGACAAGCCCGTGGAGACTCTCCTCTCCGGGGTGGGGCAGCTCTACCCTACTCTTGTTCTCCAGAGGGCCCAGCTCTTAGACTGAAATGTGGTCCCTGGGGAGGGTTGTTCGGTAAAGATCTGTGGGAATTGAAACCACCCCTCTAAAACAGAGTGCCCTTTCTCTGGGTCTTCAAGGAGTCTGACTGAGACAATCTCCCACACACTTTGATACTGTAAGTTCTTATTAAGGCTGGGAGGGGCTGCCTGACCGGAGAACATTAAGGCTCCCCTGGGGTTCAGACCTACAGAGGTGTCAGTACAGGGTTGGCTCAGCAGACTTGCCCTTGCTGTCCACCGTTTCCATTTAGTGCTTATTTTTCTCTCCGGGGCAATGTGTTGGAACAGAAAAAGCTTTAACATAAGAGAAATATAATCTTCCATCCTTGGATATGTTTCTTTCTTGAATATGTATCCTGTTTATAGCTGTACAGAACACTGAAAAAATTTTGTAGCTGTATATAAATTCACCGGTTGGTAACTATCTTTCAAAATTTCCTTTTGTACATCTTTTTAAATCCAGGTTGAATAAAACTTCCAGATTTCCACAACGAACACTTCCGTTTTATCTGCATCCATCCCTCCATCCTTAAAATTTTCCCGCTGTGTACTGCTAAACTCATACCCAGGCAGTTTCAGCTTCTTCCCCAGCCAGAACGAAGCCTCTTGCCATAGATGACATTTGCCAGCTCAGAGAGATGCCAGGATGCTTTAATCTCCTCTGGACCCTGACTTACTGAGAAGTAAGATGTGAAATATGAATTGAAGGCTCAAGGGGATAGGACAAGGTTTAAAAACAGCCCAGCCACAACCCCTCACTACTGTGAAACTTTGTGAATCCAAGTTGAATTTACATGCCCCCCTCTTTGGAATTTTTCCCCCCCATAATAGAATACTCCTTGAATACCTTATAGAGTGTTTGTCATTTTTTTTAATAGAATACTTCATTGATTCTCACAGCATTCCTGTAGAGACAGGTAAAATAATGTCCATTTTAGACATGGGGTAAATGAGGTCTAGGGAAGTTGATGGGTAGCGGGGTTGATGCAAGGTTGATGCCAGAACCCAGGACTTCTGACCACCAATTAGATGGTGCTTTACTCGGCAAAAATTTCAAATTGGGATTTCACCTCATTTACAAATGCCTTCATTCCCCACTCCACAATCAAGCCTGAAAATGACCTTCCATTCTTCTCAATTTTCAGACAGAGTCCAATAAATCCTCTTGATGTTTCTAGACTGTACGCTCGTTGCGGGCAGGGAACGTGTCTACCGACCCTTCTGAGTGGTTAGGGCAGTGCTCTGCACACAGTAAGCGCTCAATAAATTCATTCATTCAATCGTATTTATTGAGCACCTACCATGGGCAATAAATACAATTGAAGGAATGAATGAATAAATACCATTGATGATGATCAATCAGTGGTATTTACTGAGTGCTTACTGTGTACAAAACACTGTAATAAGCACTTGGGTGAGTACTACACAACAGAATTAGTCGACACGCTCCCCACCCAAAACTAGCTTTCAGTCTGGAGGGGTGACAATGTCCCCAAACTGCCTTTTCACTGACTTTGGGTGAAGTTTCACGCTGACGGTTACCACTACTTCCTTTCCCAGCGCTCCAACAGGCTCATTTGCCTAGCTTTCAACCTAGCTTCTTGTCTTTCTCTTCATGCTATATGGACACAATTTGCAAATTTACTGCATCATTTGTTGCTAAGGGGTAAAAGAGGTTTGGATGCTTCAGCGTTTGGATGGATTGAGTTTTGTCGAACAGAGTCCATCTCAGATTTGAATGGGACACGGTGCTTAACATTCTGCTGAGGCCCTTGTTCCTCAGTTTCTTCAAGAGTTTGTTTTCTCAACTCCCTGGGGAAAACAGTAAAAAGGCAGGACCCTGAAAAGGCTTGGCTTGCCTACTTTTTAATTGAATGAGGTCAGCTTGTGGTGTATTGCTTTTCTAAGTAACTAGACGTAAAATTTAAACAACATAATCATTTTCAGAGACTAATGTGTTTGGTAATTAACTAAGTATTTTCTACCTTGTTAATGCAGTTCTCCATGAAAAACTGAAACGATTGGCAACCAATGAAAAATAAGCAATGAGGAATGGGATAAAACACCCGTCTAAACCATTTCTTTGATCTGCAAATCCTGGAAGCAAAATGGCTCTCCAGAACAAAGTTCTTAACATTTTAACTATTGCAGGTTTCAGAGCCAGCAAGAATTAAACCCTCTTTGTAGCGACGTTATCCAGCTATCTCCCCATCCATCAGCCCACATGGATCAAAGGGACCATACCCAGCAAAGCTCATCGATTTTGAGCTCCAGCCGAAGTCTGTTGAAGGTATGGAACTAAGCAGATGTTCTCAGTGCAAACCTGCAGGCTAACAACCTCCGATGAGGAATCTGTGCAGAAGTCGTTGACTCCAACTTCTTCCTAGGGTCTGTTTGTTTTGTTTTGTTTTCAGCTTCATTCCCTTTCAGCCGGAGCATCCGGGGCCACTCTTTTCTGATGGGCTGTTCCGCCATGACACACGCAGTCAAGGGTGCAAATCTATTTGAAAGGAGACGGGAAATGACTCAACATTGGTTCACCCCAAAACTAAGAGCCTCTAAATGCCCCCCATCCCTGTCGGCATTTCTCAAGTCATCCACAATATCCCAATGCGAGGCACCTGGTCACAGCTGGAATCTAAAGAAAGGGGTCAGTTTTTACATTTTTAATCAGAAGCGACGGAGCCTGTGATCTCGCTTTCTGAGGTGAGTTGGGTGTACAAACTAGCCCTGCATGTCCTATTACTATTATTATACTTGTTAAGTGCTTACTGCGTACCTCTAAGAAGTGTACTAAGCACTGGGGTAGATACAAATTAATCAGGTTGGACACAGTCTCTGTCCCACATGGGGCTCACAATCTTAATCCCCATTTTAAAGATGAAGTAACTGAGGCCCACAGAAGTGAAGTAAGTGACTTGTCCAAGGTCACACAGCAGACACGTGGCAGAGCCGGAATTAGAAGCCAGGTCGTATCTCTCCAAAGCCACTGATCTCACAGGAATGGGGAGGAAAGAAGTTCAGAGTTTTAGCTCTGACTGCTTTTCTTTCCTCCCTTGATCTAAAAGTCTCCAGAAGACACTGCAGACTCCCTCTCAGAGGACCCCACTCTCAAGTTCCATGACCCTGTCCAGAAGCAATGTCTTACATTTACCTTTAATCTAAATCTCGTGAATTGTAATTTAAACTCGGGAGTTTTATCCTCTTTGTTTCTGGCTATTAGCTGTGAGAAGCGAGGAAGCAGAACACACCAGGTAGTGCTGAAAGGAGCCTACCTGTTTAACAGTAGCTGAGATAAATACCATCACTGATCTAACCCGTTTATGTTCCTAGCGGATTTCCATCAACCAATCAATAGTATTTGCTGAGAGCTTACTGTATGCAGAGCACTGTACTAAGCGCTTGGCAGTGTACAATCCAACAGAATTGGAAGACATGTTCCCCGCCCACAATGAGCTTTGGTCTAGACATGTCTGGCCTCCACTCAATCCATCGATTGTATTTATTGAGCACTTAGTATGTGTAGAGCACTGTAGTAAGCGCTTGGGCAAGTGCAATACAACAAAATTGCTAGACATATTCCTTGCCCAAAATGAGCCGATAGTGAAGACATGTCTGGCCTCCAGTCAATCAATCAATCATATTTATTGAGCGCTTACTGTGTGCAGAGCTCTGTACTAAGTGCTTGGGAGAGTAAAATACAGCAGAGTCGGTAGACACGTTCCCTGATCACAATAAGCTTACACTCAAGTCAAGTCTAGACTGTGAGCCCGCTGTTGGGTAGGGACCATCTCTATATGTTGCCAACTTGTACTTCCCAAGCGCTTAGTACAGTGCTCTGCACACAGGAAGCGCTCAATAAATATGAATGAATGAATGTTTGGCTGCCAATTGATCAGTGGTATTTATTGAGTGCTTACTGTGTGCAGAGCACAGCACTAAGTGCTTGGGAAAGTACAATATAACAGAGTTGGTAGACACATTCCCTGTCCACAGTGAGCTTACAGCCTAGAAGAGGAGACACTGACATTAATATAAATAAATACATTACAGATATGGACAGAAGCGCTGTGGGGCTGAGGGAGGTGTGGATAGAGGGAGCAAATCCAAGTACAAGGGAGCAAAAGACCAAGTAAAACCTATTTTTAATTTTCTAAGGGCCTCAATGTCCCTTGTGTGTAAGTATCATGGTTTTTTAAGAAACAGCATGGAAAGAGCACGGGCCTGGGAACCATAGGACCCGGGTTCTAATTCCGGCCCTCTGGAACCTTGGGCAAGTCATTTAACTTCACTATGCCTAGGTTTCCTTATCTGTAAAGTGGGGATTAAATACCTGTTATAATAATACTAATATTGATAATGGTGATTTTTGTCAAGTGATTACTGTGTGCTAAGTACTGGGCTAGACACACGTTTAACAGGTCCCACATGGGGCTCAAAGTCTAAGTAGGGAGGAGAACAGGTACCAAATCCCCACTCTGCAGACGAGGGAACCGAGGCCCAAAGGAGTTCAGTGACTTGCCCAAGGTCACCCAACTGATAAGTGGCACAGCCAGGATTCAAACCCAGGTCCTCTGACTCTCTGATCTGTGCTCTTTTCACCAAACCACACTGCTTCTCTGTTCTCCCTTCTACTTAGACTGTGAGCCCCATATGGGACAGGGACTGCGGCCAACCTGATAAACTTGTATCCACCCCAGCCCTTAGAACAGTACTTGGCAAACAGTAAATGTTTCATAGCATTATCATCCTTGTAATTAGTATTATTATTACTCCCTTAAAACAGGTAGATGAATCCCTTAAAAATCAGGTGCAGAACAAAACAGGTTTGAGGGGAGGTTTATGCGGCACTCCAGATCCCCTCTGCTTCCTTTTGGCCCAAGTGAGAGAGTAGGACCGGGCTGACAGGATAACTGCTATTTGGGAGGGGAAAAAAACCACTGCAGTCCAGAGCCTCTGCTTAAAGGGAACAGAAGCTAGGAAAGGCAGGCCCAGAGCTAAATGTGCCCACTCCGATGAGTCAGGCTCCTGTTACCGCTCCGAGCCCAGCTCTGGGTAGAGGACAGCTGGGTATTCACAAGTGCTGTGGCTCCCTCCCCGTCCTCCTAACCTTCCTCCTCCTCCTCCCAGCAGCGTTCAATACTGTGGACTGCAGAACTCAGCTGCTGGGAGCTTCGCTGCTTCCAACACTTGGCAGCCTTTCTACACTCCTTCTGGGGAATGACTCTGAAATTCTGCCGCAGAGCTCTGGGCTGGTCCCTGAACAAATGTTTCAGCAGGACGGAACAGCTGATATTAAATCACTTAGGCTCCCCCCCGCTTTTTTTATCTGAAATGCTACAGGGGACTATCAAACCACTATATCGCCTTAGTGTTTTTCCTTCACCAAACTGGTCTTAATTCACATATCCTGATCCTCAGACACCATTCTCCTTTCTGCAGAGGAGAGGTGACTTTGGCCAACACCGTTTGCCTTTGGGTTGTTGGGGGACGATGCATTCTGCATTTTTCATTTCTTTCTGGAATCCCTGGAGTTCTGCCCTTGCCCGGGATCCCAGCAAGAAGTAGTTCATCAGCGCCAACCGAGAACTGCAACTACTGCCAGAATGACGCAGCTCCATCTGATACTTTGAAGTACTCCAGGGAAACTTGTCCCCCGGGCTGAAAAGGAGAAGCAACGTGGCCTAGTTGAAAAAGCACGGTCCTGGGTGTCAGAAGACCTAGGTTCTAATCCCGGCTCCACCACGTGTCTGCTGTGCGACCTCGGGAAAGTCACTTCACTGGGTCTCAGTTCCCTCATCTGTAAAATGGGGATTAGGACCGTGAGCCTCAGGTGGGACAGGGACTGTGTCCAACCTGGTTAGCCCGGATCTACCCCAGCGTTAAGCATTGGAAAATATAAACAAGTCGTCACTTGGTTTGCAGGTTTCCGTCCTGCTTTAGCCGAGGAGGGAAAGAAGCTTTGGAAATTCTCACCAGCCCTGAGGCAGGGCCAGCCTGGAGCCCTTCAGCTGACACTTTCCCAGAGGAAAGTCTCTCCTTGCCCCATCCTGGCATGGTTGATGAAGACCCTCTTGGGCAGAACTGGAGAAAAGAGGATGCTAGAACCAGCCTGGGAAAGAGGAGGGGAATTTTGGGGGGGGTTTCCAAGGGGAGGCTGTGCCTAAGAGGCCTAAGTACTCAGGTACAGACTCAGGTAATAATAATAATAATGATGGTACTTGTTAAGCGCTTACTATGTGCAAAGCACTGTTCTAAGTGCTGGGGGGATACAAGGTAATCAGGTTGTCCCATGTGGGGCTCACAGTCAATCCCCATTTTACAGATGAGGGAACTGAGGCACAGAGAAGTTAAGTGACTTGCCCAAAGTCACACAGCTGACAATTGGCAGAGCCAGGATTTGAACCCACGACCCAAGTAATAATAATAATAATAATAACTGTGGTATTTGTTAAGCACTTACTACGTGCCAGGCACTAAACCAAGCGCTGAGATGGATACAAGCAAATTATGTTGGACACAGTCCCTTCGCGCAGTCTCAATCCCCATTTTAGCTCAGTGGAAAGAGCCCGGGCTTTGGAGTCAGAGGTCATGGGTTCAAACCCCTGCTCTGTCCATTGTCAGCTGTGTGACTCTGGGCAAGTCACTTAACTTCTCTGCGCCTCAGCTACCTCATCTGTAAAATGGGGATTAAGACTGTGAGTCCCCCTCAGGGACAACATGATCACCTTGTAACCTCCCTGGCGCTTAGAACAGTGCTTTGCACATAGTAAGTGCTTAATAAATGCCATTATTATTATTATTATTTTACAGATGAGGTAACTGAGGCACAGAGAAGTGAAGTAACTTGCCCAAGGTCACACAGCAGACTAGTGGCAGAGTCAGGATTAGAACCCATGACCTCCTGACTCCCAGGCCCATGCTCAACCCACTACATCATGCTGCTTCTCTAGTACATAGGTCATGTAGTAAGGAGGGAAAACCGGATGGGCAAGATGACAATTTAGGTTTTTTTTAAAAAAAATGGTATAAATTAAGCGCTTACTACCAGACACTGTACTAAGCACTGGGGTAGATATAAGACAATTTAGGTTTTTTTTAAAACTGGTATAAATTAAGCACTTACTACCAGGCACTGTACTAAGCACTGGGGTAGATACAAGACAATTTGGGTTTTTTCAAAAACTGGAATAAATTAAGCGCTTACTACCAGACACTGTACTAAGCACTGGGGTAGACACAAGACAATTTAGGTTTTTTTTTTTTAATTTGTATAAATTAAGCGCTTACTACCAGACACTGTATTAAGCACTGGGGTAGATACAAGACAATTTAGGTTTTTTTTAAAACTGGCATCAATTAAGCGCTTACTACCAGACACTGTACTAAGCACTGGGGTAGATACAAGACAATTTAGGGTTTTTTTTAAAACTTGTATAAATTAAGCACTTACTACCAGACACTGTACTAAGCACTGGGGTAGATACAAGACAATTTAGGTTTTTTTTAAAACTGGTATCAATTAAGCGCTTACTACCAGACACTGCACTAAGCACTGGGGTAGATACAAGACAATTTAGGGTTTTTTAAAAACTGGTATAAATTAAGCCCTTACCACCAGGCACTGTACTAAGCACTGGGGTAGATACAAGCTAATCAGACTTGACACAGTCCCTGTCCCAGATGGAGCTCACTGTCTTTAGTCCCCATTTTACAGATGAGGGAAGAGAGGCCCAAAGAAGTGAAGTGACTTGCCTCAGGTCACACAGCAGACAGGCGGTGCAGCCAGGATTAGAACCCTCCCCCCGCCCCCCCCCCCCCCAATTTACCTCCTTCCCCTCCCCACAGCACCTGTTTATACGTATATATGTTTGTATGTATTTATTACTCTATTTATTTATTTTATTTGTACATGTTTATTCTATTTATTTTATTTTGTTAATATGTTTTGTTTTGTTCTCTATCTCCCCCTTCTAGACTGAGCCCACTGTTGGGTAGGGACCGTCTCTATAAGTTGCCAACTTGTACTTCCCAAGAGCTTAGTACAGTGCTCTGCACACAGTAAGCGCTCAATAAATACAATTGAATGAATGAATGAATGAACCCATGTCCTCTGACACCCAGGCCTGTGCTCTTTCCACTAGGCCACAGTACTACTCCTTTTTGGCCCAGGGGGAAAAGTTTCCCTGGAATATTTCACAGTATCAGTTGGAGCTGCGTCATTATGCCAGTGGTTGCAGTGCTTTGTTGGCACTTATGAATTGCTTCTTGCTGGGACACCAGGCAAGAGCAGAACTCCAGGCATCCCAGCAAGAAATGAAGCAGCAGCAGCCAAAGCAGAGGGGAAGACAGTCAATCATATTTATTGAGCGCTTACTGTGAGCAGGGCACTGTGTTAAGTGCTTGGGAGAGTACAATATAACAACGAACAGACAAATTCCCTGCCCGCAACGAGCTTACAAGAGAAACCTCTGCTGCTGCTGCTGCCGCTACTGCTACCTCAACCAGGAGCATGGCAAGACACAGCCCTAGAAGCATGAAATCTGGGGAGTCAGAGCCAGAACAGCTGCAGAAGGAGATTCTGCTCTCCTCACTTGCTCTGCCTCCTGCCAGAATATGAAAAAGGGTCGAGGTGCAGAGAGAAAAAGGGCGTGCTTCATTTTCTTTTAAGGTATTTGTTAAGCGTTTACTGTGTGCCAGGCACTGTACTAAGCACTGGAGTAGATACAAGGTAATGGGGTTGGACACTGTCCATGTCTCACATGGGGCTCACAGTCTTAATCTCCATTTTACAGTTGAGGAAACTGAAGCGCAGAGGAAGTGAAGTGACTTACCCAAGGCCACACAGCAGCAGAGTCGGGATTAGAATCTGGGTCCTCCAACTCCCAGGCCCACGCTCTTTCCACTAGGTCACGTTGCTTCATGTGAAATCTTGAGACTACTAGAGTCAGCTTTCGAAATATGGGAGGGAAAATGCCTGCTTTATTGAATGGGGTTTCTTAAATCCCTGGCAAACATCTCTAAATTCTGAAATAAACCTCTCCGCAATTAATGATGCAATACCTCACTATTCTAGGGATGGGGGACAATAACGAAGAAGGCAGGCTGGGACTCCATTTTACTTTTTTATTGTTTCCAAAGCAGCTCGATCCTTTAGCTCTTTCGATAGCGGTTTGGAGACTGAGGTCTTAGAGGGCGAGAAGGCCTTATTTGAAATAAAGCACAAGCACTGTGTGGTGCCACAGGCCCCAGTTCGAGGATCTTATTTGCTGTCACTGGACCAGTACTCAAATGTTCGGAGATGACTCATTTCTGCGGTTCGGGAATCTATATTTTCTATTCCTTCAGGGAGAGGAATTCTCTCCCGGCTCGCAGCAACAAAGCAGGCAAATGTTCTGTACCTCTCAGACGAGAAATCTTTCCCCCATGACTAATTTGACCCCGTCCAGAAGTCTATCAGGTATGAGATCACAAGAACCGTGCTGCTGATGCTCAGGATAAAGAAGCTGTGAAATACCCAACTCTAGACTGTAAGCTCGTTGTTGACAAGGAATATGTCTACCAACTCTGTTATACTGTACTCTCCTAATACCTAGTACAGTGCTCTGCACACAGTAAGTGCTCAATGAATACCACCGATCGATAATAACAAACCATGTCCTTTCCACTCACTCTGGACATTAGTACCTCAGTTTTGCCCAGAACAAAACACAAACAATTCAGGAGGCACAACTGTTTTAAAAACCGCTCTAAGCCGATCAAAACAGTAACGTAACCTGACAGGTAATTCATTATTATGGTATTTGTTAAGCGCTTACTCTGTGTCACGCACTGTTCCAAGAGTTAGGGAAAATACAAGCTAATCAGGCCAGACATAGTCTCTGCCCCACAAGGGGCACGTGGTCAAAGGACAGAGGAAGGACAGAAGCTCAAAGGTCACAACTGACCAGAGCCTCAGCGCTTTGATTTCCATTTAACTGTGAGAGAAAAACCCTCGTGTCAAGCAAGAGTCATCACCAAGAAAGTCCAGCCTGGGTTTTACCCTCATGTATTTCATTCAAATGTCTGGATTCTGACTTTAACCTTTTGTGACCTGAAGTGCATATGTGTGGGTTTAGGTAGCGGGGGAGTTGAATAGTTGGTGCTACACTAGCTTATACTGCTTCTCAGGGTCTTCGATAGATCAGTCAGTGGTATTTACTGAGCGCTTACCATGGGCAGAACACTGTCCTAAGTGCTTGGGAGAGTACGACAGAATTAGCAGATACGAGTTTAGAGGGGAAGACAGACATGACTATAGATAATTTAGAATATACAATTTAAAGATAGGTTCATAAGTGCTGTGTGGTCAGGGGTGAAGTGACTATCAAATGCCCAAAGGTCACGGATCCAAGTGCATAGAAGACGCAGGAGGGAGAAAGAGCCCGGGAAAACAGGGATTAAATGGGGAAGGCCTCTTGGAGGAGATGTGACCTTAGTAATGCTTCGAAGGTGTGGAGAGTGGTGGTCTGGCATATATGGAGGGGGAGGGAGTTCCGGGCTAGGGGGAGGACATGGGAAAGGGGTCAGCAGTGAGATAGATGAGATCGGGGCACTGTGAGTTAGCTGGTGATAGAGGAGTGGAGTGTGCGGGCTGGACTGTGGTAGATCAGTGAGGTGAGGTTGGATGGGGCGAGCTGACTGAGTGCTCTGAAGTTGATGGTAAGGATTTTGAATTTGAATTCCCCTCCTGGGAGACGAGACAAAAAAACAAACACTGTGGCCTAGTGGAAAGAGCAGGGGCCTGAGAGTCAATGTTGCCAATTTGTACTTCCCAAGCGCTTAGTACAGTGCTCTGCACATAGCGCTCAATAAATACGATTGATGATGATGATGACCTACATTCTAATCCTGGCTCCATCACTTATCTTCTGTTGACCTTGGGCAAGTCACTTAACTTCTGGGTGCCTCAGTTCCCTCATCTGCAAAATGAGGATTCAGTGCCTGTTCCTCCTCCTACTTCAGACTGTGAACTCCATGTGGGACCTGATGATCTTGTACCTACCCCAGAGCTCAGAACAGTGCCTGGCACATATAAGCGCTTAACAAATACCATTATTATTATTAATGGAAAGTCCTACAGCAGGATGTGAGAGAGGACAATCTCAGTTTATCCAGACAGATTCTGTCATCACGTCTCTGGCTTGGATGCTAATTTACTCCATTTACAAAAGCAAGCTTCTGTGTTTTAAAAGTTTCTCACTCACAACTTGACTAAATAGGAGAAAAACCTAGTCGTGGGCAGGGAATGTGTTTATTGCTATACCGCTCAGTACAGTGCTCAGCACACAGTAAACGCTCCATAAATACGATTGAATGAATGAATGAATGAGAGTGTGAGTTTCCATAGTCTTTCTAAAGGGTTGAAGAGCAACCCAGACACCTTGGAAAGAGCTCAGGCTGCTCCAGGGCAAGTCACAGTGGAAACTCCCCTCTAGATTATAAACTGTCGGTGGGCAGGATCCATCTACACTTGATTGCACTTTACTCTTCCACACAGTAAAGTGCTCAGTAAATGCCACTGATCGATTGTGTTGGGAGAGAAGACACTTCATTTCACTCTCAGTATTGCCCCCAAGGGTTGAGAAACTGTGTAGGCTAATGATAATTAATCATTATGGTATTTGTTAAGCGCTTACTATGTGCCCAGCACTGTACTAAGCACTGGAGCAGATACAAGTAAATCGGGTTGGACAAAGTCCCTGCTGTACATCTCTCCAAGGCCACTGGATGGGAATCTTTTCCTGACAGGAAACCACTGGAATCCAGTTGGAAGCAGAGGAATTTCAGTACGCTCCAAACTCGAGACTCAAATAACCTGCCTACTTGGCTTCAGAAGGAGTGCTGCTCATTTTTGCATCAGGGAAAGGTAGGCAGACAGTGCCTTGAAACCTTAGGAAATCTTTCATTATGGGTGGGGAACTTGTCGCTATTTCTGTAGTATTGTTCTTTCCCAAGTGCTTAGTACAGTGCACTGCATGTAGCAAGTCCTTAATAAATACCATCGATTATGGGTCAAAGATTAATCTGGCGCAGCAGATGGGAAGAAATCTAACAGCATAAAAAATCCTTGGCCAATGAGAACCCCCTCCTTTTTTTTTTATATGGTGCTCGTTAAGTGCTTACTACATGTCAAACACTGTTCTAAGTGCTGGGAGAGATACAAGTTAGGTCGGATACAGTCCACATCCTGCACAGGGCTCACAGTCTAAGTAGGAGGGAGCAACAGCAACTACCTTTATCGTGCTGGAGAACTGCTGCTGGGCCTTTATGTGAAGAAATGGGTTAGGTGCAATCAATAATCAATCCATTAGTGGGATTTATTAAGTGCGGTGAGCCCATAATAAGCTGCCTTATTAGTGACTGTTTGCGATCCCCATGAACAACAACAAGGAAGAGATGAGAAGGCGCTGATGGGCTCTACCTGAGACAGGTGACTGAGGGCCTAAGGGGGTCAAGCATGGAAAGAGCCGGGCCCTTCTCTTCCTGCTCTACCAGGTAACGGGCCGGGATCCATCAGTGACGTTCACGTAGAGCCCCAGCTGCGACGCCTAAGGCAGATAAAAAGCAGTCGTTTTGAATCGCAAGGAAGCACCTGGAGCAGAGTGTGCAAAGCAGCAGCAGCACTTGGAAGCAGAAAGAAGAAGGGTCGGCAGAATGGGCTCCCTTGACCAGCTGACTGGTACTGGACCCTTGGTGGGGTGGAATGAGTGTGTGTGTGTGTCACTCCCTTGCATGTTGGTAAAACTAAGTAAAAGACTTTCCCCAGTAACCTTGGCAGTTGGTAGTGTGGTTTGACTCTACGACATGTCACTGAGGCTCCCCCCATCCAGGAAGGTCCTGGTTGGTATGAGCCGGAGGTTCGTGACATTAAGTGCCTTCTGAGTGCTAAGCACTTGGGAGAGTATTCACTCATTCAATTGTGTTTATTGAGCGCTTACTGTGTGCAGAGCACTGTATTAAGCGCTTGGGAAGTACAAGTCAGCAGCATATAGAGACGGTCCCTACCCAACAATGGGCTCACAGTCTAGAAGGGGGAGACAGACAGCAAGACACACAATCGCTGCCCTGAAGGAGCCAATGTCAACAACCCCATATTTTGTTCCTCCTTTTAATTTTTTTTAAAAATGGCATTTGTTAAGCACCCACTATGCATTAGGCACAGTACTAAATACTGGAAGACATACAGGCTAATCAGGTTGGACACAGTCCACATCCCACATGGGGCTCCCAGTCTTAATCCCTATTTTCAGATGAGGTGACTGGGGCACAGAGACGTGACTAAATAAATACGATTGAACGGGTGAATGAACGTGAAGTGACTTGCCCAAGGTCACACAGCAGACAAGTGGCAGAGTTGGGATTAGAACCCAGGTCCTTCCGACGCCCAGGCCCATGTTCTATCCACTACGCCTTGCTGCTTAACGAAAAGGACTGAGCTCCTTGTCTTCCTTCCCAAACCCAGTCCTCTCCCTGGACTTTCCCATTACTACGGATGGCACTATTTGTTTTGATGCCTGTCTTCCCCCTTCTAGACTGTGAGCCTGTTGTGGGCAGGGATTGTCTCTCTTTGTTGCTGGGCTGTGCTTTCCAAGCACTTAGTACAGTGCTCTGCACACAGTAAGCGCTCCATAAATACTATAAAAAAAAAGATTCTAGGAAAGGGGTTGGATGGGAAGCAGAGAAGCTGCATGACTTTGTGAAAAAGAGCACAGGCTTGGGAGTCAGAGGACAAGGGTTCTAGTCCTGGTTCTGCCACTTGTCTGTTGTGTGACATTGGGCAAGCCACTTAACTTCTCTGTGTCTGTTATCTCACCTGTAAAATGGGGATTTAAGACAGTGAGCCCCAAGTGGGACAACCTGATTACCATGTATCTACCCCAGCACTTAGGACAGTGCATGGCACATAGTAAGTGCTTAACAAATACCATAATTATTATTATTTATTTACTACGGGGGAAAATGATAAATTTTGTTGGAGAGCAAACAGACAAGGAGAAAGGCAAGCTGGGAAAAATGAAAGATTGAGAAAGAATTAAAAACGATAATGAATAAACCCAGAAAGATGGTGAGTATATCATAAAGGACTGGTTTTACTGACGTATTTACACAGGATAGAGTTATAGACAGATGGCTCTTTCTGTGTAATTATTGATTGCACTGTGTGTGTTTGTGTGTCTGTGGTTTTACTTTAGCACTCTGTGGCTTTTAATTAGAGTCTACCCAACCTAAAATGCTTATAAAAGCCATGTGAGTTGTCTGTTGGTCCACAGAATTAACTAAAAAGCATTTATTTGTTTTGGCTCCTGTTGTTTTTTGCTTTGTTGCCCCAGCTGAGACCCACAAAGTCGGGGGAAGAGGTTATTCTCAATTATGAGCTCTTGTTGAATTTTCCTGAACCTTAACTTTAAAATAAAACAACCGGTATCTGTTAAGTGCTTACTATGTACCGGGTACCGTATTGAGTGCTGGGGTAGAGACGGCATCATCAGGATGGACACAGTCCCTGTCCCACATAGGGCTCCCAGTCTTAACCCCCATTTTCTGTACCAGCTGAGGTTCAGAGAAGGTAAGCAATTTACCCAAGGTCACATAACAGACATAAGGCAGAGCGGGGATTAGAACCTAGGTCATCTGACTCCCTAGCCTGGACTCTTTCCACTAAGCCACGCTGCATCTCAAAAGAGACCGTGTTTTATCACACACTCTGTTTCTTTGTTAATTATCATGGAAAAAAAAACCTTAGTTCTGCAAGAAAGTCCTTGAAAAACATATTTACTTGAGTTTATCCTTAAACAGCATTCGCTCCAAGTTATGTTTGCCCATTTGGTTTTAGGTTTTCAGTTAAAATATGTCAGTGTTTGGTCTGGCATAGGAAGTGTTTCTTGTTGACTTTGAGAGTGATGAATAACTGAGCAGAGAAGATAAAATAAGACTAGTGAATAAAAATGCACGGTGGAACTGCACTACTGTATTTTCAAAACTAGATGACAATGAGATTCATGAGAGGGTTTTAGCCACAAACCTTTTACAGCCTACGGTAGGTTAAGGTGCTTTGAATAAACCCAGGAACGGGATGATAGTCAACAGTTTCGTGTTTTTTGGAATGGAGAGAAACCAAACCACCTTTCCACCCAAAGACTCTTAAGTTGGCCAGACTAATATTACTGTCAAAAAAACTGGGCTGGATGCTCCGATATTCTTCAGGGTGCCTGCAAATACTCAAAGAGGCTGCCATTTCAGGAGACGGTTTGTTCTCAACCTAGAGCTCTTGTCGGCCCTCGGGTCACCCCGATTCAGGTTGCCGACAGAGTTCTTGGCCGCGGTTTAATGAGACCGACGAGGCTTTCGCCGTTCCCCGGCCCCCAGCATGGGCCGCCTAGGCACCTCCGACGAGGCGGGCCGGATGGACTCCCAAGGGCAAGGCCCTGTCGGGAAAGACCTTCCTCTCTAAAAGGAGAATTCCCTCTTGGGGCCATGGGTCCCACCCTCATTCTGACTCCCCGCGGCACCAGGCGGGCCTACCCGCTGGGATCTCAGCCTCCGTCCACTTCTCAAATAAACCGCTCCACGGCGGAACGCAGAGGAAAACGACCGGCCACATAAATGCTGAAGCCAGCTCTAGCCCTTGACCCCGCTGCTACCGCATTCTGGGCGCCTGCCTGGGAAGATGGAAAACACTGTGGATAAGATACGCAGTATTGATTGTATATGATATTTTGAAACCCGACTCCACAAAAGCACCCTCGGAAAAGCTCGACTCCAAAGCAGACGGGAAGGAGGCCCCGCCACCCTCCCCGCTCTGCAAATTCATCTCAGCAGAGAAGCAGCATGGCTCTGTGGAAAGAGCCCGGGCTTGGGAGTCAGGGGTCATGGGCTCTAATCCGCGGCTCTGCCACTTATCCGCTGTGTGACTTTGGGCAAGTCGCTTAACTTCTCTGTGCCTCAGTTTCCTCATCTGTAAAATGAGGATTAAGACTGTGAGCCCCACCTGGGACAACCTGATCACCTTGTATGCCCCCCCAGCGCTTAAAACAGTGCTTCACACATAGTAAGCGCTTAACAGATACCATCATCATCATCATCAAACGGCCTCAGGCTCCCCGGCTAAAGCCTAGTGGTTTGTCTCCCAGGGCAAACCACGGTTAGCCCCTACGGCAGCGAGAACTCCAGCAGCCTCTCCACCTGTTTTTCTTGTCCTACCAAGGGACTTTGGTTCGGATCCCGAAAGCCACTGGTGGGAAGCACCCTTCCACTGGAGTTTTACTCTGGGTAGATGCAAAGAGCAAGCCAGACCGGTGGAAAGATGCACCAGACCACTCAGGACGGGAGGCGAGGAAACTGCTTTTCGGTTTTGTTCCCTGCCTCAAGGCCCCATTTGTTGGATTATTTTTTTTTTTAATGAGGAGGGCACCGGGCCATTGCCATGGGAGGTCAGAGTGGGGTCCAAACTGGCTCCAGATTAGCTGCTCCCCCCGGGCCCCTCCAATTCTACGCAGTGCGGACTCTGGGTAGCACGTAACCATCATCGAAGAGCAACAACAGGGGTCGGGGAAATGAGGACCGCTTGAGAGGTGGCTTCCCGGAAATTCTCTCCTCTGGCTCTACAGGAGCGAAGCCGGCGAGGCTGAATGTCCTACAGTTCTGACATTCCGAGGATGGGCGGCCCCCCATGAGCAGAGCAGAGGAGGCCCCATCCCTGCCCTTGGAGGTGAGAGCGTGGAGTAGCGGATGGAGCACGGACCTGGGAGTAAGAAGTTCACGGGTTCTTATCCCGGCTCGGTCGCTTGTCTGCTGTGTGACCTTGGGCATGTCGCTTCGCCTCTCTGGGCTTCATTTCCCTCATCTGGAAAACGGGGATGGAGGCTGTGAGCCCCACGGGGGATCGGGACCATGTCCAAACCGAGCTGCTTGCATCCGCCCTAACGCTTTGGCCTAGGGACAATAATAATCACAATAATGATGGCATTTGTTAAGCGCTTACTATGTGCAGAGCACTGTTCTAAGCGCTGGGGGGGATACAAGGTGATCAAGTTGTCCCACGGGGGGCTCACAGTCTTAATCCCCATTTTACAGATGAGGGAACTGAGGCTCAGAGAAGTTAAGTGGCTTGGCCAAGGTCACACAGCAGACATGTGGCGGAGCCGCGATTCGAACCCACGACCTCTGACTCCAAAACCCATGCTCTTTCCAATGAGCCACGCTGCTTCTCTAATAATAATAATATTATTATTAACAATAATAATATTATAACAATATTATAACAATAACAATAAAAATAACAATAATATGGGCTTGGGAGTCAGAAGCCGTGGGTTCTAATGTCGGCTCTGCCGCTTGTCTCCTGTGTGACCTTGGGCAAGTCACTTCTTCTCTGTGCCTTAGCTCATCTATAAAACGAGGATTAAGACTACAAGCCCCACGGGGGATAACCTGATGATGTTGTTTCTCCTTGTGCTTGGCACATTCTAAGCACTTAACAAATACCATTATTAAAAGCACAGAGGCCTGGGAGTTGGAGGGCATGGGTTCTAATCCTGGCTCCGCCATTTGTCTGCTGTGACCTTGGGCAGGCCACTTCACTTCTCTGTGCCTCAGTGACCTCATCTGTAAAATGGGGATTAAGACTGCGAGCCCCACGGGGGACAACCTGATGACCTTGTATCTCCCCCAGCGTTTAGAATGGTGCTTGCCACCTAGTAAGCGCTTAACAAATACTGTTATTATTCCAGTGTCCGGTGCACAGTAAGCGCTTCACAGATACCATTACAATTATCCTTACAGTGCCCGGCACACAGTAAGCGCTTAACAAATATTATTATCGTTATTATTCCAGTGGTCGGCGCACAGTAGGTGCTTAACAAATACTATTATCATTATTATTCCAGTGGCAGGCATGCAGTATGGGCTTAACAAATTCCATTATTATTATCATTCGAGTGTAAGCGCTTAACAAATAGCATTATTGTCATTATTTCAGTGGTCGGCACACTGTAAGCGCTTAACAAATTCCATGATTGCTATCATTCCAGTGCCCGGTATGCAGTATGGGCTTAACAAATTCCATTATTATTATCATTCCAGTGTAAGCGCTTAACAAATACCATTATTGTCATTATTTCAGTGCCCGGCGCACTGTAAGCACTTAACAAATTCCATGATTGCTATCATTCCAGTGCCCGGTGCACTGTAAGTGCTTAACAAATATTATTATTATTATTATCATTCCAGTGTAAGTGCTTAAGAAATGCCATTATTGTCATTATTCCAGTGCCCGGCGCACTGTAAG
Organism: Tachyglossus aculeatus; assembly: GCF_015852505.1. Taxonomy (NCBI): domain Eukaryota; kingdom Metazoa; phylum Chordata; class Mammalia; order Monotremata; family Tachyglossidae; genus Tachyglossus; species Tachyglossus aculeatus. The sequence continues at coordinate 76,202,977 of NC_052086.1, forward strand.
CCCTTAACACTCACCATGATTGTGTTATCATTCCAGTGCCCGGCGCACCGTAAGCGCTTAACAAATATCATTATTATCGTCATTCTAGTGTAAGCGCTTAAAAAATACCATTATTGTCATTATCCCAGTGCCCGGTGCACCGTAAGCCCTTAACGCTTACCATGATCGTTATCATTCCCGTGCCCGGCGCACTGTAAGCGCTTAACAAATACCATTATTATTGTCGTTCCAGTGAGAGCGCTTAAAAATACCATTATTATCATTATTCCAGTGCCCGGCGCACTGTAAGCCCTTAACACTTACAATGATTGTTATCATTCCAGTGCCCGGCGCACTGTAAGCGCTTAACAAATATCATTATTACTGTCGTTCCAGTGTGAGTGCTTAAAAAATACCATTATTGTCATTATTCCAGTGCCCAGCACACTGTAAGCCCTCAACACTTACAATGATTGTTATCATTCCAGTGCCCGGCGCACTGTAAGCTCTTAACACTTACCATGATCATTACCATTCCAGTGCCCGGCGCACTGTAAGCTCTTAACACTTACCATGATCATTACCATTCCAGTGCCTGGCACACTGTAAGCACTTAACAAATATTATTATTGTCGTTCCAGTGTGAGCGCTTAAAAAATACCATTATTGTCATTATTCCAGTGCCCGGCACACTGTAAGCCCTTAACACTCACCATGATCATTACCATTCCAGTGCCGGGCACACTGCAAGCGCTTAACAAATATTATTATTGTCGTTCCAGTGTGAGCGCTTAAAAAATACCATTATTGTCATTATTCCAGTGCCCGGCACACTGTAAGCCCTTAACACTTACCATGATCGTTACCATTCCAGTGCCTGGCACACTGCAAGCGCTTAACAAATATTATTATTGTCGTTCCAGTGTGAGCGCTTAAAAAATACCATTATTGTCATTATTCCAGTGCCCGGCACACTGTAAGCCCTTAACACTTACCATGATCGTTACCATTCCAGTGCCCGGCGCACTGTAAGCTCTTAACACTTACCACGATCGTTACCATTGCAGTGCCCGGCGCACTGTAAGCCCTTAACACTTACCATGATCGTTACCACTGCAGTGCTCAGCGCACTGTAAGCCCTTAACACTTACCATGATCGTTACCATTCCAGTGCCCGGTGCACTGTAAACCCTTAACACTTAGCACTATCGTCATTCCAGTGCCCAGCGCACTGTAAACCCTTAACACTTAGCACTATCGTCATTCCAGGGCCCAGCGCACTGTAAGCCCTTAACACTTACCGTGATCGTTACCATTGCAGTGCCCGGCGCACTGTAAGCGCTTAACACATGTCATCATCATCATCATTCCGGTGTAAGCGCTCGACAAATACCACCACGGTCATCGTACCAGGGCCGGGGGCGCAGTCGGCGCTTCGGAAATAACGATGGCATCTGTTGAGCGCTTACTATGTGCCTCGCACTGTTCTGAGTGCCAGTTGAGGGGCCAATCATCGTCGCTACCGGGGTGACCGCCGCATCCCGGGTGCCCGGTGCCAAGGCGGGAGGGCACTTACGGGGCTCGGCGAGGCCCGGGCAGGCCGGCGGCGGGGTCAGAGGTCAGAGGTCAGCCGGGGGGTGGGGAGGGCCCCCCCCCCACTACTCCAGGTAGCCGTCGAAGACGTCCAGCTCGCCGTCCGTGTCGTAGAGGGAGGAGGCCGGGTCGGAGAGGACCCCCAGGTCCACCAGGGCCTGGTCCATGTCCTCGGGCAGGAAGACGAGGCCCACGTTGAGGACGATGTACTCCATGAGGAAGGCGTAGTAGACCATCAGGACGTTGACGAAGAACAGGCCCACGTAGAACATAGAGGGAGGCAGCAGCGGCGCGGGGGAGGCCAGGGCGCCCAGGGCATCCAGGCGGGCGGCCACCCCGGCCCCGGGCATGCAGGACCACCCACCGGCGGGTGGAGGGCAAGCCTGGCACCCGGGGGAAGGCCGGCACCGGGGTCTTTTAGACTGCGAGCCCACTGTTGGGGAGGGACCGTCTCGATACGTTGCCAACTTGTGCTTCCCAAGCGCTCGGTACGGTGCTCTGCACACAGGAAGCGCTCAATAAAGACGATTGATGATGATGGACGGGGGACGGGCGACCCTGGCAGCGGGAGATGGGGAGCGAGGCTGGCACCCGGGGGAAGTCTGGCACTGGGGGACGGGGTGGGGGGGGAGGCTGGCACCGGGGGATGGGGAGCGAGGCTGGCACCTGCGGGGGAGGCTGGTACCGGGTTGGGGGGGGGGGCGAGCCTGGGACAGGGGGATGGGGAGCGAGGCTGGCACCCGGGGAGCGGGGGGCGAGGCTGGCACCGGGGGCGGGGGGGGGCGACCCTAGCACCGAGGGATGGGGAGCGAGGCTGGCACTCGGGGGGCGGCGGGGAGGTTGGCACCCTGGGGAAGGCTGGCACCCGGGGGGCGGCGGGGAGGTTGGCACCCCGGGGAAGGCTGGCACCGGGGGTGGGGGGGGGGCCGAGGCCCTCAAGGCGCCCGGTCCTCCGGCTGCTGCCGCCGCCGCCGCCGCCGCATGTCCGCTGCCGGCTCCCGCGGGGGGGGGCTCCCGCGGGGGGGGGCTCCCGCGGGGGGGGGGGGCGGTCACCGGTGTCCTCCGCTCTCCGCGCTCCCCCCTCGGCGCTCCCCTTCCGAGCGGCCTCTAGCGCAGACGGCCCGCTCCCTCCCTCCCCCCCTCCCTCCCCCCGGCAGGCCCCGCCCACACCGCTCTCGGCCCCGCCCACATTGGCCGTCAGCCACGCCCCTCCCCACGCACGCGCAGCTCCCTCCCAGCCCCCACACGGCTCCGGGCCACGCCCACCTCACTCTAAGCCTCGCCCGTCCCCGCGCAAGCGCAGCTCGCTCCCAGGCCCCACACCGCCCTCGGCCACGCCCCTCTCCCGTCCCCGCGCACGCGCAGCGCGCTGCCAGCCCCCATCGCCCTAGGCCACGCCCATATCGCGCGAAGCCCACCCGTCATTCATTCATTCATTCATTCATTCATTCGTTCACTCATTCATTCGTTCACTCATTCATTCATTCACTCATTCATTCAGCGCTCAATAAATACGATTGAATGAATGAATGAATAGGGATCGTCTCTATATGCTGCCGATTTCTCCTTCCCAAGCGCTTAGTACAGTGCTCTGCACACAGTAAGCTTTCAATAAACGGAAAGAAAGGAAGAACGAAAGGAAGAAAGGGAGAGAGAGAGAGAGAAAAAAAAGAAAGAAAGAAAGAAAGAAAAAGAGGAAGAATGAGAGAGAGAGGGAGAGAGAGAAAGAGACAGAGAGAGGGAGAGAGACAAAGAGAAACAGAGAGAGGGAGAAAGAAAGAAAGAAAGAAAGAAAGAAAAAGAACAAGAGAGAGAGACAGAGAGAGAAAGAAAGAAAGAAAAAGAAAGAACGAGAAAGAGAGAAGAGAGAGAGAGAAAAAGAGAGAAAGAGAGAAGAAAGAGAGAGGGAGAGAGGCAGGAAAAAAAGAAGAGAAAGAAAGGAAAGAAAGAAAGGTAGGAAAGAAAGGAAGGAAAGGAAAGTAAGGAAGGAAAGGAAGGAAAGGAAAGGAAGGAAGGAAAGGAAGGGAAGGAAGGAAGAAAGGAAGAAAGAAAGGAAGAAAGGAAGGAAAGGAAAGTAAGGAAGGAAAGGAAGGAAGGGAAAGGAAGGAAGGAAAGGAAGGGAAGGAAGGAAGAAAGGAAGAAAGAAAGGAAGAAAGGAAGAAAGGAAGAAAGGAAGAAAGAAAGAAAGAAAGAAAGAAAGAAAGAAAGAAAGAAAGAAAAAGGAAGGAAGAAAGGAAGAAAGGAAGAAAGAAAGAAAGAAAGAAAGAAAGAAAGAAAGAAAGAAAGAAAAAGGAAGGAAGAAAGGAAGAAAGGAAGAAAGGAAGAAAGAAAGAAAGAAAGAAAAAGGAAGGAAGAAAGGAAGAAAGAAAGAAAGAAAAAGAAAGAAAAAGGAAGGAAGAAAGGAAGAAAGGAAGAAAGGAAGAAAGAAAGAAAGAAAGAAAAAGGAAGGAAGAAAGGAAGAAAGGAAGAAAGAAAAAGAAAGAAAAAGAAAGAAAGAAAGAAAGAAAGAAAAAGAAAGAAAAAGAAAGAAAGAAAGAAAGAAACGTTTGCGTTTCCCCCGGCCAGGCCGTCTGGAGAGCGGCCCGCTCCGCTCAAACTAGGGAGGCCGGGCGGCGCGGGGCCTGATGGGATTTGTAGTCCGTCCCGCCCGGCGCGGAACTGCATTTCCCAGCCTGCTCGGCGCCCGTGGAGCGCGGCGGCCGTCGCGGGAGGGCGCGCGTCGGGCTGCCTGTCAGTCCCGGGCTGCGGGCTCAGCGCGGGGCCCCCGGACGGGTCCGTGTCCGGGTCTGTCAGTCACCGTGTCCGTCACCGTGTCCCTGGTGTCGTCCCTGGTGTCGTCCCTGGTGTCCTTGTGGCGGCCGGGCCCCGCGCTGAGCCCGTGAGGGGGGCGGCGGGGGCCCCCGCGGACATGTTCGGCCGGCCGCGGAGCTGGGTGGGCGCCGGCCACGGGAGGGCCGCCCGGAGCATCCACTCCCTGGACCACCTCAAGTGAGTCGGGGCCGGGGGCGGGGGAGGCCTCATAAAACCACAGCAACCGTAACAACAACAGTAATGATAATAATAATAATAGCATCTGTTAAGCGCTTACTACGTGCCAGACACTTCTCATAATATTAATGACGATGATGGCATTTGTTGAGCGCTTACTATGTGCCAAACACCGCTGTCCTACTAATAATAATGATAGTAGTAGTAATGGCATCTGTTAAGCGCTTACTACGTGCCAGACACTGTTCTCATAATAATAATGACGATGATGGCATTTTGTTAAGCGCTTACCATGTGCCAAACACTGCTGTCGTACTAATAATAATGATAGTAATGGTGATGGCATCAGTTAAGCGCTTACTATGGGCCAGACACTGTTCTCATAATAATAATGACGATGATGGCATTTCTTAAGCGCTTACTATGTGCCAAACACCGCTGTCCTACTACTAATAATGATGGTAGTAGTAATGGCACTTGTTAAGCGCTTACTATGTGCCAGACACTGTTCTCATAATAATAATGACGATGATGGCATTTGGTAAGCGCTTACTATGTGCCAAACACTGCTGTCGTACTACTACTAATAATAGTAGTGGTAATGGCACTTGTTAAGCGTTTACTATGGGCCAGACACTGTTCTCATAATCATAATGACGGTGATGGCATTTGGTAAGCGCTTACTATGTGCCAAACACTGCTGTCGTACTACTACTAATAATAGTAGTAGTAATGGCACTTGTTAAGCGTTTACTATGGGCCAGACACTGTTCTCATAATCATAATGACGGTGATGGCATTTGGTAAGCGCTTACTATGTGCCAAACACTGCTGTCGTACTAATAATAATAAGAGTAGTGGTAATGGCACTTGTTAAACGCTTACTATGGGCCAGACACTGTTCTCATAATAATAATGACAATGATGGCATTTGGTAAGCGCTTACTATGTGCCAAACACTGTTCTCATAATAATAATGACGGTGATGGCATTTGGTAAGCGCTTACTATGTGCCAAACACTGCTGTCGTACTACTAACAATAATAATGGTAGTAGTAATGGCACTTGTTAAGCACTTACTGTGTGCCAGACACTGTTCTCATAATAATAATGACGATGATGGCATTTGGTAAGCGCTTACTATGTGCCAAACACTGTTCTCATAATAATAATGACGGTGATGGCATTTGGTAAGCGCTTACTATGTGCCAAACACTGCTGTCGTACTACTAATAATAATACTGGTAGTAGTAATGGCACTTGTTAAGCGCCTACTATGTGCCAGACACTGTTCTCATAATAATAATGACGATGATGGCATTTGTTAAGCGCTTACTATGTGCCAAATACTGTTTCCATACTAATAACAGTAATAGTAGTAGTGATGGCATCTGTTAAGCGCTTACTATGTGCCAAACACTGTTTCCATACTAATAACAGTAGTAGTAATGGCATCTGTTAAGCGCTTACTATGTGCCAAACACTGTTCTCATAATAATAATGACGATGATGGCATTTGTTAAGCGTGTACTATGTGCCACACACTACTCTCATACTAATAATAGTAATAGTAGTAGTAATGGCATTTGTTAAGCGCTTATTATGTGCCAAACGCTGCTCTCATAATAATAATGACGATAATGGCATTTGTTAAGTGCTTACTATGTGCCAAGCACTGTCAATAATAGTAATAATGATGATGGCGTTTGTTAAGCGCTTATTATGTGCCAAACACTGCTCTCATAATAATAACAATAATAGTAGTAGTGATGGCATTTGTTATGCACTTACTATGTGCCGAACACTCTCTCATACTAATAATAATAATAGTAGTAGTAATGGTATTTGTTAAGTGCTTACTATGTGCCAAACACTGTTCTCATAATAATAATAATAATAATAATAATAGCATTTGTTAAGCAATTACTATGTGCCAAACACTGTTCTCATAATAATAATAATAATTATTATTATTATAGCATTTGTTAAGCACTTACTATGTGCCAAGCACTGTTCTCGTAATAATATTAATAATGGCATTTGTTAAGCGCTTACTATGTGCTAAACACTGTTCTCATAATAATAATAATAATAATAATAATAATGATGATGGCATTTGTTAAGTGCTTACTATGTGCCAAACACTGCTCTCATAATAATAATAATAATAATAATAATAATAATAATAATAATAATAATAGTAGTAGTAATGGCATTTGTTAAGCACTTACTGTGTGCCAAACACTATTCTCATAATAATAATAATAATAATGATGGCATTTAAGTGCTTACTATGTGCCAAACACTGTTCTCATAATAATAATAGTAGCAATGGCATTTAAGTGCTTACTATGTGCCGAGCACTGTTCTAATAATATTAATAGTGGCATTTGTTAAGCGCTTACTATGTGCCAAACACTGTTCTAATAATAATAATAATAATGATAATAATAATAGCAATGACATTTGTTAAGCACTTACTATGTGCCGAGCACTGTTCTAATAATGATATTAACAATGGCATTTGTGAAGTGCCTACTATGTGGCGAGCACTGTTCTAATAATAATAATGGCATTTATTAAGCACTTACTATGTGCCGAGCAGTGTTCTAATAATAATAATAATGTTGGTATTTGTTAAATGCTTACTATGTGCCGAGCACTGTTCTAATAATAATAATAATAATGTTGGTATTTGTTAAATGCTTACTATGTGCCAAGCACTGTTCTAATAATAATAATAATGGCATTTGTTAGTCGCTTACTGTATGTCAAACACTGTTCTCATAATAATAATAATAGCAATGGCATTTGTTAAGCGCTTACTGTGTGCTGAGCACTGTTCTAATAATAATATTAATAGTGGCATTTGTTTCAAGTGCTTACTTTGTGGGCATTTGTTAAGCACTTACTATATGCCAAACACTGTTCTCATAATAGTAATAATAATAATAATGGCATTTGTTAAGCGCTTACTATGTGCAGAGCACTGTTCTAATAATAATAATAATAATCACGATGGCATCCAGTAAGTGCTTACTATGTGCCAGACACTGATATAATAATAATAATAATAATGGCATTTGTTAAGCACTTACTATGTGCCAAGCACAGTTCTAATAATAATAATAATAATGATGATGGCATTTGTTAAGCGCTTACTATGTGCCAAGCACTGTTCTAATAATAATAATAATGACATTTGCTAAGCGCTTACTCCATTCCAAGCACTGTTCTAATAATAATGTTGGTATTTGTTAAGCACTTACTATGTGCCAGACACTGTTCTAATAATAATAATAATAATGGCATTTGTTAAGCACTTACTATGTGCCAAGCACAGTTCTAATAATAATAATAATGATGATGGCATTTGTTAAGCGCTTACTATGTGCCAAGCACTGTTCTAATAATAATAATAATGACATTTGCTAAGCGCTTACTCCATTCCAAGCACTGTTCTAATAATAATGTTGGTATTTGTTAAGCACTTACTATGTGCCAGACACTGTTCTAATAATAATAATAATAATGATAATAATGGCATTTGTTGAGCCCCTACTATGTGCCAAGCACTGCTCTCATAATAATAATGCATTTGTTAAACGCTTAGTATGTGCCAAGCACTGTTCTAAGCGCTGGGGGAGATACAAGGCAATCAGGTTGTCCCACGTGGGGCCCACAGTCTCCATCCCCATTTTACCGATGAGGTCACTGAGGCCCAGAGAAGCGAAGGGACTTGCCCAAGGTCACACAGCAGACAAGTGGTAGGTCCGGGATTAGAACCCATGACCTCCTGACTCTGACAGACAGTTCCCCTCCCGCCTTTCAGAGCCTCACTGAAGGCCCATCTCCTCCAGGAGGCCTTCTCTGATTAAGCCCCTCTTTTCCTCGTCTCCCCCCGCCTTCTGCATTGCCCTGACTTGCTTTCTTGGCTCTTTCTCCCCTCTCCCCGCCCCGCAGCACTTGTTTATATATTTGTCATTTTATTTATTTGTATTGATGTCTGTTTATTTGTACTGATGTCTGTCTCTCCCCCACCCCCACCCCCCGTGCCACTTCTAGACTGTGAGCTCGTTGCGGGCAGGGATTGTCACTCTTTGTTGCTGCATTGTACTTTCCCAAGCGCTTAGTACGGTACTGTGTGCACAGTAAGCGCTCAGTAAATACCACTGAATGAATACTCACTTCCATACCACATCAGAAGCAGTGTGGCTTAGCAGCAGGCATAGTGGAAAGAAGACAGGCTTGCCAGGCAGAGGACTTGAGTTTTTAATTCTTACTCCCCCGCTTGTCTGCTGGGTGACCTTGGGCAAGCCACCTCACTTCTCTGTGCCTCAGTGACCTCATCGGTAAAAATGGGGATTAAGACCGTGAGCAACCTGATTACCTCGCATCTACCTCCTTTGCACCAAGGAAACGCTTAACAAATACCCCCATTATCATTATTATTCCCCGCCTGGTTCTCAAGCGTCGTCTGCTCTGCTCCGACTACCCATCGATCAGTCACTGGGTGCAGAACACTAATAATAAGAATAATGGTATTAAGAGCTTACTATGTGTCAAGCACTGTTCTAAGCGCTGGGTTGGTTACAAGATAATCGGGTTGGACGCAGTCCCTGTCCCCCACATGGGGCTCACACCTTTGGCAGATGAGGTCACAGAGGCCCAGAGAAGTGAAGTGACTTGTCCAAGGTCACACAGCAGACAAGTGGCAGAGCTGGGATTAGAACCCAGGTCCTTCCGACTCCCAGGACCGTGCTCTATCCATTAGGACCTGCTGCTTCCCAAGGACTGTACTAAGCGCTTGGGAGACTGATACAACAGAGTTGGTTGACATGTTCCCTGCCCCCAATAACCATCGCAGACCTCTGAGCCCCTAACTTCCCGACTTGTTATTGTTGAGGAGGGTGGTCTTAGGGAAGAAGGGGCTTCTGTTGCTTGGCTTTCATTGTGGGCAGGGAATGCGTCTGTTTATCGTTGCATTGCCCTCTCCCAAGCGCTTAGTACAAGTGCCGTGTACACTGTAAGCGTTCAGTACGATTGAATGAACGAATGAGTATTTGGTGTAGCTGGGTTTTTTCGCTTGCACCGAATCTCCCCGAATGGTGAAGTGTCACCCCGTCTCCTGCAGTGGAATGGAAAATATTTATCTTAATTGCTTAGCTCATGTGTGTCATCAGATGCTATTTCAGGAATCTCACCAGCCTGCCCCATTAGCCGGGCAGAGCTGTTTAATCCGTATTTACAGGGTGAAGAAACCAGCAAACTGTAGACGCTGGCTTACCTGTCCGAAACTGAGTCAGTAAACTGGTGTCTGTCAACAGCTTCCATCTCCAGAATAAGGCTCAATGAGTTTTCCTTTGCTTAGCAGTCGATCAGTCATATTTATTGAGTGCTTACTTCGTGCCGAGCAGCATACTAAGCGCTTGGGAGAGTACAGTTTAACAGTATACCAGACACAGTCCCTGCCTACAACGAACTTGCAGACTAGAGAGGGAGACAGACGTTAATATAAATAAATAAATTATGGCTATATAAATAAGTGCTGTGGAGTTGTTTAGGGGGGTGAATAAAGGGAGCAAATCAGGGTGACGCAGAATGGAGTGTTCCCCAAACCCTAGGAGATTCTTATGGCCATCTGAACAGAGACGAGACGTTTCTTTTAAAACAAGACTTTTCAAAGTCCATTTAAGGTAACAGTTCTTTTTTCATTCCGCCCTTCCTCTGATCGCCTTGTCAGTCATGAAGAGAAGAAGAGTTTAGAAGAAGAGTCTAGTTTTTTTAAAAAGGAGGAGGAACATCTGTCTTTTTGAAAGGGAGTTTGAGGAAGTTATTTTCCTGTTTATTTCCTCAAGTCTTGGGTGGATTGGGGCCGTCGGTAGAACATCAAACGGTTGGTTGAGTTGCTCAGTCACCAGGAACTGAAAGTGTCCCAAGTCTGATTTAGCAGTTCAGTTGGAGCGGATAATATCGCTTGAAGAAGGTCTGATTATTTGACGAAAGAATGAGAACTGCCATTGCTTAGGATTACGTCAAGGACTTATGCTTTCAATTACAGAGCTCGTCACTCTGTAGAATGGAACAGGTAAAAGCATGTAGTCACAGTGAGCAGGGAATGTCACTGTTACCGTTGTATTGTACTTTCCCGAGTGCTTAATATAGTGCTCTGCACTCAGTAAGTGCTTAAATAAATATGAATGAATGAATGAATGAATTTGAAGGAAAAAATTGTCATTAAGCATTTTTAGGGGCCAAGCACTGTGCTAAATAATAATAATAATGATGATATTTGTTAAGCGCTTACTATGTGCACAGCACTGTTCTAAGCACTGGAGTGCCGGCGTGGTTACAGTACAATCAGCCGAGACACAATCCCTGGCTACGCGGAACTCACCGTCCAACGTGGAGGAAGAACTGGAATTTAATCCCCATTTTACAGATGAAGAAACTGAGGCATAGGGAAATGTGTAGACTATCGCCGATTGAAAACAGTCGAATTTAGCAGTCCGGTTCTTCCCTTGGCCAACCGTTCACATCACAAATTCTGGGGGTAATTTGGCATCCCCTGTAATCTGCTCAAAGGATTTCCAGAGTTGGGCTGGCGGAGAATATTACTTCAGAGGATGAGCTATCTTACATATCCCCGCCCTTCGCCTACATTCTGCTGGCGAACTGTGAGTTTTGCTGCAGCGCAATGATTTGAAAGGTGCTTACGATCACCTATCGACAGAAGTGAAATGAAATGAAAAAATGAATGAGATGAAAAAATCAGGGGAAAAATAGGCATTTATGGGCCTGGCAAAACCATAAATTGAATAAACAATCCCTAAATGAAGGTTTTAGACTGTGAGCCCACTGTTGGGTAGGGACTGTCTCTATATGTTGCCAATTTGTACTTCCCAAGCGCTTAGTACAGTGCTCTGCACATAGTAAGCGCTCAATAAATACGATTGATGATGATGATGAAGTGCTCAGTGATAACCCCAACCACTAACTTGCTCAGTCCTAGGGAGAAGCAGCATCTGTCTAATTCTGTTTAGGAGATAGAATTGTTGTAAAACCAGTTGTTGAGTAAAGTTCAGTTTCTTTTACCTGTCAGCTTGCTGTGGGCAGCGAATGTGTCTCCTTATTGTTGCATTGTACTCTTCCAAGCGCTTAGCACAGTGCTCTGCACACAGTAAGTGCTCAATAAATATGAGTGAATAAATGAATAAACTTGGTACTTTTCTTGCTGTTCCTCTGACTTGCTTTGTTTTGGTGACTTTTTTTTTTTGGCAGCATTTAAGCGCTTACTATGTGGCAGACAACCGTACTGCGCGCTGGGGTAGATACAAGCTAATCAGGTTGGACACGATCCACGTCCCGCATGGGACTCGCAATTTAAGTCCCCATTTTCCAGGTGAGGGAAGAGAAGTTAAGTGACTTGCCCAAGGTCACACAGCTGACAAGTGGTGGAGCCGGAATTAGTACCCAGATCCTTGTGAGCGTGTTCTATGCAATAGGCCACACTGCTCTTCTTCTGAGAGAAGCAGCGTGGCTCAGTGGAAAGAGCACGGGCTTTGGAGTCAGAGGTCATGGGTTCAAATTCCAATTCCACCAACTGTCAGCTGTGTGACATTGGGAAAGTCACTTAACTTCTCAGTTACCTCATCTGTAAAATGGGGATTAAAACTGTGAGCCCCCCGTGGGACAACCTGATCACCTTGTAACCTCCCCAGCGTTTAGAACAGTGGTTTGTGCATAGTAAGTGCTTAAATATCATCATTATTATTATTATTATTGTTCTGACAGGCATCTCAGCTACCTTTCTGATCACCTTGTATCCCCCCCCAGCGCTTAGAACAGGGCTTTGCACATAGTAAGCGCTTAATAAATGCCATTATTATTATTATTATTATTATTATTATTATTATTATTATTAAGGGGGTTCAAAGTTCCCCATTTCCAAGGGAATTGAGCGCTTCATGACTTTTCTGTCTGCACAGAGGAAGTCACTTCCCCTCTCGTGGCACTTTTTTCAGAGTTGATTTCCAACTCATCCCGCAGAAGTTGGAAGGATGTTTGGTGTGGTGATAGAGGGGCAAAAGGCTTATTTTCCCATCATCACAGGGCATCCGAGGTCACACAGGGCATCCGAGGTCCAAATTGTTAGGAATTCATCGTGACTCACTGTAGTTTATCTTAGGGTCCAAAGTCTCAGTATAGCAACAAAAAGGGGTGTTTCTTGCTCTTTAATTGCTTTTTATAACCAAGTGGCAAAGCATGGCTACCTACGTTCCTAAAGAAGATTCTGGCACATAATCTTGTTCTCTAGATTGTAAACTCCTTGGGGACAGGGATCATATCCATTAATTCTCTTGCACTCTCCTGAGCTCTCAGTACATACAGTAGGGAGTCAATAAATACTATTAATTGATTACAAAATGGACGTTACTAGTGGTCACACTGGGGAGGGATGAGGCTTGAATACTGGCATAGGAGTTTGCGAACTAAGTTGACCTCTTTCAAAAAAGTGTTTCTGTTAGGCCTTGTTTACAGCTCTTGCAGGAATTATATGTGTCAGGCTTTTAGGAGATTTTTAAGTCAGTAATTTTAGGCTCTAATATATCCAACAATGTCAGAGATAACTCTTAATAATAATAATAATAATGATAATTATGGTATTTGTTAAGCCCTTACTATGAACAGAGTACTGTTCTAAGTGCTGGGGTAGATGCAAGGTAATCAGGTTGTCCCATGTGGGGCTCACAGTCTTAATCCCCATTTTACAGATGAGGTCACTGAGGCACAGAGAAGTTAAGCGGCTTGTACAAGGACACACAGCTGACGAGTGACGGAGCTGGGATTAGAACCCATGTTCTCTGACTCTCAAGCCCGTGCTCTTTCCACTGAGCCACGCTGCTTCAGAACATCACGTTCTGATTTTGAAACTTTGCATATTTACAAAGTATGTTTGATATAATAGGAAGTCACTATCTGTTGGTTTTGTTTTGGTTTTTGTTGCCGGCAGAGCTTCAAAGAGTTTGTTCTGGAGTTGTTTTATTTGAGGGATATGTTTACATTCACTTGGGTTTTTCTCAGGACACACAATCAGGTATACGTTCAACTCGGAGCATTTCTTGTTTGCTTGCTTTGTTGTCTTATTTGTAAACTACAGTAAGCATAAGTTGATTCTTAATGAGTACTGATAAATAGCATGATTTGGTTTTGATTTAAGCTTGTAAAGTTTGTGTCCTTTCAGTCATTTAAATTGCAGATGTGAATAAGTAAGATGAAATATTCATAGACTTAATCTAATATGCATCAGATGATTCAAAAATCTTTTGCCCTAAAGAATCTTGATATTTTGCTAAAATACCGGCAGATTGTCACCCTACCTAATCTTGTTGTTATCCTAATTGGCAGTAGAAGTGGACTGAGGTACCAATTCATTTTATATAAGAACTGCTTAATAGTCTGTAAGTGAGAGCAGGTTTTAGTTACCATTCATCTGGACTGGGCCTCGGGATTAAGTTGTGCCGTAACTCTTCCTAAATTTGCGAAGGCCAACTTGCCTTTCACCATGATTGATATTGACCAGACTGAAATTTTTCTAGTAGTCCAGCGCTGACGTTGTCCTTGGTACTGAAACGTGAACGTTTGTAAAGTGGTCTGAAAAACAACTATTTACCCCAGAATGCTTCCCCACGATTATTTCCATTTTCTCACTTGTCCAGAAGCATTCCAAAAGTCACGCACAAAATTGCGTATCGGATAGTTTACAAATAAAATGAGAATGAACCAAATGCTGGATTCCGTGTTCTCCAGAAGAAACAAGAATAAATCTGCCAGGTGAAACCAAAGAGGCCCTGGGATGTCCATTTGATCAGTGAATGGTGTTTGTTGAACTCATATGGGGTGCAGATCACTGTGCTAAGCACTTGGGAATCTACAATAGAATAAAATTGGTAGATGCAATCCCTACCCTCAAGGCATTTGCAGTCTAGTGGCAGAGACAGACGTTACAATAAGATACAGGTAGAGGAAGCAGTAGCATCTGAGGTGATGTACATATGTTCTGTGAGGGTGGTGAGTGTTAAAGTGCTTGAGCGGTACAGATCCAAATGGCTAGGCAACCCAGATGGGAGGGCAAATTGGGTAGATGAGGTTAGTCAAGGATGGCTTCTTGGAGGAGGTGTGATTTTAGTGGGACTTTGAAGATGGGGAGAGCAGTGGTCTGTTGGATAGAAAGGTTTTGGGGGGGGAGCTCCAGGGTGAAGGGAGGACACGATGGACAGTGAGCGAGATGAGATGGAGGTTTTGTAAGTAGGTCGGCGTTAGAGGCGTGAAATGTGCTGGGTGGTTTATAGTGGGAGGTGAGCCAGGTTAGGAAGGTGGAGGAGAGGTGATTGCTTTCAAGTCAGTGGCAAGAAGTTTTCTGTTGGATATGGAGATGGTTGGACAACCCCTGGAGATTTTTGAGGAGCGGGGAGATGCCTGCCGAATAATCTTTTAGAAGGATGATCTGGGAGGCAGAGTGAAGTATGGACTGGAGTGGGGAGAGGCCAGAGGCAGGGAGGTCAGCGAGGAGGCTGATGCGGTAGTTGAAGCAGGCTGTGGTAATTGCTCAGAACAGCATGGTGGCAGTTTGGATGGGCAGGTTACTTCACTTCTCTGTGCCTTAGTTCCCTCATCTGTAAAATGGGGATTGAGACTGGAAGCCCCATGTGGAACAGGGACTGTGTCCAACCCAATTTGCTTGTATCCACCCCAGCACTTAGTACAGGGCCTGGAACACAGTAAGCACCTAACAATTACCACAGTTGTTGTTGCCTTTTCTAAATGCACAGATCAACACCCTCAACACCTCCCTCTCCACTGAACTCAACTCCCTTGCCCCCCCGTCCCTCCGCCGATCTCGTACCACTAACCCGCAACCCTGGATTTCTTCCACAGTACTCTTCCTCTGCTCCTGTGCCCGTCTCTCTGACCATGACGACCTTAAATTCATTCTTACCTGCTTCAGTTCAGCCCTCTCTTCTGCCTGACAATAATACATCTTCCTGATTCACTATCACACCCACCGCCCCCTGCTATCTGTTCCAGACATTTAACTCCCTTCTCAAACGTCCTGTACCCCCACCATCTTTCCCCTAATGACGTGGCCACATACTTCATGAACAGAATTGAAAACATCAAGTGGGATTTCTCTAAAATCTCCCTTGCTTCTCTCCAATCCCCCCTCCACCTCCGCCCTCTTTGACTCTCCCTATAATCCTCGAGTATCTCAAGAAGAGATCTCTTGCCACCTCTCTAAATCTACCCTATCCACCTGTGCTTCTGACCTCGTCCCTACTTACCTTATTAAAGTACTCACCCCCTCTCTTCTTCCCTCCTTGACTGCTATCTTCAACTATTCACTTTCCAACAGATTCTTCCCTACTGATTTCAGACATGCTTATGTATCCCCTATCGTAAAAAATCCTTCCTTGACTCCATGGCTCCCTCCACCTATTGTCTCATCTCCCTCCTACAGTACCTTTCCAAAATTCTTGGAAGAATTATCTACACCCTCTGTCTCCACTTCCCCTCCTCCAGTTCTCTCCTTGATCCCCTCCAATCTGGCTCCCGCCCCCTTCACTCCACAGAAACCACCCTTTCTGAGGTAACCAACTGTCACCTTCTCACCAGATCTGACAGCCTCTACTCTATCCTAATCCTCCTAGACCTCTTAGCTACCCGCTTCACCTTGAAACTTTATCCAGCCTTGGCTTCACTGACATTGTTATCTCTTTTAATGCTCCTTCTCAGTCTCTTTTGCAGGCTCCTTCTCTGTGTCCCACCCTCTGACAGTGGGAGTCTCTCAAGATTCAGTTCTAGGTCCCCTTCTATTCTCCTACTCTCTTGGAGAACTCATTCGCTCCCATGGCTGTATGTGGATGATTCCCAAATCTACGTCTCCAGCCCTGACCTCTCTCCCTCTCTCAAGTCTCTCATTTTATTCTGCCTTCAGGACATCTTTACCTGAATATCCTGCCAACACCTCAAACTTAAAATATCCAAATCCTAACTCCTTATTTCCTCCAAGAAACCCTCACCTCCCTCTGTCTTTGCAACCTCTGTAGACAGTACGATTTTCCTCCCTATCTCACAAGCCCATTGACCTTGGCACTGTCCTTGACTCATCTCTCTCATTCCACCCAGACATTCAAGCCATCACTAAGTCCTGTCAGTTCTTTCTTCACAACATGGCCATCACCCACCCTTTTGCCTCCATCCACGCTGCTGCTGTGCTGATCCAAGCACGTACCCTCTCCCACCTCGACTACTGCATCTGCCTCCTCGCTGACTTCCCTGCCTCCTGTCTCTCCCCACTCCAGTCTGTACTTCACTCTGCTGAGCAGATCATTTTTCTGAAAAACCATTCAGTCCCCACTCCTCAAGACCCTCCTATGTTTCCGGTCCACTTCCAGATCAGAAAGACACACTTTATCGTCATCTTTAAGGCACTCGATCAGCTCTCCTGTCCTACTGTCTTACTGATCTGCTACATACAGCCCATCCCTCATACGTTGTTCTTCTAGTGCCAGATTAGTCAGTGTCCCAGTCTCAACTATGTTGCTGCTGACCCCTTTCCCAAGTCATCTCCCTAGCCAGGAACTTCTTACCCTTCCACATATACCAGCCCAACACTCTCTCCACCTAAGAAGCTTGAATAAGGTCACATCTCCTCCAGGGGCCCTTCTCCGATTAATCCCTCTTTTCTCCGGTTCCCTACCCCTTCTGTGCACTTGATTCTATGACCTTTGGTGATTTGATATTTTCCCTATCCTCAACCCCACAGCACCTGTGTGCATTCAGTCAACTGAATTTATATTAAGGTCTATATCCCCCTCTGGGCTGTAAAGTCACTATGGGCAGGGAACGTGACTCTGCCAACTCTGTTGGATTGTATTCTTTCAAGTGCTTAACTTCTCTGTACCCCAGTTACCTCATCTGTAAAATGGAGATTAAGACTGTGAGCCCCCCATGGGACAACCTGATCACCTTATAACCTCCCCAGTGCTTAGAACAGTGCTTTGCACATAGTAAGCACTTCATAAATGCCATAAAAAAGTGCTTAATACAGCATTCCGCACATAGTAAATGCTCAATAATTACCACTGATGATGATGCAGAGGTGAAACAGACAGCATTTGGTGGCAGGTGGAATCTGTGGGTTGAATGAGACAGATGAGTTGATGATAATGCCAAGGTCATGGGTTTGTGAGGTGGGGGACAGTAATGTTGTGTACAGTGATGAGAATGTTCTGGTCGGGAGAGGGTTGGGCTGAGAAGAGGAGCTGTGTTTTGGACACGTTAGGTTTGAGGTGTAAGTGGGATAGCCAAGTAGAGATGTCCGGAAGGCAAGAAGAAAGGGGAGATTGCAGGGGAGGAGACAGTTCGCATCTGGAAAGGTTGGGAATCATCTGTGTAGAGGTGGAAATTGAAGCTTTGGGAGTGAATAAGTTCTCCAAGGGAGTGGGTGTAGATGGAGAATAGAAGCGGGAGACTCATAACTGAGTCTTGGGGGACTCCCACAGTTAGGGAGTGGGAGGCAGAGGAGGAGGCCTCGGGAAAGAGATTCAGAATGAGTGCCCAGAGAGGTAGGAGGAGAACCAGGAGAGGATAGGGTCAGTGAAGCCACCGTTAGACAGTATTTCCAAGAGAAAAGGAGGGCGATCCACATTGTCCAAGGCAGCTAAGAGGTCGAGAAGGATTAGGGTGGAGTAGAGGCTGTTGGATTTGACAAGAAGAAGGTCATTGGTTACCTTGGAGGGGGCTGTTCCTCCGGAGTGAAGGGTGAAGGCTGGCTCGCAGGGGGTGAAGGAAAGAATTGGAGTGGAAGTGGAGACAGCAGCTGTAGACAACTCTCTCAAGGAGTGTGGAAAAGAATAGAGGGAGATGAGGCAATAACTGGAGGGAGCCATGGGGTCAAAGGACTTTTTTTTGAGGATGGAGATACATGGGCAAGTTTGAAAGCAGTGGGGAAGAAGCCATCTGAAAGTGAGTGGTTGAAGATGGCGGTCAGGGTGGGAAGAAGGGAGGGGGCAGATGTTTTAGTAAGGCACAGACTTGGGGCTGTAGAATCAGAAATGGCTGTTATGCAGCTCTGAAGCCCTTTGTAGCAAGGCAGGGGCTGCAGGGCAGATGAGTTGCTTTGGGCCCTTATTTTTTTTTAAATTGTATTAGGCGCTTACTATGTGCCAAGCCCTGTACTAAGCGCTGGGGTAGATACAATGTTGGACACAATCCATGTCCCACCTGAGGCGCTCGTTTTTAATCCCCATTTTATAGATGAGGTAACTGAGGCACAGAGAAATGAAGTGACTTGCCCAGGGTCACAAAGCAGACAAGTGGAAGGGCCGGGATTAGAACCCAGGTCCTTCTGACTCCCAGGCCCGTGCTCTGCCCATTGGACCACTCTGCTTCCTGGAGGAGATTTGTGGGATCCTCCTGGCTCTTGCCTATTTCAGAAATGGGACCCAGACAATGCCCGTTCCTTTTAAAATTAATTAGGTGGCTGTGCTTTGGAATTCCCCTAGATGAGACAGTGTTCGGGAGCTGAAGTGACAAGAAGTGAGCAAAACTGTGGCTGAAAGTTGTAGGGGGTGTGTTGGCGGTGTTTGTAGGACTGAGGATGGTGTGGGAGTAAGAGACAAGTCAGTGGGTAAAGAAAAGGGGACAAGTAAAACCTGGAGGAGGTAGTCTGAATTGAGGACTGAGAGGAAGAAGTTGCAGTGACGGTGAATGGAGAGAGGAAGAGGAGAAGGTGGAAGAAATGGAGAAAAAGAAGAGAAGGCTAGTGGGTACAAAAGGGAGAAATAGATCATTTAATAACAGAGGAAAGACTGAATTATAGGGAAAAGGGAGAAACAAGGAAGGAGAGGAGTTGAGGGGCAAGGAGTGGAAAGGAAAAGGAAGGAATCAATCACTGGCATTTATAAAGCACTTATGCCTACAGAGCACTATCCTAAGCGCTTGGGAAAGTACAGTGCAGTAGAGTTGGTAGACGTGATTCCTGTCCATAAGAAGCTGAAAGTCTTGATAGGGAGACACGATGTAATGTAAATGAATTGCAGATATGTATCTAAGTGCTATGGGGCTGAGGGTGGGGTGAATACCAAGTGCCCACATGGTATAGATCCAAGTGTATAGATAACGCAAAGAGGGGGTGAGGAGGGAGGGTGGTCCAGGCTCAAGGCTGAACGTGGGCAAGGGATCGGCAGCGGGATAGGTAAGATCAAGGTACAGAGAGGAGGTTGGCATTACAGGAGTGAAATGTGCAGATTGGGTTGTAGTGGGAGATCAGTGAGGTAAGGTAGGAGGGAGAGAGCTGATTGAGTGCCTTAAATCTGATAATGAAGAGCTTGTATTTGATCTGGAGGTGGACAGAGAGCATTGGAGGCTTTTCAGGAGTGTGGAGATTTGGACTGAATGGTTTTTCAGAAAAACGATGAAGTACGGACTGGAGTGGGGAGAGACCGAGGGGGCTAGTACAGTAGTGGAGGTGGGAAATAAGTGCTTGGATCAGCGTGGTGGCAGTTTAGGTGGAGAGGAAAGGGTGGGTTCTGGAGATGTGGTGACAGAATTTCTTGACAGATTGAACGAATGAGTTGAATGAGAGATGAGTCGAGGATGATGCCAAGTTAATGGCTTGGGAGACAGGGAGGATGATGGTGTTGTCTACAGCGATGGGAATGCCAGAACAGGGATTGGGTGGGAAGATGAAGGACTTTGTTTTTGCACATGTTAAGTTTGAGCTGTCGGCGGGACATCCAAGTAGCGATGTCCTGTAGGTAGGAGGAAATGTGAGACTGCAGAGATGGAGAGAGATCAAGGCTGGAGAGGGAGATTTGGAAATCATCCACACAGAAGTGGTAGTTGAAGCCACAAGAGGGAATAAGTTCTCCAAGGGAGTGGGTATAGATGGAGAATAGAAGGGGACTCAGAACTGAGCTTTTAGGGGTCCCCACAATTAGAGGATGGGAAGGAGAGGAGGAGCGAGCAAAAGAAACTGAGAGGAGAGGTGGGAGAACCGAGAGAGGAGAGGGTGGGTGAAGGCAAGATTAGATGAAGAAGGTGAAGCCAAGCGAAGGTGTAGAAGAGAGCCATTAAAGAGAAGAGCATCGATAATGTAGGCATAGTGGGGCCAAAGAGAATGAGATGGACAAGGAGGAAATAGGGAAATGCTAAAAAGCCATTAACAGTGCCCAGATATCAGCTAGTGATGCATGCTTTTGGAAAGCATTCTCGCAGTAACAGATTGTTACTATATTACTGGAATCGTGAGGCATACCAGGAAAGAGGGATCTGGACGAGTGTTTTACCGAAGGCGCTATTGCTCAGGGAAAGCAAAAACCAGAGAGTGAGGAAGTCCTTTAAAACAGAGAAGCAGCATTTCTTGGTAGGAATGGGTTGGATAATGCCAGCATATGCCTTGAACACGTTTTGATCTGTGTGGGGTACTGACTGGTTCATTTACTGAAATGTGTGTGTTGCACACAGAGGGGCTCAGTAAATACCGTTGATTGATTGATCAATGATAATTCTCACCTGGTCCTTGGCCCACAGGATAATAGTAATAATAATTATGATATCTGTTAAGTGTTTTCTATGTGCCAGGCACTTTGCTAAGCACTGGAGTAGGTACAAGCGTGGCTCAGTGGAAAGAGCACGGGTTTTGGAGTCAGAGGTCATAGGTTCGAATCCTGACTCCACTGCATGTCTGCTGTGTGACCTTGGGCAAGTCACTTAACTTCTCTGAGCCTCAGTTACCTCATTTGTAAAATGAGGATTAAGACTGTGAGCCCCACGTAGGACAACTTGATCACCTTGTATCCCCCCAGCGCTTAGAACAGTGCTCTGCACATAGTAAGCGCTTAACAAATGCCATCATTATTATTATTATTAAAAGGTAATCGGGTTGGACACAGTCCCTGTCCCCCATGGGGCTCACAGTCTTCATCCCCATTTTACAGACAAGGGAACTGTGGCACAGAGCAGCCAAGTGACTTGCCCAAGGTCACACAGCAGACAGGTGGCAGAGCCAGGATTAGAACCTGGATCCTTCGGTCTCCCAGGCCCGTGCTCTATCCACTAGGCCACGGAGACTCATAATCCAAGAACTGGAGGGAGGGAGGGCAGGAAGTGTGGTGAGGGATGGAAATAATTAAAAAAAAAATAAGAAGAAAGCAAGGATGACAAAGTGAGAGGTGAAGTAGATCCAGTTCTTCCCTAATGTGAGAGTTGCACTGTTGCGAAACCTTGTTGGAAGAAAGTTCGTGCTGTAGCATTCATCCACTCCAGGGCCGGGAAACTCACGCTCTAGTACTCACCCACTCCATGCCAGGAAATTTGGGCAAGAGCACCCACCCATGCCAGCGCTTAGTACAGTGCTCCAGCGCTTAGTACAGTGCTCCAGCACTTAGTACAGTGCTTTGCACATAGTAAGCGCTTAATAAATGCCATTATTATTATTATTATTATTATTATTATTTTAGCACTGGAAAACTCGTACCTTAATACTCACCCATTCCAGGGCCAGGCAGAGGGGCAGGTGAGCATGCATCCAAGTGGTTTCTTCAGTAGTGTAACCTACCAATGCCAAAAAGGCATGTGTTATGTCAATCAGAATTGCCTAGTGGAAAAAAACCCCAGCCTAGGAGTTGGAGGAACTGAGTTCTAATCCCTGCCCTGCCACTTGCCTGCTGTGTGACCTTGGGCAGGTCACTTCAGTTCTCTGTGTCTTAGTTTCCTCAACTATAAAATAATAATAACAGTGGTGTTTGTTAAGCGCTTACTATGTGCCAAGCACTGTCCTAAGCACTAGGGGAGATACAAGGTGGTCAGGGTGTCCCACGTGGGGCTCACAATCTTAATCCCCACTGTACTGAGGCACAGAGAAGTGAAGTGACTTGCCCAAAGTCACACAGCGATAAGTGGCGGAGCTGGGATTAGAACCCATGACCTCTGACTCCAAAGCCCAGGCTCTGTCCACTGAGCCACGCTGCTTCTCTAAAATGGTGATTCAATACTGTTCTCTGTCTTACTAGACTGTGAGCCCCGTGTGGGACAGGGGTTGTGTCCCACCTGATTGATTTGTGTAATAATGATAGCATCTATTAAACACTTACTATGTGGCAAAGCACTGTTCTAAGCGCTGGGGAGGTTACAAGGTGATCACGTTGTCCCATGGGGGGCTCACAGTCTTAATCCCCATTTTACAGATGAGGTAACTGAGGCACAGAGAAGTTAAGAGACTTGCCCAAAGTCACACAGCTGGCAATTGGCAGAGCCGGGATTGGAACCCATGACCTCTGACTCCAAAGCCCGTGCTCTTTTGACTGAGCCATGCTGCGTCTCATCTATCAATCAATCAATCAATCAATCGTATTTATTGAGCGCTTACTATGTGCAGAGCACTGTACTAAGCGCTTGGGAAGTACAAATTGGCAACACATAGAGACAGTCCCTACCCAACAGTGGGCTCACAGTCTAAAAGGGGGAGACAGAGAACAGAACCAAACATACCAACAAAATAAAATAAATAGGAAAGAAATGTACAAGTAAAATAAATAAATAAATAAATAGAGTAATAAATATCTATCCCTGTGCTTAGAACGGTACAGGACACATAGAAACCACTTAACAAATATTGTTTTTTTTTAAAAAAAAAAATCCCCAATAGGCTAATCAATCAGTGGCATTTATTGAGCACTTACTGTGTGCGGAGTACCGTACAAACCACTTGGGAGAGTACAGTACAGCAGAGTTGGCTGATACATTCCCTGCCCATAACAGGCTTTTCAATCTAGATGGCAAGATAGACATTAGAATAAATAAGTGACATATAATTATTGCATGCTAGCCAAGATGTATGTTGAAAACATGCAGCAGTAGCAGAATTGAGTGTCCTCGGCTAAAGGAGGACGCCCTAGGGTCCGGTAGCTGGCAGAATTCCCAATCGCAACCCTCTGGGCAATTCTAAATGGAAGTACTCCATCACTGCTGCTGAATCCAGTGGCAAACCTCCCACTCCCCGGCTGGCCTCGTATTAAACAGTCCCCCTGTAGACTGCAAACTCGTTGTGGGCAGGGAATGTGTCAGTTATATTGTTATATTGTACTCTCCCAAGTGTGTAGTGCAGTGCCCTGCACACTTTAAGTGCACAGTAAATACGATTAAACCAGCCATTTTTGTACTTTTTGTCAAGTAATAATGATAACAATGGTATTTGTTAAGCACGTACTATGTGCCAGGCACTGTACTAAGCGCTGGGGTGGATGCAAGCAAATTGGGTTGGACAGTCCCTGTCCCACATAATAATAATAATAATAATAATAATAATAATAATAATAATAATGGCATTTATTAAGCGTTTACTATGTGCAGAGCACTGTTCTAAGCGCTGGGGAGGTTACAAGGTGATCAGGTTGTCCCACGTGGGGCTCACAATCATAATCCCCATTTTACAGATGAGGTAACTGAGGCACAGAGAAGTTAAGTGACTTGCCCAAAGTCACACAGCTGACAACTGGCGGAGCCGGGATTTGAACCCATGACCTCTGACTCCAAAGCCCGGGCTCTTTCCACTGAGCCCCGCTGGGGCTCACAGCCTCAATCCCCTTTTTACAGATGAGGTAACTGAGGCACAGTGAAGCGAAGCGACTTGCCCGAGGTCATGCCGTAAGCAAGTGGTGAAGCCAGGATTAGAACTCATGACCTTCTGACTCCCAGGCCCGAGCCCTAAGCATGTGGAGCTGCTTGTGTGCCAGTAAGATCACAGTGTTGTTTTTTCCAGTCGTTCTCCCTGCTTTCCATCGATCCTGAAGTGTTTCCCCAAGCCCAGGTCCATTTTGCATCAGCATCAATCATATTTATTGAGCACTTACTGTGTGCAGAGCAGTGTACTAAGCGCTTGGGAAGTACAAATTGGCAACATATAGAGACAGTCCCTACCCAGCAGTGGGCTCACAGTATAAAAGGGGGAGACGGAGAACAAAACCAAACATACTAACAAAATAAAATAAGTAGAATAGACCCCGTGGGCGGCGAAGAACAAGTCCGATGGGACGCTCCAACCCTCAAGGGTACTTTGAAAGTTAGGTTGGTTTGTTTTTTGAAAACTGCCCACAGATAGTTCGTTCTGTCTTCCTCAGTCTGAGTATGCCACTACTGCTCAATAATTTAAATAGAGAATCAGTGTAACAGACTGCAAGCCGCGGGACAGTGTAGTGATGTCAGTGAAGTATCATTATGACAGCCGAACCCATTTTCAGTGTCATTTTTCTTCCTCCTTCTCCGCAGGTACATGTATCATGTTTTAACCAAAAACACCACCGTAACAGATCACAACCGTAACTTATTGGTGGAGACTATTCGTTCTATCACAGAGATCCTTATTTGGGGAGACCAGAATGACAGCTCTGTGTTCGAGTAAGTAGCTTCTTTTTCTTTCTTTTCCCCTCCATCTTTTCTGTTTTTTAAAAAACACATCTCTTCCCTCTTCCTCTGTGCTACTAAAGACCTTCAAGTCCTACGGGTGCCTGAAGGAACAAGGCCTCGTCCATTATTAATTATTTGAATTATTATTATTAACCCTATTTATTGAGCTCTTCCTGAGTGTAGAGCACTGTAATAAGCGCTTGGGAGATAAAGTCTGCAGCGGTTTCTCCAATCATCATCATCATCATCAATCGTATTTATTGAGCGCTTACTATGTGCAGAGCACTGTACTAAGTGCTTGGGAAGTACAAATTGGCAACATATAGAGACAGTCCCTACCCAACAGTGGGCTCACAGTCTAAAAGGGGGAGACAGAGAACAAAACCAAGCATACTAACAAAATAAAATAAATAGAATAGATATTTCTACTGTCATTGCATGGCTTGTCATTTGCAGTGTTCTGATGAGGCTGATGACCACCATTCCTCTCCATCACTTCTATAATCAAGACTGGTTTCAGTGTAAAATCGTTGTGGGCAGGGCATGTGTCTGTGTATTGTTCTATGGTACTCTCCCAAGCGCTTAGTACAGTGCTCTGCACACAGTAAGCACGCAATAAATGCAATTGAGTGAAATGAACGAATTGTGGCTGACCCTACGGTTGTTGGCATTTTGGTGGCAAATGCCTTTTCAGGAGGATGTGGCTTTGTGTCTTTTTTTAGCACTGTGGCATGCATGGTTAAATCACCTATTTTAAAGGAAGGAGAACATCTGAGAATTGGATTAGAATGGAAATGGATTTGAACGTCATGTCTGAACTCCATTTTAGAAAGCAGGCAGTCTGCATGACCTCCAAGAAGAAATTCCTGTAACAGAATCATCATCCTCAGCCCTTACTAGCAAACGTCACCAGTCACTTACTAAGAGAATGAAAAACGATGAATATAAGGGTTAAATTGCTCAGGACTTTAAGCAAGGTTCACGAGGAATGGCCTGGAACAGGTTTCTGAGGAGGAGTATAAAAGTAGTAGGAATTATACTCATTAAGCATCTCCAATATGTACAGCACTGTGCTCTGCTGAGGAGAAGTACAAGGTTCTTAATTAAAAAACTGACACTGGCCCACGGAGGCTCAAAATTTAGAGAGGGAGAAGGTAGACTCCTGGGCAAATACCTAAAGGGTAATTTTTATTTTATTTTTTTCTAAAAAAAGACAACAGTGTGGCCTGATGGAAAATCATGGCCCTGGAAGTCAGAGGACCTGGGTTCTATTCCTGGCTCCCCCATGTGCCTCCTGCGTGGCCTTGGGACACTACATCGTTTCTCTGTGCCTCAGTTACCTCATCTGCAAAATGGGGATTCAACACCCGTTCTCCCTCCTATTTAGATTGTAAGCCTTTGTGTGACAGGGATTGTGTCTATGATCATCTCGTATCTTCCCCCAATGCTTAAAATGGTTCTTAACACATAGTAAGCACTTAACAGATACCACAATGATGATGGTGGTGATTATTACAAGAAATAGCAGTTTGTAGCGGCTATGGGAGAATGAATAGTTCTGAGCCTCCTTTCGGCTCCAGATGAAATTATCATCATCATCAATCGTATTTATTGAGCGCTTACTGTGTGCAGAGCACTGTACTAAGCACTTGGGAAGTACAAATTGGCAACATATAGAGACAGTCCCTGCCCAACAGTGGACTCACAGTCTAAAAGGGGAAATTATCCCGTCCAACTCTTCACTAGAGCATGAGGATTAGCATGGCATAGTGGATAGAGCCCGGGCATGGGAGTCAGAAGGTCATGAGTTCTAATCCCGACTCCACCGCTTGTCTGCTGTGTGACCTTGGGCAAGTCACTTCTCTGTGCCCCAGTTACCTCATCTGCAAAATAGGGATTAAGACTGTGAGCCCCATGTGGGACAGGGACTGTGTCCAACCTGCTAGTGTCCACCCCAGCGCTCAGTACAGCACCTGGCACAGAGTAAGAGTTTAACTAATACCGCAGTTATTATTATTGTTACTAGCATGGGGATTGGGTCCTTGCAAAACTTCCATCTTAGAAAAACTTGATCAGGAGGATTCCCCTATTTCTGTGGGCGCGTCTGCAGATGAACACGCCCTCGTCCTTCCAACACCTGGGTGCACTTTAATCCACACGGACTCGCGTTGGCGGGCTGTGTTCTCGAGTTTCCTACCAATCCCCGGGGCAAAGTGCAAACTGGAAGCATGTGCTTGGGCAGACCTGAGCGTCTAACCTCTTGCTCTGGCTGTTGTTCCCACTGCAGTCTTTTCTTTGTAGAATAAACTAGTTAGAACAGTGCTTTGCACATAGTAAGCGCTTAACAAATGCCATCATCATTATAATTATTATAGAACCGGTGTGGGATTTGTGGCGCTCTTCTCTTCGACATGCCAGGGGCGTGAATGAATACCATGAGCCCTAATGAAACAGTCAGAAATATTTTTATTAAGTAAAAGCACTTCTTCTCCATTACCGGTCTTTTGCTAACATAATTTTGCTTTTAGGAATTAGTTTCAAAAAGCTTATAGATACTGAGATGTGATAATAATGATGGTACTTGTTAAGTGCTTATTATGTTCCAGGCACTGTTCTAAGCGCTGGGGGTAGATACACGGTAATCAGGTTGGACACAGTCCACATATGGGGCTCACAGTCTTAATCCCATCACAAATACCATCATTATCATTCGTACTACAGTGCCTGGTCAGAGTAAGCACTTCAAAACCATTTAAAAAAAAAAAAAGGCAGGACATCTCTTTAAAACCACGACACAAGTTACACAGTTGCCACGTGTTAAGCACTGTAGCAAGTTACGGATTTGCTACGATGTTAAGCGTTCTCATTCAACTGCCTTACTATCGAAGGCCGCCCGGTTAGGCGTGGGACTAAGATCACCATGTATATGTTTGTACATATTTTTTTACTCTATTTATTTATTTATTTATTTTATTTGTACATATCTATTCTATTTATTTTATTTTGTTAGTATGTTTGGTTTTGTTCTCTGTCTCCCCCTTTTAGACTGTGAGCCCACTGTTGGGTAGGGACTGTCTCTATATGTTGCCAATTTGTACTTCCCAAGCGCTTAGTACAGTGCTCTGCACACAGTAAGCGCTCAATAAATACGATTGATGATGATGATGATGATGAATCCCCATTTTACAGATGAGAGAACTGAAGTCCAGAGAAGTGAAGTGACTTGCCCAAAGTCACACAGTCAACAAGTGGCAGAGGCAGGATATGATTGCCTGATTTTGGGCAAGTCACTTCATTTCTCTGTGCCTCAGTTACCTCATCTGTAAAATGGAGATTAAGACTATGAGCCCCACGTGGGTCACAGAATGGGTCCAACCTGATTAGTTGAACTACCCCAGTGCTATGTACAATACTTGGCACATAGTGAGTGCTTAACTAATACAGTAATAGAAAACAGCCCAAACTTGTCCTCTTTCATTGCTTGCTGGTGGTAAATTTGAGAGCAATAGGTACCCTGATCTGTGTGCTACATATGTGAAAAGATTGCTCATTTTTTTTTCCTCATTGTGTTATGTGGATTAGGAAACATGTATTGAAATGTGTATGAATCGAGGTCATACAGTGGTAGTACACCATTTTAATTGCTCGTTCTCTAACTCTATTCCAGCTTTTTCCTGGAGAAGAATATGTTTGTCTTCTTCCTGAACATCCTGCGTCAGAAATCCGGTCGTTATGTCTGTGTTCAGCTACTGCAGACCTTGAACATCCTCTTTGAGAATATCAGTCACGAGACCTCACTGTGTAAGGATGCTTTTTTCGATATTTAAGAGAATCAAGCACTTGGGGCGTGCAGCTTTTACCGGTGGTTTTTCTCAACCTCCCCTTCTAGACTGTGAGCCCGCTGTTTGGTAGGGATCGTCTATATATGTTGCCAACTTGTACTTCCCAAGCTCTTAGTACAGTGTTCTGCACACAGTAAGCGCTCAATACATACAATTGAATGAATGAATGAACCTCAAATACTAATGCCTGGTTCAGAACCCTGGGGACGAAGAATTATTCAAGCCACTAATGGATGACTCACGGATAAAGAACACTGACAAGTACTTTCTTTAGATGAATCTGAGGAGAAACATGCTTATTTGGGTTGCCTCCTGGCTTTGCATCTTGTATATTTCCTTATAGGTCCTGGATGATGGTCAAAGTAAATGATTAGAGCAGGGGTTTTCAGCTTTTTTTTTTTTTTTTAGAAACCATACCCTAGCAGGCTCAAAGTTTCATCTGAAGTATTCCTTTTCCCTTGCTGTCACACTCCCCACTATCTTCCACTCTTTATTGTTATTACCGTGTTTGTTAAGCACTTACTATGTGTCAAGCTCTGTTATAAGCACTGGGGATAGATACAAAGTAATCCGGTTGGGCACGGTCCCCGTCCCACATGGGGCTCACAGTCCAAGTCAGCGGGGAGGAGGATTTAACCCCCATTTTACAGATGAGCAGGTGAACAGGGAAGCCTCTGTCACGGCAACCTCGGTCCGTGGGCCCCTGGAGTTGGCAGTCTCAGGGCTTTATCTCTGCTTCCTGCGCTGAACTGTGGGAAACCGGCCGTAGTAGCAGCTTCGTTTTCCTCCAGCTCTGGCTCTTGCTGTTCTTCATCTTATAGGGCTACCTGGTGTTCTTATATCATTAGAGCTCTGCACCCAGTGAGTGATCAATAAATGCCATTGATTGATTGATCAGGAAGCCCAGCAGAAAGCAGCTCAACAGCCTCAGGAAACGTGCCTGCTGTTCATCATCATTGAGCGCTTAACTGTGTACAGAGCGCTGTACTAAGCGCTTGGGAGAGTACAGGACAACAGAGTGGGTAGACATGTTCCCTGCCCACAACAAGCCCCTACAATACTTGGCAATATCTCGTAGGGTATTTGATCCTCTGATGGAAAACATCCAGATTAAAGGAATATAATGAATGCATCATTGTTCTAGAGAATCTGTACTGATTTTTCTGTACTGCACTGCTGATATGGTGTATGCCCATTTGTGAAGGTTCGGTGCTTGCATTTGTGGTCCTGAGACATAAGGGAATAATAATAATAATAATAATAAGCCAGTATTGGAGCCTTAAAATGCTATCCCTGTGGCCTGAAAGAGTAACTCTACTCTTAAAAGGGAAAAGTTTATTTTGTTCTCTTGAGCAGATCAAGGCCTATTATTATTATCTAATGTCCTTTAGAGTAGCTCGTTGTGGGCAGGGAATATGTCTGGAAATTTTGTAGTATTGTGCTCTCCTAAGCGTTTAGTACAGTGCTCTGCCTATGGTAAGCTCTCAATAAATACCATTGATTGGTTGTTGACTGATTGATGTAGTTGGCCAAGGGAGTACAGTTCACGGTCGGGACTTGCTGGAGGAGAAATAACCTCCCTCTGCTCCCCTCCTTTGCTCTATTTGGCCAAATGGAAGAGGTGATTATAGTATATCTACCCCAGCAGTGCTTAATACAGTGCTTGGCACATCGAACACGCTTAACAAATACCACAACAATGAGATCCAGTACCCAGGAAGCGGTGAACCACTCTGCCCTCTTTCAGGCCCATTGATGAGATGCCAAAGGCATGTGTCTGTTGTGTGACCGTGGGCAAGGCACTTAACTTCTGCGTGCCTCAGTTCCCTCATCCGTAAGATGAGGATTAAGACTGTGAGCCCCATCTGGGACAGAGACTGTGTCTGACCTGATTAACTTGTATCTCCCCCGGTGCTTAGAGTGGTGCCTGGCACATAGTAAGCACATAAGTAACTTATTTATTTCCCTCTAGACTGTGAGCACACTGTGGGCAGGGAATGGACTGTCTATCACTGTGTTGTACTTTTCCTAGCTCTTAGTACCGTGCTCTGTACACAGTGAGCACTTAATAAATCCGATTGAATGAATGGATGGATGAGTAAAAATCCCAGTGTTGATGCCAGGATTGCTGGGAGGGTGTGGCATTCTGCTCCACTTTTTCCTTGCTTACACAAGTCCATTATGTAGCCTGGCATTCTTGTCGTGTGAGTGTCTCGAGGGCAGGGACTGCGTTTATCACTCCCGGGGTACTGGCCCAAATGTTTAGTACAGTGTTGAGCACACGTTAGGTGTTCAGTAAATACTTTTGATTGGATGGAGAATACCTTTCACAGATCTAAGTCAGCCGTCAGTACATTTTTCAGTGCTGAGGGGGCATAATCAGACTCAACATTTGAAAAGCCCGGAAAAAAACCAGTGTTTTCTAAAATAGGCATGTAGGATTGTCACTAAAAGTTTCAATACATTGTCTAGCACTTTCTACGAATACTGTAATTTGCTCTCCTTTGCCAGTGTAGAAGCCTCTCTAATTGCTGTATTGGTGCCAGTCAGTAATGATAATTGTGGTATTTTTTAAGTGCTTACTGTGTGCCAGGCGCTGTACTCAGCGCTGGGGTGGATACAAGCAAATTGGGTTGGACACAATCCCTGTCCCACGTGGGGCTCACAGTCTAATTCCTCATTTTACAGATGAGGGAACTGGGGCACAGAGAAGTGAAGGGACTTGCCCAAGGTCCCACAGTAGACAAGTGGTACAGTCGGGATTAGAATTTATGACCTTCTGATGCCCGCGCTCTGTCAACTACACCATGCTGCTTCTCAATCTATCAGTGGCATTTATGGAGCGCTTACTGTGTGCCGACCACTGTACTAAGCGCTTGGGAGAGTACAATGTAACAGAGTCAATAGGTTCCCCACCCACAACAAGCTTTCAGTCTAGAGGTGTGGGAAGGGAGATATTTCTTGGGAGACTTGATCTCATTTGCATTACCAGAGTGGAAACTTCTCAGCAAGGGGGTGAGGAGTTTCCGGCCAAATGACATTTAGGGGAAGAAAACTTGGCAGGAGTTTGGGCCACAGGGGGCTTTGGGGAGAAGAGACAGGGCAGCGAGAGAGTTCCCTCAGCCTTGTATGTTATCCTCCTTCCTGGATCCACATCATCATCATCAATCGTATTTATTGAGCGCTTACTATGTGTAGAGCCCTGTGCTACACACTATACTCCCCTCTGTCTTCCCTCTCAGACCCTCTCTCCTGCTATCAGCTGCTGCTGCTACTACTCCCCCCGCTAGACCACCGCAGTTTCCATGGCAGTTCTCTGCTCTTCTATCCATCCATCCATCCATCAGTGGTATCTATTGAGCGCTTACTAGCATCTAAGCACCCCCCAACCCAAATTTTCCCCAGCACTCTTTCCTTTTAGTGGAATCCTTAGTTTGAACATCATCCTGACGTGACACATTCTGAATGAGAAGTGCTTCAGTGGCTATTCCAAATGATCTTATACCTAAAATTAGAGTTGTCTAATGGGCGGCATTATATTCATTTACTTGTCAGATATAGTCTCATGCATTTTTGTTCTTGGGGTAAAGAAAAAGAGAAATTACAGAAAGAAGTAATCTATTGTTTTTTCTTCCAGATTATTTGCTGTCTAATAACTATGTAAATTCTATAATTGTCCACAAATTTGACTTTTCCGATGAGGAGATTATGGCCTATTATATATCATTCCTGAAAACACTGTCACTAAAACTCAACAATCACACTGTCCATTTCTTTTACAATGAGGTAAGCCTTTTCTATGGAAGTAGAACTTAACTTGCATTAAATCAGAAACTTAGATATAACTGAAAATTTAATGATCTCCTGAAAGCCGGCACTAAGTGGAATAACAATAGGTGTGCCTGTCTTTTGAAAAGTCTCCTAGTTTTGTGTGTTACATTTTAAATTCAATCCTCATTGCTCTGTTAGGAAAATAAGAGGTTATACATTTCAGTGGTCCTGCCAGGGCTGTAAAAATGTGCTATGTATTGAGAGTTGTTTTGTTAAAAAGCGCTCTTGGATTTAACTGCCAAGTAGTCATGTTTTGGGAACTTTGAAATTTGTAATGCAAAGTTGAGAATTTGGAGCAAATTAAAGTGACCCTAAAAACCAGATTTACTTCTTGGATGAATCTGAGATTAAATTTTGTCTCTAGGATGTTTTGGTGTAGATAAATCCATCACAATAGCTCATGTTGTTATGAAATATTTTGTAAAAATGTAGAAACTGTAGAAACTTTTCATGAGAATCGAACGGCTGTGATTTTGTAAACAGCGTTAAAAAATGATTTTTAAAAGTCCCATTTTTATCAGACACCCAGTTAAAATGTGTTTTCCTTCGTAGTTACCCCACCATGGGGTCTATCAGGCTACCTATTTATTCCGTTATTTTCTTTTGTTTATCAGTCGTATCTACAGTCCTACTGTACCTAGTGTATGTTTGGCAACCTGCGTCCAGTTGTCTGGACCCCTTGATGGGAGGGAAAATGTATTGTGTGTTCCCAATGTCCATTTCATTGCCCTCACACATTGATGCTGATAAATTCAATTAAAGACTAAAGCCGAATAACTTGTACAGAAATAAAAATGAAGTTATTCATTGTCGTATTTATTGAGCACTTACTGTGTGCTGAGCACTGTCCTAAGCCCTTGGAAAGTACTATTCAGCAACAAATAGAGACAATCCCTGCCCACAACGGGCTCAAGTTATTCACAGTTTAACAGGAAGCCAGTTGAAGAAGAAGCATTCCATATTTTGTAACGGTGTATAAAATCTAACCTCATTTAGCAACGTAGTTTTGGCCCTGAAACAGTACTGTTTTACCGCTAATAACTTTTGAGCCCTCTACTCGATAGCCGGGATGCCGAGGCATATGAAGAAGCAATTCCTACCCTTGCATTTCCATTATGAACCAGAGCTTAGAAGTCGGTGAGTCAGTGGGAAATAGGGAATTAGAGTCCTTTCATCTACGAGAGAGACAAGATTTGAGAACCCCAGTCCCCGTAACGCAGTGGTTCATAAAACCCATTTCAGAAGGGTTGGGTGTACCCTCTCTAGACTGTAAGCTCCTTGTAGGCAGGGAACGGGTCTTCCAACCCTGTTGTATGGTGCTCCTCCAAGCGCTTAGTACAGTGCTCTGCGGACAAAACGTGCTCAGTAAATACCATCGATTGATCTGAATTGACTCTGGCTCTCAGTCATTTATTGAGCGCTTACTGTGTGCAAGGTGCTGTACTAAGCACTGGGGGGGAATACTCGTGCAGCTCTGATTTGGAGTGGGAAGCAGCCTTAAATCAGAGGTTTGGCCAGCCTCTGTGGCAGTGTCAACACCATCTTGCTGCCCTTCCTGGAGAGTTTTGCTGATTAAGTAAAATAATATATATATATATATATATATATATATATATATATATATGTATCATCAATCATATTTATTGAGCACTTACTGTGTGCAGAGCAGTGTACTAACCGCTTGGGAAGTACAAGTTGGCAACATATAGAGACAGTCCCTACCCAACAGTGGGCTCACAGTCTAAAAGGGGGAGACAGAGAACAAAACCAAACATACTAACAAAAAAAAAAAAAATATATATATATATATATATATATATATATATATCCAGCCCCAATTTCCCCTAAGCTAGGGCCAACTATGTTTCTCTTTGTGCCACCTTGCTGGTGTCATCAGTCAGTCAGGGTTTATGGAGCACTTACTCTGCAGAGAGTACTGTACTAAGCACTGGGAAGAATAGGAAGACACAATCCCTGCCATCAGGGAGTTTTAAATCATGCCCAGGAGACAGACCCTAAAGTAAATTACAGATAGGGAAAGCAACAAAAATGGATACATGAGTGCTGTGGGTAGATGGAATGGGGTGACAACCAAAATGCTTGAGGGGTAAGCAGTAGGGTTTTTTTTTTGTTTGTTTTCAGTGGTATTTGTTAAGTACGTACTGTATGCCAGGCACTGTACTAAATGCAGATAGAAGATAATCGGGTTAGACACAGTCCCTGTCCCACATGGGGCTCACAGTCTGTCAGAGGGAGGGGGATTTAATCCCCATTTTACATACGAGGTAACTGAAACACATAGAAGTTAAAGTGACATGCCCAAAGCCATTCAGCTGAAAAGCAGTAGAATCGGGGTTGGAACCCAGGACTTCTGATTCCCAGGCCCAGCCCCTTTGTACTGGGCCTCACTGTGATATAGAAGAGGGGGAGAGTGGTGGTCTGCCAATGGGAAGGGCGAGGGAGTTCCAGGCGTGAGCAAGAGATTGAGGAGACTCGAGAGTGAGGCGTAGTGACTGGACTGGATTTAGAGGAGTGAATAATAATAATAATGTTGGTATTCGTTAAGTGCTTACTATGTATCAAGCACTGTTCTAAGTGCTGGGGTAGGTACAAGGCAATTAGGTTGTGCTACATGGGGCTCACAGTCTGAATCCCCATTTTACAGATGAGGTAACTGAGGCACAGAGAAGTTAAGTAACTTGCCCAGAGTCACACAGCTGACAAGTGGCGGAGCCGGGATTAGAACCCACGACCTCTGACTCCCAAGTCCGGGCTCTTTCCAGAAGTGGGTGGGCTGGATTGTGGTGGGAGAGGAGTCAACATCAGTAGGGGTGAGAAAGCTGATCGCTTTAAAGCTGACACAGAGGAGTTTCTGCTTGATGTGGAGATCCATTTGCATTTTTGAGTGGGGAGATGTGCACAGAATTATTTTTGTAGAAAAACGACCTCAGCAGTAGAGTGAAGTCTGGACTGGAGAAGGGAGGGGCTGGAAGCAAGGGAGTTCAGCGTAAAATAATCTGGGGGGAGAGGAAAGGGCAGATTCTGGAGATGTGAAAATAGAACTGACCGAATGAATGGGTGAGTTGAAAGAGAGGGATGAGTCTAAGACAATGCCATATAATGCTTGAGACAGGGAGAGTGATGGGAATATCTCCCATCTACTGTGATGGGAATGTCGGAAGAAGGAGAGGTTTTGGGTTGAAAGGCGAAGAGTTCAATTTTGAATATGTTGTTTGAAGTATCAGCAGGAATCCGAATGGAGATGTCCTTGAAGCCTGGAAGAAATTCAGGATTGCAGGTTGGGAGAGAGGTCAGGGCTGAAGAGGTGGATTTGGGAGTCACCTGCATGGAGTGGGAGTTGAAGACCACCTGTAATGTCATACCTGGCCAGCTGTCAAGACAGTTGTTGTCTGACAGTGGACAAGCATTACAGGAAGCAAAAATCAGAGATTTGGTCAGTTTCCCCCTACCCCTGCCCGGTGAAGTTTGACCATTTGTTCGCAGCTGTTCGATAAATCTAGTTGAAGCAGGAGACTTTTCAGGTCATATACTTCCTCTACCTCCTGCCAAGGGCCTCCTTTGCCCTAAATCAATCATACGTATTGAGCGCTTACTGTGTGAAAACCACTGCACTAAGTGCTTGGGAGAGTGTGATATAACAGAGTTGGTAGACACATTCCCTGCCCACAAGGAGCCAACAGTCTAGAGGAGAAAAGAATGTTGACCCCTCCATTACTCCTGATTAGTGAATGTCCTAAAGCCCTCACACCACCTGTGTGTAGAAATCTGTAATTTATTTATTTACTTATTTACATTAATGTCTGTCTCCCCCTCTAGACTGTGAGCTCACTGTGGGCAGGAATGTGTGTTTGTTGTTATATTGTACTCTCCCAAGTGCTTAGCACTTGGTTCCTGACTCAAGGCTTCTGGGCACATCCTGTCTCTGCTCCTGTTTCCACGGGGCTTTTGACAAAAATACCTGAAGACTTAACTCCTGGGCAAGGAGTGGACTGTAGTGGTGGTATTTTGCACGCCATCCTCCCCATAGCCGATTTCCCCTTGAGGCCCGGAGTGTAGCAAAGCAAATAAGCTGGTAGGGCTGCAGCTTATTGTGAAGCGCACAAAGGAGATTCAAGTTTAGATCCCCTCATGGCAACACCACAAGCCATCAGCCACTGTGGTGTTTGCTGCCGATGTCTGCCGGCTGTTTTTCAGGATTCCCGTTGAGCCCGTCCACCATGCGAGACAACCTAGGTGGTTCACGATGGACGCGTTCATCACTGGTGGCGTAGCCCCAGCAGACAGTCCCCTAAACTCTAACCGCTGCCCCCCTGCCCCCTCAAATCCCACCCTAGTGAGACGTGAATTGGACTTTTGGCGGCAAGAACGTGGCTCAGTCCTATGGAGAATCGACGGTCTCTTGATGTCGCTAGGCCTGGAACTCATGCTGTCTTCCCTCATTACTATCATCAGTGTGTACAGTCCATTCTGATGAGGATGAGGAGTGCTTCCAGGAGGACCTAGACTGTGTCATCATGGCAATCCAGCTGAAAGGCAGGCTCGTTTTCTTAGGCCACATCAGTCACGACTTTGAGTCCTGGTCCGAAATCTTAGGTAGAGCAAGCAAACAGCCCTCTTCTTCATTATATAGTTGCAAGCCTTCAGTTGGTCTTCTAGTCTTTAAGCTCACTGTGGGCAGGGAATGTGTCTGTCCGTTCATTCAGTTGTACTTATTGAGGGCTCACTGCGTGTAAAGCACTGTGCTAAGCACTTGGGAGAGTACAATATAACAACAAACACACATTCCTGCCCACAGTGAGCTCACAGTCTAGAGGGGGAGACAGACATTAATGTAAATAGATAAATAAATTACAGATTTCTACATATGTACTTTGGGGATGAGGGGAGGATGGATGAAAGAGCAAGTAAGAGTGGCGCAGAAGGGAGTGGGAGATGAGTAGAGGAGGGCTTCTTGGAGGGGCTGTGCCTTCAATAAGGTTTTGAAGTGGGAGAGAGCGATTATCTGATATGAGGAGGGAGGATGTTTCGTGTCAAAGGTAGGATGTGGGTGAGAGGTCAGCGGTGAGATAGACGAGTTGGAGATACAATGAGATGGTTAGCATTAGAGGAACGCAGTTTGTGGCTTGGGTTGGAGTGGGAGAGTAGCGAGGTAGCAGAATGGAGTATGGACTAGGGTGGGGAGAGAGAGGAGGTAGGGAGGTCTTCAAGGAGGCTGATGCAGTGTAATCAAAGCAGGACAGGATAAATGCTTGCCTTAATGTAGTAGCAGTTTGGTCAGAGAGGAAGGGCAGATTTTGGCGATGTTGTGAAGGTAGAACTGACAGGATTTAGTGATGGCTTGAATACGTGGGTGGAACAAGAGAGAGGAGGCAGGGGTAATGCCAAGGTTACGGGTTTGTGACACAGGAAGGATGGTGGTGCCTTCAACAGCAGTGGGAAAGCGAGCAGGAAGACGTTGTCTACCAACACTGTTGTAATGTGGTCTCCCGAGCACTTAATATAGTGCTCTACACACAGTCAGCCCTCAACAAAAACCATTGATTGATCAGTTTTTCTCAAACACCGTGTTCCAGCTACCAGAAAAACCTAAAACCACATGGATGTGCCTATCACTGGCCTCTAATATGTGATTGTAAAGTGGCTTGAGAGACAGGGTGATCATGTATTTTGGGAGAGAAACAAGCAGGTTGTCTGACCCTCATCATGTGGCCAGCTGAATGAGATCTGACTTAGCCATTATAAGGCACCTCTGAAGAAGCCCCTCCTGTGAGCTTTGGCTGTGGATACCACCAGTCATAAGCCAGCTTTCTGAATGGATTGGGCCCTCGATTCATTCTCATCTCAAAACCGTGCTGTTCTGGAGACCAAAATGGCCATTATTCAAGGAGGCCAAAGTCAACACGGCTGTAATCATTTGGCTCTTGCCCAGCGAAAGCACCAAGAGCAGTCCGGTGACAAAGGCAGTGGGGCCAAGCAGCTGCCGGTGACCTTGCATTATCAACACCGAGTAAGTATCGACAACAGGAACCCCGCCGAGGCGGGAGAAACAAAACAAGTGACCTACTAGCACACCCTGGAGCTGCCACAGGCCTGATTGCCAGATGAAGAAGGGGTGGATGGCGAAACCTGGCAAAAGCTGCAGGCAACAGTGGTCACTCGGGACAACAAGTTTTCCAGATGAGGTAGTTGAGGCCCAGAGAAGTTAAGTGACTTGCTCAAGGTCACACCGCAGACAAGTGGCGAAGCTGGGATCAGAACCCGGGTCCTTCTGACTCTCACGCCCATGTTCTCTCTACTAGGCCACATGGCTCCTAAAATGTGCTAAAAAAAATTCCGTCTGGGCAGTGTGCTTTGACAAAATGCTGTGATGGGTGACAAAATACTGACCCGGCCAAGGTGTCGTTTGGAAAGCAGAACATCAGCCTTGGAAAGAGAGGGGAGTAGGCTCAAT
Organism: Tachyglossus aculeatus; assembly: GCF_015852505.1. Lineage (NCBI taxonomy): Eukaryota > Metazoa > Chordata > Mammalia > Monotremata > Tachyglossidae > Tachyglossus > Tachyglossus aculeatus. The sequence continues at coordinate 76,242,151 of NC_052086.1, forward strand.
GGCAAAGATCAACATCTACCACGCTGTGGTCATCTCAGCATTGTTGCGTGGCTTTGAGGAGTGTACAACATACCGTAACATATAAAATCACTCAACCGATATCATTTGAGCTGACTGAGGTGGATCACCGGCATCCAGTGGCAAGATTGCAGCTCAGAAAGGGAGATTCTGCTGCAGGGTGGAGTCATAGGGATGATGAAAGCTCAGCTGTGATGGTATGGTCACCCACAGTGACTGTATGGTAGAATAATAATGATGAGCCCACTGTTGGGTAGGGACTGTCTCTATATGTTGCCAATTTGTACTTCCCAAGCGCTTAGTACAGTGCTCTGCACATAGTAAGCGCTCAATAAATATGATTGATGATGATGATGATGATGATGATGATGATGATGATGGTACTTGTTAAGCGCTTACTATGTGCCAGTCACTTTTCCAAGTGCCGGGATATATACAGGTTGATCAGGTTGGACACCGTCCGTGGCCCACATGGAGTTCATACTCTTAATCCCCATTTTACAGATGAGGGAACTGAGGCACAGAGACATTAAGTGACTTATCCAAGGTCACACAACAGACTTGTGGTGGAGGTGGGATTAGAACCCAGGTCCTTCTGACTCCCACGGTTGTTCTGTATTCACTAAGCCATGCTGCCTTTAAGGAGAGCTCAGAGCTGGGCATGATCCAAAATGGCTAGAGGAAATGGTACAAGGAGGTACTTTACTGAAGGCTTCCCTCAGGGTGTGCTCCTTTTCTGGAGAGCTCAGTGGCCCAAGACAATTTCTTCTAGTATCAAATCTCCAATTCTTCCATTCAGATTTTTGGGAACCAGTGCACTGTCAAGGGAAAACACGCTAGGAGACAGGTGGTTTCAAGTGATGTGGGGCAACTCGTTGTGAGCGGGGATTGTCTCTCTTCATTGCTGTATTGTACTTTCCAAGTGCTTAGTACAGAGCTCTGCACACAGTAAGCACTCAATAAATACGACTGAATGAATGAATGAACCCTTGCTGACCCAGTCTAGGGGGATGAAGAGTCCAGTACATTTTGGTGGGGCAAAGTCTGCACCTCTTGGGAATTGGGGATATCCCAGGAGAGATTTCAGAGTCAATTTATTATTTTTATTCATCATTAAAGACTCATTATTTGATGTTTGTCCCTCTTCAGGTGATGTAGAACTTAAAAGACTAGAGGAGACTTCATTTCACACGCAATACACATAGGTTGGCCTCTCTACTTTGAAAATGGCAGAACACCATGTTGACAGTTGTGTGGCTTAGGAAGCTATGGCCTGATTTTGTTCGCTAGCCTGTTCTCAAATAGAAATCCAAAGAAGATCATTGAATCATTTCTGTCAAAAGATTTTAATTATTAAGAGGTTACTAACCATAGGTTTTTTTTTGAAAACGATAAATTATAAAGAAGAAAAAAAGAAGTGAACATCTGTAAGCTCTTTGTAGGCAGGGAATGTGTCTTATTGTTATATTGTATTCTCCCAATTAGTACAGTGTTTTGCACTCAGTAAGTGCTCAATAAATACGGTCAATTGAATGAATGAATGCTTAACATCACCGGTTTGTTGCTTTGCCTTTAAGCACGTTGTAAAAGTCTTGTAGAATCTTCCGAAAATTGATCTTAGTCTTAAATGCTTTGTCAAGAGCATCAGATATGTGGTGTGAATGGGTTCTTCACCTCTGTCTTTTCTGTCCTGACATTAAAATTGAAATTCTAAAACCTTTAGCATTCAGTAGTTGTGTTTCTCTTTATTGTATTTGTTCTGTTTGTTGTATTTCACCACGATTATTTTCTAAGTGTTCTTGTAAAATTATGATTTGCCAGAAGAGGGTGTCAGGTTATGTAGTTTCTTACACAACCAGGACTCTGGTTTAGTTTATCTAATAATTAGTCTATGGTAGGTCTTAAGTCTACCAAGTGTATAGAGGACTAATGATTTAACATCTGAAAAATATATATTTAGGTGGAGATGGTTATTTTAGAGCACACAATTATCTATTTGAAGTTGCATTACTAGGTGGGGATTTTCCCCTGCAAGTTAATATTAACATCGTTTTTTCCGCAAAGCATTTCTAATGATATACCTTGAGTCTTTTCTGATAGTTTGTCATTTTTGTTTTCTCTTTCGTATTTCAGCATACTAATGACTTTGCCCTGTACACGGAAGCTATTAAGTTTTTTAATCACCCAGAAAGCATGGTTAGAATTGCAGTAAGAACTATAACCTTAAACGTCTATAAAGGTAAGTGTTTCTCCAATTCATCTCCACAGTACTTAGTTTCTGACCCAAGTCCCATACTTCTTTTCCAGTCACTCTCTGGAAGGTAACTATTAGCTTATTTCAAGGCTAGTGTATTGACCAGATACCCAGGAAAAGGTTACTTGTATCGATCGTTTGTGATTATTACAGATTCATAAAGCTACTCTGTAATATACAGTGCAGGAGTATCTGAAATGTGTAAATCTAATGCTTGCACCTTGTTGTTTATTAATCCGTGTATTTCACATAATGCAATTTTTAAAAATTCAGCATTTAGAATTCGTAGTGGGTATATGGCTACAATGAAGTTATTTCTGAAATAACTTAGCTTCATTGCTGGATTTTCTTGACTATGTAGCTTCCTCTAATTCGAAACTGGTCCCTGATTTCTGTGTTCCAGATATTCATAGCCACTAGAGGGAAGCAGAATATCGTACTAGTGGATTTATGTTGTTTTATCCTAATAGAGTAGTCTGGTATATCAGGATGGGCGTCTAACATGTTGAACCTCAATGCAGGAGAAGAAACAGCATAGAACACAACATCAGAATGTGTTACCAACAAGCGCTCCGTACACACCGGCTTCAGCCGTGAGGTTGCAAGGATTACAGTCCATATTTGGGAAGTCCTTTGAGATTTTTGCCTTGAAAGGCCTGGCCTCGATGTTGTCCAATAGTCAGGGGAGAAGGTCACATGAAGACCCATGACAGGACTGACTCCGGGCTAAAATCTGAACAGTGTGAGCGTTGTTTCGGTGCCCTTGCTAGGATGTCGGTTAAAAAGTTGCAGTAAAACACATCATCAGTTTTTAAGGATTACAATGCACGTTTTTAAGGATTACAGTGCACTTTCATAAAGATGCAAATGCAAGCAAAAACCAAAAGTTGAGGACAATGAAATGACTCGGATTTCCATTAAAAATGCATTTCAGCTCCAAATGTGTTTAATGCTGAACTTAGAGGATGTGGAAATCTTCCCCTACGTGATGCACACCAAGAAAAAAAGCCACATTGTTCTGATCGCAAAGCCACTGAGACGGCCCCTTGTTTTAAGTTACCTTATGGCGCCGGCATTTATGCCATCAACTGTTACAAGTGCTCTCTATGCTGATTGAGCGTCAGTTGATGGGGTGGCGGTGGGTGTTCATTACTTATCAAGTCCCGGCATGTAGTTACACAACACTAGTTTGCACGGGTTTCTTTCAGCGGCCACCACGATTTATGGGCTTTAAGCTTGAACTAAAATTTCGATTTAGGCACCCCTTAATCTCACGGTGGTCACGGGGTGAGAGGAGGTCTTGGTTACAGCAACATCTCCGTCAGAGAATGTAAACCAACCGGCAGATACTGGTCATGCCCCTTACCTAGTTTTGCATGTCTGACTGTAAGCCCATTTCTTCACAATTATCTTATCTTTCCCATTATGAGGCTAGTTGGTTAAGACTCCCTTCCTTTTCCTCTCCTCCTCCCACCCCCATTTTTCCTTCTTTCCTTCTTTCCCACCCATTTTAAAAATCGGGAGCAATTTTGTTTGAGGTTAAGCATTGTTAATTGTTAATGATGCGATTCTTGCTGCCAAAAGTTTTGAGCATCGCATGTGAGAAAATTATTTAAGCGAACATTTAAACCAAACGTTGGCTCAATTCTAGGCGTGTAAAGTTTCTTCCTCTGTCAGAGAAAAATGAAGGGTGTTTTGTGATCCAAATTAAAGCTTGCTTAGAATGTTGAATTTTGGGGTTTCCAATAGCTGACTTAGAATAAAGAAAATCATAGCCGAGGTTTCGTGATTCTCTTGCTGTCCATTTGCACTTGTTCTCTTCTAACCTGTGTCTTTAAGTTTAGATGCTTCCTGCCTTAGCTATTTAACCTTTTGGGCGGATCTCTCCATCCCAGTTCCTAATCCTGTTAACTGTTGTCTGTTTTTGCCCTTCCTTCAATGATGATTCCTGTGTTCCTTATTGCAGTGTCATGTAAGTTATTGACCCCTCTTCACTTTCAGCATTATTGCTTTATTTTTATGTGTAAATAGAGAATGTGCTTGATGATGATCTAGTTTTCTGCATTTGTTTAGCCCAATTTTGATGTAGAGACAGATTTATAAATAGTTTACACCGATAATATCCAATGAGGTTAATTTATCATGCCCATGTAAAGATATCACATGAACTGCCTCCAGAGAGACATTTCATGAGCAGGAGAGGTATTTGTAGGAAAAATTCAGAATAAAATGATAAAGCTCTTTGCCTTGGAAAAAAATTTTGGACGCTTGGAATTTTCTTCTCTTCTGTAAATCTTTTTAGTGGATAACCAGCCTATGCTTCACTACATCCGAGATAAAACCGCCGTCCCTTACTTCTCCAATTTGGTCTGGTTTATCGGGAGCCACGTGATAGAACTTGATGACTGCGTGCAGACAGACGAAGAGTAAGTAGACTTTTTCATGTGGTCCTTGTTAGGGGAAAAGTGCCACTAGGCTGGGAAGAAATAAGATACCCTGGATTCTTCATGGCCCCATTTCCATTCAGTGAAAAACAAGTCTGGTAAATTAGCTGACCTGCTGTCTCCTTCCCAGCCTCTACAGGCAACCACAACATTAGATTTTCCTAAAAATAAAAGAGTGAGGAAATAGCTTTATGCCCCATCCCTTAGATACTCGTGAAGAGTACAGTTTTAAGGGGCGATGCAGATTTGGCATTCTAGGCAATCTCAGGAATTTAACCTTTAGACAGCATACACCCGTCAAACAAATGGAGTGCCTTGCTGACAGGCAGATCAGCTGCATAACTGGTTTTCACAGAAGAGGCCTCTTGTTGGAGGGGAAAGGGTGTTCATTCATCGTTGGAGATGACTGTGAACTTGGCGGCGATTGATGGGAGGGAAGAGACGGCTTTAATGCCAGCTCTCCTCTCCATGTCAATTCCAGCATTTTAACGACACTAGATTTATGGCTCTCTCCAACCCTGGATCTTGGGAGCTGAGAAATTGTGCCTCACTGGCTGGTGGCCACTGTTGTGAAATAACTTCCACAGCTAGCCGGGAGCCGGTCTTTGTTTGCACTTATTGTACCTTTTTTAATTGTCAGTGTTTACTTGAAAACCTCTCAGGATAGTGGCTGGGATTCTGTAGCTTCTGAAAGCCGTTGCATAAAACCTCCTGGGACATCAGCATTGTTTGCCGTGGCAGGCAGTGCATAATCCCTGGGAGATGTTTATTCCCTGTCGTTGGGGGCCAAGTTTTGCAAAATTGGAGGAGACAATTTGGGCATCTCTTCTATAGCGGCCAGCCTGAGACCCAGATGGCAGTCTACTAAAATAGGCAGAACTCAATGTCCTCAATCTAATGTAGTATCGGTTTGGGGTAAGGGAGCTAGGAAGAACTCAAGACTGAAATCACTCCTTCTCTTTTGCAGACACAGAAATAGGGGAAAGCTGAGTGATCTGGTAGCAGAGCATCTTGACCACCTGCATTACCTCAATGACATCCTTATCATTAATTGTGAATTTTTAAATGATGTCCTCACGGACCACTTGCTCAATAGGCTCTTCCTCCCCCTCTATGTGTATTCTTTAGTCAACCAAGACAAGGTGAGTTGGGGTTGGCTGGGACGCGATGACTCACCTATGCAAGGGAAGACGAAAAAATAAATGGCCGAGTTGGAAAGAGTAGCCCTTTTGGTTTTTGTTCGAGTGTAAAAGCAGAGGTTTAGGAGAGGCTCCTTTCCAAGTTCAGAATCCATTTCCATTCAGAGAGCATTAAGAAATGAGCAGAAACCATCAATAAGGGCTTTAGCAATAAAGGCCAGGGTCTTCATTTGGGAACCCAGAATCAACCTGGGTCTTGAGGAACTAGACATGGCCGCTGCCCCTCGGGCGGATTCAAATCTGAGTATTTGGGAAGGTACAAAAGAACTCAAAAGATCTGATCCCTGCCCTCAAGGAGCTTAGAATCTGGTCGGGGACGGGGACTGTGTGGGGGCGGAGAAGGGGATGGACTCTGAAATAAAATTATGACTGGGCAGAAGTAATAGAGCACAGAGATATATATGTTTGTACTACGAGTGGGGGTGGTACTCAAGTGCTTAGGTGGTATGGAAGAACTGAAGTGGGAGTTGTGGGGAGATGAGAAATGAAATTGGGGAAGGCCCAGTCTTCTGAGGAGATGCGGTTTTAGAAGGTCATTTCCTTCTTAGCATTGTGAGAAGTGATTCAAGAACACGAAGGGGTAGAAGGAGAAGAGGAAGGCTTCATGGAGTCTAGCTGCAAGTATGGATAATAAAAATTGTGGTATTTGTTAAGAGTTTACTATGCACCAGGCACCGTACTAAGCCCTGGGGAGCATACAAGCAAATCGGGTTGGACGGTCCCTGTCCCGCATAGGGCTTGCAGTCTTAATCCCCATTTTACAGACGAGGTAACTGAGGCACAGAGAAGTGAAGTGACTTGCCCGAGGCCTCACGGCAGACAAGTGGAGGGGTTGGGATTAGATCCCATGGCCATCTTAGTCCCAGGCCCTTGCTCTATCCACTATGCCATGCTGCTTCTCTCCTCCCTCATCTCTCACCCCTTCTTACCCTTAGGAAATATATCCCTGTCTGACCTTTTGGGGCAGGTGGTAAAACAGACCTAAGCAAGCCCCGAGAGAATCCATGTGAAGCCAATTTGAAATAAAATATCTACACTTTCCACTTTAATCCTTTAGTCTCATTCTAGAGAACAGATTTTGGAAATTGCCTTCCGGGAGAAGGGTTAACACAGAGGTTCTTTCAAGTGAGCCTAAGTTCCACATCTCTTGGAAATTAACATTTGAGGGAATTTAAGCAGTGAAAGTGAAATCTGTGCTCTCTGTTGTAAGATGTAAATCCACGATTAATTAAAAAAGGATTTAAGATAAATTAATAAACAATGTGTAATGGAATTATGCTGATAGTTTCTGAAGAGCAGTTTCTGAGTTAATGGAAGCTATGTGGAAGAAGCAATCTAAATCAAATGAAGCATTTGGAATTCTTCAGTTTAAAGAAACACCTTTTCTCTTTATTAATAGTAACAGCTTAGTTTTCCGTTTTGGAGTGGGTTTGAAATTTCTCTTCTTTTCCTCTGCTCCATAGGGTGGAGAACGTCCAAAAATAAGTCTCCAGGTTTCTCTCTACCTTCTGTCCCAGGTATGTGTCAACTTGGGCCTCAGCAGCCCTCAAAGTTTATTTTTCAGCAGTGGTATTTCAAGAATTGGCCTCAGCGATTTCTCACTGGCTTTGTGCTGCACTTCAAATAAGCAGTCACTTTATGTCTTCTCTTGTTCTCCTTCCTCCTTCCCCCTTTTAAAAGTAAAATAACCTTGTAAATTTGCATTTACGGTGACGAATTGGTGGGTTCTGTACTTTTTTTGTGGTGGTGAAAAAAGTTTAAAGTGGGGATGATAAAAAGCCCCGAACTTTCTAGTTGTTCGCCTTTTAATAATGAAAATAATAATAATAATAATAATGGCATTCATTAAGCACTTACTATGTGCAAAGCAGTCTGTTTTTTTTGAACTGTGAATTTCATAAATCCTTCTTATGAAATTTAAAAATAGTCCAGTGACTTTAAAACATGGAGTTATATGCTTAGGAACCTTGGAAACAACAGCCTTTATTTAGCCAAGTTCTCATCATGAATCTATTTTTATTGCTTTTATTGAATTGTAGCTCTCAGATAAGAACAGTTTTCTGTTCAGAATTTTTTTGGTGGCTCCCACTCCATTCCCATGTTCCCACTCAGCTAGCTCCCCATTAGAAGTCTACACTTTTTTTCCTTAAATAAAGTGTTTTTGCTCCACAGTCCTTCCACAGTTACAGGAAGAGAACCTTTCATGGTAGTATATTTGCACAATACTTAATATTTTAAGGAATAATCCAGACCAATCAATGGTATTTATTAAGTGCTTACTGTGTGCAGAGCACTGTATTAAGGTCTTGATTGTAAGTTCATTTTGGGTAGGGAATGTGCCTATTGTGCCTATATTGTGCTCTCCCAAAACACTTAGTACCATCCTCTGCACACAGCAAGCGCTCAAAAAATACAATTGACTGACTCTTAGGAGAGCATTCTTAAATCTTAACTCATATCACTTTATTGCTCAAGTGTCCAAACGTTTGGCTGTATTTCGGCTTCATTTCTGGAGGTCACAAAGTCATTTCTTCGGTTTGGAAGGGGGTTTGGCTGAAGTGAAGTTTTTAAAGTCATCTCTTTAATCATTTGTTTCAGTGAGATCTGGGAATGGGAACAGGGTAAGCATGAAATCCTCATCCTAACTAGATGGGTAGCTTCTTCCCTGGGCTTGTCTTATTGCAGGACCTCTCCATTTTGTTGTTGTTGTTGTTTATATATGTACTCAGCATGAATGCAAGTCTGTCGTAGCATTCTTTTTCGGCTAATTGCTACGTGGCCCATGTACTGCAGTTTTATGTATTGTGGACATTTGGCAGGAAATTTGTGCAGATTAGATACATGGCAGAAAGCATCTTCAGCACTTTTGCAGCTCTTGGAGCATTGCAAGTGTTGGCATGGGAGCGGGCGAGAGAGAGGGAGAGAGAGGGAGAGAAAGAAGAGAAGAGAAAGAGAAAGAAACCAGAGGAGCCAACGCCAAAACAGTCATTCTGGGTTCTTGCAAGGTTTGGAGGAGAGTGGAGGAAGATTCATTTTGTTTTTCAGGTTTGGGGAAGGAAGATAAAGTTGCCAGAGAGGTGAGAATAGGTCTAGGTGAGCATTTCATCAGAGGCAGTTGCAATCTTTTCCTCAGCTGTGTGCCTTTGGGCAAGTCACTTAACTTCTCTGTGCCTCAGTTCCCTCATCTGTAAAATGGGGATGAAGACTGTGAGCCCCCTGTGGGACAACCTGATCACCTTGTAACCTCCCCAGCGCTTAGAACAGTGCTTTGCACATAGTAAACGCTTAATAAATGCCATTATTATTATTATTATTTACTATTTCATTAAGAAGTCTTTATGAATTCAGGGAGTTCTTCCTAACCTGTGGTGTTTGTTTTCTGGGTGGAAGATGGCAGTAACTCTGCCCTTTTGCTCTCAACCCTAGTCCAGTCAGGAATTGTATTTAGAAAAGGGGGATTCCTTTTTTCTCTTATTATTTAAACAAAATAGGAGATTTGCAGTGGATAATGATAAGGTGGGAAACCATGGATAAGATTTAAGTAATTTCAAAATTGGGTGGTAGGAAAGTATGGCTGCTTATTTGCTCCTAATTTCTACATCTGAACCCCCACTCTCCAAGGTCACCAAGGACTTCCTTCTTCCCAAATGTAATGGGTTGCATTCTATCCCAATTCTCCTTGACCTCTTGACTTCAACACTGTTAACCAGTCCGTTACTGGTTACCCTTTCCAAGCTTGGTTTTCCTGACCCAGTAAGCCCCCTCCTACTTTTCCTATTACTTCTCTGGTTACTTCCTCCTGTGCCTTTTTTGCCGACTCTCCTCCTACCTCTTACCCACCCCTAATCATGGGTGTCCCTTAATGCTCTCCTCCAAGTCCCCTACTTTTCTCACTTTACGCTCACTGTCTTGGGGAGCCCATCTGCTCCCATGAGTTCAGCCCAGCATCTTGCTTCCTTTGCAGTTTGACATTTCTTCTTTCATCCAGGACAACTCCACCTGGATATCCCACCGGCACCTCAAGCTCTATTTGCCTTAAATCCACTCCTCCCAACTTCCCCATCATGGCTCAGAACCGCTCTATCCCCAGAAACCTGAAACCTTGATGTTGTTCTCAACTCCTGGCTGCCTTTCGGTTCTCATTTTCAGAGCGACACTAAATTCTACCAGTTTTTCTTCCACAAAATTTTCTCAAGCTGCCCCTTCTGTGTCCAGGTGCTTGACTTGACTGGACTACTGTATTCCCGGTCGCCCTCACTCTAGTTTCTCCAGTTCACACTTCACTCTGCTGCGTGGATCATTATTCTAATACTTGGTGCAACGTACATCTCCCCAGTTTCTCAAAACCTTCTGATTGAGTGTTCCTTTCCACACCAAGCAGAAATTCCTGACTGGGGACTTCAAGGCAATCAGTCAATCAATCAATTAATTCTATTTATTGAGTGCTTACTGTGTTCAGAGTATTGTACTAAGTGCTTGGAGGAGTACAGTATAATAGAGTTCGTGGACACGTTCTCTGTCCACAACAACCTTACAGTCTAGAGTCAGACAGACATTAATACAAATGAATAAATTATGGATATGTACGTAAGTGCTGTGGGGCTGAGGGAGGGCTGAATAAAGGGTGAAAATCCAAGTGCACCCCATCAGCCTTCTCCCTCTTCTCAGCGCTCTTCTCTCACTAAACTCCCGCTTGCACTCTTTGTTTTTCCCCAAATAATTTTTCATTATGCCATGTTCTCAACTCTCCCTCCTCCGATACCGTTCTCTCACTCTTTCTCCCGCCTGGAACTGCCTTCCTTTATAAATTCTCCAGACCACAGTTTTCCCCGTCTTCACAGCCTTCCTGAAGACTCACCTCCTCTTAGAATCATTCCCCAATTAAGCTCCACCTCTCCAAATCACCTCCATTCAGCAGATGCCCCTTGTCTTGTCTCGTCTTATGCCCTCGAGTCGTTTCCAACCCAGAGCAACACCACGGACACCTCTCTCCCAGAACGCCGCTCTCTCCATCTGCGATCATCCTGGTAGTGTATCCATAGAGTTTTCTTGGTAAAAATCCGGAAGTGGTTTACCATTGCCGCCTTCCGCGCAGCAAACTCGAGTCTCCGCCCTCGACTCTCTCCCGTGCCGCTGCTGCCCTGCATGGCTGAGTTTTGACTTGGAACAGATTGCCTTCCACTCGCTAGCCACTGCCTAAGCTAGGAATGGCATGGCTAGGGCTCTGCTTGATTCTCCCTCCCGTAGCCGAGACGCGTTAGAGTACTGGAAACTCTCCAGGTGTGACCCTAGGAGGGGAGATTCCCCCTTAATACTTGTTTATTCACCTACCTTAGCACTTAGGCACGTTCTCGACTTGAGTTAACTTACACTTATTTTTCCATTTATCCTTCCATACTTTTATCAGCATCTGTAGCATTGTTTCTCCTATTAACGATTTGCATCATCAGTCATCCCATACAGTCCTAAGCTCCCTGAAGGCAGGAACCATGTCTTTGACTTTTTTTCTCTCGAGGGATTAATATAGAGTTTTGCACACAGTGGGTCCTCAGTGGATAGTCACTTCTCTGACTTGTGGGGAGAGTGAAAAGTCATCTAAAATTTAATGTAAACACATTTCAATGATTCACTGAAATAGCTAAGCTGTAGCTCATCCGATCACCAGATCAGGATCAGCTGCCCATCGGTTCCTCTCCTCTGCCCAACTGAGGAGAGCTGAGCTGATGAGAGCAACGTCATCCGTCTCTTATCTCAACTCTGGCTTTGTTTTCTGGGCTACTGCTGAGACCAGATAAATCTGAGACTCAGACCTTCCCCTCAGATATTGGGATAGGAGGTGGGCTAACAGCTGTGGGGGCTGCTCCAATTAATGATGATAATAATACTAATGAAAATAGTGGTATTTTAAGTGCTTACTTAAGAAGAGAAACAGCATGGCTTAGTTGAAAGAGGCTGAGACTGGGAATCAGAGGACTAGTGTTCTAATTTCATCTCTGCCACTTACCTGCTGTGTGACCTTGGGCAAGTCACTTCATTTCTCTGTGCCTCTGTTCCCTCATCTGCAAAATCGGGAGTCAGTACCTGCTCTCCCTCCTACTTAGGCTGTGAGCCCCATGTGGAACCTAATTATCTTGTACCTATCACAGCTCTTAGTACAGTGCTTTGCCCATTAACAAATTAGAGAAATGAGCGGATCCTCGATCGCAATGAGAGTGAAAAGCAACTAGGAGAAGGCATCACTTTTCGAGGAAATTAGTTTCTTTTCTGCCTCCCAAGTTTACTACTCTCTCTCGAGACTGTCCACTTTCTTTAGCTTAGCTTTCTTAACCCAGATGAAACATATGTCGATGAAGTCAGAGGAGCACATCCCAAGAGATGAAGTCTACTGTAACTGAAAGGTAACAGTTAAATGATAATAATAATAACAAAGTTAACAAATACCACAGTTATTATCATTGTCATTATTATTACTCTGTATCAAGCACAGTTCTAAGCACTGGCTGGGTTAGATACAAGTTAATCAGGTAGGACCCAGTCCCTGTTCCACTCGGAGCTCACAGCCTAGGTGAGAGGGAGAATAGGTATTCATTCAGTTGTATTTATCGAGCCCTTTCTGTGTACAAAGCACTGACTGTACTAAGTGCTTGGGAGAGCACAGTATAACAATAAACAGACACGTTCCCTGCTTACAATGAGCTTACAGTCTAGATATATCGGATCCTCCTTTCACATATGAGGAAACTGAGGCACAGGGAAGGTATGCAATATGTCCAAGGTTATCCAGCAGTCAAGTAGCAGAGTCAAAATTAGAACCCAGGTCCTCTGACTCGCAGGCCCAGGGTCTTTCCACTAGGCAACACTGCTCCTCTGCTCTCTAAATAGCCTCCTTCGCTCTAGTGGATAGGGCTGTGATAGGGCAGCCTTCTTTCCTAATAATAATTATGGTATTTGTTAAGCGGTTACTGTGTGCCAGGCGTTGTTCTAAGTGCTGGGATGGATATAGGCAAACCAGGTTGGCCACATTGGGGCTCACGGTCTCAATCCGCATTTTACAGATGAAGTAACTGAGACCCAGAGAAGTGACTCGATTTGCCCAAAGTCACACAGAGCAAGGGGTGGAGCAGAGACTCCTGTCTTTCTGAGTCATGAGACTTTCCAACTCCCAGGCCCGTTGCTTTGGAATTACCAAGGAGCGGGAAGCACCCATACCGTTTCCACCTCTGCTGGGGTGGAGAAACTGCTCTGAAGCATCCAGCTGTGTCACCTTCTCACGTCAACACGTGTTCCAACTGACATTCGGACTGCCGCATCTTAATGTGAATTGAGTTAATGTGTCGAGGCGTGACAAATTGATGTAATGTGAACTACTCTGTTACATATTCAGTTCATCCGTAACATGTTCAGTAGGTGTTTTGGGAGAGCGGTATTAGGAAATTCGGGACCCTGCTTGACTGTTTGGATAAAACGTGCTCTGATCTTAGGGCAGACATTTATTTGGATGTACATAGACTCAGTCTGTGAGCTCCATGTGGGCCAAAGACAGTGTTTTGTTGTCAGTCTCCCACCTTAATAATAATAATAATGATGGCATTTATTAAGCGCTTACTATGTGCAGAGCACTGTTCTAACCTTCTAGACTGTGAGCCCATTGTTGGGTAGGGATTGTCTCTGTTTCTGAATTGTACTTTCCAAGTGCTTAATATAGTGCTCTGCACACAGTAAGTGCTCAGAAAATACCATTGAATGAATGTCCGGAAGGAGCATGGAGTAGTGGATAGAGCAGGGACCTTGGAGTCAGAAAGTCATGGGTTCTAATGTCGGCCCTGCCCCTTGTCTGTTGTGTGACCCTGGGCAAGTCACTTAACTTCTCTGTGGCTCAGTTACCTTTTCTGTAAAAAGGGGATTAAAAGTGTGAGCCCCATGTGGGACAACCTGATTAACTTGTATTTACCCCTGCACTTAGAACAGTGCTTGACACAAAGTAAGCACTTAACAAATGCCATCATTATTATTATTATTATCATTATTATTATCATTATTATCATTTAGCTGCTACCTTTCAGCTACAGTAGACTTTGTCTCTTGGGATGTGCTCCTCTGACTTCATCGACATATGTTTCATCTGGGTTAAGAAATCTAAGCTAAAGAAAGCGGACAGTCTCAAGAGAGTGAGTAATAAACTCGGGAGGCAGAAAAGAAACTAATTTCCTCGTGAAGCGATGCCTTCTCCTGGTTGCTTTTCACTCTCATTGCCATCGAGGATCCGCTCATTTCTCTAATGAGAATTGCTGTATTTCACCGTATGCTATTGATCGATCTTATTGATCGAGGGATACCCATTTCTTTGTCAAAGGGTATGAACAAACCTTGTATTGTAAGTGAATACTTTCTTTTCTTTCTTTTAATAGGTTTTTCTAATTATACACTATGCGCCCCTGGTAAACTCACTGGCTGAGGTCATTCTGAATGGGGATCTCTCAGTGTTTTCATCCAAGATTGAACAGGATGTTCAGAAGAGTTCTGTAAGTAATTTACTGTGGGAATGCATCTTGATAAGAGAACAGTCCATTGGGTTTTTTTGTTATTGTCAAGCCAGATATCAGTTTTCTGTTGTTGTCATAACAGTTATGGTGTCTGAAAAATAACTCCTAAATCGATCTGGTGTTCAAGGGGTATGATAATGAGCAGTCAATCAATTATATTTATTGAGCGCTTACCGAATAAAGAGCACTGCACTAAGCACTTGGGAGAGTACAGTATAACAAATGGTAATACATATGGAATCTCAAGAAGCAGCCCGGCCTAGGAGTCTGGAAGTCAGAGGACCTGATCTATCAGGCTTGGCTTCTGTGTGACCTTAGACAAGTCACTTAACTTTTTTGTGCCTCAGTTACCTCACCTGTAAAACAGGGGTTAAGATTGTGAGCGCTATGGAGTACAAGGGACTGTGTCCTACCTGATTATCTTGTATAATAATAATAATAATGGCGTTTATTAAGCACTTACTATGTGCAAAGCACTGTTTTAAACACTGGGGAGGTTACAGGGTCGTCAGGTTGTCCCACGGGGGGGCTCACAGTCTTCATCCCCATTTTACAGATGAGGTCACTGAGGCACAGAGAAGTGAAGTGACTTGCCCAAAGTCACACAGCTGACAATTGGCGGAGCCGGGATTTGAACCCTTGACCTCTGACTCCAAAGCCCGGGCTCTTTCCACTGAGCCACGCTGCTTCTCTATCCACCCCAGCATTTAGTACAGTACCTGGCACATAGTAAGCACCTAGCAAATTCCATTTTTTTTTTAAAAAAGAAAGCATCAATCATTTATTAAGTGCTTATTGTGTGCAGAGCATTGTACTAAGCACCTGGGAGAGTAGAACAGAGTAGGTAGATACATTCCCTACCAACAAGGAGCTTATTCTCAAAGGGGAGACAAATTATGGATAGGTACTGAAGTGTTGTGGGGCTGAGGGTGAGGTGAATAAAGGGTTCAAATCAAAGTGCAGTAAAATGTATTTTTCTTTTCTGACTTTTATAAGGACCTTAATTTCATGTAGCAGTTATATTCTCAAAGCTCTGGTACATTAATTATCTCAGAACACCCAAGCGAGTTAGGAAAAGACAGGAATCATTTTCCCAACAAAGCCAAGGTATAGAGAGTTAAGCGACTTTTCTAAAATCACCTGGCAAGCTAATTGCAGAACTGAGACTAGAACCCAAGCTCTCGGATTCCCGAGCCCATCGTCTTTCCACAGCACCATCCTGTTTCCTTCTATCATCTGTGTTTGCTGGGCATTTCATTCGCTAGTAGCTGTGGTTTGAGCAAACCACACACACTTCGGACTTGTTAAATTTGAGGCCAGAAAGTCTGAAAACTTGTTTCTGGTATCTTAGAACACCTGTCAGATGAGGAATGGGAGTCTGTAACAATAACAATGTAGGAAGGATTTTTTTTTCTTTTTGATAGTGAAAATCCTGAAAGCCATCCTCCGTTACTGAAGCAATACCAGCAGTTCCGCTGTGGAACGGCATTTTCTACTTACGGGACATAAATACTTTTTTGTTCATTTAAAAATGTTAGCCAGTAAGCTTCACCATAGTCTATTTTAAAGGTTCAACCAACAGAATCATAATTTTTGTGTTGGCATCGTCCTCACGGTCTTCCAAATGCTTAATCAAAGTAGAGATCATTTCTGCTAACCCTACTGTGCTCACCCAAGCACTGAGTACAGGGCCATGCATGGAGAAAGAACTCAAGGGATACTGCTGACTGAGTGATCAAATTTAGAAATTTAACATCAGAAACAGGGAGAGGAGAATTCATCAGGATCAGAGGTCAGTGTTTTGCCTTGAGCCTGTAGATTCCACTAAGACTGATTCTTCCAAGAATTTCTTTCTAATAGAGTTTTACGTAGTGTTTGATGGACATTAAAAAGAACCATAGGTGATTCATTTGTATGCATAGATTTGTATACACTACCTAAATGCTGTTTCTACCAATTAATGTCTTAACTGGCTCTAAATCTTCATTTTCCTGCCTTCCCTTTAGTCTGTAAACTTGTGGGCTACACTTATCCTATTGTATTGTACTCTCCCAAGTGCCTAGTAAGGTGCTGTGCATGCAGTAAGTGTTCACTGATTAATTACACCCTTTTCTCCCCCTCTAGACTGTAAGCTCATGGTAGTCAGGGAATGTGTGCATTATATTGTGTTGTACTCTCCCAAGTGCTTAGTACAGTGCCCTGCACACAGTAAGTGCTCAATAAATATGATTGATTGATTGATTGATTAATTGCTCATGCCAGTTGAACTCTTCAAGCGCTTACTACAGTGCTGTGCATACAGTAAGTGCTCAATAAATACGACTGAATGAATGAATGAACGTACCTGACTTCGTAGGACACGTAGATGTGACCAGCACTATCAAGCAGTATCACTGTCAAACATTTGATACCTTCAGAAGTGAGTCTTGGAGAGGTGACAACACAATCACAGGGTGCCAAAAAAATGGAAGAGAAGCTTAACCTTGGAAGAAGTTGGCTCCTATGGTAAAAGTGTTAGCTTTTCAACTTCCTTTTACTGCTCAGCCTGGGTGTCAAAATTAAAGGAACTACGTGTGCTCTGGTCTTTTGGTGACCGCAGTTAAATTTGGGAAGAATTCAAGGTAAATCTAGTAAAACTCGTTTAACAATAGTCACGGTAAGGTTACCTTCCTTCCTGTTGAGTGAGAACCGTCTCCGATTGTTTCCTGTTTAACTCGGATGTGGTTTGATTGTACTTGTTTTAGGTTTTTTGGGCTTTTTAACCTACTTTCTCCTTCCCGTAATATGTACTTGGGTTACTGGTATTGTTTCATTTTACCAGCAGTCCTTTCATAAAACCAAACCAAAATCCAGAGATCTAGGGGACTTATTTGCAAAGATATCACTTAGCACTAGATTGAAGATTCATGGTTAAAGAGATGTACTAGTTAAGTTCTTTTCTGTATTGTATCTTTTGGGTTTAGTATAAACAGTTACAATAGAGGAATGCTCTTTATTAATCTGATTCCCATGCTAAAGTTAATACTTTCTAGTGCCATGTGTTAAGGTGAGAGCGTGCCTTAAGTCTATTACTCGTAAACGTTTCATTACTTAGCCAAATACTGTGTATTTTCTTAAGCCTGCCTAGTTTAGTTATAGGAACCATTGCTAAGTACATAGTCAGTGAACCTTGAAACATTTTCCCATTCAGTTTAGAAATAGTGCAGCCTGGTGGGATGTATTCCAGAGTGGAAGTTCTTGTCTTCCCTCGACCAGGAGTTGTTTTAGTCAAGTCATTTTATCCTTTCTTATCTTGAGCTTCCCTGCAGGGCAGCAGGATAGGGATGGTAACCTGAGCCCCCTTCTTATTTTCCAATTTTTTGGAGAGGATACATTTTGCCCTGTTTGTTGTTGTCTTCGTTAAGATTTCAAGGACTATCACCACCTAATAATAATAATAGCTGTGGTATTTAAGGGTTTACTATGTATTGCACACTGTGGTAAATACAGTGTATCGGATGCAGTCCCTCTGTCACGTAGGGCAGAAACAGGTAATTGCATCCCCATTTTACAGATGAAGAGACTGAGGCCCAGAGAATTGACTTACTCATGGTCATTCAGCAGGCAGGCGGCAGAACCGGGATTAGAACCCAGGTCCTCTGACTCCCAGCCCTGGGCTGTTTCCACCAGAGTAGAGCACAGCCGGATCCCCCAACCAGAAAAAGACACATTCCCTGCCCACGCTGAGCTTCCAGTCTATCAGTCAATCAATCAATCAATCGTATCTATTGAGTGCTTACTGTGTGCAGAGCACTGTACTAAGCGCTTGGGAAGTACAAGTTGGCAACATATAGAGACGGTCCCTACCCAACAGTGGGCTCACAGTCTAAAAGGGGGAGACAGAGAACAAAACCAAACATACTAACAAAATAAAATAAATAGAACAGATATGTACAAGTAAAATAAATAAATAGAGTAATAAATATGTACAAACATATATACATATATACAGGTATATATACATACAGGTATCATCATCATCATCATCAATCGTATTTATTGAGCGCTTACTATGTGCAGAGCACTGTACTAAGCGCTTGGGAAGTACAAATTGGCAACACATAGAGACAGTCCCTACCCAACAGTGGGCTCACAGTCTAAAAGGGGGGAGACAGAGAACAAAACCAAACATAGTAATAAAATAAAATAATATATACAGGTATATATACAGGTATAAACATATATATATATATATACACATATAACATCTGATTAAAATCATATGTCCCATAAAGGACAATCCCATAGTACCTCACTAACGTGGACTAATCAGCAAAGGACCAAACCGGATTACATATATACAGACATATAGACATATATACAGTCTAGAGGACAGGGAACATGCCTGCCGCCCGTGGCGTGTCACAGTCTCCCAAACACTCAGTCCGGCACTCCGCACATGGGAAGCGTGGAATCGCCAAGCCTGGGGAATGCGCCAGGCTCCTTGTTCCACAACCCACCAACGTTAGCTGTGGTGCTCCTTAGCCTAGGGTCTCTCTGGGGCTACCCCCCAAGCCCTGTGATGGGGTGAGTATCTTTGATCGGCCAGAAACTCATGGCTACTTCTGAGGGCGTATTCCAGTTCAGAAGGGAAGGTCTGGCCCAGATTAGGCTTGTTTTTGGATTAGGGACTGCACACGGGGTCCATTCCTTTTCATGGATCCCCAACCTAGGAGCTACCATTTTCTCCCTCTCCCACCCCCTTGTACATCCACAGGGCTGTACACATACAAGCAATGTGGCCTAGTGGTTAGACCGTGGTCCTGAGAGTCAGAGGACCTGTTCATTCATTCAGTTGTATTTATAGAGCGCTTACTGTGTGCAGAGCACTGTACTAAGTGCTTGGGAAGTACAAATCGGCAACATATAGAGACGGTCACTACCCAACAACGGGCTCACAGTCTAGAAGGGGGAGACAGACAACAAAACAAAACAAGAAGACAGGTGTCAATGCCATCAAAATAAATAGAATTATAGCTATATGCGCATCTTGAATAAAATAGAGTAGTAAATATGTACAAATCAAATAGAGTAATAAATGTGTACAAATATATACAAGTGCTGTGGGGAGGGGAAGGGGGTGTCCTTCCTAAGGGGGTTCCTATCCCTGCTCTGATGCTTGTCTGGTGTTTGATCTCGGGTAAGTCACTTCACTTCTCTGTGCCTCAGTTACCTCATCTGTGACGTGGGGATTAAGACTGTGAGCCCTATAAGGGACAGAGACAGTGTCCAGCCCTATTAGCCTGTGTCTATCCCAGGCCTTAGTACAGTGCCTGACACATAGTAAGCGCTTAGCGAGTACCATTTTAAAAAGGGGGTGGGGGGCAGCAACGTCTGTGGCTTTACACAGAACCATCTCCCCATGGTCATTGAAGAGAATGGGGCTCAGTGTTAATAAAAATACAATAAGAGGTTCAGTCCCATCTGCTCCCCTTGTAGAAGTGCTCTGCTCTCTCAGCTTCCTCCCGCTTTAGTGACCCCCACTGCTGCTATAAATAGTTGGTGGAGTGACTTTTAAAGAAGCAGTATGATGTAGTGAATAGAGCACAGGCCTGGGTGTCAGAAGGTCATGGGTTCTAATCCTAACTCCCCCACCTGTCTGCTGGGTAACCGTGGACAAGTCACTTTACTTCTCTGGGCCTCAGTTACCTCATCTGTAAAATGAGAATTGAGACTATGAGCCCCACTTGGGACAGGGACTGTGTCCAACCTGATTTGCTTGGATCCACCCCAGCGCTGAGTACAGTGCCTGGCACATAGTAAGCGCTTAACAAATACCATAACTATTAGTTATTATTGTTATCGTTACCCAGTTCTGTTTCCTGGGGAGCAGAGGGGCTGACTTTTCATTTCGAGCCCAAGGGCCAAAAGGGATCAGAGATTTTATGGGTGAATGAGGAGTGGAAGGAGGAAGGCTTCAAAGAGCCAAGAGGCCAAAAAGCTCCCATTTGGGGTCTTTTCAGGCCCCGATTGGAAACTCACAGATGTTATTAGAAAAGCAGCATGGCCTAGTGGATAGAGCACAGACCTGGGAGTTAGAAGGACCTGCGTTCCCATTCCAACTCTGCTATTTGTCTGCTGTGTGACTGTAAGCTCATCCTCTAGACTGTAAGCTCATTGTGGGCAGGGAAAGTGTTGGTTTATTGTCATATCGTACCCTCCCGAGCGTTTAGTACAGTGATCTGCACACAGTAAGTGCTCAGTAAATAGGATTGAATGAATGAAAGATGACTCTCAGGCAAGTCACTTCACTTCTCTGGGCCTCAGTTTCATCACCTGTAAAACAGGGATTACAACTTTGAGCCCCAGGTGGGAGATGGACTGTGTCCAACCTGATTAACTTGTATCTACCCCAGTGCTTAGTACGGTGTCTGGCACAGAGTAAGCACGTAACAAATACTGTAAAAAGAAAAAAAGACCTGGGATGAGCGGGGCCGGGAGACTGGCTCAGAGAGCTGTAGAGCCATCACCCCTGTTGAGAGGGCACCTCTGCGTGGGACCTCAGCTTATTTTAGCAACAGGGAGTGCTAATTTAACATGTGGTTTACCTGGAGTTCCAGAAAGAGGTCTCTCCCAAAGGTAAAGACCACTCTTTTGTTACTGTGATAATGAAAGTTTGATGAGAGAATTCTCCCTTGGCAAAGCAGTTGCTCGGTTTTCATTGTCTTTGTGTTTACTAATTCACAGCATTAGTAATCCGGTTTGTTCCTTCGCTGATTAGTCCACATTAGTGAGGTACTATGGGATTGTCCTTTATGGGACATATGATTTTAGTCAGATGTTATGATCTTGGATGTAGTTACTACATTAAGTGAAGTATCTCAGCTTGTCAGACATGATTATTGTTCAATATGTGTTGGATTGCACTAACCAAAAATTAATTAATGATGGTGTTAAGTGTAAATATCCTGGATGCTGCAAGCATTAATGGATTTCTGGGAACTAGTTGTTAGGAAATGAGGAGGAGAAACATAGTCTTCCGTAAATCTTGATCCTTAATTGGTAAATTATAAAATGTTGCCACTAAGAATTAGAACCCAATTCGTGTTTTTCCTTTTTATGTGGCTCTTGTGGTTTATCACGGCAATCCCTCAATGGAATTATAGCTCTATAATGTAGTTATTTGACTGGGAAGCTTTCAGTGCGGTAGTTCTGGTTAAAATTTAAGGGTATTTGGGTGAGTGAAAGGAAAAGCTTAGGGTAAACCTCTTTAAATCCATAAGCACTCCATTATGTTACCAGTAGCTGCGACCCTGAAAGGCCCCATAGCCCTTTTTTTCCCCCTCATAGAAATATTGTTTCTTAGACTCGAAGAATCTCAAGATTTGTCTTAGGTTATAAGTACCTAGGGAAGAGAGGAGTGATGACTCTTCATTTTATTCAGCATGTGGGTGGTTACAGTTGCTTTCCAATGAAAATATTTTCAAACTTCTGCTTGGCCAGCTGCCTTGCAATTCACCCATTTCACTGTTGGTTCTGAGAGAGGGAAAAGGAGGCTTGCTCTGCCCGCTTCACCTTTATACGACTTGTCAATTCTTTGCGGTCCTAATGTGATCTGGAAAAGTCCAAAACGTGTGAAGTAGTGAGACATGATGGAAAAGCCTTGCCTTCTGCTCCTCTTCTTTTTGTGCCAATGAACCAGGACAGAGCAGCGTACTTCAACAAATCTGCATGAATTGTCTCAGGCCTCCGATCAACCGGTAGGTCGGTGGTATTTATTGAGCACGGAACTATATGTGGAGTGCTGTACTAGGAACTTGGGAGAAAACAATTCAGTAGAGTTGGTAGATGTGATCCTTGCCTCAAGGAGTTCAGTCTAGAGAGAGAGCAGCAGAGTATAGGGATATATACATATTGCAGTGGGACTGGAGTGGAGTTTCAGAGTGCTCAAGTGGTGCAGATACAAGTGCATAGCTGACCCAGAAGGGAGGGTGGAAAAGGTGGGGAATTAAGAAGTTAGCGAAAGCTGCTACTTTTTTTTATAAGTGGAATTTGATTAGCGCTTACTGTAAGCCAGGCACTGTACTTAGCACTGGAGTAGATACAATGTAATCAGTTTGGACACGGTCCATGTCTTACATGGGGCTCACGATCTTAATCCCCATCTTCCAGATGAGGTAATGAGGGCCAGGGAAGAGACTTGCCCAAGGTCACACAGCAGACAAGCGGTGAAGGTGGAATTAGAACCCACGTCCTTACTTCCAGGCCCAGGCTTTTTCCATCATCAATCGTATTTATTGAGCACTTACTATGTGCAGAGCACTGTACTAAGCGCTAGGGAAGTACAAATTGGCAACACATAGAGACAGTCGCTACCCAACAGTGGGCTCACAGTCTAAAAGGGGGAGACAGAACAAAACCAAACATACTAACAAAATAAAATAAATAGAATAGATATGTACAAGTAGAATAAATAAATAAATAAATAGAGTAATAAATATGTACAAACATATATACATATATACAGGTGCCGTGGGGAAGGGAAGGAGGTAAGATGGGGGTGATGGAGAGGGGGACGAGGGGGATGGGAAGGAAGGGGCTCAGTCTGGGAAGGTTACACTACACCATGCTGCTCTGCCCATAAAAGAGATTCATAAAACATATTTCAGATGGCTTGGGTAGAACCTCCCTGGTCTGGAGACGAGGTGGAGAAGGAGGTGGGTGGGTGAAAGACCCAAAGAAGGAGTGCCCGAAGAGATAGAAGGAGAACCAGGAGAGGACAGTGTCACTGAAACCAAGATTGAATAATGTTTCCAGGAGAAAGGGATTCTCCATGGTATTGAAGGCAGCTGAGAAGTGTAGGAGGATTAGGATAGAGTAGAATCCTTTTTTTGTTTGTTTCATGGTATTTAAGTGCTTATTAGTTGCCAGGCACTGTAGTAAATGCTGGAGTAGTTACAAGGCTGGACACAGTCCGTGCTCCCCCATGGGGCTCGCATTCTTAATCGCCATTTTACAGAAGAGGTAACTGAGGCACAGAGAAGTGGAAGCGACTTTATTTTATTTTGTTAATATGTTTTGTTTTGTTGTCCGTCTCCCCCTTCTAGACTGTGAGCCCGCTGTTGGGTAGGGACCATCTCTATATGTTGCCAACTTGTACTTCCCAAGCGCTTAGTACAGTGCTCTGCAAACAGTAAGCGCTCAATAAATATGATTGAATGAATGAATGAATGACTTGCCCAAGGTCATACAGCAGACAAGTGGCAGAGCCGGGGTCAGAACCCAGATCCTTCTGATTCCCAGGACCGCTCTCTACCCCATTGGATTTACAAGGTGGTTTTTGTGATCATGGAGAGGGCAGTTTCTGTGGAATGGAGGGGGCAAAAGCCAGATTGTAGCTGGTCAAGAAGAGTAAGTGGTGGTAGTACTCAAACAGAAACTCTTTATCATCGGCTTTAAAACACTCAATCACCTTGCCCCCCTCTACCTTACCTTGCTGCTCTCCTACTCCAACCCAGCCCTCCTCTAGTGTCAGCCTACTTGCCGTACCTCCATCTCGTCTATCTCACCGCCGACCTCTCGCCCATGTTCTGCCTCTGGCCTGGGACACCCTCCCTCTTCATAACTGACAGCTACTCTCCCCACTTTCAAAGCCTTATTGAAGGCACACCTCCTCCAAGAGGCCTTCCCCAACTGATCCCTCATTTCCTCTTCTCCCGTTCCCTTCTGCGTCGCCGTTGCACTTGGATTTGCACCCTTTATTCATCTCTCCCTCAGCTCCCAGCAATTATGTTTGTATCCTTAATTTCTTCATTTATATTAATGCCAGCCTCCTCCTTTGTACTGCAAGCTCATTCTGGGAAGGGAATGTGTCTGTCGACTCCGTTCTATTGTACTCTTCCAAGTGTATAGTCCAGTGCTTTGCACACAGTAAGTGTTCAGTAAGTACGATTGATTGATAGACAAACTCGACGGGTTTGTACAGGAAAGGCAGGATGGGGTGATTGCTAGATGGTGCCATGGAGTTAAGGAAGGAAAGGTAGGATAAGGGGATTAATGAGCAGGTTTGAAAGCAGCAGGGTAGGAGCCAAAATGCTATAGTACTTATGCTAGGGCACATATACACAAGCCATTTCTTCCAAACGGAAGGCCACCCTCAGCCCACTTTATTCCATAGAGGTTCCTATTGTCAAACAAATGATCCCTAATTCCCTCACCAGGTCTAGAAGGGAAAAAGCATGTGTTATGGCAGAAGTGAGGGTAATTGGTATGAGGATGTGTGAATATTTGTATGGGAAGTTTATGAGTCTATGAAATGGGGTGTTTTAGAATGTCTCTGTTTGAGTTTGTTGGAATGTGGCCAAATCTGTGTGGGTGTAAGCATGTATTCATCCTTTCATAATCGAAGCAAAGCCCGTGCACTTCTCTTACTCTGTTTATATGTTCCTGGAGGGCAGGGATGGTGCTTATGGAAATAATTTTGCACCAGCCCCAGAACAGGCCTATGAATATGGGCCTGAGAGTCGAAGGACCTGGGCTGTAGTTGTCACACTGCCAATTGCTTGCTGTGTGACTTTGGGCAAGCCACTTGACTTCTCTTTGCCTCAGTTGCCTCAACTGCAAAATGGGGAATTCAATACCAGTTCTCCCTCCGACTTTGACTGTGAGCCCCAAGTGGGACGGGGCTAGTGGCCAACCTAATTAACTCGTATCTACCCCAGTGGTTTGAACAGGGCGTAACACATAGTTAATGCTTGATAAATGCCATTATTATTGTTGTTATTATGAGCAGATAGGCAGGACAGAGACCTTTTTAATGATGAACAGTAAAATCATGAGGATTTAGAAGTGCCGCGATTAGAAATTTATGGATTGCCAGTCTAAAAGTCAAAACCTTTTTTATGAAGTAGTCATTGTCCCTGATTCCTCTGAGCAATGAGTCGATGGATGAAAGAAAAATTTAAATTTCCAGCAGTGAGTGGAGCATAGTGTTTCATAAGCTGGTGGAGAAGCAGCATGACTTAGTGGAAAGAGTCCGGGCTTGGGAGTCAGAGGTTGTGGGTTCTAATCCCAGCTCTACCACTCATTGGCTCTGTGACTTTGGGCAAATCACTTAACTTCTCCGTGCCTCAGTTACCTCATCTTTCAAATGGGGATTAGGACTGTGAGCCCCACGTGGGACAACCTGATTACCCTGTGTCTACCCCAGTGCTTAGAACAGTGCTTGGCACATAGTAAGCACTTAACAATTACCATCATCATCATTATCATCATAAGAGCAGGAAAACGGTGCTGTAGTGGATGCAGCGAAGGATCACACAAAGGAACAGACATCCTGCACAGGCGGGACTGTCCTGCTTTTCAGGACTTTCCACTGAAGAAGCCTAGAGTGAGACGCACTGTCAATCAGTCGATCAGTCATATTTATTGGGCGCTTAGTGTGGGCAGAGCACTGTACGCCCTGACATGCAAGCTGTCAGCGGTCAGCTCTCCACCGTGCCTTGCCGCCCCCGTACCTGGGGTCGGGGTGAGGACCGCAGCATTTCCTGGCAAGGCTGGCGTTCGGCCGGCCTGGGTGACCTGAAAAATTGATGCCAGCCAAATTGGCGTGTATGTAGAGAATTGGCAATCCCACTTCTAACTGCATATATATGTTTATGCAGACCGATTCATTAAGATCGCTGAACCAGGACTGAGTGCATACATAAATGAGAGTGTTTGCCCTGTGTGCAAGCCCAGGGGTAAATCCATTATATGGGGTGGTTATTGAAAAGGGCATTCTGAAAGTTACAAGTTCATTCAAGGACAGTATCTTAGTGAGCTTGTGGTCAAACATCAGGGGGCCGTGAGGCTGGTGACTTAACAGGAAGACTGGAGGGGGGATTATGAGGCTGGATGTTTATCTTTCCTAATTAACCTATCTCCACAGCATGTCTAACTATTATTATTATTACTACTAATAATAATCTCTCCCTGTTATTATTATACTTGTTAAGCAGTTATCACTTGCCAAAAACTGTAATAATAATAATAATAATGATGATGATGGCATTTATTAAGCGCTTACTATGTGCAAAGCACTGTTCTAAGTGCGGGGGAGTTTGCAAGGTGATCAGGTTGTCCCACATGGGGCTCACAGGCTTAATCCCCATTTTACAGATGAGGGAACTGAGGCCCAGAGAAGTTAAGCGACTTGCCCAAAGTCACACAGCTGACAGTTGGCGGAGCTAGGATTTGAACCCATGACCTCTGACTCCAAAACCCGTGCTGTTTCCACTGAGCCACTCTGCTTCTCTACTGTACTGTATCTGTAGTAGATACAAGGTAATCAGGTTTTACCCATGGATGATCTGTACAGTCCAGGAGCTGATCTTACAGTCCAGAGAATGATCTTACAGTCTAGGGGATGATTTTACAGTCAAGAGGGAGAGCTTACAGTCTGGAAGATGAGCTTACAGTGTGGAGGACAAGTTTACAAACTGTTTTACAGATGAGGAAACTGAGACACCGAGAAGCTAAATGACAATAATAATTATGGCATTTGTTAAGCGCTTACTATGTGCCAGGCACTGTCCTAAGCGGTAGGCTTGCCCAAGGTCAATGGCAGCCAAGTGGCAGAGCTGGGATTAGGTATAGGTCCTCTGATTCTCAGTCCCGGGCTCTTTCCGTAACTGTGAGACGAAAGCTAGTCGTTGATTTCTTGACAGAGGGTAGTAAATAGAGTTGCACTTTTATCCATGAGGAGTAATTTGGGAATGTTTTGGTAGTGAGATTCTGGGACTGGTTAAAAAGCGGATCTTTAGATCTCATTTTAAGCCTTGAATTTGTTTGGCTTTGTAAACATTTCAAAATCATTCTTTTATTTACCACTTGTGAATCTTGAACATTTTATGTTCAAAGACATCTCACAATCCATATTAAAGGAAGGAAGGATTTACTAGCTGACTCTGAAGTTGGATTCTTCTGTGTAATACATTAGGTTTGATCACCGCCTCTTTTCTTTGCATTTGTTTAAACCGTTACTGTTGTAGTTGTCACCCCATTCACACTGACCATTTAACAAGATTTGTTTGTATCCACTCCAGCCCTGAGTACAGTGCCTGCCACAAAGTAAGCGCTTAACAAATACCATTATTATCATCATCATCCTCAACAAAATGTCATCTTTCAGTCATTAATGGAAGTTGATAATTAGTATCTTGCATTTCTAGATTTTGTCAATTGTGCTTGCATTCTTTAATCAAGCGCTTAGGGCAGTGCTGGCACATAGTAAGTGTTTAACAAATACCATCGTTATTAATCATTACTTACTATGCTTTGTTTACTGGTTATACTTTTGGACTTCTATTTTTAAGTTATCCTAAAAGTTGAAATGCTTTATATTCATTCTTTTATATTATTCTGCAGCACTGTTGTTTGATGACTATCATTTTAGGGGGCATGAAAATATATTAAAGTTACGGTCCCTACTCAGATTGGGAAACTTAATTGTTTGGCAGGTGGACTAAAATAAATGCTGTGACCCTCTTAGTTTAGACATAATTCAGGAAAAGGAGAGGAATCATTATAATAATCTAAGGGTGGCCACGGGGCTAGTTCTAATGTTGGGCCTTTTAGTCAAGAAGGGGATGGTTTCTGCATTTACAAACCAGGGCAGGTTTGTATTTTATTAATATGGCACTCCGGTGCTGATGAGAGAGAAGCTTGTGTTTTTCCCGAGCATTGACGAAAATCATTGAAGCGGCTGGCTATTGGAGAGCCCGTTTGGAACAGGGACTGTTAAGCGCTTACAATGTACCAAGCTCTGTTCTAAGCGCTGGGATAGATTCAAGGTTATCAGGTTGTCCCACGTGGGACTCAGAGTCTTAATCCCCATTTTGCACATCAGGGAACTGAGGCACAGAAAAGTGAAGTGACTTGCTCAAAGTTACACAGCTGCCAAGTGGCGGAGCCTGGATTAGAACTCACAACCTCTGACTCCCAAGCCCGGGCTCTTTCCATTAAGCCACGCTGCTTCTCTGTAAAAAATGGGGATAAAGACTGAGCCCCGTTTGCGACATGGACTGTGTCCAACCTGATGATCTTGTATCTATCCCAGCTCTTAGTACAGTGCCTGGCATCTAGTAAGTAATTGAATAAAAACATGGGCTGAAGGTAGAGTCAGAGTGTACAAGTGCTAAGGGAGTTGATGCAACTGGGGTGTGGTGAATTCATTTGGGAAAGACTTCCTGAAGGAGGTGGGTTTTTTTGTTTTGTTTTTGTTTTCGAGAGCTTTATAGATGGGGTGAACTGTTGTCTGGTGGGCTTGTGGGGAAAGGAGTTCCAGGTTGGGGAAAGAACACAAAGTAAGGATTGGAGGTGGGAGGGAAAGCATTTAGTACAGTGCAGCACAGCATAGTGGCTCGAGCATGGGTTTAGGAGTCAAAAGATCATGAGTTCTAATCCCGACTCTGCTGTGTGATGTGGGGCAAGTCACTTCACTTTTCTGTGCCTCAGTTACCTCATCTGTAAAATGGGGATTGATATCATGAGCCCCACATGGGACAGGGACTGTGTCCAACTCGATTTGCTTGTATCTGCCCCAGCGCTTACTATAGTACCTGGCACATAATAAGCACTTAATAAATACCATCATTATTATTATTCTTGATATACTATAATTATTTTATAGTATATAATTAATATATATCAATAATAATAAACCTTCGTTCAATGCCAGTGATTGATTTTTGAAACCATCTCTAAAACTGAGCCCATTCTTCTCCCCCTTTTAGACTGTGAGCCCACTGTTGGGTAGGGACTGTCTCTATGTGTTGCCAGTTTGTACTTCCCAAGCGCTTAGTACAGTGCTCTGCACATAGTAAGCGCTCAATAAATACGATTGATTGATTGATTGGGTAGGGATTGTCTCTATTTGTTGCCGAATTGTACTTCTAAGCGCTTAATACGGTGCTCTGCATACAGTAAGTGCTCAATAAATATGATTGAATGAGTGAAGCAACTCATTTAATGGGCTCCATTCAGGTCCAACCAGATAAAAAGAAAGGGTCTTGGACTGCCAATCCTGCTCCTCTGCCTCCACACCCATCGGGGCACCAAATAATAATAATAATAATAATAATGATGATGTTGATGGCATTTGTTAAGCACTTACTATTTGCAAAGCACTGTTCTAAGCGCTGGGGGGGATGCAAGGTGATCAGGTTGTCCCACGTGGGGCTCACAGTCTTAATCCCCATTTTACAGATGAGGTAACTGAGGCGCAGAGAAGTTAAGTGTCTTGCCCGGGACAAATAGTCCCCTGTCTTGCCACTCCGAGTGTGGAAAACGCTGCAGGGTGGAGTGTTGTTTATTTTGAGAAATTTGGGAAGGCTCCGGTTGCCGCTGAACCTGTTGTGAGCGTTACCCCCCGGGCCACGAGGAGCCGCAGCGCCCTATCACTCTTATTTATCTTATTTATCTTATTTATTTATCCTGGTCTAGGGTTGGTTTGGGGTTTTGTTTCATCTTTCATCTTTCCCGACGTGCCATTTTCCAGCCCTCTCACCCCGAGCCCTTCCCTCTTGGGGACTGGGAACCGACTTCAGTTCTCATCTATGTAGAGAAGCAGCGTGGCCTAAGTGGCAAGAGTAAGGGCTTGGCAGACAGAGGACATGGGTTCTAATCCCAGCTCCGCCACTTGTCTGTTGTGTGACCTTGGGCAAGCCTCTTCACTTCTCTGAGCCTCCGTTATCTCATCTGGATTACGAGTGGGAGCCCCATGTGGGACAGGGACTGTGTCCAGCCTGATTACCTTGTACCTATCCCAGTGCTTGGCACATAGTAAATTTTAACAAATACCATTATTATTATTATTTTTCTCAGAGTTTAACTCTGTGCTCTGCACATTGTAGGCCCGTAATAAATTCTGCAACTACTTCTCTTTAGTAGTAGAACCAGCACCTTCGTCTGTAAAATAGAGATTAAATCCTAATAAGAGTAATAATGATGGTATTTGCTAAGTGCTTACTATTTGTAGAGCACCGTTCTAAGCGCCGCTGGACAGAGTCTGTGTCCCACATGGGGCTCACGGTCTTAATCCCCATTTTACAGAGGAGGTAACTGAGGGATAGAGAAGCTTAAGTGGCTTGCCCAAGGTCACACAGCAGACAAGTGGCAGAGCTGGAATTAGAACCCAGGTCCCTCTGACACCAAGGCCCCATGTTCTATCCACTGGGCCGTGCTGCTTCCCAAGTCCTACCCCCTCCTTCTTAGACTCTGAGCCCCATGTATCCAACCTGACCACGGTGTTTTACATTGCTTGGCAAAAGGTAAGCACTTTAAAAGTACTATAATTATAATACTATAATAAAAGTACTACAAATAATAATATTAAGACTGGAGATCATTCTAAATGTCCCAGAAAGTTGGAGAGGCTCCCAACTCCACATTTCTCTCTCCATCTCTTCTTCTCCCAGCAACTGAGAAGGAAGGGAATGATGCTCAGGTTTGGGATGGCGACTTAATGTCCTTACATATTTTGAGGGGGAGCGGTGGTAAGGGGGAAGGGTCAGTTTACTTATTCAGGATTTCCCAAGTCTGATTTTCCTGAACCAAAAGCAGTTCTTGGAGAGTAAGTTGGGCATCAGCTGAGTCTGGTTTATCTCCTTTCAGGCCTTGAATCAATCGATGATATTTGTTGAGTGCTTTCTCTGAACAGAGCACTGTATTAACTGCTTGGGAGAGTGCAGTAATGACAGAATTAGTGGACAGTTTCCCTGTCCGTAGCAAGCTTGTAGTCTTGAAGAGCGGTAGTGCTCAAATCTGTGGTGTGACTCTGCCTCTATGCCCCCTTGGCTAAACTACTTAAGTATTGCTTTACTAAGAGAAACTGAGGGTAATGTGTCTTATTTGTTTTAGAGATCTCTTGAATTACTTCAATAGAAAGAGTTTGATTATGGTCTTAATTGATATGACCCTTTGTGGCATTTTAGTTCTCCATTCTAGGTGTCTTAACTGCCTCCCTACCTACCAAAGCTCTTGTGAGAGAATATTACGAGTGGAATGCTGTGGTTGTGTGGGTTTTTTGTTTTCATTTCTCTTTTTTTAAGTTGGGGGTAAGGTCATGGGCTAACCATCATCTAACTGGTCATCAATTAACTGTTAAGAAGAGCTGCGATTTTCTTGGATTACATCTCTTTTTTGTGGGTTTTTAGGGTCTGACCTCCCTCTTCCCCCATCCAGGAGACTTCAGAGTATTTATTAGATTTTTGCAGATATCCAAAGGGAATAATCTATCAATCAGTGGTATCTATTGAGCGCTTATTAGGTGCAGAGCACCGTACTAAGCGCTTGGGAGAGTACATCACAGCAGTTTGCAGACATGTTCCCTGCCCACAGTGAGTTTACAGTCTACACCAAGCTGTGAAATGCGACAAATTCACTTCCAACCAAGTGGCTATCACTTCCATAGTCAAGGCCTTTGAGGTTTAGTGAATTTTTAAAGGTCCAACTCCGGATAATTAGCTAATATTTCTAGAGATAATAATAATAATAATTATGGTATTTGTT
This sequence comes from Tachyglossus aculeatus, assembly GCF_015852505.1. Taxonomy (NCBI): domain Eukaryota; kingdom Metazoa; phylum Chordata; class Mammalia; order Monotremata; family Tachyglossidae; genus Tachyglossus; species Tachyglossus aculeatus. The sequence goes on from NC_052086.1 coordinate 76,274,138, forward strand.
AGGTGCTTACTATGTGCCAAGCACTGTTCTAAGCACTGGGGTAGATTCAAGGTAATCAGGTTGTTCCACTTCAGGCTCACAATCTTAATCCCCATTTTACGGAAGAGGTAACTGAGGCACAGAGAAGTTAAGCGGCTTGCCCAGGGTCACACAGCAGCCAGTGGCGGAGCTGGGATTAGAAGCCACATCTTCTGACTGCCAAGCCTGTGCTCTTCCCACTAAGCCAAGCTGATGAAAATGGGGTTTTCTGCCACGGCCTTGCTCAGAAGTATTTTTTAACACTCAGGTCATGTGGTGATCACTCTTTTGGTCAGCTGTCAGTCGACTACCATCGTTGAGCTGGAGGCCTGAAGGGGTTAATGCAGTTTGGAAGCATCCTCAGCCTTAGGACCCAGGAGAATCACCAAGCAGAACCTCAGCCCGGGGGGCTTGTGGTCTATTTGTGTGAACCGTTAATTTGAATATCAGGCTAATGAATCTCTGTTCAGCCAGGCCCAATTCAGGTCTTCAGTTAGGGTAGGATTTGTTTAATGCCTTGCTCAAAGATTTATTGTGCGCAGAATCAAAACCAACAGAAAGGAAACCTCGTTATCTCTTCGGTTTATCTTACAGTTTAGACTTCAGTTAGACCTGCAGAAGAGCAGTTACTCCCTGGGTTTGTCAGGAAAACTTGAGCTTGCTTTGTAGGCACAGCATTTGGTAAATATTAGCCACCTGTAACAAAAAACATAAGCACGTCATTTGGTGGCAAAATCTGCTGTCTGCCTTTTTTTCTGAGAAGATAACGCCAAAATGTTCTCCAGGTCACAACGATCTTTACATCCGAACTGTCATTTCTGATTTGAAGTGGGATTTATCATCATCATCAATCGTATTTATTGAGCGCTTACTATGTGCAGAGCACTGTACTAAGCGCTTGGGAAGTATAAATTGGCAACATATAGAGACAGTCCCTACCCAACAGTGGGCTCACAGTCTAAAAGGGGGAGACAGAGAACAAAACCAAACGTACTAACAAAATAAAATAAATATAATAGATATGTACAAATAAATTAAATAAGTAAATAAATAGAGTAAAAAAAATATGTACAAACATATAGACATATATACAGGTGCTGTGGGGAAGGGAGGGAGGTAAGATGGGGGGTTGGAGAGGGGGATGAGGGGGAGAGGAAGGAAGGGGCTCAGTCTGGGAAGGCCTCCTGGAGGAGGTGAGCTCTCAGTAGGGACTTGAAGGGAGGAAGAGAGGAAGGATTTATCTCTATTAATATGGTATTGAAGCACTTACTGTGTGTCAAACACTCTTCTAAGTGCCGGGGTAGATATGAGTTAATTCCGACACAGTCCCTGCTCCACATCATCATCATCATCATCAATCGTATTTCTTGAGCGCTTACTGTGTGCAGAGCACTGTACTAAGCGCTTGGGAAGTACAAGTTGGCAACATATAGAGACAGTCCCTACCCAACAGTGGGCTCACAGTCTAAAAGAGTCCACATAGGACTCTCAGTCTAGGAGGGAGAGTAGCTATTGAATCACAGTGCTATAGATGAAGACACTGAGGCACAGAGAAGCGAAGCGACTTGCCCGAGGTCACACAGCACACAAGTGTCAGAGCTGGAATTGAAACCCAGGTCCGGTGAGCCCCAGACCCGTGCTGTTTTTATCGGGCCATACTGCTCATCTAATATGACTTCATTGAAATGAGATTTAAGTATGTTATCTGTTTTTTAGCAACTGGGGATTCTTTGAAATCTAAGGTTATGTGGATTCAATGGAGAGGTAAAAATGAAATTTCAGCATTCTCGGAAATTGTTCTAATTCATTTGCGGTTGCAAGGTGCAGACTGAAGAGATTCCTTAGGACTGTGACTTCCACTCTAGTTAAGCCTCTCGGTGATAATTCTGAGTTTTATGGATTTAATGTCCCTAATGCTTTGCTAATTCACAAATTTTCAAGGCTGCTATTGTATTTAAAGTGAGTCAATTTGCAGTTTAGTGTCCTTATGTTATAGCTCTTCTTCTGTAAACTGGCTGTGCGCATGGAATGTGTCTGTTATATTGTTTATTGTACTCTCCCAAGTGCTTAGTATGGTGCTTTGCACATAGTAAGTGGTCCTTAAATACTACTGGGAAGTAAAATGGGAATTTCATTACCTGTTCTTCCTCCTACTAAGTGCTGGGGAGGTATAAAGCAAGCAATTATAGCTTCCTCATGTCCTGGGTAATTGGGTAATTTTCCAATTGCTTAGTATAGTTCTCTGCGTATGGCAAACACTCAATGAAGGCCATTGATCAGTGTTTTACTGAGTAAGTACTGTTACTACTACTACTCCCTTGTGCCTCAGTTGTTTCATCTGTAAAATGGGGATAAGACACCCGCTCACTCTCCCTTTCAGATTGTGATCCCCGTATGGTTATGGCGCTGTGACTTGATTGTGATAATAATAATAATAGTAATAATAATGGCATTTGTTAAGCGCTTACTATGTGCAAAGCACTGTTCTAAGCGCTGGGGGGGATACAGGGTGATCAGTGTGTCCCACGTGGGGCTCACAGTCTTCATCCCCATTTTACAGATGAGGTAACTGAGGCACAGAGAAGTTAAGTGACTTGCCCAAGGTCACACAGCAGACATGTGGGGGAGCCGGGATTCGAACCCGTGACCCCTGACTCCAAAGCTCGGGCTCTTTCCACTGAGCCAGAAGCAGCGTGGCCTAGGAGAAAGACCATGGGCCTGCGCGTCAGAAAGCCTGTGTTCTAGTCCCAGCTCTGCCTCGCACCTGCTGTGTGACCTTGGACAAGTCACTTCACTTCTCTGTGCCTCAGTTCCCTCATCTGCAAAATGGAGATTCAATCCCGGTTCTCCCTCCACCTTTACTAGGAGCCCAGTGTGGGGCCTGATGATCTCGTGTCTACCCCAGCGCTTTGAACAGTGCATAGGTGCCACGGTGGGCAGAGGACCAGGAGGCTGGGTGCAGGGACAGGGAAGCAGAAGTCTAAAACAAGAAAGCAGCATGGACTAGAGGATAGAGCACAGGCTTGGGAGTCAGAAGGAGCTGAATTCTAATCCCGCTTCTGCCGCTTGTCTGCTGTGTGACCTCGGGTGGGCCACTTCAGTTCTCTGGACCACAGTTACCTCATCTGTAAAATGGGGGTTAAGGGTGAGACAGGAACTGTGTCCAACCTGATTAGCTTTTATCTACCACAACGCATAGTACAATTCCTGGCAATCAATCAATCAATCAATCGTATTTATTGAGCGCTTACTGTGTGCAGAGCACTGTACTAAGCGCTTGGGAAGTACAAATCGGCAACACATAGAGACAGTCCCTACCCAACAGTGGGCTCACAGTCTAAAAGGGGGAGACAGAGAACAGAACCAAACATACCAACAAAATAAAATAAATAGGATAGAAATGTACAAGTAAAATAAATAAATAAATAAATAAATAGGGTAATAGATATGTACAACCATATATACACATAGTAAGCACATAGTAAGCACTTAACAAGTACTATTAAAAAAAATGCTCTGCGAATCAGACTAAGAGGCTGATATTGGAGGACTGCAGAAAATTCAGAGGGATGCAGTCCTCCCAAATGAATTTTACCTGCGTAGTTTGGTCCATGGTAATTTTAGGATGACTTCTGCCGTTAGGCTTTCCATGTGAAGAACCAGAGGCCAAAAATAGCTTTGGTCCCGGAAAAAAAATCTCTTCAAAAACTCACTTAGGGAAAACAGGGCCCTGTGTGCTGTTAGACAGCTTCCTTTTCAGCCGTTAAGGATCAATCATGCTTTTACAAGACTTTATCAGTGGAGTAAATGACTATAAAAGGAATTTTCAAATTAATTGGTGTGCCCTTTTCATCTGATTCTTTTAGACAAAGTCAAGCATTAGATGTTTCATTAAACCGACTGAGACTCTGGAGAGATCTCTTGAGATAAATAAGCAGAAGGGGAAGAAAAGGGTGCAGAAGAGACCCAATTACAAAAATGTTGGTGAGGAAGAGGAAGAGGAGAAAGCACCTGAAGAAACGCAAGAAGACTCTGAGAAATCTAAAGGTACAGAGGGTAGTACAAAAGGCATCAAGACAAGTGGGGAGAGTGAAGGTGAGTATACCAATGAATAAAAACCATGCTGACTTTGTGTAACATTGATTTGGATGATAGTTTTTCATCCAAATTTCCCTCATTAGTGGCCCATGTATGCTTTTTGTTCATTTGTTATACTTGATGCGTATTTGCAAAATAAGCCAAATCATTGATTCTTTCCTTTTGCTTTCAAGAAATGATTCTGGTTTATTTTTCACCTCCCCATCATGCAGAGTTTAAGCTACCTAAAATCTGGGAAAATGTATTCCTGTCTGTGGAAAAAATTTACATGTGGAATGTTTTGCGCACGTGTTTTGAGCACCCAGTCTGCATACATTTCCCAACAGTGATAGATGCTTCTCAGCTTCACCTACATCACTGCATAAGAGGAGAAGATATTTGGTGGCTGGGTATTTTGGGCTTGTTTTTTTCCCTGTAAATGAGTGTGGTCAGAGTACACATCCAGTGTTGTGAAAACCCTTTTAACAGACATAAACACTTCTGCTAATTTATGGGTGTGTGTGTCTTAATCTTTAGAATCATCTTTCTGGATTACTGAGCCAGTAGGGGGTGATCTCTAACAATATTTCTCAGTTCCTTGTAAAATAAAATGATGTTTTTTCCAAAGTCCATCTCTGAAGCCTTAAATCAGTGATTAATAAGAAGTTATTTTGAATCTGCTACTTCCCCCCCCACATTCTCACCTAGCTCTCACCAATATTTTGGCTGTTGTGATTTCTTTGGGTAATGGCCTGCAGATGACACAATCACACCTTGATAACTTGAAAGAAGACTACTAGAGGGTATCTTTTAAAAAAAAACAATTTACACATCGTAGGTTCTTTTGATTCAAAATATAGAAGCCATTTTTGGTCATAGAAAATGTATGATTTGGCCTTGCCAAATTTTTATACCTTGGTCTTAGAGAATAAAAGGACACGCTTGCTGTGGGCAGGGAGCTTGTCTGCCAACTCTCTGATGTATTCTCCCAAGCGCTTCATACAGTGCTCTGCACACAGTAACAGCTCAATAAAAAAGATTGGTTGAAAGAGAATCTTGTGGAAACCTAACTAATGGAGGGAAAGTTGAGTGAATATAAAAGCCAAAAGATGGGGAGATGGACATGAAAATAAACTACACACAGGGGAATGGTAGAGCATAAGGGTATGTGTATAAGTGCTGTGGGGTTGGAGTGAATATTTAGTGCTTAAGGGTTACAGACTCAAGTGCATAGGTAACACAGGAGGGAGGGTGAATGAGAGAAATGAGGATTTAGGGAAGGCCTCTTGGAGGAGGCGTGATTTTAGGTGGGTTTTGAAGGCGGGAAGGGTGAAGAGAGAGGAAATTCCAAGGCGGAGGGAGAATGTGGACAAGGGGGCAAGGGAGTTGAAACTGAGGGACAGTGAATAGGTTGGCATTAGTGGAGTGAAGCGTATGACTTGGGTCCAAGTAGATCAATGAGAAGAGATTAGGAGAGGGAAAGCTGACTGAGTGCCCTGAAGCTGACGGTAAGGGGTTTCTGTTCGATGAGCTGGATAGGTAACCATTGGAGACTTTTAAGCATATTAAAGTTAACAGTATTACATTCTGAAAGGAATAAGAAAAGTCTGCTATGGAATTTTGTAGCTAAAGAAATGTTAAGCAACTTTATCCTCTCTGGGATACAAGTGGCTTATCTCTTCAGTGTCAATTCAAATGCAGATCTTTTTTTGGTAGAGGGCATTTCACAGCTTATTCAGAGAAAGAGGTGTTGTGAACTATGGGATTGGAGTGTGGAACTTTGTGATCAGAAGATCTTAGCCAACCCTTAAGAATTCACTGATGGAAGTAGTTTGAATAATTCTGGATCTTGATCTCAATATTACCCTTTAACTCTAAATTGCTGGTTGTGGTGACACTTCTAGCTCCAAACTAAGCTAGAAAAAACCTGAAGAAAGAAGAAGGAAAGCCAGCCCTGCAGCAACCTAAATCCTATAACTTGCTTTCCGTTCGCGATGCGGCCTTTAGAGACTTTAGGTTTCATCTTTTCAGCGGGTTCCCTTTCTGCCTTTAAGTAAATGCAGAATTCAAGCTGTGATTGACATGGTAAACGTTTTGGCCGCTCTAGCAATGAGAAACTAATGAGACCCTGCCTCAAATTGAAAATAAATTTGCAGAAACTTTGCTGAAATCGTTAGAGGCCTTTATGCAAGGTGGTTTATATATGGCACCAGATGATATTTGCCAGGTGGGCTCTAAGTTTGTGATTTGGGGATGAGGAGAAGGAGCTTTCTTCAGCATGAGAATCCAGAGACCCTTTCTTATTGATTCATTCAATGGTATTTATTGAACGTTTACTACTACTTCTAATAATAATGATGGTATTTGTTAAGTGCTTACTATGTGCCAAGCACTGTTCTAAGTGCTGGGGTAGATACAAGGTAATCAGGTTGTCCCACGTGGTGCTCATAGGCTTCATCCCCATTTTACAGATGGGGTAACAGGCACAGAGAATTTAAGTGACTTGCCCAAAGTCACACAGCTGACAAGTAGCAGGGGTGGGATTAGAACCCACGACCTCTGACTCCCAAGACAGTGCTCTTTCCACTAAGCCACCCTGCGTCTTGTGTGCAGACAAAGTAGAACACAACAATAAACAGTGAAATTCCCTGCCCACAACGAGTTTACAGTCCAGCTGGGAGGAGACAGACACCAATACAAATAAATAAAATTACAATTATGTACGTAAGTGCTGTGGGGCTGGGAGGGGGGAAGAGCAAAGGGAGCAAGTCAGGGTGACACAGAAGGGAGTGGGAGATGAGGAAAAATGGGGCTTAATCTGGGAAGGCCTCTTGGAGGAGATGTGCCTTCAGTAAGGCTTTGAAGGAGGGGAGAGTAATCGTCTGTCTGATATGAAGAGGGAGAGTATTCCAGGCCAGAGGCAGGATGTGGGCTAGGGGTCCGTGGTGAGGCAGGCAAGGGGGAGGCAGAATGGGAAGGTTTAAATTCTCTCTGGCTTTAACTTGAAAGAAATAGTTCTTCTCCTACCTTTCTGTCTTCTCTTCTGTCTCCTTTGCCGATTCTTCTGCTTTTCCTTCCGTCCATTAGTTGTGGTTGTTTCCCTGGGCTCAGATCTGGGCCCTTGGGCTTTCCTTTTGTGTGGATCATGTCTGCTCACATGGTTCCATTTTTGGGATGACTTCTAGATATATATTTCCAGCCCTGCACCCAACCTCTCGCCTAATCTCCAAGAAAAGCAGTGTGGACTAGTGGAAAGAGCACGGGCCACGGAGTCAGAGGACCTGTATTCTCATCCTGGCTCAAACACTTGTGTGAACCTGGGCAAGTCACTTCGCTTCTCTGGGCCTCGGTTACCTCATCTGATAAATGGGGTTTCAATACCCGTTCTCCCTCCTACTTAGACTATGAGCCCCATATGGGATCTGATTTATCTTGCACCTACTCCAGTGCTCAGTACAGGACTTATTATCTTTAAGCACCATATTTCTTCCGATCGCATGGTTAGCCCCTGTGGTTAGTCTGCCACTACATGAAGCTCAACATGTAAAAAGCTGAGTTGTCATCCCCTTCAAACTCTCATTATCTCCTGCAATCCCCATCACTGTCAAAGGCATCACTCCCGCCGCCCGCCCCAACCCCATTCTCTCACACTTGCAATCTTCCCGTCTTCTCTGACTCATCTGTCTCTCTCTCTCATTCCTCACATTCATCGACTGACAGGTTTTCCCCTGGTAATATTTCACGGTTCCATCGCATTCTCTCCAGTTGCAAAACCAATGCCCCAATCCAAGCTTTTAACTACTCCATTCTGCGCTCCCAGTGCCTCTGGCCTTTTTTTCATTCCTGACTATCGTTGGATCACAGACTCTTTGAAGGAACGGATCCTGTCTTGTTTTCCTCTCTTTACTCTCCACAGAGCAGTACACAGGGACCTCTTATTCAGTATTCGGTAATTTGGAATGAATGAATGGCCAAATTTCTAACCCAGCTCACTCAATTTAATTCTGTCCATATGAAAATCAGGGATCTTGGCCATGTGGAGGTCGATGAGCTGTCTGGCACTAGAGATAATGAGTATTATTAAAGTCAAACGTGACCATTTTTCTGAGTAATAATAAAAATCTGCCTGGCCACACCCAAGCCATTCATACATTTCAGTCCGAAACCATTTTTGGAGGGCTGAAGCTAAAGGACTAATATGACGTATCTGCTTGTACCTCCCTTCCCAAAAAGCTTTTGAGAATCAACCTTGCTGCTTTTCCATAGATCATATAAGGACAACTCTTTCCTCTGGGTATTTTAGGCATTTTTGCTTCTTAAAATTTTGCTCACAGGCTAGTCAGTCAAGTTCTGTCTTTGATTGGTTTCCTAGATAACCAGCAGTAGCACCTTCCTCTTTTGTCCTGCGATTCCTAATCTTCCTCTTTTATTATTCTTTCATTTCATTATGCGTTAAAGCAATTGTTGGAATAAGAGTTATAGGACCAGTAGATTTAAAATTTGGGGAACTAAAGGGCTAGTTGAGGTAAGATGACACAGCATTTATTAATGCTATTTCAGTGCAAATTTTAATCCACGTACTACCACATCATTCACCACCATACGCCTAGTCCTAGAGGAAGTTGTCGTGAGCCTTGACTTCCTTCTCCTTCCTTCTTTTTTTTTTAAAAAAAATGATATTTATTAAGCACTTACTGTGTGTCCAACATTGCTCTAAGCACTGAAGGTAGCATATTCTTGCAGCCATGGCTACATAATGGGATTTGGGGGATTTTTTTCTATTTTTGGATCAGTAACAAAATCAGCTCTGTCACCTGTCTTCTGTGTGACCTTGGACAAATCACTTCACTTCTCTGGGTTTCAGTTCCCTCATTGGTAAAATGGAGATTAAGACTATGAGCTCTCCGTGGGTCATGGGCTGTGCCCAGCCTAATTTTCTTGTATCTACCCCAGAGCTCAGTATGATGTCTGACTCATAGTAAACCTGAACTAGTGAAAAGAGCGAGGGACTAGAGGTCTGGAGATCTAGGTTCTAATCCCAGTTCCACCACTTGCTGGCTTAGTGACCTTGGGCAAGTCACTTCTTTTTGCTTCAGTCTCTTTATCTGCAAAATAGGGATTAAATCCTACTCCCTCCTACCTAGACTGTGAGCGCTTTGTTGGCAAGGGATTGTGTCCAACGATATCCGCTTGTGTTAATCCTAGCACTTAGAATGTGATTGGCACATAGTAAACGCCTAACAAGTACCATTAAAAAACCCCCCGAAACAAAACAAAAAAACTTTCCTAGGCCTCAGTTTCCTCATCTGTCCCTGGGAGGGATATAATTTCTCCATGACTCAGTTCCCCCATCAGCAAAATTGGAATGATAATTCCCTTTCTTCTCAGCCCCCATCATTAGAAAGATGTATCATGGGCAAGCAGAGAGAGAGAGAGAGCGAGAGAAAGAGACCCTCTCTCATAGAAACAGTTCCCTGTCAGCAGCATGGTTGTTGAATATAAGGACATCTCCACGTGCTGTATGCCACATTTACTTGCGTAATTGCCTCCACCATGTAATTTTTTCCCCATTCTCTCCTGCCCCCTGATTTTTGAGGCGGTAATAAGTTTTGTTTTTGGTACATTCCAGGAATTTGTAAGGAGTTCTAGTAGGAGGAGGAGATGGGTCGAAAGCGGTAGCACCAAAGAGCCAGATCACTCTGGGGAAGGGAAGTTTCTTCTTTAAAATGATCATGCAAGGAGGCGGCTGGGGGGATGGGGGGTAGTTACTGTAATTCATTGAGTTAAGGGAAGCAGCCTGGCCTAGAGGAAAGAGCACATATCTGGGAGTCAGAGGACTTGAGTTCTAGTCATTCATTCATTCAGTTGTATTTATTGAGGGCTTACCGTGTGCAGAGCACTGTACTAAGTGCTTAATGTATGACCATGGACAAGTCACCTCAATTCTCTGTGCTTCAGTTTCCTCGTCTGCAAAATGGGGATTCAATACCTATTCTATCTTTTAGACTTTGAGCCCCATGTGAGACCTGGTTATCTTATATCTACCCCAGCACTTAGTACAGTGCTTGGCATGTAGTAAGTGCTTAACTGTTAATAATAACAGTTATTATTATTATTATTACATACCTATTTTAAGCAGCATTTGGGAGAGTGCAGTAGAAGAGACCCAGTGTCGAAAGCACTACTTGTATCTTTCTCTTCCTTCATCCCATTCTTATTTTTCCTCCTCATCTTTTTTTTCTCCTGCTCCTCTAATTGCTAGATTTAATTATGTGACCTCACGTTATAGCCCCTTACCTGTGTTACTGTTATTATGCAGAAAGGTGAGGCAGCTATGCAAACAGATATGGCATCTTCTCTTCCCATGTTGCTTGAGGGCCAATTGAAGTCCATTCTAATTTCATTATCAAGCTCTAGAGTAACCTTGTTAAGCCTAAAGAGAAGGCTTTTTTTACTTCTCTGCAAGGAAAAAAAATGAAGAAAATATATGCTGAGTTTTGTTTCTTCTTGTGAAGGCGTGTTTTCATTAGCTGTACTTGCCCTAGTGTGAGAGTGTGCCTCCTGCCTTATGCCAACAGGCCTCAGATTACCTGACGTTAAAACTAGAGTGGTTTTGGTTCTGTTGACATTTCTCTGAAGACCTCTCTCTCAGTGGGGAAATGAGATATTGTGGGGGTTTTTTCCCTTGGTACATATCTGTGTGGAACATAAGCGAATGTTAGCAGGAATTGTTTTGAACGAGCCAAACTGTTTCTGTAGGCACAGTTTTTTAATGGTATTTGGTAAGTGCTTACTATGGGCCAGACATACTAAGCACTGGCGTAGATACAGGCTAATTAGGTTTTTGCTTGTTTTTTTTGATGGCATTTATTAAGCGCCTACTATGTGCAGGTTGGACACATTCCATGTCTCACGTACTTAATCCCCATTTTACCGCCGGCCCACGTCATCCCCCGGGCCTGGAATGCCCTCCCTCTGCCCATCCGCCAAGCTAGCTCTCTTCCTCCCTTCAAGGCCCTGCTGAGAGCTCACCTCCTCCAGGAGGCCTTCCCAGACTGAGCCCCTTCCTTCCTCTCCCCCTCGTCCCCCTCTCCATCCCCCCATCTTACCTCCTTCCCTTCCCCACAGCACCTGTATATATGTATATATGTTTGTACATATTTTTTACTCTATTTATTTATTTATTTATTTTATTTGTACATATCTATTCTATTTATTTTATTTTGTTGGTATGTTTGGTTTTGTTCTCTGTCTCCCCCTTTTAGACTGTGAGCCCACTGTTGGGTAGGGACTGCCTCTACATGTTGCCAATTTGTACTTCCCAAGCGCTTAGTACAGTGCTGTGCACATAGTAAGCGCTCAATAAATACGATTGATGATGATGATTTTACCGATAAGGGAACTGAGAGACAGAGAGGTGAAGTGACCTGTCCAAGGTCACACAGCAGACAAGTGGCGGAGCTGGGATTAGAACCCAAATCCTCTGACTCTCAGGCTCATGCTCTTTCCACCACGCCACGCAACTTCTAACCACATCTCACTAATCCCTCTTCCAAGCCCACCCATTAGATTGTCAGGCTGCATTTCTGGCTTTTTTTTTCCTTAAATTGCCCCCAGCCTGACACATTATTTTCTGTGAGCTGGTGGAACAGAATGGGAATGAGGGAGAGCCTTACTCCTGGCCATGCAGGTTTGATGAAATCATGAGGTAGGAATAGGTTGGTGGTGTTCTGCAAAAATAGATTTTCACACTTGTCAGTTTCTTTTCCCCAACTCTAGGGCTTAAGTATTCAGTTGGACAGCCATTTATTTGGATGGAGGGGGTTCCTTTCAAAGGAAAGCAGAGAAGTAGTGTGGCCTAAGGACAAGAGCACAGACCTGGGAGCCAAAGGACTTGGGTTCTAGTCCCAGCCCCACCACTCGCCTGCTGTGTGACCTTGGTCAAGTCTTTTAACTTCTCTGCGCCTCAGCTACCTCATCTGTAAAATAGGGATTGACAACTGATTACCTTATATCTACCCCTGTGCTTAGTACAGTGCCTGGCGCACAGTAAACGCTTAACAAATACAATAAAAAGGCAGAAAACCTTTCCGGTCTTTAGAACATTGCTCTGTCCAACTGAAGCGCTTAATAAATACTATTGGCCGATTAATTTTGATGCGCTTTCACACTCACCTCCCCTGAGCTAATGGTGACAGCTATCAACATCGCAGTTGTCCGTAACTTGGAAGGGTTGGGAGAGAGGAAAAGAGTGGAGGAAGGTGATGAGACGAGATGAGGGATGATTTTTAGAAAAGTCCCCTCTTGCCTTAGGGGCAAGTACCGATAGAAGACTGTGAGGAGGAATATGACAGCCTCTTGCTATCACAGCCTGACACTGTGAAGTGTGAAAAGCTGTCTTTTTTTTTTTTAAACACAAACCAAAGTGAATACCAAGGAAACAAGTGTTTTCATTCAGTTATATTGTGGTGCCATTACAGATAAAACCTCATTAAAATGTGTCAGGCATCTAATAAGAGAAAAAAAGGCCCTGCCAATTTGCCTTTTAGACTGTGAGCCCACTGTTGGGTAGGGACTGTCTCTATATGTTGCCAATTTGTACTTCCCAAGCGCTTAGTACAGTGCTCTGCACATAGTAAGCGCTCAATAAATACGATTGATGATGATGATAGAAATACAAAAAGGCTAAAATCAGAGTTAAGGTGAGAATAGTTTTATGGACAACCATACTATATATAGTAAGTGCTTGTCTGCCATTGACTTACTCAGCAATCAGTGGAATTTATCTAGTTCTTCCTGTATGCAGAGCACTGTACTTAGCTCTTGGGAGAGCATAAAATGATGATGGTATTTAAGTGCTTACTATGTGCCAGGCACTGTACTAAACAGAAGTGTTGGTAGATACAGTCCCTATCCTTGGGGATCTTACAGTCTAGATGGGGAGGCAGACATTACAATGAAGTAGGGGAAATGGTTGAATTGTAAGGATCTATACATAAGTGCTGTGGGGCTGAATATCAAGTGTTTAAGGGGTACAGGTCCGAGGGTATTAGTGACATGGAAAAAAGGGTGAATAAGGGAAATCAGGGCTTGGCTAGGGTAGGCCTGTTGGGAGAAGATATGGTTTTAGTAGGGCTTTGAAAGTGGGGGAGTTGTTGTCAGATATAATGATGATGATGGTATTCGTTAAGCGCTTACATTGTGCCATGCACTATTCTAAGCCCTGGGGTAGATATAAGGTAATCAGGTTGTCCCTCGTGGGGCTCACAGTCTTAATCCCCATTTTACAGATGAGGTAACTGAGGCACAGAGAAGCTAAGTACTTGCCCAAAGTCACACAGCTGACAAGGGGCAGAACCGGGATTAGAACCCACAACCTCTGACTCCCAAGCCCGTGCTCTTGCCACTAAGCCACGCTGCTTCTCATAAGAAGGGGGACGGAGAAACAGGTACTGAATCCCCATTTTACGAATGAGGAGACAGGCACAGAGAAGTTCAGTGACTTGTCCAAGGTCAAACAGAAAGCGAGTGGCAGAGCTGGAATTAGAATTCAGGCCTTCTGACTTCCAGGCTAGTATTCCACACTAGTTCACACTGCTTCTGAGGCCTTTCTTGATTAATCTCCACACCTCCCCAAGTTATTTCTCTCCTTACTGCTGCTTCAGCACTTCTGTACCCACTAAGCACTGGCGTATTTATGAACATATCTTTTATACCCTGTTTCATAAGCACTAATTCATCTACTTATTCCTTTTTCTGTCTTCCTACTGTCTGTATATTATTTTAGTTTCTGTCCCCACCATTGCAGTGTCAACTCCTTGAGGGCAATGATCATGTCGTCTTAGACTGATTTACTTTCCCAGAGCCATAGTACATTATGCACACTGAACTGGTCAATAAATACTGCCGATTGCTTGATTGAGCATAGGTTTTTCCTTTATGCCTTATTTTTATTTTATGATATTTGCACAGAAAATAGAATGGATCGGGTTTTTTTCTCCATCTTGTGCTCTGCAGGAGCCCTTTGAGGTAAACTGTTCTATATCTTACATTACATTTTACCCACGTCAGATTGGCGATCTTAAAAAAGAAACAACACTGCTCTTTACTTTACACTTTTCTACTTGGCTACTTATATGATATAGCCAAATCATCAATCGTATTTATTGAGCGCTTACTATGTGCAGAGCACTGTACTAAGCGCTTGGGAAGTACAAATTGGCAACATATAGAGACAGTCCCTACCCAACAGTGGGCTCACAGTCTAAAAGGGAGAGACAGAGAACAAAACCAAACATACTAACAAAATAAAATAAATAGAATAGATATGTAAATAGAATAGAGGATTAGGACAAATAAACTCTGGCAATTTAATTGGTATCTTTGATGAAAGTGTGCATCTTGGAATACTTCTTTCTACACCGGTAGTTGCTTTTTCAGTTCAGTTATGCAGAATGTAGTACTGAAGCCGTGCGATTATTCCAAGTTAGTAGCTGTTTTTTTTAAAAAAAAAATGGAAAAACTCTGTCAAGGAGAGAGTGCTTTTGGATTCTCCTTGTAATGCAAAGTGAATTGAATGCTGTCCACTTTAATTGTCAGGTGATGAGTGGATTTTTGGATAAGTGCCCCAGAAGAATGCTTTTGGGGTTCCTATTGATCACATTCCTGAAAAGGATAGAAGCTTGCAAAGTGCCCGTTCTACAAAACACGCTGCCTCACAAATTGGCGAAAGCCGGTTTCTCCCGCTTGTCTGTGCCCATTTGTTGTAGCTAATAACCTATGCTAACATCATGGGGAGAAATCAAAGTTGGACTTTTTTCCCTGGCTGATGAGGGTCAATGGATTTGGATTTATTGAGCCCTTACATTGTGCAGGACACGTACTGAGCGCTTAGGAGAGTGGATAGAGTACAATCCTGGGAATCAGAAGGACCTGGATTCCTAATCCCGGCTCCACCGCTCATCTGCTGGGTGACCTTGGGTAAATAACTTAACTTCGCTTTGCCTCTGTTACCTCGTCTATAAAATGAGGATTAAGACTATGATCCGTGGGTGGGGCATGGCCTATGTCCAACCTGATTAGCTTGTATCTATCCCAGCGCTTAGTATAGTGCCCAGCACTCAGTAAATGATTAACAAACACCATTAAAAAAAGACTACAGTATAGGAGGTGGTAGACATGATCCCTCCCCACAATGAGTTTACAGTCTAGAGGAGGAGACAGACATTAAAATAAATTATGGGTGACATTAAAATTAATTGTGGGTATATATATATATATATATATATGCATATATATATATACATATAAGTACTGCGGGGCTGAGGGTGGGGTGAATAAAAGGTACAAATCCTAGTGTAAGGAGAATGAAGGGAGAGGGAGTAGGGGAAATGAGGGATTTGTTGGGGAAGGCCTCATGGAGAAGATGTGATTTTAATAAGGCTTCAGAGGTGGGGAGAGTAACGGTCTGTCGGATTTGAAGGGGTTTGGATATGAGTTCCAGGCCAGAGGCAGGAAGTGGGCGGGAGGGTCAGCAGTGAAACAGATAAATTGAGGTACAGTGAATAGGTGGGTATTAGAGGTGTCAGTGAGCCGGATTGTTGCAGGAAATCAGTGAGGTAAGAGAAGCAGGAACAAGGTGATTGCTTTAAAGCTGATGGTAAGGAATTGCTTTTTGATGCAGCCGTGGATGGGCAACCACTGGAGGTTCTTGAGGAGTGGGGAAACATGAGCTGAATGGGTTTTTAGAAAAATGATCCGGACAGCAGAGTGAAGTATGGACTGGAGTGGGGAGAGACAGGAGGCAGGGAGGTCAGCAAGGAGGCTGATGCAGTAGTAGTCAGAACCTGAATATCTGCTGTGTGTCCTTCTTCTCTGTGCCTCATTTACCTCATCTGTAAAATGGGGGATAAGACTGTGAGCCCCACGTGGGACAGGGACTGTGTCCAACCCTATTTGCTTGTATCCACCCCAGCGCTTAGTACAGTGCCTCACCCATAGTAAGCACTTAACAAATCAGATAATTATTATTATTATTATAAGTACTTGGATCAATGTGGTAGCCGTTCAGATGGACAGGAAAGGACAAATTTTAGCAGGTGTGAAAGTTTGAGCCGCCAGGATTTGGTGACAGATTGATTATGTGGGTTGAATGAGAAACAGCATGGCCTAGTGAAAGGAGCACGAGCCCAAGAGTTAGGCGACCGACTCTGCCACTTGTCTGCTATGGACCTTGGGCAAGTCACTTAACTTCTCCATGCCTCATTACCTCGTCTGTAAAATGGTGATTAGGATTGCGGGCCACTGCACTACATCCAAGCTGATTTTCTTCTATCATCATCATCATCATCAATCGTATTTATTGAGCGCTTACTGTGTGCAGAGCACTGTACTAAGCGCTTGGGAAGTACAAGCTGGCAACATATAGAGACAGTCCCTACCCACCAGTGGGTTCACAGTCTAAAAGGGGGAGACAGAGAACAAAACCAAACATACTAACAAAATAAAATAAATAGAATAGATATGTACAAGTAAAATAAATAAATAAATAAATAAATAAATAAATAAATAGAGTAACAAATATGTACAAACATATATACATATATACAGGTGCTGTGGGGAAGGGAAGGAGGTAAGATGGGGGGGGGGTGGAGCCCCCCCCAGCAGTGAGGCTTAATGGAAAGAGCACGGGCATGGGAATCAGAGTTGTGTGTTCTAATCCCATCTCTGACACTTATCAGCTGTGTGACTTTGGGCAAGTCACTTAACTTCTCTGTGCCTCAGTTACCTCATCTGTAAAATGGAGATTAAGACTCTGAGCCCCATGTGGGACAACCTGATTGCCTTGTATCTACCCCAGCACTTAGAACAGTGCTTGGCAAACAGTAAGTGCTTGACATATACATCATTAATTAAATTAAACTCTTAGTACAGTGCTTGGCACATAGTAGGCATTTAACAAGTACCATTAAAGAAAAAAAAATGAGAGAAGTGAGCTGATGATAGTGTCCAACACTTCGGGCCTGTGAGATAGAAAAGATGGTGATGCTTTCTACAGAGATGGGGAAGGCAGGGTATGGTTGGAAGATAAGAAGTTCTGTTTTGAACGTGTTAAGTTTGTGGGATTGGCAGGACATCCAAGTAGAGATAACCTGAGGCAGGAGGAAATACTAGACTGCAAAGAAGAATGTAGATTTGTGAATCATCCACATGGAAATGGTAGTTGAGGCCTTGGGAATGAATGAATTCTCTAAGAGAATGGTGGGTAGATGGAGACTGGAAGGGGACCCAGAAATGAGCCATGATGGACTCCCACAGCTAGGGTGGGAAGAAGAACCCGTGGAAAAGACTGAGAATGAGTGGCCAGAGAGATAGGAGGAGAACCAAGAGAGGACAGTATCAGCGAAGCAAGGTTAGATAATGTTTCCAGGAGAAGGGGGTCATTCACAGCTGGGATGTCGAGGAGGATAAGGATGGTATCGACCCAGGTGGATTTGGCAAGAAGGAGGTCATTGGTGACTTTTGAGAGGGTGGTTTTGGCGAAGGGAGCAGAAGCCAGTTTGCGGGAGGGGGCAGGAGAGAATTGGAGGAGAGGAATTTGAGACAGTGGGTGTAGACAACTTGCTCAAGGAATTTGGAGAGGAATGGTGGGAGGGAGATGGGGCAATAACTGGAGGGAGCCATGGGGTCAAGGGAGGGTTTTTTGAGGCTACACGAGCATGTATGAATTAACGAAACACAACTCTCTTCCCTTGGTTTTGATAGAGATTATCAGCTAAAACAAACATACAGATATGCATGGGCAAACCTACTTGGCTATGTATATTCAGATTGTCTGAACCATTTCGGGGGCATATAGGAGCCGGAGGGCAAATAATACATTGTAGCCACGAGTATGGTTATTTCCTTTAGTGCCTCATCAGTCTTTTGACTTTGACAAGGTGGCGGGGACAGGTACCCAATAACCCACACATTTTGGTTTGTGGGGGATGCAGTTTGCCTTATTGGATTAGAGCAAAAATAATAGGTGCCCAAGCTTCCTTTTCTTCAGAAAATTGGAAACAAAGGCAGGAAGAGAGGAAGGATAAAAATATGCTGAGGATTTGTAAGCACAATTTTCAGATCTGCTCACAACTTTTGTAACCATCCACTTCAAAGTTTCCTTTTGGCACCAAAATGCATCAGCAGTGATCTATTTGTAGAATAGAATCCATAATCTCTTATTAATGTAAATCAAAGATATGTTTCTCGGTATTGCATGGCCGAGTGAAATCAGAAATTGGTTTTACCACTTAATTTCCCTTTTTGCGTGAGCAGATTAATTATACTTATGGTTAAGCATGTACACGGCACTTGATGTTGGGAAGATTTACTTTCATTCATAAGCATTAATGTAAATATTATACTGGAAATACTCCAGATCAGTTCTCCTCTCTAATAATTCCAGGGTGGGTTTTTTGTGTTTTTTTTTATTTTTTTGTGTTTGTGTGTGTGTATGTTTGTGTATGTGTGTTTTTAAGAAATAGAGATGGTAATCATGGAGCACTGCAGACTGTCTGAATTGGCCATCTCTGCAGTGACAGAGCAGAACACGACGGACGAAGAAAAGAGTGCGGCTGCCTCAGGGAGCGAGACCTCGCAGTGGAGCAGGTACTCAGTGATCTCCACGCCCTTCCTCTTCCCCCGGCATAGACAAGTGAAATGACTTACCCAAGGTCACACAGCAGACAAGTGGCGAAGCCAGGATTAGAACCCAGGTCCTTCTGATTGCCAGGCCTGGGCTCTCTCCACTAGACCATGCTGCTGAGCCCTCGCTTTATCAATCAGTCAATCAGGGGTATTTATTGAGCGCTTACTAGGTGTAGAACACTGTACTGAGCGCTGGGGAGAGTCCCGTGCAACAGAGTAGGTAGACATGTTCCCTGCGCATAATGAGCTTACAATCTAGACAGGAGACAGATATCAGTATGAATACGTAATCAGTCAATCAGTGATATTTATTGATGGCTTACTATGTGCAGAGCACTGTACTAGCTGCTTGACTTATGGGTAAGAGCTCAGACTTGGAAGTCAGAGGTCATGGGTTCTAATCCCTGCTCTGCCACTTGTTAGCTGTATGACTTTGGGCCAGTCAACTTCTTTGTGCTTCAGTTCCCTCAGCTGTAAAATGTGGATTAAGACTGTGAGCCCCACATGGGACAACCTGATAACCTTGTATCTACCCCAGTGCTTAGAACAGTGCTTGGCACATAATAAGCACTTAACAAATACCATCATCATTATTAGTATTATTATTATTATTATTACTAAGCCCTTGGAAGGGTACAGTACATCAGAATTAGGAGGCACACTCCCTGCCCATAACAAGTTTACAGTCTAGTTGGGGAGACAGACACTAGTATTAATAAGTAATTTATAATATGAAATTTAAAGATATGTACATAAGTGCTGTGGGGTTGGGGGTGGGGTGAATATCAGATGTCCAGAGGTCTCAGATGCAAGTGCGTCTGACAGTGCAGAAGGGTTAGAAAGCCAGGGAAGAGTGGGCTTAATTAGGGAAAGCCTCTTGGAGATGTGACCGTAGTAATGCTTTGAAGGTAGGGACAGTGTTGTATTTAGAGGAGGAGTGAGTTCTAGGCCAGAGGGAGGTGGTGAGAAAGGGGTTGGTGGTGAGATAGCCCCGCCACCCTCTCCTGGTCCTGAAACGAATGGGCTCTTGATTCATGAACAGAAATGTGACAGGACAGTAGGGTGAAGTGTAGAAACTGCTGGCATATGGATTGTGGGGAGACAAGCTAAAGAGCACAAAATGGCCTGAGGTCTGGCAGGGCCTGGAGAAGCTGGCCCTATTTGATCTAGGTATGAACTGGATTTCAGAGAGTGGTCCATTCATTCGTATTTATTGAGCACTTACGGTGTGCAGAGCATGGTATTAAGCACTTGGAAGAGTCTTGTCTTATGCCGTCAAGTCGTTTCTGACCCAGGGCGACACCATAGACGCATCTCTTCCAGAATGTCCTGCTCTCCATCTGCAGTCGTTCTGGTAGTGGATCCGTAGTTTTCTTGGTAAAAATACAGAAGTGGTTTACCATTGACTCCTCCCACGCAGTAAACTCGAGTCTCCTCCCTCGACTCCTTCCCATGCCACTGCTGCTCAGCATTGGTGAGTTTTGGCTTGTAGCAGGTTGCCTTCCCCTAGGTAGCCACTGCCCAAGCTAGGAATGGAATGGATAGGCCACTGCTTGACTCTCCCTCCCGTAGCTGAGACTGGTAGGGTACTGGAAACTCTCCAGGTGCGACCCTGAGAGGGGCTTAGGAGAGTATGGCATAACAATAAACAGACACATTCCCTGCCCACAACGAGCATACAGTCTAGAGGGGGAGGCAGACATTCATATAAATGAATAAATTACAGATCTATACTACAAAAATGTGGCGGGACTGGGAGGAGGGATTGCCACAGGGAGCAAGTCAGGGTGATGCAGAAAGGAGTGGGAAAAGTGGAAAGGAGGGCTTAGGGAAGACCTCTTGGAAGAGAAGTGCCTTCAGTAAGGCTTTGAAGGGTCGGAGAGAATAATTGCCAAGTTATTGCTTTATGATTACTGCCTTCTGTCCTTACCTAGTCTAGAATATCTCAGTCTTTTGTCACCATCATCGTAGGTAGAAATCTAGCATTTACTTTTTTTTTCAAATGGTACTTGTTAAGCACTTACTTTGTGTCAGGCACTGTACCAAACAGTGGGATAGATTCAAGCTAATCAGGTTGGACACAGTCCCTGTCCCACATGGGACTCCCAGTCTTAAATCCCCATTTTAAAGGTGAGGGAACTGAGGCACAGAGAAATGAAGTGACTTGCCCAGGGTCATCCAGCAGACAGGTGGCAGAGCTGGAATTAGAACCCACGCCGATTCCCCAAGCCCAAGCTCTTTGCACTAGGGTACTCTGCTTTTCCTGATTTTTTTTTTGAAACCCACTATTATTTCTAGTGGCTAATTAACAGTTTTCATGATGTTACCTGAATTTTAAAAAAATCTTTGGGATGCAGAGTATTTTTAGGGGAATCCTTATTGTCTCTTAACCTCACCCGTGGTTACCGATTTCATAGGAAAAGTTATCATTCTGGCCATTAATGGGAAAGAATATTCTATGTTTGAAGCTCAGTAGTTTTCCCTGTCTTGTTAATTGTAATTCAATCAATCGTAATTCCATAAATGTCTAGATTATCTAAATAGTAATGTATATTTAGTAGAGAAAATATGTGTTACAGAGATGCAGGAACTCTTTCTAATCTAGACTAAGTTAAAAAAAAATGTATTTCTTTTCTCCACACACCCCTCCCCCCCCAACAAAAAAAAACATGTGCATTGAAGCACTATGCTAGTATTTGCTCTGTGTGAAATCATTTAACATTTATTGAATATCCGCAGTGTACCAGAAGAATACACAAATTAAAGCTCATTTTAGGCTGGGAACTTGGTTACTGACTGTGTTATATTGTACTCTCCCAATCGCTTTGTACAGTGCTCTGTGCACCGTAACAGCAAAGTAAATATGATTGTACGATTGAAAGGTTCAGTGAAGAAAGGGTCTTCCTTAGAGTTGGTGGAACCAAAATTCTGGTTTTGCTGACACTAGCAGCTTCTAAGCATTCTACATAGCTGCTCTTGGTATAATATATCTCTGGCATTTCTTCACTTGATTTATAAAGAGTAGCTTAATATTAGACGGTGTTCTGGAACAGATCCCAAACAGAATATTACCATTTAAGCGGCTTACGCTTCAAAAAGGAGTCAAAGGTTGGCCATGAGAATTGTGTAATAAAGGACTTTGGGCTTCTTGCTTAGAAGTTGTTTTTGACATCCAGGGTGGGTAACATTCTGCCTGAGCTCCGTCTTGGCATCCGGAATTGTATACAATAGTTTGTCTATTAAGAAGTTGAAAAAGAAACCACAAGTAATGGATTTACCAAGAGTTAAGTGCCCTGAGCCTACCTGGTGGAAAACTAATACATTTTAGCTGCATTACATACCATGGATCAACTGTAAGCCTGCTATTTTGGAATTTAGATATGCTGGACCAATTCACCTATAAATAGAGCATTTGGGATATGTGGTTTGTGGACAGGCATGGGCAGTGAATATATTAGAGAATCATTTAGCTGCAAACAGTTCATCCAAAGTCGGAGGTCTTCCTACTGAACGTTACCATTAGGGCGATGTTTGGCCCAAAAAGCTGCTTCTTCGACAGGAGTGTATCTTAAAGAACTCTGCTGAGGAGAGAACAGAGAAAGTAAGCATACTACCTTGCTAATGATCCACTTCTAGGCGGCAAATGATAGAAAAGTGGTTTCAGATTGTCCTACTTTTACTTTCTGTCTTGAGGAGAGGAAGAGATCAAGTCTAGTGACACCTTTCTAAGACTCACAAATGTGTTCTTAAAGGAACTGTTATATCGTTCTGTTCCAAGTGCGTAGTACAGTGTTCTGTGCACAATATGTGCTCAATACATTGCCTGATTGATTGAGCTGGTTATTAGCAAAATCGAGAACAGCATGCCCCTTTGGGAGACAAAGACTGTTTGATGTGATTATCTCCTGTTTATCCCAGTGTCTTGTACAGTGTTCAGCAAATAGTAAGCGCTTAACAAATACCACTATTATCATTGTCATCATTGTTATTATTAAGGAAATGGGTTTAACCCCCTGCTACCAAAATCCGTATTGCTCTCCGTCTTACATTGGACAATCTCTGCAATATTTCCATCATAATTTTTAGTAATCACAACTTCTGTGCAATTTTATTATTAATGGTAATAATAGAGATGTCCGTGAAACACTTACTGTATGCCAAGCACTGTGGTAAATGCTGGGGAAGGTTCAAGATGATCAGGTCTGAAAAAGTCCCTCTCCCATAAGGGGTTCATAGCCTAGGAGAGTTGGGGAGGAGAATGGGTATTCCCTATTGTAAAGATAAGGAAGGAGGATGCAGAGTGGTTAAGTGACTTGCCCAAGGTCCCACAGTAGACAGGTGGCAGAGCTGGGTTTATAACCAGGATCTCCCGATTCCCAGTCCTGTGGCTCTGTCCTTTAGGCCACAGTTAATGCATATTTTAAAAATTCCAGCCTGCTGTTTTTGAGATTCTGTGTGCGGTAAAGCAGAAATAATCTGGAAACCACCTTCTTGATTCAGACACCTCCTGAGTACATGTTTCACCCACAATTCCACTTGTTTTGCAGCTGAAGTACACAATGTTCATGGCCACAATACCACAGTTCTTTATTTTTTTTTAACCGTTTCATTCTTTTGATTTTTTTTTTCTGAACCCTCGCCGTGCAAATCCTCAGCAGTTGTGAATTTGGAGTGTTAAAAAGTAAATTTATCAGATGTGAAACTGGCAATCTATAAACCACATTTCGTAAAAGGACCGCTGAACAGAAAGCTACTGCATCACTGATGGAAGAAGATAAACTCTGCTAATTGAGAAACCATCCAAGTACCCTCAGACTGATACAGTTTCTCTTTCACAGGCCTTTCCTAGATATGGTCTATAATGCAGTGGACAGTCCTGAAGATGACTATTATGCTCTCTTTGTGCTGTGTCTTCTATATGCCATGTCTCATAATAAAGGTAAGACTGAGTTCTTAGTTTCTCTTCATGTGACTGTGGATGCTTGAAAACATCTCTTCCCAGACTTGCCTATGAGCTGAAGAGAACATAACATTAGCAAGACCCACATTCCCTGTCCCCATGGTGTTTACAGACAGAAATTACTTCCAGAGCATAAAGGCCAAAGGAAGAACAGGTATATAAGAGGAAGCAGTACATTACACATCAAGATGAAACAGCTGAACGAGAAACAGAATTTAGAGATAAATACGTACATAAGCTAATGAGTAAGAATATGCATACATAAATCAATGATGAAGATGGGATTACATTTGATTCGATTCAGTTGTATTTATTGAATGCTCACTGTGTGCAAAACACTGTACTAAGCACTTGGGAGAGTACACTAGAACAGACACATTCCCTGCCCACAACAAGCTTACAGTGTAGAGGGGGAGACAGATGTTAATAAAGATAAATAAGTTACAGCTATGTACATAAGTTCTGTGGGGCTGGGAGGGAGGATGAATTAAAGCTCACAAGCACTGAGCATGTGTCCCGGTCTGACATAACTGGGGTGTTGTGAATCAGTTGAGGAAGACCTCTTGGAGGAGGGGTGATTTTATAAGGTCTTCAAAGCTGGGGAGAGCTGTGATCTTGTGGGTTTGGGAAGGAAGGGAGTTCTAGGCTGGGGTGACAGAGGGTGAGTTTGGGAGGAGCAGAGAGTGAGAGCTGGGGAGAAGCAGGTGATAAGGGTTAATAGGCAAGATGGAGCGAGCTGGCCAAAAGCCTTGAACGAATCAAATCAATCAGTGGTATTTATCGAGTGCTCACCGTGCGCAGAGAACTGGACAAAGCGTTTGGGAGAGTACATTAGAGTTGGTAGGCGTGATCCTTTGAGATACTGCACATCGAGCATAGGAGTTTTCAATCTCGTCAGATCAGTGGTAAGAAGTTTCTGCTTGCTGTGGAGGGAGATGGGTAACTCTTTGAGGATTTTGAGTAGTGGAGAGTTGTGTGCCAAGCAGCACTGCAAGAAGATGATTTGTGCAGCAGCATGGAGCTTTCCTCTTCATCCAAACTGCCGCCACGTAAACCCAAGCACTTCTCCTAACCCACCTTGATTACCGGATCAGCCTCCTTGCCGACCTCCCTGCCTGCTGTCTCCCCACCCCGTCGGTACTTGACTCTACTGCCTGGATCATTTGTCTATAAAAATGTTCAGTCCGGGATTCCCCACCCCTCTAGTACCTCCAGTGGTTGCCCATCCTCCTCTTTATCAAGCAGAAACTCCTTGCCATCTGCTTTAAAGCACTCAGTCACCTTGGCTCCTCGTACCTTACCTTGCTGCTCTCCTTTTCCAACCCAGTCCGCACACTTTGCTCCTCTAATGCCAACCTACTCATTTTACCTTGATCTCGTCTATCTCTCCGCTGAACTCTCACCTACATCTCGCCTCTGGCCTGAAAAGGCCTCCCTTTCCACATCCAACAGACAATCATCTCCCCCATTTCAAAGCCTTGTTGAAGGCACATCTTCTCCAAGAGGCCTTCCTTGACTAAGCCCTCATTTCCTGTTCTCCCACTCCCTTCTGTGTCACCCTGATTTGCTCCCTTCATTCACCCCTCAGCCCCACAGGACTTACATCCATATCTATAATTGATTTATATTCATGTCTCATTATGGGTAGGGAATGTGACTGTTACAGTATCATATTGTACTCTCCCAAGCACCAAGTACCACACTCTGAACACAGTAAACACTCAATAAATACCATTGATTGACTGAAGGAGGGTGAGGTTAGAAGCAGGACAGCCATATGACCGGGGCTTGGGACAGCTGGTAGCTTTTTGAGTGGAGAAGAAATGGGCAAATCTGAGAGAGGGTAAGATGATAACTGGGGGTATCCCTCAAGCCTCATTTCTGGGTCCCCTTCTATTCTCCGTCTATGCCCACTCCCTTGGAGAACTCATTCACCCCCATAGCTTCAACTACCATCTCTATGTGGATGATTCCCAAATCTACCTCTCTCCTTTTCTGCAGCCTTTCGTTTCCTCAATGAATCCAGGGTAATATTTGAGCACTGTTTATGCTCAGATAATGTGTGCAGAGTACTAAGCGTTTGGAAAAGTAAAATACTATAGAATTGGTATTTACCTAAGTCTTGTGGGCCTGGGGTGCACAATAAAGCATTTTATTAGGGGTACACAGCCAAGTTCTTAGTCAACACAGAGGGGAGGGTGGATAGGAAAAATAAAGGGCTTAATCTGGGAAGGCCTCTTTTAGATATGATTTTTAGGAGCGTATTGAAGGTTGGAAGAGTGGTAAGATATTGGATATGAAGTGGGAGGGAATTCCAGGCCCGGGGGAGAATGTGGGCGAGGGGTCGGTGGTGGGCTGGATGAGATCAAGTTTAAAGACAGTAGGTTGGTGTTAGCAAAGCCGAGTGTGCTGGTTGGGTAATAGGAAATCAGTGAGGTTTTAGGTAAACAGAGGGAGTTGATTGAGGGCTTTAAAAGCCTCCTGCCTTTAGGACATTTCTACTTGGATATCCTGCCAACACCTCCAACCTAACCTGTTCGGAACAGAACTCATCTTCTTCCCACCCAAACCCAATCCTCCCCTGTACTAAGCGCTTGGGAGAGTACAATGAAATGAATAGCCATGATTCCCTACCCATAATCCCTAATACACTCTAGCAGGGAAGGTAGCCACTAAAAATAAATTATAAATAGGTGGGAGCAGTGGGAGAATAAATTGTCTGAATCTCTTGGAAGAGGGAGAGAAAAGTTGGCCCCATTCCCAGGTGGTAGAGGTCGGGAGCAAGCAGAGAAAGGAGCTAATGTACCAGATGAAGTTTTTGAAGGTTTCTGATGAAACTTGGTTTCTCCAGTAGTAAATACTTAGTGTTTGCCAGCTATTTAACAGCCAGAGAGTTCCAAGAGAGGCAGTAGGTGGAGCCCAAAATCCTGCTGACAACTCAACCTTTGGGAAAGAGCCAGCATCGGCATAGTCTTGGCTAATTTTGTGACCAGTTTGCAGTTGGCCGAAAGTATCCTGATTTCCATACTCAGTCAACTAGCCCCCTCCTACCCCACCTCACTACTCTCCTCCTGCAGCCCAAGCCCATACACCCAATATCAACCTACTCACTGTGCCTCCATCTCGTCTATCTCTCCGCCGACCTCTCTCCCACTTCCTGCCTCTGGCCTGGAACTCCCTTCCTCTTCATATCCAACGGACAATTCCTTTCCCCACCTTTCAAACCTTATTGTAAACACAGCTCCTTCAAGAGGCCTTCCCTGACCAAGCCCTCCCCTGACTAAGCCCTCATTCCTTTTTCTCTGACTCCCTTCCGTGTAGCCCTGATTTTCTCCCTTTATTCACCCCTCCCCCGATCCTCAGTCCCCCAGCACTTTTGTACATATCCATAATTTATTTTTATAAATGTCTGTCTCCCTCTCTAGATTGTAAGTTCGTTGTGAGCAGGGAGTGTGTCTGTTGTAGTGTATTTTTCCAAGTGCTTAATACAGTGTTCTGCACACGGTAAGTGCTCAATAAATACCATTGATGGTACTGGCAGAAGTTACCAGTGATTAGAAAAATGACACCTTACATATGGTATTAGGTTGGTCCATGGGTCTCAAGCCAGGTGTGCTTAGGCCAGTAATGAATCATCATCAATCATATTTATTGAGCGCTTACTATGTGCAGAGCACTGTACTAAGCGCTTGGGAAGTACAAATTGGCAACATATAGAGACAGTCCCTACCCAACAGTGGGCTCACAGTCTAAAAGACTGCCCAGGCTAGGTTTGACCAATGCTAAGGTGATTTGCCAAAAAATGCTTCAGTCACTCACATTTACTGAGTGCTTACCGTGTGCATAGCACTGTATTAAGCGCTGATGTGAAGGCCCCTTGTGAAACTCACAGTAGGTTATTGCATCATTTTACTGTGAAGTTTCATGATCATACTCAGTTAAGCAATCAATCCATTTCTATAGTGCTTACTGTGTGCAGAGCACTGTATTTAGTGCTCAGGAGAGTACTGAAGAGTCGCTTCATTCCTGCCATCGAGGAATTTATAATCCAAAAGGGGATGCATATCAAAATAAACTTCACTCGGGAAGCAAGAGTAGAAGGATATGTTCGTAAGTGTTGTGGGGGTAAGAAGAGTATCAGAGCACTTAAAGGATGGGAACCTAAGTGCATAGGCACCCCGGAGGGAGGGAGAATTGGGTGGAGTGATGAGAGGTTAGTCAGGGAAGCCTTCCTGGAGGAGATTGATTGATTGTTATGATTTTACTAGGACTCTGAAGATTGGGAGGGTGGTGGCCTGTCAGAGATGAAATGGGAAGGAATTTCAGGTAGGAGGGGAGGTCAGGAGCAAGAGGCTGATGGTGAGAGAAATGAGATCGAGGCACTTAAGTAGGCTGGTGTTTGCCTGCTGGGTTGTAGTGGGACATGGGCGAGGTTAGGTCGGAGGGGAGATCTGATTGATTACCTTAAAGATGATGGTGAAGAGTTTCTGTTTGTCATAGAGCTGTCTGGGAAACAACTGGAGAAGTCCAAGGATTGGAGAGATGCGTGATGTGAGATGAGAGATATCAGACCGTCCTTTGTGACTCAATTTAATGATCCATTAGCCCTCCAACCTTGTAATACAGTATCAGTCAATTGTATTGAGCATTTGCAGTGTGCAGAGCTTTGTACTAAGCGCTTGGGAGAGTACAGTATAACAGAATTGATAACGTGTTCCCTGCCCACAATGAGTTTACAGTCTAGAGAGGGAGACAGACATTAATATAAATAAATGTATTACAGATATGTACGTAAGTCCTGACGGAGGGGTGACAATAATAGAGCATATTATCCCTGCATTAAGGCTACTGCATAAGTTCTCATTCTTTTATTTTCTGTTAATGCCATACCTTATTTGGAGACTTTTGACAGTTGCCATCTGCTGACAAACACTTGGTTATGTTTTTCAATGACCGAAGATAGCTGTAGTGGCATTGGTTCATTCCATCAAAAAGATATGGTTTATTGCTGACAATTTATATCATCAACTTTGAGGCCTAGCAGTTTTCAGTTTAAATAAACACTTTGGAAGTAGGGCTTTTGTTATTGTTAGGTGTTCTCTTTGAGGCAGCAGGAGATTCCATGCACTTAATCATCTAGCCTTTTATTCCCCGGTCTTACCACTCCAGCAGTTATTTTAATGAGATGGTCTTATTCAGATGGATTTTTCATCATCAGAAAATCTGAACATAAAAGCAATGATGTTCGAAACCGAACGCCAGCCTGGGCCTTCCAGTAAATCACAATAGATTAGACGCTTCACAGAAGTGAGTCTCCTCCAGTGAAGAGGTTTGAATGGAAGAATAGGCCCAGGCCAATTATAATTCAATAGACAATGTAATGAATTCCGGTTCAAATCTTTAACGGAACAATCTGGCTCCTTTTACCCCGATGAGTCTGTTGCAAACCATAGCCAACAGAAGGTACTGGCTCTCACCCAGAGGTCATCCCCACTATTGCATTTATAAAAGCCTCCTCCTCCCCCAGAGGAATATCTATTCTTGATGAGAAATTCCTGGGAAATGGGGAAGGATGTGGGCCAGAGAATCAGGAAACAGCAAAGCAGTGTGACCTAGTGGATAGAGCACGGGGCTGGGAGTCAGGAGGACCTGGGTTCTGTTGTCTGCTGTATGACCGTGGGCAAGCCACTTCACTTCTCGAGACTTCCAGTCCCTTATCTGTAAAATAGGGATTAAGACTGTGAGCTCCTTGTGGGACAGGGACTGTGTCCAACCTGATTAGCTTGTATCTACCCCAGCGCTTAGAACAGTTCCTAACACATAGCAAGCACTTAACAAATACCACAATCATTATTATTATTATTAACTAAACACTAAGTCCCCTCTCAGGGTCACACCTGGTGAGTTTCCAGTACTTTTCTAGTCACGACCACAGGAGGAAGAGTCAAGCGGAGGCCTATCGATGCCATTCCTAGCTTGGGCAGTGGCTAGCGAGGGGAAGGCAATGTGCTACAAGTCAAAACTCACCTGTGCTTGGCAGCAGCGGCAGAGGAAAGAGTCGAAGGCAGAGACTCGTTTACTGCGCGGAAGGAGGCGATGGTATACCACTTGCATATTTTTACTGAGAAAACTGTATGGATATTATAATAATAATAATAGTGATGGCATTTGTTAAGCGCTTGATATGTGCCTAGCACTGTTCTAAGCACTGGGGTAGATACAAGGTAATGAGGTTGTCCCACCTGGGACTCACAGTGTTAATCCCCATTTTAAAGGTGAGGGAACTGAGGCACAGAGAAGTCAAATGCCGTGCCCAAAGTCACACAGCTGATCAGTGACAGAGCCGGGATTAGAACCCATGACCTCTGACTCCCAAGCCCGAGCTCTTTCCATTATGCCATGCTGCCGATTGCAGATGAAAGTGGGGCGTTCTGGGACAGATATGTCTATGGCGTTGCTATGGGTCAGAAATGCCTCGACAGCATAAGACAACAGCAAACACTAAGTAATCAACTACTGATGTGATTGAATATGCAGTGGACTCCTTCCCTTCACCCGCCTTTATTGTTCCTTTTTCCCTCTTTTTCGGTATTAATTGAGGTCTGCCTCCAGATCTGACAATCGGAGGCACCTATATATTCTGACATTGCTATTGTATTTATTAAGCACTTACTATGTACTAAGCATAGTATTAAGTGGTGGGGTAGATATAAGATGATTAGATAGGACGGGAAAGGAGGAAGCAGACATATTGAATGCCCATTTTCCAGATGAGGAAACTGAGGTGAAGTGATTCACCCAAGGTCACACCAGCAGACAAGTGGTGGAGCCCGGGATTAGAACCCAGGTCCTCTGACTCCTTCGCCCTTGCTCTTTCCACTAGAACATGGCGCTTCTAAATTTGTAAGTGGAACTCTTCTGGGGACGAATCCATGTCATCTGACAGACATCCTTGTTTACCCCATTTTATTTTCGTGAATCTTGAGACCTGCCCACCCTGTTCTTATGAGTGCTCCATTTCAATCTCCCCAGGGGAATCGTCTGTCTGGGGGAGAACCGGAAAGTCTTCTTAGTTAAGGAGATCTGATGGTCTCTGTGAGGTAACCTCTCACAAGCCACAGCCACCTCTTCTGCCTCAGGCTTTTCAAATTAGTGTTTTGTTGTCACGTAGTGATGAGTGGTTTGGGGTAGGAGCAAACAACACTGACTCATTTTTGCAGAAAAGGATCGGGCTTAGTCTGAGGAGAAGTGAGAGGAAAACATCTTGGGCCACTGGAAGTTTTTTGTTTCAGCAACTCCCTCCCCATTAGAGCACATATTTTTAAAAGGTGAGTAAAATTAAAAAGCCAGAAAGGCATCTCTGCCCTCAGCTTACCTTGTCTTTCCATAACTGAGAAGCAGCGTGCCTAGTGGTTAGAGCACGAGCCTGGGAATCAGAAGGACCTGGGTTCTAATCCCTCCTCTGCCACTTGTCTGCTGTGTGACGTTGGGTAAATCACTTCATTTCTCTGGGCGTCAGTTCCCTCATTTGTAAAATGGGGATTACGACTGTGAGCTCTGTGTAAGATTGGGACTGTGTCCAACTCGATTATCTTGTACTTACCCCGCGCTTAGAACAGTGCCTGTCACATAGTAAGCACTTAACAAATACCACAGTTATTATTATAACTAGAAATCTTACTGTGACATCTTGAATTAAGGTGGCCTGTGTGTAGCATTTGTCAGTCCTCTAGACTTTAAATTCGTGTGGACAGGGAACATCTGTATCAATTCTGATATATTGTACTCTCCCAAGCACTGAGTGCAGTGCTCTGCACACAGTTACGTGCTCAGTAAACATGATTGCTTTGTGTGCATTAGTATTTAGAAATGCATTCCTTTCTTTGTCCATTACTGATTCATCACTTTAGTGTTGATTTGCCTTACTCATAAAAGTATCATCCATTAATTAAGTAATTTTGCAGATAGGGAAACTAGCCTACTTCTGTTGCCATTTCTGTTGCAATTCATTATCCATCTTGCCTGTTGCTGTGACCATACAGTTACCCGTTCTGGTTGCGGTTTCAGCGAGCTTGGTTTAAAGTTTCTCAGAAGCTCTCGCTTGCCAAAGCCTTTGGGCACATTAAGGAATAATGCCCAAGATTTCAGAATCTTCACTGTTAATTGGATGTCATCCTAAAATCAATCAACGGTATTTATTGAGTGTGTATTGGGTACCAAGCAGTATTCTCGGCTCTTGGGAAAGAACAGCACCGTAGAGTTGAAAGACACGCTCTCTGCCCACAGGGATCGCACAGACTAGATATGCAAAGAAATTACCGATCGGGGAATGGGAATAAATCAGCCAGTCAGTCGTATTTTCTGAGCACTTACTGTGTGCAGAGCACTGTACTAAGCACTTGGGAGAGTACAATATAACAATATAACAGACACATTCCCTGCCCCCAACAAGCTTCCCGTCTAGAGAGGGAGACGGACATTAATATAAATAAATAAGGATATATTCTCTCCCATTCCCCTTTCAGGAATTTATAAGGATATAAGTGTTGTGAGCCTGTGGGTCATTTGTATCGTACTCTTCCAAGTGCTTAGACCATTGCCTTTAAAGGGGGAGTGAGTTCCAGGCCAGAAGGAAGACACAAACCAGGGGTCAGCGGGGAGACAGATGAGGTGGTGGTTCTGTGAGTAGGTTGGTGTTAGACAAACCACATGTGTAGGCTGGGTTGAAGAAGAAGAGCAGTGAGGTAAGGTAGGAGGGGAGAGCTGAATGAAGGCCATCAAGCCTAAGCTAAAGATTTCTCTTTGTAGTGGAGGTGGAAGGCAGCAAGGCCTAGTGGGTAGAGCACAGGCTTGGGAGTCAGAAGGACAAGGGTTCTAATCCTAGCTCTGCCACTTGCCTGCTGTGTGACCTTGGGCAAGTCATTCACGTCTTTGTGCCTCGGTTATCTCATCTGTGAAAAGGGGATGAAGACTGTGAAGCCCATGTGGGACAGGGACAGTGTCCAAACTGATTTGCTTGTACTCTCCAAGTGCTTAGTGCCTGGCACATAGTAAGCATTTAACAGATACCAAAATTATTATCATTATTATTATTATTATTAGAGGTTTTTGAGGAGTGGGAAGACATGGACTGAACTTTTTTGGTTTTAGTAAGTTGATCCAGGCGGCAAAGTGAAGTATGGACAGGAATGGGAAGAGACAGGAGGCATAGAGGACAGCGAGGAGGGTGATGTAGTATTTCAAACAATCAGTCAATCAATCGTATTTATTGAGTGCTTACTATGTGCAGAGCACTGTACTAAGCGCTTGGGAAGTACAAATTGGCAACACATAGAGACAGTCCCTACCCAACAGTGGGCTCACAGTCTAAAAGGGGGAGACAGAGAACAGAACCAAACATACCAACAAAATAAAATAAATAGGATAGAAATGTACAAGTAAAATAAATATATAAATAAATGGAGTAATAAATATGTACAACCATATATACATATATACAGGTGCTGTGGGGAAGGGAAGGAGGTAAGATGGGGGGATGGAGAGGGAGACGAGGGGGAGAGGAAGGAAGGGGCTCAGTCTGGGAAGGCCTCTTGGAGGAGGTGAGCTCTCAGGATCAAACAGTTTGGATCTGTGATGTAGCCATTTAGATGGAGAGCAAGAGCTGACTTTTAGCAATGAGAAGATAGAACCGATAGGATTTGGCAGATCTACAAAGTCTTAATAATTTTTTAAAAAATTATATGTAAGTGCTTACTGTGTGTCAGGCACTGCACTGAGCGCTGGGGTAGAGACAAGCTAATCAGGTTGGTCACAGCCCCTCATGGGGCTCACAGTTTTCATCCTCGTCTTTCAGATGAGGGAACTGAGGTGCTTGAAAATGGCGGAGCTGGGATTAGAACCCGCGTACTTCTCATTTCTAGGCCCATCCTCTTTGGCCTAGGCCAAGCTGCTGATTAAACTTCCATTTGTAGCCCTCTTCTTTCCTTCCTTTCTTCTCTCCTTCATCCATTTTTAAAATGGCTGAAGGATTTTCTGCCTCAAATCCCTCAAATTGTGCCTTTAATTTGCAATATCTAGAGATTTTCACCTAAAACAATCAATAGTATTTTTAAGTATTTTCTGTGTGAAGAGACTCCCAAGGCAGGGTGGGAGGTATGGGGGAGTTTTCACGTAGGAAAATGGACAGAAGTGATGATGAAAGCTCATTTGCCTTGTGATTTTTTACTTTTTGTGGAATGTTACTTTCCCCCTGGTCTCTTGTATCTCCTGTAATAAAAATTACAGTGTTTGTTAAGCACTTAACTGTGTGCCAGGCACTGACCATCTTAGCAAAGTGAAGCCCTTCATCACAAAGTGTCATCTTCAGAAGGCCAGACCATCCTAAGCAATTGTCTTATGCTGTCGAGTCATCTCCGACCCATAGCGATTCCATGGACACATCTCTCCCAGATCACCCCACCTCCCTCTGCAATCGTTCTGGTAGTGGATCCAGAAAGTTTTCTTGGTAAAAATCCAGAAATGGTTTACCATTGCCTCCTTCCGCACAGTCAACTTGAGTCTCTGTCCTCGGCTCTCTCCCGTGCTGCTGTTGCCCAGAGCAGGAAAGTTTTGACTTGTGGAGATTGCCTGCTACTCACTAGCCACTGTCCAAACTAGGAATGGAATGGATGTGCCTCTGCTTGACTCTGACTGATGGAGTACTGCAGACTCTCCAGGTGCAGTCCTGAGAGGGGAATTACACGGCTGCTTCTCCTACCCGTAATTCACTTTAAAGTCTATTTCACCTGGTAGATTGGAAGTTCTTTTTAGGGCAAGGATTGTGTTTTCTTGCTCTAGTATAGTCTCCCAAGAGCTTAGTACAGTACTCTGTACAAAGGAAGCGTTCAATAAATACTACTGATTTAGTGAGTCATCTTGGAAAGAAGGTAAAGTGTTCTCCTGATGGGTTGAGATTTTTTTTAAAAAAAAGGAGAACTAGAAATGGAGAAGTAGGTGTGGGTTTTTATCTTCTTCTGGGGCTCCTGTCCTAACACTACCTTCCAGGAAAAACCAGGAACCTTACCCACCTCTTAAAGTAGAATGGTTTTTTGCAGCACGAGGAAGTTGAGGGATACCCTTGGCAATACAGTTTAGTCTTTGGAAAACTCATTCATTCATTCAGTCATATTGAGTGCTTAATGTGTGCGGAGCACTGTACTAAGCACTTGGGAGAGTATAATGTAACGAACAGTCCACAAAGAGCTTACAGTTTAGGGTTGGGTAGAGACAGACATCAATACAAATAAGTAAAACTACAGATATATACCTAAGTGCTGTGGGACTGGCAAGAGGGAAGAGCAAAGGCAGCAAGTTAAAGTGACGTAAGAGGGAGTGGAAGATGAGGAAAAGTGGGGCTTACTCTGGGAAGTTCTGTTGGAAGAGATGGGCCTTCAATAAGGCTTTGAAGTGGGAGAGAGTGGTTATTCGTCAGATTTGAGAAGGGAGAGTGTTCCAGGCCAGAGGTAGGACGTGCAGGGGTCGGCAGCGAGACAGACGAGATCTCGGCATAGTGAGAAGGTTAGCAGTAGAGGAGCAAAGTGTGCGGGCTGGCTTGTAGAAGGAGAGAAGTCAGGTGAGGTAGGAGGGCACAAAGTGATGGACTGCTTTGAAGCCAGTGGTGAGGAGTTTTTGTTTGAAATGAAGGTGGATGGGCAACCACTGGAGTTTTTTGAGGAGCGGAGTGACATGTCCTGAAGTCACTGCAGGCAGCGTATTGAACTTTCCCAAGCACTTAGTATGGTGCTCTGCACACAGTAAGTGCTCAATAAATACGATTGAATGAATGAATGAACATTTTCTAGAAAAATGATCCAGGCAGCAGAGTGAAGTATGGACTGGAATGGGGATAGACATGAGACTCATAGGTCAGCAAGGAGGCTGATGGAGTAATCCAGGCAGGATAGGATGAGTAATTGTATTAACATGGCAGCAGTTTGGATGGAGAGGAAAGGGCGGATTTTAGCGATGTTGTGACGGTGAGACGACGGGATTTAATGATGAATTGAATATGTAGGACTGACAGAGAGGAGTCAAGGATAACGCCAAGGTTCCGGGATTGTGAGACAGGAAGGATGGTGGTGCCAATTACTGGGATGGGAAAGTCAGGGGAGGACAGGTTTTGGGTGGGAAGATAAAGAGCTGTGTTTTGGACATTTTAGGTTTGAGGTGATGGGAGGACATCCAAGTAGAGACGTCTTAAAGGCAGGAGGAGGAATCCATTTTCCTTCCCAAAACAAACACTGTTGAAAAAAGTAGCAAACTTGTAAAAGAAAAGGTAATCGCACCTGCCCCTTCAGACTTGAATAACTCTAACCACAGAAATTGTAAACGATTGCCTTTTGCTTTTCTAAAATACCTACAGCCGATACTCAGTGTTGATATTTTATTGTTTTTGCAAGGGGATTATTGTTGTTATTATTTTTGATCATGTGAAGCGCGTACTTTGGGGAAACCGGGGAAATAAATCCATTGTATTCATTGAGCACTTACTGTGTGTAGAGCACTGTACTATGCACTTGGGAGAGTATAGTAGAATAATGTAGCAGACACTTTTCCCGTCCACAACGAGTTTACAGTCTAGAGGAGGTATTCAGCGACACTGAATCAGACACAGTTTTTGGCCAACAGGGAGTGGGTAACCCAAAAGGTATTTGGAGAACAGGTGCCCTGGAAAAAAATAATAATTCAGTAAAAAAAAAAAAAAAAGAAATACAACCAAAAAAAACATCTGAAGAGAGCTGGGAAGGGACACAGCTGCAACCCCTCTGTTGTGAGACAGGCCTTCTCCCCATTCCCATAGATAATAATAATAATAATAGTAATAATTGTAGTACTTGTTAAGCGCTGACTATGTGCCAGGCACCGTTCTTAGTGCTGGCAGATCCAAGATAATTGGATTGGACCAGTCCCTCTACCACATCGGGCTCGCATTCTTAATTCCCATTTTATAGTTAAGGAAACTGAGGCACAGAGAAGTGAAGTGACCTGCGCAAGGTCACACAGCAGAGAAGTGGCGGATCTGGATTAGAACCCAGGCCATTCCAACTGCCAGTATCCACTAGGCCACACTATTTCTCAGGATGGCAGGAAAGGATGGGGAGGGGTAGGGAGGAGGAAGGCCCCACCTCACAGATTTCAGTGTCCCAGGGTGGGCGATTTGGAGCTTTGTGGCTACAGCCTGCTTCTGCCTCCCTGCGAGGGTGGTGAGAAGGGAGAGAGGAGCATCTAAGAAGAGCATGAAATACGGAAAATGCCGAAGAAGACATTTTTCACTGAAAAATTTTTTCCAAAGAACATAGGTGTTTTTGAGGGGTGATATGTGCTAATAAACTTGTAATACTCCAGGTATTAGGTTATTCGTCTCATTGGCAGGATTTGACTGTGAAGTTCAAGTTGGAATCCAGTCAATAAAAAGTGATCTATTGTTATGGTTTATTACGTCAGCCGTGTACTGGAGTTGCTTAGATTCCAGACAATAACCTCTTCAAATGCAATTCTCAAGTATTTTATCAAGGTCCTTAATGTAAGGCCATCTGGTTCCCAAAGGATAATATTTCAAATATTTCAAGAAGTGTTACCGTCCCCTTATGTGAATAATAGGAAAAAAAAACATGCTTCAAACACAACCCAGAAAGTGCTGTGCTTTGATTTAATCACAAACATTCGTTTCAACAAGAGTATTTTCCAGTTTTTACTTTGGACCATTTTAGATGCCAAGATTTGGAATTTGGAACACAGTCTTCTTTTAAAACAACATTTAGAAAGCACCTTTGGCATTCTTAACTTTGGAATTTCATCAGGAGAACATGCTCTTTTCTTAAATGTGACTACAATATTTCACTGGTGCAGCAGCTAAAGTTTAAACATTACCAAATCCCATGTTTGACAGATTTTTTACAGTGTGCAATATTTCTTTGTGAAGTGTTCGTATTTGAGATTTTAGAGATTACCTGCTTCTCCAGTGATGCCCGAATCTCTGATTTGTGGGAAAACAATTCAGAAGTACTGATGCTTTCAATCAGGATGCACTTTCCTTTGAGCTTAAAGATTTCTGACTGACCGTTATGCTGACCCTCATTTTATGATTCCTCTTCATTTCCCATTTTAGGAATACACCCCGGGCGGTTAGAAAGAATTCAGCTTCCCGTGCAGCAAGTGGAGGAAAAGACTTCCTACAATCACTTACTTGCGGAAAGGCTCATCAGAATCATGAACTACGCTGCTCAGCCAGGTATCCCATCTCTGATGAGATGAACAGTCCATCCGTGCTGGTGGTGATGGTAGTAATATTTGTTGAGAGCCCTCTGTATTCAATTCATTCAGTCAGTCGTATTTACTGAACGCTTATTGTGTGCAAAGCACTGTACAAAGCCTTTGGAAGGGTACAATGAAAGAACAAACAGACACATTCCCTACCCACAGCAAGCTCACAGTCTTGAGATGAGCTCAACTCTTGTCACAGTGTCTTGCAGTAAGCACTTGGGAAGCACCAAATCGTGACTCGGTCCCTTGGGCAAGTCATTTCGCTTCTCTATGCCTCAGTTAGCACATCCGTAAAATGGGGATTAAGACTATGAGCCCCATGTGGGGCAGAGATTGAATCCAGCCTGATTAGCTTGCAACTACCGGAGTGCTTAGTACAGTGCCTGGCAATAAATACAGTTGAATGAATGAATGGCACATAGTGCTTAATAAACACCATTACAAAACATCAAATAAACCATTAGTATTATTATTATTAGGACCCAGTGGACATTAGAGGGGCTTCTGGATGTCCTAAGTGACACTGGGGTTGTTTTGACCAGGATACGGGGCTGAGGGAGGGACTTCTGTCACGTGCAAAGTGCTGGAGTTGGCCGATGGACACACATAGCACTCAGGGTGCCGGGAAATAATTGGGGAAGTCTTGTTGGAAGTGAGGCGCGATTTATGAGGGTTTTGAATGTGGGGAGAGCTGGGATCTCAGGTTGGAGAGGGAGGGAAGTTCCTCGCAGAGGTAACAGGGTGAACGAGGAGGTGCAGGGGAGAGATTGGAGTCAGGTGGAGTAACAAGATTTGCTTAGTGGGAATGGAGAGAGAAATTGAGGCATAGCAGGTGATGAGAGACCAGAAAAATAAAGGTGGTGAGCTTTGAAACAATTTGTGAGTCTGTGTTTGGTATGGAGCAAAACAGGAAGGAGCGAAGTGAGCCGTGCAATGCTTTAATAAAGTCTGTGCAGCAGCAGCAGCAGCAGGTGACATAGACTGGAGAGAGGGGAGACCAGCAAGGAGGCTGAATCAGTAGTCTAACCACAGTATGACCAGAGCTTGTGCTGGGGTGGGAACTGTGTGGGTGGAGAGATGGGAGTGGCCCTAGGAGGTGTCGCGTAGGAAACCTTGGACTCTCCCAAGCACTTAATACAGTGCTCTGTGCACAGTGGGACAAGGATGATGGCAATGTTAGCCACTGAGGTGGTGGGATAGGTGAGAAGTAACTATAGCAGGAAAGATGAGTAATTCCATTTAAGACATACAGCGGGGTGTAGTGGATAGAGCGTGGGCCTGGGAGAAGGTCATGAGTTCTAATTTTGTCTCCACCACTTGTCTGCTGGGTGACCTTGGGCCAGTCACTTCACTTCTCTATGCCTTAGTTATCTGTAGAATGGGGATTAAGAGTGGGAGCCCCATGTGGGACAGGGACTGTGTCCAACCTGATTAACTTGTATCTACGCCGGTGCTTAGAACAGCGCTTGGCACATAGTAAGTGCTTAATGAGTACCCTAATTATTAATTACTGTTATTATGTGAGGGGCGGTGAGGAAGCAGGGTGGCCCCATGGAAAGAGTTCGGGCCTCAGAGTCGGAGGACCAGCATTCTAATCCCAACTCTTCCACTTCCCTTGCACGTGACCTTGGACAAGTCACTTCTCTGTGCCTCAGTTTCCTCATTTGTAAAATGCAGATTAAATCTGTGAGCCCCATATGGGATGTGGAACTGTGTCCTACTTGATCAGCTTTTAACTACCCAGGGCTTAGTACTGTACCTGACACATAGTAAGTGCTTAACAGATACCTTAAAAAATAACAACAGGAGGATTCCCAGGTTAATTCTCGGTCAGCACAGTGAAGAAGGAGCAACAGGTCGAGAAGGATTAGGACGTAGTACAACCCCCATGGACTTGGCTATAAGGAGGTCATTGGACTAAGAGAGTGTAGTCTTTGTAGAGAGAAGGAATAAAAAGCCTGAGTGGAGTGGATTGAGAAGAGAGTTGATGGAGAAGAAATGAAGGCAGAGGGTGTATACAACGTGTTCTGTAGGCGTTTGGATAGGAATTGGAGCAGGAAAATGAGCTGACAGCTGGAGGGGGCTACGGGGTCAAGAGTGGGATTTTTTAGAATGGGGGAAGGATTGACCCTATTCGAAGGCAGAGAAGGAGGCACCCAGAGAGTGAGGTTGAAAAAAGCCGTGAGGGAGAGGAGGAGAGTAGGAGCAGGCAATTTTAGGAAGTGAAAGGGTATGGGGTCAAAGGTACAGGTAGAGGTTGTGGATCTGGTGTACCACCAGGAGACCACCTTTGGAGAAACAGCTGGGAAGCCACAAGAGAGTGTTGTGGAGATGATAAGGAGAATCGGGGGAGTTCACAACTAATGGCTTAGATTTGACCCACAGTGTGGTTGGCAAGTTCACCTGGAGGTGGGGAAGGGTGGCAGGAGGGAGGTGGTTGGGAAGCCAGGGTTTTCAAGAAGCAGGGTGGCTTAGTGGATAGACCACGGGCCTGGGGGTCAGAAGGACCTGGGTTCTAATGCTGACTCCACCACCTGTCTGCTGTCTGACCTTGGACAAGTCACTTCTCTGGGCTTTCATTATCTTATCTGTAAAAGATTAAGAGTCTGAGCCCCATGTGGGGCAGGGACTGCGTCCAACCTAACTTGTATCTACTCCAGTGCCTAGAACAGTGCTTGGCACGTAGTAAGTGCTTAACAAGTACAATAATAGTAATGATTATTATTTGGAGGGAGTGGGAGGTTGGGGAAAAGTTGGCGGGGTTCCGGTTAGGGCCTGCGTGTCAGTGAGAGGAATAGTAGAGTTGTAGAGCAGAGAACAGATTTGAATTCTAGCATGGTAAAATGAATTCACCCTCTCAGGGTCGCACCTGGAGAGTTTCCAGTACTCTACCAGTCTCGGCTACTGGAAGGAGAATCAAGCAGAGGCCTACCCATTCCATTTCTAGCTTGGACAGTGGCTAGCGAGTGGAAAGCAATCTGCCATTAGTCAAAACTCACCCATGCTGGGCCGCATGCTGGGAGAGAGTTGAGGCGAAGACTTGAGTTTACTGTGCAGAAGGTGGCAATGGAAAACCACTTCCGTATTTTTACCAAGAAAGCTCTATATATAAACTACCAGAACGATTGCAGATGGAGAGCGGGGCGTTCTGGGAGAGATGTGTCCGTGGTGTCACTATGGGTCGAAAACGCCTCAACAGTAAAAGACAAGGCAAGAATGAATTCATGGTGGCAGAAGTCAGCCGGAACCCTAGCCTTCCACCGGCTGCTTTCGGCTGCCCAGGAGCAGTAGCCGATGGCCGTGGTAGCGATTGAGGGCCGTGGCCACGGGATGTGTCTGTTCTATTGTTAGATCATCCTTTCCCAAGCGCTTAGTACAGTGCCCTGCATACAGTGAGCGTTCGCTAAACACCACTAACTGATTGATTGTAAAGTTGGAAGTGCAAGGAGATTAAGGGAGGTGAAAGTTCATTCATTCAGTCATATTGAGTGCTTACTGTGTGCAGAGCACTGTACTGAGTACTCGGGGGAGGACAGTACAACAGTAAACTGACACATTCTGTTTAGTCGTAGAGAGGGCAGAGTTTAAAGTGTTCTTTCTACATCTGGAGATTGGAGGACTGACAGGGAGGAGGGAGAGGGCCCAGGTGAGGCGGAAGCAGGCCTAGAGTTTGGAGGTCACAGTAGGGGGTGAAGATTGCATTTGAGGGACAGGGGATGTGGGTGAGGTGGCAGACTAGAAGATTGTGGTCAGAAAGTGGTTAGTCAGAGTCAGTCAGAGTCGATGAGGTTAGAAATGAGACGTGTTTAGAGATGATTAGATCAGGTGTGTGCCCATGGTGGTGAGTGATGAGGTGGGGGGTAGCCAGAAAGTCAGGAGATTTGGGGAGCAAAAAGACGTGGGCAACCAGAAGGTCAGGGGGATCGTCAACACAAACGTTGAGGTCCCAGGGAACAGAGAGGCAAAGGGAGTAAGAGTAGGAGGAAGAGAACCACCAACAAAATCAGCAAGCAGTGAAGAGTT
Source organism: Tachyglossus aculeatus (assembly GCF_015852505.1). NCBI lineage: Eukaryota > Metazoa > Chordata > Mammalia > Monotremata > Tachyglossidae > Tachyglossus > Tachyglossus aculeatus. Next base: position 76,316,205 of record NC_052086.1, read on the forward strand.
GGAACCAAGAAGGCAGTAGATAATAGCCACTAGGAGCTGGTGCAGCAGCTTGGCCTAGTGGAAAGATCACGGTCCTGGGAGACAGAGGACCTGGGTTCTAATCCCCCCTCTGCCATTTGTCTGCTGTGTGACCATGGGAAGTCACTTAACCTCTCTGTGCCTTATCTGTAAAATGGGTATTAAGACTGTGAGTCCTTTGTGGGACAGGGACTGTGTCCATCCTGATCATCTTGGATGTACCGCAGTGCTTAGAATAGTGCCCGGCACACAGTAAGTACCTAACAAATACCACAAAAAAAATCCAATCCAAAAAACTGGTAGTCGTGTAGAGCGTGACCGACAGATGGTGGGGAATTTCAGGGAAGAAGAAGGGAGTGAGATAAAGCAGAAGCAACATCAAACGAGAGGAGCAGTGTGAATGGGTGATGGGGAAGGTGGGAGCAGATGAGGCCCCTTTGAGCGAGAGCATCCGGGGGGACCGACAGCAGTAGAGAACGAGGGCTTGGCGATGTTGAGGAGTGAGCAGGCCCGAAACATGTGGAGAATTGAAGGGAGTTTGCTCATGATGGAGCAGACATTTCACAGACCAGAGTGGAATGGCATTCGGGAGGGGAGAATGGGTGGGGGAAGAGGGTGGCACGTGGGAGTGTAAAAGGCCGAGGACAGATACCAGAAAGTGTTGTGAGGGAAGCGGCCCATGGATGGAGAGGGGGAGAGATCATGGTGGGGCTCCCCATGATTGATTTGAGGTTCAAATGATGGGATGTAGATACAAGATAATCAGGTTGGACAAAGTCCTTGTACCACATGGGGCTCACAGTCTTCATCCCATTGTCCAGATGTGGTAACTGAGGCCCAGAGACTTGCCCAGGGTCACCCTGCAGACAAGTGGCAGAGCTGGGACTAGAACCTAGGTCCTTCTGACTCCCAGGCCTGCGCTCTATCCCACTAGGCCATGCTGCTTCTCCCCATCTCACAAGCCTGTAACCTTGGCATTGTCTTTGGCTAATCTCTTTCCTTCAATCTGTCACCAAACCCTGTCAGTTCTACCTTTACAACATCACTCAAATCTACCCTTTCCTCTCCATCCAAACTGCAACTTAGCATATCCCACCTTGCCTACCCATCTGCCTACTAGCTGACCTTCCTGCCTCCCGTCTCTCCCCATTCCCGGCCACCCCCCGCACTCCTGCCCAGATCATTTTTCTAAAAAGCTGTTCAGTCCATTTTTCCCCCACTTCTCAAGAACCTCCAGTGGTTGCCCATCCACATCTGCATCAAACAGAAATTCTTTACCCTTTATTTTAATGCACTCAATCAGCTTACTGCCTCCCACCTTACCTCGCTGATTTCCTCCTACAACCCAGCCCAATCACTTTGCTCCTCCAGTGCAACTTACTCGTTGTACCTCAATTTCATCTATCTTGCCGCTGACCCCTCACCCATTTCCTTCTTCTGGTGTGGATCTCCGTTCCCCATTCTCGTCCGACAGACCACTGCTCTCCCCCATCTTCAAAGTCTTATTAAAATAAAAATCCCATCTCCTCCAAAAGGCCTTCCCTTGAACCCTCATTTCGCATACTCCCTCTCCCTTCTACATTGTATATGCTCTTGGATCTGTATCTGCCCTTTTAGTAACAGATAGTCTCCCACCCTCAACCCTTTTGCATTTATATGCATCTCAGTAATTTATTTTAATATTTGTCTCCCCCTCTAGACTGTAAGGTCCTTCTGGGCAGGGAACACGTCTTCCAACTCTGTTGTATTCTCCCAAGTACTTAGTTTAGTGCTTTGCACACAGTAAGCATTCAGTAAATAAGCTTGGAAATCAGTGAGGTTCATTCGTTGGTATTCATTGACTAAGTTTATGCTTTATTGATAGTAATATAGTCCCTGTGCGGTTAAAATCTCTGGAACAGAAACAGCATGGCTCAGAGGAAAGAGCCCAGGCTTGGGAGTCAGAGGTGATGGGTTCTAATCCCGGCTCCGCCACTTGTCAGCTGTGTGACTTTGGGCAAGTCACTTAGCTTCTCTGGGCCTCAGTTCCCTCATCTGGAAAATGGGGATTGAGACTGTGACCCCCATGTGGGACAACCTGATTACCTTGTATTCCCCCCAGCGCTTAGAACAGTGCTTGGCACATAGTAAGCGCTTAACAAATGCCATCATTATTATAAACAGGTGGATTTAAGGCCAAAGGTGTGAAGCCATCATAAATCGGCACTAAAATAACTTAATTTCTGTTGCAGATGGAAAAATCAGATTGGCGACTTTGGAGCTTGGCTGCTTGTTACTCAAGCAGTTGGTACTGACAAATAATGGCAGTATTATTAAGGATGTCCATCTTGCCTGCCTTGAGGTAATAAGTCTTTCCCTTCCTGTGGAAATATTTGTTTCTTTCTTGCAGTGGAGCTCCAACTCATCTTGTGTGGGTAGCACTGTAGCAAAAAGTTCCAACCAAAGTGCCTCACTCCAGTTCAAAAAGGGACCGAAGCTGCCTCTTGTTTTTGATGAGTCGCTTTAGCTTTTCTGGTGCTTCTCCATTCCAGTGATTTTTCCCGTTCCTCCATTGAATATTTAACAGTTTTTACAGTAACTGATTGGCTTTTGTGTGCTAAGAATTTAAATTTTTCATTTTGCTCATGACACAAGTTATGATTCTCCTCTGTCCCCTCTCTTTTTAATAGGGCGCAAGAGAAGAAAGTGTTCACCTTCTGAGGCGATTTTATAAGGTACTAGTGAAAAAACGAGCAGCAGCGTAATTGTCCGTTAAAAATTGCTCCGAGTATTCTGTCCCCGAGTGAAAATAAACATGATTGTTCTATTAAAGGAGTTGTTATTTCCCCAGGAACTTCGCCTGCACATTTAAAGGTTATTTTTCAGACAGCGAGTGGGTGATTGAAGGCATCAGAGGGGGGCGCTCCTGGATATCCCATTGATTGATGGATAATTGTTTTCTTCTGTCTGCTCTAAAAAGGTGCTAGTTGCCCATGCTAGGAAAAGAAAGCATCACTTCACAATGGGTAGGAGAAAGTGGGAGCTTTATTGGTTATATCTTTAATCTTTTTTAGCCGCAGCCTTTCCAGGTGATTTTTCTTCTCTTCCCTGCCTTAATGGCAAAGTGGGAATTTTCTCCCAATCCCTTCTCACCTCCGCAATCTCAGCCTTTGCTGGTTCAGTGAAAAGAACAAGGTGTTACACCCCAGAAATGTAGTAGCATGGATAGGCACGGACCTGGGAATCAGAAGGACCTGGGTTCTAATGCCGGCTCCACCGCTTGTTTGCTGCGTGACCTTGGGCAAGTCACTTCACTTCTCTGCATCTCAGTTACCTCATTTGTAAAATGGGGATTAAGACTGAGAGCCCCAGGTGGGACGTGGACTGTGTCCAACCTGATTTGCTTCTATCCTCCCCAGCACTGAGTACAGTGCCTGGCACATGGAAAGCTCTTAACAAATAGCATTTTTTTTAAAGTCTTCCTGTAGCTGCGCAAATGTTGCTTAAAGCTCCTTCTGCTGGTCTGGCTTTGCACAGCTGGTTTATGTGGATTGGCATATTTTGTGTTCAAATATTAAATAGTTTTTTCAACTTTTTCCTTATTTGGCCCTTTGTTTTTCATTATAGTTGCCCTTGCAACTTAAAACCAAAGATGAAAAGGTTAAAGAGGATTATGAGAAATTTAACTCCACTTGTCCTTCCACTCCTACTTCCCCCCAACCCACTTCTACCCTTTTCTTTTAAACTCATGAAAAAGAATAATGTGTTCATGTCAACTTGGGATAATTAATGTGAGTGTTTCATTTCTATTCCAGTTTTGGTCGAGGCCTTTAAAAAAATGTTGATTGATGAAAGATGAGATTCAGTGTTTCATTTGATTATATATATATTTTTTTAAGTTCTTGGTGATTTACGAGAACTGCGTATAATGAAAAACAGATGGCTAAACAGCCAGGAACTAGGGTTTATAATACTTTCATGCATATGGAAAACTTGTTTTTTTTTATTCTTTTAAGGGAGAAGAAATTTTTCTGGACATGTTTGAAGATGAATACAGGAGCATGACAGTGAGTGGTTTAGGAGGAGTACCTAATGTAGGCAGGAACACACTTGTTTCGATGACTAATTATTAGAATGTTTGCCGGTTTCCACCTAAATTTACTCCTAACTTAACAGAAAGAGAACTCTGTTTTAAATTGTTCTTTGTTTTGAATATTAGAGCGTATGCTCTGGTAATTGAAAGTTTGTGTCCATTTTTCTGAACTCAGAATTAAAGTGGAGGAAATTTAGCACTTTGGCTCCAGTTGTACTGATTGTGCAAATAAATCTATTTTCTGTAAATTGTCATATGCCACCAGTGCTCAACAGTGATGCACGTGTTCTGTAGAAGCTTTGTTGTCCAACTGTATTTACAGTGTGTTTTGTGGTTATCTGTATTCTCACCACATAAATATTCACAGCAATTCTGAAGTGATTTTAAGTGAAGCCCTACATTTCCTCAGGCTATTCAAAGAAAAGGTGTAAATTAGGATAACTCATCTTCTGAAATGCTCTCTCACTACTTCACTTTAAGGATGTGGCAGCCTCTCTTGTCATTTTAATGGTGATTTATTGTCCCACTGCATTTCTGCTCCTTGTTCTTGTTGATGGCCATAACCAACCCACTGTTTCTCAGTAATCCCTTGGAAGAATTTTATTGTTTTATATCCTTGGGCCATTAATCAGAGCGGAGTATATTTAATGGTTACCTTCCATTTTCTCTGGCCCCTGTGATCACGGTTCCCTAATTAAATCTCATACGACCTCTTGGACTTTAGGAAAACTTAAAGCTTATGTTTGTGATGAACATGTGAGCTAGTGATGGATTGTTGAGCTTGCCAGTTCTTGGATGATTGCAGAGCTTCTCAGAATCCCAGGAAAGACTTTAATTAGGCCAGCTGGGGGAGGGAGAAAAGTGGGATGGGGGAAAGGGAGAATGATTTTTTTTTTTCCAGGGAAGGGTAAAAAGACCACAGATTCTATTTGAATTTTTGATACCAAGGGAGAAAGTTTTCGGGAATTGTTTAAATATGAATCACAAACAGTTTTCCTCAAGGTGTTGTGGACAGTGAACTTTTTTCCCCTCCCTCTAAACCGTAAGGTCTTTGTGGACAGAGATTGGGTCTCCCAGCTCTGTTATATTGTACCTTCCCAAGTGCCTAGTATAGTGCTCTGCACACAGTAAGCACTTTATAAATGCCACTGATTGATTGCCTCATAAGCCCATAACTTTGGCATCATCCTCGACATATTCCATCTGCCGCCAAATCCTGGTCTACCTTCACAAAATCACTCAAATCCACCCTTTCCTCTCCATACAAACTTCTACCACGTAGATCCGAGCACTTCCCTTATCCCTCCTTGATTACTGCACCAACCTCCTTGCTGACCTCCGTACCTCCTGTGTCTCCCCACTCCAGTCCATACTTTACTCTGCTGCCTGGATTATTTTTCTAAAAAAAGATTAGTCCATATCTTGCCTTCTCCTCAAGTACCTCCAGTGGGTGCCCATCCACCTCTGTATCAAACAGAAACTCATTACCACCCAATCACCTTGGCCCCAGCCTATCTTTTTTTTTTTAATGGTATTTGTTAAGGGCTTTACTATGTGTCAAGCTCTGTTCCAAGTGCTGCGGTAGCTTCAGGTTTATCAGGATGGACATAGTCCCTGTCCCATGTGGAGCTCACAGTCTAAGTTGAAGGCAGTCTTACCTTTGTTGATTTCCCACTACAACCCAGCACGCTCCCTTCACCCCCCTAATATCACCTACTCACTTTACCTTGATCTCAGCTATCTGGCTCCAGACCCCTCACCCACATCCTGCCTACGGCCTGGAACTCCCTCCTACTTCATAGCTGACAGACCATTGCCCTCCCCACCTTAAAAAGCTTTATTAAAATCAAATTTCCTCCAGGAAGCTTTCCATGACTAAGCCCTCAATTTCCCTACTCCCTCTCCCTTCTGCATGATCCTTGAGCTTGGATTTGTACCCTTTATTCACCCCACCCTCAATCCCACAGCACTTAGGTACTTATCCATAATTTATTTTTACGTCCGTCTCCTCCTGTAGACTGTAAACTCTTTATGGGCAGGGAACATGTCTTCCAACTCTGTTATGTGGTACTCTTTCAAGCGCTTAGTTCAGTGGTCTGAACACAGTAAGCGCTCAATAAGTGCCATTGATTGAAGGGTTTTTTTTTCCAAATTTCCCCTCACAGCGCGACTCTTTATGTTTAACCTGAACTTTTTGTTTTCCAGATTAAGCCCATGAATGTAGAGTACTTGATGATGGATGCCTCAATCTTGCTTCCTCCTACTGGCACACCACTGACTGGTATTGATTTTGTGAAGCGTTTGCCATGTGGAGATGTTGAAAGAACTCGCAGAGTAAGTGTATTCTGCTCTTTTCCTTCTTCATGGTCCTCCCACATCCTTCTCCGGGCCTCATAATAAGCAATAAAGTCCTAATGTGCCAAGAAAAGGCACTCAATCAGTGGTATTTATTGAGCGCTTCCTGTCTGCAGAGCACTCTACTAAGCGCTTGGCAGAGTACAGTCCAACAAAGTTGGGAGACACATTTCCTGCCCATAAGGAACTTATAGTCTAGAGGGGGAGACAGACACAAATATATTAAAAAAAAGAATCAATTACTAATATCTACATAAGTGCTATAGGGATCGTGGCTCAGTGGAAAGAGCGTGGGCTTTGGAGTTAGAGGTCACAGGTTCAAATCCTGGCTCCATCAATTGTCAGCTATGTGACTTTGGGCAAGTCACTTCACTTCTCCATGCCTCAGTTACCTCATCCGAAAATGGGGATTAAGACTGTGAGCCTCCCGTGGGACAACCTGATCACCTTGTTACCTCCCCAGCGCTTAGAACAGTGCTTTGCACATAGTAAGCACTTAATAAATGCCATCATTATTATTAATATTACTATGAGACTGTAAGCCTGTTGTGGGCAGGGAAGATGTCTGTTTATTGTATTGTGCTCTCCCAAGCACTTTGTACAGTGCTCTGCACACTGTAAGTGTTCAGTAAATATGATTGAATGAACGGATGGATGACTGTCCAGGCATTTTGACAGTGTCAAAAACTACCTTCTTTGAAGGTCTCTTGAGATGATGTAAGATGATGGTCTCCATATAGTGCATGCTAGCACCCACTCTTCTTTCCATGGGGCCATGAAGTGTAAATTAACCTGTCCCACTGAAGATCATGATTTGCAATTAAGTTCCCTTTTGAACTTAACAGGAAATAAGTCTTATTGCTGTTTTCTTTGTTGCTGGGGGTGAGGAAGGGTTTGTATGAAAATCTAGTTAGTTCTGCCAAAATGCTTGTTTTTCCTGGGGGTTTCAGCTAGAAAGCCGTTCGGGAATTAGAGAACAAACTCTTACAGCCTGAGCCCGTTTGAATAAAGCACGACAAGATTTGAACTGAATTGCTGCTGTGTCTGCTTCTGGTGTCAGCTATAGAGGGTCCTAAAGGTGGGGCTTTGCAAAACTGTGATCCTGCATTAATCAGTCAATCAATCAGTGGTATTTAATTCATTCAATAGTGTTTATTGAGCACTTATTGTGTGCAGAGCACTGTACTAAGCGCTTGGGAAGTACAAGTTGGCAATATATAGAGACGGTCCCTACCCTACAGCGGGCTCACAGTTTAGAAGGGGGAGACAGACAACAAAACATATTAACAAAATAAAATAAATAGAATAGTAAATATGTACCACTTACTATGTGCCGAGCACTGTACTAAGCCCTTGGGAGAGTACAATTCAGCAGAATTAGCAGCCCCTCACCCATTACAGGAGAAGGGGTGTACAGTATGTATGAGCCCCAAAAGCCCTGATTGAACCGTGGCCAAAACCAAATCTGTTTCATCTTGATTTTGAAAGACACATACGATGGTGATGCTTAATTGCCTGTGTGAGAAATATGTGTGAAAGAGCAGATTAGTTCCAGGAACCACTGCTTAAACCATGCTTTCATTATCAGCATTTATTCTGAACCAGTAGTTTAAGTGGGCAGCCTCTGTAGTTTTTCCACAGTATTTTATCACTCTTCGTGCAGCCTTAGTGTGCTTCTTAGAAAGCAGAGAAACCTTTTCCTAGAAAACCATTCTCTGGTGACAATTAATATTAATGGATGATTTAGGGGAATTCATTGCAATAGGCGTCTGTTATCAGTCGCAATTAAATTTAAGACATATGTTACCAAAGAACAAGCTGTGGTTTTCATTTTGTTTTTGAAAGTGGAAAATGGCCCTTAGCCTAAGCATAGCAGAAGAGAAATCTGAGACTATCATTCCTTTCCTCGACCTGCTGAGGATTTTTTTTTTCTGTTGGTTGTCCAGGTTCCTAAAGTTCATTTACCTAAAATCATTGTATTGTTGAAAAGTGTCATTAAAAATATCCTAAATTAAAAATGTCAGTAAAAAGATCTACTCTCTTTATTCGTCAGTGTTTTGTTTTTTTTCTCGAACACATTGTGTAGACAGCACTGAATTAAGTATTTGGGAAAGTACAATAGTTGGCCCACGAGGATTTTTACATTCCACTGGGAGAGATTGTTATCTGGTTGAGCACAAAAACCTCATTGTAGGATTCAGTTCTTTTGAAAACGGCTTACGTGGTAAATGTTTTTTTTTTAATTTTAAGTTGAAAGAGTATCAACCCTTTAAGTTTTAAGAGTATCTGGGCCTCTTTGGTATAGTGGCCTAATGACACAGTTTTTCTTGCATTGAATATGCGCTTTTAGGGATTCTCATGACTTCTTACATTGCACTGCTCTTTTTGATACTATGCTAATTATTACTGCGATTTCTATATAATAATGGTAGTATTTGTTAAGCACTTACTATGTGCGAAGCACTGTTGTAAGTGCTGGGGGGATACAGGGTGATCAGATTGTCTATGTGGGGCTCACAGTCTTAATCCCCATTTTACAGATGAGGTAACAAGGCACAGAGAAGTTAAGTGACTTGCCCAAAGTCACACAGCTGATAAGTGGCAGAGGAGGGATTAGAACCCATGACCTCTGACTCCCAAGTCCAGTCTCTTTCCACTGAGCCACACTGCTTCTATATTCTGTTGATATGCGTTTCTTCCCTGTCCTAAGTAGTGAGGAGAAAAAGTGATGTCCTTATTAAGAGAATTCTTGAATAACTGTTATTGACGAGGGAGATTCAGAAAATGCCGCTAACTGGGCTGTTGTTCTGAATCTGACTTTTGCCTAATAGCAATAATTGTGGATTTTATTAAGTGCTTTCTATATGCCAAGCACTTTATAAGTGCTGGAGTAGATGCAGTTTAATCAGATCAGATACAGCCCCTGTCCCACATGGGGCTCACAGTCTGAAGAGGAAGAAGAACAGATTTTCCATTTTACAGATGAGGAAATTGAAGCACCGAGAAGTTAAGTGACTTGCCCAAGGTCACACAGCAGGCAAGTGGTGGAGCCAATTATGGTACTGGTTAAGCTCCTACTGTGTCCCAAGCACTGTTCTAAGTGCTGGGGTAGATAGAAGCTAATCGGGTTGAACGCAGTCCCTGTCCCACACTCTTAGTCCCCATTTTACAGATGAGGTAACTGAGGTGCAGAGAAGTGAAGTGACCTGTCCAAGGTCATGCAGCAGACATGTGGTGGAGCCAGGATTAGAACTCGGGTCCTTCTGACTACCAAGCCTATGCTGTATCCACTAAGGCCACACTGCTTCTCTGGAAAGCATGGAAAGAGCACCGGCATAGGAGTCAGAGGACCTGGGTTCTAATCTCTGCACTGCTACCTCTCTGCTCTGTGACCTAGGGCAAGTCACTTAACTCCTCTATGCCTCAATTGCCTCATCTTTAAAATGGGGATTAAGACCATGAGACAGTAGGCTGCAGAACACTGGGCTAAGCACTGTGAGTTCAATACAATAAAGTTGGTAAAGTTGGTTCCCTGCCAACGACCCTTACATTCTAGAGGGTGATGCAGACATTATTATAAATAAGTTATGCATATGTACATAAATGCTGTGGGGCTGAGGGAGAGCTGAAAAAAGGGAGCGAATCCAAATGCAAGGGTGACACAAGAAAGTGATAGAAGAAGAAACGACGACTTAATTGGGAAAGACGTCTTGGAAATGTGTTACTTTACGGGGTACATAGATGAGGGACTTTTTCCAACCTGATTATCTTGAACCTACCATAGTGCTTAGGACAGTGCCTGGCACTTAGTAAGTACTTAACAAATATCACTGAAAAAACAAAAATTAAAAAAAGACCTCTAGAAGCATGCATACCTTAGAGATCAGAAAATTGTCCCAGTTTTTAAGTTTTTAAAATAGTGTCTTCTGTTTAGGCTTTCTATTTTTTTAGAGACTGGAGCATTAAAAAAAAAATCAAATCTCAGACTGGATCACTAGTATTTATCTTCCATTTGAAATTTAGCAGCTAACCAAAAGAAGTTATAAGACTGTTATCTGTCGTACACTGCATCTTGAACTGTAAGGACTTTGGGCCCCTTTGAGATTTGTGCATTATTTTTTGTTAAATTACTGCTTGTCAGTAAAGATTGCACTGTATTTCTTAACTGGGCCTTATCAAAATCATTTAAATGGGTGTTTCCCTTAAGTTTTTTAGGGGTATTAAGTCCCTACTATGTGTCAAGCACTGTTCTCAGTGCTGAGGTAGATACAACTTAAGTCAGACATAGTCCCTTTCCCACATGGAGCTCACCGTCGAAGTAGGAGAGAGAACAGGTATTGAATCCCCATTTTGCAGTTGAGGAAACTGAGCCACCGAGAAGTGAGGTGATTTGTCCGAGGTCAGACAGCAGGCAAGTGACAGAATTGGGATTAAAACCCAGGTCTTGTGGTTCCCAGGTCTGAGCTTTATCCATTAGGTCACGCTGCCGTTAAAGAGATCATTTCCATGCCATATGTTACAGGCATCCCTCAATTGAAGACATTTTGATTTACGATGAGTGGCATTTATGACTTCCAAATGCAGTGTTTTCAGCTTTACAGTATATCAGTTTCAGCTTCCTATCCACCCGCGTCCCTTTTGGCAGCAGCTTGAGGGGGTTTTCTTGGGAGTGGAGGGTAAGAAGAAAACAATTTTAAAAGCCATGATGTGGTGGCAGAGGCCGGGGCGAAGGAAAAGGGAGTTTAGGCAGGGCAGGAAAGATTATCAGATATCTAGGAGGAATCACCAGAGAGGTTTGACGTGTCTGTTGTGTTTTTGAGGAGGCAAAATCTGCTGCCCTGTTGCAGGGCCCCAGTAACTCGATATAAATGCATTAATGTAGCTATAGTAATCAACTATAATTGATTAATGAAATGATTCTGGGTAATTCTGCTTCTGAGAGAAGCAGCTTAGCCTAGTGGATAGAGCATGGGCCTGGGAGAAGGACCTGGTTCTAATCCCAGTTCTGCCACCCGTCTGCTGCCTGACCTTGGGCAAGTCACTTCACTTCTCTGTGCCTTAGTTTCTGTAAAATGGGGATTAAGACTGTGAGCCCCATTTGGGGCAGAGACTATGTCCAACCCGATTATCTTGTATCTACCCCAGCGCTTAGAACAGGGCTTGACACATAGTAAGCATTGAGCAAATATTATTAGTACTTTCCCAGGTGCTTAGTACAGCAGTGCTCTGCAGGCATTAAGCAGTTAGTAAATAGTATTGAATGAACGAATTATTGTTAACATTATTAATTTGAATAAATATTGGGTCCCCAGCCTTGGCTCAGGAACAAATCCATCCTGTATAATACTGTTCATATGAGAATATTGATATTGTCTAGTTTCCATTGAAGGCACAGTTTTCAGGAACCGATCATTCATTCATTCATTCATTCAATCGTATTTATTGAGTGCTTACTGTGTGCAGAGCACTGTACTAAGCACTTGGGAAGTACAAGTTGGCAGCATGTAGAGGCGGTCCCTACCCAATAACGGGCTCACAGTCTAGAATGGGGAGAAAGACAACAAAACATGTAGACAGGTGTCAAAATCGTCAGAACAAATAGAATTATAGCTATATGCACATCATTAACAAAATTCATAGAATAATAAATATGTACAAGTAAAATAGAGTAATAAATCTGTACATATATACAAGTGCTGTGGGGAGAAGAGGAAGGAGGTAGGGTGGGGGGGATAGGGAGGAGTCTGAGAAGGCCTCCTGGAGGAGGTGAACTCTCCTCCAGTTAACTCACTCCTCCAGGGTGAGTTATCCTAGGAAGAGGATGCTTAGAAATAAGTTAAGACTCAGAAGTGTCTATGCTCACTCGGAAGTGTCTATGCTCACATATTTGATGGGTACAATCCCTGAAAAGCCTATCCCATGAGACAGCAAATCATTTCATTGCCATGGACAACACTCTTCAATCAATCAATCGTATTAATTGAGCGCTTACTGTGTGCAGAGCACTGTACTAAGCGCTTGGGAAGTACAAGTTGGCAACATATAGAGACAGTCCCTACCCTACCCTGTGGGCTCACAGTCTAAAAGGGGGAGACAGAGAACAAAACCAAACATACTAACAAAATAAAATAAATAGAATAGATATGTACAAGTAAAATAAATAAATAAATAATGTGTCCTAAATAAATGATCATGTGTCGGAGAAATACTTGTAATGATAGTTTAGTCAGACAAACGGTAACACAGAGTTAAAAAAAGCTTAGGAAATTCGATTGGTTGATTGAGTCAGGCTTCTGGGGCTGGGACTCCTGACCTCTTCCTTGACTACCCGAGGTACAGTGGCCTCAGTTCAGGTGGCCTGTACTGGGCTGGGGCCATTCAATTTTGCCACATAACTGGTGCCAGTGGGCACAGCAGCAGTAGTGTGGCAGCAGAGGCTGAGCGCCTTCTCCATTTTCTACCCATTTAACCTATTTCCTTCCCTTCCCTCCCCCAACATTTCCTTCTCCTTCCCCACCCTGTTCCCTTCTCCTCGTCACCACATTATTCCCTTCTCCTTCCCCATGCTTCTTTCCCATCTCTTCCTCTCCTCATTCCCATCTCTTCCTTCCTCCTTGTTCTCATCTCTTCCCCCTCCTCATTCCCATCTCTTCCTCCAAACCCCTCCCCCAGCTCCCCACTTCTATTCCACACCCACTGTTCAGATAAATATCTGATGGAATAACTATTTTCTATGTAGCTTCCAGTTTTTCAGATTTTTTTTTATCAATATCAACAAATGATGGCCCACCACCAAACCTGGTGGTTCTGTTAGTTATCTTTTCAGGAAGATCTGTAAGAAAATGGGACTCAGTCGCATTAGTGTCTCCTTTATCAAGTCTTAAAAGAGGCCTTTTTAAAAACCTCTTGTTTCCCCTGCTTTGAAAATATTCCACTCATTTTCAGTTAGGGCAGCTAAACTCGCATATGTGCTTTTGCAAAAAGTGTTATATTGTACTTAGAGCCAGCTCTGTTTGTTCTGAATTGGAGCAAACTGCACTTTTTTTTGGCGCGTGACCTTTAAAATACACTCTGCCCGGTATTCTTATGCTCCATCTTTTCTGCTGGGGATTTGTATAGGAAACAGAAAGATTTTTTTTTAATATTCCTGGAAATACCTCCCATTTGTTACACACAGCAAAACCAGATGTTTTACCAAAAAGAAGTAATCTGAGCCAAATTCAGCACACGCTTTGCATTTTGAGGTTTCACTTTTTAGAGAAATGTACCATAGAAAGATACACAAGACTTTTTGTGTTTCCAGGGTAGTATCTAGCATAGTTCTTTTCACTTAAAAACAAACTCTAACAACTCCAACATATTCTGTCATTGATGTAAATACAAGACTTCTACTTTACTCCGTTGGAGGGTATTTTTTTCACCACCCACAAAAGCAAAACTTTTCTTTGAAAGTAAAAGGTGCAATAAATTCTCTGTGACCACCCACAGTCCGGACTTTCTGCAGCGCATTAGGGCATTTATGCCAGTTATGGTATTTGTGCCTAGGGAAAATGCATTAATTGGAACCTTGGTTAACTTGCTGCAGTTCTGTGGGTTAACTTTATTTCCTCTGATCTTTACACGTCTTTTCTAAGTTTATATCTAGCATCTGTTTCTACAGCCCCCAGTTATAAAAGAACAACAGCTCAAATTTATATAGTGCCTTACCTCCTAAATGTTCGGGCAACACAATTTTATCAACTGAAGCACATAATAAACGATAATAATAGTGACAATAATAATTGAGTTTAAGGGTTTACGATGTGCCAAGCAGCAAACTAAGTGCTGGGGTAAATACAAAGTAATCAGATCAGATACATTCTCTGTCCCTCACAGTGCTCACTAAGTAGGAGGGAGGACAGGGATTGAATCCCTACTTGACAAATGAGGAAACAGAGTCACAGAGAAGTTAAGTGACTTGACCAAAGTCACACAGCAGGCTCACGGCACAGCCGAGATTGGAGGTCAGTTTCCCTGACTCTTTCCATTAAGCCACACTGCTTCCCCCCCTACATGTCTAAGTCAAAAAGAGCCAGTAGACATCCAGCTTTCCCTGAGTAGGGATCTGTCTTTGTCCAAACTGTGTTTCTGAATTATCTCTACTGGCCAAAATCCATTCCTACTCCTCAGTAGGTGACCATGGTGGTATTTGTAGCTTGAAACCCCAGACGTGGAAATGATGAGGAAACATCCAGAATCTGTGCCACCAGGTAATAATAACAGTAGCATTGCATTTCTAGACTTTGCAGGAAGGGAATGTGTCTACCAACTGTGTTCTGTTGTACCCTCCCAAGTGCTTAGGACAGTGCTCTCCACAGTCAGCATTCAGTCAATATGATTGATTATATGCAATGCCAAGTTTTTTTTTTTTTAATGGCATTCGTTAAGCGCTTACTATGTGCCAGGCACTATACTTAGCGATGGAGCAGATACAAACTAATCAGGTTGAACACCTTCCAGTGGGCAGGGAGTGTGTCCGTTATATTGTACTCTCCCAAGCGTTCTTACACAGTCAGTGCTCAAAGGTACTCTCCCAAATGCATAGTACAGTGCTCCGTACCAAGAGATTGTGGAAGATTGATTTTTTTCATCAGAGTCCTGCCGCATGAAGGTTTTACCAGTTCTTTTTTTTTTTTAAGTTAAAAATTGACACGGCTATTTTGTTTTTTCTCCTTAGGCCATCCGTGTTTTCTTTATGCTTCGCTCATTGTCACTCCATCTGCGGGATGAACCGGAAACTCAGTTACCTCTGACAAGAGAAGAGGATCTAATCAAAACAGATGATGTTCTGGATTTGAGTAAGTAGCCCTTCCTTACTGAGTAGTAATGGTGGAGAAAATCACTGACATTATGAACAAACAAGCTTAATGCTAATTGTGGTATTTGTTAAGCACTTACTGTGTGCTGAGCACTTTACTAAGCGCTGGGGTGGCTACAAGGCAATCAGGTCCCAAATGGGGTTCACAGTTGAAGTAGGGAGGGGAACAGGTATTGGATCCACCTTTTGCAGGTGAGGGACTGAGGCAGAGAAGTGACTTGCCCAAGATCACATCAGGTAAGTGGCGGAGTCAGGATTCGAACCGAAGTCCTCTGATTCCCAAGCTCGTGCTCTTTTCATTAGGCCACATTGCTTCCCATTTTTCACCTTTATTTCTGATTCTCATTAGTAATCTTTTAGGTTTGTTTCAGAATCCTGTTTCAGATTTCTTGTCTCTACTGATGGATGAAAATATTTCTCCACCCACCACTTCTCTGCTTTCTATACTTAATTTTATTCTTCTATATCAGGCCTCCCTTTTATTCCCCCTTCCCTTGCCTCTTGAAATATTAGAGGATAAGTGTATCTTCATTCCTCCATCTCTCCTGTTCTCCCACTGCAATCTTGATTTTAGCAGATAGGACTGTGAATTTCTGTGCATGATTCAAATAATTTGTAAGTAAATGATATAGCCTGCCTTGTCTTCCTTGTTCCAAAATAAGTGGCAAGCAGCTGTTCCTGGACAAGGAAGGGAATTCTTTCTTTCTTGGGGGGAAAAAGTGCTTGTAATGCTATATCTAAAGATACCTTTTTGCTTAAGAACTAATTTAAATATCGGAGAGCATTTTGGTAATCAGTGGTATTTACTGAGCCGTTATTGTGTGCAGACAACTATACTAAGCACTTGGGAGAGTACAATACAACAGAGTCAGTTGGTAGACACATTCCCTGCCCACAAGGACCTTACATGCTAAAGGGGGAGACTGATGTTAAAATAAATTACAGAGATGTACGTAAGTGTTGTGGGGGTACTTGTACAGAAATGAAATTCTGTGTTTTGGATTGTGAGCCCACTAAGGACAGGGATCATGTCTAATTCCCACATGTGTATTCTCTCTCACCTCTTAGTGCTCTGCACATAGTATTTTTCTATACTATTATATAGAAATATATATATACTATAGTATGCTACTATAGTAATACACTGTTACTGATAAGCCAATTGAAATATTTGAATCTATCCAGACAAGGTCATTATCCTGTTTTTTTGACTAGTTCATGTGTTAACAACTTAATGCCTTTCTCTCTCTCGCTCACTACCTACCTGACATGGTTGTAATAGTATTTGGCTTGTGATTTATTGAAGATATCTAAATCCAAAAAATACACATGTAGTAAGATTTTTTTTTTAATCACAAGTCAAAGCAATAAGGAAAATACACTTTTTTGCCACTTGTGCTGTTTTCAAAATTAGTATGCTTTATGGTATAAACTTAGAAACTCTTTGGAAGAAAAATAAAATAAAAAAGTAAAGTTTAGATGATTATTAGCGATGCTGGGTTCATTTTCCCTATTTCACATACTTGAAAATCCTCTTCTCTATCGAATGAAAGTTGTGTAGGAATGGTTATTTGAAACATTTTTATGTACCGGCAACCTCTTGTTCAAACCCTCCTGGAACTCTCGTCCACTTCACATCCAAAAGACCACTGTTCTTTCCATCTTAGAGAAACATGGCCTAGTGTCAAGAGTACGGGTTTGGGAGTCAGAGGATGTATTCCGTAAAATGGGGATTAAGACTGTGAGCCCCACGTGGGACACCTTGGTCTGGTCTCGGATGATTCTGTTTAGCCTTTCAGTATCATCGAAATGGTCCCCTGGCTGAAAGATTTTTTTTTAAGGTATTTAAATGCTCACTATGTGCCAGGCACTGTAACTAACCAGTACGATAGATAAAAGAAAATAGGGTTGGCCACAGTCCCTGTCACACAGGGCTCACAATCCGTAATCCTTATTTTATCGTTGAGGTAATTGAGGCCCAGAGAGGTTAAGTGACTTATCCAAGGGCACAGCAGAGAAGTGGCGGGGCCGGGTTTAGACCGAGGCCCTGTGTCTCCCAGGACCGTGCTCTTTCCACCAGGCCATGCTGCTTCTCCATCATTCATCAAATAGCAAAATATTCAAATCATATTTTCTGGTCAAATAAGAGAAAAATAACCCTTCTTTGTATATAATTTTTGTTGACTGTGTTGGAGCCTCTTCAAAGGATTGCTTTGCACATTTTTCTGGGTTTCCAAAGCAAACAAAGATTTGGTAGCCCAAAGTGGAAAGATCTCTCTGTCTCCTGATTGATCACACAGTGTAGGAAAACTGGGCTTTGCTTACTTTGGTAATTATTTTATAAATCAACTAGAATCTGCTTTGTAGACTAATTCCACATACCTTTGGGCCAAGAAAATTTTCCCTGTCATCCCATTCTTAGGAACCTTCAGGAGACAAAGCAGTTGATGACAAATAGCAACAGAACCCTTCTGTGGGTTATTTTTTTCATTTTTGCTAAAATTCTTCCTCGCCCCATATGCAAGTTTTAGTTGTTTTTCCTCCCGATTTTTTCCAGTTCAATCTATTTTAGCCCCTGGGACTTGGGCAGGGATGTGATTGGTAGGGGTGAGAGAGTGAAAGTGCCATTGTGAAAACACTAGTCCTATCGCCAATTCCTTCTCAGTTCCGAAGCGTCAGGACACACACAGGCCTGTCCGGCACTTTCTGTCGTCATCACTTCCCAAGCCTGGGTTCTGGACTTCTCGGCCGTACTTTTGATGCAGATGAGAGTTTATGCCCTGCCATCTCAATCAATCAATCGTATTCATTGAGCACTTACTGTGTGCAGAGCACTGTACTAAGTGCTTGGGAGAGTACAGCATGACAGTCAGTAGACTCATTTCCTGCCTAAAGCAAGCTTGCAGTCTAGAGAGGGTGGGGCAGACATGAATATAACTAAATAGATTACAGAGAGGTGCATGAGTTCTTTGGGGCTGAAGCAGGGGTGAATAAAGGGAGCAAATCATGGTGACACACAAGGGAGTGGGAGAAGAGGAAATGAGGGCTTAGTCAGGAAAGGCCTCGTGGAGGAGATGTGCCTTCAGTAAGGCTTCGAAGGTGGGGAGAGTGATCATCTCTTGGATATTCATTCATTCAGTCTTTTATTGAGCGCTTACTGTGTGCAGAGCACTGTACTAAGCGCTTTGGAAAGTAGAATTCAACAACAGACACATTCTGTGCCCGCAACGAGCTTACGGTCTAGAGGGTGGAAACAGACAAGAATATAAATAAATATAATTACAGATGTATAAATAAGGGCTGTGGATCCAGGAACAGGGAAGAGCAAAGGGGACAAGTCAGGGTGACGCAGAAGGGAGTGGGAGGTGAGGAAAAGTGGGGCTTAGTCTGGGAAGGCCTCTTGGAGGATATGTGCCTTCAGTAAGGCTTTGAAGTGGGGAGAGTAATCGTCTGTCGGATTTGAGGAAGGAGGGCGTTCCAGGCCAGAGGCTGGATGTGGGCGAGGGATCGGCAGCAAGGTAGTCAAGATTGAGGAGCAGTGATTAGGTTGGAATTAGAGGAGTGAAGCGTGTGGGCTAGCATGTAATCGGAGAGCCTAAAAATCCTCTACCGAAAAAGTCACAGAAAGTAATTTTAAGATGGGAGAGAGAATCAGAACAGCAAAAAAAAAAGCACCATGGCATACTCGTACAAGCTAAAAATCTAACTTTTTCCCCCTCAATTTCCAGGAGAGGGAAATGAACATTCCAGACATGGCCCTGGCCTCAGTAAATCTTGCTAATAGAATTAGGAATAGAAAAACATGGGATTCTCTCAGTTCCTGCTCCTTGATTTTAACTCTACCTTCTATTTTTTCCATTAAACAGAATTTACCAAAGTCTTAGCATACCAACTCAAAACTTTCAAGTAAAGTAGTCGTTCTTACTTTGGATTTTTTAAAATGATAATGCTTACAGACATCCTGCTGTGAAACGAAGCAAACGAAACAAATGTAGGTTGGGTTTTTTTGACTTCTGAATGTAAATGAGCTATTCCAGTTCACTTGCGTTTCGCACTATAAGCTGGGTTGTATTCGTGGTAGTAGTTGTGGTGTTTGTTAAGTGCCGGCCCCTATTCATTCAGTCGCATTTACTGAGCGCTTACTGTGGGCAAAGTCACTGCACTAAGCACTTGGGCGAGTACAATATAACAATAAACAGGCACATTCCCTGCCCGCAACAAGCTTACGGTCTAGAGGAGGAGACAGACAATAATATAAATATGATGGTGAGCCAAGGGGCTCACGATCTAAGAGGAAAGAGTGGAGTGTATGGGTCAAAGCCATGTAAGGAAGAGGAAACAAAAGTATAACAAAAAGGACTCCTTGGTTGGAGTCCTACGTGGGCTGGGAGAGGGGGTCAATGGGGTCCCTGGGGACTGGCCTCTCCCCAAACCTGAGAAGTTGGGAGGACAGAAAGTAAAAGGGGATGAATCGGGCAAGAATCGGCTCCAAAATACTGCCATTTGGCTGAGTCCTTCCAGGTCGAACCTTTCAACCAAGTAGCAGTTCTTAGCTTGAATTTTTTTAAATGGCAGTACATTATTGTTATTGTTCTTCTTTTTATTATTATTACTAAATATTCATTCAATTCATTAAATCGTATTGACTGAGCACTCACTGCGTGCAGAACACTGTACTTAGCGCTTGGGAGAGTACAATATAACAATGCACAGACACGTTCCCCGCTCACAGGGAGCTATTAGACAGCCTAATGTGAAATTAAGCAAATGGAGCAAGCGTAGGTTGGGTTTTTTTTTTATTTCTGAGTGTAAAATGATCTCTCCCAATTCATGCTGCTTTTCGCAATACAGGCTGAGTTGTTTGTGGTAGTGGTAACGGGCTGTGCCTCTCCGTTCTGCTGTTTATGGGATCAATTTCAACATTCACCGTGCTTCTGGGGAAAATGCCTCTGAGTGAGATTTCCAAATAAGAAGTCCATAGCTAGAAAAAGACGGTGGGAAACCTTCACTAGGAAAAATTGATATCCACCCTTTATGTAGGAGACAGTACATTGACCAGGTTTGGTTGACCAGTCTTTGCCTCCCTCACTTAGAGAAGATTATCTGTGAAGACTGAAACTGTCAGCGTCGTAGTAGTAGCATAGTATTTATTAAGCACTTTGTGTGGAAAAGAATGCACAGCTGGGAATTAAACATGAGCCCTGTCCCTCAAGGGGCTACCAGTCTAAGAGTTTAAGTAGGGAGAAAGGATTGGAGACAGATACATCAGGAGTGATGAACCATTAACACAAGCAGCGTGGCGTAGTGGAAAAAGCATGGCCCTGGAAGTTAGAGGACCTGGGTTCTAATTTTGGTTCTGCCGCTTGCTGAGTGACCTTGGGCAAGTGAATTAACTTCTCTGTGCCTCTGTTTCCTCAACTGTAAAAATGGGGATTCAATATCTGTTTCCTCCCCTGTTTAGACTATGTGTCCCATATGGGACAGGGACTGTGTCCAACCCGATTAAATTATATCAACCCCAGGGCTTAAAACAGTTTTTGACACGTAATGCCCTTAATAAATGCCATCATTATCATAATTAAAAACTGAAACAAGTACACAAAATGGGCTCCAAGCCCTCTGGGGATGGAGGGGTCCTAGAGCATGTGGGAACAGCTTTTAACCCTGTCCCATTGGATTCCAGGCATGCTAGGAGCAGGGACCCATGGTGGGAGGTAACGATGGCTTCTCAGTATAGATGAGCCAGAAAGGATTCTCGGAGCGAGCAAAGTGGTGGAGAATGGACGGGAAGAGCAGCCACAATTTTGTCCTCCACAAATCTCTCATAAAGCCTCAAGAAATCAGAGTGATTTTTGAAGAAGATTTGGCAGTATAATGAAATATGAGATCATACCTTTTTTTCCAGTATTGGAAAAATAACAGGTTTGGCATTTAAAATGCTTAGAGTGGAGGGCACCGTCAGAGATCATTTGAAGCC
Source organism: Tachyglossus aculeatus (assembly GCF_015852505.1). Taxonomy (NCBI): domain Eukaryota; kingdom Metazoa; phylum Chordata; class Mammalia; order Monotremata; family Tachyglossidae; genus Tachyglossus; species Tachyglossus aculeatus. Next base: position 76,337,484 of record NC_052086.1, read on the forward strand.
CCCTCCTTCCTCTCCCCCTCCTCCCCATCCCCCCCGCCTTACCTCCTTCCCCTCCCCACAGCACCTGTATATATGTTTGTTCATATTTATTACTCTATTTTACTTCCTTCCTCTCCCCCTCATTCCCCTCTCCATCGCCCGCATCTTACCTCCTTCCCTTCCCCGCAGCACCTTTATATATGTATATGTTTGTACATATTTATTACTCTATTTATTTTACTTGTACCTATCTATTCTATTTATTTTATTTTGTTAGTATGTTTGGTTTTGTTCTCTGTCTCCCCCTTCTAGACTGTGAGCCCACTGTTGGGTAGGAACTGTCTCTATATGTTGCCAGCTTTACTTCCCAAGTGCTTAGTACAGTGCTCTGCACACAGTAAGCGCTCAATAAATACGATTGATTGATTGTACATATTCACTATTCTATTTGTTTTATTTTGTTAATGTTTTGTTTTTTTGTGTGTCTCCCCCTTCTAGACTGTGAGCCCGCTGTTGGGTAGGGACCGTCTCTATATGTTGCCAACTTGTACTTTCCAAGCGCTTAGTACAGTGCTCTGCACACAGTAAGCGCTCCATAAATACGATTGAATGAATGAATCGAGTCCCTTTTCTTCAGGCAAGTGAATGACTAGATGGGTTAAACGTTCTTTATCTAGCTTTGCTATAGATTCACCTAAATCGTTTCATGACATTCTCAGGAAAATAGGTCTGGGTTATATAAAAATTAATTAAATGAGAAAGATAGAAGGTGGATTTTTTAGCAGTCTTTTTGGCAATTAAATGGTTAGATTACATTCTTTTTAATTGAGTTCAATATAGCACTGTTTATGAATTGAAAATTCAGTGATCCCATAATAATGTTCTTCAAGCAAGCACTGTTTTGCAATAGCAGTATTTAATTTTAATGCCGGAATATTTTCCAGGGCACCCTGACTTCCAGATTATGCTCTGATTTTTGTAGCATGCAATCAAACACCTCCCGTCCTCTCTTCCCCCAACCTCTGAAGTTCGTTGACTTGTGGGGAAAAATTTCAGCCCATTTAAACTGCTGTTCATTCTCTATTAGCATTAGACAATGATCGATCTCTAGAAGGCGCGCACAGGGTGCCTTCTTGCTAAATAGGCTTTGAAAGACAACGCTTTGAAAAATAAAGTGTTTGGGTGATGTTGGAGCGTATCACTGAGAACAAGGGATGAGCCTCGTTCTTGAAACTCTGAGAGAACCCGCTGGAAGAAATTGATTATAGTGGTGTTGTTTTGCCAGGTGTGTTCCTACTGGGGCATAGAGTGCAACCAGAAAGTATTTGGGCAGGGCTGCAACACATCACTAAGCGCAGGCTCTACTCATGGCGGTGGTGAGGACAACTTAGTGCTAGTACTCTGCTGTAGTGCTGTAACGCACGGCCTGGTGGAAAGAGCAAGAGCCTGGGGAGCAGAGGACCTGCCTCACCCCCCTCCTCCCCTTCCACATCCCAGCCCGCACACTCCGCTCCCCTGCCACGGCTAACTTCCTCTCTGTGCCTCGTTCTCGCCCGTCCTTCCGTCCACCCCCGGCCTACATCCTGCTGCTTGCCTGGAACACTTTCCCTCCTCAAATCCTCCGAACAATCACACTTCCCCCCTTCAAGGCCAGTGCCAGCGCTTAGAACAATGCTTGGCACATAGTAAGTGCTTAACAAACACCATCATTATTATTATTACTGAAGGCTCACCTCCTCCAAGAGGCCTTCCCGGACTAAGCCCCCCTTTTCCTCAGCTCCCCTCTCTTCCACATTGCCCCAACTCACTCCTTTTGGTCTAAAACACCCCGCCCCAAAGCACTTGTGCATATGTGTTCTATATCTATAATTCTGTTTATTCATTTTGATGCCTCTTTAGTTATTTCAATGTCTGTCTCCCCCCTTCTAGACTGTAAGCCCGGTCTGGGCAGGGATTGTCTCTCTTATTGCTGAATTGTGCTTTCCAAGCGCTTAGTACAGTGCTCTGCACACAGTAAGCACTCAGTAAGTGTGATTTAATGCATGAATGAATGAACCTGAGTTCTAATCCCAGCTCTGCCAATTGCTTGCTCTGTGACCTTGGGCAAGTCACTTCACATCTCCTCACTCTCAGCTTCAAGGCTCTCCATCACCTCGCCCCTTCCTACCTCACCTCCCTTCCTACCTTCTGCAGCCCAGCCCACACCCTACGCTCCTCTGCTGCCGCTAACCTCCTCACCGTACCTCGTTCTCGCCTGTCCCGCCGTCGACCCCCGGACCACGTCCTCCCCCTGGCCTGGAATGCCCTCCCTCTGCACATCTGCCAAGCAAGCTCTCTTCCTCCCTTCAAAGCCCTACTGAGAGCTCACCTCCTCCAGGAGGCCTTCCCAGACTGAGCCCCCTCCTTCCTCTCCCCCTCCCCCTCCCCCCCACCCTACCTCCTTCCCCTCCCCACAGCACCTGTATATATGTTTGTACAGATTTATTACTCTATTTTACTTGTACATATTTACTATTCTATTTTATTTTGTTAATGGTGTGCATCTAGCTTTACTTCTATTTATTCTGATGACTTGACACCTGTTCAAGTGTTTTGTTTTGTTGTCTGTCTCCCCCTTCTAGACTGTGAGCCCGTTGTTGGGTAGGGACCGTCTCTATATGTTGCCAACTTGTACTTCCCAAGTGCTTAGTACAGTGCTCTACACACAGTAAGTGCTCAATAAATACGATTGAATGAATGAATGAATCTCTGGGCCTCAGTTTCCTCAACTGTAAAATGGGGATTCAGTACCTGTCCTCCCTCCTATTTAGGCCGAGACTGTGTCTGACCTAATTCACTTGTACCTACCCCAGTGCTTAGAACAGCATTTGACCCAGAGTAAGTACTTGAAAAAACCAAAACTCAGCAGGCGGTTGCCTTGGCAGCCGCTGTGGTCTGTAGCCCCACCGGTCTCCAGATTCATTCATTCATTCATTCAATTGTATTTATTGAGCGCTTATTGTGTGCAGAGCACTGTACTAAGCGCTTGGGAAGTACAAGTTGGCAGCATAGAGAGACGGTCCCTACCCAACAGCGGGCTCACAGTCTAGAAGGGGGAGACGGACGACAAAACAAAACATATTAACAAAATAAAATAGAACAGTCAATATGTACGAGCAAAATAGAGTAATCAATCTGTACAAACATATACAAACAAAACATACTAACAAACTAAAATAAATAGAATAAATATGTACAAATAAAATAAATAGAGTAATAAGTACGCTCGATATATTCAAGGGCAAACTCTCAGAAAGAAGTCATTTTCACCTTTCAGCGATGCTAAGTGAAGATACACTGGTTCAGGAAAGGGACTGCCATTGTGTGCAAGATGCACACGGGATAGTTTTCGGATTCACTGCCGGTCCTGTCCTCCTCACGAAACACCATGTTGACTCCTTGGTCAGAAACCTTCATCCACTGGTGACGGAGCTCCAGCAGGCATTCCGCTATCCATCAATCAATCCTATTTATTGAGCGCCGGCCGTGGACAGAGCACTGTACTTAAGCTCCTTGGAGGGTATAATAGAACAATATTGCAGGAAGCAGCATCGCCTAGGGGAAAGAACATGGGCCTAGGACTCAGAGGACCCGGGTTCTAATCCCAGCTCTGCCACTTGTCGGCTGCGTGACCTTAGGCAAGTCATTTAACTTCTCTGCCTCAGCTAACTCATCTGTAAAATGAGGATTAAGGCTGTGAGCTCTAAGTGGGACAGGAACTGTGTCCAACCTAATTAACTTGTATGTGCCCCAGCGCTTAGTACAGTGCCTGGCACGTAGTAAGCCCTTAACGAATGCCATCATCATTATTATTATTAACGGTATAACAGACACATTCTCTGCTCACAACGAGCTTACAGTCTAGAGGGGGAGCTTGAAGAGGTCGGACTAGTCTTGACATAGCATACACAGGAAAATATCAAAATGCATATTTTTTTATTATTGGCAAATATCTTCATTGTTGTTTAATCTTGTAGCTATATGGTGCTTTTTAATCACTTTTGAAAATGGGTAGGTTGTTTTGGTTACTGGCTTGGGATTTGGGGGAGGACATTAATGGGTTTTACATGATTTCCCAGGAGAAAGGAGACTTCATTTAGCACTCTTTCACTTCTTACTCCATTTATCATCATCAATCGTATTTATTGAGCGCTTACTATGTGCAGAGCACTGTACTAAGCTCTTGGGAAGTACAAATTGGCAACATATAGAGACAGTCCCTACCCAACAGTGGGCTCACAGTCTAAAAGCACTAGCCAGGGACTATCAGTTTAAGGGGCGGGGGGTGGGGGTGGGGGGTGCAATAATAATGAATTTGAAAAGCTTCAATACAAATGATTGTGATGAGCTGGGTTTTGGGGGGCATTTCTCATTCTTTACTCAATCAATCAATCGTATTTATTGAGCGCTTACTGTGTGCAGAGCACTGTACTAAGCGCTTGGGAAGTACAAGTTGGCAACACATAGAGACGGTCCCTACCCAACAGTGGGCTCACAGTCTACTCCCTCCCAATTTGTTGTTTTTTTCCCCTCTTTAAGGACAGTTCGATGGGATGTGATTGGTCTATCTTTAGTCGATGCATACATAAAGAGAAAACACAAGATGGAAATAACAAGATAAATTAAACTCTTTAATTATTCATAAACACTTTAAGGTGATTTCATTAACATGAAATTGGCGTTTCAAAATATGTCTTGAGTGATTTGAGATCATTGGAGCTCTCTGATTTGCTAAGAAGCTTAAACATGGCCCAAACTATAAAAAATATTAATTCTGTATTTCATTTATCCCTACTACCCTTATTGTTTTTTAAAAAAAAATCATATAGACTTTTCTCATAGAATTTGAAGACCAGGACCTCATGAGTAGTGGAACATTGCATACAATTGTAAAATCATGGAATTTTTCCAAGAATGTTGAGTCTACATTTTGGCCAACTGATCACAGTAATCTTAATCATTTTGACATTATGAATGTGCTAAGCTACGTGCTTGTCTCCTTCCCCTCCCTTCTCTCCCCTCCCACTGAAATTAGGAGCATCAGCTGTTCTGATAAGAAAGAGGAGCATGTTTGAATTAAACTGCCAATCCTCTAGGGGAATGATAACATGAAATTAACATCATTTCCCCTCTCTCTATGAATTGCATTTCTTCCCTGAGTGTTTTTTTAATAGTACTCCTGGCTCTTTTTTAGAAATGAAGTAGAAATATGGAGAAATGAAATTCATGTCTTATAAACCAACTTGGAAATGTGATTATCGTACAACTGTCAGTTTTCTTCAAGTCTAATTTCTTGAAGTAAATCAAATTGCAATATTCTTTTGAACTTTTAAAGCAAGATGATGAAGTAGTTTCCTGAATATTGATTATTTGATTGGTACCTGTCTCCTGCAATGCTTTTTTTTTTGGTAATGCTCATTGATGTGGTTTAATGTATATTCCTGTAATCTCTGCCTGTTTTATAAACTAACTATCTTAATTGCGGTACATTAGAGACACATGTTCTGCTTAAGTAACAAGGTCATTTGAGTGTGTACCCCATTTTAAGGGGGCTCATCTAGCAAATTGACTTTAGAATGTTTATTCCTGGAATAGGCAAAATTATTTTTCTTTCACAAAAATCAGATTTTGGTGATTCCATTGAAGTTTATTGGGGGAAAGGTTTTTTTAGGTTTATTGCTTTTTTATTTGAGGGGAGAGATGGAAGTTAGGTTCAACCCTTTAAAATTGCATTCATATGAAGCCAAGAATATATATTTTAAATGATTTCAAAACCACAGTCCTTCCTGGGTCTTTCAGATGGTTTTATTGATTTCATATGGGATGAAAAACCAGTGGATCTTACATGAGTTTAGGTTGATACTAGGTTAGGTTCATTTTTTCAGATACAACGTGATGTATTAACGTTAATGAAATCCCAGATTTACTGTGTTTGTCTTTGTGATTGTATTTCTCAACCTCATGTCTCTATGACTTGATCTGCTTCTTGGATGTTTGTTGCAAATCGTAATTTTTATTTTCTCTTTTGAAAATGAGTGTGATCTATTTTGAGTATGTTTGTTTCTTTTCTGCTCCAGTGGGCTTTTAAGTAATATTGAATGCCCCAACTTCGGGATGGAGATTGAGGGGCTCTGCCATCCACTTGAACCTTAACTGAAACAGAAGAAACATTTTGTTTTGAAATGTATTCCATCCTTCTGTGTCACTGAAAGTCAGGGAAACTAACCGGGAGGTCTTCACAACTCTTAAAATGCTTAAAAGGCATCCACTGTTTGAAAATTGCTGGTACCTACAAACTTGCCAGTCAGATGCAGACAGTAAATTTGATTACAGTGCATGTTGCTACCTTACTGAGGGGAAAAAAAGAATCCAATTCCACCCTGAGTCTCCTGACCACTTAAAGAAGTGGAGTGATGATGGCTCCTTCCAAATTTTCACCCCTTACCAATTCATAGGGGCAGATCTACTTAAGAACTCTTGAAGTCACCGTGGCCTTAAAATGTCAGTAGTTTAGAGGCAGTGAAGAGGCTTAAGGAGGTCAATGAATGAATAATAATGATAATTGTGGTATTTGCTAAGTGCTTACTGTGTGCCAGACACTGTTCTAAGCACTAAGGTGGATTCAAGGAAATCGGGTTGGACACAGTCCCTGTCCCACATTGGGTTCACAGTCTTAACCCCATTTTACAGATGAGGTAACTGAGATGCTGAGAAGTGAAGTGACTTGCCCAAGGTCACATAGCAGACAAGAGGCAGAGCTCGGATTAGAACCCAGGTCCTTCTCTCTCCACTAGGCACACAGCTTCTCTAAGTATGCCTCCGTGGCTGAGTAGGAAGGGGTGAGGATAATAATAATCATAATAATAATTGTTGAATTTGTTAAGTGCTTACTATGTGCCACTAGGCTAGGCAGTCCCTGTCCCATGTGGGGCTTACAGGCTAAAGAGGAAGGAGAACAGATATTAAATCCCCATTTTACTGATGAGGAAAAGGAGGCACAGAGAAGTAAAGTGACTTGCCCAAGGTCACCCAGCAAGCAAATGGTAGAATCGGGATTAGCAGGTAGGTCTTCTGATTCCCAGTCCCGTGTTCTTTTCGTTAGGCCAACCTGCTGCTCTTAGGCGCCGTACTTCTGACTTAGACCTTTACTAAAGGTCACGTTGTCTGTTGCTTGCTCATACTTCAAGGAGGAGATTTGTTTTGGGGGTTTTGTGGTTGATCAGATAGCAGAGCTTAGAACGAACCCTCCCGCTCAGCGAGGCTTGGTCCTGAATCATCTAACGTGGTTGAGTCTGAAGAGTTTCCAGTGGAGGTCTGGCCTGCCGTAAGACCACCTTATGGCTGGGAGATTTCAGTCTGAATCACCTGGCTCGCTTGAATTTTCTTCACCATCCTTTGTGAGGGGAGGAGAAGGTGGTTCTAAGATGCTTGCTGTAGGCAAACAAAGACCCCTTCCCTCAGAGGACTTTCCAGTGGAGGTCTGACTTGCTGCAGAGCATTAGTGTCATATTATACTCTCCCAAGCGCTTAGTACAATGCTCTGCACCCAGTAAGCATCCAATAAATACAATCGAGTGAATGAATGAGTGAAAGAACCTTCTGAAAGCAACTGCCACATCCCCTGGTATAAGACTTAGTCTTTTTCCAGACTTCCCCTTATTTTCAACTCCAGACTTCTATATGACACCCACTTCCCAGAAATTAACAAATGTAGCCAGGAAACTCTGGGTTCTTCAGGAATGTTTACAGAATCACTTAAAATAATGAGCATCCTATTAGTTAAACAGTCTCTGCAAGGGAGCTTTGTTGCCTGTAAAGAGTATAGCTCTGAGCTCATCTGCACACTCAAAATTGCCATAAATTAAAGTCAGTTGTGGGTTCATTTTATTTGTAGAAGAAATGAAAACCCGTTGCCCGACAGATATGGATTGTCAATCATTTCCTCTTTCATGGTTGGTAATTTGCAATTAGGAGCAGAAAAATGTTGCTTGTTTTTCACATTTCCTCCTGCTGGAAGTACCTTCCCTAATGGACCCTGGGCCCTTCACAAGTGTATATGTAGTTGTGGTTTTGTTTTTGTTGTTTTTTGCATTTTCAGCCATGCTCGTGTTGAAAAGCCCCCGAATGCTAATTTTTCAACTTTGCGCTAGTAGCTATCCTTTCATTCATCGTCTTGCATCTCTCTTTTCATTCATCTATGCAGAGCAGCCGTACCCAGACTGCCAATTTAAAAAAATATAGCTTTATTGGTTTTTCTAAATGCACTGGGGACTTTCCAAAGTCATTAAAAGCCAGGAAATATGTAATGGGAATGACTGGAATAACCCTTAGCTTTTTCTGGTGCCATAAACAACCCCTTTCTACCCACCCCCCAACTCCTTCCTTGTGATTTCAAGCTGGGAAATGAATACAAATGATACTATTTTTGAAAGGGTGCTTGACATCAGAGCTCCCTCATCTGTGGCTTCTCAAGTTGTGCCGTTTTCCCCTGCTCTCGGTTTCCTGGGTCCCTTTACCCTGTTATGTGGGAAAGCAGAATTTAGGATTGATAAAACCATGATGCAACCAAGCAGAAGAGCTACCCGTAACACATGAGAACTTTTTTTATGCCTAAACTAGTTTAATGGACTGTTTTGACTTTTATTGGAGAAACTAGATTATCAATAGGCCTGATAAAAACGGTGTTTGGGGAGCTTTTGGACCCAATTTCAGAAGTCCTGCTAGAGCCTCGTTTGCTTTCCTTGGTATCTACTGAAATGAATCAATTAGTGGTATTTTTTGAAGGCTTACTGTGTGTAGAGCAGTGTACTAAGCGTACAGTACAACAGAGTTGGTATATGTTCCCAGCTCACAATGAACTTACAGTCTAGGAATCCCTCAAAGCGTCATGTCCTCTTCATAAGAAGGCAGGTATGTGTTTATGAATGTAGGTGTGTCATCATGAAGTAAAGTTGTGTGTGTATGTGTGTAGTGGAATATCAGATATTCCTGTTAAGATGTGACCCAAATCAGCCCATGCTCAACCACTTTGATGTTCTGGCACAGAGAGTGTGGGATTCCTTTTTGAGTTCTCCTTTCTGATCCTCCCCCAAACACTTCCTCCTAACCTCATTTCCACTATTGATTTTCCTCTCAAGCCATTTAAGAGCACAGAAGAGATCTTGTAGGAGTTGCTCATTAGGATCTCTTGGAAACTGATATTCAAGTAGTACTAAAAATGTAAATGTCTTCCACTCAGTGGAATTCAGAGCTCAAAGTGAAAGTGAGGCCCTAAGATAACTCGTTTTAACCAGTTTTCACTGCAGATGGGTTCGTCGATAGGTTCATTCATTCAGTCGTATTTATTGAGCACTTACTGTGGTGCGCCAGGGAGAGTACAGTACAACAACAGACAGACACATTCCTTGCCCACAAGGAGTTCCCAGTGATAGGACTGGCTGCAGAGATAGGTCTTACGACTACAAAAGAGTTTTTGTATGACAGAATCCTTCCTTCTGGACACACTATCAATCAATTGGTGGTATTTATTGAGCGCTTACTGTGTGCAGAGCATTGTACTAAGCACTTGGGAGAGTACGATATAACAGCGTGCATAGACACGCACCTTGCCCACAACTAGCCTAGTGCAAAAAACTTCATATCACACTGAATTGTTAAACCTAGGCTGGGATGAGGGATGAGAAGGGGCTCTCAATTCTAAATGAACTTGTTCCTAGAGTCAGTGCATGTAAGCCCTTAAATTATGGATATGTCACGGATGTGACTACCAAATCTCTTATATTGTAATTTCCTGAGCACTTAATACAGTGCTCTGAACACTGTTAAGTGTTGAATAAACACGAATGATGGACTAGATTTGCCTGCTCTGGATTAAACAGATTAAAAAATAATTTGCTGATGAGTCATCTGTGTTCAAACTAAGTCAAGATGATGAGTTTTTTTCATAGTGGCCTATAGAAATGACAGTTTTCATATGCAAATTGATGACACGGCCAATATCATCATCATCAATTGTATTTATTGAGCGCTTACTGTGTGCAGAGCACTGTACTAAGCGCTTGGGAAGTACAAGTTGGCAACATATAGAGACGGTCCCTACCCAACAGTGGGCTCACAGTCTAAAAGGGGGAGACAGAGAACAAAACCAAACATACTAACAAAATAAAATAAATAGAATAGATATGTACAAGTAAAATAAATAAATAGAGTAATAAATATGTACAAACATATATACATATATACAGGTGCTATATAGAAACAAAATGCTAGAAACAAACTATTCCTGGGGAGTGAAATTCCTCCGACCTGCTTGAAGCATGTAAACTATTATGCAGTTAGTTTTGACATGTGTTCTGTTTTCGTTCATATGCCCTTTAAATTCTGTTCAAAAAGATGAAGCCCAGTCAGAAAAAGATAACAGTTACTAGCAGTTTTGAAGACTAGCGGGGCCCAGAACTAGATGGCTTCTTATTGACTTTGGCTAAGGCCATTTTCTGTCATTTTTGCATTCTTACAAAACCTCACGTTCTCAAGACCACCCTTTGAAATGCTGTGTGCATGTGCACAAGAGAGTTTGTTCAATAACACAATATGCCGGGGCCAAGCAGGCTCAGGTTGTTGGAAGAACTTCTCTATCTCTCCAGTCCCATTTATAATAATAGTAATTATTATTATTATTGTTGTTGTATTTGTTAAGCACTTATTACGTGCCAAGCACTGTTCTAAGACCCAGGGTGGATACATGGTAATCAGGTTGTCTCACTTGGGGCTCACAGTCTTAATCCCTATTTTCCAGATGAGGTAACTGAGGCCCAGAGAAGTGAAAAGACTTGCCCAAGGTCACACAGCAGACAAGGGGCAAAGCCAGGACTAAAACCCAGGCCGGTGCTGTACTCACTAGGCCATGGTGCTGCCAAAGCACTGTTCATTAGTCATTTTTCTTTACTCCCCATAACACCTCTGTGAGGTAGGGTTCAGATTTTATCCCCATCTTACAGATGGGGAAACTGAGGCACGGAGAGGTTGAGTGGCTTGCTTAAGGTCACAAAATACCATTAAAAAGATTAAAAAGGTGGTAGAGCTAGGACAAGAATCCAGGATTCTGACCTCCAAGGCCCAGCTCTACCCATTATGCCACCCTGCCTCCCCGTAACCATTGTAAGAACCTTGGGCTTCAGGTTAGTGGATTTTTTTTTTCATCATCATATAGCATTTAAACAGACCAGGGAATTGTTTAGGAACATCTCGAGGCTTAGCTACTTCAGGACGTTGCTCTCCCTAGAGAGAATCGAATTGTGCTTGGGTGTATCTAGAACCCAAAAGTGAAGATGGGGGAAAAAAATCAAGAAGAAAGAGATAAAGAGAAAAACATTAATCAAGAACGTGTCAGATTTCAAGGGATCAAAATTATTTTTTTGCTGTCTAAGTAGTCAATGAAATACCAACTTGTGGAGAATACATTCCCGTTAAACATTCCAGAAAATGAGGTTGCAGGAGGAAATGCTTGCAAATGTTGACCTTAAGCTAACCATTATGTTAATCGAGTGCCTGTCCCTGGAAAAACAACTGGTAGACCTTGAGGAATCTCAGGAATTGGTTCTCCTCTCTTCCAGAAAAAGACAACCAGACAAAAAATGCACTTATTTTGCTGATTTACAATGGCTCAAAAGGTAATTTGAATAACATAGGTTTGTTTCAATAGTGCCAGAGCTGCGCATATGTGCAAAACCACTTATTCCAGCACCACATCTCACTGTATCCAGGGGTGTATTGTCAGAAGAGTATTAGAATTTGCTTATCACCTTCTAGCCAAAATGTGTAGTGAAATCATGAATTCTGGTGGAACTGAGTGAAATTTAGGTGAATACTAACATGGAAGAAGCTTGGATCTAGGGTTATGTTGAGGCTCTCTGGGAAATAACTTTCTCTCCCAGTTAAAAAGTTTTATCTCAAGTTACCTGTTGTTTGTTCATCCTGAAGTTGAATTTCTCCAGCCATGCACATTAGCTTAGGAAAGAAAGATCCATCCCAAAATGATCTAAGGTGAAGGCATGTCACCATTTTCATAAAAATCTCAAATTCATTCAATCATTTTTATTGAGCGCTTACTGTGTGTGCAGAGCACCATACTAAGGGCTTGGGAGAATACAAAATAACAGTAAACAGACACATTCTCTGCCCATAATGACCTTATAGTCTAGAGTCTGTGACAGTTTAGATTGAACCCACAATCTTAGTAGAAGCCTCCTTTGGCAGCACAGTTCATCAGACACATCATTGCCGTGATCCTGGCAAGCAAGAAGAGGGCTGGGGAAAATATTTTCAAGATGAAGAGCTAAATTTGCACAACTGCATGACTGTACTGTACTCTGGTTGGATCAACTTCTGGCTGCGACTCAGGAGCTTCAGATGCTTTAAGAGTCAGGTCGGGCCGAATGGAATATACTGTACAAGTGACTTTTTCCACTCAAATGCCTTAGGGTCACAGGGGCCTTTATTCATTCAGTCGTATTTATTGAGCCCTTACTGTGTGCGGAGCACTGTGCTAAGTGCTTGGAAGACAACAACACAGTAAGAAGCAGACACATTCCCATATTTTTAATTCTATTTATTTCCATTAATGCCTGTTTACTTGTTTAGATGTGTGTATATCTACAATTCTATTTATCTATATTGATGCTTTTGATACCTGTTTACTTGTTTTGATGTTTGTCTCCCCATTCATTCATTTAATCGTATTTATTGATCGCTTACTGTGTGCAGAGCCCTGTACTAAGCGCTTGGGAAGTACAAGTCGGCAACATATAGAGACGGTCCCTATCCATCAATGGGCTCACAGTCTAGAAGGGGAAGACAGACAACAAAACAAAACATGTAGACTGGTGTCAAAATTGTCAGAACAGATAGAATTAAAGCTATGTGCACATTATTAACAAAACAAATAGAATAGTAAATATGTACAAGTAAAATAGAGTAGTAAATCTGTACAAACATATATACAGGTACTGTGGTGAGGGGAAGGAGGTAAGGCGGGAGGGATGGGGGGGGCGGAGGAGAGGAAGAAGGGGGTTCAGTCTGGGAAGGCCTCCTTGAGGAGGTGAGCTCTCAGTAGGGCTTTGAAGGGAGGAAGAGAGCTAGCTTGGTTGATGTGCAGAGGGAGGGCATTCCAGGCCAGGGAAAGGACGTGGGCCGGGGGTCGATGGCAGGACAGGCGAGAGCGAGGCACAGTGAGGAGATTAGCGGCAGAGGAGTGGGAGCGTACAGGCTGGGCTGTAGAAGGAGAGAAGGGAGGTGAGGTAGGAGGGGGCGAAGTGATGGAGAGCCTTGAAGCCGAAAATGAGGAGTTTTTGCTTGATTCGTAGGTTGACTGTAAGCCCGTCCTAGGCAGGGATTGTCTCTCTTTACTGCTGAATTGTACTTTCCAAGTGCTTAGTACTGCGCTCTGCACATAGTAAGCACTCAATAAATATGATTGAATGGATGAATTCCCTGCCCACAATGAGCTTACAGTCTAGAGGGGGAGACAGACATCGATGCAAAATAAATAAATTACATATCTGTATGTAAGTGCTGTGGGGCTGCCGGGGGGGTGGTGAATGAAGGCAGCGGCATGACACAGAAGGGAGAGGAAGAAGAGGAAAGGAGGACTTAATCAGGGAAGGCCTCTTGGAGGAAATAAGGCTTTGAAGGGGGAGAGGGTAATTGTCTGTCAGATACGAGGGGGGAGGCCATTCCAGGCCAGGGTTAGGACATGGGTGAGAGTTTGGTGGCGAGATAGGTGAAATCAAAGTACAGTGAGTAGGTTGGCGTTAGAGGAGCAAGTGTGCGGGCAGGGTTGTAGTAGGAGAGTAGCAAGGTGAGGTAGGAGGGGGCAAGGTGATGAAGTGCTTTAAAACCAAGAGTGAAGAGTTTTATGTGATGCAGAGGTGGATGGGCAACTATTGGAGTTTTTTGAGGAGTGGGGAAACATGGCCTGCACGTTTCTGTAGAAAAATGATCCAGGCAGCACAGTGAAGTATGGACTGGAGTTGGGAGAGACAGGAGGCAGGATGGTCAGCAAGGAGGCTGATACAGTAAGCAAGGCGGGGTAGGCCAAGTGATTGGATTAATGTGGTGACAGTGGAGAGGGAAAGGGTGGACCTGGTTGCCTTAGAAATATACCCCTCATACAGCCATATCCCAGACTATATCAACAGAGTGCTCCAATTTGGCAAACTACAAGCAAAAGGTGTTTTACCAAAGGGGTGACCTCAACTGTGAAATTCCTTCCTTTTCTCATTAATCCAATAGGGCCCTAAGGGCAGAGTGCAAAACCTCTCATCATCTGTGAAATTCCTTCCCTTTTGTATTAATCACATAGAGCCCTTCGGGCAGAGTACAAAACCTCTCATTATCTGTGAAATTCCATGGTACAAAACCTCTCATCCAGTCTGTAGTTTTCTGATATGATGGGCCCAGCTTGCTTCCAAGTGGCCTTTAATCAATCAGACTTATTGAACACCTAGTGAGCTTTAGGCCCCACACTGGAGTAGCTACAGCAGTAACAAGACGCCCATTTCCTGCCCTTAATCAGCTTGCAGTTTAATGGGGGAGACAAACAAAAATGAATGGAATGTACATCTAAATAATTGTAAGCTTTTTGTGGGCCAGGATCGTATCTACCCCTTCAGGAGGCCTTCCCAGACTGAGCCCCCTTTTTCCTCTCCCCATCCCCATCCCCCCCACCCTACCTCCTTCCCCTCCCCACAGCATCTATCTATCTATCTATCTATCTATCTATCTATCTATCTATCTGTATATGTTTGTACAGATTTATTACTCTATTTATTTTACTTGTACATATTTACATATTCTATTTATTTTATTTTGTTAATATATTTTGTTTTGTTGTCTGTCTCCCCCTTCTAGACTGTGAGCCCGCTGTTGGGTAGGGACCGTCTCTATATGTTGCCAACTTGTACTTCCCAAGCACTTAGTACAGTGCTCTGCACACAGTAAGCGCTCAATAAATACAATTGAATGAATGATTCTACCAACTCCTTGGTGCTCACCCAAGCGTTTAGCACAATGCTCTGCACTCAGTAAGCATTTGATAAATACTACTGATTGATAAATATAAAAATAAAACATAAATTAGAGGGTTGGTAATTTGTGGCATCTATTATCCTTAGTGTTATTTGTGTTTCAAACGTTTCATTCATTCATTATTGAGCTCTTACTGTGTGCAGAGCACTGTACTAAGCACTTGGGAAGTACAAGTTGGCAACATATAGAGACTGTCCCTACCCAACAACGGGCTCACGGTCTAGAGGGGGGAGACAGTCAGAGGAACATGGTGAGGGCTTATAAATTAAGAATTCAGTCACAGCTCGCTGTTAGGGATTGTCTCTATTTGTTGCCAAATTGTACTTTCCAAGTGCTTGATACAGTGCTCTGCACACAGTAAGTGGTCAAAAAATACGACTGAAAGAATGAATAAAATTTATCGATTCAGCTTTGCTCATTTGAACTACTCTGGCTGGGACAGTGGAAGAAACATGCACACGTTGTGGTAACTCCTAAATGGATTTGCTTGGGTGATTGTGGCAAACAATATCAATTCATTTCAGGAGGACTCATCTTTACCAAGTGATCAAAGCCATTATCGATCAGTGTGCGGAGCACTGTACTGAGCCCTTGGAAGAGTGCAACATATCATCACATCTGGTAGACAAGTTCCCTGCCCGTGATTTTCAAGCCTTTTTTTCTTTAATGGTAGTTTAGTATTTATTATGTGCCAGGTTAAGTTCAGGGGTAGGTAAAAGATAATTATAATAATAATTGTGGTATTTAAGCACTTACTCTGTGCTAGACACTGTACTAAGCACTTGGGTGGAAATAAGCAAATTAGATTGAACATAGTCCCTGTCCCACACAGGGGCTTAAACCCCATTTTACAGATGAGGTAACTGAGGCTCAGAGAACTGAAATGAGTGGCCCAAAGTCACAGAGTGGAAAAGTGGCAGAGCCGGGATTAGAACCCTGGTCCTTCTGATTTCCAGGCTTGGGCTCTAGGCACTAGGCCATGCTGCTTCTTGCTTCACTCTTCTCGAGTTTATTTTCTCCTCACTGTCAAAATCCCAGACCCCATATTTCCCCTCTCTCAGGGCTTAGGTAGACATCGTGATTCCTCACATTCTCTGAACATCAAACTCTCCTCCTTGTCCCTAGACAGCATATTCCCCTTGCTTCTGTTGGATTAGTTCCTAATTACTTTGTACTCTACTCTCTATGAAGAACTGAATCACAGTTAAAGAAGCAGCAGGGCATAGTGGATAGATGGAGCACGGGCCTGCGAGTCAGAAGTTCATGGGTTCTCATCCCGGCTCCACCATTTGTCTGCTGTGTGACCTTGGGCAAGTCACGTAACTTTTCTGTGCCTCAGTTACCTCATCTGTAAATTGGGGCTCGAGACTGTGAGCCCCACGTGGAACAACCTGATTACCCTTTATCTACCCCAGCTCTTAGAACAGGGCTTGGCACATAGTAAGTTCTTAAAAAATACCATCATTATTTATTCTAAACTGTAAGCCCAATGTGGGCAGGGATTGTCTCTATTGCTGAATTGTACTTTCCAAGCACTTAGTACAGTGCTCTGCACACAGTAAGCGTGCAGTAAATATGATTGAATGAATGAATGTGGGACAGGGACTGTGCCCAAACTGATTAGCTTATATCCACCCCAGCGCTTAGTACAGTGTCTGGCACAGAGTAAGCGCTTAACAAATACTATAATTATTATTTTTTTTTTTTAACAACTCATCAGAAACCATTTCATCCACATGTGCATAAAGAACCCCTTTTTGGCATCTTGTGCCTCCCCTGCAGTTTCTCTTTTCCTGCCTTCATCTGTAGTGCAGGAATGTTGTAATATCTGAATCCCGAATCTCCACACTTTCTCAAGTGCTCACACTTTCTCTCGATTGCTCTCCCCAACTTCAAAACCTTATTGAGGGCACATCTCCAAGCCCTCTTCTCCCCTTCTCCCACTCCCTTCTGCATTGCTCCGACTTGCTCCTTCATCCATCTTCCCTCGCATCCCCACATCACCGATGTATATATCTGTATATATCTGTAATTTATTTACCTACTTATCTATATTATGTCTGTCTCTCCCCCTCTAGACTGTGAGCTCGTTGTGGGCAGGAACGTGTCTGTTGTTATACTGTACTCTCTCAAGCACTTAGTACAGTGCTTTGCACACAGTAAGTGCTCAGTAAATACGATTGAATTGAAGGGACAGATCTTCTGTGGGAAACAGCACTTACAAGGCCACTGGGGACCATTTCAAGAACTTATCGTCATTTATTGAAAGATTAAAAAGTTTAATCCGTTAAGAGCATGAAGTTCTAGCGTCTGCCAGGCAAGCGTAAGAAAGGATTTTAAAGCACACTTAATTTCATGTAATAATAAAAATAATAATGGTACATTTTAAGTGCTTACTAGGTGTCAAGCACTGTTCTAAGCGCTGGGGTATATACAAGGTAATCAGGTTGGACACAGTCCCTGTCCCACATGGGGCTCACAGTTTTTACGCAGGTGAGGGAACTGAAGCACAGAGAAGGGAGGCAGCTTGTGCAAGGTCACACAGCAGCAAGTCCCGGAGCCAGCATTAGAACCCAGGTCTTGCTGACTCCTAGAGCTATGGTCTATCCATTAGGCCATGCCACTTCACATAAGTATTCATAGAGTGAGTTGGTTTTCTTGATCCAGGTGGGTTTCAGGTTGACACCTATATTAAATTTGCTTCTCATAGTTGAGTTGGTCCCCTCCCGATTCCCCTGTGGGATTTGGCTTTATATTCTTTCCGTCTCTGTTACATTCACAGTGAAAATTCACATGCCCACTTAGGTCTTTGGTTTGTGTGACCCGCCATCCTAATATTTCTGATGTGTCTTCCAGTTTGTCAGGATTTTATTTAAAAAGCACTTCTATTTGAGGAAAGTAAATTCGGAGTCAGAAAGAAACCGAAAGGCAATCACAAGTAATGAATGAGTCAGGGGTTCCAGCGAATTTACATAGAACCATAACTCCGGTGCAGACAGTATACACTAATCTATTTCCAGCAACCTGTGATTACAGTAAATAGTCTGAAGCACCTACATGTTAAGTGAAAATGTGGGTCTGGTTTAGTCTAGAAGTTTGTAGGTGTCTCTGGTAGGAGGATCTGCTTTCATCTTTAACAGCCAGCAACCTTTATGCAAAAGTTCACTGCAGTCTCTTTAGCTGGCTTGCCCTTTTGCTACAGACTATTGTTTTGCAGCCCTCATAATTCAACTCTATTCCCACCGAGGCGAGTTTCTGAGGAAGTCTGCCTAACGTTTCGAACCACCACCGTGCTCTTCATTTAGTTGCCCTAAACTAAAATGCTTACTTCTGCAGACAAGGGGCTTCACTCTTGAACAGGGTTTTGATTTTGCTCAGCCTACTCTAGTTTTGATTTTGACCCTCCCGGCCAACGAGGTCAGTCATTACGATGTGAAGCATTAGATTTGCACGGTGGAGATGAATTTTGCATGAATCCTATTTAAATCAATAAAATCCGTAGACTAGAGCCCGTTAATCTGCTCAAGAAGTGGAATATTTAAAGTGGTTATCTTCTGGTTTATCATTACCTTTCCCCATGGGTGGAAAAGGTTTTCCACAGATGGATTAACACATGATGCCACGGTAAGATTGCAGCTCATTACCGCCTTGACCTTTTTTGTTCCTCAGGTTTCTTGTTAAAACTAGAAAAAGTATCTTAAGCCCAAGTGAGTTTTTTACTTTTGTAACTGTAGTGCCTGCAAGCTTAGCTAGAATCAGTTTGTCATACTTTCCATTTCAGATTGTCTCATTGAGGACTTTCAAATAATATTTGGTTTAAAACATGGAGGCCATATAAAATCAAGAGCTAGGCAAAAGAAATGAAATAAACAAAAAATGGTCAATTAGGGTGCCTTTTCTGGTACTTCTAGTGATGGATGACTTTGAAAAAACAAAAGAAAATAATGAAAGGGGAGAGCCAAGGTAGATTATGGGAGGAAAAAGCCTACCTTAGTAATAAGGGCTGTGAGGTCTCATCAGGATTCCCCTCCAGTATGTGAACTTCGGTAATAATTGTGCCATTTAAGTGCTTACTACGTGTAAAGCACTGTTCTAAGCCTGCTACAAGATGATTAGGTAGGACACAGTCCCTGTCCCACCTAGGGCTCACAGTCTAAAGTGGGTGGGAGAACGGGGATTTAATCCCTATTTTACTGATGGGGAAACTAAGGCACAGAGAAGCTTTGTGGCTCACAACAGGTCTCACAGCAGCCAAGTACATCACTTAACCTGCTGGTCTCGATTTCTTCATTTGTAAAGTGAACACATCCTAATTAACCGGCCTCATCAAGTAGTTGTGATGATTCTGGGCAAACATGAGTGTACAGCAGCATGCGAAAACCATGTATAGATGTAACGAAGTGATAAAGGAAAATCCTTTTTTATGTAGACGATGATGGGTTTCCAAGCCATTCAACAGCACAGGATTGGACGGGAGAGGGGAAAAGCTACTAAGTATGTCTGCTTTATTTGTTTAAAAAAAAGGTTTTTTTAAAGCCATGGCTCTCCACTGGTCTTATATTCTCCCCACCCCAGCCGATCACTTCTTTCTCTCCTTAAAAACACATAGTGCAGTCGGAGGGAACACGTATGTTTAATGTCGATTTGGGGCTTCAGAATTTCTGAGACAATATCGGCCATTCGCAGAGCGAATCCACATGGGACAGAAGTGTTGGTTGGGGAGAAGAAATGGCAGGAAACACACTCGTTTCTCAACAGAACAAAATGAAGCAGCTTTATTTTCAGTCGGACAGCAGGAGCGGCATCTGCAGCTAGTTCACTCTCTGTTTTGCCAATGTCCTGCACAGTCTCCGGTTTCCTGTGGGAGAGCATCTTTGGGTATGTTTCCGATTGGCGCAGGAGCTTTCCAGATTAACATTGCTGCCCTGAGATCCTTCTATTTCTCTTCTGCCAATTGTTCCATCCCGTTTATTTGATGATCCCCATATGGAAACAACCCGGGAGAGAGCCTGTTTCTTGGTGTTCTTTCAGCCCCCTTCTATTGTATTCTAAAGTGAAAAGCAAATATTCTGGATAATTAGGTTGTTTTTATAACTCTACTTGCCTTATTCATTTGAGGATGCCATAATAATAATAATAATAATAACAACTATGGTACTTGTTAAGCTCTTACTAGGTGCCAAGCACTGTTCTATCATACTATCTGTTCTACAAGTACCATAATTATTATCATTATTATTATTTCTAAGCACTGGGCTAGATACAAGTTAACCAGGTAGGACACAGTCCGTGTCCCACATGGAGCTCACACTCTTATCCCCATTTTCCAGACGAGGTAACCGAGGCACAGAGAAGTGAAGTGACTTGCCCAGGGTCACAAAGCAGACGTGGCAGATCTGGGATTAGAACCCAGGTCCTTCCGACTCCCGGGCCTGTGTTTTATCCACTAAGCTTCTCTGTTTATGTTTTCTGGAGCCTTCTAGAGGCACAGTAGGGAAAGGGGACCGGAGCCAGTGAAATTGTTCTAGTGCATGACAGGCTATCAAACAGGGTCACTGAGTGATACTCTGAGGCACACTAGTGATACCTGAATCCCCAAACCCACCTACCTCCCTAGGGCAATTTCCACCGACCGTTCTTCGGAGTCTGTGATTTGATTCGTCCCGTAGAGATTCTGCTCAAAAACTGCTGTCTTCATTAGGAAAGTCCTTTTCCAAAATCGCCCCGGGCAGATTTGACCGAAGACCGGCTGATGGTATCCAAGGATCATTTATAATGCACGCTTGGCCGTATTTGTCTAATTACCACCCTGCCGCGTTGTGGGGAGCACGATTTATCGGTGCTGGCGGCAGCCACGAGGCAGCTCTAAATCAGCCACGTTTATAGCACGGATCGCTTCAAGGATTTATAAAAGAGGTGGGACGCTATTCCATCTTGAGCTTACGGTCTGATCGGGGGGCCGAGGAGGGAGGAAACAGAGACAAAGAAGCTCTAGACTGTAAGCTTGTCTAGATTGTAAACTCGTTGTGGACAGGGAATGTGTGTGTTTATCATTATATCATACTCTCCCAAGCGCTTAGTACACTGCTCTGTACACAGTAAGCTCTCAATAAATAACACTGAATGAATAAAGTAGCTAAGAGTATGGAAAGCAACAGATTCCCCTTTAGGTCCCTGCCTACAATGGCAGTTTTTTTGGAAGTGGCATTTTTTTAAGAGAAAAGCTTATAAAAATTAAAAAGTTTGCTAAGAGTAATACAAGTAATGCAAGATACCTGAGCATCATATTTTTTTTTTATAGTTTCTGGTTGCAGTTTGCACTCTATAGACTCTCCTAGCATGGTGTAACACAGTATAGAAGGGTACTTCATGACAAGACGAATTGTTCACCCATGGTAGTTCCAGAGCAGGAGGTGGTATGGCTTAGTGGAAAGAGCAGAAGACTGGGAATCAGTTCCAGATCCACCACTTGCCTGAAACATAACCTAGGACATCTCACTTTTCTGTGCCTCAGTTTCTTCATCTGTAATATGGGGGAAAAAGGCCCTTTTCTCCCTCAGCTGGTACTGTCTAATCTAGCTAACTGGCAGACTGTTTGTAGTGGTGTCTGTCCCCCCCGCCTAGACTGCAAGCTCATCATGGGCAGGGAATATCATTGTTTATTGTTGTATTTTCCCAAGCACTTAGTACAGTGCTCTGCACGTAGTAAGCACTTAATAAATATTATTGAATGAATGAGTGAATCTGATTATCATGTATCTACCCCAGTATGTGGTACAGTGCTTTGCCTACAATAAGGACGTAATAGTATTGATTTTTATTATTTGAATGCACCCCCAAAGTGACACAGTTATGTAATAATAGCAATGAAATGTATTAAATACACTCAGTGCTTGGAAAAGTGCAAGAGAAGCAGCATGGCTTAGTGGAAAGAACACGGGCTTAGGAGTCGGAGGTCGTGGGTTCTAGGCCAGCTCTGCCACTTGTCTGCTGTATGACCTTGGGCAAGTCACTTAACTTCTCTGTGCCTCAGTGGCCTCATCTGTAAAACGGGAATTAAGACTGTAAGCCCCACTTGGGACAAGCTAATAACCTTGTATCTCCCCCAGCGCTTAGAACAGTGCTTTGTGCATAGTAAGTGCTTAACAGATATTATTCCCACCTTCTAGACTGTGAGCCCGTTGTTGGGTAGGGACTGTCTCTATTTGTTACCGAATTGTACTTTCCAAGTGCTTAGTACAGTGCTCTGCACGCTGTAAGCACTCAATAAATACGATTGAATGAATGAATGAATACATCCTTTTTTCTTTTTCTTCAATCCTTTTAGTTGTTAAGTGCTTACACTAAGAGGGGATACTAAGTTAGGGGCCTAAGGAAGCACTGAGATAGAAATCACACCCTATGTGGATAAGCACAGCAACAACAAATAAACAGGTAGCAAGTAAGAATTTGATCAAGTTTTTAGCCCTCATTATTGAAAATAGCTCTCATCCAGGTGATCTGGCACTTTACGCCTTTATGTATCTCCTGGTGAAGAATAATTTTTTGTTTGCTTTTGCGGATTTTTTTTAAAGGCTGGTAACTTCTGAATATATTTGCAAGGCTGCCTCAGGTAATTGGTTCCCGGTCACTATAAACCTGTATACCTTTGCTCGGTCAACTTCTTTTTTTTATTTTTCAGGCTGATATATGGGTGGAAGTGTAGCTTTTTGTCTTTCAGGAGGGTACCTTTGCTGTGTTTATTTTATAACCCAACCAGAAATAAAGCTTACCAAACTCTCTCTCATTCTCAGGTTAAGTAGTTCTAGCATGTTGGGTCAGGCTGCCATCGCTTTATTGAAATACACTGAAAAAGCCTCATATGCGTTGTTCTACTGGTTGCATTTTATCGTCTGGAAGTCGCGCTGTTTTCTGAATCTCGCATCGGGATTCAAACTTCCACAGGGAATTAAGCTGAAAAATGTGTTTACCACTTTGCCCATATTGGTCTGTACTCTTTGAATTGCCTGAGAAGAGAAAAGAAGGTCAGGCATGGCTGTTGTATTTTATGGCACAGTGAAGTGTGGGAGTCAGAAGGTGGTGGGTTCTAATTCCGGCTCGGCCACTTGTCCACTGGGTGATCTTCTGCAAGTCACTTCACTTCTCTGGGCCTCGGTTACTTCCATGGGGATTGATACTGTGAACCCCATGCGGGACAGGAACAGTTTCCAACCCAATTTGCTTATATCCACCGCAGCGATTAGTATAGTGCCTGACACACAGTAAGCACTTAGTAAATGATACAATTAGTATTATTACTGCTTTCTCAAGCTCTTAGTATGGTGATCTGCACACAGTAAGTGCTCAGTAAATTCCATTGATTGATTGACTGATTGAAGCAGATCCTGAACCAAGCTGCATCTGGCACCTAGCTGAAAGTCTTTCGAGTTCCTTGCATGAATTTAGTGTGTTTTCAGTTGCACTTTCGTATGAATGATGTCTGCAAATCTGTGAGTCACACCTTTGCTTATGCAGTGTAATTACCGACCTCAGAAGAGGCTAGTGAACGTTGACTCCCATCTGTTCAATGATGCCTCCAATGGAAGAAACTTGGCATGAGGTGAAGAGTTTGCCCAGCCCCTGAACCCTTTTCGGCAGGGCACGAATTGCGTTAAACTTACACCCATCTGGTACTCATGGTGTGTGCGGTTACATGAGCTGAAAGCTGAAAATTCCCCATCTCTAGCTACAGCTTCCTCTTTCTGACTTCATATTGGGTAATTTACTCTGCCAAGAATGCTGTGAAAGCTGAAGTAGAAACAATTCCCTGGGCTTATCAAGCAAGACGAAATCAAAGTGGACTTTTTTTTTCCCCAAGAGTTGTGGACTTGCCAGTTTAAACATTGTCTGGGAAACAGCATCTCAAACTTCTGCAGCTTTAAAAAATTTCCTAGACATCCATTTAAGGGAGCTCACTTTCTTTTTGCAGGGCGTACTGTTATATAGTGCTCTGTCATATATATACACATATAAGTCCCAGCGCCACACTTGTCTGCTGTGTGACTTTGAGCAAGTCACTTAACTTCTTTGGGCTTCAGTTCCCTCTTCTGTAAAATGGGAATTAAGAATGTGAGCCCCATGTGGGACGGGGATCGTGTCCAACCTGATTAACTTGTATCTACACCAGCACTTAGAACAGTGCTTGACACATAGTAAGCACTTAACAAGTACCATAATTATTTATAATTATTTTATATATTTATGGATACGCCTTTTTTTAATTGAATGGGAAAAGGAAGGAAAAATCACTACTGGGAAACAAACCGTCGAGCGTCACCCTGCAATAGAGTGAGAGAGAAGCAGTGAGGACTAGTGGACAGAGCACAGACCTGGGAGCCACGAAGATCAGGGTTCTAATCCCGGCTCTGCCATTTGTCTGCTGTGTGACCTTTGGCAAGTCACCCAACCGCTCTGGGCCTCAGTTACCTCATCTATAAAATGGGGATTAAGACCATGAGCTCCGTGTGGGACATGAAGCGTGTCCAACCTGTTTAGCTTGTTTCTACCCCAGTGCCTAGTACAGTGCCTGGCACCTTGTTAGTGCTTAACAACCAGCCACACCATCCACAATTGCTACTGATCACCATCCACGATCTGCTGTCTGTACTCCTGCCTAACATGGACTAATGTTCACGCTGTGGTAATAATAGTAATGGTATTTCTTAAGCACTCACTATGTGCAAGACACTATACTAAGCACTGGGGTGAATACAAGCAAATCGGGTTGGATCGCAAGCTCCTTGTGGGCAGCAGTCGTGTCTCCCAACTTGGACTTCTCCAAGAACTTAGTGTGCTCTGCACACTGTAAGTGTTCGATAAATAGCACTGGTTGATTGATCGATTAAGTCCCAAGAAGCACCCTTTAAGGAAGAAAGCCATTTGAGTGGCTAGCAAATTTGGTATAGATTTTACAGTTGATAGCTTTTTAAGGTAAATACTTCCATGTTTATTTTGAGGGCAGGATCCCTGAAAAAGATGGTATAGATCAGGCGTTGACCAATAATTTCCGTACCCCACCATTTCTAGGATTGCAAGAGGGGAAGAGGGTGATGTCATGACAACCACCGTCCAGATGCCATTCGGAAATTGCTGCTGCTTCTCCGAGTTTGATTTATATTCCCACTGCCAATGTCCTGCCTTCAGGGCCGTGGATTGGGGGTACCATCCCCTCTTTGGGGGGTCCCAACTGATTGAATGGGAGCTAAGAGAGAATGGCAGGAGGTTCAGGAAACAGCGTGACCTGGTAGAAAGAGCACGGGCTGAGAGTCAGAAGACCTGGGTTCTAATCCCAGATCATCTACTTACCTGCTGTGTGACCTTGGAGAAGTCACTTCACTTTTCTAGTTTTTTTTTTTCCAAAGGCATTTAAGGACTTACTATATGTCAGGCACTGTTCTAAGCACTGGGGTAGATGCAAGGTAATCAGGTTGGATACAGTTCCTGTCCCACATGGGGCTCACAGTCTTAATCCCCATTTTATAGATGAAGTTACTGAGGCACAGACAAGTTAACTGACTTGCCCAAGGTCACACAGCAGACAAGTGGCAGAGGCTGGATTAGAACCCGGGTCCTTCTGACTCCCAGACCTGTGCCATATCCACTAAGCCACGTGCCTCAATTTCCTGGTCTGCAAAATGGGGATTCAATACCTGTTCTCCCTCCTCCTTAGACTGTGAGCGTCTCATGGGACCTCATTATCTTGTATCTATCCCAGTGCTTAGTGCAGTGCTTGGCATGCGTTAAGTGCTTAACAAATACCATCATTATTATCATTACTAGTATTATTACTACTAGGATAGCGGGGAGCATCCAGAGGCATTATTATTAGCTCTAGACTATGAGCTCATTGTGGGCAGGAATGTGTCTGTTGATATATTGTACCCTTCCAAGCATTTAGTACAATGCTTTGCACACTGTAAGCGCTCAGTAAATACGATTGAATGAATGAATGCATGCAAATAACCCAATAGCAAAGGAGAAACACTATCCCTTGCACCTGGGCTCGAGGCTGGTGTCATCTGCTCTTTGTGGGCAGGGAATGTGTCTGTTTATTGTTATACTGTACTCTCCCAAGCGTTTAGTACAGTACTCTGCATACAGGAAGCGTTCAGTAAATTCGATTGAAAGAATGAGTGATTGAATCTTATGGGACAGGTATTCATTGCCAACATCAGAGAGCATTGAGAGTTGAACTAATCCGCAGCCCCCAGTACAGAGAGCTTGCTATCTTCTTTCAGATGAGCTTATATCATGGTGACTCGCTGTCTCATGGGATACGTTTCCCTATAGAGCTATCAATCAATCAATCAATCAGTCGTATTTACTGAGTGCTTACTGTGTGCAGAGCACTGTACTAAGCGCTTGGGAAGTACAAGTTGGCAACATATAGAGACAGTCCCTACCCAACAGTGGGCTCACAGCCTAAAAGGGGGAGACAGAGAACAAAACCAAACATACTAACAAAGTAAAATAAATAGAATAGATATGTACAAGTAAAATAAATAAATAAATAGAGTAATAAATATGTAGAAACATATATACATATATACAGGTGCTGTGGGGAAGGGAAGGAGGTAAGATGGGGGGGATGGAAAGGGGGACGAGGGGGAGAGGAAGGAAGGGGCTAAGTCTGGGAAGGCCTCCTGGAGGAGGTGAGCTCTCAGGAGGGCTATCTTTTCTACTAGTATCGTCGTGATATATGTTAAGCCCTCACTATGTGCCAAACGCTGTATGAAGTGATGGGGTGGATATAAGATCATCAGGCCCCACAAGGGCTCAACTTCAGTGTGACGTACTGGAAAAAACATGGGCCTGAGAGTTGGAGGATCTGGATTCTAATCCCGGCTCTTTCACTTGTCTGCTGAGTGACTTTGGGCAAGTCACTTCACTCTTCTGTGCCTCACTTCTCTCATCTGCAAAATGGGAATTCATTACCTGCTCTTCCTCATACTTAGATTGTGGGCCCCGTGTGGGCCCTGAATGTCTCATATTTACCCTCGTGCTTAGTACAGCGCTCGGCACACAGGAAGCACTTCACAAATACCCCAATTATTTTTATTATTATTATTAGGAGAGAGCCCATCTATTGAGTCCCCATTTTGCAGATGGGAGGACTGAGGCACAGGGAAGTTAAGTGACTTGCCCAAAGTCAGACAACAGACAGGTGGCAGAGCTGGAATTAGAACCCAGATCCTCCGACTCCCGGGTCCGGGCTCTTTCCATTAAGACATGCTGCTTCTAAATTAGGATCCATTCCAGAACTTCTAGAAAAATCTGAAAGTCATTTATGTGCTATATTTTGTAACATTTAACATCACCAAACTATTAAATCTTTGTTAAAAGGATTCAAAGCATAGCCTCCCAACATTAAATAAAGAGTTGCAGTATGATGATGAGGCTCTGCAGGAGGCAGCAGAAGTAGATGCTTGTTCTGCGGACTGTGATTCTGGTTTTTCAACTTTCATAAGAATTCTGGCCAGTTTAAATTGAACAGTGGCCTTCTTATCTTCGAAGTATCTTATAGCAAGTTAATTCCTTCTGAACACCTCTTGTTACCTTTGAAACAAGTCCATCAGAGTCCGGTTTCTTGAAAATTAATGCCGGATATCTTAATCTCCAAATCTTAATGGGTGGTAGACCTGACTTCTTCATCAGTGTTGACGTCACGCAATATTATATTTGACAGAGTTGAGGTGTGCCACCTTCGACAGTGATTCCTCTGAATCAGGTGCCCTTTCCTCGTCAACTGATTTCCAAACAAAATTGCCTCTCCAGTTCAACAACTCCTTTGGTTGTCTGTTCAGGGAGTCTCTTTTCTACATTGAAAAATCTGATCTGGACCTTGGGGAGAGAGCTTTTTCCAAAATCTTTTCATTACTGACCGCTTGATCTCAGTCTGAGGGGAAGAAGCGAGGAGGGATTTACTACCTTGAGCTCTTGGCCGGGACATCAAGGTGATCGGCTTTAACATCAGGTTAAGTATCAAACGACACCATTTGTGCCCTCAGGCTCGAGGTATGGAGGGGCAGCTGTAAAGAAGGGAGGAAGCAACATGGCCTAGTGGGTAGAGTACGGGCCTGGGCGTTAAAAGATCATGGGTTCTAATCCCGGCTCCAATTTGTGGTCTGTCTCACGTAGTAGTAATAACATTTGTTCACTGTGTGCAGAGCACTGTACTAAGCACTGGGGGAGGATGCACAGCTGGAAATTAGACGTGGTCCCCGTCTCTGACCATGAGAGTGGAGGGGTGTTCCAAGCCTGGGGTATCAGCAGAGTAAAGGGCGAGAGAAAGTCAAGAAGGTCGTATTTATTGAGCGCTTACTGTGTGCAGAGCGCCGTACTAAGCTCTTGGGAGGAAACAGTATAACAGAGTAGGTAGGTACGTTCCCTGCCCACAGCGAGCTCACTGAATTGTATTTGCTAGTTGCAGCCCCTGGTACAGTTTTAGATGCATCCTCTTTGTAGCATGCTCTTCCTCAAGCCTCTGCCACCGGCTAGCTCTTCTGCTGGCCACAGGCCAGCTCAGACTTTTCCCTCAGCCACAAGACGTATCCCAACAACACACTTCTCTGCTGTACTGTTGAAAGCCGTGCTTCATTATGTCTTTAAAATATCCGCTCCACCCCTTCCTGCCGGTGAGCCTTCATTTCAGTCGACCAGGGGGAACCTCACTTGAGATGGAAGGTTCGAAAGTCCAAACAGAAAAGGGGAAGAAAAAGTCGAGGGGTATCATGGACTAGTGATACAAGGTGCTCTGCACAAGGTAAGCGCTCAATAAATACGATTGAATGAATGATTAGTGGAAAGAGCACAGGAATGGCAGTCAGGACACCTGGGTTCTAATCTCAGCCCCTCCGCTTGCCTACCGTGTGACTTCGGGCAAGTTACTTAGCTCCTCTGTGCTTCGGTTTCCTCATCCGTAAAATGGGATAAAATTACTGTTCTCCCTCCCCGTTAGACCTGGAGCTCCACGGGGGACAGGGACTGAGCCCAGTTGGCTTGTATTATATGTACCCCAGCTTTTAGTGCGGTGTTTGGCACAGAGAAAGTTGTTAACAAATACCACTGTCATTATTCTTTATTATTAACACAGTCTTTATTAATACCGTTAACACTGATAACAAGCTGGATGTGTTTAAATAGAGCTTAATGACGTGCATTCTAGAGCACTTAAGGAATTGGCAGAGCCATTTATTGTACTGTACTGTAATTTTTCAGAGCTCTGAGAAAGCTGGAAAATTTTCTGAGAATTATAGAAGGATAAATGGTAGGCCCGTGTTTTTAAAAGGGAGGTGGGAAGTCAGACCCCGGAATGTCAGACTGGTCAAGAATACTTGGGAATACAGATTCCCAAACCAGCAATTTGCCAAGGCCTACTAGGAAAGCTTACAAGTGTAAGAAGTCACCAGCAAGATAAATTAGGGCTTGTCTCTGTTGCCGAATTGTACTTTCCAAGTACTTAGTACAGTGCTCTGCACACAGTAAACACTCAATAAATACAATTGAATGAATGACTTCATTCACTGTGTGCAGAGCACAGTACTAAGCGCTTGCACTGTTGAATCTCCCAACATGCCAACACTGTGTGGGCAGGAAACATGCCTTTGGCTTCTGTGAACCCCTCCCAAGTGAGCAGAAGATTGTCCTCAATAATAATAATAATAATAATAATAATGATAATAATAATAAAATAATAATAATAATAATAATAGAGAAGAAGCAGCATGGCTCAGCGGAAAGAGCCTGGGCTTTGGAGTCAGAGGTCGTGGGTTCAAATCCCGGCTCCGCCAATTGTCAGCTGTGTGACTTTGGGCAAGTCACTTCACTTCTCTGTGCCTCAGTTACCTCATTTGTAAAATGGGGATTAAGACTGTGAGCCCCCCCGGGACAACCTGATCATCTTGTAACCTTCCCAGCGCTTAGAACAGTGCTTTGCACATAGTAAGCGCTTAATAAATGCCATTATTATTATTATTATAACTATGGTATTCATTAAGCACTTACTATGTGCCAAGCACTGTTTTAAGTGCTGAGGTAGATACAAGGTAATCAGGTTGGGCGCAGTCCCTGTCCCACATAAGGCTCATAGTCTCAATCCCCTTTTTACAGATGAGGTAACTGAGGCACAGAGAAGTTAAGACTTGCCCAAGGTCACACAGCAGACAGGTGGCGGAGCTGGGATTAGAACCCACGACCTCTAACTCCCAAGCCTTTGCTCTTGCCATTAGGCCATGGTGCTTCTTGATAGAAACACCTCATTATAAACACCATTTCTCCTCCTCCTCTGATACAAGCCCATTAGACGCCGATAGGAGAATAGCAATAGATGTAGTCGCCTTAGAGGTGAGGGAGATTCCTGGTTTGATGCCATCTGGCATCCGGATATCCTACGAGCGTCAGGGAAACTCAGAGGTAACCTCAAATGAAGTAGCTCTGCAGACCAGGCTGAATATAGCAGGGGTTGGTATTTATTACTCACTGCAAACCTCGTAGAGCTGTTTACTGCTGGGGAGAGCACCTGGTCTCTTTCACACTTGAAACTAAGCCACTGAAAGTGAGATCTGATCCAGGCTCACAGGCCCTTCACACCATTCCTCGAGACCTAGATCTCGTCTTTCTAGCCGCCGACCTCTCACCCACGTCCTGACTCTGGCCTGGAACCCCCTTCCTCTTTGTAGCCGACAGACGATATCGATCGCTCCCCCGACCCCACACTTCAAAGCCTTATGATAAGCCAAAGCCTTATCCAGCGCTTAGAACAATGCTTGGCACATAGTAAGCACTTAATACCATAATTACTATTATTATTGAAGGCACATCTCCAAGAGGCCTTCCCAGACTAAGCCCTCATTTCCTCTTCTTCCACTCCCTTTTGCTTCCCCCACAATTTGCTCCCTTCATTCACCCCCTCCTTCAGTCCCAAAACATTTATGTACCTCTCTGGAATTTACTTATTTATATTCATGTCTCCCCCTCCACACACAGACTGAAAGCTCATCGTGGACAGGGAATGTGTCTACCAACTCATTACTCCCCCAAGCAGTTAGTACAGTGCTCTGAGCACAATCAGCCCTCCATAAATAACATCATTTGAGGGAGCGTGAAGGGCATGCTGTCCTTCACTGATGCGTCTGCTTTCCGGGTGCCGTATTCAAATCTGCATCTGGGTAGCGTGATCTCCCTGAACCCTCTGCTCTCAATTGGCACACCCAAGCAGTTTTGCCTGGCGCAATCGTCTGTCAACAGTCTCCTTCTGTTCATTCAGTCATTAATTAGGAAGTGTACTGTATCCCCGCAGTTGGGATTTTCCTACATTATGTCTTGAAAACGTGGTTCGGGCTCCCCTGTTTACATGCACCTCGTTTCAGCTTTCAGTTGAGTGGTTGCTTGGGTATTCTTCCTGTCATCATTGGCCCTAAATGATGGGCCCGCAAAGCTGGGTTGCGGTGAGCACTGCCTTAGAGCCGGCAGCCTTGACCGAATTCCAAGTTTTCATTAGTGCTTCTCGGGGAAGCTGGCGTGAGACTGCTCTTGTATGCTCTCGCTCTCTCTCTTCACTCTTTGTCTCTGTCTTTCTCCCTCACTTTATCTCTCTTCCCTTCTGTTTCCTCTCTGTCTCTCTTTTTCTCTCTCTTTCTCTCTGTCCCTCTTTCTCTCTCTGTCTTTTTTTCTCTCTCTTTCTCCTTCTGTCTCTGTCTTTCTTTTTGTCTCTTTCTTTCACTCGGTCTTTCTCTTGCTCTGTCTCTGTCGCTATCTTTCTCTGCTTTTTCTCTCTATCTTTGCCTCTCTTTGTCTCTCCCTCCCTCTTTCTCCTTCTTTCTCTCTGTCTCTCTTGTTCTCTGTCTCTTTCTCTCTGTCTTTCTCTTTCTTTCTCTCTGCCCCTGTCCTTTCTCTGTCTCTCTTTTCTCACTGTCTTTCTTTTTGTTTCTTTCTCTTTGTCCCTCTGTGTCTCTCTTTCTTTTTGTGTCTTTCTCTCTTTCACTCTGTCTTTCTCTTGCTCTCTGTCTCTTGTTCTTTCTCTCTGTGTCTTTCTCTCTGTCTCTCACTCTTTCTCTTTCTCCTCTCTTTCTCCCTCTTTCTCTGTCTCTCTTTCTCTTGTTCTCTGTCTCTTTCTCAGTCTCTTTCTTTCTCCCTGTCTTTTCTGTCTCTTTCTCTCTGTACCTCTCCTTCTCTCTGTCTCCCTTTTTCTCTCTCTTTCCCCCATCTCTCTGTCTTTCTCTTTGTCTCTTTCACTCTTTCTCTTGCTCTCTGTCTCTGTCTCTCTCTGTCTTTCTGCCTCTCACTCTCTGTCTCTTTTTCTCCCTCTTTCTCTCTGTCTTTCTCTGTGTATCTCTCTCTTTCTCTTGCTCTCTGTCTCTGTCTTTCTGTCTTTTTCTATCTCTTTCTCTTCATCGCTGTCATTTTCCCTCTCTTTCTTTCTCACATACCATCAGTGAATTGTGCAATGTGTGGCTTAGTGGCAAGAGCACGGGCTTGGGAGTCAGCTGTTAGGGGTTCTAATCCTGGCTCCGCCTTTATCAACTGTGTGACTTTGGGCAAGTCACTTAACTTCTCTGTGCCTGTTACCTCATCTGTAAAATGGGGATTAAGACTGGGAGCCCCACGTGGGACAACCTGATTACCTTGTATCCACCCCTGCCCTTTGAACAGTGCTTTGCACATAGTAAGCACCTAACAAATACCATCCTCATCAGTGCATACTCAGCAAAGAAGGTTTTAATCCTCGGACTCTTCTAGTGTGGGAGGTGTCCCTGGAGTCCAGTGATCAGCATTTAATAATAATTGTGGTATTTAAGTGCTCACTATGTGCCAGGCACAGTTCTATGTTGGGGTAGATACAAGGTAATTGCATTGGACACAGTCCCTATCCCACATAGGGCTCACAGTCTTCATCCCCATTTTACAGTTGCAATTAGTGGGGTCCAAAGAAGTGAAGTGACTTGCCTAAGGTCACACAGCAGACAGGTGGCAGAGTCAGGATTAGAACCCAGGTCATTCATTCATTAGGTTGTATTGAGCGATTACTGTGTGCAGAACACTGTACTAAGTGCTTGGGAAAGTACAGTACAACAATAAACATTGTGACATTCCCTGCCCACAGTGAGCTCACATGTAGAGCTAGGAAGCAAAGCATTAATACAGGTAAATAAAATTACAGATATGTGCATAAGTACTACGGGGCTGGGAGAGGGGAAGAGCGAAGGGATAAATAAAATTACCAATATGTACGTTAAGTGATTTAGGGCTGGGAGGGGGGAAGAGCAAAGGGAGCAAGTCAGGGCGACAAAGAAGGGAGTGGAAGATGTGGAAAAGTGGGTTTTAGTCGGGGAAGCCTCTTGGAGGAGATATGCCTTCAATAAGGCTTTGAAATGGGGAAGAGTGGTTGTCGGCTTAGAGGAGGAAGGGCATTTCAT
Organism: Tachyglossus aculeatus; assembly: GCF_015852505.1. Lineage (NCBI taxonomy): Eukaryota > Metazoa > Chordata > Mammalia > Monotremata > Tachyglossidae > Tachyglossus > Tachyglossus aculeatus. The sequence goes on from NC_052086.1 coordinate 76,371,038, forward strand.
GCCAGAGGCAGGACATGGGCCGGGGTCAGCAGTGAGACAGGCGACATAGAGGCACAGTGAGAAGGTCCTTTAACTTTCAGGCCCAGGCTCTCTCAAGTAAGCCGTGCTGCTTCTCGGGGAGCAGCTCTCGGATGACTATCTTGGGGTCCTTTGAGAAGTCTTGTAACGTATTCAATTGGAGTGAATTGTGTCAATAGCTTCCAGGTTCCCTGTTGTAACTTTCAGGCTGGTAGAGCAAAAGATAGGTGTAACAAAAAAACCCTGATCCATGAGGCCAAAAATCCAGGTTCCTAGCAGGCATCAGTCCATCCATAAGTCAATCATTTTTATTGAGTGCTAACGGTGTGCGGAGTGATGTACTAAGTGCTTAGTCGTGTACAGTACAACACAGTCGGTAAACACGTTTCTCACCCACAGCAAGTTTACAGACTGTTCTCATTATCCAGGTCCTGAACTAGTATGCAGTTGGAGGGGGAAATATGTTTTTCTTTTTTCAATCAATCAATCATATTTATTGAGCACATACTGTGTGCAGAACACTGTAATAAAAATAATAATGGCATCCTTTAAGTGCTTACTATGTTCCAGGCACTGTACTAAGCTCCGGGCTGGAAACTAACAAATCAGTTGGTCGTAGTCCCTGTTCCTCAGCTCACAGTTTTAGCCCCCATTTTAGTAAAAATAATAATTATGGTACTTGTTAAGTGCTTGCTATGTGCCAAGCACTGTTCTAAGCACTGAGGTAGATACAGGTTAATCTGGTTGGACACAGTCCCTGTCCCACATGGGATGCGCAAAGCAGCGTGGCTCAGTGGAAAGAGCACGGACTTTGGAGTCAGAGGTCATGGGTTCAAATCCCAGGTCCGCCAATTGTCAGCTGTGTGACTTTGGGCAAGTCACTTAACTTCTCTGTGCCTCAGTTCCCTCATCTGTAAAATGGGGATTAAGGCTGTGAGCTCCCCATGGAACAACCTGATCACCTGATCCCCAGTGCTTAGAACAGTGCTTTGCACATAGTAACTGCTTAGTAAATGCCATCATTATTATTAATTGCCATTTTAAGAAGAGTACAATGCAGCAGAGTTGGTAGACACATTCCCTGCCCACAGTGATCTTACAGTCCTCCTCAAGAATACTTTGTTTTGTGTACGAAAGATCCAGGTCCTGAACTTTATATAGTTGGAGGGGGAAATGTGTGTGTGTGTGTGTTTTGTTTTTTGTTTTTTTAAATAGATCAATCAGTAGTATTTGAGCCCTTACCATGTGCAGAGCATTGTCCTAAACACCTGGGAAACTACAACAGAACATTTCCCGCCCACAATGAGTTAACCTTCTAGAATAAGCTCATTTTAAACCACTAAAGTAACATATATAGTATTTGTGAGGGCCAAATTAACGAAAGAGAACAGAAGTTGTATTTTAAAGGGAGACTCTGCTGATGATACAACTTTATTTTTTCATTAATCTGTCACTGTTGGCACTATAGGGAAGCTGAGGTATTCAAATCATTTCCAGGAAATCTCAGGTTTCCCATTTGGATTGCTTATCAAATTAGGTTGTTTTATTTACACCTCATAAATAATGATTTACAAGAAGGAAGTTTGGTTAGGTTTTATATTTGCAAGTGTCCAATGCCTGATGGACCATTTTTGAAAATAGGTAAATGCCATGAACTTGTATTGCCAAGATAAACATCCCTTTGTATTTTATAGTGATAAGCTGTTTATCAGTTGATAAGGGAACATTCTTGGAATTGCTGGGTATGTGGGAATTGTACTTTTAAGGATTGTGAAACTTTGCTGCAAATTTTCAATGCAAAGCAATCAACCTAAAGGGATAATTAATTTTAAAACGGCTGCATGTGAAGTATATAAGTAAAATAAAGGCTTGAACAGCAGAGAGGCATTTGGCATTTAGAGGGAAAGGGGTGAAAAATTCAGTTTTGGAGATTGGCGCACGAGGCATTAGAGATGCGGCTGTAACTTTCTTGAAATTCCCCATCATCTGTAAATCACCCTCTACACAACTACTAGTTTTTGGATTGGTTTTTTTGGTATGATATTTGCTAAGCACTCACTGTGTGCCAGACATAGATACAAGATAATTAGGATAGACACAGTCCCTGTCCTACAAAGGACTGTCTTAGTACCCATTTTACAGATGAGGTGACTGAAGCACAGAGATGTTGAATGACTTGCCCATAGTCACCCAGCAGACATGTGGCGGATTCAGGATTAGAACCCGAGTCCTCTGACTGTCAGGCCCGTGCTCTATCCACTAGGCAACACTGCTTCTGGCAACAAGTGTTGGAGTTCAACTCCATTTAAGGAACTCTCCCAGTGAATTCTTTTATTTTTGATGCTGTTTAGAAAAATTGATCTGCCATAAAATTGATGCAATCCAAACGGGGACTTTTACAGATATAATAATAATAATAGTGTTGGTATTTGTTAAGCGCTTACTATGTGCCAAGCGCTGTTCCAAGCGCTGGGGTAGATTCAAGGTAGTCCGGTTGTTCCAAGTAGGGCTCACAGTCTTCATCCCCATTTTACAGATGAGGTAACTGAGGCACAGAGAAGTTTAGTGACTTGCCCAAGGTCACACAGCTGACAAGTGGCGGAGCCAAGATTAGAACCCATGACCTCTCACTCCCAAGCCCATGCTCTTTCCACTAAGCCATGCTGACAGGACTGTAGGTGGAATTAAAAGACAGAGCTGAGCAAAAGCTTCCTCATTAGATCATCATCATCATCAATCGTATTTATTGAGCGCTTACTATGTGCAGAGCACTGTAGTAAGCGCTTGGGAAGTACGAATTGGCAACATATAGAGACAGTCCCTACCCAACAGTGGGCTCACAGTCTAAAAGGATTAGATAAAGTAAAGCAATAGTCCATAGCAATCTCTAAGAGGGAATTTCCTCTAGTGAGGTTGGAGGACCTTGGGGAGTCTGGTTTGGTAACTCTGGGACTCTGAAGAGTTGGAGAAGCAGCCTAAGCCTGGGAATCAGAAGGACCTGGGCTTGAATCCTTGTCCCCTCACTTGTCTGCCATGTGGCCTTGGACAAGTCACTTCACTTCTCTGGGCCTCAGTTCCCTCCTCTGTAAAATGGGGATTGACGATGAGCCCCATGAGAGGCATGGACTGTGTCCAACTTGATTACCTTGTACCTACTTCAGCTCTTAGTACGGTGCTTAAGCATACAGTACGCACTTAACAAATACCGTAAAAAAAAAAAAAATTAAAGGCTCTGGAGGATTACATGGTTCCCAGAGTGAAGTGAGTAGTAGTTGATTAAGCTGGAAGGATATTTTGTGGGGAATTGAGCAGGGGTTTTAAGTGGGTCAGGGAGGAGAACAGGGCCTAGTGGAGGAGGAAAGGATACTGGTTGTGAGATAGAAGAAGATAAATTAAGATACCAAACTAAATTGGGACCTACCAGTTATAATCAAATGCCCAGAGGAACCAGGCTAGATACTAGCAAGTTTGGGTCTGAGTAGTAGAATTGACACTCAATCAATCAATCAATCGTATTTATTGAGCGCGTACTATGTGCAGAGCACTGTACTAAGCGCTTGGGAAGTACAAATTGGCAACACATAGAGACAGTCCCTATCAACAAAATAAAATAAATAGGATAGAAATGTACAAGCAAAATAAATAAATAAATAAATAAATAGAGTAATGAATATGTACAACCATATATACATATATACACTCAAGCCAAGATGAAGATCTTGATATCGGTCTGGAAATTTTTTGTTTCCAAAAGGCATGGTTTAAGGCTAAGAAGACATTCTCATAATAAAGACTCCTGTTCTAAATTATGGGTAACCCTCCATCCTAGCATTTGTGAACTTATCAATCAGTCAGTGGTATTTATTGAGCACTTACTAGGAACAGAGCACCGTACTTATTCACATCTTTTTCTTCTTAATCATATTTATTAAGCATTTACTCCATGCCAGGCACTCTCCTGAGTGCTGGGGTCAATAAAGTGGGGGAAGCAGCATGGTGTAGTGGATAGAGCATGGGTTCTAATCCCGGCTCTGTCACTTGTCTGCTGTGTGGCCTTGGGCAAGTCAAGGAACTTCTCTGTGCCTCAGTTACCTCATCTATAAAATGAGGATTGAGACTGTGAGCCCCATGTGGGTCAGGGACTGTGTCCAACCCAATTTTTTGTTTCCACCCCAGCACTTAGTACAGTGCCTGGCACATCATAAGCGCTTAACAAATACCAGAATTATTATTATTATTGCAAGATTAATAGGTTGGATACAAGGTAAATAGCACACCTTAGCATTCCCTGTCTATATATTTGTACCCAATCATTTATTTTGTCCACTCTATTTGGGAAGATTTTTATTTTTGTCTCCCCTGTTACAGAGTAAGGTCCTCGCACTCAGAGAATGTGTCACTTCCTTATTCTCTAAACACCTAGTGTTGTGCACTGCAACAAGTAGGCCTGTATTAAATGCTGCTGCTACAACTAATCCGAACACTTTCTCCCCAAGTACCTGTGCCAGGATGGTGATTATAGCTCTACTAGTTTGCCCAGTGCCCCTTAAACTCTGTTATCTCTGCAAGCTGTTTGTTTTTTTAGTTGTTGTTGTTTTTGTTTTCGTGGTGTTCGTTAAGTGCTTACTATGTACCAGTGCTTACTAAGCACTAGGGTTGATACAAGCTCATCAAGTTGGATATAGTCCGTGTTCCACATGGGGCTCCTGTGCTTAATCCCCATTTTACAGATGAGGGAACTGGGGCACAGAAAAGGAAAGCGACCTGCCCAGAGTTACACGGCAGACAAGGGGTGGAGCAGAATTAGAACCCAGATCCTTCTGACTCACAGGCTGCTGCGAGTATCTAACCTGGTTCCTGTGGGCATTTGATTATAACTGGTAGGTCCCAATTTAGTTTGGTATCTTAATTTATCTTCTTCCATCTCACAACCAGTATCCTTTCTCATCCACTAGGCCCTGTTCTCCTCCCTGACCCACTTAAAACCCCTGCTCAATTCCCCACAAACTATCCTTCCAGCTTGATCAACTACTACTCACTTCATTCCGGCTGCTCTGTTCCTAGCGGGGCGTGGAGGGAAGGAAGGGAGAAGGGGACAGAGGGGCAGCACAATGCGAAGCGCGTGCAATTGTAAATAATAAAGTTATGGCTCCAGTGGCTCCAGGAGAGAGCTAGCACTGGGCCCGGAGGACATTCATCAATCAAGTAGGCGGTTGGCATAGGCGCCAACTCAGAGCTCTCTGTGGTCTTCACCCACAGTAGCCAGCTACATCGAGAATTTCTGAGTTGCCCTAGATCGGTCGGACATAAACCTTCAGCACAACACCTTGGTTTTTTTATCTTAATTCATCTTCCCTTTAGGTCTCTCAACCAGTATTCTTTATTCCTTCACTATTCCAGCAGGTTCCTTCTAGTTCTTTTCCCAACTCCCCCCAAATGCGGTGTGAGGGTCAGCTGGACTTGGGGGGTAAAAGTAGCTCAGAATGTAATAGGTAATCCAAGTCTGTCTTCTGAAGAGAAGTATATCAAAAACTCTTGAGAAGCGGTTTTTCTGAAGGAACCAGGTATTCGTTTATGGCTGGAATGAAAAACACACAGGAAAGCAGAGTGGCCCAGTGTAGGAAACACAGGTCCTGGGAGTCGGGGGGCCTGGGTTCTAATCCTGGCTCCGCCACTTGTCTGCTATGTGACCTTGGGCATGTTGGATAGCTTCTCTGGGCCTCAATTTCCTCATCTGTAAAATGCTGGTTAAATACATGTTCTCCCTTCCCCCTGAGATTGTGGGCACCTGGTAAGACCAGGACCTTATCTTTTATTTACCCCAGCACATACTACAGAGGACATTGTAAGCATTTAACAAATAATATCATTATTATTATTATTATTATCAATATTGTTGTTTTGTGGGGTTAATGGCAAAATGACTATCCAAACAATATTTTGGAAAAAATGGCCATATTAATCTCCATGTAATTTCATTTTAAGAGTTTTGTACCTTATTGTACATTGTTTGTTTTGCCTCAGAAAAATCTTGATTCCCAGTGAATTCCAAGTGGATTTTAAGCTCATTGTATAGTAACTACAACACGTCAGAGGTTGTTTTTAAATTATTCTGTGGCCAGTCCTGCAGATATATTTCTCTCCCTCTGAAAATGCCCATGTTATTGGGAGAGGAATTAGTTCTCTCTGCCCTTTGTATTAAAGAGCCGTGTTCAGACTGGACACAATTTTTCAAACAGTAGTATGTGCAGAGCACTGTATTAAGAGCTTGGGAGGGTATAAGAGAAAAAGATACCTGCCCACAAAAATTATACCATCTGGTAGAGTAGATAGACATAAATAATTTACAAGTAGGAGTAAGAATTGATCATTCAGTGATATTTATTAAGTGCCTCCTGTGTTCAGAGCACTGTATTAAACACTTGGGAAAGTACAGTCCAGTAGACTTCGTAGTTATGATCCCTGTCCACAAGGAGTTGCAGTCTGTAAGGGAGGGATAGTAGAATATTTCAAACGAGGTGTAAAAAAGTTCTTTAGGACGTGAGAGCAAGAACACTGAGACGACAGTGGAGAGGATGTGTCTTGGAGGAGAGAAAAAAGTTAATCCAGGAAAAGCCTTCTGAAATCAGTGGGATTTCCGAAGGGTTTTGAAGGTGGGGAGAGCTGTAGTCTGGTTGATTTAAAGCAGAAGGGTGCTCTAGACCAGAGGAAAGGCATGAGCCAGAGGTCAGAGGCAAAGAGAGTCAAGAACGTAGGCTGAGCTAGAGGTGATCTCAGGAGGAATTGAGTGTGAGAGATAGGCTGTAGTAGAAAAGAAAGAGAGAGTGGACAGAAGAGCTTTACAGCCAATGATCAGGAATTTGATGCGGAAAGGTGTGGGCATCCATTGGAGGTTGTTGAGGAGTGGAGAGATGTATGCAGAAAAACAATTAAAAAAAGATGATCAGAAGAGCAGTCATCCCGGGCTCCCTGTCCTCCCCTTCCCCCAGTTAGCAAAGTAAGACAGATGTCGGTTGTCCAGAACTGCTGTCCTCTTCTTCTCTGGCACTAACACAGACTCGCGGCGAGAATCAGTGGGTTCAAGTAATCAGGAATTGAACTCTGTCTGTTTTGCGTTCTTTAAGATTTGATAGAGGGGTTATTATGTTGTTAGGACCCCTTTCTCAAACACCTTTCCAGCACAGCATTATTAACAGTGTTCTTTTTAGAGAAATATTTCATAAAATGGCATTGGTTCAACAAGGATTTTGGAGGATCGGCTGTCGGCATTTGTCAACACTTACACCTTAAGAATGAGCCCACTGAAGGATATAGAAAAGATTTCTTGGTTATGGCCCCGGATAAAACTCAGGAATTTTGTCTCTGAAAAGGTCAAAGAACCCTAAGCTTGGAAAGTTGACAGCCCTCCTTTCTGGGAAAGGCAATACAAACACGACATAATGAAAAAAGCCTGTATCGCCCTGCAGACTGCACTTCCATGAAATTTTAGGAATCATCTGGGCCTGCTGGTTCATTAAAAAGAGAAATGATATCTGAATCAGACCAGAGAGACTAAATACCACCAGTCAATCAAAGTCCACTACAAAAATAAAAACTGTATCACTCGTGTATTTTCGAAAACCTACCAATATTGAGTTTCCTTAGGGACTGTAATTCTATTTTGAAAATAAAATCCTCTCCTTCGCCTGTCGTGGCTGAAAACAGCACCATTCTCTGTGTTTCTGAAGCCTGCCACCTTGGCATTATCCTTGAGTCCGTGTTCTTTTTCAACTTTCACATGACGCCTTTTGCTAAATCTTGTTTTTCCCCTCCATGGCAGTTCCCATGTCTGCTCTTTCCTCTCCATCCAAATGGCCATCAATCAAGTCAGTCCTACCCTGGCTTTTATCAGCCACCTCCCTTCCTCCAGCCTCTCCCTCTCTAAATTCCACTCTGCTCCTCTGATCATCTTTTTTTCATTGTTTTTCTGCATACATCTCTCCACTAGTCAACAACCTCTAGCGGATGCCCACACTTTTCCACATCAAACTCCTGATCATTGGCTCCTCCGTCCGAGGTGGAAGTGAGAAGCAGCATGGTCTCGTGGAAGGTGCTCTGGCCTGGGGAATCAGAGGACCTGGGTTCTAATCCCAGATCTGCCACTTGCCCTCTGTGTGACCTGGGGCAAGTCACTTCACTTGTCTGTGCTTTGGTTATCTCATCTGTAAAGTGGGGATTAATTCACTCAGTCATTTACTGAGCACTTACTGGGTGCAGATTAAGACTGAGCCCCAAGTGGGCCATGGACCGTGTCTACCCGGATTATCTTAAATTTACCCCAGTGCTTAGTTCAGTGCCTGACACATAGTAAGCACTTAAGAAATGCCACTTAAAAAGGGGGAGGGCTGGGAACAGTGGTGCGGATGGGAGCAAGGGCTGGAATGTGGTCTCAGCCTCTCTCCTTCCCCCTGGGGAGTGGGGAGGCAGCTGTTCAGAGTCAGAGTACTGTGGGACATTGGAAGGCTGGGGACAGAAGCAAGAGGTGGGGCTGGAGCGTAGACCCCCCCCCCTCGCCCCCCCAAAAGTGCCCTATGGCATGAGAACTCCGAAGCAAGGGGGACTCCCCTCCTTCCTGCTGACGTGAGTGGTGGAAACTCCCTCCCTGGGAGCCTGTGGGCGAGGATTTTCCTGCCAGAGCGGCGTGTGTGCACCTGGGCCTTAGGATCCCTGTGCTCTGACTGACCGAGTTCATGGCCAGCTGGGTGTCAGCGTCCACCCTATGATCCCGGGCATCCAGCTCCCTGCTGCCAACACCTCCTCAGGAGGCTTCCTCCCCACCCCATCCCTGCCCTTCCCCTTTATACCCAGCCTTCTTTTCCTGTCTGTCTGTGTCTCTCTCTCTCTCTCTCTCTCTTATGATGTTTGTTAAGCGCTTACTATGTGCCAGACACAGTTCTGAGCGCTGGGGTAGATACAGGGTAATTAGGTTGGACACAGTCCGTTTCCCCGTATGGGGCTCACGGTCTTAATCCCCATTTTACAGATGAGGTAACTGAGGCCCAGAGAAGTTAACCGACTTGCCCAAAGTCACACAGCGGATAAGTGGCGGAGCTGGGATTAGAACCCATGACCTGTGGCTCCCAAGCCCATGATCTTTCCGCTAATCCATGCTGCTCCCATATGTGCCAGGCACTGTTCTGAGCACTGGGGTAGATACAAGGTAATTAGGTTGGACAGAGTCCATGTCCCCAAATGGGGCTCACTGTCTTAATCCCCATTGTACAGTGAGGGAACTGAAGCACAGAGAAGTAAAGTGACATGTCCAACGACACACAGCTTCCTTCTCTCCCTTCACATGGTTCATAAGGGGCCACAAATTATGTAGTCTTTTGCCCACCAACTGCCCCAAGGATTCACTGTGTGTCGCTGTTTTGCAAAAAAAAAAAAAAGGTTGCATGCCATTGTACCCAAGTTTTACTCCACTCTTCAGTCTCTCGATCTCTTATCCAGACATTCATGAAAAATGTTTTGTGGTTGTAACATCTGTCTTCCCTTGTAGACTGTTAGCTCCTGGCTGGCAGGGAGCGTGTCTACGCTCCCTGTTGCACTGTACTCTTCCAAGCGCTTAGTACAGTGCTCTGCCCACATGAAACACTTAATAACTGCCACTGATTGATTGAAACATGTTCAGAGTTCACGTTCATCATATGGGCTACGGAGAGAACATGAACTTGGTTCCCATTCTTGCCTAAGCGCTGGAGTGGATACAAGCAAATCGGGTTGGACACACCTGAGGCACAGAGAAGTTGAGTGACATGCCCAGGGCCACACAGCAGACAAGTAGCAGAGCCAGGCTTAGAACCCATGACCTTCGGACTCCCAGACTTGTGCTCTATCCACTATGCCAGTCTGCTCTCCCTCCTCCTTAGACCATCAGAAATGGCCTGATTGGATTATTTTGTATCTATCCCAGTGCTTAGCGTAATGCATGGCATACATAGTAAGTGCTTCAAAAATACCTTCATTAGCCCTAGGAATAGCAGCTGCATCGGTATTAAAAGATAAGTTCATGAGTCCACAAATGTTTGATTTCAAAGTACTTTTATTTGGCTAAGGTAGTGAGGCAGTATTGGGATAAAGAAAACTTCTGATTGTGCTTGGGGCATATTACAGAGAAAGACTGTATTGTATCTTTGCATATATATTTGAATAGAAGGCATAATTTAAAAAGCCAACATGTGCAGATGTTAGGAGATAAAGACTCCCATGGTTTATCAGAGATTTGCTTGTGAGTCACAATCGTCTGGGATTTGGTGTGGTTATTTAGAATTTTCAAAGTCCTAGGAGCAACTGTAAACCTTATGCTTTCCAATCAATCAATCAATCAATCAATAGTATTTAACAAGGGCTTACTTTGTATAGGGCACTGAACTAAGTGCTTTGGTGAGTGCAATATCATCATCATCATCAATCGTATTTAGTGAGCGCTTACTTTGTGCAGAGCACTGTACTAAGCGCTTGGGAAGTACAAGTTGGCAACATATAGAGACAGTCCCTACCCAACAGTGGGCTCACAGTCTAAAAGGGGGAGACAGAGAACAAAACGAAACATACTAACAAAATAAAATAAGTAGAATAGATATATACAAGTAAAATAAATAAATAAATAGAGTAACAAATAGAGTAACAAATATGTACAAACATATATACATATATACAGGTGCTGTGGGGATATATAGTAAATATATAGTAAATATGATGCCTATCCTGAAGGATCTTACAGTCTAGCGGAAGAGAGACACTGAAAGAAATTAGTATAAAATATCTACATTAGAGACAGTGAGTGTGTGTGTGTATGTGTGTGCGTGTGTGTTTGTATGTGTGTGTGTGTGTGCATGCGCTGGGGGCGGGTAAATGAGTGCACAAATGTTCTGTTCTCTTTGTTGCTTGATGTCTTTTCGGGATTCCCACAGTAATTTTCAGAATTATTGTTGCAGTGAATTTTAGATTGGTTTTTTTTTATGATATTTGTCAAGTACTCACTGTGTGCCAGGCACTGTACCAGTGCACACTGTACTAAGCGCTGGGGTAGCTAGAAGTTAATCTCCCAGGCCCATAGTCTACCCACTAGGCTACGCCGTTTCTCTGCTGCTTCCAGGATAATATTCCTGGAATATTGTCCTAATATTTGCAGTGTTGTTTGAAAGGCTCACCGATTTATTGTCTTCCTTGGTTCTTTTGCTCTTTCATTTGAAACATAATAAATGAAACGTATCTGACTACACGAACGGATGAGGAAGTAGTAAGATCTCATTAATCTGAGATGGGTTGGGGTCAAGCCCGTTCCAGAATGGTGAATTTTCTGGAGAAGCTCAGAGCCGGCTGTATCCGTCTCCTTCCTGATCTCATTGCTTCTCATGAACTTATAATAATAATAATGGCATTTATTAAGCGCTTACTGTGACTCGCAAGTCATATCTGGTTCTCATGGCATCGTGATTGCAGTGCAATGTAGCTTTACCCCCACAGCTTCATTCGTTGTATATATTGAGCGCCTATTGTGTGCAGAGCACTGTTAATAATAATAATAATAGTGGCATTTGCTAAGCACTTACTGTATGCCAAGCAATGTTCTAAGTGCTGGGGGGATACAAGGTAATCAGGTTGTCCCGCATGGGGCTCACAGTCATCATCCCCGTTTTACAGATGAGGGAACTGAGGCCCAGAGAAGTGAAGCGACTTGCCCACAGTCACACAGCAGAGAAGCAGCGTGGCTCACTGGAAAGAGCACAGGCTTTGGAGTCAGAGGTCATGGGTTCAAACCCCAGCTCTGCCGATTGTCAGCTGTGTGACTTGGGGCAAGTCACTTAACTTCTCTGTGCCTCAGTTACCTCATCTGTAAAATGGGGATTAAGACTGTGAGCCCCCACCCCCACCGTGGGACAACCTGATTACCTTGTAACGTCCCAGCACTTAGAACAGTGCTTTGCACACAGTAAGTGCTTAATAAATGCCATTATTATTATTATTATTATTATCATTATTATTAAGTGGCAGAGCCAGGATTAGAACCCATGACCTCTGACTCCCAAGCCTGCGCTCTTTCCACTGAGCCACGCTGCTTCTCTAAGGTGATCAAAGCACTGTTCTAAGCGCTTGGGAGAGTACACAACAGCAATAGACAGACACATTCCCTGCCCACAACGAGCATCCATCCATTTGTGCATCGATGGCATGTCCCTGGACTGTAAGCTCGTGTGGGCAGGGAATATGTCTACCACCTCTGTCGTCTTGTACTCTCCAAAGTACTCTGTTTTGCGCACAGTAAGTGCTCAGTAACTACTACTGATCAATTGATTGATCTCTGTTACGTGTTACCTCACAATGTTGCATCCCAGGGGTACACTGCCATCACCTGATCAAACTTCTGTGTGCCTTAAAAATGCTCTGCCAGTGCTTGGCACATAGTAAGCGCTTAACAAATACCAACATTATTATTACAGTTCACCATTCATTGTTTCCTTTGGGGACCCTGTTACCGTTCATTCTCCTCACATCAGCCACCCAGCACAGCTGTCGCAAAAAAAAATATCGCTTCAAAGCTGGTGACCTCACTGCGTTTCAGTACTGGTCTTGAGTTTTGGTTCATAAGTGATGCCGGTGAAACTGCTCAGTGAGCCATTATCATCATCAGTGGTATCGATTGAGCACTTACTGTGTGCAGAGCACTGTACTAAGCACTTGAGAGAGTACAGTACAAAAGAGATGGTAGACAATGTTCCCTGCCTGCAACTAGTTTACATTCTAGAGGTGGGAGATAGATACTAAGTAAATCATTTATAAGATGTAATTTATGGGCCGGTATGTAAGTGCTGTATGCATGTGCCAGATATGTCTTTCACGGCACGGACGCATCACACAGACGTGGAAGGTACCGAGCTACCGTAGGTTTCTAAATGTTCCCTTTGGTATGAAGTTAAATTCCCCAGGGCCGTCACCTCTTAACGTATCCAAAACAGACTTGCTCATCTTCCCACCCAGACCCTGTCATCCAACTAACACAGGCACGAAATCTCGGCGTCATCCTCGATTCATTTCTCTCGTTCAGCCCCCATAGTTAGTCCGTTACCAAATCCTGTCAGTTCTGCCTTCACAGCATCACTAAAATCTACCCTTTCCCCTCCATTCAAACTGCTACTACACTGATCAAAGCGCTTATCATAGCCCACCTTGACTACTGCATCAGCCTCCTCGCTGACCTCCCAGCCTCCTGTTTCTCTCCTCTCCAGCCCATACTCAAATCTGCTGCCCAGGTCGTTTTTTTAAAAAAAAAACAACAAAGTTCAGTTCACATCTCTCGACTCCTCCAGAACCTCCAGTGGTTGCCCCTCCACCTCCTCTGTGTACTCTAGACTGTAAGCTCGTTATGATCCACCTCCTCTGTGTACTGTAGACTGTAAGCTCGTTATGAGCTGGGAATGTGTCTTTTATAGTGTGTTTCAATGATAATAATTACTATTATTATGGTATCTTTTAAGCGCTTACTATGTGCTAAGCACTGTTCTAAACGCTAGGGAAGATACAAGGTAATCCGATTGGACACAGTGCCTGTCCCACATGGGCCTCACAGTCTTACAGATTAGGGAACTGAGGCCCAGAGAAGTGAAGTGTCTTGCCTAAGGTCAACCAGCAGACACATGGCAGAGCTGGACTTAGAAACCACGTCCTATGACTCCCAAAGCCGTGCTCTTGCCACTACGCCATGCTGCTTACTCTCCCAAGCGCTGAGTACAGTGTCATGCACACAGTAAGCACTCAATAAATACGATTGACTGTTTACTCTACCTCACCGATCTCCTACTCCAACCCAACATGCACAGTTTGCCCCTCTAACAACCTACTCATCATTAACTCAGTCTCATACGACTCTTCGCCAACCCCTAACCCATATCCTCCCTCTGGCCTGAAGTTCCCTCCCTTTTCATAGAAGACAGGGCACTACTCTCCATCTTCAAAAAACTACTAAAATCATTGTTACCCCGTAGGTCTTGCCTAAACCCTGATTTCTCCTATTTGCCCTCCTTCTGCCTCCTCTGTGCACTGTACCCCTTTAATATTAATGTGTGTCCCAGATTTACCTACATGTTCATCTTCTGGCTCCCTTTGTATTGCACTTCTTCAAGTGCTTAGTACAGTGCTCTGCACACAGTAAGCACTCAGGCATAACCATTGATTGATTGTAGGGAGGATAGCTTGATACATAGCAATAAAGAGAGGAGTGACTTTCTGGCACAGAAGCGTCAAGAAAATTATGAAATTGAGACAAACAGCATTAAATTGTACAAATCCCAAGCATGTCAGGACAAGGGACAATATTTGAGGGTTCACAAGGTAGTTGGCACTGTCAGTACTACAGTGACATTTTAAATGCTCTCCCCTCGCGCCTCTCCTCCCCTTCCTCCCACTCCCCACCCCCACACACTGATAATCATCAGCATCATAAGCAACATCCTCCAAATCAAAAGACCAGTCAATCATATTTATTAAGCACTAACTATGTGTAGAGCACTGTACTAGGCACTTGGGAGAGTACAATATAACAGAGTTGGTAAACATATTCCCTCCCCACAATGAGTTTTCAGCCTAGAGGGATCATGCACATACTAATTTACTCTCTCTCTGTCCTTGTTTGCCTCACCCCATATTTTTTCCTCACATAAAATTACAGTTTGGTGATATTTTTTTCACCTGAATGCATGCGTGTTATTGAATGTAGCGGTTTATCTCTCGTGACTATGAGGTTTGCATTGAAGTCATCAATAGCTGTACTGTTTTACAGTGGTTATTTACTAGTGATTACTGAAATAAATTTTCAAATGGTTTCCTCTTCAGTGTGAGATCAGGGCCCCATTTACTGTTCATGAAGAAAATTATTCAACTTTTAAATAATAGACGTGCATTTCGGTTATCCTTGTGGCAAACTATATAACCCCAAACATTTTGCGAGAAAAGCATTCAACTATTATGTCCATTTTCCATCTTTAAGGACAGTGGTCCGGTTTTAATTTTCCTTTGGACTTTTGAGGCTTTCATTTTCTCAGACTACTTTTATTATTTTTTTCCCCGAGGTCATTGTTTTTTCAAAGCCCCCAAAATTAGAGTGCGGTAAAACACATGCCCTGTAAATAAGGAAGTTTTGGCCACTACAGGCAAGATACCACAGTAACTGATAATGCCTGAGTGTGCTTTCCCAGAATAGCACATTTAGATTGCTTCTCTCTTTTCCCATTCTTACCAAAGCCAGAATTATTTTCCAGTAAACCCCTCCTCCTCCAAAAAAAAAAACCCAAAGCAACCCCAAAACATGGTCCAGAAAGATTCCATTGCAGTGCAAACTCCAAATACTTGATAAACTAATGTTCTTATGCCATGTCAAGTGCTATCAAGGATAAACAAGGTAAATTAAAACCCAAATTTAGGGACCGAGGGCCTCCTGTTAACTGAGAGTTTTTATGACATGCCGAAGAGAAATTCTGCTGAAAATAAGGGACAGTGAAAAGTTGGGTTATAAAATATGAGTACATAAAACTGAATTACCCCATCTCTGGTGGGTTAATTCCACAACTTCTCAATCCGCTAACCCCCTCCTTCTTGTTTGTTTCAGATAACAGCGATTTAATTGCTTGCACAGTGATGACAAAAGATGGAGTTATGGTGCAGCGCTTTCTGGCTGTGGATATTTACCAGATGAGCTTGGTGGAGCCAGACATTGCAAGATTGGGCTGGGGAGTGGTGAAATTTGCAGGCCTTCTGCAGGTCAGTTGCCAGAGACTCCTTTGTGCAGCTGGGAAAATCGTCTTCCCATTTGGGAAAAATTCCAGAACCTTTGCCTTACTATCCACTTCCCAGATTTTAAGTGTTTCGAAAGATCGGCTTATCAAATCTTCCTTTCCCCAGACTCAGAAGTCCTTTTCAAATCCCAGCCTAGTTAAATGCTCTTTAGTCTCCACTGATTTTAGTCATTAATTTTTTTCAAACTGGTATTTTCTCGAAGGTCTGCCGTCTACTTGTAAACCCTTTATAGCTGGAGGTGTAAGACTCAACCACATCCCATTCTTATAAGCAGAGAAGTGCTTGGGGAAATTAAATATGCACACACACAATTTCAGAAGAACATTGTTAGTATTACTTACCCATTGAAATGTTTTTGTGACTGTAGCAGTTAACTTGTGCCCATGCGATCGCCCAAGCCGGTTTAGTTCTCAAGGAGGTTTGGGCACTCAGTGGTTGCCAAGGCAGTCAGGAGCCTCAGGCTTCTTAGCCAATTCCCGGTTGATCCATTGGCATTCTAGCCTTTCACTTACTAGCCGCTCGGGCACTGATTTTACATGCTGCTCTCCACCCTCCTAACCGCTGCTCGGGTATCAGTTTTACATGCTGCTTTCCACCTTCCTAGCTGAAGGTCAGTCAGTCATATTTATTGAGCGTGTACTGTGTGCAGAGCACAGCACTGAGCACTTGGGAGAGTACAGTATAAAAACAGACACAATTTCCTGCCCACAACTAGCTTACAGTCTGCTCAGGTATTGGTTTTAACATGCCGCTTTCCAACTTTCTAGCTGGAGGAAAAGTTTTTACTCGACATCTCGCCCCCTTCTTTTTTTAATGAAAAGGAGGCTTTCTGAGAGTTTGCTTGCCCCCTTAGGCACTACAAATTAAAGACTTTGGTAAGAATGGGAAAAGAGAGAAGCAATCTAAATTAAAGAAATTGGTTTTGCTTTTTCCACAGGATATGCAGGTCACTGGAGTTGAAGACGACAGCAGAGCACTGAACATAATTATTCACAAGCCCGCCTCAAGCCCCCACTCCAAGCCCTTCCCCATCCTCCAAGCCACGTTTATTTTTTCGGACCACATCCGCTGTATCATTGCCAAGCAGCGCCTGGCCAAAGGCCGCATCCAAGCTCGACGCATGAAGATGCAGCGGATAGCAGGTGAGGAGATCTGTCATATATATATATATATATATATATATATATATATATATATAAAATTATCTATTAATGTCCACCTCCCCCTCTAGGCTGAAAACCCGTTGTGGGTAGGAAATGTGTCTATTATATTGCTCTGTTGTACTCTCCCAAGCACTTTGTACAGAGCTCTGCACATAGTAAGCACTCAATAAATACGACTGACTGACCGACCAACCGACTGAGCAGAGGCTCACAAATGCAGTTTTTTCTTTTGGGTTTGGAACCGGAAAACATCTCTCTTTTGCCAGCCCGTCCAGACCAAGAGCCAGGAAACAGGGTGGGACTTACGAAGAGGCGAGCTGTTTTGTTCTGGATGCTTATTTTCAAATTGGTTCTTGACAGCCACACGGATTTCGTCTTAAGAGAAAGGATACACAGCGGTCCTTCGGACTTGAAGGAAAACACTGCTAATGGTGAAATTCGCCTGTGGGAACTTATAATAATAATAATGAATAATCATTAATGAATTAATAGTGGTATTCGTTAAGTGCTTACCATGTGTGTTTGTGACTGAAAAGGCCCATAGTCCCGACCATAGTGTACCCATAGAGACTGTTTCTTGGCTTTTATCACAAGAGAAAGAGTCAATATTCAGAAATACATTTCACCTGGTAAGAGCCATGAGGGCTCTTTTCAAGATACCTCCCTGCAGGAAGCTAATGAGAAAACTACTGAGGTTAGATTTTTTAAGGTCTTCTTTCATCTTTGCTTGACAGGTAGGGCGTGCCGGTGTTTTATCACCCAACAGCTAAGAAGCTTTTCCTTAAGCCCAACTGAAATCTCTCCCGCTTGTGTGGTTCTCTGGAAACAACTGGCCATCCTCTGAATTACAAAGCCTTCATAGACAGATTATCTTTGACCCTCAGAATGAAGCTTGGAGTTTAAGAGGGAAGCAGACTGCCAAATCTCATCCCTAACAAACATTAAAGAAAGTGCACTTTTTTTTTGTAAAGCTAAATTCTCCTTGTACATTTGGTCTGTCCTTCAGGTCAAATCTCATTATAAGGAGGTTCATGGCAGGACATGAATCATTTCATTATATACCCAGCCCCCACAACATAGGGTTTGCATTCTCGCAAAACCCCACTTTGATCAAAAATTTGCAATACAGTACTCACGGGGTCCAGTATTATTCTCGTGTGCACAAGTGCATATGGACAAGCCATTTCCTCCCACACCACAGAATGTAGTGTGCAAATAGGCCTACATTGTTGGGCAAACATTCCCTAACTAAATTTTAGCCAAAATGAACACCCTCACTCCTCAATCTGACAGGCAGTTACTCTCCCTGCCTTCAAAGTCTAATTGAAGGTACATCTCCTCCAAGAGGTCTTCCCAGACTAAGCCCCACTTTTCCTCATGTCCCATTCCCTTCTGAGTCACCCTGACTTGCTCCCTTTGCTCTTCCCCATCCCCTCCCTGCAGCTCCAAAGCACTTGTGTATATATCTGTCATTTTATTTTATTTATTTGTACAGATGTCTGTCTCTTCCCCTCCATCACCTAGACTCTAAGCTTTTTGTGGTCAGGGATTGTGACTGTTTATTGTTGTATTGTGCTCTCCCAAGTGCTTGGTTCAGTGCTCTGTACACAGTAAGCACTCAGTAAATACAATTGAATGATTGAATGAATGAAAATGTGGAGTGAAAACACACATTATGGCTGAACTGAGTGTACTAGTGCAGAGCACTGTATTAGGCAGTTAAGAGAAAGCAATAGAAATAAGTACATACTCCATGTTCCCAGCAAGAGGTCAGCCGTGAGATAGACGAGATTGAAGTACAGTGAGAAGGATGGCATTAGGGGAGCAAAGTGTGCAGGCTGGGTTGTAGTAAGAGGATAGAAAGGTGAGGTAGGACAGGGCAAGGTGATTGAGAGAAGCTTCAGTTGAGGACTTGCCCCATCCCCTCCTAAAGAGGGATTTGAAATCAAGGAGGGTACAGGGTGAGCCTTCTTTGCCAGGTGGGAAAAGGGAGAGAGGGTGATGGGGGCACAATTGCGCACAACTGGTTCCACAGTACGCTGCCTGACCGTCAGCTGGTCTATGGGTCACATCAGTCCTTTACTCAGTGGTATTTACTGAACGCTTAGCGTGTGCAGAGCACCGTCCTAAACATTTGGAAGAGTCTCGTCATATGCTGTCGAGTCATCTCTATCCCATAGCGATGCCAAGGACACATCTCTCCCAGAATGCCCCACCTCCATCTGAAGTCATTCTGGTTGTGTATCTGTAGAGTTTTCTTGTTCAAAATAAGGAACTGGTTTATCGTTGCCTCCGTCCATGCGGTCAGCTTGAGTAACCACCCTCAACTCTCTCCCAAGCTGCTCCTGCCCAGCACAGAGGAGTTTTGACTCGTAGCAGATTGTCTTCCACTCACTAGCCACTGCCCGAGCTAGGAATGGAATGAATAGGCCTCTGCTTGACTCTCCCTCCCATAGTTGAGACTGATAGAGTACTAGAAACTCTCCAGGTGCAACCCTGAGAGGGTCTCAGAAGAGAACAGTACAGCAAAGTTGGTAGACGCGTTCCCTGCCCACATCAAGCTCACAGTCTAGAGGACTTGCGTAGGAAAAAAGTTTCACTGTAATAGTAGAAGTATTTCTTGAGTTTAGGAAGTTCAGTTTAGAAAAGCAAAATGGTCGCTGCCCACAAGGAGCTCACAGTCTAGCACAGAGAGCAAACATAAAAACTGTTCATAACTGGAGAGGTCAAAACTAAAAAATAGAATGAATACGTATGAATGCTGAGGAGGGGTTAAAATAAATTCAGAAGTGCAAGAGTTGTCTTTTGGGATTGTACAGTTTAGGATGCTGGAAAGTTAATTGGGAAAGGCATATTGGAGGAAATGAAATTTTTTAGGTGGGCTTTATTAATAATAATAATAATGGCAGTTGTTAAGCATTTACTATGTGCCAGGCACTGAACTAAGCGCTGAGGAAGACACAAGATAATAGGGTTGGACACAGTCCCTGTCCCAAATAGGGCTCACAGTCCTAATCCCCATTTTACGGATGAGGTAACTGAGGCCCAGAGAAGTGAAGGGACTTGCCCAAGGTCACACAGCAGACAAATGGCGGAGCCAGGATTAGAACCCAGGTCCTCTGACTCCCAGGCTTTTGCTCTTTCCACTAAGCCACACTGCTTCTTAGTAGGCCCCTTTGCTTGGAAAGGAGGGAGCGGTGCAATCTGCCTGGTTTGGGAAGGGAAGGAGTACCAAGCCGAGAGAACAGAGGCCTGAGTCTTGAGAGCAAAGAACAGCTAGAAGGTTAGCTTGAGAAGAACAAAGAGAACAAGTTTGGGGAAGAGTGGGTGAAGAGAGCAGATAGTTTGGAAGAGGTGCTAAAGAGCTCGGAAGTCTGTTGTGAGAGTTTTTGGGTTGACAAGGGAGCATCACAGGAACCCTTGGGAGGGCTTGGGGGAGAGGAAAAACGTGAGCCGAGGTGACGCGTGCAGCAGTGTGCTGTAGAAATTGGAGTGGGGAGGGGCTGGAGTCTGGGAGACCAGAGAGGGCACCGCTAATAATTATGGTTATTTGATAAGCGCTTATTATGTGCAAGGCACTGTACTAAGTGCTGGACTGATGCAACAGTGTAGCCGTAGTTAGAACAGAGCCTGTACCATGGTGAAAGCAGCTTAGGTAAAAAGGAAGGGGAGGGTCTGGGAGATGCTGTGCAGAAAGAACGCCCAGATTTTGACAATGGGCTGTGCGTATGAGGGAGGAAAGATGACAAGATTACTCTCATGAAACAGATACAGTAGAAAGATTTATGAGCACTGTTATTTACTGTAGCATTCCTTTTTTTTTGGTAACCATTTAGTACTTCCATCCCTGTGATCAGGCAATGTGACCACCAATTCCGTTATATTGTTCTCTCCCAAAAGCTTAGGATAGTGCTCTGCACACAGTAAGCACTCAATAAATATCACTGATCGATTGATTTATCATTACTTAAGAACTTGGTTTACACAACCATTCCAGAAACCGTTTTTAGTGTGAAAGGTGTCTTAAATCAATCAGTCCTTTCTCTTCAGATATATTCTCTGTTTTTTCTACTGTAGCATTATTTTTCACAGTTGGCCAGAAAGCAAAGTGTTCCATTTTTAAATGGGGAATTAAGGTGTGGTGTGACTGTTACTTAGAATCTATGCCTTTGGATGCTTTTTAAATTGTTCTTTTAAAGAATAATAAAGTGAATTTAATTTATCACCAGCCCTGTTTAGAATGAAAATTGGATAGCATCTTTACCACGTTTGTGCACAGTAGGTGTGTGATCAGTAGCAATGATTGATTATGGGTAGGGATGAACAGACGTCTTTCCTAAAGCCGAAATCCACATCCAGCCGTCACTTCCCCCGAGTTCCTGAGCTGTGGCAAGTGAATTATTTATGATTTACAGATAGGGAAAAAAACTGTATCAGTGCCTTATTTTGGGAGGTAATGGCACTAGAACCCAGAACTATTTGAAGTGTAATTGATAAAGATCACCCACAGTCAAATGTGTTTTTCCCTCTTTCCCATTACATCTGGTTCCCATAGTATTTATTCGTTCATTCAGTCAGTCAGTCATATTTATTGAGCACTTACTGTGTGCAGAGCACTGTACTAAGCGCTTGGGAAGTACAAGTCGGCAACATATAGGGACGGCCCCTACCCAACAACAGGCTCACAGTCTAGAAGGGGGAGACAGACAACAAACAAAACATGCAGACAGGTGTCAAAATCATCAGAACAAATCGACCGCCATGGTCTCTGAGCTCATTTAAATCCTAAATTTTATCCCTAGAAGTTTGCCTGCAAATTGCAGAAGTTAGCCAACCTGGGGTGGCTTTAAAGTCAATCGATCAATCGCATTTATTGAGAGTGTACAGTGTGCAAAGCACTGAACTAAGCCCTTGGGAGAATATGATGTGACAGATTTAGTAGGCACATTTCCTGCCCACAAGGAGCTTACAGTCTAGAGGGGGAAACGCATTAATATAAATAAAGGAATTACAGATACATACATGAATGCTGTGGGGCTGAGAGAGGGCTGAATAAAGGGGGCCAGTCCAAGTGCAAGGGTGATGCTGAAGGGAATGGGAGAAGGGGGAAATGAGGGTTTAGTCAGAGAAGGCCTCTTGGAGGAGACATGCTCTTAATAAGGCTTACAAGATATCTGGGTGCCTGTGATGGAATTAGCAAAAGACCGTTCCATTAAACCCAGCTATTGAATTAACAAAAGACCTTCCCGTTAAACCCAGCTCTCCTGGACCTCCCAATCCAGCCTTCGACGGAAGTTATGGGGTTCGGACACAGCTCCGCCACCACCTCTCAGCACCTCCCGTTCCGCTTCTACGATCAGTCACGCCGGGGCAGCAGTGATCCGACCGTTCAGCGTTCCGTTTTCGCATCGGTCGACAAGGTGCCAGGTAAAATCAGGCTTCTCATTTCCCCTCCCTCCCGGTAAGAAAAACATGGCACCCTCAATCATGAGTGGGAGAAGGAGAGACAGAGACAGAGAGAGAGACAGAGAGAGAGTGTGTGTGTGCGCGCGCACACATGTGGCAACTTTTCATTCCCAACAAGCCTCAGAAAAGCTGCCCTTCAACCTTCAGACATCAAATTGGCTGTTAAGGAGTGGTTTCTTGGAATTCCCTGCAAGTCGGAGTACAAGGCTAAGCCGAAGTTCCAGAAATAAATCTTGCCTTTGCTTTTTGGTGCTCTGCCATCTCATTTTAGTTTTCCAGAACGTCTCTTGGGTGTGTGGAGAAATTTCTTAGAATTAGCACTGAGAGATTTCTTAGAAATTTCTTGGAAATTCAAAAATTATTACTAATGAAGTTGTGGTAGAGTAATTTCCCTTCCAGGCCAAGATGGTTAGAAAGTGATAGTGTGGTTAATGCTGTAACTGAAGAAGTGAGATGGAAAAAAATTGTTCTGGCCCCTACTCTGGCTCTCGTTTTACTTTCTTTTGAGATGTCCCCCTCTTTAACCAGGTTTTTATACTTCAGTTTCCCAAAAAGAAAGATAAGTTAATCACAAAATTAGGGCTGAACTGCTAGAGCAGCAGAGACTGTCTACTGACAACAGAGTGTATCACAGAGATTTAATATACGATTCTTTCTGCTTTAAGTAGAAACCGTCTCCTGACAACAGAAAGCACTACAGCGATTTAATACACGATTCTTTCTGCCTTAAGTAGATCCATATGGACCCTAGATCTCTGAAAAAAAAACAAAACTCTTCATGCGAGCATTTCTCGAGGTTGTAAAAACATCCTAAAAGCCGGCCAAACTACCTAGTATAAGTCGCTCCTTTAAAGGCAACTCAGTTGCTAGATACTGCTATTTCCAGCTATGATTTCAAGTGGTTGTTTTTTTACAGTGGAATAATGAGTCTAAAACCATGTGCACTTTTGTTCCCCAAAGGAGAATTGTTTAGAGGCTGGAATGTGTTGATTTGGGGTGTGTTTCTGCTGGACTCATCAATGAAGCCCCTTTCCTGACCTTTCAGGGATGTAGAAGATTAATCAGGCTTAAAAAAAAAATCCTCAAGAACCTCGAGCTCCTTAGAGACGTTGTTATTGTTCATTCTAGTGGCTCTTTCAGCAATGCCTAGTGTGGTCACTTTCAGAGTGGAACCGTTTGGTATGCAGCTTGAAAAATCCAGTATGCAAAGCATGGTGGGTTTGAATTAGAATCAGGGTTCTAAAGGCCAGGCTTTGTCACAGTGTTTTGCATTCTTGCTAGGCCTTTCCCATTTGCAAAGTGCTTGACTAGAGTTTACTAGCTAGCCCTCCAAGCCCCAGAACTTTTGTGAGAGGGGTGTGCTTGCCCTAACGAGAGGGGAGTAGAGGAAAAACAGTCCTATTGACTTTCCACCTGCTTGGCTTAAGTCTCCAGGGACCATGACTCAAGGGGCACTTCTTCAAGGACTTACTTGCCAGAGGGATCAGTATCACTATAGATTCCAGCCCTGAGGACGGTGAAGATCCATGTGGTTGCCCTGTAGGAGGGGAGTAGAGGTGAAGCAGTCCTACCAACAGCCCACCTGCTTGGCCTTAATTGCCCAAGGACTATGAACCAAGGAGCACATCTTCCCCCTTGGGGAAGTGGCACAGATCACAGGCCTGGGAGTCAGAAGGTCACGGGTTCTAATCCTGCCTCTGCCGCTTGTCCGCTGTGTGACCTTGGGCAAGTTACTTCACTTCTATGTGCCTCCATTGCCTCATCTGTAAACCGGGGGTTTAGACTGTGAGCCCCACATGGGACAGGGACTGTGACGAGGGACTGTGTGATTTGTTTGTATCCACCACAGTGCTTAGTACAGTGCCTGGCACATAGTAAGCACTTAAGAAATGCCATCATCATCATCATTTTCCAGAACTTTAATGCCGGTGGGGTCACCACTGCCATAGATTCTAGCACCCTCGGTGAAGATCGGTCCTGTCTCCTAAATGCGTTAGCTGGGTGCCCTCACCCACATGATGATGATGATCATTCATTCATTCATTCTTATTTATTGAGCGCTTACTGCGTGCAGAGCACTGTACTAAGCACTTGGAAAGTACAATTCAACAACAGAGGCAATCCCTACCCAACAACGGTCTAACAGTCATGACAATAGCAGTACTATCATTAAACATAGTAGGGACAGGATAATCCATACAGGATAATGAGCCCCACGTGGGACAGGGACTGTATCTGACCGAATTTGCTTGTATCCACCAGAATTTAGTACAGTGCCTGGAACACAGTTAGTGCTTAACAGATACCAGAATTACTATTACAAGCTAATCAGGTAATACAAAGTCCATGTCCCTTATGGAGCTCACAACCAATCCCCCTTTAACAGATGAGGTAACCGAGGCCCAGAAAAGTGAAGTGACTTGCCCAGGGTCACACAGCAGACAGTTGGCGGAGTCGGGATTAGAACCCAGGTCCTTCTGACTCCCATTCCCGTGCTCTATCCAGCAGGCCACCCTGCTCCTCCCATTATCAGGGTCACTTCCATATGGAGGAGCGGTGTCTATCCTGACCCTGGTGTCTCCTTGTCTGATAACGGTCAAATAAAGCGCAACTGCCCTTCTCTGCACACTCTTTTCACACAAGCATTGGCCCCAAATCTATCCAAGTCTAGTATTCTACGGCTGAAGAATTGTCGAACCTTCCGGGAAGCAAACTAATACAAAACAAACCCACGTAGCCACACTCAGGGAGGAACCGACTCTGAATTATGAACTGCTCTCTTAGAGGATGCAATTTAAAAATGGAAAAGCTGCACGTAAAAGATTTAGAAACGTTGTATGATGATATGTGAAGTTAGGAAGACAAAATTCCAGATAGGGTCATTGATTTTTGTCTGGGGTGATTTGTCAAGAGAGGACAGAAAAAGGATGGGGATATTTTGAAGATGAGTAACATTTTTGGAGGTACAGTTAATTTGTGTAACTAGAGAGATGGAGGAGCAGATCCATTGAGGGCTGAAGCATTAGACAGATTTGAGTTGGGCTAGAGGAAGCAGCCAGAAATGATAATAGGAGCTTCCTGTCTAGACCTGCGTTGTGCCACTTTAACGTGTTTGGTTCTAAGACTCTAGCGTGTTATTTCATAAACGCGTGTCATAAGGTCAGAGACCAGGCTGCGTGGAGAGATTGGGCAGTGGGAGGATAATTTGCATGAAAAAGCAAGGCACAAATTTGAAAACCAAAATAGCCTGTTGGTACTGCATCTTAATGACCCAGGCTGAAAGGCTGTTTCCTGTTCCTATTCCTTAGGCAGGCTTCAGTGGGGAACTACTCCGTTTCCCTTACCATATTAATAAAATTCCATGCCGTGTGGGATTACCATTCCCTTTTCTCTGGAAATCATTTTCAAGCAGGGAGGTTGTTCTGATTTTATAGACTAGTTTTATTACATAAAACCGGATCCCACTTGACCGGTTCCCCTCGGTACTTATGCGCACACTACTTACGAAAGAAGAGAATCAAACCTTTAATTTTCTTCACTTTATAGTCCAGAAATTACCTGTTCACCTGTTTTAAAAAACACTTCCCTCTGAGGCAGGGGCAGGGGAATCTCCGGCTCGGACGCCACGGACGGGCTGGTCTTGAAATCTAGTGTGGCTTTTGAGCACTAGTGCTCAGCCGCGGATTTGGCATCCTATCGGTGGCAGTGCTTGTAGCTTTGTGTCTGTTATAGTGTTATATTGTGCTCTCCCAAGCACTTAGTACAATGCTCTGCACACAATAAGCACTCAATAAATCCAATTGATTGACTGACTTTGCCTGCACAGCCAACAGCTCTGCAGGAAGCTGGGTGGTAGCTGGAAGCTGCCCCAGCCCATTATTGCTATTGTGATGATCATCTGTTAATGTAATAATAATTATTAATAGTAATAATGGTATTTGTTAAGTGCTTTCTATGTAGCAGACACTGTACTAAGTGCTGGGGTGGATACAAGCAAAATGGGATGGACACAGTCCCTGTCTCACTTGGGGCTCACCGTTTCAATCCCCCTTTTACTGATGAGGTCACTGAGGCACAGAGAACTGAAGTGACTTGTGTGCAGAGCACTGAGCTAATCGCTTGGGAGAGTGCAGTGTAACAGAGTTGGTAGACACATCCCTTGCCCATACGAGCTTCAAGTCTAGAGGGGAAGATAGACACTAAAATAAATAAATAAATTATTGATAGATTCATAAGTTCTGTGGGGCTGAGGGAGAGGTGAATGAAGGGGTCAAATCCAAGTGCAAGAGTGACACAGAAAGGAATGGGAGTAGGAAAAATGAAGGCTTAGTTGGGGAAGACCTCTAGGAAGAGTTGTGCCTTTATTTGTGTTTATTATTAATAATAATAATACTATTTGATAAGCACTATGTATTAGTATTTGGTAAGCCAGGCACTGTACTAAGCGCTGTCAGTCTCCCCTTCTAGACTCTGAGCTTGTTGTGGGCAGGGAACGTGTCTGTTTGTTGTTGTAGTATATTCTCCCAAGCCCTTCGTACAGTATTTTGTGCACAATAAGTGCTCAATAAATGCGATTGAATGAATGTATGAATGAATGAATAAAGGTGGGGAGGGTGATCATCTGTCAGATAGGAAGAGAGAGGGTGTTCCATGCCAGAGGTAGAATGTAGGTGAGAAGTCGGCAGTGAAATGGGAAAAATATATTGCAGGGTTATTGCATTCAAAATCTCTCATGTATGTAAATTAAAAATTTCACCCCACCCATCGTTCACCCTAAAGGCAAGTAATAATAATAATAATAATAGTAGTAGTAGTAGTATTTCTAATCACTGGAAAAGAATACATGGGTCAGTCAATCAGTCGTATTTATTGAGCGCTTACTGTGTGTAGAGCACTGTGCTAAGTGCTTGGGAGACTACAATATGACAATATAACAGATCCATTCCCTGCCCAAAACACGCTTACAGGCTAAAGGGGGAAACAGACGTTAATGTAATGGATGCGAGTTAGACACTGGCCCTGGCCCTCAGGGGTTCACAACCTAAAAAAGTGGGGCAGAGTTCTCCTTCGGAGGGCTACATTGCCAGTGTCGTACAGGGCCAGGACAGCTGCAGGCTGTGCCCCCTCCCTGGGTTGCAGACCCCCTCTCCCCCCTATGATCCTCCCGCCAGTGGCTTCCTGTTCAACAAATGGTCAGTCAGACAGTTCTTTTGAGCATCCTCGGTAGGCAGGAAAGGTTACCTCCAGATCTGCCTCTGTTAGGTGAGCAAAAATAGTGCAAGATAGTAAACTTTCATTGTAAAAAAAACAACGATTCTCTCAGGACTAACGCTGTCCCTGGAACTATGGTCAAACCCACAGGAAAGTGTTTTCCCTCTTTTGAGCCGTGGCAGGGACTCAAGGAAGTTGAGGAATTCACTAGGTTTCCTGGTGGCCTAAGAAAGTGAGCGCAGTTTCTTAGTTTGCCTCCCTTGGTGTAACTTGTGCATTGAAAGACCATAGCTCAGTAAATATGGGAAGTTTTCTGGCACGTCATTCACACATCTTAATTTGATATTGCACCACAGAAAAAGGGAGATTATATATGAGTACTTTCATGAAGATTTTGTTCCCCCTTGCAGCGTGCAGAGAATCCTTTGAAATGTTCTTTAAAAAGTCGTAATAATGGTGGTATTTGTTGAGTGCTTACTATGTTCAATGCACTGTTCTAAGCGCTGGGGGGAAACAAAGTGATCAGGTTGTCCCATGGGGGGCTCACAGTCTTAATCCCCATTTTACAGATGAGGGAATTGAGGCACAGAGAAGTTAAGTGAGTTGCCCAAAGTCACACAGCTGACAAGTGGCGGAGTCGGGATTTGAACCCGTGACCTCAGACTCCAAAGCCCGGGCTCTTTCCACTGAGCCACGCTGCTTCTCAAAAGTCATCAGCGAATTTTCACAACTGCAACATTTTTTTAAATAACGTAACTAAGCTTAACCAATTTTAACAATTGGAGCAAAAAGTATAGTTCACTGAGTGTGTTAACCCTTGTCGAAAAGAGTCAGTTAAGTATTGTTTGCTTTGGTAGTGGGAGAGGGGTTAATGGATTGCAGTCTGCAGTGTCTTTATACTCACCCAGATGTTGATGAGGGCTTAGTTTTATAAATTCCATTTCACTATGTCAGTAACTGACAGCTCCTTTTTTTGGCCTAGAATTTCAAGCCGGTTTCTTGTTGTTTGTATTAGTTTTATGTCAATGCTTGGGGCCTTCCAAATCAGTTGAGAACCCAGTCCCGGCTTTTGAGAATAGATTGCATTTCCCAGGTGTTATCTTTATCAAAGAAAAATAAACACGCAATGTACCTGTGTGACATGAAAAATTAAGCAGTTCTGTGGAAGAGCAATATGAAACATGATTCTGTAAGAAATTGTGTAATACTGGAAGAGTGAGAGGATTATAGGGTGATTTTGATGGAGCAGATCTCTGATCTTCAGATTCATAATGCTTTTTTTGACACCTTTATTTATCTTTCCTGTGGGTTTTTTTCCCCTCCTAGCTGCCAGTTTCTAGAAACCAGATCCTAGATATCAATGCTTGTAGTGTGAGTTGACTACCCTATTTCATGAAAAGTAAATTTTCTGGTATTTTAAACTAGTTGCTAAACCGGGGACTAGCTTCAACCCTGAATTAGAAATTTCCAAGATAAAACCTTTTTTCAGAGTTTTACAGCCTAAATTAAGATGTGAGTAAAGCCTTGTGATAACTCTTTTGTAACAGCATAGACATCTCAGGAAATTTTTACTGCTGATACTTCTCCCGTCCCAAGAAGGTGACTCTCAGGAGCTACTATAGCAAGTTAGTTCTTTCTCCCATAGTAAAATCAGGAACTTTTCTAAGTGGCCATCGACCATGGTTTCCCCTGACCATTCTGGGAAGCATCCCTAAGTGTCCGAGGAGTTAAAAAATGTTGTATACCAGCCAACTTTCCTGACAAGGGAGGAGAATTAAGTGAGAGCCCAAGAGATCCCACCCAGTAGCCCACACCCAGTAGCCCTGCCCCTTGATGACCTTCTCCTGCCTCACTCCTCGATCCTCTTCCCCATCGGTCAATGGTATTTCTTGAGCACTTACTGTGAACGGAGCACTGTACTAAGTGCTTGGGAGAGTACAATGGAAGACTTGATAGACACGGTCCCTGCCCACATTGAGCTTATGGTCTAAAGGACGTGCTTACGATCTGGAGGATAAATATATTACGGATATGAACCTCATACCTCATCAACCTCATTCATCTCTGTGTTAAAGTTAGACCTCTTGGAAAGCAGCATTTCCTTCATTACTCTCTAGTGTGAAGAAGTAAAGGTCCTAGAATGCTCAATAGGAAGCCTGAAATGTTGATTAAATTGCTAGTGGCCAAGCCTCTTCCTCCGCAGCAGCTTCACAGCTCAATAGGAAGCCTGAAATGTTGATTAAATTGCTACTGGCCAAGCCTCTTCCTCCGCAGCAGCTTCACAGCTGATTTGGTTCATTCTTTCATTCGTATTTATTGGGCGCTTCCTGTGTGCAGAGCATTGTACTAAAGGCTTGGGAGAGTGCAGTTTAACAGTAAACAGACACATTCCCTGCTCACAGTGAGCTTACAGTCTAGAGGGGGAGATAGACAGTAATATAAATGAATAAATTACAGTTCTGTACATAAGTGCTGTGGGGCTGGGAATGGGGGATGAATAAGGGGAGCCAGTCAACCTACTCAGAAGGGAGTGGGAGAAGGGGAAGGGAGGGCTTAGAGAAGGCCTCTTGGAGGAGATGAGCCTTCAATAAGGCTTTGAAGGAGGGGAGAGGAATTGTTTGTCAGATTTGAGGAGGGAGGGCTTTCCAGGCCAGAAGCAGGATGTGGGCCAGGGGTTGACGGTGACACAGATGAGATCGAGGTTCAGTGAGACGGCTGGCATTAGAGGAGTGAAGTGTGCGGGCTGGGTTGTAGTAAGAGAGTAGCGACTGAGGTAGGAGAGGGCAAGGGGATTGAGGTTGCACTCACATCTCCTCCTGGAGAGGGAGGAAACGTTCATTTCCCTCGAGTGGACTCCAGGTTTCTGGGTCAGCCCAAATCAATCAGTCATGTTTATTGAACGTTACCGCATGCAGAGCACTGTACTACAGTGTAACAGAGTTGGTAGACATGTGCCTTGCCCACAAGGAGCTTACAATCTAGAAGGGGAGACAGATGTTAAAGTAAATTAGGGGTATGTACATAAGTGCTATGGGGCTGAGTGTGGGGTGCATAATCAATCAATCAATCGTATTTATTGAGCGCTTACTGTGTGCAGAGCACTGTACTAAGCGCTTGGGAAGTACAAGTTGGCAACAATAAAGGATACAAACCTAAGTGCCAGGTGGCACAGAAGGGAGAGGGAGTTGGGGAAATGAGGGCTTAGTCAGGGAAGGCCTCTTAGAGGAGATGTGATTTTAATAAGGCTTTGAAAGTGGGAAGAGTAGTGGTCTGTCAGAAATGAAGGGTAAAGGAGTTCCAGGCCAGAGGCAGGCTGAGGGCGAGGGTTCGGCCGCCAGAGAGAGAGCGACACAAAAAGATCCTCAGTGTCAAAGCACCCCCACCCCACCCCCCTGCAAAAAATGCGTTCAGTTCAGAGTCCTCTTTCCCTTGAGGCCTCACCAGGCCCCTTGTTCTCCCACTGACTTCTGAGGAGAAATAAGGAGGAGCAGGGAGGAGTAAAGCGTGGAAAACCCAGATCTAGACCAGACCAAACTAATCCCAACTCAGGCCTCGGGAGTTCCGGCAGAGGAAGCTCTTCTTTGAGACTTCAGGGAAGGAAACAGTAACCAAACAATATCGGGCTTGTTTCTCGATTCCTGGTTGGGCAATGGGCTCCATGAAAGCTGCGTGAAAATTTTCAGCCTTCTAAAGTTTGCAACCGGCTGGTAGCTTAAAAGCCAGGAGTGTCTGTCTCAGGTTTCCTGATGGCAACAGGCCCTGGAAGGACTTTCACAATAGATCCTACTAACTCTAGGAGGACGAATTGTGTGGTTCTTCCCCATATGGAATTCTAACATGCAAATATTTGAAAACATTTCTCAAACCAGATTTTACTAGCAGCAGGAGGAAGGGAGAAGTAAATAGCTCTGTCAAAGTATTACTCAACCTTATGGGCCATGCTCCCGCTTGGTTACAAAATATGAAAAAATGTCCCAGGACCCTCCCCCCACCCACCCTTGCATAGCCCAGAATGCAATTGTTTCCATTTGAGCAACAGATCGAATGGCTGAGCAAAAGTTCTCCGTCTTTGACGGAGACGCAGATGGTTTTCCTCCCTCTTTCTTCATAGTAATGTTTTCCCCTTCCTTCCTCTCTTTCTCTTATGCCTCTCACTCTCGTCTTCTCTCCCTCTGCTAGTCCGTTGGGGCCTGGCCCTGGCCTCAGTCTTCCATCTGTTCCTTTTTTTTATGGCTCTTTCCCATCTGCCTATGATTCTCCACCCCATAGCTACTCCTTTCTCCTCCCCTTTCCCTTCCCTGTCTCGCTCCCGTTTCATGTTTTTCTACATCCTATTTTTAGAAGACGAAACTGTAAGGAAGGCCACTGTGAGGTCAGACCAGTGACCAGCCACTAAATCAACAGTATTTATTAAGCACCCACTATGTGCAGAGCACCATACTAGGTGCTTGGGAGAGTACGGTAGAGGCTAAAGACATGATCATGGAGCTGACACTTTAATGGTGGAGACAGGCAAAAATAAGTTAGGGATAGGAAGAAGCAGTGCTTAAATAATATAGGGGCAGGTACCAAAAATGCTATGGTTGTGAGTGTGTAATTGTTGAAGTGGTACAAGATCTATCCAGCCTGGTCTCCAACTGACTGCCACTCTCCCCGCACCTTCAAAGCCTTATTAAAAATCACATTTCTGTTGGAGTGGAGAAATATACAGCGTGGCCTAGTGGATAGAGCGTGGGCCTGGGAGTTAGAGGACCTGAGTTCTAATCCTAGCTCCTCCACGCCTCTGCTGTGTGACCTTGGGCAAGTCATTTGACTTCTGTGTACCTCAGTTACTTCATCTGTTAAGTGGGGATTAATACTGAGTGGGACCCAGACTCTTTCCAACTGTGTCCAACCCAATTATCTTATCTCTGCCCAGCGCTTCATACAGTAACTGACACACATTCTCTTTTCTGGCTCCATCCCTACCTTCCACCCTCTGACAGGAGGGATCCCTCAAGGCTCAGTTCTAGGTCCCCTTCTGTTCTCCATCTACACCCACTCCCTTGGAGAACTTATTCATTCCCATGGCTTCAATTACGATCTCTATGCAGATGATTGTCAAATCTACATCTCCAGTCCTGACCTTTCTCCTTCCCTGCAATCTGGCATCTCCTTGTGCCTTCAGGACAGCTCTACCTGGATAACCCACCGACACCTCAAATTAAACATACCCAAAACTGAACTCCTTATTTTCCCACCCAAACCCTGTCCTTCCCTTGACTTTCCCATCACCGTAGACAAGACCACTTCCTCCCTATCTCACAAGCCCATAATGCTGGCATTGTCCTTGACTCATCTCTCATTCGGCCCACATATTCAATCTGTCACCAAATCCTGTTGATTCTACCGTCACAACATCGCCAAAATCCGTCTTTCCTATCATACAAACTGCTACCATGCTGATCCAACACTTATCCTAGCCTGCCGTGATACCATGCTGATCCAACACTTAGCCTAGCCTAGCCAGCCTCTCCCTCCTCACTTACCTCTCAAATTCCTGTCTCTTCCCCTTCCAATCCATACTTCACTCTGCTGCACAGATCATTTATCAGTAAAAGCATTCAATCCATGTGTCTCCACTCCTCAAGAACCTCCAATAGCTGCCCATCCACCTCTGCATCAAACTGAAACTCCTCACCACTGGCTTTAAAGCATTCAATTATCTCGCCCCATCCTACCTCACCTCACTGCAGGAGAGTGAAATGTGAACTGCAAGGGAGGAGACAGGAGGCCTGGAGTTCAATGAGGAGACTGATGCAGTAATCAAGGCAGGAAATAAGTGCTTCGATCAGCATTGTAACAGTTTGGATGGAGAGGTATAAAGTTGGATTCTAGAGATGCCGTGATGGTAGAACCAACACGACCCCAATATGTAATACAGCGCTTTGACTACAATAAGGACATAATTGTATTGATTTTTATTATTTGAACGCACCCCCAAAGTGACACAGTTATGTAATAATAGTAATGAAATGTATTAAATACACTCAGTGCTTGGGAAAGTGCAAGAGAAGCAGCGTGGCTTAGTGGAAAGAACACGGGCTTAGGAGTCGGAGGTCGTGGGTTCTAGTCCGGCTCCGCCACTTGTCTGCTGTGTGACCTTGGGCAACTCACTTAACTTCTCTATGCCTCAGTGACCTCATCTGTAAAATGGAAATTAAGACTGTAAGCCCCACTTGGGACAAGCTGATAACCTTGTATCTCCCCCAGAGCTTAGAACAGTGCTTTGTGCATAGTAAGCACTTAACAAATATTATTCCCACCTTCTAGACTGTGAGCCCATTGTTGGGTAGGGACTGTCTCTATTTGTTACCAAATTGTACTTTCCAAGTGCTTAGTACACTGCTCTGCATGCAGTAAGTGCTCAATAAATACGATTGAATGAATGAATTTCTTGATAGATTGAATGTGTGGGTTGAATGAGACTGGTAAGTCGAGGATAATGGCAAAGTTAAGGGCTTGTAAGACAGAGAGGATGGTGGCTTTATCAACGGAGATAGGAAAGGCAGGGAGAGGATAGGGCTAAATTGGGAAAATGAGGCATTCTACATTTCCCAGATCTATAGAGAGGACAGGGCTACGTTGGGAAAATGAGGCATTCTACATTTCCTAGATCTATAGAGTAGACATGAGCAAGGAACATACTGAAGCTGGAGATGCGGAAACTTATTTTTATGCTACTTGGTAAGCGCTGACTATGTGCCAGGCCCTGCAATAAGCGCTGGGGTAGATAAGACCAAATCAGTTTGGACACAGTCCATGTCCCACATAGGGATCACGTTCTTAATCGCTAACTGTATGCAGAGCACTGTACTAAGCGCTTGGAAAGTACAATTCAGCAGCAAATAGAGACAATCCCTACAATCTAGAAGGGGGTAGACAGGCAACAAAACAAGTAAACAGGCATCAATAGCATCAACATAAATAGACTGTAAGCTCCTCGGGGGCAGGGAATATGTCCGTTTATTGTTATATTTTACTCTCCCAAGCGCTTGGTACAGTGCACTGCACACAGTAAGCACTCAATGAACAAATGAAAGGGGAAGAAGTTACCCACAGTTCCTGATTGCAGTTTATTTGTGTGGTGCAGAAGACATGTTTACTGGCATCACAGTGTCTGTCTCACCTTCATGGTAATAATAATGATGGTAATAAAAGTCGTGCCCTTTGTTAAGCACTTGGTATGTGCCAGGCACTGAACTAAGCGCTGGGGTGGATATAAGCAAATCAGGTTGGACATAGTCCGAGTTCCCATTGTATAGATATGATTAAGGCACAGAGCAGTGAAGTGACTTGCCTAAGATCACACAGCAGACAAGCAGCGGAGCTGGAATTAGAACCCAGATCCTTTTGACTCGCAGGTCCGTGCTGTATCCACTAGGCCTTGATTTCTCTGTCAGTCTCCTTGCTGATCTCCCTTCCTCCTGTATCTCCCCTCTGCAGTCCATACTTCGCTCAGCTGCCCAGATCATTTTTCTACAAAATATGTTCAGTCTGTGTTTCCCCACTCCTCAAGAACCACCAGCAACGGTTGCCGATCCACCCCTGCATCAAACAGAAACTCCTCACCATTGACTTTAAAAGCACTCAACTACCTTTCCCTTCCTATCTCACCTCAATGCTCTCCTGCTACAACCCAACTCACGCATTTTTCTCCTCTAATGCTAAATTTCTCACTGTACCTCGGTCTCGTCTATCTCACAGCTGACCTCTCTCCCGCATCCTGCCTCTGGCCTGTAACGTCCTCCCTCTTCATATCCAACAAGATTGCCTCCCCACCTGCCACCTTAAAAAGTCTTATTGAAGGTACATCTCCTCCAAGAGCCCTTCCCTGCCTAAACCCTCATTTCCTCTTCTCCCACTCCCTTCTCCTACACCCTGATTTGCTCCCTTTAAATCACCCCCTCTCAGCCCCACAGCACTTATTTACATACCTGTAATTTATTTATATTAATGTCCATCTTCCCTCCTCTAGGCTGTGAGCTCCTTGTGGGCAGGGAATGTGTCTACTAACTCTGTTATTTTGTATTCTCCCAAGCACTTAGTTCAGTGCTCTGCACAGTAAGCGCTCAATAAATACATCTTTATGATTGTGGCACTTACCTGCTTACTATGTGCCAGGCACTGTACTAAGTACTGAGGTGGAGACAAGCAAATCGGGTTGGACACAGTCCCGTGTCCCATATGGAGTTCACAGTCCTAATCCCCATTTTACAGATGAAGTAACTGAGGCACAGAGAAGTTGAGTGACTTCCCCAAGGCAACCCAGCAGATAAGTGGTGGAACTGAGATTAGAACCCCTGTCCTTCTGGCTCCCAGACCCAAGCTCTATCCAGTAGGCAAGTGTTTGGGAGAGTACAGAACAACAGAGTTCCTATTTATGATCCCTGCCCAAAAGGAATTTATAGTCTACAGGAGACAAGAGACATTAAAATAGACTAGGGATAGGGGAAATAATAGAGTATAAGAATATTTACATAAATGTTGTGGGGCTGACATGAGTGTCAAGGTGCTCAAGAGTTACACAGCCAAGCTCACACAGAGGAGAGGGCAGATGGGGAAATAAAAGGTCTTAAGCTGGAGGAGATGTGATTTTTGGAAGGGTTGTATGCAGAGTGTGTGGGCTGGTTTGCATAGGAAATCACCGAGGTAGAAGAGAGAGAGCTGATTGAGTGCCTTAAAGCTGATGGTAAGGAGTTTCTGTTTGATGCAGAGGTGGACTGGCAACTGGAGCCCTTTGAGGAGTGGGGAGACAGGAACTGAATGGATTTTCAGAAAAATGATCTGGGCAGCAGAGTGAAGTGAGGTCTGGAGAGTGGAGTGATAGGTTACAAGGAGGTCAGCAAGGAGTCTGATGGAGTATTCAAGGAGGGAAATGTTGATCAGCGTGGAAGTAGGATGGTGTGGAAAAGCTGGATTCTAAAGATGTGATAGTAGAACAGAGGAGATTTGTTTGCAGACCGAATGTGTGAGTTGAATGAGAGAGATGAGTCCAGGATAATGCCAAGGTTACAGGCTTCTGAGACAGGGAGGATGGAATTGCCACTTTAGGATTGATCTTTTGCTGCCAGCAGGGAGAGAGAGGGGAGAAAGACAAGGGACTCTGGCCTTTTGTTGGCTTTCTCATTACTGAATCTGTGGTGTGCATAGATTTGCACATTTGGAAGAACAGCAGCAATCAGTGAGTACATTCTGGTGCCAAGCGGCGATGTACTGAGCCCTTCGGCGATGTACTGAGCCCTTGGGGAGAGTACAATAGAACAAAGCTGATAGGCACATTCCCTGCCCACAAGGAGCTTACCGTCTAGAGAGGGAGACAGTAATACAAATGAATAATCTATAGATATGTATGTAAGTGTTGTGGGGCTGAGAGTGGGGAGGATTCCAGATGCCCAAAGGGCACAGAACCAAGTGCATGAAGTGATAGGGAAAGTGGGGGTAGGGAGGGCTTAATTGGAAAAGACCTTTTGGAGGAGATGTGACCTTAATAAGGCTTTGAAGCTGGGAAGAGTGGAACAGCACAGATTAATCCTCAATAATTTTTCCTTTGTTCTGAGCTGTCATTGTTTTTGAGTATCACTTTGAGAGTATATATTTTCAGAGTGCTTAGTGTATTACATTGCACCCACTGGGCACTCAGCAGAAGCTATTAAAACTACTTGTGCTTCCAAGGGCCCCAATAGGCATGTGTAAACGTGTAAGAGGGAGAAGCAGCATGGCCTAGTGGATAGAGCATGGCTTGGGAGTCAGAAAAACCCGGGTTTTATTACTGGCTCCATTCCCCTCCCCCTTTTTTCGTCTGCTTTGTGACCCTTCATTCATTCATTCATTCATTCAATCGTATTTATTGAGTGCTTACTGTGTGCAGAGCACTTTAATAAGCGTTTGGGAAGTACAAGTTGGCAACGTATAGAGACGGGTCTACCCAACAGTGGGTTCACAGTCTAGAAGGGGGAGACAGAGAACAAAACAAAACATATTAACAAAATAAAATAAATAGAATAAGCATGTACAAAATAAATAAATGGAGTAATAAATACGTACAAACATATATACATATATACAGGTGCTGTAGGGAGGGAAAGGAGGTAAGGCGGGGGGGGGATGGAGAGGGGGAGGAGGGGGACCCTTGGACTAGTCACTTCAATTTTCTGTGCCTCAGTTACCTCATCTGTAAAACGGGGATCAATACCATGAGCCCTGTGTGGGACAGATATCATGTCCAACCAATAATAATAATTGTGGTATTTGTTAAGTGCTTATTATGTGCCAAGCAGTGGCTGGAGCTAGTCTGTGTCCCATCTGGGGCTCACAGTCTTGACCCTCCCTTAAAGATGAAGTACCTGAGGCACAGAGAAGTGAAGTGATTTACCCAAGGTCACACAGCAGACATGTGGCAAAGCCGGGATTCGAAACTACGTCCTGACTCCCAAGCCCTTGCAGTTTCCACCAGGCCAGGCTGCTTTCTCTAACATTTAACCTGATTAACTCTTATCTACCCCAGGGCTTAATACGGTGCCTGGCACTTAGCATAAGAAATACCATAAAAAAAATACAAAACTTGGAAGTGTTTTCCTTCGAAATGCATGAAGGGGGACAGCAGCCTAACAAACAAGAGCAGATTTCTAAACTGCCTTCTGTCTTCTTCCACTTCTATTGTCTCTAGAAATCAATGAGGTTCTTCATGAGGAAGCGAATGAGTGGAAATGCCCTTAGGATGAGCGCTAATCTCCCCATTACCCTCCACACACACACATTTTTCCCTCTCAATGGAAAACCTAAACGTACTACCAGATATAGCTCACTGCCCACAGCACTGGTTGAAAAGCCCAGCTCTGGAGAGCTGCCAGGGTCTTAAGATTGATGATATGATCCCCTGAGGGAGAGTTGGAAGACAAAGTGCAGTGTCCGGAATTTACAACATGCCTTTTTGGGAGTCAAACACAGGTTTTTCCTTCATGGAAAATTTGGGTGCCAGTATCTGAAGCTTAGAAACAAGAGAGTTCCTGCATTTAAGCGGTGACAAATCCTGGCTGAGAACAGAAAATTAAAGTTTTCTTGGTGGTTTTTGACTGCTAGATGGTAATCTTCAGCAGTCTTTCTTCAGCACTTACTCAGTTCAGAGCACTGTACTCTGCCTTTGAGAGAGTACCGTAGAGGTAAAATCCTGGTCCTTGCACTCCACTAAAAAACAGGGACCCAGTGCCACTGGCAAATTAAAAAAAAAAAGTTCAGTCCATATTCCTTGTCATATTTATTGAATGCGTACGTGTGCAGAGCACTGTTCGAAGTGCTTGGAAAAGTGAAGTGCAACAAAAAAGGTGACATTCCCTGCCCAAGCATCCTCAAAAACCTCCAATGGTTGCCCATCCACCTCCTCAGCAAACAGAAACTCATTAATTCATTCATTGTCGTATTTATTGAGCGCTAACTGGGTGCAGAACCCTGTACTAAGCTCTTGGGAAAGTAAAACAATAAAATGTCCCATGCCCTGCCCACATGACCTTATAGTCTAGAGGCAGGGAGACAGATAAGAATACAAATAAATAAAATTACAGATATGTACATAAGTGCTGTGGAGCTGGGAGAGGGGAAGAGCAAAGGGAACAAGTCAGGGCGATGCAGAAGGGAATGGGAGATGAGGAAAAGTGGGGCTTAGTCTGGGCAGGCCTCTTGGAAGAGATGTGCCTTCAATAAGGGTTTGAAGGTGGTGAGAGTAATTGCCTGTCGCATTTGAGGAGGAGGGGCGTTCCAGTCCAGAAGCAGGAGGAGAGCTAGCAGTCAGCAATGAAACAGGTGAGATCAGGGCACAGTGAGAAGGTTAGCACTAGAGAAATGAAGTGCGCAGGCTGGGTGGTGGAAGGAGAGAAGTGAGGTGAGGTAGCAGGGGCCAAGGTGATGGAGTGCTTTAAAGCCATTGGTGAGGAGTTTTTGTTTGATTCGGAGGTGGTTGGGCAGTCACTGAAGTTTTTTGAGGAAGGGGGTGACATATCCTAAACGTTTTTGTAGAAAAATGATCCGAGTAGCAGAGTGAAGTATGGACTGTAGTGGGGAAAGACAGGAGGACGAGAGGTCAGCAAGGAGGCTGATGCAGTAATCCTTTAAGTCACTCAATCAGCTCTCCCTCAACTAAAAATCAGAGGCCCAGTGGCACTAGATGGCAAATTTAAAAAAAGTCCAGTCCATATCTCCCGAGTCCTCAGAAACCTCCATTGATTGACCATCCACTTCCACATCAAACGGAAACTCCTTACCATCAGCTTAAATAAAGCACTCAATCAGCTTTCCACATCTAACTTACCCTCTGATCTACTACAACCCAACCTGCTCACATCACCCCGTTAAGGCCAATCTACTCTCTAAACCTTGATCTCATCTATCCTTCCTCTCCCCAGCCCCGCCTGCCCATCTGGCCTGGAACTCACTCGCCCGTCATATCTGACAGATCACCACACTCCCCAACTTCAAAGCCCTTCTAAAATCACATCTCCTCCAAGAGGCCTTCCTGGACTAAGCCCTCATTTCCCCCATTTTCCCTCTCTTCTGTGTTACCTGTACCCTTGGATCTATGACCCATAAGTACTTGCTAGGCTCCATACCCTCATTCCCACAGCACTTACGTTTCTCAGCTCTGCTGTGCTCTGATGTTTCCCTGATCTGTAATTTATTTTCAGGTCTGTCTCCTCCCGTGGACTGTTAACTCTATTGCTTTCCCTCTCCCAAGTACCTAGTACTGTGCTCTGCACACAGTAAGTGCTCAATAAATGCCATTGATTGATTCGTTGAGTGAAAACATACCCTAGTAGGAATGTGAACAATCCACAAGGAGCTCTCTCAAACTAAATCAAAAGCAGATGATCTGAGTAGAAAGACGGGAATAATAATATTGACCTAAAATTTGAAACCAAGATAGGCTACAGAAACCAAAAGTCCGCCAAAGTAAAACTGTGTTTTGAAATTTGTGGGTGTTCTCGGTGTGGCAGAAGGGAGGTAGGGTGAGAAACTGGATGCATGTGCAGGCCAAAGGAAAGCCTGCGGATGAGTGGTGACTTGAAGAAAGAAGTGTTTTGGTTTTTTTTTCCCTAAAGCCGATGGATTGCCAGGAACCTAGGTTAAATAGGGACAGAAGGGAAAAGTTAAAGTCAAAGAGTGCTGAGGAAAATCTTCAAGAGAGCAAGACCTTTTCACCAGGGTCTTTCACGAAAGCTCTTGGATCTCCGTGAATAACATTTTTGATACCAACTGTTTGCCTTCCCAGAAGTCCGGCCAAATAGAAACACAGTGGTCATGATTATTGGAAGGGAAATGGGACATGTCTATTGGTGCTTACAGTTGAACTTTGTTTTCATCCTCACCATCATAAGTTCCACCCCACTGAACTCTGCAGATCAGAGACACCAGTAGATTCAAATCATGTCTCATTTCACTTCTAATAGTTATAACTAACTCTGCTTACTTTTTTCTTTACAGATGGCTCCTGAAGATTTCTGATGGTTGAAATGTTTCTTTGTTTATCAAGGCTGTCAAGTTGTAACATTCTATAGAAATGAATGTACATCCCCCCCATGTTTTTATTTATATACAGGTATACACATATGCACACACACACCCCACCCTACCCCACCCATTTTAGTATCTCAGAAACACCTCTAGGTACCTCCATCAATTCAAAAGCTGTTTTTTCATTCCAAAAGTGTGTGCCTTGGAAGAATCTATTAATTTGCCTTTTACATATAATCCTTTGTCCCTAAATCCTTCAGCAGATTTATATTCATAGTGAAGTTGGATTTTCTTTTCCGTGTTTTTTTTTTCTGAAAATTGCACAAAAAGAAACATTTAATGGAAATTGGAATTCTATAATTTCATCTCAAGAATGTCAAGGAAGAAATAGCTCTAGAGAATGGGGATTGCTATCTGATAGTTCTCGGGTGCAGTATTTGAAACAACGTTGTTTAATTATGTTCTACAGCATCCTGAGCACTGTACCAAATAAGCGTTGACATCTTTTTTGCAGCTAATATTTTCGTTCTGTTACTTGATTGGCAAAACTTAAAACAATGTGGTACTAAAAATAAACGTGACTTGAATCATAGCCAATGCACGATACTTTTAGACTCTCTGAAGGGAATTATTCTGGAGAATTATCCAAATTTTGATCATCTTTCACTTTGCCCAGTGGGTTAAATTATTTTCCAATTTGTATACACTGTATTGTTCTGCACTTAGTGTTATAAAACTGTTCTTGGGTTTAGTGATGTGTAAAACACAGTTCACTTCGCAGATCAAATAGGCTTAGGCAGTCTGAGGAGTATGTGCTGCTATGCATGTGTATTCTGTAGTCATTTGGCTGTAATATGTGCATCTTAGCAAACTGCTGGAATGGAGTAGCAAGGAGGAGTATCGTTTATGAGCTGAGCTTTTAATCTGGCAAAAAAAGAGAATATCCTGAAATCTCAGACATCTAAGAACTCCAGAGTGTCTTGGAAAAAACCTCCTTTTGCCAGATTTTCAGTGTAACACTGAGGTAAACTTCAACTGGCTTCCAGTGTTGATCAAATTTCTGTGGACCATTAAACGGGGTGTTGGAGACTCTGATGCATTCCTCTATTTTCTCCTCCTCAGTGACTGAACAAAAGAAAAACGTGGCACTGCAGAGCATATACCGTTTTTGGAAACAATTTATTCATTCATTCAATCATATTTATTGAGCGCTTACTGTGTGCGGAGCGGAGACGTAGCATCATGCTGCGTAGCAGACGAGAAGCAGCGAGGCATAGTGGGTAGAGCATCATCATCATCAATTGTATTTATTGAGCGCTTACTGTGTGCAGAGCACTGTACTAAGTGCTTGGGAAGTACAATTTGGCAACATATAGAGACAGTCCCTACCCAATAGTGGGCTTACAGTCTAAAAAGGCCTGTGATTCAGAAGGGCCTGTGCTCTAACCCCAGCTTCACCGCTTGTCTGCCGTGTGAACTTGTGCAAGTCTCCTCTCTGAGCTTGTTAGTCATTTGCAAAATGGGGACATGGATTGTGCCCATCCTGATTAGCCTGTTTCTACCCCAGAGCTTAGTACAGTGACTGAAGTTGTGACTGAAGTTACTATGAAGCACATAGTAAGTGCTGAACAACTACCATGTTTTAAAAAAAAGCTTTCCGCTTCCCAGAGCAGCTTTAAGGTTCTGGGTGATGAACCCAGCAGTACCAAACAGCGTCCTTAGCCCCAAATCTACCCCCCACGCACCACTCTCAAAGGTGCCACTCCAGATAGTCCTTCCCCCACAGCCCTCCTATTTTACACCAGGGGGGTTGGTACGGCAGGTAGAAGAGCAATTTGGAAGGACGAGAAAGAGGACATTGGGTTAAAATATTCCCGATTGTCACCAAACTTTGGGGACTCTGGTATTCCAGCAACTTCATCGGCAAAAAAAAAGAAAAGGAGAAGACTCAGCCTGTCATCGTGTAGTGTCCTGCTTTCCCTCGCATTGAGTCCTGAGAACAGTCATATCAGGTTTTTAGTAACAACAACAATAATAATAATAATGACATTTAACAGTAATAATTATGGTATTTGTTAAGAGCTTGCTATGTGCCAAGCCCTGTTCTAAGCACTGGGGTAGATACAAGGTAATCAGGTTGTCCCACATGGGGTTCACAGTCGTAATCCCCCTTTTACAGATGAGGTAACTGAGACTCAGAGAAGTTAGGTGGCTTGCCCAAAGTCACACAGCTGACAAGTGGCGGAGCCGGGATTAGACCTCACCTGACCTCTGACTCCCAAGGCCATGCTCTTTCCAGTAAGTCACACTGCTTCTCTAGGTGTTTCTTTAGGCACTGTATTAGGCGCTGGGGTGGATACAAGCAAATCGGGTTGGAAACAGTCCCTGTCCCATATGGGGCTCACAGTCTCAATCCCCATTTTACAGATGAGGTAACTGAGGCAAGAGAAGTGAAGTGACTTGCCCAAGGTCACACAGCAGACAAGTGGTGGAGCTGGGATTAGAACCCATGAGCTTCTGAATCCCAGGCCCGGGCTGTAGTCACTATACATTCACTGTCGTGGGAATCCATAGACCAGATCACTAATGCTACCGTTAGGTTTCCAGAGGTGATCCTGGATATTCTAGACTGGTAAGTCTCATTTGTGTCCCTGGCAAATGAACGAAATCAATTAACTTTAGGATCGGGTAGCACTTTTGAAACCACAACC
Organism: Tachyglossus aculeatus; assembly: GCF_015852505.1. NCBI lineage: Eukaryota > Metazoa > Chordata > Mammalia > Monotremata > Tachyglossidae > Tachyglossus > Tachyglossus aculeatus. Next base: position 76,414,980 of record NC_052086.1, read on the forward strand.
TGACGGGGAAAGATAGCATGGTTTCTGTAAGAGAAAATCATGCCTCACTAATCTGTTTGAGTCCGTTGAAAGGAGTCCACAAATGCGAAGCTATGGAGATAGCCTGTAAATATAATATATTTTAGATTTTCAAAAGGCTTAGGATTCAGTTCCTCAACCAAAGCTCTTTAAAAATCCAAGGAATCAAGGGATTGGAGAGGATGTCATGGTAAGAGAATTGGCTAAAAGATGGGAAACACAGGGTAAGGATAAGCAGCGTGGCATAGTGGATGGAGCGTGGGCCTGGAGTCAGAAGGTCATGGGTTCTAATGCCAGTTCTGCCACTTGTCTGCCGTGTGGCCTTGGGAGAGTCACTTCACTTCTCTGTGCCTCAGTTCCATTATCTGTAAAATGGTGATTAAGACTGTGAACTCCCCAGTAGACTATGTCCAACCTGATTTGCTTATATCCACCCCAGCACTTAGTACAGTGCCTGGCAACATAGTAAGTGCTTAAGATGCCACAATTATTATTATTATTATTATTTTATTAGCCACCACTTTTCAGAACAGCGACGTGTAGATAATGGGGTCCCTCTGGCTCCTGTTTTGTTTGACTTCTTTCAATTTATATGAAAGAGGGAATGTACATTTAAATGTCCACATCTGTAGGTGAACCCAAGGTCTTCTGGGAGGTGAAATGCCAGGAAAGTGGGAATAATAGTCAATCATTAGTGGTATTTTTTTTTTTATGGTATTTGTTAAGCACTTACTATGTGCAAAGCACTATTTAGTGAATATTTACTATGTGCAGAGCACTGGGCTGAGTTACTGGAAGATAGATCATAAAGCTGAGTGTGAGCACTTTAAAAAGTAGCGGGTGAACTTTAGTATGCGAGCGCAAGATAATGCATTTTGGGCAAAAATAATTCAAATTGCAGTTACATGATGGACTCCTAATTATCTGGAACAACTGGAGAAAGAGTTCAAAGAGATATTGTTGACTGCTTTTTGTTTATTTTTTTCAATCATCAGTCTAGTTTGTGGCAGAAGACAGGATGTGAACAAAATGGTGGACGTCATCAGGAAGGGCATAGAAAACAAGATATTATGTCAATCCTTCATTTGTTCAAGGTTGGGGGGGAACCTAGAAATTGTTTTCAACAGGTAAGAGGAAGATATTTGGAATGGGATTAAGTTCTGTTCTCCATTTCTCCTCAGGTTAGAACAAGAAGAAGGGGGCTTAAGCCATAGTTCATAGGTGGTGAGTTCCTCAAGGAACTAATTCCCAGTTCCTCCAGGTCTAATTCCCAACCATGGACTCTTTCCCAATGCTTAATACAGTGTTCTGCACATAATTATCACTTAATAAATACTATTAGTACTACTACCTGGTGTAGTTTCAGTGCTGAAAGTTTTTTTTTAAAAAAAGTCTAACCAGAACAGCCCAGCCACAACCTGGAAGGGTGTAGCCTTTTTGTTTTAAAAAAAATAGTATTTCTTAAACACTTACTCTGTACTAGGCACCATACTAAGCACCAGAGTAGATACAAACTAATTAGGTTGGACACAGACCATGTCCCACATGGGGCTTAAAATCAATCCCCATTTTACAGATGAAGTAACTGAGGCACAGGGAAGTTAACTGTCTTGCCCAAAGTCACACAGCAGACAAGTGGCAGAGGTGAAATTAGAACCCAGGTCCTTCTGACTCCAAGGCCCAGAGGGCTGAGGGGGGTTGCTATGGCTACAATGACAAGTGAGCGTATATTTAGGGGGGCAATCAATCAGTGATATTTATTGAGCGCTTACTATGTGTAGAGCACTGCTTGTGGGAGTGCAATAGAACAGAATCACGAGAAACGTTCTTCAGGGGGGCGCGTTGAGGTAGCTGCCCAGATCCTTGGGGCAGAGAGAAATGTTATAGGCAGGGCTACCGCTGCTGGCCAGCAAAAAGCAGGTGGCAAGGGGGTGGTAGTGATGCTGGACGATGCAGCGCCTTCACCAATCCTCCGCTGCCCAGAATACCCACTCTGAGCCTTTTTCATATATCAGAAGCAAGGTCGGGCTGGTTCTGGCTTTCTTAATAAATAATAATAATAAATAATGATAGCATTTATTAAGCTCTTACTATGTGCAAAGCACTGTTCTAAGCGCTGGGGCGGTTACAAGGCGATCAGGTTGTCCTACGGGGGGCTCCCAGTCTTAATCCCCATTTTACAGATGAGGTAACTGAGGCCCAGAGAAGTGACTTGCCCAAAGTCACACAGCTGACGGTTGGCGGAGCCGGGATGTGAACGCATGACCTCTGACTCCAAAGCCCGGGGTCTTTCCACTGAGCCACGCTGCTTCTCTTCCAGCACTGAATAGTATGCAGTCAGTGCTCCTCCCTGCATCTCATAAGGGATGTCATGGGGCTGGGGATGCTGCTGGTGATCAGGGACATGAAGAACCTCCTTTTCAGTCAATCAGTGGTATTGACTGAGTGTTTACTGTGGACAGAGAGAGCACTGTACTAAGCACTTGGGAGAGTACATTACCTTGCCACAGCAGAGTTGGTAGACACAGTCCCTGCCCACAGGAAGCGTAGAGTCTAGAAGGGGAGCTAGTCATTAAAGTAAATTATGACTATGTATATAAGGGCTGTGGCACTTGGGGTGAGGTAAATATCAAGTGTTTAAAGGGTACAGGTCAAAGTGCAGAGGGAGAAGGAGAAAAGAGGGCTTAATCGGAGAAGGAAAGAGATGTGATTTTAGTAAAGCTTTGAAGGTTGGAAGAGTGGGGATCTGTCATAATAATAATAATAATGATATTTGTTAAGCGCTTACTATGTGCCAGGCACTGTTCTAAGCACTAAAGTAGATGCAAGATAATTCGGTTGGACACCAGCCCTGTCCCACATAGGGCTCACAGTCCTAATCCCCATTTTACAGATGAGGGAACTGAGGCACAGAGAAGTGAAAGTGACTTGCCCAAGGTCACACAGCAGACACGTGGCAGAGCCGGGATTAGAACCCGTGACCTTCTGACTCTCAGGCCTGTGCTCTATCCGCTAAGCCATGCTGCTTCTCATATGTGAAGCAGGGAGGGAGTTGGAGGCCAGAAGGAGGATGAGTGTAAGAGGTCAGAAGAGAAAATAGATGAGATCAAGGTACAGTGAGCAGTTTGGCACTTTGAGAGGAGCTAAGCACGTGGATTGGGTTATAGTGGAAAATCAGTGAGGTAAAGCAGGAGGGGGTGAGCTATTCTATGTTTTAAAGCCCATGGTAAAGAGTTTCTGTTAAATGCAAAAGTGAGTAGGCAACCGCTTGGAGCTTCTTGAGGAATGATAAGATGTGGACTGAACATTTTTTTAGAAAGGTGATTTCGGCAGTAGAATGAAGTGTGGACTGGAGTCAGGGAGGTCAGCGAAGAGGCTGATGCATTAGTCAAGGTGGGATAGGATAAGTCCTTGGATCAGCGTAGTAGCAGTTTGGGTGGAAAGGATGGATTTTAGTAATATCGTGAAGGTATGACTGACAACAAGACTTCGTGACACTTATGAGAAACTGAAAGGGTTCGGAATCTCCGGTCTGGAAAAAAGCAAGCTGAGGAGGAACGTAATTCAAATCTAGAAAATCGCCAAGAGTGCAGACGAGGCAAACCCCAAATTGCTGTTCTCCAAATCCCACAGCACCAGAGTGAGGGGATGCTCATTGAAACTTGAGGGTGGGTGATTCAGAACCAACAAAAGGAAACATTTCTTCAGCTGTGGGTAGCAAGCCTATGGATTTTTTTTTTATAACAGGAAGCCATGAGGCAGAAAATATCCATAGTTCGTAAGAGACTGGATAAACTAATGGACAAGTGATCCATAAAGGATTCCCCATGAGCTCGCCTCCAGACTGTGAGTTCACTGTGGGCAGGGAATATGTCAGTTTGTTATCGTGCTCTCCCAAGCGCTTCATACAGTGCTTCGCAAACAGTAGGCACTCAATAAATGTGATTGAATGAATGAGAATAATAATAATAATAGTATTTGTTAAGCACATACTATGTGCCAGGTACTGTACTAAGTGCTGGGGTGGTTACAAGCAAATCAGGTCGGACACAGTCCTTGTCCCAAGTGGGGCTCACAATCTCAATCCCCACTTTACAGGTGAGGTAACTGAGGCCCAGAGAAGAGAAGGGACTTGCCCAAGATCACATAGCAGACAAGTGGCGGAGCCAAGATTAGAACTGATAACCTTCTGACTCCCAGGCTTGTGCTGTATCCACTATGCCATGATTGTATTTATTGAGCGCTTACTGTGTGCAGAGCACTGTACTAAGCGCTTGGGGGAGTACAATATAACACTATAACAGGGTTGGTAGACACATTCCCTGCCCAATCAGTCAATCAAACATTCAGTGGGTTTTATTGATACAACCCACAAGCCCCCTTGAGCTTACAGTTTCAAGGTAGAGAGGAAAACTAGGGCTATTAGGTAGCCTGACCTTAAACAACCATCACATGAAGTTTGCCCCTGCCAACCAATAATGGTATTTTATTTATTCTTAGTGTGAAGCACTAGCCCTCTGTCTTTGGGTTTAAAAGACTTCTAAATCAGCATCTCCTTGAATTTGTAAAGGCTAAATATATTCTGCTCTCCGGCATGCTTTTTACCAATTGTCAAAGGAATCCCAGTAGTCTTGTGAACATAAAAAATGTTTTCTTTGCCCTCAAGGTAGCTGTGATTAGAAGATTGTAACTCATGATCTTAACCCTGAAACAGAAGCATGGTTACACAGCCAGAGAGGAAGCTGAAGTTCCCTATTTTGGCTCAAGGTGATTTTAAAAGTGTTCTCCCGGTAGGTTACTTCTAACAAAGACAACCTGCAAATTAGAAAGTGAAGGACACTGGCATTGGCAAGAACCAGTAAGCCTTTTGGGAACCATCACAAAAACAACTTGACATAACGTGGGTGCTGCTTGTCAACAGCTTTTCCTAGTCCTGGGTTTTTTGAAACCCAAATTGGCTCTGGGCCAAAATCCTGGAAAATCTCCAGTCAGGCGTGAAAAGTGCTGGAATGGCCAGCCATCTTTAAAGAAGGGATTTGAACCCTGCTGGGCCCCGATGAATTCAGACTTGGATGTTTGTGGGCAATAACAGAAATGCATTTACCAAGAACCCCGGCCTGGCCTCGTTCCTCAGAATGAGCAAGGCACTACAAAAATGGATCTATAAGGAAATGCAATTGAGAAACAACCTTCAATTATTAATGACCCAATCCAGAGACTACGAAAGAATCAGGAAGCTATAAATATCAATTTGGTTCTAATTGTTTTCAGTGGCAACAATAAGATTATTAATACTTCTTTCCCATCTTCAGCCTCTTGAAAAATTGGATAACAAAATATCACAAGAATTTAATGGGTCTATCGCCCAGGTTAGTACGTTGGAATTAAGTAATTTCCATAATTCAGCAAGGAAGGAAACCTCTCCTGTTTGCGTATTGGATCAAGAGGATGAGTTGGTCATACATTACTGAGGAAAAGCAGCATGGCCTAGTGGATCGAGCACGGGCCTGAGAGTCAGAAGGACCTGGGTTCTAATCCTGACTCTGACAAATGTCTGCCATGTGACTTTGGGCAAGTCACTTTACTTCTTTGGGCCTCAGTTACCCCATCTTGTAAAATGGGGATTAAGTCTTTGATCCCCATGTGGGACAGGGACTATGTCCAACATGATTAGCTTAGAACAGTGCCTGGCATATAGTAAGTGCTTAAAAAATACAGTATTGTAAAAAACAAAAAAGAAATTGAGTGGTGGATGGCTCCACCCACTCCCAGCTTTCAGATTTGGGGAATTTGGTTTGGGTCTGTTTTTCCTATTGGGTCAGTAGTGAGGTCATCTTCAGAGAAATTCTGATTCGAGGAAACAAGAGGATTTGGTGGTTTGTCAACACCTCTGAGGAGTCATGGCCCTTATCTTCAGAACTAGGCCTTGAGTAACTACTAAAGAACAGAAACAAAGGAGAAACCATTTATGTATTATATAAATCAATTCGTTATATTAATGTCTGTCTCCCCCTCTAGACCGTAAGCTCGTTGTGGGCAGGGAGTGTATCGCACTCTCCTAAGTACTTAGTACAGTGCTCTGCACACAGTAAAGTGCACAATAAATGCCAGTGATTGATTGATTAATCAAGAAACAGTATGGCCTAGTGGAAAAAGAACGGCCTGAAAGTCAAAGGACCTGGGTTCTAATCCCAGATCTGCCTCTTCCTACGATGTGACCTGGAGCAAGTCAAGTAACTTCTCTGTACCTCAGTTTCCTCATCCGTAAAATGGAGATTAAATACCTGTTCCCCTTCCCTCTTAGACTATGAACCCATTTGTGGAACAGGAACTGTGTCCTACCTGATTATGTTGTATCTACTCCAGCACATAGTACTGTGTTTGTCACATTTACAGATACTTACAGTTATCATTATCATTCTTTTCTAACACTTTTTTCTTTAATGGAATTGGTTAAATGCTTACTATGTACTAAGTGTTGGGGTAGATGCAGGATAATCAGGTTGGACACAGTTCATGTCCCACATGGGGCTCACGGTCTTAATCCCCATTTTTACAGTTGAGGTAACTGAGGCCCAGGGAAGTGAAGTGCTTAGTACATGTGCTTAGTACAGTGCTCTGCACACAGTAAGCTCTCAGTAAATATGATTGAATGTAAGTGAAGTGACTTGCCTAAAGTCACATAACAGACAAGAGGCAGCGCTGAGGTTAGAACACACATCTTCTGATTCCTAGTCCCGTGCTCTATCCACTAAGCCATGCTATATCTCCCGTTTCCTGCAACCCTTCCAAGGTCACGGGATTTGGTGAAAATGTAGCATGGGAGGAATAAAGGGTGGGGACATCCTTGAAAGGATTAGAATCAGGACTGTGGGAAATCTCACAACCTCTGTTAGCAAATGCCTTAGGCATGACTTTAAAAAATCTGAGTAAATTAATAAATTGCAGTACAGCCTTCATTAGATGAGCTCATAGTCAAGGAATGAGCGACTCAATGTGATAATAGGAGTTTTTTGAGCCAGTTTTTGAGATTGAGTTTAGACGTCTTCTTCCTTAATTCAGAAAATATCAATGCCCCAGGGTCAGTTCCAAAGACTTCCAAAGTTGGTTCCTGAAAGGAAAAGCTCTTTGGTGTAGATGAAGATTTTGCTTAGGAAGACCTAAAATATATATGTCACTGCCCAGCTTCAGGTTGAGAAGTGTTCTTCAATCCATGGTTCTGGCACTGGCTTTGGTGTAGGAAAATAGTGGTTAATAACCACATTCCCAAATGGCGGGATGGTGGTTAGTCTGCCCAACAGCTATGCCCAACAACTCATCTGTCCAACAGCTCCCACCCGGAACCACTGCAGTTCCATTCCCATATCCAGTGGCAAGTGGGTCCCATTGAAGTTCTGAAAGAAATTCAACTGGTCCACTGACCAAACAGGTCGGGGTGAATGTTAAAAAATATCCTGCCGGCCAGATTTGTCCCACAGTGGATTTTGGACTTGTGGATCACAGAAACATCCTAGCCAGGAGCAATATGTTCGGCCGTGAAGCCAACGTTAACAGGGAGGGGAACAATTTTGGAGAAGGAGTAAAGTAATTCCTGTTTCTTTGAGTTGAGGCCTTTGAGATCCGGGACGCACTGGGGCTTCTTGGTCATAAATTGCTATGGTGACTGACAGTGAGGGACAGGATGGGAGGGAACTGGAACCGCAGATGTGTTTTCTTCCTTGCCTGCTCAGAGACTCAGGGCTTACGTGTCCAGAATTTAGATCACACATTGAAGATCCCCATATGTGAGTTGGTCACACACTACTGAGAATCTGACCCCCATTTCCATTTCCATTATAGCTTTCTTTTGATGGGGAAAATTAAAAAAAAAACTTTGTTCTCCTGCCCATTTGAAAGATGAAAGATATTTAAGGGAGAAAGAACTGCATTTTGTAAATTTGGATCATATTCAAAACTGGTGGCTTTATTTCACCTCCATAGAAGCGATATTTAGGATCATTTACTTCTATGAGAAAATCAAAAAGTGGTCCCGAACTATGTCAGGCTATACCCAAAGCACCAGTTAATTTCAGGAATAGATATTATCTGTCTTGCATTGTGTTGATCATAAAACCCCCAACTTTATACAGCATTTTCCTAGCAGCAGTCCAAAGATGAAAGAAGGAGAGGAATTGGAGGCTCTTACACATCCTGCATTAATTTGGAAATCTCTGCGAGATCCAGGGACACCTGGCAAGCTTCCTCTTTCCTAAAACTCTTAGTCCTTTTTCCACTGCTTTGATATGAAGAAAGAAACTCTGTTCTTACTGGTAAAAGTACCATCTGGTCTCTTTTCTTTCCTGTAAATTATGAGATAAGTTTGCATTTCATACCTTTCCAGAAATCTGTTTTGATTGTGGTCTGACCTCAGAATCATGAATTATGGGAAGGAAAGGCGGTCATCAGAATCACTCCTGGGTGCATTTATTGAAATCCTCTTCAGCTGTGTGGTGAAATTGATACTAGAGATGAAAAAGCACTTCTCTGTCTGGAATCGTCTTCCTTTCCGTGGCAGTAATGGTGATAGCTTATATTTGCTTAACATATTTCTCAAAAAATCTCAGTAGGCTTTTCCAAAATATCCAGATCTCTGAATGGAGAGGCGTGCACTTCATTTTACACCTGGGGAAACTGAGGCAAGAAAATGAGAGTTGCTCAAGGTCACTAGGGTGGCGGAACTAAGAGCTTGTTGATTTTTTTCCTCCAGTAGGCTTCTGTTTTGGTCACTAAGTTTGTAGTGAGCACCCTTAGGGAGTTTAGTGCTTGCTGTTGCTGGAAAGAGTAATGGCATTTCATGTTTTCAAATAATTCATATTTGAATAGGGAAAGCCAGGCATACAAGTAACATAAATATGAACATACAGAAATAGCAACTGTAAGAGAAGCTCTGTGGCTTAGTGGAAAAAGTACTGAGTTGCCTGGGCATCAGAGAACCTGGTTCCTAATTCTGGGTCTGCCACGTGCCTGCTGGGTATCCTTGGGCAAATCACTTAACTTCTCTGAGCCTCAATTTCTTCATCTGTAAAATGGGGATTACGTATCTATTCTTTCTGCCCCTTAAATTGTGTGCTGCCATGTGGGACAAGAACTGTGTCCAACCTGATAAGTTGATGTCTCCCTAAGCCCTAAATGCAATGCTTGGGACCTAGTTAAGTACATAATAAAAATTATTATTGTTATTATTATTACAAGAATGAGTTGAGGGGGATAGTAGGTATTAGACAGGCTAAAGCAGGGGAAAGTTCCCTAAAGATTTAAGGCTCTTTTTTTAAAATTGCATTTGTTAAGCACTTTGTGCTAAGCACTGTACTAAATGCTGGGATAGATAAAAGATAATCAGGTTGGTCACAGCCCAGGTCCCATATGGGGCTGAAAGTTTTAAGCCCGATTTTACAGCTGAGGTATGAGGTGACAAGACCCAGAGAAGTTAAATGACTTATCCAAGATCACACAGTAGAGAAGTGGTGGAGTCGGGATTAGAACCCAGGTCTTCTGATTCCCAGACCCATGTTCTTTCCTCTGGGCTGTGCTGCTTCAAAATAACTGTAGTATTTGTTAATGGTGGTGGTTGATAAGTGTTGAGTGATCAGGTATGGTCAGCAGGAGAAGGAAGACTGCCCACTGCTGAAATGGAATGCCTTCTTCCATCAGATCTTACTTTGGATTTATGGGGTAAGGATTATTATTATTATTTGTTAATAATAGTAATAATGGCATTGTTAAGCACTTACTATGTGCCAACCACTGTTCTAAGTGCAAAAGCACTGAATATGTGCCAGGCACTGTCCTAAGCACTGGGATGGATACAGGCAAATCAGGTTGGACGGAGTCTCTTGTCCCACAAGGAGGTCACAGTCTTAATCCCCATTTTACAGATGAGGTACCTGAGGCACAGAGAAGTTAAGTGATTTGTCCAAGGTGACACAGCAAACAAGTGGCGGAGCCAGGATTATCAGATTGAAGGAAAAAATTTTGAATGCTGCTCTCCTGAGCTCCATATCCTTCCCCAAATCTCCATTTTAGGCCAGGTAATGTAGCCTTCAGCAAAGGTCAGTCTCTTGGAAAAAGAAAAAAAGCAGCAGCAAACTCTTGTTTTGGAATCTGGAAGTACTTAGGTTGAAAAAAGCTTTCATTATTATTTATTAATTGTCGAAGGAAAGAAAAAATAGGATTTCCAGGAAAGGGATAAAAGTTCAATATGATAAACTTCTGAAAAGCAATAAAAGGCCAGGGAGCTCAGAAAAATAAAGGGCAGAGAGAGTAAAAGAGATGATTAATCAAAGTGGCGAGTATATTACCAAAGGCGAGGTATAGCGGCTGTATTTCATCCTGATTAAGATCCTGGGGGATGGTATTCTGTATAGATGATCTAGCTTGATCAGCCCTTGAGTGCAGAAGAAGGGAGAAAAAGAAATGAAAGTGTGAGGGGATTTAGAGTCCAGAGGATACCGCCTCCTGACACAAAGGGAGCTGGAAAACCAATGAGATTTAAAGAGCGGGAAGGAAAGAAAGGGGACACCAACCTGCCATGGTTCTTAAACAAAGACAGCAGGAGCATGTGAGGAGACTGTGAGCCCACTGTTGGGTAGGGACTGTCTCTATATGTTGCCAACTTGTACTTCCCAAGCGCTTAGTATAGTGCTCTGCACACAGTAAGCGCTCAATAAATACGATTGAATGAATGAATGAAGCAGAGTGGCCTAATGGGTAGAGCACAGGCCCTGGGAGTCAGAAGGACCTAGGGTATAATGCCGGCTCCATCCTTTGTCTGCTGTGTGACCTTGGGCAAGTCACTTCATTTCTCTGGGCTTCAGTTGCCTCATCTGTAAAAAGAGGATTAATAATAATAATAATGTTGGTATTTGTTAAGCGCTCACTATGTGCCAAGCACTGGGATAGATACAAGGTAATCAGGTTGTCCCACGTGGGGCTCACAGTCTTCGTCCCCATTTTACAGATGAGGTAACTGAGGCACAGAGAAGTTAAGTGACTTGCCCAAAGTCACACAGCTGACAAGCGGTAGTGCTGGGATTGGAACCCATGACCTCTGACTCCCAAGCCTGTGCTCTTGGCACTAAGCCATAAGCCACGCTGCTTCTCGAATAAGACGGCGAGCCCTAGGTGGGACCTGGACTGCACCAACCAGATTAGCTTGTAATTTACCCCAGTGCTTAACAAATACCACTAAAAAAAGAAAAAGAAGAAGACAGCACATTTGTTCCAGTAAAGCACTAGCAGGATCCAGGCAGAATCCTCTTTTGGTTCCTGATTCTGACTGCTTGCCATTGTTTAGGGCATGGGTGGGAAAGGTAATAAAGGGCAATCAATTCTCAGTCTACAGACAGAATCTTTAATTTGATCCTGGCTTCCAAGCCCAGTAAGTTCAGATGTCAGAACAGTTTATATTTAGGTAGCTATTGGTGTTTGAGGAGCATTGAGCACTTTTGCCTGTGGGACCCTTTTTTTAAAAGCAGCCCGGCTTCACCTGATGATATATCCCTGGCTCTTCCAGAAAATCACTTTACCTATCCTTTGCCTCTCTGACCACATTTTTATGCTTTAAAGCAGCAGTGGGCTGCTTTTTGTCTGCTGCCAGAACACTGAGCGTGGAGGCTTTTTGGTCAAGGTCCTTTTGAATTGCAGTTTTACTTGACTCCCCCTGCCCCCTCCCCCTTTCAGACAGATTATGGTTTTTCAAAGTTCAGTATTTTCCAGCAGCCATCAGCACTTTATTTGTTTTTGCTGCAAAATACAGTGTTACCCAAGTGATCTGGATAACAATAAAATCAAAAGCCGTAATTTGAACCTCTGTTTAGGGACTGTTTTTATCATCTGACATTTAGGAATAACGATTGTAGAAATATACTGGCATCTTAAACATCAAGAACTAAATCAATCATCGGATTTTCACTGTAGGGCAGTTTGCCAAGGAAGACCAAGAAAGAAATAAGTCCTATGATTTAGTTCAGTCAATAAAGCGCAGTAGTCGACATCATTCTACTACTGAAAGGCAATCAAATAATGAACAATCAGCTGCTATGGAGGGTTTATAAAGAGCAAATCGTACCAGGAAAACTTGATTACTTTTCTGGATGGAACTTTAGAGCTGCAGATGAAAGAACACCATTAATGTGGTATAATTAAAGGGGAGTTCAGAGAAAAGCAGCAGAAAGATCATTAAGGGAATTAGAGATTCAAGAGAAAACGTGGAATGATGGATTTGATGCATCTTGGCTACCTGGCAAGCCATTCAGAAGGTGAAATTAGCAAGGAAGTTACCAGTGTGATAGAGGGCACCATATGGAGGAAAGAATACTGCTCTCCATTTCCATTAGGATAAAAGACTAGGTAACACCGGTAATCACATGGTCTCATCAGTAAGGCACTTTTTTCCTGGATTCTGGGTGTCTGTTCTCTGTATCTTTTCCTGTGGAAAAGGCCTTTTCCAAGAAAAGCCCAAGAAAATGCTGACTTCTGAGCCCTGTTTTTTATTGACCACAGGCCAGCACTTCTGACTGTCCTTAGCTTGATGGACATAACCAATTCTTTGGGTGGCAAAAGCCCAGAAATTGGTGTTTAACGGATGCTTTTTACCTTCCCCATTTATATGCTATTGTGAGCATTCATGAGTAGTTTGGCAGGCACTTGTAGTTAAATAGTACCTGAGGTATTTGAAACAGTAGAATTCTCCTGATTCCACCTCCATGCACTTACTTGTCTAATGGAACAGATGTTCATTCTGTTTCACTTAAAGCCGATGACTCTGATAGTGTATGCACATGTTGGAAAAACTGGTCAGGATGTATTCATTTTAGTTCAAGGTCTGGGGTTGAAGGTAGACTAATTTAAGGTCAAGGCATACCAGCAATCTTAAGCACCAAAATAGTACTTTGATGAATATACAGGATTTCCTCACCAACCCCAATCCCAAAGCAATAGAGAGTAGAAAGAAATGATTATGGACAATGCATTCTATGTTCTGAAAGTACACCTGCTGGCGGGCTTCGTTGATTAAGCTCCCCTCTTCTCTCCCCATTATATCTCTTCCCCATCTTTTGGGGGATGATATTTAAGTGCTTACTATGTGCTGTTCTAAATGCTGGAATAGATCAGGTTGGACCCAATCCATGTTCCGCATGAGGCTCACAGTCTTAATCCCCATTTTACAGATGAGGTAACTGAGGCCCAGAGAAGTGAAGTGCTCAAGGTTACATCGCAGACACGTGGCGGAGCCGGAATTAAAACCCAGGTCCTTCTGACTCCCAGGCGCACTGCTTCGTTTGGGCGATTAACAAATACTGTAATCATTATTATTATTATTATTTATTATTAATCGATTGGCACACTGGTACTCACTTGTGCCTGACATTCTGTGCAGGAAAACCATAGAAAAATGAGGAAGCATAGAAAGTTTTAAAATATTAAAATATAAATTGAGAGCACATCAAGCAGTTTTGCGGCCTCTTGCTGGCCGGGCCTTTTTTTTTTTGAAAGCATGAAAGCTGTTTCTCAGATACAGTGTTCCCCACACGATGAGGGAATTGTGGTAATGAGGTAATTGTGGTGCAGAAACCCAGAAAACTGGATCCTCTCTAGCTCCATACAAAATGAAAAAAAAAAATATTTATTCTTTTGATTGTACAATATCAACAGAAAAACATGACTCTTTTTTATTTTTATTTTTCCAGTCGGGGGCATGGTCCTCTTAAACAGAAAAATGCAAGAAAGCATTGTTGAACAAAATTTTCCAAACCCTTGGCCTCTTGAATTTGATGTTTATTCCATATACACATATGCCTATGCTCTTAACTGATTCTTTTAGTGGCAAACACCTGCTTATCCAAACACCCAGGAAATGATAATTAGCATTGTAATACTAATAATTGTATTTATTATGCACTTTCTATGTGCCAAGCACTGTATTAAGTCCTGGGATAAATACAGTGCAGTTAGATTGGACACAACCCACACAACCATCCCATTCTGGACTCAGGCAGGAGAATGGGCATTTAATCCCCGCTCTTACAGATAAATCCTCATTTTAATTTAGGCTCCCAGTTTTGGTGTTAAACCAGCCAAAAGAGAGTGGTGCTTACACTTCCATGAAGTCTTAGTTTTCGTTCATTTTTTTTTAAGGCTCCCCAGGAGGCTTTCCCTGAAAGGAAATTGTCCTGCAGAGATACTGTTGTAGATGAAAATGATTTGAAACATTTCTTAGCAAGTGTGTTATTCCTGGGCTACTCTGATTTCATTCATCATTTGGCATTTTGTCTAAAATTCTATTGCTATAAGTTGAAGTCAAGAACTCTTAATATCCCTGTGATTTGTGGTAATTGAGAAGCAGCACAGAGTAGCGGATAGAACACAAGGCTAAGAGGCAGAAGGTCTGGGTTCTAATTCCCGCTCTGCCACTTGTCTGCTGTGTGACCTAGGGTAAGTCACTTCACTTCTCTGTGTCTATTACCTCATCTATAAAATGGGAATTGAGACTGGGAGTCCCATGTGGGACAGGGACTGTGTCCAACCTGATTTGATTGTATCTACCTCAGTGTTTAGTTCAGTGCCTGGCAAAGAGTAAGCACTTAACAAATACCACAATTATCATTATTAATATTATTATTATTATTAAAGCTAGATGTTTATGTTGTTGTCTTTGCACATTTATAATTAAACTGCAAGCAGAGGGATGGCAGTATAGGCACACTTTTCATTTCTAAATTAATAAAGTGGCATAAAGAACTTTATGCCACACTGTACTTCCCAAACACTTGGTACAGTGCTCTTCATCATCATCATCATCATCATCAATCGTATTTATTGAGCGCTTACTATGTGCAGAGCACTGTACTAAGCGCTTGGGAAGTACAAGTTGGCAACATACAGAGCATGATATATAGAGCAACATATAGTGCAGATATACATATCTGCACACAGTAAGCGCTCAATAAATACGATTGAATTAATGAATAATGAATGAAAGTAATGAAAGGAAGGTGTGATCATATAAACAGTGTTAAAAGGGTAAAATTTCAAAGAAATGAGAAGAGAAATTTTTTCGTAAATCCATTTGAGAATGTACTGAGGTTGTGATGTCTGGAAGGAGCTGAAGTCTTAATGTATCTTTCCTGTGAATGTTTAACTACTAGTGCACATGTGAGAAAGATATGAGGACATCCACATTGGCCTTTGTTTTAACACTGACAGCTAAGTGACTAAGTAGAGCTACAAAGGCTGTTCCAGTTTTTGGATTTAAGGTTTTATTACATTGAAGTGCCAGTTTTATTAACTAAAATGTCAGCCGTTACTTCTGATAATAGCTACTGCCTCAGTAGAGTCATGTTGCCAACCTTAATTGGATATAATGAAAAGAATAAAGGGGAAAATACTGTATCTTTGTTCTGTAACAAAGCAAAACATTGACAATATTCCCAGATCACTTTTTCTGGGCAGATGACAAATGAATTTTCACAACTTTGTTTATGATGGGCAGATTTTCTGTTTCTCACAGTGAGTTTGCCAAGCCAGAAATTTAGGCTATATATGCCTAATGATCCAAGATAAGTGATTTTGAAACGGGAGCCTATTTTACACCTTGCCTTTTACGTAGCCTCCTCCTGCCCACTCTTCTTAATTATCATTGATTGGTTCTGGGTAGAAACGGCATTGGCTAGTGGAAAAAGCACGGGTCTGGGATTCAGAGAGCCTGCGTTCTTATCCCATCTCCACCACATGTCTGCTCTGTGACCTTAGGCAAGAATGTAACTTCTCTGGGCTTGAATCAATCAATTGGATTTACTGAGCACTTACTGTGTGCAGAGCACTGTACTAAGCATTTGGGAGAGTACAATATAACAATATAATACAACAGTATAACAATGCAATACAATACAGTACAACAATATAACAATACAATATAACAGTATAATAGAGTTGGTAGGCACATTCCCTGCCCAGAATGAGCTTACAGACTAGAGGGCTGAGTTTAGAGGACAGTTACCTCATCTGTAAAATGGGGATTAAATCCTCTTTATCTGTGGTATTTAAGAGCTTCCTATGTGCCAGACAATGTACTAAGTGCTGGGGTAGATAAAAAGCTAATCAGATTGGACTGTGAGCCCCATGTGGGACAGGAACTTTGTCATCTATCTACTCCAGCACTTAGGACAGTATTTGACACATAGTACACACTTAATAGTGGGACAGGAACTTTGTCATCTATCTACTCCAACGCTTAGAACAGTATTTGACACATAGTATGCACTTAATAAAAACCTTAAAAATGGTATTTTAATCAATCAGTAGTTTTTATTGAGGACCTGTCATGTACAGAATCCTATGTTAAGTGCTTGAGAAAGCACGATAGATTTACGAGATATGATCCCTGACCTCGGGGATCTTACAGTTTTACAGGGGTAACAAAATTATTTACAGATATAGCAGTGGGAGGGAAAAAATGGATATGCAGATGAGTAAGCATTTAAGTAGAAGAATGCATTGATAAGGTCATGTCTCCTCCAAGAGGCCTTCCCCAATTAAGTCCTTTTTTCCCCCCACTCTCTCTCCTTTCTGTGTCCTCTATGTGCTTGGATCTGTGACCTTTGGATATCTGATATTTGCCCAACCCCACAACACTTATTAGCATACCTTTCAGTTATATATAATAAATTATTGATATTAATGTCTGTCTCCTCCTCTAGACCATAAGCTCGTGATGCACGTGGAACCTGTCCACTGATTCTATTGTATTGGACTCTCCTAAGCGCTTAGTACGGGGCTGTGCACATAGTAAGTGCCCAGGAAATACTACTAATTGATTGAGACAGTGGAGAGCAAGAAAGAATCATAGCATTACTGTCCCACAAGGAGCTTTGAGAAATCATCTAGTGCCAGAGAGAACCTGAACTCCTCTAAACACTGCAATCAAGTTTCTCCAAACTATAGTCAGGTTTTATCCTAATTTTCCAGACCTCCAGGGAAGAGTAAAGAAGCAGTGTGGTTTAATGGCTAGATCACGGATCTGGGAGTGTGAATGACCTGGGTTCCAATCCTGACTCCGCCACTTGTCTGCTGTGTGATCTTGGGCAAGTCACTTCACTTCTCTGTGCCTCATCTGTAAAATGGGGATTAACACTGTGAACCCCATGTGGGTCGTGGACTGTGTCCAATCTAATTAACTTTGATCTACCCCAGGGTTTAATACAATGCCTGGCATGTAGTAAGTGCTTAACAAATGCCATAAAAAAAGGATTCTTTAAACCTTTACTTTCTGGTGTTTCTTTTTGTTAGGAAGTTCTTCCTGATTTTAATCTTTTTGCTGAAAGGTATGGATGTTTAATTTCATTCATTTAATCATATTTATTGAGCGCTTACTGTGTGCAGAGCAGTGCACTAAGCGCTTAATTTGGTGCAGACTAGTTGGTTAGCAAATTCATGACGTTGTAAAACTCCGCAGCTGACCCAGCTGCTCTGTGTGTGTGTGTGTGTGTGTGTGTGTGTGTGTGTGTGTGTGTACAGTGCTCTGCACACAGTAAATGCTCAATAAATAGGATTGAGTGAATGAATGAATGAATTTGTGTGTTTGTATATCAGTGGTGGGCAGAATAGTTGGGAATTGGTAGCTTTCAGATTGTAGCAGAGAGATAGGGTGGGATGTAAGTGGGAACATAGAGAATATGTTCTGAATCTCCAAATTTATAGCAGCATGGCTTAGTGAAAAGAGCATGTGCTTGGGAGTCAGAGCACCTGAGTTCTAATCCCAGCTCCGCCACTTGTCTGCTGTGTGTCCTTGGTCAAGTCGCAACTTCTCTGCCTCGGTTACCTCATCTGTAAAATGGGGGTAAAGACTGTGAGCCCCACATGGGACAAACCTCATTATCTTGTATCTATCCCAGTGCTTAGAACAGTGCTTGGCATATAGTAAGTATAGTAGTTTTATTATTAAAACCTTAAAGACACTCAAGTAAAAATCATTTAGGAAAAACTGTAAAGGTCTGTGCGAATACTGTACTAGGGTCCCCTGCTGTGGCGGGTGAAGTAAGGTTGAAGTGGAGCTGATTTCTTGGCTCTCCAAGTTTTTATCTCATTTCCCTTCCAGCCTGAACTGGTGTTGAGACCTTAGCCATTGTTGGAGGATGTCTAATTGTGAACTGCAGCTTTCCTTTGAATCAGATAGGGGGTTTTTTGTTTGTTTTCTGAGTCTGGCAGCAATTAGGCAAGAGAGAGAAAGTCTTGCAGTGATACCCTGGGAAATTACACCTGAGGATTCTGGCAGGGCTGCAACTCTACCTATTTCATTTGACCTCAGTAAATATGCAGTTTGTCCAGGGTCATTTTTGAAACACCAACCCTGTTCAAGGTGAACAGCCTCCTCTGATTTGGGTGAGAAGGGACATACTCTCTCGTTTAGCACATTCTCTCAGAATTTTGCTCATTTGCCTTCCAGAAGCCATTTTGGGGCATCTCGTTAAATTCAGTAGTTTTTCTTGTCATTTTTAGCCCATGTTTTCCCCCTCCTTGTCCTTCATGCCTTCCAGCCATTGCTTCTCTACCTGCACGGCCTTTCCACACTCCCATTTTTCCCTTTTGGGCCCTACAGATAATTGAGCTTGTGCTTCTTTTCCCTTTAAACCATCCCCTCTAATCCCAACTCAGTTCCTCCTCAACAATTACATATGCTGGCCCTGTCAGCTCATTGTGGGCAGGGAACGTGTCTATGAACTCTGATATCATGCTATCCCAGGCGCTCAGTACAGTGGTCTGCATACAGATTGATTGATTCAAGAACTGCCCCCATAACCACTCTCCAACTTTCCAATTCCAGTTTAGAAAAGACAGGGCACGGAAATGAACAGTTTAATATTTTTCTCTCTCTTACATTGGGGCATAGCTCCCAAAAGGATCCTTGTTTCCAAAAGCCTAAAAGGCCAAAGAAATCATCCATGGAGTGTACCTCAGCCTTCTTGACCCTAACTTGTTCAATGGTGCTTTTCATTCATTCATTGTCGTATTTATTGAGCACTCACTGTGTGCGGAGCACTGTACTAAGCACTTGGAAAGAACAGTTCAGCAGCAGAGACAATACCTATTCAACAATTCGTTCACAGTCTAGAAGATTCTTAACCTAAGAGTCTTAACCTAAGATTCTTGATCTTGAATGATTGATTTCCCACCAATATCGACATGTGTTTTAGTGTTAAGACCTCTACCCCCAATCTTCTCCATCCTGAACTGTTTGCCTAACTGATGAGAACAAACAGGAAAAAACAGGTTGAGAGAAATAGTTCCTTTTGGGTTTTAGTGATTTGTGGCATGGTAAGGGAGGAGGAGGGGGTAAGGGGGTTAGAGTTGAAGGAATCCAATTGAATTTAAATATTATTATGGTGATATTTATTAGATGTTTACTATACAGGTAATAATAATATTTGTGGTATTCGTTAAATACTTACTATGTGCCAAGTGCCGGGGTAGATACAAGATAATCAGTTTGGAGACGGTCCTTGTCCCACATGGGGCTCACAGTCTTAAACCCCATTTTACAGATGAGGTAACTGAGCACAGAGAAATAAAGTGACTTGCCCAAGGTCACACAGCAGACGTGTAGCAGAGCTGGGATTAGAACCCACGTTCTCTGACTCCCAGGCCCGTTGTGCTAGGGTAAATTATAAGATAATCAGATCTGGAACGGACCCTGTCCTTCAGAGGGCTCAGAGTCCAGGAGGGAGGGAGAGAGAGGGAGCATTTTACTGAGGAAGAAACAAGCCCAGAAAAGTTAAGCAACTTGCCCATGTTCACCTAAAAGGCCAGTAACAGAGTTGGGACTTGAATCCTGACATTCTGAACCCTATGTTCTGTCCAATACACCAGAGCCGATCCCTAGGCCTCGCCCTTGTGCCCCCTTTACCCACTTAATTTTGTGAGCCAAGGACAAGTGCCAAAAGTAATATCCATAAACCTTTTCGTAGTGCTGAGTACCATGCTTTACACAAAATAAATGCTCAACAAGCGCAATAAATAACAATAATAATAATTATGGTATTTGATAACCACTTGCTATGTTTCAGGCACTGTACTTGGCAGTGGGGCGGATACAAGTAAATCGGGTTGGACACAGTCCCTGTCCTAAGTCGGCTCACAGTCTCAGTCCCCATTTTACCGATGAGGTAACTGAGACACAGAGAAGTGAAATGACTTGCTCAAGGTCACACAGCAGACAAGTGGTGGAGCCAGCATTAGAACCCGATAGTGATGATAAGGAAAAGCCAGACCCTGAGTAGTATTTTTCTATTCTATAGCTTTTCAAACTAAAAACAATAAAAAAAACCCAGCCGCAGCAGCTAGGTAAGCAAGGCAGGTAGGCAGAGGGTGCTGACAGCTATTCATTTTTTGGTCAAGTTCCCTTTAAGCAAACCAACAATAAAAAAGATGAACTTGGAGTTATTTGGCAGTAGTCTTCTCCTGCAGCTCATATGCCTTGCCTATCCGTAGTGGGTCCTGCAAATGGTTATGTATTGGTAGGAAGGGCTAAGGTTAAAAATATTTTAGGGTTCAGGTTGGGTGACCGCACTTCAGTTGGAGTGTTCACCTCTACTGAGGAGATGCTGATTTATTGTCATTTAGCCCGCCTCCTCAGCCCCTTCCATCCTGCAATCAACCTCGGTAGCCACTCTCCTTCCAAGGGAATCAGCGATGTTCTTTTCCAATTTAATTTGGTTCCCTACTCCCATCTCCTGCCTGTAAGAGTGATTTAGTGAGAGCTCGAGGAGGGAAAGTGCAGTGCAAATGAAGAAGCTAGCCTTGGGTAGAAAATAAAGGTCAGTCTGTCTAAATGTCTTCAGCTCTGTGGGAGAGGTCACAAGGCCAATTGATTATTCACTGTTTCCCAGCAGAGCCAATGTTGTGCGAAAAAATGAAGACTGCAGCAGAAACCTGATATTCAGTCAGTCTGAATGAATTTACTAATGAAAGCCAAACTGGGAGGAGCAGTCGTTTTGCTGAACTCATTCATGTTTGAGCTGATGGAATCAATGCTTTGATTCTCCTAAACCATTGGGTGTTTTCCTATAGCCTCGGTATTATTTCACATTTAATGATTGCAAGAGATCGATGGGTTTGGTTTCTGGAACCAGCATGAAGAAATCCATATGTTCTCTGGAACGGATGACTTTTTACAGAACCAGTGGGGTTACATCTTAAAGCAGGTTTCTTTCTTTGAAACATGTTTATTTGAGACTTCAAAACCTCCTGTAAGGTGCTAAGACAAAGCCCTATTGTCCAGGGTATATTCACCTATCTGAGGCGTTTGTCAAAATGGGATTGAAACTTGGAACTTGACTCCAAACACAATCCGGAAATGACTTTCAGGGCAAGAACCATCTGGTATTTGACCTCACAAGGTGAAGACTTTCTGAACCTAAGAAAAGGAACCCTCCCTTAAATTGGGTGGGGGTATGGTGGGTGTAGGGGGTGTCCTGCCTTAATTGTCATTCCAAGCCAATTATTTATTAAGAAATCTAAAAAGCTTTCTTTTTCATCATTATCTGTACTTGGGTTCCTCCCCTCCTCCTCCCCCCCATTTTGTTCAGCTCAAATGTCTGCCTGTTTGTAGGAAAATAAAGGGTATTCAAGGGATTTTTGCATCTGCATCCCCCGATGAGCTAGCCCCTCCTGCAATAGCCCCATTGCAGTCATTTTGCAGCCTCATTTGTCAGTCACGTTGCTGAGCCGGACTCAAGTAAAATCAGGCCCATATGGCAGCAGCGTGGACAAGCGTGTAGCTGACAGACCATGTGTTCCCCGGCCCCATAGCAACTTGGCTGCGGTGCTGGAAATCTGTAGGCAAGACTTCCTGTCCCCTGGGTGGTCTGTCCAACAGAACCCACTGCAAGCCTTCTTGAAGTTCTTGAAGAATCAGGTTTTCCCCCCAGGCGATAGTTAGGAAAGAGCTTCATGAAATTCTCATGTGGAAGAGAGAACTGTGTTAAAGGACACACGTGTGCAGACACGTGCATGTGCACATATACGTATAAACAGTTGAACACGTACTCAGATGGGCACACATGCAAAAAATAAGGCCTTAAGATGAAGCAGCTGTAGCACAACAGCTAGCCCTATTGCCTTTTTCCTCTATAATGCGAAAGAGTAAGCGTTCTTATAAATCCTACTAATTTAGCCAAACATACAATCAATCAATCATATTTATTGAGCGCTTACTTTGTGCAGAGCACTATACTAAGCGCTTGGGAAGTACAAGTTAGCAACACATAGAGACAGTCCCTACCCAACAGTGGGCTCACAGTCTAAAAGGGGGAGACAGAGAACAAAACCAAACATACTAACAAAATAAAATAAATAGATATGTACAGGTAAAATAAATAAATAAATAAATAGAGTAATAAATATGTACAAACATATATAGATATATACAGGTGCTGTGGGGAAGGGAAGGAGGTAAGATGGGGAATGGAGAGGGGGACGAGGGGGAGAGGAAGGAAGGGGCTCAGTCTGGGAAGGCCTCCTGGAGGAGATGGAAGGTCTTTTAGGTAGGTAATAGGGAACATTAATTTTTACTGATTTTAAGGAACACGAGCCTGAGGATCAGTATTTTTTAGTGATCTCAAAAAAACCCCGCTATGATCCTTTTGATTTCCTCCCTTAACAATGAGAATGCATTTTTGTGTTCCCAAAAAGGCTTCTGTGGAATAGTAACTAAGAGCCACATATTTCGCAGGCCTGTGAATACACGCACTTTTAAAACTTGCAGGTCATCGACTGGTAAAGGAAAGACTTTCGCTTCATTCAGAGGATTATCATTATTTTCTATTTTCTGGTCAGTGGAAGGCCCATGGCACAGTGTTGATTTTAAATTGTATCCTTAATTGTCCTACTTTCTTAATGTTTTATGTATTTGCCAAATATCTGATCAGCTATATTAATCCTTGACACCTTGGAAGGTAAGGCAACTTTACATCATCATTTTATCTACAGAGCCTCAAAGCAACTAAACTAAAATGAGAGCCAGGATTAAACTAGAATTAGAATTCTGAGTCCCTCAGGACCCAACATTAGTGTAATAATGCTTCTTGAATCACCATGGCCTAGTGGAAAAAGCACATACCTGGGTGTCAGAGGATCTGGGTTCTAATCCCTGCTCCACTACTTCTCTGCTGTGTGACCTTAGGGAAGATACTTCTCTGTGCCTCAGTTCCCTCATCTGCAAAATGAGGGTTCAATACCTGTCCTCCCTTCTACTGAGACTATGAGTCCCATGTGGGACATGATTATCTTGACTCTATCCCAATCCTTAGTATAGTGCTCATGACATAGTAAGCACATAACAAAAGCCATTATTATGATTACCATCATAATCATCATTGTCATATGGCAATGGTGTGGGTGGGGATGGCAAAATCCAGCCAGCCAAAGTATTGAATCCAGCCTGTGGGTCAGACCCATAATGAATCCTCTCTGTCTATGAGCTAATAATTAATGATAACTGTGGCTTGTTCAGTGCTTATTTGTGCCAGGTACTGTTTTAAGTGCCGGGGTAGATAGAAGTTAATCAGGTTGGACACAGTCCCCTTCCCATGTGGAGCTCACACTTTTAATCCCCATTTTACAGCTTAGGTAACTGAAGTCTGGAGAAGTGAAGTGACTTGTCCGAGGTCACATGGCAGATAAGTGGCGGAGCCAGGACTAGAACCCAGGTTCATTCATTCATTCATTCGATCGTATTTATTGAGCACTTACTGTGTTCAGAGCACTGTACTAAGCGCTTGGGAAGTACAAGTCGGCAACATATAGAGACGGTCCCTACCCAACAGCTGGCTCACAGTCTAGAAGGGGGAGACAGACAACAAAACAAAACATGTAGACAGGTGCCAAAATCGTCAGAACAAATAGAATTATAGCTGTATGCACATCTTTAACAAAATAAATAGAATAGTAAATATGTACAAGCAAGATAGAGTAATAAATCTGTACAAATATATACAAGTGCTCTGGGGAGGGGAAGGAGGTAGGGTCGGGGGGGATGGGGAGAAGGAGAGGAAAAAGGGGGCTCAGTCTGGGAAGGCCTCTTGGAGGAGGTGAGCTCTCAGTAGGGCTTTGAAGGGAGCAAGAGAGCAAGCTTGGAAAAATATGGAACGCTTCACGAATTCACTTCCGAGCCCATGTGCTTGGAAGGCTAGGAGGCCTTCCCAGACTGAGCCCCCTTCTTCCTCTCCCCCTCCTCCTCCTCTCCATCCCCCCCCGCCCTACCTCCTTCCCTTCCCCACAGCACCTGTATATATGTTTGTACATATTTATTACTCTATTTATTTTACTTGTACATATTTATTCTATTTATTTTATTCTGTTAATATGTTTTGTTGCACTTGGTTTTGGTTTTTGTTTTTTTGTTTTTGTTTTTGTTTTTTTGTTTTTGTTAAGCACTTACTGTGTGTCAAGCATTGTTCTGAGCTTCTGGGGTAAATGCAAGCTAATCAGTTTTGGACACAGTCCCCTGTCCCACATGGGGTTCACAGTCTAAGTAACACGGAGAACAGGTATTTAATCCCCATTTACAGATGAGGAAACTGAGGCCCGGAAAGGGGAAGTGACTTGCCCAAGGTCACAGCAGGCAATTTGTAGAACCAGGAGTAGAACCTAGGTCCTCTGGCTCTTGGGCCTATGCTCTTTCTAGTATGTCATGCTTCTTCCTAATTGACATCCCCTCACATTTTACAGACTTGAAAAGCAGGGCAAGCAGTGTTTCAGCATATTTGCTGGTGCATCACTGGGGGTAGATCAAGTCCCCAAGGAAGAAAATTCAAAAGAAGCAAGAAAGCAAGGATTTTGGTGAATATTGGGAAAATTTGGTATGTGACTAAGCAAATCCTCAAGTTTACCTTGGATTCTGGGTCTCTACCAGGTGATCTTGAGAAGTGCCCGAAGTATAATTAGGGATTGAACTTACTCTGGCAGGAGCCATAGGAGAGCAAAGCTCGGCCCAGAAAGGTCATTTCTTGATTCCCCTTGCTTTCAGAGTATCTTCTGGGAAGCATTCATTCAATTGTATTGATTGAGCACTTACTTTGTACAGAGCACTATACTAAACCCTTGGGAAGTACAAGTCGGCAACATATAGAGACCCAACGGGACCACAGTCTAGAAGCAGCATGGCATGGTGGATAGAGCACGCGTCTGAGGGTCAGAAGGTCATGGGTTCTAATCCCAGCTCTGCCACTTGTCTGCTCTGTGGCCATGGGGAAGTTACTTCAATTTTCTGAGCCTCAGTTTCCTCAGCTGTATAATGGAGATTGAGACTATGAGCCCCATATGGGACAGGGACTTTGTCCAGCCCAACTTGCTTGTATCCTCCCCAGCACTTAGTACAGTGCCTGGCACATAGTAAGTGCTTAACAAAACCCACAGTTACTATTATTACTATTAACAAGTGAGAAGCAGCATGGCCTAGTGGAAAAAGCACAGGCCTAGAATTCAGAGGACCTTCCTCCTAAACCCAGTTCTGCCGCTTGTCTACTGTGTGACCTTGGGCAAGTCACTTCACTTCACAACCTCAGTTCCCTCCTCTGCACAATGGGAATTCAATCCCTGTACTCTGTCCTATTTAGATTGGGAACACGATGTGGGACCTGATTATCTTGTATCTACCCCAGCCCTTAGTGCAGTGCTTGGCACATAGTAAGTGCTTAAGAAATACCACAACCGTTATTATTAGGTGACCATCCTAAATGTCTGAAAGTACTCAGCAATCACTGCATGTTTGAAGTGCTTCCAGAAAGAGTCCCACCATTTCAAAAGCAATTCACTGATCATTTTCTTGGCCCACCTCAGGGCCAGAGACGAAGCAGCTTCTAGAGCCTTTCCTTTGCTGAGACTTACCCGGCGCAGCTCAGACCCTTGACATTGAAAGCGGCTTTTGGGAAAGGCGGCCACCGTGGTATCTAAAAGCTCCTTGAGGTCGTAGAGTGGGCTTAGCTGCTCAAGAGCAGAACACACTCCCAAGGTCAGTGCTTCCACTTTGGGAGAGAAGAGTCATTTGGAATTTGAACAGCCACAGGAAAAGATAAATTTGCAGGTTGTAGAGAAAGAGGCCATCTGAACACACTTTGTTCACCGTGGCCTGGCGAGATATGGTATTGGAGCAGAGGTTGATGATTTTTCCCACTGAACCTCAGAGCACATGAAGATGTGCAATATTTATTAGCTAATCTATAGCAAGACTCTTAATCCATTCAGAAACGGAAACAGCTATAGCATCCTGAGCTTTTTAAGATTGCTGTTTAAGCCTCTGTGCAACTGAAATGAATGTGTCTGTTTAGTGTTTTGTATTGTCCTCTCCCAACTCTTAGTACAGTGTTCTGCACAGAGAAAGCCCTCAATAAATGCGATTGAATGAATGAGACCACATCCCAGAACTCTTGTGGTCCCAAAGCTTAATTCAAGAAGGGGCAGGGGAGGGATCTAGCGAAAGGAGATGTTATGTGCCAATTTCGGATGACAGCAGCATCATTAGTTTAGTTTGATTTGGTTTCACAATTTGGCACTTCATTTTCTGGTATGTGTAAGAGTTTAAATTAGGGCTTTGTCATTGCTCAAATAGCATTTCACAGTCAGTCTGTATAGATAAACTTTTAGTCAAAATCTGCCTTGGCATTTTGATTTGATGAGAGGTGATCCATTGTCAAGAAAATCATGCTTGTTAATTTAGGGGTTTACCATTTCCAATGATTAACAAGTAAACTAGATTGGAAAGATGGTTCACAGGACTGAGGCTAATCATCTCCTTGGAATTTTCCGGGATAATTTTTTGGAGACCACTTGATTGGGATTTTATTGATGTATTTTAACACCTAATCTAAGTGACAACAGTTAAATACTGTGGCAGCACAGAGGCTCTGTGCCCTTAAGAGAAAGCTTGCTCTCATAGGAGGGGATCCAATTGGTGCCAGCTGGCATTTCCGAGGTCTGTGGAGCAAGAAGAGCTGTCTGCCAAGCAGGGAAGACCAAGAGGACAAGGAACTCCAAGCCAAGTTCACAGAGAGTGAGAAGCCTTAGCCACAAGGAGAACTGGGTTTTAGTCTCAGCCTTGCCACAGATCAGCTGCAAGACAGTGGAAGAGTCTCAGAACCTCACTGCCCTCATCTCTCAAAGGGGCACGGTTGTCCCTACCCTTCCTTAGGTAGGAGTTCTGGGAGGACAAAATGGAATTAGTGATAATTAATAAGCTTGGGAAACTAAAAGTTTTTGGAAAATTCAAGTTCAATGAATCAATCAATCATATTTATTGAGCGCTTACTGTGTGCAGAGCACTGCACTGAGCACTTGGGAGAGTACCCTATAACAATATAGCACAATTAGTAGGCCAGTACTCCTGACTATTATTGAGGGCCTACTGTGGCTAGAACTCCTGCCCTAAGTGCTTCTGGGGAGTGGATAAAATAAAGGAGGCAGCCTAGCAAGGAACTTACAAGTAACTGGAGGTGGCAAACAGACAAATTCCCAAACATAAAGTGGGTAAGAGACTAAATACAATGGGCAAAAGGGGATAAGGTAAATGAATAGCTAATAAACAGATAAGCTTACTGTGGGCAGGGGTTGAGTCTGCCAGCTCTGTTGTATTGTACTTACCCAAGCACTTAGTACAGTGCTCTTCACACAGTAAGTGCTCAGTACTTGGTACCTAATGGTTCAGATGGCTGATAGTTAATGCCTCAATTCACAGTATTATTAGGAGAGCCATCCCCAGAATACCCAAGAAGGGCGGAGTCTGTTCTTTGCCCTAAGGCATCCCCTAGGTCAGGGAAGAGGGCAGAGGGGCTTAGAGGGGCAGGAGGAGCTGCCCAAGAGTTAAATAAATGCTCTTGCATTTCAATCAGTCAATGTAACACACTTACAAAGTACAAGGAGCTTAAAGTCAGTCAGTCAATTGTATTTATTGAGCACTTACTGTGTGCAGAGCACCATACTAAGCACTTGGGAGAGTACAATATAACAATGAATAGACACACATCTTGCCCACTACAAGCTTAGAGTCTACATATAGGGCATATAGTCCAAGAAGGGTCCTGGTCTTTGAGAACCGGAGTTCTCTATGTGTGTCTTTAACAAATAATTCAAAAACCCCAGCCTCTTAATGCAGCATACCTTAGATTTGTGTAAAATTTTTCTTATGTGCTCCATGTGCTCTCCTCACTCTGATCTATTGTTGGAGGTTAGGAGGGGCAGAGAATAGCTACATGTCATGGATAAAGAGGGGTCATATTAGCTTGCTAAGGTCCCCTAGGAAGAGATGGAGCCTAGATTAGAACCCAGGTGTCGACTCGCACTCCGAGGCACTATCCTCTAGACAGAACTTTCCACATTACAGCCATTACAGTGTTGAAGTTTCTGGTGACATTTCCACCTTCAACTTGGCTGAAGTTTGAGTCCTTCCTTCCACTCTATCACTCGGCAGTGCACTTACCCAGACAGCTTGTGTCGATAGTGTGCCCCTATGGCAATTGTTGGAGAGTTGTTGCACCTTCTAAGTGGCACAAGCCATTAGACTCAGGAAGCAACGCTGCTGGAGAAAGAAGGGGAGAAAAAAGGAGCCCAAATTTATTATTCCTCCTTGAGATGACAGAGCTTAGGAAATGCTTACCCCGGGCCCTTTGGGAAAATTCCCCATCACTTAACCCGAAGCTGCTCCTTGCAGGAGAAGTAGCATGGCCTATTGGAAAGAACAGAGGCCTAGTAGAGGAACGGAGTTGAAATCCCAGCTCTTCCACTTGCCTGCCGCGTGACCATGGCCAAGTCACAACTTCTCCATGCTTCAGTTTCTTCATCTGCAGAATGGGAAGCAAATGTCTGTTCTTCCTCCTACTTCGAGTGTGTGCCCATGTAGGGCAGGGACTGAGTATGTCCTGATTATTGTATTTCTACCCCAAAGCTTAGAACAGAACTTGGCCTATAAGTCAGTGTTTAACAAATAAAGCTAATATCATTATTATTATTATCATGACATTTTAATGGTATTTGCTAAGTGCTTACGTTGTGCGAGGTGCTACCAAGCGCTGGGGTAGAGAGGAGCAAATCAGTTTGGACACAGTCAGCGTTCCACGTGAGGCTCACAGTCTTAATCCCCCTTTTATAGATGAGGTAACTTAGGCACAGAGAAGTTAAGTGACTAGTCCAAGGTCACACAGCAGACAAGCAATGGAGCTGGGATTAGAGACCAGGTCAATCTGACTCCCAGGCCTGTGCTCTATCCACTAGGCGACGGTGCTTCTCTACTGTTATTTTCATTATTATTTTGTCAAATTATCGGAGGGGCTTGGTGGGACTCGTGTTCAGTTTGGGGAGTGTAAATTTCCAGTCTCAGATTTTGAGTTCCGAAACATGACTAGAAATAAATGTGAAATCAGTTAATTGGTGGCATTTATTGGCTACCTACTGAGTGTGAAATTCTCATTCTGAGTGCTTCAAAAAGTGCAGCAGAAGACACACTTTCCCTGCCCTTAAGGAGTTTGCATTCTAACAGAGGAGTTAGGATGATGAAAATGATTTAGAAATATTACGAGTAGGAGGATGTAGGAAAAAGCTAAACTCTCTTAAATGAAGTACCAGAGTAAGTAATTGAATATACAAATAAAAATTCCAATAAAAAAATACAATTGTTGAAGACAGGAGTTAAGTACCCAAATGGTTGATGGGAGTCAGGTGCTGTAAATCATTCAGGGAAGGCTTCCTGAAGGGGTGGGGATCTCAGGGGGGTTTGAAAGCTGGGGCGAGCTGTGGTCTAGTGATTTGTTGGGGGAGTGAGCTCCAGGCCAGGGAAGAGTGTGTGTGACAGGATAGAAGCAGGGGAATCCAAAATAGAGGTGTCTACTTTTTCATTTTGACCATGGAGTCGAAAAGGAGGTACAGATTATAGAGGGGACAAGGACTGGCAAGGGAGCTAAGACCTAATGGGCCAGAAACCCATCATTTTGGATCCTTTCAGCCCTGATTGTAAACTCTTGAGTCTTCTCCAGAGACCACCCCCATCACTCCCATATAGGAGGCACCCACGGTCCAAAGCAATGTACAATTAGAAAAGTACCTGGGGACGAACAGGTTCATTGTGGGCAGGGAACATGTTTTACCAACCCTGTTATATTGTATTCTCCTAAGTGCTTAATACAGTGCTGTGCACACAGGAAGCATTCAGTAAATGGGATTTGACAGATTCTGAGCCGGAATGTAGCAAGAAAGAGAGGTGAAATGTAGCATAGGAAAATCTGGAGAGAAAGCCTAAAAACCAGAGGAAAATGGGATGCAGAGGGATGCCAAGGAAAACGGGAAGCCATTGGAAGTTTTTGAGGAGTGGAAAGAGCACTTTAAGAAGATGATTAAGCAGCAACATATTATCTGGATTGTAGTGGGGAGTAGCTGGAAGCAGAAAGACCAGTAAGGAAGCTGATAACAGTAACAACATTTTGAAAATCCAGAGTCCTCCATTTTTAATGGGATATGTTAGGAGAGAGTTCAGATTTGAAAGAAATGCCGTTACAGTGTTTCCAGATACGTCTAGATAGAATGGATTTGCCTTTATGTTAAATTTACTGGGTATTTTGCAACATACCTCTGATTAAAAGTGATCTTTGTGTTCATTCCTTGGTAGTCTGATCACATGGATCACTCTAATTCTTGGTAAATGATAAAGAAACCAAAGAGGAGCTATTGTACTATCTTGACACTCAGGTGCCTTGAGATTTTGCTTGCCATGAGATTAAGAAGATGGAGTCTACTGCACACAGTGTTGTGTTGATTTTAATGTAGATAGCATTTAACACATAACTTGGTCACTAAATCTGTACTTGTTAGGGAAAATTGTCATATTGCAGGTACTGATGTGTAATATGTAGTAAAGCTTTCAGTACTGATTGGACGTTATTCCTCAGTGCTATTGTGTGATCTCTTCAGGTTCAGATGACTACTTTCTCTGTGGCAATCTTGGTGTTGATTTACCCCAATAAACTTCAAGACCCCTTTAGTAAAACTTGCTGGAGAGTAATCAAAATCTCTCCCCAACCCCTTTCCCTGTTTCCCTTTCATACTCTTTCCCTCTCTCTCTCTCTCTCCCCCCTTCCTCTCTCCCTCTCTGCCTTTTCCCTCCTTCCTTTCCTCCTTTTCTATATATAGAATTTTCTCATCTCGATTGATGACTTGTCTGTGAAGCTATAGTTGTCTCACTTCTTACATCATAACTCGCCAGTAGGAAGTGATGTTTTTATTTTGTTTGGAATCCACTCACCTAGTGCTAACCAGACAGAAAAGCACCAAATGCTAGTTGGCCTTGATTCTTCATATGACTTTGGTGAAAGGAATGTCAGATTAGTCACCATTTTTTGTGTGTCCCATAGAATTGTCCAATGGCTAAAGACAATTGAAAAATGCCTCTTGAAATAAAACACTCCCTGCCCTGGGGCCACTAAACTGATCTTTTTACTGTGCTAATGGACCAAAAGGCACTGTTCCATTTGAAGCTTAGTTCTTGTTAGGGTTATACCAGTTTGTTTATCTTTTGATTAGGAAAAGTGTTCATGTCAGCGCCTCCTTGGCTAGTCAAATCCTTAATCCTGGGGCTCTTGGGAAGAGAATTATGTGACAATTGAGTAAAAAGGAAGGATTGTTTCTCTTACTATGTCTCTTAGCTATCTCCTATATATAACTTTTGATTGAAAAAGTAAAAAATAAAATCCTTTCTGCCGCAGATAGTAACTGAGATTAGAATCACTTAGGTGGCTGATGTGCAGAAAACTTTCTTTAGATTGTGGTGTCGGTCTAACTTACAGAATTTAGGGTACAGGTAGGTTTTATTCATCCATTTTCATATTTATGCATTTTTAAAAGCAAATGGTTTTTGTAAAATCAAAATAAAGAAAAAAATAACCATTTTTCTAAGGCCCTTTGCAGTGTCTTTCCATTACATTCCACCACACTGGAATTAAGGTATTGCCTGAGAAACTAGAAGTGAAAGGAATTTACCCAAAAAACTAGGTGGTGTGTTAAAAACCAGAAGCCGTGAATTGCAGGGAAAACTAGCTCTGGAAAGTAGGGATGTGGAGCCATTTAGGAGCGGATCAGAAAATGGATTTGGGGCAATAAAAAGAAGAATGGCAGAGAAATCATCTAAAATAAGGGGAAACGTGTTTTGTAGTCTAAGATTTATATGTTAGCATTCTTTTATGAATTTGGTTTTAGAGGACTTCTTAACAATACCCAAATGAAGGCAAATTTCATTAAACATCTCAGTGTCTCTTGGCCAATAGGAGTGCTTCTAAGTTAAGATTCACAACACCAGTTTAAGTAGCTCTGTGTGATTGTCCCCGCTTTGCAGAGGAATAGGCACTGTGCTTTGAGCGGTGACTTGGATGGACTGATTTTGGCCAAGGTGCCCCAGTCAGTTATAGCAGAATTAGGATCCAACCGTCAGCTTTCTTAGACCCTGTTCAACCAAATATCGGTGGCCCACTGAGCCCCGCTGCCACCACAGGGAATCTTCCTCACCTTCAGGTGAATCACATTTATATTTCTCGTTCATTAATGTCAGGGTCCTTTCTCACAGGATTTGCAGTGGCCCAGTGCATCAATCAGCACAACCCATCCCCGCTGTCGTCACCATCTCCTCCTTCCAGTGGCAGTTCCAGCGGCAGTTCAAGTACAGGGCGCTGTGACTCCATTTCAGCCAGCACCACCACGACTCCTTCGGCAGCCCAAAGCCCATCAGGTATCAAATCCCGGTGTTTGGCCGTGGGGGTGGATTCTGCAGAGGGGAGGGAGGGATGTGCCCGGTTTGTTCCGAAGCTTGTGGATCTACTTACCCATTTGGAAGGTGGTTCTGGTTCTCCAGGTTTCCGTGTCCACAGATGCACATTCTGACCTCCGGAATTTG
Source organism: Tachyglossus aculeatus (assembly GCF_015852505.1). Taxonomy (NCBI): domain Eukaryota; kingdom Metazoa; phylum Chordata; class Mammalia; order Monotremata; family Tachyglossidae; genus Tachyglossus; species Tachyglossus aculeatus. Next base: position 76,447,954 of record NC_052086.1, read on the forward strand.
AAGGCAACGTGCCGGCTCGCTGATTCTTGCTTCCACCTTGGCCTAGTTGATTAAAAAATTGTTTTTTCAGCTTGCTGTTCCAAATCCTGCCCTCTTCATGAGAGACAAAAGTTTGAGATAGCGGGTTTTGTTCTTGAAATTTGGTCCTAGTCCTTAATCTTTAGCTTTTTTAGGGCCTACAGGAGGGAGAGTCTATGAAGTTGATCTGTTCAAGGCTTTTGGAAAAGAAATTTGTCACTCTGGATGGTTTTTTTTAATTGAATTTAAAAATGCCATATGTGATTTCATTTACAGCCTGTACATTCAGTTCTGCTAGAAAGCATGTTATTGCAATGCCCATTTTGGATAGACTGTGAAGGCAGAACTAGAGAAAATTCTTCCAACAATGCACATCTGTCCGGTTAAGGTGTGACCAATCGTTGTCTTCAGAATTGGTATCTTGCGGGTTTACACGGGGTCATATGGGCAGAACTACAGTTTGAGCCTTCCCTAATGCTGGGTTCCATTAGAGGGGAGCTGGGTTTACATTAGCAGAGAGCGATATGGACATGTTCATATGTTCATTCGTTCATTCTGTCAGATTTATTGAATGCTCACTGTGTGCAGAGCACAAGTTCCATTTTGATCCACCGTTAAATAAGGAGCCCTTTCGAGAGAGATTTGTTGAGAAGGCAGGAGATTTGGCATAATGGAGGGAAGTGAGAGGTGAAGTCTTAAGCTCCTGGTTTTGTGGGTTTGGGGCAACTCAAGCATGTCCTCTCAACATTCAGAAATCCAGCAATGTTGCTTCAGTCAGTCAGTCAATCGTATTTATTGAGTGCTTACTGTGTGCAGAGCACTGTACTAAGCGTTTGGGAGAATACAATATAACAGACACATTCTCTGCCTACAACGAGCTTAAAGTTTAGAGTGGGGGGGACAGACATTAATATAAATAAATAAATTACAGATATACACCTAAGTGCTGTGGAGCTGGGAGGGGGGGATGGATAAAGGGAGTAAGTCAAGGCGACGCAGAAGGGAGTGGGAGAAGAGGAAAGAAGGGTTTAGGGAAGGCCTCTTGAAGGAGATCCGCCTTCAATAAGGGTTTGAAGGCGGGGAGAGTATTTGTCGGATATGAAGAAGGAGGCTGTTCCAGGTCTGAGACAAGATGTGGGTGAGTTATTTCTGGATATATTCTTGTACAAAAAAGAAACACACAACAAAAAAACTTTTAGTTTTCAGTGTATCTCTTCTTTGATAAAGGGTTAACGTGGACTTGCTTTCATTTGTCCATTTCTTTGACTCGGTATATCTCCAGCCTGTCAGAGTCCCGCACATAACATTTATTCTGAGCATCCATTACCCTGATCTCCTATTGACATTCATTCACAAGCCTGAGAGAGCTGCTGGGAATTGAATTGAGGGGCCAAGCAGGAAGGTCATATTGAAGCCACTTCACTTAGACATCCTTCCATTCAGCACCTGCTCCCTTCTGACCCAGTTTGGTCTTGAAAATTGAGGTGACTGACCACTCTTTCTCAACAATCCTTTCTGAGAGCAGCCACGGAGTCTGAGATTGTGATTTAGGATTAACTGCATCTCCAAGCCACTGCTGTTTATCCGAAGCTTAAATCCTAGATAATCTGCACTAGGTTTCCCGGAAGCCGAGCTAAGACCTCAGTAAATTTCTTGTGCTTCTGATCATATCATGCTTTCATGATATCTGAAATTTATTGGCTCTTTATACACACTGTGCATAAACCACGCGACCGCTCTCTCACGGCATATAAGTATAATTACGTTTTCTATCAAGAACTCTTCTAAAAGACAAACGGAAGCCGTTCCTTTTCAACTTCAGCTAAATGTTCTGTCCCAGACTCAGAAATCTAGCAGGAACTGTCCAATGAGTCTGTTCAGACAATATTCACCCAGCTGTAGAATTAATTTAGCCTATTTCCCAAGAAGTCCACTGTCATTTTTCTTAGGCTCTACAGCCCCCTCCAATTTCCGTATGGTGCCAACTGCATATTTTCTCATCTTAGAAAGCGAGGAGCTATTAAGCTGGCCCACAGTGTGTAGAAGAGAGTAACCCAGCAGTTCTGACAGTTTTAGCCCAAGGTCGTTAAGTAATGGTTGTTGCCTTACAAGCCTCTGCTCCAATTCTGTGCATCCCACCATATGAAGAGAAAAATCTATTGTGTCACCATTTTTTATGCAGCATGACAGTAAAAGCACTGAAGTAAAGCCTGACTGTCCGACTCTCCACAGACACTAAAATAACTCACCTACTTGATGAGGAGCAGTGCGTGTCAGGCGGGTTGCTCAATTCTTTGGAGGGGAAATTGAAGCCATATGGATTCAGTTACTGATCACTAGGAACAAAGTAATGAAGAATGTCAAGTTGTCCTCCTCCTCTACTTCCTTTTCCTCCTCTTCCTCTTTCTCCTTCTTTCCCTCCCCTTCTTCCCCTTCCCTTCTTCCCCTCCTTTTCCCAGTCCACCTTCTTTTCCTCTACCCAGTCTGCCTCCTCTTCCTCTTCCCAATCTGCCTCCTTCTTCTCCTCCTTCTTTTTCTTCTGCTTTCCCCTCCTCCTCCCCATCTTCCTCCTCCCTCTTCACTTCCTTCTCTTTTGCCTGCTCTTCTGGTCGTCCTCTCCTATTACTTCTCTTTCTGGAAAGGATATAGACGATTAGACAGTGGTAGTTTGTGTCTGGTTTATCCTTGTCTTGAACCTCTGTAGAAGACAGCTTCAATGGCTGACAACAGCTGAAAAGAAAACTAAATATTCTACACATAGAAGTAGTTGTAATAGTAGCATTTATTGAGCACCCATTTGGTGCAGTGCACTGTACTAGGAACTTGAGAAGAACCAAATAAAGTGACGTGTTCCCTGCCCACAAGGAACTGACCCTTTAAACTCTTTAACAGAAGGGATGATCAAATTGCAGGCTGTGTCCTGTGGGAGATCAGTTCTGCCCAGGAAATGGAATATGAGCTTTCCAGAGCCAATCAGTGGTATCTTTTGAGCATTTACTGTTGTGGACCACTGTACTAAGCTCTTGGGAGAGCAGAATAACCTTTCCAGCATCGCTCAGCCCCAGTGGAGGGAACCCGCATGGTTTCCAGCAGACCAGAGAAGAGAGGCGGTTATTTTTGGCATCGAGTGCCGTTCTTCCAGCTGTTTGGTGGTTGCCGCTTTGGCCTAAGGACAGCCTCTGCCTGGGATCCTTTCCCGGAACGCCCGAGCTTCTAGACATCAGCGACAGTCAGAACACTGGGTCTCTCCCCTCTCCAACCCCTCCACCTTTTAATGAAGGTGCCTCCGATCTTCCAAACCCCCTAAATAGCCTGGATGGGCTTATGTGTAGCCAAATGTAGCCTCACCAAAGCCAAACCTCCTCTTCCAGCCACTTGCTGGAATCGGCTTGTGCAAGAGAAAGTTCTACAGCCAAACGAAAGAGGTGGTTGTGTTGTTGAGGTGATATTTTTGAGGGAAATAATTCAGAATCATAAGAATGTTCAATGTGGTCAAAAGTAGGAATTTAGCCATTTAATTAGATTTATGTGAATCAATCACTCCCTTGTGGATAAGGCAAAGCAAATGATCTGTTCATGTTAAACTCCTGCTCCCCTTTTTTTGAAATTCATATTTATTAATTAGCATTGGCATCCTGATGCTTAGTTGGTATTTATTTAGTATCTAGGAGCTGCAGAGCACTCAAATACGCATTTGGGAGGAGTACAGTAGAGGTAAAAGACCTGATCACTGCCCTCAATTCAAACAAAAATTTCCAAAAGTCCACTTTAAGCAGATTATTCACCTCTGGACAAGTGTCCCAAATACAGGCAAGGAATCAAACGTACAGTTGATAAAACAGAATCAAAAACCATTAGTGTGTAGACCATCACATAAAAATGATGATTTCTGATAAGAATCAAGGAAATGGAAAAGCATTACATCTAAACTTTTACAATAGAAGGACCCAGGGACTTACCATTTTAATATTTACATGCTAGATAATAATAATAATAATAGTAATAATGATAAGAATGGTGGTATTTGTTAAGCACTTACTATCTGGCAGGCACTATATGCTAAGCATTGGGATTGATTCAAGCAAATCAAGTTGGACAGAGTCCCTGTCCCACATGGGGCTCATGGTCTTAATTCCCATTTGATAGATGAGGTAACTGAGGCACAGAGAAGTGAAATGACTTGCCCAAGGTGTCACAGCAGACAAGTAGTGGAGCTGGGATTAGAACCCAGGCTCCCAGGCCCATGCTCTATCCACTAGGCCTTGCAGGTTCCCTTAAAATACTTTTCTTAGAAACTAGTTTTCTGGATAAGGTGGATGCCTGAAGCATTCGTGGCCTTTGTGGCAAGCAGAATTATTCTTCAGATTAGGCCTAACAACTCTCCCTTTTCCCTCTACATCCTTTATGCTGCCATTATGGACCACTTATTCATGATTTTTTTTCTAACCCCTCTTGAACTTGCTTATATTTTTCCACCTTCACAACCATCCTAGGGTTATAAATTCTGTGTATGTTTCCTTTTGTTTGCTTTGAAACCACCACCTTCCAGCCTCAAAGAATGTCTCGTCATTCTGGTGTTGTGGGAATTGGTGAACAACAATTCCATTTTCACTCTGCTCACATCCTTCATGATTTAATAGATTTCAATCATGTCTACTCTCAGCCTTCACCTTTCCAGACTGGAGAATTCTTAACTTTTTCCATCTACATTCAGTTCCACCATAACATGTGTGTCATCATCTGTTTTACTGCAGAAGGGGCCTGAGACTTCTCTGCAAAAACCTACATATTCTCCTAAGGCCAGGACTTTGGAAGATGAAGAGGAAAAGTACTAGTAATAGTCAATCGTATTTATTGACTGTTAATTGTGTGCAGAGAGAACACTATCTATATGTTGCCAACTTGTACTTCCCAAGCACTTAGTACAGTGCTCTGCACACAGTAAGCGCTCAATAAATGCGATTGAATGAATGGGAGAGTACAATGTAACAGTGTAACAGACACATTCCCTGCCCTCAACCAGCTCACAGTCAAGAGGGAGACGGACATTAATTAAATAAAATTATGGATATGTACATAAGTGCCGTGGGGCTGGGAGGGGGGAAGTGCATAAAGAAGGTGACGCAGAAGGGAGAGAGAGAAAAGGAAAAGAGGGTTTATGTAGGGAAGTCGTCTTGGAGGAGATGTGCCTTCAATACGGGTTTGAAGGGAGGGAGAGGAATTGTCTCTCGGATATAAGGAGTGGAGGGCATTCCAGGCCAGGGACAGGACATGGGCGAGAGGTCGGCGGCAAGATAGATGAGAGAGAAGGTTGGCATTTAGTGGAGCCAAGTGTGTGGGCTGGGTTGTAGTAGGAGAGTAGTGAGGTGAAGGGGAGGGGACAAGGTGATTGAGTGCTTTAAAGTAGACGGTAAGGAGTTTCTGTATGATGCAGAGTAGTAGTAGCACAGCAGCAATAGTATTTATTAAGGGCTTACGGTGTGCAAAACACCATAGTAAGCCCTGGAAAAGAATTCCCAAAGTCATGGAAGCCCTCCCAGAGTTCAGTCCTACAGATGTGAACTTAGTGGCTATCTTTCAGAAAACTGCCACCTTGATCCCGTTCATTCTTATTGTCAGTGAACTTCCTTAACTTCACTCGGTCTCCCATACTGATGGCAGAGTTGCTCATGTCTTCATATTGGACCCTTTAAACTGTAAGCTCATTGTGTACAGGGAATGTGTCTGTTTACTGTTATATCGTGCTCTCCCAAGTCCTTAGTACAGTGCTCTGTACAAAGTCAGTGCTCGATAAATATGATTGAATGAATGAATGAATTAGGCAGTGTTTTAGCAACAGATTATTTTTTGCACGGAAGTTAGTTACACCTGATTTTAGGGGGAAAAATGCTTCTTCCTGTACTTATTACAGATCCCTAAACCCTTGCTGAAAAATATAAACGAAGCCAAAAATGTTTTATTTTAGGTGTGAATTATTTCCATCCCTGGTCCAGTTACTCTCCACTTGATATTTAACTTTAATATTTATATTTTAACTTGATATTTTAACTTGATATTTAACTTTGAATAAAATGTTTTGAGATCTTTGGCAAGGGCAGTGATTATTGAAATGCCTTTTGTCACTTATCTGGAACTCTTTGCCTGTTCCTGTGTTTGGGTTTGCCTCAAGCTAGCAGTTATTTCTAGTGGACTGAGAAATTTAATTTACTTCCTGTTGAGAAAATGATGTTGAATTCTGTTTCTTTTAATACCCGATGGTTTTTGGGAAATAGAAATAGGAAAGCACACATGGCGGGAAGGGGATAATAGGCCAAATCCTAGAAATAAATCTAGAACTGGTAAAGAGATGAGGTTTTTTTCTTTTTTTTCCCCCTGTGGCTTTTTCTGTCCTCTAAACCTGTTATTATGATTAGTGCAAAGTGTCCTCATGTATGTGTTGTGTAAAGCATATTGCTTCTTAACAATTTGAGTTCCACTGTAACCCTTAAATCTGTAAGTGTGAGGAGGTTATGTTTTTAAATATACCTTTAGGGTCTGCTTTGTACAGAGGGAATGCTTTTCGGTTGAGACTTTATTTATGGTTCACCATGTTATGGTAATAGTTGTTTTATTAAGATTTGGTAAAAAAAAAAAAAAAAAGGCCTAGCCTGTTGTAGGCAGGGATTAGCTCTCTTTATTTTTGAATTGTACTTTCCAAGTGCTTTGTACAGTGCTCTGCGCGCAGTAAGCACTCAATAAATATGATTGAATGAATGAATGAATGAAAACAATGTGACAGGGTGGGGATGGGGGGAGGAGTAAATTGGCCTGGGTACTGAAGCTCTAGCTCTTGGTGGTAGCAATGCAGGGGTGGATCTTTTCATTTAAAAAAAAAAGTCATCCCCCTCCATTTATCTTTTCCTGATGTTTGCTCCCCTGCTGAGATTCACCTATTGTGTTTTTTACCTCCCCCATTATCAAAAGTTCATTCATTCATTCAGTCGTAGTTATTGATTGCTCACCGTGTGCAGAGCACTGTACTAAGCACTTGGAAGAGTACTAAAATGAAAGCTCTGTTCTGCCTTAAGGAAAAAAGACTTGAACTAATTTGTAAAATATGGGGACATTTGACTCTCTCAGGGGACTAGATAGAAAACCCTGAAAAGGGGAACAAAGAAGATGAAAGTTCAACTGCTCTTTCATAAACTTGTAAAAGAAAGATCAGAAGGCCTTATTCCTTATCCTATGCCATTCACAGGATACTGCAAATGTTTGGCCTTGGCTATTGTTTCTGCTTCTAGTACAAATGTCACCTGTCTTTAATAGTCTTAATTATTCATTGTCTGTGACATTTTTTACATATAATAAAATATTCATGTTCCACTTAAGCCATACTCTCCAGGAAGAGTAGAGCAGAAAATTAGATTTTTAATTATGAAGGTGAGGTCCTTCAAGGCCTTAAGTGTTATCTAAAATATTAATTTAAGCCCCCAAATAGAAATCTTCCTATGGAAAGAGAAGCTACTAACCTTTTGTTTCATCCAGTCAGGGTAATGTGGAGTTTCATCCAGTCCCCTTTTTGCCATGTCATTTGCTCTCGGCCTTCTGAGTGTCAACAAGGGAGTCCTGCAGAATTCTCCAGCCTTTGAAAACTTCCAGTGGATGGCATGGGAATTCAGCTTTTTAGCCTCGATGAAGGTTTCTGATGACAGTTTCCCAATTTGAATCCAGTGCTGTAGGTTTAATTTTGTGACCATGAAATGTGGTCCACCAAATGAATCTTGAACAAAAATGCCCTTATTTCCCTAAGATGGTTTTGCTGAATTCCCCATCACCCCCACTGTCCTGTGCACAACATCCAACATTTCTTAACTGCTTCTTATAAAACCGTCCCCTGGGTTTCACTTCCTAGAGCTCATCCCGTTTCCAAGAGAGCTCATTGCACCATATGATTTATTAAAAGGGAGAGGAGTTAAACAAAAAGAAAAAAAATGTTGATACAATTCTGCTTATCATTCAGTCGTTTTAATTGAGTCTGTGGGAGAGCACAATATAACACAGTTGGTAGACATGTTTCCTGCCCACAGCGAGCTTACTTATGAAAAAAAAACCCTCCTGAACGATCACTTTTGATTTTCATTCATCCTGCCTGATCTGCATGTTAAGTAAGTATGTGTAACAGTTACATACCAGCAGTTTGGAGAGTATGTACGGCCCTGCATCTCTATCACCTAAGTCCTTTGTTGGTATTGTACTGTAACATTTATTCTCTGTGTCCATTTCCTTTCCCTTCCCTCCATCCCATTGTTAAAGGCTTCCTTTGATCTGTCCCTGTGTTTTCCTTCAGTAAGGTCTGGCAGGAAAGGACGACGGCGAGTTTTCAGTCTGTCGGAGGCTGACAGTCATGGTGGACACTGGGTTTAGGTCTTCGAGCAGCTGCTACCACGGCAACTCACGCAAAATCAATTCAGGCAGGTTTCTCCATTAGCCCACAACAATTCAGTAGCCATGCAGTATTTCCATACTAACAGCAATGACTCGCCCAGGTGCAGGAGAGATGTGCTGTGTCTAAAATAGCATCACCACACCAAACTCTTTGGTCGTACGATTTGACAGTATCACTTTCAACTTCATTGCGGCTCTCAGAATTGGCTACTTGAAAGCTTCTTATCAAATTCTCGCCATGGCTCTCTCCTCAGGAGAAGATGTAAATTCTTGTGGCCCAAGAAGGTACTTTAAGCTTGGCTGTTTCAGTAGAACTTGCCCAGGCCTGGAGTGATGCCGGTTTCCCTCAGATTTGGGGTCAGGTTAGGCATAAACCTAACCACCAACAGGCTCACTCCTAGTTTAGTGAAAGAGATGTACATTACCCATTTGAAATTCCCCCGTTAAAAGGGGAAAGGAGAACTCAGACTTTTAACTAAGCAGTCAAATGTTAATATGGAATTATTTGTTCTGATTTTGCTTCAGTTAATATATTAAATGAATGAAACAATTAGGACTTTGTCAAGAGTAATTTACAGTGTGTTTATACTCATGAATGGGTTTCAAAGCTTTTCCTTTATCATATTAAGTATAATCGTCTTGGCAGATGACAAAAATCTTTACTAACTTTTTTAGGTTTACCATTTTATTTCAGCAAATTACATTTCTCATTTGGTTTTCAAGCTATGTTTTAGAAAATTATACCTTTTTTAAACTCATTTGTCCTGCTTTGCCACCCCTTAAGTTAAAAATCTATCTCCCTTTAAAGCCTTTCTGGTCCTTCCCTGATTTGAACTCCCTTCATTTTTTCTACAAAACCTTTCTTGGCTCCTTCTTTTCAAGTTTTAGTACAGTTATTCTAGGCATTTAACTCCAAGCCCCATTAATCTGAATACTGTATTTCCCAAAGGGCGGCTTTATTGGAAAGAACCCAGGGACTGGCTACCAGCAGCCGGCCAGAACCACTTTGCTCAAGCCCTGATCCCATCTAAGGCCAGACAAGAACCATCCATTCAAACACATGTCCTGCTAGCAATGTTGAATTAGCACTGACAAAGCCAAAGAAGGGAAATAGCCATTCTTTTTCCATCTGCCAATTCTCAGGAGGCATTTGGAGGAGAGGTACCTCTTATACTTTGAAATTTTGGCTCCTTACTATGCTATTAAAAAGTTTCTGCTACTTATATGATTACGTATTACCTAGGCTGCATATCATCAGATAAGCAGCATGGCTCAGTGGAAAGAGCACAGGCTTTGGAGTCAGAGGTCACGGGTTCAAATCCTGGCTCCGCCAATTGTCAGCTGTGTGACCTTGGGCAAGTCACTTAACTTCTCTGTGCCTCCGTTACCTCATCTGTAAAATGGGGATTAAGATTGTGAGCCCCCCATGGGACAACCTGATCACCTTGTAACCTCCCCAGCACTTAGAACAGTGCTTTGCATATAGTAAGCGCTTAATAAATGCCATTATTATTATTATTATTATTATTATCACCCTCTTTTCTAAAGCAAAGCCCCTTCTGGGGTTTTATTTAGCGGTTGGGAAGGTTAAAAAAAAAACATAGATAATGCTAGAGTCTAACTGAAGTATGGAAGAGTTTATCGTAGTGAATAGGAATATGGAGAATTGCCCTTCAAATGAAAGTGCTTGTCAATCATTCAGTCAGTGACATTCATTGAGTGTACTTTGTGCAGAGCACTATATTAAGTACTGAGGAAAATACACTACAACAGAGTAGTTGGTAAACAACCCTGCTGTCAAGGGGCTCATTATAAACACATAATAAACCACTTAGGGTATTGATATCCAGAGCATCTCCTCAGTCTGTGTGTGCTAATACTTAATGTTGCAGTGAGGAAAGCTGTATTTGCTAGGTAGGAAGAATGACTGAGATCAGAAAGAAACATTAAAACTGGCAGCTATCTTATACAGTCAGTTGTAAGCACTGTTAAAAACTTGGATATATACACCATTCCACTCCCCACAAAGCATCTTACTAGATGAAGCTAGTTGGTTTGAATTTCAAGGACGCAAAGAAAACAGAATTCAGACTGTCGGTTCAGCATTTTCTAGTCTTTAGTTGACTCACTCACTGATTATTCCAACACTTGCCATTCTACCACTGCTCTCTTCTTCCCTTAAGATTAGACAAATAGAAAGTCAGGTCCCTTCTTTCACCTCTGCTTTGCTTTAACAGAGATGCTTAGCAAAAGTAGTCAAGTAATAAAAACCAGAAAACCTCATGTTTGAAAGTTTTTGTTAATCATAATTCAGGTTTTTTTGCTGGCAGAACAGAGGTAATATAATATTTCTGTTTTCTTTTCCCCACTTAATGCCGTCTTCTTATCTCATTCTGTTTAAAGGTTCTGTTTCATTTGGTTTTTCTTCTTTTGCTATAACTTAAGTTTGCTTTTTCATGCTTTTTCAGATTTAATCAGAGCCACGCCGAAACTGAAATAACTAAAACTGTTCTCGGGTCAAATGTAACTTTCAGAACTGAGCTCTGCGCATAGTGTTCAGAATCTTTTGCAATGGCCTAACGTCATTAAATGACATCCACGAATTGAAACTCTGTATAAATATCCCCTCTCGTGGCTGGAGGCTGAATCCCTCTAATGGTTTTCAAAATACCATCATCTGAAATCCAGAAAGATGTATATCAGAATGAGCACCAATCTTATCTAGTGTTTCTGCATATGTGAAATATGCACTGGAAGGCCAAAGAGCCATTTGTCTCCAATTTAACCTGGAGTTTGAAAAGTTCCAAAAATCACAATTCCTAAAATAACTTCATTAGGTGGAAAGCCTGTTCTTTCTCCCAAAATGGATTCCCTCCTCAGTCCCCAGTGGGGCTGCCTCACTCTTGTAATGGATTTTGACATTTCCAAACCACTTTCAGGTTGCTAACTCAGCACTTATGAACACCCATGTAAGAAAACTAACCACAGTCTATCTAGTGTTTGTGTAAGCTGAAGAGTTCTGCAGAATTAGTCTCTTTTAAATTATTTCATAGTTGGTTCTCCCTTGGGAAGATCGGCACTCAATTTAGATTCTGGTAATGGACAGTGCACAGGCTTAAGATAGATTGGCTTTCCAGCTTCAAAATCTATTTCCTGAAAATGAGTTCTGCAGGATCTGATGTTGCAGTGCCCTACCGGATGCCAATCATGCCCAAATGCATGCCATTTCATATACCCAAAATGTCTTATCCATAGAGATTTCACCTTCTAAAAAGCATCATTTTCATGTCTCAGGACGTTGTTATTTTGTCCCAAACTGAAGTAATCTAAGTGAACTCAATCGACCATATTTTCACTACAGTGGAAGGTTTGGGTGTTTACACTGTCGTTTACACTGTCGCCCAGTGAAAGGGAAAGAGGAGGGAAATTGTTTCTCCAGAATTTGGCTTCTACCCGTGTGAATACACACACACACCTGCACACACATCTGGCTCAGTGTATGCTGTGCTAAACCTTTAGTGAACCCTTTTCTCTGGAGAGTTCTAGAGTTCAGGACCCTAAAGCAGGCTGCGAGTCTCGAGGGCTAAGTGTTTGTCATATATTCTCTCCCAGATGACCCTGTGGCTCCTGAACAATGTCAGCTGACCCTCCCAGACCAGGTGGCGATTGTGAACGAAGCTCCTTCCACCGCCTCCAAGTCCAGCAAGAACCCTGGCAAGAGCCAAGAAGCAGAGCCGGTGAACCTGTCGCCCAGCCTGATTCCTGCCCAACAGCCAACGCTCTCTCTCATCTCTGACGACAGGACAGATGCTTTGAGCGTGGAGTCCCTGACCCTGGTTCCTCCAGTGGACCCCCACAGCTTCCACGCTTTCAGCCGCACCTCTCAGGTTTCCCCCCAGACCCAAGGCGAAAGAGGGACGGAGGTTGCGGGAGCCACTCCCAGTGAGCGTGTGGAGCCGGATGACGAATAGTGATGTAGATGGCGTGGTCGATTTTTCTCCGTTTCTACACGGACCAGATCGAAGCCAGCCGGTGGCCACGGGAGGGGCACCAGCGGGGAGCGACTCCATTTTGAAGTGAGAAGCAGCGGTCCCCTTACCCCTGGAAATTTCCGGCCTACGTCTGAAATGACACCTCATCCTCTATTCGAATTCCTATTTCCCATCTTGCACTTAAGCAACGGGCTTGCTGGAGCGGAAACTGACGAAGGCCCGAATTCTCCAAGCTACCACGATCCCGCCCACGAGATCCTCGGTGCCCGCTTAGGATTAGGCTTCCATCATGTATCTACTGCGAAGTGGTGATATCTCAGAGAGCGTGGGTGTTTTGGTATCAGGATTCTTCTCATTTGAAATCAGATGCCTTGCAGTTGTCCGGGAGGGGGCAAAAATAAGCTGTTGTAGGGGTGGAGTTGAGTAGAGGCATCCTTTCGATTCTTGTAACTTTCTGTTCCCTGGGTGACCTGGCAGATTTCTATCAGAACTGTGGGGAGGGGGGCTGAGAGGAGGGGGCGAGGTTACTTTCAGAAGTTCATACATAAAAAGCAAACTTGGAGAATGTCTCGTCGAGGTATTAATTTCAACATGGGTATTCAAACAAAAGGCATCTTTAAAAATCCCTAGCAGTTTAAAGTTTGGTGTAATAAAGTCACAGTCACTCTCAACCCCATCACCAAATTCTTGGGAATCTCTTGAAGTTCAGCTAGTTTTTCATAAGAGTCGCCAATGGAAAATATTTGGTATTTTAAAAATTTACATTTTGTCTTTTCTTACATGACTATTCATTGGACATCAATTATAACATGACCGATGACTGATGAATGATGAAGAGGTTTCTTGAAAGGCCTAAATTATTTTCCCAAACCAAATCACAGGATTTGAATGCCTGTTAATCCGGAGGGCTCAGACACTTCTTGGATACAGTGGAGAAGCCTCACTCTACTCTGGGAGGTCATCTTTCATGACAAGCTGAAAATTGCAGAGAAAATTTCCACTCAGTAAAATCTACCTTTTTCATGGGAGACCAAATCTAAACAATTTTTTTTTTAGGGTCTTCTTAAATCTGTTGCCTCTATTTGCTGGTGCAGTTTTAGTACTGGGGCAAGTAATTCAAAGTTCAGAGCATTCACTATACCTGAATGTAAATGAATGGGAAATTGTTCCTCTGAATTTGCCTCCACAAATTTTTTGTGTTGTGTTCATTTTCAGTGGACCTTTTCAGTGCTTCAGATCAGAATTGTGGAATAGAATCACCATAAAAGAGAACCTTACATAAACCCAATTAATTTAATTGAATTTTAAATCAAATTCAAATTGGATAAGAAGTGGAAAAGTCAACACAGGCCCAAGATCACTCCGCAGAGATAGATGACCTATTTAGTTATCGCCATTTGCCTTGCAGCATGGATCTTGTGAAGGAAGGCAACAGCCAAGCTAGAAAAGATGCTGTTTGGCAGTAGGGTGAGGGGGCTTCAGCAGGGCATGACAGTTAGTAAAAAAAATTTTGACAGGAAGAAAACAGTGGATCCACCAGCTTAACAGCCTTCTTCTGGATGTTTACTTGTCTTTTCTGAACATGAGTTGAAAAAAAAATAATGCCTGTCTGTGTCCGCGCACCTTAGAAATGTAAAGTCAATAAAAGTGTTGTCCCTACTCCAGTCAGTTTATAGTGTTGTTTATCCTTTTGAAAATCTTTATCCCTTTTAATGTTTTAATGTTTTCTAGGAACTCAAAGGACAGGAGTAGGGGTGCTTCCCAGCCCATTCTCATTAAAAAGAAGGCCTTTCCTAGCATGAAAAAGAGCAAAACAAGTCAAACCAAAAGTCCCCCATCACCAGGATTTTCTGATGCAGTGTGGCTTCAGAGCTTTATCTGCCCAGCCTGGAAGAACCAGGGGCTGTGTTATGCAGATGAGGCCAAGGCCTCCCTCAGTTCAATTCTGTATTTTCCCTCCAGGCGAGTGGACTGGGGAAAGGACCTCCTCATAATGGCATTATTCTGAGGTGGCTCTTTGTTAGCACTCATTGTAGTCCTAGCCAGTGGCCTGGAAATCCCTTCCTTCAGAGGGAGATCGATCCAAGAAGATCGTGGCTGATTGGATGAGCTGCTTTTGGTTGGGCCCTTTTCTCCCTGAGACCTTCTTTACCGTGAATCCCATCAAAAGCGGCTCCGGCCATTTACATTCTTCCAAAGCCTTGCTTTCTTCTTCCCCCTGCCCCTGCTTCAGGGGATTTTCAGTAAACTGAAAGGATGGTGAAAAGGTTTTTTCTGTGAGCTACAGTAATCCTCTGTCTTGAACTGTACTTGGCTCTTGAAGCAGTTTCCATAACAGAAATCTCATCACTGTGCCCAGGTAATGTGCCAATACTGGAATCTGAGTTGTTGTTTGTGTGTAGTGAGGACTGCACACACAACTTTCCGTTGTGAAACTTGTAGGTACAATTTCATTTTAGATTAAAATACTGGCTCTTGATGTTGTTATATTGAATTTTATTCGGCTCCATAAACAACCGCATTAAACTGGTCACTAAACATTGTCCCACCTTCTTATGTCAAGAAGTTTGAAGAATATCTCAGTGCCTATGAGGCCTGTGGAAGATTTTGTATCGGTTGGTTTGTTTTAACCTGGGAAGAAGTTGTTGACTTCACATATGAGATAGGTTGAAGTCTTGTCTGTCAGTGAGGAAGAGGGAAAGGCAAGGGTTTTTATCCATCTCTGAACCCCTGAGTGGGAACTGTGGGTAAGGCAGAGGGGCAGTGAGATGTTGGCCATGGAAACAAAGCCACTTTGTTAGAAGAGTTAAGGGTTGGGAGGATTTTTTTGTTTTCCTTTTTTAAAAAATTGATGCTAGATATAGTTGTTGCAAATAAAGTGAGTTCACACCTGCTGAATATTCAAGTCTTTCCATGAGCAGAAAGGTATGATTGGAATGAAAAGGAAGGGCAGATATTATAATAGTTAACTCTGAAGCACACTTCCCCAACTTAGAACTTCTGAGTTAAATATAGAACAAACAACAAACCTTTCCATGTTCTGCCAAGAAGGGTTTTTGTCCTAACAGTACCAGACTTCCTTGGTCCACTGCATCCTGAAATCCTCATTTTGAACATTCGCTGTTGGCTTCATTCGTGGCCTAGGGAGTGGGCTGATAATCTCCACTCAAGAGATTCAGGCCATTTTGGTGTTAATTTATGCAAATGAATCGGCTCTCTGTGTCCTCCCTCACTGCTGTGCTGTTTATTTCTGTCGGGTAGTTTGGATTTAGTTACAGGGTGTAGATGTGTTGCAGAGTCCTTGCCGGCGGGTTAGTGTCTAAAAGGTTTGAGGTTTAACTGAAAGCAAGCACACCTGACTTCTTAGTATTAGTGTGACATCAGATGTAATTAATTCAATTTAAATGGTTTTCCGAAGAAAGTCATGTGGTGGGAGCTGTGGGTTACTGGTTTTCGTGGTTCTGTGGGGCTGGAGGCAGAGCTGCAGAAAGTGCAAGTGTGTAGTGTATCTTCGAGGCCAGACGTGTGCGTTTCCCTGTACGTTCTGCTATCACAATTGATCACGCAGGCATGTGGTCATTGAGAGCTTCAGTCTCAATATGAGTTTACCAAATAAAGGCCCATCCAGACAGTGTAAGCTGAAAAGAACCAAATTACAGTCTTTCCCTGCTGAGCAGCTCATCATTCAGGTTCGTTCCGGTGAGCTCCTCCCTTCATTTGAAGGCATGGTGGTGATTTACCGTGTGTGTCCGGTTTTATTTGGAGTTCTCTGCCGTGGGAAAGGAGCCCCAGTTTGTGAGCCAGTCAGGCTGTGCCCATTCAACAGGCGACCAGGGATGAAGGATACCGGAAGTCGGGGGAGATGTGGGTGGCGTGTAAGTCCAAAGGTGCAATGTTAAAAGGGGGATTGACTTTCTGATCTTTTCTAGATGCAATAAATGCAAAAGCTTAAGTGTAAGTCGTTAGGTATTTGGAGTAAATGTAATGATACATGTTGTTCCTTTAACCTGATATGTAAATAAAATTTGTCTTGGGGAGAAGCAAAGTTGGGAAATCTTAGTAGCCGTTTCTGAAAATGTGTACAGTCCTAGGGAAGTACCTGCATTTGCTGGCATGAGTCATGCTTCATGTGTATTGAACTCAAGGGAAATGAAAACTAGAACTTCTTTGTAAAATGAACTTGGCAATAAAAATGGTGTTATAGAGAACTGGGTCTGTTCTGTACTGTTTCATAGAAAAAACATCTAAAATGGTGCTAACTGCTTTGCCAGGAAGATATCGAGGTGTGTAGGTATTGCTAGCAATCCCTACCTCCCCTCCCCACTCCACCACACCTGCCTCCTCCCTCCACCCCCTGAGCTCTTAAGGTTCCTGCAATTCCCCAAGTCCCTGCGGTTTATGTGGAGTTTAGCCTCTGCAGGTACTCTCCTTGGGGGCATTCCTTATCATCCATTTCCTAGGAGAAAGGAGGCACTGACATCTACTCCTCAGTCCTGTGCCTCAGATAGAATTCTGTAATAATGTGCTTTTTTCTTGGCGATGCCTCCTGGCAGAGGATACAATAGATTCTTGGGTGCTGTCATCTAGGCTCGAACAAAAGAAGTGTCATTGCACTGGGAAAAATGGTACTTCCGATTTTCAGGAGGTTTCTCCCTGGTGCACAAGAGGACAGGGACCAAGTCAAGCCTTGAGGTACATCAGATGGTTGATGTGAGTGTCCTAGTGGTTAGAGCACAGGCCTCAGAGTCAGAGGACCTGGATTCTAAGCCTGGCTCCACCACACGTCTGCTGGGTGACCTTGGGCAAATCACTTAACTTCTCTGGGCCTCAGTTACCTCATCTGTAAAATGGGGATTGAGACTGTGAGCCCTGTGTGGGACTGTGTCCAACCCCAGAGCTTAGTAACAATGCCTGGCACAAAGTAAGCACTTAACAGATGTCATATTAAAAAACCAGCCTTTTCCATCCCCACTGACGGAAGAGCAAGAGGGAATTAGATTGAATTTCAGCAGAGGCACTGAGGTTAGATGTGCAAATCCACTTTGAAGCAAAGTAGAGTATAACTAATTATATGCTACAATTCATGCATGTGCCAGCGGAACCTGGGCAAATAAAAGGTGATAGTGTTTATAGTAAAAGGAAAAGGTAAAGTTTGAGGATCTTTTGTCGGGGTGGGAAGAGAGCTGAAAGCAAAGTAGTACTCTCTCTTAATTAGATCCTGCTGTTTGGATCCTCCAGGGACTGTGAATCATGAGTTGCTCCCCCAAAATAGACAAGGACAAGCAGTGGGACTAAATCTCAGGGGAAGTTGTGATGTTTCTTCTTTTGGAGGCTCTCCATGACTTGCTAAGGGGGCAGTGGATCCACAGCCTCCTGGCCCGAGACTCTCCTGGAATACCTAGTCATTGACATCCTCCTGGGAAGTAATAATAATAATAATCATGGTATTTATTAAGTGCTGTAAGCCCTGGGATAGATACAAGCTAATCAGGTTAGACACAGTCCCTGTCCCCTATGGGACTCACAGTCGTAATCCCCATTTTCCAGATGAGGTAACTGAGGCCCAGAGTAGTGAAGTGATTTGCCCAAGGTCACACAGCAGACAAGCAGTGGAGCCAGGATTAGAACTCAGGTCCTTCCAACTCCCAGGCCCTGGATCTATCCACTGGCCACGCTGCTTCCCTATCTGATGCCATCCTCCTCCTCCTCCTCCTCCTCCTCTGAACCTCCCTGAGACTATGGAGAGAAAGTTTCCAAAGTCTGTGAAGGTCAGAGGAGGGATTTCCAGGCAGACCCATCAGCGATGGAGTGTGGAGAAAGTGTCTGGGCGGTTAGAACTTTAGACTCCCATGAAGTCTCTCAAGTGCTCAGGGGCAAACAAAACAAAAATAGGCTGCCCCACCACTGACAGGGCAAAGAATTCCCCTCCCCAGCCCCTAATTTTCCAAAGTTGGAAAAACACCCAAGTGCTCTGCTCCAAAATAATTGTTTTCGAAGTCACTGCTAAAGAGCCAGCCCCTCCTCTGGCGTTTATTTCTTTATTCCTTAAGAATGTAAAGAGGAGTTTCCAGGCTGTGCAACTTTTGTTCTGGGTTCCCATGCTAATTTGCCTCCCTACATTAAAGTGATTTTATTAAGCGCACCGTAAATTTTGACCCGCTGACACATTCTGAATAAAAGAGCAGAAGACAAGCTACAGCTGCTCTGAGAGGCAAGTGAACTAGACTCCTGAGAGGATGTAGAGGCGAGGGCGGGCCTTTCTGAGTAAAACAAAGCCACACCATTCCTCTTCCTTTTCTCTTTTGCACCCAACAGCAGTGTGGTCGGCTCTGCACAGAACGCGAGATCGGCATCTGAAAACGTCCCTCAGAAGAGAAGCCTCTGAAACCCACTAGTCACACGTTGGGCAGACACGTTGGGTCAGAAAAGCGGGAGTTGCTTTTCGGTAGAAATAAAACCTCACCCCTCCTCAGCAGGTCTCTGAATTCATATGAAATATTTCAAAAGGCAGCAAGAAAATGACCAAAAGCTGTAGGAATGTGCTGGGGGCGGGGGGTCTGGGGGTGGAGCAGTTGAGATTAATTGGTTTTGCACATATAGAAGACTTTTCTGGCCAGGGGCAATAAACACAGGTTTCAGCAGTGCAGAGAAACCTCTGAGCTCATCAGTTTTTTCCCTAAAATAGAGAACGATCAAGCTTCACGCAGTCCACTTTCTGACTTAAACCTGCTTACTTTAGACGGTGGGTGAAGGGGATTCGTT
This sequence comes from Tachyglossus aculeatus, assembly GCF_015852505.1. NCBI lineage: Eukaryota > Metazoa > Chordata > Mammalia > Monotremata > Tachyglossidae > Tachyglossus > Tachyglossus aculeatus. Next base: position 76,467,150 of record NC_052086.1, read on the forward strand.
TTTCTTTCCTCTTTTCCGGTGGCACAGCACTTTCCCTACTTTATGGCCCAATAAACTGGGAAGTAGTAAGCAGGCGGGGTGGGGAGAAGCAAATTGGGGTAGCCACCAGATAAATTCCAAGTCCAGAAGAGAGCACTCCAGTGATAAATGTGGCCATGGAAGTTAGATTTTTTCCTTTGATTTTGGAAAGTTCTGGAGGATCTAGAATATCCTACTCTGACATTTTCTCAAATTGGAAAACAACAAAAGTAATTGTGGTATTTGTGAAGGGCTTACTATGTGTCGGGCACTGTTCTAAAACTAATTGGTTGGACATAGTCCCTATTCCACATTAGACTTACGTCTTCATCCCCATTTTCCAGATGAGGTAACTGAGACCCAGAGAAGTGAAGCAACTTGCCCAAGGCCATACAGCAAACATGTGGTGGAGCTGGGATTAGAGCCCACGGCCTTCCTTCTGGTTTCCAGGCCCATGCTCCATCCATTAGGCCACACTGCTTCTGTCCTGCCCTAATTGGAGAATCTTGTGGGTGAGGATAACTTTGCCATAGGGAGTGGGGAAAAAGAAGTCATGTTTGGTAAGCACACAGAGGTGCCTATGATGCCCTGGGGGGGAGGGGGGTCACGTGTGAGGTTTGCACTCACTGCTGAAAGCAGGAATTGGGGCAAAGTCCAGAGGGTAAGGGTAGGGATGGAACTATCCTTGCACAACCAGGGATGGCACCAAATCCTTCCTTCCTTCTGGAAATCTTTTGGGATTCTGCCGCAAAGGAAAAGGAGAGGTCTGCTTAGTGGATAGAGCAAGGGCCTAGGAGTCGGAAGGACCTGGGTTCTAATCCCAGCTCCGCCGTATGTCTGCTGGGTGACCTTGGGCAAGTCGCTTCACTTCTCTGGGCCTCAGTTACTTCATCTGGAAATTGAGGATGAATACTGTGAGCCCTATGTGGGTCAGGGACTTTGTCCAACCCAATTACCTTGTATCTAACCTAGTGCTTAGTCCAGTGCCTAGAGCATAGAAAGCACTTAACAAATACCACAAATAATAATAGTAATTATTATTATTGTTATTATTATTGCTCTCCTCCCAGAGCCCTGAGTGGGCTCATTCAAATTCACAAGACTCAGACACGGCAACAGGCAGGTGATTTGTGACCTACATCTCTTCCATGCCAGGCCCCATATTGGCTTTATTAATAATAATAATAATAACAATAATAAAAATGGTATTAAGTGCTCACTATGTGTCAAGCACTGTTCGAAGCACTGCAGTAGATACAGGATTATCAGGTTGGATGCAGTCCCTGTCCCATGTGGGGCTCACAATCTCAATGGGCCCATAGTCATCTGGGTCTTGGGGTGGTAGTATGGTCAATGGATCAGCCTGTATATGGTCAATTCATTCATTCAATCGTATTTATTGAGTGCTTACTGTGTGCAGAGCACTGTTCTAAGTGCTTGGGAAATACAAATCAACAACATATAGATACGGTCCCTACCCAACAACGGGCTCAAAGTCTAGAAGGGGGAGACAGACAACAAAATGTACTCCAACAGATGAAGTGACCATCCATGAGTGCTTGAGTTCTGTCTTGGAAGTTTTTTGCCAGCAGTCTCCCAGAAGGCTAGCATATGCCCAGCTGGGCCCTTGCAGTAGAGAGTCAAATGTCTGGCTACGGGCCTGACACTTAGGCTTAGGTGGGGCAAGGTGCAGGTTAGATCAGGTTAGTCCTCAATGCCTCAGCAGGGTTCTCAGGTCACTCCTGTTGCCAAAGAGTGTCAAGGATCTAAAAATCAAAAAATGAATCAAGCTCCTTCACTTTGTTTGTTTAGCCTGGTTGATGTTGCTGAAATTTCAACACCACTGCACAAGCTGAGCTGACCCAGCCTGGAAAACTACTGTTTGATGACCTGAGTGGAGCCCAGAGTTGGATAATGGGTGGGGAAAGAGAGATCATGCCAGAGGTGAGCTACCTAATTAACACCTTAATCCTGTCAACTTCAACCTCCACCCACCGCATCTTGATCTTTGGACTGAGAGTCCCTGGGAAAAATGTAGCAGTTCCTAGCTGGAATATTTACAATGTTTCTTTAAGGAGATTTAGAGCAAGTGATGAGCCCCCTTTAGCATCAGACTGTTGGGTGGGCAGAGTACCTAGGAAAAGAAGCCTTCTCCAAGAAGCATTCCACTTCAAAGGAGAGTCACCATTGAGAAGCCATCCAACAACCTCCACTCCCATGACCCTTTTCTCCCTCCTCCCTCACCATGTTCCTCCTTTTAGACTGTGAGCCCACTGTTGGGTAGGGACTGTCTCTATATGTTGCCAACTTGTACTTCCCAAGCACTTAATACAGTGCTCTGCACACAGTAAGCGCTCAATAAATATGATTGATTGATTGATTGATTGATGTACCTGCCCTGCAGACAAGGGAATACACATGAGGGCCTATGGCCCTTTCCTTAAACCCTTTCTTTCTTCTTGGGTTGGTTTCAGTCTTCATTCCTCCCTTTGCTAGGCATTCATTCAATCGTGTGTATTAAGTACTTACTGTGTGCAGAGCACTGTACTAAGTGCTTGAGAAAGTACAATATAACAATAAGCAGACACATTTCCTGCCCTCAACAAACTTTCTAGTCTAGAGGGGTAGACAGACATTAGTATAAATAAATACATTACAGGAATGTACTTAAGTGCTGTGGGGCTGGGAGGCAGGGAATGAATAAAGGGAATGGGGGTTGAGGTGGTTCTTTCCCTGCAGCCAACAGACTCTTTTTTTTAATGGCATTTGTTAAGTGCTTATTTTGTGCTAGGCACTGTACTAAGCACTGGGGTAAGATACAAGCAAGTCAGGTTGGACGCAGTCCATGTCCCACGTGGGACTCACAGTCTTAATCCCCATTTTACTGATGAGATAACCGAAGGCTAGAGAAGTGAAGTGAGTTGCCCAAGGTCACAAAGCAGACAAGTGGTAGAGCTGGGTTAAGAAAGCATGTCCCTCCTTTTGACTCCTGGGCCATGATTTATACAGTAGGCCACAACGCTTCTCTTGAAGCCTAGGACTTAGGTTTTGGAATTCAAAAGGGTCTGTATCCATGTCTATAACGGGGAGGGGACATGAGTCTTAAGAATGACAAAGTATTTGAAGATCTTCAGGTGAAAGCTAATTGATTAACATTTTTTGAGCACCCTCAGCACTGAACTAGAAGGAAAACGCAGAGCCAGCGTGAGAAGCAATGTGGCCTAATGGACGGAGCACAGGCGATTTTACAGCTGAGGTAACTGAGGCACAGAGAAGTGAAGTGGCTTGCTCAAGGTCACAGAGCAGGTAGGTGAGAGAGTTGGGATTAGAACCTAGGCCTTCTGACTCCCAGCCATGCTCTTTCTAAGTCACACTGCTTCCCCTCGCAGCATGGCAGTCTTACCTGTCGCCTTGTGGGAGGCAAAAGGCCCAGATTCTAGTCCCGGCTAAGCCATCTGAATGTTTTGTGACTTTGGACAAGTCATTTAACGGCCTTTTTTGGGTGTCCGATGTGGGCACGACCGTGGGCCCATATTGACCTTTTTCAGCCACACACACTCCCAGGTGAATTTTACCATCAGTGTTGCCTTCTTCAAGTACTAAGGGCCGCTATATACATTTAACTGTTCTGTATCTCCGTTTTACCAATTGTAAAATGGAGATGAAATATCTGCTCTTTTTCCCTTTTAGACCCTGAGTTCCATATAGTCAGGGACTAGCTTTGATCTGATTATCCCAAATGTACCCCAGGACTTAGCAGAGTGTGTGGTGCAGAGTAAGAGCATGACAATACCTATAACTGTTATGATGCAGCCTGGAGGGAGAGGGAAGACTGACCCTGATGGAGGTGACTATCACAGGCAGAAAATTAAGCAGCTCACTCATTTTCAACCTCTCAGCAAGTGACTTATTGGTCCTTGAATTCTTGAATTGGTCTTTCCCCTCCAGCAAGGACCTAATAGTCAGGAAAAAGAGAAGGCATTGCAGGCATATCCATCGATAATATTTATTGAGCCTCTACTGTGTGCAGAGCACTGTACTAAGCATCTGGAAGAGTACGATAGAGTGAGTAGACACAGTTCCTGCCCTCAAACAGCTACTATAATCTAGCTGTGGCCACAGTCCCAGAAAGAAATCACAGAAAGCAGGAAGCAACAGAGTACCAGAGTGGCCTAGCGGTTAGAGCGCGGGCCTGAGAGTCAGAGGACCTGGATTCTAATCCTGGCTCTGCCACTTGACTACTGTGTGACTTTGGGTAAGTCGCTTAATTCCTTTATGTCTGATCTGTAAAATAGGGGTTCAGTACTTGGTCTCCTTTCTACTTACACTGCGAGCCCCAAGGGGGACAGGGACTGTGCCCAACCTGATTAACTTGTACTCACCCCAGCATTTAGAACAGTGCTATTAGTAGTAGTAGTAGTAGTATAAACATTTGTACGTAAGCACTAAGGGGGCTGTGAGAGTCCAAGGGCTGAGGTGGAGCGGGAGAAGAGGGAAGAGAAGTAAGATGGAGTCTTCAGGCTGGGGTAAAAAAACTTAGCCTGATAATTAGGCGCTGGAAATTAGGAGCTGAGGAAATTTCTGGACCCCTGGTTGTGAGGGCTCATGGGTTAGCTGAAGCTGGCCCTAGCCTAGGCAAAGTTCTAGGAAGAGCCTTTTCTAGTGGGGGTTCACTCTTCGGAAGATAGATCGAAAGGGAGAGCCACCTCACGAGAAGTTGGAAATGCTGAGGAGCCAGACTTTCCTATCGCTGGGAAATTACATGTTGGTATTTAATTCCTGTTCTAGAAGCAACCCAGCTCTGAAAAGTTTCCCTTCACCAGAGAAGTCACAGCTGAAGTCATGTGCTCTCTTCCGTTCCCTGTCCCCCAGTTTGGGGAAATGGTGGCATTTCCTGTCCCAGAGAGCTTGGGCCTTTCCAGACCTGACCCCTTGGCCTGCAAATTGTGAGTGACATGTCCAAGCCACCTCCCACCGAGGCTCAGCAAGGACCGGATTGAGGAGGAGGGGGAAGGAGGCTGAAGAAGGCCCCTCCTCACCCCTGGCAGCTTCTTGGGCAATGCAGGCAGTCAGAGTTCGGCTGCCCACCCAGTCGGAGCCAGAAGGGGCCTGAAAGAAGGAGGAGAGATTGGTAGTCCTGCTCTGCCCTGGAATATGGCAGAGTTTCTCTCACTCCAGCAGGATTGAAGGATCTTCTCCCTCCCCTGAGTGAGGGCAAGCTCAATCACAGTCTTGCCCCTGGCCTGCCCATGTGTGTAGCGGGGCATGGCCTAGTGGAAGGAGCCAGGGCTTTTTAGTCAGAGGACCTAGGTTCTAAACACGGCTCCACCACTTTCCTAGTCAGTGACCTTGGGCCAGTCACTTAACTTCTCTAGGCCTCCGTTCCCTTATTAACAATGGGGATTCAATACCTGTTCTCCTTCCTACTTAGTGTGTGAGCCCCATGTGGGACCTGATTATCTTGTATCTACACCACTGCTTAGTACAGTGTTTGGTGCATAATAAGCATTTAACAAATACCGCTATTATTATTATTAGCATTGTTATGCTAGAGAACCCATCTGGGAGTCCGAGGTCATGGGTTCTAATCCTGGCTCTGCCACTTGTCTGCTGTGTGACCTTGGGTAAGTCATTTCACTTCTCTGTGCCTCAGTTGCCTCATCTCTAAAATGGGGATTGAAACTGTGAGCTCCATGTGGGACAGGTACTATGCCCAAACCAATTTGCTTATATCCACCTCAACACTTGCCTGGCACATAGTAAGTGCTTAACAAATGCCATTATTATTATTATTATTATTATTATCATTAGGACAAAGTGGACACCTAGGCTTGGAATCTGCTTTGACAATGGAGTAATCCCCACAGGACTGTAAGCTAAGGACCCCCATCTCCTTCACCTGGGCCTTCATGCATCCTTCGTACAGCTGGAAGCTTCAGGGATGACAACATGCTAAGAAGGGTGGGTATCCTCTCTCCTTCCTCTCTTCTCTCTCTTCTCCTTCCACTCACTCTTCCCCGCTTTCTCTCCTGTCTGTTCTCCCTCAGCTCCCCAACGTTTCAATCCAGCCACTGCATGAGGCCTAGAGTAGAAGCTGTTGGAGGGACCCCTGCTAGACTTCGAAGTCTCGCTGAAGCAAGCCCAAGGGAGTGGAGAAACAGTGTGGTCTAGTAGAGAGATCCCAGGCCTGGGGGTCAGAAGGACCTGGGTTCATTCATTCATTCACTCAAACATATTTATTGAGCACTTGCTGTGGGTAGAGCACTGTACTAAGCGCTTGGGAAGTACAAGTTGGCAACATATAGAGACGGTTCCTACCCAACAACGGGCTCACAGTCTTGAAGGGGGAGACAGACAACAAAACAAAACATGTGGACAAGTGTCAAGTCATCAGAATAAATAGAAGTGAAGCTAGATGCACATCATTAACAAAATAAATAGAATAGTAAATATGTACAAGTAAAATAGAGTAATAAATCTGTACAAACTTATATGCAGCTGCTGTGGGGAGGGGAAGGGAGATAGGGCGAGAGGGATGGGAGGGAGGAAAAGGGGGCTCAGTCTGGGAAGGCCCCCCTGTAGGAGGTGAGCTCTCAGTAGGGCATTCTAATCCCAGCTCCTCCACTTGTCTGCTGTGTGACCTAGGGTGAATCACTTCACTTCTCTGTGCCTCAGTGTCCTCATCTGTAAAATGGGGAATAAGACCATGAGCCCCATGTGGGGCAAGAAGTGGGTCCAACCTGATAAGCTTCTATCTACCCCAGTACCTAGTACAGTGGTTGGCCCATAGTAAGAATTTAACAAATACCATTTTCAAAAAAGTTCGTTCTCTCTCCTTCTCTCCTCTCACTTACCCCACCTTCTCTCGCTACTGGGCTGGCATAACCCTCCTCTTCCCCTTAGGGGCATGTGGACACCCAGGAAGTGTGTGTATGGGTATGGTGTGTTGGGGAGAAGGAGGTGTGTGTTGCGTGTGTATGTGTGTTGTATGTAGGGCAGCTCAGAAGGCTTTATCAGCGGCAGTTCACAGGAACTGTTCTGATTCCTCTCTATCTCCAACTTCTGGTGAACTCGCTTATCTCTGGTACTTTATGGGTCTGGAGGCTTTTCCTGTGAAGGCCTGAACATGTGAAGGGAAGCAGTCACTGCCAGAAGTGCCAGGTGGGAGAGGAAACACCTTGGTCCAGGGGTGTCCTCAGCCCGGGGGTGTCCTCAGCCCAGACCCTAGGCCCAGGTGTCCCCTCAACCGGCACATTTAGTACAGTGCTTTGTACATAATAAGTGCTCTGTAAATACCAGTGATTGATTAACATGTGACTTTGGGCAAGTTACTTAACTTCTTTGTGCCTCAGTTACCTCATCTGTAAAATGGGGATTAAAATTGTGAGCCCCACATGGGACAACCTGATTATTTTTTATCCTCTTTCAATTGTATTTATTGAGCGCTTACTTTGTGCAGAGCACTGTACTAAATGCTTGGGAAGTACAAATCGGCAACATATGGAGACGGTCCCTACCCAACAACAGGCTCAGAGTCTAGAAGGGGGAGACAGTTGGTATCCTCCCCAGTGCTTAGAACAGTGCTTTGCACATAGTAAGCGCTTAACAAATACCAAAATTATTATTAATGCTCCCCACCGTCTCTCTCCCCTCCCACAACCAATTCCCCTCACCTTCTTGAGGAAAGAGAGACAGGTCCAACTCAGTCCTGCTAAATGGATACCACATGTTGGGAACATAGCATTTCTTTGGGACTATACTAAGTGATGGGGGCTTTGCGGGTAAGTTATTCCCTCTTGCCCAAAGGAGCACATAATCTACTGGAAAATTCTGTAGTAAACTTCATTTAGAAAATCTAACAAGGAGTGGATGTGGGTTCAGAGGGATTCTTGTCTTCACTTAGGTCCTAGGCCATTTTTTTCATTTTTTCTTATCATTTGACTGGTCTTGGGTCCATTTATGCAGGATCCTGGTGTCCAGAGGCTCCCTTTCTCCTCTTCCCCTCTGCCCCTGTGAAGTGGGGAATGAATCTCTTATCCCTTTCCCAAGCCCATCAATTTGACCTCTAGCTGGTTCTGGGAATCCCAAGTGGCCAAGTTCTGTTTTTTAAATGACAAAATTGTCTTGAAAGAAGGGAGATGGTGGTTGGGGTGGGGGAAGAGGTAAGGTGGGTGCAGGTTCCTGCAAGCCCAAAGGGAGTTTGATGAATATTAAATCATTCATTCAGTCAGTCAATCGGATATATTGAGTGCTTACTGAGTGCAGAGCACTGTACTAAGCACTTGGGAGACAGTGCCTTGCACATAGTAAGCGCTTAACAAATACCAACATTATTATTATTATTACAATGTAACAGACACATTCTCTGCCCACACTGAATTTACAGTCTAGAGGGGGAGACAGACATTAATGTAAATAAATAAATGACAGATATGGACATAAGTGTTGTGGGGCTGGGAAGGAGGATGAATGAAGGGAGCAAGTCAGGGTGACAGAGAAGACAGAGGGAAAAGAGGAAAGGAGGGATGAGTCAGGGAAGGCCTCTTGGAGGAGATGTGCTTTCAATAAGACTTTGAAGTGGGGGAGAGTCATTGTCAGATTAGAGGAGGGACGGCATTCCAGGCCAGAGGCAGGATGAGGGCAAGAGGTTGGTGGTGAGATAGATGAAATCGTGGAACAGTGTGAAGGTTGGCATGAGAGGAGTGAAGTATGTGGGATGGTTTGTAGTAAGAGAGTAGCAAGATGAGTAGGAGGGGGTAAGGGGATAGGCTAATTGAGGACTTGGACCACTCCAAATTAACTTGAGGTGAGAAGCCCTGAAGAAATCATTCATCAGCATTTCTGGCTGCTGCCCTGCAACTGTGGGAGAAAATGAAAACCTCCTTGCAGCCCGCCCTGTCCTGTGAACTTCTATGGTCCAAGGTTACCTTGGGGTGTTTATGTGATTATTGTGCAACAGGGTGGCCACCGGTGCTACCAGGTGCCTTTTGTGATTCAGGGTGCCCCCTGGACCCAGCCAGGAAACTCTGGGCTGGGAAGGGTGGAGCTCGGGCCTATCTCCAGCCAGGCCAGTTCTATGAAATGGACTTAGCCTGGTTTAGCCAATGTTTTTGTTTCACTCTTAGTTATCGTTCCCCCACATCAAGATGAGTTTCTAGAAGGTCAATGGCACATCACTGTTTCTTAGGCAGGGGCACTTGGCTTGTTCCTGAGTTGCCCCCTCAATGTAAGTTCACTGTGGGCAGGGAATGTGTCTGCTTTATGTTGTACTGTATTCTCCCAAGTGCTTAGTACAGTGCTTTGCACTCAGTAAGTGCTCAGTCAATACGATTGAATGAATGAATGCATGAACGTTGTGCCAGCCTGAGCTGACGTTCCGAGGAAAAGATATCCTGACTTTAAAATGGAAAAAACAGAGAGGACCTGGGATCTAATCCCGCCTCCACTACTTGCCTGCTGTGTGACTTTGAGCAAGTCACTAATATCTCTGGGCCTCAGTTTCCTTCCCTGTAAAATGGGGATTCAGTATCTGTTCTCCCTCCTACTTAGACTGTGAGCCCCATGTGGACCAGGGGTCCCATCCAACACAATTAGCTTACTATAGTGCTTAGCACGAGGTAAGCACACAATTATTATTAAATGGGAACCCAGATTCAGCATGTGTCACCCCTCGCTTGGGGATGAGGCTTCCAAAGGTAACTTCAGCTCCAGGGCTGTACACACAGCCTCTCCTGTGCCCAAAGGAGCAGGTTAATGCTTCAGTCCCTGGCTCAGTTTCCAGGACCAGTTCCTGGCTAGTAGCCCACTAGAACATGGGACAGGGTGATAGACTCAAGACATCGCTGTGGGAGAAGACAGCATGAGGCTCCTCGGAGTAGGTCCGACCCTTTCAGGAAGGCTCAGCCTGCTCCCACATATTGGATCAGGAAACCAGCCCCTTGCCCAGAACCCCTGATCCTATCCAGAGAATGTGACCAATGGGCTGTTGGACTGGTAGAGTGAGGTTTAGCAACACAAGAGGAGGACCACTGGGTTTTGTTTTCTGTGACGCCCTGACTTAGCCATCGGTTACACTGTTGTATTGTACTCTCCCAAGTGCTTAGTACAGTGTTGTGCACACAGTAAGCACTCAATAAATCCGATTGACTGATCTGCTCCCTTTACTCATCACCCTCCACCCCAATCCCACAGCTTTTACGAATATATCTGTAATTTATTTATTTATATTAAAGTTTGTTTCCCTCTCTAGACTGAAAGCTTGCTGTGGACAGGAAAGGTGTCTGTTGCGTTGTTTTGTTGTACTCTCCCAAGTGCTTAGTAGACTGTGAGCTCATTGTGAGCAGGGAATGTACCTGTCTGTTGTAGTACTGTACTCTCTCAAAACGCTTAGTACAGTGTTTTGCAAATGGCGGGCACTCATAAATGCGATTGAATGAATGAATGTGCTGCACACAGTAAGCACCGGTAAATATGATTGATTAATTTTATTTTATCTTATTTTTGGCTAAAACTGAAGAGTCTGCTGAGTCAACCCCTGCTCTCTTGGGCAGCTCTTGCCTGGTTCCACGGTAGGGTCAGAATGGCTGTTTCCCTGGAGCATGTATCATTTCCCTCTCTCCTCTCAACACCCTTAGGATGTGGTTAATTGTTCTGAGTGAAGGCCACAGAGAGTGGTAAGTGGGGAGACTACTGCATGCGTGAAGCTGGAGAGAAGAGGCTGGTTCAGCTGGCTTCAATTTTATGTAATTAAGTCTGAGAGGTCTCAACAGCCATATTCGAGACCTGATTTTGAACCATAACGCTGGGTTAGAATGAAATCGGCTTGGGCTTTGTTGAAAGACGAGGTATTAAAAGTCTGTGCCAGGGCAGAGCAAACCCAAGCTTTTCTAAATTAATTACTTTGTGGTTTTTGCAGTTGTTTTTTCTTCTCCCATTTGCTAAGACAGTGCCCCACTGAAAAGCCAGGACCTGCCCAGGCCTGAGGGAAAGAGGCTAATTCAGCTGCCCCTCATGAGGCTCTTCTGCCACACAGACAGGACTTGGATTCTTCCCCCGGCTGGACGTTGAGTGGGTGTTCGGGTGTTTGTGTATGGAGGATGAATCGCTTTTCGTAAAATGTTAAACTTCCTCTTTAAGTTCATCTTTTAAGGAAAAGTTAAGATCCTGAATTTGCAGCAAAAACCCAGGCCCCCGCCCAGAACCCTCAAGCTCCATGGAGGCAGAGACTGAGAAGAGTGCCCTGATGCTACTCAGCTGGGAAGTGGGCTTAGAAGTTAAATAATAATGATGACATTTCTTAAGCGCTTACTATGTGCAAAGTGACTTGTCCAAGGTCACACCGCAGGGAGCCATGGAGGAGAATTTCCAGGCAGGCTCGCCTCTGGTAAATAAATAAATAAATGATGGCATCTTGTTAAGTGCTTACTATGTGCAAAGCACTGTTCTACTGACTGGATCAGTAGGTGGTTGGAGAAAGCTGTCACCTGAGCGCTGAAACAGAGGGAGGAGCTGGCCTGCACAGCCTTGTTTCTGCTATGGTACCTCCCAAAGGGCTGAGTCCAGTGGTTTGGCTCAGGTGACCACTGCTAGCCAACCTGGGCAAGGTGACCAGACGTCCTGGTTTAGATGAGATGGACCCAAAGAGTGGCCATCTAACCACTTTCCCCTTTGAGGCCTGTGCCAGAAAATCTAAAGGGAAAATGGTCCGTTGACATGTAGACACATCTCAGCCAAAGGGAGGGAAGGGCAGCCCAGCTGCTGATGGCTGTTACCCCTCACCCCTCTCTCCCCTGTTTTCCTCTCTCCTTTTTGCCTTTTCTCTCCTCTGCCCTTCCCTTCCATTTGCTTCCCCTCTCTCCTCTTCTTCCTCAGCTTCCCCACCCACTTTCTCTGGCCTCTGCCTGTCCCTGGTCACCTCAACCCAAGTTCCTCTCTTTATTACCCTGCTCCACACCCTGGGGACAACCAGGCCAGAGAAAGGAGGTGAACAAGGAAAGCCTCTTCTCACTCTGGCTCTGTGTTGCAGGATCCCTGACAAAATTCAGGGGTACTGGAGGGAATGTTTCTGCTTATTGTTATATTGTACTCTCCCAAGTGCTAGTACAATGCTCTGCACACAGTAAGTGCTCCATAAATATGATTGAATAAATGAATGAATGAAGAAAAGGCGGATCCCAACAGCATCATCTCTGTGTCCCCAGGTCCTTCACCCAGCCAAGGGATTGGTGGTGGAGGCAATTGTTCTAAAGAGAAGCAGTGTGGCTTAGTGGAAAGAACACGGGCTTGGGAGTCAGAGGACATGAGTTCTAATCCTGGTTCTACCACTTGTCTGCTGTGTGACCTTGGGCAAGGCACTTAACTTCTCTGTGCCTCAGTTACCTCATCTGTAAAATGGGGGTTAAGACTGTGAGCCCCATGTGGGACAACCTTATTACCTTGTATCTACCCCAGCACTTAGAATTGTGTTTGGCACATAGTAAGCACCTAACAAATACCATAATTATAATTATTATTATGGAGGAACATTAGCTGTGTTCCCGGCTCTCTATAGAGAGCTGGGTTTTTTTTAATGGTATTTTTTAAGCGCTGGGGTGGATACAAGCAAATTAGGTTGGACACAGTCCCTGTCCCATGTGGGGCTCACAGTCTCAATTCCCATTTTGCAGATGAGGTAACTGAGGCACAGAGAAGTGAAATGACTTGCCCAAGGTCACTTAGCAGACAGGTGGCAGAGCTGGGATTAGAACCCAGGTCCTTCTGACTCCCAGGCTCACTCTCTATGCACTAGGTCATGCTGCTTCTCAATCAATCAATCAATCAATCACTCATACCTTATTTACTTGCATATTTGCTCCACTTTGCACAATTTTGCAACCCCAAAACAGATGGGAATCTATTACAGAGGGAATTAAATCTACCAAGAAGCATAACAGGAGAAAAAAGAGAAGAAAGGAGGAGGAAAAGGCAGGAGAAGGAAACAAGGCCCAAGAGAACACTTCAGACTGTATTTCTTCTGTTACATCAAGCGTTTAGTACAGTGCTCTGCACACAGTAAGCACTCAATAAATGCAATTGAAAGAATCAGTGTGAGAAGCAGCGTTGCCTAGTGACTAGAACATGGGCCTGGGAATCAGAAGTTCCTGGGTTCTAATCCAGGCTTCATCACTTGTCTGCTACGTGACTTTGGGCAAATCACTTAACTTCTCAGTGGCTAAATTACCTCATCCTTAAAATGGGGATTACAATTGTGAGCCTCATATGGGACATGGATTGTGTCCAACCTGATTAGTTTGTATCTACCTCAGCACACAATACAGTGCCTGGCACATACTAAGTGCTTAACATACATTATTTTAAAAAATTCAACGAATTGTAGTACCTCCCCTCTTCCCTTCCCCTCCCCAAAGTGGGCCCTGTTCAAGGAAAAAATTCCCCATCCCCCACTGCGAGCCTGAATCTGTGACTTTAGATTGTTCTGACCCATCCCCTCTTCCTCTTCCACGCCCTCCACTTTCACTACTTACTAAAAATATCTTTTATTTCCTCCTCAAAAACGGCAAAGGTGGAGAAGGGGGAGCTATGAAGAGGCAGCAATTTTGTGAGTATATATGGTATTTATTAAGCAACTAAGTGTGTGCAGAGCACTGTACTATGTGTTTGGGAGGAGAAATAGTATTAGTAGAATTAGTGCCTTCAAGGAATTTATGAGCTAGATGTGGGGACAGATACTAAAATCAATTAAAGATGGCAGGAAGTAATAAATTAAAGAGGTGGACTTAAGTGCTTTAGGTAGGTGAGAACTCCCAAGTACTTAGGTGGGATGCCACTGGAGACATAGAAGGTGGGAAGGTGAGAGGTCCTGAGTATGAAATCAGGAGGAAGAGCAGAGTATGTTGGCCAAAATGTAAAGTGGTTCCTCATAGTCAGCCTGAGGGTTCCTGGGAAAGAACAGCCCAGTCGGGTAATAATAATAATTGTGGTATTTGTTAAGCACTTACTATGTGCCAAGCACTGTTCTAAGCACTGAGGTAGATACAAGTTAATCTGGTTGGACACAGTCCAAGTCACCTTTAGAACTCCCACTCTTAATCCCCATTTTACAGATGAGGTAATTGAGCCACAAAGAAGTCAAGTGACTTGCCGGAGATCACACAGCAGACACATGGCAGAGCAGAGGGTATTTACAGAACTGGGACCTCGAAGCAGTTTCTTAGTCCAGGTTGACGGGTTGGTTGTGCTCACATTTCCTGATTCTGTGGAGCGGCCTCAAGGAACTCTACCAGGTCCTCCAGAAAACTTTTTTTTTTCCTTTTTAAATGGTGTATGTTAAGCACTTACTACCGTGTTGGACACTGTACTAGGTACTGAACCTTCCTCTCCCCCTCCTCCCCCTCCCCAATCCCCCGCCTTACCTCCTTCCCCGCCCCACAGCAGCTCTATATATGTTTGTACACATTTATTACTCTATTTATTTTACTTGTACATATTTACTATTCTATTTATTTTGTTTTGTTAATATGTTTTGTTTTGTTGTCTGTCTCCCCCTTCTAGACTGTGAGCCTGCTGTTGGGTAGGAACCATCTCTATATGTTGCCAACTTGTACTTCCCAAGCGCTTAGTACAGTGCTCTGCACACAGTAAGTGCTCAATAAATATGATTGAATGAATGAATGAATGAAAAGCAGCATGGCCTAGTGGATAGGGCACAGTCCAGGGAGTCAGAAACCAAACCTGCCGGTCCCAGCTCCGCAACATTGCCAAGATCCGCCCTTTCCTCTCTATCCAAACCACTACTCTGCTCGTTCAAGCTCTCATCCTATCCCATCTGGACTACTGTATCAGCCTCCTCTCCGACCTCCCATCCTCTTGCCTCTCCCCACTTCAATCCGTACTTCACACTGCTGCCCGGATTGTGTGTGTCCAGAAACGCTCTGGGCATGTTACTCCCCTCCTCAAAAATCTCCAGTGGCTACCAATCAACCTACGAATCAGGCAGAAACTCCTCACCCTCAGCTTCAAGGCTGTCCATCACCTCGCCCCCTCCTACCTCACCTCCCTTCTCTCCTTCTCCAGCCCAGCCCAGCCCACACCCTCCAATCCTCTGCCTCTAATCTCCTCACCGTGCCTCGTTCTCGCCTGTCCCGCCGTCAACTCCCGGCCCACATCATCCCCCTGGCCCGGAATGCCCTCCCTCCCCACATCCGCTAAGCTAGCTCTCTTCCTCCCTTCAAGGCCCTACTGAGAGCTCACCTCCTCCTGGAGGCCTTCCCAGACTGAACCCCCTCCTTCCTTTCCCCTCCTCCCCCTCTCCATCCCCCGCCTTACTTCCTTCCCTTCCCCACAGCACCTGTATATATGTTTGTACGTATTTATTACTCTATTTATTTATTTATCTATTTTACTTGTACATATCTATTCTATTTATTTTATTTTGTTAATAGGTTTTGTTTTGTTCTCTATCTCCCCCTTCTAGACTGCGAGTCCACTGTTGGGTAGGGACTGTCTCTGTATGTTGCCAACTTGTACTTCCCAAGCACTTAATACAGTGCTCTGCACACAGTAAGCATTCAATAAATATGATTAATTGATTGATTGATTGATTGATTGGTGCCATCTACAGTGATGGAAAAGTCAGGGGAGGACAGGGTTTGGGTTGGAAGATACAGAACTCTGTTTTAGATGTGTTAAATTTGAGTTGATGGGAGAACATCCAAGTAGAGATGTCTTGAAGGAAGGAGGAGATGCGAGATTGCAGAGCGGGAGAGAGATCAGGAAATGGAGATGGAGATTTGGGTATCATCCTCATAGAAGTGGTAGTTGAAACCATGGGAGTGAATGAGTTCTCCAAAGGAGTGGATGTAGATGGAGAATAGAAGGGGACTGAGAACTGAACCTTGAGGGACCCCCATAGTTAGGGGGTGGGAGACAGAAGAGAAGCCCACGAAGGAGTCTGAGAATGAACAGCCAGAGAGGTAAGAGATGACAGAGTCAGTGAAGCCAAGGTTGGATAATGTTTCCAGGAGAAGGGGGTGGTCCACAGTGTCAAAGGCAGCTGAGAGGTTGAGGATGATTAGGATGGAGTAGAAGCCATTGGATTTGGCAAGAAGGAGATCATTGGTGATTTTTGAGAGGGCGGTTTCTATGGATTGAAGGGGACAGAAGTCAGATTGGATGGGGTTAATGAGAGATTCAGAGGAGAGGAATTTGAGACAGTGGGTGTAGATAGCTCGCTCAAGGAGTTTGAAGAGGAATGATAGGAGGGAGAAGGGGCGATAACTGGAGAGAGTCATGGGGTCAAAGGAGAGATTTTTTTTAGATAGCGGAGACATGGGCATGTTTGAAAGCAGTGGGGAAGAAACCACTGGAGAGCAAACAGTTGAAGATGGCTGTTAGGGAGGGAAGAAGGGAGGGGGCTAGAGTTTTTTTAAGGTGCAAAGGAATGGGGTCAGATACACATGTGGAAGGGGTGGCTTTTGAGAGGATGCAGGAGATCTAATAATTATAATAATGGCATTTATTAAGCACTTACTATGTGCAAAGCACTGTTCTGAGCGCTGGGGAGGTTACAAGGTGATCAGGTTGTCCCATGGGGGGCTCACAATCTTAATCCCCATTTTACAGATGAGGTAATGGAGGCCCAGAGAAGTTAAGTGACTTGCCCAAAGTCACACCACAGTTGATAATTGGTGGAGCCGGGATTTGAACCCATGACCTCTGACTCCAAAGCCCGTGCTGTTTCCACTGAGCCGTGCTGCTTCTCTAGATCTCCTCTAGGGATACTGCTAGGAAGGATGGGAGACTTGAAGCGGGGGCCAGAAGGAGTAGGGACTGAGGAGGGACAGGGGCGACTTTAAGAAGCTTATACCTGATGGTATCAATTTTCATAATAAAGTAGATGGCCAGCTCAATAAGGGCAAAGGATGGGGGAGATGGGGGGACAGGGGGCCTGAGGAGGTAGTTAAATGTCTGAAGCAACTGATGAGGATAATGGGTATGGCTGTCAATAAGGGTGGAAGAAATAGTTTTGCCAGGCCGAGGAGAGGGCAGAGTTAAAGCATGCAAGAATAAACTTGAAGTGGACAAAGTCATCCTGATATTTAGATTTTTGCCAGCAGCATTCTACAGCTCAAGCACAAGAGAGAAAGAGGTGTACTGTGCTGATGATCCAGGGCCATGGGTTAGTGTTATGAGATTGGCAAAGGGATTGGGGAGTAGGTGAGTTGAATTGAGTAGAGAGGGTAAAGTTGTGAATGTCTATTTGGTCATCAAGGGAGGGTAGTTTGGATATGGAGGCTAAGTGGAGCACGATGAGTTGAGGAAATTGGATGGGGTCCAAAGATCAGAGGTCTCCGTGGGGGAACAGTACAGATTTATGTGGAGGAGGTGTGTGAAAGAGGAGGAAAGTGAGGAGCTTGTGGTCAGATAGAGGGATTTCAGAGTTGGTGAGGATACAGTGGTTAGAGATGATGAGATCAAGTGTGTGTCTAAGTTGGTGAGTGGGTCAGGTGAGGTAAGCACTCAGTTCAGTGATTTGCATAAAGTCAGTGCTCAATAAATATGATTGAATTCACTTTTGGATCTCAGTTACCTGATCTGTAAAATGAAGATCATGAGCCCTATCTGGGACATGAACTGTGTCCAACCTGATTTGCTTGTTTCCACTCCACCGCTAAGTACAGTTCTTGGCATATAGTAAGTGCTTAAAGTGCACCTGTATATATGTTTGTACATATTTATTACTCTATTTATTTATTTATCTTGTACATATCTATTCTATTTATTTTATTTTGTTAGTATGTTTGGTTTTGTTCTCTGTCTCCCCCTTCTAGACTGTGAGCCCGCTGCTGTGTAGGGACTGTCTCTATGTGTTGCCGACTTGTACTTCCCAAGCGCTTAGTACAATGCTCTGCACACAGTAAGCGCTCAATAAATACGATTGATTGATTGATTGAATGAGCAGGTGGTGAGTGGAGTTGAGGAATGATAGAAGGTGGGAAGCAGAAGGGTCATCAGGAACATCTGTAGGTATATTGAAGTCCCCAAGGATCAATGTGGTCATGGAGAGAGAGAGAGAGGGAATGTGAGAAAGGGATCAAAATGGTTAAAGAAGTTGGAGGTGGGACCTGGGGGATGGTAGATGACAGTTATTAGAATCTGGAGAGAGTGGTAGAGGCGGGATGATATGGGCGTCAATCAATCAATCATTCAATCGTATTTATTGAGCGCTTACTGTGTGCAGAGCACTGGACTAAGCGCTTGGGAAGTACAAGTTGGCAACATATAGAGACAGTCCCTACCCAACAGTGTGAAGAGGGATGGTGTGAAAACGGCATTGAGGCACAAGAAGAAAGCCGACACCTCCTTCTTTCCCCGTGATTCTGAGGGAGTGGGAGAAGAAGAGGCCTCCAATGGAGAGAGCAGCAGAGGAGACCATGTCGTCTGTGGAGAGCCAGATTTCAGTGATGGTGAGGAGGAGGAGTGACCGGGACAGGAACAGGCCAAGGATGAAAGGGAGCTTTGCCATGATGGAGCAGGGGTTCTACAGGCCACACTTGGCAGCAGATGTGGAGGGAGCAATGGTGGGGGGACAGTGTGCGGATTGTGGGGGAGGGTTTGGATGAGAGTGAGTTAACAGGAGTTGGCACAGGGGGAGGTGGACAGTGGGTGGGGGCTCGTGTGGGAAGAGGGGGACGAGGGATGGTGCTGGGATGGGATTATTAACAATAATAATAATAATGATGATTGTGGTATTTTTTAAGTGCTTGCAAGCTCTGTTCTGAGTGCTGGAGTAGATACAAGGTAATCAGGTTCCGGTCCCACATGGGGCTCGCAGTCTTTATTCTCATTTTACAGATGAGGTAACTGAGGCACAGAGAAGTGAAGTGACTTGCCCAAGATCACACAGCAGACACCGTGGTAGAGCCAGGATTAGAACTCACATCCTCTGACTTCCGGGCCCATGCTCTTTCCACTAGGCCATGCTGCAGGGTTGGCAGGAGGGGAGGGGGGAGGAGTTGGGTAGAGGAGGGGAGGACTGGGATGGGCTGACAGGAGTTAAGGGGGATTGAAGGGTCACGGTGGGGTCTTTGAGGTAAATGATACCAGTAGCAACTTAAACTGATTAGCTTATATCTCCAGCACTTAGTACAGTGCTTGGCACATAGCAGGTGCTTAACAAATGCCATTAAAATAAACAGTCCACATCTAGTATTAATTCTCATTTTACAGATGAGGGAAGTAAGGCACAGAGAAGTTAAGCAACTTGCCCAAGGTCACACAGCAGACAAATGGCAGAGTCGGGATCAGAACCCAGGTCCTTCTGAGTCCCAGGCCCAGGATCTATCCACTAGGCCATCCTGCTTCTAGGCTGAAGGGTTGCTCAAGGCCCCCGAGAATATGGCCCACTCCTTATCCCAGGGCCTCTTGTCCCATTGATAGGAAAGACTGGCCAGGGATGGCAGAGGGAGGAAGGAATTGAGGGGTCACATCCTTGTCCCACAGTTGGGTGCCAGAAGCTCTTCCTTGGCAAGAGTCAAGGGAGTGTGTGCAGACAGTGACTTTCTTACTCAAAACTGGAATCTGGAAACTCCACAGAAGCTCTTAAACCCTCCCAGCAAGTTGAGCACCTAACTTGCTTTCAAACCTCATTCCGAAGGGAATGCCCACAGCATTCCTTGGTCCCTGCTTCCACTATTTAGCAATCCACAGAATCAGGATGTTTCCTCATGTCCAACCTTGATCTCTTCCGCTGCAGATGAAGCCCATTTCTTAGAGTTCTACCAAGCAGGGGAGATGTTTCTCGCCTCTGGGACGTGATCCTCCATTCAGCAAGTTAGGAGTATTGATTGTCATCCATTAACAGTGCTCTGCACATAGTAAACGGTCAAAAAGCCTGAGTTCTAATCCCAGCTCCTCTGCTTGTCTGCTTTGTGGCAAGTCGCTTAACTTCTCTGTGCCTCAGTTACCTCATCCGTAAAATGAGGATTAAGACTGTGAGCGCCATGTGGGACAGGGACCATGTCCAACCTGATTAGCTGATATTTATGCCAGCGCTTAATACAGTGTCTGGCAAATAGTAAGTGCTCAACAAATACCATTAACACATAAAATAAATACCACTGATGGTGACTAAGGCAGAGCCCTGTACTGAGCACAATGGAGAATTTCAGAGGAAAGTAAAGCTAGGCAACTCCCCACAGTCAATCAGTGGTATTTATTGAGAGTTTACTGTGTTCAGAGCACTGTGCTAAGCACTGGGGAGAGTACAATATGACAATAAACAGACACTTTCCCTGTCCACAACGAGCTTACCATCTAGAGCGGGAGACAGACATTAATATAAATGAATAAATTACAGATATGGACATAAGTGCTGTGGGGCTGGGAGTGAGGATGAATAAGGGGAGCCAGTCAGGTGATGCAGAGGGTAGTGGGAGAAGAGGAAAGCAGGGCTTATTAAGGGAAAGCCTATTGGAGGAGATGTGCCTTCAATTAGGATTTGAAGTGGGAGAGAGTCACTGTATGACAGATTTGAGGAAGGAGGGCATTCCAGGCCAGAGACAGGGTGTGGTCTAGGGGTCGGCGGTGAGATAGATGAGACTGAGTCACAGTGAGGAGGTTGGCATTAGAGAAGCATAGTGTGCGGGCTGAGTTGTAGTAAGGAGAATAGTGAGATGAGGTAGGAGGGGGCAAGGTGATGGAGTGGTAAGACTAGATTGGGAGCTGTCCCCATTTTGCAAACGGGAGAAACAGGCATGGAAGGAAAGTGATTTTACCTATGTCACACAACCAGTAGGTGATAGAAACCCAGCAGGTTAGGGTGGCTCCCCCTATTTTTTATGGTATTTGTTAAGCATTTACTACATCCCAGGTATTAATAATAATGATAATAATAATAATAATAATGGCATTTGGTAAGAGCTTACTATGTGCAAAGTACTGTTCTAAACGCTGGGGAGGATACAAGGTGATCAGGGTGTCCCACGTGGGGTTTACAGTCTTAATCCCCATTTTACAGACGAGATAACTGAAACACAGAGAAGTTAAGTGACTCGTCCAAAGTCACACAGCTGACAAGTGGCAGGGCCGGGATTAGAACCCATGACCTCTGACTCCCAAGACCATGCCCTTTCCACTGAGCCATGCTAAACACATGGCATAGATAGAAGCCAATCAGGCTGGACCCAGTCCATGCCCCACATGGGGCTCACACTCTTAATCCCCATCCGACGCTTAAGGTAGCTGAGGCCCAGAGAAGTGAAGTGACTCGCCCCAGGCCACCCGACAAACAAGTGGTGGGGCCAGGATTATAACCCAGGTCCTTCTGACTCTCAGGCCCGGGCTCTAACCACTGGGCCATGCTGCTTCCCCTCTTTCCCCCAGCCTGTCTGAGGCTGGAATGGAGGTGAAAACCAGAGGTTCAGCCTCCCAATGTCCTGCTTTAAGCGTCCGCTGTCCTGATTCAGCGACCGCCGTTCAGTTCACTCTCCTCTGAGTGAGGCACATACTGGGTACTAGAGCCAGCCGCGAGTGTCCACCGCAGGCTCCTCCTAACTTTGACAGAACAGCGTGGCTCAGTGGAAAGAGCCCGGGCTTTGGAGTCAGAGGTCATGGGTTCAAATACCGGCCCCGCCACTTAGCTGTGTGACTTTGAAGAAGTCACTTAACTTCTCCGTGCCTCAGTTACCTCATCTGTAAAATGGGGATTAAGACTGTGAGCCCCCCCGTGGGACAACCTGATCACCTTGTAACCTCCCCAGCGCTTAGAACAGTGCTTTGCACATAGTAAGCGTTTAATAAATACCATTTAATAAATGCCATTATTAGACCAGAACCTCAGGTTGGCCCTTCAGGGCTGGACTGTGAGCTAACTGTGAGCAAGGAACGTGTCCGTTTATTGTTATATTGTACTCTCCCACACACTTAGTACAGTGCCTCATGCACAGTGAGTGCTCAATAAATTTAATTCGATTGAAATGAATTGAATTGGTGTGTCTTCTTTGTCCTTCCTATGAATCATGCCCCTTCCCAGCTCTGCTCACCAGGGTAGGCTGTAGCCCAGTTGTCAGCTGCTGCCTTCCCAGCGACCCTCCCAAAGGACTCATTACTTGGTGGACTCACTACCCAAATCCCAAGCTGGGGTCCTGATGGGACTTGTTCTTACTCAGCCCATTAAGGATGGGCTACAGGCCAGGAGATGCAGAGGAGCTGGCAGGCAGCCTCTACTTTTTTTTTTTTTTTTTTTGGTTCTTGGGGAAATTACGAGCTCATTCATAGTCGCGGGAAGGGGTTATTTAGGGGCCAAACACCACAGCCCTCCCAACCGACAGCTCATCACAATGCCGGGCAGGTGTCTCTGAATGATTTGTGTGGAGACACAGGTGACAGTCCACAGGGCTTAGGTGTTCTGCACAGGGGTTGGGAGTCAGAGGTCGTGGCTTCTAATCCCAGCTCTGCCACTTATCCGCTGTGTGACTCTGGGCAAGTCACTTCACTTCTCTGTGCCTCAGTTACCTCATCTGGAAAATGGAGGTAAAGTCAGTGAGCCCCGTGTGGGATAATAACTGATTACCTTGTATCTACCTCAGTGCTTAGAACAGTGCTTGGCACATAGTAAGCGCTTAACAAATACCATCATTATCATTATTATTATTATTATTCTGCATGGAGGGGACTCTAGGTTTCTGGACAGTGCTGGGAAAATGTGGCTGAGCCTAGGGGTGCAGGTGGTTAAGAAGGGCTAACCACACAAACCACCCATCCCTCCCTATGACGCTCTTCTCTCGTCAATAGGGGAAAAGGCAGAGAAGTGGCGTGGTCTTATGTTTAGGACATTGGCCTGGAGTCAGAAGGAATTGGGTTCGAACCCCGGCTCCACCACTGGTCTGCTGCAGGACCTTGGCCAAGTCACTTCACTTCTCTGGGCCTCCGTTACGTCATCTGGAAAATGGGGATTAAGATGGTGAACCTCATGTGGGACAGGGACTGTGTCCAATCTGGTTACCTTGCATCTACCCCAGCACTTAGGACAGTACCTGACATGTAGTAAATGCTTAACCAGTACTATTGAAAAAAGGCAGAAAGCTGAAGTAAGAAGTGTATGCCTGTGTTTGTATATCATCTACGTATGCAATCATAATAAAAATTGGTAGTCACTTCTCCCTCAGCCCCACAGCATTTATGCACAAATCTGTAAATACGTTTATATAAATGTCTGTCTTCCTCTCTAGACTGTAAGCTCATTGTGGGCAGGAAATGTAGCTACCAGCTCTGAATTGTGCTCTCCCAAGAGCTTAGTACAGTGCTCTGCCCAGAAAGTGCTCAATAAATACCATTGATTGATTAATAATAATTATGGTATTTGTTAAACATTTGCTAGGTGCCAAGCACTGTACTAAGTCCTGGGGTAAATATAAAAAAAAATCAGGTTGGACACAGTTCCCTGTCTCACAAGGGGCTCACAGTCTAAGGTGGGGAGGGAGAAGAAGTATTGAATCCCCATTTAACAAATGAGGAAACTGAGGCACAGAGAAGGTAGGTGAGTTGCCCAAGGTCACACAACAGGCTCGTGGCAGTGGCAGGATTAGAACCCTGGTCCTCTAACGCCCAGGGCCATGTTCTTTCCACTAGGCTGTGCAGTTTTCAGGTATCAGGAAGACTCAGCTCCAATCCTGCCTCACTGTATCCTCTGAGGTAAGACATTTCCCTTCTCTGCGTCAGTTTCCTCCTCAGTGATGGGAAGCCGGGATGCGGGATGACCAAGATGACTGCTAAGTCTGGGGAGGGATCCTGAGGGGCTTTGGTGGGGTGACTTTGGTGGGGTGGCGGTGATTCCGGAGTCCAGTGACCAAGAGGGGAAGTGGGGTTTTCAGGTCTGAACGGGAAAAACAATGAAGGGAGAAAGGGATGAATCCAACAGCCTCCGGACTGAACTTGCACATCTGAGGAATGTATGCCAGGGAGAGGCCCGCTGGGAAGTTATGACTGAAAGCAACCAGGGGAGGGGCTGGTACAGACGGGAAGGTCAGGTCACTCAGGGCTGAAGAGGAAGCCGGGGAAAGCAGACTGCTTAAGCAGAGCCAAAACTGTTCCTGTCTGATGGGGCATGAAACAGGGAGGTTCCTCTCTCTTGGCTTCCCTTCCGTCAGCTCGGGGGCCTTCCTCCCCACCCCACAGTGAACAGGAGCCGTGGCTTTTATCCAAGAGCTCTAGGGTGAATGTGGGTCCCCAGAAGGCCCTCAAGTGGGAAGACCACTCCCCACTCTCTCCTCCCCAGGGTCCCTGTAAATGTGATCAGGGAGAAGGAGGAAAGAGGCCATTGTTGAGGCCTGGGAGCCAAGGGAGAAGGAAATTTAATGCCTTCTCACTGACTCAGCCCCCATTGCTCATTCCTGGCCCTTCTCAAGTTGTGTTGCTCTTGGCTCCAGCTTTGTTGTCTCGCTTTTGTGGAATACTGCTTCTGAGGGGACGGGGAAGGGGGATGTGGAGGAAAACCTGGGCCGGAATGGGCTCGAGCTGCTTGGGGACAAGGGCTGAGAAAGTCACTTAACATCTCTGGGCCTCCGGTACCTCTTCGGTCAAATGGGGATTCAGTCTGTGAACTCCATGTGGGATAGGGACTGTGTCCAACCCGATTAGCTTGTATCTACCCCAGCACTTAGTACAGTGCCCAGAACAAAATAATAATAATTGTGGTATTTGTTAAGTCCTTACTGTGTGCCAGGCACTGTACTAAATGCTGGGGTGGGTACAAGCAAATCAGGTTGGACACAGACCCTGTCCCACATGGGACTTACAGCCTTTTTCTCCATTTTACAGATGAGGTAACTGAGGCGCAGAGAAGTGCAGTGACTTGGCCAAAGTCACACAGCGGACAAGTGGTGAAGCCAGGATTAGAACCCATGACCTGATTCCCAGACTCATGCTTTACCCATTATACCATGCTGCTTCTCAACAGTAAGTGCTTAACATTACAAAAAAAAGCAAGCAAGGCCTCCTGCTCTGGAACAACACACACCGCTGCTTCTGCCCCATCCAAGAGGGCTGTCAGGTGGGCGGGAACGTGGCCCCACGGGCCGGGTGCCGGGGGTAACACTGGGACCGATAAACTGGAATTGGCTCCCCGTTCTCTGTGCAGTGAAGGGGTCCTTTCAAGTTCCCTCTACCCACCCCCTGGATCTAGGTTTGAACTCATTCCCAGCAGAAGTCATCCCAGAGAGAAAGAGTGTTTTGGTAGGAATGGGTCAGGACACCATTTTGTCTTTGCCATTTTGGTTGATTCGACCACAAAGCATGGACCACATTTTTGTGAGGCAGGGCTAAGCCGAGGGAGCGTGTTGGCTATGTGAATGGGATGTATCAGGCTTAGGTTGTGAGTTTCTCGAGAGCAGGGACTGTGTCTTCTCCTTTTATGGTGTGTTCCACAGGCCCCAGTACAGCGTTTTGAGTGTAGTAGATGCTCAGGTCATATTGAAGAGGAGGAGGAGGAGGTGGAGGTGATTCACAACCATGGGCTTTCTGGCACTTGGGTGTGCCTTTCCAACATCCATGCCACATAAGCAGAGGGTGTCTCACCACACGGTGTGTCCTATGCATTCTAACACCTGAGCCAAGGATGCTGATGTCCCCACAGGTAATCCTACCCTTCTGCCACCTCAGACTGTTGCCCCTCCATCCAACAGCCAGGACTTTCCCTAAGTGCCAGGGGATTGGGAGAAGATATTTGAAGATTCTACTCCTGTCTGGGTTTTATCTGGGACTGGGGATATTATTATTATTATTGTTATTGTTATTATTATTATTATATTAGTTGAGTGCTTACTAGGTGCACTAAACTCTGTGGTAGATACAGTAATCAGAATTTGACATCATCTCTGTCCCACACAGGGCTCACAGTCTAAGGGGAAGGGAGAACAGACATTACATCCCCATTTTATGAATGTGAGGAAACAGGTACAGAGAAGCTAAGTGACTTGCCCAAGTTCAAACCAATTTGGTTCAGTTCAGACTAGTGACAATAGTAACGCTTTCAAACCAGTTCATAGTTCTCCAGTTTCCTGTCCCCTCACCCCTCCCTTCTCCTTTATCCCATTTGGTTTTGATTTGGAGGAGGAATTCTGTCGTGGTTGGGAATCTGCTTCAGTTCTTCATCATCCTTTCCACTCTACATGCCTCCTTATGTCCTCCCCCTTAGACTATAAGCTCATTTTTTTGGTTATGTTTTATAGCATTTGTTTAGCACTTATTATGCGCCAGGCACTGTATTAAGTGCTGGGGTAGACACAAGATAATCAGGTTGGACATAGTCCATGTCCCACATGGGGTTCACAGTCTTAATCCCCATTTTACTTCTCTCTTAACAGAGAAGTGAAGTGACTTACCTAAGGTCACACAGCCGACAAGTGGTGGAGCCAGGATATGCTTCACTGCGGGCAGGTAACTTGTTTGCTGACTCTGTTGCATTGTTCTCTCCCAATCACTTAGTACAGTGCTCTGCCCATAGTAAGTACTCAAAAAACACCATCTATTAATTGACTGATTGATTACACTCTATGGGAAAACGGGAATGGGAGTGAGGCAGGTTTGAGAGTCTGAGTGGGCTGGGAGGACCGTCTTCCCGTCATCCTAGTCAGTCTAGCCTGGCTCTGTCAGAAGAATTGAATCATCAGAAGAAAGGTCCTCGCTACACAATTCCACCTGGAAGTCATCCTCAGTTTAATGATTCTTCCCTTAATCATGCTGCCTGGCATGAAAGTGGTACCAAGATAGGGTGTTTGATCTCCAAACCACACTTAGTCATCCTTTCCTTCCATTCCCCCCTGCCCCCCCAGCTCTTCCCCAGCTGGTGATGAACAGGAGCAATACCTTCCTCTGTTGAGGGTGGGAGAGCTGCCTCCCTTTGTCAGGAGGACCCGGAGTGGAAAGAAGCCCAACAAGTCCTACCGCATACCAGCTAAAACAAGCCAAAACAGCTGGGCCAAGCCAGGGAAGTGTGAACCTTATCTCACACTTATCCTTGAGCAAATAATGAATCATTGCTTTCTTTGGTAATAACATTAAAAAAACCCCTCATGACCTCCATGCTTCCAAATCACTGTTTCTCAGGCAGCCCAGACTGAAGCTAAAGAGGGTCTGAGCCTCAGCGGTCCAACATTCCCCAGGTGAATTCTGCGGGTTCTTAGACCAGTTGGATTTGGGATCCGTTGGGCCAGCAGGAAGGAAGTGTCGGCATGGGGACAGTGTGACCTTTCCCCCTGTGACCACAGAATGGACCAAAGGGAAAAAACTCCCCCTGTCCATCCAGGAACTTCCCCTGGGGATTTGCTTGCCTTTCCTGACCATTAGCTCATCTACTGGAAACTAAGCCTAATGCCTCTGGCTGATTCTTGAGAATGTCCATTTGGAAGTTGGAGATCCCAGGAAGGCTAGGGTTGGGGAAAAGCAGACCCAGCCTCCCGCCAGTGACTGCTCTGGGGTGACGTGGCAGCCCAGATGGGGAGGCTCAGAAACCTGGAGCCTAGCTCAGGACAGGTTGTCCGTGGCATTAGCCTCTACCTATGGACGGATCCTTCCAGAACTCTGGGACTGTGCCTTGTGCACCAGCCAGTGTGGCTTAGTGGAAAGAGCACGGGATTAGGAGTCAGAGTTCGTGGGTTCTAATCCTGGCTCCGCCACTTGTCAGCTGTGTGACTTCAGGCAAGTCATATGACTTCTCTATGCCTCAGTAACTTCATCTGTAAAATGGGGATTAAGACTTTAAGTCCCACATGGGACAACCTGATAACTTTGTATCTACCCCAGAGCTTAGAACAGTGCTCGGCACGTAATAAGCGCTTAACAAATACCACTAATATTATTATTAAGAAAGTGCCTGGAGAGAGAGCTTTTGCCTGCTCAAGGTCATTAGGTGCTTGTTATGAAAAATGAGAGACACTGGTAATTGATCGTTATTGTTTAATGATAGTCCTGGCAGGGCAATATGGCTCTCCCACAACAATTCCCAGGGTTGGGAGGGGTGGGGGGGGGGACTTTACAGTTAGGGGGATTTTGCTATGTTGAGCCCCTGGGGCTTTCTGGTAGAATTCTGGTCTTCCTCCTGGTGGCCCGAACCCAGGGTGGCCCCAGAAAGGCTCTGCTGTATTTCAGAAATGTTTGAGAGCCAAGGGCCCCCAGTGTGGCCTGGTGAGAAAGGCCCTTCTTTAAGCCCTGCCGGGATTTTCTGCCAGACAGACCCATAGAGCTCCAGTCAGAGTGAGAAGAGAAAGCTGGTATAGTTGGTTTGGAGAAGCTCTCATTTCTCCTCCACTGACACCCGGCATCTCTTTCCATCTTTGAATTTTAAAAAAAATTAAGAAATGGATTCTTCATGTTGGTGGCCTGGAAAAAAGGAAGAGAAGGCTTCTTCAGCTCCCTGGATAAAGTGTTCAAGGCTCACAGAGGAGGCAGCTGAAGCTTTCTGATAGACAATTTTAGCATTCAGAGCCAAAGCTGCCTTCTCGAGGATCGTGGTATCTACCTCTGTCAGAAAAGGAAAATGTGGAACTGTGTCTTTTAACATTAATTCATTTCAATCCAGTTACAGTCACAGAGTAGTTAAATGACCGGACAAAGGCTCTTACTGTGATTGGCTCGGTGTTTCCCTCGCCCCAGCCGACGGTAAAGGCCAAGGAAGCACTGAGTTTCTCACCTTAAGAGGCAATCATCACCCCACTCCCACACCAGAAAGATCAAGGATGCAGATTGTGGGGTCCAGCCGGGGCATCCATTTGTGTGGGTATCACTTCCTGGAAAACGTTGTCCAAGAACTTCTTCCCCCCACACACGTGTTGGTTCTCTGATTTACAAATTCTAGAAGCCAGAAGTGCTGAAGTGCTGATCACTAAGCTTCCCACCCTATGAGACCATTTTTCTCCCAAATTATCACCAACCTGCTTTATAAGAAGCACTGGACTTTGAAATAAAGTGAAGGCACAGTGTCTGTCCTGAAGGAATTCCTCGTGAAAAGGGGAAAACACAAGATGTTATTACCTATGCAAGAGCATAAATGATGAAAACACGTGCCTAGGCTTAGAGATATTGGCTTGTGACTAAATAGCCAATGGGAATGGACCATACATGAGGTGGAGGGATCCTCTGGAGATGGGAATAACAATAATAATAATAATGGTATTTGTTAAGTGCTCACTATGTGCCAGGCACTGTACTAAGCACTGGTGTGGTTACAAGCAAATTGGGTTGGACACTGTCTCTATCCCACATGGGGTCTCACAGTCTTAATTCCCATTTTACAGATGAGGGAACTGTGGTATGGAGAAGAGAAGTGATTTGCCCAAGGTCACCCAGCAGACAAGTGGCGGTGCCAGGAAATCAGTTCCTTCTGACAGATCTCTCTTTGGGGAGGTGCTAGGCCCAACAAGGGATCAATATCCCCAAATGAGAGAGAATGTCTATGGCTGGGAAGGGAGCAGAGTTGGCGTTGATACATCCAGATGTGTTTTATGGGCTGATTTTTTTTTGCAATTTATTAGCCAAGGGTGGCGAGAGAAGTTGGGTGGGACCAAGTTTTAAAAGGTTCCCTCTCACAGCTGGACAAGGGGCCAGTCCAAAAGAAGAAGTGGGAGGGGGAGGACCTTTGATGGCAGCTACAGAGAAGTCTCCAGAAGGGTCAAGAAGTTATCTGGATCTAACTTAAATAGAAACAAAGAGCATTTTGACATGGAGAATTTTTGAATAAGCACTTGTGCTGGGCCCACTGGGGAGGATACTCATAAAAAAGACTAAGAAAATCTTCCTTAGTTTTAAATAAATTGAATGGGATTCGGAGGTAGAAAGGTTGGGCATGGCTACTCTGTAACTCTAAGGCAGTTACTAGAAAGTCAGGGGATACTCAGACAACTCGTTATGGGCTGGGAACATGTCTACTAATTCTGTCGTACTCTCCTAAGCGCTTAGTACAGTGCTCTGCACAAAGTAAGCACTCAATAAATACCACTGACATTGACTGAGGTCTTGTTTGAGAGGAAAGTACAAGGCAGAAAGGCAAGAATACTTTGTTTCAGATTATCAAGAGCTGGAAGATTTCTAGAGGACTCTTCTAGAGTGTGAGCCCACTGTTGGGTAGGGACTGTCTCTATATGTTGCCAACTGGTACTTCCCAAGCGCTTAGTACAGTGCTCTGCACACAGTAAGCGCTCAATAAATACGACTGATTGATTGACTCCAAAGTTGTGAGCCCCACTTAGATGATAAGCCCCCTCAGAGACAAAGACCACATCTAATTTTCACTTGTGTATTCTCTCCCAGTGTTTACTGTAGTGCTTGAAGAATCAGCATGCCCTAGTGGAAAAAGTATGTGCCTGGGAGTCAGAGACCTGGATTCTAATTCCAACCCTGCCACGTTATTGCTGTGTGATCTTTGGCAAGTCACTTGACTTCTCAATTCCCTCATCTGCAAATTGAGAATTCTACACCTGTTCTTCTTCCTACTTAGATGGTGAGCACTGTGCGGGACTTGATTACCTTCTATTTACCCCAACCTGTAGTTTGGTGCTTGGCATCTAGTAAGCGGAGCTATTATTTTTACTATTATCATTATTATTAATTATTATTATTATCCTCCACACACAGTAAGCGCTTAATAAATACTACTTGGGAAGCAGCATGACCCAGAGGAAGGAGCACGGACTCAGGAGTCAGAGGGCCTGGGATTTAAACGAACCTCTGTCACTTGTCTGCTGTGTGACCCTGGGCAAGTCACTTCACCTTCTCTGAGCCTCAATTTCCTCATCTGCAAAATGGGGATCAAGATTGTGAGCCCCATGTGGAACAGGGACTGTATCCAACCTGATTATCTTATATCTTCTGCAGTGCTTAGTACAGTGCTTGACACATAGTAAGTGCTTAACGAATACCACAGTTTATTAATTGCTACTACTGCTAGTTGGACCAAGTCCATCATACCCCTCTTGGACTCCCTTCCAAGTTTCATCTCCCTTGGTACCTAAATCCATGCCCTCAACTTTGCCCTCTCTGCCACAGTCAACTCCATCATTCCCTTGTCCCTCGCTTGCTCCCACACTAGCTACCACTTCACTTCCCAACTCCCATTCCTGCCCGAACTCCTTGACCACATCCAACACACCCAATGCCCCCACTTCCTCTCCAACTCCATTCTTGAACTTCCAAAATCTGATTTCCCCCACTCTTCACCTCATTGAAACTGCCCTCTCTCTAAGGTTACCAATGACCTGCTCCTTGCCAAATCTAGCAGACTATTCTGTTCTCATCATCCTCATCCTCACAGCTGCCTTTGATACTGTGGACAACTCCTGTCTATCGAAACTTTCACCTTGGTTTTACAGTCTCCCCCTCTAAACCATAAACTCATAGTGGACAGGGAACATGTCTACCAAATCTGTTTTATTGTACTCTCCCAAGTGCTTAGCGAAGTGTTCTGCAACAGAAAGCACTCAAAAAGTATGTTTGATTGACTACAGACACAGTTTTTATTATGGTATTTGTTGGGCCCTTACTATGTACCAGGCACTGTATTAAGCACTGAAAAGCTACTAACTAATCAGATTGGACACAGTTCATGTCCAATATGGGGCTCACAATCTTAATCCCCATTTTATAGATGAGGGAACCGAGGCAGAGAGAATTGAAGAGACTTACCCAAGGTCACCCAGCAGACAAGTGGTGGAGCCAGGATTAGAACCCAGATCCTTCTGATTCCCAGGCCTGTTCTCATTCCACTAGGCCACACTGCTTCTCTTGAAGTTCTTTCCTGGTTTGCTTGGTGTCTTTCTGGCTGCACCTTCTCAGACTTTTTCAGTGACTCTTCCCTTGTCCCCTTCTCTTTTCACTCCCTTGGGGAACTCACCCACTCCCAATGCTTCATTTATCTGGATTGTTTCCCCAGCCACCTCCTCATTCCTGGCTTCCTACCTTCTCTTAAATCTTGCATTTCCTCTTGCCTTCAGTACATCTCCAGATGGATGTCTTACCACCACTTTAAGCTCTACAAGTCTAAAATGATCTCTTTATCTTCTCTCACACATCCCTTACTCCGCCTCATTTTCCCATCACTGTTGACAACATCACCATCCTCCTTGTTTCCAAGCCCGCAACTTTGGCATTATCCCTCACTGCTCCCTCACTTTCAACTCTCATAATCAGTCTGCTGCTAAATCTGGTTAGATTTTCCACCATATCCCAGATCTGCCCCTTCTTCTCCATCCAAATGTTACTATGCTCATGCAGCCACTCATTGTGTTTTGCCTTGACTCCTGCATCAACCTCCTCACTGAATTCCCTGCCTCCTCTCTCTCCCTTTATAATAAAAATAATCATTGTGGTTATTTGTAAAGCAGTTACTATGTGCCAGGCACTGTACTGAGCCCTGGGGTAGATACAAGATAATTGGGCTGGAACACAGTCCCTGTCCCACACAGGGCTCAAAGTCTTAATCCCCATTTTACAGATGATGGAACTAAGGCACAGAGAAGTGAAGTGACTTGCCCAAGGTCACACAGCAGACTAGTGGCAGAACCGGGATTAGAACCCAGGTCTTTCTGACTCTCCAGTCCGTGCTCTATCCACTAAGCCACATTTCCTCCATCCTTACTTCTCTCTGCTGTCCAGATCGTTTTTCAAGTATGTCATGCTGGCCCATATCTCCCTTCCCTCTAAAAAGTTTCAAAGATCACCCATTCCTCTCTGTATCGAGCAGAAACCCACATTATTGATCGTGAGTCAGTGTGGCCTCCAGAGGAAAAAAAAAATAGATCTGGAAATCAGAAAACTCAGGTTCTAGACCCCACTCAGCCATTGGTCTGCTCCACGACCTTGGAACAATCACTTAATCCCTCTGTGCCTCAGTTTCCTCATCTGTAAAATGGGGACCCTGATCACTTTCCCTCTTAGATCATGAGGCCTTTGTGGTACAGAGGTGATATCTGATCTGTTTATCTTACATCTACCCCAACACTCAGCCCATAGTAAGTGCTCAACAAATGTTATAATTAAGGCACTCAATTCAGCTCTCTCCCTCTTTCCTTTTACTCACTTCTCCAGCTACACATGAGTATCCCCTCTATGTCAATCCCAGTCTAGCCTACTTATTGGACCATGTTCTCATCACTTTAGCCTCTCATGCTCATGCCTCCCCATAACCTGGAGCTCCCGCCCCCTTCAATAAGCCAGACCACAGATCTCTCCATCTTCAAAGCCCTTCTGAAATGACATCTCCTCTGCAAAGTCTTCCCTGATTAATTTCTCTTGCCCACAATTTCTATCCCCCGCAACTGCCACTTCAGTACTTCTGCACCAACCACACGCTTGTGTACTCACAACGACCCCTCGCACCTTTGCACACATCAATTTACCTACACATCTCCCTCCTGTCTATACAATATCTCAGAATAATGATGATGGGATTTATTAAGTTCTTACTATGTGCCAAGCACTGTTCTAAGCACCGAGTGGATACAAGTTAATCAGGTTGTCCCATGAGGGGCTCACAGTCTTAATCCCCATTTTACAGATGAGGGAACTGAGGCACAGAGACGTTAAGTGAATTGCCCAAAGTCACACAGCTGACAAATGGCAGAGCCGGGATTAGAACCCATGACCTCTGACTCCTAAACCTGTGATCTTTCCACTGAGCCACGCTGCTTCTCTAATCTGTCTCCACTAGATTGTAAGCTCCTTGATCCCAGGGATCATATCTACTAAGCTCAATGTACTCTCCAGTATGCGCTTACTAAGTATTATTGATTGACTAAATTTTAATAGCATTTTATTCAATCATATTTATTAAATGCTTACTGTGTACAGAACACTGTTCTTAGCTCTTGGGAGAGTATACTATAACAACAAACAGGTACGTTCCCTGCCCACAACAACCTTTCAGTCTAGAGATTATGCCTTTACTAAGTCCCATGAGCTGAGGATTGGAGTAGATAGAAGCTAACCAATCTATATCCCACATGGGGCTCACAGTCTTAATCCCCATTTTATAACCGAGGTGATTGAGTCACAGAGAAGTGAAGTTATTTGCCCAAGGCCACACAGCAGATAAATGGCAAAGCTGTGGTTGAACCCAGGTCTTCTGACTCCTGGGCCTGTGCTTTAACCACTAGGCCATATTGCTTCCCATTGATTGATTGATTGATTGGTCAAAAGAATTCAGTCACCGAGAGTTGAGGATTTTCACATAGGAAAAATATATGATATTTTAAAAACTAAGAACTGGACAATGTAGTTAACACTCTCTGTGGAATCATACTTTATGGGAGAGCTGGAATGAAGAAGAGCTTAAAGGCAGACACAAGGAGGGAAATAAAGTGATGAAGAGGGCAAAGGCAAATCGACAAGAAAGCTATAAAAATAAGGGCACACTGATTTTTAATGTAACTTTCTGCTTAGAGAAAAGACGCATGATGAAATGTTTTCTTAGGTTTTAGCTACCATGCTTTCAGATTCTTGTCTCCCAGAAGGCCAGGACTGGATCTTCTGCCTAATCAATCAATCAATCAGTGGTATTTATTGAGCACTTACTGTGTGCAGAGCACTGTACCAAGCATCTTAGAGAGAACAGTACAACAGTGCTGGTAGACACGTTCCCTGCGCAAAACATGCTTACAGTCGAGAGGTGCATAGCACCTAACACTGGACATTTCTTAAATAGCAGCCTGATTTGTAAAGTAGGTTTCACAGGAAAGAGAGAAAAAAACACAAGAGGCAGCAGAAAGGAAGGAAAAATGTTCTAGAAACGTCTGGGAAAAAGTAGATGTCTGATATTCATCAAATACCATGTCTCAAGTTGTGTTATAGGTACTGTTGAGAAGGGAAGGATAGATGATGAGAAGCCCTTGTTTGGGCAGGGGAATATTTCTAAGGGAATCTGCTCCCCAAGATAGCAGGTATCAATCAATCAATCATATTCATTGAGTGCTTACTGTGTGTAGAGCACTGTGCTAAGCTCTTGGGGAAGTACAATTTAACAATGTAGCATAGCTGGTAGTCACATTCCCTGCCCAAAGCAAGCTTAAATTTTGGTTCTATGCAAAGAGTGAAGGGTCTTTGAGAGAATCCTAAGGTGGACTTGCTAGAAATGGGACACTGATCAAAAGCTGTCCCTCCCCACACCTAATAGGGGAGGAATTGTCCACCTATTGGCTGACCTATGCCCTCGCCATACCCACCAGACATGTGCAGGGGCAAAGATGGTGATTTTTACATAGCGAGAAACTGATTTGAAGGCCATGCCAACTCTGTCGCATGGCCCCGCATACTAGGTTTACACAGTGGACTGTGTGGGCTGGAAAGGAAGAGTCCACCATGATTCCCCTCTCTAGATGTCACTCGTGCCAACACTGGGAGATAGGAAGTGAGTCCAAGTGCAGAAGAGGGGATGCTTTCACCCTCAGGCCCTCTTGCTTTTCCAGAGTCTGTGCCCCAGGGTTCATCCCTCAAGACTGTAAGCTCGTTGTGGGCAGGGAATGTGTCTGTTTATTGCTACATTGTACTCTCCCAAACGCTTAGTACAGTGCCCTGCACCAGTAAGTGCTCAATAAATATGATTGAATGAATGAATGAATGAATGAATGGGTTCTGGGTGATGGGATCCTAGGTCTCTTTCAGATTTGGGGTCTTTTGGCAGAAACAGGTATTCTATTGTGGAACGAGAGTGTGTTGGGACCCAGATGATAAATTCAACTTTATTCACATAATGATTATTCAAAAAAATGTCTGTCTCCCCCTCTAGAATATCTGTCTCCCCCTCTAGAATATCTTTCTCCCCCTTTAGAATGTCTGTCTCCCCCTCTATTCATTCAATCATATTTATTGAGCACTTACTGTGTGCAGAGCACACAGACTGTAAGCTTGTAAGAGCTGTAAGCCTCTAGACTGTAAGCTTGTTATGGGTAGGAAAAGTCCCTATTATTCTGTTGTATTGTACAGTGCTTTGTGCTTAGTAAGTGGTCAATAAATATGATTGATTAATTGGGGAATGGGGGAAAGGGTCACATGGGAGATTTGTCTAACAGGTAAAAGATACTCATGAAAGACACAGTTCCTGTCTCACATGCAGCTCACAATCTAAGAGATAGGGAGAGCAGGCATCTAATTCCCATTTTTACAGATGAGGAAATCGAGGCTCAGAGAAGTCAAGTGACTTGCCCAACATCACATAGGAGGCCAGTGGCAAGGCTGGGATTAGAACCTGGGTCTCCTGACTCATCTAAACTGTAAGCTGGGGGTGGACAGGGATTGGATCTAACCAACTCTGTTGTACTTTCCCAAGCTCTGCACCCAATAACTGCTCAATCAATACAATCGATCGATTAATTCATTAAGGAGAGTTTAAAATAAACAAGCAAATCACAGCTAACGATCTCTCTCTCACTCTGGTTTAGGCCAAGGCACTGATTTCCAGGATTCCTTCGCTATCAAAGCATTCAACCAGAGGGAGATTTGGGAACAGCCCGTGAGCACTAGGCCTGTCAGATCCTGCCCATAACCACCCAGGGCTGCCTGCCGGGCCTAGCTACGGTCGGGAAAATCCCTATGGCTTTATGCTTCCTGGCATTGCCGGAATCCCTTGATAAAGTCACTTCCTTGAAAGTAAGCCTTGGCAAGGCCATGGCGGTTGACTAACTGGAGTCCTTAGGGGACAGGCGAGGAGTGAGTGTCCAGGACTATAGTGGTCTCTGAGCAGCTTGACCGCTTGGTGAACCACTCTCGTCCTGGCCGGCCTTAAGACACGAGATGGTTCTTCTGCCCCATTTATCCATTTGATCGTATTTATTGAGCACTTACTGTGTGTGAAGCACTGTACAAAACTCTCAGGAGAGTACGATATAACAATAAGTAGGCATATTCCCTGCCCACAATAAGCTTACAGTCTACTGCTGGGATGCAGCTTGAAATGTCCACAGGGGCGACCAGCTTCAGGGTGGCCTGGTGGATAGAGCCCAAGCCTGGGAGTCAGAAGGACCTGGGTTCTAATCCCTGTTCCACCATTTGTCTGCTGTGGAATCTTGGGCTAGACACTTCACTTCTCTATGCCTCAGTTACCTCATCTTCTAAAATGGGGATTAAGACTGTGAGCCCCATGTGGGACATGGGCTGTGTCCGACGTGATTACTTTGTATCTATCCCAGTGCTTAGTTCGGTGTCTGGCACAGAACAACACTTAAAAAATACCATTAAAAAAAAGAAAAATGCAAGAGACATTTTGCTCTAGACTGTAAGGTCATTGTGGGCAGGGAATGTGTCAGTTATATTGTCCTCTCCCAAGCACTTAGTACAGTGTTCTGTATACAGTAAGCACTTGATAAATACGATTGAATGAATTGAATGAATGAAGTAAGCACTCAATAAGATTGAATGAATGCTATCAGGTGGCTCATCTGAGGTCTTGGCAAGAGAGAGCAGGCTCTCTAGAGTTGGGCGACGAGAGGAGGTGAAAGGGCACCTGGAGAATTTGTCATTCCTATATCAAATGATTGCTTTGTGTCAGAACTAATTGCAAGCCCGTTGAGGTGGAGGACCCACCCCATCTGATTGGGCTATCATTAATAGTTGCAGCATGGCCTAGTGGATAGAAGGTCATGAGTTCTCAACTCAGCTCCACCCCTTGTCTGCTGTGTGACCTTAGGAAGTCTCTTCACTTCTCTGGGCTTCAGATACCTCATCTGTAGACTGGGGATTGAAACTGTGAGCCCCACATGGGACAGGGACTGTGTCCAACTCAGTTTGCTTCTGATAATAATAATAATAATGATGATGGCATTTATTAAGTGCTTACTATGTGAGAAGCACTGTTCTAAGCACTGGGGAGGTTACAAGGTGGTCCGGTTGTCCCATGGGGGGCTCACAGTTTTCATCCCCATTTTACAGATGAGGAAACTGAGGCCCAGAGAAGTTAAGTGACTTGCCCAAAGTCACACAGCTGACAATTGGCGGAGCCAGGATTTGAACCCATGACCTCTGACTCCAAAGCCCGGGCTATTTTCCACTGAGCCACACTGCTTCTCTACCCTCCCCAGCGCTTAGTACAGTGCCTGGCACATAGTAAGCACTTAACAAAAGCCATTATTATTGTTTTTAATATTATTATTATCGTCGGAGGGAAGTCACATTGGGATCGTATGGGAGTAAGCTCACAACTCGGACCCAACTCATTGGAACCTACCTAGAGGTGGAAATCACCCATCTGAATTGACCTGAGGTTTCCTAGAACCCTCATATCCAAGAAGCCAACAGGCAGCGGGCAGGAAATGTGTCTGTTATACTGGTATATTGAACTCTCGAAGCACTTAGTACAGTGCTCTGCACACAGTAAGCACTCAATAAATACGATTGACTAAGAGACAGGGAAGCCAGTGCAGCCCCAGGCCAGTGTAGCACAATATCAGGTTTCTGATACCCCTGTTTTGTTTTTTTTTAATGGTATTCATTAAGTACATACTCTGTGCTGTACTGCACTGTACTAAGCTCTGGGGTAGATACAGGCTAATCGGGTTGAACACAAACTGTGTCCCACGTAGGCAGGGAATGTGTCTCATATCAGGATTCTCTCAAAGATCCTTCACTCTTTATATAGAACCAAAATATAAGCTCACTGTGGGCTTGTTAAATTGTTGTTTTGTTAAACTGTACTCTCCCAAGTAGTGCTTGGTACAGTGCTCTGCACACAGAAAGTGCTCAATAAATATGATTGACTGACTGATGTGGTGCTCACGGTCTTAATCCCCATTTTCCAGATGAGGCAACTGAGGCACCAAGAAGTTAAGTGCCCAAGGTCACACAGCAGACATGTGGCAGAGCTGGGGTTAGAACCCAGATCCTCTGTCACCCAGGCCCATGCTCTTTCCACTAGACCACGCTGCTTCTCACCTCCTCCAGGAGGCCTTCCCAGACTGAGCCCCTTCCTTCCTCTCCCCCTCGTCCCCCTCTCCATCCCCCCCATCTTACCTCCTTCCCTTCCCTACAGCACCTGTATACATATATATATGTTTGTACATATTTATTACTCTATTTATTTTACTTGTACATATCTATTCTATTTATTTTATTTTGTTAGTATGTTTGGTTTTGTTCTGTCTCCCCCTTTTAGACTGTGAGCCCACTGTTGGGTAGGGACTGTCTCTATATGTTGCCAACTTGTACTTCCCAAGCGCTTAGTACAGTGCTCTGCACACTGTAAGCGCTCAATAAATACGATTGATTGATTGATTGATTTTGGAACTCAGCACTGAATGACAACTCTTCCGTAATGTCCTATTTAAGGTATAATGAGATTAGGCAAGAGCTGAAGTCCTTTTCCTGCTGCAGGGACTATGCAAATGAGGGAAAACCAGGGAAGGTTTTAAGGATGGCTTTCCTGAAATAGCTCTGATTTCCTCTGTAAGTTCACCCTGGAGCCAGTTGCAGACGCATGATAACAATGTGTTGTAAGTGGTTGTGAATGTTTTTTGGTAAATTTCGGGTTCTCTTCCGGGTCCGTGCAGGTCAACAACAATACT
This sequence comes from Tachyglossus aculeatus, assembly GCF_015852505.1. Taxonomy (NCBI): domain Eukaryota; kingdom Metazoa; phylum Chordata; class Mammalia; order Monotremata; family Tachyglossidae; genus Tachyglossus; species Tachyglossus aculeatus. The sequence goes on from NC_052086.1 coordinate 76,506,701, forward strand.
TGTAATTCCCAAGAAGTAGGGACATGCCTGCACTGGATGTTTATCTGTCTCTCCCAAAGGGATACTGAGTCAAGCCACATCTGTCTGTAAGACTGAACAGTAATAAGCACGTCGGTAGCATGTGCTGTCTTTGCTGAATCTGACTAGGTGCTTCTGGGAAGGAGAACTGGACAGTAGATTCAAGGTGACTGTATTAAGAATTCACAGATTCAGATTATAAATAAAACTAATTCTTCTCTCTCCCCCCCCCCCCCCCCACCCATATTCTCCAGTCTCTTTCAGTTTACCTCTGACTTTCCAAACCTAGATGTGAAAATTAGGAGACTGATTGCCTGTCGGCATGAGTTCAGTGGGGCCTCTTTTGTGAATTACATTATTTTTTATGGTATTTGTTAGGTTCTTATTATGTGCCAGGCACTGTGCTAAGCACTGGGGTAGATACAAGCTAATCAGGCTGGACATAGCCCACGTCCCACATGGGGCTCACGTGTCCTATCCCTATTTAACAGATGAGGTAACTGAGGCCCAGAGAAGTGAAGTGGTTTACTCAAGGTCACACAGTAGATAAGTAGTGGAGCAGGGATTAGAACCCAGGGCTCTCTAACTCCCAGGCCCTTCCTCTACCCAGTAGGTCACATTCCTTCTCATTTTGTGTTTAGGTTTTTTTAGGGAAAGAAAAAAATGCTTTCTCAGGAAAGGAAAATATCTAGTGATCCATTTTCCCTGAGTTTAGGAACTAAAACATCCGCCATGCTAGCTCTCTTCCTCCCTTCAAAGCCCTACTGAGAGCTCACCTCCTCCAGGAGGCCTTCCTGGCCTTAACCCCCTTTTTCCTCTCCTCCCCATTCCCCCCTCTGCCCAACCTCCTTCCCCTCCCCACAGAATTTTTATATATTTGTACAGATTTACTACTCTATTTATTTTACTTGTACATATTTACTATTCTATTTATTTTGTTGAGTGCTCTGCATAAAGTAAGCACTCAATAAATACGATTGAAATATGATTGAATGAATATAGCTATAATTCTATTTGTTCTGACCATTTTGACACCTGTCTACATGTTTTGTTTTGTTGTCTGTCTCCCCCTTCTAGACTGTGAGCCCGTTGTTGGGTAGGGACTGTCTCTATATGTTGCCGACTTGTACTTCCCAAACGCTTAGTACAGTGCTCTGCACACAGTAAGCGCTGAATAGATACAATTGAATGAACGAAAATGCCTTGGAAACTGAGCAGTTGGTTCAGTCCAGCATCTTTCGAAGAGCTTGATCTGAAAGAGAGAATTTAAGGGACACGGCTTTGAGATATCTGCTAGCTATCCTGATTTAGACAGTGGTTTCTAAAATTAGAGAAGATTCGTCAGTTTCTTATCTGATTTAGGTGAATTCTGGGACTTTAATTGCTTACTATGTGTCAGGCATTCATTGACTGTACTAGAAGCAGCGTGGCTCAGTGGAAAGAGCCCGGGCTTTGGAGTCAGAGATCGTGGTTTCGAATCTCAGCTCCTCCACATGTCTGCTGTGTGATCTTGGGCAAGTCACTTAACTTCTCTGGGCCTCAGTTACCTCATCTGTAAAATGGGGATTAAGACTGTAAGCCCCACGTGGGACAACCTGATCACCTTGCATCCCCCCCCAGCGCTTAGAACAGTGCTTTGCACATAGTAAGCGCTTAACAAATGTCATTATTATTATTCTTATTATTCAATCACATTTATACAGCTGTTACAGTGTGCAGAGCACTTCACTAAGTGCTTGGGAAAGTACAATACAACAATAAACAGTGACATTCCCTGCCCACAACGAGTTTAGGGTCCAGAGGCGGGGAGGCAGACATCAGTACAAATAAATAAAATTACAGATATGTACATAAGTGCTGTGGGCTAGGAGTGGGGAAGAGCAAAGGGGGCAAATCAGAGCAACAGAAGGGAATGGGAGATGAGAAAAAGTGGGGCTTAGTCTGGGAAGGCCTCTTGGAGGAGATGTGCCTTCAATAAGGCTTTGAAGAGGGGGAGAGTAATTGTCAGATTTGAGGAGGGAGGGCACTGTACTAAGCACTGGTGAGGATACAAGCTAATAATAATAACAATAATAATGATAATAATTGTTATATTAAGTGCTTACTTTGTGCCAGGCACTGTAGTAAGCATGGGGGAAGATATAAGCTAATAATAACAACAACAATAATGATAATTATGGTGGTATTTGTTTAGCGCTTACTTTGTACTAGGCACCGTACTAAGCGCTGGAGTAGATACAAGCTAATTGGGTTGGACACACGTGGGGCTCACAGTCTTCATCTCCATGTTGTTGTTGTTGTGTTATACTGTCGAGTCATGTCCAACCCATAGCGACGCCATGGACACGTCTCTTCCAGAATGCCCCAACTCCATCTGCAATCATTCTTTAGCATATCCGTATAATTTTCTTGGTAAAAGTACAGAAGTGGTTTACCATTGCCTCCTTCAATGTGGTAAACTTGAGTATCCACCCTTGACTCTCTCCCAGGCCACTGCTGCACAGCACAGGTGGGTTTTCACTGGTAGAGTGTGTAAATATTGCATAAATCCTGAGCCTCCTATCTGAAATTAATCAACCGAACAATGATATTTACTTAGCGCTCACTTCTGGAATTGTACAGAATTGCAGAGCCGGTAGATGCCAATCCCACAGGGAGCTAAATTGTCTGCCTCCCGTGCAGAAATGGTGGTTAACAACTCTGTTGTATTGGTCTCTCCCAAGAGCTTAGTACTGAGCTCTGCACCCAGTAAGTGCTCAATAAATACCACTGACTAATGGATAGCTGAAGTGATAGGTGGGAAGTTGTGACATAGGGGAGGAGAAAAATGATTAGGGGAAAGCCTCCTGGAGGTGGTAAGATTTCAGAATGGCTTTGAAGGTGGGGAGAACCATTTCTGGCAGATTGGAAGTTCCAGGTAGGAGGAAAAGTGTGAGCCAGAGATCTACTCGTTTTGTTTTGTTGTCTGTCTCCCCCTTCGAGACTGTGAGCCCATTGTTGGGTGGGGACCCTCTCTATATGCTGCCGATTTGTACTTCCTAAGCGCTTAGTACAGAGCTCTGCACACAGTAAGCACTCAAAAAATATAATTGAATGAATGAATGAATGAATTAGAAGCAAGAGAGTTGAGAACGAGACCTTAGCAAATACCACAATTATTATCATTATTATTATTACCTGTGGCATTTAAATCTTCTCTGAACCATTAGCTTGAGAACAATGTAGGGCTATCCTGACAATTAATAATAATAGTAGATAATTATTATGGTACTTGTTAGGCGCTTACTCTGTGCCAAGCACTATTCTAAGCTCTGGGGTAGATACAAGTTAATCAGGTTGGATGCAGTCCCTGTCACATATTGGACTCACGGTCTTGATCCCTGTATTTAATAGATAAGGTAACTGAGGCACAGAGAAGACATGTGCCACTTCTACCTACTGCTTTCATCTCCCTTTCTGCCAAATTATTTTTTATAGTATTCATCAAGTGCTTACTATGTGCCGGGCACTGTACTAAGCACTGGAGTAGATACAAGCTTATCAGGTTGGGCACAGTCCCTGTCCCACATGGGGCTCACTGTCTTACTCCCCATTTTACAGGTGAGGCACAGAGTATCAATCAATCAATCAATCGTATTTATTGAGCGCTTACTGTGTGCACAGCACTGTACTAAGTGCTTGGGAAGTACAAGTTGGCAACATATAGAGATGGTCCCTACCCAACAGTGGGCTCACAGTCTAGAAGAGTGGGCTCACAGTCTATAAGAAGTGACTTGCCCAAGGTCACACAGCAGATAATTGTCAGGAATAGTAGGTTTCGGGTCCACCACTCTTGCCACCCCAGGTTTAAGTGACTTGTCCAAGGTCATACAGAAGACAATTGTTAGGGATAGTGGTCCAAGAGCAGCCCCGTGGATTGAAAGTTCAAAGATCCAAGAGATTAAGGAGAAGAACAAGGGAGAGAGGGAAAGAAGGGAATAAGGAGAAGGGCAGAAAATTTGAGGCTTACGAAAATGGGGATGAGAAGGCAGGAGAGTGGAAGAAGTCAGGGAGAGAAGGGAAATGTTGTGGGGGGACGTTTGGGGGGGACTTGAGGTGGCTGGAGAGGGGAAGAAGCCAAGGAGAGAAGGGGAGAGGGAAAGAAGCCAAGGAGAGAGGGGAAGAGGAGGCAGGAGAGGAGAAGAGGCCAGGGAGAGAGGCATTAGGGAAAAAGCAGAGAGGAGCAGAAGGACAGGGACAGAGAGCTAGCAAGGTTGGGCTTTACATTTTATATGCTGGAACAAGCTTTTTTGGGCAGGGGCCCCGTCCTCAGAATAAGCCCTGCCTAATTTCTTGGTGTCCTGAAATCTTTCCTAGCTTGCTTCAAAGAAGTAATCTGATAATAAGGGAAAACGATTAAGGATGGAAAAAACGTCACAAGACCATCAGATCTGTTCTCTTTCCAGGGCCGAGTCCTCAGGCGGGGAACATAACTGTGGAGTTGGGCTAAGGTCAAGCTCGTTTTCCCAGCCAGATCAGCCTGGGCCAGGCAGAGGGGGCGGAAGGTCAGGGAACAACCCAGCTCTCTACTGTTCCCTGTGGGGTGGGGTGTGCCTTGCTCAGGGAGAAAAGGTCAGCGTTCTCTCCAGGAGATGGAGATTCCGATGGATTCAGGAAGAGCCTAGAGGCTGGTGAGGGGTGACTGCAGAGGCGACTGAGGACAAGGAAAGGCTTGTAGCTGGAGCTGGGCCACTCTAGCCTGGGACTTCTAGGTAACCTTGCTGGGGTGAGAAGAGATTGGAGAAGATTTGCCCTTGAATCTTCTAGGGAGACTACCAGCCATGCACTTTGAACCAAGGTTTGCTAAAGCCCTCTGTCATCTCCCAAAGTTAGTCTTCTCTCAAAAATGACCACACATCCTCTTCACGCTCCTGAGAGAAAATCGGCCAGGGGTAAGTCGCCCCTGTTTTGCAGATGTGGAAGCGGGGCGCAGAGGGGTTGAGGAAGCAGCATGGCCTAGTGGATAGAGCATGGCCCTGGAAGTCAGAAGTGCTCTAATCCTGGCTCTGCCAGTTTGCTGTGTTAACTTGGACAAGTCATTTCACTTCTCTTGGCCTCATTTACCTCATTTGTAAAACGGGAATTAAGACTGTGAGCCTGAAATGGGAAAGGGATTGTGTCCAACCTGATTTGTTTGTATACCTCCCCTCCCTCCAGAGCTTAGTACAGTGCCTGACACATAGTAAGTTCTTAACAAATACTACAATTATTATTGTTATTATCAAAGCCACTGGTCCCAGTTCACACAGAAAATGAATTGAGGAGGAGTGAAACCCATTGCTTCCAGCTTCCCTTTCAGTGCTCAAGCCAGATGTGGTCTCAAGATACTATCTTTTATTTTGGCCACTTCTAATTCAGCCAGCATTCCTTACTCCCCACACACTTTCATTTGGAAGTAATGCAGCTTGAAGACCAATCTGGAGTTCTCCAGGGCTGTGATACCTAACAAATTCCTCTTTGACTGCGCAAGCAGTTTGCTTCTCAGCATTGTGCGGCAAGACCAGATCGCTATGATGAAACCTTGGAGCAAAGTCAGTTTCTTCTAGGGAAATTATGCCTTTTCCAAATAACTGCACTGGGCAGCATGGATGTGGGTATGGGCTTGGGTGAATGGCAGTAGGAGACCCAAACCATTGCCGAAAGATGAGCCGCAGTGAGGAAGGTGGAGGAAACACCTTGAGACCACAGTAGAGGATAATGTGGTGCCACAGCTGAATGTTGGGAGACAGACATGGCAGGAAGACCAGCCTGGAGTGTGGCTCTCTTTTGGGTGGAAGCCCTGAGTGGATTGTGAAGCTGACGACAAAACCGAAAGCCTGGAGTGAAAGTGGAGAAGCAGCATGGCTTAGTGGAAAGAGCACAGGCCTGGGAATCAGGACTTGTCTCAGCCACTTGTCTGCTGTGTGACCTTGGGTTCTTTGCTTAATTTCTTTGTGTCTGTTACCTCATCTGTAAATGGGGATTAAAACTGTGAGCCCCATGTGGGACATGGACAGTGTCCAACTTGATCTACCCCAGTGCTTAGCTTTGATCTACCCCAGTGCTTAGTACAGTGCCTGACACAACGTAAGCACTTAATGAATTCTATTAAAAAAAGAAAACACAGTGCTGGGTACTACAAATTGTGAACTCGTCAGCATGACAAGGGGCAGTCTGTGTTTGTGCACTATTGGGGTGTGGGCAGGAACGTCAGTTCCTTTACTTTCTTCGCCCACATTCATGAGTAGACACCAACATCAGTGGATTCATGGGACGTCTTATTTTTTAATGAGAAGGTTGCCTTTAAGTTCATGTAGAGAAGCATATTATATTAGAGGAGCATATGAACAGTAGAGAAACAGCATGGCCTAGTGAGTAGAGCACAGGCATGGGAGTCAGAAAGATCTGGGTTCTCATCCTGACTCTGCCACTTGTCTGCTGTGTGACCTTGGACAAGTCACTTCACTTCTCTGTGCCTCAGTTACCTCATCTGTAAAATGGGGATTAAGACTGTGAGCCCCATGTGGGACAGGGACGACGTCCATCCTGATGGCTTGGATCTACCCCAGTGCTTAATAGTGTGCCTGGTACAAAGTAAGCACTTTAAAAATACCACAATTATTATCATTATTATCCTTATGTAATCAACTGAGCCCTTACTGTGTGCAGAGCACTAAACCATGCACTTGGGAGAATACAAGGCAATAGAGTTGCTAGCATGATCTCTGCCTACAAGAAGATTACAGTCTAGAGGGAGTGTCCTGATCATTTTCAGTCTTACCTCTGGTGGGAGGTGTTTTTTTTAACGATATCCGTTAAGCTCTTACCATATGCCAGCCACTGTACTAAGCACTGGAGTAGATACAAGCTAATAATAATAATAATAATGATGGCATTTATTAAGCGCTTACTATGTGCAAAGCACTGTTCTAAGCGCTGAGGAGGTTACAAGGTGATCAGGTTGTCCCACGGGGGGGCTCACAGTCTTCATCCCCATTTTCCAGATGAGGGAACTGAGGCACGGAGAAGTTAAGTAACTTGCCCAAAGTCGCACAGCTGACAAGTGGCGGAGCCGGGATTTGAACCCACGACCTCTGACTCCAAAGCCCGGGCTCTTTTCCACTGAGCCACGCTGCTTCTCTAATCAGGTTAGACACAGTCCATATCCCACATGGGACTCACAATCTTAATCCCCCTTTTCCAGAGGAGGTAACTGAGGCACAGAGAAGTGAAGTGACCTGTCCAGGATCACACAACAAGCAGATAAGTGGCAGAGCCGGGATTAGAACCCAGATTTGCTCACTCACAGGCCCATACTCTTTCCACTAATCCATGTTCCTTGTCCACTTTGATTCCAACTACCATCCAGAGCCAAGCACCACCTGTAAAAGTATCTTGGTCTGTATCTCTTCAGGAATGAGCTAACCTCTGTCCATCCCAGCAGGGTGCTCTCGTACTTCAAAAGAGCCTGCCAGATAATAATAATAATAATTATGGTATTTATAAGTGCTTAGGTCACTGTTCTAAGCACTGGGGTAAATAAAAGGTTATCGGGTTGGACACAGTCCCTGTCCCACATAGGTCTCACAATCCTAATCCGTATTTTACAGATGAGGGAACTGAGGCCCACAGAAGTGAAATGACTTGCCAAAGTTCACACAGCAGACAAGCGGGGAGGCAGGGATTAGAGCTTTTGACTCCCAAGCCTGGGCTCTATCCACTACTCCATGCTGCTTCTCCAGTTGAAATCAGTGTTCAGGGGAGAAATCTAAGGAAATATGACACTCAGGTTGTGTCAATCAATCAGTTAATCAATGGTACTTACTGAGCACTTTGTACCACTGAATGATTGTCAGTCAGTCAAGTCTGTCGATTGTATTTATTGAGCGCTTACTGTGAGCAGAGAATTGAACTACATACTTGTACTTCCCAAGTGCTTAGTACAGTGCTCTGCACACAGTAAGCGCTCAATAAATATGATTGATGATGATGATGATGGTGACGTGACACCTATCCACATGTTTTGTTTTGTTGTCTATCTCCCCCTTCTAGACTGTGAGCCCGTTGTTGGGTAGGGACTGTCTCTATATGTTGTTGACTTGTACTTCCCAAGCGCTTAGTACAGTGCTGTGCACACAGTAAGCGCTCAATAAATACGATTGAATGAATGAATGAATGAATGAATTATGTGGGGCTAGGAGGGGGGATGAACAAAAGGAGCAAGTCAGGGTGATGCAGAAGGAAGTGGGAGAAGAGGAAAGGAGGGCTTAGTCAGGGAAGATCTCTTGAAGGAAATATGCCTTCAATAAGTATTTGAAGAGTGGGAACGGTAATTAGAAAATACGACAAAACAGAGTCAGTAGACACGCTATCTGCCCACCAGGAGCTGACAGTCTGGAAGGGGAAATAGATATAAAGATAAATTAAATCAAAGAGCCCCTTGGACTTGAGCCAGGGCTATGTCCAGGCGTGGAGGGGTTGACTGCCTCACTGAGTGTCTGAGCATGGTGTCCATCCAGAGGGGACCCTGATCCAGGGCTCCTTTCAGTCTCAGTCAATCAATCAATTGTATTTTTGAGAGCTATCTGTGTGTGGAGCATAGTAATAATAATGATACTAATAACGGCATTTATTAAGTTCTTGCTATGTGCAAAGCACTGTTCTAAGTGTTGGGGAGGTACAAGGTGATCAGGTTGTCCCATGTGGGGGCTCACAGTCTTAATTCCCATTTTACAGATGAGGTAACTGAGGCCCAGAGAAGTTAAGTGACTTGCCCAAAGTCACACGGCTAACAATAGACAGAGCCGGGATTTGAACCCCTGACCTCTGACTCCAAAGCCTGTGCTCTTTCCACTGAACCACGCTGCTTCTCTAAGTGGTAGTACTAAGTGGTTGGGATAAAGAGCTCCAGTTTTATTATCCTCAGAGTCCAAACAAGCAGCATGACCTATTGAAGCCAGCCCAGGAATCTAACCCCAGCTTTGCCACTTGCCTGTCATATGACCATGGGCAAGTCACTTAACATCTCTGTTCCTCGGTTTCCTCATCTGTGAAGTGGCAACTCTATACCTGTTCTTCTTCCTATTTAAATGGTGAGCCCCATGTGGGACAGGGATTCTGTCTGTTCCGATTATCTTGGTACAAAACTTGGTAGAGTGCTTGGAACATAGTAAGTGATTAACAAATATAAAAATGAAGTCCAGAAAGAGCACTGCGTACTCCTCCTCTCTTTCTATCCTACACATAACTCGTTCCCTCCTGGCCTCAGGGGTAATTTCCCAGATTTCCAAATATGAGCCATTCTTGCCCCCACCCTGAGGAAACTATCTCTTTCTCTTTTAGCCTCAGGAAGTTCCCTCCACAGTGTGGAACAGAGGCTTCTGAACAAGAAGAAGGAGGCAGTAAAGTCCCCTTAAAAGAAAGTCAGAAACCAGGTACTTGTGTTCTGTCAGCACTGGTTCATGGCGAAGTTTCTTTGGGGCCCTGTCAGAAGCTACCAGGCCCCTTGGTCTTCCCTCCAAAACGTCCATGTCCTGATCAGGCTCCCGACCCACCCGCAGGCTAATAGGCCCCTCTAGGGTTGCTCAGCTGTATGAGGGAGGGACAGCAGCGGTAATGCCTCCACGGGAAGAAGAGAAAAAGTTAAAAACTGGGATTCCTGACATGAGAATAAGTAGGAGAAAGCAGTGTTAATACCTCTGTTAGAAGGAGATAAAAGGTAAGAGCTGGGATTCCTGACACAATGTAAGCATGTAATCTCATCCTCTAGACTGTAAGCTCATTGTGAGCATGGGGTGTGTCTATTATTGTATTGTACTCAAGTGATTAGTACAGTGCTCTGCACACAGTAAGCATTCAATAAATATGATTGAATGAATGAATGAAAGTAGCATTAGTATCGCCATTGGAGGAAGAAAAAAGGAAAGAGCTGGGATTCCTGACATCAGACTAAGTAGGGGAGAGCAGCGTTAATACCTCCACTGGAGGAAGAGCTAGGATTTCCAACACGAGAATAGGTAGCGTGATTGATGTTTCCTCCTTGTCCCTGGGATCAGCCTGCTGGCTTTCCTTCTTGGTAGCTGGATCAGAGCTGCCCCAGGCACATTAGTTTAGGCCTTCTCCCTACTGGAGGTTGGAAAGCAGGAGGGGCCCTCCTGGGCCTGTTGAGCTCCTGGGATTCAAGTAAAGGTTTTAGAAACAGTGAGCTGGCCCAGGGATCCAAAGCGTGCCAACTCCATTTCCCTTAAGGAGAGAGCATCCTTCCCCACTCCACAAACCTTGCTGTCCCTCCTGCCTCCCTCTCTGCTCTGGCCACCCTCCCTCTTAGTTCAGCCCCTCATTCATTCATAGGGAGAGTTGTGTTCCCTAGCCTAGAGAGATGTTTCCTGGCCCTCCGCCAAGAGTTGTATTAAAAGTGCACGGTCATCTCCGTCGGGAGGCTCTCTTCATTCAGATTCCCAAACATGCCAGGCACAGGGGGATGCCGAGCGCCAGCTTCCCAGCTTGATATTGGTAAATGTTGTGAATAAGGCTTCCCTTTTCTTATGCAACTGGCCTTATGGTAAGTTGCTTTCTTGAAAGTTGTCATTTCTCCATGAGTTTTTGCCTCTCCCTTTTTTCTCTAATCTGTCATAGACTGTCCCTTCCTCTCCCTGATTCAAGCCCTAATCACCTCCCAGCTGGATTACCATAATAATCTCTTTACCGGTCTCCTGCCTCCAGCATCTCCCCTCTTGGCTGTGTGAATCATCTTTAGGAAAAGCCGGCCAGGACACATCACTCCCCTTCTGCAAAAAACTCTCCAGTAGTTCCCCATTCCCTCCTCCCCATTGGTGTCAGAGATGTCCATCAACCGGCTCCCTTGTTCCTAGCTGCCTTCTTCTCCAATACACCCTCTTGCTCTCCACTCCTATCAGTGATATTCATTGATCACTGCAGAGGACTGTGTTGAGCGCTTGGGAGAGTTCAATTCAGAAGAGTTGGTCGGCATGATCCCTGCCCTCAAGGGACCTTCCCAGCTCAAGGATCTTGGGAAGCAACATGGCCTAGTGGATAGAGAACAGGCCTGGGAGTCAGAAGGACCTGGGTTCCAATCCTGGCTCTGGCACTTGTCTGCTATGTAACCCATGTCACTTCACTTCTCTGTACCTCAGTTCTCTCAACTGTAAAATGGGGATTAAGATTGTGAGCCCCATGTCATATAGGGACCATGTCCAACCTGATTAGCTTGTATCTGTCCCAGTGTTTAGAACAGTGCTTGACACATTGTAAGCTCTTAAGAAATTCAATCATCATCCTCTCAAAGAAATCTCCTTGCCTTCCCCAACAGTCAGGGCTCCTGCCAGCTGATTACAATCTGCCCCAGTTCTCTGATCTGTCCACACTCAAGCCGTCGATTATCCAGCCACAGCTGACCTGGACCTGCAAAGAAAATCTACTTGCCCAGCCGGAGCCATAACTTGTCTGTGCATTATCCACGGGTGGAGTCGCTTTTTCAGGGCTCTGTGGCAAGCAAGCGGGGAGACCCCCAGACCATTACTTCTCCTGGATATCACAGCAGTTCCTCGTGGTGAAGTAGCGTAGGCTCTAGCCTTGGCCCGAAGGGGCAGGGTGAGAGGGGAAGAAATGGGAGTCTGGGGAGTAGGAGGAAGAAGGGGCACAGCGTTGGGGTGGGCCACAGGCTGATCTTGGCCATGACTTTGCCTTAGGCATTTTGATGACAGAGGTGGTGCCTTCCAGGATCTGCAACCGAATTTTCCCTCATCTATTACAGTATTTTTTAAGAGCTTACTAGGTGACGGGCCCTGTCCTAAGCACTGGTGTAGGTACAAGGTAATCAGATTGGACACAGTCCCTGCCCCACATGGGGCTCACAGTCTTAATCCCCATTTTCCAGATGAGGTAACTGAGACGCAGAGAAGTGAAGTGACTTGGCCAAGGTGACACAGCAGGTAAGTGGCGAAGACAAGATTAGAATCCATGACCTTCTAACTCCCAGGTCTGTGCTCCATCCACTAATACCCACACACGCATCCTGACATTGACCCAGCCTGAACCACAACTTTGCATTTTGGTACCTTAGGTCGTATGGGGTAAACTGTGGGTATTGTAGGTCTCTAGCTCTCATCCCTTTCTAGAGTGTCCTCCAGCCTTAGGTTCTCCCACCCACTTCCCTGCCCTTCTTCAGAGCCTTTCATAAAGGCCACCTCCTCCATGAACAGTTCCCTCTTAATTCCCCTACCATCCCCAGCATGCTCCCCCTTATTTTTTCAACACTCACGTATCACCTTACAAATGTATCTGTTATTCATTTTCTTCTCCATTTGGGCTTGTTATTTTTCTATATACTGCCAGTCTCTCAATTATTGTTGATTTGCCCTGTTCTGTGTACTCCTCTCCCCCGGTGACCGTCTTCTCTTATATATTATCCGTATTGTTTTTCCTGTGGATACCTAATACAGCGCTCTTTAGGGATCAACAACTACCACTGACAATAATGCCGATGATATTTTCCCTTCCAATCACCCCTCAACATACCTCATTCCCTTGTTATGCCTTCCAGGTTCAGTGCTCCTGAGGATAGATATATACTTTCCCGTAGCTATGAGCACTATGATGTTCCCCAGAAAGCAGTTGGAGAATCTCATTCCAATCTAAAATATTACATTTGAGCAGGAAGCTGAGAGGTGGCCCTCACTTGCCCTTCCTCAGCTGTATACTAGTTCCGGTTCTTTAGACCGTAAGCTAAAGGGAGTGTGTCTGTTTACTCTTATATTGTACTCTCCCAGCACTTAGTACAGTGCTCTGCACACAGTAAGAGCTCAATAAATATAATCGGATGAATGAATGAATGAATGACAGCCTGGCCTGTTCCTAAGACCAGGTCTTAACTGGCCCAATCACTCACTTCTGGACTTTTGAAGTTTCGGTTCTTCTTTGGACCTGCTGCCCCTCAACCAAAGGGAGTCTCCATGAGCAAATGTGAGTAAGGCCTGACAAACCTCAGCAGAGGCTCTGAGGCCCAAGTGGGTGGTATTCCAGCATTACCGAGAAGCTCCCAAGGAAAATCACCACAGGGACAAGAGGGTAAAACCAATTTTGAAGGGCGAGGGGTTTTCTCAGCTTGGCTCAGTGGAAAGAGCAAGGGCTCTGGAGTCAGAAGTCATGGGTTCAAATCCCAGCTCTGTCAATTGTCAGCTGTGTGACTTTGGGCAAGTCGCTTAACGTCTTTGTGCCTCAGTTACCTCATCTGTAAAATGGGGATTAAGACTGTGAACCCCCCGTGGACAACCTGATCACCTTGTAATCTTCCCAGCACTTAGAACAGTGCTTTGCACATAGTAAGCACTTAATAAATGCTATCATTATTATTTTCTCTCTGACCAAGCTCGCCTCATAAGTTCCTAGTACAGCACCTGGCACACAGCACTCAAATACTACTTTTTTAATGGCATTTCTTAAGTGCTTACTTTGTGCCAGGCACTGTCACTAACCACGGGGGTAGGTACACGATGATTAGGTTGAAAAGTCAGTTAATCAGTCAATCATATTTATTAAGCATTTACTGTGTGCGGAGCACTGTGCTAAGCACTTGGAAGAGTACAATACAACAACAGACACATTCCCTACCCACCCTGGCTCACAGTCTTAATCCCCATTTTAAAGCTCAGGTAACTGAGGCACAGAGAAGTGAGTTGACGTCCCCAAGGTCACCCAGCAGGCCAGTGGCAGAGCCTGGATTAAACAAACCCAGGTCTTTGTCGCTCCCAGGCCCGTGCTCTTCCATTAGGCCACCCTGCTTCTTGGTTGATTGGTTGGGTGGCTGGACCAGGCAGGAAGTAGTTCAGCAGAGTAGTGGACCTCCATGGGCTGAATGAAATGGGTCTCCAGCTGCGTCGTGGTGCCCAGGCAGCTGCTCGTTTAACCCCTGCAGGTGTGTCCCCGTCCCAGAATCGCTGAGCTCTTGTGGGGCCACAGGAAGCCCGCACTCAGCCTGTCAGCTTCTCTGGTTGTGAAACCGAATGTTTTTCAGGAAGTGTTCCTGGAAAGCAGGGCTCGCTCTATTCTCCTGAAAGATCAGAAAAGACATCCGTCCCCACCGTTACTCAGTGTTGGTTGGGTGGTTTATCTCCCCTGGCCTTCAGAAGAACTTCCCCTGAGGAAAGGACGACAGCAGGTCCGTCCGGACACTGTGTACTTATTTACTCAACAGTTCTCAGTAGCAGTGACCTGAGTCTCTGTTGTTGGAACAATCTGTCCCTGCATTTCCTGTAGTTTATCTCTGCGAGGCTCCACCCAAGTCCAGCCCAACCCAGCCTCCACCGAAGCATAACAACTCCCAGAGTCACATGGTTCCCCGCTCCCACCCCCTTCCTCCCGCCTTCCTTTACTCCCTCTTCCTTCCTTCGTCCTTCACTCCCTCCCTCCTTTTTATTTTTCTGTGGTATTTGTTAAGCACTTATTATGTGCCAGGCACTATACTAAGCATTACGGTAGAGACAAACGAATCAAGTTGGACACATTCTATGTCCCACATAGGGCTTACAGTCTTATTCCCCATTTTACAGATGAGATGAAGCGCAGAGAAGTGAAGTGAAGTGATTTGCCCAAGTTCACACAGCAGACAAGTGGCAGAGTGGGGATTAGAACCAGGTCCTTCTGACTCCCTCCTCCTCCTCCTAGACCATAAGCTTGCTGTGGACAGGGAATGTGTCTGTTTATTGTTGTACTGTACTCTTCCAAGCACTTAGTACAGTGCTCTGCACTCAGTAAGCTCTCAGTAATAGGGACCGTCTCTATATGTTGCCAACTTGTACTTCCCAAGCACTTAGTACAGTGCTCTGCACACAGTAAGCACTCAATAAATACGATTGAATGAATGAATGAATGAATGAATGAGTGAAATAAGAACTGCCTTACCTTTCTAAAAGTCTGCAGGGAATATCTATTGTACTAGTAGGAAACCAGGGAACTATACCGGCTGGGGGACCCAGAGTTGAAATTCAACCTTGCATAGGGGGGCATCTCAGAAAATGCAGAGCCTTCTGGGACATTCTGAGGGATGCAGGGATCTTGGTTGGGCTTGCCCTAGGTTGAGAGAGAAATTTCTATAAAGTTGCCCCTAATCTCTCCATCGCCAAATGTATTTCATTTACTGGGGTTCTGCCTTCTGGCTGCATCTCAAAGTCTACATCTTCCTGACCACTTTATCTCTTTCCCACCTTCTACACATATTTCTGGGACACTTCTGTAGACTGTAAGCTGGTTGTGGGCAGGAAGGGTATCTTCCAACTCTGTTGTATTCATTCATCCATTCAATCATATTTCCTGAGTACTTACTGTGGGCAGAGCACTGTACTAAGCTCTTGGGAAAGTACACTGTAACAAAAAAGGACACATTCCCTACTCAACCGAGTGCTTAGCACAGTGCTCTGTCTGCGGTAAGTACTCAATAAATTCCTTTGATTCTCCACCTCCTCCTTTGACTAAAAATAATTAATCTATCTGATTCTGTTTTGATTGAGTTCAGTGTATCGGCATTGAAGGACACTTAAATTCAGCTCTGTAACCTTGCCTGGGGCCGAGGTGTTATTAACACATCCATGTTATTGGTAGTTTCTAGTTTACTGCAATCTTGACCTTCATCACCTTCTTCTAATGGGAGAATTGGGTTTCTTGTAATTTTCAATTTACTCAATGTTGAGCAGAACAGATAAAGAAACTAAAAAGGAAAACAGAAGTCAAAATCAAATCAAAACCAAAAACAAAACATAAAACACAGAAGGGTGGGATTTGTGAATTGCTATAGTTCTCATTGTTTTAGAATGTTATCGCCTAGAGGGGAGGAGTATGCTATTTGTACTGAATAAAGGTTTCCCTTAAATATTGAACAAGGCATGACCCTTACTCTCAAGAAATTTCCTGTCTCTCCCTACTTCATTCTGCTACCCAGATCATTTTTCTAAAAAAGGTCAGTCTACGCCTTCCCACTCCTCAAAATCTCCAGCAGTTGCCCTGCCCAGCCACCTCCGCATCAAACAGAAAGTCCTTACTGATAACTTCAAAGTGCTCAATCAGCTTGGCCCCTCCTATCTTAACCTTGCTGATCTCCTATTACAACCCAGGCCATTCACTTCACTCACCGAACTCCAACCTACTCTTCGTACCTCCATCTCATCTCTCTTGTCGCGTTCCCTTGCCTCTGTCCTCCGTGTGTCCTGGAACTCCTTCCACTTTATATGTCATACCACCATCCTCCCAACCTTCAAAGTCTTACTAAAATTACGTCTCTTCCAAGAGGCCTTCCTCATCTAAACTTTCATTTCCCCTATCATCAATGGTATTTACTGAGAGCTTACTATGTACAGAACACTATAGTAAGCTCTTGGGAGGGTATAGTACCACAGAATTAGCAGACTTGTTCTCTGTCCATAATGTTCTTACCGTTTAGAGTGCTGTACCTACTCCCCTAATCCCTTTCCCTTCCACATCACCTATGCACTTAGATCTGTATCCTTTAAGCCCTTGATATTCACCCCACCTTCAGTCCCACAGAAATTATGTATGTATCCATAAGTTTTTTAAGTTATCTCTCTCCTTCTGGACTGTAAGCTCCTGGTGGGCAGGGAACCTGCCTAACCGGCTCTCATGTACTGTACTCACCAAAGTGCTTAGTACAGTGCTCTGCCTTTAGGAAGCTCTCAGTAAATTTCACTGATAGGTCGATTCCCATATTTTGAGCTTTCCACAGAGCAGAACTGTCTTTTAGGATTTTATACTGTTTAGAGGGGGAAAGTTTCAGAGGGAGATGGGAAGTTTGGGAGAGCCAGGACCAGCAGAAGAAGAATGGGGAATGAGAAAAGTTCTGTTGAAACTGTGAAGTTAAAATGCTATTAATAAAGGTTATTTGTTGTTTTATGAAACAAGTCTTGACGGGACTGTTTCCCAGTGAAGATGCTCAGCACTTTCTTGCCATGAAAGCTTGAGCAATGAAACAATCACCGTTATTATTACTGGGCTTGGGGGTGGCAGTTTCCAGTAATCCTGATTGGTTTATTTCGAGGTCACCACCCTGTCCACCGGCCTTAAACTCTTGATTTCAAAGGTTCTGAAATGAGGTTTTTCATTGCATCATGTCATACCAAAGGAAAGGGACAAAATACCCGTTGACATGTTTTGCCATTTCCAGAACTAGGCCCTTTAAAGAGGAAAGATTTGACCCTGGCAGAAAATGGTGCCATTCTTGTGCTGCAGTCAGCCCCAGGAGCAGTGGGAGGCTGAGCTAGGCAGAATAGCCTGGCTATTTTTTGACTATTTGGGGTTCAGCAAAACTCCGAACACATTTTGACAAACTCGTTTTCCTCCAACACTCCCACCCACGTGAATTCCAGAGAATGTCTGCTACGGTTCTAGTTCGTGTCCGTGGAACCCTTTTCAGCAACTGTTTTTTTAATGGAGGCTTGGCTATCCATACCGTATCTGTCTCATCAGCCCACATCGTTTCTCCCTAAACAAAGCAATCAATTTGGCCACGGAGCAGTAATACTCAAACCTCAAATGGTTTGAGCTTGTTTGAAAATGGAGCACCCAGGCACTGCTGATATTGCTATGAATGGGCCCTTCTGTCTCCAGCAGCTGAAGTCTCTTTTGGCAACTCATGAAAGCCTCCACTTCCACATACTGTATCCCCCCACAAGGGTGAAGACCACTGAAATAGAGAGAGGGGCCTTTCCAACATCTTCTTTTCAAGGGAGATGGTATTTTCTTAAGTCAATTGGTATTAATGATAACCCTGCTTCAGCACATTCAAATGCTGGGATGAGTTCATGGATATTTTTTTCAGATCCAGCCCCTGACACACAAGAGGCTCGCAAACTAAAATGGGGAGGACAGATGCCCCCAGAGGGAAAAAAAGAACCCCAAGAGTCCCAAAATAAAACCAAAGAAATCATAATAAGTAAAAAGGAATAACCCATTCATTCCTTGACTCTTCACTGCTCCAGGCTGGACCATCCTGTCCAAAGCTCCACAACCTTCCCAGAATTCCAAATTTTGGGGTGGTGGTCCTTTTTATGGTATTTGTTAAGCACTTGTTATGTGCCAGACACCATACTAAGTGCTGGGGTAGGTATAAATTAATCAGGTTGGACAAATCCTTATGGACTCACAGATGGGGACTCACAGATGGGGACTCACAGATTGGGGACTCACTATCCCCAATTTACAGATGAGGTTACTGAGGCACAGAGATGTAACGACCAAGGACACACAGCAAAACATTCATGCATTCAATTGTATTTGTTGTGCTTACAATAAATCTAGTCTAGTCTAGTCTAGTGGCAGAGCCGAGGATAGAACTCAAGTCCTTCTGACTCCCAGGTTTATGCTTTATCTACGAAGCCACGCTACTTCTCTTCTCTCCCCCCCCGGGGGCTGGAGCTTCTCTCTGGAGGGTCTAAATGGGACAAATGGAGTTTTTAGCTTATAGAAGTGTTGGTTAAAGGTGAGTCAATGACTGTCTTTAACTCTATGAAGGATTTTTATGGTGAGGATGCTAGTCCATCTTTCTCCATGACTGCCGGGAGCCAAACGAGAGGAAATGGACATAAGTTAAAACAGGAGAGATTTAGGTTGGGCACGTGGATTAACTTCTTGATTTTTGAAGTGATATGGCATGGGAATGGGCTGCCCAGAGAGGTGGTGGCATCTCTATCATTAGAGACCTTTAAGGGAAAAGTTGACTCCCATTTGTCATAGATGGTTTGCCAGCCTCCATTTCCCCAGAGGCAGGGGGCTGGCAAAGATAACTTCCTGCTCTGGGACCATCTATTGCTGTTGCTATGAGATGATTCTATGAAAATAAGATATTTTCCACAGAAAAAAAGTATAGGGAGACCATTTTCTAGATGTTGCTGAAGCCAGGACTGAAAGAACAGCATTTAAATGGTAATACGGGAAAAAACTTCTTGAAAGTAGGGGTTGTCTCTGGAATCCATCTAGGTTACTGAGGAAAGTTGTAGAGATGCAAAGATCATGCCCATATTTATATGTAGCTATATATTCATTCATTCAATTGTATTTATTGAGCACTTACTGTGTGCAGAGCACTGTACTAAGCACTTGGGAAGTACAAGTTGGCAACATATAGGGACAGTCCCTACCCAAAAACGGGCTCACAGTCTAGAAGGGGGAGACAAACAACAAAACAAAACAAGTAGACAGGTGTCAATACCATCAGAATAAATAGAATTATAGCTATATGCACATCATTAATAAAATAAATAGAATAGTAAATATGTACAAGTAAAATAAATAGAGCAATAAATCTGTACAAACATATATACAGGTGCTGTGGGGAGAGGAAGGAGGTAGGGCAGGGGGGATGGGGAGGAGGAGAGGGAAAAGGGGGCTCAATCTGGGGAGGCCTCCTGGAGGAGGTCAGCTTTCAGTAGGGCTTTGAAGGGAGAAAGAGAGCTAGCTTAGATATATAGATATACACACACATCTCATATGAAATTCTAATCGTGCTGCTGTGATTGTTGTTAGTAGCTGACAGGTTCATTTCTTTGGCGGGTTGGCAGGGGGAATAACTCAGAGGGTCAAATCCCACCCAAAGAAAAGAGGTTCCTTGTATCTCCCTCCTTTTCTCTCCCTACCCATTATTCCCTTTAGAAATAAGATGGGGTGGTGGAAGGATTTCCCAGCCCATGAATGTTGTCTATTGAAAATGATTTCCAATCTCTTCCTCAAGGTCTTCTGGGAAAGGGAGTGATAGAGCAAAATCCATTAATTTTTCCAAAAACCAGGCCTCACTGACAGGCAGGAAGGTATATAGATTGTCTGAAATCTGGAATATCTACTCCCAACTGCTACATTGGTCATTGAGTCTAAAGCTGGTGTCAGGGGAGGGGAGCCGAGGAGAAAGGAAGAGGGGAAGAGGGGAAAGAAAGAGAGGGAGGGGGGAAAGAGAGAGAAATTGTCTAGCCCCATCCCTTCTCAGTAGGGAATTGAAAAATGCTCTAATAGTAGGAATAATAGTGCTTAGGAAGTACAACAATCAATCAATGGTATTTATTGAGAGTTCACTCTGTGCAATAATCAGTCTATCAGTGAGAATTGTATTAAATCCTTGGGAGTTGGTAGATACAATTATTGGCCATAGGGAGCTTACAGTCTAGAAAGGGAGGCAGATATTAATAGAAATAAATAAGTTATGGCTATGTGCACAAGTGCTGTGGGGCTGAGGAGGGGCGAATAAAGGGTGCAAATCCAAGTTCAAGAGTGAGGCAGAAGGGAGTGGGAGAAGAGGAAATAAGACCTCGTTGTGGAAGGCCTTATCGGAGGAGATGTGTCTTCAAGAAGGCTTTGAAGGTGGGGAGAGTGATCGTCTGTCCGATATGAAGAGGGAGGGCGTTCCAGGTCAGAAGAAGGACGCGAGGAAGAAATCAGGGGTGAGACAGATAAGATCGAGATACAGTGAGTAGGTTGGCAATAGAGAAGTGAAGCATGCTGGCTGGGTTGTAATAGGAGAACAGCAAGGCAAGGGAGAAGGGGGCAAGGGGATTAAGTGTTTTAAGCCGACGATCAGGAGTTTCTGTTTGATGAAGAGGTGGAGGGGCAACCCCTGGAGGTTCTTGAGAAGCAGGAAAACTTGGGCTGAAAGGTTTTGTAGAAAAATCCTCTGGGCAACCCTATTGTATTGTACCCTCCTAAAGGTTTGGTTCAGCGCTCTGCATGCAGCAAGTGTTCAATAAATACCATGGTTTGATTAATTGGTCACTCTAACCTCTAGGCCCAGAGGCTCAACACTCCTAAGTAGTTTAGGCATAATTCAAGCTGCAGTTGGGGAGATGGACCAGATGATGCAGAACACCATGATAGTATTTATTTATTTATTTTTAATGATATTTGTTAAGTGCTTATTATGTGCCAGGCACTGTACTAAGCACTGGGGTAGATACAAACTAATCAGATTAGATATAGTCCCTGTCCCACAAAGGTCTCTCAGTCTTAATCTCCATTTTACAGATGAGGTAACTGTTACATGGAAAAGTTAAGTGACTTGCCTAAGGTCACACAGAGGCAAGTGGTTGAGCCGGGATTAGAACCCAGGTCCTTCTGACTCCCAGTCCCATGCTCTATTCACCAGGCTATGCTGCTTCCATGGCCTAGTGGATAAAGCAAGGGCCTGGGAATCAGAAGGCCCTGGGTTCCCAGACTCCCTCTCCTGCCCTCAGCTATCGGTCCAGGACTGCTCCCTGGCCCTTTCCCAGTATCTTGTGGCCAAACTGGACTTTGGGGACCCCATGGGGACTGTCACCCACCGAGGCTGGGGGTGGGGGGTCCAACAAGCAGTGAGCCTGAGTTCTGTCCGGCTTGTTTGACCCCAGGGCTGGTGTCACTTAAAAATGAAACACGAACTTGGAAACCAAACTGGAGCCAGCAAGCTGGAGCTGGCCCACCTCCTCGCACCTGTCCATCAGTGGCGTGGCTAAGATCCAGCTGGGGCTCTAAAGCCGGTTTGTTGTGGGCCCGGGGATGGCTTCTATCTCGGCTTCATCAGAAAAGGCTACGTATTGATTTTCAGAAATGCCGTTTTTCAGCGAGCTTGTCAATAGGCACCGTGGCCCTGCGTGGCCGGGAGAGGCGAATGCGCTGAATGCCCATTATCCAGGCCAGGAGCTTCCCCCACTCTCGGGGAGATGGGCTCCCGGGGAGAGTGGATGACATCACTTTCTGGCTCAGAGGCTTGGCCTTTGAGGAGTCGGGGAGTCTGCTCTCAAGGACCGTTCTTCGATTCCCGGTGTCGCTGTGGTTGAGCAATGAGATTCCTGGTTTGGATGTGCAGCGTCAGGGGGAACTGATGAGAAACTTGTGAGAGATGGGGCGGAGCTGCCGGGGAGGTGGGCTAGAGATCCAATCTCCCCGGGCCCGGGCTCCCCACGTGATACAGAGGGAGTCCGTGAGCTCGCACCCCCAGCAGTGGGGTTTGGCCACATCTCCCAAAACTGTGGGGCAAAAGATTGCATGGAGGAGGCAGCCATCCTTTGGAAACTGGGCAGCCAGTCAGTCAGTCAATTGTATTTATTGAGCGCTTACTAATAATAAATAATTATGGTACTTGTTAGGCGCTTACTATATGCCATGCATGGTTCTAAATGCTGGGGTAGATACAAGTTAATTAGGTAGGACACATTCCCTGTCCCAGCTGGGGCTCACACTCTTAATCCCCATTTGCAGATGAGGGAACTGAGGGACAGAGAAGTGAAGTGACTTGCCCAAGGTCACACAGCAGACAAGTGGCAGAGCAGAGATTAGAACCCAGGTCCCTCTGATTCCCAGGCCCATGCTCTAGTCACTAAACCATGCTGCTTCCCTGTTTGCAGAGCACTATACTGTGTGGAGAGCACTGTACTAAATGCTTGGGAGAGTGCAATACACCAATGAACAGACACATTCCCTGCCCACAATGAGCTTACTGTCTAGAGGGGAAACGGACATTAATATAAATAAATAAGTGACAGATATGAACATAAGTGTTGTGGGGCTGGGAGAGGGGATGAATCAAGGGAGCAAGTCAAGGCAGTGAATGTGTCCATTCATTGGTGTATTGTACTCTCCCAAACACTTAGTACAGTGCTCTGCACATAGTAAGTGCTCAGTAGATACCATTGATGTATTAACTGATTGACCCTGCTGGAAGTGACTCCTGTGAATAGTCTCTTGAATAATAATAATAATAATAATAATAATAATAATAACAACAATAATAATAATAATAATAATAATTGTAGAATTTGTTACTATGTGCCAAACACTGTACTAAGAGCTGTGGTACTTACAAGATATTTAGGTCCCACATGAGACTCACAGTCTAAAGGGAGAATGGGTATTGAGCCCCCATTTTGCAGATGAGGGAACTGAGGCCAATTGTCTGCTGTACGACCTGAGCAAGTCACTTGACATCTCTGTCCCTCAGTTTCCTCATCTGTAAAATGGGGATTGAGATTGTGAACCCCACGTGGGATGATTTGCTTGAGTCCATCCCAGCGCTTAGTACAGTGCCTGGCACATAGTAAGCACTTTAACAAATACCCTTATTATTATTATTATTGTTATTGATGGATTGATTGAACAGGGAGAAGTGTCTCCTTTAACTGTCTGGCCTGGGAACTGGTGGTTTCCTGGTGGTTTCCTCCTCCACCTGTCCCCTCTTGCCAGCAGTTACAATATCAGTAGCATAAGATGGTAACCTGCCTCAGGGCTCCATCCCTGCCCCAGAGGAACCACATCTCTTGGTGACATGAAATGTCCAAGGTCAGTGTGTCCCTAAAGGCTCCAGCCCACAGGAAAAGCCTCCAGACTTTCCAACAGCACCTGGCTTTGACCCCAGCAACAAAGGCCAAGAAACCTTCAGGCTTCAGAACTCCCACCACATGGCTCTCTCCCTCCCAGGTCATTCCCTCAGGACCAAGGAGTGATTGTCCTGTTTCTTTTATTAGTCTAGTTTCTTTAATTAACAGTAATAGTGATAATAATAATAATAATAACAGTGTCAATTCAGCTCTGTACTAAGTGCTAGGGAAGATATAGAACTACCTCCTTTCCCCATATGGGGTTCACGGTCTAAGGGGACGGGGGAAACAGGCGTCTTATTCCCATTTTGGATGAGGAAACAGAGGCACAGAGAAGTTGTGTGACAGGCCCAAGGTCACACAGCAGGCAAGTGGGGAAGCTGTGGCCAATATCTAGGTCCCTTGACTCCCAGACCTATGCCCTTTCCACCAGACCACGCTGCTTCTCTTTTAAGGAAAGCAGTAATTTTTTTTTTTCTCTCCTCCTATCTGCCTACAACTCCCCTTCCCTTTCCCTCCAAACTCCACCAACTCTGCCCCCGGCTTCTAAAAATATAGAGGTCGCCTCTTTTGCTTCTCCTTTTCCTTTCATGTGTCTTGTGTCACCTCCGTTGGGGTTTTACACATGAAATCAGACTCTTTTCAGAGTATTTCGCTAGAGCCAGCTATGAGACATAGTCATCTGGCCTCCTCAGAGAAATCGGCTTCTGATAAATTCCTGCTAGGGGGCCGCACCTCTCCTGCCGCACCCTCAACCTTTCCTGGTTGCTGGGCTGTATTTTCAGACTTGGTTTCTCTGAATTTGAGAACCCTTCAGAGCGAGGGAAATACTGCAGAATTGAGGAAGTCTGTTGCTAAGTCTCCCCAAGACATCACCACCGAAATGAATCTCTCCTGGGACTTCCACAGAATCGCGTGGCCTTTTTCATCTCTCACTCTGATGACACCACGATGGACTTCTTGACCGAGAGATGGAATTTTTTCCTATTGGATTCTCAATGCCTTGACAGCAAAAGAAACTGAAATCACCTGCACCTTTCTGCTCACCCAGCCACTTAAAATGGGGGATGTTTATTTTCGGGGGAATGGTCATTTAGTAGGAACGAGACTCCGAAGCATAGCACTTCAAGGATTTCTCCACTCTTCTGCTGAACTGGAAAGCCCTTCCCAATCCCTTCCTTGGAAATGGGTCTGTGCCCTGCCTGAAACCCTTTCAACCCTCTCTGTTGATCTGATCCAACGCCGGAAAGTAAACACGGAGATGCTAGAAAAATAAGTGCAGTCGCTTTACTGGAAATCTTTGGGCCGGAGGGCTATTTCTGATCCAGTGTCTCTGAACGGCTGTTGGCTGCAGCGCGACCAGATTATCTGAGGGTTGCATTGTACGACGTGGGGAGTAAGAGAAATGCTATTGATTTTCATCTCTGAGAGTTACTGAAAACTCAAAGGAAGGGGGAGGGGAGGAGTGTTAATTTCCAGCTAGAGTAAAACTGAGATAACGATGACTGCAGCGGAGGGGAAGGGGAGCCGGGCTCTCGAACCACGTTCAAAACTTTCTAATTGGGCACTAGCTAACTTCGGGGAAGTAGTTAAGTTTGTTTTCCAGGAAGAGATGATAATGTTGAAACCTCCTTCTTGTGGCTTGCTTTCATCACAGAGTTTAAACAAGACGTCGGGCCTGGTGTTAGAACCGAGCACACATACATGCATGGAGATGGTGGTGAAGGGTGGGGTGGGGTTGGGGGAAGGGGACAGAGCCGGCGATTCCCGTTCAGTGCCTGAGCCCCTTGCTCCCTCAGAGAGCGGGCCGGCTGGCCACCACTACTCTCTGCTTCCCCATTCACAGCTAGGAGGGATCTCTGGTCTTGGATCAAGGAGAAGTGGGCTATTTAATGTGACAATTTGATTTCATCAAAAGGTAGCGTCCACCTCAGACCCAGCTTCTAACTGACCGAAGAGCTCGGGGGAGGCTTGGTTTTTTCCTCCAGAACTGTTGGGGCCAGCTGTGTGGGGGGAAACTGAAAGAGAAGCAGGGTGGACTGCTGGGTAGAGCACGGGACTGGAAGTCAGAAGGACCTGGGCTCTAGTCCTAGCACCACCACTTGTCCACTACAGGACCTTGGGCAAGTCACTAACTTTTCAATTAACTGTCTCATCTGTAAAATGGGGATTACGACCGGAAGCCCCACGTGAGGCACGGCCTGTGTCCAATATAAATGGCTTGTATCTTGCCCCAGTGTTTAGTACAGTGGCTGGCACATAGTAAGCACTTGACAAATGCCGATTAAAAAACAAAAAGAAACAAAAGAAAGAAGATGATCACAACTGCGATTCCCGAGAGAGAGGGAGGGGCATTGGTGCTGGTGTCTCTGGGCCAGGCCAATGGTCAGTACAGGCTGATGGGTGTTTCTGGAGCATGGCCTAGGGGAAGGAGGATGGGACTGGGGGTCAAGAGACTCGAGTGCTAATCCTGGCTCCATCACTTGCCCGCTCTTGTGACCTTGGGCAAGTCACTTAACTTCTCTGGGCTTCAGTTTCTTCATCAAATGAGATTCAATTCCTTATCTCCATTCCCCTTAGAATATGAGCTCCATGTGAGACGGGGACTATGTCTGACCTGATTATTTCATCTCTATCCCAGCACTTAGGACAGTGCTTCGTGTCTAGTAAGCACTTAACAAATACTACAATTATTATAATTATTATTATTACGGTTATAGCCAGATTTGGCCTCTGGCCTGTCAGCAATTCAGGTAGGCACAAATACATACCCTTCCTTACCTTCTAAGGATGAAACAAGATCACAGAAAACTGGCATGACCTAGTGAAAAGAACATGGACCTGGACATCAGAGAACCTGGATTCTAATCCCACCTCTTCCACTCATCTACTGCATGACGTTGGGCAAGTCGCTTCACTTCTCTGAGCTTTGGAAAAATAGGGATTAAGACTATGGGTCCCGTGTGGAACATGAATTGTGTTCAACCTAATTAGCTTGTATCTACCCCAGCATTTAGAACAGTGCCTGGCATGTAATAAGCACTTAACAAATACCTTCCAGAAAAATAAAGCTCTCACCCTCAGAAGCCAGAGGTGAAGCAGGTGAGGTGGGACACCTGGGATAAACCCAGTGGGAAGGTGTAAAATGTGGGTTTTTACAGTCTTAATCCCCATTTTACAGATAGGGGAACTGCGGGCCAGAGAAGTTAAATGACTTGCCCAAGGTCACTCAACAGACAAGTGGCGGATCCAGGATTATAGCACAGGTCCTCCTGTTCTCCCAGGCCCATGCTCTCTTCAGCAGGCCACGCTGCTTCTGGACTGTTCTCCATCTTTCCCATTCTGCACCTCAGACACCTCCCTCAAGATTCTTTGCAGTAGAGGTCCCTGTGCCCAGCCAAGTGGCCTTCCTGTTTGCCCA
Source organism: Tachyglossus aculeatus (assembly GCF_015852505.1). Taxonomy (NCBI): domain Eukaryota; kingdom Metazoa; phylum Chordata; class Mammalia; order Monotremata; family Tachyglossidae; genus Tachyglossus; species Tachyglossus aculeatus. The sequence goes on from NC_052086.1 coordinate 76,533,512, forward strand.
ATCCCGAACCTGGAATTTTTCGTGCAATTTGTTGACACATGGATGGATGTCAGTGATTTACTCTCAGCAAACTTTGAACAGAGCAAAGGTGTTTGCTGTATGTTGGATCAACCCCCTCCCCCAGCCCCACCTCCTGCAGCCACCTTCAGCACTTGGTGCATTTTAGCCCTTCCCTTATGTACATTTCTTAGTGTATCTATTCAATTATTTATTCAGTTCTCTTATCCTGCTATATTTGGATTACTTCCAACTGTATCCTGCCACTTCCTCCTGACCCCACTATTTGTGCATCCTGGCATCTGCTTCTGGGCCTCCAAGCGTGGCTTAGTGGATAGAGTCTGAGCCTGGGAGTCAGAAGGACCTGGGTTCTAATCCTGGCTCTGCTGCATGCCCTCTGTATGACCTCGGGCAAGTCACTTCACTTCTCTGGGCCTCAGTTTCCTCATCTGTAAAATGGGGATAAAGAGTGTGAATCCCATGTGGGACAGGACTGTGTCCAAACTGATTAACTTTAATCTACCCCAGCTCTTAGAACAGTGCTTTGCACATAGTAAATGCTTAACAAGTACCATTATTATTATTATTATTATTATTATTAATTATCCTAGAGGGCTCGGTGAGTAACCTAGGAGAGCTTTCCTTGGGGGACCTGGCTCAGCCCCAGCTCCTCTGACCCCGCTCAGCATGTGCAGAGCCAGATAATAATGCATTAAAAGCTTTCAGGATGTCCAGGGAGATTGCGTCATCTTATCTCTGGTCATTCGAGGTTAACAATTTCCTTCCTCTTGTTTAAGGATCACAGGGCATGGTTTTAGGCTCCAAACACCAAGTGCTCTGTCAGCCTACGTCAGGAGCTTCGTGACTCATTGAAACTCTCAAGTTGTAGGGGCAGATTTGCTGGCTGCCGGATGGTAGATCTGACAAATATCTCTCCTTGTAGCCCATTACCCCGGGGCCCATGATTAAAATTGATCGCCGCCCCCGCATGTCAATTGAGCCAGACCCCCAAGAAACGGAATAACTTCACTCCTGTATTTAGTCTACCACCACCTTAGGTTTCCATGAGCGGGCCTACCTGGGGGTCAGACTGAGCATGCTTGCTATGGACAGCTGTTTGTGTTCACTGATTAGAATGAGGTGGAGAACGGGAAGAGGAGTAGGAGGATGGGGTGGTATTAGTCAGAGACAGTGGGATCAGTGTAGAGTTTGTGGGTTGGTGGTGTCCCAATAAGTCTGCTTTAGTTAAACTTCATCAATCAGTTAATCAGTCCATCATATTTATCATGATCATATCTGAGTGCAGAGCACTGTACTAAGCGCTTGGGAGAGGACAATACAACAGAATTGTTAGATGTATTCCCTGCCCACAATCTGGGGGGGGGCAGACATTTATATAAATAAATAAATTATGGATGTGTACATAAGTGTTGTAGGTCTGAGGAGGAGTTGATTAAGGGCGCAAATTCAAGTACAAGGGAGATGCAGAAGGGAGTGGGAGAAGAGGAAATGAGGGCTTAGTCGGGGAAGGCCTTTCGGAGAAGATGTCATTTTAATGAGACTTTGAAGGTGGGGAAAGATGATCGTCTGTCAGATATGAAGCGGTAGGGAGTCACAGGCCAGAGGCACGACATGGGCGAGGGGTCAGCGGTGAGATAGATGAGATTGAGGTACAGTGAGTAAGTTGGCATTAGAGGAGTGAAGTCTGTCTGCTGGATTGTAGTAGGAAATCAGAGAGGTGAAGTAAGAAGGGGCAAAGAGATTGAGTGCTTTAAAACCAATGGTAAAGAGGTTCTGATTGATGCAGAGGTGGATGGGTAACCACTGGAGGTTATTGAGGAGTGAGAAACGTGTTTTATAAGAAAATGACCCCGACAGCAGAGTAAAGTAGGGACTGAAGTGAGTAGAGGCAGAAGGTGGGGAGGTCAGCAAGGAGGCTGTTGCAGTAATCAAGGTGAGGTAGGATAAGTGCCATCATCTCCCAGATTCAAGTGTGGCACTTCTCTGATTAGTCTGAGATAGGTCTCCTTCCAGAAGGTACTAATTAACTGCTTGTTGATAAAAACCACCAGTTCATTTCTTTGCCTGGTTTTAACCTGCACCTCTGCAATCCTCTTGCCAGGAGAGGAAGACTTTTGGACCATCTCAACCAATCAGTGGTATTTATTGAGCACTTACTGCGTGCAGAGTACCACACTAAGCGTGCATTCCCTGTCCTCAATGAACTTACCATCTCCACCACGGCATTATCTACGACTAGGTCTCTGGCCAGCTCTTCAGTCACAGAAGGCAACAGGCAGGGCAGAGGAGCGTAGGAGAAAGAGTTGCGTGTTGGGGGAACTTGTGCGGTCATCCACGAAATCCAGGCTGTGCCGCTCCCTCCGGGCCAGTTTGTGATCTGGCGGTCCTGTTTCTTTTCTGGCATTGGACCTGGAGAAGAGCAGGTGCCAAAGCAGGGCAGGGCACCTGAATGTCTCTGCAGTCTCTCTTTTTCCTGGCTCGTGGTTGTGGCTCTGTGCCAGTCGATCAAACTCTGTGTCCTCGGGGCAAAGCCGGGCTGCTTGTCATCTCCTCACAACTGCGGTGAGCAGGGAAGTCTCCGACTGGTGAGGCAAGTCTGACCAGGCCAGCCAACCATTTGCAAAGGAGTCCCGGGCAATAGCATAGTCACCGCTGTTATGAACTGAGAGACCCAAGTCATCCTTCTGAACCCAAACCCATCTCGGAGCCCTGGATTGAGCTGCACCTGTGGGGCAGAACTGGGTGAAAATAGGAACAGGGTCTGCATGTGGTGGCTCCCAAAAGCAGTTGAACTGTGGTTACTGGCATTTCAGCAGCTTTCAGATCGATCTTGGCCTATCTCAGGGCACGTGTTGACAAGGATACTTCCTTGACAGCCCATGGAAGGGGTCATTGTAAAGGAAGTTATTTGCCACCAAGCAAGGTATGGAAGCTTAGAGAAAACTGTCTCCCCTTAACCCCGCTTTGCCCTTCCCCTACCTTTTTCCTTTACCACCCTTCCCAACTCCCCCTTCCTTCTCCCAGGCTCTATCGATAAACTAGTCAAATTTACTGGGCACTTACTCTGCACACAGCACTGTACTAAGTGCCTGGGAGAGTACAATATAACAATGTAACAGCATTGGTAGACACGTTTCCCACCCATGACAAGCTGCTCTATCCTTTGCTCGACCTTCTCAGGTGGGCCTCCAGCAGCCTGCTTGGGTATTTTCTTTTTCAGTTAGTCATTGCAGACAATGCCACCTCTCCACTGGAAACTGGGATCCAATTGCCACAGAGAGAGAGAGAGACCACTATAGTGTACTGCAATTGAGAAAGTAGGGACTCTTTTGAGCAGAACATTTGTTAAATTCATGAGATAAGGGAGCAAAAGTGAAAACAGTACTGCAAACAACAAACATGACAATACAGCCAAGGACAACCTGTGTGCTTGGTGTGGTGGGAGATTGAGGGTCTCTCACTGGCCTTTCCCCGCAATAGATTGGAAGCTCTTTGTGGGAAGGGAATGTACCTCACACTTCTGGTGAACTTTTCTGAACACAGGGCATTTCATCCAATGGGAGTTCAATAAATACCTTTGCTGCTTCTTTATAATCATCCACACAAGTTCATATATTTTGATGGATAGAAGATTAGAGAGAGAAAAAGTGCCCTAGGATCTCTCCTGGGCTGCAGAACCTGTGATCAGAGAAGTTGGCAAAATCTAAGAAGAAAAGGTCAAGAAAGGTCAGCTGTAAGCTCACTGAGGGCAGGGTATGTGTCCGTTATATTGCTATATCATTCTCTCCCAAGAGCTTAGTACAGTGCTCTGTGCACAGTAAGATCTTGATAAATACCATTGATTGATGGATTGATTGATTGGAAAGAGCCCAGGCCAGTCTGGCCTCAAGCCAATGGATTCCCCCTCAGTGACCCCAAGATAAATGAGGTCCCAGCCATCACTTCAACACATGAATGGAAATTGCATTTTGGCATCCTCTTCTTCATCCATGATGAGATGATAACCAGACGACCAGCAGAGTGGGACCCTGGCCCTCCTGTCACTCTTTTTTTCTTCAGCCCCATCCTCAACTTTTCCTTGGACCATTCTCCTAATTAATGAGAAATTCCACATCTGGCAGAAGACACCAGTGAGCCCATGGCCAGATTCACTTAACAGCAGCGCAGAGACTCAGACTCAGCCAAGTTTACTTCACAGAAGGTTCAGCTGGCTTGGGGTTGAGTGACAAAGACAATTCCTGTGGGGCAGTTATTTCTAAGAAACGAGTCTGTGTACAGGAAGCCCTGAGTGGCAGGTCAGATTTGAACAGGATAGGAGAGGAGATGAAGGGCTGGGGGAGGGAGAGAAGCTTTAGTTTTGGTTTCATTTTTTTGCTGCTGATACTCGGAGGCATCTTGGTCTAGACCGGCGTCGCTGAGCTGAGAATGGGTGGTGGACTTGTTCTCAGACAGGGCGGCCTAACCGCAGCTGGCTTTGAGTGCAGGGGGTCACCCTCACGTTATCCGTGGGTGACCCGTCTTGGCTCATTAAGGATCCTGGTTTGTTTCCTTCCTCCATTTCCTCCCACAGCAGACCGTGCTCAAATCCAGACAGCCCAGGGTACAGTCTGGTCAGAGTTCAGGCTTTGTTTCTTCATCCACCATCCACATCCCAGTCTTCCCTCACAGAAAGAAGAGCTTAGGCCTTAACCAAAAAGCAGTACGGGTAGTAATAATAATGATGATGATGATGATGGTATTTGTTATGTGCTTACTATGTGTCAAGAACTTTTCTAAGTGTTGGAATAGATACAAGCTAATCAGATTGGACACAGGCCCTGTGCCACATGGGGTTCTCAGTGGAGACCAGAGCTGGAGCAAGTTAATGCAATAATAATAATTAACAATAATGAGGTCTAGATGAAAACAACACAGCAGATTTTATTTAGACCCGAAGAAACACAGGTTAACACCGTGCAGATTTGCGCGAGGACTTTTACCAGCCCTGCGTATTTGCACTGTCAGGGCCACCCCAAAAGTAGAAAAAAAAAAAAAGCAGTGTGGCCTAGTTGCTGGAGCATAGGCCTGGGAATCGGAAGGACCTGGGTTCTAATTCTGGCTTGGCTGCTTGTCTGTTGTGTGACCTTGGACAAGTCATTTCACTTCTCAATTTCTCAGTTACCTCATCTGCAAAATGGGTATTAAGACCATGAGCCCTATGTGGGACAGGGACTGTGTCCAACCTGATTATCTTGTATCTACCCCAGTGCTTAGTACCACACCTGGGACATAGTAAGTGCTTAACAAATACCATAAAAAAGAAAAAGAAAATCAGTGTTTTTTCCTTCCAGCAATCAGGTGAGGTGATGGACCCCTCTAAGCTCGTTGTGGGCAGAGAATATATCTGTTCTGTTGCAATACTGTAGTCTCCCAAGTGCTTAGAACAGTGCTCTGTACACAGTAAGTGCTCAATAAATGTGATTGATTTATCGACCCAGGAAGCGGTCAAGAGGCCATAGCTACAGTGAAATAACCTTGCTGCCCTCTAGTTCCATATCCCCTGGACTCAGGCAGCCATGCATGGACAGTGGTCAAACCCGGCAGGGCTCAGCTTTGGGCCACCTGGCCTGGCCCAGCCCATGGCATGACTCTCTTACACGCCAAAAAGAAGTCTTCTCTTAACTCTCACTGCACCCCTCTAACTATCACCCCACCTTCCCCACTCCTCTCCTTGTCCAGACTCTTAGAGCAAGCTCATAAGCCTCCACATAATAATAATAATAGTAACTGTGGTATTTGTTAAGAACTTACTATGTGTCAGGCACTGTACTAAGTGCTGGGGTGGATACAAGCAAATTGGGTTGGACATAGTTCCTGTCCCACATGGGGCTCACAGTCTCAATCCCCATTTTACAGATGAGGGAACTGAGGCCCAGAGAAGTGAAGTGACTTGCCCAAGGCCACATATCTGACAAGTGGCTGAGCTGGGATTAGAACCCATGATCTTCTGACTCTCAGGCCTGTGCTCTAGCCACAATCCCTGGTTGGTGCCCAATTCACTCTCTTCTCATTTTTCTTTCTCATTGATTGATTGATTCATTGATTCATTCATTTATTCATATTTATTGGGCGCTTACTGTGTGCAGAGCACTGCACCAAGCACTTAGGGGAGTATACTATAACAATACAGAGAAAAGAGAAGCAGCCTGGCTTAGGGGAAAGCGCACGTGATCGGGTTCTAATCCTGGCTCCACCACTTATCTGCTGTGTGACCTTGGGCAAGCCACTTCGCTTCTCTGTGCCTCAGTTACCTCATCTGTAAAATGGGGATTAAGACTGTGAGCCCCTCGTGGGACAACCTGATTACCTTGTATTTACTCCCTTGCTTTGAAGAGTGCTTGGCACATAGGAAATGCTTAACAAATACCATCGTCATTATTATTATTAATACAACAGTCACATTCCCTGATCACAGTGAGGTAACAGTCTAGAGGGAACTTATGGTTTCAGTATTACAGCTTACACCCCTCTCACTCTGCCAAAACCAAGGTCCCCTGTGGATGGAGTCTGTTGGGCTCCACTCTGCCCTAATTCTACTTGACCTTTCAACTGTCTTTGACATCATGGACCGACTCTTCTAAATCCTCTCTACAGCCTAGGTTTCATCAACACAGGGCTCTCCTGGTTTCCTTTCTACATCTCTGATTGGCTCCTCTTTCAAAATGCCTTTGTACCCTGGCTTCTGCATTGCAACGTTGGCTTCCTCACTCTTCTGCCAGCCTCCAGCTCTTCTTTCTCCAAACTAAACTTCACGTCGCAACACGGATCACCTTCCTGCAGAATTACTCATCCCACATCTGTATGCTCCTCAAAACCCTCATCTGGGTCTCTGTGACTCTTTTTTACATCAAAGAAAATCTACTCACTTTTTTTGTTCAGTGCTTACTATGTGCCAGGCACTGTTACCTAAGCACTTGGGTAGATACAAGCTAATCAGGTTGGACACAGTCCCTGTCCCACGTGGGGCTCCCAGTCTTAATCCCTGTTTTACAGACGGGGCAGCTGCCCAGGGAAGTTAAGAAGTAATAATAATTATGGTATTTGCTAAGTGCTTCCTACGTATCATGCACTGTTCTAAGCACTGGGGTAGATACAAGATAGGTTGGACACAGTTCCTATCCCACATAGGACTCACGGTATTAAGCCCCATTTTACAGACTGAGGGAACAGAGGCTTAGAGAAGTTAGTGGCTTGTCCAAGATCACAAAGCAGACAAGTGACAGAGCCAGGATTAGAACCCAGGTCATTCCGACTCCCAGGCCTGGGCTCTGTCCACTAGAGCACACTACCTCCCTATTCAGTTCCAAGGCTTTCCGCCATCTGGCCCCACCTTACCCATCTGTTCTCTTCACCTGCTATTCTCCAACTCACTGTCTTCATTCTACCCAAGCCAACCTTCTAGCCAGCCTCCTAGCCAACCTTCTAGCCATACCTCGCTCTCAACTTTCCCTCCTCTGTCTCCTCACTCACTCTGTTCCTCCAAATTGACACTCCCTCTCCCCCTATATTAGACAGGCCTCAGCTCTCCCCTCATTCAACGATCTCCTAAAATTGTGACCTCCCCTAGGGACAGGGACCGGGTCTAATTCTTACCTGGGTATTGTCTCCCACAGTTTGGGAATAAGCAGAGGCGCAGAATGGCCTAGTGGATAGAGCACGGGCCTGAGAGATGGACGGACATGCGTTCTAATCCTGGCTCCACCATTTGTCTGCTGAGTGACCCTGAACAAGTCACTTCACTTCTCTGGGTCTCAGTTACCTCATCCGTAAAATGGAGATTAAGACTGTGAGCCCCATGTGGGACATAGAGTGTGTCCAATCATGATTAGCTTGTATCTATTCCAGTACTTAGTGATAATAATAATAACTGTGGCATTTATTAAGTGCTTACTATGTTCCAGGCACTGTACTAAGCACTGGGGTAGATACAAGCAAAGTGGGCTGGACACAGTCCCAGTCCCACATAAGGCTCACATCCCCGTTTTACAGATGAGGGAACTGAGGCCCAGAGAAGTGAAGTGACTTGCCCAAGGCCACATAGCAGACAAGGGGCAGAATTGGGATTAGAACCCAGTTCTTTCTGACTTCCAGAACCATGCTCTATCCACTAGGCCATGCTGAAGTGCATAGCAAATAGTAAGCACTTAGCAAATACTGTAGACTATTAATAAAGATAATTATGGTATTTGTTAAGTGCTTACTATGTGGCAAGCGAGGTACTAAGCACTGGGATAGATGCAAGTTTGGACATTGTCCCTGTCCCACAAGGGGCTCACAGTCTAAGTAAGGACGGAGAACTGCTGAATCCAATTTTACAGATGAGGGAACTAAGGCACAGGGAAGTTAAGTGATGTGTACAAGGTCACACAGCAGGCAAGTGGCAGAGTCAAGATTAGAACCCAGATCCTCTGAGTCACGGGTCCATGTCCTTAAACCATGCTGTTGTCTGCACGCAGTAGATACTTAGTATTTCTACTACTGAACTTCTACCTCTTCCAAAAAGCTTTCCCTGATTTCATTTCTCAGCACCCTAGACCACATCATCCCTTCAGTCAACTATAGCACCCATGAACTTATTTAGAGCTCAACTGGTTTACTTTAACCACACTAGCTGTTTATGTTTTCGTTTATGTTCATATCCCACTTTGGAGTGTCAGCTCCTTGTGAGCAGGGAACATGTCTTTTTTATCCTGTGTTTCCTAAGCATCTACTGCAGTATGCTGCACCAAATGGGTGCTCAATATGTGCTGCTACACCTAACCACAGTTTTTCATTCTCACCCCCGTTGCTACCCTCTCTCTGTCTTGGCTCTTCTTCCTCTCACTCTATAACTGTGACAAGCTGCAGTGAGGCTAGTGGTTAGAGCCCCAGGGCTGAGAGTCAGAGGATTTGGGTTCTAATCCCGGCCCCTCCACTTGTCTGCTTGTAACCTTGGGCAAGTCACTTAACTGCTCTGGGCCTCACCTCCTTCACCTGCAAAATGGGGATTCAATACCTGTTCTCCCTAGACAGCAAGCCCCTTATTATCATGTATCCTCCCCAGTGCTTTCTACAGCACTTGACTCATAGAAAACGCTTAACAAGTACCATCTTTATTATAATCACTTTCCCTTAAGGTTCTGTTTTAGGCCTCAACTAATCTCCATCTGCCTCCTGCAGCACTTACCTGTATATTGGTTTATTTACTCCACTGTTTTTTATTTATTCATTTATTGTTTATTTTTATTGCTTCCAGTTGTAAGTCTATTTGTCCTCCTCTTCCCATTGTATCTGCACCATTTGTGTCTGCTTGTCTCCCACATTAGATTGTAAGCTACATAAGCAATGAGAAGCAGCATGGCCAAGTGGCTAGAGCACGGGCCTGGGAGTCCAAGGGACCTGGGTTCTAATCCCAACTCTGCCATGCTTCTCTGTGTGACCTTGGGCAAGTTGCTTCTCTGTGGCTCAGTTGCCTCATCTGAAAAATGGGGATTAAGACTGTGAATCCCAGGTGGGACATGGACCGTGTCCAACTTGATTAGCTTCTATCTACCCCATAGTATCTGACACATAGTAAGCACTTAACAAGTACCATTTTAAAAAATGAGCTTCTCAAGGGCAAGGGAAGCGTCTTCCACTTTTATTGTAGCAATGAGCAAAGCGCTCAGCACAGAGGAGACATGATGTGCAGCTGAGGCTGGCAAATACTGGTGCTGATCATGGAATCTAAATCTATTTATTCATTCCCTTTATTAATCTCCCTCCCAGGCCCACAGCACTTATATACTGATCTGTAATTTTATGTATTTATATAAATGTCTGTCTCTCCTTCTAGACTGTAAGCTCACTGTGGGCAGAGAATATGTCTGTTATATTGGTATAGTGTAGTCTCCCAAGTGCTTAATACAGTTCTCTGCACCCAGGAGGTGTTCAGTAAACACCTCTGACTGTTGTCAGCATTCATTCATTCAATTATTCAGTAGTATTTATTGAGTGATTACTGTTTGCAAAGCACTGTACTAAGCACTTGGGAGAGTAGTGTGCCTTGAGGCCAAACCTTAGACTCTCCTCTGGTCCTGGGTTTGGCTGTCTCTACGGTAGCTCTATTTAAAGAGGAAAGTAGTAATTTTTGGGTTTCGGTTTTAATAGAAATTCAGGTTGTCAGGGACTGAGCTGAAGGGATTGCACAGAGGATTGGCTAGTCATATCGTTCCATTTTGATCTAACCAATTTTCCCCCGTCTTCCTTAATAATGATAGTAATTGTGGTATTGGTTATAAGTGCTTACTGTGTGCCAGGCCCTGTACTAAGTACTGGGGTGGATATAAGGACATCATGTTGGACACAGACCCTCTCCCACATGGAGCTCACAGTCTCAATCCTGAGGCACAGATAAGTGAAGTGGCTTGCCCAAGGTCATACAGCGGACAAGTGGCGGTGCCGGGATTAGATCCCAGGACCTCTGAATCCCAACTCCGTACTCTTTCCACTAAGCCACGCTGCACATACTCTGTGCCAGGCACTGTACTGAGCACCGGAGACCGTGAGCCCGTTGTTGGGTAGGGACCGCCTCTATATGTTGCCGACTTGTACTTTCCAAGCGTTTAGTACGGTGCCCTGCACGCAGTAAGCACTCAGTAAATACAATTGAATGAATACAATCTAATCAGGTTGGACACAGTCCCTGTCCCACGTGGGGCTCCCGGCCCGCACGCTTTTCTCCTCTAATTCCCGCCTTCTCACTGGACCTCGATGTCATCTAGCTCACCTCCGACCTCTCGCCCACGTCCTGCCTCTGGTCTGCAACGTCCTCCCTCCTCAAATCATCCAGACAATGACTCTTCCCACCTTCGAAGGCTTATCGAAGCCCATCGCCTCCCAGAGGCCTTCCCTGACTGAGCCCCCGTTTCCTCTTTTCCCACTCCCTTCTCCCCTCCCACTCCCTGACTCTCTCCTTTTATTCATCCCTCCTCCCAGCCCCACACCACTTAGGTACATCTCTCATTTTATTCATATTCATATTCATATTAGAGAAGCAGCGTGGTTCAGTGGAAAGAGCTCGGGCTTGGGAGTCAGAGGTCGTGGGTTCAAATCCCGGCTCCGCCGATTGTCAGCTGTGTGACTTTGGGCAAGTTACTTCACTTCTCTGGGCCTCAGTTCCCTCATCTGGAAAATGGGGGTTAAGACTGTGAGCCCCCCATGGGACAACCTGATTACCTTGTAACCTCCCCAGTGCTTCAATAAATATGATTGATTGATTGATTGATTGATTAGAACAGTGCTTTGCACATGGGAAGCGCTTAATAAATGCTATCATTATTATTATTATTATTATTATCGAAGGCCCATCTCCTCCCAGAGGCCTTCCCTGACTGAGCCCTCCTTTCCTCTTCTCCCACTCCTGTCTCCCCTCCCACTCCCTGACTGGCTCCTTTTATTCATCCCTCCTCCCAGCCCCACACCACTTAGGTACATCTCTCTCATTTTATTCACATTCATATTCATAGAGAAGCAGCATGGCTCAGTGGAAATAGCCCGGACTTCGGAGTCAGAGGTCGTGGGTTCTAATCCTGGCTTCTCTACTTAGCTGTGTGGCTTTGGGCAAGTCACTTCACTTCTCTGGGCCTCAGTTCCCTCATCTGGAAATTGGGGGTTAAGACTGTGAGCCCCCCGTGGGACAACCTGATCACCTTGTAACCTCCCCAGTGCTTAGAACACTGTTTTGCATATAGTAAGTGCTAAATAAGTGCTATTATTATTATTATTATTTTACAGATGAGGGAACTGAGGGACAGAGAAGTGAAGTGACTTGCCTAAGGTCACACAACAGACCAGCGGCAGAGCCGGTATTAGAATCCACAACCTTCTGACTCCCAGGCCTGCGCTCTATCCACTAGACCATACCGCTTCCTTCTTTGGCCAGCCTGCAGAGCCTGAGGAGAGCTTAGCCTGAAGCAGAGTCACACAGTCAGGAGTGCCAGTGGTCAGGGGAACATTCTTCATGCTTGAGATAACCGGATCTAAGGAAGACCTGACCTCATGATCTAATTTTCCTTGTTGACCCCTCATGATGTGAGTTCACTGCAATTTACCTTGCCGGTTCCCTCTTTCCATGAACAAGCTTGTTGTGGGCAGGGAATGTGTCTATTATATTGTTCCACTGTACTCTCCCAGGAGCTTAGTACAGTGTGGTCTGCACAGGGTAAGCGCTCAATAAATACGATTGGCAGGCTGGCTGACCCGAGCATATAGATAATACCTTGGACTTTCCTGTGCAAAACCAAAAATGAAATAGCCTCTTTGGGGACCACCCCCACTCTCCTGGCCCTTTACCCTTTACCCTTTTCTTTTTTCATTTTTATGGAATTTGTTAAGTGCTTACTGTGTGCCAGGCACTGTACTAAGCGCTAGAGTAGTTAAAAGCTAATCAGGTTGGACACAGTCCATGTCCCACTTGGGGCTCATAATCTTAATCCCCACTTTACAAATGAGGTAACCAAGGTCCAGAGGAAGTGAAATGACTTGCCCAAAGTCATACATCAGATAAGTGTTGGAACCGGGATTAGGACCCAGGTCCTTCTGACTCCCAAGCCTGTGCTCTAGCCACTAAGCCTCGCTGCAGTTGACTAACTGACTGATATTTGGGTATTTATTCCAGGTACCTGCTTTCTTACCCTTTTCTGCAGGATGACCTTGTGGAGATGACCCCCACACCCCTGAATATACTCATCCAGTTCAGAAACTTGCCCTCTCTGGGAGCCATCAAGATGAGCCAAGTCTTCCTAGTCTAGCCTCAGTTTCGCTATGACCTGGACTTACTGTAAATGCGGCTTTTCCTGCCAGCCAGCCATGATCATTTTAGGGAAGTCGGTTCAAGGTGAAATGACACGATAGTTGAAAGTGTTATCCTGTATCTGTCGGCAGATGGGGGTTTCACTTTCTTAGCCCCAAAGTTGGCTGGGGAGCAAAGTTGCCCGGCGTAAGGAGGGGAACAGCAGATAGGATGATAATAAAGAGAACTGTGGTGTTTGTTAAACCCTTACTATGTGCCAAGCACTGTACTAAGAGCTGGGAGTTTCACTTTCTTAGCCCTCATGTTGGCTGGGGAGCAAACTGCACATCAGAAGGAGAGAAGCAGCAGAGAGAATGATAATAATAATAATGATGGTATTTGTTAAGCGCTTACTATGTGCCAAGCTCCGTACTAAGCGCTGGTGTAGATTAGAGGTAATCAAGGCCCACATAGGACTCTCAGTCTAGGTAGGAGGGAGAATAGATACTAAATCCCCATTTTGCAGATGAGGGAACTGAGGCGCAGAGGAGTTTAAGTGACTTCCCTAAGGTCACACAGAAGGTATGGTGCAGAGGCAGGATTAGAACACAGATCCTCTGACTCTCAGACCCATGCTCCTAAAATAAGGTTTTCTGTGCTGCTTCCCTGCTCTCTCCTGCATGTCATGGGGAAGTGGACCAGCTTGGGTTAGTGGAAAGAGCACAGGCTTGAGAGTTGGAGGTCACGGGTTCTAATCCTGGCTCCTCCACTCGTCAGCTATGTGACTTTGGGCTAGTCACTTAACTTCTCTGTACCTCAGTTACCTCATCTGTTAAATGGGGATTAAGACTGTGAGCCCCATGTAGGACAACCTGATTACCTTGTACCTACCACAGGCTTAGAACAGTGTTTGGCACTTAGTAAACGTTTAACAAATACCATCATTATTATTATTAACCCTGTGGGTTTTACATGGCAGTACTACCCTTCTCCCCAGATATAAATGGATTCAAAATCAATCAATCAGCAGTATTATTTGAGCACTACTATGTGCACAGCACAAAGACACAATCTCCGTCCTCAAGGAACTTACTATCTCATGGAGGAGACAGGTAGCCTAGAGGACAGATCTTGGGCTTGAGACTCAGAGGATCTGGGTTCTAATTCTGGCCCTGCCACTTACCTTCTGTGTGGCTTTGGGCAAGTCATTCAATGTCTTTGGGCCTCTGTTTCCTTACCTGTAAAATGGAAATTCAATACATGTTCTCCCTCCTAATTAGACCGTGAGCCCCATGTGTGACAGGGATTATGTGCAACTAGATAATTTCATATCTACCCCAGCACTTAGTAGAGTGCTTGGCCTATTGTAACCACTTAGCAATTACCACAATTATTATAGGCAGACATATATTATTTACAACTAGTGAGAACAGGAGTTAAAATGTACATGGAACTGCTAATAGCAAGGGTGTGGAAAAATGAATAAATGAATAGATGAAGAAATGTACAGACAGTTGATGTCTACCTAAGTGCTAAGGGTGACAAGACCTGGGATGAGGGAAATTAATTGAGGAATGCCTCCTAGAGGAGATGAGATGGAAAGTGTAGGGGCCTGGGGTTTTGGAGATCTGCCATCTAATCCTAGCTCTGCTCCTTCCCTGGCTGGGTTGGCCTTGGGCATTTAGCTTTTTAGAGTCTCAATTTCTTCACCTATAAAATGGGGATAAAATAATATCTGCTTGACACCATGGTCTGTGAAGTCCATGGGAGACAGTGAGTCAGGGGACTGTCTCTTATCCGATTATTTTATGACAACCCCGGGGTTTAGCACAGGGCTTGGCACATAGTGAAGCAAACCATCCTAGTACCCTTTCAGGGAAAATAATTTGGATAGTGGTCTTCGGAGAAGGGGGAGGTACACAATGTCAACAGTAGGCCAGAGGCCACAGAGGATTAGGACAGAGTAGAGCTGGCTTCCAGGAGGTCACTGGTTACTTTGGGGAGCATGGTCTCAGTAGAATGAAGCAGGGAAAACAGGATTGCAAATGGTTGGGAAAGGAGCTGGAGGGAGAAAAAGCAAAGTGGAGGATGTAAACAGCGTTTTCAAGGAATCTGGATGGTCAGAAATGGGAACAGGAAAATGTGTGCTGGCTAAAGGGAGCAGTGAGATTCAGAGTGAACTTCTATATCATACAAGAGACCTAAGCATGTTTGAAGGCAGAGGGAAAGGAGTCGGAGGAAAGTGACAGGTTGAAGATGGCAGAAAGCAAGGGAGCAAGAGTTTTGAAGAGATGAGAGGGGATAGAGTCCAAAGTATGGGGAAAAGGGAGTGTGATAGTGATAGTGAATAGAGCATGGGCCTGCGGGTCAGAAGGGTTCTAATCCAGGCTCCACCATGCTTAGAAAAGTGCTTGGCACATAGTAAGCATTTAACAAATGCCATCATTATTATTCTCTGCTGTGTGGCCTTGGGCGAGTCACTTCACTTCTCCGTGCCTCAGTTACCTCATCTGTAAAATGGAGATTGAGACTGTAAGCCCCATGTGAGACAGGGACTGTGTCCATCCCAATTTACTTGTATCTACTTAGTACAGTGTCTGGCACATAGTAAGTGCTTAACAAATACCGCAATTATTATTATTATTATTCGTATTTTGTGAGCAGCCATTTCACCTCTTGAGAAATGGCTTGGTAGGAGACCACAGCCGCAGGGGCAGGAGATTCCGAGGAGACAAACGTGGAACTTCGTATATCCTCTCTCTAGGCTGGAATTTCCTCCATTTCCACATACGCCATTCCACCACTGTCCCCACCTTCAAAGCCTTACTGAGGTCACACCTCCTCCAAGAGGCCTTTCCTGACTAAGCCCTCTTTTCCCTGGCTCCCTCTCCCATCTGCATCCTCAATGCAGATCTGTGACCTTTGGACATTTGATATTCACCCCAACCTCAACCACACTTATGTACATATCCCTGTGCTCCCTTCAAAGCCCTACTGAGAGCTCACCTCCTCCAGGAGGCCTTCCCAGGACTGAGCCCCCTCCTTCCTCTCCCCTTCCTCCCCCTCTCCACCCCCCCACCTTACCTCCTTCCCTTCCCCACAGCACTTGTATATATGTATATATGTTTGTACATATTTATTACTCTATTTATTTTACTTGTACATATCTATTCTATTTATTTTATTTTGTTAATATGTATTCTTTTGTTCTCTGTCTCCCCCTTCTAGACTGTGAGCCCACTGTTGGGTAGGGACTGTCTCTATGTGTTGCCAACTTGTACTTCCCAAGCGCTTATTACAGTGCTCTGCACACAGTAAGTGCTCAATAAATACGATTGATTGATTAATAAATGATTAGAGAGGAAGAAGGTAGGTCGCCTCCAAAATTGTGTGTGGGGGGTTGGCCCTCTTAAAAGGCCGGGCTGAATGCCAGCTGGCTTTAAGTGAGATCTTTGAACTCTGAAGGAAGATTAAGGGGCTAGTTACTCTCCATCTGGCACCACCATCGCTTAGCACGGGCTTTGGAGTCAGAGGTCATGGGTTCGAATCCTGACTCTGCCACATGTCTGCTGTGTGACCTTGGGCAAGTCACTTAACTTCTCTGACCCTCAGTTCCCTCATCTGTAAAATGGGGATTAAAACTGTGAGCCCCATGTGGGACAACTTGATCACCTTGTATCCCCCCAGTGCTTAGAACAGTGCTTTGCACATAGTAAGCTCTTAACAAATGCCATTATTATTATTATTATTATTATTATTAGAAGTATTATGCAAATTGACATCAATTATTTTTGTATCAAGTGCTCGAGCACTTTCCATGAAACACACTGGGTTTGAGGAGCAGGTTGCTCTTGGATCATTACCATCTGAAGGACCACCAAGCCCCTCCATCTGCCAGCTTGGCCCAGCCTTGGGAGCCAGAGGGGGCTTTGCTTTAAGGGCCTGGTTTGGCCGGGACCGGGTGGTGGTCTCTCCTAAAGCTGAGAAGCAGCATTGCCTAATGGATAGAGCACGGGCCTGGGAATCAGAAGAACCTGGGTTCTATCCGTGGGTCTGCCACATGTGACCCTGGGCATGACATTTCACTTCTCTGTGCCTCAGTTACCTCATCCATAAAATGGGGATTAAGACTGTGAGCTCCGTGTGGGACAGAGACTGTGACCAACCTGAGTAGCTTGTTTCTACCCCAGCACCCAATACAGTGCCTGACCCCTCGTAAGCCCGTAACGCTCTCCTGGCTACTCTTTGCCACTCTTGGCATCCTTGATTTCCCCTTCTTACTTTCCCTTTGGCTTACTTTTGTCTACCTGCCCACTCTGCCTTGTACATAGTAAACACTTATAACAAATACCATTAAAAAAAAGAGTTCTAACAGGCAGCTGAGGGAGGGCAGAGTTGGTCAGTAACCTGTGGGTCTCAGATCACAGTCCAGATGCTGGGAGACAGGCCCACTTGTGGATGCAGAACACAGTCACACATTTTCCTGCAGCAGGAACTTACAGTAACTTATTCGCTTAAGAGGAAGGGGTGATCTAGAGTTTAGCAAGTGGTTGGTGAGGAGTGTGGGGTTGGGAGTGAATTGGTCACCAACCAGGGATTATGGATAGAGCATGGGCCTGGGAATCAGAAGGATCCGGGTTCTAATCCCAGCTCTCCCACTTGTCGGCTGGTTCATTCATTCAGTCGTATTTATTGAGCGCTTACTGTGTGCAGAGCACTGTACTAAGCGCTTGGGGAGTACAAGTTGGCAACGTATAGAGACGGTCCCTCCCCAACAGCAGGCTGTCTAGAAGGGGGAAGACAGACAACAAAACAAAACATATTAACAAAATAAATAGAATAAATATGTACAAATAAAATAAATAGAGTAATAAATACGTACAAACATATATACAGATGCTGTGGGGAAGGGAAGGAGGTAAGGTGGGGGGATGGGGAGGGGGAGGAGGGGGCTCAGTCTGGTAAGGCCTCCCCAGTGCTTAGAACAGTGCTTTGCACACAGTAAAAGCTTAATAAATGCTATCATAATCATCATCAAATGTCATCATTATTAGTATTATTATTATTAAGGGGGCAGAGATAGGGCTCTGGTCCCCGCCCCGGGGCTGCTCCTGTCAGCATGATGGCACCACCTCTGGTTGACCTTGGGCAAGTCACTTCTCTTCTCTGGGCCTCAGTTACCTCGTCTGTAAAATGAGAATTGAGACTGTGTAAAATGGGGATTGAGAATGTGGAATAGGAACTGTGTCCAACATGATTTGCTTGTATCCACCCCAGCACTTAGTACAGTGCCTGGCACATAGTAAACACTGAACAAATACCACAATTATTATTATTATTATTATTATTATTATTATTATTATTATTAGAATCTCAGGAACCAGGGGCACCATGGGGGCTGGCTGAAAGCCCTCATTATCTTTTCCAAGCCTAAAGCAGGTGTGGACCATCTAGACATCCACAGGAGAAGTTGAGAGAAAGAGAGCAGGAAAGACACAAAGCGGTCCTCTAGACTGTAAGCTCATTGTGCGCAGAGAACGTGTCTACCTACTCAGTTGTATTGTACTTTCCCAAGTGGCTTAGTACAGAGCTCTGCACATCATAAGCACTCAATAAGTAACACTGATTGATTATCAGGACTCCCCACAGCCATTATCAAGTTTCCCTCCTAGAGAAAGCCTGGCCTGAGGCAGATGAGAAAGATTTCACTCTGCAGGTCTGAAGTCTCTCTTTGTGATAACTGAACTAAATCAATCAGTTAATCAATCAATCGTATTTGAGGATTTACTATGTGCAGAGCACTGTACTAAGAGCTTGGGAGAGTACTATATTACAGAGCTGGTAGACTCTGCCCAAAACGAGCAATATAACAGAGTTGGTAGACAATTTCCTGCCCACAATGAGCTAATAGTCTCGAGGGAGGTGAGCCAAAGTGCACTGGCTCCAGTCCGCTTTCTCAGTCAGAACATGCCCCAACAAGAAGGTCTCAAGAGATTATGTCCTTTCTCATTGCTCCATCTCCCTTCCAGGGACAGCTAATATGCCACCTGATTTCTTAGTTCACAAGGGTGATTTATCAGAACCTGAGTCATTGCTATTAATAATAATAATAATTGTGGTATTTGTTAAGCACTTGCTTTGTGCCAGGCACTGTACTAAACACGGGGGTGGATACAAACAAGTCGGGTTGAACACAGTCCTGCCCCACGTGAGGCTCACAGTCTCAATCCCTATTTTACAGATGAAGTAACTGAGGCACAGAGAAGTGAAGTGACTTGCCCAAGGCCACACAGAAGACAAGTGGAGGAGTCTGGGTTCGAACCCATGATCTTCTGACTCTCAGAGTCATGCTCTACCCATTACGCTGCTTCTCTATTCATTCATTCATTCAATCAATCACATTTATTGAGTGCTTACTCTAGGTTCTAGGACCAAAGGAATTCTTTTCCCACTCACAACAGTCTC
Source organism: Tachyglossus aculeatus (assembly GCF_015852505.1). NCBI lineage: Eukaryota > Metazoa > Chordata > Mammalia > Monotremata > Tachyglossidae > Tachyglossus > Tachyglossus aculeatus. Next base: position 76,552,785 of record NC_052086.1, read on the forward strand.
TTCTGATTCCAGCCCATACTTCACTCTGCTGCCCGCGTCATTTTTCTCCAAAGACACTCAGGACACGTCACCCTGCTCCTCGAAAAACCCCAGTGGTGGCCCATCCACCTCCGCATCAAACAAAATCTCCTCACCATTGGCTTTCAAGCACTCCACCACCTTGCCCCCTCCTACAACCCTGCCCACACACTTTGCTCCTCCAGTGCTAACTTGAGATTAAGGGGTTAGTTATTCTCTGCACTTGGCAGCACCATCGCATATAACTATTATGCAAATTGACATAAATTATTTTTGTCCCATGCCATGTCTTGTTTGTCCCATGTGCCTTGATCTCGCCTGTCCCACCACCGACCCGCAGCCTATTCCTGCCTCTGGCCTGGAACGCCCTCCCTCCTCAAATCCAACAGACAGTGACTCTCCCTTCCTTCAAAGCCTCATTGAAGGCACAACTCCTCCAAGAGGCCTTCCCAGACTAAGCCCCACTTTTCCTTATCTCCCACTCTGTTCTGCATCACTCTGACTTGCTCCTTTTGCTCTTTCCTGCTCCCAGTCCCGCAACAGTTATGTACATATCTGTACATTTTATTTATATTGATGTCTGCCTCTCCTCCTCTAGACTGTAAACTGGTTGTGGGCATGGAATGTGACTGTTTATTTTTGTACTGTACTCTCTCAAGAGCTTAGTACTGTGCTCTGAACACAGTAAGCGCTCAATATATATGATTGAATGAATGAATGAACAGTCTTATCTGTCCCCCTGTAAAGCCTGCAACAGCCTCTCCCCCTCCCATCCCTTGCCTAGTGAAATGGATAGAGCACAGACCTAGGAGTCAGAAGGTCATGGGTTCTAATTCTGGCTCCGCCGCTTGTTTGCTGTGTGAACTTGGGCAAGTCACTTCACTTCTCTTGGCCTTAGTTACCTCATCTGTAAAATGGGGATGAAGACTGTGAGCTCCATGTGGGACAGGGACTGTGTCCAACCCAATTTGCTTGGATCCACCTCAGTGATTAGTACAGTGCCTGGCACATAGTAAGCGCTTAACAAATACTCTAAGTATCATTATTATAATTATTATCGTTGACATAAGCTGGTTCTACTTTATTCAATAATACTTATTGAGCACCTACTGTGTGCAGAGCACTGTACTAAGCGATTGGAAGAGTACAGTATGGTACAAACAGACACATTCCTTGCCCATAAGGAGCTTACAGTCTAGAGTAAGTTTCTTGAACAGCCGTAGGGTTGGAAGAGGGAGGAGGTAGGGGGTGCATCCTTCAAAGACAGGACACCCCAAGGATAAGCTGCAGAATCTGCCCCACTCTCCCATCCTTCCACCCCCACACACCCATGCTGTGCTTCAGTCTGGCTCCTCCTTGCAGGTCTGCCTGGTGTTTATTCCCAGTTGTCAGTTGCCTCAAGGTGGAAGAGCAAATATGTCCAAACAGGTTCAGGGATGTGGCTGTCCCTGGCTATCACCTCCCCCTGCTCAGCCCCTGCTGTTCTGTCCTCTAGACTCTAAGCTCCTTGCAGGCAGAAACATGTCTACCTTCTCTGTTATATTGTACTCTCCCAAGTACTGGGGACAGTGCTTTTCACACAGTAAGTGCTCAATAAGTACCATTGATTGATAGTCCCACTCTATCTGCCTGCTGCTATACTCTGCTCCATCCTGGGGTAGTTACCCAGTTTTTAATGGTATTTATTAAGTACTTACTATGTGCTAGGCACTGTACTAAGCTCTGAGGTAAATACAGGATAACCAAGTTGGACACAGTCCTTGTCATTCATTCATTCATTCATTCATTCATTCAATCAATCATATTTATTGAGTGCTTACTGTGTACAGAGCACTGTACTAAGCACTTGGGAAGTACAAGTCGGCAACATATAGAGATGGTCCCTACCCAACAAAGGGCTCACAGTCTAGAAGGGGGAGACAGACAGCAAGACAAAACATGTAGACAGGTGTCAGAACCATCAGAATAAATAGAATTATAGCTATATGCACATCATTAATAAAATAGAGTAGGAAATATGTACAAATAAAATAAATATGTACAAATATATACAAGTGCTGTGGGGAGGGGAAGGAGGTAGGGCGGGGGAGGGGTGATGGGGAGGAGAGGAGGAGAGGAAATAGGGGCCACAGTCTGGGAAGGCCTCTTGGAGGAGGTGAGCTCTTGGTAGGTCTTTGAAGGGAGGAAGAGAGCCAGTTTGGCGGATGTGTGGAGAGAGGGCATTCCAGGCCAGGGGAAGTGTGTGGGCCAGGAGTGGATGGTGGGACAGGTGAGAATGAGGCTCAGTGAGAAGCTTAGCGGCAGAGGAGCGGAGCGGGTGGGCTGGGCTGCAGAAGGAGAGGAGGTAGGTGAGGTAGGAGGGGGCGAGGTGATGGAGAGCCTTGAAGCCAAGAGTGAGGAGTTTTTGCTTGATTTGTAGGTTGACAGGCAACCATTGGAGATTTTTGAGGAGAGGAGCGACATGCCCAGAGCGTTTCTGTACAAAGATGATCCGGGCAGCAGAGTGAAGTATAGACTGAAGTGGGGAGAGGCAGGAGGATGGGAGATCAGAGAAGAGGCTGATGCAGTAATCCAGTCGGGTTGGGATGAGAGACTGAACCAGCAAGGTAGCAATTTGGATGGAGAGGAAAGAGCGGATCTTGGCGAAGTTGTGGAGGTGAGACCAGCAGGTTTTGGTGATGGATTGGATGTGTGGGGTGAATGAGAGAGCGGAGTTGAGGATGACACCAAGTTTGCGAACTTGTGAGATGGGAAGGATGGTAGTGCCACATACAGTGATGGGAAAGTCAGGGAGAGGACAGGGTTTGGGAGGGAAGATAAGGAGCTCAGTCTTGGACATGTTGAGTTTCAGATGGCAGGCGGACATCCAGATGGAGATGCCCTGAAGGCAGGAGGAGACACAAGCCTGAAGGGAGGGAGAGAGAGCAGGGGCAGAGATGCATATTTGGGTGTCATCAGCGTAGAGATGATAGTTGAAGCCGTGGGAGAGAATGAGTTCCCCAAGGGAGTGAGTGTAGATAGAGAACAGAAGGGGACCAAGAACTGACCCTTGAGGAACCCCTACAGTAAGGGGATGGGGGGGGAGGAGGAGCCCACAAAGGAGACTGAGAATGAATGGCCAGAGAGATAAGAGGAGAACCAGGAGAAGACGGAGTTTGAGAAGCCAAGGTTGGATAGCGTGTTGAGGAGAAGGGGGTGGTCCACAGTGTCGAAGGCAGCTGAGAGGTCGAGGAGGATTAGGATAGAGTAGGAGCCATTGGATTTGGCAAGAAGGAGGTCATTGGTGACTTTTGAGAGGGCAGCTTCGGTGGAGTGTAAGGGACGGAAGCCAGATTGCCAGGCGGAAGCCAGACGGAAGCCACATGGGATTTATGGTCTTTATCCCCATGTTACAGATGAAATGACTTAGGCGCAGAAAAGTTAAGTGACTTGTCCAGGATCACACAGCAGATAAGTGGTGGAGCCAGGATTAGAACCCAGGTCCCCTGACTCCCAGGCCTGTGTTCTTTCCACTAGGCCACTGCTTGTCTGCTGTGTGACCTTGGGAAAGTCACTTCACTTCTCTGTGGCTCTGTTCTCTCATCTGTAAAATGGGGATTACAATTGCGAGCCCCATGTGAGACATGGCTGTGTCCAACCTCAGGGCTTAGTACAGTGTTTGGCACACAGCAAGTGCTTAACAGATACCATTATTATTATTTTAAGCTCCTCTAGGGCCTTTTCTTCCTCTCAAATGCTTCTCAGGAACTAGTAGGGGCTCTAAACATTTGACGTTCAGGAAGACTGCAAAAGCATTCTCTATTACTAAGATGGTGGGACTTATAAACTGGGACACAGGGGCTGTCTTCTCAGCTGTTCAAAACTCAGGGCTGCTGTGGAGTTAGAGACATCTCTCTTCCTGCTTCGCTCCCTCTCCCCCTCCTCCACCGACCTCCATCCTCTTAATAGAGTTGATAGCCTTAATCTCCCTCTCTGGGACAGGGTGCAGGCCCAAGTCCTTGGAGTAATGGATATTGAAAGTGCTTGTAAACTAGGCTCTCCTCGACTGAGGGCCAACTAGCAAAAAGGAATTTGTATTCCTTAGAGGCTGTGAGCTAGGCAGTTTAAGGGGAAAAAAGAAATGGAGTTGCTTGCTGAACTTTTGTTCAGTAGGCTCAACCCCAACAAGGATTGTTTAGTGAAAAAAAAACACGAGGCAGCCAAATGAGGAGGGAAGGGGGAAAGGAAGTTGGGGGAGTTTAGAGGGTGAGACAGAAGAGAGGGGAGAGAAAATACAGGAGAGTGGAGGGAAGGGGAAAGAAAAAAGAGGAGAGGGGAGAGGGAAGGAGAGGAGAGGCAGCATGGTCTAGTGGAAAGAGAGTGGTCTTGTCTGCTGTATGACCTTGGGCAAGTCACTTAACTTTTCCATGCCTCAATTACCTCATCCATAAAATGGGGACTAAGACTGTGAGCCCCATGTGGGACAGGTCCTGCGTCCGACCCGATCATCTTGTATCTACCCCAGAGCTTAGCCCATTGTTGGGTAAGGACCATCTCTATCTGTTGCCGATTTGTACTTCCCAAGCACTTAGTACAGTGCTCTGCACACAGTAAGTGCTCAATAAATATGATCGATTGAATGAATGAATGAATACAGTGCCTGCCACATAGTAAGTGCTTAACAAATGCCATAGAAAACAGAGAGAGAGAGCCTCATATAGGACAGGGGTCTGTGTCTACTCTGATTATGTTTGCATCTACCCCAGTACTTAGCACATGCCTAGCTCTTAACAAACATCAAATAAAAACAATAATTAATGTTATTACAATAATAAGAAAATAAAGTCTCTCTCTTCATAATATAATAATAAGTAGGAGACTGAGTACCAACCTGCCACTGGAGCTATGATTTGGGGTAAGTGTGAATGACACAGAGGCTGAAAGGGATGTTTGGGAGCTTGATGAAGTGTTCAATAGAGGATTAAGAACTAGCAGGGTGAGAGGTATTGATGTCCAGATCCAGTCAGTGGATGGCCCCAGGGTATAGTTTTTGCTTGACTGTTGAAAATAGCATCGCTGCTGACTGTAGCTGGAGCCTCACTTCTTGTAAATGACTTCAATCATAACAGGATTAGTGTGACTCCCGCTTCATTTGGAGGCTAGGGTTACATTTGTCACTCAATTTCTATCGAACTCCTGACAGCCCACCTCGTCAATTGGTCCCAGAGTCGCGGACCGGGCCTTAATGACATTCATTAGCCAGGGCTCATTTGCATATATGCCTTTATCATGTGGTAGGAACAACCCCATTAGAGAGATTAGTTTTCTATCTCGGAAAATCACTTCACTTCATTCTGAGAAACGGCCCTGGTGGCCACAAAGCCCCTTTCCATCGTGCATGCGTGCATTCTCTCTCCCTCTCTTTCCCTCCCTCTCGCTTTCCCTCTACTCCTGCCAACCTCTTCTCTCCCCTCCCTTCATTCTCCCTTTCCTCTCTTCCTCCCTCCATCCCCTTTCCATCTCTTCCTCCTTCCATCTGCATTCATCCCTTCTATCCCCCCTTCCCATCTCCCACCTTTGTCCTCTCCATCTCCCCTCTATCTCCGTCTCCCCATTCCTTCCATCTCCCATCTTCTTCCCTTCTCCCCATTTCCCCTTCTCCCTTCCCTCCACCTCCCCTCTTCCCTCCATCTCCCCCTCTCTTTCTCCCTTTTCCCTTCATCCCCTCTCCCCCATTCCATTCTGCCAGCGACTCCTCTGGAACAGTTAGAGCTTTAACGTGAGCAGCATTAGACCTCTAGACTGTAAGCTCGCTGTGGGCAAGGAATATTTCTGTTAGATTGGTGTGTTCTCTCACAAGAGCTCAGTGCAGAACTCTGCTTACAGTAAACCCTCAATAAATAATAATAATAATTATGACACTTGTTAAGTGTTTACTATGTGCCAATCACTGTTCTAAGCATTGGGATAGGTACAAGTGTGAGCCCACTGTTTGGTAGGGACCGTCTCTATATGTTGCCAACCTGTACTTCCCAAGCGCTTAGTACAGTGCTCTGCACACAGTAAGCGCTCAATAAATACGATTGATTGATTGATTAATCAGGTAGAACAGTCCCCTTCCCCCATGGGGCTCACACTCTCAATCCCCATTTTATAGATAACTGAGGCCCAGAGAATTGAGGTGACTTACCCAAGTCACACAGCAGACAGTTGGCGGAGTCAGGATTAGAACCCAGGTCTTTCTGACTCCCACGCCTGTGCTATATCCACTAAGCCACTCTGCAGTTGACTGACTGATTACCATTAGGGTATTCCAGGTGCCTGCTTCTGGTCTCATAAGACAAAACGCTTGCTGCTGTTTACTCTGGCATTGGGCTCAGAGTCCTCCAGACTTTGGTTTTCTTAGCAATGAGAAAAAGACAATGTTTATGTTTGTATTTGCAAACCAGCTGACCTCGGTGAATGAAGCCAGTGCGGTCCTATCAGGGTATGCTCACTTTGCTACCGCTGATGCTCACTCCCAGCTGGAGCATCTCGGCTCACTGCGGGCAGAGAAACCTGTCTGTTTATTGTTGTATCGTACTTTCCCACCTGCTTAGTATAGTGCTCTGCACACAGTAAGCATTCAATAAATATGATTGAATGAATGAATACAGGGTCTGGGGTCACCTAAGATGAAGAGTAGGGTGCAAAAATGGACAGGGCAAAACCTCTGGTTCTGTGTGTCCCCTCAATCAATCAATCCATCAATAGTATTTATTGTGCATTTATTGTGTGTAGAGCACTGTATTAAGCTCTTGGGAGAGTATAATAGAACAATATAACAGACATATATTCCTTGACCACAAGGAGTTAACAGTTTAGAGGATGCGCTCATAGTCCATAGTACTATGGAGAGAGGGTGGCTCTCCAACCACTATGCTGGCTCCTCACAAGGGATTCCTCACTCCACATCCTGCCTCTCTCCTGAAACACCCTCCCCCTTCGTATCCAACCGATAATCACCCCTCTAGACTGTAAGCTCATTGTGGGCAGGGAATGTGTCTGCTTATTGTTATCTTGTACTCTCCCAAGCACTTAGTACAGTGTTCTGCACACAGTAGGCGCTCAATAAATACAACTGACTGACTGATTCTCCTCACCTTCAAAGCCTTAATGAAGGCACATCTTCTCCAAGGGGCCTTCCCTGATTAAGCCCTCACTTCCTCCCCCTTTCACTTGGATTTGCTTCCCTTATTCACCACTCCCTCAGCCTCACAACGTTTATGCACAAATCCATAATTTGGTTGTTTATATTATTGTCTGTCTCTCCGTCTAGTCTGTAAGCTCATGGGAAGAGAATGTGTCTACCAACTCTGTTGTACTGTATGTAGTCTCCCAAGTGCTTAGTTCAGTGCTCTGCAGACTGTAGGCGCTCAATAAATCACTTTTCTTAGTGGAGAAGTTTAGGTGCCATGGCGGCAACAGGGAGATGACTCCCACAGTTCTTTGAGCTGGACTGTGAGCCTCCCTCATCTTAGGGCAGTGTGGTCTAGTAGAAAGAGCCCGGATTTAGGAGTCAAAGGATCTAGGTTCTAATCCCGGCTTCACCACTTACCTGCTGTGTGACCTTGGGCAGGACCTCACTTCTCGGGGGCCCAGTTCCTTCATCTGTAAAGTAGGAATTCAATTCCTTTCTCCTCCTTAGACTGTGAGCCCTAAGTGAGACTGGGACATCTGACCTGTTTAACTTGCATCTACCTTCATGCTTAGAACAGTGCTTGTTCAATAGCACAATAGTAATAACAGGAAGGCTGAAAAGACCAAAGTCGTAGTTTTCTGATCTCTTTGCTCTTTGAAGCCTGCCCTCCTCCAGTCGATCTCCCGCTTCTAAAATCCCTGTTCCTTCTTTTCACTCCCACTCAAAAGGAAGAGTTGGCACTCGGCTAAAAGGTGGATATTGTTAGGTGTTCCATTTTGGTCTCCTTCCTCCTACGATAAATAGAAGATGCCCCCCACCCCCACACCAAACCAGCCACAAAACCATTTAGGCAGACATCAGTTGAGGCCCCCCAACCCCCTGCCCTGGGTGGGATCTATCACTGTCCAAATGCACTCTACCAGGTAGTCAACAATTCGGCAAGAAGATGCCAAGAGCAGCCAGAGCTGAAGATGTGACTGGTCTGAACTGAACCTAGAAGCTGGGTGGCCCACCTGGGAGTCCGGGGGCCTGGATTCTAACACTGGCTCTGCCATTTGTTTGCTATATGACTGTGCCTCAGTCATCTCATCTGTAAAATGGGGATTATGAGCGTGAGCCCCCCATGGGACATGGGCTGGGTCTAACCTGATAAGCTTGCATCTGAATAGCTGAGATCAAACTCTGCCTGCATGTGCAGGAGAGGGTGGCCCTGCCAACTTCCACCACCCATTCCCGAGGCTGGCACCTAGCCTTTTTTCTCTCTCTCCTGCCACAGAACCATCTAAAGTTCCCAGCATTTTGGTCCATATAAGGCAACTTGCTGCTAACTCTTCAAGATCTTCAAGCCTCTTACTTTCATGGCCCTCTTCTAAACCCTTAGTATAGTGCTCTGCACACAATAGGCACTCACTAAATACTGCTGGATGTTTGAGTGAGCCAGCTGGGAATTCTTTGGGCTTTTTTCCCCCCTCTTCAAGTCAAATAAGAGGGAAATGTTCCTGGAGTCCCACACCCCCGAGGAAGGTAAGGGAGGAATAGAAAAGGGATGGAAGGCAGGGAAAGAGTTAGGAACGAAAAAGAAAGAGAGAGAGATATGTTAGTGCTCCTTCAGAGCAAGGAGGAGAGCTGGGGTTGGCAGAGATCTGGGGAAACTCTGAATCTTCTGTGGAGATCTAGCGACTCCAGATAAACAGACGTGTATTCCGGGGTCAGGTCCAGCCCACAGAGTTGCCTCACGTGGGTGTACTTTTTTACTTAGTGGTACTTGTTCAGTGCTTCCTGTATGCCAGGCACTGTATTAAGAGCTGGGGTAGATGAAGATAATCTGGCTGGACATAGTCCCGGGCCCCATATGGGACTCACAATCAAGCCCCAATTCCCGGATGAGGGAACTGAGGCACAGAGAACTTAAGCGACTGGCTCAGAGTCACACAGCAGGTAAGTGGTGGAGCCATGATTAGAATCCAGGTCTTGTGAATCTCAGGCCTCTGCTCTTTCCTGTAGGCCACACTGTTTCTCGATGTGAAATGGGAGAATTCCTGGTTCACTCCCCATTTGCAAGACTACCTATTCAGCAAGAGCTGATCTCTGTGATGGATCCTGAGAAGGAAAGGAGAGCTCTGTACCTGCACTGGTCAGCTGGGTCCTAGGAGAGGGGACTAGTGCCCGCATGCCAGTGGAGCCCCAGATTGGCACCCGTTACAAACCATGGGCAGATCATCACTCCTCTCCCCCTGCCAAGATTTCCCAAACTGAATATTCCGGAATAATTCTGTTTCAGAAAGGTCACGTGGGTCGAGTGACAAAGACTTTTCTTTTTTTTTTTTTGCAAGACCTAAGCAAATCTCTAGCTCCCTTCCCCCAGGGTACTGCGTAGAATACACAGATCCAAGACCCACATCTACACTGCCCCACATAAACCCATTCTTCTCATCTCACTTTTCTTTCCTGTAAATTGACGTCAGCACTGCTGAATCACGAAGCTGAGGTTTTAGTGAGGAAAAAAAAAATCTGTTAAAGCAGAGAAGCCACATGGGCCCTTGCCTCTTCCTCCTTTATTCTGGTATTTTACTTTAAGTGCACAGCATTTTAGTTTGGTGGCACCTTTAAGAAAACGGACTTCGTCCGATGGGGACTTTAAGGGAGGCCTTTTTCCCCCATGTTTTCCCCCCTAAGGTCTATTTTTGCGCCCTTCAAAAGTGAAATCCTAACGAGAAGCTTCTTTCAAGCTGGGAATTGCCGCTCAGCCTCCTCATTTCCGAGGACGAGTAATCAGCAGCAACTCTGCTCGACCCATTTCGTCTCCTCCAGAAGCCCGGCTCTTCCGCAACATACTCTCACGGCAGACTTGTAGTTACCAAAGGGGAAGGGGTGGGGGGAAAGTGGGTTTGCAGACTTGAGTCTTCTATTTCTAGCTGCAGTGAGTCTCCTGCACTGGCCAGCGATAGGATCATAGATGGAAACAAGATACCAAACAGGTTGAAGGTATTAAAGGATCCAAGTGAAACATTTCGCCTTTCTATTCCTCTCCCCTTTCCCTTCCCCACCCTATTAAAATGATAAAATTCGAGAAAGCTTTAAGGGACCCTAAATCTCCTCTGGCCATTCTTAACCTTTGAGCCCAGAACCTATTTAATCCCAAGCCACGGCTCAGCTGCTCTGGCTCACTAGCCATAAAGTTAATTTTATGTGGCACTTTACAGTTTGAAAGGTATTATTAAATATTAGGACACTACATTATAAACACGTCTAAAGCTCCAGAGGCCGTTTTAACTTTCAAAAATGAAGTGGGATGCAGCATAAGGGCTTCTTAACCCCAAACTCTTACACGACTCAATTAACAGGGCTTTTGCAGTGCTGGTCTTGCTCATTTCCAGCACCGGCCGTACATCACTGACTTGCTCAAGGAGCAGCCGATATAAAGTCCTGGAAGAGGCTTGACTTGTAGTTCTAAAGAGGGTCCCGAATTGTTCAGAAATGAATGTGGTGCCTTGCAGTGACACGCCCTTTTTTCCAAACACCCAAGAGATGTTTCAGTGTCTGGGAAAAAGGGTGAGAAAGTCTGTCCCTGAGAGAGAAAACAACAACTTTTTGTTGAGGGGCAAGGGACACTTCACCCATCCTTTGGTTATGTAAAGAAGTGACTCCCTTTTTTTTCCTGTCGACCGACCGGGCAACCTGCCACTGACATCGACACCTGCCCTTGAAAATCAGAAATTTTCCTCCTTGAAGTTGCTGTGGTTCAGGGTATCGCGGAAAAACCCATCAACCTCCACCATATTTTCTAGTATGGGTGGAAGGCGAAAGAAAGATCAAAAGTTCCCCAAGTGAAGGGGATTGTCAAATCAGGGCAGGTCTGGTCAGGACAGGTAGGGTTCAGAACTGAATGTTCCAAATTCTCACGTCTTCGAAGACATCCAAATATCCTCATTGCTCTTGGCATCGTTCACGTTCAACAAAGAGAACATGAATTCTGGTGGTAACCTCACCTCCTCCCTAGCAGGTTTCAAGCCAACTCAGCCCTCCCCGGGACAGACCAAAAGGCAACAAGAGACACCAGCATTGCTCTCTCTGTTTCTTAAAAAAACTTTCATAATAAAGTTTATTACATTATTTTCATTAAAAATATAAAATAATATACGATTCTGCATGGCAGAAAAATGGAGCCAGGGCCCTAAACACCCTGGTTTGTGCAAAGATCTTCGTGGTGTGTAAACATGAGTCAGGTGTTCAAGTTCTATTCCAAAATACAGTAAGTTGCTACAAAAATAGACGGGGCCGCCTCCAGGGCGGGGACGACCGCGGGTCCCCCCCATGGTGGTTTTGGGTCTCAACCCCCGAAAACAGAAGCGGTCCCCTCTCCCGCCCACCTCCCACCCCCGGAGCCACAGATCAGGCGGCGGCGATTCCATTCCGGGGATGGAGGGAAAGTGTGTGTGTGTGTGGTGGGGGGGCCTTCTCAAATCTGGAAAGGGAGCAACTTCGGGTGGTCCTTGAGGATGGGGTTGAGGCGGACGGGGAGTGGGGTGGCGGACCACTCAAATCTGGAAAGGGAACGACTGCAGGTAGTCCTTGAGGACGGGGTTGAGGGGGACGCCCCCCAGGTTGTCTCTCCCAAAGGTGGCCACGATGCTCTTGCGGCACAGCTCCTGCAGGGGCCGGAGCCTGACCCGGCGCAGAGGGGTCACCAGCACCTTGCGGGGCGAGCTCAGGTAATGCTCCAGCAGCTTGAAGAGGCAGTCGAAGGTCTCCCCACTGCCGTCCAGGTTGAAGCGCCCGGCCTGGAAGTTGACGCGGATGCTGGTGGGCCCGGTGGCCGTCTTAACACTGATGGCGAAGAAGCAGTTCTTCTGCCGGCTGTCGCGGACCAAGAAGGTCCCCACGGGCTCGCCCTTGAGCTTCTCGTGGGCCACGTTCACGCTCAGTGGCCCCCAGTAGAAGCCGCAGGCGTCCAGGAGGGCGCTGGCCCGGGTGATGCTGCAGTAGTCCGCCTGGGAGCGGAAGGTGCGGAAGTGGGTGTCGCCCGGTCCCGGGGCGGCAGCTCCCCCGGCCGCCGCCGGTCCCCCATGGCGGGACGCGCTCTGGGGAGGTCGCCGGGGCCGGGCATCCGGGCAAGCGCGGCCGGCCTGGGTCGTGACGACGGGAGTGATGGGAGGAGGTGATGGAGATGGGTCGAGTCGCCGTCTCGCGTCTGTCGCAACTGCATTGTCGGCTGCCACTTTACTGTGTGCTACCATCCTATAGACTGTGCCAGCCCGCGGGGTCGTCCATAGCGTCCGGCTGCGGCCAGGCTGGGTGCGGCCACTCCACCGGCGGCTACTCTGAAGTCCGGGCAGGGGCAGGAGCAGCAGGCGAGGGAGCAAGGAGAAAAGGCGACAGTGAGTGACGCTTTCCCGGGACAGGCGCACCTCTCTCTCGGAGGGCCCGTGGCCACCAACCCCACGCTCACCCCCGGCCCACCATCTGACCGAGAGGCGGGGGGAGCCAGATCCGGGCGGCTGGGCCTCATTTTCGGGCAGACCACAACTCCAACTCTCTCCCCTCGCCAACGGCCTGACGGGGACTCTGACAGATGCGCCTCGTTTTTGGAAGTCCCCGTGGCTACCAAGCTAAGGTTCCCCGCCCCCCTCCCTCGCCAACCGCCCGACGGGGGCCTCGACTGATGCCTCTCTTTTTTGGAAGTCCCCCCGTGGCCACCGGGCCAACGTTCCCCCCTCCTCCCACCCGGGGACCGGTCAGATCCGGATGGCTAAGCCTCTTTCTTGGATGAAGGTCCCCCGTGGCGACCGGGCCGGAGGCCCCGTTGGCCCACCGCTCTGCCGCCCCCTGGCGGCCGTCGCCGTCCTCGCCGGCCCTGCCAGTCCTGCCAGTCCTCTGGGCGACCGACGGGGTTGGGAAATAAATCAATTTAGAAATGACCCGGCCCGGCTTCTCGGTCGTCTATCAGCGCTTAGAACAGGGCTTGGCACGTAGTAAGCGCTTAACAGATACCATCATTATTATTAGGGCCGGGATCCGCTAGGACCCGGGTGGGCCACCCGGTTCTCCCCCTGCTCCTCCATCTGTGCCCCTCGTTTGGCTTTGGGTCTGGGGTCCACTAGGACCGGGGGGGGGGGGGGGGGAAGGGGGAGACCCAGATAGCCCCCCGTGTCCCCCAGGCCCTCACTCGGTTTTAGGTCGGGGGCCCACTCGGACCGGGGGGAGACCCCGATGGGCCCCCCTTGTGTCCCCCCCAGCTCCTCCTTGGGACCCCGGAATTTAGGTCGGAGGGCCACTCGGACCGGGGGTGGGAGACCCAGACAGGCCCCCCTGTGTCCCCCCAGACCCTCGATCGATTTTAGGTCGGGGGTCCATTCGGGGGGAGACCCGGCTGGGCCCCCCTTGTGTCCCCCAGACCTTCCTTGGGACCCCCGGATTTAGGTCGGGGGCCCACTAGGACCAGCGGTAGGAGACCCAGACGGCTCCCCACCGTATCCTCCAGACCATCACTCGGTTTCAGGTCGGGGATCTACTAGGACCGGGGGTGGGAGAGCCAGACGGGCCTCCCTGTGTCCGGATTTAGGTAGGAAGTCCACTAGGACCAGGGGGGAGACACAGACGGTCCCCCCCCACCGTGTCCCCCAGACCCTCCTTGGGGCCCCCGGATTTAGGTCGGGGATCCACTCGGACTGGGGGTGGGAGACCCAGACAGGCCCCCCTGTGTCTCCCAGACCCTCGATCGATTTTAGGTCGGGGGTCCATTCGGGGGGAGACCCGGCTGGGCCCCCCTTTGTGTCCCCCAGCCCCTCCTTGGGACCCCCGGATTTAGGTCGGAGGTCCAGTAGGACAGGCGGTGGGAGATCCAGACGAGCCCCCCCTGTGTCCCCCAGACCCTCGATCGGTTTTAGGTCGGGGGTCCGGACCGGGGGGGTGAGGAGACCCTGGCAGGCCCCCCTGTGTCCCCCAGACCCTCCTTGGGACCCCCCGAATTTAGGTCGGGTGTCCATTCGGACTGGGGGTGGGAGACCCAGACAGGCCCCCCCTGTGTCCCCCAGACCTTCCTTGGGACCCCCGGATTTAAGTCGGGGGTCCATTCGGACTGGGGGTGGGAGACCCAGACAGGCCCCCCCTGTGTCCCCCAGACCCTCGATCGATTTTAGGTCGGGGGTCCATTCGGGGGGAGACCCGGTTGGGCCCCCCTTTGTGTCCCCCAGCCCCTCCTCGGGACCCCCGGATTTAGGTCGGGGGTCCACTAGGACCGGCGGTGGGAGAGCCAGACGGGCTCCCCTGCGTGTCCCAGACCCTCGATCGGTTTTAGGTCGGGGGTCCATCCTGGGGGAGACGCGGCTGGGCCCCCCTTTGTGTCCCCCAGCCCCTCCTTGGGACCCCCGGATCCGGCGGTGGGAGCCCCAGACGAGCTCCCCCCCGCCCCTTGTGTCCCCCAGACCCTCGATCGGTTTTAGGTCGGGGGTCCACTCCGACCGGGGGTGGGAGAGCCAGACGGGCTCCCCTGTGTGTCCCAGAACCTCGATCGGTTTTAAGTCGGGGGTCCATTCTGGGCCGCCCTTGTGTCCCCCCTCCCCAGCCCCTCCTTGGGACCCCCGGATTTCGGTCGGGGGTGCCCCCCAGCTCGGTTTGTGGTCGGGGGTCCTGACCTGGGTCCCGGGGGGGCTGTCGGCGGGGCTCCGGGGCGGCTCAGGCGCATAGTCCGGGGCCGGGGGCCGGGGGCCGGGGGGCCGGGGGGCCGGGGGGTGGTAGCCAACAGCAACAGCAGCAGCAGCAGCAGCAGCAGCAGCAGCAGCAGCAGCAGCAGGAGGAGGAGGGCCGCTCCGCTCGGCGCTGGCCCCTCGCCCGCCTATTTCAACCGGGGCCGGAGGCGGGACCGGGGGGCGGGACCGGGGGCCGGACCGGAGGCGGGGACCGGACCCAGGAGTCCCCGGCCTCCCCCGGCCCCGCCCCCCGCCGCCTTTCGGTTTCTATTCCAGCGGGCTGGAAAGGACGCCTGGCTCCCGGACACCAAACCGGTTCTAGGGGCCGGCCGAGCCTCTCAATCAATCAATCAATCAATCAATCAATCACCTGTATATATGTTTGTACATATTTATTACTCTATTTATTTTACTTGTACATATTGTACATTTTGCTTGTACCTATCTATTCTATTTATTTTATTTTGTTAGTATGTTCGGTTCTGTTCTCTGTCTCCCCCTTTTAGACTGTGGGTAGGGACTGTCTCTATACCTTGCCAACTTGTACTTCCCAAGCGCTTAGTCCAGTGCTCTGCACACAGTAAGCGCTCAATAAATACGATGGATGATGATCAATCAATCAATCGTATTTATTGAGCGCTTACTATGCGCTTGGGAAGTACAAGTTGGCAACGTATAGAGACGGTCCCTACCCAACAGTGGGCTCACAGTCTACAAGGGGGAGACAGAGAACAAAACCGAACATACTAACAAAGTAAAATAAATAGAATAGATAGGTACAAGTAAAATAAATAAATAAATAAATAGAGTAATAAATATGTACAAACATGTATACATATATACGGGTACTGTGGGGAAGGGAAGGGCTATGGGCCGCGCACTCTTCTCACCGCCAGGGCAGTCATCCTCATAATATTATTATTATCTTATTATATGTATATAATATTATACATTTTATATAATATACAATGCATATTATAATATATTATACACATCATATAATATGCATATACATATAATATGTAGTATATTATAACAATGATGATGGTATTTGTTAAGCGCTTACTATATGCCAAGCACTGTTCTAAGTTCTGGGGGGATACAAGGTAATCGGGTTGTCCCACGGGGGGCTCACAGTCTTCCCATTTTACAGATGAGGGAACTGAGGCCCAGAAAAGTGAAGTGACTTGCCCAAGGTCACACAGCTGGCAAGCGGCAGAGTCGGAATTAGAACCCACGACCTCTGGCTCCCAAGCCCGGGCTCTTTCCACTGAGCCACGCTGCTTCTATAATAATAATAATATAATATATGCAATATATAATATATATTATGTAATATGTCATATTTTACACAATATATATAATAATGATGATGATATTTGTTAAGCGCATACTATGTGCCAAGCACTGTTCTAAGCTCTGGGGGGGATACAAAATCATCAGGTTGTCCCACGTGGGGCTCACAGTCTTCCTCCCCATTTTACAGATGAGGGAACGGAGACACAAAGAAGTGAAGTGACTTGCCCAAGGTTACACAGCTGATAAGCGGCAGAGCCGGGATTAGAACCCACGACTATGTGCCGAGCACTGTTCTAAGCGCTGGGGTAGATACGAGCTAGGTTGGAGCCAGTCCCTGTCCCTTACAGGGTTCACAGTCTTAATTCCCATTTTACAGATGGGGAAACTGAGGCCCTGAGAAGTGAAGCGACTTGCCCAAGGTCACACACCAGACAGGTGGTGGAATCAGGATTAAAACCCATGGCTTTCTAACTCCCAGGCCTGGGCTCTAGCCACTATGCCACGTTGCTTCTCAATGTGCCAGGCAGCAGCTGCAGGAGAGGTGCCCCGAAGTTGGGGGTGGGGCGGGGGGGCTGCTTCAGTCCTGCGGTCCAGTCCCCCGCCCCCAGCCCCCCATCTGTTCCCAGGGACCCAAACTGTACTTTCTAAGCACTTAGTACAGTGCTCTGCACACAGTAAGCGCTCAATAAATACGATTGATTGAATGAATGACCCCCACGCCCCTTCCCCCTCTATTCACGGCATCCCCCCTCCCTCCCTACACGGATGATGAGAAGTAGCGTGGCTTATTGGAAAGAGCCTGGGTTTGGGTGTCACCGGCGCCGCCACTTGTTTGCTGGGTGACCTTGTGTAAGTCACTTCCCTTCTCTGTGCCTCAGTTCCCTCATCTGTAAAAAGGGAATGAAGACTGTGAGCCCCACGTGGGGCAACCTGATTACCTTGTATCTCCCCCAGTGCTTAGAACAGTGCTTGGCACATAGTAAGTGCTTAACAAATACCATCATCATCATCATTATTATTATTATTATCCAGGCACACGCAACCCAGCCTTGGACACAGCATGCAACCCCTTCAAAGCCTTACTGAAGGCACATCTCCTCCAGAAGGCCTTCCCAGACTAAGCCCCCATTTCCTCATCTCCCACTCCTTTCTGCATCGCCCCGACTTGCTCCCTTGGCTCTTCCCCACTCCCAGCCCCAAAGCATTCATTCATTCAATCGTATTTATTGAGCGCTTACTGTGCGCAGAGCACTGTACTAAGCACTTAGGAAGTACAAGTTGGCAACATATAGAGATGATCCCTACCTAACAACCGGCTGACAGTCTAGAAGGGGGAGACAGGCAACAAAACAAAATATATTAACAAAATAAAATAAATAGAATAGTAAATACGTGCAAGTAAAATAAATAGAGTAATAAATCTGTACAAACATCTATACAGGTGCTGTGGGGAGGGGAAGGAGGTGGGGCGGGGGGGGTGGGGAGGGGGCTCAGCACTTATGTCCATATGGGTAACTTTATTTATATCGATGTCTGTTTATTTGCATTGAAGTCCATCCCTCGTCCCCCCACCCCAAAACTGTGAGCTCGTTTTGGGCAGAGATTGTCTCTATTGCTGTATTATACTTTCCCAAGCGCTTAGTACAGTGCTCTGCGCACAGTAAGCACTCAATAAATAGGAATGAAAGCATGAGTGAATGAATGAGCGCATCCACGGTGCCTTTTGGGGTCCCTCCCCGCCCCCCACGACCTTCCCCAGCCCCGACTGAGCCTGTTCCCCCTTCCTCTCCCCTCCCCACACCGGGTCCCTCTGCTTTTGACTTTCGCTTCCCAGGAAGCTGGGGCCTTTAACCACACGGTTAAGTGGAATCCCTTGGCTCCGAGACAGGCTTAACCTCATGTTCCAAATAGCTGCTACAGAGTTCCTCGGAAATGGGTGTGGTTGGGGGAGAGGGGCCGGGCTAGCTTTCTGGAGAAACATCCTTGGGTCCCAGCTGGCCTGTCAACAGCCTCTCCACCCCTGCCCCACCCCATGCCCCACCCTCTGCCCCTCCCCTCCTCAGGGTTCTGGTCCAAGCCCTCTGGGGAGTGGCCAGATCTGGCCCTGGCAAGCAGCCCTACCTGTGTTCCCGGGTTCTGGACCCGTTCCCGGCAGGGCAGCCTCCCAAGTACTGGATTGCCCTTCGTGCAAGGTCTCAGGAGGACTGGGAAAGGCAGGATTGTCCCCTACGTAGGTAGGGTGTGCCTCCCAGGGGTCTCCCATTTCTGGGATCAGATTCCCGTTCCCCACCAAAGCAGGGTGCCAGGCTCGGGGGGTGAGGGGTGGGGAGGGGGGTTGTTCCCTTCATAATCTCTCTTGGTGACCTTGATAGATGAGGTCAGGAGAGAGGCTGCAGTCCAGCCTCAGTTTCTCCAGAGGCTCTGCCATCGTGATGCCTGATTGGGGGGTTGAAACGCCTCCTCTCATCTTGCCCTCTCCTGCCGACGTGGTTCAGGTCTACCTTTTGACACCTGGCACCTCACCTGGCATTTCCTAAGGCACCGAACCAGCCACGCAGGGAGCCATGGGCCCAAATGTCTTTGTCCTGATAGGCCTGCGCGGGAAAAACAAAAAAAAAAGAGTGTTGTTCTTTATTTTACTTCCTGTAATTGTAGTATTTGTTAAGCGCTTACTGTGTGTCAGGCACTCTACTCAACGCTGAGATAGATGTTGATCAGGTTGGATAAAGTCCCTGTCCCACACAAGGCTCACAGTCTCGATCCCCATTTTACAGAGGTGGTAACTGAGGCACAGAGAAGTGAAATGACTTGCCCAAGGTCACACAGCAGACTGGTGGTAGAGGTGGGATTAGAATCCATGACCTTCTGATTCGCAGGCCTGTGCACTATCCACTCTGCCGTGCTCCCTCCTAGGAGGGAAATATGGGTAAGTGGATAAATCCTCAGTCCTTATCTGTAAAATAACCTTAAATCACAGCCCACCTCTTTAAAGAAGGCTGATGGGAGGGGTTAAATGGTACTGTTCCTGGAAAACACTTGGAGTTACGGAGCCCAAGTTCTGCCTTGGGAACAATACGTGTTACGGCAAAATGCATATTAGGAGACCTCAACGCTTTCCCCTGAGTGGGCAATTACCACTCTCCTCTCTAAATCTCTGGCACTCACCATCTCTGCCTGGCTCCTAGCATTCCTCCCAAGCTTCCCCAGGAAATCATTTTTTCCTTTTCTTTTGGGATGGGTGGGAGAGGAAGGGGTTGGGGGGAAGAATGGAGCTCAAGCCCACGCTTCAGGTCCTTCAAATTGGAAATCCCAAGAACCCAGGAATCCCTGACTCTGACTGAGAACTTTCTGGCCCAGAAATCCTTGGCTTGGAAAAATGGTACTCTTTCAGTGTCCCGAGTGGGCCATCCATTATTAGCTTTTGGTGTGTTCATCCCCCACCTCTCCCTGACTTAGGAGGAAGATGTTGTAGATGTCTGTACTAGAAATCCTGGAAAGAGAGGGGGAGAGGGGCTGATGCAAAATAAGGAACTTCTTCTGCTGTGCAGAAGGGTTTTTTTTTTCCTTGGGAAGCCCTTTGACTGCCCCCAAGCTAAACGAGTTGTCAAATGGAAGGCTCAGGTTCAGAAACAGATCGCTGCTTGGGTCTCTGGAGTCTCCTTGGCAGGAATGCCTTGGTCCAGACACTCGGTAAAGAGGGATATAAATAGCTAATTACACTCCCATCTATGCACCTGCACATGTCTGGATTTGCAGTCTGCTCACACGAGCAATTTCCGAAGCTGCTGACATCATGGAACCCAGGAGGAAGGACACCAAGGAGGAGATCCCTGCTCTGCCCTGAAGTCGGGATGGACGCTGGCTCTGGGTTTTCTTGATGCTCACTCTGCCCCTCTTCCCCTCCCCCACTCTCATCTATCATATTCCACTAAGCCCTTTTTGCCTTTTCTTCAGCTCCCTTCTGCGCCACCCTGACCTGCTCCCTTTATTCATCCCTCCTCCCAGCCTCACAAGCACTGGATTGCCCTTTGTGCAAGGTCTCAGGAGGACTGGGAAAGTCAGGATTGTCCCCTATCCAGACAGGGCGTGCCCCCCCAGGGGTCTTCCATCTCTGGGATCGATTCCTGTTTCCCTCCAGAGTCTCTCTCGCTGAGACTCAGGTTTCCTCCTCTTTCCCCTCCCCTCTATCATGGGACAGGGTCCTTGGCCCAATTGTGGTAATTTTGAATTTCCAGAGTTTTCATGTTTAAAGAAAAAGATTCTGGGCCCACTCAGATGTGCTTTCCCTCTTTTCTGTTCCCTCTCGCTAGAGTAAAAACCAGG
Source organism: Tachyglossus aculeatus (assembly GCF_015852505.1). Classification (NCBI taxonomy): domain Eukaryota; kingdom Metazoa; phylum Chordata; class Mammalia; order Monotremata; family Tachyglossidae; genus Tachyglossus; species Tachyglossus aculeatus. The sequence goes on from NC_052086.1 coordinate 76,573,272, forward strand.
ACCTAAAACCAAGCTGCAGTTCCAAACCCAGAGTTCCTGAACTCCTAGGAAGTAGTAGTAGTAGTAGCAATAGTTGTATTCACTGTGGTATTTGTTAAGTGCTCACTGAATGCCAAGCACTATACTAAGCACTGGGGTAGATTTGAGGTGTGGGCGGGGAAGGTATCTACCAACTCTGTTGCATTGTAATAATAATAATAGTAATAGTACTTGTTAAGCGCTTACTATGTGCCAGGCACTGTTCTAAGTGCTGGGGAAGATACAAGGTAATCAGGTTGTCCCATGTGGGGCTTACAGTTTTAATCCCCATTTTACAGATGAGGGAACTGAGGCACAGAGAAGCGAAGTGACTTACCCAAAGTCACGCAGCTGACAGGTAGTAGAGCCGGGATTCAAACCCACGACCTCTGACTTTCAAGCCCATGCTCTTTCTATTAAGCCACGCTGCTTCTCTAATTGTACTCTCTCAAGCATTCAGCACAGTGCTCTGCACAGAGTAAGCACTCAGTAAATGAGATCTGCTGATTAATTATCTGGTCAGGCAGAGTCCCTGTCCCAAAGAAGGCTCACAGCCTCATTGGGAGGGAGAACAGGTATTTAATATCCATTTTATAGTTGAGGAAACAGAGACACAGAGAAGCAGGTGAGTTATCTGAGGTCACACCTCTGGCAAGTAGCCAAGCTGGGGTTAGAACCCATGTCTTCCAAATCCCAGGCCCACGCTCCTCCCATTAGACCCCACTGTTTATTAAATGCTACTGTGTACAGAGTACTGTAATAAGCGTTGGGAAAGAACCCCCCAGGTGGGAATGAGTGAAGTCAGGAGGTCCTCTCCGAAGCTGGGCCTGTCTGGCTGGCTTTGCCCTTTGGTTTATAGATGCTAGGAGGTCTTTTGCCTCTAGCTTCAGGCTCTCCCTTCCCACTCTATTTGCACTGCCGGGGTGCCTAGTTATTCTCCCGAGGATGTTATTATTCCTTAACTACTTCCTGGGGCTCGTCTTCAGATGTTTGAAGAGAGAAAAACATTTAGGCCAGAAACCTCCACAGAAATTATACCCCTGGCAAACGGGCCCTTTTCTGCTGTGATCCTTTAAAGCTCTTGGCATACAGGGACACAGGTGCCAGGGAAGGATCAATTGCACAACTGAAATTTAGGTAGGTGCCTTGGGCATGGAGAATATCAGCTGTTTCAGCACGCCCAGGGGTGTGGTGCTACCTGCTGCCAGGGCCAGAGGAGGGGAGAAAGATTCAATCAATCCATCAGTGGTATTTACTGAGTGCTTATTGTGTGCACAGCACTCCACTAAACACTTAGGAGAGGACAATTCAACAGAGTTGGTAGATACCTCTGCCCACAGTGAGTTTACAGTCTAGTGTCCTGGCCAGATTCTCATGGGGACAATCAGCAAATCAGTAGTCTAGATCGGAAGTGAACAGAGGGTAGGGCAAGGCCTGGAGGGCCTGGAATCTTTGTGTTTTTTAAAAAAATGGTATTTATTATTATTAATAGTAATACTTGTGGTATTCGTTAAACATCTACTATATGCTAGGCACTGTGCCAAGTACTGGTTTACATACAACATAATCTGGTTGGACACAATCCCTGTCCCACATGGGCCTCGCAGTCTTAATCCCCATTTTACAGATGAGGTAACTGAGGCACAGAGAAATTAAGCAACTTGTCCCAGGTCAGACAGCAGATAAGTGGAGGAGCTGGGATTAGAACCCAGGTCCTCTGACCCCCTAGTGGATCCATGCTCCGTCCACTAGGCCATGCTGCTCCTCTTCTCTCTTCCATCCAGTGTCCAGTGGGCTAGGAACACAAAACACAGAGGTCATATTGAAGCTCTATAATAAGAATAACAAGAGCCTCCTCTTGTTGATTTGGGTCTTCGAATGAAAAATCTGACAAATGCTACATAGTGACCCAGTTGTCCCTATTCATTCAATCAGTTTACTGAGAGGTGAGGGTACAGTGTAGAGCACTGTACTAAGCGCTTGGGAGAGTACACCAGAGCAATAATAATAATTGTGGTACTTGTTAAGTGCTTACTATATGCCAAGCACTGTTCTAAACTCTGGGGTAATCAGATTGGACACAGCCCCTATGCCCCAGGGGGCTCAGTCTTAATCCTCATTTTACAGATGAGGTAACTGAGGAGCAGAGAAGTCAAGTGACCTTTCCAAGGTCACACAGCAGTCATGTGGTGGAGCCGGGATTAGAACCCAGGTCCTCTGGCTCCCGGGCCCATGCTCTATCCACTAGGCTGTGCTGCTTCCTGTTTTCACTCTTTTCCAGTGGCACACCTGCCACCACTCCCAGTTGGCCTCCAGTACTTTATGCGGGCCAAATCAGGACCCAGTGGGGTCGGGCACTGAGAGAGCAGCCGGGGACATTCCGTTCCATAGCCATGGACCACATCTGGTTTCCAGGCAAAATCCCATGACTGGGTTCTAATCCCCCTTCCACCACTTATCTGCTGTGTGACCTTGGGCAAATCACTTCACTTCTCTGTGTCTCAGTTCCCCCATCTGGCTAACGGGGATTAAGACTGTGAGCCCTTTGTGGGACAGGGCCTGTGCCCTGTCCGATCAGCTTGTTTCTACCCCAGCACTTAGCACAGTGCTTTGCACATAGTAAGCACTTAACAGATACTATCATTATTATTATTATGACAGTTCAGCAGGCTCTGCTGCTGAGAGGGGGTGCAGGGACAAGCTGTTCCATGACCCCACCCACACCCTAACCAAACTTCAAGCCAGGTGTGCTGGTGGCTGCAGGGTGAGTTTGCATGGATCAGTGTGAAGCATCACCGCATTTGGAAAACCCGCTCCTCTACTGAGAGCACATTACCTCACATCCACCCCCGGCTTCTTAGCCACCAGATAGAGCCTGGCTGATTTTGAGGAGAGGAGGCCAGAGTGCCCAACAAGGGCTGGAAATCTGGTGTCTGGCCTGCTACAGCCTGTCTCAGGCTAAGCTTTTCCTTGGCTCGGCCAGCCCCCTGCCTCGGTACCAAACTGGTCCAACTGGGGTAGCTTCTCTGACCGCTGATGAGCGCTAACCCAGGCTGGAGGCGATCCAGGGTCAAACTGGAATCTACTTAGTTCCACGTCCTGAGGGACACCATCGTGCATGGGAAGCTGTCTCCGGGTCTGCTGGGAGATGTAGTCAGAGCAGCCAAGGAGACAACTATGTAGCTGCCAAACCACCACATATGTGGTGCCCCTGTCCAACTCCCACTGGGTACTATTCATTCAATTGTATTTATTGAGCACTTGCTGTGCGCAGAGCACTGTACTAAGCACATGGAGAGTACAATGCAGCAATAGAGACAATTCCTGTCCACAACGGGCTCACTGTGGTATCTTTTAGGAGTTTACCAGGTACCAAGCCCTGTACTAAGTGCTGGGCTAGATAACGGTATTTGCTGACCACTTACTATGTGCCAAGCACTGTTCTAAATAGTTAGATATAAGGTAATCGGGTCGGACACAGACCCTGTCCCACATAGGGCTCACAGTCTTAATCCCCTTTTTCCAGATGAGGGAACTGAAGCACAGAGAAGTCAAGTGACTTGCCTAAGGTCATACAGCAGACAAGTGGCAGAGATACAAGATAAGCAGGTAGGACACAGTCACTGTCCCATGGGGAGCTCACAGACCTCTTTTACCCCAGCCTGAAACCTCTGAAACACAGAGGGGAGCAGTGAGTGGGGTTTGGTTTTTGTTCCAGCAAAGCCAGGCCCACAGGCTCAGGTCTGTATGGAACCCACAGGCCAAGTTTTGGGCTGATCTGCAAGAGCCAAGTAAGATCAACCATAAGCTTCTCCTGTCTTCCATCCGACTTTCTCCAGTTGATAGTTTCTCTCATGTGTTTCCAATGAATGACTTCCACAACTGTTATTGGACAGAGGCGGCCACAAAGGGAAAGTTGGGGGAAGAGAGAGAGAGTTAGAAGTCGACAGATCGCTTCCCCTTCTCCCCCACCATCCTTTGCATATACAGAAACTTGGGCCTAAGGAAAATCAATCTTTTCCTCCCAGAGTCATCTGGTAACAATTAAGCAGTGACACCAGCTGAGGGTTCTCTGCTCTCCTCTGCACCGCTTGCTGCTCCTGAGAAAAAAGGAAAACCTCAGCATTTGGGGTAAGTCCTCATCCCAGCCCGCCTCTAATTCCTCCTTCCATGGGTTATGTCACTGAGATGTAATGCTCCAGCTTGCCAGGAATGAGAGCATCACTCAACAATTTCCGTCTTCAGGCTCACGTTCACCCCAGTAGTTCCATAATTTCCCCTCCCTTTTCAAAGGACGGGTCTCTGCTCTGGTTCCTCCACCGGGCAGGTAAGTGTGTCTTTTGCGCCCATTTATTCTCAGTGGCTGAGTTTACCATCAAAGTTGGCTCTGTTTCCTGAAATTGGTTTCTAATCCCTCCCACTCCACCTGACTCCGAAAGAACAAAACCATGTGGTTTGAGTTTTTCTTCTTTGGTTGTTTCTTTTTTTGTTTTGTTTTTTGTTTTTTATTTTAGTGTTGAGTTCGGGGAAACTGAACCGTGTGTCTGCAACTGTAAAGCATCAACTGTACAGATCAACCATGCACTAGGAGGCCTCTGCGTTCATGTGACCTCCCGGCTCCAGTTCCCCGAATTCCAGCAAATTCCTTTTTTGTCTTCACTGACGATGGTTTTCTGCTGAATCGGTGCCCGGTGGGCTGGGAGGGGTGGGGCGGGGGAGGAAGATGGGGAGGCCCCCAATTTGCTCAGAGACTGTGGAGGTGTGGGTGTGGGTGTCGCATTGATTTGTGTAACTCCGTAGACTTGGCTCATGCACGGGTCATCTGGGTCAGAGGCAGCAGTGGTTTGAATGTCCCCTACGCATTCGAGTTTCACTATCTCTTCCATCTGCGTGGGGTAAGAACCCTGCTCTTGGTCCGTATATGTCTACCCCCGTCCTGTCTCACCCCGTGCTCTGGGGAGGGGTGGGTTGGGGAGGACCGACACCCCAGTACCTCAGTCTTCTGCCTCTTCCCATCCCCTGGCCATGACCCCCACACCGGGAAGACATCTCTCACCCCTCTGCTTCCCCCGATCTCCAGAGTCACTGTTTGGATCAGTCAGGGAAGGGGGGCCAGAAAGATTCGGGTCTTCACTGAGGCAAACAGCATCGGCGTTCATCCGAGTTGTCTGGAAGGGGAACTCAATTCCACCTGACCACTCAGGCTGGACTAGCACTAGCCAGGAGACCATGGGAACATTTCTAGGGAAACAGGCGGGCAGGGAATGTGCATGTGTAGGGGAGTGGGTGGCAGGAGGGCAAGGGATGAGTCAAGGTGCCAAAACAGAAAGTGTTTTGGGTACTTCTGGGTTAAAGGTTGGCTGAGTGACAGAACCAGGAAGTGCAGAGGGGAGCTCTGGTGGACCAGTTTTGACTAATATGGGCCCAAATTGGGGGGGGGGGTGGGGCTCAAAGGAGGACGAGGATGGGGCTTCCAATGAGTAGAGTTAAAAACTGGAACCAAGAATCTGGTAAAGGCGGAAGGGGAAAGAGAGTGAGCAAGAGAGAGGGAAGAGAGTCAAGGGAGAGGAGAGAGGAAGGTAGTGTGGTAGTTGAGCTGGTTTTCAGCAGGGTCTATCCAATGTTTGGTCTCTATACTGCCCTAGGGATCCTTTATACTGGCATTTTTATTTTTAAACACCCGGCAACTATGTGGATTCTGCCAATCCCTTCAAAGAACCTTACATTACATAAGCCTCCTGCTCACCCCTAAATAAGTGTGAGGCCGATGGCCTCCTTTAGCCATTTCAGAACAAAAAAATGTATGAATAACTGTAAACATATCTGTAAATGAATACCTGTGAAGTTTAGAGTTGATGCTTTACTGGAATGGACAAACAAACACAAGTCATTCCCACTGTTTTCAATATCTGAAATAGTCTTTATCATTTATGTATTTATTTAAATGACAGTATGGGTCGGCAAAGGGGTGTCTGAAGTTTCTGCCAATGAGCGCTACATTGTCTGGCCGGGGAGGCACTGAGGTCCGAAGAAGGCGTTAAGGAGCCTAGAGGTGAGTTATCGTTCTCCAGCGAAATCGAGGCATAAGAGCCGGTGGGTGCTGTCTGACGAGCAGAGAAAACATCTGCATTTATTGGGCTCTAAAGACTGGCGAAGGACTCCTATTGACCCTTCCGGGAGGCTCCAACTCCATTAGCATTCCCCGCTCCCCCCACCCCCACAACCACAGGCACAACCTGACATGATCACTCAGCCACTGATCTCTTCCCACAAGGAAGGCCGGTGTCAATCCTTGTCAGTCACGGTATTCAGTGGGAGTTTAGTGGGTGCAGAGCAACCTACTTAGAGCTTGGGAGAGGACGGTGCAACAGAGCCCAATGTCATTAAAATGCCACTTAAATGTGGCGTTTTAAAATGTTTTAAAATGTGGCGTTTTAAATGGAAGCAGGAATCAATGCCTGCTTCCAGTGAGCAGAAGCTATCCATGGGTCTAGGTCTCCCAGACCCATCCTGCTAGAGAAGAGAGCTTCCATTTGGTGGAACTCAGCATGCTCCGCTGTCTCCCCCTTCTAGACTGTGAGCCCGTTATTGGGTAGGGACCACCTCTATATGTTGCCGACTTGTACTTCCCAAGCACTTAGTACAGTGCTCTGCACACAGTAAGTGCTCAATAAATACGATTGAATGAGTAAATGAAACTAAGCTCCATCTAGCTGTGAGAAGAAGCATGATTAAGTGAAAGAGCACAGGATCACTACTCACGTGATCTTGGAGAAAAGAAATCCACCTTCCAGTCTCTGCTTTGCAGCTCTCTGCCTGTCGTTCTTGGGTAAATCCCCTAATCCTTCTGGGTTTCAATTTTCCTCTCTGTCAATGGCGAGAGCACCTTCCTATGGGCTTGCTGTGATGCGCTTAAGGGAAGTAATGTGTGCTGCCCTTTTAAGATCTTCGACAGAAAGGTGGTGTGTTTGTTTTAGCAGACACAAAAGTAGTCACTTGCTACTTGTGTATTTGTATACTGCTCACTCACTATTAATAGTACTTGCAGCAGTTTAATCATGATGAATAGTAAGCTTAGGAAGTGTCATTCATTTTGCCAGCTGGAGGGCAGGCTAGGAGAAAGGATTTGCAGACTGGTTATTTTTGTTCTTGTTTGGGGATTATTATTTTGTTGGACAGTCAATCATATTTAGTGACCACTTACTGTGTGCAGAACACTATACTAAGGGCTTGGGAGAGTACAATATGACGGACACATTCTCTGCCCACAGACCTTCCAGTCTAGAGGGGAAGACAGATATTAATATAAATAAATAAAATTACAGATATGTACCTAAGTGTTGCGGGGCTGAGATAATGGATGAATAAAGGGAGCAAGTCAGGGTGACACAGAAGGGAGTGGGAGTAGAGGAAAGGAAGGCTTAGTCAGGGAAAATCTGCCTTCAATAAGGCTGGAAGGTTGGGAGAGTAATCGTCTGTTGGTTATGAAGAGAGAGGGCATTCCAGGCCAGAGGCAGGACGTGGGCGAGAGGTCGGGAGTGAGATAGATGAAATCGAAGTATAGTGAGTAGGATTGCAGTAGACAGGTGAAGTATGCAGCCTGGGTTGTAGAAGGGGAATAGTGAGTTGAGCCAGGAGGGGGCAAGGTGATGGATTGCTTTATAGCCGATGGTAAGGAATTTTTGTTTGATGTGGAGGCAGATGGGCAGCCGCTGGAGGTTTTTGAGGAGTGGGGGAAAATGGCATGAACATTTTTGTAGAAAAATGATCCGGGCTGCAGAGTGAAGTATGGCCTGGAATGGGGAGGGACAGAAGGCTGGTCAGTCAGCAAGGAGCCTGATTCATTGTTATTGTTTTTCTTCATCCCAGTTGGGGAAGATCTCACACTGTCAGTAGATGATGGTGGAATTGTATCCTCAATAGCTGCCTGAATCTGATTCTTCATCCCTCTCCCAGGGAGCTGACGCCAATCAAAACTCTCTTTCAAGGCTCACGGCACCAAGCTGTTTTGCTGAGCTGGTAATGAGCCCAGTGTGTATACTTTCTGTTATGTTATTAATAATGATAATGAATTGCAAAAGAGTAGGTTTGATATTTTTCTTTTCTTTCTGAACTAACTGGGAACAAGACTACTTGAGATGAAATAGAATGGAGTTTGGTTTGCTCATATGGAATCATCTAATTTTGTTGGTTTACACGAACTTGGTTATTTTTTTTTTCCAATTATCGGGTTTAATTTGAGTGACTGGTCATTCAGATCTCTGACGTTTGGTAAACTGGTTTTTGTGGAGATAGTAATCCCCGGGACCATTGAGTGCTCAATTCAGCAGATTTTTAACTAGGTTGTTTCCAGCGGTGGAGGACCTGGCTGTGAGTGGAGTGACTGGCGTATTATTATTATTAGGTCCAAGGGCTAGAATTGGGCTGGGAAGAATGAAAGAAAGGGAAAGAGAGGGAAAGAGAGAGAGAGAGAGAGAGAGAGAGAGAGAGAGAGAGAGAGAGAGAGAGAGAGAGAATGCATGATTGCATGATTAGCTGAGGGGCTTTAGGACTGGATGGCAGCACCTTCATTATATTCCGCACCCCTCGCCAGGAAATGAATCTTTTTAGGTAGCCAGGCCCCTTCCATTCTCCCTCCAACCCCCCACCAGGATTTCTCCCAAGTGGGCACCCCCTCTCCCCACACTTCTTTTCTTCATTGATGCTCTGGTGCTGCCATGAATTGAACACATGTGGCAGCATCAGGGTTTTGGGGTGAATTGATGTAACCCCAGGAAATTTGGTTGCTGGGAGGGGGGCAGGAGTAACAGTTGTCTGAATCATTGTTTTCTCTTCTGGATCTGGGCAGCTATCCGGCAGAGCCCTGGGGATCCCTAGCTGAGCCCAAAGCCCCGGGGTCTTTAAGGGCTCCGTCAGGGGCAGAACTAATCCTGTCTGTGCCATTGCCAACAGGTATTCACTCCATTGTATTTATTAAATGCTTACTGTGTGCAGAGTACTGTACTAAGCACTTGGGAGAGTACAATATAACAATAAACACATTTCCTGCTCACAACAAGTTAAGGGTTGTCTGCTAAATGGCCCCAAGAGGGTGAATCCATTCACCTGCCCCAGAAGTTAGGTAGTAATTCCTGTCACTGCTCACCATGGGCCTGAATCCGTGGATGTGAGTATCTTTGAGCATCTTTTGCCTGTTTGTGCACTTTGCCCATAAAATACACTGAATTGGGGTTCCATTTGGCCTGACTGGGTTAATGCCCTCCATTGTCCCCAAGTCCCCCACTTGGATCCCCTCTTAGATGGCCCTGTGTAATACAGAGATCTACCTGATGCTCTGGCATCTCTATGGTCAGCAGAGTTAGTCATCCTCAGGGGTCTTTATTGAGTGCTTACTGCATGCAGAGCACAGTGCTAAGCACTTGAGAGAGTATTCATTCATTCAGTAGTATTTATTGAGCACTTACTGTGCGCAAAGCACCCAGGAGAGTACCAAACAGCAATAAATAGACCCATTCCCTGCCCGCAACCAGCTCACAGTCTAGCAGGGGAGTATGCTACAACGGAGTTGGTAGACACATTCCCTGCCCACAAGGAGCTTTCTGTCTTGATCTTGGGTTCCTAATTTAGGAATCCCCTCTTTGAAACACTTCCATCAGCAAGGAGAAACCCATCCTGGCCACGATCGGGGCGGATAGTGAGGGAATATGGTCAATCTATTAGAGAATGGAGAGCCTCTGCCATGGTCCCTGCCTGGACACCAAAGCCCAAGCTGTAGAGGTGAAGGCCCAAGCATGTGCTTAGGGCTCAGATGGGACCCAGGTATACCTTATACCTCTCCCTGTCCCTCATGGACTTGCTTCTCTTTCTCAGTCTTTCTCTGTTCTACATGTTTGCAGCTGGGATGCAGTCAGCTAGCCCAAGCGCTCCTACCTAATAATAATAATAATAATAATAATAATAATGGCATTTATTAAGCGCTTACTATGTGCAAAGCACTGTTCTAAGTGCTGGGGAGGCTACAAGGTGATCAGGTTGTCCCATGTGGGGCTCACAGTCTTAATCCCCATTTTACAGATGAGGTAACTGAGGCACAGAGAAGTGAAGTGACTTGCCCAAAGTCACACAGCTGACAAGTGGTGGAGTCGGGATTCGAACCCATGACCTCTGACTCCAAAGCCCGTGCTCTTTCCACTGAGCCACGCTGCTTCTCAGTGGTATTTATTGAGCACTTACAGTGTGCAGAGCATTGCACTAAGCACTTGGGAGAGCACACTACAATACTTAGAAGTGCAGGTGCTCTTTCAGTCACTCCAGACCCCACACTCTCTGGGGCCCCCCATCTCCATAACTTTGACCAACCTGCCATCATATTTTTGGGCTCCAGTCTTGCCCTCAGGACGTTGCCCAGAGCAGATTGCCCCCATCTTTGGCAGTCGTTCAAGTGAAACCTGAGAAGAGCGTGGGAGGGGAAAGGCAGAGAGGAGCAGAGCGGATGGGGGACTCAAGTAATCCCAAACACAGGCTTCCTTCTCCTTCCTCTGGTTTTGCTTCTCGTCTTCCCCGAAAGGAGCCTCCCCTTCTTCATTATTTCTATATTTTCTCTCTGTCCTGCCTCCCTCCACCTTGCGGGCCCCAAAAGGGTCAACAAGAAACCAGATCAACTCCACCCGCCCCTTTACATTCCCCATCATTCAACCATGCCTTGCCCAGATCAAACGTTCAAAGCTGAGTTTGGAGGATCCTGTATCGTTTTCTCCTTTTCTCTCAGAAGGTGCAAGAAATGGCTCCCCTGTTCCTTTCCTGATCGTCCTCTCCCTCAGCAGCTATCTTCAGTGACTCAGTGTCTCTTGAGAAGCAGCATGGCATAGTGGATAGAACATGCGCCTGGGAGCCAAGTCATGGGTTCTAATGCCGGCCCTGCCACTTGTCTGCTATGTGACCTTGGGCAAGTCACTTCACTTCTCTGTGCCTAAGTCACTTCATCTATAATATGGGGATTGAGACTGTGAGCCCCATGTGGCACAGGGACTGTGTCCAACCCAATTTACTTGTATCCACCCCAGCACTTAGTAAAGTACCTGGCACAAAGTAAGTGCTTAAGAAATACCACAATTACTATTATTATTACTGTACCCTCAGAGGGTAAGGGCACTAAGATTTTCTTTTTCTAACCTTCTTTCCCTCCTACCATTCCTAATAATATTAGTAGTAATAGCAATGGTTTTTGTTAATCACTTACCATGTGCCAAGCACTGCACTAAGGGAAGATATAAGATAACTAGATCAGATACACTCCCAGTCCCACATGGGGCTCACAGTCTAAGTAGGAAGGAGAACAGATACTGAATCCCCATTTTACAGAGGGGGAAACAGAGACACTGAAAAGTTAAGTGGTTTGCCCAGAGTCACACAGCAGGCAAGTGGCAGAGCCAGGATTAGAACCTAGGCCCTCTGACTCCAGGCCTGTGCTCTTTTCCCTAGGCAATGCTGCCTCATTCCTTCTCCCCTGGTTCCAGAGGGCCTTTCCCAGTCCTCAGAGCCTTGCCGGGAGCCAGGAACGTCTAGTGTGCCAAGAAGAAGGAGCTACAGTGATTTTATGGGAAGCAGCTTGGGATTGTAGACAGAGCATGGGCCTGGGTGTCAGAAGACCTGGGTTTTAATCCCACTTCCACTCGCTAGCTGTGTGACTTTGGGCAAGTCACTAAACTTCTCTGTGCCTGTTTCTTCAGCTGTAAAATTCATTCATTCATTTAATCGTATTTATTGAGTCCTTACTGTGTGCAGAGCACTGTACTAAGCACTTGGGAAGTACAAGTTGGCAACATATAGAGACGGTCACTACCCAACAGTGGGCTCACAGTCTAACAGTGGGCTCATGATTCAATACCTGTTTTCCCTCCTACTTTGATTGTGAGGCTCAAGTGGGCAGGGACTCTGATCTCATTGTCAAGTACCTATGCCAGCACTTAGAACAGTGCTGGACACATAGTAAGTGCTTAATAAATACCATAATTATTGTATTCCCACTTAAACTGTCCAAACTGGGACACCCAGGGGAAGGGTATGTGGAAGGCTAATACTTTTACTGTTTCTCTTTGTATGTGTACCTTGGTGTACTGGACACATACATTGGAGGTACTTTCGCTCCTGGTGAATTGGCAGTGTTCGATATTCCAGTCAGCTCCAAAGGTTGGAAGCATTCTGGAATATCACTTATCCTAGAAGATTTATAGGTGACCTGTCAGGTATCTGCTCTCAAACATTTTGGCTCATTATTTAAATTCCTGCTCTGTCATTAGGGCTTGACACTTTCATCAGTTCCTATTAAATTGACGTAATGGCTCTTGCTGCCTGTCCAGGAGAGCTTCAGCTAGGCCTGAGAAAGAGAAAGGGAGAGTGACAAATTGTGGTTTCAGAGGCTCACACCCTGACAGGTTGAGAGACATACCATCCCAGGATGGGGATCAAGCCTGTGGGAGTCTCTGTCCCTTCCCTTTTTCTTCCCCTGGTTGGGGAGGGGAGGCTGGTAATAGCTTCAAGTGAAGGATGAGCCAAAAATTATGGGGTCTTCAACTACAGAAAGAGTTCTTGTAGAAAATGGGGGCTAGGCCAGGAATGACCTAGCACATAAAAGCAAGTGGAAATTGACTTAACACTGCGGCTCAGAAATGTCTGAAAACGGGAGGTTAGAGGAAGTCTTTAAACATGGGACAAGGAAGCAGGAGGGTGGGTGAGAGGGCATTTAAGGTTCCCTAGGAATGTTGATTTATCCAAAGCAGAATCCCTGCAGCAGTATACAAGCAGCATGGCCTAGTAGATAGAGCACAGGCCTGGGAATCAGAAGGACTTGGGTTCTAGTTCTAGCTCTGCCACTTGTCTAACGTTGGTAAGTCACTTAACTCCTCTGGGTCTCAGTTCCTTCATTCGTAAAATGGGGATCAAGACTGTGAGCCTTATATGGGACAAGGACTATGTCCAAACTGATTAGCTTGTATTTACCTGAACTCTTAAAACAGTGCCTGGTACTTAATAAGCACTTAACAAAAACATATTTAAAAAATAAATAAAACATGCTGCCTGAAGTGACTGAGCCTTTTAGTCACTACCGAGTCTCAAGAGGGTCCCAGAGGAGTTCAGAAGCCCCATCCATCATGTGTCCTAGTGGATAGAGCGTGAGTCTGGCTGTCAGAAGGACCTGGATTCTAATCCTGGCTCTGCCACTTTGCTGTGTGATCTTGGGCAAGACACTTCATTTCTCTGTGCCTCAGTTACCTCATCTGTAAAATGGGGATTAATGGTGAACCTCACGAGTGACAGGGACTGAGTTCAAACTACTTAACTTGTATCTGCCCCAGCACTTAGTGTCTGGCACAGAATAAGCACTTAAAAAATATCATTAAAAAAAAGTCCTATTGCCATGGGTGGTGTCATTGCCACACGTGCTCTATCCTGTCCCCTTCCACTTCTACTTCCCATGCCCCATCATGGCCTACTGTCGCTGCTGCCATCTTCCACCCCCACAGTGCCTCTGTGGGCACCTCCCAGCTTCCCATTACCGTGAGAGCCTGGATTGGTGCCACCGCCGCTGCCAACCAAGATCTCCCCGCCTGCTGCAGCTTTGGAGTCTCCCAGAGAACTCCCTCCCGAAGATTCTCCGCATACTGCCACTGCTGAAGTGCGTGGAGCCACAGAGGCAGAGCGCGCATGTGTTTGTGTGTGTGTCATTTTTTTCTGAAGGGTACTGAGGCTGAGGAGGATTCTGGCTTTGAAGCTGGGGAGAACTGTGGTCTGGGAGATTTGAAGGGAGGGGGTACGCTTACGGCGAGGGGTCTCTTGAGACCCCACTAGTTCCCAATCCAGCCTCGCTTTCACTGACTTCGATCCCTGCAGTTTTATGCCTACAACTGGTAGCCCTGTCCACCTCTCGTCAAAGCTTCCCCTTTGATTTCAAGACCCATGAACCACATAACATGCATCTCCCAACAAGATCTTTATTTTCCCTTTTCCCTCAGGCAGACTGGAGAAGGCAATTGCATGGTGTTAGGTTCCTGGTTGTGGCATCTTCTCCAGGCATCATCCCATTCAGGAACAGATTTCCAGAGCCCTCATTTGCGTCTCCTCACTGTGGAAGAAACAAAGGAACGTGTAAGCTGTTTTTATCGCAGAGGAAGGTTCTGGAATGTGTGTGTTGTGGGGGTCTGATGAAGCAAAGGAGCCAAATATGTATGAAAGCAATTCCACCCAACCTCTAGGTGGGAATGGAAACTTGCTCCTGTCACTTGCCCTCCGCCCCATTGAGCTGACGACAAACTCTCCAGTTAGAGAAACTGCCTTCACTCTGCAGTCTTTGCTTAAATACCGGGGTGACTCTGAAATGGTCTAAAAGCTGGGGGATGTGAGGAGGGCTCCCTAGAATACTGCATTAAAGCAGGTAGCAGAAGTGAGAAAAGAGCAGGATAGAATTCCTAGCAACTGCCTGTAACAGGGAGTTTGGGTTCAGAGCCCAAGGGAAGAATATTTTGTGGGATTGGGGAGGTTGACAATACCTGTGCGCTTTTTCTTTCCGAAGGCTGGGCTCCCCTTCTTGGCCTTGCCCCTCTTCCTTTTCCTGGGGCTCTTCCTCTTTCTGGGAATGCTTCTGGGTTGGGAGCGATATACAGTCCTAGAATCTTGAGTGGATTGGAGCTGCTCTGCCTGGTTGTGCTCTCTGAGTACAATCAGAGGATTCTGGTCCTGGTTCTGACTCTGATCCTGGCTCTGGCTTTGGCTCTGATCCTGGCTCTGGATCTGGTCCTGGCTCTGGCCCTGACTTTGGCTCTGGTCCTGGCTCCGGCTCCGGCCTTGGCTTTGGCTTTGGCTGGGGTTGAGCTGCCTAGATATGCTCTGGTTGGGTGACTGGACAGCAGCAGATGTCTGCATCTTTGCGGATGAGGCTGGGCAGTGGTTGTCTGTGTCCCCTTTCCTGTGCAGGGTGGCAGTGGGAGGAAACCGGCTCCTGCATCAGGATATATAGATACAGAGAAGGAGAGGCTATTGTGATGATCAAAGGGAGGGCCTGGGGCAGGCCCATGAGGCAACAATAGATCCTTATTTGGGAAGAAATGGCTCCCCGGTGCCCGTTGTATGAACCTGGTGCCAGGATGGGATTCCCAAAACAATCCCGCGGAAATGCTAGTTACAAAGTGAAAACAGCTAACCTATCTGTAGAATCTCCTCCACAACCCTGCTGGGAAGCAGCATGGCTTAGTGGTTAAACCATCGGGGTCAGGAGAACCTGGGTTCAAATCTCAGCTCTGCCACATGTCTGCTGGGTGACCTTGGGCCTTCTTTGGGCCTCCATTACTTCATCTGTAAAATAGGGATTAAGAGTGTGAGCCCCATGTAGGACAAGTACTGTGTCCAGCCTGATTAATTTGTATCTACTCTAGGGTTTACAACAGCGCTTGGCACATAGTAAGTGGTTAACAAGTACCATTATTATTACTTTATTATTATTATGAATAACCCCAGGGGCAGTTGGCAAGCTCCAGGGCAGGCTACGAGGGGTTTACCCAGTTTAATGATAAGCTTGGCATCAGATTTGTTTTTAGTTTGGTTTCATTTCTCATGTAGGTTTAAAGACCATTTGGAGTGGGAAAGTTTGGATGAGAGAGCAACCCCTAATGAATTACTAGAAGGGACATTTAGGAGTGTTAGATGGACATCTTTAGCCAGGAGGATGGAGATTAAAGAGGTCAATTTCCCTGCAGTTCCCTTAAGTATCTTCCTGCCCAGGTCAGGGACTAGACTGTAAGCTCATTGTGGACAGGGAATGTGTCTACAAACTCTACTATATTGTACCCCCAACAAGTGCTTAGTACAGTGCTCAGCACACAGTAAGCACTCAATAAACATGATAAATGTTATTAATAAAAAAGTAATTTGCTGATGGTTATGACAAAGTTCAGAAATGCTTCCTACAGGAGGGCTAATTTGCTGAAATTTTAGTTGATATCTTGGAGCCATGCCTAAAAACTGTATCCAACCCAATTTGCTTGTATCCACCCCAGCACTTAGTACAGTGCCTGGCACATAGTAAGTGCTTAAAAGATACCACAATTATTATTATAATCATTATCAGAAACATGAACTAGGACCGTTGCAAGTTTCCCGCATTTGAAAGTATAACCATTAATGCCAAGGAAACATCGGAAAATCCCATGGCAAAAACATTGAACTCATCCCAATTTCTTCACTATCTACATTTCTTAGTTTCAGTGATGGTTTATATGGCTTCAGTAAACCTTAAGAAGTGAAGGCTTCACCCAGAAATATCTTTTACTTAGAATTGTGAGCCCCCCAGCCCTGAAGCGCTTAGTACAGTGCTCTGCACACAGTAAGCGCTCAATACATACGATTGAATGAATGAATGACCATATCTAAATCCCAACTGTGTAATATCTCCCACTGCTTAGAAGAGTGCTCTGCACACTGTAAACTCTTATTAAATGCTTTTACTATTTTAAAAAAGATACTATTACTACCAGAGGGATCATAATCAATTATCCAGTGGTATTTATTGAGTAGAGTCATCTGTACTGAGTGCTTGGGAAAGTACAATAAAACAGTTGGTAGACACGTTCCCTGCCCACAGTGAGCTTCCAGGCTAGAGGACCATTACTTTGCTAACCCACATTTTATGGTTTTCTGCTCTTCTCTGGAGGAGTGCCACCCATTGCCCGGAGATGGGTTCATTCAGGAATCGGCATGGAGAAAGAGAGAGAGAGAGAGAGAGAGAGAGAAAAAGCCTGAGTTTGATACAAAATTTATTCTGTGAGGTGAATTGAATTATTTCATCATTTTCGATGTGGCAAATTGAATTATTTAATTATTTTAAATGCAGCAAATTGAATTATTTAATGATATTAGAGCTTCCCTATGGGGAGGAATATACTTATGTGTTACTCGCACATAGTAGAAGCAGTGTGGCTCAGTGGAAAGAGCACAGGCTTGGGAGTCAGAGGTCATGGGTTCTAATCCTGGCTCCACCACTTACCATCTGTGTGACTTTGGGCAAGTCATTTAACTTCTTTGTACCTGAGTTACCTCATATGTAAAATGGGGATTAAGATCGTGAGCCCCACATGGGACAACCTGATCACCTTGTATTCCCCCAGCACTTAGAACAGTGTTTTGCACGTAGTAAGTGCTTAACAAATACCATCATTATTATTTATTATTTATTTACAGCAAAAACACCCAGGTCCCACCCAGGAAGAATACACTTATGATTTGTTTGCATGTGGTGAGGCAGCTAGCTCCCACCCTTGTCTGCTGAGTTACCTTGGGCAAGTCACTCACTTCTCTGGGACTCAGTTACCTCATCTGTAAAATGAGGATTGAGACTGTGAGCCCCATGTGGGACAGGGACTGTGTCCAACCCGATCTGCTTGTGTCCACCCCAGCACTTAGTACAGTGTCTGACACATAGTAAATGCTTAACAAATACCATAATTATTATTATTAGGCCACACTACTTCTTCTCATCCTCTCGTCCTTTGGTTTTTCCTACCCTTCCACCCCACTTTCACTCTTCTTCTGTCTGGGGAGCCTTGAATTTGCCCTTGCTCCTGCTGAGTCTGTCTCTGACCATTTCTTTGGCTATGGTCAATCAATCAGTCACTCAGTCACATTTATGGAGCGCTTACTGTATGCAGAGCACTGTGCTAAGCGCTTGGGAGAGTATACTACAAGAGGTGTGAGGCGTAGTGGATAGAGCACATGCCTAGAAGTAAAAAGGTCATAGATTCTAATCCTGGCTCTGCCACTTGCCTGCTGTGTGACCTTGGAAAAGTCACTTCGCTTTTCTGTGCCTAGGTTATCTCATCTGTAAAATGGGGAATGAGACTGTGAGCCCCATGTGGGACAGGGACTGTGTCCAACCCGATTTGCTTGTATCCACCCCAGCGCTTAGTACAGTGCCTGGCACATAGTAAGCACTCAACAAATACCACAATTATTATTATTACTTGGTAGGCACAATCTCCTGCTCTCAAGGAGCTTACAGTGTAGAGTTTACAGTTTTGAGCATTCTGCTGCTGAAGTCAATCAACCTACTTGTGACGTTTTATTGGGCTTGTTTTCTCTGGGGCTTTTTGAATCCCCTAGGCTGATTCAAAGTGATGTAAGCCACTGAGCCTCAGGGGGAGGAGACTCTGGTACAAAACCCCAAAGTGATTCAGAGCAAACTGTGATGCCACTGTTCCCCCAGGAGGGTGAAAAAAGGGCAGTGTCGCATTAGAATCAACATTTATATGACCTCATCACCCTAATGGATAGGATCCAAGTGCCAGATGAAAATTCCCGTATGTCCACGTAACTTCATATCTTTTATTGTCTCCACTTGTGACCTTTCACCGCCTCTGCCCCAGAGGCCTAAGGAGTGGGCCAGACAAATACCTCTAGTTGCCCAGAGACAATCCATAAATCACCCCCTGCCACCCGTCGTCCGGGGACGGGTTCGTTCAGTGATCGGCGAGGCGAGAGAGAGAGAGAGGCCGGGGACGGAAAGCCTAAGTTTTATATAAAATTTATTCCGCGAGGTGAATTGAATTTATGTAATTGTTTAGACGCAATGGATTGAGCTTCCCTTTCGGGAGGAATATAATCAATTAGCAATATTAGAGCTTCCCTACACGGGAGGAACACAATCATCCGTTAATCGCACGTGGGTGAGTTGGTTAACTCTCACCCATGAGCACTTCCCACTCGGGAAGAATCCACTTACTTTCCCACATGGGAAGAATTCATTACATTACCCGCGCACGTGGTGGGCGGCTAGCTCTCACAGTGTGCTCTCCCTACATGGGAGGAATCCACTCATAATTCCCATCAGCAGCGGGATACCTGGGTCCCACCCACGAGACACTCACCCACCCCGTGGCCCTTGCCTCAGTGTGTTGGTTCTGGTTGTAGAGCGGGCGTCTGGCCTTCTGGGCAGGGAGAGACACGTGGGCTGCTGCTGCTGCTGCTGCTGCTGCTGCTGCTGCGTGTCCTGGTGTTCTGACCCGGAAGGTCAGAAGCGACAGGTATTTATTGCCTGTGCCCCTAGGCCATTCCAGCTTCCGGCCTCTGTCTATCCAATCTCTGCCCTCCCCGCCTCCTCCATACCTAATTTGATTGGCACGGGGGTGAGGGACACCTTCTGTATTCCCAGCTTGGGCTGTCAATCTAGCAGATTTGGTCGTGGGGGCGGTATCCCACCCTCACTTCCAAGTTCCACCTGCTGGCTCAGATGGTCACGAGATAGCTTTTGACCTTGAGATGGCCGGTACCCGAGGGTCACCTCGGGACACCCCCAAACCGGTCAATCCCGTCCCATAATCAAACCGATATGGGGCCTCTTGCCTCTTTGAGAAGCAGTGTGACCTAGTGGATACAGCACAGGCAGGGAGAGTCAGAAGGACCTGGGTTCTAATTCCTGTTCTTCCACTTGTTTGCTTAGTGACCTTGGGCAAGTCACTTCACTTCTCTGGGTCTCAGTTACCTCATCTGTTTAATGGGGATAAAGACTGTGATCCCCATGAGGGACAATGACTGTGTCCAACCCGATTTGCTTCTGTTCACCCCGGTGCTTAGTAAAGTTGCCAGGCACATAGCAAGAGCTTAATGAATATTACTATTAATACTATCATTAGTATTACATTTACTGGTGTGGTGAAGAGGGATTCGTCCTGGCTTCATGGAGAGAAGAAATGATCCTCAGACAACCCTGGTCCCTGCCGCTTAGTACAATGTGCTGTATGAAGTAAGTGGTCAATAAATACCATTGTTCACCTCTGCACCCCTTCCTTTCCTCAAGCTCCCCTCAGTCAATCACTCAATTGTATTTATTGAGCACTCACTGTGTACAGAGCACTGTACTATGCCCTTAGGAGAGTACAGTACAAGAGAGTTGGTAGATACATTCCCTGCTCACATGCTCACAGTCTAGAGGGGGCAACAGATGTTCATATACATAAATAAATTATGGATTGGTACCTAAGTGCCAGGGGGCTGAGGGAGGGGTGAATAAGGGAAGCAAATCAGGGCGATGCAGAAGGGAGAAGAGGTAGGGGAAATGACGGGTTAGTATTTGTTGAGCCTCTTGGAGAAGATGTGCCTTCAATAAGGTTTTGAAGGTGGGTGGAGTGACGGTCTGTTTGACGGTCTGTCAGAGAAGCAGCGTGGCTCAGTGGAAAGAGCACGGGCTTTGGAGTCAGACGTCATGGGTTCAAATCCCAGCTCAGCGCTTAGAACAGTGCTTTGCACGTAGTAAGTGCTTAATAAATGCCATCATTATTATTATTATATGAAGGAGGAGGGCGTTCCAGACCAGAGGCAGGATGTGGGTGAGAGGTTGGCAACGAGATATATGAGATCGAGGTAGAGGGAATAGGTTGCCATCAGAGGAGTGAAGCGTGCAAGCTGGGTTGTACTAGGAGAGCAGCGAGGTGAGGTAGAAGAGGGGCAAGGCCAGACCCACAGATAAAAATATTGTCCAGGGAGCCCCTCCTCAGCTGCCACCTTGAGACTTTCATTCCCAGGTGGTGAAAGGGAACCAAAAACAAAGTGAAAATGATTCTTGGCTCAGAAGGGAGGCGGGCCACCACCCAGCCAGATGGGAAAATCTTAAGGCCGTGACGAAACCTATACTGAGGCCATATCAAGAGCATCAGGCCCTCCCTAATGGAAGAGAATGAGAGACAGAGCTATATTTATATACATGTATATATATATATATATATATATATATATATATATATATACATATACACATAGTTGTCCTTCAGATTTGAAGGTGACGCTAGTCGGGGGGAGATTTGTATCAGTGTGTGCAGGAGTGGTTGACGAGACCAATGCAAGACCCATAAATCATCACTATTTAATGAACATCTACTATTAGGCACTATTAAACATTTGAGGGTTCTACAGAAGCTCAACAAATGTTTCCTGCCCTCAACAAGTTTTCAGTTTAATAAGGAAAATTTCAGAAACTTATTAAAATCCCACCTCCTCCAAGAGATCTTTGCTGACTAATCCTCATTTCTGTTACTTCCCCCATCCATTGTTCTGCGTTGTTAGGTCTATGTGCTTGGATCTATATCCTTTAAACACTTGGGATTCACCCCATCCATTCCCATAGCACCTATGTAAATATCCCTTTGAGCATTTAATAATAATAATAATAATAATAATAATAATGGTATTTGTTAAGTGCTTACTATGTTCCAGGTACTATGTTAAGCACTAGGGTGGATACAAGCAATTTAAATTGGACAGTCCTTTGTTTATTTACCCCACCCTCAGCCCCACAGCACTTATGTACAATATCTATAAATTATATTAACGTCTGTCTCCCCTACCTAGACTGTAAACTCATTGTGGACAGAGAGTATGTCTATCACCTCTGTTGTATTACTCTCCCAAGTGCTTAGTACAATGCATTGTATGAGGTAAGTGGTCAATAAATACCATTGATTGTTATCCATAATTTGAATGTCTGCCTCTCCCTCTAGGCTGTAATTTCCTTGTGTCAGAGGACCAGAGTTCTAATCCCATTTCTGCCACTTGTCTGCTTCGTGACCTTGGGCAAGTCACTTAATTTCTCTGTGCCTCGATTACCTCATCTGTAAAACGGGCATTAAAACTGTGAACCCCATGTGGGACATGGACTGTGTCCAATCTGATTAGCTTGTTATCTGCCCCAGAGGTGAGTACAGGGCCTGGCACATAGTAAGCACTTAGCAAATGACATAAAAAAACCCAAAACAAAAAAATACTGTTGTATTATATTCTCCCAAATGTTCAGAACAGTGTTTGACATATAGTAAGCACCTAACAAGTACCATAAAAAATTAAGCACTCAATAAATACCATTGATCGATTGGGAGACAGACAAAATATTTGCAGATAACCAAAGGAGAAAGAACAAGGACAAAGCAGGAAACAATACCAACACATCAGGATGAAGAAACTGAACTATTCAGAAATAAAATATATAAATACAAGTACCCAGGGGGCGTTGTGTGTTGTGAATTAATCAAGGAAAGCTTCCTGGAGGAGGTGGGTTTTTAAGGAAGGCTTCAAAGATGACGAGGGCTATAGTCTGGCAGATTTGGTGGTGGAAGGACTTCTAGGCCATGCTGGGGAGAAGCAGGTGGAAGAGAGGTGCGATGTAATCCATCAGTGGTATTTCTTGAGCACTTGCTCTATGCAGAGCACTACGCTAAGCATTTGGGAGACACAATCCCCTTCCTTCGAAGCCAATGGCAAGGAATCTTTGATGTGGGAGGAACTGGGTTGATACCAGTGATTTTTCAGGAGCAGAGAGATGTGTGCAGAGTGATGCACTTCAGAAAGACCCAGCTGTGTGTACTATAGGCGGAAGCAGGTTAGAAGCCTGAGGTAGGGACAGCAGCGAACAACCTTCAGCACCACTTCCAGGGGCCAGCCTTGGCTGGAGATTGGATTTCTTTCTGGGTGTCTACGTTCATTTCATTCAATCTTATTTATTGAGCACTTACTGTGTGAAGAACAATATGCTAAGCGCTTGGGACAGTACAATACAGCAATGAAGAGTGACAATATTAATAAAAAATGACAGTCCCTCCCCACAGTGAGCTCACAGTCTAGGCTAGGGGTGGGGAGATAGACATCAATTAAGAGACATCAATATAAATAAAATTTCAGATATATACATAAGTGTTGTGGCCTGGGGTCAAAGTCCTGTCAATCCATACCGCTTTGCTGAGCTTGAGAAGTGTCAAGAGGCAGGATGTCTCTCTCCCAGGTTCCCCAGAACTGTAATTGAGAAATAATTTGTTTAGCCCTCTACATTTCCACACTGGGCATCCCAGACTGGTACTGTTAAATAGCAGCTGCAGGTGCCTATTCCTGGTCTCCTGATGTCCAGTGGGAGAAGAAGTCTGAACAGTTTGTACAAGAAAGGACTTGGCTAACTTGATATGGTGCAGCCCAGAAGTTTTGAGAAATCTTCAAAGTTGTGGAGGACCCATTCGATTATCTGATTTTTACCTTGGGAAAGTTTTTACTTTATTCCCCCCTGCCCCCACTCCCCCACCAGAAACCCTAGATATTTTCGTTTTTTATTTTTGATTAGCGTGTCCCCAACCTTCCTCATCACCAACCCCCACCCCAGCCCTCACGCCTATTTCCTCCTGCCAGGACATAAGGGTAATTTGGCCAGAAATGAGTATTCAAGGTTTATTGTGCACAGGTGGCATTTGTTCAGAAGTAGGCTCCTGGTCCTCGGGGTAGTCATCGGTCAGTCTGCACATTGTTGGGGGCTGGGTCGGTCTGAATCTTGGGCAGACAAGGTCGAGGGGATCTTGGATGACTCGGGTGGCATGTGTTCTCGAGCAGGAGCATGGAGAGTGGCTCTCAGTTTCTTCTCCTCCTTCTGCTTCTGCGAGAGGATCTCATGCTGCGTCTACCTGGGGGAGAGAAGAACAGATGTGAAGGGAGGATGTGGGAGCACGACCCGGGAGGTTAATCTCTCCAGGGAAGTGGAAAAAGGCCATTCAGGGTTAGCTACCTCTCCTCCTCCTGCTTTTCCCTCTTCCCCGGCCCCGGCGGGTAATCTTCCTGGGCCCAGTTTGGCGGCCTCCCCGGCGGCTTCTCTGCCGGCGGCTTCTCCGCCGGCGACGGTACAGGCTGCGGCTGCGGCTCCGGCTGGGCCTGAATCTTGCCATATTTAGGTGGGTCTGTGGCCTTCCAAATCAGCAGAGGGGTGCCAACATGTGGTTGAGCCAGCCAACCTGTCTCGGTGGTAGACTTTCGTGTTGTGGCTGGAGGCGAGAGGCACCCTCTCTTATAGGATCTTGGGGGGGGGGGGGCAGGGGTGGAGAGGGGGCGGGGAAGGGGCCGACCCCCCCCCCTGTTACCTCAGTTGCCCCCACCCCGGCTGTGATGCGTTACAATGGCTGCCTCCCCAGCCAATGAGCGTACGGCAAAGAAAATCGGAGACGGGAACGTGACCATTGTTGACAGTGGGATGAGTGAAATGGCTGACCTCTCTGGGTCAACTGATCGATGTGCGGTACATTTTGAGCGCTTTCTGCCTGCAGAGCACCGTATTAAGCACTGGCGAAAGTTATTTCCCACGTTCATTTAAGGCTGCCAGGACCCTCCTGGAAAACAGGCAGTGGCCCATTCATTCATTCATTCAGTCATATTTATTGAGTGCTTACTGTGGGCAGAGCACTGTCCTAAGCGCTTGGGAAGTACAAGTCGGCAACATATAGAGACGATCCCTACCCAACAACGGGCTCACAGTCTAGAAGCAGTAGGGAATCGCAAGTCATCGGAGACTTGAGCCTCTACTTTTCATTCAAGCAATTTAACGGCCCTCTCCGATGCCCTTCAAATGACCTTCAAGGTCCAGAGGGCCCTGGTCTGAAGTCCCCATAAGGCCTCTTAGAGAAATCAGCCTCACTCTCAGGGTTGAATGAAAGTGGGGAAATGAGATTCCTCAGCTCGGGCTTCTTGCTCTGGGAAGCATCAAATCAATCAATCAATCGTATTTATTGAGCGCTTACTGTGTGTAGAGCACTGTACTAAGCGCTTGGGAAGTACAAGTTGGCAACATATAGAGACAGTCCCTACCCAACAGTGGGCTCACAGTCTAGAACTATGTGAGGACATGGTTCGCAGATGCATGAGGCAGCTTGGAAATCCCTTTTGGAGATTTTTAAAGGAAAAACCCATCAAGTGCTTTGGGGTCAGATAGAGTTGAAAGTCTTCTCTCTCAACATTTGGCTGAGCAGACCTCATTTCCCCTCTTCTCTTTCCCTTCTGCATCTCCCAGACATTTGGATCTGTACTCTTTTAAGCAGTTGATATTTAACCCACTCAGCCCCGTAGCCCCTTATAATTTATTTGTAATTTATTTGACTGCCTGTATCCCACTCTAAACTGATAGCTCTTTGTGATCCATAAACATGTCTACTAGCTCTTTGTACTGTACTCTCCCAAGTGCTTAGTATAGTGCTTTGCACTCAGTAAGTACTCAATGATTATGATTAATTGATCGATTGCCCAGCAGGTTCTGACAGGGAAGGCTGTTTCAGGGCTTGAGGCTGCGTGTAACTCCCCCATTCAAAACACACACACACACACACACACACACACACACACACACACACACACACACACACACACACAAAATCTCTCTCTCTCTCTCTCTCTCTTTCTCTCTCTCCGGGCCTTAATTTTCCCATCTATATAATGAGGAGAGGTATCTCTAGCCCATCCCAGGATTGTTGTTTTTGACATTCATCCCAGAGAACTCAAAACAGAGCTGGGTGAGGCCTCAGAAGCACCCGTTGGAAGTCCTGGGCATCCTTTCCTGGGCCAGGGACACCACCTAATTCTCAAGGTGAGAAAGAGAGTGGTAATAACAATGTGTTGAGCTCTAAGAGCGGCTGCAGAACTGGAGAACCAGACGAGGGATAGCAGAAGTCTCCAACCCATCCAGGGGAAAAACTTGGATATGATCATCCAATTTGCATATTACCTCACGTTCCCCATGAGTTTGGCTTTCTCACTTGCAAAATTAAATAATTAACACAACAGGAGCACCATTCAGGGCCAGCCTCCAAAAGTGGCAGGAACCAAGTGCTCCCAGGAGCCGTAGAAGCAACGTGAGGCTGACCCTTGACAAGAGGAACGCTGTTTCTGCAAACACGTCAGGGACCCAGGAGTCGTTCAATCAATCAATCAATTGTATTTATTGAGTGTTTACTGTGTGCAGAGCAGTGTAGTAAGCACTTGGGAGAGTGTCATATAACAGTGTTGGTAGAACGTTTCCTGTCCACGAAGAGCTTACAGTCTAGAGGTTCGCTCCTGGAAACCTCTCTCAGGAACGTAGACGCCCTTTTCTCTTTTTTTCATGTTTCTCCTCAGAGTCACCAGTTGTGAGCCTCGACCAACTGTAAAGGAAGAGAACTGTAAGGGAAGCAGAGAGGGCCTGGCTCTACCACTTACCTGCTGTGTGACCTTGTGAGAGTCACAGGTTTCTCCAAGGTAACATGAGGATTTAATACCTGTTCTGCCTCCTACTTAGATGGTAAGCCCCACATGGGACAGGGATTGTGTCCAACTGGATTGATCTATATCTCTCCCAGTTCTTAGAACAAGGCTCAACATGAAGTAAGTGTTTAACGAATACCATGTAAAGAAAAACAAACCAAAACCATCCTTTGAGTGTGTGGCTCCCGGCGAGTGGGCCAGGGGAGTGTTCTGCTTTCTGAACTGACCGAGCTTGGAGGTCATGGGGGTTGGGCAGGGGCCATGGTTTGGCTACGTGCCCAGGCCAGGCTCTCCGTACCCTGGGCCTGGTAGCCTCAGGGGTGGAACAGTTCTCTGGAATGGCCCTGGTTCTTGGGTTCCCTATTCAGCAGCTTCGGGGGAAGGCTCAATTTCACTTGGGCAGCTTTCGTTTCCCAGCAAGACCTTCTGAGCAAGCTTTCCTCGGGTTTTCTGAAGAAGGTGCTGGCCTCTGAGACTGTTAAGTTCCAGACTGCAACCTCTTTAGGAAGCTGCCAGAGAAAGCAGCTCAATTCTCCTCGCCCAGAGGCCGGCCCCCCCTCTGATTTCTCTCCTCTTGCGTGAGACTGTCCTCTGTTTGGGGGTTTAGTGATTTCAGAATCCCCCTTGGCCCAGCTGTCCCTAAGATGTGCCCCACAGCCTCTTAGTGTTCTCTTCTACTCTCTCTCCACCCCTGTGGCATAGTCCACCCAGGTCATGTTCCTTGGGGGGTAGAGGAAATGGGTCAATAGGTCCACATGGTGACCCCTTGATTGTTCAGCTGTTTTCCCTGTCAGGCATTTCCTTAGGCCTGTGTAGGTGTCCCTCCAACTCCAGGCCTCTGCCGGTCAGTTACTTTACCGCCACAATCAATTAATCAATCGGATTTCTTGAGAGTTTGCTGTGTGCAGAGCACTGTATTAAGCACTTGGGAGAGTATACTACAACAGAACTGGTAGACGTGTTCCCTGCAGTTTGGAAATCTTTGTCTTTCATAGCTTACATGCCCCCACCGAGTGAGTTTTGACCTCTGGCCTCTGGGGTCAAGGCTTCGCTAGCCATGATCACACTCTGGGGGAGCGTGGCAAGTCACTGAGGCCGCTCAATCCTTAGAGTGTGAGCAGGCTTGCTTTGGGGCTACTTGTACTGATGTGGGACATTGAACCAGCTTCAAACCAGAGGCCATGGGAATCTCTTGGGGCTTTAAACTGTGACCCGCTGAAATAAATGGACGGTGGCAATTTTTTTTTTAATGTGTGGTATTTGTTAAGTGCTTTTATGTGCCAGACACTGTACTAAGGTCTGGGGTAGGTACAAGCTAATCAGGTTGGACACAGTCCATGTGCCACATGGGGCTCACTGTCTTAATCTCCTTTTACAGATGAAGTAACTGAGGCACAGAGAAGTTAAGCAACTTGCAACTTGCAGGCAAGTGGTGGACCTGGGATTAGAACCCAATCCTTCTAATTCCCAACCCGTGCTCCATCCACTAGGCCATGCTGCTTCTCAGAATTTCAATTCCATCTTTAAAAACTACTTCAATAGGATGGGAACTCTTTGACCTTCACCAGCCCTTCTTTGTCATTCTGGACACTCAGCCCACCTCTTCCCCTCCCATGTGTGCACTCTGGGTGTAAAAATGACCATTGTCCAATCCCGTCCCCCATTTCTCGGGGCAGGGTGGTGGAAAAGAGGTGGAAGGCCCTGAAACCTCTGAGGTAGTGTAGAGAGTGGCCCGGTTTGGCTGAAGGCGGGGACTGGTCACCTCATAGCAAAGCCCTGAGAGACCACTTCCTCTGCTCACTCCCAGAGCTTCCATGAAGCTGATTGGCAACACCAGAAGACACAAGCAGCTTTGAGGGGTGGTGGTAGAGACACAATATAAACCCACATGAAGGAGGCAGGCTGACTGTGGGGTTTGTAGGCTCCGAATATGATGAAAAATATGCACAAGGAGTTATTTGTAGCCCCTCTCAGAGATATGTGATGGGATGGGTGGAAGAGACAAAGGCAAGCATGTCATGCCAGTATGTGATCACAAACCTCAGTGTGGACCGGGGTGAGGGGGCGGGAGTGTGGGGAATAGGCTGGGCTGGCTAACAGCATAAACTCATCAATCATGTTAGCACCACTGAAATTTCATTGTTGAACCACAATCAAACCTAGCCTTTCAGTCAGCCGGTCAATAATCGGTTAATCAATCAGTCAACTGAGCACTTACTGTATGCAGAGCACTGTACAAAGCACTTGGGAAAATATAACGCAACAGAAGTTGTTAGACACATTTCCTGCCCACAAGAAGCTTTCAGTCTAAAGGGGGAGACCAACATTAATGTAAATAAAGTACGCATATGTCCACTAGTACCGTGGAACTGAGGGTGGGGTGAACAAATATTTGAAGGGTACAGATCCAATCGCATAAGTGACGCAGTAGGGAGAGGGAGTAGGAGAAATGAGGGCTTAGTTGGGGAAAGCCCCTTTGAGGAGATGTGGTTTTAATAAGACTTCAAAAGTGGGGTGAACAGCTGTCTCTGAAGGGGAAAGGAGTTACAGGCCAGAGGGAGGATGCGAGCCAGGGGTCGGTGGCAAAATAGACGAGATCAAGTTACAGTAAGCAAGCTAGCGTTAGAGAAGCCAAGTGTGTACGTTGTGTTGTAGTAAGAAATCAGGAGAGGTAAGAGGGGGCAAGGGGATTGACTGCTCGAAAGCCAATGATAAGGAGTTTGTGTTGATTGTGGAAGTGGATGGGCAACCACTCGGAGGTTCCTGAGGCCTGGAGAGATGTGGACTGAATGTTTTTTTTAGAAAAATGATCCGGGAAGCAGAGTGAAATACGGACTAGACAGGAAAGAGGCAGGAGGCGAGGAGGTAAGTAAGGAGGCAGGTGCAGTAGTCATAGAAGAATAGGATAAGGATTCCAGCAATGTTGTGAAGGTAGAACCCACAAGATTCGGTGACAGATTGAGAGTGTGGGTGGAAGGAGAGAGATGATCCCAGTACTGACCTGGGCGATGTGGGGGTTTACAGAGGAAGGACACTAAAAGAAATTCCCAGTGGACAGGGGAGATAGAGTTGTCCAACCCAACAAAGCTAGCTTGTAATTGCCTTGAGGGTGGGGACTGCATGTTTTATTTTTAAGGATGGAGTCTAGGTCCATGCTAGGGCTGGGCCACCCTGTCTGTGACCCTGGAGCCAATGTCACCTTTGAGGGTAGCCAGAAGCCAGTGAGGCAGAATGGTTGGGAGTGGCAGGGAGTCTGACATCTCAGCACCTCAGAACTTATGTGGCGTCACAATGCTCTTCACACCCCCAGGCTCCCCGGTGAGGATTGTGCTGGCTCCGGCAGGCCCACGTCCACCTGTGTGTGCACAACCCTGTGTGTGCGCGTATGGGTCTGTGTGTGTGTGTACTTGAGTAAGGGTGTATGTGTGTGAATATTTTAGTGGGCATGTCTAAGTGTACATGTGAATATATCAGGGGAGGGTAAGTGTGTATGGGTATGAATATATATTTGGGCACGTCTAAGAGTGTGTGTGTATGTGTGTACATATGTGTGGGGGGGTGAGTGTGAATGTGTATGTGAATATGTCTAAGTGCATGTGTGGGGGGGTAAGTGTGCATGTGTGTGAGTGTGTATGTGGGAATGTCTATGTTTATGTCTCTGTTTAAGTGTGTATGTGTGTGAAGGTGTACTTGGGCATATCTAAGTGTGTATGTGAGCATGTCAAAGTGTGTGTGTGTGTGTAAGTGTGTATGTATGTGAATGTGTACATGAGCATGTCTAAGTGTATGCATGTTGTGTATAAGTGTATATTTAGGCATGTGTCAGTGTATGGGTTTGTAGGTCTACGGATGTCTGCTGTGTGGCCTTGGGCAAGTCACTTCACTTCTCTGGACCTCAGTTACCTCATGTGCAAAAAGGGGATGAAGACTGTGAGCCCCATGTGGGACAGAGACTGTGTCTAACCCAATTTGCTTATATTCACCCCAGTGCATAGTACAGTCCGTGGCACAAAGTAAGCACTTAACAAATACCACAATTATTATTATTATTATTATTTTGTGTGTATGTGGGCGTGTCTGAGTGTATGTGGGTGTGGGTGTGCATACGTATGTGAGTAAGTGTGGATGTGGGCATGTGTAAATGAATTTAAGTGTGTATGTGAGCATGGGTAAATGCATGTTTGTATGTGTGTGTGTGTGTGAATGTGTACGCAAGCTTAAGAATATGTGCGTGTCAGTGTGCTTGTAAGCGTGAATGTGGGTAAGTCTAGATAAGTATGTATCTGTGGAATGTGTATGTGGGCATGTGTAAGTGTATTTATGTGTGTGTGTTTGTGTAGGAAAGTGTGCACTTGGTATGTGTGTGAATGTGTGTGTGGGAAAGTGTGCATTTGGTATGTGTGTGAATGTGTATGTGGGCTTGTGTAAGTGTGTATGTGTAGGAGTGTGTGTGAGTGTGTATGTGTGTAAATGTGCATGTAAGAATGTAAGTGTATGTATATGTGTGTATGTATGTGAATGTTTGTGT
Organism: Tachyglossus aculeatus; assembly: GCF_015852505.1. NCBI lineage: Eukaryota > Metazoa > Chordata > Mammalia > Monotremata > Tachyglossidae > Tachyglossus > Tachyglossus aculeatus. The sequence continues at coordinate 76,603,888 of NC_052086.1, forward strand.
GTATGTGTGTGTGTTCATTCATTCATCCAATCTTATTTATTGAGCACTTACGGTGTGCAAAGGACTCTACTTAGTGCTTGGGAGAGTACAATACAACAACAGACAAATTCCCTACCCACAAGGAGCTTGCAGTCTTGAGGGAGAGACAGATGTCGAAATGAATGAATGAATAAATAAATAAATACACTTTGTGTGTGTGTGTGTGTGTGTGCCCGCACGCAAGTGTGCTGTGGGATGGCACAGGGAGACAAATGGTAGTGAGGTGGCTTGGTATAGGAAAGAGAAACTGCGCCCGAGCCAGCATGTGAAAATTTCACTTTCATTGCTCTTTCTCCCTGCTCCGGCTGGGTTCCCGGCAGAGTCTTGTCTGGGCGGCCGATGTCTGGCCACTGGCGTCTGGCGGCTGGTGGCCAGTTTCCGGTGGTTGACAGCTGGCGAGGCTTTGGCTAGAGAGGTGAGCCAGGCTGACCTCTTTCTGCTCAGCCGGACCTGATCTGGGGCCTCTTTGGGCTGTAGCTCTGAACATGGGTAGGACTCTCTGTGGGCCTCTGTGGACTAAGTGCCTGAGGACAGAGACCAATCCTACATTTCTAGACACACACAAACACACACACACGTTTGGGGTTATTAAGAGAATTGGCTTGGGGGGTGAGGGGCATTGCATCTCCCTCCTCCCTAGTCTTGTCTCCAGGTGCTGAGCTCCAGGTGTGAATTGCTCCTGAGCCTCCCCAGATTTGAAATCACCTGGATCAGACAGGAAATGGCTGCAGTGAGACTTGAAAGGCATCTAGCACCACCCCAACCCCCGGAACAATCCACAAAATGAACCTCCAGTCCCTGGAAAATGGGGTGATCCAGGATAGATCCGTAAAGACACCCAGCGAGTGCCACCCCCTACCCCCACCCCAAGTGCCGAGTGCCATGGTTTATGCAAAAAGAGGGAAGAAAGGAGAGAGGGAGGGAGGGAAACTGACCTTCATTCAATCATATCCAGACAGTGCTACTGAGACTGACTCCATGGGTGCAGATGTGGATTAAAAAAACTGGTATTTGTTTTGTGCTTATCATGTGCCAAGCACTGTACTAAGCACCGTGGTGGATACAAGTAAATCGGGTTGGACACAGTCCCTGTCCCACGTGGGGCTCAATGGAGTCTCGATCTCCATTTTACAGATGCGGTAACTGAGGCACAGAGAAGTGAAGTGACTTGCCCCAGGTCACATAGCAGACATGTGGCAGAGTTAGGATTAGCACCCATGACCTTCTGACTCCCAGGCTTGTGTTCATTCATTCATTCATTCAATCGTATTTATTGAGCGCTTACTCTGTGCAGAGCACTGTACTAAGCACTTGGGAAGTACAAGTTGGTAACACATGGAGACGGTCCATACCCAGTAGCGGGCTCACAGTCTAGAAGGGGGAGACAGATGACAAAACAACACATATTAACAAAATAAAATAAATAGAATAGTAAATATTTACAAGTAATATAAATAGAGTAATAAGTCTGTACAAACATATATACAGGTGTTGTGGGGAGGGGAAGGAGGTAGGGCAGGGGGGATGGGGAAGGGGAGGAGGGGGAGAGGAAGGACGGGGCTCAGTCTGGGAAGGCCTCCTGGAGGAGGTGAACTCTCAGTAGGGCTTTGAAGGAAGGAAGAGAGCTAGCTTGGCAGATGTGCGGAGGGAGGGCATTCCAGGCCAGGGGAAGGACGTGGGCCGGGGGTCGACGACAGGACAGGCGAGAACGAGGCACAGTGAGGAGATTAGCAGCAGAGGAGCGGAAGGTGTGGGCTGGGCTGTAGAAGGAGAGCAGGGAGGTGAGGTAGGAGGGGGCGAGGTGATGGAGAACCTGTGTTCTTTCCTCTACCCCATGCTTGTCTGACACAAAGCGCCTTACTACCCTGTGTTCCACTCAAGTGCAGACTGGCCTTTGTTGTGCTGTTGCATTTGCTCTTTCCAGACTTTTTGAGAACACCTCCCTGGTAATCTCCACAGCATTTGGCTTGTCTAAGGGTACATAATAATAATAATGATAATTGTGGCATTTGTTAAGCGCTTATTAAGTGCCAGGTACTGTACTAAGCACTGGGGTAGAAATGAGGTAATCAGATTGGACACAGTCCCTGTCCCACATAGGGCTCCAGACTTAATCCCCATTTTCCAGATGAGGTGACTGAGGCACAGAGAAGCTAAGTGATTTGCCCTAGGTCACCCAGCAGACAAGTAGTGGAGCCGAAATTAGAACCCAGGTCCTTCTGTCTCCCAGGCCTGTGCTCTATCCACTAGACCACACCACTTCCTTTTAAAAGTTCCAGTTGGCCTTGATTCCCACCCCCCATAATTAATAACTGTGGCATTTGTTACTGTGTGCCAAGAGCTTTTTTTTATCAATGGTATTTGAGAAGCAGCATGGCGTAGTGGATAGAGCATGGGCCTGAGAGTCAGAAGGTCATGGGTTCTAATCCTGATCTACCACTTGTCTGCTGTGTGACCTTAGGCAAGTCACTTCACTTCTCTAGGCCTCAGTTCCCTCATCTGATTTTACGGGGAATGAGACTGTGAGCCCCATGTAGGACAGGGACTGTGTCCAACCAATTTGCTTCTCCACAGCACCTGTATATATGTATATAAGTTTGTACATATTTATTTCTCTATTTATTTATTTTACTTGTACATATCTATTCTATTTATTTTATTTTGTTAGTATGTTTGGTTTTGTTCTCTGTCTCCCCCTTTTAGACTGTGAGCCCACTGTTGGGTAGGGACTGTCTCTATATGTTGCCAACTTGTACTTCCCAAGTGCTTAGTACAGTGCTCTGCACACAGTAAGCGCTCAATAAATATGATTGATTGATTGATGATTGATTGATTGTATCCACCCCAGCTCTTAGTTCAGTGCCCGGCACACAGTAAGCACTTAACAAATACCACAGTTGTCATAATTAAGCACTTAGTAAGTACCAGGTTGGGGTAGATACAAGAAAATCAGGTTGGACAAAGTCCATGTCACATAGGGGACTCACAGTCTTAATTCCCATTTTACAGATGATGTGAATGAGGCCCGGGAGAAGTTAAGTGACTAGCCCAAGATCACCCAGCTCCACTCTTTTCAGTAGGCAAGGATGCTCTTGCCCTCCCTCCAATCCCTTCGCCTGCCCCCGTTCTCCATCCCCCATTACTACCCGTTCAAGACCTGTGGTTGGTTGAGCTCTCTTGCCAGATTTAAGCCTTGAAATAACCAGGCTGCTAGAACGCCTCACTGACCTCTGGGGACGGCTTACTTTAAAGAGGCACAGCTGTAGCCAGGTGCTCAAGGCCACATATTTTGCAAGAAACGCTCAGCTGCTCGGCAGATTGGCAATCTTGGCTCCTGCCCTAACGAAAAGGAAGTAAGTCACTTCTTGTTCTCCCTTACAGGAACGTTGGGAGGCCAAGACCAGATAATCAATGTGAAAGTGCATTGGAAAAATGAAAGTGCAATACAATGGGTGTGATGTTATCGTCTGGAGTCCTGAAACATTTTCTACCAGATACCTGCGTAGCTGCAGTTTCTTCAATCCTACCAGTGTGCATTCCCAGCAGAGTACTTCAATCCATCATTATTTATTGAGCACCTACTATGTTCTGAGCATGCAACTAAGTGCTTGGAAAAGCACAGTGAAATTTAATGGACATGATCCCTGCCCTCAAAGAGTTTACAGCCCAGCAGCAGAGATAAACATTAGAATCAGTGACAGATAGGAGGAAGTGATAGAATATAAAGATAGGCACATAAATGTTACCCAGAGGTTATGAGAGCTTAAGTGCTTAAGTGGTAGGACAATGCTGAAATATCAGTTGGGGAATACAAAGAGGGGAGTTTAGAAACAAATTGAGGTAGTTCTCCTGAAGGAGGTGGAATTTCAAAAGGGCTTTGAAGATGGGGAGAGGTCTCTCAGACCACAGAAACCCCTCAGACCACAATCCTCTGAGGTGTGGTGGATTTGAAAGGGGAGGGAGTTCCAAGAAAGAAGACCAAGATGTTTGGGGAGGGAGGAGAATGAAGCCCACTGAGCAAGGAGCTGGGGCTTGGTTTGTGGGTTGACTTGGGTAATTATTCTTTCATTGTATTGGTTAAGCACTTACCATGTGTCAAGCACTGAACCCTGGGTTTAGATGCAAGTTAACCAGGCCAGATACAGTCCCTGTCCCACATGGGACTCACAGCCAAGAAGGAGGGAGAACTTGTAGCGAATGCCCACTTTACAGTTGAGAAAACTGTGCTCCAGAGAAGGTAAGAACTCACCTAAGGTCACATTCCCTGATTCACCACTTGTCTGCTGTGTGACCTAGAGCTAGTCAATTCACTTCTCGGTACCTCAGTTACCATCCAAGCCGTCACCAAAACCTGCCGGTCTCAGCTCCGCAACATTGCCAAGATCCGCCCTTTCCTCTCCATCCAAACCGCTACCCTGCTCATTCAAGCTCTCATCCTATCCCGTCTGGACTACTGCACTAGCCTTCTCTCTGATCTCCCATCCTCGTGTCTCTCTCCACTTCAATCCATACTTCATGCTGCTGCCCGGATTATCTTTGTCCAGAAACGCTCTGGACATATTACTCCCCTCCTCAAAAACCTCCAATGGCTACCGATCAATCTGCGCATCAAGCAGAAACTCCTCACCCTGGGCTTCAAGGCTCTCTATCACCTCGCCCCCTCCTACCTCACCTCCCTTCTCTCCTTCTACTGCCCAGCCCGCACCCTCCGCTCCTCCACCACTAATCTCCTCACTGTACCTCGCTCTCGCCTGTCCCGCCATCGACCCCCGGCCCACGTCATCCCCCGGGCCTGGAATGCCCTCCCTCTGCCCATCCGCCAAGCTAGCTCTCTCCCTCCCTTCAAGGCCCTGCTGAGAGCTCACCTCCTCCAGGAGGCCTTCCCAGACTGAGCCCCTTCTTTCCTCTCCCCCTCGTCCCCCTCTCCATCCCCCCGTCTTACCTCCTTCCCTTCCCCACAGCACCTGTATATATGTATATATGGTTGTACATATTTATTACTCTATTTATTTATTTATTTATTTTACTTGTACATTTCTATCCCACTTATTTTATTTTGTTGGTATGTTTGGTTCTGTTCTCTGTCTCCCCCTTTTAGACTGTGAGCCCACTATTGGGTAGGGACTGTCTCTATGTGATGCCAATTTGTACTTCCCAAGCGCTTAGTACAGTGCTCTGCACATAGTAAGCGCTCAATAAATACGATTGATTGATTGATTGATTGATTGATTACCTCAGGCAAGAGATGGAGCCGGAGTTAGAATCCAGGTCCTCTGGCTCCCAGGCCGGTGCTTTATCCGCTATGTCACGCTGCTTCTCAGTTAGTGTTTCTACAGGGGAATGAGCTGGGAGAAAAAGTGTGCAGCAACTCCTCACTAAATCAATCAAACAGTGGTATTTGAGGGCTTACTGTGTGCACAGCATTGTACTAAGCACTTGGTAGAGTACAAGAAAATGAGTAAGCCTGATCCCTACCCTCAGAGAGCTTCCATTCTAGCAGGATGGTGGTGGGTGGGTAGTGCTGGGAGAGGGTACCTATATACTTAGGGGGTAGGGATTCAAGTGCATAGGTGATGCAGAAGGGAGAGAAAGTAGGATGGGGAGATGAGCAGGTAGTCAGGGAAAGCATCCTGAAGGTGATGTGAGTTTAGTAGGGCTTTGAAGATGGGGAGTGTGGTGATCTGCCAGAGTGGGAGGGAATTCCAGGCAGGAGGGAGGGTGAGAGCAAGGGGTCGATAGCAAGTGACGATCGTGTGGGGCACAACGAGTAGAATGGCACTGAAGGATTGAAATGTGTGGGCTGGGTTGTAGTGGGAGGGGAGCAAGGAAAAGTAGGTGGGAAGAGACCTGATGAGTGCTTTGAAGCTGAAGGTGAGGGGTTTCTACTTGATATTGAGAGGGGTGGGCAACCACTGAAGTGGTTTGAGGAGAGGAGAAATGTAGACTGAGGAATATTTTTCAGAAAAATGATCAGGGCAGCAAACTGAAGTATGGACTGGAGAGGGGAGAGGCTGGAGGCAGGGAGGTCCAAGAGGAGGCCGATGCAGTAATCAGAGTGGAATATAAGTACCATCGATCAGTGATATGTATTAAGCTCTTACCATATGTAGAGCACTGTACAAAGCACTTGGGGGAATACACTAGAGCAAGGAGAAACAATATCTGCCCTCAAGAAGTTGACAAGCTAGTCAGTGAGACAGACATTAAAATAAATGAGATATAGGAAGCAATAGAGTTTAAAGGTATATACATTAAGCACTGTGGGGCTGAGGGGCGAGGTGACTTACCTAAGTGCTTAGTCAGTAGGTACTCAATCACAATCCTCCAACCCCAATTCTCTTCAACTGAATCCCAAAGGAACCAGGAAGGCTGATTTGTATCTCCAGGTAGAAGCTTAAAAAACAAACCAACAGTGTCTTAATTCAGTGAAGAGGCTCAGTTTAGGATGTACTAACACAACCACATGTGAGATTTGACCTTGAGCCCTATCTCAGAGAGAATTCCTCATTTCAGTTAAATCCTGTGGTCTCCTTCCAATCAATCAATCAAGCAATCGTATTTATTGAGCGCTTACTATGTGCAGAGCACTGTACTAAGTGCTTGGGAAGTACAAGTTGGCAACATATAGAGACAGTCCCTTCCCAACAGTGGGCTCACAGTCTAGAAGGGGGAGACAGGGAACAAAACAAAACATATTAACAAAATAAAATAAATAGAATAGATATGTACAAGTAGAATAAATAAATAAATAGAGTAATAAATACGAACAAACATATATACATACATACAGGTGCTGTGGGGAAGGGAAGGAGGTAAGGCGGAGGGGGAGGAGGGGGAGAGGAAGGAGGGGGCTCAGTCTGGGAAGGCCTCCTGGAGGAGGTGAGCTCTCAGTAGGGCCTTGAAGGGGGGAAGAGAGCTAGCTTGGCAGATGTGCGGAGGGAGGGCATTCCAGGCCAGGGGGATGACGTGGGCCGGGGGTCGATGGCGGGAGAGGCGAGAACGAGGCACGGTGAGGAGATTAGCGGCAGAGGAGCGGAGGGTGCTGGCTGGGCTGTAGAAGGAGAGAAAGGAGGTGAGGTAGGAGGGGGCGAGGTGATGGAGAGCCTTGAAGCCGAGGGTGAGGAGTTTCTGCCTGCTCCAGCCCTGGAGCCTACAGCTGAGCCTTCTGTTTTCCAGAGAGGAGCATAATAACAGAGGGGTTGGATTAATGAATGTCTACAGGGACTTTAATGATGCAAAGCACTAAGTAGTAATGATCACCTCTCGGATTTGTCTCAGCCTCTTGGAATCCTGAAATATGTCTTCTTGTATCTTTGTGCTGCCCTACTTCTCCTCGTCATCTTTTTCCTCCTCCTTCTCTTCCTTATCACTTTTTAGTGAAAGTGCCTAGATAAAGCCCATGGAGCCTAGGAGAGAGAGAGAGAGGAAGGAAGGGAGCTCGTTGGCTTTCTAAATAGATGGCTGTACCCTTCCTCATGTTAACACATCTGGATTATTAAATCACTTTCCAAATGCAGCCAGCTCCTTCACATCTTCATCATGGAGGGGGCTGCTGAGATCAGCAGCTTTTCGCCTCTCTATCTCCGTGGAAATTTCAGAACATTGGCATCATTAATCGCTCACTTCTGGGCCCCCTGGTCACCCCTGCATCGGTGGGGAGATGCACGCGCCTAAGGGAAACACTTTTCTTTAACATGGCAGGGTGAAAGGACTTATCTGTTTGCAGCCACATTCAGCAGTCACGGTCACTGTGGAGGTGCAGTAAGATCTATTTGTTATCTCCTCCTGTCACTCATCTTTTCAATAACTACAGTTCAAAGGCTCCCTCATCTGCCAGGCATTTATGCCCTGGATGCCCTTTGTTGTGCTCCCTGTCCCAGTCTGGATGGATCCTGGACGGGTAGGATTCTCACTCTGTGGAATAAACCGGGTCTTTCTCCTGAGAAGAAGCATGGCTGAGTAAATAGAGCATGGGCCTGGAAGTAAGAAGGACCTGGGTTCTAATCCAGACTCTGCCACTTGCCTGCTGTGTGACCTTGGGTAAGTCACTTCATTTCTCCATGCCTCAATTCCCTCATCTGTAAAATGGGGACTAAGACTGTGAGCCCCATGTTGGGCAGGGACTGTGTCCAAGCTGATTAGCTGGTATCTACGCCAGCGCTTAGTGCCTGCCACATAGTAAGCACTTAATGAATACCATTAAAGAAACACATCAGTTAGGCATCAGTTTCCTGGTGACACCCCCACCCCAAACCAAGCTACTCTTAGAGTCTGCTTCTCTTGACCCCATAACGTCCCCAGCCCTCCATCAATTTCGTGCCACCAAAGCCCAGCTTTGGATCACCTCCAGAGTATGTTCTTCCTCGATGGTGCAGCAGAGCTCTGATGGCAGAAATCCAGGCACCAGGCCCACTCCAACCATTTCAGTTCATCTTTGTTTGCTATACTTTTTTTCCACATGGTGTTTGTTAAGCACTTACTCTATGCCAGGCACTGTTCTAAGTGTTGGGGTAGATCCAAGCTAATCAGGTTAGATGGAGTCCATGTCTCACACGAGGCTCGCAGTCTTAATTCCTTTTTTCAGAAGAGGTTATCGAAGCATAAAGTAAAGTGATTTGCCCGAGGTCACACAGCAGACAAGTCGATATTAGAACCCAGGTCCTCTGACTCCCAAGATTGTGCTCTTTCCACCAGGCAACTTCGCTTCTCTATTCTCTATCTTGCTCTCTCTTCTGCACAGCAATGCTGCTTCCCTTCCCTTTTTGATTCCCACGCCCACAGCTCCAACACTTGTCTGTTGTGTGACCTTGAATGAATCACTCAGCTTCTCTGTGCCTCAGTTCCCTCATCTGTAAAGTGGGGATTAAGACTGTGAGCCCCATGTGGGACATGGACTGTATCCAACCTGGTTAACTTGGATCTATCCCAGCGATCAGTACAGTGCCTGGCGAACAGTAAAAACTTAACGTTAAAAAAATTTTTGATTGTATTATATGTCTCCCCCTTTAGATTGCTAACTCCTTGAGTTCAGCGATCATGCCTACAACCTCTATTGTACTCTCCCAAAAGCTCTGCACACAGTAAGTGTGCAATAAATACTATCGATTAATTGCTTTTCTGCAGAAATCAATAAACAAGGGTGATCCTCATCTCAGAAATCTGCATAAACTCTTCATTAGATCGCTGTGGAAATGCCACAAGACTTCAAGGATGCAATCCAAAGATCCATTTTCAAGAAGAAATACAATGCAACTCTGTTGTCCTTTCCCGAGCACCGTTTTCTTTTAATGCTATTTGTTAAGTCCTTACTGTGTGCCAGGCATTCTAGCAAGTGCTGAGATGAACACAAGCTAATCAAGTTGGGTACAGTCCATGTCCCACATGGGGCTCCCAGTCTTAATCCCCATTTTACAGATGAGGGAACTGAGGCCCAGAGAAGTGGAGTGTCTTACCTAAGGTCACCCAGCAGACAAATGGTGGAGACAGGATTAGAACCCAGGATCTTCTGATTCCCAGGCCCGTGCTCTGTCCACTAGACCATGCTACTTCTCCACTTAGGACAGTGCTCTGCACACAGTAATCACTCAATAAATACCATTGATTGATTGATTAAAAGTGCTGACTTTAGAAACTGCTGGGCCATCTCCCCTCTTCTCCCGCTCATCCCTTCCCTGGCAAGATGTTCACTGATAGAACACAGACATCTTTGTAATCCCCGAATCACCCTGGGGCTTCGGACCAAAATGCAGCACCGAAAATATGGTCTTTGCAGTGAGACAGTGAGAAGCAGTGTTGCTTAGTGGTTGGAGCACAGGTCTATTCCAGGCTCCACCATTTGTCTGCCATGTGACCTTGGGAAAGCCATTTTAACTTCTCTGTGCCTCAGTTACCTCATCTGTAAAAGGGGATTAAGACTGTAAACTCCATGTGGGACAAAGACCGTGCCCAATCTGATTATCTGTATCTACCCCAGTGCTTAGTACAGTTTCTGGAAAATAGTCAGCACTTAACAATTATCATAAAAGAAAGGGAGACAGAGAAAAAGTGCCGAGATGAACAAGAGAATTTTGAGCCAGGACTGCTCCAAGCTCTCCCGATTCATGAGCTATGCACTGGGTGGTCTTCAGGGCGTGTGGCTTTAGGAGGATCCAGCAGACCCTCTTTCCTTCCCTGGAATTGTGTGGCAGGGCAGACTGGAAGACAGGCAATTAGCTACCAGAAATAAAGCTTTACAGGTATTGGCCCACTCACCCTCTGTGTTTCACTTTCTGTTTCTTGGAAATGTTGTCTTTCCTGCTTATCTTCAATAACACGTCTGAGTAGTAACTTGATGCCAGGCTGTCATCCCACACCATGGGACGTGAGAGTGCCATGGGGCGCTCTCAGTTTCCCTGTATCTTCCAGGTCCATCTCCATCCTGGTGGATCCCAGGACCATTGTGACTCTTATTCTCCTAATGACTTCGTCATTTTAAGCACTTGAACCACTCTGTCTTCCCTCTGAGTTTCTTCACTTTGATTTGGAGGGCTTTGGTGTCTTTCTGGGATTTAAGAGAATCTTTCCTCCTCCCCCCCGTGGCTCCCCTTGTTGTTTTTTTTAAAAAATTTAGGGTGATGAGTCAATCAATCAAGTATTTGGCATCTTCTGGGGACACAGCACAGTCCTACATGCTGATGAAATAACAAAGACACAATGACACTATAAATTGCACACAGGACCCTGGCCTTCAGGAGTTTATATGGAGAGGGGTTTTATGGAGGGAGACAAAGACTGAGAAAAACTCCCTTTAGGGACTGTGGAAAAAGGGACAATAACCACAACGTTAGGAAAAGAAACAAATTCCGCCAGATGATTTTCTTCCTTTTGCTTTGTTCAGAGATCCAGTTTTCCCTAACCAGTTGGCTTATAATAAAAATTATGGTATTCATTAAATGTTTACTATGTGATCAAGCCCCATTCTAAGCTAGAAATTATACAACCAGATCAGACTCAGTCTGTACCCCACCTGGGGCTCAAAGTCCTAAGGGGAGGGAGAACAGGTATTGAGTTACCATTTTCCAGATGAGGAAACTGAGCCCAGAGAGTGAGCAAATGGCAAAGACAGAAGTGGCAATCAGGTCTCCTGACTCGCAGTTCTGTGCTCTTTCCAGTAGGCCTCACTTTACGGGAGAGGAAAGGGGGGCTCAGCATTCCCCCTCTCCTGGTTATAAAATAAGGCCCTTTTATATCCAAAATAGTACTCAAGACTCCCGACTCTCTTTGCTTTTCCTCTATCACACTGTTTCCCCAGTTCCCAGCTGATTTTGCTTTGTCCACGTGACTGCATCATTAGGTCTCCCCTCAGGCTTCCCCTCCCCATGTCCCCAGGCATCTCATGATGGGGCTTTTGTTAAACTACACTCTACCCTCCATCCATTCTAACCTCTGCTCAACAGAGGGGCCGATGTAGTTCGACTCCCCTCCTCAGCCCCATCTAAAAAGTTGCTCTCGGAGTGGGATTTGGAGGGCAGGAGATTAAATCTCCTCAGCAAGGATTTCTCCATTTCCTCTCCTTGCACCAATCCAGTCCTGCCTGCTGGGTAACTTTAGACAAGCCACTCACTTCCTCTGTCCCTCAGTTTCCTCATCTGTAAAATGGGGAACAAATACCTGTTTTCCCCGACCTTAAACCGTGAGCCCCATGTAGGATAACCTGATTATCTTGTATGAACCCCAGTGCTCAGTACAGCACTTGGTACAAAGTAAGTGCTTAACTATAGTCTTCTTTTTCTTCTTTTTTTCTCCCTATTTCTCTCTTCTTCTTTTTTCTTTCTTCTCTCTTCTTTCTTCTTCTTTCTTCTTCTCTGTATCATTATCATGATCATCATTAGTGAGTCTGTTCCTGAACATCTTAGTTGCTGAGGGGTCTCAGCATCCCTCCCCCCAGCCTCGGGGCCCATGTGCTCGGGCTTAAAAAGGAATCACATGGGCCAATCGGAGATCAAATTGGCAGCCCATAATGCATGCAGCCTACTCCTCTCCTACCAAGTATATATTTTGTTTGGGGAACAGGGAAGCAGGGAATCTGGATTGGGGCGGAATTTAAAATGAGCATTCCAGAGGTGGAAGTAAAGTGGAGCGGTCGGGAACGAGGCACCAGTGAGGGAATAAGTGAATAAATGTCATAAATGCCAACCCGCCTCTTCCATTCTAGCAAGCTTGAATCTTTTCGGAGTGGATGGCCTCAGAAAGTCACTGCTACCGCTACTGCCACCACAGTTGGAAATGCTTTACTTCCCCTCCCCGTGTCCCTGCCCCGAAACGAAACACCCAGTCTTATTGGAAGGGTTAGGTGCCTCTCAATGCCTTGGCTCTGTCCCCTGTTCAGGTCTGAATCGATTATTACTTTTGAGTCAGTTGTTACTTTCAGCCTCTTCTCCACCTTGGGAGGAAAGGAACTGGATAAAGCCATCATGGAAGGTGGAGGGCTCAGGGCAGCCTGGCCTGGGGGTTCAGAGGGGTTGTTCTCCAGGCATGGAAGCCACCACCTTCCTTGTGCCTGGGGCGCGGTTAGCGGCAGCAGCTCAGATCCTCTTTCACTTACAGAAAATAACTCATTTCTAAAGAAGAGCTCCAGTAGAGCTGGCCATCACTTTGTTTCTATTAGAGACTTCTTCCCGCTAAAAGAGGATGTGAAATAACTAATTCCAGGACTTTTGAGGGTTGTGGCTGCCCTGGGACCTGGAGCGGGAAAGAAAACTTAGAGACAGAAATGCTTTGAAGAAGGCCTGGAAACAAATCCAGAGACATGTATGGTAACCTTTGAAAGGGAATGTTCCGGCTGAGGTCTTCCTGACCAACACCCTGCCTCTGAGCAGTTCGGCCTGTAAGCCATTCCTGCCAGGAGGATGAACATTCCATTTTTAAAAGCCTCCCCCTCTAGACTGTCAATCAATTAATCATATTTATTGAGCACTTCCTGGATGCAGAGCACTGTACTAAGTATTGGGGAGAGTACAATATAAAAATAGAATGGAGTTGGTAGGCACGTTCCCTGCACATAATGAGTTTACAGACAAGAGGGAGCCTACACTGTACAGGGGAACTAAAATTATTTGTGGGCAGGGATCGTGTCTACCATCTCTGTTGCATTAGACCCCCATAAGCACTTAATCCAGTGCTCTACACCCGTTCAGAGCTCCTTAGGGGCTGTGTCCAACACAATTATCCTGTGTCTACCCCAGTGCTTGGCTCATATAAGGGTTTTAAGAAATATCACAATAATTTTCTCCCCCTCTAGACTGTAAGCTCATTGTGGGCAAGGGATGTGTCAGTTTATTGTTGTATTATACTCTCCCAAGCGCTTAGTACAGTGCCTGTCACACAGTAAGCACTCAATAAATACAGTTGACTGTCACTGACTGATAACACGGATTGATTTATTGATTGATTGAGATGTCCCGTTTCCCAGGGTCACCCCGCTTCCCACTCCTGAGAGTAGAGGTGTTCAGCCCCAGATCAAAGCTCAAGCCTTTTGTCGAAGTTTAAGTCCATTTCCAATTTGAGGAATCGGCGGGGATGAGAAGCAGCATGGCTTAGTGGAAAGAGCACGGGCTTGGGAGTTAGAGGATGTGGATTCTAATCCCGGCTCTGTCACATGTCTACCGTGTGACCTTGGGCAAGCCACTTAACTGCTCTCTGCCTCAGTTTCCTCATCTGTAAAATGGGGATTAAGACTGTGAGCCCCACTTGGGACAAACTGATTACCGGCTATCTCCCTCAGTGCTTAGAACAGTGCTTGGTACATAGTAAGCACTTAACAAATACCATAATTCTTGTTATTAATATATATAACAGCTGGCCCTATCCTCCAGATTGCAGCCTTTTATGGCATGAAGGCAGTTTTAATTAATCCCCATCCAGTCTTCTGTTCTCCCAGGGCAGTAATCCTGCTTCCATTAAGTTTTTCCTTTAGCCCCTAAGTGTGTGGCTCTCTGGCCTTCCCGGTGGAGCTCCCCACTCCCTCTCAAGTCCTTCCCTACAATGTGGAACCCAGTTCTGAGTAATCTTTGCCAAACCCCGAAGGCTCCCTGACTTCACAGCAAGCTCTATGGGATGCCAAAGCCTGCTCTGCCTCCGGGATGTCTTCCTCCACCGCCTTGTTAACCAAGAGCATTCCTGGGTGGTTAAAGCACTTTATTTCTATAATGCATGGCTCTGAGTCAAGTTTGCCCCTCCTTCCTGTCCACCAGCCTGCCGGAGCTCCCCGATGGTCGCTGTTTGTCACAGCGGATGCCAGGCAGCAGAAACCCGGAGTCTTTGATCCTTCTTGGGTACAGTTTCGTGCTGGCAGGGTGTTGGGGAGGAGGACTGTTGGTGGGGAGAGGGCAGCCAGAACTGTTTACCCCAGCGGGTCTTTACGGCCTTCAGATGTCCCAAGGAGCCATTTGGCCATGAGTCTGCCTCCTCCCGACAGCACCGAGGCCTGGTCCGAGTTTCTGTCTAATACAGCTGGAATGGATTCTGCTTGTTGTTCCCACATGTCACTCCACCAGCACTGCCTTTCATGCAGAGGGATGGAGCAGGTGTTCTCCCGTGGGGACAACGGGTGAGGAGACCAACAAATCCCGTCGGCCACTAGGTATTCCGAATGGTATTTATTGAGCTCTTACTGAGTGGCTGAGATGCGTGGCTCTGTGTTCTGGAGTCACTCTTGGAAATATGGATGGTGTTCCTCTATCCACTCATCCTTCCCCCTTACCTCCTGGGACCATTTCCACATCCCTAACTCTGTTCCATCTGGACTGCTGTCCTTTAGTTTCTGTCTCTTCTGGATTTTCTTCCCTTCAGTTAGCCATTCTTGTGACATGCTTGGAGGGGTTCACCCTCAGTCTTGGACTGTGAGCCCCATGTAGGACAGGTACTGGGTTCGATCTGCTCCTCTTGTATCTGTCCCAGCAATTAGCAGTGCTTGGTACATAGTAAATGCTTAATAAATACCATAACTATCAACATGGACACCCTCCACTCATTTATGCATTCATTCATTCAATCATCTTTATGAGCACTTACTGTGTGCGGAGAGTACAAAATGACAATAAACAGTAGCTCATAGCCAAGGCCTCCAGAACCTCCAGAACCTCTGGAACATTGCAGCCAAAGCCTCCTTATCCAGAAACACATTCCTACCTTTTATTCGTTCAGTTGTTTCTGGCTTCACTTTAGATTTAAAGAAGAAGGCAGAAGATACCATCAGGACCTTACGTGACAAGAGGAGCTGTCGGGAGCATCCCCAGTGCCCTGAGAAAGTGGCTCCAATTTGCTCACAGTTTGGCCCCTTGTTTGTACATATTTATTACTCTATTTATTTATTTATTTATTTTACTTGTACATATCTATTCTATTTATTTTATTTTGTTAGTATGTTTGGTTTTTTTTTTTTCTCTGTCTCCCCCTTTTAGACTGTGAGCCCAATGTTGGGTAGGGACTGTCTCCATATGTTGCCAATTTGTACTTCCCAAGCGCTTAGTACAGTGCTCTGCACATAGTAAGCGCTCAATAAATATGATTGATTGATTGATTGATTAAAGGGGTTGCCTTGGAAGCTGGCAAATCAGCAGGTGTTTTCACCACAGCAGGTGATGTTGTAGTGATGGTGTACGTCCTTTGTGTGCACATGTGTGCATCTGTTTGTAGTTTTGCTTTCACATTCAGTATTTGTAGATGGCCCAGATTCCCGTAAGTCATATGATCTGATTTCCAAAGCAGTTAAGGACACCATGGAATTGATCTGAAACAGCCCTGTAGAGAAATGGATCTTTTTTCCTCTATTTTCATTAACTGATTTTAGTGGAGAGTTACATTATCATCTGGACCTTGATAAGGAGAAGTATTTTTTTTTAAAGCATAACAGAAACACCTAATTCCTTCCAGCTGCCCATGAAAGGATTTCTTTCATTTTATCTGGGGGAGCAGGAGAGAGAGGGTAGTTGAAATTTAGCATCAGAGAGGAAGCTGTGTTTTAAGGTCAAAGGCCGGAAAGACAGTCATCCAGCAGGGGCCCGCCTGACCTAGGGGCCTCATGGGGCAGCCAGGTGGTCTACATCTTTGCCTCCTGTGGTCCACCCACAGGCCAGAGACCCCTCAGGTCATTTCTAGGCTATGGAGTCCCTGGTCATTTAGTTAGTGTCTGGATAATCTGTTTCTGAGGGTGGCAGCTGTTGTTCCAAAATCAGGAGAGCAGACAAAGTCGCATCCAAAGGCCCAGGCCGGTCCTGGGAGCCTTGGTCTGGAAGCATTCCAAGACCCAGGCCTAGGCCGGTTTTGAGAGACTCACCAAGTTAGGTTCACTGTGAGGTGGGGATGGGGGAAGTGTCAGATAATTTTCAGGGCTGGGGTTTCAACCTGTGACCCAGCAGCCTCCAGGTTTCCACTCTGGCTCCCTCCCCATCCAAACCCTTTCCACACAAACCTCTCAATCAATCCATCAGTGTTGTTTACTGAATGCTTACTTTGTGAAGAGCACAGTACTAATCGTTCGGTTCAGTGCCATTCGGTTCAGTTGTTAGACACCATTCTCTGCCCTTAAGGAGATTATAGTCTAAAGGGGGAGACAAGCATTAAAATAAATTACAGGTAAGGGAAGGATATATGCTTAAGTGCTCGGGGGGGGTGGGGGGGGCAGGCCCTAAGATCTTGAGGGTGGGACTAAGTGTCCAGATGAGGCAATAGGGAGGGAAAAATAGAGTGGAGGGATGAGAACTTAGTCTGGGAAGGCTTCCTGGAGGAGATATGATTTCAACAGGGAGAGCGTGGGTCTATCAGATATGTAGGGGAAGGGGGCTCCAGGCAGGAGGAAGGTTGTGAACAAGGGGGTCAACAGCGGGTGAGGCGAGAGTGAAGGACAGTGAGTAGACTGCTGGTAGAGGAATGAAGTGTACTGGCTGGGTTGGAGTGGGAGAAGAGTGAGGATGAGTCAGGGGAGAGATCTAACCGAGTACCTAGAATCCAGTGCTGAGGAGTTTCTGCTTGTTGCAGTGATAGACAACCATCAGAGGCTTTTGAGTGGAAAGATGCGTGTGAAACGATTGTTTAGAAAAATGATCTGGGCAACAGAGAGAAGTATGGGCTGGAGTAGGAAGAGGCTGGAGATAGGTCAGTGAGAAGGCTGACGTGGTATAAGAAACAAGATGGGATACGACACATGCTTGAGCCAAACTGGTAGCAGTTTGGGTAGAGGGAATTGTGAAACTGTTCTGGAGTTAGAACCAACAAGATTTAGTAACTGACTGAATATGTGGGTTGAAGGAGAGAGATGAGTAAAGGGAAAAAGCCAAGAATGAGGGCCTGCGAGACTGGAGGGATGGTAGTGTTGTCTATAGTGGGGCAATCAATCAATCATATTTATTGAACACTTACAGTGTGCAAGACACTTTACTAGGAGCTTAGGAGTACAACACAGCAATATAACAGACACATTCCCTGCCCACAATGAGCTTACAGTCTAGAGGGAGTGACAGATATCAATATAAATAAATAAATTCCGGATATGTGCACAAGTGACGTGAGATGGGAAAGACAGGCAGAGGAGAGATTTTGGGAGGGAAGATGTGAAGTTCAGTTTTGAACATGTGTGTGCACATGTGTTTGCATGCGCGCGTGCACGCGCGCGCGCACACACACACACACACACACACACACACACACACATATCCTCACCAGAAACTTCTGGTAGAGGGTAGCAAGAAGCATAGCAGCTGAAAAAAGGAAACTGCTGCTATACATGCCCCAAATGGAGAACGCTCTTCTTCCCCGCTACTGCCACTTTTGGACTTCTCAGAGTTACCATGTGTAGTACAGTGTTCTGCTCATTAAGTACTCCTGATTGATTAATTGGTCTGATTTAATGAACATTCCCTCGGGGTGCACATAGCCCCTGATAACCTGTGGCCTAGTCGCCCAGGGCCACTCCATCCATCAGGCAAACCCGTGCATTTATTTACCCAGAGTCCAGTGCTCTCCCAGAAGCACCCATAGCTGTAGGCATCTGCCAATGCAGTCCACCCTCAGAGGCATCACTTGTACCCTTCTCTGGACAGCCTGGGCAGTGCCAGGAAGGGGTAGCAGAGGGGAATGATCTTTAGCCTGGGGGCTCTCTGTCTCCCTCTCCCCAGGTCCCACCTGGGCTCTAAACTGGTCCTGTCAAGCCACTGACCAAACATCTTCTGGAGAAGCATCATGGCGTAATGGATAGAGCCCGGGACTGGGAGTCAGAAGGTCATGGTTCTAATCCAGGCTCCTCCACTTGTCTGCTGTGTGACGCTGGGCAAGTCACTTCACTTCTCTGTGCCTCAGTTACCTCATCTGTAAAATGTGGATTGAGACTGTGAGCCCCATGTGGAACAGGGACTGTGTCCAACTCGATTTGCTTATATCCACCCCAGCGCTTAGTATAGTGCCTGGCGCATAGTAAGCGTTTAACAAATACCATCATTATTATTCTGTGTTCAGAATAATTTTCATTCTGATTTTCACTCTTCCTTCCACCTGACCTCTGCCCTGCCCACTCCCCCCGAAAATTCCAAATATTTTTCACTCCTTGTAATCGCCCCCAACATGTGTGGATCTGTGGCAAAGTACAATCCATAATAATAATGATGGTATTTGTTAAGCGCTTACTATGTGTGAAGCACTGTTCTAAATCCTTGTGTCCCTTAGCCAGTTGCCTTTTATGCATCAGATATAGTCTGTTTTGAAAAAGCCTCCAGGGGTGCAAGGGACCTTGTGCCTTTGAAGTAGGAGACTTCTTTCAGAAGGGGAGAGGGAAGGAGGACTATAGTGTGGGGGCTGCTGGGAAGGGGGTGAGTTCCTTGCCTATGAGACATCAGGGGCTAACCAGTCTGTCCCAGGGAAAAGCCTGCAGTTCTAGGGAACAGGCCTGAAGATAGCTCATCTCGTTCTTCCCCTGTTCTCAGAGCTACCCTGAGAGTTGAGAGGCTACCCCAAATTTGCATCTCTCATTTGGCAGGTTCAACGGAAGAAACCCCAGCAGGGCTGAGATTTACTTCATCTTGAAACACCCTGAGAAACAACCAGACACCAGTACCGAAGGCAAGACGGGGGTGGGTTACGCCTGGAGACCTCACTCTGCCCCTCCCTCCTAGTCATGGGGAGTTATTTTTTAAAAAATGATATTTGACAACAATAATAATAATAACCGGGTATTTGTTAAGCACTTACTACGTGCCAGGCACTGTACTAAGAGCTGGGGTAGATGCGAATTAATCAGGTTGGACACAGTCCATGGCCCACATGGGGCTCACAGTGTAAATCCCAATTTTTCAGATGAGGGAACTGAGGCACAGAGAAGTGAAGTGCCTTGACCAAGGACACACAGCAGACATGTGGTGGAGATGGAATTAGAAGCCAGGCTTCTGCCTCTCAGGCCTGTGCTCTCTCCACTAGGCCACGCTGAGGGGAGTCGCTTGGCCCAACACGATCCAAGCTGGCCCAGTGCTCTGTTCCTGACCTTGGGAGCCCCTTAAGGTGGCCCCACACTCTACTCGCTGCTCTCCCCTTCCCTCCCCCATTTTACAGGGCTCCACATTTTATTGCTCTGACACAATCCAGGCAAGGCAAGTGCTGTCTTAAGGCTGAGAAGCTGTGTCTTTATGAAAAAATGAACTGCTTGCTCAAACGTTACTCTCCTTTCAACACCATGTTCAGACATGCTCACGCCTACTACTGCTTCTAATAATAGTAGTAATAATGATGGTGTTTGTTAAGCACCTATTATGTGTCAAGCACCATTCTAAGAACTGGGGTAGATACATTTAATTGTGTTGGACACAGTCCCTGTCCCCAGCGGGGCTCACAGTCTAAGTAGGAGGGAGGACTAGTTTTGAATCCCCATTTTACAGATGAAATAGAGACCCAGAGGAGTGAAGTGACTTGCCCCAAGTCACACATCCTGAATTAGAACCCAGGTCCTCTAACTCCCAGGCCATTGCGCTTTCCACTAGGCCACATTGGTTCACTATTAGGCCAAGCTGCTTCACCTTAGTTGGATTCCTTGCTTGCTGAGTTCAACTGAGGGGGCTCTTGCCACTTGGCAACACCGCTTCTTGGGGATTTGGATTTGGGGAAAAAGTACATAATCATCCTTAGTTTTAGAATGGGCTTCAGTGGGTGGTCACCCCATCCAGCTTCCTATGTTTTTGCAGGACTCTCCCCTAATCTAATCTCTGGAAAGGAGGATACCTATCCTGTTCTCAGAACTCCAGGGAAGGAGAGGCCACTTTCACTCTCATTTCCTCTGGCCCAGGTCAAACCCTCACTTTCAAGATGTTTCTAGCCAGGGTAGCTGAAGAGGTGGTGTCTGAGGAGAAATGGAAGGAGGCTCTTTTTCAGAACTGGCTAAGCAGGTGTTCCAGGGGGAGGGTGTCATTTGATAGAAGACAGTGATAAGAGTTGGTGAGGAGTGTGACAGTTCTGGCGGGAACTCTGGGGGATTTCTTGGCCACAAGTCCCACTAAGCACTTGGGAGATTTCAACAGAACAATATAACAGACATATCCCCTACTCACCATGAGCTTATGGGCTAAAGGTGGAGAAAGACGTTAATATAAATGAATAAATTTTGAATACCTACATGAGTGCTGGGGCAGGTGGGTGAATAAAGGGAGTAAATCAGGGTGACAAAAGGGAGCAGGAGAAGAGGAAAAGAGGGCATAATAAGGGAAGGCCTCTTGGAGGAGAGGTACCATCAATAAAACTTTGAAGGTGGGAAGAGTAATTGTCAGTCAGATATGAAGAGGGGGGGCATTCCAGGCCAGCCAGAGGCAGCACATGAGCAAGAGGTCAGCAGTGAAATGGCTGAGTTGGAGGTACAGTGAGTAGGTTGACATTAGAGGAGCAAAGTGTGTGGGCTGGATTGTAATAGGAGAACAGCGAGGTCAAGAAGAGGGGGCAAGGTGATAGAGTGCTTTAAAACCAATGGGGTGGAGTTTCTATTTGATGAAGAGGTGGGATGGGTAACCACTGGTGGTTCTTGAGGAGTGAGGGAACATGGACCTAATGTTTTTGTAGAAAGATGATCCGGGCATCTGATTGAAGTATGGATTGGAGTGGGGAGAGACAGGAGGGAGGGAGGTCTGTAAAGGGATTAGTACAGTAAACAGGGTGGGATAGGATAAGTGCTTGAATTAACATGGTAATGGTTTGGATGGAGAGGAAATGGTGGATTTTAACAATGTTGTGAAGGTTTAACCAACAGGATTTAGTGATAGATTGAATACATGGGTTGAATGAGAGAGATGGGTGGAGGATAATGCCAAGGTTACAGGCTTGAGAGACCGAGAACGGTACTGCTGCCTACAGTTATGGGAGAGTCAGCTAGAGGACAGGGTTTGGGTGGGAAAAGAAGGACTTTTGGACATGTTAAGTTTGAGGTGACGGCGGGACATCCAAGTAGGGCTGTCTTCAAGGCAGGAGGAGCCTGTGAAAGAGACTGAGAATGAATGGCCAGAGAGATAGGAAGAGGGCCAGAGAGATAGGAAGAGAACCAGGAGAGGACAGTGTCAGTGAAGCTGAGGTTGGATAATGTTTCCAGGAGAAAGGGGATGTCGACAGTGTTGAAGGCAACTGAGAAGTTGAGGAGGGTTAGGATGGAGTAGTAGCTGTTGAATTTGGTAAGAAGGAGATCATTTGTGACTTTTGAGAGGACAGTTTCTGCTGAGTGACGGGGACAGAAGCCAGTTGGAGGGGGTCAAGGAGAGAATTAGAGGAGAGGAACTGGAGACAGTGGGTGTAGACAATTCACTCAAGGAGTTTGGAGAGGAATGGAATGGTAGGAGGGAGATGGGGCAATAACTGAAGGGAGCCACGGGATCAAAGGAGGGTTTTTTATGATAGGTGAGACTTGAACATGTCCCAGGACAATTCTTTACGCAGATAAAACCAGAGTTCTTCTCCAGAACCCACTTATTCAGGGATTTTGTTAACTCAGCACCCCTACCTCACTCTCTGTTCTGGGAGTCCCTTGATATTACAGATGTTCCAGTCTCCTTATGTTCCCACCCAAACCCTGTCCTTCCCCTGATTTCCCCATCCTTGTAGTCAGCACCACAATTCTTCCTGTCTCACAAGCCTGTAACCTTGGCATTATCCTTGACTCCTCACATATTCAATCCATCAGCAAATTGCTAAAATCTGCCCTTTTCTCTCCATCCAGACTGCTACCACTTTAACCCAATCACTCATCCTATCCGGCCTGGATTACTGCAACAGCCTCCTTGCTAACTTCTCAGCCTCCTGTCTCTCCCCACTCCAGTCTATACTTCAGTCTGCTTCCTGGATCACTTTTCTACAAAAACGTTCTGAGTATGTCACCCCGCTCCTCAAAAATCTACGGTCGTTGCCCATCTACATCTGCTTCAAACAAAAACTCCTCTCCAATGGCTTTTAAAGCACTCTACCACCTTGCTCACTCCTACCTCACCTCACTTTTCTCCTCCTACAGTCCAGCCAGCATGCTTTGCACCTCTCTTATTAACCATTTCATTGTGCCTCGATCTCGCCTATCTCAGTGACCCCTAGCCCACATCCTGCCTCTGGCCTGGAATGTCCTCCCTCCTCTAACCTGACAGACAACCGCTCTCCCTTGCTTCAAAGGCTATTGGAGGCACATCTAAGCCCCACTTTTCCTCATCTCCCACTCCCTTCTGAGTTTCCCTTGCTCCCTTTGCACTTCCCCCATCCCAGCCCCAAATCACTTATGTACATATCTGTCATTTTATTTATCCCCTTTCTCTTCCCCTCTCAGCCCCAAAGCACTTTTGTACATATCTGTAATTTAATTTATTTGTATTGATGTCTGTCTACCCACCTCTAGACCTTGAGCTCTTTGTGGGCAGGGAATGTTACTGTTTATTGTTGTATTGTACTTTCCCAAGCTCTTAATGCAGTGTTCTGCACATAGTAAGTGCTCAATAAATATGATTGAATGAATGAATAAATGAATCTGAACTGTTGTTCTCATTCTGAGACTTGGGAATTTACTCCCAAACTGGCACTGGACCCATCTGGGAGTGGAGGGGTTAGATGGTCTAGCCCAGCCCTGTGGACAAAAACTGGTTGCCTCCAGCCCTTTCTGAGCCCTTTCAAAGTGTGGAGACAAACAAAAACCATGCAAACACAGAACACCCTAATTGCTGGTATTTCTTTTTCCTTTGTCTTTTTTAAGAAAGAGTTGAAATAATTTGATAAGAAGTGCAAATAGGTTAGGGAACAAGACAAACAAATGGAAAAGGTTGTGTGGCCTTGGCCTGAACTTGGTTTCCTGTTCTCACTCCCTGAACCTTCCACATTGCTCCAGGAGGTGACTAAACACCAGCAGGATCTGGGCTGGAAAGATAGCCTTAAGAGCATCTCCCTGCTCTTTCCTGGCTCTCTACCCACCCCTATTCCCTGGCTGCCCACCACCCTGAGTTTTCCATAACGGGAAAATCCCAGCAAAGTGAACACTCAGTTCACATTGAACAATCACTGGTCAACCAACTGATTTCAGGGGCAAGGTCAGAACCGAAAAAGACATATACAAGATAAAGCATTCCGCGTTTCCCCTTAGCACCAATTCCAGGACCAAAAGGCCACAAAGGAAAAACATTGTGGCCTAGTGAATAGAGCATGGGCCTGGGAGTCGGAGGACCTGGGTTCTAATCCTGGCTCCGCAATTGTCTGCTCTGTGACTTTGGGCAAACCACTTCACTTCTCTTAGCCTCAATAACCTCATCTGCAAAATGGGGATTTATAATGGATTTTATCAACGTTGTGAAGGGTGAACTGACAGGATATAGTGATAGATTGAATATGTGAGTTGAAGGAGAGAGAAGAGTCAAGGATAATGCCAAGGTTATGGGCTCGTGAGACAGGAAGGATGGTGGTGCTGTCCACAGTGACAAAAGTCATGGGGAGATCAGGGTTTGGGTGGGAAGATGCGTTGCATTTTGGACATGTTAAGTTTGAGGTGTCGGTGGGTCATCTAAGTAGAGATTCGATCTCCAGGCAGCTGTACAGTGAAATAGCTGGAGGTGAAGGGATCTTTTTTGACTCTTTCCCATAGCTGATGGAGTAAATCAGTGCTGTTTAATTGCTTGTTAATCTTCCATACCTTCCATAGAAGCTGGCTTTGGACTATCCTTTCTCTTCTGTACTAAACTCTAACTCAGGGATTATAAGAATCCTCAAAAATTCAGGAGAGACTTTCTGCTGATAACTGTGCTTGGAAACAATCTCATGAGACAAATAAATTCTTAGGAACTGGTTTGCAAAATCAAGATGGTGATGATATAAGAAAATACACCTGTGTGTGTGTGTGTGTGTGTGTGTGTGTGTGTGTGTGTGTTTATACACACACATGGCCTAGTGAATAGAGCCTGGGCTTGGGAGTCAGAAGGACCTGTGTTCTAATTCTGGCTCTGCCACTTGACTTCTGCATGACCTTGGGCAAGTCATTTTACTTCCCTGTGCCTCAGTTACCTCATTTGTAAAATGGGTATTAAGACTGTGAGCCCCATGTGGGACAGACCTATGTCCAATCTGATTACCTTGTATCAAACCCAGCACTTAGTACAGTGTCTAAGTGCTTAACAAATACAACAATTATTATTACTAGTTATTATCACATATTAATTATTATTAATTAAATACTAAATATCAATATATATATACACATACACTTATGCACAAATACCCATAAATAGATGAACCCCTGTGGTCATATTCTACCCTGCACCAGAACAAAACTATGCACAATCAAAATCTGCAGCCAGGATGCTCAGCTGAAAGGTCCTAACTGAATTTTTGTTTTCAGCCAGCATACTATCCAAGAATGCACTAAGAGAAAAGGAATCATAGAGCCTAAAAGGTCTTGGGAGACATTCTGGCTTAACTCCCTGCCTCCTCCCAGAATGACTAAGCCATCAGTGACAGATGCTTGGTAATTTGTCTTTTTCTTTTGAAGAGATGAAGTCTCTAGAACTGCCCCAGGGAGCAAAGCTAGGACAGGATTTGCTTAACATCTTAATAAATCATATGAAAGAGGGAGTGGTAGGGAAAACTCCAGGTGGACTGATGATGTTAAGTTCTTTTTGGGTGGTGGTGAAAGCCCACACAGCTGGGGATAAAGCGGAGCTAGTGGGGACCAAAAAATGGCAGATGAGCTTTGGTGTGAGCGAATGAAAGAAAAATGATCTGAAATATTGACTATTTGTCAATTAGTCAATCAATGGTATTTAGACACCCTATACTGTAAATTCCTGCCCTAGGTTGTAGTAAACTCCTAAAAGGCTGAGAACATCTCTACCAACTTTGTCATATTGTACTTTTGCAAGTGCTTAGAGAATATCTCTACCAATTCTGTTGTATTGTAGCCTCCCAAGCGCTTAGCACAGTGCTCTGTGCTAAATAAATACCACTTGATTGATAGATTTATTGAGCACCTACCATGTGCTAAGTCCTTGGAAGAGTACAGTACAATAGAATTGATAAGCACAATTCCTGACCTTAAGGAGCTACAATCTAATGGGGGAGACAGACATTAAAGACACTGAAGCAGAGTGGCTTAGTGGAAGAGCACGGGCTTGGGAGTCAGAGGATGTGGGTTCTGCCACTTGTCTGCTGGGTGACCTCGGGCAAGCCACTTAACTTCTCAGTGCCTCAGTTACCTCACCTGTAAAATGGGGATTAAGACTGTGAGCCCCACGTGGAACAACCCGATTACCTTGTATCTACCCCAGTGCTTAGAACAGTGCTTGGCATATAGTAAGTGCTTAACAAATACCATCATTATTAGTATTAAAAAATATTACAGATAGGGGAAGTAGCAAGGAATAAGGATATGTACATAAGTGCTGTGAAGCTGGGTTTGGGGTTATCAAAGAGCTTAAGGGGCACAGTATTTACTGAGTGCTTGCTGTGCGCACTAAACACTTACTTTACCTGATGGATCTACTCGGGCCCAGCCCCCACACACTGCTCCACTAGCACCAGCCAACTCACTGTGCCCCAATCTCGTCTATCTCACCGCTGAACCCTTTTCCACATCCTCTCCCTAGGCTGGAATTCCCTCCATTTCCACATACGCCATTCCACCACTGTACCCACCTTCAAAGCCTTACTGAGGTCACACCTCCTACAAGAGGCCTTTCCTGACTAAGCCCTCTCTTCCCTGGCTCCCTCTCCCATCTGCATCCTCAATGCACTTGTATCTGTGACCTTCGGGCATTTGATATTCGCTCCAACCTCAACCACACTTATGTACATATCCCTGTGCTCCCTTCAAAGCCCTACTGAGAGCTCACCTCCTCCAGGAGGCCTTCCCAGACTGAGCCCCCTCCTTTCTCTCCCCCTCCCCATCCCCCCAGCCTTACCTCCTTCCCTTCCCCACAGCACCTGTATATATGTATATATGTTTGTACATATTTATTACTCTATTTATTTATTTATATTACTAGTACATATTTATTCTATTTATTTTATTTTGTTAATATGTTTTGTTAAGTTTGTCTCCCCTTCTAGACTGTGAGCCTGCTGTTGGGTAGGGACCGTCTCTAAATGTTGCCAACTTTTACTTCCCAAGTGCTTAGTACACTGCTCTGCACACAGTAAGTGCTCAATAAATAAATACAATTGATTGATTGATATATAAATTATATATCATAAATTATTTATTTTCTATAACTGTCTGTCTCCTCTTCTAAAATTGTAAGCTCATTGTGGACAGGGAATGTGTCTGCCACCTTTGTTGTATTGTACCTTCCCAAGAGCTTGGTATAGTGCTTTGCACATTATGAGAGTGCTCAATAAATACTATTGATGATTGATGATGAGAGAGGAGAGTATAACAGAGTTGGAAGAAATGAAGTGCGCTAGCCAAAAATGGGCAACAAAATTATGGAAAAGGGGTAGAAAGCAAATCAAAAGGTGTAATTTTGACACTTTGTACACTATTCTCTGACTCCCAGGCCTGTGCTCTTTCCTCCATGCCCTGCTGCTTCTCAGAGCATAAGAAAATAAACTTGCGTGAGCTGCACAGCAAAAAGACCACGTGGCCTGAGAGTCTAGGTTTGTCTACCTGGAATTAATGCCCTATGTCCTCCTGGTGAGTCCTTTGGAGAATTATAAAAGTGGCAAGAAAAAGTAACTCTGATTTTCTTGCTTTCTTTTTCAATTTTGTTTGTTAAATGCTTACCCTATGCCAGCCAACGCACTAGATGCGGCCAGTCGAGTTGGACACAGTCCCTGTCCCACATGAGGCTCACGGTCTCAGTCCCCACCCCACAGATGGTGTCACTGTGGCCCAGAGAAGTGAAGTGATTTGACCAAGGTCACATGGCAGACAAGCGGCAGAGCCAGGATTAGAGCTCAGGTCCTTCTGATTCCCAGGCCCGTGCTCTATCCACTAAGACAAGCTTCTTCCCATCAGGACTTCAGTGTCAGTATCGGGGTTCTGAACTCTCACTCTGCTTCCCAACTATTGACAGGGGGCCTTAGGTCTCCTCTGGAGATTTGGTGGCAGAGTCCTGGGAGAAGAACTGAGGCCAGGGTGTGCTAGCTGCCCTGTCATCAGTCCCACCCACACACGAGCCTACCCACAAGCAGGCACCCTCTTCCTTGGCCTGTGGGGACCTACAATCCAGGCCCCTGAGGATGAGGTATCCCCCCACTTCCTCATAGCTCCACAGAAGTGACCCTGACCTCGACTTTCACCTCCTCTCCTATTCAGCGGTGGAGTCAGGCTTCTAAACACAGCTCCGCCCTGTGCCCGTTATGTGACCATGGGCAAGTTTCTGTGCCTCGGTTCCCCCATCTGTAAAATGGGGACCAAGCCTGGGAGCCCCATGTGGGACTTGGACTGTGTCCAACTCGACTGTCCTGGATCTACCCAAGCGCTTAGCACAGTGTCTGACACTTAGCAAACATTTAACAAATGCCATTAAAAGAATGTAAAAAAATAGGGATTTTACCTTACTTCCGCCAGAAGGATTTGGGGAGTAAGGATCGGCAGGACAGGTCAGGACTCGGATGACAGCCCCAGAGTGGTAGGTTTCCAGGATGTGGGATAGACTGGTTCATGGAAAGTGAGCTCCACGAAGTCCTCTCTCTGAAAGGCTGGCAGGGTCCTGGTGAATGGGGCCAGGGTGCTGGAGCTGTGCTCGCACCATGGACCGTACCCCCAGAACACCGCCGTCTGGGTGAAGTCCCCCGAACTCAGATAGACATTGTGGATGCCTGCCAAGCTCCACCTGATATAGGACATGCAGTTTTTGGTCCTGTAATAAGAGCTCTAAGGGTCTTCTTTGCAACCCAGTTAAATCTCTCCTGTGTTCATTTAAGTCCATTCCCTCTTATTTTGTCCTTTGCGGACAAGGAGAGCCACTAGTCAGTGCCGCCCTATAAAAACAAGAAGTAGGACACTTACCTGAGGTCACTATGTGGTCTGGAAGATCAACAGTGGGGTTCCCACGTCAAGCATCCGGCTTCAAATGAAACTGAAGGGCTACAAAAAAAGCATCACAGTGCCTTACCTTCTGTAGTGCTTCAGGCCTCTTCCTTGGCTTCTTCATCTTCATGGCCTGCTCCGTTTCACACGTCCAGTTCAGATCCCAAACCTCGAGGCCCTGCAACACAGGTTTAGTGGTAATGTGGTAACGTCTCCTGAAACCCAGCTCCCGTGGGTCGGGCCCTCCCAGGAGAACGGGTGGCTTGAGACTCTCCACGAGGCTTCCAAACGGCGAGCCCGAGGGTCGGGGGCAGAGAGAGCAAACAGGAGGACAGAGGAGCTGTTTGGGCAAGGCACGCTATCTTCCCCGGTGGAGTTTACTCTACAATTTCCGAAAATCCACACCCCTCCATCTTCCTGGGATCCGGGCGGGGAGGCTTGTGGGGGGAGCGGGGCGCCAGAGTCAGAGATGGTTTGCGGCCAACAGCCAAGCCAACGGCAAAAGTCTTTGAAAGGCAAAACTGTGCTAGGGTGGGGTTGGATGGATGGGGTGGGAAATTTGAGCCTGCAAGTCTACCGCCGGGCGCCACTAGGCCCAAGGTGATCTGTTTCATTTGATCTAGTTTTGGCCTTTGAGTTCCTGCAGCTCCAAAGCCAAGCAAGAGCCTTGTTTTCTTTTCCCTTTATTCCGAGCAGGGCTGTGTGCTTGTGAGTGACTCAGCTCCATGCAAAGGATG
This sequence comes from Tachyglossus aculeatus, assembly GCF_015852505.1. NCBI lineage: Eukaryota > Metazoa > Chordata > Mammalia > Monotremata > Tachyglossidae > Tachyglossus > Tachyglossus aculeatus. Next base: position 76,633,144 of record NC_052086.1, read on the forward strand.
CAACGGCAAGGCACCGCAAGCAGGGAGGTGCCCTACTGGGGAAACAGGCTGAATTCCTTTGCTTCCCCTGGCTCTGCAGGAGTCCTCTCCCCTGGTACACAAGTGCCGGTGGACTCAGGGTTGTCAGTGACCACTAACACTGAGATTCCCAGCACTCCCCGCTTCTCCCTGGCGGGGAACCAGGTTAGCATTTGGGAGACACTAAATTCTTTGCCCCAATTCTGAAGGTGGTCCCCCAAAAGGGCCAGAGGGCAGGACAGAGGCATTTTGGACAGGGAATGTGTCTGTTATATTGTTATGTTGTACTCTTCCAAGTGCTTAGTATAGTGCTCTTGCACACAGTAAGCACTCAATAAATACCATTGATCGACTGAAGCAAATTCAGCTGTGAATCATGACAATAATACACAGCTTTTAGCGCTCTGGTCCTTGGTGCTTCCTGAAGAACAAGTCATCATCATCATCATCATCAATCATATTTATTGAGCGCTTACTATGTGCAGAGCACTGTACTAAGCACTTGGGAAGTACAAATTGGCAACATATACAGTCCCTACCCAACAGTGGGCTCACAGTCTAAAAGGGGGGAGACAGAGAACAAAACCAAACATACTAACAAAATAAAATAAATAGAATAGATATGTACAAGTAAAATAAATAAATAAATAGAGTAATAAATATGTACAAACACATATACATATATACAGGTGCTGTGGGGAAGGGAAGGAGGTAAGATGGAGGGGATGGAGAGGGGGACGAGGGGGAGAGGAAGGAAGGGGCTCAGTCTGGGAAGGCCTCCTGGAGGAGGTGAGCTCTCAGTAGGGCCTTGAAGGGAGGAAGAGAGCTAGCTTGTCAGATGGGCAGAGGGAGGGCATTCCAGGCCCGGGGGATGATGTGGGCCAGGGGTCGATGGCGGGACAGGCGAGAACGCGGTACGGTGAGGAGATTAGCGGCGGAGGAGCAGAGGGTGCGGGGTGGGCTGTAGAAGGAGAGAAGGGAGGTGAGGTAGGAGGGGGCGAGGTGATGGAGAGCCTTGAAGCCCAGGGTGAGGAGTTTCTGCCTGATGCACAGATTGATTGGTAGCCACTGGGGATTTTTTAGGAGGGGAGTAATATGCCCAGAGCGTTTCTGGACAAAGATAATCCAGGCAGCAGCATGAAGTATGGATTGAAGTGGAGAGAGACACGAGGATGGGAGATCAGAGAGAAGGCTGATGCAGTAGTCCAGACGGGATAGGATGGGAGCTTGAATGAGCAGGGTAGCGGTATGGATGGAGAGGCAAGGGCGGATCTCGGCAATGTCAGGTCCATACCCTCTAAGGATTCGTTATCTAAGAGGCGAGGGCAGAAAGATGAGCACTTGGTCAACCTAAAGAGGTACAGCTATACTGATGACAAGAATGACCTGAGGAGGAATGGGTCTCGGATTATCAGGTAGGATGAATCAGGGAAGGCTTCCTGGAGGTGGTGAGCTTGAACAGCTATTTAAAGAGTGATGGGAGCACCGTGGGCAGAAGCAGGGAAGTTGTTCCACTCAGAAAGGACAGGTCAGGCAAAGACACAGAGGTGATTGAGAGAGAAACAGGTACAAGACGATCGGAAAGTGAGACAGAAAAGACGCCTTTGACCCTGAGCTTCCGTGCTCTGTGAGCCTCTGTGCCTGGTAAGCTTCCGTGGCCATGAGCCTCCACACCTGGAGACCCTTCCTGCACTTGAGCCTCAGTGCCCAGGGTGACTTCATGCCCCATGCGCTTTCATGCTCACTAGTCTCCATAATAATAAATAATAATAATAATAGTAATATTTGTTAAGTGCTTCTTATGTGTCAAGCACTGTTCTAAACGCTGGGGTAGATGCAAGCTAATCAGGTTGGACCAGTCCCTGTCCCACATGGGACTCACAATCTTAATCCCCATTTTACAGATGAGGTAACTGAGGCCTACAGAAGTTAAGTGACTTGCCTGAGGTCACACAGCAGACAAGCAGCGGAGCCGGGATTAAAACCAGATCAATTGGGATCAGGAATTTCAACTGAAGTGGTGGGCAGAAGAGTCCCCTTTGTGAACTGCTCTTTGATCCTGCTCAGAATCAAGTCCCCGTCTCCGACCGCAGTCTCCAGACAGTGGGTGTTTAAGGCCAGGTGAGTGGGTTTGGGTGGGGAGACAGGGATAATAAATCCGCAGTGGTTTGTTTGGCAAACTGAAATTGGCAGGCATTAACATATCCCAGTAATCTGCTGTAATGACTGCAATTTGGAAGTCAGTTTTGCAATCCCTGAGCTGCTGAAACTTTATAGCCAGGTCAAAATCGTAAGGCACAGTTCCCCAGAACCATGGATCATAAGTGAGCAAGGTCACTAGGCCAGCTGACCAAAGTAGCCAATCTCAAATGCCATTCTCAGAGCATCTTCATGTCAAGCTAATCCCCTCCTGGCACCCCTCCCACCCTGGGCCAGGGAGACCAACCCCGTGGGGAAAATGGCCATGTGCCTCTCTGAACAGATGCCATGGCTGCCCACCAACGATGAATTCTTCGTGGCGCTGGGAAGGAACTGCTCTTGGCTGCTTTGGCCTCACCTACCCAAGCAGGGTCCAGGTGGTTCCCCACAGTTCAGGGGTGAAAGGAAGGCCAAAAGCCAGGGTCGAGTAGCTCGAGTCCGTCCATGCTGTAAATAAAAAAAATGAACAAATCCCACCATGATTTATTCCTGGACTGTGGAACCACAGGCTTTGTTTGAAGGAGTCTTTTGTGAAGCGTTTTTCCTGTTTTCCCGTTTCTGCCAGCCCAGACGATGATCATCGTATTCAACCTGGTTATTTACCCCTTTCATATCCACAGGATCAGTGCTCGCCCCATTTTCAAAGTCCTTCTGAAATGGCACCTCCTACTAGAGGCCTTCCCTCTAGATGATGAATCTATCATCTCCTCTGCCTATTAACTGCACAACTACCACTTCTACACCTCAGCCCTTTCTAAATACTTAGCTATTCAAAACCCTACATAGCACTTACACATCTAATAATAATAGTGATGACGATAATTGGGGTATTTTTAAGCACTTATATTTTATTCATTTATTCAATTGTATTTATTAAGGCTTACTGTGTGCAGAGCACCATACTAAGTGCTTGGGAGACTTAAATTAACAACAGACAGGCAAATTCCTGCCCACAACAAGCTCACAGTCTAGAGGGGGAAGACAGACATTAATGCAAATACAAATAAATTACATATATGCTGTGGGGTTGGAAGGGAGGATGAATGAAGGAGCAAGTAACAGCATTACAGAAAGGAGTGGGAGAAGAGGAGAGGACGGCTTAGTCAGGGAAGGCTTCTTGAAGGAGCTGTGCCTTCAATAAGGCTTTGAAGTCAGGAAGAGCAATTAGTTGTCGGATATGAGGAGGGAGGGCGTTCCAGGCCAGAGGTAGGATGTGAATGAAAGGTTGGCTGTGAGATAAACGAGATCGTGGTACAGTGAGAAGGTTAGCATTAGAGGTACAAAGTGTGCGGGTTGGGTCGTAGTAGGAGAGTAGCGAGGTGAGGTAGGAGGAGGCAAGGTGATTGAGTGCTTTAAAGCCAGTGGTGAGGAGTTCTTGTTTTGTTTGATGTGGAGGTGCATGGGCTATTACTGGAGTTTCTTGAGGAGTGGGAAAACATGGTCTGAATGTTTTTGGAGGAAAATGATTCGGGTAGCAGAATGGAGTATGGACTGGAATTATTATCATCATTTGGTATTTATTGAGCACTTATCATTTGCAGGGCACTGTGCTTAGTGCTTGGGAGAGTACAATACAACAGAGTTGTGGCAGAGGGCCGGGGGGTGTCACATTCCCTGCCCGCAACGAGTTTACTACGTACCAAGCACTGGGTTGGATACAAGAGTATCAGATCAGACACAGTCCCTGACCCACATCAGACTCAAAATCTAAGTAGGAGAGAGAACAGAAATTGAATCCCCACTTTACAGAAGGTCACCCAGCTGGCAAGTGGCAGAAATGGAATTAGAACCAGATCCTCTGACTCTGAGGCCCATCATCATCATCAATCGTATTTATTGAGTACTTACTATGTGCAGAGCACTGTACTAAGCGCTTGGGAAGTACAAATTGGCAACATATAGAGACAGTCCCTACCCAACAGTGGGCTCACAGTCTAAAAGGGGAAGACAGAGAACAAAACCAAACATACTAACAAAATAAAATAAAAAGAATAGATATGTACAAGTAAAATAAATAAATAAATAGAGTAATAAATATGTACAAACATATATACATATATACAGGTGCTGTGGGGAAGGGAAGGAGGTAAGAAGGGGGGGATGGAGAGGGGGACGAGGGGGAGAGGAAGGAAGGGGCTCAGTCTGGGAAGGCCTCCTGGAGGAGGTGAGCTCTCAATAGGGCCTTGAAGGGAGGAAGAGAGCTAGCTTGGCGGATGGGCAGAGGGAGGGCATTCCAGGCCCGGGGGATGATGTGGGCCAGGGGTCGATGGCGGGACAGGCGAGAACGAGGTACGGTGAGGAGATTAGTGGCGGAGGAGCAGAGGGTGCGGGGTGGGCTGTAGAAGGAGAGAAGGGAGGTGAGGTAGGAGGGGGCGAGGTGATGGACAGCCTTGAAGCCCAGGGTGAGGAGTTTCTGCCTGATGCGCAGATTGATTGGTAGTCACTGGAGATTTCTGAGGAGGGGAGTGATATGCCCAGAGCGTTTCTGGACAAAGATAATCCGGGCAGCAGCATGAAGTATGGATTGACGTGGAGAGAGACATGAGGATGGGAGATCAGAGAGAAGGCTGATGCAGTAGTCCAGATGGGATAGGATGAGAGCTTGAATGAGCAGGGTAGCGGTTTGGATGGAGAGGAAAGGGCGGATCTTGGCAATGTTGCGGAGCTGAGACCAGCTGGTTTTGGTGATGGCTTGGATGTGAGGGGTGAATGAGAGAGCGGAGTCAAGGATGACACCAAGGTTGCGGGCTTGTGAGACGGGAAGGATGGTAGTGCCGTCAACAGAGATGGGAAAGTCAGGGAGAGGGCAAGGTTTGGGAGGGAAAACAAGGAGTTCAGTCTTCGACATGTTGAGCTTTAGGTGGCGGGCAGACATCCAGATGGAGATGTCCTGAAGGCAGGAGGAGATGCGAGCCTGGAGAGAGGGGGAGAGAGCAGGGGCAGAGATGTAGATCTGGGTGTCATCAGTGTAGAGATGATAGTTGAAGCCGTGGGAGCGAATGAGGTCACCAAGGGAGTGCGTGTAGATCGAGAAGAGAAGGGGACCAAGCACTGAACCTTGGGGAACCCCCACAGTAAGAGGATGGGAGGGGGAGGAGGAGCCTGCAAAAGAGACTGAGAATGAACGACCGGAGAGGTAAGAGGAGAACCAGGAGAGGACGGAGTCTGTGAAGCCAAGGTCAGATAGCATGTTGAGGAGAAGGGGGTGGTCCACAGTGTCGAAGGCAGCTGAGAGGTCGAGTAGGATTAGGACAGAGTAGGAGCCATTGGATTTGGCAAGCAGGAGGTCATTGGTGACCTTTGAGAGGGCAGTTTCCGTGGAATGTAGGGGACGGAAGCCAGACTGGAGGGGGTCGAGGAGAGAGTTGTTGTTGAGGAATTCTAGGCAGCGCGTATAGACAACCTGTTCAATGCTCTTTCCATTAGGCCAGAAATCTTTAATCTCTATTACTTCCTCCCATCCGTAATTAATTTTGGGGTCTGTCTCCCCTGTTAGGTTGTAAGCTCCTTGAGGGAAGGAATGCGTATACTCCATTATACTCTCCCAGACACTTAGAGAAGCAGCATGGCCTAGTGGAAAGAACATGGGTCTGGAGAAAAAAAAAATGGTATTTTTATTATGTGCCAGGCACTGTACTAAGCGCTGGGGTGGGCACAAGGAAATTGGTCTGGACACAGTCCCTGTTCCACATGGGGCTCACAGTCTCAATCTCCATTTTACAGATGCGGTAACTGAGGCACAGAGATGTGAAGTGACTTGCCCAAGGTCACACAGCAGACATGTGGTAGAGCTGGAATTAGAACCCATGACCTTCTGACTCCCAGGCCCAAGCTCTATTCATTACACCATGGGTTCTAAATCTTGACTCTGATAATTCCCTGCTGGGTGACTTGGGCAAGTCACTTAACATCTCTATCCCTCAGTTCCTTTGGCTTTAAAATGGGGATTAAATACCTGTTCTCCCTCTTACTTAGACTGTGAGCCCCATGTGGGACAGGGACTATGTTTGATCTAATTAACTTGTACCTACCCCAGAACTTAGAACAGTGTTTTACACACATTAAGTGCTTAACAAATATCATAAAAAAGGGGATTCAATACCTGCTCTCCCTCCTACTTAGGCTGGTTGCCAGCCACATGGGGGACCTGATTATCTTGTATCTCTCTCAGTGCTTAGTACAGTGCTTGGCACATTGTAAACAGTTGACAAGTACTACAATTATTATTAGTAAAGTGATTTGCACATAGTAGATGCTCAATCAATACTATTTTATGGAGAATGCATTCTTCCCTGCTCTATATTCCCACCTGGCTAGGATGAGCTATTTGTGGCCTGCCTGAAGGCAGGGGGATGGACAAAATGATGAGGTAACTATTTTCCCACAGGAACCAGAAACTCACCAATCGTTCATCTCCACAAGACGAAACCAGAGGAAATCAGTATCATACCGCACCAATACCAGGATCGACCGCATTTAGCAAACTTCTACTGCGTATGAAGCAACACACGAGACTTGGGGTATGTATGAAAATATAAAAGCCTCTGTCCTAGCAGTAGTAATAAAAATAATAATTATGGTATTTGTTAAGCGCTTACTATGTGCCAAGCACTGCTCAAAGTGCTGACATATGGTATGACGGAAGAGGCCACTCAGCATAAATTGCAGCAGCGGGGAGTTCAGTTAGACATAAAATAAATGTTAGACATAAAATGAATAAAAAAGTACTCATTCTGGTTAAGGGTGATATATATATATATATATGTATACATATATATATATATATATATATATATATATATATACATATATATATATATATATCACCCTTAACCAGAATGATATATATATGAATCAATCAATGGTATTTATTGAGCTCCTACTGTGTGCAGAGCACTGTACTAAGTACAGAGTTGGCAGATTTGTGCTGTGCCCACGACGAATGTACAGACAGCGAGGCAAACATTAATATCAATACATAACTTATAATATATAATTTAAAGCTATGTACATAAGTACTGTGGGGTTGAGGGTAGGGAGAATACCAAATGCCCAAAGGTCACAGATCTAAGTGCATAAATGATGCAGAAAGGAGCAGGAGCTAGGAAATGGAGGGCTTCATCGGGGAAGGCCTCTTGGAGGAGGTGTGACCTTAGTAATGCTTTGAGGATGAGGACAGTGGTGTTCTGACATATATGGAAGGGGAGGGAGCCCCAGGCTAGGGGGAAGATGTGGGAAAGGGGTCAATGGGGAGATAGATGAGATGGAGGCCCAGTGGTTAAGCTGGTGATAGAGGAGCCAAGCATGCTGGCTGAACTATATTAGGAGATGAGGGAGGCAAGGTCAGAGGGGACGAGCAAATTGACATTTAGTCATCCTTCATATTGGAAGACAATGTCACTGATGACATCAGGTGCAAGAGTGGTGAAAAAGGCCGACGTGAAACGGTCAGCCGCAGTCAGAGCTCCTGTGGTCAGAGAATGTTTCCACCAACTCTGGTGTATTGTACTCCCCAAGTGCTTAGTTCAGTGCTCTGCACACAGTAAGCGTTCAATAAATACCATAGAGTGATCGACCAAGTACCTCTAAAGAATGTCCCTTGCTGTGATGACGTGTTCATTCTTCATATTCCCGTGGGCTGTTTTTGGCTTTGCTTTTTAATGATTCTGTCCAAGCACCTGCTCAAAAAGAGTCAAATCTTTCTTGATTGAGCAAATCTTTAATCTCGCTTGCCTCCCCAACCTGTAAATGTAGTTTTTCTCTCCCCAACTTGACTGTAGTTCCTTGAAGGCAGGGATCCTGCCTACTAATTCTGTTGTACTCTCCTAGGCACTAAACACTGTGTCCTGCACAAAGTAAATACTAATAATAGTAATAATGATACTGATGGTATTTGTTAAGCACTTACTATGTGTCAAGCACTGTTCTAAGTGCTGGGGTAGATGCAGGCTAATCAGGCTGGACACGGCCCCTGTCCCACACGGAGCTCACAGTCTTAATCCCCATTTTACAGATAAGGTACCTGAGGCCTTCCTACACAGGCGATAGAAAATGGATCAGGCAGGGAACTCTCAGCTCAGACATGACCAGTTGTCACTGAGCAATCTCAGAGTCTTTTTTTTAATGGCATTGGTTAGCGCTTATTATGTGCCAGGCACTGTACTAAGTGCTGGGGTAGATACAAGGTAATCAAGTTGGACATGAGGCTCACAGTCTCAATCCCCATTTTACAGATGAGGTAACTGAGGCACAAGTAAAGTAAGTGACTTACCCAAGATCACACAGCAGGCAAGTGGCGGAGCCGTGATTAGAACCTAGGTCCTCCTGACCCCCAGGCCCGGGCTGTAGGCCCTAGGCAATGCCTCTTCTCTAGATATGCTGCTTGATGAATTTCTCAGACTAGCCAAACTTACTAAGTAACTGCCAGAACGCTCATATCCTGAAGGTGTCATTTGCTCTTTAGTAAGATGGGGGAAATTGTAAAGAGAACCTCTCCTTGCATTTCTGCTGTTCCTCATCCGCTGCAATCATCGTGCCTGCTCTGCCACATTGTGATTTGAAACTGCGTTGCAAATCCAGAATGACAATAGTAATAATCATAACAATAATCATTGTGGTATTTGTTAAGTGTCAGGCACTGTACTGAGCTCTGAAGTGGGACCAAGTTGAATGAATGAATGTATACAAGTTGGGTTGGACACGGCCCCGTCCCACGTGTGACTCACAGTTTTAATTCCCATTTTACAGACGAGGTAACTGAGGCACAGAGAAGTTAAGTGACTCGCCCAAGGTCACACATCAGACTGGCGGTGGAGCCGGGATTAGAACTCAGGTCTTCTGAGTCCCTGGCCCGTGCTCCATCCACTAGGCCACACTGCTTGGACATGTCCAATCATCATCATCAATCGTATTTATTGAGCGCTTACTATGTGCAATCAGTAATATTCTTCAGGAGTTCATCTAGAGGAAAATCCGATTAGGATTTTGTCGGCCGTGGAGAACAGTGGAATGCCGTGACAGTTACCACCGTCAGAATACGGTGGGGATGGAGGTGTTACAAGATGTGATTGCTTCAGTGCTTGTCTGCCACAAATAATCTTTTAATTTCTGGGCCACTTTCATCAGACCAGTCTCAGTGGTGGCCAATTAGCCATGCCCAGTGCCATGGCTGCTTGATAGACAGTATCATGGAGAAATACCCACCAATCGATCAACCGGTGATATTTATTGAGCAGTTACTGTGGGCGGAACACTCTACTAAGATCTGGAGATAGAAGAGTACAATGGAGTAGGTAGACTAAATCTCTGCCCAGGAGGAATGCACAGTCTACGGGGGAGACAGACATGAAAACAAATTACAGGTAGGGGAAATAATAGATAAGTATAAAAGTGCAGTGGGATTGAGGTGTGTATCAAAGTGCTTAAGGGGTAGCCAGCCAAGTGCATAGTTGATGTAAGGGAGAGGGCAGATAGGGAAAATGAGGGATTTGTCAGGGAAGACCTCTTGTTCTCCTTCCTCTTTAGACTGTGGGCCCCACTTTGTGGGACAGGGACTAGGCCCAACAGGATTAACTTGTAACTACCTTAGCTCTTGGTACATAGTGAAGGCTTGACAAATACCATTGTCATTATTCTCATTAAAATGTTATGATTTTAGGAGCGTTTTGAAGAGTGGGAGAGTGGTGGACTGGCGGATATGGAAGAGGGGGAGTTTCAGACTCAAGGGAGGATGTAGGCAAGAGGGTGGCGGTGTGAACGTTGAGATCTCCCATTTGTTGTCTATGTTGGTGCTTGGAGGGGATGGGGATTCCTTTCTTCGTATGGTATTTGTTAAGCACTTACTATGGTGCGGGCCTCGTTCTAAGTTGCGGGGGTAAATACAAGCTAATCAGGTTGGACACAGTCCCTGTCCCTCATAGAGTCTTACTCCCCACTTTACAGATGAGTTACCTGAGGCACAGTGAAGTGAAGTGACCTGCCCAAGGTCACATAGTAGACATGTGAAGGAGCTGGGATTAGAACTCAGGTCCTACTGACTCCCAGGCCCGAGCTCTATCCGCTAGGTCGTGCTGCTTCCTTGTTCTAACCGGTCGGTTGGGATGTTACTTACATTTTTGGAGCTTCGCCCATAATAATAATAATAATAATAATAATAATGGCATTTATTAAGCGCTTACTATGTGCAAAGCACTGTTCTAAGTGCTGGGGAGGTTACAAGGTCATCAGGTTGTCCCACATGGGGCTCACAGTCTTCATCCCCATTTGACAGATGAGGTAACTGAGGCCCAGAGAAGTGAAGTGACTTGTCCAAGGTCACACAGCTGACAATTGGCAGAGCCGGGATTTGAACCCATGACCTCTGACTCCAAAGCCCGGGCTCTTTCCACTGAGCCACGCTGCTTCCCTGAAGGCCCATTCTCCAGAAGGCTAAAGTTGAGTCGTTTTAATGGTTTGGAGGTCACTACAATTCAACTGCTGCTGCTGTCGGTGCTGCTGGCATACAGCTTCACAACATCGCCAAGATCTGCCCTTTCCTCTCCATCCAAACCTCAACCTTGTTGGTTACAATCTCTCATCATATCCCGACTAGATTACTGCATCAGCATCCTTTCTGATCGCCCAACCTCCTGTCTCTTCCTGTTTCAGTCTTTACTTCACTCTGCTGCTCAGATTATCTTTCTACTGAAATGCTCTGGGCATGTCAACCCCCTCCTCAAAAATCTCTAGTGGTTGCCTATCAACCTTCACATGAAGCAGAAACTCCTCACTATTGGCTTTAAAGCTCTCCATCACCTTGCCCCCTCCTACCTCACCTCCCTTCTCGCCTTCTACAGCCCAGCCCACACACTCCGGTCCTCTGCCACCTCCTCAATGTACCTCGTTCTCGCCTGTCCCGCCATCGACCCCCGGCCCACGTCATCCCCCTGGCCTGAAACGCCCTCCCTCCTCACATCCGCCAGACTAGCTCTCTTCCCCCCTTCAAAGCCCTACTGAGAGCTCACCTCCTCCAGGAGGCCTTCCCAGACTGAGTCCCCCTTTTTCCTCTGCTCCTCCCCTCCCCATCGCCCTCCCTCCCTCTGCTCTACCCCCTTCCCCACCCTGCAGCACTTGTGTATATTTGTACATATTTATTATTCTATTTATTTTATTAATGATGGGTACATAGCTATCATTCTACGTATCTATTTTGATGCTATCGATGCCTGTCTACTTGTTTTGTTTTGTTGTCTGTCTCCTTCTTCTAGACTGTGAGCCCGTTGTTGGATAGGGATTGTCTCTATCTGTTGCCGAATTGTTCTTTCCAAGCCCTTAGTGCAGTGCTCTACACACAGTAAGCACTCAATAAACACGATTGAATGAATGAATGGATGAATTTGTTGCTTGCTAATCCAGCACTTTTTATTATTATTATTGCTACTACAGAGGTCGTGTTATTCATGCTAGCTACAGAGAAGTACTGGGGACATGCTTAGTACACTGCTCTGCATATAAGTGCTCTATAAATATCATGTTTTGATTGGCTTAGATAATTCCTCCAAAGCAATGGTTTGTTGGTGGCTGGCTGAAGTGATTCTCAAAGAGGCAGCCTGCCACCCCAAACCAAAGGAATCCGGCTACTGGGTCGGCAGTTGACTGGTACAGTCCTCTAGACCGTAGGCTTGCTGTGGGCAGGGAATATCTGTATGCTCACAAGTCCTTAGTACAGTGCCCTGCACGCAGTAAGTGCTCAATAAATATGACTGACTGACTGGCTGGTGGGTGGAGATGGGGAGTCTTCCCGTAAAAATCCATTTGTACAAAAAGAAGTGTACACATTGCTCGATATGGGCAGGGAACGTGTATGCTAACATTTTTTAATGGTATTTTTGGTAGTATTTACTACGTGCCAGGCACTGTAAGCGCTGGAGCAGATATAAGGTCATCAGGTAGGACACAGTCTATTGTCCCACATGAGGTCCAGTCTTAATCCCCATTTTATAGTTAAGGTAACTCAGGACCAGAGAAGTGAAGTGATTTGCCCAAGGTCACACAGCGGACAGGTGGTGGATTTGAGATTAAAACCCCAGTCCTTCTGACTCCCAATCCCAGGCAGTCTGTTGCAGTGTACTCTCCCAAATGCTTAGCACAGTGCTCTGCACATAGTAAGCACTCAATCAATACTATTGAGTGATTGGCTGCAGAGGTCCCAAGTACATCCACGCATATTAGTATCTGTCTGCCCCTCTAGACTGTAAGCTCATTGTGGGCAGGAAATGTGTCTTTTAATTGTTATATAGTACTCTCCCAGGCATTTAGTACAGCGCTTTGCCCACAGTTAGTACTCCTCCCCTAACTTCCCCTCCCTTCACAGCATGGTGTAGTGGATAGAGCACGGGCTTGGGAGTCAGACGGTCATGGGTTCTAATCCCTGCTCTACCACTTGTTGGCTGTGTGGCTTTGGGCAAACCATTTCACTCCTCTGCGCCTCAGTTACCTCATCTGTAAAACGGGAATAAGGACTGTGTGCCCTTTGCGGGACAGGAACTGCATCCAACCCAATTTGCTTGTAACCACTCCAGTGCTTAGTCCAGTGCCTGGCACATAGTAAGCGCTGAATAAATACCGTTATTATTAGCCGTATGGCTTAGTGGAAAGAGCACGGGCTAAGGATTCAGAGGTTCTAATCCCGACTCCGCAAATTGTCAGCTGTGTGACCTTCGGCAAGTCGCTTCACTTCTCTAGACCTCAGTTAGCTCACCTGTAAAATGGGGATTAAGACTGTGAGCTCCAAATGGGACAGCTTGATAGCCTTGTATGTACCCCAGGGCTTAGAACAGTGCCTGGCACATAGTAAGAGCTTAAGAAATACTGTCATTATTATGAGCCCCCCTTTTCCTCTGCTCCTCCTCCCCTCCCCACAGCACTTATTATTTATTATTATTATTTATTATTCTATTTTATTAATGATGTGTATAATATCTATAATTCCATTTATCTATTTTGATGGTATTGACGCCTGTCTACTTGGTTTGTTGTCTGTCTCCCCCTTCTAGAGCGTGAGCCGGTTGTTGGGTAGGAATTGTCTACATCTGTTGCTGAGTTGTACTTCCCAAGTGCTTAGTCCAGTGCTCTGCACATAGTAAGCACTCAATAAATACGACTGAATGAACAATTATTAATACAGTGCTCTGCCCACAGTAAGTGCTCAATAAATATGATTGATTGAATGAATGAATGATTATTAGTAGTACAGAGCTCTGCCCACAGTAAGTGCTCAATAAATATGATTGATTGAATGAATGAACAAATGATTATTAGTAGTACAGAGCTCTGCCCACAGTAAGTGCTCAATAAACATGATTGATTGAATGAATGAATGAATAATTATTAGTAGTACAGAGCTCTGCCCACAGTAAGAGCTCAATAAATATGATTGATTGAATGAATGAATGAATAATTATTAGTAGTACAAAGCTCTGCCCACAGTAAGCGCTCAGTAAATACAGTTCCCCCCCTTTTAAGCTGTGACCCCGTTGTTGGGTAGGGAGGGTCTCTATATGTTGCCAACTTGTACTTCCCAAGTGCTTAGTACAGTGCTTTGCACACAGTAAGTGCTCAATAAATATGATTGAATGAATGAATACGATTAAATGAATGAATGATTGAATGAATAATTATTATTAGTACAGTGCTCTGCCCACAGTAAGCGCTCAATAAATACGATTGAATGAATGAATGATTATTAGTACTACAGAGCTCTGCCCACAGTAGTGCTCAGTAAATATGAATGAATAATAATAATGGCATTTATTAAGCGCGAAGCACTGTTCTAAGCACTGGGGAGGTTACAAGGTGATCAGGTTGTCCCACAGGGGGCTCACAGTCTTCACCCGCATTTTACAGATGAGGTGACTGAGGCCCAGAGAAGTGAAGTGACGTGCCCAAAGTCACACGGCTGACAATTGGCGGAGCCGGGATTTGAACCCATGCCCTCTGACTCTAAAGCCCGGGCTCTTTCCACTAAGCCACGCTGCTTCTCAGTGAATGAATGAATTCTCAATGATTCTTATTCATTCTCAACGAATGAATGAATGACTAAATGAATGAATGAATGACATATGCAAAGAGAAGCAGCGTGGCTCAGTGGAAAGAGCCCGGGCTTTGGAGTCAGAGGTCATGGGTTCCAATCCTGGCTCCACCACTCGTCAGCTGTGTGACTTTGGGCAAGTCACTGAACTTCTCTGGGCCTCAGTTACCTCATCTGTAAAATGGGATTTAAGACTGTGAGCCCCACATGGGGCAACCTGATCACCTTGTAAATTCCCCAGAGCTTAGAACAGTGCTCTGCACATAGTAAGCACTTAATAAATGCCATTATTATTATTTCAAGGCCATACTGAGAGCTCATCTCTTCCAGGAGGCCTTCCCAGACTGAGCCCCTTCCTTCCTCTCCCCCTCGTCCCCCTCTCCATCCCCCATCTTACCTCCTTCCCTTCCTCACAGCACCTGTATATATGTATATATGTTTGTATATATTTATTAGTCTATTTATTTATTTATTTTACTTGTACCTATCTATTCTATTTATTTTATTTTGTTAGTATGTTCGATTTTGTTCCCTGTCTCCCCCCTCTAGCCTATGAGCCCGCTGTTGGATAGGGACTGTCTCTATATGTTGCCCACTTGTACTTCCCAAGCACTTAGCACAGTGCTCTGCATACAGTACGCGCTCAATAAATACGATTGATTGATTTAATTTTGTTAGTATGTTTGGTTTTGTTGTCTGTCTCCCCCTTCTAGACTGTGAGCCCGCTGATGGGTAGGGGCCGTCTCTATATGTTGCCCCCTTGTACTTCCCAAGCGCTTAGTCCAGTGCTCTGCGCACAGTAAGCGCCCAATAAATACGATTGATTGATTGATTTAATTTTGTTAGTATGTTTGGTTTTGTTGTCTGTCTCCCCCTTCTAGACTGTGAGCCCACTGTTGGGTAGGGGCTCTCTCTATATGTTGCCAACTTGTAGTTCCCAAGCGCTTAGTACAGTGCTCCGCACACAGTAAGCGCTCAATAAATATGATTGATTGATTTAATTTTGTTAGTATGTTTGGTTTTGTTGTCTGTCTCCCCCTTCTAGACTGTGAGCCCACTGTTGGGTAGGGACCGCCTCTATATGTTGCCAACTTGTACTTCCCAAGCGCTTAGCACGGTGCTCCGCACACAGTAAGCGCTCGATAAATACGATTGATTGATTGATTGATTTGATTTTGTTAGTATGTTTGGTTTTGTTGTCTGTCTCCCCCTTCTAGACTGTGAGCCCACTGTTGGGGAGGGACTGTCTCTATATGTTGCCCACTTGTACTTCCCAAGCGCTTAACACAGTGCTCTGCACACAGTAAGCGCTCAATAAATACGATTGATTTAATTTTGTTAGTATGTTTGGTTTTGTTGTCTGTCTCCCCCTTCTAGACTGTGAGCCCACTGTTGGGTAGGGGCTCTCTCTATATGTTGCCCACTTGTAGTTCCCAAGCGCTTAGCACAGTGCTCTGCACACAGTAAGCGCTCAATAAATACGATTGATTGATTGAATTTTGTTAGTCTGTTTGGTTTTGTTGTCTGTCTCCCCCTTCTAGACTGTGAGCCCACTGTTGGGTAGGGGCCGTCTCTATATGTTGCCCCCTTGTACTTCCCAAGCGCTTAGCACAGTGCTCTGCACACAGTAAGCGCCCAATAAATACGACTGATTGATTGATTGAATTTTGTTAGTATGTTTGGTTTTGTTGTCTGTCTCCCCTTTCTAGACTGTAAGCCCACTGTTGGGTAGGGGCTCTCTCTATATGTTGCCAACTTGTAGTTCCCAAGCGCTTAGCACAGTGCTCTGCACACAGTAAGCGCTCAATAAATACGATTGATTGATTTAATTTTGTTAGTATGTTTGGTTTTGTTGTCTGTCTCCCCTTTCTCGACTGTAAGCCCACTGTTGGGTAGGGGCTCTCTCTATATGTTGCCAACTTGTAGTTCCCAAGCGCTTAGCACAGTGCTCTGCACACAGTAAGCGCCCAATAAATACGACTGATTGATTGATTGAATTTTGTTAGTATGTTTGGTTTTGTTGTCTGTCTCCCCTTTCTAGACTGTAAGCCCACTGTTGGGTAGGGGCTCTCTCTATATGTTGCCCACTTGTAGTTCCCAAGCGCTTAGCACAGTGCTGTGCACACAGTAAGCGCTCAATAAATACGACTGATTGATTGACTGATATGCGCACGCGCACAGGAGAGCGGAGGGACGCATGCGCCCTAGCGCCGCCCTCCGGCCCCCTAAGCCCCGCCTCCCGGCCCCGTCCATTGGCGGGCTGTCAGGGCGCTCCTGATTGGTGGGCCGGTCCGGGCGGCGCCGCCAATTGGCCGTCCGGCCCGTCCGTCCGGGCGGCCCCCGCGGCGGGCTGGAAATGGCGGGCGTCGCCTCAGGCGGCGAGCGGGCGTCCCCGCCGCTGAAGATGGCGGCGGCCCAGCTGGGGCGGCGGCGGCGGCGGCGGGGCGTCGTCGTCCCGGGGGTGTCCGGGGGCCGGGCCCCGCCGGACCCGAGCGTGGTGTGGATGCAGGGCACCGTGGTGGCGGTGGACGCGGGGGCGCGACGGGCCCTGCTGCGCGACGACACGGGCACCTTCACCGTGAGGGGCCTGGACCACGTGCCTCACGGAAAGACCCAACTGGCCGCAGGTACCAGCCCCCCCCCCCCCCCCCAGGAAGTGCTTATGTTTGTACATATTTTTTACTCTATTCATTTTATTTGTACCTATCTGTTCTATTTATTTTATTTTGTTAGTATGTTTGGTTTGGTTCTCTGTCTCCCCCTTTGAGCTCACTGTCTCATATTTTTACTCTATTTATTTATTTTATTTGTACCTATCTGTTCTATTTATTTTATTTTGTTAGTATGTTTGGTTTGGTTCTCTGTCTCCCCCTTTGAGCTCACTGTCTCATATTTTTTACTCTATTTATTTTATTTGTACCTATCTGTTCTATTTATTTTATTTTGTTAGTATGTTTGGTTTGGTTCTCTGTCTCCCCCTTTGAGCTCACTGTCTCATATTTTTACTCTATTTATTTATTTTATTTGTACCTATCTGTTCTATTTATTTTATTTTGTTAGTATGTTTGGTTTGGTTCTCTGTCTCCCCCTTTGAGGTCACTGTCTCATATTTTTTACTCTATTTATTTATTTTATTTGTACCTATCTGTTCTATTTATTTTATTTTGTTAGTATGTTTGGTTTGGTTCTCTGTCTCCCCCTTTGAGCCCATTGTCTCATATTTTTTACTCTATTTATTTATTTTATTTGTACCTATCTGTTCTATTTATTTTATTTTGTTAGTGTGTTTGGTTTTGTTCTCTGTCTCCCCCCTTTTAGACTGCGAGCCCACCGTCGGGTAGGGACTGTCTCTATTTGTTGCCACTTTGTACTTCCCAAGCGCTTAGTACAGTGCTCTGCACACAGTAAGCGCTCAATAAATACGATTGATGATGATGATGTCCCCTCAGAAAGCCTGCTCAACGGCCCCCCTCACCAGAAGTGCCCCGTGTCCCCTCAGCCTCTTCATCCAGCCCTAACCCTGGGCACAGCACTCTACTACTACTGACGCTATTTGTTAATAATAATAATAGCCTTTTTTAAGCGCTTACTATGTGCAAAGCACCGTTCTAAGCACTGGGGTGGATACACGGTAATCACGTTGTCCCACGTGGGGCTCGCATTCATTCATTCAATAGTATTTATTGAGCGCTTACTGTGTGCAGAGCACTGAACTAAGCGCTTGGGAAGTACAAGCAGTCTTCACCCCCATTTTACAGATGAGGTCACTGAGGCCCAGAGAAGTGAATAAATAAATGATGGTATTTAAGTGCTTACTATGTACAAAGCACTGTTCTAAGCACTGGGGAGGTTACAAGGCGATCAGGTTGTCCCACGGGGGGCTCACAGTCTTCATCCCCATTTTACAGATGAGGTCACTGAGGCCCAGAGAAGTGAGTAAATACATGATGGCATTTGTTAAGTGCTTACTATGTGCAAAGCACTGTTCTAAGCACTTAGGGGGGGGGATACAAGGTGATCACGTTGTCATACGTCGGGCTCACAGTCTTCATCCCCATTTTACAGCTGAGGGAACTGAGGCCCAGAGAAGTGAATAAATAGATGATGGCACTTAAGTGCTTACTATGTGCAAAGCACTGTTCTAAGCACTGGGGAGGTTACAAGGTGATCAGGTTGTCCCACGGGGGGCTCACAGTCTTCACCCCCATTTTCCAGATGAGGGAACTGAGGCCCAGTGAAGTGACTGGCCCGAAGTCACCCAGCTGGCAAGTGGCGGAGCCGGGATTCGAACCCTACTACGTGCCAGACACTGTTCTAAGCGCTGGGGTGGGTGCAAAGTTTGCCCCATGTGGGGCTCACAGCCTTAATCCCCATTTTACAGGTGAGGTGAAGTGGCTTGCCCAAAGTCACACTGCTGACAAGTGGTGGAGTCGGGATTAGAACCCATGACCTCTTACTCCCAAACCCAGGCTCTTGCCACTAAGCCAAGCTGCTTCTCTACTACTACTACTAATGATGGTATTTGTTAAGCGCTTACTATGTGCCAAACACTGTTCCAAGCGCTGGGGTGGATACAAAGTTTGCCCCATGTGGGGCTCATAGCCTTAACCCCCATTTTACAGGTGAGGTGAAGTGACTTGCCCAAAGTCACACTGCTGACAAGTGGTGGAGCCGGGATTAGAACCCATGACCTCTGACTCCCAAGCCCGGGCTCTTGCCACTAAGCCAAGCTGCTTCTCTACTGCTACTACTACTACTACTAGTACTACTAATGATGGTATTTGTTAAGCGCTTACTATGTGCCAAGCACTGGTGTAGATGCAAAGTTATCAGGTTGCCCCATGTGGGGCTCACAGCCCTAATCCCCATTTTACAGATGAGGTGAAGTGAAGTGACTTGCCCAAAGTCACACTGCTGACAAGTCGTGGAGCCAGGATTAGAACCCATGACCTCTGACTCCCAAGCACGGGCTCTTGCCACTAAGCCAAGCTGCTTCTCTACTGCTACTACTAATGATGGTATTTGTTAAACGCTTACTATGTGCCAAACACTGTTCTAAGCGCTGGGGTGGATACAAAGTTTGCCCCATGTGGGGCTCACAGCCTTAATCCCCATTTTACAGATGAGGTAACTGAGGCACAGTGAAGTTAAGTGACTTGCCCAAAGTCACACTGCTGACAAGTGGTGGAGTCGGGATTAGAACCCATGACCCCTGACTCCCAAGCCCGGGCTCTTGCCACCATGCCAAGCTGCTTCTCAACTACTACTACTAATAGTAATGTTGGCATTTGTTAAGCGCTTACTATGTGCCCTAGAGTCACACAGTTGACAAGTGGCAGAGCCGGGATTAGAACCTATGACCTCTGACTCCCAAGCCCATCCTCTTGCTACTAAACCAAGCTGCTTCTCTACTACTAATAATAATAATGATGGTGTTTGTTAAGCGCTTACTGTGTGCCAAGCACTGTTCTAAGTGCTGGGGTAGATCCAAGGTCATCAGGTTGTCCCAAGTCTCGCAGTCTTCATCCCCATTTTACAGATGAGGGAACTGAGGCACAGAGAAGTGAAGTGATTGGCCCAAGGTCACACAGCTAACAAGTGGCAGAGTTGGGATTAGAACCCACAACCTCTGACTCCCAAACCTGGGCTCTTTCCACTAAGCCACGCAGTTTCACACTTGGAAAAGTACACCACAACAACAAACGGCCTCATTCCTTGCCCACAACGAGCTCACAGTCGAGAGCGGGGAGACTGACATCAGTACAGATAAATAATTGGGCAAGTCACTTCACTTCTCTGGGCCTCAGTTCCCTCATCTGTAAAATGGGGATGAAGATTGTGAGCCCCACCTGGGACAACCTGATGACCTTGGATCTACCCCAGTGCTTAGAACAGTGCTTGGCACATAGTGCTTAACAAATAGCATTATTGCTGTTATTGTCATTAACAAAATGACAGATATGTACAAAAGTGCTGTGGGGCTGCGGGTGGGCAGAAGAGCAAAGGGAGCAAGTCAGGGTGACACAGAAGGGAGTGGGAGATGAAGAAAAGTGGATCTTAATAATCATAATGATGATGGTGTTTGATAAGCACTTAATATATGTCAGGCACTGTAATAATAATAATAATAATGGTATTTGTTAAGTACTTACTATGTGCCAAGCACTGTTCTAAGCCATGGAGTAGATACAAGGTCCCACGTGGGCTCAGTCTTAATCCCCATTTTCCAGATGGGGTAACTGAGGCACAGAAAAATTAAGTGACTTGCCCCAAGTCACACAGCAGACAAGTGGCGAAGCTGGGATCAGAACCCGCGGCCCGTGCTTTTTTCCTCTAAACCACGCTGCTTCTCAGCGCTCTACTAAGCACCGGGCTGGATACAAGCAAATCGGGTTGGACACAGTCCCTGTCCCACATGGGGCTCACAGTCTCAATCCCCATTTTGCAGATGAGGTAACTGAGGCCCAGAGAAGTGAAGTGACTTGCCCAAGTTCATGCAGCAGACAGGTGGCAGACCCGGGATTAGAACCAGAAGCTGGGCACTGGGGACCGGCTGGGGCCGAATTGGAAATTGTCCAGCCTTAACTGGGAGCGTGGAGGGGGATTGTCCTTTGGGCCTATAGTCCAGGTATCCTTCGCCAGAGTTGCCCCTGGGCACTTCCAGGCCTGAATCAGGAAGGCTGGGCTAGTTCTAGAATTCCTCTAGACTATAAGCTCACTGTGCGCAGGGAACATGTCTACTCTGTTGTACTGTACTCTCCCAAGTGCTTAGGACAGTGCTTTGCACACAGAAGCTGCGAGGCTTAGTGGATAGAGCTCGGGCCTTGGGAGTCAGAAAGCCCTAGGTTCTAATCATGGCTCTGCCACGTTTCTGCTGTATGATCTTGAGTGGGTCACTTAACTTCTCTGGGCCTCAGTTATGTCATCTGTAAAATGGGGATTGTAAGACTGTGAGCCCTGTGTGGGACAGGGGATGTGCCCAACCCGATTAAGTTGTAGCTACCCCAGTGCTTAGAACAGTTCTTGGCACATAATAATCACTTATCAATACCATTATAATTATTACTAGGAAGCCCTCAATAAAAAGAATTGGTTACTGAAGGCACATCTCCAAGAGGCCTTCCCTGACTAGGCCCTCATTCTTTCACAAGGCCCTGATTTCCTCTTCTCCCATTCGTTCGTTCATTCAATTGTATTTATTGAGCGCTTACTGTGTGCAGAGCACTGTACTAAGCGCTTGAGAAGTACAAGTTGGCAACATATAGAGACGGTCCCTACCCAGCAGCGGCTCACAGTCTAGAAGGGGGAGACAGACAACAAAACAAAACATATTAACAAAATAAAATAAATAGAATAACTATGTACAAATAAAATAGAGTAATAAGTACGTACAAACATATATATATACAGGTGCTGTGGGGAGGGGATAGAGGTAAGGCGGGGGGATGGGGAGCGGGAGGAGGGAGAGGAAGGAGGGGACTTAGTCTGGGAAGGCCTCCTGGAGGAGGTGAGCTCTCAGTAGGGCTTTGAAGGGAGGAAGAGAGCTAGCTTGGTGGATGTGCGGAGGGAGGGCATTCATTCAATCGTATTTATTGAGCGCTTACTGTTGCAGAGCACTGTACTAAGCACTTGGGAAGCACAAGTTGGCAACATCTAGAGATGGTCCCTACCCAACAACGGGCTCACAGTCTAGAAGGGGGAGACAGACAACAAAACAAAACATGTGGTCAGGTGTCAAGTCATCAGAATAAATAGAAGTAAAGCTAGATGCACATCATTAACAAAATAAATAGAATAGTAAATATGTACAAGTAAAATAAATAGAGTAATAAATCCGTACAAATATATATACAGGTGCTGTGGGGAGGGGAAGGAGGTAGGGCCGGGGGGATGAGGAGGGGGAGGGGAAAAAGGGGGCTCAGTCTGGGAAGGCCTCCTGGAGGAGGTGAGCTCTCAGTAGGGCTTTGAAGGGAGGAAGAGAGCTAGCTTGGTGGATGTGCGGAGGGACGGCATTCCAGGCCAGGGGGAGGATGTGGGCCGGGATCACTCCCTTATGCGTAGCACTCACCTTGGATTTGCTCCCTTTATTCACCCCTCCTTCAGCCCCACAATAAATACATTCATAATGTATTTACATTAACGTCTCTAGACTGTAAGCTTGTTGTGGGCAGGGAGCAACTCTACTGGTGTTATTATTGTATTGTACTCTCCAAGTGCTTAATACAGTGCTCTGCACACAGTGAGCACACTATAAATACGATTGATTCTTCCTATTCAGGCATCTTGAAGCAATCCTCTCGCTCTTTGCACCTTTTTTGTCCCAAATTTTGGAAGTAACCAGCCTTGTCTCCTTTCTTTGATGAGTTCCATTGGGTCTCTAGGGCTTAGTGACTTTTATCTTTTTGGTAAGGCCATCCCCACTGCATAGTTCTCCCTGAAGAATTTATGATTGGTTCCTTTGGTCAAAGCACTGAGGAGAGGAGTGAGAAATTGAGGCTGAAAGTTGGAGGGAGTAGGGTAAACCTGGCTCATCTTTGAGGAATTTTCAGTTTTTTCTTCTTTTTTTTTTTAACCCAATCGAGTGTGATTTAAACAGACCAAGTTTTGCTTTCAAGGACAGGCACTTCCTCGGGGGGGATCAGAGATGTCATTAGATCATTAAAATAGCAGATTGAGGAGTCAAAGAAACCAGGGAGGCTAAACTACGGTCACCTTGTGGAAAAATTATGGGCATAGGAGTCAGAGGACCAAGGTTCCAATCCCAGCTCTGCCACTTGTCTGCTCTGTGACCTTAGGCAAGTCACTTCTCTGGGCCTCAGTTTCCTCATCTGGAAAATGGGAATTTTAATACCTGTGTTCCCCCATCCTCAGACTATGATTATCACTGTGGAACAGGGACTGTGTCCAACATGTTGATCTGGTTTCTACCACAGTGCTTGTGGCGTTATCATTTTTTATGATGTACAATTATTACGGCCCTCACATATTTTAGTCTGCCAAGTGGTGGTGTGTGATTAAGTGGATATTGGCATGGTGTCATTTTAGTGCCTTTTGATCCAGTGATTTGCCTCCTAGGTTTTTTGGTAACTCCAGGGAGAAATCAAATTTACCCCATGTGCAGATCAGTTAGAATGTGCTGAGGGTCTTCATCGACCATTCTGTTCTTGGCTTATAATGGGTTTTGGGACTTTTTGCTTTAATGGTATTTGTAGTACTCAGATATTTGCTGGGATACATACAAGCTAATCAGGTTGGACACAATCCACATCCCACACATCCCACAGAGAAGCAGCGTGGCTCAGTGGAAAGAGCCCGGGCTTTGGAGTCAGAGGTCAGGGGTTCAAATCCTGGCTCCGCCAATTGTCAGCTGTGTGATTTTGGGCAAGTCACTTAACTTCTCTGTGCCTCAGTTCCCTCATCTGTAAAATGGAGGTTAAGACTGTGAGCCCCACATGGGACAACCTGATCACCTTGTATCCCCCAGCGCTTAGAACAGTGCTTTGCACATAGTAAGCGCTTAACAAATACCATCATTATTATTATTATTACGGGGGATCACAGTCTTAATCTCCATTTTGCAGATGAGGTAACTGAGGCACAGAGAAGTGATATGACTTGCCCATGGTCACACAGCAGACGTGGCAGAACTGGGATTAGAACCCAGGCCCTTCCAACTACCAGGCCTGTGCTCCATTGACTAGGCCACACTGCTTCTCGGCATACTTCAGACAAAGCCATGAATTATCTTCTCTCCTATCATTCCTATAGGTGTTATGTGCTTTGTGTCTCTGATTCATACATAGTTTGTGCATAGGGACTTGGTTATGATATGATTTTATTATTTTTAGCAAACACATATGTGCCAGGTATTCTTGTTGATGACAAAAACTGATTATGTCATTTATCTGCAGTCTACTCAATTATGAATGGACTTTTGTCCATTCCACCTAGCCTGGCAAACTCAATCTTTAGTACTGTTTCAAGTTATGGGCAGGGAATGTGTCTGCTAGCTCTGTTGTACTCTCCCAAGTGCTTAGTACTATGCTGTGCACGTAGTCAGTGCTCAGTAAATGCCACTGATTGACTACTGAGTGGCAGGTACTTCACCTCTGGTCTTGGCAAGCCTGGCACAGCAGAGCCACACATTTTGAAGAATGGGATCCTTCTTATTTGCTTGTACATTTTCTTTTTCCAGTTGAGTAAAACGGCGTGTTTCTCTCTTTCAGGGATGTACATAATGGTAATGGGAGTGGTTGAATCCTGTTGTCCTGAGCCCTGTCTTCAGGCAGTGAAGATGACAGATCTGTCTGGTAATCCTCTGCACAAGAGCATGTGGGGACTGGAAGTTGAAGATTTACACAACAGTATTCCCTAGATGAATTTTAATTTGCGCTTGCGGGAATTGGCTTTCAGCACTTCTTGGGCCTCACGGGACTGTTTGTGCCTGTTAAGTTCTCAAGAGCCCGCGTTCATTGGCTTAAGCGATCGAATGATTGCTTTCTAAATGGCCTCCACAATGAGGATAAGGATTTAGGACTTTTAAAATGCTGAAGATATTTCATTTTATTCAGCTTCAACACAAGCCTTCATTCCTTTTTGCCAGTGTACTGTTGGCTGATGAAAACCAGATGTTGTTTTCTGTTTGTGTTTTTTTTCTCTTTTGTAAGAAAGCACACACAACCCCGTATTGCATTTTCCAAATACGGCAAGTGATCTTTTTTTGTTTGTTTGTTTTTCTGTGACCCCATTATAGGATGCAGTATTTGAATCTGTCATTGGCCATGGTGATTAGTATGGTTTTGGGCATGAAAACAGACTTTATGTGAGAAAGAAATGACATCACAGCCCCATTTGTTCTCCAGTGATGACTTCCATATCCAGTCTGCAAGGCAAATGATACTTTTTGTAAAGGCAGCCGCTAAACAGCTAAGTGAAAAAGACAGCTCCGTTATATTTCAGTCTCATCATGGTCCAGGACCACTTTACCCTGGGATAGAGGATAGGCTGCATCCACTTACACCCTCAGAGAAACTGTTCAAATTGATCCGTGGGTGTCTGTTTTTTGTGGCTTGTTTTTCTTCAGCCTGCAAACTCAGCATTTGCACAACTTTCTGCAAGTTCTTGAGGCTCTGGCATTCTTAAGAGCCTAATGTGTTTTATTAGCTGTGGAAAGTATACATCGGGAGTGGTTGGAAGAGACAGTGTCTTAATTGTGATTTCAGATTTGTTTGGAATTTTCCAATCTTTGAATAAATTCTTCCTGATATTCACCAGTTGCCTCTGTTGATATTTAGTGCGTTCAACCCAGCACAACTGAACGGGCTCCCCATCAGTATCTATTGTCTTGGGCTGTGAGGTACAGACACACCACCTTCTCATCTAGGGGCAGCATGGCCTAGTGGATAGAGCACAGGCCCGGGAGTCAGAGGGATCTGGGCTCTAAACCTGGCTCTGCCACGTGTCTGCTGTGTGACCTTGGGTAAGTCATTTCACTTCTTTGGGCCTCTGTTACCTCATCTAGAAAATAGGGATTAAGACTGTGAGCCCTATGTGGGACAGGGATCGTATCCAACCTGATTAGCTGGTATCTACCCCAGCACTTAGAACAGTGCTTATCCCGTAGTAAGCACTTAACAAATACCATTATTATTATTATTGCTGTTGTCATTGTTGTTATTGTTATTATCCGGAGCCCCCCCGGGGCAGAAAGGGAGGCAGTATGAAAATTGGGAGAAGAAAGGCCTCAAATTGCTAATAGGTCAGCCTCCGTTTTGTGGGGTTTTTTCAGCCCTGATTAGAAATTCTCAGATCTTGTCAATCAGTGGTATTTAATGAGTGCTTATTGGATGCAGAGCACTGCACTAAGCATTTGTCAGGCACCAGGGGATAAGAAACTGGGAATGCAGGCTCAGGAAGCTGTGGGGACCATCATCCCCTGAAGTGGACACTTAGGGTAATCAAAAGCCTCTTTGATCTGAAAGAGCTTGTTTGGCAAAGCTCTGAGGACATTAGAGATTCATCTGTTCTTATTAAATGGATTTAATTGACCTGACAATGTTACACGGCAAGTGATGGAATTCAGGAAAAAAGTATGCTTAAAAATGTGTCTAAGATCTTTCTGGGCCACTAAACCTGAATGCTGACCTTTCCTCCAAAGCCTTTGTATGTTATTTGACCTGCTGTAGTAGATTTGATTATTTGGGGACAGGGGCCCTTTTAAAGTGGATTTTTCTTTCCCCACTTGGCATCTACCCTCTAGAGCCTGCCTTGGGATTTTTTATTAGCCCATTTGTTGTGGGCAGGGAATGTGTCTACCGACTCTATTGTCTTGTACTCTTCCAACTGCTTAGTAGATTGCTCTGCCCACAAGTGTTCAATAAATACCGTTGATTGGATGACAGGACAACCGATGGGATTGTCAGGACAAGAAAAGCGGAGAATCAGTCAGAGAATGTCTCCTGAAAGAGGCATTTTAGTGGATAATAATTATAAGATCATCATTAATTAATAATAATAATAATAATGGCATTTATTAAGCGCTTAATCTGTGCAAAGCACTGTTCTAAGCGCTCGGGAGGTTACAAGGTGATCAGGTTGTCCCATGGGGGGCTCATAGTCTTAATCCCCATTTTATGGATGAGGCAACTGAGGCCCAGACTTTGCACAAAGTCACACAGCTGACAAGTGGCGGAGCCAGGATTTGAACTCATGACCTCTGACTCCAAAGCCCACGCTCTTTCCACTAAGCCACACTGCTTCTCATAGCCACGCTCCTACCATGTGCAGAGCACTGTACTAAATGCTTGGGAGAGTACAATATGATAGACACATTCCCTGCCCACGACGAGCTTACAGTCTAGACTAGGGGAGACAGGCATCAATACCAATGAATAAGTTACAGGAATGTACGTGAGTGTTGTGGGGCTGGAAGAGGGGAAGAGCAAGGGGAGCCAGTCAGGGTGACGCAAAAGGGAATGGGAGATGAGGAAAGAGGGGGCTTAGTTTGGGAAGGCCTCTTGGAGGAGATGTACCTTCAATAAGGCTTCGAAGTGGGGAAAGAGTAATTGTCAGAGAAGCAGCATGGCTCAGTGGAAGGAGCACAGGCTTGGGAGTCAGAGGTCATGGGTTCTAATTCCGGCTCTGCCACATGTCTGCTGTGTGACCTTGGGCAAGTCACTTAATTTCTCTGAACCTCAGTTACCTCATCTGTAAAATGGGGATGAAGACTGTGAGCCCCACGTGGGGCAAGCTCATCACCTTGTATCCCCCGCAGCGCTTAGAACAGTGCTTCGCACATAGTAAGCGCTTAACAAATGCCATCATTATTATTATTATTTAAGGAGGGTGGGTGTTGCAGGCAAAAGGCAGAATGTGGGCTATGTGTCGGTGGTGAGACAGGTGAGATCGAGGCACAGTGAGAAGGTTAGCACTAGAGGAGTGAAGTGTATGGGCTGGGTTGTAGAAAGAGAGAGGCAAGATGGGATAGAAGGGGTCAAGGTGATTGAAAGCTTGAGGCATGAGGTGAGTTTCTATCTGATGTAGAGGTGGGGTGGACATCCACTGGAGTCTTTTGAGGAGCGGGGTGATGTTCTGAATATTTTTGTAGAAAAATGATCTGGGCAGCAGGGTGAGGTATGGACTGGAGTGGGGAGAGACAGGAGGCAGGGAGGTCAGCAAGAAGGCTGATACAGTAATCAAAGAGGGATAGGTTAAGTGCCTGGATTAATGTTGGAACAGTTTGGTTGGAGAGGAAAGGGCAGATTTTAGCAACGTTGTGAAGATTAAACAGAATTCGGTGACAGTGAATATGTGTATTGAATGAGAAAGATGAGTCGAGGACAACACCAAGTTTATGGGCTTGTGAGACAGGAAGAATGGTGGTGCCGTCTACAGTGATGGGAAAAGTCGGGGAGGACAAGGTTTTTGGGTGGGAAGATAAGGAGCTCTGTTGTGGACATGCTATGTATGAGGCAACAGAAGAACATCCAAGGAGAGATGTCTTGAAGGCAGGAGGAGATGCGAGATTGGAGAGAGGGAGAGAGATCAGGGCTGGAGCTATAGATTTGGGTATCATCTGCCTAGAGGTGGTAGTTGAAGCCATGGGAATGAATCAGTTCTCCAGGGGAGTGGGTGTAGATGGAGAAAAGAGGGGAACCCAGTACTGAACCTTGAGGGGCCCCCACAGTTAGGAGGTGGGAGGCAGAGGAGTAGCCCACAAAGGAGACTCAGAAGAGACAGAATGAACGGCCAGAGAGAGAAGTGGAGAACCAGGAGAGGACAGTCAGTGAAGCCAAGGTTGGATAACCCTGGGAGAAGCAGTCTGAGTGGAAAGAGCACGGGCTTGGGAGTCAGAGGTCGTGAGTTCTAATTCCCGGCTCCACCGCTTGTCAGCTGTGTGACTTTGGGAAGGTCACTTAACCTCTCTGTGCCTCAGTACCTCATCTGTAAAATGGGGAATAAGACTGTGAGCCCCACGTAGGACAACCTGATGACCTTGTATCTACTCCAGCACTTGGAACAGTGCTAGGCACATAGTAAGTGCTTAAGAAATACCATCATTAATTAATAACGTTTCCAGGGGACAGGGGTGGCCCACTGTATCGAAGGCAGCTGACAGGTCGAGGAGGATTAGGATGGAGTAGAGGCCTTTGGATTTGGCAAGATCCAAATCTGTTGCAGTGTTCTCTCCCAAGTGGTTAGTACAGTGCTCTGCACACATTAAGCGTGCAATAAATACCATTAATGATGATGATGTGAGAAGAAATGAAGAGCCAGGAGAGTTTTTGGGGAGAGTGAATTGACATCTTAGGATGCAGCATGCGGCATGTACATAGGTAGAATGTGTACTCTTGTAAGCAGAGAGCATGTCTACCAACTCTGTATTGTAATCTCTCAAACGCTTAATGCAGTGCTCTGCAGTAAGTGCTCAATACCTTTGATGGATCGATAGGCTGAAGAGGAGTCAGGCTTGAGACTGAGAGCCCCTTGATTTGGGACTGGCATGGTAATGCAGCCTGGAGGTGGTGAGGTATTGAATCAGGTGGCAGACAGAGAGGAAGAAAAGGCAAGATTTGGAGACCATCTGAAGGCCAGGAAGAACGCAAAGTTCACAGCAAGGGTGTGAGTTTCTGGGAAGAGCAGAAGGTGGGGTGTTAAGATGAATTCTATTTTAGAGAATGTCAGTCAACCAATAGTATTGATTGAGCGCTTACTGTGTGCAAAGCACCGTACTGAGCACTTGGCAGAGTACGGTAGAGTTGGTAGACGCTTCCTCTGCCCAGATATGGAGAATTATGTGGCAGTGGGTCAAGCAGAGGAAGGAGCACCCAGGGATAAGATTGTAAAGCGGGGAAGGGGGCTGGACCTGGAGATGTTGATTTGAGAATTGTCTGTTGGAAGTTGGTAGGTGAAACCATTGAGCTTTCCAGGAGAATACGTGTGGCAGGGGAAGCATGGAGAGCCCTGGATTAGCACTGGTGGGGCACCCACAGTTAACTGGTGAAGAGAGGAAGAGCCAGCATAGTGCTTGGCACATAGTAAGCACTTAACAAATGCCATCGTTACTATTACCAGAGAAGAGGTTGGAGAAGTAGGGAGAAAATCACAGAATTGTTGGCAAAATCAAGGCCTGAGAAAGGTTCTAGGAAGGACTGATCAAGTATTGGGGCAGTCGAGATAGCGAGGTGAACAGGAAGCCTAGTGGAAAGTGGAAGTGAAAGCCTAGTGGTGAGGCCTAGTGGAAAGGGCCTGGAAGTCAGGAGATCTGGGTTCTAATTCTGGCTCTGCTACTTGCTTGGTGTATGACCTTGGGCAAGTCACTGAACTTGTCTGTGCCTCCATTTCCTTAGCTGTAAAGTGGGTATGTAATACCTATCCTCCCTCCTACTTAGACCGTGAGCCCCACGCTGTGCAGGGACCATGTCCTACCAGATAAATTTGTATCTTCCCCGGCGCTCCTAACAGTGCTTACCCAGAGGAAACACTTAACTCATGGTGATTAATTATATTTAGCCAGAAGGCGATCATTGGAAATTGTGGTCAGGGAGGAGTCAGAAGAGGGTGAAGGTGGAGGCATTTTAGAGAGGAAGTGGAAGCAGCAGAAAGTCGCGTTTGGATAGGTACCATTCATCCATTCAGTCCATCGTACTTATTGAGCACTTTTACTGTGTGCAGAGTACCGTACGAAGCACTTGGACAGCACAGTATAGCAATAAAGAGAGACAGTCTCTGCCCACAATGGGCTTCAGTCTAGAGGAATAGTATTAATAGTATGTCTTGAATGCCTACGGTTTGCGGAGTACGGTTAGTTGACGTGATCCCTGCCTTCAGAAGCTTACAGTGTAGCGGGGATCTGAGAGGGACTCTAAAATGAATTGCAGGCAGGAGGAAGCAGTGGAGTATAAAGATATGTGTGGAAGTGAAGCAGGGCGCCAGAAGCACCCTCAAATGCTCAGATGACCCGAAATGCTGAGGTGCCTATGGGGGGGAAAAGGCTGGGGAAAAGAGATTAATCAGGAAAGGCCTCCTGGCAGAGATGTGATTTTTTTTATGGTATTTAAGCACTTACCATATTCCAGGCACTATTCCAAGTGTTAGGATAGATACAAGATAATCAGGTTGGACACAGCCTACATCGCATATGGGGCTCATAGTCTTTATCCCCATTTTACAGATTAGGCAACTGAGGCCCAGAGAAGTGAAGTGACTTCCTCAAGGTCACACAGTGGACAAGTGATGGAGCTGGGATTAGAACCCAGGTTCTGCCTCCTAAGCCCATGCTCTATCCACTAGGCCGTGCTGCTTACAAAGGGCCATGAAGATGAAGGAGGGGGGTGTTGCTTCTGGCAGGAGAGATGGCATAAGTTTGGTGGAGAGATGTGGTGGACACAATGAGCAGATTGCCTCAAGGGGAAGTATGTGCAAACTGGAGTATAGTAGGAGAGCAGCCAGGTTAATTAGGAAGGAGAGAGCTTATTTAATATCTTAAAGCCAATTAATCAGTTATTTATTGAGCACTTAACTGTATGTAGAATATGTACTAAGCACTTGGGAAAGTACAGAAGACACATTCCCTATCCACAAAAAGCTTCTAGGTGAGAAGGGGACACGGGCATTAAAATAAATTATGGATGTGTACAGAAGTGCTGTGGGGCTGAGGTCGGAATAAATAAAATGTGCAAATCCAAGTGTAAGGGGGCCCCGAAAACGAGAGGGAGTAGGGGAAATCAGGGCTTAGCTGGGGAAAGCCTCTTGGAGGAGATGTGATTTTAATAAGGCTTGTAATAGCAGTCAGGATTTTCTGTTGGATGCTGAGGGGGATTCTTGAGGAGTGGGAAGATGTGTGGAAAATGATGTTATAGGAAAACAATCTGGGCAGCAGAATGATTAGAGCATGGGAGAGAGTGAAGGCAGATGCAGTAGTTGTCGGGAAATGACATAGACTTGGTGGTGGAGGTTTGGATGGAGAGGTGAGATCTGGAGGGGTATTGGGAGAGAGAGATAGAGACAGGTTTTCTCTGGAATAGGGAGAGATTTGGACTTATTTGAAAGCTGAAGGGAAGGAGCCAGAAGAGTGTGAGAGAAGGAGATGATGGTAAGAGAGAGGAGCATGTTGATGGGGAACAAGTCTTTTTAAAAGTGGGGAGGGAATGGGGGTCTAAGGCCTAGGGCATTTACACCTTGCATGCATGGTCAGTTTCCTTGCTTTGTCTTTCGAATCCCATATTTTTACCCAATCCCTTTTTGTGAGCTTCTGTTTCGTGTTATATATTTTTCATCATCATCTATTGTGGTGGTATGGAAAGGGGAAGGAGGGAATGGAAGAAGAAAAGAACAAAACCGGAGGTGGCATTTAAGGAGGATAGGGACAAATGTCCGTCACACCAGTGAAAATCAAGAAGGTCTGTGGGAGAAAAATGCCTCTGTAAAAGTCCAAACCGACTCTCCTCTCGCTTGCTCTTTGTTGCCCTGCCATTAGATTTACTCTTTTTTTTTTTTTTTTTACCATATCACCAGTTGGTTAGCATTACATAGGGAGCTTAAATATTGTGTTCACGATCTTCTTTTATAATAGTAATAATAATGATGGTATTTGTTAAGTACTTTGTGCCATGCACTGTTCTAAGTGCTGGGATAGATACAAGGTAATCAGGATGTCCCACGTGGGGACAGTCTTAATCCCCATTTTACAGTTGAGGTAACTGAGGCACAGAGAAGGAAGTGACTTGCCCAAAGTCACACAGCTGACAAGTGGCGGAGCTGGGATTAGAACCCATGACCTCTGACTTCCAAGCCCGTGCTCTTTCCACTAAGCTTTGCTGCTTCTCTAACATTTATGAAACGTCAACCTTCATTTCAGCCATCCTGAAGGCATGCAGGGGCTCCTAACCACATGGTCCAAAGCCCACACTGGTTTGAGCCCAATCCCAAGCCTATCCTGAGTCATTACAATGCATACAGTTTCCCAAATGTTTTTTGCTTCAAGAATTTGCCCCTTTAACATTTTTTTGTTGTTGGTTTCCACTGTGAAACTAGCTTGTTTTTGTCTCGTTATCTTGGCCAGTGTAGGTCTGTCAGTTGCAGGAGCCCGGTCCAAGGAAAAATGTGGTGAAACAATAGTGACACGGGGCCAAATCAAAGTCGATTTGTCAACATCAAGTGCTGGACAAGACTGACTCAGATGCTAGAGCAGAATGACTTCCTTTTTTAAGGGAGCCTTTTCTAAGAACCGAAAGCATGCAAATTAATTTACAGACTTTACTTTTCTTTGAACTGTTTTACATAAGAAAAAGAAACCAAGTCCAACTTTAGCTATTTGTGAACCCAGTGATCCAAAAGTCGCTTTTTCTGGCTTATTCGGCTGAACATGAGCGAAGAAAGTGTGTGGGGGTGTGGGGGGGTGGGGGTGGGGGAGAGAAGTGTATATTTGTAATTGTTTCTGTGTATTTAGCTAGTTTGTGAACTCCCGACCATTGAATTTAGGGCACTGAAATCAGCTCTCTGACGCCTACCTAACCTTACTAATATCCTGCTTCAACTCAGTCTGTACCCTTCGCTCCTCTAATGCCAGCTTGCTCACCATATCTTGATCTTGTCCGTCTCACCGCTGTCAATCGTATTTAATTGAGCGCTTGATGTGTGCAAAGCACTGTACTAAGCACTTGGGAGAATACAACAATATAACAGATACATTCCTTTCCCAAAAGTCCTCCCTCTGGCTTGGAACTCCCCCTTCTTATCCGACAGTCCACCCCGCTCCCCACCTTTAAAGCCCTCCTAAAGCCTGCTAGAGTTCATCCTTGAGTATACCCTTATTTCCTCACCCTGTTCGCCCTCCTTTCTGTGTCACCTAAGCACTTGAGTCTGTATCCTCAAGCACTTTAATAATAATAATAAAAAAATAATGATTGTGGTACTAGTTAAGCACTTACTATGTGCCAGGCACTGTACTAAGTGCTGGGGTAGATACAAGCCAATCCAGTTGGACACCGTTCACGTCCCACATGGTGCTCACAGTCTTAATTCCCATTTTACAGATGAGATTATTGAGGCCTGCAGAAGTGAAGTGACTTGCCCAAGGTCACACAGCAGACAAGTGGAGGAGCTGGTTTACGTACCTAGCTGCACAGAACTTTATGCACCTCCCTCTCCTTACATTCCACTGCTCCCCATCTGTAATTGAATGTCTAGCTCCCCCAACTAGACTGTAAGCCCCCTGAGGGAAGGAATCATGTCTACCAACTCTGTTGTACCCTCCCAAGGGCTTAGTGCAGTGCTGTACACACAGGAACATAACTACCATTAATTGGGAGACATATCCTTGCCAAAGGCTTTCATGAGTAAAACCAGGAGTTGAAAGATGTCGGGTTTCAGGCATCAGCTGAAAAGGACTCGACAAGCGTGGAGAAGCAGTGTGGCCTAGTGGATAGAGCACTGGCCTGGGATTCAGGAGGACCTGGGTTCTATTCCTGGCTTTGCCACTTTCATTCATTCAATTCAGTCATATTTATTGAGCTCTTACTGTGTGCACAGCACTGTAGAAAGTATAATTCAGCAACAGAGACAATCCCTGCCCAACAATGGGCAAATCACTTCACTTCTCTGGGCCTCAGTTACCTCATCTGTAAACTGGGGAAGAAGACTGTCAGCCCCATTTGGGACAGGGACTGTGCCCAACCTGATGAGCTTTTATCCACCCTAATGCTTAGTACAGCACCTGGCACACAGTGAGCGCTTAACAAATACCAAAAAAAAGCTACCAAATGCACAAAGGTCTGAAGTCAGGAGGTGTGAAATCATCGGGACGGCTCAGGGCGGGAAGAGTAACCGATCCAGGCATTCCCCGGGAAGGGGACGATGTGTTTGGATGTTGCTGTGCTCCCAGTTCTCTGAGAATGTGGAGGCTGCATTCTCTCTCCCCGGCTCTCTCCCCTGCCCCTGGAGGGCCAGGGACTGTATCTAATTCCTTCCCACGGGTTCTTTCCTAGCGCTCGGTACAGTGTTTTGCATGTGGTAAGGGCTGAAATACATACTCTATTACTGTAGACCTCCATGTCCAGGAAGACGCTGTGTAACCTGATGCGTGTGTCTATCCACGTGTTCCAACCTTCGACCCCCGGCCCACGTCCTCCCCCTGGCCTGGAATGCCCTCCCTCCGCACATCCGCCAAGCTAGCTCTCTTCCTCCCTTCAAAGCCCTGCTGAGAGTTCACCTCCTCCAGGAGGCCTTCCCAGACTGAGCCCCCTCCTTCCTCTCCCCCTCCTCCCCCACCTTACCTCCTTCCCCTTCCCACAGCACCTGTATATATGTTTGTACATATTTATTACTCTATATATTTATTTTACTATGTTTTGTTTTGTTGTCTGTCTCCCCCTTCTAGACTGTGAGCCCGCTGTTGGGTAGGGACCGTCTCTATATGTTGCCAGCTTATACTTCCCAAGCGCTTAGTACAGTGCTCTGCACACAGTAAGCGCTCAATAAATACTACTGAATGAATGAATGAATGAACATCGCTCCTTACCAACCCTGTGTGTTTTTGGAAGGACGGTTCCAAATTCTGTCACCAGGCACTGGCCAAAATGGGGGCGGTGAAAACTCATGTTATGGCAGGACTGATTATTTGGTCTCACGGCAGATTGGTTTTTATTTAAAACAGTAGATTGGTGCAGTAATCCTAACCCGGAAGGGTTTGTGTGCACTGATTGATAAGTACATGCAAATATTGTGTGTAAGCGAGTTAAAAAATATCTAAGTCAGTTACATACAGGAAAATGGACTTTTATTACTCTGTGTGTGTGTGTGTGTGTGTGTGTGTGTGTTCAAGACAAGATTCTAACAGCGAAGTCCGGGAGTGCTTTGAAGGGAGGAAGAGAGCTAGCTTGGCAGATGTGCGGAGGGAGGGCATTCCAGGCCAGGGGGAGGACGTGGGCCAGGGGTTGACGGCGGGACGGGCGAGAACGAGGCACAGTGAGGAGGTAAGCAGCAGAGGAGTGGCGGTTGCTGGCTGGGCTGTAGAAGGAAAGAAGGTAGGTGAGATAGGAGGGGGCGAGGTGATGGAGAGCCTTGAAGCCGAGAGTGAGGAGTTTTTGCCTGATGCGTAGGTTGATTGGCAGCCACTGGAGATTTTTGAGGAGGGGAGTAACATGCCCAGAGCGTACAGAACAGATGCTGTATCATGAACTGAAAACCCGCTCACACAAGCCAGGAAGACAGAATAAACATTTCAAAGCCAGTGGAGCCCAGTGTCAAACAAGGAGGTGAAGCGGTGGGGACTGCTTTGGTCATATCAGCCTCAGGCATGGCACCCATAAGCAGGGCTGCCCCTCCTTGACCAGCGACTCAGATCAAGAGCCTAAGAGAGGTAGACTTCCAGGCCTGCCAACCCTGTCCGTGTGCGAATAACGCGGCAGGAGATGTTGGCCACCTCTCGCTGTCGGGAGCCTCATCTTTGAAAAGGATGAGGCGACAGTACCTCCAGACTCTAAGCTTGTTGCGGGCAGGGAACGTATCTGCTAATTCTGTTGTACTGCACAAGAGATGCAACGTGGCATAGTGGATAGAGCGGGCCTGGGAGTCTCAAGGTCATGGGTTCTAATCCCGGCTCCGTCACTTGTTTGCTGTATTCCCTTCGGCCTCAGATACCTCATCTATAAAATGGGGATTGAGACTGTGAGCCCCACGTGGGACAGGGACTGTGTCCAACCGATTTGCTTGTATCCACCCCAGTGCTTACTACTGTGCCTGGCACATAGTAAGTGCATGACAAATACCATAATTATTATGTTATTATTGCTCTCCCAGGCACTTAGTACAATGCTCTATACATAGTAAGCACTCAATAAATACCATTGATTGATTGAGACTGTTAACTCTCCTTTGTTTTTAAAGTGACAGTTGCTTAGGGCAAGATTGTGTGCGTGCATGTGTGTGTGTGTGTTGTAGTGTGGGTCAGGGGTCGTCTCTGGGGTGGAGGAGGGGGCTTTTCTTTCATTCTTTGGGTGGGTGCACTCCATGCATTGCGTTGTCCCAGGTTGGGATGGCTTTGTTAGACTTGTAGGGATGTATAGGGGTGCATATCTTGATTTTTTGGGTCTCAAATCTGTGAGTTGCAGAGCTTTGAAATAATAGCAGGAGTTCCAGAGCTGTCCAGCCAGAGCAGACATTTAAGGAGCCTTGTGTCACTGCGCTTGCCCCCCAGTCCCCTTCTCCCTGCCCTGGTCATCTGCATGGAAATTGGGTCCTCAAGTGGGCCCGAAGCCCCTTCTGATCAGAGGAGGCATGTGCTCTGGGAGTCAGAGGACTGGGTTCTAATCCTGGCTCTGCCACTTTTCCTCTTTGTGGCCTTGGGCAAGTCATTTCACTTCTCTGCGCCTAGTTACCTCATCTGTAAAATGGGGTTCGAGACTTAGCCCCACATGGGACAGGGACTGTGTCCAACTCGATTTGCTTGTGTCCACCCTAGTGCTCAGTACTGTGTCTGGTACATAGTAAGTGCTTAACAGATACCACAGTAATTATTTGTGCCCTATTCTGGTTAGTGCTCAGGGCAGCCAGGGTCACGGAGGGTGAAAACGCTTCCCATGAGAGGGAGCTTGAAAAAGGATTGAGGGAGAGAGGTGGGTTTGGTTGGGGAAAGAGACGTTTTCCTAGTTGAAAGAGAGTAAATTCCCTTTTTCAAAGAGTACAGTTTTTACAAGATTCACTGATCTTGAAGTGATCAAGATTTATAAGATTTCACAAGAATCACTGAAAGATGGGAGGGAATATTTCTCTTTTTTTAAGTTGCCACTTTGTCTTGCTCTGATAAATTGCTGACGTTTTGAGCTCATGCAATTAAAAGCAGTTGTTTGGGGCTTAAAGAGCAGTTTTTCAGGCCTCGAGGCTTCCTTGTGGATTAGTGGTTTCGGGGTTTTGGTGTGCAGCAGCTAATCATTTGCTGGTTTGAGCCAGGAAGACTCCTTCTCCTGGCCCTCCGGGGAGAAAAGAAAATCTCATAATCCCCCTGACACCATTGAGCTATATTTTGGCTCCACCTGCTGGGTAACTATCCGTTCCTTTTCCATAGGTAAAACGCAGAGTGTAAATCCGGGCAAGAAAGATTGGTTGAATGCAGGCCCTCAAAACAATCAACTAATGGTATTTATTGAGCACTTGCTGGTGCGGACTACTGTACTAAGCATTTGGGAAAGTACCAGCTGTTCATTCCTGTTCCTCCAAGTCCACGCACTGGTTCTGCTTCTGGGGAAGCTCTGTTGCCCCTCGCACTGTGGACTCCAGGTGCGTTATGCTCATTTTGTGCTTTCCCATTCATTCGCCTGCATTGGCAATGCCCTTGGCAGGGCAAATGTCTCATCGTTTGGAAATGAGGGGCAGGGAATGTGTCTGTTACATTGTTTTATATTCTCCCAAGTGCTAGTTCAGTGCTCACAGTAAGTGCTCAATAGGTACAATTTTAGACTGTGAGCCCACTGTTGGGTAGGGACTGTCTCTATATGTTGCCAACTTGTACTTCCCAAGCGCTTAGTACAGTGCTCTGCACACAGTAAGCGCTCAATCAATAAGATTGATGATGATGATGATGATGATTGAGGGCCTCCTTCCACAATGGTGTTTTTTAATTATATTTCTTAAGCACTTACTATGTGCCAGGCACTGGCACTAAGCCCTGGGGTAGATGCAAGCTAATCAAGATGAACACCGCATGGGGCTCACAGTCTTAATCCCCATTTTCCAAGTGAGGTAACTGAGGCCTGGAGAAGTGAAGTGACTTGCCCAAGGTCACACAGCAGACGAGGGTGAAGCCTTGATGAGAACCCATGTCCTCTGACTCCCAGGCTCGGGCTCCATCCACTAGGCCACACTGCTTCTCCTTTCCATATTGTACCCCTTCTCGGGCTCCGTACTGACTCCTTCAGTATCCAGAAAATATGATGATGCCGGGAGCATGTGTCCTGGCCAGGCTGGCGGGGGAGTTGGCTAGCAGGGTGGGCAAGGCTGCTGTGGCATGATATGGTATCGCCTGAGGGAGGATGGCACCCTGGGAGCTGGCCTGCGGTTGCCCGTTGTGTCAGAGTGGTCTATCCTCATCGGAGTGGGTGAGGATCCCTCAGTCTGAGAGTTGCTGGGGTCATCCCTTCCAAATATTAATTATAATAATTCTGATATTTAAGTGCTTACTAAGAGCCAGGACGTTGGGGTGGATGCAAGCCAATTGGGTTGAACACAGTCCCTGTCCCAAGTGGGGCTCACAGTCTCAGTCCCCATTTTACAGACGAGGTAACTGAGGCACAGAGAAGTGAAGTTGACTTGCCCAAGGTCACACAGCAGACAAGTGGTGGAGCTGGGATTAGAACTCATGACCTTCTGACTCCCAAGCCCGTGCTCAATCCACTTTGCCTCTAGGGCCAAATGACCATCTGGTTCCACCAAACTGTCCCATGGCCCAACTGTGCTTGTCTGGACAGCCCTATCATCATCATCATCAATCGTATTTATTGAGCGCTTACTATGTGCAGAGCACTGTACTAAGCGCTTGGGAAGTACAAATTGGCAACATATAGAGACGGTCCCTACGCAACAGTGGGCTCACAGTCTAGAAGGAAGGAGC
Organism: Tachyglossus aculeatus; assembly: GCF_015852505.1. NCBI lineage: Eukaryota > Metazoa > Chordata > Mammalia > Monotremata > Tachyglossidae > Tachyglossus > Tachyglossus aculeatus. The sequence goes on from NC_052086.1 coordinate 76,672,533, forward strand.
CCTATCCCTCCGGCTCCTGCTGTTACAGTGCTCCACACACAGTGAGCTCTCAGTAAATACGATCCGTTGATTGATTTCTGCTCCAGTCTGGCTACTTGTGCAGAGGAGATCTATGAATTTTTTTTGGGTGCCTTTGTTGTTTGGTTTATTTTTGGCTTTTCTCCTGGTTTTTGGAAGGTGGAAAAGACCACTCCCACCAACTGTTCCTTAGCCTCTCGGATTACCAAAGTAATTGTGGGATTTGTTAAGCACTTAGTATGTGCCAAGCACTGTACTAACCCCTGGGGTAAATACAGGATACTCAGGTGCCACGTGAGGCTCATATTCTAAATTGGAGGGTGCACAGGTACTGAATCCCCATTTTGCAGGTGAAGGAACTAAAGCACAGAGAAGCAGCGTGGCTCAGTGGAAAGAGTGCGGGCTTTGGAGTCAGAGGTCATGGGTTCAAATCCCGGCTCTGCCAATTGTCAGCTGTGTGACTTTGGGCAAGTCACTTAACTTCTCTGGCCCTCAGTTACCTCATCTGTAAAAAGGGGATTAAGACTGTGAGCCCCGCAATGGGACAACCTGATCACCTTGTAACCTCCCCAGCGCTTAGAACAGTGCTTTGCACATAGTAAGCGCTTAATAAATGCCATCATTATTATTTTATTATTATTAAGTGACTTGTCCAAGGTCACCCAGCAGGTAAGTGACAGAGCTGGGATTAAAACCCAGGTCTTCTGACTTCCACTAACCCAAGCTGCCTCCCATCATGTTCAGCAGTGGCCTACCCAATGGGAGAGGGACCGGTGGGGTCCCGCTGCTGTTGCCATCCAGAGAGATTCACTTCTGGGACCCCAAATGTACTCCCCTCTGTGCAGAAAGTGTGGATGGTTCAACACAAGCTATCACCGCTGTTGCCAAAACAACGCAAGAATGGCTCTCATAGACACCCACTTGGATGCAGGTGCCCTACAGGTAGGGTCATTTTTTTTTTAATAACATTAAAGTGCTTACTATGTGCCAGGCACTGTACTAAGTGTCGGGGTAGATATAAACCAGTCCAGTTGGATACCGTTCACAACCTAACAAGGGGCTCACAGTCACAGATGAGGGAAATGAGGCACTGAGAAGTGAAGTGACTTGCCCGAGGTCACACAGCAGACACATGGCAGAGATTAGATTAGAATCTGGATTAGAACCCAGGTCTTTCTGACTCTCAGGCCTCTAAACTGTAAGCTTGTTGTAGGCAGGGAATGAGTCTACCAATTCTTTTATATTGTACTCTCCCAAGCGTCTAGTACAGTGCTCTGTAAGTGCTCAATAAATGTGATTGATTGATTGCTGTCTCCATTAGGCCATGCTGCTTCACTGCTTGAACCATAGGACACCTTGGCAGCTAGGGTCCAAGCCAATCCTCTGGACTGAGCTCGCTGTGCACAGGAATGTGTCTTGCTGTTCTGCACACAGTCAGTGCTCAGTGAATATGATTGAATGAATGAATGAATATAATAATAATAATGAAGGCATTACTATGTGCCAAGCACTGTTCTAAGCGCTGGGGGGGATACATGGTAATCAGGTTGTCCCACATGGGGCTCACAGTCTTAATCCCCATTTTACAGATGAGGTAACTGAGGCCCAGAGAAGTTGTGACTTGCTCAAAGTCACACAGCTGACAGTGAATCCCAGGCAAGCCAATCTGGGGGGCCAAGGAAACATAGTAGTATTGGAAGGACCCCTCTTCGAACTCCCCTTCCCAGTCCCCATACATATTCTGTGACTGATAAATAGCATGAGGAACAGGCATACCCATTGGACTGTCCTGCCCTACTTCCCTCCCAAGCTTCAATCAGCTGAACCCAGATGGCTGAGAGCAATTTCCTAACCAGAAAAGTAGTAGAGACGTAGCATGGCCTAGTAGAGAGAGCACAAGCCTGGGGGTCAGAAGGATCTGGGTTATAATCCTAGCTCTGTCATACGTCTGCTGTGTGACCATGGGCAAGTCGCTTCACTTCTCTGGACCTCAGTTACCTCATCTGGAAAATGGGGATTAAGACTGTAAGCCCTTTGTGGGATAAGAACTGTGTCTAACCCAAATACCTTGCATCTACCCCAGTGCTAGTTCAGTGCCTGCCACATAGTAAGCACTTAACAAATACCACTATTATTATTATTGTTGTTGTAAGTAAGAAGGAAAAATAGCAAAATGTCCTTTGACCATGCTAGGTCCTCTTGCTATGAGGAAATGAAAAGTGAGTTTCCCCAAGATTTCTGAAGGCCTTGTCTCCTCTGCCCCTCACCTACTTGTATGTCCGACAAGAGCCATGAGAGATGGGAACCAGCTTCACTTAAAGAGCGACTTGGCCTTCAGGAACAAACGTGAGAGGACAAACTGTCCTTTTTCTTATTTTATCTTTAGTGTTTCTTAAAATGATTATTCTGTGTCGGCCCGTGTGCCAGAAGCAGCTCACTTCTTGATCACACTTGATTTTTTATGTCAGTGGACTCAAATTCCCATCCCTTATCATACCCTCCAGGTGGTTTAAGGTAGGTCAGGGAAGGCTTCCTGGAAGAGAGGAGCTTCTGAGCGTTGGGAGACTTTAAGGGGGAATTTTAGTAATCGATATCCAGTTTGCTCTACTTTTAAGGGCTTTTAGGACGAAACTTGCTTGGAAATCTTGTGAAATGATTTATGGGGAAAGGAGGCATGAGGAAAGTTGGGCAGTGTGAAGCAACCGATTGGTTTTGCGAAAGTCCCCAGGATGGGTGGTTTGCAGTTAACTGAAAAAGCATATCTCTTGAAAGCTGGCGTGGAATTTCACCGGCTTTTCCTAAACTCCACAAGGCTTAATAATCTTTCCTAGATGGCTGCACTAGACTGACACGTGCTTATCTGAATCACCCAGGCAGGTTTGCAAAAATTAAGCCATCGGATGTATTTACTGAGTGTTTACTGTGTGCAGAGCCCTGAACTAAGCATTTGGAAGAGTACAAGAGAGTCTCAATACCCAGTACAAGGCATCACGGGGTTGTTGGCCTAAAATCTTGTCGGCCTAAAATCTTGTCATGTTTTCACGAAGCTTGAGGGGAGGGCCCTTTCTGAATAGTGTACCTGCACAACTGGGCTTGTGCAGAATGCATCGTATCTAATAATAATTATACCATTTGTTGAGCTCTTATGATGTGCCAAGCACTGTTGTAAGCACTGGGGCAAATACCAGGTTGCCAGGTTGGACCTAGTCCCTATCCCACATGGGGCTCACAGTCTAGGTGGGATTTAACCTCCATTTCACAAACGAGGGAACTGAGACCCCGAGAAGTTAAATGATTTTCCCAATGTCACACAACCAACATGTGGCAAAGCTGGGATTAAAACTCATGTCCTCTGGCTTCCAGACTAGTGCTTTTTCATTCATTCATTCATTCATTCAATCATATCTATTGAGCACTTACTGTGTGTAGAGCACTGTATTAAGCCCTTGGGAAGTACAAATCGGCAACATATAGAGATGATCCCTACCCAACAATGGGCTCACAGTCTAGAAGGGGGAGACAGACAAGAAAACAAAACAAATAGGCGTCAATACCATCAAAATGGATAAATAGAATTATAGAAGTATATACATCATTAAAAAAAAATAGAGTAATAAATATGTACACATATACACAAGTGCTTTGGGGAGGGGAAGGGGGTAGAGCAGAGGGAGGGAGTCGGGGTGATGGGGAGGGGAGGAGGAGCAGAGGAAAATGGGGGGCTCAGTCTGGGAAGGCCTCTTGGAGAAAATGAGCTCTCAATAGGGCTTTGAAGAGGGCAAGAGAGCTAGTTTTGCAGATGTGAGGAGGGAGGGCATTCCAGACCAGAAGTAGGACGTGGGCCAGGGGTCGACGGCAGGACAGATGAGAACGAGGCCCAGGGAGGAGTTTAGCGGCAGAGGAGCAGAGTGTGTGGGCTGGGCTGTAGAAGGAGAGAAGGAAGTTGAGGTAGGAGGGGGCAAGGTGACGGAGAGCTTTGAAGCCAATAGTGAGGAGTTTTTGCTTGATGCCAAGGCTAATAGGCAACCACAGGAGATTTTTGAGGAGCGGATTGACATGCCCAGAGTGTTTATGTAGAAAGGTAATCTGGGCAGCAGAGTGTAGTATAGACTGAAGCCAGGAGAGACAGGAGGATGGGAGATCAGAAACAAATCTTTCCACTAGACCACACTGCTGTCTGCTTTGCAAGTGCTGGGATCCCTGTTGTAGCTTTCAAGAGCAGGATTTGGGGGGCAGGGGGGGCAGTGGGGAAAAAGGGAAAGAGAAACATGAATGTACCATTCATTCATTCAATCGTATTTATTGAGCGCTTATTGTGTGCCGAGCACTGTACTAAGCACTTGGAAGTTACAATTCAGCAACAAGTGCTCTAGGTTCTACCTGGCTTTGAAAGGAGGTTCATGTGCAGCAGGTGGCCTCAGAAACTGTCACCCCTCCTACCCCCACCCCCCCCCAAAAGGCTGTCCCAGCTTGAACTTGACCAGTCACTCCATCTTTGCCGTCAGAGTGACTATTGCTCTGTCAATTAGTAGTGTTTCTTGAGCACCTGCTTTGTGCAGATCACTATACTAAGCTCTCAGGAGACTTCAGTAGAGGTAGAAGACACTTTCCCCTCCCACCAGGAGATTGTAGTTGATGATGATGATGACTGTATTTGTGAAGTGCTTACTATGGCTCACGCACCGTTCTAAGTGCTGGGGTAGATCCAAGATAATCATGTTGGGCACAGCCCCGTCCCACGTGGGACTCATAATCTTATATTTTATAGATGAGGGAACTGAGGCACAGAGAAGTGAAGTGACTTGCCCAAGGTCACACAGCAGACAAGTAGCGGAGCCAGAATTTGAACCCAGGTCCTTCAGACTCCCAGGCTCGTGCTCTATCCATCAGTCCACGCTGCTTCTTTTAGTTGAAGCACATACGTTAGATCAGTGGCAGAGAGAACCGTAGACAACTCTCAGCCCCTTCTCTGTTTGGCATTTTTGAGTAGAATATAAATGAACGGATTAGTTTGTCGTAGGCTGCTTCAGAGCCCCTTATGGTGGGGGAGACTGCTTTATTGGCTGGGCACAACCCTCTGCTGAAATCCACAAGCATCCCTGGCTTTGTGGGGCCTGGCTCCCGTCAGAGCAGGCTGTCACACCCAACCGGCTGAGCCAAGCTTGGAATGTCAGGTGGCAGGGTGGGGATCGCACTCATCCAGAGGAGTCTGGGGGTTGGGCTTGGGCTGCTTTCTCCCGCCTGCAGCCAAAAATGTACTTCACTGGACGTGGCTTTCATTTCCTTAAGTGTTGGTTGGAATTCTTGCTTGAATGTCCAGCAATCTTTGCTCTCGGGGAGCAGGAAAGCGGTCTTTCCTGGGGCCTTATGGTTCCCAGCGATCTTCACAACACTGTGGACATCATTCATTCATTTGTTGATTCATTTAATCGTATTTATTGAGCACTTACTGTGTACAGAGCACTGTACTAAGCTCTTGGGAGAGTGCAATACCACAATAAACATATTCTCTGCCCTCAACGAGCTTACATCATCAAACCAGTAAAGTCCTTGGGGAAGGAGGATTTATTGTTGCTGCTGCACTGTTGATCATAGAGGTCCAGAAATAGGTCATAGTGAGTGGCCCATCTAAGAACTTCACCATCAATCACTGATTTAGACATCAATGAGCTGCCCACATCACAGATAAGGAGATGCTTAATTAGAGAAGTTAATTAGTTCCAGAGAACTCTAGGTGGACTGGCTGATTTAATCAATCAGTCGATTGTATTTATTGGGTGCTTACTGTGTGCAGACCAGTCAGTCATACTTATTGAGCACTTAATGTGCCCTCTGCATAATGTACTAAGTGTTCTGCACATGTACTAAGTGCTTGGGAGAGAACAACGTAACGAACATATTCCCTGCCCACAGTGAGTTTACACTGTACTAAATCCTTTGGTGAGTATAATATAACAGCATCTGTAAAACATGTTCCCTGCCCACAGCAACCTTACAATCTAGAGGGGACCACAGGATAGTGAAAAGGCTGGGTTTTTAAAATAATATTTAAGCACATACAATGTGAGAGGCACTGTAATAAGTGCTGGAGTAGATATGTTAACCAAGTTGGACACAGTCCATAGTCCATGTTCCATGAGGGTCTCATAATCTTAATCCCCATTTTACAGATGAGGTCACTGAGGTCCAGAGAAATGAAGTGACTTGCCCAAGGTCACACAGCAATCAAGTGGCAGAGTCAGGATTAGAACTCAGGTCCTCCTGACTCCGAGGCCCCTGCTCTAACCACTGGGCCATGCTGCTTCTATACCCCTTTGGCTGGTGTTTTCTCCTTACTGTGGAAGGAATGTGGCCACTCACCCACATTCCATCTCCCAACGGACCCCAGAAGTCCAAATCCTGTGCTTCTTTATGAAGTTCTAGACACGGCCCAGAGGCAAAGGAACCACTGAGATCATCTTTGGGTTGGCTCACTTTATTTTGGGTATGATATCAAGTTCAAAGTGAAAAACTGACTTCCTTTGGGAGATGTCGAATTACTGCTTTCCTGATGACCGAACTGTTAATTAGTATATTCCGTAGTAAAATGCACCTAAGATGAACCATTCTTCTTGTGCTACTGCCTTCTCTCACTCTTGAGTGCATAGGGGAATTCAGAGTTACATTTCACTTAAAAAGTACTGAGCACTGGGGAGAAAAGAGGTAATCAGGTCTAGACACAATCCCCGTCCTACAAGGAGTTCCCAATCTAATAGGGAAGAACTGGTGTTTTCACTTCATTTTACAGATGAGGAACTGAGGCCCAGAGAGGTTGGGTGACCTGCCTGAGGTCACACCGCAGGTAAGCTGAAGAGCTGGGATTTGAAACCAGGTCCTCTGACTCCCGGGCCTGTAATGTTTTGCCTCAAATTTCCCAGAGGCTAGGTAACCTTTGTGCATTGTGGGGACAGTTTTTTCAGAATTTTAGAATGTATCTGTTGATTGTTGTTTTATTTAGGCAAGGTGTTTCCAGAAAGCAAACCACCCGCTGCCAGATTACAGGCAGGCTGGGGCGGCGGAAAATTGTCTTTAAGCTAGTGGGAAGCTGGGTTTAGGCCGGGGACCATGTCAACCTCGTCTATGCCCCTCGGAGGGTGGTGTCTTCCATGAAGGGGCAGTGGATGAACTGAAGATGCTGATGCGAACCTGAGCTCACTGCCTCTCTCCTGAAGCAGTGTGGCCTAGTGGAAAGAACCGGAACCTGGGAGTCAGAGGACCTGGCTTCTATTCCCAGCTCTGCCTCTTGCCTCGTGGGTGACCTTGGGCAAGTCGCTTTACTTCTCTGTACCTCACCTGTAAAGTGGGGTGGGGAGGTGGGGGAAACACCTGTCTTCCCTCCTACTTACCCTGCGAGCCCCACACGGGACTGGGACTGCGTCCGGGATGATCGACTCGAGGCTGCCCCAGCACTTAGTACAGAGCTCGGCACATAGTAAGCACTTAACAAATACCACAATTATTATTAGGTTTGTGCAGCATACAGGGACTTAAGCCTAATTCAATGGAGGCAGATTCCCGGTTCTGGAATCCGCAGGCTCGCCGACCAAGGTGGCTAACCAGACTGTGGCGTGAGATTGTGGGCTGGGGCTGGCCTGTTTTCCTCATTTTTCTGCTGTCCTTCAACCCTGGGGCCCAGTCAGAAAGAGTAGAAGGACCTTTGGCCCAGTTTGCCACAGGCTAGTAACCCACAGGTACTGTATTGCTGCTTTAGTCTTGTGACCACATGAAAATATTAATAATTGGGCCATCTTTGTGCCAAGCCCTGGGGGAGAGACAGGATGATCAGGTCGAGCACGGTCCCTGTCCTACGAAGGGCTCGCATTCTATGTAGGAGGGAGAACAGGTGCTGAATTCCCATTTTAGAAGTGAGGAAATTGAGGCCCAGAGAAGTGACCTGCCCACAGAGCCAGGGTTTGAACCCAGATCCTCTGACTTCATTCATTCATTCATCCAATCAATCTTATTTACTGAGCGCTTACCATGTGCAGAGCACTGTACTAAGTGGTTGGGAGAGTACAGTACAAAAAGAAACAAACATGTTCCCTGCCCACAACGAGTACACAGCCTAGAAGAGGGGAGACAGCCATTAATATAAATAAATAAATGGCAGATATGTGCATAAGTGCTGTGGGGCTGGGAGGGAGGGGAGAACAAGGGACCATGTCAGGGCAACCCAGAAGTGAGCGGGAGAAGAGTAAAGGGGGGGCTTAGTCAGGGAAGGCCTCCTGGAGATGTGCTTTCAATAAAGCTTTGAAAGAGGGGGAGAGTCTGTTGGATTTGAGGAGGGATGGTGGTCCAGGCCAGAGGCAGGACATGAGTGAGGGGTCGGTGATGAGATGAGCAAGTTTAAGGCACAGGGGGACTTGTAGGCCTGGCTCTCTCCTAGACCACATGGCTTCTTAACCAAGCATCTTATCCTAACCAAACAGTTAAGATAAGGTAAGGGAGTGTTTGGAAGTCCTCATATATGAGCCATTAGTCCAGTGCTCTGCACACAGTAAGCACTCGAGTACCGCTGATTGATGAGGATGCAGTTTTCTTCTGCTCCTTGGGCTTCTTGGCGTGCAATTAGGGGAGAAACTGAGTTCTGGCTGTTTCCTAGTAGGGCTCAATCAGTGGTATTTTTGGAGCGCTTACTGTGTGCAGATCACCATAGAACAGAATTGGTAGACATGATCCCTGCCCACAAGAAGCTAACGGTGTACAGGTCATCCTGGATGGTCTCTACTGCACTTTTTCAGGTTCTGGTGATTTCCAGTTGTTGGTTGAGTTGTAGGTTGTTGGTTGTGCAGAGTTGTATTAGGAGAAACACCTTGAGGGAGGTTTTAAACATGGTTAAGTGGCAAACCTCTTAGTTGAAATTGAATACATCTGCTGTGAGGGGGAGGGCTGAAAATGTGCTTGATGACCAAATTGATGCTCTCAACATCACCCTCTTTACTGAACTCAATTCCCTCACTCCCCTATCCCTTCATTTATCTCATACGACTATCCCACAGCCCTGGATCACCTCCGTAGTCTGCCCCCTTCGCTCCTGTGCACACGTTGCAGAGTGCCGCTGGTGGAAATATAGTTATCAGGCCGACCTCGTCTGCTTCAAGTTAATCCTTGCGTGCTTTAGTAATAATAATAATAAGTATGGTATTTGTTAAACGCGTACTATGTGCCAAGCACGGTTCTAAGCACTGGGATTAGATACAGGGTAATCAGATTGTCCCATGTGGGGCTCACACTTTTAATCCCCGTTTTACAGATGAGGTAACTGAGGCACAGGGATGTTAAGTGACTTGCCCAAGGTCACGGCAGAGAAGTGGCAGTGCCAGAATTAGAACCCATGTTCTCCCACTACCAAGCCCGTGCTCTTGCCACTAAACCATGTGGCCTCCTTTTAACTCTGCCCAGCAAAATTATTTCTCCATCCTTATTGGCACGCATGCCCATTGTCCTAGCCAGTTGTTTCAGATGTTTAACTCCCTCCTCCAACCTCCTGTCCACCCAACCTCCCCTATCCCTTGCCCCCTACTTTATTGAAAAAATTGACACTATCAGGTGTGATCTCCCTAAAATCTCCCCAGTCACATCTCCTCCAAGAGGCCTTCCCCAGTTAAGCCCCTTTTCCCCCAGCTCACTCTCCCTTCTGCATCTTCTTTGCATTTTGATCTGTGGACTATTTGCCCCACCCCCAATCTCACAGCGCTTATGTACAAATCTTTAAATTATATATTATAAATTATTTATTCATATTAATGTCTGTCTCCTCCTCTAGACTGTAAGCTCATTACAGGCAGGGAAGGTGTTTGCTAATTCTGTTTTATTGTAGTCTCCCAAGCTCTTAGTACAGTCCTCTGCACTTAGTAAGTGCTCAATAAATACCAATGATTCACTGTTTATAGAATCCTAAAGGTCTCTCTCTCTCTCTAGACACCAATTATTTTATGGACTGGAAACCTGTTCACTACGCAGAGAGTGAGGAGGCTAGTAAGAGCATCTAGTGGCTTGTTCATCTTCCACCCTGGCCAACAGGTATGGAGCAGGTCGGCAGCTAGCACCACCCTAATAATAATCATAATGATGGCATTTATTAAGCACTTACTGTGTGCAAAGCACTGTTCTAAGTGCTGGGGAAGTAACAAGGTGAACAGATTGTCCCACGGGGGGCTCACAGTCTTCATCCCCATTTTACAGATGAGGTAACTGAGGCCCAGAGAAGTTGACTTGCCCAAAGTCACACAGCTGACAGTTGGCAGAGCTGGGATTTGAACCCATGACCTCTGACTCCAAAGCCCGGGCTCTTTCCACTGAGTAACGCTGACACCCTACTGGGGGTTAGGGCAAGAGTGAGGCGGTGGCAGCAGGCTGAGCCTTCGGAAAATCCAGTGTCTTGGTGGAGTTGGAGTGGCATGCAGCATCCACAGGCTAGTCAGGCAGCAGGGCCTGAACGCTGGCTGATGTCTGCCAGGCCCAGGCCATGCATGTAGGCACTCTCTCTCTCTCTCTCTTTCTCTCTCTCTCTCTCTCTCTCTCTTTGTCTCTCTCTCCTCCCCCACAACAGACTCCCAGTTGTGTTGCCCAAGAGCTGCGTACAAGACTGAGGGCTTAGCTCGCTCTCTTCCCCCACCCCCCCAGCCTCCCAGATCTGCCACCCAAGAACTGCATATTGCGCCGAGGGCATATCTCACTCTCTCCTCTTCCACTACACATTTCCAGCTCTGTTGCCCAAGAGTGCATACAGTAGTGAGGGCTTCTCTCTCTCTCTCTCTCCACCCCTACTCCCCACCCCCACAGCCTCCCAGGCCTGCCATTCAAGAGCTGCATATAATGCTGAGGGCATCTCTTTCTCTCCCCCGCCTCTCTCCTCACCTACCACAGAGTCCCAGACCCTGCCACCCAAGAGCTGTGTATGGTGCCAAGGGCATCACACTCTCCATTCCCCACAACCTCCCAGGCCTGCCATCCAAGAGCTGCATACAGTGCCCAGAGCATCACGTGCTCACTCTCTCGCTCTCTCCCCCTGCTTCATACAGCACCAAGGGCTTGCTCTTTCTCTCCACAGCCTCATCATCCTGCCACCCAAGAGCTGTGTACAGTGTGGAGGACATCTTCTTTGCAGATCCAGAGACAGGAAGCAAACAGCAGCCTTGAGGCGAGCCATAGACTGGGTGGACCACGGGGAGAATGGAGAGTATTGGCTCTGCCTGCTCAGGTGGGTCAGGGCTCATCGGCCCTTAGTACCTCTGCCCTGCTTCTTACAGGGTTGGGTCTGCCACGCCAGTTCAACCTTGTGGGGGGTTTTGCCCTTTAGAAGCCCAGTACGAGTCACTGCAGGTCACACATCATAAATGGAGGTCAGGTGAGAGCCTTGTCCAGCCTATAGAGCTCTGTTTTAGATAGTAGGGGATGGAGGTGCTACCCCTTTCACCCCATGGGCTCTTGAGAGCCTGAGAGAGTTTAACCCAGCTCCAAGAAAGCCAGAAACCTCCCTTGCTCGGCGCCTTGAAACTTGGAACACCTGGGTCACTTGTCCGTCTCCTCTGTGGAGGTTTGCATAATAATAATAATGATGGCATTTATTAAGCACTTACTATGTGCAAAGCACTGTTCTAAGTGCTGGGGAGGTTACACGGTGATCAGGTTGTCCCACAGGGAGCTCACAGTCTTCATCCCCATTTTACAGATGAGGTAACAGGCACAGAGAAGTGAAGTGACTTGCCCAAAGTCACACACCTGACAAGTGGCGGAGCTGGGGTTTGAACTTAAGTGACTTGCCCAAAGTCACACACCTGACAAGTGGCGGAGCTGGGGTTTGAACTTGTGACCTCTGACTCCTAAGCCCAGGTTCTTTCCACTGAGCCACACTGCTTCTCTTCATAGTGACCCTCCCAGGGGAACCACTGCCCAATTGTGCCTCAGTCCTCACCTATTTCCCCTCCTTCCATTCCCACCTCCAAGCCACCTAGGGTCTTACCTCCTGACTTTTATGTTGATTCAAAAACTGAAACTTCCCCAACTGTACTGTCAGGCTTGGTAAGAGAGCGAGTATCAGAGGCTCCCCACCACCCTCCAACAAGTTCCTGGGAGGGAATGAAAATGTGCGAGGATGGACTTCCATCCTTTATTTTTTTAAGCGATTCAAGGGCAGAATTGGCTCAGATTTCTTAACTTTGGTCAGGGCTCCAGCTCAGCCTGATGTTTGTAATCATACTTATTTTACCCTGAATGTGACGGAAGACTTCAGAAAGCTTTATTTTTCTGTTTCACCTCAGGAAGAAAAGCACAGGGTTTGGGTGGGCTCCCCTGGCCATCCCTTCACTGAAGCCCAACATCTTGAGGCTTTTAAAAAAATGTATACAGCCTGTCTTCTCGTGTAACAAAGAGGGAAAGTGGATGGAGAATCAGAAGCAGCTGATTTAGCTAGGTAAAAACTGACAAGGGAGTTTTGGCTGTGTGGTAGTCTTCCTCCTCTCCCTCCTCAAATTTACAGAGCCTTTATATCCCTCACAGGGATGGGAGGGCTCCTACTTGTAGCATAGGAAGAATTAAACCTCCCAGATAAGGCTCGATTCCCCCAGACAGGGTGCTGGCTTGTGTATCACAGGTCTGGGATCTGGGTGCTGCCTGTGGTATGACTAGATCCTCAGTAAAATGGTGATGGATCAGGCCTCTGTCTTCTGGTCCCTCTAGGGTGGAGTGGAAGCAAACTAGACAATAGGTGGGAAATAATGGTGGAGCTATTATTTGGGGGAGATAGGAAGGGGAGGCTCTGGAGGGATTCAGGGACCATCAGGAGCCTTCCTGCCGTTTGGAGTGGGAGCCCCTGGGATGGTGTTGGAGGGGGGTTAAGGAGTCTCCTTGTTCTGGTCACTGTCATAAAACAGTGCTGGCCAGGACCAGATTGACATGACCAGCCCTTGGAGATGTCCCTCTGTTTCCCCACCACCACCATCCCAACAAGGAGTTGAGGACTCTGAAAGAGAGTACATTTTCTCCCCATCATCTCAGCCTTCCAGCGCAAACGGTTCCACATTGGAGCCAGGTGAGGAGCCCAAACACAGTGGGCTGTGGAGAGATCACCTTTCGAAAGACTCAGGGGTGGGTCCGGGAGCCTTTCAGACCAGATCGCTGGAACTGACCACACTGAGGTGGAGTTTCCAGGGGAACAAAAGCCCTGTTACACAGATGAATGAAGGCGGCAGCCAGGCGGCAGGCGGCTTGGAGCCCGTTGGCCTCACAGGTGTCCTGGATGCACATGCTGTAAAATGGGATGGGATCCACCTGAAACAGAAGCATCTGGAGTCAGCCTGACCTGCCCTACAGCTCAGGTAAAGACTTTGCAGCCACTCAGTAGGGGGAGAAACTGAGCCAGAATGTGTGTTAGACTGATGCCAGAAGGGTTTTCTGATTATTAGAGAAGTAGCATAGCCTAGTGGAAGAGCACAGGCCCGGGAATCAGAGGCCTGGGTTCTATTTCCAGCTCTGCCACTTGTCTGCTGGGTGATGTTGGGCAAGTCACTTTGCATCTCCCGGCCTCAGTTTCCTCATCTGCCACATGTGGGGCAAGGACTGTGTCCAAACTGATAATCTTGTATCTACCACAGCACTTAGAACAGTGTTTGGCACATAGTAGGCACTTAAATACCATAATAATAATTATTTATTATTATCATCATGGTGTGAGCCCTGTGATAGGAGGTGGAGCATCCCTCAATCAATCAGTAATCCTTAGAGAGTACTTACCATGTACAGAGCACTGTACTGATACTTAGGAGGGTATAGGGGCATAGATAGACATGATTCCTTCCCTCAGGGATCTTACAAAGGAGCCAGGGAGACAGACATTAAAAGAAATTACAGTTAGGGGGGAATAGCAGAGTTAAAGGATATGTTCATAAATGCTCTGGGGGTGGGAAACTCAAGTTCTTTGTGGGGAGGGAATGTGTGTACCAACTCTTGTACTGTGCTCTCCCAAGTGTTTAGTCCAGTGCTCTGCACACAGTAAGTTCTCAGATATCATTGATTGATTAGCAGGTCTGGACTTAAATATACTACATAGGTGATCCAGAAGGGCGGGAGAGCAGGGTGGGAAGGTGAGAGATTAGTCCAGGAAGGCTTCAGGGATGTGGTTTCAATAGGGCTTTGAAGATGGGAAAAGCAGTAGAGTCTGTCAGATATGAAGGGGGAGGGAGTTTCAGATGGGAGGGACGGCACGAGCGAGGGGGTTGACAAGAAGATAGACAAAATCAAGGCACAGTGAATAGGCTGGTGTCAGAAGAGCGAAAAGTGCATGGGAAAGGAGCTAGGTTAGATTGGCCACCTTAAAGCTGGCATTCATGAGTTTGATGTGGAGATGGATGGGCAATTGTTGGTATTTTTTGAGGAGTGGGGAGATGTGTGCAGGTATTTTAGAAAACTGATCTGGGCAGCAGAGTATGGACTGGAGAAGGGAGGGTTTGGAGACTCGGAGGTCAGTGAGGAGGCTGATGGGGGAGTCAAGAGGGGGAATGCTGAGTACCTGCATCAGCAGAGTAACAGTTTGGATGGAGAGAAAGGGGTAGATTCTAGAGGTGTCGTGAAGGTAGAGCCAACAGGATTTGCTGACTGAACGAATGTGCAGGCTGAAGGAGAGAGGTGAGTCTAGGAGGATAAATACAATTGGATGAATAATGCCCGGTTGTGGCTTTGAGAGACAGCGAGGTTGGTGGTGTTGGCAGTGACAGAAAAGTTGGAAGGAGGAAAGCCTTTGCGTGGGAACATGACTTCAGTGTAGACAGGCTATGTTTGAGGTGTTGGCAGGATGTCCAGGTGGAGATGTTCTGAAGACAGGAGGGAATGTGAGATTGCAGAGCTGGAGTGGTAGATTTGGGAACCATTTGTGTAGAAATGGTAGTTGAAACCATGAGAAGGAAAGAGTTCCCACAGGACTGGGTGAAGATGGAGAATAGAAGAGGTCACAGAACTGAGCCATGAAAGTCATCCATAGAAGGTGGGAGGCAGAGGAGGAACTGTCAGAAGAAGCTGAGAAGGAACAGTCAGAGAGGAGGAGAACCAGGAAAGGAATGGACAGTGACAGTGAAACCAGGGTTAAATAGTGTTTCTAAGAGAATGGGATGGACCATTTTTGAAGGCTGCTGAGAGGTCAGGGAAGATGAAAATGGAGTAGAGTCCACTGGCTGTGGCAAGGAAGCAGTCACTGGTGACCTGGGAGAGAACCATTTTAGTGGAGGCGAGGGGGCAGAAGCCAGATTGTAGGGGGTTGATGAGAGAGTTGGAGAAAGCAGTTGTAAAGAACTCATCCAAGAATTATGTTAAGGAATGATAGGTGGGAGATAGGATGGTAATTGGAGGGTACAGTGGGGTCAGGGGATTATCTTTTTTTTTTTTTAGTTAGTAGTTACAAAGGCCCGTTTAACAGATTGAAGGAAGACCTGACTCTTGACTTTGGGGGAAAAACAACAGTAATTTTATTTGTTAAATATTATGTGCCTACTAAGAACTAGAGTAGATGCAAGGTAATTAGAGTGGACGCAGTCTCTGTCCCTCATTCAGCTCTCTCTCATGGGGAGAGAGAATTGAATCCCCACCTTACAGTTGAGAAAACTGAGGCACAGAGAAGTTGTGACTTGCCAAAGGTCACACAGCAATTAAATTAAAGAGTCAGGATTAGAATCCAGGTCCTCTGTTTCTCCAACCTGTGTTCTTTTCACTAGGCCACTCTGATTTGGATCCCATAAAGAAAACCTGAAGCGATAGCAGGTCAGAAATGCAAGCTTCATCTCTTTTGTCATTGAGTGCATTGCCCACTTTGTTTTATCTATGGAAGATTTTTCAGCTCTAAATCACTATGAACCCACCATCCCTCTGGCACTGGATCATTTGCTTTCTTCTTTCCAGGTTTTTTTTTTTCTTTTAATGGCATTTGTTAAGCACTTACTATGTGCCAGACACTGTTTTAAGGTCTGGGCTTGTCTTGTCTTCTCTTATGCCATCGAGTCATTTCTGACCCTTAGCAATGCCACAGACACATCTCTCCCAGAGCACCCTGCTCTCCATCTGCAACCCTTCTGGTAGTGGATCCATAGAGTTTTCTTGGTAAAAATCCGGAAGTGGTTTAACATTGCCTCCTTCCGTGCAGTAAACTCTGCTGCTTCCCAGCATGGGTGAGTTTTGACTTGTAGCAGATTGCCTACCACTTGCTAGCCACTGGCCAAGCTAGGAGTGTAATGGGTATGCCTCTGCTTCACTCTCCCTCCCATAGCCGAAACTGGTAGAGTATTGGAAACTCTCCAGGTGTGACCCTGAGAGGGGACGTTCTGGGCTAGATACTCGCTAAACATTTTGGACACAGAAGGACCACTTGTCTGCTGTGTGACCGTGGGCAAGTCACTTAACTTCTCTGGGCCTCAGTTACCTCATCTGTAAAATGGGGATTAAGACTGTGAGCCTCATTTGGGACAGGGACTATGTCCAACCTAATTTGCTTGTATTCAGCCCAGCGCTTAGTACAGTGCCTGGGACATAGTGAGCGCTTAACAAATATCACAATTATTATTGATATTATTAATAATAATAATTCCCTCGCTGTGATTAATTTTAATATCTGTTTCCCCAACTAGATTGGAAGGTCCTTGAGGACAGGGGTCATGTCTACCAGCTTGATTCTATCGTACTCTCTCAAGTACTGATTACAATGCTCTGCACATCATAAGCACTCAATTGTTGTCCACTAGTGGACTTGACATGACTGACTCCATTTTGTGTATGCTGACAGTAACCCTCGTTTTGTGCAGGCCAAGAGAACAACTCCTTTTTTGTATTTTATGCAAGGCTCAGCAACAGATGTCTTCAAGGCCAGTAACACCTATCTATGCAAGGCCATAGGGCAGATAACAACAACCTGCACAAGGCAGTGGAAACAGAGAATAATGAGAATCTATAACATCCTGTCGGTCCTAATTGGATTCCTGAAATTCCCAATTGCTCCGCTCACATGTTGCTGTAACTCAATAAAAGACACAGTGAGAATGGGATCGGGGCTGCTTGTCACTCGTACCTCTCCCGGGAGGTGAACGGGCAGGTAGCCACTTTCCTTCTTCACTGCTCTATCTGAACTCCTGTCTCCGAGTCATTTTTCCTCTCTGCGTCACTACCCTGGGTACAAGAACCCTGCGGCCGATTTACACCGAGTTAACCTATTTTGCACCCTACTTGTCGATAACACAATAAATATCACTGACTGCTTCAGTTGCATCTTGGACTTCCCTCTGCCCACCCCCTCCACCCAGGCAGAGCCACCATTACAGAACTTACCACCCGGAAACAGTTCCGGAGCAGGGAGTGAGCATCCCGAAAAAGCATCCCGCAGATGTTTGGTGTCACCGTGCTAGGACAGGATTGGGCTTTCCTCGGCAAAACACTACACTTACTGTCCACCTGGTAGGTCAAACACAAACATCAGATTTCCAGGAGTCAATTGCAGTCAGAGAGATGGGGGAAAAGACTGGTAAAAGAGAAATGTATTTCTAGAAAAGAAGGAAAATGTTGAGATGGATGGTTAGAGAAGGAAAAGAAATAGAAAAAAGGTAGATATTTAAAGAGGTGAAGGAAAAGAGGCAAACGGAAGATAGAAGAATGAAGAGAAAGATATGTATAACAGAGGAGGAGGAAAAGAGCTAGATAAACTGTAAGTATGTTCACTATAGACTGTAAGCTCATTTTGGGCAGGGAATGTGCTAATTCTGTTGTACTCTTCAAAGTGCTTAGTACAGTGCTCTGCACAGAGCGAGTGCTCTAAAAATGTTAAGTAGAGTGTACTCTGGCTAGTGGCAGGGAATGTGCTACCAACTCTGTTGTGTTGTAATCTCCCATGCACTTAGTACAGTGCTGTGCAAACAGTAAGTGCTCAATAGATACCACTGATGAAGAGAAAGAAAAGGTTAATGTCAGAGTTCAAGAGGAGAAGGTAGAGACAGGTAAAAGATGGGAGGACAAGGAAAAGAGATAGGTAGTTGGAAGAGAGAAGTGGGTAAAAGAGTGGAAAAAGAGATAGGTAACAGGAGAAGGAAAGGAGAGGTAGGGTAAACAGAGTAAGGAAAAGATAGGTAAATGAAATAGAGAAAAGGTAGAGATCAGTGGAGAGGGGAAGGAAAAGACAAATATGTTAAATGAGAGCTATAGGTAAAAGGGAGAGATAGGATGAGGAAAAGATAGATAAGAGAGGGAAAGGACAGAGGTGAAGAAAAAAGAGAAAGGGAAAAGATAGGTTGAGAGATATTTTGGAGGAGGAGTGAGGTAAAATTAGAAGGAAAATAGAAGAGAAGGAGAAATAAGTGAGAGATAGATGGAGAGGAGAAAGCAAAGAGAGAGGTGATAGGACAAGGAAAAGAGAGTTAAAAAGTTAGATGAGAAGGTAAAGAAAGAGATAAAAGGGAAGGAAGGACCCCCCCCCCCCCCCCCCCCCCCCGCTCAGTGGTTGACCATCAGAAAGAAACTTCTTACCCTAGACTTTAAAGCACTCAATTATCTTGTCTTATCCTAGTCGGCCTTGCTGTTTTCCTACAACCCAGCCCTCACACTTGCTCCTCTAATTCCAACCTACCCAATATACCTTGATCTCCTCTATCTCTCCTCTGACCCTTCACCTATACCCTGCCTTTGTCCTGAAGCTCCCTCCCCCTTCATATTGGGCAGATGATCACACTCCCCTCCTTCAAATCCTTATTAAAATCTCATCTCCTGTAAGAAGCCTTCCCTGGCTAAGCCCTCATTTGCCCTACTCCCTCTGGAGTAGGATTTGTACCCTTTAGTGACCATACCCTCAGCCCCACAGTACTTATGTACATATCCATAATTTTTTAATGTCTGTCTGCCCCCTCTGCTCTAGACTGTAAGCTCCTTATGGAGAGGGAACATCTCTACCAGTTCTGTTATAGTGTACTTACCCATGCACTTAAGCTCAGTGCTGTGCTCTGCACACATTAAGCACTCAATAAATACTATTGATTGAAGGAAAAGAGAAAACAAGGTCAAAGAAAGAAGAGAGGGAAAGAGGAGATAGAGGGGAAAGAAATAGATTTATAGGCAGAAGAAAAGAAGGAAAAAAGGTTAAAAATAAAATGATGAGGAGAAGGAAAAGAGATAGAGTAAAAGTAGACTGGCAAGGAAAAAGATAATATGTGAAATGTTGCTGGAGAGAGGTAAAATTAGATTGAGAAGGAAAAGAGGGATAGGTAAAAGATAAATGGCTAGAGGAGAAAAGGAAAGAGAGTGAAAGATTAAAGACAGAAGAAAAATAAATAAAGTGAGATAGATAAATGATAGGTAGTAAGAGGAAGAAGAGGTAAGTTGGATAGACAGTGAGAAGGAAAAGAGAAGAGACAAAAGGTAGATGTATTAATAGAGAAGTGAAGGAATAGAGATGTAAAAATATTTAGGTGCAATAAGTTGGAGAGGAAAGAAAACTGGGAGGTAAAGATAGGTGAATCAGAGAGAGAAAAAGGAAAAGAGATCAGTAGAAGAGAAGAATGAAAGGGATAAGTTAAAGATAGCTAAATAAGATACAAGAAATAGGTAAAAGATATATGCAGAGAAGAAGGAAAAGGGATAAAACAAGGAAAAGAAAGGTAGGTAAAAGGTAAGAGAAGGAAAGTGAGATAGGTAGATTGCAGAGGAGAGGGAATAGGAGATAAGGAAGAAAGATGGGTAAAAGGATAAGAAAAATATTGAGAGGTAAAAGACAGAAAGAAGGAAAAGAGACAAGCAAAAATAGCTTTAAAAGAGGAGAGATAGGTAAAAGATGGAGAGAGAAGATAGTTAAATGAGAAGAGAAGGATAAGATAGAGAAAATGTCCAATAAAAAAGGGATAGTTAAAGAAGAGGGAAGTTAGAATAAGGAAAAGAGCAGTAGAAGGTGCCTAGGCAGGAGAAAGCAAAATGATAATTATAGAAGAAAAAAAATAGATGGAGAGAAAAACTATGAGATAAGAGAAATACAGAGTGATAAAGGAAGAAAGATGAGTAAAAGAGAAGAAACAGGTAAGGAGAAGGAAAAGACATAGGTAAAAGGAGAAGGCATAGGAGAGAAGAAAAACAGAAGCAAAGGAAGAGATAGGTAAAAGAAGAAAAATCATGATTGGTAAAAGGAGAAGGGAAATACTGAGGTAAAATATTGATAGAGAGAAGGGAAAAGATGGAGAGGAGAAGGAAAAGAGAAATAAATAAGATACATAGCTAAATGGAGAGGAGCATGGATAGAGAGATGGAGAGAAGGAAAAGAGAAGTAGGTTAGAGATAGATTGTTAGAGAGGATATGGTGTGAAAAGAGGGTGGCCAGAGAGGGCATGCCCCAAAATCTCCCTGCTCATAGAAATAGGGAAAGGAAGAAAGGAGCACCTAGAAAGCTCTCTTCTCTCTTTTTTAAAAACTTTACTTGGGATTAGAACCAGCTACATTTCCCACTGTGCCACACTGAGGAGTCCTCTTGACCACAAGTACTTACCCCTTTATTCATTCATTCAATCGTATGCAGCAGAGTCTTTACCTCTCACAGCATAAGCAACCCCCCACCCACCCACACACCATCCCCAGACACAGACACATCCCATCACCCAGTTAACCACCATTTCATAATCAATCACCTCTCCCCAGAGTAGGCCACATTCTAGGACACACAAGGTGTCTGCTACTGGGTCTCACCTGCCAGGCTTCTGTGAACTCCTGCCAACTCCGTGCAAGTGAACCACCAGGAAGCATGAACTCATTGCCTGCCTCATTGTCATTGGTGCCCAGTAGTCCTGCTGACACACCTGGGAGAAGAAAGCCACACAACTGATTGACTGCCCTGGCACCGATGAGGTAAAAGACCGAGTTACGCTACCCTCCTGCTGTCGTCCTGCTTTTTGCACATCCATCTCCCAGCCAGGGGCTCAAAATCTCCCTGGGAGGCATAGGGCCATGCGGCAGACCATGCTGGCCTGTTGCCCTGAAGAATCTGTGATGAAAATAAGAAAGTGGCATCATCAACTGTCTGCTGTGTGAGCTTGGGCAAGTCACTTCACTTCTCTGTGCCTCAGCTACCTTATCTGGAAAATGAGGTTTGAGACTGTGAGCCCCTTATGCCCAACCCAATTTGCTTGTATCCACCACCCAGCACATAGTAGAGTGCCTGGAATATAGTAAGCACTTAAGAAATACCATGATTATTATATTGTACTTTTCCAATGCTTAGTACAGTGCTCTGCCCACAGTAAATTTAAAACTGTAAGCCTCATGTGGGACAAGAACTATGTCCAACCTATTAGCTTTCCACCCCAGCACTTAGAACAGTGCTTGGCACAAGGTAAGTGTTTAACAAATACCATCATCATCATCATCATCTCAATAAATATGATTGATTTACTAATTCTCTAGGCCTCAGTTACCTCATCTGTAAAATGGGGATTAAGACTGCGAGCCCACGTGGGACAGGGACTGTGTCCAAACTGATTATCTTGTGTCTACTCCAGCACTTAGTAAAGTGTCAGGCATATAGTAAGCACTTATCTAATACCATAAAAACACACACACAGAAAAAAGCACATGCTGTTTGCCTGAGGGTAACCAATGAGTAAAACAGGCAGTTATTCCAGACTCTCCAGAAAACCCTCCTGTGGCAGGAGGGGAACCCAAATTGAATTTCCATAGATGCACCCCCCATGTGGAATCACAGTGGCTCAGGGAGCTGGGTGGGAATGCTCTGGGTCGGGCCCAGAGAGAGTAACAGGTCCACCTCACTCCCGCTCGGGTCCTGATCCAACCCGGAGGGAGAGGACAAGGGGAAGGGCAGCGTGGGAAGCGGGGTGTTTGGGGGACATTCTTCTGCAGCCATTTCGCAGGAGGAGGGGCTGAAGGAAGGACCATCCAAGTGGCGATGGACAGAGCTGGGAAGCCCGGGTAGGGAAACCCTGATGGAAGCTGAGTTGTGGAGTTGATTGGGACTCACCGTGGTTCCAGCCATCCAGCGTTAGGCTGCACAGGTCGGCCTGGGGGTCGCAGGACAGGGTGACTCCATTCTGATTGGACAGTTCTATTTTGGCCTCTTCTCTCCTTGCACTGGCCCTGTTTGTGGCAGGGGGCAGAGCCAAGTTGGGGCAGTTCTCTTCCATCTGGGAAATGTTGTTCGTCCTGTGGACCTGTGGTTCGGACAAGTAGAAATGGCGTTCAGACAAGTAGAAAAGGCACACGGGGTAGGGGGGGTTATTTAGACATGGACCCTGTCCCTTGAGGGGCTCATGACTGATGAATAAATGTTGGGGGAGGGGGACTGGAGATGGACACATTGGGAGCAACAAAATACTAAAGCAATGTAAGCGACGAGGACAGAAAAGCAGTCCATAAAAAGAAAACAAAAGTTTGCTGTGGTTAGACGAGTAGAATTTCTCCAGAAGCAGCATGGCCTAATGGATAGAGCACAGGCCTGGGTTCTAGTTCTGGCTCTGCCACTCGTCTGCTGCGTGACCTGGGGCAAGTCACTCAGCTACCTCATCTGTACAATGGGGATTAAGACCAAGCCCCATGTGGCACAGGGACTGCGTCCAACGTGAATACCTTGTATCTACCCCAGTGCTTAGTACAGTGCCTGGCACAAAGGAAGCCCTTAACAAATGCCATAAAAAAAAGAAATTCTTTGTGATTGTGTCCATAGCAATGGCTATGTGGTCACCAGCTTTCCTGAGGTGATGTGAGGCTTCATACTGCCGTGCCGTTCTCTTTCCTGCTGGAGGGGAAGAGCGGCAAGACAGCAGCTTGTATACCTGGCACAGGGTGGGGCTGAGGGCATGAGGGAGGGCAAGGTTGCCAATACTGGATGGTTTTCTGAGCTTGGGGGGGCGGGGGGGGTGAGGGGAGAGTCCAGGCTCCGTGGAAAGAGCATGGGCTTGGGAGTCAGAGGTCATTGGTCCCAGATCTGCCACTTGTCAGCTGTGTGACTTTGGGCAAGTCACTTAACTTCTCTGGGCCTCAGTTACCTCATCTGTAAAATGGGGATTTAGACTGTGAGCCCCATGTGGGACAACCTGATCTCCTTGTATCCCCCCAGTGCTTAGAACAGTGCTTCACACAAAGTAAGCGCTTAACAAATATTATATTATCATTATTATTATTATTGTTCTGCAGTAAGCCGGACAGACCAGCTCACCACAATCAGAAATGGGAGCGGGCTAATTCCTTTCTGAATTGAGCATCAATTTGTGACCGTTAGCTTCAAGGCACGTAATCGGCTCTCTCCCTCCTGTTCTACAACCTCTTCCACTACGCCAGAATTTGCGCTCTTCATGGCCCTCAAGCTAACCGCCTCATTACATCGGGTGGTCCCCATCTCCTAAACGCTGTAACCTCCTAGTGGGCAGGGTCGCATCTCCTTGTTGGCAGGGAATGTGTCTGTCATATTGTTATATTGTACTCTCCCAAGCGCTTAATACAATGCTCTATGCACAGTAAGCTTTCAATAAATATGACTGACTGATTTTTTTATATTATAATATTTGTTAATCAATCTGCGGAAGTTATTGAGTGCTTATTATGTGCAGAGCACTGGAGTTGTAAGCACTTACTAGGTGATAGGGACTGTACTAAGCACTGGGTTAGACAAGCTAATCAGGTTGGACATAGTTCATGTCCCACTTGAGGGGTCACAGTCTAAATCCTCATTTTCCAGATGAGGTCACTGAGGCCCAGAGAAGTGAAGTGACTTGATCATGATTACATAGCAGGCTAGTGGCAGAGCCGGGTTTAGAACCCAGGTCCTTCTGACTCCCTAGGCCTGTGCTCTATCCATTAGACCACACTGCTTTTCTGGAAACATCCAGTCATCATTGGCCTTCAACTTTCCCCTCTGCAATTCTGCATTTCCTCTAACAATAATAATCGTTCTTGTTAAGCACTTACTATGTGCCAAGTACTTTTCTAAGCGCTGGGGTAGATACAAGTTAATCAGGTTGGACACAGTCCCTGTCCCACATGGGGCTCACACTCTAAATCCTCATTTTACAGAGGAGGGAACTGAGGCCCAGAGAAGTGAAGTGACTTACCCAAGATCACACAGCAGACATGTAGCAGAGCTGGGATTAGAACCCAGGTCCTTCTGACTCTCAGGCCCACGCTCTAGCCATTAAGCCACACTCCTCCTTTCGCCTCCGGGACAAGTCCACACAGATGCCATGCTGGTACCTTTATGCCAGCTCACTGTGTCCAGAACCAAACTCCTCACCTTCCCTCCCAAATCCACTTTCCCATCCAACTTTCCTGTAACTATCATCCTCTTCCCTGTCTCTGGAGGCCTTGACCTTGGCATTATCCGTAATGCTCCCTCTCTTTGAACTTTCCTATTCAGTCTGTTGCTATCCTTTCAGTTTTTCCTCCATGACGTTCCCCGGATCTGCCAAGTGATCAGAGGATACTGTCTATTGAGTGCTTACTGTGTGGCGAGCACTTGGAAGATGACAATGCAAAGGATACAATACAAACACAAATACCATACCTGCTCACAAGGAGCCAGCAGATTAGAGGCTCCTCTTCTCCATCTAAACTGCCAAAACTCCGATCTTTATGGACTCTACTAGTCAAGCCCTTACTCTTCTACATACCTATCTTTCCAGGCTCTTCTCCTTCCTACATAGAATTCATTTTGTGTTTGTGAGACCTGCAAGGGGGCAGGGGCCTGGTCTCCTAACTCTATTGTGTTCTTCCAAACAGGAAAGTTTTCTGCACTCAGTAGGTGCTCAATAAATTCAGATCATTTGATTCTATAATTGTTCTTACCCTCAGGCCTGGGGTCATCATGAAGGCCGAACTGTTCATCTGAACATACAGGAATCTTGGGCTGCCATTGAGGATTACGGTGAAGGTGTCCCAGGCAAAATCCTTGGCCAGCAAGAGGCTGCAGTGGGAGGCCAGTTCATACACCTTCCCGTCGAATGTCACCACATACTTGTTGCCAATCACCACTGCATGATCTGGGAGAAGACAGGGAAGAGGAATGGACTTCTTTGGGCTCTCAAGAGGGCCAGGCAGAGCAAGCATGAAGAAGCAGTAATAATGATAATAATAAATAATAATTGTGATATTAAAGTGCTTTCTTTGTGCCAGGCACTGTATGAAGTGCTGGGGTAGATATAAGGTAATTGTGTTCGACACAGTCCCTGTCCCACATAGGGCACAGCCCCTGTCCCACATAGAGCTCCCAGTCTTTTCCCCATGTGGGATCTGATTATTTTATTTCTACTCCAGCGCTTAGTACAGTGGTGACATGTAGTAAGTGTTTAACAAATACCATTATTATTATATTTTTATTATTATTGTCCCCAGCAGCTGGAGGTTTTTATTTTACCTCTCTCCCTCTCTCCCTGACCAAGAACCAGGGGCCTCCTGTCTCTGGCATCATACCAGCCCAAGACACCTTCCCCAAGAAGCTGCAACAACCTCTCCAGAGGACTACACTCTTGTACGTACCCCAGCACTTAGAACAGTGCTTGACACATAGTAAGCACTTAACAAATACCATAAAAAGCAAATAAAAACCCCAAACACCCACACACATTCAATAAGTGGACTGCCCTGGAGGTCCCATGGGGGTAGAGAAGCAGCACAGCTTAGAGAAGCAGCATGGCTCAGTGGAAAGAGCATGGGTTTGGGAGTAGAGGTCATGGGTTCATACCCCACCTCTACCACTTGTCAGCTGTGTGACTTTGGGCAAGTCACTTAACTTCTCTGTGCCTCAGTTACTTCATCTGGAAAATGGGGATTAAGACTGTGAGCCTTACGTGGGACAACCTGATCACCTTGTATCCTCCCCAGCACTTAGAACAGTGTTTTGCACATAGTAAGCGCTTAACAAATGCCATCATTATTATCCACATAACCCTCAAATTGCTGGCTCCGATTGGGCCTTCATTTTGTCTAGGGCTTCGTGGCCTGTGCAGTCTGCCCTCGGGCAGTTGTCCCACTGAATGGTATTATAACACAACAAAAATCCAGAACCTGCAGAAATCTGAAACATTTCACTAGTAGTCAGCGGGCCTTTCTCCTTCCCCACATGTGTGCTGTCTCTCTCTCTAACCTCCTCCACCTGCGGTCATTCAGATGAGCCCCCCACTGCTCCACATTCTGGTGGCTGTGGTTTAAAACAAGAATTTCTCTGACTCCCGGGGGGGTCAAGAAGAAGAGCGGCAGCTACTGTTGCTGGGAGAGAGCATGGACAAAGCAGGGAAAAGTCTGACCTTGGTGTGTGTGTATTTGTGATTGTGTGTGTGAGAGAGAGTGAATATGTGTGCACATGTGTACACACATGTTTAATGATGTTTGTGATATTTCTTAAGCATGTGCCAAGCACTGTACTAAGTACTGGGGTAAATACAAGGTAATAATCAGGTCAGATAGTCCCTGTTGCACAGTGTGCTGTGTATGCTCATGAGCTAGTGTGTATATTCGTGGACCACTTAAGCCTTGACTGGCTTAAAAATTCAGTGATGTCCAGGTCCCTGGATGGTGCTTTTTCTTTTTTCCTTCTCATCCTCTCATGGTGCTTTTTCTTTTTTCCTTCTCATCCTCTCATTGCTGAGATTGTCTCCTCCATAGGTACGGCAGAGGGGGATGGAGACCCCAGGAAGAGGGAGGGAAGCGGCTGAGGGGAGAAAGAGTTGGCAGCTGGGAGCCTCCAAAGATAAACCCACCAGAGAAGCCACCACTACACCCGGAGAGGATGGGTGAATGGAGCAGTAGGCTAAATATTGGAAACAGGGTGCATAGAACAGGCTTTCAGTGGAGGCTGTGGAGCCTCTGGGCCTGGAATTCCTTTAGGAAAGGACAGACATCAGCCCAGGCTGGCTAGGTAAGTATTCATCTGCTCGGAGATAAGGAGCAGGACCAAAAGGCACCCCGCGGCCCCTTTCTAAGATTCCAAAAGGCTTTGTTAGAAGAAGCTCCTTAATGCTTTACCCTAACCCTGGCACTGCCCACTGGAAATGCCTCAGGGCAGCCGTGGGAGCTGGAAATGCCCCTCGATCAGTGCAGGTCCCAGCCCCTACTGGGAAAAACAGCCCAATAAGCAGTGTTCCCAAGGTGTCAGAGGCCAGCTTATTCAGGTCTCCCCCAGCTCCCCCACTGACTTCTTGCCTCAAGCTGGTCAGAGCCCGGGAAGAGGGGAGGGGACTCCTCAATGACAGCAAAGGCCCCAGAAGCCCTGGCTCTAACCCTGACACTGTTGCATGGCTCCAAGCCCATTGCTCACCTCTCCCTTCCCTCTTCTATGCCTGGATCATTCATTCGTTCAATCGTATTTACTGTGTGCAGAGCACTGTACTAAGTGCTTGGGAGAGTACAATATAACAATAAACAGACAGATTCCTTGCCAATCCAGCATGTTCTACCCTCCAGGGGGCTGAGAGGGATTTACAGCTGCCCATGGAGTCTCAGGGAGTGGAGGGAAGGGGAAGGGGGGGGGGGGAGGATTACATTCAAAGGGGCTCTCCAGCAGCCGGCACTTGAACCTGTAATACTCAGCCACGGGGTTGATGCTGTAGAGCTCCCTCAGGGGCCTCAACAACTTGTCCTCGATGAGATGGCGGGTGAGGTGAGCCAGGTCCAGGGGCTGCTCCTCTGCAGGCAACACGGGCAGCTTCACCAGGACGGAGCAGTTCCTGGGGAGGTGTGGGCAGTGGGCTCAGCTCAGTTTGGCCAAGGACTGGCAGGAGGCGCATATACTCTTTCACGGGCTCCTCCTCAGCCTCCTCCCCTCTAACTGTCGGAGTATCTCCAGGCTCAGTTCTTGATCCCCTTCTAGTCTCCATCTAAACCCACTCCCTGTGGAGAACTCATTTGTTCCCATGGCTTCAACTACGACCTATATGAGGATGATTCCCAAATCTACATCTCCAGTCCTGATCTGTCTCCTTCTCTGTAGTCTGACATTTCCTCCTGCTTTCAGGACGTCTCTACTTGGATGGCCCACTGACACCTCATACTTAACATGTTGAAAACAGAACTTATCTTCCCACCCAAACTCTGTTCTCCCCAGACTTCCCTGTCACTGTGGACAGCACCACCATCCTACCTACCTCACAAGCCCATAACCTTGAGGTGATTATCGACCCTTCTAATTCAGCCCACATAGTCAATCTGTCATCAAATCTTGTCAGTTCAACCTTCACAACATTGTTAAAATCCACCCTTTCCTCTCCATCCAAACTGCTTCCATAATTATCCCAGAATTTATCCTTTCCTCAGCATGGCTCAGTGGAAAGAGCATGGGCTTTGGAGTCAGAGGTCATGGGTTCAAATCCCGGCTCTGCCAATTGTCAGCTGTGTGACTCTGGGCAAGTCACTTAGCTTCTCTGTGCCTCAGTGACCTCATCTGTAAAATGGAGATTAAGACTATGAGCCCCCGTGGGACAACCTGATCACCTTGTTACCTCCCCAGCACTTAGAACAGTGCTTTGCACATAGTAAGCACTTAATAAATGCCATTATTATTATTATTAATTACTGTATCAGCCTCCTTGCTTACCTCCCTGTCTCCTATCTCTTCCCACTCCAGTCAATACTTCACTCTGCTGCCTGCATTGCTTTTCTAAAAAAAGTTCAGTCCATGTTTCCCCACTCAAGAACCTCCAATGTTTGCTCATTCACTGCCACAAACAGAATTCCTTATCATTGTCTTTAAAGCATTCAATCATCTTGCCCCCTCCTAGCTTACCTCCTACTCTCCCACTACAACCCAGCCCACACACTCTGCTTCTCTAAAGCCAACCAACTCACAGTACCTCAGTCTTATCTATTTCTCCTTTGTCCTGCCTCTGGACTGGAATTCCCTCCCTCTTCATGTCTGATGGATAATCACTCTCCCCACCCTCAAAGCCTTATTGAAAACACATCTCCTCCAAGAAGACTTCCCCAACTAAGCCCTCTATTTTCTTTTTTCACACTCCCTTCTGTGTTGCTCTTGAACTTGGATTTGCACCTCGTATTTGCCACCCCCTCGGCACTTAATAATAATAATATCTGTAATTTATTTTAATGCCTGTGTCTCCCTCTAGACCTGTAAGCTCATTGAGGGCAGATAATATGTCTACTACTAGTATGTCTACTAAAATTGTATTCTCCCAAGAACTTAGTACAGTGCTGTGCACACAGCAAGTCTCAGTAAGTGATTAATTAAATTGCACTCTCCAAAATTGTATTCTCCTAAGCACTTAGTACAGTGCTGTGCACACAGTAAATCTCAATAAGTGATTAATTAAATTGCACTCTCCAAAATTGTATTCTCCCAAACACTTAATACAGTGCTGTGTACACAGTAAGTCTCAATAAGTTATTAAATTGTACTCTCCAACACACTTAGTAAGATGCTTTGCACCCAGTATGCACTCATTAAATACAGCTGATTAGTTGATTCATTGAAACTTCAGTTGTTTACACCTCCTGCCTTTCCCTTCTCTCCTCCAGTTCTCTCAAACTCCCACCAATCTGGCTTCCACCCCATTCACTCTACAAAAGCTGCTCTCTAAGATGATCTCCTTCTGATCAGTTCCAGTGGCCTCCCTACTCCATCCTAATCCTCTCACTGTCCTCGACACTATGGACCACCCCCTCTCCTGGAAACATTAACTAATCTTAGCTTCACTGGCATTGTCACTGAAGACAGCATTACCATCCTCCTTTTCTCACAAGCCCATAAACGTGGCATTATCGTCAACTCATCTCTCCCATCTGAACCCGCATATTCAGTCTGTCACCAAATCCTGTTGGTTTTTCCTTCACAACATCTCCAGAATCCACGCCTTCCTCTCTAACCAAACTGCTACCATGCAGATCCAAGCGCTTATCATATCCCACCTTGGCATCTGCACCAGCCTCTTAACTGACCCTCTTGCATCCAGTTTCTTCCCACTCCAGTCCTTACTTCATTCAGCTGCCTGGACCATTTTTCTGTAAACCATTTCAGTACCCATCTTCCCATTCCTTAAAAACCTCCAACTATTGCCCATCCATCTCCGCAAACAGAAATTCCTTATCATTACTTTTAAGGCACTTGGTTCTCTCCCTCCTGCCTTACTTTGCTGATCTCCCTGCTACAACCCAGGCTGCACACTTTGCTCCTCCAATGCCAACCTACTCACTGTATTTTAATCTTGACTCGTTTGCTTCCTACCCCTTGCCCACATCCTCCCTCTGGCCTAGAACTCCCTATTCATATCTGAAAGACCACCACTTTCCCCAACTTCAGAGCCTTACTAAAATCATATCTCCTCTAAGAGGCCTTCCCTGACTATTTCCCCAAATATTTGTCCTCCTTTCTGTGTAGCCTATGCACTTGAATCTGTATCCCTTAAGCACTTTGATTTGCTCCATGTGTCACCCTTAAGCACTTTGATACACATCCCACCCCAGCCCCACAGCACTTATACACATAGCCTTTTTTTTCGAGTGTCTGTTTACTCCACTATACAGTAAAAATCTTGAGGGCAGGAATCATGCCTAACTCTTTGTATTGTAGTCTCCCAAGTGCTTAGAAAACTGCTCTGCATACAATAAGCACTTGATAAATACCCAATTTATTGATTAGGAATTTGGCAATTTCCCCTTGGCAAATTTAGGCCCAGTGAGTTTGGCTCTTGCACGGCTGGTTGGCTTGGATCTTGCAGTCCCAGCCAGGACCACGGCCAGGGGCAGGGACAGAAAAATCCCTCAGTTCCCATGCCCGGCATGGAAGATTTACCTGGTGGAGTAGTTGAAGAGGCTGGAGAGGGGTTTCCGGATGCCCCTCACGGCCCGGGACAGTTTGGATTCTGCCCACTTCAGCAGCTGTTGGGTGGTCTGTGAGGATGGAATGAAGCATTTGGGGGGATCCCACTCTGCCTCACCCCCCATCACCCCTAGAGGAGCAGGAGTGTAAGCCATGTGTTGCATGGGCCTGCAGCCTCCAGCCCGTCCTCACCCTGGGGGCAATGACCCACCCCAACAACCCGCCCTCCCAAACCAGCTCCCGGACTCAATCTATCAATCATATTTCTTGAGCGCCTACTGTGTGCAGAGTTCTGTACGAAGCGCTTGAGAGAGGGCAATATAAAAGAGTCAGTAGACACATCCCCTGCCCACAATGAGCTTACAGTCTAGAGGGGGAGACAGACATTAATATAGACAGATAAATTACCAGATCCAAGCCGGCCTTCAGAGCTCTTAATGACACGAGGACTGGCTTCATTAGCCAGCTGTCTTTCACAACCATTGGCACAAGGGCCCGGATTTTCCTCACGTAATCATCTGCCCTTTCTCGCCAGACGGCATCCAGCGGCTTGGATGTCACCTCATAGTATGCTTCCTTCAGCGTGACCAGAGGTTCTGAAACAGACAGGCAGGAAGACCTGAGGGCTGGCCATTAACTCTTTGAGGCCATCCCTCCTCCTCCCCCCATGCTCCTGCTAGGGTCTATTAAAAATACCACTCTGCAGCTGTCTAGATAGGACAACCTGCAGATAATCCTTTTGATTAACTTTTATCATCATCATCATCAATCATATTTATTATACGATTATATCATTATCATCATTATTATATATGATCATTATTATAATCATTATTATGATTATACGTATATCATTATTATTATTATATTTGATAAACTCTTAGTATGTGTCAAGCACTGTTCTAAGTGCCGGCTTAGATACAAGTTAATGGGGTTGGACACAGTCCCTGTCCCACAGGAGGCTTCATTATCTAAGTAGGAGGGAGAGTCAGGTATTGAATACTCATTTCACAGATGAAGAATCTGAGGCATGGAGAAGCCAAGTGACTTGCCCAAGGTCACACAGCTGGCAAGGGGCAGAGCCAGCATTAGAACCCAGGTCCTCTGACTCCCAGGCCTACACTCTTTCCACTAGGCTACACTACTTCTCTGAAAATTACTTTATAACAAAAGTCTCTAGGCACCATGTTTGCAGCCCTCTTGGTAATTTCAGATTTTTAAAACACCGGCCTCACAAAGAAGCCCTGTGTAATCCTGGATCTGAGGACGAGTGATGGTAGCTGTAAACCTGAGCCGGGCACTGACGACGTTTTGAAGGGGGGTGGTCCCTGTGTTTCTGGGGTTCATATGGGTTGAGGCACAGACTGAGAGGGGGGACTCAGAAAGACACCCACCCATCGAAGTGCAACTAAGACAACCACCCTGATGATCAGCTCTCCCCTAGGAACTGCTTCTCCCCCCTCAAGAAGCAGCATGGCACAGTGGATAGGGCACGGGCTTGGGAGTAAGGTGGTCATGGGTTCTAATCCCGGCTTCACCACTTGTCTGCTGTGTGACCTTGGGCAAGTCACTTCACTTTTCTGGGCCTCAGTTACTGCCTCTGTAAAATGGGGATGGAGACTGTGAGTCCCATATGGGACAGGGACTGTGTCCAACCTGATTTGCTTGTATCAGTACAGTGCCTGGCACAGAGTGAGCACTTAACAAATATCATAATTATTAACTATAAAGCCCCAGCAAACTGCTGCCTCAGATACCGCAACACTATGGGGTTCTAGTTCCTATAGCGATGTCTCCGTCAACTGGCTTCTTCCATTTCCTTTTACAGAGAGAGGCTTTCCGCTGACTTGGTTTCCCATTTCTGCCCGTCCTGGTCAGATCCCTGGGGGCCATCTCTGGGGAATGGGGAGGCAGGGTGCGGTCTGGACCCTCTGCCGGCTCCGGGGGCACTCACTCTGCAATTCGCTCTGCATCTGATCCAGCATGGCTTGGAGCCCCGCCAGGGCCCGAGGGAGGTTGTACCCGAGCACCTGCCGAGCGGTGCTCTGCTCCCACAGCCGGGCCGCGGTCATCACCCCTGCACGCACGGCTCCCACTGCCTGCCGGGATGCCCGCAGGAGTCCATCGGCCCACGTCTTCAGGAAGTCCACCTGCTGCGCCTGTCAGAGACAGAGCCCCACCCTGAGTCCCAGGGCCTCTTTGGGGCACTCTTGTAGGGGGCTCACTTGGGGGTGGGACCCCCTTCCCACCCTCTGCAGAGTGCTCTGGGGCTCCCCAGGTTTCAGGCTCCAGAAAGCCATCCACTTCCCCCTGTGACCAGAGGCCGTCTTTCCTGGACCACATCGCTCCTGACCCTACTAAGCCATCCCACCTCAGGAGCCGGATGAAAGGTGGAGTCCAGCAGGGCTGAGAGGGTGGTGGATTCAGAGAGAGAATCCTGGGGGAGATTTTCAGAGAGCATAGACACCAAATGTGGGGAATGAGGGGGCTCCTTTAGCCTCCTGCCTCCACCCACCATGTGGGAAGGAGGAAGGGGCATAGCCATGAGCTTTCTGCCATTCATCCACAGAACCCAGATGTCCAAACCATCCAACACACCAAGTCTCGGAATTTCCAAATAAAGGCATCCAGGACTTTGAGCTTCTCTTCGAGCCTGGCTTGGAGATGGGCCCCGGCCTCAGCTAGTTTTGTCTGTGAGAATGAACAGATACAGGTGAGGGCATCGTTCCTGGCTTGAGGCCCTGGCAGTACTGCTGTTTCAACCCATTTTTTTAAAATCACCCACGTGATGCCCCCTGGACCTCAGTGGGGTAAGAAGAGCAGGAACAGTGGCACCCCTGTGCCTCCTGACCCTCCTGGCCCACACTACCCCACTCATACCCTCCCTTCCCAGGATGCATGGGCTCAAACCACTCCATCCTTCTCAGTGCAGGGCCCAGACCCAGGGTGGAGGTGGCACATGGGCACCAGGGACCCGAGCCCCTTTCAGCATTTGGAGCCTGAAGAGTTGGCAGTAGCTCTGCTCTGATGCTCCGAGGGGAAAGAGTTCCAGAAAAGCCATCTGCTTCTACCCACACCTGACCTGTAAGCTTGTTGTGGACAGGAAATGTGTCTACTAACTCTGTTATATTGTACTCTCCCAAGTGCTTAGTAATGTGCTCTGCACACAGTAAGTGCTCAATTAATTTGATTGAATGAATGAAAGAATGACCTCTGGTTGACAGCCCCACAGCCAACAGCCCCACAAAGGACAGACTTAAAGTAGGTAGACCTGCTGTGGAAAACCCCACAGTGGACGGCAGCCCAGGCTGGGTTGGACCGGTACCTCCAGCTGCCCGAGGGGTGCCCCGCAGCGGTGAGCATGTGCTTGTAGGCTCAGGCTCTGGTCAGCGGCTGTCAGGGTCAGCTGGCCCAGGTACTCCCCCCGCCGCCTCTCAGCTTGGAGCAAGGCCTCGGCTGCCATTTCTCGCCATCCCTCTGCGCACGTGCGGAGCTCTACACCCTCTTCTCCATGCCCTGGAGCGGGAAAACCAGTCTTTCACCTGGGCACTCTGGAGTCTGTGGCTTCTATCTGGGGACTGGGGGTTGGGGGGAGAGGAGAGAGAAAGGGAGGGAGAGGGAGAGAGGGAGAGAGAGGGAGGAGGACGGGAGAGAGAGAGAGAGAGAAACACACACACACACACACACACACACACACACACACACACACACACACACACACACACACACACACAGCATCCAGCCCCTCAGGTCCCCCACGAGCAAGACCTGACCTCCTATTCAGCTGTTTTCTATTCCAGACCCACCAAATCCCAGTTTTTGTCCTTTCATTCACCACTTCTCCCCCCCACCCCACCCTTCTCCACTCCAGATTTGTCTCTCATCCCTCTCTCACTCACCTCTCTGATAGCCCAGGTAGCCTCGAACACACTTCTGGCTCCGGGAAGCCATTAGCTTCACCTTTTCTGCTTTATCTAGGCTCCCCTCCACCTGCACCAGATTCTGAGAGGCCGAGGTAGCGACTCTGCCCGACACCGCAACCCGGTGAGCCCCTGCTGCTCTCAGCTGCATTGGGAGAGAAGCTTAGGCTGAACAGGGAACTCTCCCTCCCACCCCTCCCTGCCCCATGACCCAAGGGTTTGCCAGGACCCAGGGAACAGACTTCCAAACAGGGAATGTGTCTGTTTATTGTTGCAGTGTATTCTCCTAGGTGTTTAGTACAGTGCTTTGCATGCAGTAAAATACGATTTAATGAATGATTTGGGAATCATGGTGGGGAGGAAACAAGAGACAGGGCCAGGGAAGTTTAGTCTGTTGCCCTCAGAGCCAGGAGATGCTCCCTGAGGCAGGGAGCAGTCTTGGGAAGCAGCATGGTCTAGTGGAAAGAACACGGACAGGGAGTCAGAAGTCCCAGCTTCTAAACTTGGCTCCACTTGCCTGCTTCCTTAACCCTGAGGGAGTCACTAAGTTCTCTGTGCCTCAGTTCCCTCATCTGTAACATGGAGATTCAATGCCTGCTCTCCCTCCTTCTCAGACTGTGAGCCCCATGTGTGACAGGGACTGCCTGATCTGATCATCTTGTCTCTAGCCAATGTTTAGTACATTGGGGTACTAAGATTGTAGACTGTAAGCTCACTGTGGACTGTGAATGTGTCTGTTTATGGCTATATTGTACTCTTCCAATCGCTTAGTACAGTGTCCTGCACACAGTAAATGCTCAATAAATACAATTGGCTGACTACAGGGCTTGTCATATAGTAGTGCTCTGGAAATCAGTGCGAGTGGGTTGGAGAGGGTGCTGGTGGGGAAATAGTGGAGGAAAGGGAGGAGGGGTCTGCCAGGCTGGGGAGAAGATGAGAAGGAGATGGGCAAGAAGCCCTGGATAAGGGAAGAGGGGTTACAAGAGGGGGAAAACCCAGGCAACACTTCACCCCACCTGGACTGAGGTAAATTCCCTGGTCCCTGGCAGCCGTGGTCTGTGTATGTGGGCTAGAGAGCAGTGTGGCTCTAAGAGAGTGGGAAGCAGGTGCTCGGCCCATGACAAACAGAATTCTGCTGCTGATGATGATGATGATTTCAACCTCACCGGGGACCAGCCATGTACCAGGACTCCTGCAGCATGTGACCCCTCCCCACAGCTCCTTATCTGGGCTGAATTGCCACTGCAGGCCCCCAGGGAGGGGGGCACTGCCGAAGAGGCTCTGAAGAGGAATAATCACTAGGAGAGTGCATATCTGTAGGACTGACACAGATGAGAACAACGTCTATATCATGGAGCTCCAGGGAAGCCCTTGTCAACAGTGTTATTTCCCTGGTGAGGAATATCTCTTTCGGGCAGTAGATGGTGGATATATCCAATCTATCACTAAATTCTGTTGGTTCGATCTTCACAACATCATTAAAATCCACCCTTTCTGCTCCATCCAAACTGCTACCCCGATAATCTAAGCACTTATCCTACCTTTCTTTGATGACTGTATCAGCCTCCTCACTGACCTCCCTGCCTCCTTTCTTTCCCCACTCCAGTTCATACTTCACTCTGCTGCCCGGATCATTTCTCTACAAAAACATCCAGTCCCTGTTTCCTCACTTCTCAAGAATCTCCACTGGTTGCCCATCAAACAGATGCTTTTGACATCAGCTTTAAAGCACTCAATCATCTTGCTCCCACCCACCTTACTGCACTGATCTCCTACTATAATCCAGCCAGCACACTTCGCTCCCGTAACGTCAACTTCCTCACGGTACCATGATTTCTTCTATCTTGCCGCCGACCTCTCACCCATGTCCTGCCTCCTGCCTAGAATGCCCTCCCTCTTTATAACTGATGGACAATTATCCTTTTCACCTTCAAAGACTTACTGAAAGTCTCCTCCAAACATCTCCCTCAAAGGCCTTCCCTGATTAAGTCCCCTTTTCCTCTTCTCCCGCTCCCTTCTGCATTACCCTGATTTGCTCCCCTTATTCCCCCCCTTCAGGTCCACAGCACTTATGTACATATCCATAATTTATGTATTCATATTGATGTCTGTCTCCCCATCTAGACTGTGAGTTTATTGTAGGCAGGGAATGTATCTACCAACTCTGATATGCTGTCCTCTCCCATGTGCTTAGTACAGTGCTCTGCACACAGTAAGCACTCAGTAAATACAATTGATTTACTGATTCAGTGGATGCTCTAAGCAAGGCAATCCAGAAGGGAGTTGCTGTTTAAGAGGCTAGACCAGGGGCTGGGCAGCTGGCAGACCTCACCTCCAGCCCCCCAGAATAGTCCCGGGTTCTGGAGGAGCTGTCGTTGCGGAGCATCACAGAGAGCAGCAGGCCGGGCCCCGGGTCCCGGGCCAGGCGGAGTCGAGTTTGAGAGCGCAGCAGGAGGCGGCCCTGGCCCAGCACGTGTTTGCCAGACAGCTGAACGGCCTGAGGGGGAGATGGAGACGGGGCCCGGGCACACCCTCTCATGCCAATTTTGCATCCCCCATCCCGCTCCCCTCCCCATCTGGACAGTGACCCCAAAGGGTGCTTCCTGCCTCACAACCCCAAGAGCTGCCCAGGCTTTGCCCTGGAGGTCTAAGGGCATTTTAGTGACAAGAACAGGAGTGAAGGAGAGAAACTGCTCTGGCCCTGGAGAAAACCACAGGGCAGCTGGGAACCCAGATTCAGGATTTAACGTGGGGATTCACACATACCAACTTCAGACCGAACAATATATGGGAATCCTCAGGATCTAGAGAGAGTCTCTAGGGCAGGGGGGCCCACTAAGCACACCCTCCTTTGCCCCAGACCCATTACGTTCCCCTTATGGGTCCCCAGAAACTAGTAGAACCTGGGTGCATTGCTGAATTGGAGGGAAGCTGGGTGCAGAAAATAAAAAATACTGGGTAGACAGGCACTGGGGCAATATCAGTATTGGGTGGGGACAGATCAGCTGGAAAAATTGATTACCTGGTATAAAACTGGGCAAATGGCCAGTCTGTCCCTCCCTGCCCTGGTTGGAAATTCACTGCCAAGTCCACCGTGGGACCTCCGCTCTCCCCCACCCCCAATCTTTAGTCAGGCTGCCGGGCTGGGCCTGGGGATGGGGCTAGAGTGAACTTACACTAGGAAGGTCACAGAGGCCCAGGTGCAGAGAGTGCCTCAGCCAGCTGGAGAAGTTGGTCTCTACTTCTCCCCAGAAGCTTTGCTGGGAACAGGAAGGCAGGAAGATGTTTTCCAAAGCCACTTCAACTTGGAACTTATCTGGTCGTGGCCGTCGGCGCCTCTGTGAGGAGTGAGGAGATGGGGCTGGAGGGAAGGCGAAGAGCCAGGACGGAAGCGGGGACAGGGGTGAGGGGCTGGGGGGTGAGGGGAGGGGCCGCAGGCTGGTTCTGCTGGCAGGGTGGAGGGCTGGACTGCCCGTTGTGGGGGGCTCTGGGCTCTTTGAGGCCAAGACCAAGTCTCCCCTACTCCATCTCAACTCACTCCCTCCTGCCTGCCGGATGCCCAGATGTGGGAGCTGAGCGGCTGAAATGCTCATATCTGATTTCTCCTGTTCGACACGACTGCCATCCTTTCCCCAACAGCTGTGTTGGGTGCTTCCTGGGCCCTGCCTGTCATGTCAGTACTTGCTTCAGAGCTTCCTGGCCCCACTGGAGGCAGGGCTTCCGGGCCAGGCCCCAAGCTCCACGGCTGGCCCTGGGCATTCCGATTCCGGCACCACTATTAGTTTGGCTATCATCTTCCCTGGCAGCCGGGCTTAGAAGGAAACTAAACTCGTTGAGGGCAGGGAATGTGTTTATCAACTCTGTTATATTGTACTCACCCAACAGTAAGCGCTCAATAAATACGATTGATTGAAGATTTCCTTGCCACTCACTCCCACCTGTACCTAATGGTCCTGAGCTGCAACAGCTAAAAATGCCCGCTTCACCAGGATGGGGTGTCCGGTAAAGGCTGGTGTGGGGGGAAGTGGGGAAGGGGAGAAAACAGCTAGGCCCCAGCAGGCTCAGGTCTTGGCCACTTCCCCATCTTCACTTGTGTGAGCACTCTTCCCCGACAAGGACAAGGCCTAAATCATTTCTCTGCGGTTTCCCAAGACCCAAGTTCAGGACCTGGCACAGAGTGGGCACCATGGGCAGAGTGGGTAGCTGATCCCCACCTGAGTAGGAGATGGTTTAGGGGATGCGGAGATGGTAGGGTGATGGATTAGGTGACCTTTGTCAGACCCTGGGCTTTTTTGAATTTGGATTATGATCGTGCAATATTCACCTCCCTCACTGTGAAACAGATGTATCTTTCCTCCCCATTACCTCATACATCAGGCTTTGTTTGACCTTCTTTCTGTCCCAGTTGAGACGGAGGCGTTCGTCAAAGAGCATTGTGGTTTGCATCACAGACCCACAGGCCTGAATGTGGCCCAGGTTCAGGGCCTTCTGGAGCTGAGAGGAGAAAATCAGCATGATTAATCTCCAGGGCAGGCTTTCTCTCCAGAAAACAAGCTGACAGTCACTGAGGCTGCACAGCTGTCGAAGATACTATAAATGCGATCCTGCCTGGAGGCAGGGGGCTGGACTTGATGACCCCAGGAAGTCCCCATCTCTAGGTGTGATCGAGGTATCTCAGTCCCAGAGTTCCCTTGCCCTGGGGCCAAGCTCCCAGCATAGAAAAGGGTATCAGTTTGATCTCAGCACCTCTGCCCAGGAGGCCAGCCAGATTCTTTAAGCCACAGTTCAGATTGGTGCCAGACACCCTATATGCCTCAGAGAGAGGGCAGACAACAAGTGAAAACAGCTTCCTTAATCCCATAAACTTGGGTTCTTTCCTGGATCCTCGTCTTTCTATCTTTCCAAATCCCACTGGTTCTTCCTACATGACAGTTTCTGGACCTGCCCCTTTTTGTCCATCCAAACTGCTGCTGCTCTGGTCCAAGCTGTGGTCATATCAAGGCTAGATTAATGTATCAGCCTCCTTGCTGGTCTCCTTGCCTCCAGCCTCACCCCTTTCCAAGCTATACTACAGGCTGCTGCGAGGATCAGTTTCTTGAAGTTTCGCTCAGCCCACATCTCTTCACTGCTCAAAAGTCTCCATTGTTTTCCCATCTCTCTATATCAAGCAAACACTCCTCACAAATTGATAACCTTGGATCTACGCCAGCATTTGGAACAGTGCTTGACACATAATACGCATTTAAGTACCATAATTATTATAATTATTAATAGGCTTCGACATTCTTTACCAACTTACCCTATCCTCCATATCAGCTCTCTTTGCCCATCATTCCCCAGTTCTCTCTCTCTTTTCCTCGCAAATTGTAGCTCGCCCTTGATTCTTCCACCTCTATCCCTTCCTTCATGCTATTTCCCTGGCCTGGAACTCCCACTCTTCCCAAATCCGACAGACCACAGCTCTCCCTGTTTCAGAGCTCTTTTAAACCCCACCTCCTCCAGGAAGCCTTCCCCATTTCCTGAAATGGCAAGTCATATCCCACCAGCCATCTCTAATGCTTAAGGATCCTCAACACTTGTGCATATATGTTTATTCAACTGTACATTCAACTGTTTATTCTGCTAAATATATTTGTTAATCATTTTACATCTGTCCCTGTTAGAATATATCATCTAGACTATAAGCTCATTACGGCAGGGAACGTCTCCAACTCTGTTGTACTGTACTCTCCCGAGCACTTACTACAGTGCTCTGCACAGAATAAGCGCTCAAAAAATGATTGATTACTCTCCGAAGTACTTAGTAAATTCCTTTGCACACAGTAAACGCTCAATAAATACCATTGATGATGGCAATGTATGCTCTTTGTCACATTTGTTTCTGCTATATTTTCCCAGGAGCTTTGCCCTATAAACATCATGACTGCCATAAAGCAGATTCAGGAAAGGAGACCCCTATTCAGCCAGCAGTAACCTTCAGTCCACCCAACTTCTGGGAGAACTGGGTGGATGTTCAAGTGATAGACAATTACTCTCCCCTGCTTCAAAGCCTTGAGGGCACATCTCCTCCAAAAGGCCTTCCCTTACTAAGCCCTCCTTTCCTCTTCTCCCACTCCTTTCTGCATCACCCTGACTCATTCCCTTTTTTCATCCCCCACCTCCCAGCCCCACAACACTTATGTACATAGCTGTCATTTATTTATATTAATGTCTGTCTCCCCCTTTCTAGACTGTAAGTTCATTGTGGGCAGGAAATGTGTCCGTTTATTTTTGTATTGCACTCTCCCAAGCGCTCAGTATCATGCTCTTTACAGAGTAATCACTCAATAAATACAATTGAATGAATGTAAGAAGGAAGGATTGGGAGGCATTTAGCAAATGCAATGGTATGGCAGCCTTGCCCCACTAGCTCAGCCTCCTGGGACTCCTGCAGACACCCAGTCCTGGGCTTTCAGACTTTATTTCCTTGGTTCCAGCATCAGGGTGAATCCACTTATATACCTGTCCCAAGGACACCGTGAGGCAGCTGTCCAAGGCCACACTGTCCGGCGCTGACCTATCTTCCCAGGTGAGTTGGACATCAGTAGGTTTTCCCCGGTTCCAGGCCAGTTGCACCTGCAGCCAGAGGCAGAGAACAGCTGTGGGGAGCTGCCAGGCCAGGCCCCAGAGTGCCCAGCTCCCTGCCCTGTCCAGTTGCAGCTGCTGCCCATAGCTGGCATCTGGGTCCAGGTCCAATGTCTGAAGGACCCAGTGTGTAAAGCACACTGCTCTCAAGGCCCAGATGTTTTTGAATGGCATCCGTCTACCTGACTCGGGAAGCTTATGGTCTGCCCTGCTTGGAGGCAGGGAACTAGATGAGATGAGCTCTCCTTGCTGGTTCTGTGGGCATGATCCTCAGGGCTGGTGAGGACCAGGAAGGACCAAGGTAATGTTCACACTTCCCAGAGAAATTCGGGGTGGGATCTGGTGGAGCAAAGTCCTTGCTGGCTGTAGTTTCTCTCCTGCCCCAATGCCCCTGGACCTAGCCCAGGAGATATTGGTTCCAAGGACCCCAAACTGACCAATTTACCCATTTTCTTGTGGCTCTACTCCTCCTCTTGTGGGAAGAAGTGAAGGTCCCTTAAAGCAGAAATTTCCTCCCAAAGCACGGGGTGCCTTAAAACTGCCAGTCATGGGCAGCCTCCTGGTTCATCTGTCCTGAAACTGGCTCTGCTGAAGTTTCAGCTCCTCGTCAAAAGCCTCATTTCCTTTACCATAACCACCTCCCCTAGCTGTCCTGCCCTACAGCTGACTCTGGGGGTCTCAGTTTGTCAAGTGGTCAGTCAACATATCTTGAGCGAGTACCCTTGGTGGAGGGCAAGGGGCTGCACGAACTTGGACAAGTCACTTCACTTCTCTGTGCCTCAACTAACTCATCTGTAAAATGGGAATAAATACTATGACCCCATGTGGGGCATGGACAGTGCCCTACCTGATTAGCATATATCTTCCCCAAGACTTAGTACAGTGCCTGGTTCATAGTAAGTGCTCGAGAAATAGAATTAAAAAAAGGCTGACCCCCATTCAATGGCATAAATCTGCTGAGAGGGTAAGTGAGGCAAAGGAGAAGCCAAGGGGGGGCAAAGTTGTAGGTTTAATCTTGTTGTGGCACTGGAGGGGGCTGAGGTGACTTGGGAAGTTTCCAGGAGGAGGTGGACCTTGAGATGAATGGCTTTTCCTTTCTCATTTCTATCTCTTACCCTCTGGCTGCCCTTGTTTCCTCTCCTCTCAGATTGGGCGGTGGCCTCCACGTGGCTCCAGGAGAGATTGAGGGGATGACCGAAAGCCACGTGTCCATCCAGTTGCTCTCTTCCCAGCTTCAGGGAGCAGGAGATCAGTACCTGTTCCAATTGGAGTCCATTAGGTTTCCGCAATGGGGGTGAGATTTGCATGTGTTTAGTTGGCTTACGGATGGGCTCAGCGTCCCAACAGATCTACCAAACCCAAGGCAGAGGGGTTGAACTGCAATCCAACAAGGTGCCACCTCCCCTTGCCAATCATATTACACAATCTGACACCGGCTTAGGGCCCATTTCACTGTGGGCCTGGTGTGGACATCGATGTAGGGGGTGAATCATGGGCCCCTTGGGGAAAGGAAAAGAAAAGTCAAACCTGGATTTACTTTTCATTGGTTTTTTGAATGAAAAGTAAGCAAACACGAAGTGGCAGGTGAGCCCAGCTTTCCTGTTTTCCTCGCTCTGACCACTGATTCAGAGTCCAGCACAATGAGTGAGGAGACAGACGTTGGGTGGGATGAACTTAAAGAAACAGCCCCCTCATCTTCTCTGTCCCCAAGTCCAGCATGCGTCCCCCTTCACCCACACAGCCTCTGCTTCCTCTCTGTCCCTTGATCCAGCTGTGGAAACCAGACTCACATGTATCCCCCTTCACCCAAATATGCTTCGTTTTCCGAGAAAACCATGCATTCCTGACCCTAGCGGACAGTCTGCCCCCAGTGGGTGAGACCCTTCCTCCTTTGGAGCTTCACAGAAAGTCCTGCCTCCGTCTTCCCAGGTGCCACCCCCTGCTTGGAAGAGTGGGCCACCAGCCACTTTAAACCATGAAATGATTGATCAGTAACCATTAAAAACTGCTCCCCTGTCACATCAAGTTGAAGGACTTCTCCTAGTTAACATTTTGCAATCCGAGATGCACCGACCTGTTGTGGAACATGCATAACCTCCACCAGAGTGTTCCCTGCAGGGCACACCCATCCATGATGCAGGAAAAACCCTCCTGGGAATCTGAATCTCTCTTAGGTTAGGTGGGTTTGACTGAAAGAGCCCATGGTGGCTGCTGGGTTTTGGAAGAAACCTTCCATCCCCTCCCAAAAGATTCTCATTTTTCTTCTCTTCCATAGGGGAGGAGCACACTATTGTCCCCCAAACCAGGACAATGTTGTTATTCCCCAAAAGCAATGAGTCTTCTTAGAAGAGACCCCATATTGCCATGAGCAATGTGGCCTTTCCTCATTATAATAATAATAATGATGGTATTTGTTAAGCACTTACTATGTGCAAAGCACTGTTCTAAGTGCTGGGGAGGTTACAAGGTGATCAGGTTGTCCCACAGGGGGGCTCACAGTTTTCATCCCCATTTTCCAGATGAGGGAACTGAGGCCCTGAGAAGTTAAGTGACTTGCCCAAAGTCACACAGCTGACAGTTGACAGAGCCGGGATTTGAACCCATGACCTCTGACTCCAAAGCCTGGGCTCTTGCCACTGAGCCACACTGCTTCATCACATCTCCTAGGGAGCCTTCCCTGGCCGGGGCACCGAGAGACTTGATT
Organism: Tachyglossus aculeatus; assembly: GCF_015852505.1. Lineage (NCBI taxonomy): Eukaryota > Metazoa > Chordata > Mammalia > Monotremata > Tachyglossidae > Tachyglossus > Tachyglossus aculeatus. The sequence goes on from NC_052086.1 coordinate 76,716,607, forward strand.
TTCCTCAGGATCCTCTCTGCACTGGGCTCATGCTGGCTCCACATTCATGCCAAGCTCATCCCCGATACCTTCCCTGACTGGTGACTTGGTGAGAAAGGGAAGCAGAGGCAAAGTTTCTGTGTGAGAGAGCCATGTGTGTGCCAGAGGGAGGGTGTGTGGCAGCAGAGAAGCAGCATGGCCTAAAGTACCTGGGTTCTAATCCCAGCTCCACCACAAGTTTGCTGTGTGATCTTGAGCAAGTCACTTCACTTCTCTGTGCCTCAGTTATCACATCTGTGAAATGGGGATTAAGATTGTGAGCCTTTGTGGGACAGGGACTGTGTTCAACTTGATCAACTTGTATCTACCCCCCGGAGTTTAGTACAGTGCCTGGTACACGGTGAGCGTTTAACAAATAACGTTAAAAAAGTGAGTGAGTGAGAGAGGGAAGACAATGTCACTTTCTCCCTTCGGAAATGGAAAATCTGGGGTTCTCCTCTTTTGGGGACCCATGGGCAATATGGGGACCTATAAGCCTGCTGGTTTCCATATCTTAGTCAGAGCTGATTTTAGAGGAATGGGCTGGTCCTCTCTGAACAAGGGTTGGGGGGCCTACATCCTAGCAATGGGGCTTGGAGTCCCACAGGATTATGGTGTGCGCCTGAGATGGCTGTTCACAGGCTACTTTCCTCTGAGTGGAGGAAATTTAGTTTTCCTGTACTTGTGTCCATCTTCTCTCCCACTGCTCCGATCCCACACCCTGTCCTACCTGATCCCTGCCATTCCAGCGGAGGACCAGGTCATCCTGATGGCTGTTGGCTCCATGCTGCAGGGAGAGACTGAGTTTGGACTGCCTGGGGAAAGGAACCAGGAGAGGATGGGCCAGCTCCACTGTAAGAAAGGAGACCAGAGAGGACATCAGGACATTAGTACAGTGCTCTGCACACAGTAAGCGCTCAATAAATACGATTGAATGAATGAATTAATGAATGAATCAGGGCTTGTGTTCAGTGGTCCTGCTTTCTGGCAAACATCAGGGTGGAGTCAGATGCACCTCTGCCACTTTGACATAGACACACCACCACCTTTTCTCAGCTCCACATTTCTAACTCCCCTGCACCCTTGAGGACAGAGGGTGGTGGCACCCATGGGTTCTCAGCCAGTACTCACTTGCCTTGGAAATTTGAGTGAAACTGACCCCATTTCACAAATGGGACCATTGAGGACTAAAGCTGTCAGAACAGAGGTGCACTGAGAATCCAAGATTTCCACCCTCCCAGTGTCATGCCCCACTCCGTGGGTATGTGCAGTAGCTGGTCTTCATTAGAGAAGCAGCGTGGCTCAGTGGAAAGAACATGGGCTTGCGAGTCAGAGGTCATGGGTTCAAATCCCGGCTCCACCGCTTGTCAGCTATGTGACTTTGGGCAAGTCACTTAACTTCTCTGTGCCTCAGTTACCTCATCTGTAAAATGGGGATTAAGACCGTGAACCCTACGAGGGACAACCTGGTCACCTTGTATCCTCCCCAGCGCTTAGAACAGTGCTTTGCACATAGTAAGTGCTTAACAAATGCTGTCATTATTATTCATCAAAACCTCCTTCGAAACAAAAGACTCACTCAACCGCAGTTTCCACTGGTCCTAGAAACTCACTGAGCAAGTCACTCCTGCTCAAATACTTCCACCAAACCACCCGTCCCCACCACTCCAAACAACAGATTCCTCAAACTCATCCCTTCGGTTTATTGACAGGTTTTGCTGTCATCAGAAACTAACTAGGTTAAAGATCTGAGAAGTCGTGAAACAGCCTGCTCTGGAACACAGGCCTAGCAGAAACTTCCCCATGTCTACAGAGAGGCAGTCAGACTCAGCCCTTGCCATAAACAAGTGCTGGGTCTGGGCTGGAAAGCAGCATTGTCTTTCTAGCATTGTATTTCCAGACCTCCATCTAGTCCCAGTCAAGCAGTGGTATTTATTGAGCGATTACAGTGTGCAGAGCACTGTACTAAGTGCTTGGAATAGTACAATAACACAGAATTGATAGACATGATCCTTTTATAGTGTAGATCAAATGATCATCAGCATGTCTATATATATGTATATATATGTTTGTACATATTTATTACTCTAGTTATTCATTTATTTAACTTGTACATATGTATTCTATTTATTTTATTTTGTTAATATGTTTGGTTTTGTTCTCTGTCTCCCCCTTCTAGACTGTGAGCCCACTGTTGGGCAGGGACTGTCTCTATATGTTGCCAACTGGTACTTCCCAAGCGCTTAGTACAGTGATCTGCACACAGTAAGTGCTCAATAAATACGATTGATTGATGGATTGATTGTCTAGTGGAAAGAGCAGGGGCCTGGGAGTCAGAGGACATGGGTTCTAATCCTGGCTCTGCCACATGTCTGCTGTGTGACCTCTGGCAAATCAGTTGACTTCTTTGTGCCTCAGTGACCTCAGCTGTAAAATGGGGATTAAGATTATGACCCCCAGGGGGGACAGGGACTGTGTAACTTGATTAACTTGGATCTACCCCAGTGCTTACAACAATGCTTGGCACATAGTAGCCAAGAGAAGCAGTGTTGCTCAGTGGAAAGAGCCCGTGCTTTGGAGTCAGAGGTCATTGGTTCAAATCCCGACTCCAATTGTCAGCTGTGTGACTTAGGGCGAGTCACTTAACTTCTCTGGGCCTCAGTTCCCTCATCTGCAAAATGAGGATTAAAACTGTGAGCCCCACGTGGGACAACCTGATCACCTTATGTCCCCCCAGTGCTTAGAACAGTGCTTGGCACATAGTAAGAGCTTAATAAATGCTATCATTATTATTACTATTATAGTAAGTGCTTAACAAATACCATTAGTATTATTATTATGAATCACCATGGAAGCTTCATGGTTCCCCTGTAGCTGAAGTTCGCTGGCATGTAATCTGTGGTGGGCAGCCCACAGGAGGCATTACAGAGATAGTCCTTGTTGGTGCTTGCCCTTCCTATCTCCAACCCCTCCGGGCCCAGTGGGCCCAGCTCCAGCCACTGTGGGCCACCTCACCCTGCACGTGATGCTTCCCAGGCAGCGAGGGGAAGGGCCCGCTGTAGCTGCCTCTGAGCCGGGTCTTGTGTCCGTCCCAGAGCACTGTCTGCTTCAGCGAGTGGGTCCCATTGGCTCTGCGGTAGGCTGTCTGCAGCAGCAGCTCCCGGGGGATGGATCGGAGCTGAAGAGGGAAGAAGACAGGGAAGGCAGCATGAGGGGAAAAGGGATGAGGTTAGCTCAATGGAAGGCAGAAAAGCCTTCTGAGAGACAGCAGGGGTTCCAGTGATTGGGGGAGTGGAGGAGCCCAGGGACCAGATGTTTGCCAGAAAGCAGGACCAATGAGCACGTTCCTTGAGGACTATTCTGACTAGGAAGACAGCCCAAGGGCCTGAATGGGTGACAGGACAGAGCCCTGGAGAGCAATGAACCAGAGACAACATGCTGAGTGTAGGGAGAGGAAGAGTCTCTGACAGCATGATACAGTTAAGCACGAAGCGAGAAGCAGGGAGTGGATCAAGAGTAAACTCCTTGGGAAGAAGTGTGGCCTAGTGGATAGACCACAGGCCTGGGAGTGAGAGGATCTGGGTGGGCCACAGTAAAGGGAACCTCCAAGGGTGCAGACTTTTATGAGACCCTTGAGGGGGAACTCATGCATAGTAGAAAGATGACATAAAATGACAGACCAACCTGAATCTCGGGGAGAATATACAGTGATTCAGTCATCCTACGGGTAATATGATGAGGGAGGGAATAATAATGATGATATTTATTAGATGCTTACTATGTGCCAAGCACTGTTCTAAGCACTGGGGTAGATACAGGTAATCAGATTGTCCCACATGGGGCTCAAGTCTTAATCCCCATTTTTGAGAGATGCCACAGTTGTTGCAGTGTGAGGAAAGTAGGCTGAAAAGGCAGAATGTGGAACTGATCTGGGTCAGTTTGTCCTTGGCCACAGACTGACTCATGCTTGCACACAGCAGAGTGAGGCATTGCCCGGTTACCTGATGCAAGTTTGGTGATCAGTCCAAATAGATGTTTGTTTTTATTATTATTATTTTGCCCAGAGAGTCTCCACCCTCCTAGGTCATTTCCCTTCCTGTTAGACTGTGAGCCCCTTGTGAGATTGGGCCTTTACAGATCCAATGAACTGACCTAGGATTTCATCCTTATTTTTAGGATGAAAGCGACACCCTCTTAGGGGTTCTAGGAGTGAAAGAGCAAGCACTGCTCTTGCCTTACTGATTACACACCCAATACTTCTTCAGCAGAAGAAAATACAGGAGAATGAATAGAACAGATTGACCACAGTGGAAACCCTTAGATTGTGCAGCTCTGGATGGGAGAACAGAGACTGGTTCTCATCTGATTAGCACATGGCTTGGCACGAAGTAAGCTCTTGGTAGTGAGAGGCATTGTAGATCCTGTGGAAGTAGCCCAGGTTTTGGAGCCAGGAAACCAAGATTCCAGCCCCAGCTCCACGATGTAATCCCAGGCAAGTCACTTCACTTCTCTGTGATTCAGTTTCCTTACCTGTAAAAATAAGGATGAAATCCTAGGTCATTTCCCTTCCTGTTAGACTGTGAGCCCCTTGTGAGACTGGGCCTTTACAGATCCAATGAACTGGTGCCTCACTATTTCAGTGCTTAGCCAAGCCCAGTGCTAAGCATTGAAATAAGACACCAGTTAATCGGTGCACAGGGTTTGGCACATAGTAAACACTTAAGAAATCCCACCGTTACTATTGTAAAAACCCTACCCAACTAGGAGAGCCGCTCAGAATGAAGGCTAGGTCAGCCTCAGCTTTGGAAACCTCCTTTTTCTCTGGGAAGAAGTTGCCCAAGGCCCAAGCTTGCTCCCGGCCTCTCTAGACTGTAAGCTCTTTGTGGGCAGGGAATGTGCCTACTATCAACTGTGCTCAGTATCATGCTCTGCACACAATAAAGTGCTCAAAAAATACCACTGATTGACTGGTTGATTGGCTAATGGACCACTGACACCAACCTCGGGGATTGTATGCATTAGCTCGAAGACACAGTGGAGACTGCACGCCACCAGGACCAGCTTCGTTGTGATGTGGAAATGGGATTTTTCCAGCCTGACGGAAAACCGGCCTTCCACTTCACCTACTGAGTGATTTACCTTGGGCAGGAGAAAGAAAAAAAGAAACTGCTTGACTAGGCCTCCGCGACAAGGTTTTACAATGGAAACATCGCTCCCAGGGGTTTGATCCACTTGCCTGCCTTAATCATATGAGCCACAGCAGGAACAATGTGTGTGTGTGTGGGAGGGGGGAGGAAGGCGGGGGGGGGGGGGGGGGGGGGGGGAAGGGGCTGCATTTCTGAGCCTGCCATTCCAATCTCAGACTACCCAACCCCCCAGGTGGATTCTCTAGCTGTACAGAATCCTTGCAGACAGCTAAGGGCCTGGAGCCAAAAACTCATCCTGGCAGATCAGATGGAAAGAATCCTTATTGTGTCAGTTTTCCTATGGGAGTCGTGTGGGCGAGGTGGCCTCAGGGAAGCGTGGGTTGGCAATAAACTGTGTGTGGGACGAATCCCTTTTGGGTCTAATCTGACTGAGGGCAGTTTGGCAAGTTGGTATTTTTAGACATCTCCATCACAGGGCAAGCCCCCCACCTCCTTGGCAAAGCAAATGCCAATCTTGGGAGACAGGGTCTGAGATGACATGAAGCTGGAACAGAAGGGAAAAGAAAACACAACTTGGTCTTGCCTGGGGAGGTCAGGAATGTTCTGTAATAGGTTCCAGTCTCAGAGGAGCCTGGGCCTAACCAGAGCCATGCGCTCAACCCTGCCAGTGCTCCAGGAGGAGGAGGGAGGCAGAGGGGGATGAGGCGGACCACGATGACAATGACAAGGAGGATGAGGAGGAAGAAGAGGAGGTGTATGAGGAGGAAGAGGAAAACAACAATGATAACAATGATGATGAGGAGGAGAAGAACAAGAAAGAGGACAAGGAGGAGGAGGAGGAAAAGGAGGAGGTTGGTGAGGAGGAAAAGGAAGTGGAGGAGGAGAAGGAGGAGAAGGATGACAAGGATGATGAGGACAATGAGGAGGAGGCGGAGGAGAATGACGACAACGATGAGGAGGAGGATGAGGAGGAGGAGAAAGAGGACAAGGAGGAGGAGGAGGTAGATGAGGAGGAAGAGAAGAAGGAGGTGGTGGATGAGGAGGAAGAGGAAGGAAGAGGATGAGATGGAGCAGAGAAAAAAGAGGAAGAAGAGGAGGAGGAGGGGGAGGAGGGGGAAGAGAAGGAGGAAGAGGAGAAAGAGGAGGAGGAGAAGGAGGAGGAGGAGAAAGCCTCCCTAGGAAGTTCTGATCTTGGCCAGGAGTAGGGCAAGGCATTGGATGGGTGAAAAGCTGCAACCCTTTCTTCAGAGCACCCATGTTAAGTTTTGCTTTAATTCATTTGGCAAATGCAAAACATGGTCACACACCCTCCTCCCACAGGGAGGCCATGAAGCCCCTTCTCCAGGGGCACCTGCCCCCTCCCCCGGGTCGCCTGCCCCCTCCCCAGGGAGCTCCCAGAAAAGCAACTGTGGTGGGGAACAAGAGCCCAGTGGGCCCATCTTAGGCTTTGAGAGAGGCTCAGGGCTGAATCAGACAGAGGAGCCTGGCTGGACCAGAGGAGCCATTACCTTGGTGACCAGTTCAGCTCTGCGCGGAAAGTGGTGCAGAAGGAGGGGAAGATGCTGGAGGCCTTGGACATGCAGCTCTGCGCTAGACGGGGTTGGGGAAAGGTGAGGTAAATTCCCAAAGGCTGGCCCTGAGACATTTAAAACACAAGAGACTTCCCCGCGGACCCTCAACCGAGCCAAAGGGTCAAATCTGCTTTTGACAGCGCATTTCCCACCTCATCCCACAAAGGACAGGATCTCCATATTCTTCATCCAGAAGTCTACTCTCTCTTCTCACACAGCTTGATCCAGGCCAGCTTGACGCTGGCAATTTAGCTTACCCCCTTCTAACTCACCTCACTGCTCTCCTACTGTAATCCAGTCTGCACACTTTGCTCCTCTAATGCCAAACTTCCCACTGTATTTGCCCTCATTTATCTCGCCACTGACCTCTCGCCCATGTCCTCCCTCTTCATATCAGACAATTAACTCTCCTTACCTTCATAGACTTATTGAAGGCACATCACCTCCAAGAGGCCTTCCCTGACAAAACCTTCCTTTCCCCTTCTCCCACTCCCTTCTGAGTTGTCCTGACTTACTCCCTTTATTCATTCCCTGCTCCCAACCCAACAGCACTTATATACATATCTGTAATTTTATTTATATTAATATTTGCCTCCCCCTTTAGACTGTAAATCCATTGTGAGCAGCAAATTTGTCTGTTATATTGCTGTATTGTACTTACCCAAGTGCTTAGTACAGTGCTCTGCACACAGAAAGCACTCAATAAAAATGATTGACTGACTGAGCAACTTGATCCTGCCCAAAAAAGGAATTTACTCTGAGACTCCAGGTAATTGAGGTGTAAGGGAAATTTGGGGGCTTGAGTTACAAGTGTAGTTTGTAGAGTAGACCCAGCACTGGAGTTTCATTGTGTCCAGAATCAGTCAGTTGAATTGGGGCTACTCTGTCACTTTCCCTATCTGTGCTTTCAATGTCGGTCTCCCCCCACCAGCCTGTAAACGCCTTGAGGCATTTTGTCTACCAGCTCTATGGCACTGTCTTTTCTCAAGGGCTTAATATGGTGCTCTGCACACAGTAAGTGTTCAGTAAATGCCACTAATTGATTGCCACAGCCTCTCCTAACCCGGATGGTAGATTTCTGCTGTTGACACTGAAGCCGAGCCTCACGTGGGAGTCACAAGTCAGGGTCAGGGAGGCTGATGTTCCGCCGGCCGTCGGGATTTCAAGGTACACCAGCTGAGGGGCAGAAAAACGGAAGTTGTTGTTTGTTTTCTGGCTGGCAAGATGGGGCAAAGTTGGTACGAAGGGTGGAGGAGGAAGGTTACGAATGGTATGGGGGCAGAGCGAAGGAGTGAGGGACAGGCCCGTTAGGCTGGCCGCGATGGATGTTTTTTCACCATTAATGAGGAGCCAGAGCTCGATCTGATTTCTGGAATCCAGTGTGGCTCTCCCCATAGGGGCCAGCCAGAAGGAACAGGGAGCCCTAGGGCTTTAACTGCTGTCCAGCAGCCCTCCTTCAACACCCCCAGGCCTCCCACCCCTTCTCCATCTCCCCAGCCCACCCTGTCATTACCTGGGCTGAATAGGGCAGGCCCAGCTGCTGGAGGGTGGGCAAGGAATGGTTGACTTGGGCCACAAGCTCCGTGGTCCCATTGAGGTCTGAGGGGAGAAGAGTCTTCACTTCCACAAGGCACTTCTGGTCCCCACCCTGAACATTCACGCTAGCCTGGATCTGGTCATCTAGGCACAGAGCGCACACAACAAGCTTTGGGTCTTTGCCCACTATTCCACCTCTCTCAGTTTCCACCTCTCTTTCCAGATGGGCAGATGGACCTCTTAATCCCAGGATAGGAGCAAAAGGGATAGAAACCCAGGCTGCCAATGGTACGTTAGAACATCTGTAGACTGGGATCGCCTCTACCAGCTCTAGTATACTGTGTTTTCCGAAGCCCGTAATATAGAACTCTGCACACAGAACACAGCATGGCAGGCCTGGGAAACAGAAGGGCCTGGGTTTTAATCCCAACTTTTCCACTTCTCTGCTGTGTGACCTTGGGTAAGTCACTTTACTTCTCTGGGCCTCAGTTCCCTCATCTGTAAAATGGGATTAAGACTGTGAGCCTTATGTGGGACACAGCTGTGTCCAACCTGATTATCTTGTATTTACCCCAGTGCTTGGCACAAAGCAAGAATTTAAGACCACAATTATTATTGTTAGAAAGTACTCAGTAAATACCACTGATTGCCTGAACATCTCTGCTCTTTGGTGTTCCAATCCCAGCTCAGTGGGTACGAACTTGATGCTAAGTCTTCTCCTACAGAGGCATGACACCCTCTTCTTGAGTCTTGGGGCTAGATTTCACAAACTTCTTTTGGTTGGAGACTAGTGTCCAACACTTCTGACACTCACACAGTTCTTCCCATAAAGCTAACCTAAACTCTTCCTGCTGCAGTGTAGCACATTTCTGGAAAATTACAGTCAGAAAGGAAGAGCTTTGGCATTCTTCCTGTTGAGTGCTCACACGACCCATGGGCTGGCAGGGAATGTGTCTGTTTATTGTTATATTGCACTCTCCCAAGCGCTTAGTACAGTGTTCTGCACATAGTAAGCACTCAATAAATATGACTGAATGAATGAATGAATTCTGTGCAATCCACAGGAGTCAGTTGTTTCTAGCTCTTCCTAACACTGGACTGCCCCTAGTCCAGAGCTCCCTGCAAAACAGTAAACTGGACACATGCTAGGTGTCTGCCCTGTTCCCTTCAGGGATTTATGGTAACTCGGGGAGCCCCGAAGGAAGTTACTGTGGTCTTCCCCTAGAATTAGGCGGAGGACAACCTGAGAGAGCGGGCTGGAGGGTAAAATGTTAGATGGGTGAGCAAGAAGCCCTGACTGGGGAACTGAAGGTTCTTCTCCTTTAGATTGTAAGCTCATTATAGTAACGATGGCATTTGTTATGCACTTAATATGTGTCAAGCACTGTTCTGAGTGCTGGGGTAGATACAAGCTAATCAGGCTGGATTAAGCACTTACTATGTGTCAAGCACTGTTCTGAGTGCTGGGGTAGATACAAGCTAATCAGGCTGGATCCAGTCCCTGTCCCACATGGGGCTCACAGTCTTAATCCCCATTTTACAGATGGGATAGAGAATTTAAGTAACTTGGGTAGGGAATGTGCCTGCTAATTCTGTTGTTTTGTACTCTCCCAAGCACTTAGTACAGTACTCTGCACATAGTAAGCACTCAATAACTACAATTGACCGATGGCTTCTCCTTGATGATGATGGTATTTGTTAAGCACTTACTATATGTCAAGCACCGTTCTAAGCACCGAGCACTGTCTTAAAAACCTTGCCCTGCCACTCGAGGCCCTCCTGGGATGACCAGAAGCATTTCCCTTCACTGAGCTGGCTACTGGCTATCTGGGGTAATGAGGATGGGGAGAGCCCAGATACATAAAATCCAGACTGTATACTGCTGAGCGCCACCAGCTCTGACCCACCGCACCCCCAGCCCTGGCCATCTTGGGAAAGTCCCCTTCTGTCCTTTCCCTGCTCTGGCCTTCTTGTGCTGTGGAGCCCTTTCAAGTCAGCCCGCTGCCTGGTGACAACCATGAATGTAGAGGGCAGCAAGAGTGACAACATCAAAGCCCCACACTACCCCTGAGCCTTTTGCCCAACTGACCACGGTCCTCAGCTCCCCCTACCTCCTTTCTGCAGGGTGGCCGTGAGCTGAGCCACTCCGGGGAGCCCGAGGGCTAGCAGAGCATCGCTGTTGTGGTCGCTTTTGCAGGCAAGCTCCCATCGCTGCCCGCTGCGGTGAGATCTCACGGTGTAGCTGAGAGATGTCAGCCCGGCCAGAATCCGCCCAGAGGTCTTGAGACTGGGGAGTGCTTCTTGCATAGACAGGGCAGCCTGAAATAGCCAGGGGTTATGGGGTGGGGGGGCTGAGCATAAACCAATGGAAGGGTAAATTGTGCACAATCCTGTCACTGCTGAGTCAGTCAGCTAGGGCTCCTATGAACAACACAGTCTATATAATAATGATGGCATTTGTTAAGCGCTTACTATGTGTGAAGCACTGTTCTAAGCGCTGGGGGGATATAAGGTGATCAGGTTGTCCCACATGGGGCTCACAGTCTAAATCCCCATTTTACAGATGAGGTAACTGAGGCCCAGAGAAGTTAAGTGACTTGCCAAAAGTCATGCAGCTGACAAGTGACAGAGCTGAGATTAGAACCCATGACCTCTGGCTCTGAAGCCTGGGCTCTTTCCACTGCCCAGACACCCTGATGGGGTAAAGTGTGGAAGGCCCAGTGCAGAGCACTGTACTAAGCGCTTGGGTTTGGGAACTAATGGTACTCATTTAAAGATCACTGCTACCGTAGCTTCACTGGAAGCAGGGAACTTTAACTAGTTATAATTAGTTCCCTGCCAAATGCTAATGTATTACCGTTTTTGATCATTATGGGCAGGGAACATATCTGCCAACTCTGTTGCGTTGTACTCTCCCAAGCACTTGGTACAATGCTTTGCACATACTAAGTGCTCAATAAGTACCACTGATTGATTGATTGATTTAGAAACATAATAAAGTCTGCTGTAACAAACTATAGGGGCCAAAGCTTGGCAGTCTCTAAGCAGTGACTAAGAGCAACTCATAGCCACTTAAGCTATTTTATCGTTTTCAAATTATCTTCCCCTATCGCCCCTTGTTGAAGGGGGCCATTTTAGAGGAATATGGGGGTTTTCAAGAACCCAACTCTCACACTGGAGCAGGAATGATGGTAAATTTAATAGTAAGAGATAGAAATGGCTCGAGGGTAAAGTAACCAGATGATCCACTTTAGGGGGGACAGTAGGACATCTTAGGGTCCCATACAGACATCCCTCCAGAAGAACCCATTTGAGCCTCACTTTAGGCTGGGTGGTGGGAGGGGTAGGGTAGGGGCATCAGTGGCAGGAAGAGGAGGAAATGGACAAGAGGATTCTCTTTTCAGTGGCCATGGCCACAAAGGTGACTTCCATTATGCCCACCAGAGAGCATCAGTGTCCCTCCAGAAACCTTAGTGGTTATTAACAATAATAGTAATAATAATGATGATGTTATTTCTTAAGCACTTACTATGTGTCAAGCACTGTTCTAAGTGCTGGATAGATACAAGCTAATTAGGTTGGACACAACCCCTGTCCCACATGGGGCTCATAGTCTTCCATCCCCTCCTCCTCCACCTCCTCTCTTCTGTACCTATCCCATCCCACCTAACAAGATGAGGGGAGATTTCAGGCCATCTTGATGCAGAGCTGGGTCCAAAACTCAAAGTCTCCAGCACCCAGACAGCTCTCCTAGAGATCCAAGCACTCCTGGGAAGGGGTAGGAGACTATTCTCTGTTTCCAGCCCTCAGCAAAAATGAGAGAAACCTCAAGCTCAAAATATCTTCCCACATTCCTAGGGGGACAGTCTTTATCTTCCAGCACAGAGCCTCAGAACAGAGGGCTCTTCAGGGAAGTTTCGGGAAACTTGCTTGGGAGAATTCAGCTTTACCACCTTCCATGCCTTACTGCAAACCAGCCTCACTGGGAGAGGTGGCTAGATCATTCTAAAGAAACCAACTGGGCCTCCAACCTCCTCTCCGGTATCCCAGCTATGATGTTTCAACTGTCAGCAAGAAACAGGAGGAATAGAAGGGTCAATGCTAGTCCTGGGATTAATGTTTCCCATTCGTATTTTAAATTCTCCCTCCATGCAGTGTGGCCTAGCGGCAAGGGCACAGGGCTGGGAATCAGAGAACCTGGGTTCTAACCCTGGCCCTGCCACTTGCCTACTGTGTGACCTTAGGCAAGTCACTTCACTTCTCTGGGCCTCAGCTTCCTCCCCTCTAAAATGGCCATTAAATATACCTTAGTCTTATGGGACAGGGACTGTATCTCAGCTGACTGTAAACCTCACTGTGGGCAGGGAACTGGTCTACCAACTCTGCTGTATTGTGCTATCCCAAGTGCTTTGTACAGTGATCTGCATATGGTAAGTGCTCTGCACAGAGTAAGCGCTCATGATCGATGATGATGATGACTGTACTCCAGGGCTTGGCACATAGTAAATGCTCAAAAAATATACCAGCATTATTATTAAGTCTTGTAGATCCTCAATCTATTTTCTCTCAAATGAATTTGCTCGAGTCCTCTAAATCACAGTTCCCTCCTTTCCCTCCACCTGGGAAGATGAGCTGGCCTTGTCCCCAAGAGGTAATGAGTCCACTTGGATTCTCCTCTCCTTCTTCTGGTGAGGTGGCAGGCCACTTACCTCCAGATCTACCCTGTCTCCCACCCAAAAGGTTCTGAGGGCCGGGATGTTGTGCCGGAGTTTGTAGTTGAGGAAAATGCGATCCAGGCTCCGGGTGAAGTTCAGCTCTTCTGACATCTGTCAGGTCAGCACAACAAAGGTGTTTGTTAATTGCTTACTGTGTGCCAGGCACAATACTAAGCACTGAGGTGGAAACAAGCAAATCAAGTTGGACACAGTCCATGTGGAGCTCGCAGTCTTAATCCCCATTTTACAGATGAGGTATCTGTAAAATACCTCATTCGCTTCCATGGCTTCAACTATCATCTCTACGCTGATGACACCCAAATCTACGTCTCTGCCCCTGCTCTCTCTCCCTCCCTCCAGGCTCGCATCTCCTCCTGCCTTCAGGATATCTCCATCTGGATGTCTGCCCACCACCTAAAACTCAACATGTCCAAGACTGAACTACTTGTCTTCCCTCCCAAACCCTGCCCTCTCCCTGACTTTTCCATCATTGTTGACGGCACTATTATCCTTCCCATCTCACAAGCCCACAACCTTGATGTCATCCTTGACTCCGCTTTCTCATTCACCCCTCACATCCAACCTGTCACCAAAACCCGCCAGTCTCACCTCCGCAACATTGCCAAGATCCGCTCCTTCCTCTCCATCCAAACCGCTACCCTGCTCATTCAAGCTCTCATCCTATCCCATCTGGACTACTGTATCAGCCTCCTCTCCGATCTCCCATCCTCCTGTCTCTCCCCTCTTCAATCCATACTTCACACTGCTGCCCGGATTGTCTTTGTCCAGAAACGCTCTGGGCATGTTACTCCCCTCCTCAAAAATCTCCAGTGGCTACCAATCAACCTATGCATCAGGCAGAAACTCCTCACCCTCGGCTTCAAGGCTCTCCATCACCTCGCCCCCTCCTACCTCACCTCCCTTCTCTCCTTCTACAGCTCAGCCCGCACCCTCCACTCCTCTGCCGCTAACCTCCTCACCGTGCCTCGTTCTCGCCTGTCCCACCGTCGACCCCCGGCCCACGTCCTCCCCCTGGCCTGGAATGCCCTCCCTCCGCACATCTGCCAAGCTAGCTCTCTTCCTCCCTTGAAGGCCTTACTGAGAGCTCACCTCCTCCAGGAGGCCTTCCCAGACTGAGCCCCCTCCTTCGCCTCCCCTTTCTCCCCCTCTCCATCCCCCTGCCTTAACACCTTCCCCTGCCCACAGCACCTGTATAAATGTATGTATGTTTGTATGTATTTATTATTCTATTATTTATTTTATTTGTACATATTCATTCTATTTATTTTATTTTGTTAATATGTTTTGTTTTGTTGTCATTCTTCCCCTTCTAGACTGTGAGCCCACTGTTGCGTAGGGACTGTCTCTATATGTTGCCAACTTGTACTTCCCAAGCGCTTAGTACAGTGCTCTGCACACAGTAAGCACTCAATAAATACAATTGAATGAATGAATGAATGAAAAGTGACTTTCCCGAGATCAAACAGCAGACAGGTGGCAGAACAACCAACCCAAGCTGGGCAGAACAAGCGTTTTAAAGACATTTTTAAACAATATGATACAGGAAGACACCAACAGGCTGATGCCAAGAAGACTTGTACTTTCCAAGTGCTTAGTACAGTGCTCTGCACACAGTAAGCGCTCAATAAATACAACTGAAGGAGTGAATGAAGTAGGGCAGAACTTATTCTCCTTGGAAGAGGCTATGCAAAGACCAAGAATCTGGTCTTGAAAACAGAGGCAGGTTCCATTTTTAGCTACATGTCAGAGCAGCATGGAACTCTTCGCCCCTACCATTTCACCTCACCCGTAAAATGGAGATTAAGACTGTGATCCCCATGTGGGACGGGGACTATGTCCAACTTGACAACCCTGTATTTATCCCAGGACTCAGTACAGTGCCTGGCACATTGCGAGTGCTTAACTAATAGCAATAAAAAAAAAATGTGTTGGGAGTTCCCAATTCGCCCCTCTTGAAAATGCCATTTCTCCAGTGGGGCAGAGATTTGGACTGAACATTTGCCTCATCTCTTGGATTAGATTTCAAACTCCTCGAGGGCAGGAGCTGAGCTTGGGCTCTTAGTGCCCAAGGCCATGCTCAACAGAGACACTTGGACGGACGTCTCCCAGCTCAAGGAGCCTCTCACCTGCTTGCTGCCCACACTGAACTGGATGGCGTGTCTGTAGTTTTGGCCATCTCTCTCTATGGTCACATCCACGAGTGTCCTGGTGGGAATGCCTAGGTGGACAGCATGGGGCAGGTTGTGGGTGAGCACCGCATCCAGCTCTTGGTGGGTCTGGGGGATGAGGACATACCTCAAGTTAGAAAAGCCATGACTTCCTACACCACCTCCAGGCTTGAAACTGCTCAATAAATACGATTGATTGATTGATTGATTGATTGCTCATTAGACTCCCTCCCTGCTCAGAAACGGGCTAGTCAGGGAGGGTTGAATGTCGCGATCCCTCCGATAGTGGAAGGAAGACTGGGGACATGGGCTTGATCCTTAAATCAGAGTCCTCCAGCTCGACTCTCTCTTCAATCGCCTTTCCCTAATGGTGGCCCCCACCCACCAAGAATCCACACACCCGTAGCCCCCATTACCCACCAGCCTTAATGGCCGCTTGCTCACCTCTCTGGCCTTAAGAATGAGGAGCCCCTGCAGAGCCCGGTTGCCCAAGTCGACCAGCATCTGAAGGTCCAGCTCCTTGTCGTCCAGCACCACATAGCCCGAACCATCCGCCCGATCCGGGACGCCGAGGTCCTACAATCAATCAATCAATGGTATTTATTGAGTACTTACTGTGTGCAGATCATGCTACAAGCACCTGGGAAAGTACAATATAACAGAATTGTTGTTTTTTTCTGGCATTTGTTAAGTGCTTACTAAAGTTCCAAGCACTGTTCTAGAGTAGATACAATGTGGCCTAGTGGATAAAGTACAGGCCTGGGAGTCAGAAGGACCTGGGTTCTAATCTCAGCTTCATCACTGTCTGCTGTGCAACATTTGACAAGTCACTTCACTATGCCTCAGTTACCTCATCTGTAAAATGGGGATTGAGACTGGGAGCCCTGTGTGGAACAGGAACTGTGTTCAACTCGACTATCTTGTAACTACCCCAGTGCTTAGTACAGTGCATGGCCCATAGTAAGCGCTTAACAAATACCACAGTTGTTATTATACAAGCTTATCAGGTTGGACACAATCTCACATGGGGCTCACAGTCTAGGCAGGAGGGAGTGGGACTTAATCCCCATTTTATGGATGAGGAAACCGAAGCACAGACATGTTAAGTGACCTCCCCAAGGTCACGCAGCAGAGCAGCGGCAGAACCACAGTTTGAACCCAGGTCCTCCAACTCCCAAGGCCCGTGTTCTTTCCACTAGGCAATGCTGTTTCTCCCACAAGGATTTCACATTGTACAAGGGCAGACAGACATTAAAATAGATTACAGGTAGGGGAAATAACGGAGTTCAAAACTACTGAGGGTGGGAATGCTGGAGATTGGGGTCAGGGGTAGGGGACAAGAAATCTCTTCTGCTTAGCTAGGGTGGGAGGTAGAGAAGGTGAGCAAATAAAACAAGGTACCAGCGGGCTGACAGTGTAAACCGGCTGCAGAAGCAAGGCCACCCACACAAACCCCACCCACAGCTCCCAACATCCCCACCCCTCCCCCTTTTATGGTATTTCATTCAATCATATTTATTGAGTGCTTACTGTGTGCACTGTACTAAGTGATTGGAAAGTACAATTCAGCAGTAAAGAGACACAATCCCCACCCACACCGGTTATAGTGTTTGTTAAACACTTACTACGTGCCAGGCACTGTTTTAAGCACTGGTGTAGATACAGGCTAATCAAGTTGGTCACAGTCCATGTCCCAGATGGGGCTCACAGGATTAATCCCTATTTTACAGATGACATAACTGAGGCCTGAGGTCTCCATTTCTCCCCAAGCTCAGAGAGCAATGGCCATCAGCCTGCAACAAACACCACCGAGTTCCTACCCAGAATGAGGTTTCTGGAGACAGTAGGCTCAGAAGAAAGAGAAATGAGGGAGAACAGATAACACTGCTTGGGCCCTGCTGCCCGATTTCTTCTAGGCCAGGAAACATTCCACTCACCTGTAAGCTCCTCGAGGGTCTTCCAACTCTACTGCATCATCAATCAACCAATTGTATTTACTGAGCACTTACTCTGTGCAGAGCACTGTACTAAGTGCTTGGGAGACTACAAAACAAGCAGATACACTCCCGGCCCATAACAAGCTTTCCCAAGCATTTAGTTCAGTGCTCTGCACACAGTAAATGATCAGTAAATACCACTGTTAGATTAACCTCTAGACCGTAAACTCGTTGTGGGTAGGTACTATCCCAAGCGCTTAGTACAGTGCTCTGTATATGGTAAGCACTCAATAAATATGATTGACTGAGCCCATTATCTCCCATTCCAATAATAATAATAATTGTGATATGTTAAGAGCTTATTTTGTGCCAAGCACTCTACTAAGCACTGGGGTAGATACAAAATAATTGGTCTGGACACAGTCTCTGTCCCACATAGGACTCACAGTCTTAAGCTCCATTTTACAGATAAGGTTAACTGAGGCACAGAGAAGTGAAGTGACCTTCCCAAGGTCAGACCACGGACAAATGGAAGTACTGGGATTAGAACCCAGGTCCTTCAGACTCCCAGGCCATGTGCTCTTTCCACATGGTCATGCTGCTTCTTCAGTTCCAGTGCTCCTGAACCCCCGGCCCTCCCAGCCAGCAGCACCCCATCGGACGTACCTTTAGGGCTCCGCACGTGTTGTCCAGCAGCGCTTTCCACTGAAGCTTCCTTTTGGCCTGCAGCTCCCCACTGGCTTGAAGCCTGCAGGCCCCTGCTCTCAGCTCCAGTCCCAACTCATAGGGGGCCTGCTTGCTGGCACGGATGGCCAGCTGGCTTTCCCCCGGGAGGGCTCGCAGAGCTGGGAGCTCATGCCTGAGGGCGGCGCGGAGGGCGAGCCTGGGCTGGCACATTGCTTCCACTGCCACAGAGACCGCCTTGCCCTGCAACATGAGGGTCCCCAGCAGCTCAGCGTGGCAGCTGCCTGTCTGGATGGATCCGTTGAACCGTGTGTGAGCTGGTATCTGGAAGCCCTGCCGTCAGCAAGACAAATAGTCCTTGATAAGTGCTTACCATGTGCCAAGCGCTGCTCTAAGCACTGGAGAAGATACAAGCTAATCATGTTGGACACAGTCCTTGTCCCACATGGGACTCACACTCTTAGTCCCCAGTTTATACAGACGAGGTAAAAGGCACGGAGAAGTGAAGTGACTTGCCCAAGAGCACACAGCAGACTTGTGGTGGAGCTGGGATTAGAACCGAGGTCCTTCTGAACCCAGGCCTGTGCTCTATCCACTACAACCCACTGCTTCTTCAGTGTCTTATCCCTGGGCATGGAATCAGGGGTCACCCTTCTCATTGTCGCTACGTTCCCCCAGTCTTAGTGACTTCTCTCCACCAACATCCTTCGCACCCGAGACTTGTCTCTGGGAGCCCCACCTCATCTTTATGCTTTAAAGCTCTCCTTAGAATGAGGTTTACTATTGTTGCCAGAAGCCCTGTGCACCACTCAGCACACCGGGTTTTTTTTAATGGTATTTGTTAAGTTCTTATGATGTGCCAGGCAATGTACTATAAGCACTGGGGTGGGTAACAAACAAATCGAGTTGGACACAGTCCCCGTCCCATATGGGCCTCACAGTCTTAATCCCCATTTTACAGATGAGGAAGCTGAGGCACACAGAATGAAGTGACTTGCTTAAGGTCACAGCAGACAAATGGCAGAGTTGGCGCTAGAACCCAGGTCCTTCTGACTCCTAGGCCTGTGGCAATCTCTGTACGACAAATGCCCAGATGATAAATTTCCTCCACATGAGTCCTGTCAGTTTTGACAAAGAGGAGTTTCCTGATACATGTATGTGGAAATAAGCCCACCCAGGAAGTCTATGGAAACATAGGTATGTATTGCTGAGCTTGGCTAGCAGTGTTTGTGCCTGAGGGACCGCCTTTAGCACTGGCCCTGCCCTCACCCCCCCCATCCCCATAACTCCCGGTCCCCTCCCCTTCCCCCAACCACCTGAACAGCCCTCTTCCCTCAACTCCTCTACGGCTGCACTAGGCCAAAAACTGTATTATGAAGAAAGAACTTGGGCCTGGAAGCAGGGCAGTTGTGGTCCCTGGGAAGGTTGTGGGGTGGCACACTAATCTACAGCCTGGGAGACAGAGGACTTGAGTTCTAATTCTGGCCCCACTACTTTCCTGCTGTGTGATGCTGGACAAGTCATTCCACTTCTCCGTTCCTCGGCTTCCTCATCTGTAAAATGGGGATTAAATCTTTGTTCTCCCTCTCTCAGATTGAAAGCCCATGGGGGACAGGAACTGTGTCTGTCCTGATTAGCTTGCATCTGCCCCGGATACAGTGCTTGGCTTGAAGTGGGTGCTTAACAAATACAATTCTTATTCTTCTTATCATTATGATTACTATTGGGCTACCAGGATTTTGTCTTCCCCAGGTTCCCCTAGACACAATCTGTCCCTAAGCAGCTGCCATTTCCCCCACTTCTGAGTGTGGACACCTTCCCCTCAGGCTGAGACCACCTCTTCCTCACTCTCCGAAATGCCCACAGAGTCAAGTTGGATCTATTTGAAGTTACAGGAAGGGGGTGTGGATGGTCATGTAGGCTGCGATAAACTCCCCTAGGTTCTCATCTCATCTCCCTACAGAGAAGCAGAGGGGGATTTTAGAGACCAGGCAGGTGGCTTTCTGCTTAACTGGCCTTGTAAATATTACCCTGACCAGGTCAATGGAGGGGGGGTTCGTCACTCTGACCCCACGCAGAATCTGACATTGGAAGTGAAAGCGCTCACCCTGGCCAGAGGGACCAGACCTCTCTCAGGGATTATAAGAAAATCCTAAAACTGGGCAGCTGATTTGTCAGACAAAATCCAGGTGCAGCAGGCTGAGTGCCAAACCCCTTCCCTTCCATTCCAACTTCTTTCTCTCCTCCCTCCCTCAGTGGAGAAGACACAGCATTAGGGATTCACCATTACCAGACTGGAAGCTGCCCTGCTTATGCCCCCTTACCAGGCTCTGCCACTTCATGGGGAACTCACCCTGCCCCCTCCCTTGCCCCCCCAATTGCCAGGCCAGGGCATTCTCACCCAGCCCTCTCCCCACCACCACCCCTCAACCCCATCACCCCAAGAATTACCTTCAGAAGCTCACAGTCCGCCTCTGACTCTAGCACCCAGCGGGTCTGGTTTCTGGGCCGGAGCTCCGCTCTGGCATACAGCTGGCACTGTCCAACCTGCAGGGATAGAGCCCCCTCGGGGGCAGGGCCTGGACCCAGGGAGAAGCGGATGGCGCTGTCGCGGGGCAGCCCCACACGGCTCAGTTGAGGGAAGGAGTGACCCATCTGGCCCTGTATCACAGACCCAAGTTGGCAGGAGCCCGTCAGGTGCAGGTGGGCATCTCTGTCACCGCTTTTGATGTTGAGGGTCAAGTTGAGGATACAAGGGTCGAGGTTGAGGGAGCCCCTGATGTCCAGAATCTGTGGGAAGCCTAGCTCCTAAACAGAGAGACGAAGTTAGTACACAGGCTAGCTTATCCTCTTGTGGGTATTTTACTTTGGGTTTCACTGTTGCCTTCATTCACGCAGCATATTTCCCCAGAAATAACAACTATTTCCGGTTTTATCCCCCTACTCATACAGTTAATAAATCATTTTGGTCCATTTCACCCTTGAGGCAGGGTCATTGAGTCTTCCAAGTGCCTAGTTCAGAATCTAACACTCGATAGATGCTCAATCAATACCATTGATTGGGCTGATTGATCAACGGGACCTAATACGGCAGAAGACAAGTAGATGTTTCCAAACTAAGACTGATTGGCACACAATTTGCATATTCCTCATTTGACATCTGATTGAATAAAATGCACACTATCATTCTTCCTTTCCCATTAAAGTTTTCTCAGTCCTCCTGGTCTGGTAGAACTGGCCTTACCTGGAAAAACTCCTGGCTGGGCTCCTTAGAGTTCCCACCTGCCTTTGGTTCTAATAAGCCCCTTGGAATTTTTCCCTCTCAGACCCTGCACCTCTGGATAGACTTTTCTAGAAATATAAAAGAGCAAAGACCAGGCAGCTCCATCTGTGACCAAAGCCTTGGAGGGAAGGAGGCCAGCGAAGCGAGGGAGGGGATTTTGCTAAAGAAAGTATTTAGCATTTATGGCTGAGCTGGACCTATGAAGTCATCTGTCATAGGAACACCTGCCCTAGCTTTCAGGGCTCAGAGAGGAAATTGGAATCTGAATAAAAGACAAGGCAGTGTTGCCTAATGGATAGAACACGGGCCTGGGAATCAGAAGAACTTGGGTTTTAATCCAGGTTCCACCACATTTGCTGTACAACTTTGGGCAAGTCATTTAACTTCTCTGTGCCTCAGTCCCCTCATCTGTAAAATGGGGATTAAGACTGTGAGCCCCATGCAGGACAGGGTCTGTGTCCCATCCAATTTGCTTGTATTCATCCCAGTGCTCAGTACAGTGCATGGCATACAGTAAGCACGTTGGATAGGGATTGTCTCCATTTGTTGCTGAATTGTACTTTCCAAGTGCTCAGTACAGAGCTCTGCATGCAGTAAGCGCTCAATAAATATGATTGAATGAAACACTGCAATTATTATTGTCACTCAACTTCTCTGTGCCTCAGTTACCTCATCTGAGCCCCATGTGAGTACCATATGGGACATGGATTGTGTCCAACCTGATTATCTTGCATCTACCTCAGCGTTTAGTAGAGTGCCTGGCACCTAGTTAGTGCTTAACAAATACCATTAAAAAAAAAAAGAGGCATCGCTGCTCATTTTGGTTCTGGCTCAGGAAAGCTAACCAGTGAGACTGAAGGCACCCAGGTAGTGGGTCTTCTCAAAGGCAAAACAGGATTGAAGTGGCCAAAGTTTGACATAGGCGGTTTTGCTTGCAAATCCAAACAGCCCAGGAGATCTCCAATCAGTGCTATATATTGAGCCTTACTATGTGCAAACCACTGTTCTAAGTGCTTGGGAGAGTACAATAAAACAGAATTAGCAGACACGTTCTCTGCATATAATGAGCTTACAGTCTATGAGGGCTTTCAAGTACGTCTCCCCCAGCCCCAACGAGTGACAGCCTACCTCCAGGGCTGGGCACTTATTCACCAGAGACAGGGTCCAGTTGGCGCCATTCACATTGGTTTCCTGCCCGAGGCCTCCGCCTGCCATCAGCAGGCACTGGCCCAGGGCCACCTCCAGGAGGGCCCCGGGCCTGCTTCCCTTCCCAGCCTCCACCTGGATCCGGTTTTCCCTGGCGACACCCAGGGCTCCGAGTGCAGGCCAGGAGTGCTGGAGTCTGGCATCCAGGCGGTTCGGGAGCCCGCAGAGGGCCTTAAGGGGCAGGTGGGAGGTGGCTTCCCCGGAAGCGGCCTGCCCGGTGACACTAGCCTCACAGCTCTGTGCCAGGAGGGAGCCGTTCAGGTCCACCGTGGCTGGAGTCTGAAACAGAGATAATAATAATAACGATGGCATTTGTTAAGCGCTTACTATGTGTGAAGCACTGTTCTAAGCACTGGGGGGGATACAAGGTGATCAGGTTGTCCCACATGGGGCTCACAGTCTTCAACCCCATTTTACAGATGAGGTAACTGAGGGTCAGAGAAGTTAAGTGACTTGCCCAAGGTCATCATCATCATCATCATCATCAATTGTATCTATTGAGCGCTTACTGTGTGCAGAGCACTGTACTAAGCGCTTGGGAAGTACAAGTTGGCAACATATACAGTCCCTACCCAACAGTGGGCTCACAGTCTAAAAGGGGGAGACAGAGAACAAAACCAAACATACTAACAAAATAAAATAAATAGAATAGATATGTACAAGTAAAATAAATAGAGTAATAAATATGTGCAAACATATATACATATATACAGGTGCTGTGGGGAGGGGAAGGTGGTAAGGCAGGGGGATGGAGGGGGGAGAAGGGGGAGACGAAGGAGGGGGCTCAGTCTGGGAAGGCCTCCTGGAGGAGGTGAGCTCTCAGTAGGGCCTTGAAGGGAGGAAGAGAGCTAGCTTGGCGGATGTGCAGAGGGAGGGCATTCCAGGCCAGGGGGAGGACGTGGGCCGGGGGTCAATGGCGGGACAGGCGAGAACGAGGCACGGTGAGGAGGTTAGTAGCAGAGGAGCGGAGGGTGCGGGCTGAGCTGTAGAAGGAGAGAAGGGAGGTGAGGTAGGAGGGGGCGAGGTGATGGACAGCCTTGAAGCCGAGGGTGAGGAGTTTCTGCCTGATGCATAGGTTGATTGGTAGCTACTGGAGATTTGTGAGGAGGGGAGTAATATGCCCAGAGCGTTTCTGGACAAAGGTAATCCGGGCAGCAGCATGAAGTATGGATTGAAGTGGGGAGAGACACGAGGATGGGAGATCAGAGAGAAGGCTGATGCAGTAGTCCAGACGGGATAGGATGAGAGCTTGAATGAGCAGGGTAGCGGTATGGATGGAGAGGAAAGGGCGGATCTTGGCAATGTTGCGGAGACATTGGTCACACAGGTCACACAGCAGACGTGTGGGGGAGTCGGGATTAGAACCCATGACCTCTGACTCCCAAGCCTGGGCTCTTTCCTCTGAGCCACGCTGCTTCTCATGAGATGATTGGGATGGTTAGATAAATTATAATCATGGTATAATTATGGTATTTATTAAGTGCTTACTATGCACCAGACACTGTTCTAAGCACTGGGGTGGATACAAGCAAATAGGGTTGGACACAGTCCCTGTCCCACGTGGGACTCTCAAACCCCACTTTACAGATGAGGCAACTGAGGCACAAAGCAGTGAAGTGATTTGCCCAAGGTCACACAGCAGACAAGTACTGAGCCGGGATTAGAATCCATGACCTTCTGACTCCCAGGCCTGTGCTCTATGTACTATGCCATGCTGCTTCTCAGATGATTGTGCTGGATCCAATGAAGCGCTTTGATACTCATCACAGCACTTATGTAATTTTCTTTACTTTTCCACTTCCTCTATCTGAATACTTAAGGCTCACCTCCTCCAAGAGGCCTTCCCAGACTAAATCCCCCTTTTCCCCTCAGCTTCCCCTCCCCTCCATGTCACCCCGACTGGCTCCCTTTGCTCTCCTCCTTTGTTCTCCCCACCTCTCCCCCAACACAGCACTTGTGTTTATATGTACATATCTATAATTCTATTTATTTATACTGATACCTGCTCACTTGTTTCGATGTGCATATTTCTATAATTCTATTTATATATATTGATGCCTGTTTACTTGTTTTGATGTCTGTCTTCCCCACTTCTAGACTATAAGCCCGGTCTGGGCAGGGTTTGTCTCTCTCTATTGCTGAACTGTACTTTCCAAGTGCTTAGTACAGTGCTCTGCACTCAGTATGCGCTCAATAAGTACGATTGAATGAATGAATGAATTTATTTTGATGTCTATCTCTCCCAGTAGACTGTAAGCTCCTTGTTGGCAGGGATCATGCCTATCAACACTGTTGCATTGTATTTTCCCAAGTCCTTAGTACAGCGTTCTGCACACAATCAGGGCTTAGTATTCTCGCTTCCCTCTAGGAGATGGTTCCGAGAAGACTTTCCATTAGATTGTAAACACCCTGTGGGCAGTGAACATATACCTTGCCTTAATATGGTTCATTACATTCAGTAGGAGCTCAATAAATATACCCAGTTGTCTAGTTGTTTTCCCACCTCCCTGTCCCACCATTTTCCAAAGGTTCTTGGAAGTCCAAGTGGAGAAAAACTCATTGCAGGATCCTGTGTTTGTGTCACATTTTGCCATCTCCATTTGTGAGTGAGGGTGGGTGGAGATGGTTTTAATTTGCAGCAGGCCTGAGTTTGAGTAGGCCTGAAGACCAGGTTCCTACCAGTCAGAAAGATAAGGCTCCCCTGGTTGGATGAAAAGAGAACAGTTTAAAGAAGTGGACCACTGTCTGCCCTGCCTGGGCTAGACGTTCTTCTGTGTAGAGGTGAGGGATGGAATCGCATGACCTTGGGGTCCTTCCTGGCTCATGGATTCTCTATGACTATTCCCACTTTGGGGAATCCACAGGATAAGCAGGAGGTGGAAAAATTGGAGAAAGGCCAGAGGAAAGCAAAAGAAATGCTGAAAAGATTGGGAGGTGTGCCAGGATAAGGACAGCTCCCCACACCCAAGCTGGCCTGCTGGCAGCTCAGCTCTCTCCCACTATACTGCTGGAAGCCCAAGGCTAACAAGCAAGCTCATACCTCAGACGGCTGGCTGGCCACCTCACCACTGCAGTAGCCGGACAGGTGGCTGGATGAAGTTTCTCCGCTGCAGTTGACCTGAGGGGAGGGGAGGGAGAGGGTGGTATAAAGGCAGGAAAGAGTGGGCACCCATCAGAGACACTCCTTGCCTGGAACTCCTCTCTCAGTTAAGCAATCCCACAGCCCTTCTTGCCCACAATTCTCCCTCCTCCAAGAGAGATAACCCTAATAACCCATCCACCTACCTTCCTGGTCATGCCAAGAATCACCCTCCCCAACAAATATATTGACCATTTCCTTCATTCATTTAATTCATTTGTTCAAAGTCTATTATTAAAGTCTAGTCTCCACCTTAGCTATTGTACTTTGGTCAATGTATGCCTTCTGTCTTGTCCATTAGAGTGTAAGCTCCCCGAGGGTGCAGATTCTGTTTCTGAGTTCTTCTGTCTGTTGCTCAGGCCTCTGGGCACTGCACACAGCTGGTGTGCTATGAAGAGCGCTGAAGCAAAGAGCGGTTGGCAAATGCTGCTTTGCGTCCTGTTTGGCACCCACTGAAACTTGCCTGTCTTTCATTTCACGCCCTTCCAGCCCCCAGCTAACACCCTCCTGGCCCGCTAGCCACATCTCCAGCCCCTGATCTGCCAGGCTGAACTTGCCCAGCCTAGGGGAATACTTAGCCATGGTGCCTTTCCACTCAGAGCCTGACAGTGGAATGGAGCATCCAGAGATGGGGAGAGATGTCATCTTGGTAGCTTTCCAAGGGCATGCAGGCTTTGCCTTCTGCAGTTCCCCCCGCCCGGGCAGCAATAACTGATCCCCGATGATCGGGGTGTGGGGGCTGGGCAGAAGAGTGGGTGGATCACCCGGACCTTGGAGGGAAGGGTGCCCAAGAGCCCTGACAGATCGTGCTGCAGTCCCAGGGCCACCACCATCATGCTGCCAGTGCTCCGCCTCTCCAGCTCCGCACGCAGATGCTGGCCGTCCACGCTGGCCTTCAGGCTGGCCACCAGCCTCTGCAAGGACTTCTAGGAAGGAGGGAAAGTGAATTATGGGGCTGAACATGAGCAGAGGAGAAGCTCCGCCAGGATCCCGGCTGGAGGGCCCTAGCGAAGGGTGGACAGCTGCCACTCAGGGATGTAGCCAGTATCAGGAATGACCAACATTTGCCCTGGTATGGCAGAGGGGAGAGCCCCCACCCTCACCTGGACTAGCAGAGGACGGATCCAAGTTCAGCAGAGGGGAGATAGAAGTCAAAGGGGAAGACAACTGGTGGTCTCTTCCTGCTGTTACTCTGACTCTTCCTCCCTGGGCTCTTGCGCTCCTGTACCATCTTCTAGCAGAACTTTTGTATACTCAGGCAGTGGGGTCCAGTGGTGAGGGCGTAGGGTTGGGAGTCTTAAATAATATTCTTAATAAATAATTTATCTATTTACATGTTTAAATAATCGATTATTCAGTTCATTCAAAAATTAATTTATTGTGTTTAAATCATTTAACTAATTTCTTTATTTATATTGATGTCTGTTGCCCCCTCTAGACTGTTTTGGGCAGGGATCGAGTCTACCATACTCTCCTAAGCACTTAGTACAGTGCTCTGCGCACAGTAAGTGCTCAATAAATTCAACGGATTGATTGAGTCAGGAGTTCCAGGCTCCCTTCCCAGCCCTGCCACTGGCCTGTTATGTGATCTTGGGTGAGCCCTTAATCTCTCTGGGCCTCAGAGATTAAGGTGGGGCAGGGCTGTGTCTGATTATCTTGTCTCAATGCCAGGCCTTGGCATATAATACACTCATCTTGAATCATTCCCTCAAAACATTCTGGGAGATCAGCAGGTGGAAGTATGGGTGCAAGTGGCCAGAAACCTAGGCCGGGGTTGAGGAGAGGCCAAGAGTGCCTCCCAGACAATCCGCTGGCCTTATGCGCCTGCCTGTTGGCTTTCTCCCACCCCTCCACCGCCTGGCCCTAGAGGCCCTGTGGCAGCTGGAGCTCCTCTTCTCACCTGGTAGTAGCCAGCACCTTCCACAGAGCTGGGGAGCCCCAGGGAGCCCAGTGGTCCCACGTTGTGTCTCAGCCGGGCAGTGACGCGCGTGGCTGGGGAGGAGGCCGAGGGGCTCTCCATCCCAAGCGCGACCTCAATCCATCCGCGGTCACTTTGCAGCTCCACAGCCAAGGAGCAGTTGGGGGCTGTGGGCCCACAGGAGGCCAAGACTTCTCCCTCTGTGGGAAATCCTGGTAAAGAGCAGGTCCGGGGCAAAGCAGAGACATAACGCTTGAAGCACATGGGGCAGGGACTGTATCTATCTTGAATATATTGTACCTAAACTGCTCACTTCTTTTTTTTAATGTTATCTGTTCATCAATCAATGGTATTTATTGAGCACTTACTGTGCAGAACACTGTATTAAGTGCTTGGGGGAGTACAGTACAACAGAGTTGGTAGACACATCGCCTGGTCAAAACAAGCTTACAGCAGCACTTACTAAGTTCCAGGCACTGTATTAGAGCACTAGAGTAGATACAAGCTAATCAGCTTGCAGTCTTAATCCCCATTTTACAGGTGACTTAACTGAGGCACAGAGAAGTGAAGTGAACTGCACAAGGTCTTCTAGACTGTGAGCCCACTCACAGGGACCGTCTCTATATGTTGCCAACTTGTACTTCTTAAGCACTTAGTACAGTGTTCTGCACACAGTAAGCGCTCAATAAATACAATTGAATGAATGAATGCAGACACATGATGGAGCTGGGATTGTGGGGAGCGAACATGTCTCTGTTATATTGTACTCTCCCAAGCGCTTAGTACAGTGCTCTGCCCAGAAGAAAATACTCAGTAAACACAACTGATTAATAGATTGATCTACCAAGGCACATAGTACACTGTTTAGCACAGAGTAAGCACTGAACAAATGCCACAGTTGTTATCATCTCTATATTTGATTAGTTTTGCTTTCCCTATACCTCTCTACCTTCCTCCTCCCAAGCATATGTAATTATGGTATTTATTAAGTGCTTACCATGTGCCAGGCACTGTTACTAAGCCCTGGGGTGGATGCAAGCAATCAGGGTTGGACACAGTCCCTGTCCCACATGGGGCTCACAGTCTCAATCCCCATTTCACAGGTGAGGTAACTGAGGCACAGAGAAGTTAAGTAACTTGTCCACGATCACACAGCAGGCAAGTGGTGGTGATTGGGCTAGATTTATTTCTCATTTGACTGAGCAGGTGGAGGTCTGGGGAAGCTCGGCTCTCCCCCAGGAGACCCCAATCCCATCCACTCCTTTAATTACACCAGCACAGTGTAATGGATAGAGCATGGACGTGGGAGTCAGAAGGTCATGGGTTCTAATCCCAACTCCCCCACTTGTCTGCTGTTGACCTTGGGCAAGTCATTTCACTTCTCAGGGCCTAAGTTATCTCATCTGTAAAATAGGGATTGAGACTATGAGCTCCACATGGGACAGGGACTATGTCTAATCCAGTTTGCTTGTATCTACCCCAGCACTTAGTATAATGCCTGGCATATAGTAAGCACTTAATACCACAATTATTATTATTATTATTACCTGTGTCTTTCAGAGCACTGATATTTTGGGTCAGGGTTCCCCAGATCTGGCTGGACCCCTGGCCTGAGGAAGTTGAAAACTCCAGGGCTGAGGCCTGTCCATCCACATGCATGCTGGCTTGGGCCCTGAGAGACCCCGGGCCCTCGAGCTGCAACCGGCCTCTCAGGCAGGCCTCCCGGGGCATGGCCTGGCTGCCGTTCTGAGTCAGGTCCAGGCTTCCCGCCAGGCTGTGCCAGCTGCCGTTCCCTGGCACCATCCTGTTGCGAAGCTGGACTCTGTACAGGGCCCGATCGATCAGCAAGCTGATGCTCCCTGTGGGAGACAGGAAAGGGGGACGTATGCTGCAAAGCCAATCTCCAGGGGAAGGGGAATGGCTGATAAAGGTTAGGGAGTCCAGAGCAATAGGGACAGAAAACGCTAAATGATTTCAGCAACTGCTGGCTTGAAGATCAACTCCGTCGAAGAGGTAGCGAAACTGAGCCCATAACCTGATGTTATCCTCGACTCCTCTCTCTCATTCAACCCATATATTCAATCCATTACTAAATCTTGTATGTTCCACACTCACAACATTACTAAAATCCTCCCTTTCCTCTCCATCCAAACTGCTACTCCATTAACACAATGACTTATCCTATCCTGCCGTGATTACTGTATCAGCCTTCTTGCTGACCTCCCAGCCTCCTGTCTCTCTGCACTCCAGTCCATACTCCACTCTGCTGCTCAGATAATTTTTCTACAGAAACATTCAGGACATGTTTCCCCGCATTTCAAAAAACTCAAGTGTTTCCCCATCCACTTTCCCCTCAAATAAAAACACCTCACCATTGGATTTAAAGCACTCATCCCCTTGTTCCTTCCTACGTCACCTCGCTTCTCTCCTTCTACAACCCATTCTGCACACTTCATTCCTCTAATGCTAACCTTCTCACTGTACCTCACTCTCATCTACCTCACTGCCAACTCCTTATCAGCTTTCTGCCTCAGTCCTGGAATTCCCTCCCTCCTCAAATCCAATGGACAACTACTCTCCCCACACTTTAAAGCCTTACGGAAGGCACCTCTCCTCCAAGAAGCCCTACCTGACTAAACCCGCTTTCTTCTTCTCCCACTTCCTTCTGCGTAGCTCTGACTTGCTCCCTTTATTCATCCCCCCTCCCAGCCCCACAGCACTTAAGAACATACCTGTAATTTATTTATTTAATTCCTGTCTCCCCCTCTAGGCTGTAAGCTCATTGTGGGCAGGGAATGTGTCTGTTTATTGTTATAGCGTACTCTCTCAAGAGTTAAATACAGTGCTCTGCACACAGTAAGCACTCAATACAATGGACATTTCTGCCAACTCTGTTGTGTTGGACTCTCCCAAACGCTTAGTACAATGTTCTGCAAATAAGCAGCGCTTAATGAATACCACTGATGGATTGATTGGCTGATTGTTCTGTCACCCATTCCTGGGTCTAGTCATCCCACCATTAGAGAAGTCTTTCGTAGGGCTGACAATGCTTTTGGGGAGAGGCCCCATTATCCCAAAGAGTTGCTCCTCTGATTGATCCAGGAGAGCTTGCAGGTTCTGTTTGAAGCCTGGAGGACTCTCTTTTGGCTCCGGCTGGGAGAGTTTACATTGGCCGTTAGCAAAGCACAAAGACCAAGTGGGACCACACCTCTCAAGTGGATGAAATCAGTCAGTCAATGTTTACTGTGTGCAGAGTGTTGTACTAAGTTCTTGGGAGAGTACAGCATAAGAATATAACAGACACATTCCCTGCCCACAACGAGCTTACAGTCTAGAGAGGAAGTAGCCTTGTTCTTTCAGAACTTCCCATCTCCATGTCCTCATCCCTACCTCACCCAGGTTGTCACCCGAACCTTGTGCCTGCCTCGTTCATTCATTCAATCATATTTATTGAGTGCTTACTGTACAGAGCACTGTACTAAGCATTTGGGAGAGTATCATATAACAATAAACTGTTAACAACATATAACAATAAACTCCTAGACTGTGAGCCCATTGTTGGGTGGGGACCATTTCTATACATTGCCGATTTGTACTTCCCAAGCACTTAGTACAGTGCTCTATACACAGTAAGTGCTCAATAAATATGATTGAATGAATGAATAGACAGACATTTATTCTCCTGTAAATTCACTGTGGGCAGGAAATGTGTCTACCAACTCCATTTTATTAGACTCTTCCAAGCGCTTAGCCCAGTGCTCTGCACACAATAAGCACTGAATAAATATGATTGATGGGTCGATTGATTGCTGACAGACCCCACACTCGGTGACACTTCCCAGACATGCTCCTGTTAGACGGAGGGCTCACCCTGGTTGTGGTGGTGGCTACTGCGCTTCAGGAGGCCGCTGAGGGAGAGGCGCCGGGGCATGGATCTCCAACTGCCCAGGCTGTGCTGGATGTGACCCCGAAAGGTCAGCGCCTGCCCCGGCTTCTGCTCTCGGCTTCCTGCCAGGAACAGCTTGACAGCCTTCTCGTCGAGCATCAACTCCGTAGAGAACAAAGCCCTGGGAAAAACGTCCACAGGCAGGCAACAGAAGTAGTAGTAGTAGTAACAATAATAATAATAATTGTGGTGTTTAAGTTCTTAATATGTGCCAGACACTGCACTAAGTGCTGTGGCGGATACAAGCAATTCAGGTTGAACAGACTACCTGTCCTTTGGCGTTTAGAACAGTGTTTGGCACCAAGTAAGCGCTTAACAAATGCCATCATTATTATTATTATTTACGCTCACTCCGACCCACCCCCAGGAAGTCTGATACCTGGCAGGGGTGACCTTGCCCATCAGCTGCAGTCGTATCATCTTGGGTTCTGCAAGAACTGACTGGCGGAAGAGGGCACTCAGGCCCCAGGCTCGCCTGCCCCTCCTGCTCTCCTTGCTCACGTCTGCTTCCAGAAGGGCCCGCTCCTTGCCCCCGGTGTTCACGGACACGGAGACATTGACACCAGGACCCCGGTATCTTCTGGCAACTGCCCAGACCTATGTGAATCCAAGTGGCCATTTTCACATGCCCCACTGCATGTGGGACAAGCTGGAAAGCTGGAAAAGATCTGCTATAGGCACTACCGATTTATTACCCACCTTCCACCCACAGCACCCAACAATATAATCGGGGCTCTGGGGAGAAATGATTTCCCTTCTGGGCTTTGGTGGCAGGCATTCTCAACCAGCACAAGAAGGAGAAGTGACTTAATTGTTATCCAAAAAATTCTCCTTTCTACCTATCCACGATCATCTCCTCAGCTACAGCCCTCATACAGAACCCCCTCTCCTGTCTCCAACCTTTTGCCCAACCTGATATGGAACCACATTTCTGCTCCTGTCTGTCATATCCCCTTCTTCCACCTTTAAATCACAACTCAAAGCCCACCTCCTCTAGGAAGTCTAATAATAGTGGTATTTGTTAAGCCAAGCAGTGCCAAGCACTGTTCTAAGCACTAGGGCAGATGCAAGCTAATTGAGCTGGACCCAGTCCCTGTCCCACATAGGGCTCACAGTCTTAATTCCCATTTTACAGATGAGGAACTGAGGCATAGGGAAGTGAAGAGTCTTGACCGAGGTCACACAGCAGATAAGCAGCAGAGCCAGGATTAGAACCAAGGATGTTTTGGCTCCCAGACCCATACTAGCAAACTTAATTCACCTTCAAGAAGAGTACCTGAAAGTTTGGTGGTAATTCTGGCTGGTGAGGGTGGCCGAGCTGGGAGTAAAAGCCAAAATGAGTGTCCGATCCATTTAGCTGAATGCAGAGCTGTTGGGGAGTGAGAGGGAAAAAGAGGAAGAGGGGGAGATAGCGAGAGAAAGAGATTGCACACATCAGGAAAAGCAGGGCTGTTTTCTAGGAACTTTGAGGTCTCAGGCTAGTAAGTTTTCCAAGCTAAGCCTCTGATCCCAGCCCTTGCCCCCCACCCTACCCCACCCCTGAATCTTAGCCCCCACTTTTTAGACAGCACCCATTTTCCAGATGAGAAGCTCCAAAGTGCAGGAAGCTCAGAGAGGGAGGCCCGGCCTGAGGCCTATGGCAGGCTAGGTCTCCAGGGTCCTCATTCCATTCCTTTTCCTAATGAGCCAGTTCCAGCCTTCCATAGCCTCTTCCCCTCCCATCGACCCCAAACTTAGGCTTGCAGCTGTCAGAGACCCTGGGAACAAGCCTGCCCATCCCTCTGCTTGGAGAGCAGCACCGGGCCAAGAGCCCTGCCATCCTACTGGCAGTAGCCCTTGCCCCGAGGAAACCAGCTCTCCAGGATGGGAGGACAAGGAGGAGGCACACAAGCAGACTGACCCGTGAGGAATTGTGGTCCACGGTGGCTTGGGCTCTCAAACCGCAATCAAACTCCCCTTTCTGGTTCCGTGTGAAGAAGACCTCTCCGTCCAGTCCCAGTCGCTGCGGAAACCTCAGCTGGTGAACAAAGCGGGACATGCAGAGGCAAGGTTAACTCCTCCAGAGTCGGGGCAGACCAGAGGTCTGCAACTGTGAAGGCACATCTCCTCCAAGAAGCCATCCTTGCCTAAAGCAGTGTGGCTTAGTGGAAAGAGCACAGGCTTGGGAGTCAGAGGATGTGGTTTCTAATCCCGGCTCCACCATTTGTGTGCTGTGTGACCTTGGGCAAGCCACTTAACTTCTCTGTGCCTCAGTTCCCTCATCTGTAAAATGGGGATTAATAATAATAATAATGACATTTATTAAGCGCTTACTATGTGCAAAGCACTGTTCTAAGTTCTGGGGAGGTTACAAGGAGAACAGGTTGTCCCATGGGGGGTTCACAGTTTTAATCCCCATTTTACAGATGAGGCAACTGAGGCCCAGAAAAGTGAAGTGACTTGCCCAAAGTCACACAGCTGACAATTGGCGGAGCTGGGATTTGAACCCATGACCTATGACTCCCAAGCCCAGGCTCTTTCCACTGAGCCATGCTGCTTCTCTAAGACCGTGAGCCCCGTATGGGACAACCTGATTACCTTGTATCTACTCCAGTGCTTAAAAGAGTGCTTAGCACATAGTAAGCGCTTAACAAATACCATCATTATTATTATTATTCCTCTTCTCCCTCTCCCTTCTGAGTCACCCTGACTTATTCCCTTCATTCATCACCCCCCTCCCAGCCCCACAGCACTTAGGTACATATCTGTAATTTATTATTTATATTAATGTCTGTCTCCCCACTCCAGACTGTAAGCTCATTGTGGGCAGGGAAAGTGTCTATTGTTGTAGTGTCTCCTTCCAAGTGCTTAGTACAGTGCTCGGCACACAGTAAGTGCTCAAAAAATACAATTGAATGAATAAATTAATGAAGTTCAGCTACCTGGAAGAATGAGTGGGTCACATCCAGATGTAGTCCATGCTGGACATCCCCTCCGCTGGATCGGTCCTGGTGCTGACCCATTACACGCAGCACATCTTCCTTGTTGACCTTCATAGTAGCTTCAATTTCCCGGTGAGCCTGAGGGTGGGAGGAGCCAAACCCCCCAAATCCAAGACTGGTCCACTTTTTTTTTAATGGTACTTAAAAAATAGTACAGTGCTCAGCGCTGCAGTAAACAATGGGGTAGATATAAGAATCAGGATGGACACGATCCCTGTCCCACAGAGGGCTCACAGTCTGAGTAGGAGGGAGGAAGATTTAGTCCCTATTTTACAAATGAAGTAACTGAGGCACAGAGAAGTGAAGTGATTTACTCAAGGTCATTCAGGAGGTAAATGGTAGAGCTGGAATTAAAACCCAGTCCTCTGTTTCCCAGGCCTATGCTTTTTACACCAGGCCTCTCTGTTACCCAGAAGGTTGGCCCAGGGACGAGGCTTGGATCACGGAGGATTTTCCAGGATCTCCAGAAACAAACAAGAACTGCCAGGATATCAGAGGAACCTGCAGAATCTCAAACCTGGGGCATTTTCCTTTTACAGAGAGCTAAGTGAATGCACTCTGTCATTCACGTTCTGACTTCTAGCCACCTCTAGGTGCAACTTGAGAAGGAGCACGGCTTAGTGGAAAGACCATGGGCCCGGGAGTCAGAGGACCTGGGTTCTAATCCCAGCTCTGCCAAATGCTTGCTGGGTGATCTTAGGAAAGTCACTTAACTTCTCTGGGCCTCAGTTCTCCTGTTCTCCCTCCTACTTAGATTGTGAGCCCCATACGGGACAGGGACTGTGTCCAACCTAATTAACTTAAGCCTACCCCAGTGCTTGGAACAGTATTTGACATATAGTAAGCAATTAACAAATACCATAAAATAAACTTTGACTGAGAAAGAAAAAACCCAGAACCCCACTCAGTCATGTCCCCCCCATCACTGGAAGGCATTTCCCAGCATGGTGTGGTGGATAGACCACAGGCCGGGGAGCCAGAAGGATCCAGGATCTAATCTTTCTGCTGTGTGACCTTGGGCAAGTCACTTCACTTTTCTGTGCCTCAGTTACCTCATCTGTAAAATGGGGATTAAGACTGTGAGCCCCATCATGGGACGGGGACTGCGTCCAACCTGTTAACTTCGTATTTACCCCAGTGTTTAGAACAGTGCTTGGCCTATGGTAAGTGCTTAACAAATACCATCGTTATTATTATTACTCCCAAGAGGTTTGTTCTGACACAGAGGAAGAGAAGGGGGCAGGATTCATTTGGCTCATGAGCAATGGCATTTGCTTCTAGGGTCTTGGGGGATGCAAGTGCCTCTAGCTTCCCGAACTTAATTCCCAAATTTGCCTCCTCAAATCCTTATAAAATCTATTTTATTTTATCATCTTCTTCTCCAGGAGGGGAAGGAAAGACAATGGAATCAAGTAAGTGAGTGCAAAAACAAGTGCTTGTAGTACAATCTCCATTACTTCTGGAAACGTTTTAAATGAATAACACAGGCAGAAGCTCTCTCATACGCTCACACAGCTATGTTTCTCATTTATTCTGCAAGATCATTTTTCAAAAGAAAAAAATGGTGGTGTGGAGTGACCCCAGACAACATTTGACCAGCTTGATCTTCCAGACCCAGATACAGTTCACAGGTCGGGGAAGGAAGTGTTAAAGAAAAAAAGAGACTGGTCTAAAGCCATGATTAAATGGAGACAGGGACAGAGTAGATACCTGACATCTGTGTTGCTCCTCCAGGGTCCAATCAGGCAGGGTATCCCCAGTGCCTCGCCTTCTCTTCTTTTGAGGTTTCCAATCCACCTCCCCTCTTAGCCTCCTAGGATGGCCAGTGCCAATAGGGCGGGAGTGTTAAGGGGTCAAACAGGCTAGGCCTGGATCTTACTTACCCCTTGGTGTTGCCTCATGAGCAAACAGATGTCCATATTCCTGGGGAGCACCTTGTTGCTGTACGGATGGGTCAGGCTCACACAGATCTACAATGACAACACACACGTACATAGCTCACAGTTGCCCATTCACAGACTTAAACACACAGCCCCTCACAAAGCCAGAGCCAGGCAGCTTTCCCCTCCCAGTCCCCAACCTGCTACCCCGGCTGCAGGCTAAGCCTCCCGGGTTACTCACGTAGGGATGGTCGGCCTGGTAGCCCACAGTCAGAAGCTGTACAGTCTCCTCCAGTCCGGACAGCAGCACTTTGGTCTCCAGGAAGTAGTGTTTCCTTCTCTTATCCACTGTGAATGTCTCCTGCAGAAGAAAGCTCCGAGGGATGGGCAGCTTCAAGGGATGCCTGGGGTTTGGGAATTTCAAAACAAAATTCCACGTACTTCATTCCCACCCATGACTCCCAAACAACCCACCCAGGCTGAGATGAAGTATGGAGGGTCTCTATGAGGGGTCCCAATCAGAGCCTCCCACACTAGCCGTGAAGGACTGGAGCAGGAGGCCGCCACACATTTTGGACCGCTGGGAAACTCTGGTTGTGATTGTTGCCTCCTGGTCAGTTGGGGCAGGGAGAAAACTGGAGATGGCTCTAATAATTATAATAATTTGTGGTATTTGGTCAGCGCTTGCCATGCACCAGACACTGTAATAAGCTCTGGGGTAGATACAAGGTGATCGGTTAGGACACAGTCCCTGCCCCACATGGGGCTCACAGTCTTTAGCCCCATTTTACAGATAAGGAAACTGAGGCCCTGAGAAGATCATACAGCAGACAAGTGACAGAGCTGAGATTAAAACTCAGGTCCTTCCATTCACTCATTCATTTGTATTTATTGAGCACTTACTGTGTTCAGAGCACTGTACTGTTTGGGAAAGTACAATACAGCACTAGAGACGATCCCTGCCCATAATGAGCTCACAGTCTAGAGGCCCTTCTGATTCCCAGGCCCATGCTCTATCCACTAGGCCACACTACTTCCACACTGCTTCACCAACTTCCTTGTTCCGATGCTCTCTGCTTTCTCATGGTGTTTTAATACCTCACTAGATCAACTCCTCCTCCCACTCCCATGACAACCTCTCATCCCTTTTGCAGGTGGTGAGCCCCGAGGGCCAGGGGGTCAGTCTTCCCCAGTGCTTAGGACAGTGCTCTGCACACAGTAAGGGCTCAATAAATATGATCAGATGAAGAGACAAACTAGGCATTGTGCCCTTCCCAGTACAGCCGGGCCCCTAATTGGGAACGTCCCAGATAGTCCCACACTGATAATGGATGGAGCATGAACCTGGGAGTCAGAAGGACCTGGGTTCTAATTCCTACTTCATCACTTGTCAGCTGTACGTGATCTCAGGTAAGCCACTTCACTTCTCTGTGCCTCAGTTCCCTCATCTGTAAAATGGAGATGAAGACTGTGAGCCTCAGATGGGACAGGGACTGTGTCCAACCTGATTACTTTGTACCTACCCCAGTGCTTAGAACAGTGCTTGGCACCTAGCAAGTGCTTAACGAATCCCATAATTATCACCATCATTCCGGCCCCAAGAATTGGCACAGCTTGGTGGTTTGGGTGGACCTCTGGGGCTGGGAATGAAAGGTTCAGTGGCCGGCCTTAACACTTGAGAAGGCCGAGGACTCTGGACCTGAAGTTGAGGGTGGCCCTCTTCTGGTAAAGCCACCTCTCCCTCTTGAGCTCCTCTAGCTGGCCTTCCAGTTGCAGCCCAAAGGGCAGATGTCCAAGACCAGTTCTGACCGCCTGCAGGGAGATGTGGGTTCTTCTAGGCTGCAATAGAAAGCACACAGTTGTGAAGGAGGGGTGGGAAAGGGAACAAATTGGAAGAAAGATGGGGCTGGAAATAGAGGGCAGCATGGCCTAGTGGAGAGACAGTGGGCCAAGGAGTCAGAAGGCCTGGGTTCTAATCCTAGCTCTGCTGTTTGTCCTTGGACAACTCACTAAATGTCTCTATGCCTCAGTGTCTTCATCTGTCAAATGGGGATGAAACGCTATGCCTCCTAGACTGTGAGCCCCATGTGGGACAGAAGACGTGTCCATCCTGAATATGGTAGATCTATCCCTGCACTTAGCATGGTGCTTATCACTTAGTAAGAACTTAATAAGTACCATAACTATTATCAATTCTTATTATTAGAAAAGACAAAGACTACCTTGCTTTGAGTAAGGTGGGCCATAAGCTACCACAATTGAAATGCTGAAATTGAGCCTCTCAAACCCCTAGTATAGGATGTGGCATCCTGGAGGTTTTCATCGACAGTCACTAACCTGGTAGTGGTATCTAGCCTGCTTGGGCAATTGTCTGGCAATTTGGTAAATGGGAGCTACACAAGCCCAAGGGAAAAGAAGTTAGAAACTTTTCCGTCTTGAGAATCAGCCATCCGCATCCTCAGCAGTGAGTCAGTTTAGACTCAATTCAGTTTGGACTCAATTTCAAGTCTGTGGTCCGTCTCTATATGTTGCCAACTCGTAATTAATCAATCAATCGTATTTATTGAGCGCTTACTGTGTGCAGAGCACTGTACTAAGCACTTGGGAAGTACAAGTTGGCAACATATAGAGACGGTCCCTACCCAACAGTGGTACTTCCCAAGCGCTTAGTACAGTGCTCTGCACACAGTAAGCGCTCAATAAATACAATTGAATGAATGAATGCAGATACCATATGTGTGATGTAGTGGATAGATCACAGGCCTGGGTGTCAGAAGGTTCTCATCCTGGCTCCTCCACTTGTCTGCTGTGTGACCTAGGGCAACTCACTTCACTTCTCTGGGCCTCAGTTCCCTCATTTGTAAAATGGGGTTTGAGACTTTGAACCCCATGTGAGATAGGGACTGTGTCCAATCTGATTTGCTTGTATCCACCCCAGCGTTTAATACACTACCTGTCCCATAGTAAGAAGTTAACAAGAGACAGTATGGCTCAGTGGAAAGAGCCCGGGCTTTGGAGTCAGAGGTCATGGGTTCGAGTCCCGGCTCCGCCACATATCTGCTGTGTGACCTTGGGCAAGTCACTTAACTTCTCTGAGCCTCAGTTCCCTCATCTGTAAAAAGGGGATTAAGACTGAGCCCCACGTGGGACAACTTGATCACCTTGTATCCCCCCCAGCGCTTAGAACAGTGCTCTGCACATAGTAAGTGCTTAACAAATGCCATCATTATTATTATTAACAAATACCGCAATTATTAACAGAAGATGCTTGACTTTTCTCAGGCCCGTCCACCAGGGCCTAAAACGAGATTCTTCACAGACAAGGTCCCCCAGAGAGATCTGCTTGTGGAAACAGAGGTGGAAGCGGAGAGGTCTCGCTATCTCACCTGTTCCGTGTGCCTATAGACAGCAGTCAAGTTCAGCCCTTGCTCTGGCCCCGCCAGCCAGAAGAGGAAGAGTTTGCTGTCTCGGCTGTTGAACAGGTGAATTTCATTTTGGACCAGTTGACTCCATGCTGTCACCAGTTCACTCTGACTATGGAGTCTGCTCCCCTCCAGGTGGTTCACAGTGGACACCTGAATGGGAGACAGTGATGTTGACTCCATCCTGAAGTTGTGCAGACCAGGTTGTCTGCTTGGGGTGGCAGGTGAGTGGAGAATTTTCGCAAAGACCATGGTGGAAGACTCAAGTGGTTTCGATATAGCAGAGAAATGGGGAGCTATCCTGAATAATAAATGACTATGTGCCAATCCTCTCAACTAATACAGTCCTCAAGACTGTGAGCTCACTGGGGCAGGGAATGTCATTGTTTATCATTGTATGCGGCACTTCGTACAGTGCTCTGCATATGGTGAGTGCCTAATTAATACAATCGAATGAATGAATAAACTTCTGTTCATAACAGAATAACTGGGTTTGGTCTGCAATAGGAAGAATGGAAGACAGATGCACTTGGAGAAAACTGAGGAAAATCCATTAGTAGGGAAGGGAAGATCATGTCAAATGAAAACCCTGCCTCCCAACTTGATTCATTCATTCAATTGTATTTATTGAGCGCTACTGTGTGCAGATCACTGTACTAAGTGCTTTGGAGAGTACAATTCAATAATAAGCAGACACATCCCCTGACCACGGTCTAGAGGAGGGAGATATCCTCTGCCAATCCACAGCAGAAAAAACATTGCAGGCTGGTAGATTTCTCCATCTATGTGCAAGGCCGATACCTGGTGACATTCCCACTGGGTTCCAATCTCTGCCCTGAGCACAAGCCCTCCCAGGAGTGTCCATCAGACACTAAGGGTGGCTCATTCACACTTTCAGGCCACTAGGTCAGAAGAAGAACTTAATGGGCTGAAAAGGTGAAAGTTCCTGGAGCAAGCCATTCCCAGGAAAGACCTTGAGCTCTGGAGAGAATTGGGCTTAGGGAGCTGCAATCTGAGGACTGGCGTCACATGCCCTCCCACCCCACCGTGCCCGGAGACTCACGTGGAGATAGGTGGTCGTGGGGGTGTAGATGTGAATCCTGCCCTCCTTGTTATTGCCTTTGTCTTTGTAGGACAGCTCCAGGACCAGGTTCCTGATGGACAGAGCCTTCCCGGCTGTCAGCTCCACAGTGGCCTGGTAGGTGCTGCCTTGGGGCTGATGCAGCCTGTGAGTCAGTGACAGGGACTGCCAAGGGGTATCCAAACTCAGGGCACCTAAGGGACAGGGGGCAGAGGTGGAGAGGAGGAGCTGATGAGGATGCAGATGAAGAAGAGGGTGACAGCTTCTAGCTTGCAGGATGCCAAGCTGGTTTCCCACCTCTGTTACGAGGGAGAGAGCTCTGCCAACACCAGCCGTGTTTCCAAACCGATTCAATGAGCTCCTGAGAGCAATCAGACCAGCCGGTTGGGCCGACAGTCCTTCGACTGTACCAGATTTGATTCCCTATTGTGGGATCCATGACTAGACGAACCTGTAGCTGTAACATCTTGACTACAAACAAGCTACTGGGATTTTCTATTCATCCTTAGCCTGCTCTGCTCCCACTGGGACATGGTGGGACATGGTCTGGGGTGGGTCCAGCCTAGAATAGGTGGATTCTGCTCAGTTAGAATCCTAGGGTTCAGCCTGACCCGGGTCTGGCCTTTCTTTAAATGAACCCTGGAGCAAACAGCTGTCCCGGCCCCACTGAATGGGACACAGCTGAGAACTCAATGGGGGATTTATTCCCTATGTTTGCTCCCCACCCTACAGTCTCTGGAGACAGAAAGCCCACCCCTAGTATTTCTCCCCTTCCTCTTTCCTCTTCATCATCCTGCATCCTCCTTCCCAGCCCCACAGTATTTATGCACGTACCTGTAATTTATTTATATTAATATCAGTCTCTCCCGTCTAGACTGCAGGCTCATAGGTAGGGACTGTATCTGTCATATGGTACTCTCTCAAGCGCTTAGTACAGTGCTCTACAAAGAGTAAGCACCCAATAAATACAACTGACTGCCTGACTGCCTCCACTCACCTTCCCACTTCCGCAGAGGTCCCCTGGACGTGTCCTTCCACAGCAGTCCGGCCACAAAGGGCAGCCGCTCGTTATACTGAACCTTCAGGTGGGTGTTGCTCTCCACGTGGCCCTGGGAGAAGCTTGAATGCTGCAGCTGTGTCCGGTAATTCACCTGCCTCTCAGGCACCAGTAGGACAAACTGGAAAGGCAAGTTGGCGCTCCCGTGAGGGTGGGTGATGCAGCACCCGGGGCCACCTAGGCCTACTCTCAGATCACATGGAAACCCCTTAATAGAGAAATGGAAGAGTCCGATTTGTATGGGGTTGTATATATGTTATGTGTTATGGAGAAGCAGGGTGGCTCAGTGGAAAGAGCATGGGCTTTGGAGTCAGAGATCATGGGTTCAAATCCCGGCTCTGACAATTGTCAGCTGTGTGACTTTGGGCAAGTCATTTAACTTCTCTGTGCCTCAGTTACCTCATCTGTAAAATGAGGATTAAGACTGTGAGCCCCCCATGGGACAACCTGATTACTTTGTAACCTCCCCAGTGCTTAGAACAGTAAGCACGTAGTACAGTGCTCTGCACACAGTAAGCACTCAATAAATACTATTGAAAGAATGAATGCTCTGCACAGACTAAGCACTTAATAAATGCCATTATTATTATTATTATTATATGGGTGACCTTTGTATGACAAGGTTTAAAAAGATAATTTAAAAAGAAATGGTATTTGTTACATACTTAGTATGTGCTGTACTAAGGGCTGGGGAAGGATACAAAATAAGCAGGTTGAACACTGTCCATGTGTCGCATGGGGCTCATAGTCTTAATCCCCATTTGCCATATGAGGCAACTGAGGCCCAGAGACGTCAAGTGCCTTGCCCTTGATCACCCAGCAGACAAGTGCGGAGCTGGAATTAGAAACCCAGTCCTCTGACTCCCAAGCCCATGCTCGATCCACTAGGCCCCATTGCTTCTCATTTTTTGAAGGCCTTATGATAAAGGAGTTCTTTATAAAGAGGCAAAGTCCTGCTTGAGGCAGAGGGCTAAACCAGATGAGTCCTCTCAAACTCTAGGACCCATGTGCTTTTTTCCCCTAGCACTTAGTACAGTGCTTGTCCACGGCAGCACTTGATAAATACCACTGTAAGCACTAGGACTAGGTCCTCTGACCACAGTTCTGGTTGTCCTTTCAAGGCTTTCCCTTGCCTCCCCGCAGCCTTCCCCCAAGCAGCCACTCTGGGCAACTACCTCCATGAAGTAGTTGCTCAGGGCTGGGTCCGAATCATTTTTGAAGATCTGGCTGATGCGCAGTTTCTTCTTGTTGTTGAGTTCATCCCAGTGCTTCCCGTAACTCACGTCCAGTTGAGAGTGGAGCCGGGACGCACTCTCCTCGTGCTGGAGCTCAACCTGAAAGCCAAATGTCAGAGAGTCCGGGGCCAGGAGGGCCCTCAAAAGGTCATTTCATCCCTCCTCCTGCATCCATTTAGGACAGATTCTCACCCATTTCTAGGAAGAGGGTTGCCTATCACACTCTTCCCCTCTAAACCATAAGCTGATTTGGGTCAGGGAATGTGTCTGTTATATTGTACTTTCCCAAACACTTAGTACAGTGCTCTGCACACAGTAAGCACTCAATAAATACGGTTGACTGACTTTGAGGAAAGCGATCCCATGCTCCTCCTTAGTATTTCCTTCCGGCCCAGGATGCTCCACGGAGGCCATGGGAGGGTTGTTGGTGAAATTGGTCAAGGCCACACAGGCATCAGGGATAATCATGTGACTGGGAAAAATCGGGCCTAGGAAAGGATAGGGAGGTATTGGTTGCGGGAGAGGTGGGGCAGTTGCTAGGAGAGGGGCCCCGCTTGGTTGTCACCATTGTGGGCAGGGAATGTGTGTGCTTATTGTTGTATTGCACTCTCCCAAGCACTTAGTTTAGTGCTCTGCATGCAGTGAGAGCTCAATAAACACAACTGAATGAATTATTGAATGAAAAGGGAGGAGAAGAAGGGGGCAGGTTGACTAAAATAACAGGCCACGGGGTTGGCGATGACTCGAGAACTCCCACCCAGTGGGAGCAGAGCAGGCTAAGGATGAACAGAAAATCCCAGCAGCCCCTGCCACGTACCTTGTGGTTATAAGCTGGAGTTTGAGTGCAGTGAAGTTCGTGACCAAGCTCCAGTTGGTACAGCTTCTCTGGGCCCATCTCCACTCTGAATTTCTGGGCAGCATTACATTCCTGCCGGAGATGTCTGGCCT
The DNA here is from genome assembly GCF_015852505.1 of Tachyglossus aculeatus. Lineage (NCBI taxonomy): Eukaryota > Metazoa > Chordata > Mammalia > Monotremata > Tachyglossidae > Tachyglossus > Tachyglossus aculeatus. The sequence continues at coordinate 76,760,500 of NC_052086.1, forward strand.
CCCCTAAACCAATCCACACAAGAAGCACTTTTCCTTACCCAGATCACCAGGGTCAGGGAGTGTTAGGTCTTTGGATGGTTAGCAGTGCTAGGCAAGGGGATGGAGGTCAAAACTTCTTGGGACAAGGATATTCTAGAGGCAAAAGCACTTAGATTTGCACCCTTTAATCACCCCTCCCTCAGTCCCATAGCACTTATGTATATATCCATAATTTATTTCTTTACTAAAGTCTGTCTCTCCCTCTAGACTATAAGCTCACTGTGGGCAGGGAATGTTTCTACCATCTCTGTTATACTCTCCCAAGCATTTAGTACACTGTTCTGCACATAGCGAGCACTTAATAAATGCAATTGATTGACTGACTGATTGAAAAACATCCAGAGTCCACGGTTTAGAAGTGGAAGATTATTCTGCCCATCCCCACCTTCGAAAAGGCAGCTAAACTTCAACCATACAAAGTGGGTAATCAGTGTGCCCAAATCTAAGAATCTCTTTGTGTGCCTGCAATTGACAGAGTCAGGGGCAGATCAGGAAATAATTTTGGTGCCTACAATTCTGTTCCAAAGGACCAAGGTTTTAGGATTTAAGATCTTTGCTCTCCTCCTCCCTCTGCCCCCACAAGAACAAAGATTTCTCGGTATTTGAGAGCTAGAAAGAGCACAGATGAAGGAGGCACAGACAGGAAGAATGAGCCAGAGATCTTGACCCAGCTCTTTTGGGAAACAGGATCCACCTGAGAAACCCCAACCTACCTAGCAATCCATATTTCATTCTCAGGGTGTTGGTCCACAGGCTCCCACTCTTCTGCAGAAGACCTATGGCATGGCAACCCAGGATACCCGGCAGGTAGGCTTCTCCATCCAGTGCATAGTGCCACAACTGGTCTTCCACTTTCTTTTCCAGCATCACTGAGGAAAGGATCAGGGTCAAGGCCACACAGTTCTGGCTCTCCTTTGACATGGGGCGGCCAGATTTGGGGGATCATTTCATGAGGCAGGATGAATCAAAAGAAACTCATCTCTGTTTCAATCCCTCTCATTCTTCTGCACTCCAGAACCAGTTTCTCCAGGATGTGGCATTTTGGAAGTCAGGATCCTAGCTGGCTCATATATTTAAGCAACAACTGGTTTCACTAATATAGCCAAACTAACAGAACTTGGGCACAAAAATATGAGAATCCTGCCTGGGTAGAGCAAATGGTTTTCAAATATATGCAGCTACAAAAATTACGATTGAAAGCACGTAATTTGCCTTGCCTACATCTTCCAATGGGCTCACTTTCCTCTGGGTTCAACCACCTCCTGCTACTTATCTTACTAGACTTAGAGGATGTCCACATGTGCCCACAGCAAGCACAATCAGAACCCCTCCTTCTTCTCACCCCTGAAAAAGATTCCATGATAACTGAATAAACAGGGAAGAGAAGGAGCAGATAGGCATGTTTTCTTTGGGTCAATGCCCATTCCTCCTTCATCTAAGGTGACCGGAAATCTGGTTGTGTTAGACCGGTAAGGTCAGGGCCAAAATGGAGTGGAGGAAAGAAGGTTGTGGGATAGAAAGAGGGAGAGAAAGAGGACTAGAGAAAGGAAAAAGAAGGAAATAAGGAAGACAAAAGGGAGAGGAGAAGGGGACCACCATCCCCTACCAACTGTGCTGTGTCCTCCTGAGAAGGAAGACTTTACCCAAGAACTACCATGCTTGGGCCATGACAGTGGGAGCCCCAACACCACATCATTCTAGGGAGGTCCTGGGGAGCAGGAGTAGAAAAATTCCATTATCCTGAATACCGTATTTAGTATCCAGACTGAACTTGAACCTAAGCATTCTGGGTAAGGAGATGTTTTGCTATAATTTACATGCTTTCTTAGACATCTCCAATGGCCCCAATCTGTACTTTCTTTCAGGGCAAGATTCCCCCTTGCTTGTTCCCTTACCTGAGACAAAGGCCGCGTCCTTCAGCAGGTTGGTCAGGGATGCAGAGAACAAGGTCTTCTTGCCGATTTGCTTGGTGATGTTCCCAATGAAGATTATGGGGCTACTTTGCTTGGCCAGCTTCACTTCTAGCTGGGTCATATATCTCTGCTCCCCATTTGTGGTCTGAAAATCAGTCATCCCCTGCAACAACAGGGAAAATAAGCCCTGACCCATCGGGTTGGAGTTGAGGGATTGGGATTGTATTGAAAATAGCATATTTACTGAAATTCACACTGCTGAGCAGGAACAGGCATGTGGGTTTAATTTGCAAGGGAGTGGAATGTTTAAACCTCTTGATCTAATAGTGTTGAAGCTGTGGTTATGCTGAAATAAGCATTAGGCCAATATTCATATACAGTTGTTTTTTCATATTCCGAGGTGGTATCACTGGTGCTAAGTGTATCCACTTAATATGTTTTGTTTTGTTCTCTGTCTCCCCCTTCTAGACTGTGAGCCCACTGTTGGGTAGGGACCATCTCTATATGTTGCCAATTTGTACTTCCCAAGTGCTTAGTACAGTGCTCTGCACACAGTAAGTGCTCAATAAATACGATTGAATGAATGAATCCATGGGCCTCGTAGTAAGGCGACCTGGGTTCCAATCCCAGCTCTGCCACTGGTCTACTGTATGACCTTGAGTGAGCTTTAATTCACACACAATAAATTATTGACTTATATTAATGTCTGTCTCCCCCTCTTGACTGCAAGCTCGTTGTGGGCAGGGAAACTGCCTGCCACCTCTGTTGTCCTTTGCTCTCCCAAGCACTTAGTACAGTACTCTGCATATAGTAAAACACTCAACAAATTTAAGTGATTGATCGATTGACTGAACTTCGTGGAGATGCTCTATGTGCGGAAAGATGAAGCCTTAGGCTCGGTAGACGAACCTTGATGTAGTAGATATCGTTGTCATCCAGGATCAGCTCTAGGTGACCAAGGCGTGCATTCTGGAAGGACTCAATTCTTCCTGGTGAAGGACAGGAAGGGAGAAGAAATGGGAGAATACAGGAGGGTTTATTGTTTAATCTCTGGGAGGGAGAATTAGCAGTCCCTTTTTAGTGTTTTTTTTTTGTTTGGTTGTTTTAATTAAGAGTTCCTTTCAGAGGGTAGGAACAGCAAAAGAAGTCTGGGGTAGGAGAAGCAGGGAGGGCCATGGTAGATAATAAGGAACCATTTCCAAGAATTGGGAAATTCAGTACTTCCCCTCTAATCTGTTGTTCTTCCAGAACCCCTTAGGACTCCTGAGTCTCCCCTTATCAGTATCCCAAAAGATGTGCAGTATTATTCAAAAAGCTTGTTAGCTCTTTGGTTGTGACCAGCCGCTGCAAATCTAGAGCCAACTTTAGACTATATACTATGCCTCATCCTATCTCATTCTCCACTCTTTGCTGAGGAAAATTAGAACTCAGTTCCCTGGGGATAATGCCCTCCCACTGATGCTTGGAGAAATCGAAACATAGGTGAGGTGTTTGATGATGGGAGAGGAAGGAACATTTAATAATAATAAGACTAATAGTGTTACTAGTTAAGTGTTTACTGTACGTCAAGCACCGTGCTAAACTCTAGGATGGACACAAGGTAATCAGATCCCATAATGGCCTCACAACCCAAGTTGGAGAGAGAACAGTATTAAAATCTCATTTTGCAGATGAGGGAACTGAGGTACAGAGAAGTCAGGTGACTTGCCTAAGGTCACCCGGCAGACAAATGGTGAAGCTAGGATTAGAGCCCAGTTCCTCTGACTTTAAGGCCCGTGCTCTTTCCACTAGGCCATGCTGTTCCCCACCCTCTGCAGATCTACCTTCCATTTGGAGTTTTTTCTTTGGATGGAGGAGCTTCAGCTTGAACGTCCTCTGCCGCAAGCTGAAACCGAGGTCAATGCTGACATCCCTCTGCAGCACCGACTTTGGTGTCCCCATGAAGAAATACAGGGCAGCTTCACTGGGAATCCAGCTGTCTTTCTGGAAACAGAGGGTGATCTGACCCACTGAGAGCCGCCCAGCTAAACACGGCCCTGGACATGACGAAAATTCAGCTGTCCTACGGCTTTGACTATGTGTTCTCCCTCATCTGACTTCCCATCCGAAGCCTTCGATTAGTGTTTCTCTTAAAATCTCACCCAGGTAAGTCCGCCTGAAAGAGAGGTGCCTGACAGGAAGGAAAGCTGCCTTGTTTCAGTTTCCCTGGGCTCACTGTCCACCTCAGACTGTAAACTCCTTTGGGGAAGGGAACATTTCTTTAGTTTTGGTTACATTCATTCATTGACTCAATCATATTTATTGAGCATTTACTATGTGCAGAGCACTTGGAAAGTACGAAGTAGAAGTACGAAGCACTTGGAAAGTACAATTCGGCAACAAATAGAAACAATCCCTAAGCAACAACGGGCACACAGTCTAGAAGACTACTACTATGATTACTCTGCCACTAGGGAGAGTGGAAAGAGATCTGCAAAGCCTTCCGTTTCCTGGAGCTCTTACTCCTTCTCCTGCTTCCTAAGGAGAGGAACCCTTACCCACCCACACTCTTAGGGTGTTGACCTGAGCCACTGACAGTAAATAGGAGGGGGTCCTTCCCTCCCTCCCTCTAGACCATAAGCTCGTTGTGGGTAGGGAATGTGGTTTTTGTTATATTGTACTCTCCCAGGTGCTTAGTACAGTGCTCTGCATGCAGCATGCAATCAATAACTATGATTGACTGACTCCCCCTTGCCCTACCTGGGGAGAGAAGGTGTAGGCTGCTTCCAGCAGGTACTGCTGCAACTCTCGGTCTCGCCTCTTCAGAGTGACGGCTGCAGTCACCGGAACAGAGAGCAGGAAAGGCTGCCCTCTGACTCGGAAAGACGCTTGGGAACACAGCTGCCAGCCCCATGTCCTCGACCCTGGGGAGGCAGAGCAGGTGACTCAGTTCAGATGCGGGGCCGCTGGACATCCGTCCTGGGCTTCCGTAACCAGGGACCACCTCCCATTCTGGGCACCTACCTTCCTCTTCGGTACAGGCCCAAGAGTCAGGAGAGCCTTGAACTTGATCGATATTCTTCACGCTGTGCCCAGTCACCACATAGAGCTTAGAGCTGGAAGGGCACAGACAGTCTGAACTGATCAACTCTGGCTGCCAGCCCCTTTAAGAGTGGTTTGTTTCCTTTTCATTTCGGCCTCCCCACCTTTTGTGAACCAGAGCCCTGGAGATTGTCAGACCTGAGGCACAATCCTCCCTCCCCACTGTACCTGTTCTTGGCCCCTCACATCTCCATCACCATTACCTGAAATTCAGCAACTCCATGGCGTCCTCAGGGGTGTTGAGGAATACCTTGAGCTCCCGTCCCTTTTTCACCTGGATTCCTCCATCCAGGCTGGTAAAGGTACGAGCGCCACTCACCCACTTCATGCCCGACGCCCCCAGAGGCCCAGCCGTGCCCATCTGGGCCGAGATCTGAATAAGGGCACTGAGGAAGATAAGGAGAGAGACCCAGAGGTGGTGGAGGTCATGCCAGGAGGGGCAATGGGAGTGGAATCCAGGACACCCAATTCAACCTTCCCTTCAATCAATCAATCATTCAGTGGTGTTTATCAAGCACTTACTGTGTTCAGAGAACTATACCAAGCGCTTGGGAGAGTATAATACAGTGGAGTTGGTAGGCACATACCCTGTCCACCAGATCAACCTTCACATCTCCAAAATGAGTCCTTCCCAGACTAGGATCCCTATGCAGGTGATGTCACGCTCTCCACCAACCCCGACTCCTATGCCCTACTCCAGAAATCTTATGTTTGATTTGCACTCTTCATTTTTACACCCCTGGCCATTGCACCTTTTTCATTTAAGTCCACATTTCACGCCTTCACATTTTTTGTTAGGCCTAACCCTTACATTAAATTTAAAGGGATTTGGACACCTTAGTCTTCTTCCATAAATCCTCTCAGTGCCTACCCAAACAGTCTTGGCAGAATAATGATTCAATTGGTATTGCTGCTGTTAATGTTGCTATTAATAATGACATTTGTTAAGTGCTCACTATGTGCCAAGCATTGTACTATGCTCTGGGGTAGATATAGCATCATCAGGTCACAGTCCCTGTCCTAAGTAGGGCTCACAGTCTAAGAGAGAGGTATTAAATCCCCATGTTACAGATGAGGAAACGTTGCTTTTTAATCATATTTGCTATGCGCTTACTATGTGTCAAGTGTTGTTCTATTGAAGTTAATCAGTCCAGATACAGTCCTTGTCCAACATGGGGCTCACAGTCAAGTAGGAGGGAGAACAAGTATTAAATCCTCATCTTGCACTTGAGGAAACTGAGCCACAGAGAAGTTAGGAGACTTGCCCAAGGTCACACAGCAGGCAAGTGGTGAAGTCAGGATTAGAACTCAGGTCTTCCAGCACCCAGTCCCATGCTTTATCCCCTATGTTACTCTGCTGTCCAAAGAGAAGTTAAGTGATTCGCCCAAGGTCACACAGCAGGCCAATGGCAGAGTCAGGATTAGAACCTGGGTCCTCCAAATCCTAGGCCCACGCTCTTTTCCCTTGGCTTACCTACTCTATATCACGGGAATGGGCAGTGAGGCCATTAGTTCCTCTTTACAAAGTGCGGCAAAGCTGTAAGGTGCTGGCATCCACTCAGTGACCCTGGGTCTCTGTAGGCTGTCAGGTCCAGAACCCTGGGGTCCCTATGCCCCGAGCACCACCCTCCCCTAGAGCCACCCAAACTGCCCCTGGGACACACTTCCAAGCCTCTCCAGGGCAGAGGCTCATCTGTTCGGGGGGAGAGAGAAGTTGGGGTCATACGGAGAAGCAGCGTGGCTTAATGGATAGAGCACAGGCCTGGGAGTCAGAAGGACCTGGGTTCTAATTCTGCCTTGACGCTTGTCTGCTGGGTAACCTTGGGCAAGTCACTTCACTTCTCTGTACCTCAGTTTCCTCATCCATAAAACTGGGATTGTGTGAACCCCATGTGGGACAGGGACTGTGTCCAACCTGATTAAACTGTATCTGTCCAAGTGCTTAGAACAGTATTTGGACAATAGTAAGCACTTAAGTACCATCATTATGACTATTGTTATTATTACCTGGGCTTGATGTAGCCATTCACGGAGAAATCCAAGGGCTGCCGGAGGTCCGCCACCCCCCGCACCCGGACATGGATGGTGGCCGAGGCGTTCAGAGCCAGTCGCACGGGGAAACCAGCCAAAGAGGGGAAGCTGAGCTCTTCTGTAGCCAGGCTTAACCTTCTGGTCACTTGGACCTCCTGACCCTGCAGCCACAAGGGTCAGCCAAAGTCAGCAGCCACGTTCTTCTCCCACTCCATCCTCCAACAGGGCCCCCAGGGAGGTAGAAATGGCCCCTCGGTACCTTCAGGAGCCTGACGGTCAGTTCTGCCAGGTGCAGGGAGTACCGCTTCAGGTGGCTCCTTGGGTCCCCGCAGTCCAGCAAGCTGAGCTCGTGCCCAAAGACCTTCACGCTCAGCTCACACAGCAGAGCCGCCTTCTTCTTGCCCAGCCTCTGGGTCACCTACAAGAAGCAGTGCGGAATCCCCTCTGGACTGGTCTGGTTTGGGATGGCAGGGGCGGGGGAGTTGGAGCTGAGGTGATGGTGAGGGGATGTTGGTGAGTTGAGTAGCAGCATGGCCTAGTGGATAGAGCACGGGCCTGGGAGTCAGAGGATGTGGGTTATAATTCCGCTCTGCCGCTTGCCTGCTGTGTGACCTTGGACAAGTCACTTAACTTCTCTGGGCCTCAGTTACCTCATCTGTAAAAAGGAAATTAAGACTGAGCCCCATGTGGGACAAGAACTGATTAGCTTGTATCTACTCCAGCACTTAGTACAATGCCTGGCACATAATAAGCGCTTAACAAATACCATTAAAAAAAAGAAGAGGTGGTGGGAACGGAAGGAGAAGGAGAGAATCAAGACTTTGGGCAAATAGAATCAAAGGCTCACCCCAGCTTCACAGGTGGATGACTGTAAACTCACTGTGAGCAGGGAATATGTCTACCAACTCTGTTACATTATACTCTCCCAAGCGCATAGTACAGAGCTCTGAACACAGTAAGCGCTCAGTAAATATGACTGATGACAACAAGGGAAACTCCTTGAGCATCTTGGGAGAAAAGCTAACATCATATGAGCAAATCTCAGGATCTTTGCTGCTGTGACTTCCAAAGACAGAGCCCGTACCTGAGCCCTGATATTACAGAGATCCTGTTCCATTTCCAAGGCCAACTAACCATTAGATACCTCACCCCATGATCCAATACGTCTTCCTGAAGGCAGGCATCTCTGGGGTGCCTGGTCTCTGCAACCTCCAGGTCCATTCATTCCCTTACCTTCTGTATTAACTCGCTCATCTTCCTGCGGTCGCCACCCGGGCACTTGGGCTCGGCCAGTCTCCCTTTGGGCTTGGGTGTTTGAGGTTCTGAGGTTGGACCCTGCCCGTTTGTGTTCGGCTTCTTCTCTCTGGCTTTGCCCACTGTTTCTGTGTGGGGTTCTGCCGGGGCCTCGCTCTCCTCCTGGTTTGGGAAGTCTTCCTGGAAAGCCACTGGCCGCTGACCAAACAGCTTGCGGACGAGCTCTACAGCGTTTTCCAATCTTAGTGTGAGCTGAGAAAGGGAATGGAAGGCTGACAAACTAAAAGGAAATAGTGGTGGACTTGAATCATATTGGGGAAGGTGGTTAGAAGTGGAAGGGAAGGGCAACACAACCTAGTGGAAAGAGCATGGGCCCGGGAGTCAGAGGACTTCAACTCTAATCCCAGCTCTGCCAGTTGCCTGCTGGATGACCTTGGACAGGTCACTTAACTTCTCTGGGCCTCAGTTTCTTCATCTATAAAATGAGGATTCAATTCCTGTTCTCACTGGGAGAACAGGAATTCTCTCTCACATTCTCGGACAAATAATTTTTCCGGCCTGATTTGCATCTATCTATCCCCTTGCTTAGTACAATGTTTGCCACATAGTAAATGCTTAACAAACATTATTATAGTAATTAAATGATATTATACTAGATTGTTATCAATAATAGGTATGCACCGGAAGAGAATCTGCTAGAAAAGAGACCAATAGGAACAGCTGACATCCAGCCAGAGACACATTCAGACCAAAGAACAGGAACGTGGAAGGCGAGCAAGACCCATGGTCAGTATTGTTCTTTGGGGGTTCAACTGCTCTGCTAGTCCGCTTAGCAAGGAGCAAAATAAGCTCAATTCTGATCTTGGATCACGTGTGCTGATAACTGTGACAGGTTGGGAGGCATCACCCGGTTGGGGCTTATTTGGACAGCACAACCCAGGACCAATGTCTGGTATGAAGAAGGCACAAAGGTGCCCAAACAACAAGGCCTAGTAGATAGAGCATGGGTCTGGGAGTAAGAAGGATCTGGGTTCTAGTCCTGGCTCCATCATGTGTCTGCTGTGTGACCTTGGGCACATCACTTAAATTTTCCGTGCCTCAGTTACTTCATCTGTAAAATGGGGATTAAAATTATGAGCCTCATGTGGGACAGGGACCGTGTCCAACCCAATTTGCTTTTATCCACTCCAGTGCTTAGAACAGTGCCTGGCACATGGTAAGTACTTAAATTCCACAATATTATATTATTATTATTATTATTAAACAGGGGTGGAGGGGGGTAGTCACAATATTCCTAGTTGGGCCCTCCTACCAATTACTCCAGTGACCTGGGAAAAGGTGAGTTTCAGAGTTGAACCCTTTTGTTTCCAGGTAGGATTCCCATTTTCTCTTCGGTAAGGGAGAAGGAAGATGAGTCTTACCTCCAGGAGGTTGACGGCACGGCCCATCGAGTGCACCGTCAGGTTGGCCATGATGGAGCGGGGAAGGAAGGAGGCTGGAGTGAAGACCACGGCAGCCTCCAGATTGGCACCGACTCCCCCCGAGGCTACAATGGGACAGATCGGCATTCAATAAATACCATCGATTGATCGATCAGAATTTCAGACTGAACCAGACTTTTGTACTGGGGTCCAACCTCCTCCACCTTCTTCTCTACCTCCTTCAGAGCATTTAGCAAATTTGAGTTTCAGTTGCCCAGGCAATCACTCAAGCTTCTTTGAGTCATGAGGGTGTACATACTATTTCTCTCCAGAAGTCTAGGGGGCACCCTGAGATTTATGATAATAAAAGTGGAATAGTGCATTCAAGAATAATAATATAGTCTTTCTTGTATTATGGGTCGCTGAAAATGGGATTAGCAATTAGTTATAACATCCTTTTCCATTTTAACCACCACACTAGAACCACTGGCATGGAACAATGTGGATTAATCTGTTTGCCCTTCTCTTCCCTGCCCCTGCGGTAAACAGAAGTGAAATGGCCCAAAGGGCAGGGGGAAGAGGAGAAAGAGAAACAAAGCACTAATCCACATTGGACAATTGAGAGTTGGCTGTATACGCTTCTGGTCATCAAAGTAGCTCCAGGGAGACCATCTAAGCCTGGGCTCCAGGTGGCCATTAGCTACTGAAGCAGGGCTCTCGGGCAGAAGAGAAATACTTCAAAGCAATCTCAGGGCTTCTTCTCTCACTTCCCCCATCTCAGCCCCTTCAGTGCCAGCTGGTAAGGCCACCAGACTCAGGAGAGCACAGAGGCAGCAAAGAGTGGGGTAGAAGGGGGTCCTAACCCCTTGGGGCATTCTGCCCTATCACCATCCAGAAATGTGTCCTCAGGAGATCACTGTCTTCCCCATCTGTAAAATGAGGAGAAAAATCTCTGCTCTGGGCTGATTTCCCAAGGGAGCTTACAAGAAAATTCAGCAAAGCATCAGGCTTTTTGTCTGCTAAACGGATAAAAGATGGAAGAGAGGGGATCCTTGGTGGCTGTTGGCCAGGGAATACCCCTGGCCCAGACTCGGAGGGTGCCCACACCTGAACGGAAGGTGACATCTGAAAAGGAGGAATATTTCCAAGTCTCCAAGTCAAACTCTTGGCTGATGATGTCATCAGGAAGGGCCTCCCGGAGAGGCTGCTTCTTAGGGTCAGTGGTCTCCAGCAGCTGGGACAGATGACTCCACACAAAAGCTCCCACTGAAACAAGACAGAGGGTAGGGGGTTCATCAGTTCCTTGAACTCCTTGGGGAAAAGAGATGCAAAAGCTCCAACTGCCAGGCTATCTAGGGTTTCTCAACCCCATACCCATCCCAGCATGGCCCATGAAGCACCTCAACCTCGCCTCCAAGACAAGCTTCTGAAAACCACTAATCAATTCCATCTGCGGGCTCCCGGCATCTCTCGGAGGAGGGGCCCGTTAATGGGAAGCCCTCTCTCTAAGGGGGCAAAAGGATTTTCTGTAGATCGGAGACTCATGGGGAGGATAGGACCCTTCCTCTGGGTCCTGGCCTTCCCCTTCACCTCTACAGCCTGACCCTGCTCCTTCATTACTCCTGTTCCTCCACAAGAAACAGTATGATTTAGGGAATAGAGCATAGGCCTGGGAGTCAGAAGGACCTGGGTTCTGATCCCAGCTCTGTCACATGTCTGCTGTGTGAACTTGGGTAAGTCACTTCACTACTCTGGGCCTCATCTGGAAAATGGGGATTAAGACCGTGAGCCCTAGGTGGGACTGGGACTGTGTCTAACCCAATTATTTTGTATCTACCCCAGCACTTAGTACAGTGTCTGGCATATAGTAAGTGCCTAACAAGTACCACTATTATTAGTATTACTTTCCTTGCAATCCAGGCTCCCTAAAGAACCTGCCAGCTAACTATTGCAAGGAGCCGAGTTGTCTCCACAGAGTAATCCTGTTCAATCATCATGACAAATTGGGAAAAACTGTTTAGTGCTGGAGGAGGCTCAGCCCAACAGAGCAAGCCTGGTCTGCCCTGGCCACTGTGGTCAGCCTGGACACCTTCCCTACTTATGTGTTCTCCACCGCTGCTCAGAGGCCCACTCTCTCCCCTGGCACCAGGCTTGGAGAACCTCTGCTCTGACAATATTTGGGAGTAGACACTCACCTCTGAGCCGCTCAGCAAGCTCCCTCACCCCAGGCAGGAGGGAAGCTGGGAGACCCCATAGAATCCCCCCAGTAGCCAACAGCTCTGATTATCCTCCCTTCCCTGGGCCCCTGGGAGGGGTTTAGAATCTGCAGCCAGAGCTGGGCAGGTGTGCCTTGGAAGCAGCAGTCACATGTCTAGTTTACAAGTTCGTCCTCTAGACTAAGATTGCTGCAGGCAGGAAATGTGTCTGTTTATAGTTATACTGTACTCTCTCAAGCACTTAGTGGAACGCTCTCTACATAGTAATCAATCAATCAATCAATCGTATTTATTGAGCGCTTACTATGTGCAGAGCACTGTACTAAGCGCTTGGGAAGTACAAATTGGCATCACATAGAGACAGTCCCTACCCAACAGTGGGCTCACAGTCTAAAAGGGGGAGACAGAGAACAGAACCAAACATACCAACAAAATAAAATAAGTAGGATAGAAATGTACAAGTAAAATAAATAAATAAATAAATAAATAGAGTAATAAATATGTACAACCATATATACATATATACAGGTGCTGTGGGGAAGGGAAGGAGGTAAGACGGGGGGATGGAGAGGGGGACGAGGGGGAGAGGAAAGAAGGGGCTCAGTCTGGGAAGGCCTCCTGGAGGAGGTGAGCTCTCAGCAGGGCCTTGAAGGGAGGAAGAGAGCTAGCTTGGCGGATGGGCAGAGGGAGGGCATTCCAGGCCCGGGGGATGACGTGGGCCGGGGGTCGATGACGGGACAGGCGAGAGCGAGGTACAGTGAGGAGATTAGTGGTGGAGCACTCAATAAGCACTCAATAAGCACTCAATAAATACGATTGAATGAATGAATGAACATCACATTCCCCATGCAGTAGCCACTCTCTGGACACTGCTGGGGTTAGGCCAGTATGGAAGCCTCTGGCCTGAACTGGTAGTGGCTTCTGAGCAAATGGATTTGGGAGTGAGTCTTCTTCCTGCACCAACTCCTGCTGGGTGCTCAGCTCATGATTTCCAAGCAAGCAGACATTTGGACAACCCAGGTAAGCCCCTGGGGAGAAGGGAGCTCCCAAACCTGACCAATCAGTGGTATTTATTAATAGTAAGTAATAATTGTGATATTTGTTAAGCTTTTACTTCGTAATAAGCACTGTTCTCAGCACTGGGGTAGACACGAAGTAATCAGGTTGGACACAGTCCCTGTCCAACATTCATTCATTCAATCATATTTATTGAGCGCTTACTGTGTGCAGAGCACTGTACTAAGCTCTTGGAAATACAATTCAGCAATAGAGACAATCCCTGCCCACAGTGGGTTTATAGTCTGAGGGGGGAGGGGGTGGGGTGGGAAAGACAGACGTTCAAACAGTTGTTGGGGAGTTTGGGAGGAATGCAGGGAGCAAGTTGGGGAGTAGAAGGTGAAGAGAGCAGGCAAGCGAAATGGACTGAGTAGGTGGAGAGCAACTTTGCCTTTTACTAAAGTGGCAACTGAGTACCTGGAAATCATTCTGAAATAATCATTTCTGGAGGCAAAAACAATCTGTCTTTCCTGAAGTTATCATTCAAAGTTTCCCAACATGGTAAAATATTACAGTTAGCTCATCTATCTGTTGCATTTGATATTCCTGGAATTCCCAAACTGCTACTCTCCATAGAGATGAAAACATCATAATTCATATTAAAACAACTTGAATATATTTTAAGAATGCTTTGTGAGATTGCTGTGCAACAGAGATGAAGTAACTGAGGCACAGAGAAGTGAAGTGACTTGCCCAAGTCACACTGTAGACACGTGGCAGAGCCAGAATTAGAACCCATGTCTTCTGACTCCCAGGCCCGTGCTCTTTCCACTAGAACATGCTACTGTAAGTTTCTCTACTATAAGAGAAGCAGCTATACTTCCCTACTATACTATAAGAGAAGCAGCGTGGCTCAATGGAAAGAGCCCGGGTTTGGGAGTCAGAGGTCATGGGTTCAAATCCCGGCTCCTCCAATTGTCAGCTACGTGACTTTGGGCAAGTCACTTATCTGTGCCTCAGTTACCTCATCTGTAAAATGGGGATTAAGACTGTGAGTCCCACGTGGGACAACCTGGTCACCTTGTATCCTCCCCAGCGCTTAGAACAGTGCTTTGCACATAGTAAGCTCTCAACAAATGCCGTTATTTAAGAGAAGCAGCGTGGCTCAGTGGAAAGAGCGTGGGCTTGGGAGTCACAGGTCACAGGTCATGGGTTCGAATCCCGCCTCCCCCACATGTCTGCTGTGTGACCTTGGGCAAGTCACTTCACTTCTCTGTGCCTCAGTTCCCTCATCTGTAAAATGGGGATTAAGACTGTGAGCCCCACATGGGACAACCTCATCTCCTTGTATTCCCCCCAGTGCTTAGAACAGTGCTTTGCACATAATAAGCGCTTAACAAATACCAACATTATTATTATTATTATTACTACTATTGGGAACTTACTGTGCACAGAGTGCTGTACTAAATGCTTGGGAGTGTACAATAGAGTTAGTAGCCACTATCCCTGCCCACAAGGAGCTTCCATCCAGTCTCTCCCTTGCTTAAAACGGAAAGTATCATGGACATACAACTGCCTATGTCACGTGGTAGGGCCTAGGCTTGGCTTAACTCACCATTCCGGAGCCGCCGTATGCCAAGGATAACCCCCCATGCCCCATACTGACAGCTCTGACTCATCCTTTGGCCTAAGGATTCACCCAGGCATCACCTCTGACCTTGGCTGGATGACTCTTCCGCCAAAGTTTGCTGCACCTGGATAAACACCTCTTCACTTGGGCACTTCATCAGGTGGGAGTAGGCGGTGATTCGGATTTCCGTATCTTCTTCTGTGGACCGATAGAGCCGGGACAGCACGGAGCGCTGTCGCGAGCGGAGGAAATGCCAGCAGAAGGGATTTGGATTAGATTTAGGGAGGACTTCCAGCTGACTGAAAACCTGAAGCATGCTCATGAGGGACCAGTGTGGGAGATGAATGAGGAACAGACTGTCTGACACTGCAGGTTTGAGTACAGATCTGTCCAGAATCAGGGGAAGTAATTTAAGAATGATACTTTGCCATTTCTGACTAACAGATATCCATCATAGGACCCAAGAGGAGCCAGGAGAGTGGGTGAGGGGGCAGAGCAAGGGCATGCCCCACGCAGCAGGAGGAGATCCCTCCGTGGCTCAGTGGAAAAAGCACAGGCTTGGGAGTCAGAGGTCATGAGTTCAAATCCCAACTCCGCCAATTGCCAGCTGTGTGACTTTGGGCAAGTCACTTAACTTCTCTGTGCCTCAGTTACCTCATCTATAAAACAGGGATTAAGACTGTGAGCCCCACCATGGGACAACCTGATCACCTTGTAACCTCCCCAATGCTTAGAACAGTGCTTGGCACGCAGTACGTGCTTAATAAATGCTATAATTATTATTATTATCATTATTATCCCACTGGCTTCCCCATCCACCCACTCCCAAGAGAAGAGCACAGAGGAGTGTGGAAGCACAAGGATCTGAGAGTCAGGATACCAGGGTTCTAGTTTTGGCTCCACCATGGGCCTTCTTGGTGACCTGGGGCAAGTTATTTCACTTCTCTGTGCCTCAGTGTCCTCCTCTATAAAATGGGGATTTAATCCTACTTCCTCCTACTTAGACTATGAGCCCCATGTGGGTCAGGGACTGAGTCCAACCTGATTACCTTGTAGCTACCCCGGTGCTAAGTGCAGCACTTGGCACACAATAAGTGCTTAACAAGCACTCCATTATCATTATTATTATTATTACAAAATGGGGGTTCAACACCTGTTCTCCCTCCCTCTATGACTTTGAGCCCTGGGACAGGAACCGTGTCTGCTCTGATTATCTTGTATCTGTCTCAGTGCTTATGCTTGGTACGTATTCTAAGCTTAATAAACTCCTTTATTTATTATCATTATTATTATTAGCAACTACTCACATCAGCAGAGCAGGGGAGGCGTCGGAAGGCCTGAACCGCGGCCAGCCGCACGCCGCTGGGGTTGCTCTTCTGGGTCGCACAGGAGCTGAGGACTGGAATGAGGGGAACTGCTGCTAACCCTGCGTTGCCCACAGCCTTCAACACGAGCTGCACCTGAAATATGGGGGGCAAAAAGCCCAGTGGCACACCCAGGGCACCTTACCCCCATGGTCCACACCTCGTTTCTGGCTACCCCAGTCTTTTCCCCCCACGCTTGCACCTCCATTCACAGCGCCCTGAATCTGAGACCTTCAACTCCACAAGGGCTATGGGACAGGGCAAGTTGTGGGCATGGGTTTATTCAGCCTGAAGAGGAGTAGGCTCAGTAAAAATCTCCAGCTACCTAATACATGAGAAAAGGTGTATCACTGTGTACTGTGGAGCCCAGAAAGAGGAAGCAGGTCACATTGCAGCTGCAAGGATTTAGGTTAGAGGCATTAGGAAGAATTTTCTGATGGCATGAGCTCTTTGGCACTGGAATCCATGGGATTCCATGGGATCTGGAGATATTAAAGAAATGGGGTAGACAGCTCCCTGTAAATGATGATTTGAGGGCAGTCCCACTTGGAGGCAGGGGGATTGACTGATTAACTTCTAGTCCTGGGATCCTCTAGGGAGCCTAAGTGTTCATATTTCTGCAAAATAACTTTTCAAGTGGTGGGTAGTGGGAGGTCATGGATTCTAATCCGAGCTCCATCACATGTCTGTTGTGCAATCTTGGGCAACTCACTTAAGTTCTCTGTGCTTCAGTTACCTCATCCGTAAAATGGGATTTAAGGCTGTGAGCCCCAAGTGGAACATGGACTGTTTCCGACCATGTGTCTACCCCAGCACTTAGTACAGTGCCTGGCACATAGTAAGTGCCTAACAAGCACCATTTAAAATAAAAGAGCTCTGCCTCGTCCTTTGGAAGGTAAATCTCTCAAACAAGCTAAGAAGAGGGAGGGGCAGGCAAAGGCTGGGTGGAGAGGAACAGGAAGACTAACACCAGTATTGATGAGATGAGAGAAATCAAATCCCTTAAGTTTCAGAGCCATCTACTGCACTCCCTCCTCACTCCCTCCAGCCTCCCACTCATTCTTCCACCCCACCCCCAACCCCAGACCTCCGAAGCCCTTACCTGGCTGATTTCCTCAGGCTCCTGGGCAGTGCAGTTTCTTCCTAAAGCTGCTTTCAGGATGCGAATAGCTGCCCTCACAGCCGGAAGGTGCTCACACCCCTCACTAACCGTGCAGAGGTTATGTACCAGGGCAGTGACCCCCAGGAAGGCAGACACACTGGCTTCTGGGGCCTGGAGGAGTGGCTGGAAATAACACACCCATCGGTCAGACGCTGGCAGAGCCACAGCAGTGGGCTCAGCTCCCCAACGGCTAAACGCAAAGGTGGAAGGGGCTTCCGGGAAGATCCCAAACTCAGGGCCCTGTCTCCCAGCACCCCTCCTGGTCATGGGCTCATCATGGCCTCCAACCCTTTGGCATACCCAACCCCAGACTCAAGGAATCCAAGAGCCCACCAGAGCAGAGGGATGTGCGGAGATTATGTTTGCTCTGTGGAACAACCTTGGGGAGCCTGGAACTGGGGAGATAAAGGGGATGTGTGCCCATTCAGGCTTTGGAGAATCGGAAACCAGAGCCCAGGGCAGGCTCCAGAGGCACTTAGATCTCTCTCAGCCTTGAGATGAAGGGGTGGCTGAATGCATCATGGGGAGGGAGAAGACCCATCCACCAGGGACTGGTGCTTCTGAGGCAAAGAAGGTGGACAAAAGTCAGGGACAGCTCTGAGAAAATTAGCATGATTCGAACAATGAGCCCATTGGAAGCACACCAGCACATCTTCTCTGGTGGGTCACCCGCCAGGAATATTTTCTAAGAAACCTGCAGTTTGGCACCCATTTCTTGTAGTGCAGGCTTCAGAAAGGAACTGGGAAACTGCTGAAAAGTCAGTCAGAAAGCTCTCCCCTTGGAAGCTGTATTCCCTCATTCCAGATTGCTGGTTGAAAAGGTCCTAAATCCCCAATATTTGGGGTGTGATTTCCCATCCCTGAGGGGGATGCCGAGAGATCAATGTCTGTAAATTGAATGTTTAAGATCCATATCCCAAATCGACCCAGTTAGAAATCAGTGCCAGGAGGTCTCTATACTGTGGCTGGGCTCTCTGGCAACCCCTGCACTTCCTGTCTTGGATTTTGGGGACTGGAAATCCAGAGCCAAAGCTCTTCAAACTTCCCATTTCTGCTGTAACTGGAAGTAGGAAGCAGCAGCTCCCTTCTCAGTCTCCTGGCCCTGCTGCCTAGTAGATTAGCAGCCAACGGGGAATGATGCCAGCTGAGAGAGAGAGAGGAGGAAAACTGCCAATGGCTGAGAGGGCAGAGCTGTGATGGACAGCTTAGAAAAATGTTTCTGTTTCACTTGGATTGGCTGTGGCAGAAAGTGGGAATCCAAGCTTTGATCAAATCCAGATTGTTCTGAACAAGCTGCACGTCAGGATCTAAGTAGGGAATGAGATATAGGATAAGTCCATTGTAGGGTGTGGCCACTAAAGCAGGCCCAGAGAGGACCCTCAAAAATTCCAGGTAATAATGATAGAAGCACTTACTTACTATGTGTTACATAGCACTTACTATGTGACACATAGCACTTACTATGTGTCAAGCATAGTTCTAAGTGCTGGGGTAGATATAAGATTTATGTTGCCCAATTGTACTTCCCAAGCGCTTGGTACAGTGCTCTGCACACAGTAAGTGCTCAATAAATACGATTGATGATGATGATAAGCTAATCAGGTTCATCACAGTCTCTGGCCCACATAGGGCTGACAGTCTTAATCAGCATGGCGTAGGATGAAGTAGCATGGCACAGTGGATACAGTCCAGGCCTGGAAGTCAGAAGGTCATGGATTCTAATGCCTGCTCTGCCACTTGTCTGCTGTGTGACCATGAGCAAGTCATTTCACTTTTCTGGGCCTCAGTTACCAAATCTGTAAAATGGGGATTGGGACTGTGAACCCCACATGGGACAGGGACTGTGTCCAACCCAATTTGCTTGCATCCATCCCAGCACTTAGTACAGCACCTGGCACTTAATACCATAATAATAATAACAATAATAACCACTCATTATTATTATTAATCCCCATGTTACAGATGAGGGGCTAGGAGCAGGGAAGTACAAAGGGAGAAAGTCAGGGTGGCACAAAAGGGAGTGGGAGAAGAGAAAAGGGGGGCTTAGTCAGGGAAGGCCTCTGGGAGGAGATGTGCTTTCAGTGAGAATTTTAAGAGGGGGAGAATAGTACAGAGTACATAATAAGTGCTTAGATGCCACAATTAAGAGAGGGAAGAGAGAGAGAAGAGAGGGAGGAGGAGACTGAGCATTGGAAGACCTGCAGTGGATGGGAAACACACTTTCTGTCCTGGAGCTTCCAGATCCCCATTCATCATGCCCTGGTGTGACTGGCATCCCTACCAGTTGTGAATTCTTTGGGGTGTCGATCCAAGCTCCAGGGTCTCCAGGGGCACACCACCCTTGGCCCTGAGAGATGAATAGTGTCTAAAGCTGAATTACTAGCAGACAAGGAGGTCTGGCCCTGCACTGTCAGATTGTCACTCAGCCTTTGACTCTGCCAGGAAAATGCTTTGTGGCTGACATTGACTCTGTCCTCTAGTTCCTAACTTTGGGCAGCTGCTTCCTACAGACACCCCTCTCCCCTGCACCCAGAGCTGTAAAAAAATCAGAAAAGAGAGAGGGTCAGTGGCCTGGCTTCTCTTATTTATCTATTTATATTAATGTCTGTCTCCCCCTTTAGACTGTGAGCTTGTATTGGGCAGGAATGTGTCCGTTTTTAGTTGTATTCTTCCAAGTGCTTAGTACAGTGCTTTGCACACAGTGAGCACTCAATAAATGCAACTGAATGAATTGAATGAATGGCCCAGTGACAATTTTCATTTCAAAAATGCCACTTTCACCAGTTAGCTTGCTGTGGGCAGGGAATGTGTCTGTTATATTGTTATTTTGTACTTGCCCAAGCACTTAGTACAGTGCTCGGCACACAGTAAACGCTCAATAAATATGATTGACTGTGATTCCTGGCAACTGATCCCTGCATCTGTTTATATTAATGTCTGTCTCCCCCTCTAGACTGTAAGCTCGTTGTGGGCCGGGAATGTGTCTGTTCATTGTTGTATTGTACTTCCCTTGGCACTTAATACGGTGCTGTGAACACAGTAAACACTCAATAAATGTGATTGACTGACTGACTCCTGCAGCTTCTTGCTTAGTATTTGTCACTGCTATCTTCTCCCCCAGGCCACGGGACATCAGACCTAGCACATCTTTGAAACCCAGGTGAGGCTTGTCTTTGTAGAGCTATAGCATGGGAGGAAATCAAACACTAAATGTAGGTTGTTTGGTCTGGCCCAGTGGATACAGCACGGGCTTGGGAGTCCGGTCATGGGTTCTAATCCCAGCTCAGCCACTTGTCTCCTGTGTGATCTTGGGCAAGTCAGTTCACTTTTCTGTGACTCCGTTACCTCATCTGTAAAATGAGGATTGAGACTGTAAGCCCCATACGGGACAGGGACTGTGTCCAACCCGATTTGCTTGTATCCTCCCCAGTGCTTAGTACAGTGGCTGGCACATAGTAAGTGTTTAATAAATACCACTATTATTATTTTTATTTTTATTAATCATGTCCCAGCCCAGGGAACAGACAACATATCCTGGCTGTCACTGAGTCTGCTACTGTGGACTCCTTTCAGTGAAATTTGTTCCTTGATCCTGGACTCTTAGATTACCTTCGTTTGCAGGAAATCAGGCAGGAGGGAATATGTTGGGCTAGTGTAACTTTTAAAAGGGAAAAAGCTCCAAGGGAGGCAGAGGAAGTACAAGAACAGGGCACAAAGCAACAGGAATGACTCATTTTTCTAGAGTTGCTACCTTATAAGCTCTTTGTTGTTAAATGAAATGTGCAGTAGCTGATCTGATTATTAGTGAACAGCCCTTATTTCTCCTCTAGATTTACTAGTCCCTTGTTCCCCCATCCCTCTTAATCCTGACCAGGTCCTTCATTCACATGATTCCTGCTTTTCACAGGTTTGTTATATGAAACTTAGATAAGAAGCAATGTGGCCTAGGGGATAGAGCACAGGCCTGGGAGTCAGAGGACCTGGTTTCTAATTCCAGCTCCACCATTTATTTGCTGTGTGACCTCGGGCAAGTTACTTCATTTCTCTCTGCCTCAGTTACCTCACCTATAAAAAAGGGGATTCAGTCTGTGACACCCACGTGGGACTGGGAATGGGTCCAACCTGATAAACTTGTATCTACCCTAGTACTTAGTACAGTACCTGGCACAAAGTAAGTGCTTAACAAATACCATTTTAAAATAAACAACTTAACAGGTGAGAAGGAGGGCCAGGAGGAGCATGAGCTAGTAGATAGAGAACGGACCTAGGAGTCAGAAGGACCTGGGTTCTAATCCCAGTTCTGTCACTTGTCTGGTGTGTGACCTTGTGCAAGTCACTTCACTTTTCTGTGTTCAGTTACCTCATCTGTAGAATGGACATTAAGACTGCGATCCTTTTGTGGGACTGGGACTGTGTTCAACCCAATTACCTTGCATCTACCCCAGTGCTTCGTACAGTGTCTGGCATATACTAAGTGCTTAACAAATACCATTAAGAAAAAAAAAACTCACCAGCTGGGCAAGAGGGCCAGGAGCCTTTACCAGGAAAGCTCATTTCTGGGGCTCACAGAAAAGTCTCTTGGATTAGGGGAGGGTGAAGGAAATCCACAACTCAAGCTCGAAGAAAGAGGAGCCGACCACCCGCAAGATGAGCAGGGAAGCTGTGACCCTAGAAAGAACATGGGGGCTAGAGGGGGGCACACTCACCAATAACAAATGAACCATGCCAGCTGTGGGCTCCGGAATGAAGGCTAGAGACCAAAGGAATGACTCTACCTCTTCAGCCTCCACTTCTCTAGAGCTGATGAGCTCTTTCATGAGGGCAACACAGGCCTCGGTTCCACAGGAGGGCAGGGCATCCACCAGGGGCTGCCTGAGATGAGGGAACAGGAAGCAGGAAGCAGAGAGGGGAGATGAGCACAATAGGCAGCCCCCTGCGGCAGTGCCTCCTTGGGAGTCCTCACAGCTACAGGAAGCAATGTTTCCCAAGAGTACACTTTCCCCCTAATCTGAAGTTCTACTGAAGGCACATCTCCTCCAAGAGGCCCTCCCAGACTAAGCCCCACTTTTCCTCATCTCCCACTCCCTTCTGCATCGTCCTGACTTGCTTCCTTTGCTCACCCATCCCACCCAGCCCCACTGCACTTAAGTATATATCTGTAATTTTACTTCATTATACTGATGCCTGTTTATTTGTATTGATGTCTGTCTCTCCACCCCCACCAAACCCAAGACTGTGAGCTCCTTGTGGGCAGGGATCGTCACTGTTTATTATGTATTGTACTTTCCCAAGTGCTTAGTACAGTGGTCTGCACATAGTAAGTGCTTAATAAATATGACTGAATGAAAATTGGGACTGAAGGAGAAAAGCTCTGTGACATCAAAGGCCTAGCAGTTAACTTGCATTCAAATACATGACTTCTACATCCGGGTAAACAGTTTGGGCCTTTTTTTAAAAAAAAATGGTATTGATTGATTATTTGTTAAGTGCTCACTAGGTGCCAGCTTGGAGTAGATACAAGCTAATCAGGTTATCCCTGCATCACACAGGCCTCGTAGTTTTAATCCCCGTTTACCTTTGGGGTAACAAACACAGAGAAGTGAGGTGACTTGCCCACGGCCACACAGCAGATAAGCGGTGGAGCTGGAATTGGAACTCAGGTCCTTTGACTCACAGGCCCATGGCTTATCCACTAGGCCATGCTGAGGTCAGGTTTTAGCCTTGCTGAGAGAACAAGCAGAGAGGCTCAGCCCATGTCTCTCAGCTGGTGGAAATGAATGTAGAAAGGCACTTCACCTCTCTGGGCCTAGTTTCCTCACCTACAGAACCAAAATAAGCTCTCTGCTCTCCCCACCTCTTAGATTGTGAGCCTTGGGTCGGGGAGGGCCTTTATCCAATCTAACAGTCTTGCACCTCTTCCAAGGTTTAGGCACATAGTAAGCACTTAAATACCATTTTTTATAAAGAGGGAGGAAAAAAAAGAAATCCAGGATCCGGAGCCTGCCATAGAAAGGGACTGGAGGGTTGTGGGGAGGGGGCAACCTTTCCTCAGCACCTCCTATTCAGAACAAAGGCAGGGGCTGGTTGGAGGCTGCACTCTTCAGTCCTAGTAAATGTCAATCAAGAGCCATTCTTCCAAAGAAGCAGTGAGGAACAGATGCTTCTTTGTCTGCTCAAGCAAGTCAAGAGTCTGGGCTGTCAGAGGGATTTCCTGAGAAGGTTTGGGTCCCTGGAAACCTGATCCTGGGTGGGAATCTGCAGGGCAAGAGGCCCCAACGGATGGGGTCGGGGTCTCGCCAAAGGGAATAAATTGAGGTTTCCCATGTAGGGATCAGCTCAGGGGAGGCTACACACATGGCTGACTCTCCCAAGTGCACCATCAGTTTGGATGGCTGAGATTCATCCTAGACGCACTGGGAACCGCTGCTCCTAGTGAGACTGGCCAGACTGGCAAACACTCCCAGCAAGACCAGGGGATAGGGGAAAACAGTAAGAGAAAACCCCCAACTCTCCAGTGTGCCATCAGGCCAATCAATCAATCACATTTCTTGAGCACTGATCGTGAGCAGGGCACTGTACTAAGTGCTTGGGAGAGTACACTATAAAGGAGCTGATAGACACATACCCAGCCTACAACAAGCCCAATAAAACTTCAGGGACCCTTCCCATTTCTACCTCTTCTAGAGCTTTTGCCCTTTTTACTTCTCCATCTCATATGCTTAGTAGAGTGCTCTGCTCACCAAGTATACCACTGGTGTCAAGGCTGACCACAAATACAATCCAGGGGGTTGTCTGTGTTCATGCCTGCCTAGCATGGTCAGAACACTTGGTCATCCCTCTCCCACCCCTCAACTCCCCAGGTTAAAATTGCATCCAAGGGAATCTGAATACTATTTCCAACTCTGAGTCCCTGCCTGAGAGAAAGTACAATAACGACTTTTACGGGTTCCGTCTCAAGAACGTTCAATTCTGTGGCAAGATAGGGGCTCATGGGCAATACAGTGGAGTGCCACACCCCCACAGCTCTTATTCCTAGTAGTTGTCCCATGAGGCAAGCCTCAGACTGATATCACTCCAATGAGACAGACCGAGAGATAGGCAGGAAGACATTTTCTTTCCTTCTGCCAGCACTCAAGCTCAGCATAGACTCACTGTGTGGCTCTATGTTCTGTAGTTCCTCCTGGAAATCTGGACAGTCTTTCTTTCTCCTCCTTGCCTTCTAGGGCTGTTTCAGCATCCTTAGCCCTATCCTGCCTGGACCTCGGTCCTTTAGTTTCTCTCTTTTCCCTGTTTTTCTCCCTTTCAGTTGGCATGATTTGCTTTACCTCCGCAGTCATAGGCTGTGAGCCCCATGTGGGACAGAGACCATACCTGAGATACTTCTCTTCTATCCCAACACTTGGGACACAGTAAATGTTTAATGAATACCATGACTGACTGACCTGGAGGAGCAGCCAAGCTGATGCTCTAACATCATCATCATCAGATTTACACAGATTTGTGTAGATTTATTACTCTATTTTACTTGTACATACTTACTGTTCTACTTATTTTGTTAATGATGTGCATAAAGCTATAATTCTGTTTTGTTCTGACAATTATGATACCTGTCTACAAGTTTTGTTTTGTTGTCTGTCTCCCCCTTCTAGACCGTAAGCCCATTGTTGGGTAGGGACCATTCTCTATATGTTGCCGACTTGTACTTCCCAAGCGCTTAGTACAGTGCTCTGTGCACAGTAAGCACTCAATAAATACAATTGAATGAATGAATCAATGGTATTTATTGAGGATTTACTACATGCAGAGCACTGTACTCAGCACTTGGGAAAGTGCAATATAGTAAAGGTGGTAGTGGAGAGAGCACGAACCTGAGAGTCAGAAGATGTGGGTTCTAATCCCGGCTCTGCCACCTGTCTGCTGAGTGATCTAGAGGAGGTCGCTTCACTTCTCTGTGCTTCAGTTGCCTCATTCATAAATGAGGATTAAGACTGTGAGCCCCACGTGGGACAGGGACTGTATCCAACCTGATTACCTTGTATCTACCCCAGTGCTTAGAACAATGTTTGGCACTTAGTAAGTGCTTAACAAATATCACAATTCTTTTTCATTCATTCAATCATATTAATTGAGCACTTACTGTGTGCAGAGCACTGTACTAAGTGCTTGGGAAGTACAAGACAGCAACAAATAGAGATAGGCCCTACCCAACAACGGGCTCACAGTCTAGAAGGGGGAGACAGACAACAAAACATGTAGACATGTGTCAAAACCATCAGAATAGAATTATAGCTATATGCACATCATTAATAAAATTAATAGAGTAGTATTATTAGACACATTCCCTGCCCACAGTGAGCTTACAGTCTACAGGAGATGACACATATTAATATAAATAATTTATAATATATAATATATAATTTAAAGATATGTACATAAGCGTTGTGGTGTTCAGGGTGGGATGAATATCAGATGCTCAAAGGTCACAGATCCAAGTGCATCAGCGATGCAGAAGGATGAGGGAGCCAAGGAAAAGCGGGCTTAATTGGGAAAGGCCTCCAGCCCAGCTTCCACTCCCAGAAACTGGTCTTACCAATTGTTTCGGCATTTGAAGGACGAACTCCTCCACAGGCCCATGAGCGCATCGGTGGTTAGGCCTCTGAGCTCGAACACCAACACCATGAATAGGTCTGAGGTCTGGGGAATCAAGGAAGAGGAGGAGACTGAGTAACCAACACATCAGTCCTCGCACAGAGTCAGCACCGATTTCTCCTTCCTGTTTTCAAAAACCTGAGAAGCAGCGTGGCTCAGTGGAAAGAGCACGGGCTTGGGAGCCAGAGGTCATGGGTTCTAATTCCGACTCCGCCACTTGTCAGCTGTGTGATTTCGGGCAAGTCTCAACTTCTCTGGGCCTCAGTTCCCTCATCTGTAAAATGGGGATTAAGACTGTGAGCCCCATGTGGGACAACCTGATCACCTTGTATCCCCCCAGCGCTTAGAACAGTGCTTCATACATAATAAACGCTTAACAAGTGCCATTATTATTATTAAGTCCACCTACCTCACACAGTGTGAAACCTCTGAAATGTTTTCACATATATTTGACTATTTTTTAGCGCTACCATGAAGCCTTCTCCCAATTTCTTTCAGTCTTTCTGCCTGCTACCTCTGACCAGCTGAGCTGACCTGATTTGATCATCAAGTTTTGTCTCACCCATGAGGTTGCTTTGTGGTCCTAATATGGCCAGGAAAAGCTATGACCTGATCCCTTTACCAATCTTCCCCTATTTCCATGAATATGATTTAAAATGAAACAGTAATTATGAGGAATTCCAGTAGTCGGAGGAAATGGGGGGGGGCCC
Organism: Tachyglossus aculeatus; assembly: GCF_015852505.1. Classification (NCBI taxonomy): domain Eukaryota; kingdom Metazoa; phylum Chordata; class Mammalia; order Monotremata; family Tachyglossidae; genus Tachyglossus; species Tachyglossus aculeatus. The sequence goes on from NC_052086.1 coordinate 76,786,966, forward strand.
TGTCACTTACCAAGTCTGTTGGCAGTGGGGCAGCACCTATTATCGGTTTCATTCTGAGATTTCTCCCATCAGTCTCTTGTTTTATTTGAAGATGCCTACTTTCTGTCCCTCATTGAGCCAGGGCATTTCTCTGCAGCCAGGTTTCTAGAGAACCCACCAACGGTGTGAGCTCATTTTGCGCAGGGATTGTCACTGCTTACTGTTGTATTGCACTTTCACAAGCACTTAGTACAGTGCTCAGCACACAGTTGGTTAGAGCGTGGTGCTAATAACACCAAGGTCACGGGTTCGATCCCTGCACAGGCCATCTAATTTTAAGCGCTCAGTACAGTGCTCTGCACACAGTAAGCACTCAATAAATACGATTGAATGAATGACTGAATCAAAGTCAAAATGAGCAATCTGGCCTGAATGACACCCTGCAGTTGGCCTACCCATTCGCTGGGTCTCATGTGACATAGGTCTCAAGGCCCAAAAGCTGCATTTCTGTGCCCCGTCACTTTCCTGTCTTCCGCTCCAGGATAAGCTGCTTGAAGATCACCCTGCCTGTCCCATGCCACTTCTGAGAATGAAGCTTTAGATGCAGAAGGCTTTTACTCAATAACATTCAGAGGGAGAGCAGTCTCAGTTCTCTCCCCAGTCAGCTGAGGATGCCCAATCCAGCAGATTGACTTTCCTGAAAAAGCCCCAGGGTCACAAATTTTATTCTTGACACTTTCTGGGTTTGTGATTTTTTTTTTTAAACCCATGTACTCCCTTCTCTCTGGAACACGCTTTCTTCCTCTGCCTTTTCTCAACTCCAGGCAGCTCTAGAGAGCACCCCTCTATTATCATCAAGTAAACATTTTTGAGTTTACTATGTGCTAGACACTGTATTTATCCCTGGGGTAGATGCAAGTTACTCAGGCTAGACAATCCTTGTCCCACGTGGGGCTCACAGTCTTAATCTCCATTTTAGAGATAAGGAAACTGAGGCACAGAAAAGTAAAGTAACTTGCCCAAGGCCACAAAGCAGAAAAGTTGTAGAGCTGGGATTAGAACCCAGGTCCCTCTGACTCCTAGGCCTATGCTCAATCCACAAGGCCATGCTGCTGCTCTTCACTTATCAGCCTTGGAATAATCTCTGCAGGCACTTCCCTAGTCCCCGATGTTCTCAATGGCAGATTGCACCTGAGCATCAGGTCTCCCAGGTGGTGCCTTTCCAATACCTAAAGCTATCTTTTCCATCATCACCTCATAGGATGGAACCAAAACACTCCCATCACCTTGTCTGCCAAATCATCTTCCCCCAGGGTGCCTCCCAACCCTCTGCTTCCCAGCAGCTTCTGTGCTAAGAGAGCTCAAGTTTTGAAAAAAGAAAAATGCTGGCTACCCAAAGTATTTTCTCCTGGTAGGGGTGGTGGTAAGGACAGCCAGCTCCTTCCTGGCAGCAGTTAGAAAGAAGATCTGGAAGAATGAAAGGGATGGCTGGAAATCCTGGGTCATGCCAGGGATTGATGACTGAAGATGTTGATTTGAAGAGGCCAATTTGTTGGCCCTGTGGTTGTTTTGTTGAAGGTTCCTCTTATTTCAGTGCCTTGAGCTTCTTGACAGCCATCAGGGCAAAACAGCTTGTACCCAACTCCAGAATGGCTTATACAGATAGAGCCGGGAAAGGCCACACTTTCTCCCTTCCTTTTCAAATGCTAATTGACCAGTCCCCTGGTAGTGGGTGGTCAAGTGGCTTTCAGACTTTTTTTCCTCTTCCTCTGACACCTCCTCCCCCCCCCCCCCCCCGCCCCCCTGCCACGAGAACCTGAAAACCAGCAACAAAACTGGATATGGAGACTATTTGTGAGTTAAAGCCCTGCTCTGCTGAAAACTAGGAAAAAAAAAAACCTAACAATATGACTATTGTGGTATTTGGTATGCAGCAATTTGTTTTCATCCTCACCTCGTCCTTCATTATTTTGTAGACAGGAACGTCCTCCCTCCTCAAATCCAATAGACAATTACTCTCCCCTCCTTCAAAGCCTTATTGAAGGCACATCTCCTCCAAGAGGCCTTCACTAACTAAAGCCCCCTTTCCTCTTCTCCCACTCCCTTCAGTGTTATCCTGACTTGCCCCCTTTGCTCTTCCCCAGCTCCCAAACCCACAGCACTTATGTACATATCTGTAATTTATTTATTTATATTATTGTCTGTCCTCCTCCCCTAGACTGTAAACTCACTGTGGGTAGTGAATGTGTCTATTGTTGTATTGTACTCTGCCAAGTGCTTAGTACCATGTTCCGCACACAGTAAGTGCTCAATAAGTACAATTGAATGACTATGTGCAGAACACTGAACTAAGCCCTTGGAAGAGTACAAGAATAATCAGACATATTCCCTGCCCACAATGAGCTTACAGTCTAGAGGATAGCCAAGCATACATAGAAGTATTAATGCTTTATCTTTTGTTATTATTTAGACATTCTGGTTTCCACAGTGCCAGTTTCCACAGTCAGGACTGAAAGGAGACAGAGGTGACAGCTCTCTTATTTTTGACTCTAAGATGCTCTTGGGGATGACGCAGAATTAGTGGGATTTGAAGAAGGCATCATTTTCTCCTGACCTCAAAGCATGCAAGACCAATCAATCAATCACATTTATTGAGCACTTACTGTGTGCAGAGCACTGTACTAAGCACTTGGGAAGTACAAGTTGGCAACATATAGAGACAGTCCCTACCCAACAGTGGGCAAGACCAAGGAACCCAGATGCTCTGTTATGCTGAAAACTAGGGCAAAAAAAAAGACTCTACACTATGATGCAGTGAGACACACAGAAGCAGTGTCTCAGTCAAAAGAGCACGGGCTTTGGAGTCAGAGGTCATGGGTTCAAATTCTGGCTCCACCAATTGTCAGCTGTATGACTTTGGGCAAGTCACTTAACTTCTCTGGGCCTCAGTTCCCTCATCTGTAAAATTGGGATTAAGATTGTGAGCCCCACTTGGGACAACTTGATTACCTTGTATCCCCCCAGCACTTAGAACAGTGCTTTGCACATAGTAAGCACTTAACAAATACCATCATTATCATTATTATTATTATTATGACTCTTGTGAGATGTGGTATACAGCAATTTGTTACCTTAGTCTCATCCTTCATTATTTTGTAGACTTCAATTCTGCCCCAATCAGCCTTTCTTTTTCCAGGCTGACCAGGACATATCCCCAGGCAGTTTTCTGCTTCTAACTGCACTCAACAAAACACTTGTTAACCAATTGCCTGATCACTTAGTCTTCCCACCCAGTTGGAGCTTCTACCCGGTGCCTCTTACCTCCTTCCACTTCCTGGGCTCCCTGATCAGGCCTGAGACCTGCTGTGGTGGCCTGATATGGCTAGCCCCCTTCCTTTCCAGCCCCCCCAAATCCCTCTCCTTTAGGGATGAAACAGTCTGCCCCAGAACACTCACTCCAGTAATTAGGAGACAGTCTTTCCCCTCCCTTCCCAATGTTCAGAATAATTTCCCACTTGCTCCCTTAATGGTCCATTAGCTATTCCCCATCCCCACTAGAATGCCATCCATCCCCGCTAGAATGCCATCCACCCCGAGGAGTGGGAGGTCCAAAGAAAAGACTTCCTGGGGGCAGAATTGTCTCCCCCGCCTGCCCACACACCCCTCATCTTGCATCCCCTTACAGAGCTTCCCCCCTTACTCAACTGGGGACTTGTTTCCCAGTTGAAAAGTCAAATCTCTTCACTTCCCTCCCACCCAACAATAGGGAGACAAACAGCACAAGGCCAAAAGAGTCTGTCCCCCTGGCAACACCACAGCCTTCCCAAAACTCCCTCGAGTCACCAAGTCTCAACTGGGGGCTTGTTGTCTCATCGACTCGGTCCTAGGGGGGGAATTTTAGAAGCAGTCAACCAGCTCAAAGAGCCCAGTCTGGTGACCTGGACAATGAAGATAATTCACTTCTCCTTCTGTTCAGTGAACACAAGACAAACACCCTGCTTATCAAGCAAACACCCTGATTCTCAGGGGGAATAAGAAGCCCTCAATTTTTTACTGGTATCTGTTGAACACTTACTATGAGCCAGGCACTGTACTAAGCACTCAGGTAGATACAAGCTAATCGGGTTGGACACAGTCCCTGTCTCACAGTCTTAATCTCCATTTTACAGATGGGGAAACTGAGGCATAGAGCAGTTAATTGAGTTGTCCAAGGTCACACAGCAGTCAAGCGGAGGAGCTGAGATTAGAACCCAGGTCCTTCTGACTCCCTCACTGCTCACTCACTACTTTTCAACTCTTTTCACTTTCAACTCCCACGTTCAATCTAGTGCTGATTCCTCCTGGGTCTTCCTATATTTCCCAGATATGCCCTTGACTCTCCACCCAAACTGCCACCCTCTATTAGAAGCACACTCGTCATATTATGGCTAGACTGTTCTCTTTGCCACCAGTTTCTCAGCACTCCAATCTACTGCACGTTGCTGCCCAGATTGTGTTGTTGAAGTGTAGTTTAGCATGCATCTCTCCACTCTTCTGAATGCTTATTGGCTTCCCATTTCTTTCCCCTTCAAGCGAAAATACAAAAAAAAAAAACAAAAAACTGCTTTCAAGGCTCTCTACCAACTTGGCTCATGTGAACAATCAGCTCTCTGGCTCCTTCTCTACATTCCTTCCAAGTGAACCTTCTAACTGTACTTTGTTCTTGGCTCTCCTGCCCACCCCCTACCCTCACTCACATCCCCCCGGCCCCCTGCTCCCACACTTCTCCTGGCCCAAAATTCCTTACCTCCTCCAAATCCGACAGACCACAGCTCTCCCCTGATTCAAAGCCCTCTAAAATTCCAATTCCTCCACTATCCCTGATGAAACTTCCAACTTGAGTCTATTAGTCCTTCTAACACCCATGAGTTCATTTTTCCCACCCTCAGCACTTGCAAATGCATGTATTTGTATGATTAGCTGTATAGTCCATCATTTACTCTGATTACTGTACTTGTTCATATTTTTATGTCTCTCTTCCCCATTAGAACAGTGGCTCACCGTGCTCCTTTTGTGCTTTCCCAAGCGCTTAATAAAATGTGTTTCACCCAGTGGATTCTCACTACCATTAATCAGTGGTATTTGTTGAGTGCTTACTATGTGCAGAACACTCTTCTAAGCACTTAGGAGAGTATGAAACCATAGAATTAGCAGACATGTTTCCTGCCCATAATGAGCTTACCATTACTACTACTACCATTCACCAATGCTGGTGATCCCCTTTGGTTCTGATCTGCCCTTCCCAAGCAGACTGACACCCTCCACTCAAGTCTGTAGCAGAGGAAATAGAATATACCTCAGAGAAGGAGCCCACTGCATGACACATGGAAGGACTTTCAGGCAGTGAGGATTTAATGACGAGTAAATGGGGGAAGATGGGGTGGGGGGGACATCTCCCTAGAAGACTTTAACCTAGGATTTTAAAAAAGCCCAAAATCTAGGCTAGAAATGGTCCCTTCTAGTTCTGGGAGCCTAGGATTCCTGAAGCTAAATCATCAGCATGTTCAGACTAGCCAAACTGTTAGTACAGACCAGGGCTCCCAGACTATCTTGGACAAATCCCAGCTCCACCACTTGTCTGCTGTGTGACCTTGGGTAAGTCACTTAACTTCTCTGAGCCTCAGTTACCTCTTCTGTCAAATGGAGATTAACAGTAATAATAATAATAATGGCATTTATTAAGCACTTACTATGTGCAAAGCACTGTTCCAAGCTCTGGGGAGGTTACAAGGTGATCAGGTTGTCCCATGGGGGGCTGACAGTCTTAATCCCCATTTTACAGATGAGGTAACTGAGGCACAGAGAAGTTAAGGGACTTGCCCAAAGTCACACAGCTGGCAATTGGCAGAGTCGGGATTTGAACCCATGACCTCTGACACCAAAGCCCGTGCTCTTTCCACTGAGCCATGCTGCTTCTCTAAGACTGTGAGCCCCATGTGGGACAAGGACTGTGTCCAAGCTGGTTGCTACCTACCCCAGTGCTTAGTACAGTGCCTGGTACATAGTAAGTGCTTAACAAATACCATTATTTAAAAAATGGGCAAGTGTTCCTCCTCCGTAACAACCACCCAGCCAGCCCCCTGTGACTGTCCTGCAAACTGTCCTCAATGGGACAAGAAAGACCTAAGAAGTTATCACTTGTCAAGGAGCATCCTGAGAACACAGTCTGGAAGATGGAGACAATCTTTCTTGGGCTCCCAGGCCATGGAACCAAAATACTTCCTCCACATCTCTACCTCACACTACGCTTTGTGTGGTCTCAGAACAAGGGAGAGAGATGATTTTCCAGCATTGTTTCTCAGATTACTACCCTGACTGACAATATCAAATATTCACATCTCCAGTGCTTTGTCAAATGTACCCTTTAAATCTAGATCAACCTGATGTCGATAGCTCACTTCTAATCAATCAATGTTTTTTATTGAGTTCTTACTATGTGCCCTGTGCTAACCACTTGAGAGAATACAATGTAAGAGAAGTCTACTATATCAGCCTCTTTCCTGACCTCTCTGCCCTCTGTCTCCACTCCAGTCCATGCTTCACTCAGCTGCCTAGGTCATTTTTCCATAAAAACCTTCAGTCCATGTTTCTCCACTCCTCAAGAACCTCCAGTGGATGTCCAATCATCTCCACATCTAACAGAAACTTTTTGCCACCATCTTTAAAACATTAAATTACCTTGCTGCTCTGCTTCTACAAATCAGCCTTGTCTGCAGAGGATGATAAGGGCCTGGATGGTAAAATCTCAGTGAAGAAGGTGAGCCGATGGCCACGGGGCTGGCATTTTGCATTTTCATTTAAGAAATGCAGACAGCAGGAACTCTGGGACTTGGCCACACATCTCAGATTCAATTTCAGATAGGCTCACCTTCTGCACCCTGTATTCTCCCTCTGGATTTAATCAGAAGGGAATGTAGGCCACATGTTTTGTCAGGATCTTCTCCTGCCTGGTGCTGGGGACAGGTTATTTTCCAGCCAATCTTTTGTTTTCTCTTGCCCTTGGGGTCAAGGATCAGAAAACCAGGCTCTAACCTACCTAGTATACACTCGACCTTTACAGGACTCAGCCTTACATCTTCAAGAATTGGACGGCACCTCGGCATTTCTCCTCCCACCTCTCTCTGAGAGGTCCCCAACTTTCCTCCACTCTTACCCCAGCTAGCTGGGCACAAATTCAACCCAACTCACCTCAAAGTTAGCAGTCTGTGTCTGGCACAGCTTCCTCACTGTCTCGGTAACCTCAGCTGGCTCAGCTTTCATGGCCCACCCCTCTTGCTCGTAAAGCAGATCAGTCGCATAAAGATCTCCAGAGTCTCCTAAAGAGGCAAGAAGTATCAGCAGGATGCAAGACCATCAGTAGGAATCAAGGAGGAGCAAATCCTTAATGAGCATTCACTTCTGCATAATTAAGACCTTTTTTTCCATTTCATTTCGGGACTAGCCTCCAGGTGTGAGGGGTAACCCTCAGTGATTCTTCTGACTCTTCTTTCCCTTCCCATGTGTGTGTAATCTTGTCCCTTCCAACCCCCATCAGGTGTGAGAAACTCCTTTCCATCCAGCACTTCCTGGTGCATACACAAGATTCAATTTCTCCATCTCCTGTCTGTGGCATTTTTCCAACTAGAAATCCTGGACATAAACCATTACATTGACCTCTAGACCAACAAGGCAGGATTACTACTGGATAATCCAGGGATGCATTCACAATTCTAGGGCAGGTGCTCAGAGGCACAAACACAGAAGGAAGGTTCCTTCAACTCTTCATTAAAACAGTCTCCTCCAGACAGAGTGTCTGCTTGGACTGCTCTCTTCTGCCCAGGAATGCTCAGCAGCTCCACAGAAACAGGGAATCTTACTCCTGACACTCCTCTCTCACCCAACTACCTCCATCAGTGAGAATCCAAAGCATCCTAGAAAATTTATAGGAAAAAAAAATAGCAAAGCATGTATAATAAACTCACTTTAACAAGCTCAAGGGACATTAGAAAAAAATGATAGAATGAAACTGATCTGGCTTGAGGAAGTCACCCCCACTTTTAAAAATACTTTTAAAAATTATGTTTGTATGTGGTTTGCTAAAAACAAATTATTTTAAAAGAAAAAGAAGCTTTTGTTGTGAAATGTTACATGTTGAAACATATTTGCTTATTTAGCCTATGAGCCCATAAGTGTAGCCTGTTAGTGGGTGTGTATTTTTAGCTTAAATTCTGAACAGCAAGAACTGGACAAATGTTTGTTGATAGAGTGTGTTGGTGTGTTGGGTAGGGCTTCAGTGGAGCAAGAGACTCTCTTTATAGAGGGGGGTGTGGTAGGAAGGGAGATTTGAGTCCCAATTTTCTTCCAGTTCAGCTGGCCCTTGTTTTGGTTACTCCATTTCCTCACTGTGGAAGAAGCAAGATGGGCATTTGCTAATTCCACGGGCTCTCCCCTGTCAGGGACAGTCAGTTGTAGGCTCAGCTTCTTTCTATGTACCGAGAGTGTTCTAGGAGCGATTTTAATCACTCTCCTCCTCCCCAGCCCCCACCAAAAGAAACATTGTGTCACCTGTGCTGGAGGCGGCCTCAACTCCCATCCGCAGTAAGAAGAGCGTGGAACGGATCTGTGTCTGCACACTGCTTCCCTTCCCAGAAAAGGGCAGTGCAGCCACGTGGGACTCCACACACGTGGTCTCTCCCAGCACGGCTGCCTGGAAGCTCTGACTGCAGGCCACCTGGGAGGCCAGGACAGGCTCCTGGGAGGAGGGAAAAACAAGTCAGAGATGTTCCGGGGCTCTAGCAAAACCTGGGAAATGCCTCACTGCGGAAAGGGAATGCCAATGTATAACTGGGTCAGGGATCCTCATGAGGGTTTCTGTTTCCAGGCAAGCTGTCTCTCCGGGTCCTTCCATTTTGTGTGGTGTTGCAGTGCCTGGGGTGCCCTCCAGCTGGAAGGGAGTCAGGAAACACAGAGAGAGGCCCCCAACTCATTTCTGGCATGTTAGGGAAAGGAACCACGGGCCTCATGGACTGGAATTTGGACCCCCTTCCGATTTGGCCTGCCTCATTTCTTCTCATGTTATGTCACCTGTGCTGAGCTAGTACTAACGTGGGCTGGAACCAAGGCTCAATCAAAAAAAGGTTGGATTGATCTGAGTTCTGGATTTCAGCCCATGTAGGCTGTTTCCTTTGGAGTTCAGGATTTAGAATGGGACCAATCATCCAGGACCAATATGAACTTTGTCTCTACATGATGGTATTTATTGAGTGTTTACTTAGTGCAGAGCATTGTACTAAGCACTTGGGAGAGTACAATGCAGTTGGTAGAAATGATCTCTCCCCTCAAGGAACTTACGGTCCAGCACTGTGGGTCAGAAAGACATCAAAGTAAATTACAGGTAAGGAAAGCAACCAAGTTTAAGGATATGTATTTAAGTTCTGCTTGGACTGCTCTCTTCTGCCCAGGAATGCTCTGTAGGGGTGGGAGTTGGATGAAGGACCCAAATGTTAAGACTTGGTGCATGGACTAGGCAGTAGGGAGGGAATATAGGATGGGAGGATGAGAACTTAGTCTGGAAACAGCATGGTCTAGTGGATAAAGTATGGGCCTGGGAATCAGAAGGGCCTAGATTCTAATCCTGGCTCTGCCACTTGTCTGCTCTGTGTGACCTTGAGCAAGTTACTTCACTTCTCTGTGCCTCAGTCCCCTCATCTGTAAAATGGGGATTAAGTCTGTAAGACCCATGTGGAACATGGACTGTGTCCAGACTGCTTAGCTTTTATCTACCCCAGCACTTAGTACAGTACCTGGCACGTTGTAAACGCTTAACAGATATCTCAACAAAAAGTAAGGCTTCCTGGGAGATATGTGATTTCATTAGGGCTTTGAAGATGGGGAGAGTGCTGGTCTGTTGGATATGTAGGGGAGAGAGTCCCAGGCAGGAGGGAGGATGTAAGCAAGGGGTCCACGGTGGGTGAGGTGAGAATGAGGCAAGATGAGTAAGTTTATGTTAGAGGAGTGAAGGGTGTAGGTTTCATTGTAGTGGGAAATGTGTGAGGAGAGGTAGAAAGGAGACTTGCTGCCTTTACTCTTTCCCCCTCCCCCTGCCCCATAGCACATATGTATATATAAGTATTTATCTATAATTCTATTTATTTAAATTGATGCCTGTTTACTTGTATTGATATCTGTCTCCCCCCATCTAGACTGTGAGCCCATTGTGGGCAGGGATTGTCTCTATTTGCTGTATTGTACTTTCCAAGCACTTAGTACATTGCTCTGTACACTGTAAGAGCTCAATAAATATGACTTAATGAATGAACGAATGAACGAAGGAAGGAGCAAGGTGATTGAGTCTCACTACTCTCAAAAATCCCTCTTTGGGCCAAGAAAACCATGGTGGTAGTGGAGGAACCTGTGAGGAGCCCCGAGGGAGTGGATCAGAATCAGTAAAAAGAAACGCATCAACCAGTGAAGTCCCTCCCACTTATATGTTTGCCATCAAACTGCTTCCTGCACTGATTTTTCAATGGGGAGTGCCAGGTACCCTGTATAATTCTCACCCATGTATCCTTTCTCAGCTCTTGGTCCTGTGACATTCACTTAGTAGGTGCTTATTAAATAATAATAATAATGGCATTTATTAAGCACTTACTATGTGCAAAGCACTGTTCTAAGTGCTGGGGAGGTTACAAGGTGATCAGGTTGTCCCACGTGGGGCTCACAGTCTTAATCCCCATTTTCCAGATGTGGTAACTGAGGCATAGAGAAGTTAAGTGACTTGCCCAAAGTCACACAGCTGACAAGTGGCGGAGCCAGGATTTGAACCCATGACCTCTGACTCCAAAGCCCGTGCTCTTTCCACTGAGCCATGCTGCTTCTCAGTTATTCCTGTTATCACTGACCTCAGAGGTGCACGGAGACCAGCACCGTTCCTGACTCAGGTGTGCAAAGCCCTCTGCAGAACTAGCTGCCCTCAGGGTGCAGAGGACAACCAAATTGAGGACAAGGATACCAAGGGGGAAAGAGGAGGATGAGCGTCAGTGGAGGAGGCAGGGTTGGGAAAGAGGAAATGGTGCCACTACTGCATTCATTTCACATGGTCCCAACTGTGGCTCGGGGTAAGGGGTGTCAGGGAGGTGGGGAGTCGCCTTGCCATCTGACCAAATGACTCGTGGTATTTCCTGCCCTCCTGGGTTACCACCCAACAGAGCCAAGGCCATCATCCCTTAGGGACCTGGCAAAGACAGTCACACTGTGGTAAGCAGGAGGGGATCGTGTCCTGCCTCATTAGGAGATGTTCAAGAGGGACACTTTGCAGCCTGTGCTAACGCAGGCTTACTGCGTATTTGTTTCATGGATGTGCTCATGTGTGTGCCTTTTTCTCACCCACAATATGCTTGGTCCTTTGGCCGCTGGAGCCCCAGGGGCCTCATCCCCTTCTAAGTACAGAAAAAGTGGTCACTTTGAGCATGCACCTCTGTTTAGGTAAATCCAAGAACTCTTGGTTTAGTCCACCACCCAACACTTACTGCCACTCCAGGAAGAGCCTCCGATCTCAGGGAAGTGACCTCGGTATGCCGGTGGGAACAATGGGCCAAGTTCTTTGTCTTCAGGAGCCAGGAGCCTTTCTGCTCATACCTGGTGGGGCATTTTCCAAGGACATCTACCTGTTGGCAAACCCACAGCCAGAACAAGCACACACAGAGTCACATCCCTAGAACTCCATTAGCCCCAAAGGGCAAAGCACTAGTTAGTTCCCAAATTCTCACCAGAATGCCTGCCCTGGAGTATAGCCACCACTCTCAAATATTCCTGGGCTCTATCGTTCCTACTTTCCTTAGGCCCATCTGCTTTCTGAGTTCCTCCTGTGGCCCCAGATACCTGAGGAAAGGTACTTCCTGCTTCCTGTTGCTCTAATATCACTCCATCACCACTAATACTTCATCAATCAATCAATCATTCATATTTATTGAGCACTTACTGTGTGCAGAGCACTGAACTAAGAGCTTGGGAGAGTACAATGTAAGAGTTGATAGATTCATTCATTCATTCATTCAATCGTATTTATTGAGTGCTTACTGTGTGCAGAGAACTGTACTAAGCGCTTGGAAAATACAATTTGGCAACAGAGACAATCCCTAACCAACAATGGGCTCACAGTCTAGAAGCGGGGGCAGGATATGTTCCCTGCCCACAAAAAGCAGTGTGGCTCAGTGGAAAGAGCATGGGTTTGGGAGTCAGAGGACATGGGTTCTAATCCTGACTCTACTACTTATCTGCTGTGTGACCTTGGACAAGCCACTTAACTTCCTGTGCCTCAGTTACCTCATCTGTAAAATGGGGATTAAGACTGTGAGCCCCACGTGGGACAACCTGATTACTTTGTTACCCCAGCACTTAGAACAGTGCTTGGCCCGTAGTAAGCGCTTAACAAATACAATAATAATGATAATAATAATAATAACAAGCTTACAGTCTAGAGTCTAGAATCTAGTCTTCATCTCTCTGACCCTCCATCTATTCTGTCCAGTCACAGGGCAGGGAGTTCCAGGTACCTTATATTTCCTTCTTCTCCTTCTCTCTCTCTTACACACACACACACACACACACACACACACACACACACGCGCGCACACACACCCACCCCCCCCCCCCCCAACCCCCAATATTTCCCTACGTCCTTTCAACTTTTCTCCTTCCCAGGCTTTAATTCCTGAACCAAAGGAAGGAAGTTGCCAACTCATAAACACATAAAAATAAAACTTTCCTATGTTCTCTGGGACCAGGGTAGGACTGTGCCGAGAGAGGAAGAGAAGAGCTGCCTGTTCTCTCCCCAGCCTCACTCACCTCCTCAATGGTCTCCGGGACGGTGGTACCAGGGTGGCTCTGCAGAAGGCTCAAGATGCCCCGTTTGATGTTGAGGACCCAGCGTGGCTCGCCCCGCCGGGGACAGATCATGGGGATCTTCCCATCATGGAACGCAAATAGCAGCGGGAATCTGCCCAAGGTCACCCTGTCACAAACCAAGCAGAACCTCAGCGGACTTCCTCAGCGGGGAACAGGGGATGGCTGGAGTCCCAGAGGGACCGTGTGTAACTGTGGAGAAACTTATTTTCTGCTTTTATGGCATCTAATTTCCCAAACACTTCTAAGTTTAGAGAAGCAGTATGACTCAGTGGAAAGAGCCCAGACCTGCAAGTCAGGGGAATCTGGGTTCCAACCCCAACACCAACATTTGTCTGCTCTGTGGACTTGGGCAAGTCATTCTTCCTCAGTTTTCTCACCTGTAAAATGGGCAATATATACCCTTTAGACTGTGAGCTCCATGTGGGGCAGAGTCAGTGTCAATCTGATAATATAGCACCCATCCCAGAGTTTAGTAGAGTGCTAGGCAAAAATAATAATAATAATAATTATGATGGTATTTGTTAGGCACTTACTATGTGTGATACACTGTTCTAAGCGCTGGGGTAGATACAAGATAATCAGGTTGTCCCACGTGGGGCTCACAGTCTTAATCCCCATTTTCCAGATGAGGTAACTGAGGCACAGGGAAGTTAAGTGACTTGCCCAAAGTCACACAGCTGACAAGTGGCAGAGCCGGGATTAGAACCCACAACCTCTGACTCCCAATCCTGTGCTCTTTCCACTAAGCCACGTTAACAAATACCATTATTATTATTAATAATAATAATAATAATAATCAATCAATCAATCGTATTTATTGAGTGCTTACTGTGTGCAGAGCACTGTACTAAGCGCTTGCTGTAATAATAGTAATTATTATTATTATTATTACAGCAAGGCTTAGTGGATAGAGCGCGGGCCTGGGAGTCAGAAAGCCCTGGGTTCTAATCACAGCTCTGCTACGTTTCTGCTGTGTGACTGTGGGCAAATCACTTAACTTCTCTGGGCCTCAGTTACCTCATCTGTAAAATAGGGATTAAGACTGCGAGCCCCATGTGGGACAACCTGATTACCTTGTATCACCCCAGTGCTTAGAACAGTGCTTGGCACATAGTAAGCGCTTAACAAATGCCATTATTATTATTAATACTACTACCCCTTCCCATCTTCTATGTCTTCCTTGCCTTCCCCAACTCCCTTTCACATTTTTCCCTGTCAGGCCTTGATTCAGGAGCCAAAAGAAGGAAGTCTCTGTGACCCTGACACCATGCCCCTCCTATGTGCTCTTTCCTCTCATTCAGCTCACTCAGAGGACTTGAGGGTTTTGAAAATGAAAATTCAGGAGGCAATAAGAGAGATGGTATATTGAAACACTTGCCCTCATACCCAGGGTCTTTAGAAAACTGGGAAGCAGGCATTAATCTCCCCCCAAAAAGCAAGCAGGGAAGTCAGAGGTAATTCTCCGCTTCTCCTGTCTATTCCCTTTTTCTGTTTGTTTTAGCTGGTCATGGGAACCTATGCCCTGGGGATAGGCAGAAACTTGCATTTTCAGCTTGATGATAGCAGTTTTGAGTGTAGTAAAGAAGAAGATGGCTAGGAGGGAGTCAAGTTTTTTATTTTTAGAAAAGAAAATACTGCAGGGCTAATGTTCATTTAGCAGTTGGCTATCATTTGGCTGAATGTTTTTGAAAACTCTTTCTCCAGCTGCAGTGAAGGGCTCCTCAACTGTCTTCTTTTTGGTACACACTGGTCATTCTTTCATTCTAGGCCTGGAGTGGTCTGGCAGAAGGAAAGACCCTGTCTGTCTGTCTCTCTGTCTCCAAGGCGGTCCTCGGATCATGAGGTCTCTGACCAAAGTGTCAGGTGTTGCCCAGCCCTATGTCTGAGCCCAGGCTGGGGAAATGCTAATGGAGTTTGCAGGCCACCCAGGATGGTGGGGGGCTTCATTCGCTTGGCTCCAGTGAGCCAGCCTCTTCCCCTGTGGGTGACTTAGCATTAATGGTGAGTGGCCGGGGACAATAGCCATCTAGGCCCTGGTTGGACCTGGTCCTCTCTGAGCTAGCCTTTCAGTTTCAGCCAATACATTTATCCCCTCACGTTCCCAACTCCCAGCCGGGGCTTGGGACAAAAGCTTTTTTAAACAGATAAAAAAAAAGGCAGCGAATGTTGAGTAGGCTGCAGGGGCTGGGACTGGCCTGCTTGGCTCTAAGCTTTGAAGTGACTGTGGCCCAGTGAATCCCAGTGTCAGGAAAGGGCTGGGGATTCATTGGCAGGACAATGCCGGGAGATTACCCGTTTCAGTCAAACCAGACAACAGAGCCGCTTTTCTTGGAGGCAGAGCGAGAACTTTCTCTCTGGGAAAATCTCTATTTGAGAGTGGGGGGAGGGAAAGCTTGGGACGTGAGAGGGGTCTTAGTTTCCCAGCTGCCACTGCTGCCAAATCTTTGAATCACCAATGGAGGCTGGAGGAGGGGAAGGGGGAGTCCCAGAGGGATGCCTGTCAAAGCCTAAGAATGGGAGGGGATGGTATTGAAGACACATGCAGGAAAATGTGGGGAACTAACTTCTCTCTGCCCAAGGGAAGGATAAGTGGGGGACTTATTGCCCACCTCCACCCCACCCCCCCACACTAGTGCTTGTTTGTAAGCATTTATCAAGCACTGTTCTGCTTGGCAAAGGCTGGAAAAACCTGGGGACAAGTCCAGTGTCATCTAATTATAATAACTGTGGTGTTTGTTAAACGCTTACTATGTGCCAGGCACAGCACTGGGTAATTGAATTGGACACAGTCCCTGTCTCACATGCGGCTCACAATCTTAATCCCCAATTTACAGATGAGGTAACTGAAGCCCGGAGAAGTGACTTCCCAATGTCACAGGTGGACAAGTGGCAGAGCCGGGATTAGAACTCAGGTCCTTCTGACTCCCAGCCTCGTGCTTTATCCACTAGGCCACACTGTTTCCCCTGGCACCTCTCAGCTGGTACCTAAAGAGCCTCTGTCTGCCCTAGAGGGGACCTCTTCTCTGATGGGTTTGCCAAGATACAGAGGCCTGTAATCTGCTCAGCACAGCTGTGGGAAACTGGGTCTCAGCATGGGGCAGGATCAGCCTGCCAGGCCAGAGCAATGCACGGAGCCAGGGACAGGTCTTCTTACCTCAAGCTCTCCAGCTCTTTCAGGGGCTCCTCCTTAGATGCCGGGGAGGACTTTAAATGAATGTCCTGCAGCTAGGAAGGAAAACAACATTTTAAGGAATGTTGCAGTACAGAAATTCCTGGCTAGAGCAAACCTCATGGACTGTAGGACTCCAGGAAATGAGCCTGTGTCCGACTTGATAATCTTGTATCTACCCCAGGACTTAGTACAGTGCTTGGCACGTGGTAAGCACTTAACAAATGCCACCATTATTATATTACGGAGACTCATAAGAGCCTAAATTACCAGCTTCTCTCAGATATAGCTTTGAAGCAGGTTCAGACAATAGGAGTTGGTGAGGATTTAAGCAGAGCTAACTCTTGTGAATTCAGATTTGACAAGAAGGATCTTTAAAGAAAGCAGATTGTGTGGGTCATCAGAAGCATCATTCCCAGGGGGAAGCGAGAAGGTCTAGGGATAAGTTCAAACCCTCGCCTCCCAAAATTCCCCTCTAAAGGCAATGCTTTAGATGAATTATGGGATTCCTCACGGAGCCTCCGCCAGTTAATAAGATGTTGGAGCTTTCTGCAGTTGGGCCCTTCCCCATGCCCCCCAGCCCCGGGGGAGCTTTTGGGGTCACCCCAATCTCTACAGAAAGTAAACCATGCTGAGGTGAAGTCCTGGCCTGCCTTCCCCAAAGACACTCACCCTCAAGACCATCCGGCAGTGGCCGATAATGTCAACAGTCACTAAGCAATCAAGCGTGATGCTGCTGCTTTCAGCCCCAGGCCCCTGCAAGGCAGTCCGGGTGGTGGTGGAGTAGCGGTAGCTGTGTCTGCTGCCTTTGGGGAAACTGAGTCTTTCAGAGCCTAGGAGACAGCAGAATGGTTTGGTGCCATGTCCCAGGGGTTCCTGCCCCGCCAACTCACATTTATAGGTACTCCCTCCAGTTGAGGCCCCAGATAAGACCCTCCCTTGCTCCAGTCTCGGTCTTCTCGTCTGCACAATGGGGCCCATGCAACCAGACCCTTCTCTACTGCCTGAAAAGACTGAACTGATCTATGGATTGAGCTCTGATTTTCTTGGAAGTGAAATGTGATATAGACATGAGCTACTCCCTAGAGTGGAGTGGGGCCTGAGGTAGGAGGGACTGTACGCTTGTTGTGGGCAGGGAATGTGTCTACCAACTTTGTTATATTGTTAGATCCCAAGTGCTCAGTAAATACCACTGATTGATTGATTACCAAGATAGGGGTGAATGCATCTCTCTGCACTTGCTTTCATCATGTGTATCCCTGCTCCTATTCTTCGACCTACTGTATGTTTGCTATTTGTGAATACTTGTCTCCCCATTCCTCCCGTGTGTCCTTTACTTTACAGAATACAGTGTTCTGCATGTTGTAAGTGCTCAATAAATACTACTGATTGATTGACTGTTCCCAAGTACAGTCTACTTAGACTGTGAACCCTATGTGGAATAGGGATTGTATTCAGCCTGATTAACTTGTGTCTACCCCAGTGCTTAGACCTGTGCTTGACACATAAGTGCTAAACAAGTACTATTTTTTTTAAAAAAAAGCACCCGATACTGTGGGCTGCATACAGTAATCACTCAATAAACCAAGATGATGATGACAATGATGATGATGATGAAGAGTAGAATACTAGACTTAATGAACCCACCAGGAGCAACCCACTGCCATAAAATCAAACTTCAAAATATGAAGTTTTCATGTCATATACTTTCCATCATGAAGGATCCCCAGTAGCCAATAATCAACCTTGGCAGCCCAAACCAGGAGGCTAACAAGCATCTTGGAGGAAACCAAAAGGATTTGGTGGCTGAGGACACAGCAACATATCTCTCCTTAACTATTCTTCCGTGGTGTGATTTTATAGGTCCAGGTTTTCATTTACTATTTAACCAATCCAGAGTGCAATTGCTCACAGTAGATGAAAATTTATGACTTCTCAGCTAGAACAGCTCAGCAGTACAGTGGCTTGGCTCCCCTCCTGCCTGGCACAGACTCAGTAAATCCCATATTTAATGGAGAGAAAGTGGAAGGGAAGTGGACGGTGGAAGGTGGAGAGAAGGGGAGCCTGGAATCTCAAAGACCCAGGTTTATGAATAGAGAGTCGGTCTGTAGCTTGTGGGGTTTACTCACCAGCACATTCTGTCATACAGAAGGCTTCCTGCCCTGGCATCTCTGGGTTTTCTGAAATAACAAATCAGAAGGAGTTGTAGCAAAGACATAAGGAGACCTTGTGTAGCTTCAATAGCTGATACTGTTCCCTGGGGTTTGCTGCAAATTCAAGCCAAAACATGAAACTAGCTTTCACGGGGAGAAAGTCAGACTCTTCTCCCCGTTGTCCCCTGAGGGGGTGCTTTCCAGCTCCTTCTGCCTCTGCCAAATGATACACCTCCCAGATCCAAGACCCCCATCCATTTTACAGTCCACAGGTACACAAATGACTTAGAACTGCAGTCTGGACTTGAGGTAGTAGCTAGAGTGATAAAGAAGGCAAACATAAACGAATGAATGAAACAAAAGATGCCCATCACTCCCTTGCCCTCTCACACACCCCTAACAGCTGTCCTGGGAGCTCTGTTCTCTCAGCACAGTAGGAAAGGAGGTAAAGGTGGGTCAAGGATACTGGATCACCATGCCACTTTGGGGTCATAGACTTATTGCAGCCACGTGCCATGGAGATGCAGATCAGAAGAAAGTTAGAGAGTGATGCTGCTCTGAAAGCCCTCGCACCACACACCCGAAGCAGGGTAGAGCCCAGCCCTGGCAATGGCCCAGAGAGTAGGAGGTGGGTGATGGCAGATGTCCAGAGAACACTTCTAGCAAAATGTTGGTGAATCAACACTTCTAGAAAAATGTTGGTGAATTTGGAAAACACAGTGTTGATTCCAGCAGCCCCTGCACTGCCAGAGAGCATCTCCAATTCTCTTAAGTCAGGAGTGAGAGGTCATAGGTCCATCTTTTGCTCAGAAGATAAACTTCCACCTTCTTGGGAAAAAGAAGGCCTCCCAACCTTGGGAAACCCAATAGGAGCAGCAAAGGATCCATAACTCAAAGGAAAATAACAATAATAATAATAATACTGATGGTATTTGTTAAGTGCTTACTATGTGCCAAACACTGGGGTAGATACAAGGCAATCAGGTAATCCCACATGGGTCTCACAGTCTCAATCCCCATTTTACAAATAAGGTAACTGAGGCACAGAGAAGTTAAATGGCTTGCCCAAGGTCATTTAGCAGACAAGTAGCAGAGCTGGGATCAGAACCCACGACTTCTAATTCCCAAGGCTGTGCTTTTGCCACTAGGCCATACTGCTTCTCTAAAGCCCTTCCCACTCCAGGGGATAAAGCACAGGCTTTGAAGTCAGAAGGACCTGGGTTTTAATCTTTGTTCCACAACTTGTCTTCTGTGTGATCTTGAACAAGTCACTTTGCTTCTCTGTGCCTCACTTCCTTCATCTGTGAAATGAGGGATTCAGACTATGAGCCCCATTGTAGGACATGGTTGGGTCCAACCTGACTAACTTATATCTACCACAGCATTAAGTGTGCCTGCCACGTATAAGTGCTTAACAAATACCACCTAAAAAAAACCAAAGTCACTTGCTGCTACCCTCTTCTTCCTCCCAAGATTCCTTGCACCCTGAAAAAGACCTGCACTCTTTTTTCCACTACTTTTCCCCTCCCACCACCCACTCCACATATCACTTGTCACTGAAACTGTGCTGGGCACACCTGCCTCTGTGCTTCTCCCTGTGGAGGGTTGGGAGGAGAGGGAGGAGATAATAATAATAATAATAATAATAATAATAATAATAATAATTTTTAAGCACTTACTATGTGCCAAGCACTATTCTAAGTGCTGGGGTAAATATAAGGTAGTCAGGTTGTCCAACATGGGGCTCACAGTCTTAATCCCCATTTTACAGATGAGATAACTGAAGCACAGAGAAGTTAAGTGACTTGCCCAAAGTCACAAAACTGACAATAGGTGGAGCTAGTATTAGAACCCATGACCTATGACTCTCAAGCCCGTGCTCTTTCCACTAAGCCACACTGCTGGGCCAGATAGCCCTGAGCCTCCTGGCAGTTCCTGATATACTTCTCTCTCTCTCAAATTGCTGCAATAGTGGGCAGTTCAGCATTGTTGAATCCATCCCACCTTGATACTTCACCTGAGACCAAATGAAATATCACCTGCAACTTTGGGCTTGGTTTTCTTTTTACAACCCAGACTCCTTCAGTACAGACAAGGAAGGTTTCCTTTCCTTCATCTTAAAGCATTTTGACCATTTTTCCCTAACCAACTTAGTGCTCACCTCTCAAACTGGCACAAGGCAGCCATTCTGACCTCCTACAGAACTGAGAACACTATAATCTGAAAATCATTTATTCCAAATAGAGCCTGCAATATATATTAGTTACGGACCAGCTACTGTTTTAGGCTGTTTCATTCATCTTACTTTCATCTCTGAAATGCCTATCACAGGCAATAGCACAGGTATATTAAAGTCCAATTCAGATTGCTTAATTCCTTCTGCAATGTTTAAAAACACTGAAAGACATAAAAAAGACATAAACAGGATCTTCCAAGAGAAAAATCTCCCTTACCTCTAACACTATAACAACCAAAATACTGTAAAATCCTTAGTGGCTGTGACCATTTTGACCACAACTCAAATACTCAAATATTCAAATACTCAGATTTTTTTTCCTAATTAAAGAGGAATTGGGCCTAATTACAAAATAATCTATAGCTGCATTTCTACCCCTAAAGATTACCCCCATTTTTAATGGTATTTCTTAAGTGCTTACTATGTGTCAGACCCTATTTCTGGATAGAAACAAGATAATCAGGTTGGACACAGTCTGTGTCCCACTTGGGGCTCACAATCTTAATTCCCATTTTACAGATGAAGTGATTGAGGCAAAGAGAAGTTAAATTATTTGCCCAAGGTCACACAGCAGACAAGTGGCAGAGCCAGGATTAGAACCCCAGATCCTTCTGACCCTCTTCCTCTCTGAAATACACTCTTTTCTCCTTAGGCAGCTTGGAGTCTTTGCACCAAATTAAACTCCTTCACAAAATACCACAAGATTTACCTTTCAATTGAGCAAAATCCAAGCAATGCCCCCAGTTTTCTTATTATAAGTGCAAATAAATCTCATCTCCACTACGCAGTGCAACCCTTGCTAAGCTATCAGAGCTGTAGTGAAACTTCCAGAGGAACTGGGAATGCCCACTTTTAAGTACAAAAAGCTACAAAGATAGCAATACTATTTAAAATGCCAAAGACATTTCATTTTAAGAACTTCTGTTCTCTTTCTTATGCCCTTAAAAAAATTCAGGAAACAAAATAACCAACTGGAAAAAAATGGGGGAAGGGAGCAAAAATATAAGGGATATTTCCTATTCAGGAAAGAAATCCATGTAAACACATCTGAATGGGCCCTCTAAAGAAATGAATGTCGCTGAAAAATCAAACCCCAATTCAATTTCTCAGTTTCTTGTATGGTGAATAACACAACAGCTCAAGATGCTTTTCTTATAAAATGATCGCTGTCTTAGCTTTCTTTAGCTCAGGGAGTACTAAAGACAAGAGCCTTGCTCCCCTGGACCTGTGAACTAAAATTTCCTGACTTCTAATTAAGAATAAATGACTCAAGGCTTCAGTGAAAGGCACTGAAAAGAAAAGACGCTTCAGCCATCCTTAGTAGCAGGCTTTTCTAGCTTGATCTCAGTGGTGGCGGCAGCAGCATCCCGCATCTGAATGGAGCAGGGGAAGAACCTCAGAAGAGCAAGCCATCTCATATACTTACTTCCCAATGCTCCCAGTACAGCAGCCCAGAAGACGATGAGAACAGGGAGCTCCATGACCATCAGAATCGTCTCATGAGCTCGTGTCAACCACACAGAAGCAGGGCCATTCCAGCTCTCAAAGGCAGCTCTGAGCAGAGCACTGAAAGAAAACTTTCTTCCCAGAGGAGGAGTGAACTATTTTGGTTCAGCTCTCTCACCCAGAGTTAGGGGAGGAGAAAGGGGGATGGGGAAACGGGTAAAGAGGGGTTGTGGGGTTGGGTGGGGGAAGGGGGATACTTTCAGGGAAACAACTCAGCCAATCAGAGTCCTCTCATAGTTCCCGGCTTCTCCACCTCCTCCTCCAAGCCCCCACCAAAAGGAAAAATGCCTAACCAAGGAGAAGTCTCCTCCCCAACAGAAAAGAAGTTAGGAGTCAGAAGCCAAAGGCGGAACATATCTTGGGACCACCACCAGTGGGGGAGGTGGCTGGGAGGGGAGCATACAAGGTCATTGCCCTTGGCTCCTTCAAACTAGAAGACAAGGGTTTGTTGAGAGGGGGTGAGGGGTGAGGAAAGAGCTTGCCTGGCTAGAGTGGGGCGGGGAAGAAACTTATACCAATCCTGGAACAAAAAAGCTTTTTTTCCACCCTAGGTCAGGACACAGAAAATACCACTCTACTCTGAAATAGCTCTACCTCCAAAACATTTGAATTTGAGCCTAGACCTATACACACATACACACACACACACACACACACACACACACACACACACACACACACACACACACACACACCACCACCACCACCACCACCACCACCACCCCCCCACAAGGAATACCCAACCAGGGCAGTCTGCATTTTGTGCATATACAGGCTCCCTGTTTGGAGCATCTTCTAGCCCCCATCAAATACACATATCCCTGCAGTCCACTGAAGTACTTCTTCCTGCTGTCCCTCCTTCATCATTCTCCCCAGACCTGGCCATCCCCTTCCTGCCACCTTTACCCAAAAACACAAAGATACCACACTTTTCTGAATGGGCCCTGATCTTCAACCTTGATTATGCAACAGCAAAGTGCTCTTAATCAAACTATGGCAATGGGAACTGGGCTCATTCTTGCTCCTACCTGAGAGCCCACATTCTCTTCAATTCAGTAGCAATTCTCTGTGGGTCGATGGATGCTCTAGGTATTTTGGCTTCCAATTTCAACTGTTGAAAATCCTTTGTGGGGATCTGGATCTGTACCACTGTCAAGTCAGTGGAGCAGGGCAGTTTATCAATCAGTGGGCTCCAAGAGGCCTTCCCCAGCTAAGCTCTTATCTCCCCTACTCCCTCTCCCTTCTGCATCACTTTGTACTTGGATCTCTATCCTTTAAATGCTTGATATTCACCCATTCTCGGCCCTTTACCCCGCCCTCAGTCCCACGCACTTATGTACAAATCTAAAATTTCATTTAATGTCTGTCTTCTCCTGTAGATTGTATGATCTTTGTGGGCAGGGAACATAACATGTCTACTAACTCTGTAGTATTGTACTCTTCCAAGCATTTAGTAAAGGGTTCTGCACACAGTAAGCATTCAATAAATTACTGATTGATTAACCTACATTACAGATAATGGATCTGAGGCACTGATAAGTTAAGTGGCTTATATAAAATGATGCAGTAGGCAAACAGCAAAGCCGGGATTAGAATCCAGGTCCCCTGACTCCCTTGACCTGTTCTTGACACTAAGCCACACTTCACATTGCCCCACCAGACTTCTTGATGCCCCAGTTTCTGATTATTCCCAAGTGGCCAGAAACCCAAATGGGGAATTTAAAGCTGCTTTGCATGCTGACTGGCTAATTCCTTTGAATTCCTAATCTCATAAATGGCCAGAACCTCAATAACAGTCACAGTAAGACTTTCTGCTGAAACAGAGAGTGCGGATGGATGGGTGACTTTAACACAAAACTATTTCCACTTCTTTCTCCATCCAACTGAATTAGGCCTCTAAATGTGGAAGTTGTGTTTGAGAATCTTAGGCTAATCAGACTACAAGCAGAAAGGTACAGAACTTTTGTAACGTGTAACGTCCTGATTCCCGAGGTGGTGCAAAAGTTCTAAGTTGCTGGTTGGTAGAATTTGATCTGGAGAGGAGAAAAATCTGTCAGAAAAATCCTACTGGAGGAGATATGATTTTAGAAGGGTTTTAAAGATGCAGAGAGCTTTGGTTGGGTGAATTTGAAGGGGTAAGGACTCGAGAGAAGGTTTGGAGATGGAAGAATCAAGAATGAGACATGGAGAGAAGGTGCTATTAGTGGGAAGAAAGTATATGAGCTGGAGTATAGTAGGATAAGAGCATGGAAAATTAAAGAGAGAAAGCTGAAGGAGTGCCTTACAGCGAATGGTCACAAATTTCTCCTTGATGCATAGAGGAATGGGTAATCATGGCTAGATTTTGAGGAATGGGGAGACATGCAGAATGACATTTCAGAAAAATTATCTGGGCTGGAGCCAGGGAGAGCAGTGAGGAGGCCAATGTAGTCAAGGCAGGATACGATGAGTGCTTAGATAATGGAGGTGACGATGCAGTTGGAGAAGGGGTGGATCCAGGAAATGTGCAGGAAAAATCTACAGGATTTCATGAAAGACTTGGTGAGAGAGTGGGAAAGAGAGCAAGGAGTGGCAGTTGTGAGCAGGGAATGTGTCTGTTTTGTGTTGTATTGTACTCTCCCAAGCACTTAGTACAGTGCTCTGCACACAGTAAGCCTCAATAAATACGGTTGACTGACTGACCAACAGGTTAATACTAAGGTTGTGGATTTCAGAGCTAGGGAGGATGGAAGATCCCACTGTGATGGGAAAGTTGAGTGAAGCAGATTTGGGAGGGAAATTAAGTTCAGTTTTAGACATTTTGAGTTAAAGATGCCAGTGGGATATCCACGTGGGTAGGTGCTGGAAGAAAGGGGAAAGTCACGATTGCAGAGGAGGTGAGAGGCAGGCCTCTGCAAAGACAAGATATAGAAACCACAGAAGTGAGTGATTTCCAGGTCCAGCCCAAACCAACCCAAGCAGAATACAGTTGGTGAGCTCAAACCCTGTTCGACTTTTGGCATTAATTATTTGGGCCCCAAAAGGGCTTGGACTGGTTTCCTGTCATGGGAAGAGACATAAAGGAGAAAGAGTCATGCATGTGTATGCCAAATAAAACATGCACTTTGGTTCTAGTAGTCTTAGTGCACATGGATCATAGGGGCTGCTCTGTGAATGCCTAGCCAGAAGCATCTGAGCAGCTGGACACTACTTGCTGAAAAGTAAGGTTCCTGAGGCTTTGAATAATAGAGTTCAAGGCTTCCAAAATGAAACAAGATTACACTGTTGCCACCAAATGATTTATCTGCTCTTGGAGATAAGTTGAACACTTTTCCCTTGGTGATGGAGGGATGTGGTAGCCAATCTCTTTTAATGGAAGATTAAAAGTTTATGAATTACAAGCCACCTGACGATGATTGTTATTGGCTAGAGAATCCATGGCAAGGACAGGACAGGAAAGGAGAGGCACAGTCCTCTAGACTATGAGCTCATTGTGGGCAGGGATGTCACTATTGCTGTTTAGTACTTTCTCAATCGCTTAGTACAATCCTCTGCACACAGTAAGCACTTAATACAACTGTGAATTAATGAAAGGACTCTGGACTGGGCAATAATTTTGCTTATGGCAACCAAAATATAAAGTTAGTCACTAGAGAATACATATGAAAGTTTGGTTGCACCTCTAAAAATCAAAATCCAAAGTTTTGCATTGTTTTCTAGAATGTGTTGTCTTGCTTGTCTACCCTGTCCTTTGGCAAATTGTTGGTGGTGGCCTATGCATCAGCTGGAATCATTAATTTTCCATTTTGAGGGAAATAACTGAGGCGAACGCAATAGCTTCATGACATGATCGATGAGTCCTCTTCCTGACTCTCTCCGGGGGCACAGGGCCTAGCTCTTCACCTTCAATTCTTGCCAAGAGCATTAGGCATCAAAGAAACACTTCCTTTCATGCCATTTTCAAAGAAGCTGGGCTTTCCTTGCCTCGCCCATTGCAGCTGCCCTGAAAGGTTACTGGGAGATTGCAGTCAGCTTGCTGTTGAGATCATTAGTCAGTGTGTGTTGGTTTGCAGCTTCAGTTAATCACACAATGAGCATTTAATTTGTTTACTGTAATCACTCATTTTTTCCCCTCAGTTCTGCTTAATGGCTCCATTTCAAGAAGGAGAGGACAGATGCACCCTCAAGCTGGGTTTCCTAAAGGGTTGCTAATGCTGCATTTTCAATTCATGCAGTGTACATCCACTATTAGCCCTCTGGTCCAAAATCAGAATTTCCTTAAATCTTTGATGGGAGTATCCGGAGTGAGTTGTGAAAGGGAAAGTCACTGCTTGGGAATGCAAGGCCAAAGCTGTGCAAGTTCTGCCTTTTAATCAATCAATCTATGGCATTTACTGAGCACTTTCTGTGTGCAGAGAGCCATACTGAGCACTTGCTACATTATAGGAACTCGGTAAATATCAAACCACCACCAAATACCTGGATTGGGTTTCATTCTTCCAAGGAAACTTATAAACTCCCTTGAATTGCCTTCAAATTTCTTTCTGAAAATATTGTTGATTTAAAACTAATTCCCGGGTGGGATCTTTCTTCACTCTGCTCTTACACACCCTGGAAAAAGGGGTATATCCCTGATGGCGTAGTGAATCTCATGCCAATTTCATGTCCAAATTCAGTGAATGATTTCACTCCCTGTTTCATTTGGTAGTTACCAGTGATGCTAGTTCATCATTGGTACTCTAATCTCTCCAAAGAAGGTTGAGAATGTTTCATGCTGGCCCTTCCTAAGAAAATCCAAACTCCTACTTATTTGGAGTATTCTGGTCCTATTTTCCTGAGTCGGTAGAGGTTCTAAAAGGATCAGCGTAGGGAGACTCTGGAAAACCAAGACCAACCTTGCATCCTGACCGGTAGGCTGGAGAGAGATCATTTTTCCCTATCATAATAAACTCTGAGGAAAGTTATAATAAGGCTGGAGATTTATAAGACCAGAAATGTTAGCCCTAGTCAGCTTAAACACTGTATGTAAAATATTAACAGGGCAATAAATGGCAGAAATAAGCAATTCCACTCCTTTGGTCTCTTAAATGAATTACTGAGACGGAGTATGCGCCCATCACTGGAGCTATTGATACACATGCACGCACTTGGAGAGCACCCAACAAATCAAACAGAGCAGCATTCAGGGAAAGTGGAGTTCAAACTGAGGGAATCGCTTACATTAGAGGCATCTTTCTAATAAAACAAGCCACCTTGAATTTGAGAACGCATCCCTCAAAGAGCCAAGAGGAAACTTAATGTCACTAGAGAAGTGAAAACATTATTTTCGAAGTTGGAAAACAGCAGGGAAAACTGGGGTTTTTTTATACTACTTGGTAAGCACCTACTGCGTGCTAAGTACTGTATCAACCTCTGGGGTAGATACAAGATAATCAGATTGGACAGAATTCCTGTCCCACATGGGGCTCACATTCTAAGGAAGAGGGAAAACGGGTATTGAATCCCAATTTTATGAAGAGGAAACTGAGGCGCAGACAAGTTAAGTGACTTGCCCAAGATCACACAGCAGATAAATGGAGGAGAATCCAGGTCCTCTAACTCTCAGGCCCATGTTCTTTCCACGAGGCCATGTTGATTCCCTGGATTTGATGGCCACAGCAAAACTTGGAATGGTGAAAAAGAAAAAAATTAAATCACCAACCACTACCTACTTCAGAAGGTGCACTCAAAAGGATTGAGGGGTAACAACCATAAGACATATGTAAAATCTGAATAATAACCTTAAAGATGCAGGTGAAGTGTGCCTCAGCATGCGCTGAGTAAAATGTTATCATTGCAATTTCTTTAGGATTTTTTCTTCTTTCTTATCAGCTCACAGCTGGGGATTCATACCTATCCTCTGTGAGGGTTCAGAACAGATTATTAGCTCAGTGAATGCCTTGTTCAACACATAGTAAGCGCTCAATAAATACCATTGACTGGCTGATTAATTCCCTCAACTGGAAGAACCAAGGACCTGAGAAAGCCAGCAGGGGGTTCCCTTAGTCCTAGTGGGGAAAAACATCACAGAATTGTCCTTTGTTCAAAGCTCTGAAATTCCAGTCTCTAACTACAACTTCCCCACCCACCTCAAAACTAACCTGTCCCCCCACAGAGATCTCCAATTTCTTGACCCCCTTCAATTTTCTAGTCACCCTGTTCCATTCGGTCTCCATAACCAAACTACCTTCTCTATGTGCACAAATCCACACACTCAATTCCACCTTCTCCACTGAATTCAGCTTCCTTGCTCTCCGACTCTCCGTCAATCTCTTACCATCCACCCACAGCTCTGGATCAACTCTACAGTATGCTTCCTCTGCTCTTGTGTTAGTACCCCAGAGCACTGCTATAATTATACTTAATAATAATAATAATAATGGTATTTTTTAAGCATTTACTATGTGCAAAGCACTGTTCTAAGCACTGAGGGGATACAAGGTGATCAGGTTGTCCCACCTGGGGCTCACAATCTTAATCCCCATTTTACAGATGAGGTAACTGAGGCACAGAGAAGTTAAGTGATTTGCCCAAGGCCACACAGCCGATGAGTGGCGGAGCTGGGATTAGAACCCATGACCTCTGACTCCCAAGCCCGGGCTCTTTCCACTGAACCACGCTGCTTCTCTAATTTCTTCTCTATCCTTCTTATTGACTCTCATGCCCATTGCCAGGGCCAGTGATTTAAGACTTAACTCCCTCCGCAAATCCTCTGCCTGCCCTCGCCATCTTCCTCCTTCTTGCTTCTAATGTCCCCCTAATGATCTTGCAACCTATTTCATTGATAAAATGGAAACTATCAGGTGTGATCTTCCTAAAATCTCCCCTGTACCTTTCTGGTCCAACCCTCCTCCTTCCATTTCTTAGACCTTCCCATCCTACACAGCAGTGCCTCAAGAGGAGATCTACCTCCTCTCAAATTCAACTCCCTACACCTGCAACTCTTACTCATCCCTTCACACCTTACCAAAACATTCATTCATTCATTCATTCAATCGTATTTATTGAGCACTTACTGTGTGCAGAGCACTGTACTAAGTGCTTGGGAAGTACCAGTTGGCAACACATAGAGATGGTCCCTACCCAACAGTGGGCTCACAGTCTAGAGGGGGGAGACAGAGAACAAAACAAAACATATCAACAAAATAAAATAAATAGAATAAATATGTACAAATACAATAAATAGAGTAATAAATACATACAAGCATATATACATATATACAGGTGCTGTGGGGAGGGGAAGGAGGTAAGGCCAGAGGGAGTGGGGGAGGAGGGGGAGAGGGGGCTCAGTCAGGGAAGGTCTCCTGGAGGAGGTGAGCTCTTGCCCTCTCCCTTCCTCCCTCCTTGACCATGGCTCATTTTCCAATGGATCTTTCCCCACTGCTTCCAAACATGCCCATGTATATCCAGTCCTAAAATAGCCCTCCCAAAGACCCCACATCTCCCTCTAGTTATCATACCATCTCCCTCCTACCCATCCTTTCCAAACTCCTCTAACAAGTTTACATGTACTGCCTCCACTTCCTCTCTTCCTCTTCCCTGGACCCCCCATAATCTGTCTTCTATCCTCTCCATTCCACATAATCTACTCTAAATTAACCAATGACCTCCTTCGTGTCAAATCCAATGGCCTCTACTCTTCCTTATCCTCCTCAACCTCTCAACTGCCTTCAATATTGTGGACCACCTTCTGGACCTTGGCTTCACTGGCACCATCCTCTCATTCTGCTATTTCTCTAGCCACTCCTTTTCAATATATTTCATCAGTTCCTTCATTCATTCAGTCATTCATCACATTTATTGAGTGCTTCCTGTATGCAGAGCACTGTACTAAGCACTTGGGAGAGTACAACACAATAAACAGACACATTCCTTCCTCACAACAAGCTAACATTCTAGAGGAGGGGAGACAGACATCAATACAAAGAAATAAAAATTACTGATATGTACAGACGTGCTGTGGGGCTGGGAGGGGGGCAGGTCAGGGAGACGCAGAAGGCAGCGGGAGGTGACAAAAGGTGGGGCTTAGTCTGGGAAGGCCTCTTGGAGAAGATATGCCTTCAATAAGGCTTTGAAGCAGGGGAGAGTAATTGTTGGACTTGATGAGGGAGGGCATTCCAGGCCAGAGGCAGGCTGTAAGATACGGATCGGTGGCGAGATAGTTGTGATTGAGGCACAGTGAGAAGGTTAGCACCAAAGAAGTAAACTGTGCAGGCTGAGTTGTAGAAGGGGAGAAGCGAGTTGAGGTAGAAGGGGGCAAGGTGGTGGAGTGCTTTAAAGCCAAAGCCTCTACCTCCTTACTCCTCACTGTAGGAGTACTCGAGGCCCCTTCTATTCTTCACCTACACTCTCTCCCTTGGAGAACTCGTTCACTCCCATGGCTTCAACTACCATTTTTACATAGATGATTCCCAAATCTACCTCTCCAGCCTAGACTTCTTTCCTCCTCTGCAATCTGGTATTTCTAACTTCAGGACATCTCTATTTGGATGTCCCACCAACATCTCATACATAACATGCTCCAAATAGAACTTACCTTCTTACCCAAACCCTGTCTTCCCCCTAGACTTTCCCCCATCACTGTAGAAAACACCACTATCCTCCCTATCTCACAAAGCTGAAATCTTAGTATCATCTTCGACTCATCTCTCATTCAACCGGTTCTACCTCCACATCACTACAAACCATCCTTCCTTCTTAATAATAATAATAAGGATGGTATTTGTTAAGTACTTACTATGTGCCAAGCATTGTCCTAAGCACTGGAGTAGATACAAGGTAATCAGGATGTCCCACATGGGGCTCACAGTCTTAATCCCCACTTTATAGATGAGGTAACTGAGGCACAGAGAAGTTAAGTGACTTGTTCAAAGTCACACAGCTAATAAGTAGCCTAGCCAGGATTAGAAACTGCTAACTGCTGCCTGTAGAAACATCCAAACTGCTTCTGTCCTGATCCAAGCACTTACCCTATCCCTCCTTAACTACAGCATCAACCTTCTCACTGACTTCCCTGCCTCCTGTCTCTCCCC
Source organism: Tachyglossus aculeatus (assembly GCF_015852505.1). Classification (NCBI taxonomy): domain Eukaryota; kingdom Metazoa; phylum Chordata; class Mammalia; order Monotremata; family Tachyglossidae; genus Tachyglossus; species Tachyglossus aculeatus. The sequence goes on from NC_052086.1 coordinate 76,817,983, forward strand.
TCCCCAGTCTGTAGTGGATTCTACTCCTCGGATCATTTCACAGAAAAACAAAAAAAAACTAGCTCACACCTCCCAACTCCTCTAAAATCTCCAGTGATTGCCCATCCATCTCCACATTAAACAGAAACCCCATCTCATCTGCTTTAAGGCACTCAATCTGCTCTCCCCTCTATTCTTACCTCTCCAATCTCTTACTACAACCCAACCTGTATATTTTGCTATGCCATATGTCTGCTGTGTGACCTTGGGCAAGTCATTTAACTTATCTGTGCCTCACCTACCCCATCTGTAAAATGGGGATCAAGATTGTGAGCCCCATGAAGGACATGGACTGTGTCCAACTTGATTACCTTGTCTCTACCCCAGCGCTTAGAATGCTGCTTGGCACATAGTAAGTACTTAACAAATATCAAAATTATTATTAGTTATTAATAAATGTTATCAATTGACACTAAGTTCAGACTTTACAGGTTTTGCTCTTCACACTCACTGGTGGATGTGGAATGCTGGATTTTGACGTGTGGCCTGGTGGAAAAAGCACGGGGCTGGGTGTTAATTCTAACTCCCCCACTTTCTGGCTCTACAGCCTCTGACAAGTCACAACTTCTGTGTCAGTTTCTTTTTCTGTAAAATGGGGATTAAATAACTATCCACCTCCCCCGCCACCCCAGACTGTGTCTCTTGTGGGACAGGGACTGTATTTTGTCTAATTGCACTGCATTTACCCCAGCATTTGGCAAAGTGCATGAGATATGATAAATGCTTAACAAATATTAAAAAATATTTTTTTATTTAATGAAGTGCCAAGGGTCTGACCAGACAATGGACATAGTGATCTGTGTCTGTTTTGTTGTGTTGTAATCTCCCAAGTGCTTAGTACAGAGCTCTACACACAGTAAGCACTCAGATATGATTGATTTGTTGAGATCTCCAAGTCTCTCAGATTGATGGAAGGCGACAGTCGGCCAGGTGAAACAATAGCCAGCCAGAGGCATTGACAAGTAGTCTGGCTGCTTAGGGATCAACTTTGGGAGCAAACTTAAGGGTCTCTGGACCAGACCCATAAGGAAGTACAGGAACTCAAGCTTTTGCCATCTTGACTACCAAGGGTTCAACGTGAGAAAGAGCAGAGGGTCAAAACCAGGAGGCGTATTTGTGCATTCATTAGTTTATGGATTTAGGCTTTAACTTGGGAAGATGTGGGTTTCTGTCAGAACTTCGATGAAACAGACCCTAACCTACTAAAGAGTTCTTATTTGGTGTTGCAGCTGCCTGGCAATATATTCATTTACCATTTCAGTGCCCATGTAAGGATGAGACATAACTGGGTAATGTTCAGATGCTCAGTTGGGCTGTAAAGCCCAGTGGCTCACTGGAGATCATTTAATTTTCCCTAACTGGACCTTAGAGGAGGAGACTTCAGCAGTTTCCTCTTTCAAAAAATAATTGGTTCAAATTACTTAGCACCATTAACTTTTTCAAAATTAAGATTCGTTCTTCAACTAAGGGCATACGCGAAATACAAATTTGGCTTTACACAAACCATGCTCACCTAAATGGAAAAGGGCCAGAAAAGATGCACAAATTGAATTTTCATGGACAAGATATACAAGGCAAAAGACCAGAAAAGATGCACAAATTGAATTTTCATGGACAAGATATACAAGTGTGCAAGAGTTTTTCATAGCTGCAGCACCTGAAAGACAACCCTTCCACAAGCTGTTTACTAAAGTTGATTTTAAAAATACAAAACTGGCATGATCAACTCATCTATACATTAGGTTGAGGTCTTCTAGACTGAAAGCTTGTTATGGGTATGGAATGTGTCCACTAATTCTGTTGTATTGACCTTTCACAAGTGCTTAGTCCAGTGATCTGCACATAGAAAGGGCTCAATAAATATCACTGATTGATTGTCATTACGTCTCAATCCAGGGGAAAAACCCATCAGAGAATCTCACTTTCTTCATGTTTTCTTAATGTTTCCTGCTTCAGATATTCAAACTGTAGGAAATAGCTTCCATTTTGGTTGCCCAGGAAATATACAGAAAAAGAAAACAAATGTTCATGTTCTAAAGACTGTCACATTCTACTTTTGCTCCCAGCTCTCATTTCAGTTCTAATGAAAATAATGTCCAATACCAACTGCAGATGATAACAGAAGTCATTTGTAAGATGGAGTAATTTAATCAATTCCCACAGAGAGGAAAATGTTCAAAATCTGAAGTTTGATTTACTTCTAACAACTACAGTGGTCATTTTCAATCTACTGAAGCAAGACTGTTTCCAGAGTTGGGGGAATTGAGGTGTTTTCCATATCCCCACATTTAAAAAATATGTAGAGGAAGAGCTTACTTTGAACAAGATGGCCCAAAGTGAGGATTTTTTTTTAAAGCTGCATGGATCAAGTGAAATCTTTTTCTCAGGATTTAAAGTTTGGATAGAGGAGATCCCTAGCATATGCTCAAGGAGCTGGCAAGTATCTTTGTCATTGCTTATATGGCTTCAATAGACTTTTCCCCCAAATCTCCAGTCTACGGTATTGAGAGTAAGTGGACCATCCCTTGAACTGGACCAGATTAAGGACCCGGTGGGCTGGAGGTTGAGGAAGCCCAGTGGGAACTCCCAAACCCAAATCATTCCTTACCACCTTCTCTGAAATCTATGGATCTCTTCCTCTGGGTATGCCCTTTGTTCTCAGACACTTCAAGGCTGCTTTCAACTCCTCAGGAGTCCCAGAGGATGTAAGCGAGGAGGAGTCGGTCAGTAATGTGGAAGAAGTCAGTCACAAGTCATGAGTCAGTCAACTGTGGAAGAAGAGAATTCATGAGAGCTTGAGAAGCAGTGTGGCTTAGTGGGACGAGCACGGGCTTGGGAGTCAGAGGTCATGGGTTCTAATCCCGGCTCCGCCATTTGTCTGCGGTGTGACCTTGGGCAAGTCACTTCACTTCTCTGTGCCTCAGTTACCTCAGCTGTAAAATGGGGATTAAGACTGTGAGCCCCACGTGGGACAACCTGATCACCTTGCATCCCCCCAGCGCTTAGAACAGTGCTTTGCACATAGTCAGCACTTAACAAATACCAACATTATTATTATTATTATTATTCAGAAGCACCCCCAAGCAAGGTGGGCCCTGCCAGGGCTGTGTCATATCCAACTATACCAGCTCCCTTTCCTCCCCAAAGGGAAGACTGGAAAAGAGACACTGAGATAAACAACTTGTCGAGAATCTTTTGCAGTGATCCTGGGTCCCAGCAGAGGGAACTGTAACTCTGCAAATATCAGGTAATGAAATGCAATTGAGTCATCGGCCTTACCAAAAATTGTTCTTTGTACCCAAGGAAGGCTCTAGACACCCTGCAATCCAGAGTCAAGGGTTTGCTCTCATGAGGTACCTGATAACCTTTTAGGCTTCTTACCCAACGTTCCGTATGATGAGCCATCAATTTCTGAATACGGGAAAGAAACAGCTGCACAGAAATCAAAACGGTGATACAAGTACATCTTTCAATCCCGAAGGCCAGGAAATGAAACAACAGCATAAAGTGGTTTCTGATGCATTATAAATATGAAATCTGGTCCCTCTTAAAGCAGTAGCATGTATATACTGGTATTGAGGGACATTCCTCATTTTTCACAATTTCAGAATTTATCTCATCACTGTGTGACGAGGTCTGCAGTGCAAGAACTTACTGCATCACTGACCAGTATAAATCTGGTGCTCCATTCTACCTTCTTTAGGTGATGTGGAATACTCTTAAAGTGCACAACTGCATGTAAACAGATTAAACTGAAATTTGAGAGGATTTGGGGGTTTTTTTGGTTTTGTTTTGGGTTTTTTTTGCTTCAGGAAAAACCTGGATACAGTATACTATGACTTGTTTGTGAATATTGTGTAACAGTAGGCTTAGAAGAGAAGAAAGTGTGCTTGGGGAAAAGAAAGAGGAAGGAAGACTAAGACTGCCTGTGAGTTCAGAAAGACATACACCTGCAACTTGCTAGTGATGGCTTAGCTGCCAAAAACTGAGGCCCAGAGAGACTGGATGATTCATGATTTGATCATTGCTATTATTATATACTGACAAAATGCACTATTTGTTATTCTCTCCACATGCTCTGAGAGGCCAGATATGTCTTGTTCAGCCCCGAACATACAGTGGCTGCTCAATAAATGTTACAGATCTGCAGCGACACTTTGCAACTACCTAAAAAAAAAACTAGATTTTTTTTAAAATTATCCCTTAGTATTTAGGGAGAAAGCTAGAAAGAATCGAATGTGTTCACTTGATTGCGGAAAAGTTGCTTGGGTTAGCCCAGTGAATGACTTACTAGGCTGTAGCTTTCATTTCTCTAAAGCCTTGCAATCTTCTCTGTTATAAAATAGAGACTATAAAACATCTTGAAGGATGTTTTTTCTCATTGCTCTATTTATGCTTTCAATTGAAGACATATCTTTGGTGCCTTTGGTTCAGCCCCAAAAGATTTCAAGGTCTCTAAGAGTTGCCTAGACCTTCTCTTCTAAGCAAAGACAATTTGTATTATCATACCATTACCAAATTACTAGCAGATTCCACTTAAAAATTAGTTTTTAAAAGGCTAATCTTTACTTATTCCTCTCTTTCTCTCTCAGGAACAAGTACCCATTCTCTCCCACTAAAGGTGTTCACCCTCTCCTCTCAGCAAGCTCTGGAAACAGCATGGCCTAGTGGAAAGAACATGGGCCTGAGAGTCAGCAGACCTGGGTTCTAATCCTGGTTCCACTTGTCTGCTTTGTGACCGTGGGCAAGTCACCTCACTTCTCTGGACCTGTTCCTCATCTGTAAAAGAGGGATTAAGACCTTGAGCCCCACGTGGGACTGTGTCCAACCTGATTAGCTTGTATCTAAGGATACAGAGGAGCAGCGTGGCTCAGTGGAGAAGAGCACGGGCTTTGGAGTCAGAGGTCATGGGTTCGTATCCCGTCTCCGCCACATGTCTGCTGTGTGACCCTGGGTAAGTCACTTAACTTCTCTGAGCCTCAGTTACCTCATCTGTAAAATGGGGATTAAGACTGTGAGCCCCATGTGGGACAACATGATCACCTTATATCCACCCCCAGCGCTTAGAACAGTGCTCTGCACATAGTAAGCGCTTAACAAATGCCATTATTATTATTATTATTATTATTATTATTATTATTATCTTCCCCAGGGATAAGTAAAGCAATTGGCACATAGCAAGCACTTAAATACCATAAAAAATTAAAAAGTCTCTCACTCAGCCACTTGCTCCTTTGACTCTTTGCCTGTTTTCATTACTGATTTGTTCTTTGGTTTGCTCTCTCCACTGTCTAGTCCTCTCTTTGGAAGGGTCTGCTTCTGTGACTGTTTTGTGTCTTCTTTTCTCCATCCTTCTGTCTGCTTCTCTCTAAGCCTGTTACTATTTTTTCTGTCTCTGCAACTATCTGGCTGTCTGTATCTCGTGTGCCTAACTCACTCTTTTTCCAACTCCTTGTGCCTACACATTCCCACCTGGCTTCTGTCCATCTTTATCCCTGTCTGTCCCTGCCACCATCTTTGAATCCTTCTGTTCCTGTTTCTGCCCGTATCTGTTCATCTTTAACTTCTTCTACCTTTGCCTACTGCTCACTCTGCTCCATCTAGCCTTTGTGGACGTACCCGGGATCTCTTTTGCAGGCCCTAGACTTCTGTATTGCTCTTTTCCCTTACCTCCTGGAAGTAGCACCTTCACCTTTTTCCTTTACACCTGCCTTCACTGCTGGATCTTTCCTTCACATCTGCTTGCTCTTCCTATCCATTGGCTGGGCACTGGGTTCCTTGGTTTCTCCTTTCTTCCTCTCTCTGGCCTTTGATTTCCCCTCCCTCTGCTTGATACAGTTTCTTATCTGCAGATGGACAGAGAACCCCTAGAAAAGCATATAAACCTGTAAATTATCAGCAGCTAGAATAGAAAAAAAATTCCGCATTAGCCTAAATTCCGCATTTAGATAAAAACTAAAATGTCAAGATCATAATCTTCCAGATTCATTCAGGAAACAATATGTACAACATTGTTCTCACGTGCTACAGAATCTATTTGGATTGCAGGGAAAAGAATGTCAAAACTTGGCCTGCCAAACACCTGCACATACATCACTTGACTTTCCCAAACAAAAATGGGATCGTATTTTTCAAACACTACATTTTTGGATGGTCTCTGTAGCAGTCCAAGAGTGCAGTGAGTAAACAAAATGAAATCCCTATAATTTATTGAGATATAACCACGACTTGCAGATGAATCCAAGTCTTTCCTTCAATCATTAATCTAACAACTTTTGCTATTCACATGTCAAAGAACAATAGCGACAAGGACTTTTATTAGCAAGGGCTTTTTTTGGTAAACAAGTTTGTTTTACTTTTCACTTTATTTGTAAAATGCAGTTAAAGATTTTAATAATGAAAACCTTATGTACAAGGGCAGGCTCTTCTTATAGACTGCTAGTCCTTCCTCATTTTTAATCAACTACGGATTTTACTTTCTTGGGAAAAAAGCCACTGATTAATCCACAGAATAGTACTTTCTGGTAGACTGAGAATCACCATTACAATCCTTACAATGAATGGGCTGATTGATCTTTCTACTGGAATAGGAACAAATATCTTGGCATCATTTTGTCCATAATAAACACATTCTCCTAACCTGAGCCTGTTGTTGGGTGGGGACCGTCTCTGTTGCCGACTTGTACAGTGCTCTGCACAGAGTAAGCACTCAATAAGTATGATTGAATGAACGAATGAAAAATAACCGAGACCTTCATACTAATATCTCATTAAGTTCCTTTTAAAGGTCATAGCCTCAAAGAGATTAACAGTTCCCAAGATCTACATGCTTTTGCAAAAGGAATTACAATTACTGAATGTACTTACAATAGGATCTACTGAGGACATGATAACCACCACAGAAACTCAAAAATAAACATGCACACAGCAGGATGGTTTACCCAATTTGCTTGAAGGATAGACACACAGGATTTATGAGAAGCAAGTCATGATAAAGGAATTTTTTTTCTCAAAACAACTCAAGTCGGCTGCTCATTACCTTCAAGAAGCTATGTTACATTCACTCCACCCAGACAGAATAACTGTCCTACAAAAAACTCAGATGACTCTTAAAATGGATTTAGTAATAAAACCAGGAGATAACTTTAATAAAGTCCAAAGTAGAAATCAGAATTTGCGAGAAAAAATTCAAATTTCCATTCTTTTGTAACATTCATACAAAGCGAGCTCTTACTCCAAGGAAAAATGGAAGAGATTTCATACTCCACAAGGAAAAGAGTCAAACAGGAAAGCTTAGACAGAAGACACTTAGGACTATGATACAACATGAGACATGTGTGATACAATAGATCTAATGCAAACTTTTTGGAAATTGTCCAACCCGAACAAAAAGCAACAGAATGGTGATTTGAATGACCTCGGCTTCCAGTGTCCTAAATCACCACCGTTAGCATTTACTGAGGGTTCTGTGCAGGGATCTGTTGGGAGGCACTTGAAAGAACAGTGAGAAAAAAGACAGCCCTTGTCCTTGAGGAGTTCATAATCTATTTACCAATAATATTTGTAACAACAATAGCATAATAGGGTCATTACACATCATTAAGGTGGACTTAAGAAATGAAAGAAATAAAAGTCCCTGTTAAACGATTGGGGAGGGGCAGTGGTAACGTGATGGGAGAGGAAAGGAGGGAAGCTGGGGTCATGGTGGTGAGAACCTCAACAACAGCCCAAGGAAGCTTTGGGGAGGAATCAGGTTGAGAACCAACCCTGGAAAAGTAAGGAGAAGCGCCAGTGACCTCTTCTCAGGCAGTATGTCACTCCCTCTTAAAAACTCCCCAGGCCATACCGCCCCTACTCTGATGTTAATTAGTCAGAAATTTCTGCTGTTTTAATATAAAATAGCAATAAAAAAATATTTTTTTCTATGTTAATCACTTAGTATATGCCAAGCAGTGTACTAAGCACTAGGATGGATACAAAAGAATCAGGCCAGACACACGGTCCTGGTTCCTTGTGGGACTCAAGGTCTAAGGGAAAATACAGGAATTGAATCCCCATTTTACAGAGGAGGAAACTGAGGCCTAAAAAATTTAAGTGACTTGCCAGGGTCACGCAGCAGAGCTGGGATTAGAACCCAGGTCTTCTAACTCCCAGGCCCATGCTCTTTCCACTAGGCTTCTCTGTATGTATGTATATATATATATATATATATATATTTGTTCATATATGTGTACAAATATATATTCAATCGTATTTATTGAGCACTTACTGTGTGCAGAGCACTGTACTAAGCGCTTGGGAAGTACAAGTTGGCAACACATAGAGACGGTCCCTACCCAACAGCGGGCTCACAGTCTAGTCTATACATATGGAAGAGAAATAATTTTACGATTGTTTAAATACAGCTGAACGCAGTTGAATTTGATGTGATGTTTGCAATGGATGGCTAAAATTTTTCTGTGTACATGTACAATCAAATAAATATATTTCATTCAAGGTTTACAATGGATGACAGCAACGTCTAGCCTGAGGACTTTCCAACTGTGAAAGTGGAGCTATACATATGAACTCTGTGTAACAAGACATCATAGAATTCACCCCGATCAAGAAAACCATTTTATTTTTAAATTATTACATTATACATTTTCCCATATCTAGAGGGGAATTTGCACTGCAGACCATGTATACATTAAATTAACCAAGAGCCTGAGACCATTTTACAGCACCTCTTATGGAAAATTCCTAAAACACAGTTGCATATGGAGAGGGGTGCTGCAAAACAAAACGTTTAAACCGACCTAGTATTAATAAACTGCGGGGTGGAGGAATGATCAATTGTAAAAGCTTCCATGACGACACAAGAAATAAAGAGATGACTCGTGATTTTCTTGCACCATTAAAATGAACTCGTATTCTTCAGCAGTGAAAAACAGCTGGAAACATAGCGAGTGTGGGCCACATTCAGTGGCTGTTGTCTGGGCCACACAGAACTGTCTTAGTCTGATAAAGAAGAGCCTTGTATTTGAAGAACCACGGAGACTTTCTTCTTCCATATGGTTTTGTGGTTTTCCATGAGCTTAAACTGGGACCACGACTTGACAATCCTGGAGCTGAATGTTACAGTCAGTTAACTTTTCCCACCAGGAATCTTGAAGAATACGTTTTAAGAGATTTGGCAAGTCTGAACTCTTCATCCCTAAATATTTTCTACTACAATACAAATTATTCTGCTAAAGCAGCAACTAAACATACAAAACCTTTCTGAAAAGCATGAGAAAGCTTTTAAAACTGTTCATGGCATGAACAAAAAGAGCCTTTAAAGTGAGGAAAACAGCAAGTGAAGGTACTTTTTCAAATGTGTAGAAGAATAGGTTTCAAAAGTCAACAGTCATTTTTGAAAATCACTTTGGAAACCACGTAATTACACTACGCCATGGTAAAGATACATGATACTGCTGAAAACAAATATAACTTCTGAATCAATGTCCAGATTTGAATTTCACTTCCATGTTTGGCTCTCCTAGATGAAAATTATCCAGACGCTTTCTTTGCTTTGGTGAATTTCAAAAGAATGAGGGACTGTACAACTGGACACCACGTCTGAGCCTTATTTCAAACAGAACATGGCTCTGACGCAGGAACTCTGTCTTGGCACTTAGGCACTGTAAACTGTGTCTTCCAATCTGATGTCATAAATTGGATCGGTAAAAATAAAACCCAACCAGGTGGTTGGGCTCTCTAGTTATAATGCAGACTGCCACCTGCAAAAAATGCATTCTAAGAAATATATTTACAAAATAAAAATATGCTTTCCCAAGCCTACACCAAAAAAATACCTTGAGTACTTCTAACAGGATTCTGCTTTGTGTTTTTGTTTTTTAAAAAAAGAAATCATCAGGTGACTGAGAGGTCCATACTGGATCAAATTAAAGGCAGTGGGTAAGTTTTTCACTTGTTTCTATATTCACAGAAGAAAGGTCTCAGCGCTAGGTTGTGTAATAACACTCCTTTCGTGTGGCTATTGTGATTGGGCCTGCCAGTCTTTTTGAGAAAGACCTGTTTTATGAAATGATGTAACAGCAATTTTTTTTTAAAAAGTATTTCTAAGCTGTGTAATATGAAAATAAACTCCTGTACATAAACACGTTTATGTCCATGATGTTACAGGTCTGCCCATTCACCCACACCTAGAAAAGAGGAATCAAGATTAAATCCCACTTCTGACATGCTTTCCTGAATGCACGTGAGTCAGGTGGCCAGGTGGCAAAGTGCCCTATGTAAAAGGTCATTTGGTCTTTGCCTTCCCTCCCTTTAAAAAAAAAAAAATACATACACACATAAAAAAACCCACACCAATTTTAAAGATAAAGTGAATGTTTGTGCTCATAAAAAGTGCCAGATTGACAGCATCAGAGACCAAAGCTCACTAAGATCCACAGAGCAAGATTCATCTTTAGCAGATCCACTATGAAAGGCTCATCCCGAACACAACAGTTGATTCAGTCTGGTTCGATCTCAGAAACAAGGCAGCCCTTGACTTCTCTGTTAAGGCTGCAAACAAGGGTGCTAATTGAGGAGGCAAAGGAGCCTGCCAACCACAAATCACCCATTCATTTATGCATAAACTGATAAGCAGCCATATGGGAGGACAATTTAGGGTGACTCCTGGGCAGTATACCATGGAACCAGCATTTTAGAGGGAAAAGTCTCTGCAACTCCTTTGAGATCCTTCAAGCAGCACTTGCTGGGATTCGAAGGTTTATACTTTTGACCCCTTCCCCTCACCCCTTTAAAGGATTCAATAAAGTACCCTAGAAAATTTCAACTGCAAAAGCAAAACGCTGCCATGTGGTGGACTTGGTGAGGTTCAAATTGGAGTTGAAAGGGTGGCAAAGCCCCCTCTTTTACACAGATCTTTACCACATTTTCATCCTGGTCCTACAAACGCTTATAGGTACCAAGGAGAGCTTTGCAATTGGGACAGTAGTGATCCACGTCCTGAAGGGCATCCACACAAAATGGAATAAAACAGCAGCCAGCTGCACACCTGATAAAAACAAAATGCACAGTCCTTTATTGAACAATACCTTTTTCAAACAGCCGTCTTTTTCCCGTGGACAATTGTTCTTATAAAATCATGAACACCAGAAAGGACTGTAGCTCAAAATAGTGATGAGGGCATCATTTCTAGAATCTGTTCATACCACCTGCCCCGGGGCAAAAAACTCTTCTCTGATAAATACTTAAGATTCGGTTTCACCAGGAGAAAGACGACTACAAAAATAGTTCATTCTTCATTCATTCATATTTATTGAGCACTTACTGTGTGCAGAGCACTGTACTAAGCACTTGGGAAGTACAAGTTGGCAACATATAGAGATGGTCCCCACCCAACAACAGGCTTACAGTCTAGAAGGGGGAGACGTTCATAACTTTGCCTCCGGCTTCAGGAATCTGCCATCCCAGTAGGGCTTGGAAATACTCAGGCAACTGGCTCTAAATAAGAATCTTCTTGACGTAAGAGCATGTCAAATGTGCAGGCCAGTTCTGACTAGGTGATTGTTGCTTATCAACAAAATAACCACAGATTAAGCAGTTCCAGGGTTTACTGGAATATTACAAAAAAAATGGAGAAATTATGTTGCAGAACTCTGACTCTGTGAAGCAACTTCCTTATTTGTTCAAAGTCACCTTTCTTCACACGGTATTTAAACGCTGCCCTCTTTGATTGAAAATGTACTTCAGTGTAGGATTTTCACTTGGCATTTGCATGGTTTCCAAAAATGACTCAGACGCCAGTTAAATGGGTTCCAAAAGGAAAACACTAATGCTCAAGAAAAATGTTAACATTTTTTTACACAGCACTTTATTCCTATGGAATTCAGAACATTTAACTAGCAGAACAGTCCAGCAGACAAGAATTCTAGATTAGGTGTCAAGAAGTCCATTTTAAGAGAAACCTACTCTGCTACTTATTAACTGAGTGACCTTGAGCAGAAATCACCAAACTTCTGGGCAATAATGTCTCCAAATGAAAATGAAGATTAAGAGTTCCAGCTGTGACCAAAATAACCTGTAACAAAGACAGGCATATTTATCCATAATCCTACTTAAGGGAAGTGGGGCAAATCCTTGTTATAAAAGGTCAAAATGCTTTGAAAACAATAACTCCCCCAAAAATTGAGAAAGGTTTCTAAAAGCTTCCCTTAACTTCAAACAAACATTTGAATTCAGGCCACAGACCTAGAAATTGCCGAGAAAAGAAAACCCTGTTGAGGTCATTGCCAGGCAGAGATGAAAGCAATGGCCATGATTGTTTCCACATGCTCCTAGGTCACTTTCTCATAAACACTGAGTAAATTAAGAAGTTCAAGTCTTCCTGGATCTTTTCCAACCAGAGAGGAGAAATGTCAAAGTGGAAGTACGGGGGGAATTTCTCAAAACACAGAGGCACGTGACATTATCGACTCACCCCAACAGGCAGAGGCTACCACAAGACAGCCATGTTAGGGCCCCTGCATTGTAGGAGAGGTGTGTCACTATCATCTTGTTACAAGAAGGGCAGCACATCTGGACAGGACGATCAAAATATGAGACTGGCTGCTGCACATAGACGGTCTGAACAGTGACTGAGAAGACAAAAAGGCAACGAGAGTCAATAAAAAACCTGTTAGGCAGGCAGTGAAAAAGACTGCATGAAAATGGCCAACTGTCTAATAGGATCCAACAGGCTGAAATCATTATACTTGATATCTGGTACATGGGATACAAGAGAAAGGACACAAATGATTAGGCCGCCATGACAAGATGGCTAATCAGTACCTGGATGACTTGTGCTAAGCAGGTTGGTGAGAGTGGAAGGGAAACTGTATTTTCCAAACGCTTAGTACAGTGCTGTGCACACCGTAGCACTCAATAAATATGACTGAGTGAATGAATGAAATTATTGGATCCTCTCCTCTTACCTGAGCTCCTAGACGCATATTAAAAATACCTGCACAAACTGGGAAACTGCAAGGAAATAGAAAAAATCTTCCACTCTGCAGCCCCCTCTTATTTTTTGCTGGAAGAAAGAGGGAGGTCGCTCCTTGGAGAGCAACTATTTATGCTGATTCCACACCTCCCTAGCTTACCTGCTTAGCACTCAGCAAGGGCTCAATCAATGTCACTGATTGATAGCAACTGTGGCAGGACTGCCATGAGCACTAGCTTAACACCCTGCCCCACAAATGACACTGCCCACTTATCTACACACTAGCACAAAGAGATAACTGAGTACTGGGAGACAGGGGAGAACAATAGACTTAAACAACATTCCCACAATTTAGGTCCTCATTAGGAATCTCTCTATGGCTTCTTTTCCTCCACAATGGGAAGAAGACAGGGCTTCACTGAGTCTAGTCAATGTTGCATTCTGGAATGTAAGGACCACGTGAGTGGCTATTAAGGCACTGAATCAATCAATCAATGGTATTTATTTAGTGCTTACTGGGTGCAGCGCACCATACTAAGTGCTTGGGAGAGTATATTATAACAGATTTGGTGGTCATGTTCCCTGTCCACAATGAGCTTGCAGTCTAAAAATAAGTACACAAGTCTAAGGGCAGTGAGGCGAAGACAGCCATGAAAATGGCCCTGGAAATAAAATGCATCAGAGTTGCTTCAGAAATAAGAGTCCAAATGTCAGTATTTGTTGAGCACTTATTGTGTACAGGGCAATGTACTGAGCACTTAAGAGAGTACAGTACGAAAGATCACAGTGATGAGTTGAAAATCCTATATACCCATACCCAAAGAAATAATCCTTAATGTGTGATGAAAGTATTGATAGGTATGGCATTTTATAGCTATATCTCTCTCATCTAGTGTGCATATCTTTCATTACTTATTATCAATTACTTATTTCTTCATATCTATGCCTGTCTCCCCCTCTGGACTGTAAGCTCCTTATGGCCAGGGAATGTGTCTGCAAATTCTGTTGTACTCTACTCTCCCAAGTGCTTACTACAGTGTTCTGCAAGTAATAATAATAATAATAATTATGGTATCTGTTGATCGCTTACTATGTGCTATGCACTGTTCTAAGCATTGGGGTGAACACGCGCAAATCAGGTTGGACACAGTCCCTTGTCTCATGGGAGGCCCACAGTCTCAATCCCCATTTTATACATGAAGTACCTGGGTTAAAGAAAAGTGAAGTGACTTGCCCCAGGTCACACAGCAGTGGCAGAGCTGGGATTAGAACCCATGACCTTCTGACATCCAGGCCCTTGCTCTGTGCACTCAATAAATACCATCAATTGATGGACAGATGTAGATATATATCTAAATCGGCAGACTTACTCGCATTTGGATTAGGTGCTGGCATCGGCTGGGGATAGTATGCGGGAGGGTTTGCTCCCTTTGCATCTGCCCCTGACCACACTCCAGGGACCGTTCCAGGAACAGGGGGTGGGTAACAACTGTTGAATGCCAATGTCTCTTCATAAGACGGAGGAGCTGACGGAGCAGACGAAGAACCAGGAGCGGCAGGAGCCGACATCTTAGCTGAGATAAAAGCAGAAGAAAAAATAAGGCACTCAGAAATTCCTTTGACTTTTCAATCTTGCGGCGGCCATCAAAAGTAGATAATTAGGTACTTCATCCGGATAGGCTGAGCCCAATCGTGCCCCAGAGTAAACCCTGAGGTTAGTCATCCTCTAAAAAGTCTTTTCCGACTCATCCTTCTCTGGTTGCCGCTCAGGTTTATTCCTTTAGAATTCTTTTTGCCCCTGAAGGAGTACAGTAATGCTGAAGGCCAGATCCCAATCGATTTTGCAATAATGATGGTAAAAGTAATGACTGTGGTATCTGTTAAACTCTTAATCTATGCCTAGCACTGTACTAATTCGCTGGAAAGATATAATTCAATAAGGTCAAACACATCTCCCTCCTGCAAGAGGGTCACACCCTAAGGGGGAGAAAGAACAGGTATTTAACCCCCACTTTACAGATGAGAAAAACTGAGGTACAGAGAAGTTAAGTGACTTGTCCGAAGTACCACAGCAGGCAAGTGACAGAGCCAGGATCAGAACACAGCTCTCTTAACTCCTCTCTTGACTCCGTGTCCCGTGCTCCTTCCACTGGGCCATGCTGCTTCTCTAGTATTTATTAAGCGCTGACTATGTGGTAAGGACTGTGCTAAGCCTGAGACAGACACAAGACAATTGCATCGGACAATTGCAGTCTCACATGGGACTCAATCTCAGAGAGAGGGAGGGCAAGTATTTGATCCACATTTTAGAAACAAGGAAACTGGGGTACAGAGAAGTTAAGTGACTTGCCCACGGCCAGGGGTGAGGGACAAGAATTGAGACTAGAATCAGGCCTCCTGACTCTCGGGCCCATGCTCTTTCCACTTCATCACACTACCTCCCGACTATCTCTCCGCTAGCATAATTCTTTTTCTGAAGAAAATCAAAGAGATAAAATGACAAAAAATAAATGGTGAGAAACTTGAAACAATTGCTCCACTCCCACTTATTATCCAACGCTTAAATCCCACTTCGAAATATTTGGATGTTTTATTACAGTTTACCTAAATATTCCTGATCCCTCAGCCCTGCCTGATCAGCATTCCTTGGAATTGTCTCTAAACCAGGCTACTGAGAAATGGCAATCCAGACAGTAACATATATACAAATACACAGATCTACACATTATAAGAAACCATCTTTGGAGAACCTGGAAGTGGCTCTTAGAAATCACCTCTGGTTTTTCCGGAAACTCTTCCAACTCATTTGGAATCACCAAAGTCCTTGAATAAGTCATACAGTTTATCCTCTAAAATAAGCTCTGGAGGCGCATTCATAAGACAGCACGAGTATGACTATGAATCACTCTGCAGAATCAGTAAAATGCTATTGATACAATCTCACCATCACCAGTCATCTTCAAACGGAAGGCTTATCTTACCAGTCATTCATTCAATCAATCATATTTATTAAGCACTTACCGTGTGCAGGGCACTGTACTAAGTGCTTGGGAAGGTACAATACAACAATAAACAGTCAGGAGAATTCTACACACCATGAGATGTTTTAATTGGTGTAACTGAACCGAAAGCTGTCACTGAATTCTGCTACCCGGCAGCACTCTGCCCAAAAACCCAATAAGAGACAAAGAAGGAACCAAATCAAGAAAGCTTATATATCCTTTAGATAACTGATAACCAATAGTGTGTGGTGTCAACACTTCATCAGAATGAGATCATCCGATGGCTTTCAAATAGCTCCCTCCATGCTCCGGCCCCTCACAGGCCAGCAATCACCTGCCTCACGTAGAGCCCATGAGTGCTTTTTCAAAGTCTCTTCCTCTGTTCCCGGATTCACAACAGTCATTAAAAAGGCAGCTTGTTGTGGGCTCACCACAAGGAGGACAGTGGTGAAAGGGTATTCACTCAGCAGCTCTTTGCCTTGATCTTCACAGCCTTACCTCCCAGACTCTATTGCACTCTCCCAGGTCCTTGGTACAGTGCTCTGGATTCAGTACGCGTTCAATAAATACCATTGCTTGATTGGAAGGTGGGGTCCACGCCTAGCCTGATACCTGGTCAATCCCAAAGGGGATCTACTGTCACAACTGGTTGAGCCCAACATCATTTCTGAGAAAGCCCTGAAGGATTTGTGGCCTTAGCTGCTTCAGGGATAGAAGCGTGACTGCCATTGTATCCTTCCTCGGTGGCAATGTCCTAGCCACTGACCCATCTCTCACCTGGCTTGAGAAGATCCAAAAAAGGTTGTGGGGAAGAATGAGGGCAACATGGATCACCTCCCTCTACAGCCAGGTCAGCCCTGTACAGGACTGTGTTGACTGCTAAATGAGTAGAGTGTCTGTTAGCAGGGGATTCCATTTTAGAGACTCGGGGTGGCTTAACTTCAAATTCTGATGAAATTGTGTACCATTAGGAGACAAAAGAGATATTATTATAATTATTAATTATCATTATATTAATGTCTGTCTCTCCCCCTCTAGATGGTAAGATTATTGTGGGCAGGAAACATGTCTACCGACTCTGTTATACTCTCCCAAGCACTTAGTACAGTGCTCTGCACACAGTCAGTGCTCAATAAATACAATCGATTGGGCATGAGGGAATCAGTAATGGATGGCTTTTTTTCAAACAGAAGCTTCAAACATGTTGCAGATACTAAGGGACACAATTGAACACAGTGCAAATTATTGGGAATAGTAAATGCCCAGCAGGGGATATTGGAGAAGAGATTGTCAGTTATGCATCTATCTCCAGCTACATCCACCCCCAAAATGGGACTCACAGGAGGAAGAACAGATATTCAATCCCCATTTTTGAGAGGAGGACACTGAGGCACAAAAGTATGCCCAAGGACACGCAGTACACAAGTGGCAGAACGGGGATTCAAACTCAGATCCTATAACTCCCAGGCCCATGCTTTTTCCACTAGACCACACTATTTCTCTGGAAGCAACCCAAGCACAAGCGCTGGTCCTTATTTTGCAGAAAGTTTACAGCCTGGAGCACAAGCCAAACTTCAGTTACAGATGGTGCTGATATTTCCCGTACATCTGCTTCTACTCTTTGTTTTGTTAATAAGACATTTTCCAGGAAAGGCTAACTAAAGTGCTTCGGAGTAATTTACATCTTTGTTAAACTTCAAGAACACACCACTTTTTTTCTTTTTTTACTGAATAAGAGCCTTAAATCTTTCAAAAAGATTCACCCTGAAAATCCAGTTTGAAGATGGCCAAACAGCCAAGCCAAAGCAGTACAGGTGTAGGTTAAAATTCACATTACTTAACTTGGTT
The DNA here is from genome assembly GCF_015852505.1 of Tachyglossus aculeatus. NCBI lineage: Eukaryota > Metazoa > Chordata > Mammalia > Monotremata > Tachyglossidae > Tachyglossus > Tachyglossus aculeatus. The sequence continues at coordinate 76,835,845 of NC_052086.1, forward strand.
GGGCACAGTGGAGTGTTGGCACATTTGGTCAAATCTTACGCAGAACAGGATGGGTGAGGGAGTTTGTAGGGTGGGGGTAAATAACTGGAATGGGGCCAGAGGGCAGCTTTAAAATAGCCTGTATTCAAAAATAAACTACTATGAGGAAGCGCTCACTGCTGATACTACTAGCATTTAATTTTCCCAGGGCCACCAACTGCACTGTCTTAAGCCAGGTAGGGCCAATTCTGGTTTCCAATATGCATCTGTTCTAGCTTGTGCACTGCTGAGATTAGCCTCCTACCTGCCTTTTCACCTGCTCTAGCCTCCTGCATCTTGACGTCGCTATAAAGACCTGGTTGCCGAAAAAGGACACAAATTCAACACTGGGGAACAATTGCTAGGCACAAGGCCAACAGAAAGCCATGGAGGTTATAGTCAACTACAAAATAAACATGAGTCATCGATTTAAGAAGGTATAAAATAAAAGCCAACATGATATTAGTGTTGATTACCAAGAGGAAGATAGGCAAAATCTGATATGGTGCCTGAAGTGCAGAAAACAAGGTAAAAAGCAAAAGAAATCCACCTTCCTCCTCCAAGAGGCCAAAGACCTTAAGCAGCACTTGGGTACTGTGGATCTGTCCTGGTCCCCTAAGCTGTTTCAATGTTTTAGCATTTCATTGCTCCTGATGTGTCTGCTACAAGTCCTCCCTGACTGCATATTGTGAGTTCAAGGTAGTGGGTCTGTGGAAATTAGGCTTAATTTCCACCTGTACACTCTTTCCTGGCACTTAACACAGTACTCTGCATACAGTAAGTGCTTACTGTCCTGCCATTATCTCTAATTTAACATGCTCAAAACAGAACTCCTTATCTTCACACCCAAACCCTGTCCTCTCCATGATTTTCCCATCACTGTAGACAGCACCACTATCCTTCCTGACTCGCAAGCCTGTAACCTTGGCATTATCCTTGAGTCCTCTCTCTCATTAAACCTACATATTCAATCTATCACTAAATCCTGTCAGTTCAACCTTCACATCACTAAAATCCATCCTTTCCTCTCCATCCAAACTGCTACCACTGCTGCTACCACGTTAATCAAAGCACTTATCCTATTCCGCTTTGATTACTATGTCAGCCTCCTTGCATATCTCCCTGACTCCAGTCTCTCTCCTCTCCAGTCCATATTTCATCCTGCTGCCTGGATCATTTTCCTACAAAAACATTCTTCCCATGTTTCCCTTCTCCTCAAGAGCCTCCAGTGGTTGCCCATACACCTCTGCATCAAACAGAAACTTCTTACATTGGTTTTAAAACACTCAATCACTTTGCCCCCTCCTACTTCACCTCGCTGTTCTCCTACTACAATCCAGCCTGTGCACTTCACTCCTCTAATGCCAACATATTTACTGTATCTCGATCTCGCCTCTCTCACCGCTGAACTCTCTCCCATGTCCTGTGCCTGGCCTAGAATGCCCTCCCTCTTCATATCTGACAGACAATTACTCACCCCACCTTCAGAGCCTTATTGATGGCAATTCTCCTCCAAGAGGCCCAGACCAAACTCTCATTTCCTCTTTTCCCACTCCCTTCCACGTCACCTCTGCCACCCACAGCACTTCCGTACACAGTCGCTATTTTTTTTTTATTTATATTAATGTCTGTCTCCACCTCTAAACTGTAAGCTCGTTGTGGCCGGGGTATGTATCTGTTATATTGTTGTGTTGTACTCTCCAAAATGCTTAGTACAGTGTCCTGCACATAGTAAGCACTCAATAAATATGATTGATACTACTAGTCTCCTAACCACTTAGTAAGTGCTTTGCACCCAATAAGCTCTCAATCAATACAATTTATTTAATAACACAACAGTCATATAAAATGCTGTTCAGGGAAAAAACAAACTCTCTGTAGGCCCAGCTAAAGAAATAACCACATTTCATTCTTGCCCTTTATTCTCAGTTAAATTGAACATTAAGAAACTTATCACCTAAATGGAACAGGAATAAATATAGCAGTGACACCTAAGCTACTATCACTAACTTCCACACAAATTAACGACTTAAGAGACATAAGTGTAACTTTTTTCTATTCTCCACTCTTTCACCATCTTCCCCAAAGAACCTAAGGATACAAACAAGCGTTGAGGGGCTGATTTGCATCATCTTACATTATCTCTTTCCCCTTCATGGAGCCATTGAGTGAGATATTTAATTTCATTTGGTTTCCAGGTTCTAAATAGCAAAAGGAGGTTAAGACTCCTTCCTAGAAGACAAGATGAGAAATTTAGGGGTGGGTGGTCGTTTCACACATTGGTGAAGCTGTTGCAGGACTAATGAAAGGATCAGGAAACTGGGTGATCAAAGTGTGAGGCAACTGAACAGCTGGGAAATCAAACAGCTCCTCACACAATTTCTTCAGGTTTACAGGATATTCTCACAGAAACCAGAATGAAAAACTGCTCTAACACAGAGATGTGTTCAGGCCCCACTGCAAAATGCAGAAAATGAAGAATTGATTAAAATATGCAGCTGACATTACTGACAGGAGTTCAGACATTTAAAGAAGATCACACTCCAAACTTCAGCCTTTTTGTCTTCAGGACCCATTACAAATTGCAGAAAATGAGGAATTGAGGAATCAACTAACATATGCGCCTGACTTACTGCTGACAGCACTTGAGCCATTTACAGAATTTCACTCTGCAACTCAGCTTTTTCATTTTTCCAGTTAGCAGAAAAAACTTGGAGTCATTGATAGAATCAACAGTTGGAAAAGCAGTGAAAATCATCTGTACTAAAATGAATGGGAAGCAGTGTGACCTAGAGGATAAAGCATAAGCCTGGAAGTCAGATACCTGGGAGGATAAAGCATAAGCAGCATAAGCCTGAAAGTCAGAGGACCTGGGTTCTTATCCGGGCTCCGCCACCTGTCTGCTGTGTGACCTGGGCAAGTCACTTCACTTCTCTGTGTTTCTTATGTCATCTGTAAAATGGGGATTAAGACTGTGAGACCCATATGGGACATGGACTGCGTCCAACCTGTTTAGCTTGTATCTAATCAGGTGCAGGTTGTTGGTGCAGTGCCTGGCATATAGTAAGCACTTAAGAAATACAAAAACAAGCAAACAAAAAATAATCCAACCTTGAAGGTGGGATCCAGATAAAAAGAGAAGACAGTATCTGAGTCTGTAACTATTAACACAATGTAGTCAACTTTATCACGGCAAGCATCTGCTTTATGGATTTCATGCTGGCCTTTTCATGAAAGGTTTTTATCAGCAAAAGTTTTGAGACAACTTCATTCATACGTACACAAATTCATGAAAAAGCAAGATGCCTGAATGATACAGAGCTAAAAATAACTGGTGTCATGAAGTCGCCTTACTGTAAATCATTCATTCATTCAATCGGATTTATTGAGTGCTTACTGTGCGCAGAGCACCGTACTAAGTGCTTGGGAAGTATAAATTGGCAACATTTGGAGACGGTCCCTACCCAACAACAGGCTCACAGTCTAGAGGGGGAGAATGGAATTATCTGCATTCCAAATATCTCAAAAACAATTTCACAGAACATACCATCCTCAGGCAGAACAGACTGACTGAAGAACCCAAAAGTGCTGAGGGAGCACATCTCTATTTCAAGCTGAGATTCCTGAGTACCAATTTTCAGCACTGTACAATGTGCTTGGGAAAGCACAATATAATAAAATTAATGAGAAATGTTCCCTGCCCACAGCAGGCTTACAGTCTAGAGGGGGAGCTAGACACTAATACAAATAAATTACAGAGACATACATACAGAGCTGTGGGGCTGAAGGAAGGGTGAATAAAGGGTACAAATCCAAGTGCAAGGGTAGCGCAGTGGGAGAAGAGGAAATGAGGGTTTAGTCAGGGAAGGGCTCTTGGAAGAGATGTGCCTTCAAGAAGGGCTTTGAAGGCACGGAGAGTGATCCTCTAACAATACTCCTCGTCCAACAACTGTTCTCACTTTCCACTGCTACTCTGTCCACCACTCTAGCCAAGAAGAAACTCTTTCCTCTCCTGTCTCTAAGACTTCTACCCATAGTCCACCAGGCCTGAAATGCCTTCCTTCACCACCCATCAAGACATAGCAAACTTCTCTGAGCCTTCCCTAAGAGCAGTGAGTTGTAGGCTCACAACTCATTACTTCGTTTCCTCAAGATGTGCAAGTAGAAATACACCCACAATTAGCATTAGGATGTAGATGGAAAGGGGGTCTTCATCTTCATCTTGAGAAGTGGCATGCTCTAGTGGATAGAGCACAGGCCTGTGAGTCAGAAGCACCTGGGTTCTAATCCTAGTCTGCCACATAGCTGCTATGTGACCATGGTCAAGGCACTTAACCTCTCTGTTCCTCAGTGACCTCATCTGTAAAATGGGGATTAAGATTGGGGACCCCACCTGGGATAGGGACTTTGTCTAATCTGAATTGCTTGTACCTACCCCAGCACTTAGTACAGTGCCTGGCACATAGTAAGCCTCTTGACAAATACCACAGTTATTATTATTATCTTCTATGATGTTTCCACATCACAATAAGTAGATTATCCAATCAGCAATAAAATATTTTATCTGCTGGTTCTTTCTGATATAAACTCTGAATAGAGAAAATATCCCTTCTGCCCCCGAATGATTCCTCTGGTTACTGAGACAGAAAAGGACACACCCTTAAATTTAAAGGAAATGCTCACAATTCTGAGAAACCTGTGAATAACTGTTGTACCACCCCTGTGATAAATAAAGCTCTAAAGCCACCATATATGAAAACCAGCTTTGCTCATGATTTAAAAAAAAATCATGAGATGACAAAATGCTCTTACACAAAAGATAGACCAGGACCACTGACATAAAAATCTAAAACCACATTGCCATGACCATAATAATTGGAGATAGATGAAGGTTTACTTGATTCTTCTAATTTCTAAAATACCAAAACTCAAAATGTTAAATCTTTAGACTAAAATAGAAAGAATAAAACCTGAAAACATTCTTGGGTTTTCTACTTAATATCTAAGTACAGTTCTCTGCACACAGCACTCAAATACCACTGATGATGAGGACATCTTTTAAGAAAAATAATTAATGATAATAATAATTGTGATATTTGCTAAGCACTTACTATGTGTCAGGCACTGTACTAAGTGCTAGGGTAGATACAAGCAAATTGGGTTGGACACAGTCCCTATGCCATGTGCGGCTCACAGTCTCAATCCCCATTTGGCAGATGAGGTAACTGAGGCATAGAGAAGTGAAGTGACTTAGCCAAGGCCACACAGCAGACAAGTGGTGGAGCCGGGATTGGAACCCATGACCTTCTGACCCCCAGGCCCGTGTTCTATTCACTATAAATTGAGGCTAGGGCATTTTTCCAGTATTATCTGAAAGACATTGTCAGAAAAGATTCTTAAGAATTTTTGGCCCCAGGGACATATTTTTGCCTAAATGGCCTCTCTCTTATCTCAGCGTCCATATACTCTATTACCCCTATACTTCACCGATTTTAGAGCTAAATTATTTGCATCTTCACTATAGAAAGGAAGAGCTAACTTTAGTTATGGGCAGCTTTAAGGCATATGTGCATGATATTTAAGACAGTCAAGGACACAGCACTTTAACCATCAACCCAAACACAGAAGTCAATGTCATAAAACTCAAAAGAAAAAAATCACTGAATTCCATGCACCTGGCCTTACAGTTCCATGGAAACAAAAAGATAATCCTGCTTCCATACACCACAGTATGTCCAATAATTTTTTTTTTCAAAATATCTGAAATGAATTAAGAAAGTGAGAAGTCTGGGAGAAAAAAATGTGCTTTAAAAGTCTCTGAAGTTGGCTTTAGAACACAAAAAAATAGTACTCGAGACAGGAGAAAAGTGTTCTTCCAATCACTTTCATTGCTCCTCTCTCAGAATTGCATCTAGTATATTTTACGGGAGATGTGGATAAAAAATTTAAATCCCGAAGCAGCTCCAGTTTATTGTTTACTCTGTAGCAACTTGGTTATTATGGAAACCAAAATGACAAATCAAGTTTGTATTGCAACAATTTGAATTTCAAATTCCAATATGTCCTAACTCTACACTACAATCATTTGTAGAATGGAAAATGTTTTGTGAGGTATCTAAGACCAGAGGGTAGTTAGATTGCACGACCCTAAGTACAAGGAGCAGATAACTTTCCATTAGACTTCTAGTTCATCCATACGACCGCAAACCACTGTTTCCATAAAGAGTAAGAGCTTTGGCAAAATGTAGTGCACAACAGCATTAATAACACTGTCAGCTACCAACATCAATTTACCAGCTTACTCATCACAACTCATGGCAGTTCAATCTCCTCACATAGAAAATCAAAGATTTTTAATGGAAAGGGAGACAACATTATAATTCCTCCACCATATTTAGCATTCTTCATCCACACTGAGGTACTCCAAGATGGGTGTGGCACACATTAATCCTAGGGAAGTCACTTATGAAGCAGCGTGGCTCAGTGGAAAGAGCCCGGGCTTTGGAGTCAGAGGTCATGGGTTCAAATCCCAGTTCTGCCACTTGTCAGCTGTGTGACTTTGGGCAAGTCACTTAACTTCTCTGGGCTTCAGCTACCTCATCTGTAAAATGGGGATTAAGACTGTGAGCCCCACGTGGGACAACCTGATCACCTTGTAACCTCCCCAGCGCTTAGAACAGCGCTTTGCACATAGTAAGCACTTAATAAACGCCATCATTATTATTATTACTTAAAATCACCTAAATTCACTTATTTTCTCTAAAGGGAGCCCAAGTCAATCAAAATCCTGGGTTTGAAGCAATGTAATATGGATATTTTTGTACTTCACACTACAACATCATAAGCTAAGAGGTTACAGTAAAGAAATACAACATTTTTCTAGTCAAGAAAAACCTTCAAAGCATAAGCAAATTATTATCCTTACAAATACACATGGGTAGGCAAACAAGGAAGTGGCACAAATCTCAGACTCATGCTGCTATCAATCAATTAATTAATGGCATTAATTGAGCACTTACTGTGAGCAGGGTACTGTGCTAAGGTCTTGGGAAAGCAAAATACTACAGAGTTGGTAGTGCCAACCTTATAGGACCTTATAGTCTAGGTAGAGGTTTAGACTTTTTTTCCTTAAAAAAGAGCTTTACCGTCTAGGAGGAGGTTTAGATCCTCTGACCACACCCTCCTTGCTTCTACTCCTATAACAACGATATAAATCCCTTGGGGGAACCCTACTGAATTCTTTTTTCTTTCTTTTTTTTTTTTTGCATTTGTTAAAGCACTTACTATGTGCCAGGCACTTTACTAAGTGCTGCGATAATACAAGCTCATCAGGTTGGATATGGCCCGTAAGGGGCTCACAATCTTAATCTCCATTTTACAGATGAGGAAACTGAGGCACAGAGAAGTGAAGTGACTTCCCCAAGGTCACAGAGCAGACAAGTGGCAAAGCCAGGATTAGAACCCAGGTCCTGCTGACTCCCAAGCCTGTGCTCTATCCACTAGGTCACACTGCTTCAATTCTTCTATTTGAATAAGGAACATGAAACATTCTGAAATGCTTTAATGTCCTTAGCAAGATGTCAACTTTAGAACTGGGAAAACCACCCACAGTATAAATCATGCAACAACTTTAAGATCACATTTCCACCTTATCCAAGTCAGTACAGGCTACAGTCTAATGGCATCTTCTCTGGATATTCTGCTTTAAGTTCTGAAATCCAAAGCCAAGCTAAATATTTCCCTTAAAAGACTAAACCACCTGTCCTATTATCTTTATTTTTATGGGCCAAGAGCAGATATACAAAGCCACAGGCACAATGTCAGCTTCCGGATCTCCAGTTACAGGCAGAGGTGGTCCTACTATTTGCTTTCAATTTTTCCACAATTACTGAGGCCATTTTGTGGGCCATACTTGTAGGGATATCATCATCTTGCTGTAATTACACACTAAACATGAAACTCCTAGATAGTTATGCCTTGAAGTTGTAGGAAAGATTGATCAGCACAGATAAAAGTGGGACATTTTTGGTTTTTCCGCATTAAAGCAATTGGCAGGATTGCCAATTCATTTGAGAACTGTCTTCTAAATGCTGAACAATCTAGCCAGGAGTGCTTCCCATTAAATTTACTCACTGACTTATTCATAATGAATGAAATTCTTGTATCTTAATATTTAAAAGTTTTCACAAAATGGATCCCAGCCATTAGGTCAGTTTGAAAAATCACATGAAACATTAGAGTAGAGAGTATATTTCATGACCAACAGCATAAGTTAGTCATGCTACATTAATTTTTCAATCATTCAATCGTACTTATTGAGCACTTTCTGTGTGCAAAGCACTGTACTAAGCACTTGGGAGAGTACAATATAATGTCAGGCATATTCCTTGCCCACAAAGAGCTCATAGTCTCAATCCAGTCTAGTGATCAGCACTTTATTACCTCTTTTTCAGCTCACCAGATGGATTTCAGATATAGGTCCTTTTTCCTAACAGAGCAGAGTAATGGAAGAACACAAACACTTTAAATATTCTGTTTGAATGAATGAGAGTCATTTAGAGCTCTGTGCCTTAATTTTCTCACAACGTAATGAATAAAACAACACTTGCTGAAAAAGCCAACAGGGAGTTCTTTGCATTAAAGGTAATAATTGTTTGAACCCATAGCATTTAGGTACTTACTGTGTTAATATGGATTTAAAAATGAGCAACCAAATCTTAATAGGAGGACAGGCAAAGTTAAGTATTTTGACCACAGAATTTTCAGAGCAGTGTCCAAGGAGGATCTTTTTTCTTTTTGATACTAAGAGCCGGGACCTTAGTTTCAGATTTCAATTGAACTACAAATAAAACTGTAACTGCAATTTATCTAGTCAAGAGGGCTGAACAGATTCGATTTTATGTTTCCACTTGGTCTTTGGAAAATCCGCTCGGTAACTGACCCTCCAAACCATAGGGTTTCTGTATAAAAAGAAAATAAGCTGACAATTACATCAAGCCCATTAATAACCCACTAAGCCAAAGTATAAACCACACAATGTAACCACAACTAGCGACTATCTTGCTTCAGGATTGGCTTAAACCTCAGGAGCACCTTATGGTTGGTTAGCAATAAGGCCAGATGTTACACTTCTTTCTCATATTACTTGGTTTAAGATCATGTTGTCCCTGAACAAATATTCTGATTCCATTATTTTCCCAGGGCCTAATTAAGATATCAATCAAAATGAAAGGAAAAGCTCTTCTTCAATACTGAGATGGGAGCTAGGCCTGTCAGAAAATGTATTTCAATGAGTGGGTGGAGGTATTAGATGGCAGTTTCCAACAATGGTTCACAGGCTCCGTTTCCTAACAGATCTGTGCTTCTTTGGGAAGATCAAGCTGCATTCAAACTTCACACAAAAATGCAGAGTAATACACCCACACAGGATCATAATAGCCTTTCCTGACTCCCTTTCGTATCCTCTCTCTTCTCATTTCCACCCCCCCTTCCATTCTTTGCTTCTCCTCCCCCTCTCACTCACCAGAAGCCAGAAACACTGACCCCAGAGCTCCCTTCCATTAGGGGTGGCAATCAAATCAATTGTATTTACTGAGCACTTACTGTGTGCAAAGTACTGTACTAAGCACTTTGGAGAGTACAAGGCAGGGAGAGGAGGGCACCTGTTATGAGGCAGCCTCCTTCCTTTGCTTCTCCCTTCCTCCCAATGCTAAATCCCATAAGGGACATTAAGAAAGTTGTGACACTGCTGATCAAGGACAGCCCTGCCTGGAGCAGTGAGGGACCCTGAGTCTCTTCCTTCCCAGCCACAGCATAGGCTATTTTATTGAAATCGAATAATTAAATCATGGTAAGTGCTTACTATGTACCAGGCACTATACTAAGCACTGGGAGCACACAACAGACAATTGTAGACAATTGTCGTGCCCATAATAAGCAGGGTACAAGATCAAATCAGGTTGGACACAATCCTTGTCCCACATTGAGCTCACAGTCTAAACTGGAGCGAGGGTTTAATCCCCATTTCACAGTTGAGGAAACTGAGGCACAGAAAAGTTAAGTGAGGTGTCCAAGGTCCCAAAGCAGATGAGTGGCAGAGCTGAGATTAGAACCCAGGCCCTCTGGCTCCCAGGGCCGGGCTCTTACTGTTTATCCTCCTCTTCCCTCCCCTTTCAGATGGTAAGTTTTCTGGGGTCAGGGTTTCTCAGCCCCTTTCAGTATCCATGACCCGTTCCCCAGGGTTTGGCAAAAGCCTTCACACACTGGAAAGCACTTAAAATAAATGTCATAGTTATTAATAATAATGATAATAATGTCATTTATTAAATACTTACTATGTGCAAAGCACTGTTCTAAGCGCTGGGGAGGTTGCAAGGTGATCAGGTTGTCCCACGATGGGCTCACAGTCTTAATCCCCATTTTACAGATGAGGTAACAGGCACAGAGAAGTTAAGTGACTTGCCCAAAGTCACACAGTTGACAATTGGCAGAGATGGAATTTGAACCCAAGACCTCTGATTCCAAAGCCCGTGCTCTTTCCACTGACCCACGCTGCTTCTCCAGTACTACTCTACTACTATTACGTTTCAAATTCCGCAGCTGGGCTTGTATTTTGACTGTCACTGGTGAACTTGGTGACTTTGGGCAAACCCTTTGTGCTTGTTTCCTGTCCGGATAAATAAAAATAGCAGTACTGAATCAAACTAGCACAGCTCACGGGGTGGTTGCATGGACTAGCTAATACAGGGGGTTGAAAAGCCCTTTGCAAAGACTGTAAAAGAAACCATAAAGTCACCACTCGGGGGCCAGCCTCTGCTTGACTGGTCTCTGTTTCCAAGCTCAAAGCCTTCAGCATCCCCTGGACCTGAATATTCCCATTCCTGATCCCGGTCCCCCAACAGACACCACAACCCCTTTAGGAGAAGCTGCGTGGTGGAAAGAGCACGGGCCTGGGAGTCAAAGGTCATGGGTTCTAATCCCGGCTCTGCCACTTGTCTGCTGAGGGACCTTGAGCAAGTCACTTTACTTCTCTGGGCCTCGGTGCCCTCATCTGGAAAAAGCCAAACTAGCTCTCTTCCCCCCTTCGTTGCCCTACTAAAAGCTCAACTCCTCCAGAAGGCCTTCCCAGACTGAGCCCCCCTTTTCCTCCGCTCCTCTTCCCCTCCCCATTGCTGCTTCTCCCTCCCTCTGGTCTACTCCCCTCCTCACAGCACTTGTGTATATTTGTACATATTTATTATTCTATTCATTTTATTAATGATGTGTATATATCTATAACTCTATTTATCTACTTTGATGTCTGTCTCCTTGTTTTGTTTTGGTGTCTCCCCACTTCTAGACAGTGTGTCCGTTATTGAGTAGGGATTGTCTCTATCTGTTGCCGAACTGTACTTTCCAAGCGCTTAGTACAGTGCTCTGCACACAGTAAGCGCTCAATAAATACGATTGAATGAATGAATGAACGAAAATGGGGTTCGAGACTGCGAGCCCCACATGGTACAGGGACTGTGCCCAACCCCATTAGCTTGTATCCACCTCGGTGGAAAGAGCCTGGGCTTTGGAGTCAGAGGTCATGGGTTCAAATCCCGGCTCTGCCAATTGTCAGCTGCGTGACTTTGGGCAGGTCACTTCACTTCTCTTTTTAGACTGTGAGCCCACTGTTGGGTAGGGACTGCCTCTATATGTTGCCAACTTGTACTTCCCAAGCGCTTAGTACAGTGCTCTGCACACAGTAGGCGCTCAATAAATACGATTGATTGATTGATTCTCTGGGCCTCAGTTACCTCATCTGTAAAATGGGGATGAAGACTGTGAGCCCCCGTGGGACAACCTGATCAACTTGGAACCTCCCCAGCGCTTAGAACAATGCTTTGCACATATTTATTATTATTATTATTACAGTGCCCGGCACGTAGTAAGCACTTACCAAATGCCATCATCATTATTGTAATTATTAATTATTATTCTCTAAGTTGGCCAAAAGATCGGCCGCGGTCTTCAACAGCTAAAAGTCTCTTTCTTGTGTTTGGAGCAGAGAGTCCGTCTCCCCTTTGGGAGGGTCCCCTGGTTAATTTGGGAGGGGACAACTGGGGGAGGGTGCGGGGGCGTTTGAGCCCGTTCGGTTGCCTAGGAACCAGGCGGACCCAGGCGTCCGGGCCCGGGACCCCGCGGAAAACCGTCAGCCCCTCGGGGGCGGGACGGGGGAAAACGAGCTTTCCAACCCAGGAGCCGCGGGGAGGGGATCCCGGTGCGGGGAGGGGGTCCCGGTGGGGAGAGGGGATCCAAGAGGGGGAGGGGGACTGGGAGAGAGGGGGTCTTGGGGGGAAGAGGGCGTCCCAGTGGAGGAGGGGGTCCCGCTGGGGGGAAGAGGTCTCAGGGAGGGGGTCCCAGTGGAGGAGGGAGTCCCGGTGCGGAGAGGGGATCCAAGAGGGGGAGGGGGACTGGCAGAGAGGGGGTCTTGGGGGGAAGAGGGCGTCCCAGTGGAGGAGGGGGTCCCGGTGGGGGGAAGAGGTCTCAGGGAGGGGGTCCCAGTGGAGGAGGGGGTCCCGGTGCGGAGAGGGGATCCAAGTGGGGGAGGGGGTCTCGGTAGGGGAGGGGGGTCCCGGTGGGGAGAGGGAATCCCAGTCGAGGAGGGGGTCTTGGTAGGGGGAGAGAGTCCCGGTGTCCCTCTGACTGCAGCCCAGGGCTGAGAGAGCCCCCCGCCCCCCGCTTAGGGGCGGCCATCGCGGGGTTCCCCTCCTCCCGTCCCGGCCCGGCCCCCCCGGGCCCCCCGGCTCTCCCCGGCCCCCACTCACCGGTCGGGGTTGAGCAGGAGGCCGGACGGGGCCGGACCGGACCGGACTAGCGGGATCGGGCGAGGCCACCGGGACCGACCGCACGCCGGGACCGACTCTCCGCCGCCGGCTGTCCGCTGCTGTCCGCTGCTGCCCGCTGCTGCCCGCTGCTGCCCGCTGCCCTCTGGCCTGTGCCCGCTGTTGTCCGCCGCTGCCCGGTGCCCGCCGCCCTCCCTCTGCCCGGTGCCCGCCGTCCGGACGGACCGCCCTGGGCGCGGCGGCAGAGCGACTCCCCCGGCCCGGCCCGGCCCGACCCTCCGCCACGCCTCCCTCCAGACCTCTCCGACCCCTCCCCTTCCTGCAACCCCACCGACCCGGACCCTCCCCCAGCCTCCGTCCACTGCTCCTCCTCGTCCTCCTCCTTCTCCTCCAGCCTCCATCCCCTCCCTCCTCCTTCTGCTCCCCCAGCGCCCTTCCCCTCCCTCTCTTTCCTGCTCCCCCAGCCCCCTTCCCCTCCTCTCCTTCCTGCTCCCCCAGCCTCCCTCCTCTTCCTGCTCCCCCAGTCCCATCCCCTCCCTCCTCTTCCTGCTCCCCAGTCCCCATCCCCTCCCTCTCCCTCCTGCTCCCCCAGCCTCCCTCCTCTTCCTGCTCCCCCAGCCTCATCCCCTCCCTCCTCTTCCTGCTCCCCCAGCCCTTTCCTTCTCCTCCTGCTCCCCCAGTCTCCATCCCCTCCCTCCCCTTTCTGCTCCCCCAGCCCCCTTCTCCTCCCTCTTCTTCCTGCTCCCCTCAGCCCCCATCCTCTCCCTCTTCTTCCTGCTCCCCTCAGACCCCCATCCCCTCCCTCTTCTCCCTGCTCCCCCAGCCCCCCTCCTCTTTCTACTCCCACAGCCCCCATCCCCTCCCTCCTCCTGCTGCTCCTCCAGCCCCTTTCCCCTCCCTCTTCTCCCCGCTCCCCCGCCCCCTCCTGCTCCTGCTCCCCCAGTCTCCATCCCCTCCCTCCCCTTTCTGCTCCCCCAGCCCCCTTCCCCTCCCTCGTCTTCCTGCTCCCCTCAACCCCCCATCCCCTCCCTCTTCTCCCTGCTCCCCCAGCCCCCCTCCTCTTCCTACTCCCTCAGCCCCCTCTTCTTTCTACTCCCACAGCCCCCATCCCCTCCCTCCTCCTCCAGCTCCTCCAGCCCCTTTCCCCTCCCTCTTCTCCCCCTCCCCCAGCCCCCTCCTCTTCCTGTTCCCCCAGCCCCCTTCCCCTCCCTCTTCTTCCAGCTCCCCCAGCCCCATTCCCTCCTTCTTCCTGTTCCCCCAGCACCCCCACCTCTTCCTGCTCCCCCAGCTCCCCTCCTTTTTCTGCTCCCCCAGCTCCCCTCCTCTTTCTGCTCCCCCAGCTCCCCTCCTCTTTCTGCTCCCCCAGCTCCCGTCCCCTCCCTCCTCTTCCTGCTCCCCCAGCCCCCTTCCTCTTCTTCCTGCATCAACAGCAATAATACTACAGAAACAATAAAAGTAATATGAAAGCTCACTGGATGCTGTGGAAATAAACAATGGAGAAGTAATGACCATGACATGTTTGGAAATGCATTGAGCAGCAAGGCCTAGGGGATAGAGCATAGGCCTGGAAGTCAGAAATTCACGGGCTCTGATCCGTCACTTGTCTGCTGTGTAAGCTTGGGCAAATGACTTTAACTTCTCTGTGCCTCAGTTCCCTCATCTGTAAAATGGAGGTTTAAGACTGTGAACTGCATAAGGGACAGGGACTTTGCCCAACCCAATTACCAGCACTTAAAACAGTGTCTGGCACATAGTAAGTGCTTAACAAATATCATAATTATTATTAATAGTAGTGGTAGTAAAATGTTAAGTGCAACACATATCATAGTCAACAGCATTTATTAAGTACTTACTATGTAAAGAGCACTGTACTTTGCTTAATAAAGATGACAGAAAGGCCAGTTTGGGGTGGAAAAAAACATTCAATTGACCATTAAATTGTGCCAACTCATTCTAAGAATGACGAATGTTTATCCAACTGTAGTAACGCAAAAGTCCCAAATGGGACTCAATAAGTACTACTCCTACTACTACTACTAGAAAGGGGTCTGCTTCAATATGGCTCTATACATTTGCGGCAAACTGTAGACGACTGCTTTAAATGAGATTGTCGTGACTTCCACATTTCTCAATCTATTGTCTCTTTTCACCTGAACATCTTTCCCAGTGCAAATAAAAAAAAAAAAGGTTGGGATTCCTTGACTCTGAAAATGTAAATGAGAAACATCAAGAGAGAAAATAAAATCCTTGTACAGAGAAGGGAGTTAATATGGGGATTTGTAAAACGTATGATGTGAGATCTGGGGGAGAAGGGCGAATGCAGAAGTTACGTCAATGTGAAAAATGGAGGCCAATGAGTAGAGAAAACATTCAGCAGTCAGAAACATTTATTAAGTCCCTACTGTGAGCAGAGCACTGAACTAAGCCCTCGGAAGAATACAACAGAATTAGTAAGCATGATTCCTGCCCTCAAAGAATTCACAATCCAGTTAAAGAGAGATAGCCTCTTAAATAAATTACTCATGGGAGGAAGAACATAAGATGCCTACAGCAGTGCTATGAACAGTTGTGAGCATCAGAGGGTTTTTTTTAGGTGAATTTTTTTTAATGGTATTAAGCGCTAACTACTCTCCAGGTGACTGGAGGGATATTGGATGGGGAGGTGAAGGAGTTTTAGAAGGGCTTTGAAGGGGGCTGTTGTCTGCCAAATGTGGAGGGAGAGAGTTCCAGGCAGGAGGGAGGGTGTGAGAAAGAGGTCAGCTGTGGGAGGTACAGTGACAAAGTTAGCTTGAAGGGAATAAAATGTGTAAGCTGAGATGGAGTGGGAGAAGAGATTGGGCAGGTGGTGTGAGAGAGTTGATAGTTTGCTTTAACGTCAGAGGCCAAGAGTTTTTCGCTTGATATAGGCAGAGAGATGGGCAGACTTTGGGGGGTTTTAAGGAGTGGGTAGGCAAAATGATGATTCAGAAACATGATCCAGCGATCCAGCAGTAGAGTGAAATAGAGACTGGTGAGAAAAAGCTAGACTAGAGCCAGGCAGATTAGAGGAGGGGCTGATGCCCATTTGGATGCAGAGGAAGGGGCAAATTATGGCAATATTTTGGCAGGAGAACAGACAGGATTTGGAGACACACTGAATCTTGGAGGAGTCAAGGACAATGCCAAGTCTGTGGACTTGAGAAACAGTGATGTTATCAACTGTGATGGGAAAGTTGCACAGAGGAGAGAGGATTTGGTGGGGGAGATGAGGAATTCAATTTTGGTCTGGTTAAGTGGGAGGTGCTGCTAGGGCACCTATGTAGAGGGGACTGGAAGGGAAGAGGAAATATGAGATTGCAGAGAAGAAGAGATAGGCCTAGCGAGATAGGTTTGGAAGTCGTACGCGTAGAGGCAAGAGTTGAAGTCATAAAAGGAGAGGCCAGGAAGAAGAAGAGGGAAGAAGAAAAGGCTAAAAAATGAGAAAACGAGCAAGGAAGAGGAAGTTAAAAGTACTTAAAGCCCAAGCACTGTCTCCTCCACGCCCTTCCCTCTGTGCGTCACTGGGGCTGGCTGCAAACAGTTCCTTTCACCTCCCTCCCATTGCCATCCTGCTGCTTCTCTCACCCCTGCCCTACTGCATGCCCATCCATCCAAGACGACACAGTCCTCATCACCACAATATCCACAGTGCAGGCCAACTCCAGAATTCTGACTCTCTAGACTGTAAGCTCATTGTGGGCAGGGAATGTGTCTGTTTTTTGTTATAATGTACTCTCCCAAGTGCTTAGTACAGTGTTCTCCACATAATAAGTGCTTAATAAATACAATTAATTGACTGATTGACCACTTTGCTCATGACCCCTCCTGCCTTAAAGACATCTCTACTTTGATGTCCCATTGGCACCTCAAATTTAACATGCCCAAAACAGAACTCCTTACTTTCCCACCCAAACCCTGTCCTCCCCTTGACTTGCCCATCACTGAAGACAGCACCACCGTCCTTCCTGTCCCACCAGCCCGTGACCTTGGCATTATCCTCAACTCGTTGCTGTTGTTCAACCCACAGCTTCCATCTGTCACTAAATCCTGTTGGTTCAACCCTCACAACATCACTAAAATGTCCTTTCCTCTCCGTCCAAACTGCTACCATGTTAATTCAAACAATTATCAAAACCCTCCTCAATTACTGCTTCAGCCTTCTTGCTGACCTTTTTGCCTCTTCTCTCTTCCCGCTCTAGTCCACACTATGCTCTGCTGCCTGGATCATTTTTCCACAAAGATATTCAATCCATGTGTCCCCACTCCTCAAGAACCTCTCCTCAAGAACCTTCAATAGTTGCCCATGCCCCTTTGCATTAAACAAAAACTCTTTACAGTCAGTTTTAGAACTTTCAGTCACCTTCCCTCCTATCTTACCTCCCTGATTTTCTACTACAACTCAGACGGTACACATCACTCCCTTAATGACAACCCACTCACTGTACTTCAATCTCATCTATCTCACTACTGACCTCTTGCCCACATCCTGCCTCTGGCTTGGAAAGCCCTCCCTCTTCATATACAACAGATGATCACTCTTCCCTCGCTCAGAGCCTTATTGAAGGGACATCTCCTCCAAGAGGCCTTCCCTGACTAAGCCTCATTTCCTCTTCTCCCACTCCCTTCTGCAACAACCTTGCACTTGGATTTGCCCCCTTTATTCACCCCTCCCTCAGCCCCACAGAGCTTATGTTCCTATCCATAATTAATTTATTCTTATTAATGCCTGTATCCCCCTCTAGACTGTAAGCTCATTGTGGGCTCTCCCAAGTGCTCTCCCAAGTGCTTAGTACAGTGCTCTGATTGAGTGATTGATCGATTCATTGATGACCACATCCAACTCATGTCCCAAGGACCCGAGCCCAAGCTCAACCACACCCAACTCCACTCACTCCCCAGAGACGCCCACCCCCATTCATGCTGTAAGGACCTCATCCTGCATTTGCCCTGCAGAAGCTCCAGCCTACTCCAGCCCCACTTTGCATCCCAAGGACCTGAGCTCACATGTGTGTGCAAAAGCTCCAGCCCACATTCAACTCCCACTCACGCCAGGAAGACCCCTACCCTTGTTTACGCTTCTGGGGCCGAACCCCAGCCCAGTCCTTACGGCAAGGGGCAATAGGTGGCAGAAGGATCCAGCCCAAAAAGTGGTGGGTCAGCAGCGAGAGACAAGACTGAAGTACAGTGAGTGGGTTGGCTTTAGAGGAGTGATGCATACATGCTGGGTTGTAGTAGGAGATCAGCAAGAGTAGGTAGGAAGGGGGGTGACAAACTGAATATGCTGGGTGTCTTTCTAGGGGCAGAGAACAGTTTTGCAGAGAGGTGGAATGTGGGTGGGAAGGAGAAGGTAAGAAGAATATGTTCAGAGAACAGGAGTTTGGAGTTGGTCAGGTAAGGAATGGCGATGATGAGATCCAACGTGTGTCTGTGGTGAGGTGGGGAGGAACCAGAAGTCTGTGAAGTGGAGGAATGAAGGGGAAGCAGAGGATTGGTGGCAGAATCATCAGGAACATAGACATGGACACGAAGTTCTCTAAGGACCACTGTAGAGGAGAAAGAGGCAAGGAAGGGGAGAAACATATCATTATTGTTCATAGTATCAGTGGCGGGGCCAGGGGGTGACAGGTGACAGGAGGCAGTAATTGGAGTGGGTGGTAGAGATGGATAACATGGGTTTCAAAAGAAGAGGTGAGAGATGAAGGGTGTGGGATGATGTGAAACCGGCATTGGTGTGTGAGGAGCAGGCCGACTCCCCCCAGCCCTTTCCGAGTGAGTCAGGAGTGTGGGAGAAGGTGATGGGAGAAGGAGAGCCACCCACTCTGCAGAGCATGGTTGGGGAGACAATGTCATCTGAGGTCATCCAGATCTCAGAGATGGAGAAAAGGAGCAGTGTTTGGATTAGGAACAGGTCGAATTTGAAGGGGAGTTTGCCCATGATGGATCAGAGTTTCCAGGGGCTGCATGCAGAAGAGGACTGTGGGGATTTAGTACTGGCTAGAGGAAATACATGGTCTACTCCTGAGTTCAGTTTTCTCCTTCTCTGTCTTCTCTTCCTTTCTGATTTTCCACTAGTGTTTTCTCTCTCTGCTCTTTTTCTCCTCTGAGTCTATACTCTCCAGACATCCTCTCTGCCCCGTGGACATTTCTGTGTGTTTATCTCTGTGTCTTCTGTGCTTCTTGTACTCCTATGTTGTATCCCTTTCTAGATGTGACTCAGTGTATCTGTGAGTAAACGTGTTCCTTGTGTTCCTGTCTATGCGTGTGACAGAATGGGGTCAAGTATTCAAATGTATTTGTGAGTTTTTGTTGAGGGAGAGGTCGTGACAGGATCTATGCTTGGGTGAATGTATTCATGTACATATGCATGTGTGGGGATGAATGTTTGTGAGTTTTGTGGCAACAGTACCTTCCTTCCTAAAATGTCTCAGTCTTAATGGCTCTGGTTTCCCTCAGCCACCACAGCTGGAACATTGACCCAGAGCCAGGCTCTGGGGTGGGTGAATCATTCAGGTGATGGGAACGATCAGTTTGAATGGGCAGAGTTTTGGGGTGGGAAGGAGGGGTCCTCACTCCTCCCTGAGCAAGCTAAGTGAAACCATAGCAGTAGCCGGGAGTTCCATTCATTAAGCAGTCGATCAATCAGTTGTATTAATTGAGCACTTACTGTGTGCAGAGCACTGTGCTAAGCACTTGGGAAGTACAGATTGGCAACATATAGAGACGGTCCCTACCCAACAGTGGGCTCTCAGTCTAGAAGGGGGAGACAGAGAACAAAACAAAACATATTAACAAAGTAAAATAAATAGAATAGATATGTACAAGTAAAATAAATGGAGTAATAAATACGTACAAACATTAATCCCCTCCCCTTCTTGCTCCCAGCCCAGAAATGAGCCTGACCGAGGTGGTCCCATAAGGCCAGATCCATCCCAGGCCCTTCATTGCCGGCAAACATCGAGACTCCGCTCTGTCCTCAAGGTCCTAAAGACATCCAATCGGCTACTGGCTGGGAATCCCTCCCTCCAGACATTGGCAACCCACCCTTGCCTTCAGAGCCTGACCCCAGCTTCCTGGAGAGGGGTGAGAACAGGTAGTGCAGGTGAATAGGTGGGCTCAGGATCTTGGAGGAGGGAGGACCAGCCAGAAGCCCCTTTTGCAGCCATCCCGAGCACCTCGAAGGATGGCTTCATGAAAGGAGCAGCAGGGAGGGTGGATTCCCTGTTGGGGGCCATGGCTGGAGGGTTATAGCCTGGACAGACAGAGGGCTAGAGAAGGCAGAGACCCAAGGGGATGGCGGTAGGAGTGGATCAGAGGTAAAAACTGTGAAGACAAGCATTCCCCATCTTGATAATAACAATAATTGTGGTATTTGTTAAGCGCTTACTGTGTGCCAGGCACTGTACTAAGTGCTGGGGTGGATACAAGCAAATCGGGTTGGACACAGTCCCTGTCCCACTTGGGGCTCACAGTCTCAATCCCCATTTTACAGATGAGGGAATTGAGGTCCAGAGAAATAAAGTGCAGCAGACAAGTGGCAGAGCTAGAATTAGAACCCATGACCTTCTGACTCCTAGGCCTAAGCTCCATCCACTTTACCATGCTGCTTCTCTAGTATCGGGAGTCTTAGAAAAATCAGGCCTGCGTGTGGAGTCCAGTACAGAAAGGAGAGGAGAGGAGGCTTCTCCATCCACATCTGGACCAGTAGTGCAGGCAGAAACTACAGACGTGCTCCAACTCTGCCGTCAGATGGAGAACCTGTCTCCCCTACAGGCTCCACCATCCTCAGAAGTCATGGAAAAGTGGGAAGTCTGGGGCTGGAGTAGGGTGGCACATACTTGACTTGTTCCTTTCCAAACTGTTTCAGTCTGAGATCCACGGTCTCCAAAAAAGATGGCAGTTATTACATGGTCACGAGGTTTCTCGTGTGTTGCAACCCTGTCACCCCCTCCCAACAGTGACATTACAAGCCCCAGGAGTCCACAGGACCAACCATGCATATGTGGCATATCCTACAGGGTCAGTATCCAAGGACATTTCAAAGCCTGGGCAAAAGGGGCAGCTTCCCTAGGTCCACTGCCTCAGAGGGAGGGTCAGTGCTTCGTCTCCTCCTCTAGACTGTTAAGCTCATTACGGGCAGGGAAACAGGGAATGTGACCGCTAATTCTGTTGTACTGTACTCTCCCAAGCCCTTAGTACAGTGCTCTGCACATAATAAGCGCTCAGTAAATACCACAGACTGTTTGATCCATCTGAAAAATAGAAATAGGTTACCTGTTCTCCTTACGTCTTAGATTGTGAGCCCTCTTTAGGACAGAGGCTGTGTCCGATCTAATAATCATGTAATAATAATAATAATAGCAAAGGTATTTGTAAAGCACTTACTATGTGCCAGACTCTGTATTAAGTGCTGGGGTGAATACAAACAAATCGGGTTGGACACAGTGCCTGTCTTGCACAGGGCTCACAGTCTTAATCCCCGTTTTACAGAGGAGGGAACTGAGAAGTGAAGTGACTTGCCCAAGACCAAACAGCAGACAAATGGCAAAACCAAGATCAGAACCCATGACCTTATGATTCCCAGGCCTGTTCTCTATCCACTACACCATGCCGCTTCCCATCCTACCCCATCACTTAGCACATACCATCCCTATATGTTGCCAACTTGTACTTCCCGAGTGCTTAGTACAGTGCTCTGCACACAGTAAGCACTCAATAAATACGATTGAATGAATGAATGAATTTAATGAAAACTAAAATAATTATCCCCCTCTCGGGGTCACACCTGGAGAGTTTCCAGGACTCTATCAGTCTCGACTACGAGAGGGAGAGTCAAGCAGAAGTATACCCATTCCATTCCTAGCTTGGTCAGTGGCTGCAGAGTAGAAGGCAATCTGCTACAAGTCAAAACTCCCCCGTGCTGGGCAGCAGCGGCATGGGAGAGACTCGAGTATGGAGACTCGGGTTTACTGCGCGGAAGGAGGGAATTGTAAACCACTTCCGTATTTTTACCAAGAAAACTCTATGGATACACTACCAGAACAACTGCAGACGGAGGTGGGGTATTCTGTGTCCATGGTGTTGATAGGGGTCGGAGATGACTCGAGAGGGTTAGGCAAGACAAAATAATTACCATTGCATAGATTTTTGGCCTTTGCAAGATCTGACCTATTGAACTGCTGTTAAAAGGGTCAGTGTTAAATCAGAACAACTTCCCGCCTCATCAAAAATTAAACCACATTCTCCATTCCCAGAACTTGTGGTGTTATTCTTTTTTTGTGAAAAAGCTCAAAATCTGCACCTGTATGCTGTTCCCCACCCCCCCCCCCGCCCCGCCGCAATAGGAGAACATGAATAATAATGAATAATTGCGGTATTTGTTAAGCGCTGATTATGTGTAAAGCACTATGGTAAGTGCTGGGGTAGATACAAGATAATCAAGTTGGGCACAATCCCTGTCCTTATAATCTAGGTAAAAGGGAGTAAGATTTAATTCTCATTTCACAGATGAGGAAATTTAGGCACAGAGAAGTTAAGTGACTTGCCCAAAGTCACACAGCAGACAATTAGTGGAGCTGGGATTAGAACCACTTCCTCTGACTCCCAGGCTTGTGCTCTTTCCACTAAGCCAGGCTGCTCCTCATAAAATATGGAATATGTAACTCTGGGGCCCAGACTATATAATAGTTGTACACAGAGGACCTCAGGCCTTCCAGAGTCACGCTTTCCCTTTCACACCACCCACAGAGACTGACCAGATGTAATTTGCTGTAAATTCTGATTTTGTTCCCACAGAGTGTTATTAATTAGAATTTTGGCCTGCAAAGAGGTTGGTCATCACTTTGTGGTTATTCCTGGAAATCACTGCCCTCTCATTCATTCATTCCATTGTATTTGTTGAGCGCTTACTGTGCAGAGCACTGTACTAAGAGCTTGGAAAGTACTGGAAACTTGAGTCTCCTTCAAGGTCCAGAAAGGGAAGTGATACCCTAATAACTCTCACAGACAGTAGCAGTCTTGGCTGTGTACCTCTTAGCTGGGTGATGAGGTACTCTAATTTTAGAAACCTGCTGCGTCTCTTCTCCCTTTATGCCTTTCCACCCTCAGACCACCTTTCAGACCCTCACCAAGTCTGACCTCATTAAACCCCTGGGTAAAATATTATCCTTTGACAAACTCCAAGTCAATAAGACTGCCTTTGCACTCTATGATCTTTCTCATTCTTTTGGGGTACATTCCAGGATACATTTCCTGGAAAATGTACCCAAGCAACAGTGTTTGTCCACTAGGAAACTTTGTCCAAAACACTTGGCACCAGCTGCAGAAGAGCTGCTTTGGTTATGATTTCCTGTCCCTAGCCAAGAAGTAGCAGGCATGAGGCCCCTAGTTTGCATACCGTAGAGATGTAGTAAAGTCTCTTAAAGGGGGAATTTTTTTCCTCTGTTTTGCACCACCCTCAAAATTCTCATATCTGCCAACTGAAGTCATAGCCCCAGCCCACAAAGGTTCCATTAATAGCATTTTATTTCTCAGTCTGAAGGCATAGCCACTCCAGGCCTTAAGGGAACTGTCGGGAAGGCCAGAAGGAGACATTAACAGGCCTAAGCTGGGAGGTCGTAACGGCAGTTTTTTCTTACTGAATCCCATGGGTGGTGGGGGCACTGGGCAGGCATGGGGAAGGGCCCCCACAGAGTGAGAGATGTTCTGGCTCACCCTGAAGCCTGGTGAGGATGATGGAAAACCTTCCGGGGCCCACGCCCTAGGCCTGGCTCCTGCCAGCGGAGGTTGAAGAGTGCAGCCACCATCTTGGCTCCACCTGGCCGTGGCTCAGGGCCCAAGCTTCAGCAGACCAAGCATTCAGCCACCGAAGTGCCCTCTGCTCCCATAGCGAGC
Source organism: Tachyglossus aculeatus (assembly GCF_015852505.1). Lineage (NCBI taxonomy): Eukaryota > Metazoa > Chordata > Mammalia > Monotremata > Tachyglossidae > Tachyglossus > Tachyglossus aculeatus. Next base: position 76,859,583 of record NC_052086.1, read on the forward strand.
CTGAAATGACTCAGAGCCAGGTCCAGGAGAATGTGGGGGTCCCCTCCTGAGTGGGGGTGAGGCAAGCTGACACCCCCATCCACCTGGGCCCATCCACTCCACTCCTGGCCTAGCCTCATGCTCACTGACAGCCGCAGCCCCCTCATTCCCATTTCCATTTTTGCAGGGAGCCCTTGGTCCTAGGCCCTGCCCGACACCGTGGGGCCCAGAACCAACAACTCCAACATCAGGTGAGCTGGCCACCTCTCCTAAGTCAAGCTGCTGACAGTTTTATCATTCCAGCATTTATTCTTTTACCAGAATCATGTTCTAGACAGTTCCAACTCATTTGCCCCACCTCTTGACTGTAAGCTCATTGTGGCAAGGAATATGTCTGTTATATTGTTACACTGTACTCTCTCAAGTGCTTAGTACAGTACTCTGTACACAGTAAGCACTCAATAAATACAATTGATTGACTGATTGGTTTTTCTCCCGCGTAGAAGAGACAATGTTTCAGAATGTGTGCAGGGATAAATCAATCAATCAGCTGTATTTTCTGAGTGTGTACTGTGTGCAGAGCACTGTACTAAGTGCTTGGAAATAATGTGAAAACAAAATTGGGTATTTCTACCATCATAGCTCTGGCTTTGAACCTTAACACCCTGACCCAGACTTCCCCAGGAGGAAAGACCAGGGAAAATTTTAGTTCAGCCTATTGATTTCAACAGGGCTTGAGGACAAATTCATGTTTTGAGAATCAACAGACTTATAGAGATTCACATCTTATCGCAAGGCAAATTTCTTCCCCAAACTCATAATTCCATTTCCTGAAAAAACAAAACTATCAAAAAGTACAGCTAAATGCATAATGAGTGCTTTCCATGAAGGCAAACTTAACCCCCTGTGTTCCTGGAATACTCGTTGAAGGTTTGGAATACTCATATAACACCAAAGACTCAGCACTCCATGAATGCCTAGCAAAAAAGTGGAAGGGAGGGAGGGATGGTGTTCGGAAGACAAGATGCCCTACCGAGTGGTTATTGGTCAGTGCTTCAGGATGATAATAATAACAATAATTATGGTATTTGTTAATCCCTTAATATGTGCCAGGTACTGTTCTAAGCACTGGGGTGGATACAAGATAATTGGGTTGGACACAATCCCCGTCCTACATAGAACTCACAGTCTTAATCCCCATTTTACAAAAGAGGTAACTGAAGCCCAGAGAAGTGAAGTGACTTGCCCAAGGTCACACAGCAGACAAGTGGCATAGCTGGGATTAGAACCTGTGACCTTCTGACTCCCAAGCCCTTGCTCTACCCACTAGGCCCAATGAGATCACTGGAAGCTAATCAGAGGAAAGAGGATCAGTCCCCTGAGACTCAAATTGGCTGTACAAAGCTTAAAGAGTAGGGGGATGGGAAGCTGAGGAGTAAGGTGGGGTCCTTCATTTACCTAGGGCTGTAGCCCCTAAACTCTTTAATACTCATCTCACCCTGGCCTCCCCAGTACTTATAGGCATATTGTTATGCTCTACTCATTGTGAGCAGGGAATATATCAACCAACTTGGTCATACTGTACTCTCTCAAGTACTTAGTGCAGTGCTCCGCACATTGTAAGTGCTAAATAAATACCACTGTTTGATTGATTGAATGCTGCTTCCCAAAGCTGAAGTGCTTTGAATTATTATTATTATCAGTCATATGTATTAAGCGCTTACTGTGTGCAAAGCACTGTACTAAGCACTTGGGAGAGTACGATATAACATCAGATACATTCCCTGACCACAGTGAGCTCACAGTCTAGAAGGGGAGACAGACATGAATATAAATACATGAATAAATGAATTACAGATATATACATTTGATATGCAGATATCATTATCACGAAAGCACTCAAATATATTGTTAAAACGCTCAATCATCTCTCCCCCTCCTATCTTACCTCATTGATCTCCTACTACAGCCCAGCCAGCATGCTTCACTCCTCTAATACCAGTTTACTCATTGTCCAAGATTGTCTCTCTTTATTACTGCATTGTACTTTCCCGTTTGCTTAGTTCAGTGCTCTGTACACAGTAAGCACTCAATAAATACGATTCAATAATCCATCTCATTACTTTCTCCTTTCCCACGTCCTCCCCATGGCCTGGAATTCCTTCCCCCTCTATGCACACCAGACCACCACTCTCCCTAACTTCAAAGCCTTATTATGGTCATACCTCCTCCAAGAGGCCTTCCACGATTAAACCTTTTCCTCGGCCCCTCTCCCTTCTGAGTCATCTATGGACTTGGATCTGTGACCAAGTATTTGATATTTGCCACACCCTCAACCCCACAGCACGTATGTACATATTTACAAAGTATATATTATATGCTATTCATTTATATTAATGTCTGTCTCCCCTTCTAGACTATAAACTCACTGTGGGCAGGGAACACATCTACCAATTCTGTTGTATCGTATGCTCCCGAACACTTAGTGCAGTTCTCTGTGCAAAGGAAACAGTCATTAAAAACCATTGCTTGATTGATTATTAATGCATTTTAACATTTGTCTCCCCCACTAGACTGTAAGTTACTTGTGGGCAGGGATCTTTGCCGGTTCTATTGTATTGTACTCTTCCAAGTACTTAGTACAGTGTTCTGCACACAGTTAAGCACTCCATAAATGCTACTTACTGATTGATTGAGTCTCCGCCCAAGGCTGAAAAGAAGGGGGAAATTTGTTTGGGATGATAACTTCAGAAGGAAAGGCACCTGAGAGAACATGTGAAAGTTAAGAGGCTAGAGTAGTGAAAGTTCACATGGATGTGTTCACTTCATATGCAGTGTTAAGGCTATATTTTGGTAATCTTTTATGTAGGTATTTGTGTGACACAGGCAATCACTTCTAATCAGAATAACGTTGATTATTTGAGCTTTAGGGAAACTGTGTGCAATTCTTCCTGAGTGCAGCTACCAGTTGTGCTAAATCAGCTGCAAAAGATGGTTAGTATTTTTCCTTGAAAAAAAAACTCCTGGATTGGACCTCTCAATAACCTCCCTTTGTAACTTGTTTCCATGCTTTATCACCCTGTTAGTCAGGAAGTTCTTTCTTCCTTCCACTAAGGTCTCTAAAACTTTAATTAAAACTCATTTCCTTTTGTTTGTGCCTCTGTGGATACAGAATACAGCTAGTCAGAATTCTCTATATAAAAGGTCCAGATATACTTGAAGGCAATTATTAAGTCACCTGTTTACCTCCTCTTCTTCAGGAGAAATGACCACAAGTCCTCTGTCTTTTATCACTTGGCCTGTTTTCCATTACTTTATTTGTTGTTGCTGTTTTCTGAAACATTCTGAGTTTTTCCAGATTCTTTTTAAATATGCTGACCAACTAGAACACAATACTTTAACAAGGTCTGACCAAAGCGTAGAATTATATGAGGGTTACTTCCTAGCCCTGGCACAATATATTTTAGTTAATTCCTGTATAATCTGTTCACTGTTCATCTGTTCATCAGTTCATCTGTTCCTGCTCACTTGGACTGTGGCTCCATGTGGGACAGGGACTGTGTCCAACCTGATTACCTGGCATTCACCCCAAGGCTCAGTGCCAAGCTTAACAACTGCAATTAATATTCCTGCTGACTTTCAATAATGACACTTCAAAGCAGCTCCCTATGGGAGTGACCAAAGTGAGATGAGATGGGGATCCAGAAAAGAACCTTGAGAGATACCCAAAGGTAGAGAACAACAGGCCTAGGAAGAACCTGTGAAAGAGACTGAAAAAGATTGGCCAAAGAGATAAGAGGAATCAACCAATCTTTGGTATTTACTGACTGTGCCTCAGGGTTTAATACAGTGCTTTCACACACGACCTTTAATATTATTAAGTGCTTATTGTGTGCAGAGCAATGTACTAAGTGCTTGGGAGGGTTAAATAGATTAAGTTCACACAATCTTCCCCTGAAAGAGTTTCCAATCTAGGCTGGGAGACAGGCATTAAATAAATTATGGGTAGGGGAAGCAACAAAGTATACGGATATGTACATAAACGCTATGGAGTTGAATATCTACGCCTCTGGGGCGTACAGACTCAGGTGCATAGGTGTCACAGTAGGGAGGGAAAATAGAATGAAGGTGACAAGAGATTATTCAGGTTAGAATTCCTTGAGGAGCTGTGACTTTAAAATGGCTTTGAAGAAGCAAATGTGTCCAAAAAAAACAAGGATAGTGTTTCGAGAAGAAAGGAGTAATCCAGTGTCAAGGACAGCCAAGAGGTGGAGGAAGATTATTAGAGCCTGTTAGATTTGGTGCGAAGCTAGAGAGACTAGTCTCAGTGGAGTGAAGAGGGCAGAAACTGGATTGTAGAGAAACAGGAAGGTAAGTAGAGGCGAGGAAATGGAGGCCGCAAGTGTCTACGATAGGTCTGAGGAGTTTGAACTAGAATAGGATTAGGACCTGGGTTCTAATATCGGCTCCTCCACTTGTCTGCTGTGTGACCTCGAGCAAATCAATCAATCAATCAATCAATCATATTTATTGAGTGCTTACTATGTGCAGAGCACTGTACTAAGCACTTGGGAAGTACAAGTTGGCAGCATATAGAGATGGTCCCTACCCAACAGTGGGCTCACAGTCTAGAAGGGGGAGACAGAGAACAAAACACATTAACAAAACAAAATAAATAGAATAGATATGTGCAAGTAAAATAAATAAATAAATAGAGTAATAAATACGTACAAACATATATACTTATATACAGGTGCTGTGGGAAAGGGAAGGAGGTAAGATGGTGGGGATGGAGAGGGGGACGAGGGGGAGAGGAAGGAGGGGGCTCCTTCTGGGAAGGCCTCCTGGAGGAGGTGAGCTCTCAGTAGGGCCTTGAAGGGAGGAAGAGAGCTAGCTTGGCGGATGTGGGGAGAGAGGGCTTTCCAGACCAGAGGGATGATGTGGGCCGGGGGTCGACGGTGGGACAGGTGAGAAGGAGGCACGGTGAGGAGATTAGCGGCAGAGGAGCAGAGGGTGTGGGCTGGGCTGTGGAAGGAGAGAAGGGAGGTGAGGTAGGAGGGGGCAAGGTGATGGACAGCCTTGAAGCCGAGGGTGAGGAGTTTCTGCCTGATGCGTAGGTTGATTGGTAGCCACTGGAGATCACTCCACTTCTCTGTGCTTCAGTTACTCCACCTGTAAAATGGGGAATAAGACTGTAAGCCCCATGTGGGACATGGATTGGGTCCAACCTGATTAGCTTGTATTTACCCCAGTCCTTAATACAGTGCCTGGCACATAATAAGTACTTAACAAATACCAGGAGGCAGAAGTTGGGGTGATAATTATAGTAGGGTCCAGAGAATTTATTTATTTATTTTTTAGGAGAGGGGAGATGTGAGTATCTTTGAATGTCAAGGGAAAGAAGCCCTCAGAGACTGAACAGTTGCAGATGGCATTCAGAGAGGGAAGAATAGAGGGCACAAATGTTTTTAGAAGGTGAGAAGTGAATGGGGTCATCAGAACAGGTGGATAACTCATTCAGATTTTGGTCTTCTGTGAACTTCTGTCCTCCCCACCCTCTTTGCTGCAGAATGGCCTAGTGGAAAATGGATGGGCGAGGGAGTCAGGGGACTTCCGTTCTGATCTTGCCAGTTGCAAGCTGTGTGACCCTGGGCAAGTCACAACTTCTCTGTGCCTCAGATTCATCATCTGTAAAGTGAGGATTCAATGTGTGTTAGACTGTGGAAGAGGAACTGTGCCTGACCTGATTAACCTATGTCTACCTCAGCATTTAGTACAGTGCTTGACACACAGTAAGGACTTAACAAATACCACACTAATAGTCATAATAATTTGCACCTGGCTAGTCTCATGCCATCTCATATTTGTGTTATTTATTTTCTAATACATTATTTCTAGTCCATACTGCTTGAGATCTGCTCATTGATCTGCTCTCCCCCACTAGACAGTAAACTATTTGTCAGCAGGGAATGTGTCTACGAACTCTGGTTTTTTTTTTTTAATATGGTATTTGTTAAGTGTTTACTATGTGCCGGGCACTGTACTAAGTGCTGGGGTAGCCACACAGTTCATGTCCCATATAGGACTCAGTCTTAATCCCCATTTTACAGATGAGGCAACTGAGACATGGAGAAGCGAAGTGACATGCGCAAGGCCACAGGGCAAACAAGTGACAGAGTCAGGATTAGAACCCAGGTCCTTCTGGCTCCTAGGCCTGTGCTCTATCCACTAGGCCATGCTGCTTCTCCATCTATGCAGGACAGGGACTTTTTCCAACCTAATTCACTTGTATTTAACACAGCGCTTAGAACAGTGCTTGACACAGTGAGCACTTAACAAATACCATTAAAGAAAATACAATCCTGTTGTATTGTACCCTCCCAAGTGTTTAGTACTGTGCGCTGCACATGGTAAGCCCTCAATAAATATGACTGATTGACTAGTTGATTGAACTAGCGCTAGATTTACGTAAATGTCAACATCACCTAGGATTTTTCCATCATCTAGGATTTCCTTAAAGGGACTGGGGGACAATGTCCATATTCCTGGCTAAATTGTGATAGTTGTTTACAAGGTAGTGAGCCACTTATCTATGTCTGGGCTTCATTCATCTATGTCTGATCCATTTGTAAGTTAAGTACCTTAAGATCTATGTCTGATCCATTTGTAAAGTGGATTTACCTTGTCTCACAGGTATGCTTTAAAGACTAGTTGAATCACTGTCTTCACATTGTAAGGGGAAGTATACTTCGGGTGCACAACACCAAACTCCGCCTTTAAAAGTAGAGATAAGAATAGATCAGAGATATATCTTTTTCCTTTAAAGATGATGTTTTTTCCTGGGTGGGTTGAACTACCCAGCAAGAACTTTCATTTTGTCCCTGAGACAATTAAAGAATACAGTTACAGAGCATGTGACATTAGAAAGCCTTTCAGTAGGGAAAGAGATAAGAGTCATGAATTGTCCAGAACATTTAAGGGGCTCAGAGAGATCAGTACATTGCATAATTAAACTGTTCCCAGGGGCTGAGGGACAAATAGACTCTACTTCCCTGCCTCTAGACTGGAAACTTGTATGGGCAGGGATCCTGTCCCCTAATTCTGTCTCCCAAGCTCTTGGTAAAGTGCTCTGCACATAGTAGGTGCTCAATGAATACCACTGATTGACTGACTGCTTGATTGGCCTCTCACAAAACACGCACACACACATTCACACATGCACACAGGCCCCTTGAATTCCATTTTGTTTTGTTTTTTCCTTTCAAGGGAAGCATTATGGCCTAGTGAATACAGCATGAGGATACAGCAGAGAAGCAGCATGGCTTGGTGAAAAGAGCACAGGCTTGGGAACCAGAGGTCGTGGATTCTAATCCCAGCTCCACCACTTGTCCGCTGTGCAAGTCACTTCACTTCTCTAGGTCTCAGTTACCTCATCTGCAAAATGAGGATTAAGCCTGTGAGCCCCACGTGGGACAACCTGATCACCTGGTATCTACCCCAGCACTTAGAAATGATGTGCATCTAGCTTTACTTCTATTTATTCTGCTGACTTGACACTTATACACATGCTTTGTTTTGTTGTCTGTTTCCCCCTTCTAGACTGTGAGCCCGTTGTTGGGTAGGGACCGTGTCTATATGTTGCCAACTTGTACTTCCCAAGTGCTTAGTACAGTGCTCTGCACGCAGTAAGCGATCGATACGATTGAATGAATGAATAAATGAACAGTGCTTTGCACATAGTAAATGCTTAACAAATGCCATCATTATTATTATTATTATGGGCCTGGGAGTCAGAAGGACCTGGGTTCTAATCCCAGTTCCACACTTGTCTGCTGTGTGACCTTGGGGAAGTCACTGCACTTTTCTGTGCCTCAGTTACCTTATCTGAAAAATAGGGATTAAGACTGTGAGCCCCATGTGGGACAAGGACTGTGTCCAACCTAATAAGCTTGCATCTATTCCAGCACTTAATAAAGTACCTGGTACATAGTAAGTGCTTAACAAATACAATAAAAAAAAAACAATGGTTCCCCTCTACTGGCTTGAGATATCCCCACCATTTGCCAACTTTTTTTTGCATTCATCAAGTTCTCCTACTCTCTCTCCACACCCCACAACCCTGACCTTCTTAACCAATGATGTTAAATCAATTTGTGATGATTTGGGGTAACCATATCAACATTTCTTTCATAGAAAGATACCAATTCTTTTCTCTTGAAGATCCACACCACAAAACCCAAAAGCATTTTTAAAATTAGCAAAGGAGTGTGTGAGTGTGTGTGTGTGAGTGTGTGTGTGTGTGTGTGTGTGTGTGTCTGTGTGTTTAAATGGTTTTCTTTAGGGAATTGAACTCTGCATTGATAAAGGCAGCAGTTCATCAGTGCCAGGGTCCAAAGTGGCTTCCATGGAAAATCTCAAGAACCTCTCACCCTGTAGTCTTTAACCCTGCCTAGGAGCAGTTCTGTTTCCAAGCTTTCTCTATCCCCCTCAAATTGGCTCAGCTTTCAGTCTTGGAAGAAAAATGTCAGCTCCCTGAGGGCAGAGAACAGGTCTTCTAACTCAATTTTACCCTTCCAAATGCTTAGTCCAGGATTCTCAATAAATGCTCAATAAGTATTACCAATTGTGTGTAATTTGTTTTAATGTCTGTCTTCCCCTGAAGGCTGTAAATTCCTTGTGGGCAGGGATTGTCTCTACCAAGCCTTCATCAACTCTATTATATCGCACTTCTCCAAGCACTATGTATAGTGCTCTCCACACAGTAAGCATTCAATAAATACTACTGATTTACTGATTTTGTTGAGGACCTTGATTAATGGATCTAGTCCATTTCCCATCAATCCAGTGTTTTACATAGACTGAGGGGTGAGAGTGGAGGGGGGAGGGCAATGGGAAGGGAATATGTGACAGTAGCTTTCTAAGGCTGCTAAATTTTGCCTGGATTTTTCTCCCTGAACAGTATACAGTAGTAGGGATGATTTTTGAGTAACGTGGCCAGTGTTCTCAGAGTAAAATCAGTTCAGTTCTCACTGCTCTACCTAGAATGGCTTAGTGGAAAGAGCCCTGGCTTGGGAGTCAGAGGTCATGGGTTCTAATCCCGGCTCCGCTGCTTGTCTGCTGTGTGACCTTGGGCAAGTCACTAAACTTCTCTGTGCCTCAGTTCCCTCATCTGTACAATGGGGATTAAGACTGTGAGCCACATGTGGGACAACCTGGTTACCTTGTATCTACAAACAAATACCATCAACAAATACCATCATTATTATTATTATGATAAAATTTCAAAAGAGCTTGTCCAAATTTTAATCTTACACAGCCTAAAGGCCAGTTCCAAACCTACATCCTCCAGGAGGTAGATTTCTTTAGTATAAACAACTCTAGAATAATGATAATAATAGTAATAATGGAATTTGTTAAACACTATGTACAAAGTACTGTACCAAGTTCTGGAGCAGAAACAAGATCATCAGGTTCTACATAGGACTCACAGTCTAAGTAGGAGGGAAAGCAGGCATTGAATCCTCATTTGGCAGATGAGGGAACTGAAGCACAGAGAAGTGACTTACCCAAGGTGAATCCGGCATTAGAACCAAAGTCCTTTGACTCCTAGGCTTGTGCTCATTCCACTAGGCCAAGCTAATAGTATGAACTAGTAATGTGAATAGTATGAACTACAATGAACTAGTACAAGCTATTTTTCTCATACACATACTTCTTACACAGTATCAGTCAGTTACAGATAACACACAGTTCTCGAAATGAGTAGCCCGTAACTAATTTATTACATTTCCAAGGTTCCAGCATAAACAAAATTCCTTCCCAAATTGCTGAAAGCCACTTAATGGGGAAAGAGCAAGCCAGATGAACAATTATCAAATTCCTTGTCATACAAAATAAACCTCATTCTCTCTGAGTAAAGAGCTATAGACAACACTTTATAACAGTCAGACAACCCACAACGATTGGCAAATGAATTCCTTCTCTAGACTGTAAACTCGCTATGGGCAGGGACTATGTCTGCTATATTGCTTGCTTTCCCAAGCACCTAATACATAGTAAGCGCTCAATAAATATGATTGATTGATCAATTGACCAGACTCATAGCTTCAGAATAGGTGTCGAGGACCTCAGCTACAGCTGATGGAAATGTCTCACTCCAGAACTGCCAGGAAGAGGTAGCGAGAAAGGATTTGCAGGCACCTCAACAAAGTAATCATTGAAAGGGCGGGGGAGTTCGAATCCCAACTCTGCCACCTATTTGCTGTGTGACCTCGCTGAAGTTGCTTAACTTCTCTGTGCCTCAGTTACCTCATCTATAAAATGGATTAAGACTGTGAACCCCATGCTGGGCATGGATTGTATCCAACCCGATTAGATTAGCTTGTATCTACCCTAGCGCTTAAATAAAGTGCCTGGCACATAGTAAGTACAAAACAAATACCATAAAAAAAAAAAAAGACAAAAGAACCCAGTCTGTGAACAAAGGTTCCTCACAGAGCAACCAAAGCAGGAAGGAAAACAAAGAGTCCAATCAACATTTCTCTGAGAAATCTTTTTTTTTCTTTTAAACAATTTGCTCTTGAAGTCAGGTGAAGTCTATTCTTTATTATGCTTCCAAGAAAATTCCTGGGAAGGTTGGAAGGGAAGGAAGGCGACTATGAAGCAAGGAAAGGCTGTTTAAGTCAAACCACAAATATTGAATCCCTGACAATGACCCACAGTGTTGCTGAAAACTCTTGAAATTGGTCAACCCTTTGAATTTGAATGTGAGGCACCAGCAGATGTCAGTTTAGCCCCAGGAACTAAACCCCCCTATCTGCACATCCTGCATTTGAGGGTCAGAAGCAAATGAGGGTTGGAGGTGGGGGGGGGGGGGGGGGTTCGAGCCCAATTCCTTACCCAATTTTTTAAAATTGAATTTGAATAGTGTAGTTACAAAACACTGAAAAACCCCATGCCCCTAGGGAGAAAACAAATGAATGAAAATAAAACCCACTTTCTATTCCCGGGGAACTTGGTTTCCCTGTTCATGTTCGTTTAAGAACTAGTTTAAAAACGAAGAGTGAATTAGAATTTGGGCTGCCACTAAATTTACCAGCTGATGAATGCGGCATAAGAGCCTGATGAAACTGAAAGGGAACAATATCCTTTCTGGGATGGTAGGGATGTAAATTGCTGCTGCTAAATGTGGTCATCAACTTCGATCCAGCCCTAAAGAGTTGGGAGGAAATTGGGTAACCAGATGGCAATTTAAAATAGAAAAAAAAAAATCTCAAAGCAGCTTAGTTGGCTGGAGGATTGCATTCCACACAATTTGTCATGTTTTTGTTGGTCCCAGCTTGTGGTAGAATTCATTCACTGGCACCATGTGCATTGCCCACTGTGGTACATAAATTCATAATCCAGGGTAGATTTAATCCCTGTAGCTACATGAATAAGAGAAGCAGTATGATTTAGTGGATAGAGCACAGGCCTGGGAGTTAGAAGGTCATGGGTTCTAATCCTGGCTCCACCACTTCTCTGCTGTGAGGCCTTGGGCAAGTCATTTCACTTCTCTGGGCCTCAGTTGCCTCATCTGTAAAATGGGGATTGAGACTATGAGCTCCCCCATAGGACAGGGATTGTGTGCAACCCGATTTGCTTGTGTAATAATAATGATGGTATTTGTTAAGTGCTTACTATGTGCCAAGCACTGTTCTAAACACTGGAGTAGATACAAGGTAATCAGGTTACATGGGGCTCACAGTCTTAATCCCCATTTTACAGATGAGGGAACTGAGGCACAGAGAAGTTGCGACTTGTCCAAAGTCACACAGCTGACAAGTGGTAGAGCACAGATTAAAACCCATGAGTTCTGACTCCTAAGCCCATGCTCTTGCCACTCAGCCACGCTACTTCTCCATGCTACTGTATCTACCCAGGGCTTAGTACAATGCTCCAGCACGTAGTAAGCGCTTAACAAATACCATGATTATTATTATTATTATTCATTCATTCATTCATTTAATAGAATTTATTGAGCACTAACTGTGTGCAAAGCACTGTACTAAGTGGTCGGGAGAGTATAATACAACAATAAACAGACACATTCCCTGCCTACAATGAGCTTACCAGGGGCCAAAGAAAACCTTGAGCTCTGACAAATCAAGTTTGGCTTTGCCCTTATTTTCTCTTAGCCATTTCCACATACAGGGCCATTCAGGCTGTCTTTTTTGCCTTGGTTCCTTCTATTTTTTAAATGGCATTTCTTAGGCTCTTACCATGTTCCAGGCGCTGTACTAAGCTCTGGGGTAGATACAAGTTAATCAGGTTGGACATAGTCCATGTTCTATGTGGGGTTCACAGTTTTAATCCCCATTTTACAGATGAAATAACTGAGGCCCAGAGCAGTGAAGTGACTTGCCTAAGGTCACACAGTAGACAAGTGGCAGAACCGGAATTAGAACATAGGGCCTTCTGACTTGCAGGCCTGGGTTCTATCCTTCTTTTTAATGCTGCTTCTCAGCTTCTTCATGCTGCCATTCCTGATGATTCCCAGCTCTTCTGCCCAGCGAGGACCGTCAGCTGGTTTCCTCTGAGTTCTAGTGGAAAGCCAGGGTGTGCCCGGAGGAAAAAATGAAACGAAGAGATCTCTAGGGAATTAGTTCTGTCTTGGGCACATATCTTTTTCAGTGTAAAGGGGATACCACATAAGCCCAGTGGGAGCATATCTTCCTGACTGAGAAACTTGGCTGCTGTTTGAGACTTCAAATTCTCTCCAGATTCCGACAGATGAAGAAACCAAGAGGAAAAGGAACTCGATGGTTACAAATGGAAAATCACCTGGGTGGTCAGAAGGGAGGAGTTTCCGTGAACACACAAACGGAAGATCCGGGAAGCTAGTCATCTCAAATCCCTAATGCAAATAAATTCAACACTAGGTCATTTTTAAGCTTTTATGTGAGCAAAAAATCATTTCTTTAGGGCCAGACATGACATGTCCCCTTTTGACCACTTAAAGCCAACTCACCCAACTTGGCCTTTGACTTCCTGCAGGAATTTTCAAATCATCGTAGAAACGGAGTGAAGATGGGGAGTGTGTGGAGTGAAGTGAGATTTAAAATAACCTATCAGTCCTATAATTTGAGTAATTCTAGCTTAGAATTTTTGCCCAAATGAGGTGTCATTAAGGGACAATCTCAGAACAAAAAGGTCCACGCGTGGCTGTTGCAGCTTTGGTGTTCCCGCCCCTCAATCTTATCACAATTTGTGCTCCAAGATCTGTCTCAGAAAAGGACACCCAGGGTGTAATTATTTCCTTGTAAAAATTACCTAACCATCTCTGTGGGGGAACTGGTGAGGCATTACAATGAACAGTTTACAATTCGTGGCCTGCAAGTCTTTTAAATTACTGCATTTTTCCCCCTTTTTGAACACGTTCAATCTGGTGGAAGAGAAGAGCTGCAGCATTGTTCTGATAAGGGTAGAGATGAGGATTCAGCCAGGAACTCCAAAATGGCATCACAGTACAAAGGAAAAGGAGGGTTAGCTATTATCTGGTTAATTCAGGTCAGGTAGGTAGTCTGAATTATCCAGGACATTGTAACTGTACAAACCTGGCATGAGAGAGTGAAAATGATAAAAAGAGCAGCAGGCATTGTAAAATTCAGGACCCACAGCCAGACAAATGACAAACTTTTGTGTGCACAATATGATCAGGGTCTCTAAATGATCTTTTCAGCCACGCACATACCCACAGGTAAACAAACCCCTTAGGTCTATGGCATTAATTTCAATTATGAAGCACAGTTTCAGCCACTACTAATACAAACTGAGCAAGAACTATTTCCACAAGTACTCTCCTTCTGAAGGCTCCAAGTTATTTTATAATAAAAATGATAATAATGGTAACTGTGGTATTTGTTAAAATGTTTACTATGTGCCAAGCACCATATTAAACGCTAGGGGAAAAATACAAGATAATCAAATCGGACACAATCCCTGTCTCACGTGGGACTCACGGTGGAAATAGGAAGGTGATAGGTATTGAATCTCTGTCTCACTGATGAGGAAACAAGGTCCAGAGAAGTGATGTGACTTGCCCAAGGTCACACAGCAGGCACATGGCAGAGCTGGGATTAGAACCCAGTCCTCTGATTCCCATGCCCGGAAGAATTTGGGGGTTAATTAATGAGAGCTAACTATAAACAGAATAAACAGAGTGAGTCAAATGCCACAGAGACAATAATAGCTGCCTTGCCCTGATGGAGGATTGTAAATGCATCAGTGATTTCACAGTTGGATTCATCTGGTGGGCGTTCGGCTGAGAGATGGACTCCCAGCCTGTTCCAATGAAGGAAATCTAGGAATGCTCATGTAAGACAAAGCAAACGTTCTGCCAGAACTCTGCTTAAAACATATGAAATCAGGAGCGGCCGAGGATCCTCACTACTTAGAAATTTTCCCAAAATCATCTCCCTGGAGCACATCAAGAAGCAGCTGAATCTGATAGGCTATGGAGTCTGATAACTGACTTCTAAGGCCTCAGGAGACACAGCTAAAAGAGACAGTGTTAATACAAGCACTCATTTTCAAACTGGTGATCTGGACATTTTCCTTCAAGGTCTGTGCAGGTCGAGAGGATCTCCCATCCTCTTGTCTCTCCCTGGTTCAATTCACACTTCATGACGCTGCCCAGATTGTCTTTGTTCAGAAATGCTCTGGGCATGTTACTCCCCTCCTCAAAAACCTCCAGTGGCTACCAATCAACCTATGCATCAGGCAAAAACTCCTCACCCTCGGCTTCAAGATCTCCATCACCTCGCCCCCTCCTACCTCTCCTCCCTTCTCTCCTTCTACAGCCCAGCCTGCACCCTCCGCTCCTCTGCCGCTAATCTCCTCACCATGTCTCGTTCTTGCCTGTCCCGCCATCAACCCCCGGCCCACGTCCTCCCCCTGGCCTGGAATGCCCTCCCTCCACACATCCGCCAAGCTAGCTCTCTATCTCCCTTCAAGGCCCTACTGAGAGCTCACCTCCTCCCTGCTTATCTCCAGGGACCCATGTTTGTGGGCTGGATTGACTCAGCCTGGAAAGCCTGTGATGGGATTTGGTCTGATGTCTAAGCCCAGACCCATTTAATCCTCCAGAAAGAATGGTGTATCACAGAAATCAGCCCTCATCACCTAGAATGTATACCTGCCCGGTGACCTCATATATTATTGCGCAAATGTTCTGTGGACAGGGGCCGAGTCTACCAATTGTAATATATACTCTTGAGTGCTTACTGCAGTGCTCTGCACTCAGTAAACACTCAATAAATACCACTTATTGGTTGATGGGTCACTCCGCTAAACAAGGATGCACATCTATACATATATTCTCAGACCAAACCTGCCCACGTCTGCATAAACCGAGCACATTTTTAAAGATAATTTGCCCATCGGAGATCTCAAATCTGTCCTGAATCTGAATGGGATAACCCCAGCCAACATCAAACGTTGATGAGCCTGGGCCACATGGACAGGATTGGATTGGATCCCAGGTCCATCCTAGAACCCTGGGTGTCACACAGACCCCTGACTGACAGACTGAATTTATGCATTTCTTCATCCTCTAGTGCTCCCTCATCACGTTGCTGTTATGTCCCTGGAAGGCTTTCAGGTCGTTGGTTTTGAAATTGGAAATTGGTTGGATTCAACTGGGAAGGTAGCCAGTTGTCTCCAGCTATTAATAGCAGGAGAGATGGGAAAGGGAGTAGGAGAAGGAAAGCAGTGTGTTCTAGTGGATAGAGCACAGGCCTGGGAATCCAAAGGTCCAGGGTTCTAATCCCACTTGTGCTACTTGTCCATTATGTGACCTTGGGCAAGTCACTTCACTTTTTTGTGTCTCAGTTACCTCATTTGTAAAATGGAGATTAAGACTGTGAACTCCACGTGGAATATGGACTGTGTCTAACCTGATCATCTTGTATCTATCCCAGCATTTAATAGTGGTTGGCACATAGTAACAAAGACCATAAAATTTTTTAAAAAAAATTCTGGCAGGAAATCTTCATCCAATACAGTAGCTGCTTTTTTTTTTTTGGGGGGGGGGTGTCTTTTATGACATTTATTTAAGTGTTTACTATGTGCCAGGCACTGTACTAAGGACTGTAGTAGATACAAGCTAATCAGATTGAAACACAGTCTCTGTCCCATGTGGGGCCACAATCTTAATCCCCATTTTACAGAACAGGGAACTGAGGCACAGAGAAGTGGAGTGACTTGCCCAAGGTCACACAGCAAACGTGATGGATCCAGGATTAGAACCCAGGTCCTCTGACTCCTAAGCCCATGCTATTCCCACTTGTCCACACTGCTTCTCTTTAAATGCTGCAGTTAGTCCAACCAGATTGACTCTTTCCCCATCACACCAAACAAAATCAGACTGTGTGATGAATCTAATCCTGTATAACCTATTCTATGCTGCTGTGCTTGAAGATATAATCAAGTACCTGAAAGCTGGAGTCAATTTACAGTTCTGATCCACTGGTAAACTCTTCCAATTCAACAAACTATAAACATGAATAAAAACGTTGAGAAAGTCATCCAGGAACTGATGACTTCACTCTAAAGGCATTCACACAAGATGATGTGCATATGATTCTGAATTGATTTGCTTTAAGAAAACAAGGTTATGAAGTGATCCATGCCCAGGAAGCTCTTATATACATACAAAGATTTTTCAGTGATAACACAGACTTAAATATAGTCATTGAATTCCATACCCGGGAGTGCACTTTCACGATGACAGACAGAGAAGTAGATAACTGAGTTAAGAGGTGGCTTGAAAACACTGAAGTGGTTTTTGAGATAGAGGGAGTATAAAATGGAGTGATGATAAATTAATCTGGGAAGGCTTCCTGAAGGAGATGTTATTTCAGATGGACTTTGAAGATGAGCAAAGCTGAGATGTGTCAGATATGAAGGGGAAAGGCATTCCAGGCAGCGGGAGAGTGTTAACAGGAGATCATAGGAGGGAGAGATGAGAATGAGGTGTAGCGAATAGTCTAACGAGAGGAATGAAAAGCAGGAGCTGGGTTAGAGTGGGAGAAGAGAGCGTGGCCTAGAGGAGGGGTCACAGGCCTGGGAGTCAGAAGAACTCGGGTTCTAATCCTGGATCGGCCACTTGTCTGCTGTGTTAGCTTGGGCAAATCACTTCACTTCTCTGTGCCCCAGTTACCTCACCTGGAAAATGGGGATGAAGTCAGGGATTGCATCCAACGCAGTTAGCTTGTATCTACTACAGTGCCTGTATTAAAAGCATTATCATTACTAGCACTATTACTACTAGTGGAGAAAGAGCTGATTGAATGACTTAAAGTGCCTTAAAGCCAGTGGTCAGGAGTTGAGGTGGAGGCATTTGTGGTCTGCACACAATAAGCACTCAATAAATAATAATACTAATAATAATAACAGTTATAATGCCATTTGTTAAGCACTCACTATGTGCCAGGCACTGTACTAAGCTCTGGGATGAATACAAGCAAATCGAGCTGGACAGAGTCCCTGTCCCATGTGGGGCTCACAGTCTCAATCCCCATTTTACAGATGAGGTAACTGAGGCACAGAGACATTTAGTGGCTTGCCCATGGTCACACGCAGACAAGTGGTGGAGCCGGGATTAGAACTCATGTCCTCTGACTCCCAAGACCGCTGTCTTGCCACTAAGCCATGCTGCTTCTCAATGCAGGCTCATCTCTCGGAATGACGGATGTTGATGGAATATCCTGGGGGAATCAATCAATCTATCAATCATTAATATTTATCTAGTGTGTACTATGTGCAGAGCTTGGGAGAGTACAATAGCATTAGCAGACATGTTTCCTGACCATAACGAGCTTACAGTCTAGAGGGTGTTGACTGTTTAATGCTACCCCAAAGTGCCTCAGCCCAGAAATCAGTTACCATCAGTCAACCAGTCGTACTTAATGAGCGCTTACTGTGTGCAGAGAACAATACTAGGAGTTTAGAAGAGCACAATTCAACAGAATTAGCAGACATGTGCCCTGCCATAATTAGAATTTCCATTATCTCTGGTCAGTCATATCTCAGCATTCCTGCTGTGCCCCTGCACCTCAAAAAATTGCCAAGTAGTTCTTTCATCAGAAAACTTCACCCCTCTGGGCAGAGCTGCAGCAGCAGAGCTGAATCTAGAATCCAGACATCCTGATTCCCAGATCCCAGCTCTTTCCATTAGATCCCTGCATTAACTCTACTCCCACTGGTGGTCATATGGGAAACATGACTGCTCATTCCTTCATTGGCCCACATTCTACTGCCTTATAAACCAAACCATTCTCCACCTTAAACTATGTTTCATTGTAATGGTACTTCAACATGCATAGTCAGTCTGTCACCAAATCCTGTCAGTTCCAACTTCACACCATTTTCACAATCCTCTCCTTCCTCTCCATCTCCATTTGTCATATCCCGCCTCGACTACTGCGTCAGCCTCCTCGCTGACCTCCCTGCCTCCTATCTCTCCCCTCTCCAGTCCACACTTCACTCTGCTTCCCAGATCTAAAAAATTGTTCTGCGCACATCTCCCCACTCCTCAAAAACCTCTGGTGGTAGCACATCCATCTCCACATCAGGTAGAAGCCCCTCACCACCAGCTCTAAGACACTCAATCAGTTCTCCCCACTACCTCTACTTGCTCCTCTCCCACTACAACCCAGCCTACACACTTCACTCTTCTAACGCAATCTACTCACTGTACCTCCATCTCATCTATCTCGTTGTTGATTCCTTGCTCACACCCTCCCTCCTACCTGAAGCTCCCTCCCCCTTCCTATCCAAAGTACCACAACTCTCCCATCTTCAAAGCCCTACTAAAATTGCATCTGCTCCAGAAAAACTTCCCTGACTAATCTTCTCACCTCTGCACCCTATTTTCCCTTCCTTCTGAGACACCTCTACTTCTTATTTTCCCTTTCTTCTGCATCACCTATGCACTTGAGTTCATACCCCTAAACACTTTTTTATATTTATTGAGTGCTTACTGGGTGAAGAGCACTATACTAAGCTATTGGGAGAGTACAATACAACAGAGTTGGTAGACACATTCCCTACTCATAGTGAGCTTACAGTTTATTAATAATAATAATAATAATAATAACAACATTGTGGTATTTGTTGTTCAATCAGTCAATCATATTTATTGAGTGCTTATTGCATACAGGGCACTGTACTAAGTGCTTGGGAAAGTAAAAAGCAACAGAGTTGGTAGATTTATTCCCTTCCCACTTTGAGCTCACAGGCTAGAAAGGGAGACAGACAATATACATAAATAAATTACAGATATGTTCATAAGTGCTGTGGAGCTGAGTGGGGTGGGGGTGAATAAAGCAAATCAGGGTGACGCAGAACAGAGTGGGTAAAAAGAAAATGAGGGCTTAGTCAGGGCCTCTCTCAATTGATTAATTGATTGATTCCCACCATAGTTTCTGAGTGGAAAGGCGCAAAGATTTTACTGCACTCAATCTTTTTACTGTGTGCAGACCACTGTACTTAGCACTTGAGAGAGTATAATATAACAATAAACAGACACATTCCCTGCCCACAATGAGCTTACAGTCTAGATGGGGAGACAGATATAAATATAAATAAATAATTACTCCACGCCCATCACTCGGATCAAAAATGAAAATGAACTGAGCAATTAAAGTTATGCAATGTACATTTATAGATTAAATGATAATAGTAATAATGGTATTTGTTAAGTGAACTAAGTGCTGGGGTGAATACAAGAAAATAGGGTTGGATACAGTCCCTGTCCCACATGGAGTTCACAGACTCAATCTCCATTTTACACATGAGAAAACTGAGACACAAAGAAGTGAAGTGACTTGCCCAAGGTCATACAACAGACTGGTGGAAGAGCCAGGATTAGAACTTGTGACTTTCTGACTCCCAGGCTTCTGCTTTATTCACTATACCATCTACCTAATCCCCAATCGACTGAGCTCCTTGAAAGGAAAAGTCTCCTTGAAAAGGCAATGCCTTCTTGGAAAGGAAATGGAATCATTGTGTACCACACCAATCACTGGAAGGAGTCAGGCTAGTGAACACAATTGCCACCCCACTGAATTTGTGCCAAAGGACTACCAATTGCAGTTGTGTGTGCAAGATTAGCCCCTTCCACCCACCCCTCCCTTCTCAAAATACCTTCCCCTCTGTCTAATGATGATGGAGGGGAGAACCCCCTGACTTATATATGAGTCTGTATGTGTATATGTGTGTGGGTGTACGAGAAAGATGGAATGTGGGACTGCCATGACTCAATCAGTTCATGTAACACTAATAATAATAATTGTTATGGTATTTGTTAAGTGCTTACTATGTACTAAGCGCTGGGGAAGATACAAGGTAATTGGGTTGGACACAGTCCATATCTCACAAAGGGCTCAGAGTCTTAATGCCCATTTTACAGATGAGGTAGCTGAGGCCTAGAGAAGTGGTGACTTGACCAAGATCACAGAGCAAACGTGGCAGAGCCAGGATTAGAACTCAGGTCCTTCTGACTCCCAGGCCTGTGTACTACCCACTAAGCCATGCTGCTTCTCAATCTCGTGTCTTTCTAAGCTTGGAAGAAGCAGTCACTCAATCACTCAATTGTATTTATTGAGAGCTTAGTATGCACAGAGTGCTGTATTAAGCGCTTGGGAGAGCTCATTGTAACAGAATTGGTAGACATGTTCCCTGTCCACATTGAGTTTACGATCTAGAGGGGGAGACAGACGTTAATAATAATAATAATAATTTTATTATTATTATTAATAAAATTATTATATTTTATAAAATAAGCACTTTATATGTTAAATAAACATGTTATATGTTTAAATAAACAAATAAACATCCGCGACATTGCCAAGATCCGCCCTTTCCTCTCCATCCAAACCGCTACCCTGCTCATTCAAGCTCTCATCCTATCCCATCTGGACTGCTGTATCAGCCTCCTCTCTGATCTCCCATCCTCCTGTCTCTCCCCACTTCAGTCCATACTTCATGCCGCTGCCCGGATTGTCTTTGTCCAGAAACGCTCTGGGCATGTTACTCCCCTCCTCAAAAATCTCCAGTGGCTACCAATCAACCTACTCATCAGGCAGAAACTCCTCACCCTGGGCTTCAAGGCTGTCCATCACCTCGCCCCCTCCTACCTCACCTCCCTTCTCTCCTTCTCCAGCCCAGCCCGCGCCCTACGCTCCTCTGCCACTAATCTCCTCACCGGGCCTCGTTCTCGCCTGTCCCACCGTCGACCCCCGGCCCACGTCATCCCCCGGGCCTGGAATGCCCTCCCTCTGCCCATCCGCCAAGCTAGCTCTCTTCCTCCCTTCAAGGCCCTACTGAGAGCTCACCTCCTCCAGGAGGCCTTCCTAGACTGAGCCCCCTCTTTCCTCTCCCCCTCCTTCCCCTCTCCATCCCCCCCACCAGCCTTGCCTCCTTCCCATCCCCACAGCATCTGTATATATGTATTTATGTTTGTACGCATTTATTACTCTATTTATTTATTTATTTTACTTGTACATATCTATTCTATTTATTTTATTTTGTTAATATGTTTTGTTTTGTTCTCTGTCTCCTCCTTCTAGACTGTGAGCCCACTGTTGGGTAGGGACCATCTCTATATGTTGCCAACTTGTACTTCCCAAGTGCTTAGTACAGTGCTCTGCACACAGTAAGTGCTCAATAAATATGATTGATTGATTAAATAAATAAATTATGGATGTCAACATAGGAGCTGTATCAGAAAGAAGTAATACCCTCTGCAACATCAACTTTGGTTACAAAAAATGACAGAAAAATCGGTAAATTTTCAGTAAAGGGCGTCAAGTGGTTCAGGAAGAATTCCCTCTTCCCTAGTCTCCTCTTCCAACTTCACTGCTCCAGTTAGACATTGAGCCCTTTCCCTGTCTCCACAGTCCATGTGACCGAATCTTCCAGAACTGCTCCTCTTCAAGGACAGCCCTGACTGGAGCAGGGAGGAGACAAATCCCTTTTTCGTCCCAGCAATCATTGAGTATTACTTTTCTTTTTGAACCATGTGGTAGAGAAACAGCGTGGCCTAGTGGATAGAGCAGGGACCATGGAGTCAAAAGGAACTGGGTTCTAATCCCGGCTCTGCCACTTGTCTGCTGCTGGTGACCTTGGGCAAGTCACTTCACTTCTCGGTGCCTCAGTTACCTCATCTGTCAAATGGGAATTAAAACTGTAAACCCCATGTGGGACATGGACTGTGTCCAACCTGATTACTTTGTATCTAGAAAGTAATAATAATAATAATAAGGGTACTTGTTAAGTGCTTACTATGTACCAAGCAGTGTTCTAAACACTGGGGTAGATGCAAGGTAATGTGGTTGTCCCACATGGGGCTCATAATCTTAATCCCCATTTTACAGATGAGGTAACTGAGGCACAGAGAAGTTAAGTGACTTGCCCAAAGTCACACAGCTAAGTGGTGGGGCCGGGAATAGAACCCACAGCCACTGACTCCCAAGCCCATGCTCATTCCACTAAACCACGCATTACTGGCACATAGTAAGTGCTTCACAAATACAATAAAAAGAAAAATGTTGCTTTGCTGAATGGAAGCCTTTATTTCTTTGCTGGCGTATCTGTCGTCCACCCCTTCGTCCATCCCATTTTAGACTGTGAGCCTCTTCCAGGCCCAGGACTATGTCTCCATCAATATCCTGGTGCCTTCCCCCATTTTTTAGAACAGTTCCCTGCTTCACACATTTTAACACCTTACCAAATGCCATAAATAAAATGAAAGAAAAATTTCAACCCCTAACACTCCCATAGAATAACACTCCAACCCTCTGCCATAGGTTGGCCCATGGCTCTTCTTGTTTCTCTGACATCCTGGTGTCATCGGCTAGCATTCTCCCAAGTTCCATTTACCTTTCTTGGTGGTGAAATGGGGTTTATTCTTTTTGAGAGCCAAGGATGATTTCTGCAAGCACAGTACATGCTGTTCAAAAGTATTTACATAGTCGGGAGTTTCCATGGAAATGCAACCTCACCCTGATTTGCTTCCCTTTATTCACCTCCCCCTCAGCCCCACAGCACTTATATCCATAAGTGTATAAGTGTGGCTCAGTGGAAAGAGCCCGGGCTTTGGAGTCAGAGGTCATGGGTTCTAATCCCAACTCCGCCAATTGTCAACTGTGTGAACTGGGCAAGCCACTTAACTTCTCTGGGCCTCAGTTCCCTCATCTGTAAAATGGGGATTAAGACTGTGAACTCCCCGTGGGACAACCTGACCACCTTGTAACCTCCCAGCATTTAGAACAGTGCTTTGTATATAGTAAGTGCTTAATGAATACCTTTATTATTATTATTTATATTAATGTCTGTCTCCCCCTGTAGACTGTGAGCTTGTCATGGGTAGGGAATGTGTCCATTATATTGTTCTATTGTAAATAATAATAATAATTATGGCATTTGTTCAGTGCTTACTATGTGCCAAGCACTATTCTAAGTGCTGGGGTAGATACAAGGTAATCAGGTTGTCCCACGTGGGGCTTACAGTCCTAATCCTCATTTTACAGATGAGGTCACTGAGGCCCAGAGAAGTTAAGTGGCTTGCCCGAGGTCACACAGCAGACAAGTGGTGGAGCTGGGATTAGAACCCATATCCTCTGACTCCCAAGCCCATGCTCATGCCACTAAACCAAGCTGCTTCTCTTCTGAGCACTTAGTACAGTGCTCTACATATGGTAAGCTCTTAATTCATTTGATTGATTGAGTGGCTGACTCAGGAGAGGTCTCTGACTGTTGGTCAATTGGTCAACAGTATTTCTCGGGCCCACGTGCTGGGCTGAGCCCCTGTCTAGTTGAGTGATGACAAAAGCTGAAAGAAAGTCCTGAAGGCCCTGCCTGCCCCAGCTCAATGACATCCTTAACCCCAAATTTTGACTCCAATTGCCTTTTTCACTTTTAAACTGTGCCACCAGGGAACGATGATCCCCTGAGAAGTTCTTGGATTTCACATTGTCACCTCTCAGGGCAGAGAAACTGGTACCAGGGTCAGAGCACAAGGGTTTGGGTGGGATGGAAGGAAGCAAGATGGCAAATTTTTATGGTATTTGTTATTAATAATAGTAATAATAATAATTGTGGTACCTGTTAAGTGCTTACTATGTGACAGGCACTTTTCTAAACCCTGGGGTAGGCACAAAGTAATCAGACTGGACACCCGTCCATGTCCTACCTGAGGCTCACAGTCACACAGTGGACAAGTGATGGAGCCAGAATTAAAACCCAGGTCCTCCTGACCCCTTATCCACTTGGCCACACTGCTCCTTTTTTTTCAGTGCAGACTCCAAAGGTCCCACTTTTTAAGGAGGCCCATTTGGGGAAGGGAATGGCATTTTTTAGGAAGAAAAAACAACAAAAGAAGATGGCTTCTAATAGTAATCCTACAAATGATTTCCAATTGCAATTCATGCCCTACACACTACGTGAGCCCACTGCGACATCATAACCTCTGCAGCAGGATTCAATGTGTGACTGCAGGAATGCAGAAGCGACCTTGATTTACGAAGGGCAGAGTGAGGCAAAGTGTCTTCTTTTTGCACTGAGGGATAGAAGAAAGGTGGAATGGAACTCTCCACCAAAACTAGCTAGAGAATAAAGCGGTTGAGCATGCGTCATGTTAGAATCATTTCCATTGACTGGTTACTGCAATATCAATTCCCTTGCTGAAAGAGAAGTGAGGCGCTATGTGAATTTTGAAGGTTATCCATACGGAAGTCGACACATTTTTATAAGGAAAGACAGTGAGTCATCATTTCAAGTTTTCTCATTAATAAAGCATGATGCCTATGAGCAGCATGATGATAAATCCACCCTTGGGAGGAGCACCGATTATGCTGTCCAAAGTCTAAAGTCTGTCTTTTTTTTAATTTCTCCCTTCTCTCCTCTTCACTGCAGCTGAACAGCTGGAAAGAGTGTGTGTGTGTGTGTGTGTGTGTGTGTGTGTGTGTATGTGTGTGTGTATGTGTGTGTTTTGGGGAAGGGGAGGCTATATTTACAGAGCAAAACGTCTCTTCAATAGAACACCTCAGCCCATTACATTCTTGGACTGCAAGGCCCATGTGGGACAGAGACTGTCTGACCTGATTATCTTATATCCGCTTCAATGCTTAGTACGGTGTTTGGCATATGGTAAGTGCTTAAGAATACAATTATTATTATTATTATTACTATTATTTGTACATGGAAGTTGCAGATGACAAAGGTTTAAACTGTTCTTAGTTCCTCTGGCCTAGAGGAATAATCTCAGAGACCTGCTTTTTACAAAGCCCTCTTACCTGACAGAAATATGAGAACTGGGGTTTGAGATATTATTTCTGTAGTTTTTTCTACAAAGTGAGTGATTAGAAATTAGCAAATCTCACTGTATGGCCAGTCCTATTCAGATTCACTGAAACATAAAAACCAAGAGGTGGGATTTTTTTTCAACGTTCAGTTTTTCTATTCTCTTGTTCCATTTAAAAAATAGTTTCAGCTCGAGGTAAGAAATTAGGCCAAGCAACAGATAGCTATTAAGCTTTTCAGTGTACTAGATATTCGAAAGTAATTACTGCACTTTAGTACCCATTTTACCAAAGAAAGAAGCACTCAATCAGCTCACCCCCTCCTATCTTACATCACTGATTTATTATTATAACTCAGCCCACTCACTCCACTCCTCCTGTGCCAACCGACTCACTATATCTAAATCTCGTCTATCTCACTGCCCATATAAATCAATCAATCAATGGTATTTATTAAGTGCTTACTATTGTATTCTCCAAAGTTCTTAATGCAGTGCTCTACCCATAGTAAGTGCTCAATAAGTACCATTGATTGATTGATTGCAAAGCACTGTACCAAGTGCTTGGGAGAATAGAATTCAACAGAATTAGTAGACACATTAACCTGCCCATAACAAGCTCCTCCCTCTGGCCAGGAACCCCCTCCCCCTTCCCATATGACAAACCACCACTTTTCCCACCTTCAAAGCCTCATTAAAATCACATCTCCTCCAAGAGGCCTTCCCTGACTAAGCTCTCATTTCCCCTCCTCCCTTTCCCTTCTGGGTTGCCTATGCACTTGGAACTGTACCCTTTAAGCATTTGATATTCATCCCACTCTCAGTCCCATAGCATTAAGGCACATAATCATTAGTCATTTTACTGTCTGCCTCCCCCTGTAAACTGTAAGCTCTTTGCGAGCAGGGAACTTGTCTATCAACACTATTGTGTTGTACTCTCCCAAATGCTTAATACAGTGCTCAATTAATCCAACAATGATATTTACTGAATGAATTGCTAGTTGTACTATTTGTTGACATGACCTTGATATTCTTTGCCTATCCTCCCCTGTTGAAACAATATCTTTGCATCTATCTCTCTCCCCAGTCCTTGGTATAGTGTTTAAGTTTAATAAATGTCATCACTGCTACTACCAGCAGGGCCCCTCAGCTCCCCACAAATAATCCCCTCCCCAACCTAATATCCCCAAAACTATGCCCACTGACCAATGACTGCCCCCTCTGTTTTCTCCCCTTCCCCAGTTCCCCTTATCCCTCACAAAGCTACTGCCACCTGCAAATTAATGGAACATTCTTCCTGGCAGAAATGGAAGATAACAGTCAATAGTATTCCAAGATTTTAATTGTTTGACAGCTTCCATGTCACCTCTCCGACATGGATAATTGGGAAAGAAAGTCGAAGATTTGATAACGTTGAAAGAGTTTTCTACCTCTCTAAAAGGTGGATTTATGATCAATATAGTGCCCGTTGCAGATGGTATTTGAGAAACCAACAAGATGGGGAGGTTAGCAAGACAGGAGTTCGAAGCCATGAAAAACTGCTTTCGAAGAAGAGATTCATTGACCTGAAACAAGACTAAGGTGTGCTCTGGTAAGGCCTAGTTTGTGGGAGAGATCTGCCCATAAAGACAATCAAAAATATTCCTGATACATCAGATGGTTTTACTCCCCAAAATCACTGCTGTGGAAACTACTGTTAAAATAAAGAGCTTACAGGACAACAGAGCACTTCCCTGAATGTAAAAACTGCATGAGTTTCTCTGGAGAGCAATATAAACTGCAACTGCAGGCCGGACAGAATAAACGAAGAGTTAATTATAAATGTATTACTTTTCAGAACATTTGACCATCATAAAAGGTCACTATAATAATAACAAGGGGAGCAATTCCTGGTGCTGGAGATACTTATCTTGATGCAAGCAATCAAGGGAAACTGACTGAATGAAATCTCTTCTAATAGTGGTTTTATCTGATTGTGAAAGTTCAGATTAAAAACTCACAGATTGGGTGATGGGAGTAGGTATTATTTCATTGATTTCCCACAGTTCAATCAACTAGAAAAGGTTGAGAACTATGTGTTCATATTCATTTTCAAGACTTTGCCCTTCAAGTCTTCTGTTAAATAGCAACAGCAGTTTCTTTTCCTCCCTTTTCTTCCCGCCTCCCTTATAAAGAGAAATACATATTTGAGTCCATTTTACTTAACTAAGAAAACTAACGAATAGATAAATGAATGGCACATGAAAACTGCTACCATCCCAAGTGAGAGTTGA
The DNA here is from genome assembly GCF_015852505.1 of Tachyglossus aculeatus. Lineage (NCBI taxonomy): Eukaryota > Metazoa > Chordata > Mammalia > Monotremata > Tachyglossidae > Tachyglossus > Tachyglossus aculeatus. The sequence continues at coordinate 76,887,177 of NC_052086.1, forward strand.
ATTACTTCTACCAAATTTAGACCAGCAGGGACACCAGGCCCCACCAAACAAAAACAACAAAAAAGCAAAAGAGTTTTATGTGGAATGGTGGATCCCAGCTCCTCAAACCTCCCCTGGGACCAGTTCTTAGCTCGGGTTTTTATTGAATTAACTTTAAAAGTCCCTCAAAATGCCTCGATCTCGCCTGTCTTGCCGCCGACCTCTGGCCCATACCCTACCACTAGCCTGGAATACCCTCCCTCCTTAAATCCTCCAGACAATCACTCTCCCCCACTTCAAAGTCTTACTGAAGACACATCTCCTCCAAGAGGCCTTCCCAGACTAAGCCCCACTTTTCCTCGTTTCCCACTCCCTTCTGCATCAGTCTGTCTTGCTCCCTTTGCCCTTCCCCCCATCCCCCAGAACTTATGTATATATCTGTAATTTTATTTATTTGTATTGATGTTTGTTTACTTGTATTGATGTCTGTGTCCTCCTGGCACCCCCCAGACTGTGAGCTCATTATGGGCAGAGATTGTATCCCTTTATTGCTGTATTGTACTTTCCCAAAAGCTTAGTACAGTGCTCTGCACACATTAAGCACTCAATAAATACGATTGAATGAATGAATGAATCAGGAATTGCAACATGGAAGGCACCCAGATGAAGTACCCTTTGCTCAATGACAAGCAAAATCTTCAAAGGAACAGTGCTTGACTCATTTTCAAGATTAAACAAAATGGGGCTGAGCCTTTTTAAAATTTCTTATTTTAAGACAGCTAGATTTTTCTTCCAGGGCAGAATATCGGCAAGAGGGAATTACAGATGAGACACTAATGTTTGTGTCTGAGTGCGTGTAGATTACAGAATTTTCTTAACCTAATCAGTCCAAAGTTTTCCATCAGCCAACACAGTTCTTTAAAGACAAAATTCTTGGAATTCCATGAGAGTTTCCACAACCTCTGATCTGCATTCCTAAACACCCCTGGGATTTATGAAAACAATGTTCTCCTCTCAGGGACTGTGGGGATGTGATTTAGAAACAAATTAACTGTGCAATGCTTGAGCATTGCAAAGTTTCCCAGCCATTTATTCTGAAATCAGAAGCAATGAAGTGATGGCACTGCAGCCGTTTTTCTAGTCCTGTAAAATGTAGCGGCAAAGTTATCCAGTGTCCTCCTCTGCCCCCAGGCTTGAAATGATCTATATCAGATTCAAATATATACACTTATTAATGGTATTTGTTAAGCACTTGCTCTGTGCCGAGCACTGTACTAAGAGCTGAGGTAGATACAAGCTGGACATAATCCATGTCCCACATGGGACTCACAGTCTCAATCCCTATTTTACAGCTGAGGTAACTGAGGCACGGAGAGGTGACTTGTCTGAGGTCATTGAGCAGACAAGTGGCAGAGCTGTGATTAGAACCCAGGGTCTCTGATTTGCACGACTTTATGCTCTTTCCACTAGGCCACACTGCTGCTTCGTCTGGAGTGTTAAGGGCACAAGAGGTTATTCTTTTCCTAGTCTGGATTCTCCTTTGTCTCTATCTTCAAAGTCCCATCCACAGTACAAGTTGGGGAAGCAGCATGGACTGGTGAATAGAGCACAGACCGAAGAAGCAGAGGACTTGGGTTTTAATCCCAGCACAAGTGGTGACTTGTCCACTGTGTGATTTTGGGCAAGTCGCAGCTCTTCTTTATGCCTCAATTCCCTCATCTGTAAAATGGGGATTTAGACTGTGAAGCCCCATGTGGGACATGGATTGTGTCCAATCTGTTTATCTTGTATCTACCCCAGTGCTTAGAACATTGCTTGACACATAGTAAGTGCTTAACAAAAACTATTATTGTTATTATTATTATTATTATTAATGCACACGCCTGGGAGCCAGACGAACTGAATTCTAATCCCAGCTCAGCCACTTGCCAGCTATGTGGCCTTGGGTAAATCAAATAACTTCATCCTCAAAATGGGGATTCAACACCTGTTCTCCTTCCTACTTAGAATGTTAGCCCCATGTGGAACAGGAACTTTATCTGGCCTGACTAACTTATATCTACTTCAGCGCTTAGAACAGTGCCTGACCCTTAGTAAATGCTTAACAAATACCATCAAAAAAAAAGTTGACACCAGGCTTCATAAATATAAAGTTGCCTTTTAGATTCTGGTATAGAGAGGAACTCATTTCATTACAGCTGGCCACTCCAACAGCTAAATTTCAACTGATGCATAAAGAGATGTCTTCATTTAAAAAAAAACCCATGACAACATTTTTTGCTACTGAATGTAGATAAAGAATTTACCACAGACATCTTGACTAACCATTCTGAAACCTGATAGGCAGCGTGGTTTTTTTGTTTTTGTTTTTGTTTTTTATCAACCCCTAGAGAGGCAGAGTAAGAGAGAGAAGCAGAGTAAATATTTCTGGCCCTTTTAGTGCCAGTGAGCTGCTTCAGGGTAGTCCTTTCACTCCAACCCATGGAAACAAAATACTGAACGTTTAAAAACAAACCGTGAAAAGAAAAGATCTGGGCTTTCCTCATGTGGCCAAATCTTCACTAATTATTTCACGGATCCAGAGCTTCCAAGGCCAGTAAGGCCAAAAACAACTCAGTAATTATTACATTTCGGGGCCCATTTTTTCCAAGACCCGTGAGGGAACGGAAGAATCAGAACGCTAATTCTTGGCTTCTATTTCCCAGAGGTGGAGACTGAGCTGCATAGTGATGATTTAAAGACACTCAAAAGTTCAACAGGTGACACGGCATGTCAGAGACAGAGGAAGTGGGAAGTGGAGGGTTATTGTGGTCCGCTTTAATAATCATGATATTTGTTAAGTGCTTGCTATGTGCTATACACTGTTTTAAGCCCTGGGGTAGATATAGGGTTAACAGGTTGGACACAGGCCCTGTCCCACATGGGAATCACAGTCTAGGTGAGTCAAGTTTGTTCCTTCTGAGATCACCTATCTGCCAGTCACTGGGTGGGGCTGTTTACCTGACATTTTAGATTTCCTTTAGTCTTCTGACAAAAGATCATTCATTTAACCAGCCTCATCCAACAGAGAAGAATAGAGGCATTAGCTTCATGCAAACATTTACTTTTAAAGACAAAATGCCCTCTCCAATGAGGAAGATTGTCTTTTTCATCTCTGATTACATCTGATCCTTAAAGGCCTTTCAAGCTTGTATTGTAATTCACTGGCTCTTTCTAAGATTACAGCTGCTCTTTTGCAAACGATTTATATTTTGAAATAGCACAAAAGAGTATTATGTTTAGGAACAAACATACTACAGATCGATAGGCAGACCTGAAATATTCAATATACCCAGGAATTTATCTTTAGAAAATCTCTCAGTTTTGGTAACAAAATTAGAGATTTGAAGGCTATCTGAAACCTTAGGTCCATGGTGATGAACCCTGGTATAAGAGGTAAAAGAACTACTCCTATTCTTGGTGTTGAATTTGTGACTTTCTCCAGGGTCACAGCTAACTGAAGTAGTGGGAAACAGCATGGCATAGTGGAATGATCACCAGCCTGGGAGTCAGAGGCTGTAGATTCTAACTGGGCAAGCCACTTAACTTCTCTATGCCTCAGTTTCCTCATCCATAGAATGGGGATTCAATACCAGGTCTCCTTTGACTCCTGGTCTACTTGAACTATGAGTCCAATGTGGGGCCTAATATCTTGAATGTACCCTAGTGCTTAGTACAGTGCTTGGCAACTAATTAATTAATTAGTTAATAATGGCATTTGTTAAGCGCTTACTGTGTGCAAAGCACTGTCCTAAGCACTGGGGGGATACAAGTGTGGGGCTTACAGTTTTAACCCCCATTTTATAGATGAGGTAACTGAGGCCCAGAGAAGTTAAGTGATTTGCCCAAAGTCACACAGCTGACAAGTGGCGGAGCCGAGATTAGAACCCATGGCCTCTGGCTCCCAAACCCGTGCTCTTTCCACTAAGCCATGCTGCTTCTCTATGTAAGCACTTAACAAGTTCCACTGAAAATAAATAAATAAATGAATGAATAAATAAATGAACATCGGAGCCTGGCCTGGTTCAGCACTTACGTACATATCTGTAATGTTATTTACTTATATTAATGTCTGTCTCCCCTTCTAGACTGTAAATTCGATGTGGGCAGGGTATAATAATAATTAATAATTACAGTATTTGTTTAGCACTTACTACGTGACAGGCACTGTACTAAGCACTCGGGTGGATACAAACAAATCAGGTTGGACATAGTTCCTTGTCCCAAGTGGGACTCACAGTCTCAATCCCCATTTTACAGATGAAGTAACTGAGGCACAGGGAAGTTAAATAACTTGGCAAAGATCATACAGCAGACTAGTGGCAGAGTCAGGATTAAAACCCAATGCACTCTCAAAAGCTTAGTACAGTGCTCTGTACACAATTATCGCTCAATAAATACGATTGACTGACTGGATCTTCTAGTGGGGCCTCTTGACCCTTGATGATGTCATTATAGTGCCATTGGCTTGAGTGGCAGCAGAAATATAGGGGCACTCATGGCAGACTTGGCAGCTGGGACCAGAGGCCTTTCGTCTGGGGTTGGAGTACAGGGAGGAAGGGGGGAGCAGCAGCCTAGTGGGTAGAGCTTGGGTCTGAGAGTCAGAAATCACTTCACTTCTCCATGCCTCAGTTCCCTCATCTGTAAAATGGGGATAAAGACTAGGAGCCTCATGTGGGACATTGACAGTGTCCAACCTGATTAGCTTGAATCTACTCCAGCACTTGCTAAGGTGTCCTGCACATAGTAAGTGCTTAACAATACTATTAAAAATATAAAATTAAAAAGGAACCAGGAGGCCCCTCGCCCAACCCGACAGTGACTAACTGTTGTTTTCTCCCTAAGGTATGTAGATGAGATGGAAGAAAGAGTGAGCCAGGGAATGGAAGGCTTAATTGGGGAAGACTTCTTGGAGGAGATGTGATCTAAGTAATGCTTTGAAGGTGTGGAGAGTGGTGGTCTGGCATATGTGGAGGGGGAGGGAGTCCCAGGCTAGGGGATTGAAAGGGAAAGGGGTTGGTGGCAAGATAGACGTGATCAGGGCACAGTGAGCAAACTGGCTCTAGATGAGCAGAGTGTACAGGCTGGGCTGTAGTAGGAGATAAGTGAGTTGAGGCAGGCGGGGATGAGCTAACTGAGTGCTTTGAAGTCAATGATAAGGAGTTTATGTTTGATGCGGAGGTGGCTAGGCTTTGGAGGTTCTTGAGGCATGGGGAGATATGACCTGAATGTTTTTGTTGAGAAATAATTCATGCAGCAGAGTGAAGTATGGATTGGAGTGGGGAGAGACAGGAGATCAGGAGGTTGGCGAGGAGGCAGATGCAGTAGTTGAGGCAGGATAGAGATAAGTGCTTGGATCCGCATGGTGGCAGTTTGGATGGAGAGGAAAGGGTGGATTTTAGCAGGGTAGACAGGATCTGGTGACAGATTGAATATGTGGGTGGAATGAGAGAGATGAATCAAGGCCAATGCCAAGTTACGGGTTTATGAGGTAGGGAGGAGAGTGGGGTTGTCTCCAGTGATGGGAAAAACAAGGGAAGTACAGGATCCGGGTGGGAAGATAAGGAGTTCAGTTTTGGACATGTTTAATCTGAAGTGTCGGCAGGTAATCCAAGTAGATATGTCTTGAAGGTAAAAGGGGATGCAAGATTGCAGGGAAGGAGAGAGGTCGGGGCTGGAGATGTAGATTTGGGAATCACCTGCATAGAGATGATAACTGGAGCCATGGAGCGAATGAGTTCTCCAAGGGAGTGGGTGTAGGGGGAGAAGAGATGGGGATTTATCATCATCATCATCAATCGTATTTATTGAGTTCTTACTGTGTGCAGAGCACTGTACTAAGCGCTTGGGAAGTACAAGTTGGCAACATATAGAGACAGTCCCTACCCAACAGTGGGCTCACAGTCCAAAAGGGTGGGCTCACAGTCTAAAAGGATTTAGACTGAGCCCTGAGGAACCCCTATTGTCAGAGGGTGGGAGGCATAGGAGGAGCCTGCAGACGAGACTGGGATGGAGCGGTCAGAAAGATAGGAAGAGAACCAAGAGAGGACTGTGTCAGTGAATCCAAGGTTGGATAATGTTTCAAGGAGAAGGGGATGGTCTACAGTGTCAAAGGTGGCTGAGAGGTCTAGGAAGATTAGGATGGAGTAGAGGTTGTCAGATTTGGTGAGAAGGTCATGGTTACCTTAGAAAGGGCTGTTTCTGTGGAGTGAAGTGGGTGGAAGCCAGATTGCTGCTGTAGGGAAGAAAAGAAAGAAGCAGCAAGGCTGGTGAATTGGAGTGGAGGGAGATCAGCAAGGAGGCTGATGCAATAATCAAGGTGAGATAAGGATAAATACTTGGATTAAGATGTTTGCAGTTTGGAATGGAGAGGAAAGGATGGACTTGTAGTAAAGATCGAATCAACAGAATTTCGTGACAGATTAAATATGTGGGTTGAATGAGAGAGGTGTCAAGGATAAGGACAAGGTTATGGGCTTATGAGACAGGGAGGGTGGTAGTGCTGTCTACAGTGAAGGGAAAGTCATGGGAGAACAGGATTTTGGTGGGGAAATAATGAGTTCTGCTTTGGAAATGTTAAGTTTAAGTTGTAGGGCGGGACATCCAAGTAGAGATGTCCTGAAGTGAGGAACTGTGAGACTGCAGAGAAGGAGACAGATCGGGCTAGATCTTACCAACAGTAACACCACCTTTGAAAACAAAAAATACCTGCGCTATCCAGTAATAGTACTCATGGTGCTCGCCTCCTGAGTGAAATGTGCTGTACTATGCCTTTGGGAAGGTACAACAGGAGTAGCAGAAGTTGAAAAGCAGCATGGCCTAAATCAGAAGGACCTGGGTTCTAATCCCGGCATTGCCACTGGTCTGCTGTGTGACTTTGGGTAAGTCACTTGACTTCTCTGTACCTCAATTACCTCATCTGTAGAATGGGGATTGAGACTGTGAGCCCCATGTAGGACATGGAATATGTCCAGCTTGAGTAACTTGCTTCTACCCCAGTGCTTAGTACAGTGCCTGGCACATAGTAAATGCTTAACAAATACCATTTAAAAAAAATGAGAGACGTCCCCTGTCCACAAGGAACTTGACACACCAATGAGGACAGACATCACAATACCACAGAGTGAACAGAATAAATAATTGTAAGTACAATTGAATATACATATACACACAAGTTCTGAAGGTGATTATAAATAAATAAATTGAAGGTAAAAACTAGGTTGATGATATCTGGGGTGCTGGGAATTTATTGGGGAAGACTTTTGAGAGAAAGTGGGATTTTAGGAGGGCTTTGAACATGGGAAGAGAGTTCTGAGCCAGGGAAGAGCATGAATGAGGGGACAGAGGAGGAAGGAGAGTTGAGAGTGAGGTACAGTGAGGTTCAGGTATGGGGCTAGCTCAGGAGGATTGGAGAGAGAGCGCTGATATATAAAATGGAGAGTTGGAGGGGGGCCTTGAAGCCAATGAATATTTTTTGCTCGAAGCTGAGGGAAAAGAGAAGCCAGTGGCATTTTTGAGGAACAGGTGACGCTTCAAGAAGATGATCCTTTGCAGCAGCTGAAGAGGAGATTGGAGAGGCTAAAGTCAGGGAGATCAGCAAGGAGGCGATTATAATAGTCTAGCCACAGAATGACGGGGGCATTGACCAGGGTAGTAGCTGTTTAAGGGTGAAGAAGGGGCAAATAATTATAATTCTATTAATTTTTTATTAATGATGTTTACATATCTATAATTCTTTTTATTTATAATGATGCTACTGATGCCTGTTTACTTATTTTGATATCTGTCTCCCCTCTTCTAGCTGGGAGCCCTTTGTGAGCAGGGATTTCTCTATTTGTCACTGAATTGTACTTCCCAAGCACTTAGTACAGTGCTCTGCACACAGTAAGCATTCAATAAATGCAATTAAATGAATGAAGATCAGGAAGAACCAGCAGGATTTAACAGTAGGTTGAATGTGAGAGCCGAAAGACAGTGAGATGTTGAGGATAACAACAAGAATGCAAGCTTCTAGGACAGGGAGAGGTAGTGTGGCTAACTGGTTAAAGCATGGGCCTGGAAGTCAAAAGGACCTGGGTTCTAATCCCCATCAATCAATCAATCAATCAATCATATTTATTGAGCGCTTACTGTGTGCAGAGCACTGTACTAAGCGCTTGGGAAGTACAAGTTGGCAACATATAGAGACAGTCCCTACCCAACAGTGGGCTCACAGTCTAGAAGGGGGAGACAGAGAACAAAACCAACCATATTAACAAAATAAAATAAATAGAATAGATATGTACAAGTAAAATAAATAGAGTAATAAATATGTACAACCATATATACATATATACAGGTGCTGTGGGGAAGGGAAGGAGGTAAGGTGGGGGGATGGAGAGGGGCACGAGGGGGAGAGGAAGGAGGGGGCTCAGTCTGGGAAGGCCTCCTGGAGGAGGTGAGCCCTCAGTAGGGCCTTGAAGGGAGGAAGAGAGCTAGCTTGGCGGATGTGGGGAGGGAGGGCATTCCAGGCCAGGGGGATGACCTGGGCCGGGGGTCGACAGCGGGACAGGCGAGAATTAGGCATGGTGAGGAGATTAGCAGCAGAGGAGCAGAGGGTGCGGGCTGGGCTGTAGAAGGAGAGAAGGGAGGTGAGGTAGGAGGGGGCGAGGTGATGGAGAGCCTTGAAGCCGAGGGTGAGGAGTTTCTGCCTGATGTGCAGATTGATTGGTAGCCACTGGAGATTTTTGAGGAGGGGAGTAACATGCCCAGAGCATTTCTGGACAAAGATAATCCGGGCAGCAGTGTGAAGTATGGTTTGAAGTGGGGAGAGACAGGAGGATGGGAGATCGGAGAGGAGGCTGATACAGTAATCCAGACGGGATAGGAAGAGAGCTTGAACGAGCAGGGTAGCGGTTTGGATGGAGAAGAAAGGGCGGATCTTGGCAATGTTGCGGAGCTGAGACCGGCAGGTTTTGGTCACGACTTGGAAGTGAGGGGTGAATGAGAGAGCGGAGTCGAGGATGACACCAAGGTTGCGGGCTTTTGAGACGGGAAGGATGGTAGTGCTGTCAACAGTGATGGGAAAGTCAGGGAGAGGGCAGGGTTTGGGAGAGAAGACAAGGAGTTCAGTCTTGGACATGTCTCTGCCACTCGTCAGCTGCATCACTTGTCTGCTGGGAGACTTTGGTCAAATCACTTCACTTCTCTATGGTTCAGTTACCTCATCTGGAAAATGGGAATGAACGTTGTCAGCCCCACGTGTGTCCAGCCTGATTGTCTTGTATCTACCCCAGCACTTAGTACAGTGCCTGTCATGTAGTAAGCACTTAACAAATACCATAAAAAAGGGAGGATTGTGGTGTTAGCAACAGAGCTGAGAAAGATATATTGTGCATGTATGGCCTCCTCAATCTGAATACCTGTGTTCTGTGTGGCTATCTTTCTGTTCTCTCCCTGTCATTTTGGATGTTTCTGGGCCTCTGTTTCTCTGTGGGCCTCCGTGTCTGTTTGTCTGTCTTTTCTTTTCTCTGTTTCCTGCTTCTATCCTCATTTCTTTCTCATTCTGTGTGTGTGTGTGTATGTGTCTCCTTTCTGTCTCTTTTCTCTTGGTTTCTCTCTCCCTTTCCTGCAACCTTCTTTCCCTATATTTTTGGACAACCATCCTAGCCCCTACGAAAATCCCCCTAATATTATATTTGCAAGAATTAGCTATAGTTCCACATACCTATTTCATTTCCTTCTACTCTATTTAATGGTAACTTCATAACACTAATTTACTAATTACATTTCCTTTTATTCCTCTCAATACTAACTTCAAAATTCTAATTCACTAATTGCATTTCCTTTTATTCCTCTCAATACTAACTTCAAAATGTTAATTTATTAATTGCATTTCCTTTTATTTCATTGAATACTAATATACTAGATATTGATAGTATTACAAATAATTTATCAGCAATTTGAAACTTTTGAAAAGTGTAGTCCATATCGTAATGTATAACCACAAATGGGGCCATTTTAGCTCCTTACAGGAGAAATTAATAGGGAATTTTATAAGCATTATAAGAAAGGGAGAATATTTCCTTTGTCAGTTCTCAAACATGCTAAAATTAGACTGAGGCTTTCAGAAACCGACATTATGATCTTTTGCCTTCAAGAGGACCAAATTAACTACAATTTGCATTTTGACACACATGGAATAAGGAGGTATGGCCACTTCTCAGTTTAAGCCAGTTGAGATTTCTCTGAATCTCTGTCTAGGGCTGACCACATTTGATGGATCGCTTAGAACAGTGTTCAGCACTCAGTAAGCATTCAATAAATATGATTGATTGATTGATTGATTGATGGAAGGCAGCAGGGGATAAAGGTGCTAGACCCAGCTTCAGAAGACTTACTCTGGCTGTGGAGGGAAAGAGCAGAGTACAGTTCAGCTTAGACAGTCTCTGTCAACCATGACAGGACCCAGACTGAAGAGAGAGAGGGAGACTTTTTTAGTTGCTAACAAAGAACTAGTTCCATATTAGCTTCAGTCACCAAACCCACGAAGTTGCAAATCACCACCATAAAGGGTTGCCCATTACGGAAATCAGCTGTAGAAAGGCAGTGTGGGAGCATAGACTAGCTCTCTTCCTCCCTTCAAAACCCTACTGAGAGCTCACCTCCTCCAGAATGCCTTCCCAGACTGAGCCCCCCTTTTTCCTCTCCTCCTCCTCCTCCTCCTCCCCTCCTCATCACCCCCCTGCCCTACCCCCTTCCCCTCCCCAAAGCACCTGTATATATTTGTACATATTTATTACTCTATTTATTTTATTTGTACATATTTATTATTCTATTTTATTAGTGATGTATATATAGCCATGTGTATATAGCTATGTCTATTTATTCTGATGGTATTGACATCTGTCTACTTGTTTTTGTTTTGTTGTCTATCTCCCCCTTCTAGACTGTGAGCCCATTGTTGGGTAGGGACCATCTCTATATGTTGCCGATTTGTACTTCCCAAGCACTTAGTACAGTGCTTTGCACACAGTAAGCACTCAATAAATATGATTGAATGAATGAATGAAATGAATGAATCAGAGGGTCGGGGTTCTAACCCTGGCTTTGCCTCATACTTGCTACGGGATCTTGGGCAAGTCACTTAACTTCTCTGTGCCCCAGTTGCCTTTTCTGCAAAATGGGGATTCAATACCCGTTATCTCTCCTTCTTAGACTGTGACCACCTTGTGGGACTCAATGATCGTGTATCCATCCCAGCACTTAGTACAGTGCTCGGCACATAGTAAGCATTTATATATTATTATTATTTTGGTCCAAGAGCTATACCCTAGAGAGTATTGATAAAGAGCCATCTGGATGTCCGCCCGCCACCTAAAGCTCAACATGTCGAAGACTGAGCTCCTTGTCTTCCCTCCCAAACCTTGTCCTCTCCCTGACTTTCCCATCTCTGTTGACGGCACTACCATCCTTCCCGTCTCACAAGCCCGCAACCTTGGTGTCATCCTCGACTCCGCTCTCTCATACACCCCTCACATCCAAGCCGTCACCAAAACCTGCCGGTCTCAGCTCCGCAACATTGCCAAGATCCGCTCTTTCCTCTCCATCCAAACCGCTACCCTGCTAATTCAAGCTCTCATCCTATCCCGTCTGGACTACTGCACTAGCCTTCTCTCTGATCTCCCATCCTCGTGTCTCTCTCCACTTCAATCCATACTTCATGCTGCTGCCCGGATTATCTTTGTCCAGAAACGCTCTGGACATATCACTCCCCTCCTCAAAAACCTCCAATGGCTACCGATCAATCTGCGCATCAGGCAGAAACTCCTCACCCTGGGCTTCAAGGCTCTCCATCACCTCGCCCCCTCCTACCTCACCTCCCTTCTCTCCTTCTACTGCCCAGCCCGCACCCTCCGCTCCTCCACCACTAATCTCCTCACTGTACCTCGCTCTCGCCTGTCCCGCCATCGACCCCCGGCCCACGTCATCCCCCGGGCCTGGAATGCCCTCCCTCTGCCCATCCGCCAAGCTAGCTCTCTTCCTCCCTTCAAGGCCCTGCTGAGAGCTCACCTCCTCCAGGAGGCCTTCCCAGATTGAGCCCCTTCTTTCCTCTCCCCCTCGTCCCCCTCTCCATCCCCCCCGCCTTACCGCCTTCCCCTCCCCACAGCACCTGTATATATGTATATATGGTTGTACATATTTATTACTCTGTTTATTTATTTATTTATTTATTTATTTTACTTGTACATTTCTATCCTACTTATTTTATTTTGTTGGTATGTTTGGTTCTGTTCTCTGTCTCCCCCTTTTGGACTGTGAGCCCACTATCGGGTAGGGACTGTCTCTATGTGATGCCAATTTGTACTTCCCAAGCGCTTAGTACAGTGCTCTGCACATAGTAAGCGCTCAATAAATACGATTGATTGATTGATTGATTTGTTAATCAAAAAGATTAAAATCCCCATCAATACTTCTCTCAGATCTCAGGGGTATCAAATTCTGCCTCCTCCACTCAGAGTGACTGATTGGGTAAGTGTGGGGGCGAGAAATGGTGGGGAAGACCCCCAATAGCATTCTCTTTCCCTTCTCATGAACTCACATATTCAATCCGTTACCAAATCCTTTCAGTTTTACCTTCACGACATAGCTAAGATCCACCCTTTCCTCTCCAGCCAAACTACGACTATGTTGATCCAAGCACTTATCCTGTCTTAGTTACTCTAAGTTATTGTCTTAGTTACTCTATCAGCCTCCTTGCTGACCTCCTCGCCTCCTGTCTTTCTCCACCAGTCCATACTTCACTGGGCTGCCTGGATCATTTTTCAAAAACATTTTTCAGTTCATGTTTCTTCACTCCTCAAGAATTTCCTGTGGCTGCCCATTCACCTCTGAAACAAACAAAAACTCCTTGCCATCAACTTCAAAGCACTCAAATTACCTTGCCCCTCCTATCTCATCTCCCCTATTTACTACTATGATGCAGCCTACACAGGTATTTAACGCCCATTTTACAGGTGAAGAATCTGAGGCACTGAGAAGTTGTGATTTACCCAAGGTCACACAACAGGCACATTGTGACCTGCCACTCATGGCCACCCACTTCTCCCTGCAAACCAGGTTGTCTGGTACACTCAACAATATTGTGCTTTTAGTTTGTGGTTTTTCAATTCATGAGACGTGGCCACCCTCATAATAGGATTTTACAGGATACAGGTTAAGCTTCAGAATAACAAGAATGGAAAAGATCAAGAAATTTATAATACTAGTTAGAAATAAAACATCTGTTTCAAATGCAATGTGGCCTGGTGGAATAAGAGGACTGGGTTCTAATCCCAGCTCTGACATTCATTCATTCATTCAATCATATTTATTGAGTGCTTATTATGTGCACAGCACTGTACTAAGCGCTTGGGAAAGACATCTGCTTGATGTGTGACCTTAGGCATGTCACAACTGCTCAGTACCTCAGTTTCCCCATCTGTAAAATGGGGATTAAAATACCTGTTCTCCCTCCTTGTTAGAAAATGAGCCCAAGGAGGGACAGGGTCTTTGTTTCACCTGATTATCATGTCTCTACCCCAGCACTTAGTACAGTGCTTGGCACATAATAATGTAGTCTTGCAATCTTACTTGGAATGGACTCTGCCCAGCCTGGGGTAATCCAATCTGGATCAAATTTCTCCCCATCTAGACAGAAAACTCATTGTGGGCAGGGGGCGTGTCTACAAAATCTGCTATACTGTACTCTCCCAGTGCTTAGTACAGTGCTCTGCACTCAGTAACTACTCACTAAATATGACTGAATGACTGAATACTAAGTTCTGAGGTAGGTACAAGCAAATCAGGGTGGACACAGTCCATGTCCCACATGGGGCTCACATTCTTAATCCATACTTTACAGATGAGGTATAACTCTAGCACAGAGAAGTGAAGTGGCTTTCCCAAGACCACCCCACAGACAAGTGGTGGACCTGTGATTAGAACTTAAGTCCTTCTGACTCCCAGGCCTGTATTCTATCTACTAGACCACACCACTTCCCTTGTCTTTCCTGTCAGCACTTCCTCAATCTCCTGAAGGAGGTGGGCTCTTGGGTGGGTGCATCCATCTTCAGGGATTTGCTTACATCTAGTCCATCCATTTGTTCTGAATCATCCTTGGGTTTCCCATCATTTAATTCAGAGCCCTGATCCAGTACTTTAGGCCATTTGTGTAATGAAGCATGTCCCTGACACCTTCCAAGGTACAGAAAGAATTTAAAAAGCTGAGCCTCTTGCCTGTCTTCTCATCACTGAATGCGCCTTTTATCCGACAATCAGCAAGTGACCCCACTGATTCCTTAACCGGTTTCCGGCTTTGGACGTGTTTGAGGAATTGTTTACTGTTAGCTTTGGCATCCCTTACAGGAGATGAATGTAATTCAATAGGAAAGGAGAAACAGATGTGCCTGCATCCAATAAAGACTCCCCTCTCCAACCTGCAGCAGCTGGAGGGAAGTTGCTGAGGGTGTGTGGTTTTGTTGGAGTTTTTTTAGTGTGTGTGTGTGTGCGCGTGCATGCACGTGTGCACTTTTTATAGTAACTGCGAAGCCCTTACTATGTGCCAGGCAATGTACCAAGTGCTGGGACAGATACAAGATAATCTTGTATCTCCTCAGCACTATAGCCCATCGTAAGTACTTAATATATGCCATTATTAGATTGAGAAGTACCAAGGATGTCTTAGCTGGAGGCCATAGGACTGGGTGAGAGGAGAAATTAATCAGGACAGTCTTCTTGAAGGAGATGTGACTTCGGATGGGCTTTGAGGAAGTGGCATGTTGTGATGTCAGCTCAGTCCGTTGGCTTCAATTGGAAAAACCAGGAAAATCTGAGGAAAGGAGCAAGGAAATGAAACAACAATGGCCCGCTTTCTTGCCATCTTTAAACCTGCCCACTCTAATAATGGTAGTATTTGTTAAACTCTTACTATGCGTCAAGTACTGTTCTAAACGCTGGGGTAGATATAAGCTAATCAGTTTGGACACAGTCCTTGTCCCACTTGGGGCTCATAGATGAGGTAACTGAGGCACAGAGAAGTGAAGTGACTTGCCCAAGGTCACACAGCAGACAAGCGGCAGAGTCGGGATTAGAACCCAGGCCCTTTTGACCCCCAGGCCCGCCCTCTATCCACTAGGCCACACTGCTTCATACAAAGTAATTTTTTGAAAAACAGGAATAGCGGGAACTCACAGGCCACCTAATTTTCTTGAGATACTCTGCCAGATGATTTCTTTCTCATCTCCTGCTAGCAAGCTCCCTCCGGGCTTTCCCTTTAGATCTCATTTAAGACCTATTTATCAGCCCAGAGACAGGAAATATGTGCAACCTTGAAGCCTACACTCTTAAACCCTTCATTCTGACTGGTGTTTTGAACTACTTATTTGGAAAGCTGATCAAAGCAAATCAGCTGTTCTGCAAGGGGGAGAAGATCCGAGGTTTCAGATAACTCCCGGGTGGTGGGTCATTTTTTTTTAATGGGAGGGGAAGGGGAGAAGGAAGAGCAGGACAAAATAATTTAAAGACCTTGGCATTTTTTTTTTTGCTGCAATTATGACATTGGGCTCCCTTATCAGACTTCATTTGATTTCCTGTTGATCGCTTTTCATTTGAGAGCAAACGAGTGACAGGTTATCCGATGTTAGTGCCGGAGAATGAAACTGACTGGCCTCTCTCACCCACCTCCTGGGGCAGCAGTTGGCCCCGAACTGTCAGACAACTGAGGTCATGCTGCCTGCTTTTCAAGCAGATTTCCATGTCTTTAAATTGAGACCTGCTCACCATCAGAATTTTAAAGGACCAGTAAAAATAGCAGATCCACAGCAACTGAGTAACACAGATCTGGATACTACGTAGGAGGTGCCCCATTTAATCCCTAAAAAAAAAAGCCCTTTTCACAGGGTTCTTGGCAGAAAGTGGACGTGAGAATTCTTTGAGTAGTTCTGCACTCCTAATTACTGAAGGAGATTTAAAAAAGCGAAGAGGCTCCATTAGGTCTGGGATAGTAAGTGCGGGCATGCTGGAGGCAAGAGGATAGACTAGGTCAATCAGTGGCATTTATTGAGCACTTACTGTGTGTAGAGCACTGTACTAAATGCTTGGGAGAGTTCAATTCAACAGAGTTGGTGGACACATTCCCTGCCCAAAGAAAGCTCACAGTCTAGAGAAGGAGATGGAGATTAAAATACATTATGGATATGAGCATAAATGCTGTGAGACTGGGGTTGGGGGAGAATATCAAATGTTTAAAGGGTACAGGTTTGGACCTGTAAGGGTGACACAGAAGAGAAAGGGAGCAGGGGAGGTGAGAGTTTAATCAGGAAGAACTCTTGGCAAAGATGTGTTTTTAGGAAGGTTTTGAAGGTGGAGAGAGTGGGGGAATGGGAGAGAGTTCCAGGCCAGAGTTAGAAGTAGTCTCCAATTTTCCCTCTATCTTTCCAAAAGAGAACCTCTGGGCCAGAAGCTAGAGACCTAGATATGGGAGTGAGAGGCAGCATGCCCTAGTGGATACAGCACAGGCCTGGAAATCAAAAGGATCTGAGTTCTAATCCCAGCTCACCAGTTGTGTGCTGTGTGACCTTGGCCAAGTCACTTCACTTCTCTGTACATCGGTTCTTTTGTCTGTAAAATGGGGATTAAGACTGGGAGCCCCATGTGGGACATGGACTGTGTCCAACCTGATTAGCTTGTATCTACCCCAGTGCTTAGTACAGTGTCTGGCATATAGGAGGCACTTAGAAAATACCATAAAAACAAAACAAAAAAACAATTCACATCTCCCTTTCCCTTTCAACTTTCCCTCGTCCCCCACCCAAAGACAGCCTGGAGTCCCCTCTGTTCCCAGATTTCCAATTACCCCAGGGATCCCTGGGAGATCATGAGGTAACAGATGTCTAGACGTTAAGCTCATTGTGGGCAAGGAATGTGTCTTTTTGTTTTATTGTACTCTCCCAAGCACTTTGTATAGTGCTCTGCACACCTAAGCACTCAATAAATAAAATTGACTGACTGATGACACTTTTCAATATCTCCAGAGGAGCTGCCTGAACAAGTTCAACAATTAGCCCTCTCCTTGCCAAGTCCGAGCCACAGATCCATCTTGCTCTGCTGTTCCGCGGAGCCTCTGTCCTTCAAAGTCTCGACCTCTGGTTTCCTTTCCCACTCTTCCTGGTGATGCTGCCAGGAGCAGCTGCTTCACAGAGAATGGAAAAAGACCAAAATCAGAAAAAGTGGGTGTCAGGGTTTAGGGAGGGACAGCTGGTTGCTGAGTAAAGGAGAGAGAGAGAGAGCTGAACTCCTGCAAAGTATGAAGCATCCCTTTGGCTTTCCTCATTGAGCAACATCCAAAACCTTGTGTCCAATCAATCGATCAGTTATATTTATTGAGTGCTTGCTTTTTGCAGAGCACTGTACTAAGCACTTGGGAGAGTACAAAACAACAGAATTGGTAAACATGTTCCCTTCCCGCTAGGAGCTTACAGTCTAGAGGGAAAGAGAAAGGCAGGGAGAGAAAGGGGGGATGTTCTGAGGTAGAGAGGATGCCTTTTGAATAATAATAATATAAAACAATGGCACTTGTTAAGCACTTACTATGTGTCAACACTCTTCTAAGCACTGGGGGTGGATTAAAGTTAACCAGGTTAGACACAATCCTATCCAACGTGGGACTTACACTCTTATCCCCCTTTTACAGATGAGGCAACTGAAGTACAGAGAATTGAAGTTATTTCCCCAAGGTCACACAGCAAACATGTGATGGAGCTAGGATTAGAACTCAGGTTCTTCTAACTCCCAGGCCCGTGTTTTATCCACTAAGCCACGCTGCTTCTACATCATTACCATCATCCAACCAAGTTAACAGGTCCTATAAATAGAGATTTGAGCATGAAAGAGAGGGGGAAAGAGCCAATTTTGTGAGCAGAGACCGAAAGCACAGACTTGCATCTATTTTATTAAATTTTTCATAAAGTGTTTGATTCTTTAAGACAAAAACAATCCACATGTGTGTCCACTTGAACAGGCCAACTGTCCAGAACAGCCACCACAGACTGCCCACAATGAAGACCCCAATGCAGGAAACCCTCTAGGCTGGGACCCCTAGAAGAAAGGCACAACAGAATCACTGGAGTCTCCCCATGCCCAGACTAGGACTCCCACCACCTCCATCACACCCACAACAGACCACCTCAGTGGCCACCTGGCTTTAGAAACCCAGGGAAAAATTGCATCAGCTGGAAGGAGCCCAAGACCCTGATAGCTCTTTTCTCATTCTAACATTGGTTTCTTTGATTGTTTAATTTATAATGAATAACCAACTCTACTGTATTGTAATAATAGTAATATTGATGATGGCATTTGTTAAGCACTTACTATGTGCTGGGACTGTACTAAGCACTGGGGTGGATATAAGTAAATCAGGTTGGACACAGTCCCTGTCACACATGGCGCTCCCAGTCTCAATCCCCATTTTACAGATGAGGTACCTAAGGCACAGAAAAGTGAAGTGACTTGCCCAAAGTCACACAGCAGACAAGTGGAGGAGTCAGGATTAGAACCCATGACCTTCTGGCCTCCCAGGCCTGTGCTCTATTCACTATGCCTTGCTACTTCCCAAGCACTTAATACCATGCTCTGCTCAATAAATAACATTGATTGATTGATAACAAATCATTGTTCTTAACTTCTCTGTTCTTGGTAACAGTTTTACTCAATTTAGATGGCGAGTCCCCTGTGGGGACTCATTTCCCTCTTTTCCTGGGGATGCTGCCAGGAGCAGCTGCTTCACAGAGAATGGAAAAAGACCAAAGTCGGAAAAAGTGGGCGTCAGGGTTTAGGGAGGGGACAGCTGGTTGCTGAGTAAAGGTGAGAGAGAGAGAGCTGAACCTAATAATACCCCTCAGCACTTAGAACAGTGCTTCATCCATCCAATTTTTTTAATGCTATTTGTTAAGTGCTTACTATGTGTCACTTAACTTCTCTGTGCCTCAGTTACCTCATCTGTAAAATGGGAATTAAGGCTGTGAGCCCCACGTGGGACAACCGGATCACCTTGTATCTACCCCAGCACTTAGAACAGTGCTCGGTACATAGTAAGCGCTGAACAAATACCATAATCGTTATTATACCAAGGACGGCTGATCTAAGCCAATCTGGGACAGATGGATTTCCAATCTGGCGGAGGAGGCGTGGAGGAGCCAAGCCTTCCTGGAGCTAGGGGAGACCCGTTTCCTATGCCATTTATTTAATTAGTAACCGGAATGGGTCTTTGAGGACTGGAGATTGAACGCAATGATCCTTGCTGATGCCTTTCCGCTCTCCGTGGGCCCCTGGGGTGAAAGAGCTACATAGCCCACTGGTTGTGGAGATGGTAGGGAAGTGGAGATGGTAGGGAAGAAAAACAAACAGAGTCACTGTTCCCTGTTTGGAAGGGCCAGAATTAAGGAGAGAAAAGTTCAGGTCAGAGACAGGCCAGAGGGAAGCCTGAGAAGCAGTGTGGCCTAATGGAGATAGCCCTTGCCTGGGATTCAGAAGGACCTGGGCTCTAATCTCTGCTCCGCCCCTTGTTTGCTGTGTGACCAGGTGCAAGTCACTTAACTTCTTTGTGCCTCAATTTCCTCAAGTGTAAATGGGGATACCTATTCTCCCTCCTACTTAGATTGTGAGTCCCTTGAGAGACAGGGACTGTGTCCAACCTAAATAACTTGCACCTACCCCAGTTCTTAGAGCAGTGTTTGACACATAGTAAGCACTAAACAAATATCATTAAAAAAATAGCCCATCTAAGTGAGGAGCAACTTAGCCAAGTGGAAAGAATGGGAGTCAGAGGACCAGCTTTGTTATTTACCCCCTGTGTGACCTTGGGCAAGTCACTTAACTTCTTCATGCCCCAGTTTCCTCATCTGCAAAATGGGGGTTAAATCCTACTCTACCCTACTTAGACTGTGAGCCCCATGTGGGTCAGGGGGTGCATCTGGACTGATTAACTTGTATCTACCCCAGCACTTAGAAGAGTACTTGACACAGAGTAAGCACTTAACAAATACTTTAACATATATACAGATACACCAAGCTCACTATCAGCCCTCCTTTTAAGGATGAGGTAACTGAGGCACGGATAAGGAAACTGACTTGCTGAAGGTCACACAACAGACAAGTGGTGGAGCCGAGATTAGAATCCAGGTCCCTCTGACTCCTGAGCCCATGATCTCTCAACTAGGCCATGCTGACTTACCCAGTCACTCAGCAGAGAAGTGGTGGATCCGGGATTAGAATCCAGGTTCTCTGACTCCCGGGTACATGCTTTTTCCACTAGGTCTTGCTGCCTTTCAGGCAGTGGATTCACTGGCAGTTGTACATGTTCCCTCTCGTTCCTTTCACATGGGAAAGATCCAAGAAGGGCCTGAACGGTCAGTGCTGGCTGTTTTGTAAAACCGCAGAATGGGTGAGGATGAGCACTGTCCCCAGGGTTCAGTGCTTTTAGAGGAGGGCTGGAGCATTGCCGTCAAAACCAGAATGAAATCCAAAGGCTGGGGAAGCAGTGTGGAATTCTAAAAGTGTGGAAAACCACCATCTGCTGTCTATTTATTTTATTATCATGTGCATTCATTTTGTTTACTTTCCTTGGCCACGGTATGCACATGTGCCATATAATCTTAAATCAAGGTATGCTGTGTTAAAACAATCAAGCAATTGTATTTACTGAGCACTTACCGCATGCAGACCACTATACTAAGGGCTTGGGAGAGTACAACGCAACAGATAGACACATTCACTGCCCACAAAGAATTTTCCTAGCTCATGGCATCAAATAGAGAAAACAGTTTTGGGTCACAGGACAGGGGATGGGTGGAGCCTGGCACCCAAAATAGTGTTAGGTGGTAGAAGGGGCAAAAGCCCGGGAGTCAGGGGACCTGAGGTTCGAATCCCAGCTCCACCACCTGCTGTGTGACCTTGGGCAAGTCACTTCACTTCTCTGTGCCCCAATTTCCTCATCTGTAAAATGGGCCTTAAATACCTGCCCTCCCCTCTTAGACTGTGAACTCCGAGTGGGACAGGGATGCCAACCAATCTGCCTATATTGCATCTGGAGAAGCAGTGTGGCTCAGTGGAAAGAGCATGGGCTTTGGCGTCAGAGGTCAGGGGTTCAAATCACAGCTCCACCAATTGTCAGCTGTGTGACTTTGGGCAAGTCACTTAACTTCTCTGTGCCTCAGTTACCTCATCTGTAAAATGGGGATTAAGACTGTGAGCCCCCGTGGGACAACCTGATCACCTCGTAACCTCCCCAGCGCTTAGAACAGTGCTTTGCACCTAGTAGGTGCTTAATAAATGCCATCATTATTATTATTATTATCTACCCCAGCACTCAGCGCACAGTGCGTGTTTAACAAATAATCACAATTATTACTGCTGCACCTCCCCCTCTAGAATGTAAGCTCGCTGTGGTCAGGGAATGCATCTACCAATCATTATATTGTACTCTCTGCTCTAATCCCAGCTCCGCCACTTGTCGGGTGTGTGACTTTGGGCAAGTCACTAACTTCTTTGTGCCTCAGTTACCTGATCTGTAAAATGGGGATTAAGACTCTGAGCCTCATGTGGGACAACCTGATTACCTTGTATCCCCCCCAACGCTTAGAACCGTGCTTGGCACATAGTAAGCACTTAACAAATACCATTATTATTAGTAGTAGTAGTGTTACTCCCCCAAGTGCTTGGTACAGTGCTCTGAACACAGTAAACCCTCATTAAATTCGACTGGAGTATCATATCTGCCATGGAGCTGACAGAAAAGGAAGGGGGCGAGGGGCAGGGGCAAGAGGCAAGTTGGGAGCCAGACTGGAGAAGCAGGCATGTGAGGGGCTGCACCCCATCACCCCAACCCTGTGAGAAGGCTGTGAATGGACCCTTCCGCAGCCTGCAGCTGTCTCGTCTGCTGCGATCCCACAACGACAGGGGTGCAATGGTGTTCTCAGGGGAAAGAAAGCAGGCTGCAGGACCTGGGAGTCATGTGACTGCCACAGAACAAAAAAGGGGGGTGACGAGAGGGAAACGGGCCACAGAGAAGATGAGTTCTCAATCGTGTTTTTTCAAAATCCAATGGGTGTCATTGATAGATACCAAAAAATGCCATATTAATCCTAAAAGCTGGAGAAATTTTGTCTGAGCCATGCTGAGCCTGCTCTAAGCATAGACAGCGGTAGAAGATTAATTTGGCAAGTGAAGCGGTCCACCCCAGCCCAGGGCAAAGCAAGACAAAAAAAAAATCAGAGCTGGAAGGGCCCGAGAGCTGCAGGGGCAAGAAAGCGTTTGAAAAATGCAAACCAGAGAGAGAAGCAGCATGGCCGAGCCTGAGAGTCAGAAGGATCTGGGTTCTAGTTCTGGCTCAGCCACCTGTCTGTTGTATGACTTTGGGCAAGTCACTTCACTTCTCCGGGCCTCAGTTACCTCATCTGTAAAATGGGGATTAAGACTATGAGTCCCATATGTGACAGGGACTGTGTCCAATCTCATTAGTTTTTATCTACCCCACTGCTTAGAACAGTACCTGGCACATAGTAAATGCTTAATAAATACCTTAAAAAAACCCCAAAAGAACTGAAAGGCCATGATTCCTAAGGCTTTTAGGATTAAGACAGACAGAGGAAAGAGGAGCTGGCTAAATATACAGAGAGCTCTAAAGGTCTTTGTTCTATTCCACTGAGCCTCCATGACCATGTTACAAGCTCCCTTTCAAAGGCACTAGAGATCCGGCACTGGGAAAACTCCAGGGTAAACATTTTGGTTGAAAGATTTGTCTTCCAATGGCACCCCAGGAGATTATTTCACAGACGCAACCTAGCTCCTGACACAAACCCTGCTGCCTGGCTTTGCCATTGGCTGAGTTGTGGTTCATTGTGTTTGTAGCCATAGGCTACTGGTTAGTATTAGGGTGAGGATGAGTGGTTGCCATTTGCCCCTGCTCCTGCTCCTCCTTCTTTTCTGGCAGCAAAGAGGGTGGAACGGGAAATAATAATAATAATAATAATAATAATAATAATAATAATAGCATTTGTTAAGCACTTACTATGTGCAAAGCACTGTTCTAAGCGCTGGGGGATTACAAGGTGATCAGGTTATCCCACATGGGGCTCACAGTCTTAATCCCCATTTTACAGATGAGGTAACTGAGGCTCCGAGAAGTGAAGTGACTTGCCCAAGGTCACACAGCAGACATGAGGTGGAGTCGAAATTCGAACCCATGACCTCTGACTCCAAAGCCCGGGCTCTTTCCACTGAGCCACGCTGCTTCTCTATGGCTCTCGGACTGCCAGCATGAAGAAGCTGAAGGGTTTGAAGATCATAACCCCATGGAGATGGCATTGCTGGGTAATAATGAATAATAATAATAATTGTGGGATTTGTTAAGCACTTTCTATGTGCCAGACATTGTACTAAGTGCTGGGGTGGATACAAGCAAATCAGGTTGGACACTATCCTTGTCCCACATAAGGCTCAGAGTCTCGATTCCCATTTTACAGATGAGGAAAATGAGGCACAGAGAAGTGCCCAAGGTCACACAGCAGGCAAGTGGCAGAGCCAGGATTAGAACTCATGACCTTCTGACTCCCAGGCCCGGGCTGTAGTGACTACGCCATGCTGCTTCCGTTCACCCCAAAACCGTGGCTCCAACAGAGGAACAGTGTGGTGATAGCTGTCCTCGATACCCATCCTAACAGTTAGTGATATGTCACCTAAAAATCCTAAATTTTCCGCCCACTTCATTAACTTTTCCTTTGGTAACTCATTATGGACCTCTCTCTCCTTTCTCAGTTGAAATGGTCAAGGAGTTTCTTAGTCTGTCAGCTTTTGCAGAATACGAGGAACCGGGTTAGAGCCAACAGCATTCTGTGATGAGAAAATCATTCTAAACCAGTTAAATTTCTTCTTAAGATGGAGTGACAGGCCAAGACAGCTGTCAATAGATAAAACTGATCAGAACTTTAATAAGGATTTTGATCCTTTCTCACAATTTATCTGCCTTTTCTCTCCATCCAAACAGCTAACTTGCTGATCCAGACACTTAAAATATCCTGCCTTGACTACTGTATCAGCCTCCTCAATGACCTCCCTGCTTCTGTCTCTCCCCACTTCATTCCATCCTTCACTGTGCTGCCTGGATCATTTTTCTAAAAATAACATTCAGTCCACATCACCCCACTCCTCAAAAACCTCCAGTAGTTGCCCGTCTACCTCCCCATCAATCAGAAACTCCTTTCTGGATTTAAGGTACTCTGTCAGCTCTCTCCAACCTACCTAATTTCCTACTACAATCCAGACCATGCACTTCACTCCTCTAACTTCTCACTGCACCATGATTTTTTTAGGTCTAGTGGATAAAACACTGGAGGCAGAAGGACCTGAGTTCTAATCCTGGCTCTACCACTCGTCTGCTGTGTGACCTTGGGCAACTCATTAAGTTTCTCTGTTCCTGTTACCTCATCTGTAAAATGGGCATTAAGACTGTGAGCCCCATGTGGAACAGGGACTGTGTCCAACCTGTTGAGCTTGTATCTACCCCAGTACTTAGAACAGTGCTTGACATAGTAAGCACTTAACAAATACCATGATGATTATTATTATCATCATCATTATTGGGTCAGACCAATGGTCCATCCAGCTCAGTATTCTGTCCTTGTCCTGTCTTGGATCAGTCCATCCTAGTTACTTTGTTGGCCTGTCATCCTCCCCTCACCCTTAAATTAAGCCTGTCCTGTAAGAGTCTGGTTTAAACCCTCTCTTTTCCTTGCTGTATTCCCACTTCCTCAGGGAGCCCATCACTTCACTTGGCTTCTACCACCAGCTCTGAGCAGAGGGCTCCTAAGCCCACCTGTTCAGGCAGGAAAGTAGACCAGAGTCAATCAGTCAGTCAATCGTATTTATTGAGCACTTACTGTGTACAGAGTATTGTACTAAGCCCTTGGGAGAGTACAATGTAAAAATATAACAGCACATTCCCTGCTCACAACAAGCTTACAGTCTATAGGGAAACCAGAGAGTACAGTTAGAAGGCAACTTGGAAGGAAAACTTGTGCCCCGTACGAAACGTGCTCATTGTATATCAATGTTTGACCAAGAGAATACCAATGATTGATTGATGGAGGGCTGAAAGGAAGCAGGGCTAATAGTTGGGATTCAGGGGGAGGAGTGAGAGTGGAAAAGGGCTTCAGAGTGGACTTCAAGGAGTGAGGTGCCTTAGAAATACACAATTTGGGTCTTTTCAGCCCCGCTGAGGAATTCTTAGTTCTTTTCAGACCCGCCTCAAAGCTCTCAGATGCTCAGATGCTGTCAGAGATCTGGGATGAACGAGGCTGATAGATTTCCCCCGGGAGTTGGCACTTATGCGCCCAACTTACAATATGAATTCCTAGTTGGAGCTTTTTTTCTCTCTCTTCTCCGGAAAACCTCTCTCTCCTTGAGAATGTGACATCTCTATTAATAGTGCCTGTGGCAGGAGCAGCAAAACAATTGAATTTGTAATAAAGTCTGACCGAGAAACTGTCTACTGTCTCATGCCATCTTTGAAAGGGAGATGGAGATTTCCCTGCCTATTTTGGGTTGGTGGGTGGCTCAAGACCGCAGCTGGTCCTATGTGACATTTGTTTCCTGCAACCTCAGGTGGGGAGGGCCCAAAGTGAAACAGAGTGCAAGTCCCTGGAGTTAAAGCAAAGAATTCTGGACTGATGCCAACATTACTACTGTCGAGTACGATTAAATGAATGAATGAATGAGTAAGCAGAAGGAAACAGTCAGTCAGCCAGTTGTAATTGCTGAGTGCTTACCATGTGCAGAACACTGTCCTAAGTGCTTAGGAGAGTACAATATAATGAGACACATTTCCTGCCCACAACGAGCTTACAGTCTAGAGGGGGAGACAGACTTTAATATACTTAAGGTCCCGGGGAATGAAGATGGAAATGGTGGGATGATGCGGCAAGAGGTTTTTGCTTCTAAACACTTCTATTTAACCTTGGCTCATTCTGGATCTTCAACTCTCCAAGAAGCCACGGACAAATATTGACCAATCATCCATAAAGCTGTCTAGCATTGGTAGGCCCCTCCACCATCAGATCTGATGATCCCAGTCTGCTTTGCTGACACTCAGATGGTTTGACGGCCCTGCAGAGCCTGATGCCGGCAGAGCAGATGAGCGCAGGGGTAACTGGTGCTTCCCGTTTTGGATTTCCTCCTGTCATTGAGATCAACTCGGCAGCCAGGGTGCAGCTGGGTTATTGGGACTTCAAGTCCCAGGAACAACCACCCACTTTGGCACCTCTGTGACCGGCCCTCCTCCTGCTCTAGGACTGGTCTGGGCTTCGGGATTTCAGCCTTGAAAATCTCTGCTTCTTGGAGTGATGCTTCTTCCAGGGGGAATTATCAAGTGCTTGCAAATCAGGACATGTGTAACATGTATTTATTTATATTAATGTCTATCTCCCTCTCTAGACTGTAAGCTTATTGTGGGAGGTTAGTACAGTGCTTTACCCACAGTAAGCGCTTAATAAATATGATTGAATGAATGAATATATCATGGCTTAGCTAAGCAGAGGGGAAGGATAACCCCACCGACCCCTAAGGCCACAGTGAAAGAGGCTATGTGCTGTGACAGAAGAATAAGGAAGTAGTCTTCCTGTCCCAGGCCTGACGGGCATGTTAAGGAACCGAACTGCTCACATCAGATGTTTCCCCTCGTCCTCTGAGCGGGAACCAAACTCTACCATTCAGAGAGAGACCAGTTCTCAAGAACTGTTACTGGCACTCACAGGCTCCAGAACAACAGGTCGTAATGCCCTTGTCTCCTCTGAAGAGACTAAAATGCTCAGTTTTGGAAAGAAGAGAGAGTGTATTCTCCAAGCTAGGTTTCGTTCTTCATGAAAAGGACACCCACCCTGGCATTTTCAATACAAATCCCAGTGGCAACAAGTCAGATGCCCGGAGTGGAGACTCAAGCAAGGTAGTTTTCTGGGCACACAGCTTCTGGGACTTTTGCAGAAGGCAGTCAGACTGGTGGGGTGCACCTTGCCCCTTGTCTCGCTGACTCATCACTCCACAACTCTTCAGAGGAAAGGCCCAGGTACCAGCCCCGGATATAGACAGAGAAAGCTGGGCTGGAGTAAGCAAGTCTTTCTGCAAGCTCCAGCCCCCACTGGCATCTGTCAGGAGGGAGGGCAAGGTGGAGGTGTAAGCATGTTGTTTCTCTAAAGCAGGAGTTGGAAACTCACTGGACATGGCTCTTCGTGGACATAGATGTATCCTGTGACCAGGCCCACCCCAGATGGGCGGTTTTTCTGAGGTCTCCACCTCCCAATACCTCCAGCAGTGGTGAGGGGACGTTAAGGGGAAGTAGCAGAGATGGCAGGGGTGGTGGCAGCAGCAGTGGGAGAGGGGCGGCGATGGCACTATGCCAGTGTTTTTGTGGGTAACCCTGTCCCCTGAATGCCCTCCTCCTCCTTCCCTTCCCCATCTCTACTGGCAACAACTATGAGATGATGATGTCATCACAACTGTGTTTTGAGTAACGACATAATGACTTCCTGGTGGGGAGGAGAAATGGATTATGTGGATCTTTGTGCACGCACTGCTCCAAGTTTTCATTTTGTTTGATTTTGCGAAAAAGAAGGTTGCAGTCCCTTGCCCTATAGAGCTTTATTGTTGAGGGCTAAAGGATTTTTACCCTGTAAGCTTGCTATGGGCAGTGAAGGTGTCCACTAATTCTGTTGCATTGTATTCTCCCAAGTACTTAGTACAGTGCTCTGCATGTAGTAAATGTTCAATAAGTACCATTGATTGGTTAAGGGAGAAGATGCTGCCTGAAGTCCCTGCATACAGCAACCCTCTGAACTCTGGTCTCAGCCAGCTCTCAGGTAGCTGATCTCTCTATATCTCTATCTTGCCGCTAACCCCTCACCCAAGCAAACCCCTCACCCACACCAACCCCTCACTCACATCTTGCCTCTGGCTTGGATCGTCCTCCCTCCTCAAAGCCAAGAGACAATTATTCTCCCCTGAGCCTTCCCTGACTCAGCCCTCCTTTCCTCTTCTCCCACTCCCTTCTGTGTCACCCTGACTTCCTCACTTTATTCATGTACACATCCATAATTTATTTATTTGTATCAATGTCTGTCTCCCCAATTCACCCGCCTCCCCACCCAAAGACTGCAAGCTTATTGTGGGCAGGGAATGTGTCTGTTTATTGTTGTATTGTACTCTCCCAAGTGTTTAGTACCATGATCTGTACACAGTGAGTGCTCAATAAATGCAATTGAATGAATGAGTTATTGAATGAATTCATCCCCCATCCCAGTCCCATAGTACTTAGGTATGTATCTGTAATTTATTTATTTATGTTAATGTCTCTCTTCCCCACTAGACTATAAACTTGTTGTGGGCAGGGAATATGTCTGTTTATTGTGATATTGTCCTCTCCCAAGCACTTAGCACACTGTTCTGCACACAGTAAGGGCTCAATAAATAAGATTGAATGAATGAATGAATGAATGAATACCAGGAGCTGCAAGTTGCAAATGCAGCAGGTCAGGAGAGAGTGATGGGAGCTTGTGGGGAGAGCTGTCCATCATGCAGCAGTCTCTTCAGCTGCAAAGCTGCCCCTCAATAGCATTCACCCCAAAGGGCACCTAATAGCCATTGATAGTGACCCTGGGTGGGAAGAAGGGGGCACTAACACCCTGGAGCTCACCTGAGAAAGTGTAAAATGGCATTTGCCTGGCTTAGTGGATAGAGCACTGGCCTGGGAGTGAGAAGATCATGGGTTCTAATTCCGTCTCCACCACTTTGCTGTGTGACTTTGGGTAAGTCACTTTACTTCTCTGTACCACAGTTTCCTCATCTGTAAAATGGAGATTAAGACTGTAAGCCCCTCATAGAACATGGACTGTGTCCAACCTGATTTGCTTGTATCTATCCCAGTGCTTAGAAACATTGCCTGGCACAGAGTAAGCACTTAACAAATACCATAATAATTATAATTATTGTTATTACCATCATTATTTGCCAGAGGTTGGGCTGGAAGGCAAACTTGCTATCCAAGCCAGAGGAACCTGAAGAATTAGAGCAAGCAAATCTTTCTCCAAGCTCCAGCCCTCCGGCAGTTCTCGAGGGGTAAGGGGAAGTGTGAGCATGTTGTTCCTCTAAAGCATGGGTTGGAAACTCACTGGACATGTCGCTTTGTGGACCCAGATAGGTCCCAGGGAGGGCAGGGGTGGGCGGACAGATGGGCCATCCGAGGTCTCCGGCTCCCACTCCCTCTTTTCTCTCTTTTCACTGAGAACGGCGAGGTCAAGTTTTACTCTGATGCCAAGAAAAACGCTGGCATTGAATTGCATTCTCTTGGTTAAACTACAGAACTGACCCGATCAGCTGTCTGAGCAAAAGATCAAAAAGACAACAGCACTTGTGCTCTGGGGAATGAAGTCAACTTCCCCTTCACCGCCTTCACTCAAAACTAGGGGAATCTCCCAGACAAACCCAGTGGTAGTGACAAGCCCTCAGGCGCATAAGTGGAGTCTAGCGTAAAGGCCAGGGGACGGGAGTTGGGAGACCTGGGTTTTAGCCTCAGCTTGACCAGCTCTGGCACTGGCCTGCTGAGTACATTACCTTCAACAGACTGATCACACTTTCTCTGTAGGGGGCTCAAGGTGATCTGCCTGCTGTGTGACCTTGGACAAGTCACTTAACTTCTCTGTGCTTCCATTACCTCAACTGCAAAATGGGGATTCAGTACCTGTTCTCCCTCCTCAAACTGTGAGCCCCACATGGGACAGGGACTGTATCTGGCCTGATTAATTTTTATCTACCCAGCACTTAGAAGAGTGCTCGATAAATACCATTAAATAATTAATAATATGTGAAATACAGACAAAACTGTTTTCCCTACCACAGGGGACAGAGACTCCTATCAAATTTTCTTGCTTCTCCTCTAGCACTGTGCAAGAGATTGTGAGCCCTATGTGGGACAGGGACTGTGTCCAGCCCAATTAGCTTGTATCTACCTCAGCACTTAGTACAGTGCTTGGCACAAAGTAAGTACTTAACAAATACCATTATCATTATAATAATGGTATATACTATAATTTACAATGTAATAAAATTCTAAGAATATACTATGATATAATTATAATAATAATAAATCCCACCATTTTGGGCATCAGCCCCTCAACCACCAACCCTGATCCAGGGGTTTTAACTGTGGCTAATTTTGCCTCAGTGAGATTTTGCAAATTTTAACTAAATTGCAGTATTTAAGCACTTTTTTTGTGCCAAGTATTGTACTAAGAGCTGGGGTGGACTCATGGTAATCGGGTTAGATGTAGTCTCTGTCCCACAGCTATAATGTTCAGAGTCCAAGGAGGAAGAACAGGCATTGAATCCCCATTTTACAGATGAGGAAATTGAGGCACTGAAAAGTTAAATGACTTTCCTAAGGTTACATGGCAGACAAGTGGAAGAGCTGGGATTAGAACACAGGTCCTCCAACCCCCAGGCCTGTGCTCTTTCCATTAGGTAATACTGCTTGTCAAATCACAAAAGACATCTTCCGTTTTCCCTGTAAAAGCCACATCCAATTCTCAGCAATATGGTCCCGGCCTGATGCCTGCTGTCAGCCATTCTGAGGCGCTAATGGACCTTCCTAAGTGAAAATTTAATCCCTCGGGAGGTTGAGGAACTTCCTCTCTGCAAGTAGGGCTCACACACAGGCCTACACACATCCCATCAATGATTCACCCCAAAGTGCAGAAAGAATTAGTTTAGGTTGACTGGGCAACTCAATTTAACTTCTTAGGTCTCTGCCTCGGGCACCAAGCAGGGTAATCACTGTTTTCTTCACCAAGCTCACAAGCAACAGTCAGAGAGTTTCTAGGTCCTTCGGAAAACCTCCCTTAAAAAGACTGCACTGGTACCTCATGTGTCGGTGGAAGAGCCACCTCAATCTCCCTCTATTTCTCTCATGTCACATTGTTGCCTCGTGATCTGGAGTACTGAGGTTCTGACTTCACGTTTTCGGGGATGAGGGATTCCCAGACCAGTTGAGCAAGATTTGTCTATTTTATCACATTCACTGGGGTTGTTAGTACCTTGACTCATTACAGCATCCCTTCCCTTAATCACTCAATCAGCAGTACCTACTGAGCACTTACTGTATACAGAACACTGTACTAAGCGCTTCTTTTCTTATGCTGTCAAGTTGTTTCTGACCCGTAGTGACACCACAGACACATCTCTCCCAGAACACCTCTCTCTCCATCTGCAATTGTTCTAGTAGTGTATCCATAGAGTTTTCTTGGTAAAAATCCAGAATGGTTTACCGTTGCCACCTTCCGTGCAGTAAACTCGAATCTCCACCTTTGACTCTCTCCCATGCTGCTGCTGCCCAGCATGGGTGAGTTTTGACTCGTAGCAGATGGCCTTCTACTCTCTAGTCACTGGCCAAGCTAGGAATGGAATGGGTATGACTCTGCTTGACTCTCCCTCCCATAGCCGAGACTGGTAGAGTACTGGAAACTCTCCAGGTGCGACTCTGAGATGGGGTCAAAGCGCTTGGGAGAGTACAGTGTAACAGAGTTGGTATACACATTCCCTGCCCCAGTGAGCTTACAGTCTAGAGGTCTCCCAATCTACTTCCGGTTATCTTGGAGTCTTAGTCTTCCTCTCTCTCCTTGTCTCCCTCTCTCTCATCGCTCTTTCCCCCTCCCTCTCTCTCCCCCTTTCACCCCCTGAAACTAACCCCTGACCTTGAATGAAAAGTTTCCAAAGTATTTGGGGCACAACAATAATAATAATGATGGTATTTGTTAAGCGCTTACTATGTGCAGAGCACTGTTCTAAGTGCTGGGGAGGTTACAAGGTGATCAGGTTGTCCCGCGGGGGGCTCACAGCTTTAATCCTGTATATATGTATATATGTCTGTACATATTTATTACTCTATTTATTTTACTTGTACATATTAATTCTATTTATTTTATTTTGTTAATATGTTTCATTTTGTTGTCTGTCTCCCCCTTCTAGACTGTGAGCCCGCTGTTGGGTAGGGACCGTCTCTATATGTTGCCAACTTGTACTTCCCAAGCACTTAGTACAGTACTCTGCACACAGTAAGCACTCAATAAATATGATTGAATGAATGAATGAATCCCCATTTTACAGATGAGGGAACTGAGGCATAGAGAAGTTAAGTGACTTGCCCAAAGTCACACAGCTGACAGTTGGCAGAGTCGGGATTTGAACCCAACACCTCTGACTCCGAAGCCCATGCTCTTTACACTCAGCCACGCTGCTTCTCCAGAAGAGAGACTTAGCAATTAGGCAGCAACCAGTGCAGCAGAAAGATGAGAAACAAATGACTCCCCTTATGTCCCTCAGTTCCCTCATTTGTAAAATTGGAATTAAAACCTTGAGTCCCATGTGGGACATGGACTGTGTCCAACCTGAATACCTTGTATGTACCCCAGCACTTAGTACAGTGCCTGGCACATAGAAAGCTCTTAACAGATACCATAATTTTTTTTTTTAAAGAGAAACCTGGCCAAACAAGCAACCCAGGCAGCCAGCAATTTTCCGAGGATGCTGGCTTGGGATACAACCTTCTGGCTTATTTCTGTTGTGGAAATGTTTCTCAGTCTGTAATGGGTGCAGGGTTGGTCACATCTTGATTCTCAAGCCATTCTAATATATAGTTATACACATGCAGACTACGCATTCCCAGACTAAGCGCCCCTTTTTCTCTGCTCCCCCCATCACCTCGACTGGCTCCCTTTGCTCTAACCCCCCTCCCCACCCCACAGCACTTGTGTATATATGTACATATTTATGATAATAATTATATTCATTTTTATTAATGACATTATATATATATAATTCTATCTATTTATAATGATGATACTGATGCCTGTTTACTTGTTTTGTTGTCTGTCTCCTCCCTTCTAGACTGTGAGCCCATTGTGGGCAGAGATTGTCTCTATTTCTTGCTGAATTGTACTTCCCAAGCACCGAGTACAGTGCTCTGCACACAGTAAGTGCTCTATAAATATGATTGAATGAATGAATGAATTCATACATACCCTTCTCTCCTTGGCTCCTGTGGAAAGAGCACATGCCTGGGAGTCAGCAAGATCTGGGTTCTGACCCCAGTTCCACCACTTGTTTGCTGTGTGACCTTGGGCAAGTCACTTGACTTCTCTATGCCTCAGCTACCTTATTTGTAAAATGGGGATTAAGACTGTGAGCCTTAAATGAGACAGAGACTCTGGCCAACCTGATTATCTTGTATCTACCCTAGCACTTAGCAAAGTGCTTGACACATAGTAAGCATTTAACGTATACCACAATTATTATTATGATGATTATTACATAAAAACCGCACCTGACAGAGGGTTTCTAGCTACTTAAGGAGCCAGCTCTCTGTGACATAGACCCCTCTAGTCAGAAGACCAGTGAAGTTTTGGTAGCCTTGCATTCTGTCAATAACAACCCTAGGTTCAGAGACATTTTACCCAATGAACAAAAAGGGACTTTGCCCAGAAAGCCCCCCCAGAAAACAGGGTGCCACCCCCCTTACTTTTCTTTCCTCTTCACATCTCTCCCCGACCCACCACCTCTACATATGTCAGGGGAAGAAGATTGTTAGACCTGTCAGAGAGGGGCATGGTCCAGGGACAGAATGCTGAGGACAGGGCAGAACTTGATCAATTTACTTGAAAATAATTTATCCTCATAAATAAAGGATTTGTTTCCTAGTGAAGACATTTCTGTTCTTGTCTCTTTCCATCGTCATCCTGTTCTGCTGAAAAAACATACCAAATTAGACCAGCGGGGGTGAGGACGGAGGTTGGGGTAGGGAGCAGAGGGTGGAGGGTGGAGGGGTGGAGGAAAGGACCTTAGATCAGGAAGCCCCCACCCCCACCCCCTCCGGTTTCCATTCCAGCCTGGATGTTACATCCGGCAGAAATGATCTCTCTTCCTCTTCCCCCGCCTCCTCCAAATTCCCTCACCATTTCAAAAGCATGAAAATATATTATTTTACAGACTATCTACAGAGTCACCTTTCAAACTACTGGTCCACCTCTTTAGATGGGTAAACCTGCCCCAAGCACACATTTGCTCCTCGCTACAGATGCAGGTTGCAGACCTCATTACACTTACTAATTTTTTGGATCGTTGAAGAGATGGGATTAATTGCAATAAAAAGTCCAAATGAAATGATTGCTCCCTTTCATTTGGTTTGGATTTTCTGGCTGCGTTGCTGGTTTCCTTTTACTCTTGGAACCCCCCAGCAGGCTCCTTGTAAAATGGAAGTGGTTTAAGGTGAGTTTTTGATCCCCACATGCCCCAGCCACTGAGAACACAGAGATGAAGCCACTGCACACCTAAATGCAGAAACAGAGGAAAAGGGAGAAAACTGGGGTGGTGGAAGGAATAAAAGCAATAGCCAAGGTCCCACCTGACATTGCCCTTTGTTCGTGTTTTGACTTTCACCTAAAGCCTTTTAAATAGGCTCTAGATATTACAGAAAATGGCATTTAAGGCTGATTCTGTTGATCTTCCAACACTATGATGCAAGCATGGATGTCAGCCTTCATCTGCTGCTTCTGATCTTTGACAGCCACAGACACCAGCATGCCAGCCTGGCTAGAGCATTGTAGCTTTGGCTGTGACCAGGCAGGTGAGACTGAACTGGCCACAATGGCCCCACTGTGGAGTCTTAGAGACTCAGGTGGATAAGCTGTAAGCCAGATCACTAAGTTAATTTCATTTATTTATTCATTCAATCGCATTTATTGAGCACTTACTGCATGCAAAGTACTGTACTAAGTGCTTGGGAGAGTCCAGTACAACAAAAAACACATTTCCTGCCCACAGTAAACTTACAGTCTAGAGGGGGAGAGAAGCAGTAATATAAATAAATAAATTAAAGATATATACATAAATGCTGTGGTGCTGGGAGGAAGGGTGAATAAAGGGAGCAAGTCAGGGTGACACAGAAAGGAGTGGGAGAAGAGGAAAAGAGTGCTTAGTCAGGGTAGGCCTCTTGGAGAAGATGTGAGCCTGTCGTTGGGTAGGGATTGTCTCTATCTGTTGCCAAATTATACTTTCCAAGAGCTTAGTACAGTGCACTGCACACGGTAAGCACTCAATAAATACGATTGAATGAACAAATGAATGTGCCTTCAATAAAGCTTTGAAGTGGTGGAGAGTCACTGTTGGTCAAATATGAGGAGGGAGGGTGTTACAGGCCTGAGGCAGGACATG
Source organism: Tachyglossus aculeatus (assembly GCF_015852505.1). Classification (NCBI taxonomy): domain Eukaryota; kingdom Metazoa; phylum Chordata; class Mammalia; order Monotremata; family Tachyglossidae; genus Tachyglossus; species Tachyglossus aculeatus. The sequence continues at coordinate 76,922,514 of NC_052086.1, forward strand.
AGCAAGAGGTAAGTGGCGTGTTGGATGACAGCAAGGTACGGTGAGAACGTTTAGCATTAGAGGAGTGAAGTGTGCAGGCTGGGTTGTAGAAGGAGAGTTAGCGAGTTGAGGTAGGATGAGGCAAGGTGATTGAATGCTTTAAAGCCGGTGGTGAGGAGCCACCTAAGGAACAAATACTCAAAAATGGTCTCAAAGCAGGGCTTCTCCTAGGAAACAGTAATTATTAAAATGCAAACACTGGGATTTGGAGAGGGTTTTTTGTTGTTGTTTCAATATGAGTCATGTCTAGGCTTACCCTCTGTATTTCCATCTGTGAAATGGGAATGAATGCCAAGGTTCCTGAGGATTTTTTCCTTTAATACTCTCGATAATTAACACGGGACAGAGCCAAAGAGAAATTATAGTCTGAATTATAATAAAAACAGAAAACCTAGCCCTGGTGCTGGCTCCTACTCACTGCTGTGACTTGTCTCATCCCTCAGGCCCGGAAACTCGGAATTCTCTTCTTTTTGGGGGTGTAACCTTCTAACTAGAAAAGCTAGCATACAGAAGAGTTGGGGAGGGCAGGAAAATGTACAGGTTGACAAAAATGGCTAGAGTTGCTAGAAATTTTGAGCCTGTCTGCAAGATTGATTTGTGTCTGTTATACCTTTGGAAATCACAGGTGTCTCGTTCCTTTAGGAGTCTTGTAGGCCCCGTCAAATGTCTCCAAAAGGGAGTAAAGGAGAATCTCTCTTCCTACACTCCCCATTTTCAAGGACATTGATGCTGACATCCTCCCTGAAATGGGGTCAACCAGTAGGCCCTGCACCTTAAACTTTATGATTCAGCAACTACTTATTTTGAAGCTAGGGAACAACAGAGATTAATGAGACTATTACCCCAGGCAGTCAGCCACTCCGGCTGTATAAGCATTTACATGCTCAGGACCCTGAATGTGCAGTAAAGGGAAGAGAGAACACAGGAAATGTCATTAAATGAGAGCAATCTTTACTCACATAGCTCTGAGCTGAACCCCCAAAAGGTGTGGCAGGGGTGGGGGGAGGAGGTGTTGGCATGCCCCACCAATATCCCACTTCTTTTTATTATTAAATGAGAATTTCCTCCCAGATTAGGGTGTGTGTCTCTCTGCTCAGCCCCCTCCATCCTCCTCCATATTATGGAAATCTCATTTAAGCCGCCTGAACGTGGGGCATTGCCTCCCTGCCTCGAGCCTCCCAATTGTAAAGCTGGCACGAAAGAAACTGTAACCTTGTCCTCTAGACTGTAAGCTATTTGTGGGCAGGGAATATGTCTATTTATTGTTATATTGCACACAGTAAGCGCTCAATAAGTATGACTGAATAAATGAATGAAAGAAGGCTGAGGGTCAGGGGAGAGAACGGTCACCTGACTCATTCAACACATATTGCTTTATGGTTGTTATCCAGCTACACTTGCATTAGGGCAATGGAACTGGTGACCTCAGTGAAGAATCAACCTTCAACAGATGAAGGGAAGGAAGCAGCATGACCCAGTGGATAGAGCATGGGCCTGGAAATCGGAGGACCTGAGTTCTAATCTCAGTTCTACCACTTGCCTCCTGTGTGACCTTGGGCACATCTCAACTTCTTTGGACCTCAGTTCCCTCATCTACAAAATGGGGAACCAATACCTGTTCTCCCTCCTTGTGAGCCCCATACAGGATCTGGTTATCTTGTGTCTACTAGAGAAGCAGTGTGGCTTGGTGGATAGAGCATGGGCCCGGGAGTCAGAAGGTCATGGGTTCTAATCCCAGTTCTGCCTCTTGTCTGCTGTATGACCTTAGGCAAGTCACTTAACTTCTCTGTGCCTCAGTTCTCTCATCTATAAAATGGGGATTAAGACTGTGAGCCCCATGTGGGACAGGGACTGTGTCCAACCCGATTACCTTGTATCTACCCCAGTGCTTAGAAAAGTTCCTGGCATATAGTAAGTGCTTAATAAATACCAGAATTATTATTATATTCCAGGGTTTAGTACAGTGCTTGGCACATAGCAAACGCTTAACAAATACCACAATTATTATTAAGGAAGAAGAGAGGGAGGAGGGAAGAAGGAAAAGAAGGGGGTAAATGTCAGCCTCACATCTGGATTTCCTGGTCTGTGACTCTAATGCACATCTGGGAAGCCATCTCAATCTAGAGTCCCCTGAGAAGAGGCAAGAGTCTGTGGAGCAATTTCTGACAGAGCAGAGGCCTTGTAGACTGAACCAGACAGAACTACTTGCCAACTTCTTGGCACCCAAGGGACTCGGGCTGATTTTAGTCCTCTGAGGGATTCTGTGAACTGCTCCCTCAAATCCACTGTCCTGAGCCTGTACACTCCCCTAAACTGAATGTACGGACAAGTCCATGCCAAAACACTAATGATCCTTTCCTCTTCATTAAAGGAATCTTCCTTCCCTTCCCTCCCCAGACAACAGTGTCTGATTTCCCCTGAAACTCCTCTCACTGCACTGAAAGCCAGTTTATGACTAAATTTGGTCTCCTATTATCCTCTCAATCAATGGTATTTATTTAGGTCTTACTGTGTGCATAGCACTAACAATACTACTACTAATAATGGTATTTGTTAAGCACTTACTATGTGCCATGCACCCTTCTAAATGCTGGGATAGATACCGGGTAATCAGGTTGTCCCTCGTGGGGCTCACACTCTTAATCCCCATTTTACAGATGAGGTAATTGAAGCACAGAGAAGTTAAGCAGCTTGCCTAAGGTCACACATAGACTAGTGGCAAAACCAGGATTAGAATCCACATTCTCTGACTCCCAAGCCTGGGCTTTTTCCACTAAACCATGCTGCTTCTCAGCTATGCTATGAATGGGTAAAGACAAATGGGAGATTACCTAGTGTCTTCAACCCTATCCATCGATCATATTGTTATACTGTAACTCTCCCAAGCACTTAGTACAGTGTTTTGCACACAGAAAACCCTCAATAAATACAACTGATTGATAGGGGAAGCAATCAAGTACAAAGATATGGACATACGTGCCTAGGGAATACAAACCTTTTTCTTAATGGTATTTGTTAAGTGCTTACTGTATGCCAGGCACTGTCTGGTCTTATGCCATTGAGCCATTACCAACCCAAAGCCTGAACGTGGCTCTAACCAGAGGAAAAGGGAGCAAACTGGCATGGTGGAAGTAATAAAAGCAATAGCCAAGGTCCCACCTTGACGGCCACAGAGACCAGCGTGCCAGCCCGGCTAAAGCATTATATGTAGACAGAAATGACAACTGTAGACAACTGTAGGGAAGTGGTTTACCTTTGCCACCTTCCACACAGTAAACTCGAGTCTCCGCCCTCGATTCTTCCGTGTTGCTGCTGCCCAGCATGGTCCAGGCTGGGACCGAAGTAGATACCGAAGCACCGAAGTATATACGAGCTAATCAGGATAGACACAGTCCATGACACACATGGGCTCATAGCTTTAATCCCCATTTTACAGAGAGGGGAATTGAGGCATAGAGAAGTAAGTGACTTGCCCAAAGTCACATGCAGGAGACAAATGGCAGAGCAGAGATTAGAATCCAGCTCCTCTGACCCAGCTCCAGGCCTACCCTCTTTTCACTAGACCACACTGCTTCAAACTAAAAGTGCATTGGTGATTCAGTACAGGGGGAGACTAGTGTGGGGAGATGGGAGATTAGTCAGAAAAGGCTTACAGGAAGAGATATGATTTTAGTAGGGTTTTGAACATGGAGAGAGTACTAGTCTATTGGATGTGAAGTTGGGGGGAAGGTTTTAGGCTGAGTGGAGGGCAAACAGTGCCAGCGTGACCAGCCCAGAACCAACTGTGATTCAGCAGCAGTACCAGTATGGCCTCTTGTCTGAAGTAGGAAGGTAGATAAGCAGCATGGCTCAGTGGAAAGAGCCCAGGCTTTGGAGTCAGAGGTCATGGGTTCAAACCCCGGCACCGCCAATTGTCAGCTGTGTGACTTTGGGCATGTCTCTTCACTTCTCTGTGCCTCAGTTCCCTCATCTGTAAAATGGGGATTAAGACTGTGAGTCCCCCATGGGACAACCTGATCACCTTGTAACCTCCCCAGTGCTTAGAACAGTGCTTTACACATAGTAAGCACTTAATAAATGCCATTATTATTATTATTATTATGATTACTAGAAGGGCAGGGGAAAGGAGCAGTTTGAGTATATCCGAGTGGGACCCATGGTTTTTCCCAAGTCCATGCAGTCCTGTTACCCCATGGAACAGGGAGATCCTGAGTCTGAATCATGATCCTCTAGACTGTGGCTCACTGGAGCCAGAGAATGTATCTGTTTATTATTATATTGTGCTGTCCCAAACAGTACAGCGCTCTGCGCAGCGCTCAATAAATACAGTTGACTGACTGACAGGGAATGTATGTGTTATACTGTTGTGTCATATTCTCCCAAACGCTGAGTACAGTGCACTGCACACAGTAATGCTTAATAAATAAATATGATTGATCGTCAGTTTTTCTCCTCTTCCCTGCTTCTTCACTCAGAGTGCTCACGTAGCTGAAGATGTTACAACCCCCTCACATGATGACCATTAGGATGGAGAGAGAGGGACAGGGTCTGGAAATTTCTGAGGAAGAACAAGCAGAATTTGATGCCAGACTGAATATGGGGGATGAAAGGAAAGGAGGAATCAATGATTAGCACCAAGGTTATGGACTCAGAAATGGGGACAACAGTGGTGTTGTCAACTGTGATGGAAAAGTCAGGTGGAGGAGAGGATTCAGGGAGGAAAAATGAGGAGTTCAGTACTGGACATGCTGAGCTTTAGGAACATCCAGGTAGAGATTTCCTGGAGGCAAGAAGAGGTGGGAAATTGTAGACAAGAAGAGAGGTCAGGGCTTGTGAGGTAGTTTTGGGAATTATCCACATAGGGTTGATAGTTGAAGAGTTGGTAGTTGGTAGTTACTTAGACTGTGGGCCTCATGTGGGACGTGGACTACATCCAACCTAATTAGCTTCTATCTACTCCAGGGCTTAGAACAGTGTTTGACACAAGTGCTTAACAAATACCATTTTTTTTAAAGATGCCGTGAGAGTGGTTAAACTCTCTGATAGAACTGAGCCTTTACAAGTACCCGCAGCTAGACAATGGGAGGGAGAGGAAAAACTGACAGAAGGGACCAAGAAAGAGTGGGCGGAAAGGTAGAAGGAGAGGTAGGAGAAGACTGTATCAAAGAAACTAAGGTTTGATAGTGTTTCCAGAATGAAGGAGTGGTCCACAGTGTCGAAGGTAGCTGAGAGGTCAGAAAGGATTAGAATGGAGTAGAATCCGTTCAGTTGTGCAAGGAAGAGGTTATTGGTGACTTTGGAAAGAGTGGTTTCATTGGACTGAAGGGCGTAGAAACTGGATTGTTAGAGGGTCAAAAAAGGAAGTTGGAGTGGAAGTGATTCCAAACACCCAAGGCGTTTGAATAGGAATTGAAGGAGGGAGAGGAGATGAGAGCTGGATGGGGTAATGGGAATGCAATTTCTTTAGGATTGGGGGGCACTTGGAAATGCTTGAAGTTGGAGAAGAGAAATCAGTTAATCAACCAATGACTATGTATTGAGCACTTACTTGGAAGAGTACACATAACAGAGTTGGTGGATACGTTCCCTTCCCACAACAAGCTTACAGTCTAGAGGGGGATACAGACATTAATATAAATTAATAATTTACGGATATATACATTTGTGCTGTGGGGCTGAGGGAGGGGCGAATGAATGGTGCAAATCCAAGTGCAAGGGCAATGCAGGAGGTAGTGGGAGAAGAGGAAATGTAGACTGGGAAGTCCTCTTGGAGGAGAAGAGCTTTTAATAAGGCTTTAAAAGTGGGGAAAGTGTTCATCCGTTGGTTATGAAGAGGGAGGGTATTCCAAGCCAGAGGCATGATGTGGGCAAGAGGTCGGTGGTGAGATAGATGAGACTGAGGTACAGTAAGTAGAAAGCCACCAGAGAAGAACAGTGGAAGACAGCAATCAGGGAGGAAAGAAGAGTGGGTGCAAGTGTTTTTTTAGAAGGTGAGAAGGGATGGGGTCAGAGTCTCTGAAGGAAGGGGCAGAATTTTTAAGCAGATGGAAAATCTCTTGAGAGATGGCAGAGAAGGCCAAGAGTGGTTGTGAAGATGGGAGGGAGTTGGGGAGGTGATAGTGAAATTTTATGGAACTCATGTCTGATGATTTTGATGTTCTCAACAAAATATTTGGCAAGGTCATCAATTAATTAATCAGTTAATTGTATTTATTGAGCGCTTACTATGTGCAGAGCACTGTACTAAGCACTTGGAAGAGTACAGTACAACAGATTTAGCAGACATATTCCCTGCCCATAATAAGCTTATAGTCTAGAGGCAGAGACAGACATTAATATGAATGAATAACTTATAAAATATAATTTAAAGTTATGTACATAAGTGCTGTAGGTTGGGGGTAGGACGAATATCAAGTGTCCAAAGTTCACAGATTGAAGTGCATAGAAGACGCGGGAGAGAGAGAGAGAGTCTGGGAAAAGAGGGTTTAATCGGGGAAGGTGTCTTGGAGGAGATGTGACCGTAGTAATGCTTGAAGGTGGAGAGAGTGGTGGTCTGGCATATATGGAGGGGGAGGGAGTTCCAGGCTAGGGGAATAATATAGGAAATGGGCTGGCAGTGAGATTGAGAGTGAATATTCTGGTGCTAGCCGAGTGGAATGTGCGGGCTGGGCTGTAGAGGGAGATTAGTAAAATAAAGTAAGGTGGGGTGAACTGATGAAATGCTTTAAAGCCAATGGTAATGAGTTTCTGTTTGATGTGGAGGTGAATGGACAACCACTGGTGGTTCTTGAGTGGGGAGACATGAACTGAATGTTTTTGTTGATAAATGATCCATGTCACAGAGTAAAATTTGGATTGGAGTGGGGAGAGACAGAAGGCCAGGAGGTCAGTGAGGAGGCAGATGCAGTAGTCAAGGCAGGATAGGATAAGTGCTTGGATCAGCACGGTAGCAGTTTGGATGGAGAAGAAAGGGCGGATTTTAGCAATGTTGTGAAGGTAGAACCGAGCGGACTTGGTGACAGATTGAATAAATCAGATTTGAGTCACGATTTATGAGGTTCGGGGGCACTTGGGGTTTCAGGAGGGAGTTAAAGGTCTCAAACAGATGATGGGGGGCAACTGGCATGGTAGTCAAAGAGAGGGGAGAAGTTGTGTTCCTGAGTAGAACCCAGGGCAGAGTTATAGGAGGATAAAGATGAATTTGAAGTGAGGGAATTTGGCCGCCTAGATTTCCACCCACAGTGCTGCATGGCATGGGTGCCACACAACAAACGGAAAGCTACCAGACCTGAAAGAAATAAGGCTGTGATTCTATTGTTATTCTATTCTATTCTTAATTGTACATATTTACTATTCTATTTATTTTGTTAATGATGTGCCTCAAACTTTACTTCTATTTATTCTGAGGACTTGACACTTGTCCACATGTTTTGTTTTGTTGTCTGTCTCCCCCTTCTAGACTGTGAGCCCATTGTTGAGTAGGGACCTTCTCTATATGTTGCCAACTTGTACTTCCCAAGTGCTTAGTACAGTCCTCTGTACACAGTAAGCGCTCAATAAATATGATTGAATGAATGAATGAATTCTAGTGCCAACCACACTGTTGTGTCCCAAGTGGGAGCTCAGTAAATTTGTGATAATGATTGAGATGATAATGATGATAAGAAGAAGAGGAGTGGGAAGAAGCTGTGGGTGTGAACAAATAAAAATTTCTATCAAAATGCTAAATAGACTGCAGTTTTTCTTCCAGCTTCTGCCTCCTCACCAATATTTTGGGAAATCCATCTTCAGTGCCAAGTCTTTACAGTATGGAAACTAAGCAAATCAATGGATCAGCTGAACCCAAAGGAATTCATTCATTCATTCATTCATTCAATCGTATTTATTTAGCGCTTACTGTATGCAGAGCACTGTACTAAGCGCTTGGGAAGTACAAGTTGAATACATTTTGAACTCTGCCCTCCCCTTAGAACCAGGCCTGGGGAAATGAGATTCTATCCTAAAGCTCACTGCTCAAATCAGCTTGCCAGCTTCCACTAGAGATAGATTTATTTTTTTGTATTAAATTGACACTCCTGCCCCCAGTTTGCTTTCAGCCAAAGACTCGGAAATGACCCAGCACCTGAGGCCTTATGGATGACGTCAGGGTGATGAGACCGAAGTCCAGTAATCAGCAGGATTTAGGCAGACCTGATCAGTAATCATCTCTCTAGCCGAATGACACATAATGTCTCCGGCTCCGCCACCTGCTCGGTGACATTGTGAGAAGCAAATGTCATTTTGAAGTATGGAGGTGATGAAACACCTCCATCCCACTTGCCGGAGTCATGAGGAAAATGTCACCTGGTAGTAAATAATTTAGAGAACAGTTTGGCCCTGGTTGATTGCAGCTAAACTTGATATTCATTTGGAGGCTGAGAGAGGCCTCATTTTCCCATGCTGGGATTGCTCCAGACACACAGCAGACGGGGAGAGAATTGCTGGATTAGAGGGTTGGGCACTCATCCAATCCAAACCACTGGCAGGACAACACCCTCGATTATCCCAGTTATCTGTCCTCATCTTTCCACTCTCCGGGGTCAGAGACCCTGGATCGATCAATCACTCTATTTATTGAGCAGTTACTCTTTACAGAGTTATCAATCAATCATATTTATTGAGCCAGTCGATCGTATTTACTGAGCGCTAACTGTGTGCAGACCACTGTACTAAGTGCTTGGGAGAGCAAAATACAATATAACAGAAATATTCCCTGCCCACAACCAGCTTACAGTCTCACTGCATGCAGAGCACTGCACTTGGAAGAGTATGAAATGACAGAGTTGGTAGACACACTCCCTGCCCACAGGGAGCTTACAGTTTGGAGTGGGGGACAGACATTAATATACATAAATAAATTATGGATATGTGCATAGGTGATTTGGGGCTGAGGGAGGGGTGAATAAAGGGAGCAAATCAAGGGAAGGAAGAAGAGGGCGGGAGAAGAGGAAATGAGCACTTAGTCAGAAAAGGCCTCCTGTACTAAGCATATGGAAGAGTATAACAAGAGTTGGTAGACCTGTTCCCCAGCCATAATGAGTTTACAGTCTAGAGGGCCAGAACACAAGTCTCTATAGCAGTATTTTATGCCTTTGCTCTCTGGTCCAGTCCTCAGAGGAAACACCACTTCAATCTACTCCCTTTATAATCTTATATGGAGTGATTAACTCCCATCCCACTGCCATTTGCCTGCTGTACGACCTGGGGTAAGTCACTTAACTTCTCAATGCTTCAGTTTCCTCATCTACAAAATGGGGATTAAAATACCTGTTCTCCCTCCTATTGAGACTGTGAGCCTCATGTTGAGGGGCAGGGACTGTGCCTGACTGGATTATCCTGTACCTACTCCAGCACTTTGCACGGAGCAAGCACTTAACACATACCATAATAATACTGACAATAACAATTAGTATTATTATTATTACCCCACCCCCAGTCTTTCTTCCTCAGACTAGATAAATCCAGTTCCTCTTGTAGCCTGTCACCCCGTCCCTTTCAGCAGTTTCTGAATGAAGATGAGGCGGGGGAAGGGACTGCTGCAGAGAACGTAAATAAGCCCTGAGCAGCCGCTTCTTCTGCTTCTGTGTCGTCCGGTTCTTCCCCTCAAATGCTGTATGCAGCAGCCATGCTTTGTCATTTCTGGCTTTATTAGGATCCTGCAGTGATCTTCAGCCACCTGCCTGTAATTGCTTCAAAACCTGTGCCCTCATCCAAAGCCCGTGCCTCGCTAGGTTACAAGCTACTTGGAGGCAAAGACTACGGCTTCTGAGGTTCCCTCTGGACTGTAAACCTGCTATGGGCAGGAAATATGTCGGCTAATTCTGTTGTACTGTACTCTCCCAGGTGCTTAGTACAGTGCTCTGCATACAGTAGGTGTTCAATAAATAAGATTGATAGCTGTATTCTTATATTTTACTCTCTCAAGCGCTAGTACGGTGCTCTGCACATAGTAAGCGCTCAATAAATACCACTGATTGATTGATTCCATGACAAGGGGCAGGGGGTAGAGGCCACCCAGGCCCTTCCTCTGGAGCTGGCCCCCAAGGTAATGGGTGGGGGAGAGGCCCCATGGTGCAGGCTTGGGGGACAAAGAATGGATCTGGGGTGGACAAGCATCAGATTGTGTCATGTGACTGGCAGATGTCAATCACTGGGGACACCACTCCATGTTAGGTTTAGTTCAACCCTGTCTACCAGCGATTGGTCAGTCTGACCAGTTGCCCAGACACATTCATCATCCAACCAGACGTCTCTCACACAAATCACACCCCTATCGTGTACCTACTTCTACTGTGACAGTAATAATAATAATAATAATTGTGGCATTTTTTAAGTGCTTATTTGTGCCAGGCACTGTACTAAGTGCTGGTGGGCTACAAGTATATTGGGTTGGACACAGTTCCTGTCCCACCTGGAGCTCACAGTCTTGATCCCCATAATAATAATAATGATGGCATTTATTAAGTGCTTACTACATGCAAAGCACTGTTCTAAGCACTGGGGAGGTTACAAGGTGATCAGGTTGCCCCACAGGGGGCTCACAGTCTTAATCCCCATTTTAGATGAGGGAACTGAGGCACACGGAAGTTAAGTGACTTGCCCAAAGTCACACAGCTGACAATTGGCAGAGACGGGATTTGAACCTCTGACCTCTGACTCCAAAGCCTGTGCTCTTTCCACTGAACCTCGCTGCTTCCCCATTTTCCAGATAAGGTAACTGAGGCATAGAGTGTGACTTGCCCAAGGTCCCACAGCAGACAAATGGTGGAGCCAGGATTAGAATCCAGGCCCTTCTGAATCCTAGGCCCATGCTCTATCCAGATGGCTGTGTCTGAGGTCAAAATGTTCCTTATGGATCAAATGCCCCATCTCTCATTCCTCCCAGGCACCTGAAATGTTATCTGTGCTCCTCAGCCCCCTCTCCTTTGTGAGCATATTTTCAGAAGGAAAAAACAACATTTAGCATTCAAAGTAATTTTCATCGATAGCCCGTAAAACTCTTTCCACTGCCATAAAACCTGCTACCCCCAAAATGGCATTTAACTGGCCTCAATAATAAAGATAACAATCACTGTGGTATTCAAGTGCTTACTCTGTGCCAAGCACTGTAGCAAGCCATGGGGTAAATGCAAGGTAATCAGGTCACAGTTTGGCTTACTGGAAGTAGCACAGGTCTCCTTGTCTTCCCAAACAAACCCTGCCCTCCCCCATGACTTTCACAATACTGTATAAAACACCACATTCATCCCTGACTCACAACCCTATAATCTGGGCATTATCCTTGATTTCTCTCTCGTCCAACTCACATATTCAATCTGTCACCAAATCCTGCCACTTCTACCTTCACAACATCGCTATATCCAACCTTTCTTCTCAATGCAAACTATTACCATGCTGATCCAGCACTTATTATATCTGCTGTTGACTTCTGTATCAGATTTCCCTGGCTCCTGTCTCTTCACTCCTCACTATACTTCACTCTGTTGCCCAGATCATTTTGCTAAATAAACATTCAGTCCAAGTTTCCCCACTCTTCAAAAACCTCCTATGATTGCCCATCCACTTCCACATCGAACAGAAACTCCTTTCCATCAGCTTTAAGGCACTCAATCAGCTCTCCCCCTCCTACCTTACCTCACTGATTTCCTACTACAAGCCAGCCCACACATTTCACTCTTCTAACATCACCCTCCTCACAGTACCTTGGTCTCTTCCTTCTTACCACATACCCCTTGCCCACTTCCTCCTTCTCACCTGGAACTTCCTCCCCCTTTATGTCCAACAGACCACCACACTCCCCACCTACAAAGCCCTCCTAAAAAGCACGCCTCCTCCAAGAGGCCTTCTCTGACTAAACACTCATTTCTCCTCCCTTCAGCATCGCCTATGCCGTAACCCTTTATATACTAGATATTCATCCCACCCTCAACCCCGCAAGATCTATATCGTTATACTCTGTCATTTCCCCCATTTGAATTTATTTCAGTGGATGCCTCCCTTTCTAGAATGTAAGCTCCTTGTGGGCAGGGATGATGTCTACCAACTCTGTTGCATTATACTTTCCCAGGTGCTTTGTACAGTGCTTTGCACACAGTAAGCACTCAGTAAATACCACTGATTGAGGAGACCCAAATTCTAATCCTAGTTCCGGCCTCTGTCTGCTGTGTGACCTCAAGCAAGTCACTTATCTTCGCTGTGCCTCATTTTCCTCACCCATTCAATGTAGATTAAATTGCTGTTCTGTCTCAGCCTTTACCTCTGAGCCCCATTTCAGAAAGGGACTGTGCCCAATCTGATTACCCCAGTGCTGAAACAGTGCTTATTCAATCATGTTTATTGAGTTCTTACCATGCACAAAGCACTGTACTAAGTGCTTGGGAGAGTGCAATATAACAATAAACAGATGCAAGTGCTTAGCACATTAATAAGTGCTTGAATATTACCACTATTATTATCATCGGGGAAGACACAATCCCTGTCCTACATGGGGATTACAAACTAAGGAAAAGGGAGAACAGCTATTTAATCCCCATTTTATTGTTGAGAAAACTGACCTGCCCAAGATCACACAGCTGGCTATCATTTAGCGACCTAAGAGTTTAGCCTTCTCTAAAAGACAACAGTCAGAATCCTCAGGCTTGGAACATCACTGAGTTTATTCCCCTGGCTCCAGTGAAACCCCATTAAATCACAAAAGGCAGAGAAGAATCGACCCTTCTCCAAAGAAGGCAAGACCACAATGTACCTCAATTATTCCAACATTTGATAGCATCAACATCAGCATGTATCGAGTATGTACTGGTTGAAGAAAACACCTCCCATGCCCTTGGACAAAATAAAAGAAGGCATGGGGCCTACCCTAGAGGAACTGACAATGGAACGAAGAATGCAGGCAGACATGAGAGTGTACATGCAATATCAACAAGATGAAAAACACTGATGCAACTGAGATAAACAAAACTGGGCAACAAAATGAATAAGTGAAATGAAACACTAACATGTAGATAAGTGCTGAAGGTAATTAATGGAGTGGCAGAATCAGAGAGATGGGGAATCAGCCAAGAAAAGCCTCCTGGCAGAGGTGGCTTTTAGGAGAGTTAAATCGCTTAGTACAGTGTTCTCCACACAGTAAGCACTCAATAAATATGATTGAATGATTGAGAGTTTTAAAGGTAGAGCGGCTGTGGTCAGCTTCCTAAGGAGAGGGGACTTCATAAAGGGAAAAAGATGTGAACAATGAATCAGAAACAGTGGCACCAGAGGTTCGGCGATGGAAAATCCTTGCCATGACTGATTAAAATCCTTCATTTCCTCTGGTTCTATTCTCAGTAGGAACAGGGAGCAGCTGATTTCCAGCCTCTGATTAATGACCCTTTAAGCACGTGACTGTTATTTAGTCACCATTTAGCCATCAGGTCAAACAACTCCAGTTTCTTTAAACTTTCCTTTGTGGTTCTCCTCTGCACTCTTTCCTCTCCAACTTCTTATCCCTTGTTGGTTGGATAGCCCCCAGAAGGGAACAGAGAGTTCTAAAAGGGACTACCAAGAACTGAATGTAAGGGAAAAATGATCTTCTACGTGTTGAACATCTACTGGTACTCCTACTCAACATCCTGCCTCCCTTCCTTAAATTCTGCATTTCACTGTGAATCATGCTCAGCTTGCTGTCCACTCTGACTCCCAGATCATTTTCTGCCAAACTCACACATTCACTTTTGTACTCATCAACAGGCCTTCTTGGACATAGCCTTGCCATAGTCCTATATTTCTGTTTATCTTCTGTATCTATTCCTCTGTCCTTGTCCTTAATGAACATCACTAGATTGAAAGCTCCTTGAGGGCAGAAATTGTATCTACCAACAATATTGCATTATACTCTTCCAAGTGCTTAGTACAGTGCTCTGCATATAGTAAGTGCTTGATTTTTTTAATGATTAAGTGCTTACTATGTGCCAGGCCCTGTATTTAGCACTGAGGCAGATGCATGATAATTGAGTTGGACATAGTCCATATCTGACATGGGGCTTACAACCTTAATCCCCATTTTATAGCTGGGGTAACTGAGGCACAGAGAACCCTCTACCACTTGTCTGCTGTGTGACCTTGGACAAGGCACTTGACTTCTCTGTGCCTCAGTTACCTCACCTGTAAAATGGAAACTAAGACTGTGAGCCCCATGTGGGACATGGTCTCTGTCCAATCTGATTACCTTTTATTTACCCCAGTGCTTAGAACAGTACCTGGTACATAGTAAGCATTTAACAAATGCAATTAAAAATAAATTTCAATTCAGGTTTCAGTGGGGGAAAGGAGAGACATTGAACCCATTTCCTAGTGCCAAGAAATCCACGTGGAGTTCTTCAGCAGTGCTGACCCACTTAGGTCTCATCCACGCTGCTCCCCAGCAGTGACATGAGGACGTGTCTTGCCCATCTCTCTTTGGACACTGGTTCAAATGGGGTCACTGCTAAGGGTTTATCCATTTGTGATGTTTCCATGAACCAAATCTCAGAGCCTACTGTACCCTCTCCTCACACAGTTTAGACTCAGGACCAGAAGGTCTCGCCTGTTTTCTGGTCCTCAGGGTTTTATAACCCTTGCAACTGTATCACATGCTGCTCCCCTGGGTTTTGACAAGCATTGCATCCCAGGATCCAGTGACCAGAGGTTGCCCAGTGCCAGCTGGAACCCTCAGCAGGCAGAGGGGAGGCAAATGGGCTCACTGAATAAGGGGGCATTTGTCATTCTCTCTACTACACCCCCTCTTCAGGAGGAGACTCCCCCCGCCACACACAAATATTACACTAATAGCTGAGCTTTCCCACAGCCAGAATATCCAAAATCCACATTTGGATTTCGATTACAGAAGCAGCATGGCTCAGTGGGTAGCACACAGACCTCGGAGTCAAAAGGACCTGGGTTCTAAGCCCAGCTCTGCCACTTGTCTGCTGTGTGATCTTGGCCAAGTCACTTCACTTCTCTGGGCCTCAGTTACCTCATCTGTAAAATGGAGATAGCCAGTGAACGTGGAATGTGGATTATGTCCAACCTGCCTTGTAACTAACCCCAGAACTTAGTACAGTACCCGACACATGGTAAGTGCTTAGCAAATACCAAAGAAGGAGGTAAAATAAGCCTTGGGTGATAGATGATCACATCCTGATAGTGTCTTTTAATGCCTTCTCCTTTGCTTTCAACCCTTTTCTGTCCTGGCCTTAGACAACTCTGTTGCACTGACTACTTCCCCTCTGACTTTCCTTTCTCAGATCGGGGATAAATTTTCGCCCTTCTCCTTGGCCTCTCATCCTTCCATAATGCTCCCCCTACTTCATTCATTCATTCAATCGTATTTATTGAGCACTCACCTTGTGCAGAGAACTGTACTAAGTGCTTAAGAGAGTATAATGCAACAATAAACAGGCACGTTCTCTGCCCAAAATGAGCTTACATTCTAGAGGGGATTTCTGATTGAACACAGTCCCTGTCCCGCGTGGGGCTCACTGTTTCAATCCCCATTTTGCAAACGAGGTAACTGAGGCACAGAGAAGTGAAGTGACTTGCCCAAGGTCACACAGAAGACAAGTGGCTGAGCCGGGATTAGAAACCTAAGACCTTCTGACTCATAGGCCCATGCTTTATTTACTAGGCCACGCTTGGCAGGGGAAATGCAGAACATAAAGGCCCGATCCCCACCGCAACCCCCAACCCCGACATCTCAAGGCTGAGGCACTTTCTCCTTCTCTCATATCTCCTTTCTCTGGCAGTGAACTCAGTGTCCTGGCATTTCCCATTCTAAGTCATTCCCAATCCAAATAGCTTGCCTCCTGGACATTTCCACGTAAATATCCACCTGCCATGTAGGGGGAAAACTTGTTTCTGATATTTGGAGAGACGTTCCGTGGCTATTATCTCTGCTTTCTAAGTTCTGGTTCCCCAACCCATAATAACTGTGGCTAGGCATGAAGAGGCAGACAGGTGCATACACACTTGTACACATACTCCACGCCCCCCCATCCGTCCCCCGACTCACAGAGCTGCCCCCCGTGGGTAGTTCCTCTCCACATCACTACATGGCATTTGAATTGGCTGTTCATTAAAGGAGAAAAAGATCAATCAATAGTATTTTTTAAGTACTTACTATTTGCAGAACACCGTTCTAAGTGCTTGGTAGAGTACAATACATCAGAATTAGCAGGCGTTCCCCACCCATAAACTCAATCTGAGTTGGTAAGAGGTTATTCAGTGGCCAACGGGCTCTGAGATTGGGCTAGTTTTTTCCCTCTCTCTTGCTTTAACAGTTCACACTGTTCCTATATTTCACTCTCATGAGTAAACTTTTCTCACCCCCTCTCCTGCCCTGGCCTGTATCCTCATTTTCCCGGAAATGAACTGAGATCAGGGAGTCTATTTCAGCATGTCTCCCAAGCACACCCCACTCCACCCCTGATTCAGGTCTGTGTAGGGAAGACGTGAGGCGGGGAGAAGGAGGCAGACTCACTACCTCTAGGTCTTCTGCCTTGGCTGCAGAGATAAAGCAGCAACAGACACTCAGAAAGAGAGGAGGTGAAAGGGAGAAATGAGAAAAGTGAACCAGAAACGACACTCTCTCAACTGAAACACCGAGTCACTCTCGTGCACTGCTGCTCTTCCTCACGGGGATCTTCTGCCTGATAAGATGGTGGCTGGAACCTTCAAAGGTGGGCAGTCTCTTCAGTCCTTCGCTTCTTCAAAGCCGAGGGAGCTGAGGAGAGACCTTGGAGTGCCATTCAGCTCTGTCTACTCTGCCACTGGCCGAAACAAGGCTGTGGGGAGCTGCTTTTCCTGAAATGGTCATGGTGCCGTTAGCGACAGCAAGCTGGGGCAGCAGGAGAATTGGCTCTTGACAGATTGAAGGGTTAGTTTCAGGTTCAAAACCAGGAGACCCAGGAGAGGATCTCTGACGGATTCAAGATCACGTAGTTCAAATCCTCTGGCTGTAGACATAGATTTCCTTCCAGTGTTGTCATATCCTACTTCAAGAGACACTTCTCCACCCTTCCCAGTCAAGGTGTAGGATGGGAGGCCGCTCCCTCCAATCCCGGAAATGTGACCCAGCGGCCCGAGGTGGTAGGGAAGAGGAGAGGCCTTGGCCCAGCCAGGCAGAATCAGGGACAGGGAGTTGAGGCGCAGGCACAGCCAGATATATGGGTGCAGTGGGTGCGGTTCCCAGGGACAGTTGCAGAAGGATGCCATCTGGGAAGCCTGAGCCTGTTGCCAGGTGCCGGTTTCCTAAAATACCAAGAAACTGTCATGGCCTAGCAGAAAGAGGCCAGGCCTGGGAGTCAGAGGACCTGGATTTTAATCCTGGCTCTGCTACCTGTGTGCTGTGTGATCATGAGCAAGTCACTTAACTTCTCTGTGCCTCAGTTACCTATCTGTAAAATGGGGATTAAATACTACTCCCTCCTACTTAGACAGTGAGCCCCATTTGGAACAGGGACTGTGTCCTACATGAATAACTTGTATCTACACCAGTACAATTTATTGTTATATTTATTGTTTATTGTTATAGTGTATACTCCCAAGTGCTTAGTACAGTGTTCTGCATGCAGTAAGTGCTCAATAAATATGACTGACTGACTGACAAGAGTGCTTGGCACAAGGAAAGACTTAACAAGTACCATAATTATTATTATGTATGTAGGTGGGGCTGTCCTTTCGGGGGGTTTCCCACTCTCCAACACTGTAGGGGAGGGGGGAAAAAAACAAATGAACCTGAAGAATCCATGGGTTCCCTTGGGAAAGTCACCCCTGATGGGGATTCAAAGCCAAAAGTGGGGAGGTTCTACCAAACGGCAGAGAACTGGAACTGAGAGGCTGGCAGCTAGGAGGTAATTAGTGCCTTTGTCAGATGAGCAGGAAGGAAGTGAACATCTGCTGCCTTAGAGCCGGGGTTCCGGGTACAGAGAGAAGGCCCAGCTGAAGCGCTCAGTCTATCGAATAGGAAAAGGCCCTCAACCCTGGAAGTTCTAGCCCAGTATAATCCTGCTTTTAATATCATGTTAATATGGGTGCTGTTCAGCACAAATGGAGAATCAGTGTGGCCTAGTGGAAAGAGATGGGCCTGGGAGTAAGAAGGACCTGGGCTCTAATCCCAGCTCCGCCACTTGTCTGCTGTGTGACCTTGGGCAAGTCACTTCATTTCTCTGGGCCTCAGTTACCTCATCTGTAAAATGAGAATTGAGACTGCCAGCCCCATGTGGGACAGAAGCTGTGTCCAACCCGTTTTGCTTGTATCCACCCCAGCACTTGGTATGCTGCCTGGCACACTGTAAGCACTTAACAAATAACACAATTGTTAGTTCTGATTACATGCTTGCCTTTAGTGCCATCAAAATTTTGACAAGTTCTCATCAGATTGCTAGCAGAGGTGTCCCAGTCCTCATTTCAGCTTCCCTTTGGAGGGGAGATGAGCCCTCTATAGAGTGGGGTAGATTCACTCAGCAAACAGAGCCAGAGCTCCACTGCTCTGGGGGTTACAGAGGAATGAGACTCAGGCCTTGCCCTTGGGGAGATTATAGTCTAATGGGCACCAGTACCCAGACAGAAATAATTGCCTCATCCCCCCCATTCTATGTGCCAAGCTTTATCCAGCTGAGCTAGCCTTAAATATAAGAAGTAAGATGCAAAGAAAGGAAGGCAAGAGTACAGATGAAACGGAACCAAAAATAAAATGTAAGCACACAGACACCATGTGAACACAATGGTCCCCTTATGACTGGAAGCCTACAGTGAATTTTGGACTGCTTTGTGAAATTGAAGTCTAGATATAGGAAAGAGAGAAAGTCGTGCAAATGCTCCTGAGGCCCTGATAATGTGGCAGTAAACCAAGAAAATTCTAAAATTCCCACCTACACTCTCTCTTCCAGTTTAAATAACATATTTCATCTCAAAGTGTTCCCATCTGTCAGCAAAAGGCATGGGCAGGCTGCTCCAAGACTTATAATAATAATTATGGTATTTGGTAAATCCTTCTTATCCTTTCATTTGATCATATTTATTGGGTGCTTACTGTGTGCAGAGTACTGTACTAAGTGCTTGGGAAGTACAAGTCGGCAACATAGAGAGACGGACCCTACCCAACAATGGGCTCACAGTCTAGAAGTGAATGAGAACTGGGACAGATACAAGTTAATCAGGTTGGATAAAGTCCATGTCCCCCATGTTGTTCACAGTCTAAGTAGGAGGGAGAACAGGTTATTTCATCCCCATTTTACAGATGAGGAAACTGAGGCACAAAGAAGGTAAGCGACTTGTCCAAGGTCCCACAGCAGGCAGATGGCAGCGCCAGGGCAAAGACCCAGTCCTCTGTCTCCCAGACCTGAGCTCTTTCCATTAGGCCGCACTGCTCCTCAAATTTGGCTGCCCAACCAGCCGTGAGGTGTGAGGAAGCAGGGCCAGTTGACTTGGGCCTGTGCCAGCCCCCGCTTAGCTACCCTGACTCCCATTATCCGGTCCTGTGGGGTGCAGGGACAGCTGAAGAGGGCACTCTCTACCCTTCAGTCGCTTTTTTGTTTCAACAGTTCACTGGGATTAAATTTTCTTAAAATAAAACTGATTCACGCAGTAGGGGAGGCAGTGGGGATTTCTAGTCAGAAAGCCCCAGGCCCCTCATGCCCTGTACCACAACTGATGGGGAGGAGGAGAGGAAAAAGGGGTCCAAATGGAAAACCTGAACCTTTGGCCTTTCAAGACTAAGGTGACTTGGGGTCACTCCTGACTTGAGTTTAAGCCCCCAAAACCCAACTCCAGTGGTTTCCATTAACTAAAGTAACACTACTACTTATCGGCTGCTCTGGCACCTCAGGGATCAAAACTGCCAGCCCAGACTGCTGCAAATTTCACTTTCATTTTACAGCCCGGAAAGAGGGCATCCAAGATAATACTGTGAAGAGAGGCTCCCTCACTTCAGGACCAAGGAGAGGATTACGCCAGGCTCAGGGAGTTCCAAGCAGATGTAGCGATACAAATCGAGCTGGGGAGATATTGAGGCACACCGGCTTCTCTGCCCTGTCCTGGCCTCCTCTCCCTCAGGAGCTTTCTCCCTCAGAAGCCCTAATTATCTAGACTGGCTGAGACAGCTCTCAATTATCCAGGATTATCCAGTGTGGAGGTTAGCTGGGCTTCTTGCTTTCCCACTGTGTCATCCCATGTGGCCATTTCATTACTCATCAGCACATCCACAAATCCAGGGGCAGGGGAGATGGGGTGATGAGTTGTAATCATGGCTGATTGCTCTTGACCAGCATAGTAGTGGTAGTAGTAGTAGTAGTAGTAGTAGTAGTCGTAGTAATAGAAATAGTAGCATAAGCTAAGTGTTTACTGGATGCAGAAGATGGCACTGAGTGCTGGAAAAGAATGCACAGGTGGGAATTTAGATGGTCCCTGTCCATCTGGAGCACCAACTGATTGACACTCATAATGATACTAGTATTTATTGAGCATTCACTGGGTGTAGAATACTGTACAATGTACAGTTGTCATATTTGTTAAGCACTTACTATGTGCTAAGTACTGGAATGGATACAAGCAAATCAAATTAGACAGAGTTCCTGTCCCACATGGGGCCCACAGTCTTAATCCCCATTTTACAGGTGAGGTACCTGAGGAACAGAGAAATGAAGTGACTTGCCCAAGGTCATACAGCAGACAAGTGGTGGAGCCAGGATTAGAACCCAGGTCCTTCTGACTCCCGTGAACTATCCACTAGGTCACAGTAAGCACATAAGAAGTACAAAACAGAAGTGATACATTCCTGATGCATAAGGAGCTTACACTCCAGTGTGTACACCCATAGATTTCCAAAGAAAGTAATCGAAGAAAATGAATGGAGAGTTATATAAGCTATTTAGGCAAAAGTGTTCTGGGGAGTATAAATAAATGCTGAGGTGCTGGAGATGGCTAGTGAGATTGAACAATTTAGGGTGCTGGGAACCAATCGGTTAAGGCTTGTTGGAGGAGGTGGGATTTTAGGAGAACTTTGAAAGCAGGGGACCAGTGGTCTGTTGGACTTAAGGAGGAAGGGAGTTCCAGACTGGAGGAACAACAAGGAAAGTAGTGTTGCCTTGTGGAAGGAGCCTGGGCCTGGAAGTTAGAAGACCTGGGTCCTAATCTTAACTCTGCAACTTGTCTGCTGGGTGACCATGGGCAAATCACTAGACTTCTCTGGACCTCCGACTCTAAGTTCCATATGGAGCAGGACTGTGTCCAATCTGCATATACTGGACCTACCTTGGTGCTTAGTGCAGTGCTTGGCATATAATAAGTGCTTCGCACATATCATTAGCATTATTAATGAAGGCAGAAGAGACAAGAATGAGGTACATCTAGAAGGATGGTTTGTGAAGAGCAGAAAGAACCAGTTGGGGAGAATTGGGTGAAGACAGAAAATATAATAATAATAATAATGATGATAATATTTGTTAAGCACTTACTATCTGCCAAACACTGTTCTAAGCCGCTGGGGTAGATACAAGGTGATCAGGTTGTCCCACGTGGGGCTCACAGTCTTAATCCCCATTTTCCAAATGAGGGAACTGTAAATATATAAATATGTAAAATGGGGCGAGTCGGTTGGGAGACTTGAA
Source organism: Tachyglossus aculeatus (assembly GCF_015852505.1). Classification (NCBI taxonomy): domain Eukaryota; kingdom Metazoa; phylum Chordata; class Mammalia; order Monotremata; family Tachyglossidae; genus Tachyglossus; species Tachyglossus aculeatus. Next base: position 76,944,218 of record NC_052086.1, read on the forward strand.
GCTGAATGTGAGTTTTTGTTTGACGCAGAGGAAGATGAGAAGCCAGTGGAGGTCACTGTGGTCAGGGAACATGTCTACCAACTATGTTACATGGTACCCTCCCAAGTGATTAATACAGTGCTCTGCACACAGTAAATGCTCAATAGATATGATTGAATGAATGAAGTGCTCAATAAATAAGATGGATTGGAGAGGAAACGTGGGCCGAGCAAGATTTTTGGAGGAGGATCCATATAAGTCGGTGAAGGGGAAGAGGCTAGAGGCTGGGAGACCAGTAATAAGGCTGATGCAATAGTGTGGCTATGACATAACTAGAATTTAGACTAGGCTGCTAGTTACTTGGGTGCAGGGGAAGGAGAAGACCTGGGAGATATCATGAAGAACCAGCAGGACTTGGCAGTAGATTAAAGTGGGAATTTAATAGGTAGCGAGGAGTTGAGGGTAACAAGAGGTTGTGGGCTTCTGGGGCAGAAAGGATAGTGGCATTATTGACAGAGATGGAAAAGTTAGGAGGAAGAACTGGTTTGGTGTGGGAGGAATGGGGGTGGAGATGGGTAATTTTGTTTTAGACTAATTAAGTTTGAGATGTCTGTGGAACATACAGGAGGAATTGGAGCTCTGAAATTTTTGTAAGAGGAGGGGTCCAGCCTGGAGAGGCCAGGGCTAGAGAGGTAGATAAGGCAACCCTGGGAAAAGGCTTGTGAGAGATGGTGGAAACTGCTGGCTACACTATGATCTAGATCATCCCTGGATTTCATTGATCTGTGCTCACCCTGTTCTCCAAGTACTCGAGAGGTTAAATGGACTACTGGCATCCATAAGGGGCAAGGAGCCTAAGACCCAGCTGGAAAATTATCCAATCAAATCTTAGGTTTCAACTCGCTCCTTTCAGCAAAGTGTCCTCGGCTGTTCTCCAGGAAGCAGTTTCTGGAAGATGGGGACTTGGCTGTTGACTGGAGAACAAGGACTGAAGAAAGGGCAGGAGTGGGATTGGGTTGGGACAACGATGGGAGGACCCTCGCCTCATCTGGCCAGGCTTACACCATATATTGAGGCCTAGAGAGTAGGCCTGCCCAGAGGGACAGTGATCACAGGCGGGCCCAAGAGCCGAAAGACAAGCAGACTGAAACGATAGGTAGGGAGTCCCCAAGGACAAACTGGGGAATGTGTCCAGAAAGAATACCCGGGCACCCTGCTGAGGCGGGGAGGAGGGGAAGAGAAGGAAGAGAATCAAGGTAAAGTGGGAGAGAGAGATGAGGTGCGGAGAGAGACAGATTAGGCAAAGGCTTGGGGTGAGAAGAGACAAAAGAGGTGGAGAGAAAAGATGTAAAATGGCCATGAGAAAGGAAACGAAGGAGGGCGAGGCAGCTTGGCTCAGTGGAAAGAGCCCGGGCTTTGGAGTCAGAGGTCAGGGGTTTAAATCCCGGCTCTGCCAACTGTCAGCTGTGTGACTTTGGGCAAGTCACTTAACTTCTCTGGGCCTCAGTTCCCTCACCTATAAAATGGGGATTAAGACTGTGAGCCCCACGTGGGACAACCTGATCACCTTACATCCTCCCAGCGCTTAAAACAGTGCTTTGCACATAGTAAGCGGTTAACAAATACCATCGATATTATTATTAGAGGCACAGACAGTGAGGAACGAAGGATGGCAAAGTCGTTTCAGACAACATGAGTTGAGATACACCTGAAATCTGAAAAACAGAGATCATTTGTTCCCATCTTACCTCATTTGCTGTTTATGTGAAGGGATGTGTGTGTGTGTGTGTGTGTGTGCGTGCACGCCCATGCATGCCAAGGCTCATGCAGAGATGAAGCTGACTACAAAGGAAATTGACAGAAACAGTAGCATCTGCCAGACAGGAAGTGAAGACCAAAACAGGAAAAAGGGGAGACAAGACCTTCTTAACAACAGCAACCCCAGGGCCGTGGCACCAGAGCTTGTATGAGTCAGGCAGGCAGGAAAGCACGATAGTTCAGCAGAATGGGCCCCCATTCTCTCAGCCTTTTGGGCACCTGCGGCAGGTACTGCAACCCCAAACCGCCAACACCTGCTGATACCAGGCTACCAGACATGAGGGGAGGTCACAGCCACTCAAATTGTTATAGGGTGCTCTAAGGGGCTGGGGGAGGGTTGACTAGTTACAGGAATAACCTGACAATGTGGAGACCCAGGGGCTACCCTCTGTGAGCTGGACAGGGTGCCTTCCTCATTAAAGGGGAAGGTGACAGAATAAGAACAATAATGATAATTGTGAAGTCCCCACTATGTGCCAAACAGTGTACTAAGCACTGAGGTAAATAAAAAAAGATCATGGTTGACACAGTTCCTGCCCCCCATGGGTCTCACAGTCTCGGGGCCAAAAAGAACAGATATGTAATTGCCGTTTTACAGATGAGAAAACTGAGGCACAGAGGTTTAAGTGACTTGCCCAAGGTCACACAGCAGGCAAGTGGCAGAGCCAGGGCCAGAACCCAGACAAGTGGTAAAGAGAACACCTCAGCTCTCCCAAGTGGCAACATACTGTGCTGCCGATCAAACTAATCCAGGCCAGACCCTGTACCTAATTAAGCTAATAAACACAGGGGTTGCTTTGCCATGAGAAGGGAAGAGATGAAGACCACTGCCCATCCCTTTCCCAACTCTGCCAAATTAACTCAGCTGGTGATCCACATATGCACAGATCCTCTAGCCTATAAACCCATGTGGGCAGGAAATGTGACTATTTATTGTTATACTGTACCAGCCCAAGTGCTTAGTACAGTGTTTTGCACATAGTAAGCACTCAGTAAATATGATTGAGTGAATGAATGAGTCCTAAGCCCCCTCCCTCTCTCCTTCCAGTTGAGCTTTGGGGAGGGTGGGCAGTGATGACACTTGTGGATAAATCTGATTGAATGAATGAATACCAGCCACTCAGACTTGTGTGCTGACACCTGCATAACATTGTGCATGCAGTACAATGTAAATATGTCACCTCCATTTTGCAGAAATCTGCTCCAGTCCAACCAAACCTAGAGGGTTGCTCTGAGTTGGGGGGAGGGTGGGGAGGAGATGGGGGTAATTCAGACAACAGCCTCATCAATTATTCCAGAATCACTGTGTTCCTTTCCTAGGTCCTGGTGAACCCAGACGCTGTTTTTGTGTCGAGGAATTCAGCTGCAGAGTGAGGCAGAATGGGCATGTAAAGTAAAAATCCAAAATAAAAGTCCTTCATGTCTGGTAGTCCAGTGCTGTGTCTAAACTGGACAGGGGAGAGACCAGCTGATAAATGGGTAGCAAGCATTTTGTGTTGGGCCCGAGCTGCTGGCTGGGAGTGGGATTGGGAAGGGGTAGGTGAAGAGGGCCCCCTCAGCTTCTCCTTGGATGACCTGCGGAAAATCCAGAGCAGCCAGAGTGCCATCAGACACGGCGGTTCCTGGGTATCGGCTGAACATGGTAAACAGACAAAAGACGAGATCTTTGGGGACCGTCACTGGTCCCTGGCCCTGGGAGCTGTGCCCAGATCCTCCCCCTACACAACATCCCTGGCAGAAGATGGACTTTGTTCTTTCCTTCCTCCCCCGCTGTTTATTGGTTTTGTCATAGGAAACTAGAACAACAGCCGGAGAGACTGGATCGATGGTGACGTGGTTCCAGGGAAATGTATCCCGGTCGGCTGGAGCGTTTCCAGGAAGTCCTGCATTGAGGGACCGAAACGAGCTGCTAAAGTGTGTGGGGTGGGTTAGGGTTAGCAGGGACATCCTACTGTCAAACCCAGATCCCTCTTGCTGCCTTGCCAGTTCTGGGCTAGCGGACCTGAGTTTTTAAATTGCCGAACCCCATTCCAATGCCTAGTTGCTCTGGGCCTCAGCAGTCTGTGGCTGCCCTATGGCCCCTTCCCATCACTGGCTGTTCTGCTGTACTTTTCAGAAGGAGCATGGCCTAGTGGATAGAGCACAGGCCTGGAAGTCAGAAGGACCTAGGTTCTAGTCCCGGCTCTGTCACTTGTCTGCTGTGTGACCTTTGGCAAGTCACTTCGCTTCTCTGGGCCTTAGTTACCTCATCCGTAAAGTGGGAGTGAAGACTGTGAGCTCTATGTGGGGACAGGGATTGTATCCAACCTGATTAACTTTTATCTACCCCAGCACTTAGTGCAGTGCCTGGCACATAGTAAGTGCTAAATAAATAATAGAAAGAAAGAGAGAGAGAGAGAGAGAGAGAGAGTGAGAGAGAGAGAGAGAGAGAGAGAAAGGAAAGCAGGGAGGGAGGGAAGGAAGGCAGGAAGGCAGAAAGGAAGGCACGCAGGCAGGAAGGCAGGCAGGAAGGAAGGAATGCAGGAAGGCAGGAAGGCAGGAAGGGACTGTAGTTTAACCAAGGCCTTTAAATTGGGGAATGAGGACAATTTATGAGGGGTGTTGAAGCTTCTGGAAACAGCTCCATTTATTTCTTTGAAAGATGATGATGATGATGGCCTTTATTAAGCACTTACTACGTGCAAAGCACTGTTCTAAGCGCTGGGGATGTTACAAGGATATCAGGTTGTCCCACGGGGTGCTCACAGTTTACAGATGAGGTAACTGAGGCACAGAGAAGTTAAGTGACTTGCCCAAAGTCACACAGCTGACAAGAGGCAGAGCTGGGATTTGAACCCATGACCTCTGACTCCAAAGCCCGTGCTCTTTCCACTGAGCCACGCTGCTTCTCAATGCTTCCCCAACACACATGCAGAAGCCTCTGTAACTTGCATGTGCTCACAATGCTTACCTGTGGGTTCACTGTCCATTCCAGGCTACTGCAGAAGAATGCTGCATTCCACCTAGTCAGCCTCAGGGGCCCCAGGCCAGGGGCTTGTGTGCCCACTCCCTAAGGCCAATGACGGTGATAGCACCATGGGCTGTGTAAGTGTCCTACTGGACTTGCTCTTCCCCGCTGTCTGACAAGACGTGAGCATTTCCAATCATGGCCGAAAAGGCCCCATCATGGTGGGGCCATTAATTCTTTGAAGCCCATCAATTTAAAATCCCCACCCCTTCATCATCCCTGCAATCACAATGAAACACTGGCACTTTGGCCCTGGGGGAATTAGGAGGGGAGAAGTGATGGAGAGGGGAAGAAGTATTCAGGCCATGTTTTCCCACTCCTCAAGAAACGCCAGGGGTTGCCCATCCACCTCTGCATCAGAGAGAAACTCCTCGCCATTGGCTTTATGACATTCAATCACCTTGCCCCCTCCTACCTCACCTCACTACTCTCCTACTACAACCCAGCCTGCGCTCTTCGCTCCTCTAATGACAACCTTCTCACTGTACCTCGATTTCATCTATCTCGCTGCTGACCTCTCACCCTCATAATGCCTCTGGCTTGCAACACTCTCCCTCCTTTTATCTTGCCCTGCCTTCAAAACATTACTGAAGGTACATTTCCTCCAAGATGCCTTCCGCGACTAAGCCCTCTTTTCCTTTTCTTCAATTCCCTTCTGCGTCGCCCTGACTCACTCCTTTTGTCCAACCTCCATCCCATCCTCACAGCACTCATGTACATATCTGTAATTTATTTATTTATATTAGCATGTGTTCCCCCTCCGGACTGTAAGCTCATTATGGGCAGTGTACATCTCTGCCAATTCTGTTTAGTACAGTGCTCTGCACATAGTAAGTGCTCAGTAAATAAGATTGCCTAATACATTATAAAATACCATTTTTCTTGTGGTGAAAGGCTTGCAGGTGCCCTATTTTGCCATTGATCAATGCAACAAAGTTGTATTTTAAATTTACCAGGAAAAACATTCACCTAAGTCTACACACCCCATCTTTTCCCCAGCCAAGAGAGTGCATGACAAGCCCACTCATTCATTCATTCATTAAATCGTATTTATTGAGCACTTACTGTGTGCAGAGCACTGTACTATGCGCTTAGGAAGTACATGTTGGCAACATGCCCGCTAATTACTGAAGACAGCCAGGTCAGAGTTGAACACCAACTCCAAGTCTGGCTAATAGGAGGAATAGATTCCTTTCTGAGTTGCCCGTAGTGTTAGAGCTTGATGGGACCGGACATGCTGCTGTTCTTTCAGGGATACACTTTCTCAGTTTAAAGTTCCAGTGCGGAATGTGTGAAACCACAGTTAATCCCTCACTGTTCCTTCATCCAGACCTGCTGCATTTTCACGCTGGCCTCTCTGTGACCGTGTTCAGCAGCGGAATGGATTATGCCACCGCATCAAACCGATTTTAGAGGTTATGGATAAAGAAGAAAACATGAAGCCAGAAAGGAATAGATGTCAAGTAGATCATATTAAAGGGGATGGAAAACATCTTCCATATCTTTGGGGTTAAAGACACGCTCAGTCCTTGCTATTTGGGGAGAAAATAAATCAAAAGATTAGCCATCCGTAGTGATCTGTTTGCTTTGAAGTGATTAATTCCTCTCCTCCCTGACTGACGGTGCTCTGCTTTGGTTTAAACCAAGGCATCCTCGCCAGCCCTGCGGGCACCCAATGTCAATCTCCTGCGGATCCGATGTCCGCAGGTTGGGTGCCATGGCAACCAGGACTCTGACTCCAGACCGCACTCGGCTCGAATGCCCTCCTGGACCAACTGCCCTCCCCACCCCGCAGAACCAACAACCAACCTCGCTGCAACCGATGTTGGCTTGGGAAGCAGTGTTGCCTCGCGGATAGAGGACAGGCCTGAGAGTCAGAGGACCTGGGTTCTAATGCCGACTCCACCACCTGCCTGCTGTGTGACTTTGGGCAAGTACTTAACATCTCTGTGCCTCAGTTTCCTAAACTGAAAAATGGGGATTGGATACCTGTTCTCCTTCCTACTTAACAGATACCATAAAAAAAGTCCTCAGGCTTTATTTTTCATTAGAAATCTTGGGGCTGATTAGGAGGATTTCCTCTTCCTCCTTTTCACTGCTGCCCTGACTCTAACCTGCAGCCTTTGTCTGAAGGAATACTTGGAGCAGCAGTGGGGAGGTGGATTAAGGGGTGGGGGGCAGGGGCAGCAAGGATGTGGGCACGAGGCTGGTTGGGATATGGGCTGTACTGGAAATAGAGATTCCTGAAATTCCTCTATTTTCCCATTGGATCCCCTTTGTCCTCCTTGTGCTGCAACCCATTCCGACAGAATCTCCTTTTGGAGAGGCAGAGGCAGGGAGAGAGGCAAAGGAAGGGAGAGAGGCAGAGGGAGGGAGAGAGTAAACACCACTGATTGATTTTTAAGCAAAGAGGGACCTAGAGGCAGGGAGAGAGCCGGGGTCAGGTACGATGAGATAGGTAGGGGCAATGGACAGGGCATAGCTCTGAGAATCAGAATCTGCCGCTAATCTCCTCACCGTGCCTTGTTCTCGCCTGTCCTACAGTCGACCCCCGGCCCACGTCATCCCCCGGGCCTGGAATGCCCTCCCTCCGCACATCCGCCAAGCTAGCTCTCTTCCTCCCTTCAAGGCCCTACTGAGAGCTCACCTCCTCCAGGAGGCCTTCCCAGACTGAGCCCCCCTCCCCCTCCTCCCCTCCCCATCCCCCCCGCCTTACCTCCTTCCCCTCCCCACAGCACCTGTATATATGTATATATGTTTGTATGTATTTATTACTCTATTTATTTTATTTGTACATATTTATTCTATTTATTTTGTCAATTTGTTTTGTTCTCTGTCTCCCCCTTCTAGACTGTGAACCCACTGTTGGGTAGGGACCGTCTCTATATGTTGCCAACTTGTACTTCCCAAGCGCTTAGTACAGTGCTCTGCACACAGTAAGCGCTCAATAAATACGATTGAATGAATGAATGAATGAATGAAGACCTGGGTGTCGGTCCCAGCTCTTTCTGTAGCTGGTTGACATGGACAAAGGCTGCAACCGCAATGCATGATGCGCTGCACTTCTGAGCACTTACACTTGCTGTGGTCTGGCTTCCTAGGGACACAATGTGTACGGTGGGGGAGAGGAGCACTGCAATCCACAGAGCTGTTGTCGGTTCCTCAATGCTGTCATCAAATCCTCAGTGCTATCATGCGCTGTTGCCAATTCCTCAGTGCTGGCGTGCTCTGTCGTCGATTCCTCCATGCTGTCACGTGCTGTCCTCAGTTCCTCGGCCTTGTCAGGCGCTATTGTCAATTCCTCGGCACTGTTGTGCACGGTTGTCAATTCCTCAGTGCTATCATGCGCTGTCATCAATTCCTCGGCACTACTGTGCACCGTCGTCAATCCCTCAGCGCAGATTAACTTGTATCTACCCCAACATTTGTACCTGGCACAAAGGAAGTGTTTAACAAATACCATTAAAAAAAAAAAGTCAAAGTACAGCAGACTCACCTAGAAACTACAACTCTTAGCTGGTGAGCCCCACGGGTCAGGGACTGTGTCCAATTCCCACCTGCATATTTTCTTCCAGAATTCAGTAATTCCACCCAGTAAGTATTTAATAAATACCATTACTGCAATTACGACTCTCAGAGCCTGTGGCAGTTAGGACGATTGTGACCCAAACCCTCAAGGGATGGAAAGCCACTGCCTCTTTTCCACTAAGAAATGTCTCCTTGTTGGTCTAAGTTTGCGTCAGCCACCATCAGGCGATAAATCCAGGATGCAGTCCAGCTCAGCTCAGACTACCAAGAAGGTGGACAATTGTTTTTCCTCCTGCCCATTCGGCCTGAGCAATGAAACTCTCCCACCATGCAATGAGCAGAAAGGAGCTTGCCCCATTTATGGAGAAGTGGGGAAATCGGCTGGAGCTGGAGAAAAGTGATCATGTTGCTTATAAAATGTCAGATTGGAACTAAGCGGCGAGGCCTAGTGGAAATAGCATAAGCTTGGGAGTCAGAAAGTCTTGGGTTCTAATCCTGAGGTCTTGGGTTCTAATCCTGACTCCACCACTTGTCTGCTGTGTGAACTTGGACAAGTCACTTCACTTCTCTGGGCCTCAGTTATCTCATCTGTAAAATGAAGATTAAGGCAATGAGCCCCACATGGGGCAGGGACTGTGTCCACCCTTGCATCTACCCCTGTATTTAGTATAGTGCCTGGCACATAGTAAGTGCTTAACAAATATCGGTGCATGTTGACATTAATATTCATTTACATCCCATAAGGAAAAAAAATAAAAGAGCTGAGCAGTTTCTGGGAAAACAAACAGCAGAGCAAAGAGAGATTCCTCTGTGCCATGAAATGCAGTAGTTTCAGCCTCTATCCTCCTTTTCAAAAACCCTGGTGGTTTGATCACAGCCACACACTAAAAAGACAGTACTTCCAGAGTCTGGAGTAAGAGAAAGCAAGACATGAATCATGTTTACGCATTTGATGAGCATTCCGGATTAGTTTAACACAAGTGACAAATCAATGACTTTTAATCAGCAAGTTCCCTCTCCCTTTTCATAGGCCGCCAGTGGTCATTGGATGAGCGGGGGAAGAGAAGTAGGTCACTGCTTTTCATTAGGAAAAGAGTGTTGTTCTTGCTAATTAGATTAGATTACACAGTTACCAATCAAATGGTATTTTCCCCGGAGCAGTGGTGACCCAATTGAAGGCTGATGACCAAAAAGAGGTTTCCCACTATCTGGGAAGGGACTGAGTTTATGGCTTTGCCCAAATATTCCCAGCTGAGAAATCTTGGCCTACCCCATGGGTTTGAAACGCAAAAATGATATTTCTGTTGTTTGTGTTTTAATATAACTTTTAATATTTCTGTCACCGGCAGTCTGTATGTTTTTAGTGTATTTCTGTCTGTGCTGCCTCTTCTTTTAGACTGTAAGGAACTCAAGGGCAGTGCCCAAGCCTTATCTTGTATCTACCCCGGTATTTAATACAGAGCTTGGCACCTAGTAAGCACTTAATACAATTATAAAATAATAATAATATACTACTAATAATAATTTGTCCTTCCTTAATTTGTCCTGTGATGCTTTGCTCACAGTTGACTGCCTGAACCAGAAAGAAGTTTAAGCCAGTTTCTATTCAACTCACCTGGAAATTGGGTCAATTTGAGATTTTTAAAAAGACACACACACATTATTATCCATTCTCTCTTTTCGTTAGCATGGCCTGACCATGATCCGCTTCTGCCTCAGTTTCCCCATCTAGGCCAGACTGAGGGGATTTACTCTAAATTAGAGTATTTTGCATCAAGACTTTCTGGAGGAAGAAAGCTGAGGGCATCGGAGCCACTGAGCTCACAGAAAAGGAGGTCTTCAAATACAGAAAGCGACATTTATGGGAGCAGAGATACTGCATTAGGTGGGGAGAAACTGCAAATGGAGTGGAAATCCAGTCACCAAATTAAATGCATTTGAGAGTTGGGAAGACAAGACAAGAGTGGATTTCTCCTTCCAATTCCTTAGATTGGAGCTTTGATTTGTCTCTTCATGCCAGTTTGGCAGGTAGCATCCATCAGTGACTCCAGAGGCCAGGACAGAGCTCATTTGCCACTTGATAGACTCCAGCTAGTGGGTGGATCGCTCTAGACTCCCTGTGGGATGGCAGGGCCCACCAGTACCATCCCGCCCTGGGCCCCGTGTTTCGTCGATGGGCCAGTGCACCTGATCCTCAGGTGATGATGATGATGATGGTATTTGTTAAGCACTTACTATGTGCCAAGCACAGTTCCAAGGGCTGGGATAGATACAGGGTAATCAAGTTGTCCCACCTGGGGCTCACACTTTTAATCCCCATTTTCCAGATGAGGTAACTGAGGCCCAGAGAAGTGAAGTGACTTGCCCAAAGTCACACAGCAGACAAGTGGTGGAGTCGGGATTAGAACCCATGACCTCTGATTCCCAATCCCATCTTCTTTCCACTAAGCCACGCTGGTGGAGAAGAGGGTCATCTTCTCCCTTCCTGGCAGAGGCTGGCACCCTACACTCCCTATGCCAATGCTCTCACTGTACTCACTCCCTGACAACATCCATGTGAGGGTGGCTCCAGCATCAGTGAGCAGTGCCCGCAAGGGCACAGTACCCAGCATCACTTGCTCCACCACCAAGAGCACATGTTCTGGCCCTGCTCTGGCTGCTCCAACCTGGCCCGGATTTCCATTTTCTCAGACTGTCCGGTGGCTCCCCTCAGACTCCCTGTGGAGATTTTGCCCTGAAAAGACTGCTTGCTCCGAGTCCCACCACCTTCAACAGAGGCCAGGGGAGCCACTCCCCTCCACCAGGTCTCCACAGACCACTGGGGCACATTGCCGCTTCCCTCCCATTTCTGGGGAGTCTCCTTTCCCTTGGTATGTGGAGCCCAACTTCCCCACCCCAACCAGAGCTCCAGGAATGGAACAGGGATAGACTGAACTGTTCTCCCCACCTTCAAAGCCTTACTGAAAGCACACCTCCTTCAAGAGGCCTTCTCCAACTAGGCCCTCATTTCCTCTTCTCCCACTTCTTACTGGATCACCCTTTCATTTGGATTGGCACCCCTTATTCACCTCTCCCTCAGCCCCACAGCACTTATGTACCTATCCATAATTCCTTTATTCATATTCATGTCTGTTTTCCCCTCTAGACTGTAAACTCCTCATGGGTGGGGAATATGTCCACCAACTCTGTTATATTGTACTCTCCCAAGGGCTTAGTACACTGCTCTGTATACACAGTAAGCGCTCAGTAAATATGACTGATTGATTGACCTCGTTCATCCAAGCCACAGGAGCCGAGTGAGGCTCCTGCTCTTTGAGCACTGAGGGGTGGGGCGTAGGGCACCCAGAAAGTAGGGGGCATCGGGGGACAGTAAAGGGCACATCTCACCTGCCCCTCCCCTATGCATGACACCAGGCCCCCAGGAGCCCAGAGTGACCCTGCTCACCTCAGCAGGATAACACACGGGTCCGGGGTAGTTGGCCTGAGGCATTCTCTCAAGTCCAGGGCACCCATTGGCACCGTGGTGGGGGGGGGGGGTCCTCCCTCACTTTCCTCCAAGAGCCAGAAATGGCCTCCCCCAGGGTGACCCCCTCACCTTCATCCAGATCCGACTCCAATCTCCACTGCCGTTGTCAGGGAGAACTCAAGCCTGTCAGCATCCGGGCATGTGTGCTGTGCCCAGTAAAGACCACTGGGCACTGACACTGAGGAAATTTCAAACAGCTGAAAAAAAAGAGCCTCAGAAACAGGTTTTTTTTGTTTCTTTTTTTTTTGGTATTTCTTAAGCACCTATTAATGTGCCAGGCACTATTCTAAGCGCTGGGGTAGATACAAAATAATCAGGTTGGACACAGTTCATGTTCCACATGGATTTCACAGTCTAAAACTCCACTTTACAGATGAGGTAACTGAGACCCAAAGAAGTGAAGCGACTTACCCAAGATCACACAGCAGAGAATTTGGCAGAGAGGATGAAGCTGCTCTTCTGATGGGTGTTTTCTCCTCTCGCTTCAATCAATCAGTGATATTTGCTGAGCACTTACTGTGTGCAGAGCACTGTGCCTGGGAGAGTATCAATCAATCAATCAGTCAATCGTATTTATTCATCACTTAAGTGCTAGGAAGAGTACAATAAAACAATATAACAGACACATTCCCTGCCCACAGTGAGCTTAAAGTCTAGAGGGGGGGACAGGCATTAATAAAATAAATAAATTATGGATATTTCCATAGGTGCTGTAGGGCTGAGCAGGGATGGTAAATAAAGGGTGCAAATCAAGGTGATGCAGAAGGGAGTGGGAGAAAAGGAAATGAGTGAAGGAAGGTCTCTTGGAGGAGTTGTGTCTTTAATAACGATTTGAAGGCAGGGAGATTAATTAACCTTCAGCTATGCAGAGGGAGGATAGTCCAGGCCAGAGGCAGGATGTGGACAAGAGGTCGGCAGAGAGATAGATGAGATTAAGATAGATAAAGTAGGCTGGCAATTAGAGGAGCAAAGTGTACTGGCTGGGTTGTAGTAGGAGAGTAGCAAGCTGAGGTAGGAGGGAGCGAGGAGATTGACTGCTTTAAAGCCGATGGTGAAGAGCTTCTGTTTGATGGGAGGGTTGTGGATGGCAACCACTGGAAGTTCTTGAGGAGTGGAGAAGCATGGACTGAACATTTTTGTAGAAAAATGATCTGGGCAGCAGAGTGAAGTATGGACTGGAGTGGGGAGAGACAGGAGGCAGGGAGGTCAACAAGGAAGCTGATACAGTAATCAAGGTGGTGTAGGATAAGTGCTTGGATTAACACAGTAGCAGTATGGATGGAGAGGAAAGGACAGATGTTAGTGATGCTGGGGAGGTTGAACCAACAGGATTTAGTGAGAGATCAATATGTGGGTTGAATGAGAGACAAAAATCAAGGATAATGCCAAGGTTATGGGCTTGTGAAACAGGAAGGATGGTGGTACTGTCTACAGTGATAGGAAAGTCAGTGGAAGGAAAGGGTTTGGGTGGGAAGATAAGGAATTCTGTTTTGGACATGTTAAGTTTCAGGTGACGGCAGCACATTCAAGTAGAGATGTCTTGAAGGCAGGAGGAAATGTGAAACTGCAGAGAGGGAGAGAGATCAGGGCTGGAGATGGAGATTTGGGAATCATCCACATCCCAATAGGGTGGGTAGATGAGATCCCTGCCCAGACAGAGCTTACAATCTAGAGGGAGAGACTGACATTACAATAAATTACAGTGTCTCCTGCAATCAAGAACAGTGCTTTGCACATAGTAAGAGCTTAACAAATGCCATTATTATTATTATTATTAATTAATCAATGAATGGTATTTATTGAGTGCTTACTGTGTGCAGAGCATTGTACTAAGCGCTTGGGCAAGTACAATATAACGAACACAATCCCTGCCCATAACTAGCTACAGTCTAGAGGGGGAGACAGACAATATAAATAAATAAATTATGGCTATGTACATAAATGCTTGGGGCTGAGCAGCTATAGTGAATAAAGGGTACAAATTAAGGTGATGCAGAAGGGAATGGGAGAAAAGGAAATGAGGGCTTAGTCAAGGAAGACCTCTTGGAAGAGTCGTGTCTTCAGCAAGGCTTTGAAGGAGGGTAGAATAATTGTCTGTTGGATATAAAGATGGAGGGAGTTCCTGCTTTCTGGCTTTTAGAATGTGGCCCCATTTAGGGGATTTGCCACCAAAGATCCTTGCTCCACTTGGTCCCCTTGTCCTCCCAAGCCTCTTGCCTCTCTAGCCAAAGCCTCTTTGCTGGCATGGCCGGTATCTGCCTCTCCCAGTTTTCTTCTCTTCAGCGCCTGCTGGTTCATGCTGATTTTCCCCTTATCACTTCTTCTTCTCCCCTTCCTCCCTCAGGATCCCATCCAAATTCAGTTCTCATCCCCATCACAGACAGCTCAACCCCTTCCCTGATCTAATGTACAGTGTGGCTAGCAGGTAAGTGGCTTTCATGTTTTTTGCTCTCCTGCCCTTCCCTCAGGCTTCCTGTCCAGTCCTACACAGGGTGGCCAGCCACAGTCTGCGTGGACCCAGGGAACCGAGCCAGATGGGACGTAGACTCCCTTCCAGGTCATCTTCTCTCTGTGGCAAATGGTCAAGGGCTGAGAGCTGATGGAACACGATTTAATTTAGACAGGAGCTGCCTAGGGAAGATTGATGCTTCTTTTCCTATTGTTCCAACAATGCCCTCTCCCCCATACTCTCTGGCGGTAAGGAAAGGGGAATCGATAGGTTCGGACCCTGGGTCTATCTGCCTGCTGTGGAAAACATAAAGACCTCAGCCAAATCAGCATCCACCATAAAAAATAGGCTTTGTTAGCCTCCCATTAATGCTTCAGCTTAGTCTGGTGGGTGGCGTCCTCTTGGGAGAGTGAGGGTAATTCATTCATTGAGGTCAATCCGTATGGCGTCTTTTTCTTTTTATCTTTTTTAAAGGTATGTGTTAAGCGCTTTCTATGCATCAAGCACTGTCCCAAGCGCTGGGGTAGGTATAAGTGAATTAGGTCAGACACAGTCCCTGCCTCACATGGGGCTCACAGTCTAAGTAGGAGAGAGAACAGGTATCATTTTACAGTTGAGGAAACTGAGGCACAGACAAGTTAAGTGACTCACACCCGGATCAGCCTGGCCTCCCACTGGCTTCCAAAGGCCACTTCTCTTTCCAGCACACAGCTCATAGGAGGGGTTTGGGGCCGGGGATGTTGGGGGATGGATGGGAGTTGGGGAGAGCTCACCCTCAGATCTCACCCTCACCCAGCCCCATCTCTGTCCTTATTTCACTCTTTGTGATTTCTGAAAATCAAGTGTCTTTCGGAGGTGCAATAGCAACAACAACAACAATAATAATAATGGTATTTGTTAAGTACTTACTATGTGACAAGCACTACACTAAATGGGGTAGATACAACAGAATCAGGTCCCACATTTGGCTCATGTCTAAGTGGGAGGGAGAACCATATTGATTCCCCATTCTGCAGGTGAAGGAACTGAGGCCCAGAGAAGTTAAGTGACCTGCCCAAGATCACATAACAGGTACCTTGTGGAGCTGGAGCTGGGATTAGAAATCACATTCTCAGGCCTGATTCCCAGGCCTGTGCTCTTTCCACTAGGCCACGCCGCTTCCCAATGAGAGTGGGGTTACTCCACCAAGCCCTGTTTTGGATTTCTGCTCAGTTCTTCTTTATTCTACTTTGGATTCCTTTTGGCATGACATGACCCGTTTCAAGTTCACTGTAGCTGGGACCCACCCTTCAGTCACCGAAGACTGCCTGGGCCCATCCCCCAGCTTGAATCATTCATTCAATCAATCATATTTACTGAGCACTTACTGTGTGCAGAGCACTGTCTAAAATGAACCCCCTCCTGCAACGGGCTCTTGGGCCTCCTCGCCTCCCGCAACGCTCCCTGGATCCCTAAAAGGGATCCCTCCCAAGCACTCCCTTTTATCTCCTGAAATCACCTTCTTAAGAGCTTACTACGTGCCAAGCACTGTTCTAAGCGCTCGGGTAGATACAAGGTAATCAGGTTGTCCCACTTGGGGCTCACAGTCTTAATCTCCATTTTACAGATGAGAGAACTGAGGCCCAGAAAAGTTAAGTGACTTGCCCAAGATCACACAGTAGACAAATGGGAAATATGTGATTAGAACCCACGTCCTCTGACTCCCAAACACGTGCTCTTGCCATGAGGCCATAACAGCACCCTTTTTCCCATTCTCTGGCCCACCCCTAGAGATAGTCTTTGGTCCCCACTCACTGGGGTCCCTACCCCAGCAGTCCCCCACCCCTCCATGACAGCTCCCCTACTGACCTGTGGGGTCATCAGGATTTGCTGTAACTTGAACGTTATACTCAACTCATCTCTCTCATTAATTAATTAATTAATTATGGTATTTGCTGAGCACTTACTATGTGCCAAGCACTATTCTAAGCACTGGGATAGATACAAGGTTGGACACAGTCCCTGTCCCACTTGGGGCTTGCAGAATAAATTAGAGGGAGGTGAATTTAATCCCCATTTTACAGATGAAGTAACTGAGGCACAAACCAGTTCAGTGACTTGCCCAAAGTCACCCAGCAGACACGTGGCAGAGCCAGGATTAGAACCCAGATCCTCTTACTCCCAGGCTCATGATCTTTCCACTAAGCCATGCACATTCAATCTGTCATCACCATTCTGTCCGTTCTACCTTAACACCTTCTAGACTGTGAG
Source organism: Tachyglossus aculeatus (assembly GCF_015852505.1). Lineage (NCBI taxonomy): Eukaryota > Metazoa > Chordata > Mammalia > Monotremata > Tachyglossidae > Tachyglossus > Tachyglossus aculeatus. The sequence goes on from NC_052086.1 coordinate 76,960,775, forward strand.
CCCACTGTTGGATAGGGACCGTCTCTATATGTTGCCAACTTGTACTTCCCAAGCGCTTAGTACAGTGCCCTGCACACAGTAAGCGCTCAATAAATACAATTGAATGAATGAATCTCTAGAATCTTCCCCTTTCTCTCCATCCAAACGGCTCTCACACTGATCCAAGCACTTATCATATCCTGCCTTATTACTGTCAGCCTTCTTGCTGACCTCCCTGCCTCCTGTCTCTCTCCACTCCAGTCCATACTCTGCTGCCCAGATCATTTTTCTAAAAAACTGTTCTGCGCACATGTTCCCACACCTCAAAAATGTCCAATGATTGTCCATCCACCTCCATATAAAATAGTAACTCTTTACCATTCATTTTAAGGAACTCAATCAGCTCTCTCATTCTACCTTACTTTACTGATCTCCTACAACAACCCAGCCTGCATACTGCACTCTAATAATGCCAACTTGGGCATTGTACCTAGATTTCATCTACCTCACCGCTCATGTCCTCCCTCTAGCCTCGAACTCCCTCCCATTTCATATACAACAGACGAGCCAGTCACTCAATTGTATTTACTGAGCACTTACTGTGTGCAGAGCACTGTACTAAGTGCTTGGGAGAGTACAATATAACAATATAATAGATGCATTCCCATTCCACAACATGCTCACAGACTACAGGCTTGTAAGCTCACAAGATTACACTCTCCCCACTTTCAAAACTTCCTAAAATCACATCTCCTCTAAGAGGCTTTCTCTAAGCCCTCATTTCCTCTATTCACCCTTCCTTCTGCATCACCTATGCATTTCATTCATTCATTCAATAGTATTTATTGAGCACTTACTGTGTGCACAGCACTGTACTAAACACTTGGGAAAGTACAATACAATAATAGAGACAATCCCTGCCCACATTGAGCTCACAGTCTAGTGGGGGGAGACAGACATCAATACACGTAAACAGACATCAATATAAATAATTAAAATTACAGATATATACATAAGTGCTATTGGGCTGTGGCCGGGGGGCGGGGGGAGCAAAGGGAGTGAGTCAGGGTGACATGGAAGGGAGTGGGAGATGAGGAAAAGTGGGGCTTAGTCTGAGAAGGCCTCTTGGAGGAGGCCTTCTGTAAGGCTTTGAAGAGGGGGAGAGTAATTGTCTGGTGGATTTGAGAAGGGAAAGAATTCCAGGCTAGATGTAGGATATGGGCCAGGGGTGAGCGGCGAGACGGACAAGATGGAGGCACAGTGATATGGCTTGCTCCAGAGGAGTGAGGTGTACAGGCTGGGTTGTAGAAGGAGAGAAGGGAAGTGAGGTAGTAGGGCACAAGGTGATTTCGATCTGTACCCTTTAAGCACTGGAGATAAACCCCACCCCTAACCACACAGCATTTGTGTACAGATCCTTCTACTCTCCCATTTCCCCTATCTGAAATTTATTTGAATGTCTGTCTCCCCCTCTAGACCCTAAGCTCCCTGTGGACAGGCAACGTGACTACCAACACTTCTGAACCGTACTCTCCCAAGTGCTTAGGAAAGTGCTCTGCACACAGGAATTGCTCAATAAATACCACCGTTTGGTTGATGGTTCAGCCTGCCGGCAGTAAAAGTGGCCAAAGTGGGAGCAGTCTCAGACTTCACAGCAGGAGCATAGCCACTGACAGCCTCCCGGATACCAGATACCAGACATGAAGACACGCGTGTGACGTATCACATGGATATCAGAGGCAACACTTTGCGGAAATTCTTCCAAGCCTGTGCTAACCCAGAAGGTTTCTCCAGGAGGGCCCCGGACTTTCTCACTCCAGAGCCACTGTGCTCCTTCCCTGTCCCGGGGAACACTTGAACCACTGCCGAGCCATGGAACTCAGCAGCAGGCGCTGAGGCAGAGGAAGGCTGGGATACCGAAATTAAAATACCGGTGTCATATCTATAGCAGACAGGGGATGGACCATCCTGTAGCAAACCAGAAAAATGATCACCGGCACTCACAGATGGCTCCGAAACCTCAGAGCACAGAGGGGCCACCAGGGTCTAATGGAAAGAGCACGGGCCTGGGATTCAGAGGATCTGGGTTCTAATCCCAGCTCCGCCACTTGTCAGTTATGTGACCTTGGGCAAGTCACTTAAACTTCTCTGTGCCTTGGTTACCTCATCTGCAAAATGGGGATTAAAACTGTGCACCCCATGCGGAACAGGGAATATGTACAACCTTACTATTTTGTACCTATCGGAGGGCTTAGTACAGTGCCTGGCACTGTAAGAGCTTAACAAATACCATTAAAAAAAAGATGGGGGACAGACCATCTTGTAGAAAACCAGATAAATTCATTCATTCATTCACTCAGTCATATTTTTTGAACTCTTACTGTGTGGAAAGCACTGTACTAAGTGCTTGGAGATTACAATATACCAACAAACAGACACATTCTTGCCCACCACAAGCTCACAGTCTAGAAGGGGAAATAGACACTAATATAAATAAATAAAAAAACCACCGGGGGCTCACAGAGGGCCCCAAAGCCTCAGAGCATAGGCTGGGCCCTGCTGCTATGTCTCTGTGGAGAATCCAAATGCTCTAGGCAGGCCTGCACTCACTCTTATCTGTGTTGATGGTTTTTTTCAAGCCAAACACCATGTGGCTCTCATTAGCTCTTCTCTGAGTCCATGTGTCACTTTCTGTGTCTGGGGACAAAGCTGCTTATCACAAGAACCTAATTACAACCCAGAGAAGCAACTGAATCAAAAGACAGCAAAGGCCACGAGGAGAAATTATGGCAGTTGGGAGGGAAGGTTGGAGAGACAGAACCCGGCCTGACCCAGGTCTGCAAGAAGCGGGGGAGGTGGGGATCCTTGGGTCGGGAGGGGTCACTGAGGGTGGCTGGACCAGGAACGAGACGAGTGGTCAGGCGGGCTTTGAAATCTGAGAGTGGAGCATCCAGGGTAGGGAGCCTGTGCGAAGGACCATTCTGGGGAGAAGACGGGAAAGCATAGCGGCTGTGCCGGCCCCCACAGAAAGGGGACGGGATCATTAGCATTCTCCGAGTTTCAGGCAACCCGGGGGAGAAGCTAACGGGCAGCACGGGGTAGAGGAGTTGGAGTCACCCCAGCTGACAGGACTGGCCTGTGGCTCTGAGGCCCTGCCTGTCTCCACAAGGGCAGAAGAGAGCTGGGGCAGAAAGGGGAAAATAAATTGGGGCCACAACCCCACCTGCAATCGGTGGTACTTACTGAGTACTCACTGTGTGTTAAGCACTGTACTAGGTGCTTGGGAGAGTATAACAGAGACCATGGACACAATGAGCTTGCAGTCTAGAAGTTAGAGGACAAGCTAGCCAGCCTTCTGGGGAGGTTCATCCCCAGCCCAATCCACGTTTCTGCCCCAGTCACCGTGGGCCCTAAGCTGTCCATGTCAGCCAGGACCTGGGAACAGAGGGACTCTAATCCAATGGACAAGTCAGGGCAGACTTCCAGAACTCAAGAGTGCTGGGTCCCCACCAGGTGATAAGGGGGAGATGGGGATGGATGTTCTGGGTGGCCTCCTGGGGCACTTGGCCCAAGCTGAGGTTTTCCAAAGGAGCAGCTGAAGAAGGAAGGCGGGGAGCTGAGGATGGGCCACCTGGGGCTCAGCGGAGGCCAGAAGGAACACCAACAGCCTGGGGGGGAGTTGCAGCAGACGAGAGTGGGGAGGAGCGGTAATTAGTAGATGTCAGAAGCTGCTCCTTCAGGGCCATTGACTTGCTGATGGAAGCAATCTGACTGCCTCTCCCAGTTCCCCTCCCGCCTCCACCAGTGAGTAATGGGCAGAGCCAAACGCTGATTAAGGGCAGACTGGTGGACGGGCCAGTGGCTCGGGCCAGGCGCGTGGTGAGGGAGCCTGGATGGGCCTGCCAGTTCCCACACCCACGGCCTTGACCACCAGGCAGCCCAAGTCCAGGCCAGACACAGACTTTCAGGGTGCTCAGCTGTGGAAGTTCTGCAGCAACACTGCTTAGCAAGGTGGATGGTAGTTGTCAGTCAGTCAATCATATTTACTGAGCACTTACTGTGTGCAGAGCACTGTACTAAGCACTTGGGAGAGTAGGATATAACAATAAACAGACATATTCCCTCCCCACTACAAGCTTACGGTCTAGAGAAGCAGCAGGGTGCTCAGAAGAACCTCTACTGGATTCATCCCTCCTCGCAGCCCCACAGCACTTATGTACATATCTGTAATGTATTTATTTATATTAATGTCTGTCTCCTCCTCTAGACTCTAAGTACATTTGGACAAGGAATATGTCTGTTATATTGTTATAATGTACTCTCCCAAGTGCTTAGTACAGTGCTCTGCACACAGTAAGTGCTCAATAAATAAGACTGTCTGACTGACAGACTCGATTTTGGACAAATATGGAGTGGCTGCTAGGGTGGGGTTGATTTTCCCCAAGGTAACTGTTGTTGCCCTTTTTTTGGTTTTAAATGGCATTTGTTAAGCACTTACTTTTTGGCTAAGCACTGTTCTAAGTGCTGGGATTGATACAAGATAACCAGGTTGGCCACAGTCCATGTCCGCTGTGGGGCTCACAGTCTTAATCCCCACTTTTGCAGATGAGGGAACTGAGGCACAGAGAATTGAGGTGACTTGCTCAAGTGACTTGCACAGCAGACAAGAGGAGGAGCCAGGACTAGAATCCGGGTCCTCTTACTCTCAGGTCTGTGCTCTTTCCACTAGGCCATACTGCTTCTCAGGAGCTAGTCCTTGGATCTGGAATGGGAGTGGGCCTCTTCAAGCATCCCATGAGCCTTCCCTCTTCCCAGCCCTGAAGAGCAGCTAGTGATCAGTCAGAAGCTTGTGCAAAAAGGACTAACTAGTTATGTAGCCTAGGAAAGAGCTAAGGCCTGGGAGTGAGGGCACCTGGGTTCTAATCCAGGCTCTGCCACTTGCCTGCTGAGTATCCTTGGACAAGTCACTTCACTTCTCTGGGCTTCAGTTTCTTCATCTGTAAAATGGAGAGGAAATACCAGTTCTCCCTCCCTCTTAGACTGTAAGCCCCATGTGGGACAGAGACTGTGTCTGACCTGATTATCCCGTATCAGTGCTTAGTACAGTACTCTGCACATAGTAAGCACTCAATAAATATCACTGAATGATGGTGGTGGTGACAGAGTCTCCCATCAAAAATGACAGATGAACCTCTCAGTCTTGAGATTTCTGGACTGAGAATCCACACGAAGGAATTGTTCAGAGAGGCAGAGGTTTGTATCTGTCAATGGTGTCCTCATTAGACCGTGAAGTAAACAAAGTGAGTAAGTGGGTGGGCAGGCAACACACTGCAGGGGATGGGGAAAGATTCTTTACATGCAAAACCCATTTACAGTAAAAATGACCACGGCACAGTGCTGATGCTGCCATAACTCTTGGTAGCCACCACGGGCTTGGCCGGCTACGTTTCAAGACTTACTGGGCCTGGTCATCTTACAGAAAGCCCTGGTCAGAAACCTCCACCTTTTGAGGGCATGACCCCAACAGTCCTTCCACAACTTGCAGAGCTGAGCCTAGAATCCAGGTCTCATTCATTCATTCATTCATTTATTCATTCATTCAATCGTATTTATTGAGCACTTACTGTGTGCACAGCACCGTACTAAGCGCTTGGAAAGTAGAAGTTGGCAACATATAGAGATGGTCCCTACCCAACAGTGGGCTCACAGTCTAGAAGGGGGAGACAGAGAACAAAATAAAACATATTAACAAAATAAAATAAACAGAATAAATATGTACAAATGAAATAAATAAATAAATACAGTAATAAATACATACAAACATATATACATATATACAGGTGCTGTGGGGAGGGGAAGGAGGTAAGGTGGGGGGATGGAGAGTGGGTGGAGGGGGAGAGGAAGGAGGGGGTTCAGTCTGGGAAGGCCTCCTGGAGGACGTGAGCTCTCAGTAGGGCCCTGAAGGGAGGAAGAGAGCTAGCTTGGCAGATGTGGGGTGGGAGGGCATTCCAGGCCCGGGGGATGACGTGGGCCGGGGGTGGACGGTGGGACAGGCGAGAACGAGGCACGGTGAGGAGATTAGTGGCAGAGGACTGGAGGGTTCGGGCTGGGCTGTAGAAGGAGAGAAGGGAGGTGAGGTAGGAGGGGGCGAGGTGATGGACAGCCTTGAAGCTGAGGGCGAGGAGTTTCTGCCTGATGCGTTGGTTGATTGGTAGCCACTGGAGATTTTTGAGGAGGGAAGTAACATGCCCAGAGCATTTCTGGACAAAAACAATCTGGGCAGCGGCATGAAGTCTCCTGCCTCTCAGAGCTATGCTCTTTCCACTAGACGAAGAGCAGGGATCTACTAAATTTAACTGAGAACAAACCCAAGGCGCAGCTCTTATTCCTAGGAGCTGGCTCTTGGAAACCTTCCCCAGAAGCAGGATGGTTCAAGACTTTGTGGCACTGAAGACAAATGGAAGGGGCCCATCTTCAATTGAACTTTGAAGAGAGGAGCGGAAGTTAGAAAATAAAGAGGAGAGCATGGGCCTAGGAGTCCAGTCATGGGTTCTAATCCCAGCTCTGCCACTTTTCTGCTGTGTGACCTTGGGCAAGTCACTTCACTTCTCTGTGCCTCAGTTACCTCATCTGTAAAATGGGGATGAGTGTGAGCCCCATGTGGGACAGGGACTGTGTCCAACCCGATTAACTAGTATTGACCCCAGTGCTCAGACACTGCTTGGCACATAGCATTTAACAACTACCATTATTGCTATTATTATAATTATTATTATTACCTAGTTTGCCTAAATGATACAGCAGACCTGTTTGTCTTAGAAAATTGGAGAAACACCAAGACTTAGTGAGAAGCAGTGTGGCCTGTTGGAAAGAGCACTGACGTGGAAGGCAGGGGACCTGGGTTCTAATTCCAGCCCTGCCACTTGTCTGCTCTGTCAAGTCAGTTCACTTCTCTGGGCCTCAGTTACTAGATCTGAAAAATGTGGATTGAGACTGTGTGAGACCTTGAGCCCCATGTGGGACATGGACTGTGTCCAATCTGGTTAGTTTCCATCTACCCCAGCACTTAGTGTAGTGTCTGGCACATAGTAAGTGCTTAGCAAGCACCATTAACAGAACAAAGGGAACTGTGTGGGTTCAGTCCAGCCTAGGGGCAGAGGTATAGATAAGATGACCTCTCTGAGAACCCCTTGCTGCCTGGGAATTTCAAGACGCCACGGCAATTCCCTCACAAAGCCAGAACTCTGGGCCAGCTGCCAAACAACATAACCTCCCTTCCCAGAGAACCAGGCACTGGGACCTTCCTCCAGACATCTTTCTCTCATTATCCTGCACATCTCATATTTTATCTAACCTGTTTCATGCGAGCTGCCTTTTGGCAGGAGGTGGCGGAGATCCCAGCCGACCCAGGCCCTGCTTCCCTACTGGGAGTAGTGAGGCCCCCTCAAATTTCAGCCAGGGGCTGGGCCAGATTCCTCTTCGGGCAGGACCTGGGACTGACTGGCTTGGTGTCTGAGCTCAGAGCCTTCCAGAGGGCAGACTGAGGAGAGAGAAGGGTACTTTCTTTCTTGGCTCGGGAACAGCTTGGAATGATGGAATCCACTTGGTTGTTCCGCTGACACCTCAAACTTAACATGCACAGATGAGAACTCCTCATCTTCCCACCCAAACCATGTCCTCCCCATCTTGCCCATTGCTGTAGACAGCATCCTCTCTGTCTCAAGTCTGTAACTTTGGTGTTATCCTCGACTCCGCTCTCTCATGCAACCCACACATTCAATCGGTCACCAAATCCTGTAGGTTCAACCTTCACAACATCACTAAAACCTGTCCTCTCCTCTCCATCCAAACTGTGATCCCAGTGATTCAAGTACTCATCCTATCCTGCCTTGACTACTTTATCAGCCTCCTTACTGACCTTCCTGCCTCCTGTCTCTCCCCACTTCAGTGCATACTTCACTCTGCCGCCTGGATCATTTTCTACAAAAACTTTCAGTTCATGTTTCCCCATGCCTCAAGAAGCTCTAGTGGTTGCCAATGATCGTCTGATCGCCCTCCTCACCTTCAAAGCCTTAATAAAATCTCATCTCCTCCAAGAGTTTTCCTGAGTAGGACCTCTTTTCCTCTTCTCCCACTCCCTTCTGCATTACCCTTGCACCCTTTATTAACCCCTCCCTCAGCCCCACAGCACTTCTGTACATATCCATAATTGATTTATTTATATTCATGTCTGCTTCCCCTTCCAGAGTATGAACTCACTGTGGGCAGGGAACATGTTGCCAACTCAGTTATATTGTACTCTGCCAAGTGTTTAGTCCAGTGCTCTGCATACAGTAAGTGCTCAATAAATGCTATTGATTGATTGATTGATTTCCACCCCTGGAGTCGCCCACCCATCTACCCAGGGTGGTGGAGGTGTTCCTCTGCCTGGTGCTAGGGGACTGGACCAGATGACCTCTTAAGACCTCTTAAGGCCCTCCTCTGAGGTTCTTCTCTAAACAGAGACCATGAAGCCCTGCCCTCAGACCTTGGGGCAGAAAAGGTGGTGGGTTCATTAGCCACATGGCCTCCTCCTCTAAGACACTGGAACCCCAACACCACTGAAGGAAGATGGGGGCCCTCAGCCCCACTGCTTCTGGGAGCCCGCTAGAGCCGGCCAGCAGCCAGCACAAGCTCCCGGGCTGCCCCACTCCAAGCTGCTCACCAACCCTGGAGCGCCAGCAGGAGGAGAGCAAAATTCCCCAGGAAACCGGAGATGCGGGCAGCTGGAGAAGATGCTAATTCCACTCATTAGTCATTTCTCTTTCTCCCTCTGAATGCATTTTCTCCCCTTTCGCTTGGGCTTCCCGTCATGCAGAGAAGCTCTGGCCAGTTTTCTCTGGCAAACAGGAGCCTCTGCAAGCTCAGCAGCCTCAATTTGGGCTCAGAAAGCACAGGGAGACAGAGAGATAGACAAAGACCCAGAGAGAGAGACAGACAGAGACCCAGAGAGCGACAGAGACTGAGAAAGAGAGAGACAGGGAGACTCACAGAGGGACAGAGAGACCTAGGAACCTAGAGAGAGACAGAGCGATCCAGAGAGGGACAGAGACAGATAGAGACCCATAGAGATACAGAGACTCAGAGAGAGGCAGAGATTTTAAGTCAGGGTGGACCAGGCTATTGGGTACCTTTCCCTTTTCCAGGCCCCAAGTTGCTCTGAGGCCCGTCAGGTCAAGGCTGAGGGATCACAGTATGGCTGACCTCAGGAAAGGCCTCTTGGAGGAGATGTGACCTTAAAAAGGTTTTGAAGTTGGAGAGAGTGGTGGTCTGGCATATATGGAGGAGGAGAGAGTTCGAGGCTCGGGGGAGGAGATGGGAAAGGGGTCAGCGGTGAGATAGGAGAGACTGGAGCACGTTGAGTTGAGCTGGACTTAGAGGAGCTGAGTGTGTGGGCTGGGCTGTAGTAGGAGATCAGTGAGGTGATGTAGGATGGGGTGAGATGACTGAGTGCTATAAAGCCAATGGTAAGGAGTTTCTGTTTGTTGCAGAGGTGGATGGGTTGTCAGTGGAGGTTCTTGAGGAGTGGGGAGACCTAGACAGAATGTTTTTGTTGAAAGGTGACCCGTGCTGCAGAGTGAAGTATAGACTGGAGTGGAGAGAGACAGGAGGCCGGGAGGTCAATGAGGAGGCAGATGCAGTAGTCAAAGTGGGAGAGGATAAGTGCTTGGATCAGTGTGGTAGCATACTGACGGTAGCAGTTCGAACGGAGAAAAAAGGTGGATTTTAGCAGTGTTGTAAACGTAGAGCTGACAGGATTTGGTGACATTGAATATGTGGGTGGAATGAGAACCAAAGTTCTGGGCTTGTGAGATATGAAGGATAGTGGTGTTGTCTACAGTGATAGGGGGAGGACAGGGTTTGGGAGGGAAGACAAGGAGCTGCATTTTGAAGATGTTTAGTTTGAGATGTTTTCAGGATGTCCAGGTAGAGATGTCCTGAAGGCAGGAGGAAATGCAAGATTGAAGAGAAGGAGAGAGGCCAGGGCTGGAGATGACCATTTGGGAATCATCTGCATTGAGATGGTAATTGAAGCCAAAAATTGAAAAATTGAAGCCAGTGAGTTTTCCAAGGAAGTGGATGTAGATAGAGAATAGAAGTGGATCTAGAACTGAGCTTGGAGGGACTTCCACTGTCAGAGGGTGGGAGGCAGAGGAGAAACCAGCAAAAGAGACTGAGAAGGAGCAGTCAGAGAGACGGGAGAACCAAGAGAGGACAGTGCTAATGAATCCAGTTTTGGATAAAATTTCAAGGAGAAGAGGTGGCCTACAGTGTCCACGGCAGCTGAGAGGTTTAAAAAGATAAAGAAAGAGTAGAGGCTGTCAGATCCAACTTGTACTTCCCAAGCACTTAGTACAGTGCTCTGCACACAGTAAGCACTCAATAAATACAACTGAATGAATGAATGAATTTGACAAGAAAGAGTTCACTGATTACCTTGGAGAGGGTAGTTTAAATTTGTTATAGGAGGAGAAAGTGTCTGCTAATTCTGTTTTATCATATTCTCCCAAGTGCTTAGTGCACATAGTAAGCATTAGATAAATACCATTGATTGATTGATTGATTGGAGTGAAGGGGATGGAACTCAGATTGGAGGTGATCTAGGAGAGAATGGGAGGAGAGGAAGTGGAGACAGTGGGTGTAAAAAACTCAAGAATTTGGAGAGAGGGAGATGGGCTGATAACTGGAGGGATCTGGGGTCAAAGGAGGATTTTTTTAGGATAGAGGAGATGTAAGCATGTTTGAAAGCAATGGAGAAGAAGCAGAATAATAATAATAATGGTATTTGTTAAGCGCTTACTATGTGCCAAGCACTGTTCTAAGCGCTGGGGTAGATACAAGGTAATCAGGTTGTCCCACGTGGGGATCACAGCCTTCATCTCCATTTTACAGATGGGGGAACTGAGACACAGAGAAGTGACTGGCCCAAGGTCACACAGCTGACAAGTGACAGAGGCAGCATTAGAACCCATGACCTCTGACTCCCCAGCTCATGCTCTTTCCACTAAGCCACACTACTTCTCGGAAGAACTCAGGAAGGCAAAAAATGGCTCCAGTTCAGCTCTCTTCCTTTCCTCAGCTTGGAACCAGGAACTGTGGAGGCAGCTCTCTGAACCAACTGCTTATTTTCTCTTCCCCCTTGGTCAGGGTGCTGTGCAGGACACTGCTTCTTTGGGGGCGGGGGAGAGGGGAGGAGGGGCGAAGGGGGAGAGGGGAAGGAAGAGGATGCCGCCCATTTGGCCCATTTGGACAGGAAACAAGAAAATTCCAAGGCAATCAGTGTGTGAAAACCAAAACACAACTCAATCACTTTCAAACAGAAACCTGATCTAAAGGCACTGGGATGGGAGATGACAGAATGGAGGGAGAAACGAATTCAAAAAGCATGAAAGGCGAGAGAGGAATGAAAGGGAGGTTTCCAGAGAGGAAGAGGTGAATGGGGCTCTCAAACAGCACATATAAGGACGCTGTGGGTAATAATAATGATGGTATTTATGAATCAATCAATCAATCAGTCGTATTTATTGAGCGCTTACTATGTGCAGAGCACTGTACTAAGCGCTTGGGAAGTACAAATTGGCATCACATAGAGGCAGTCCCTACCCAACAGTGGGCTCACAGTCTAGAAGTCTATGAAGCGCTTACTATGTGTCAAACACTAAGCCCTGGCAATGGGGCATTTAGGGAGGGCGAGTGAGGGTGGGATAATCTACATAATCTCTGTCTTGGAACCCCGCAAAGCTGAGCTGAGCTGCTGTGGTCACCCAGTCATCTGTCATCTCTTGCACCTCAGGGAAGTGGAAAAGCAAAATAATTCTGGCTGTGCAGGTGACAGAGAAATGCAAACCAGAGAACCAAAGAGCGGAAATCCACTTTAGCATTCTAAAAATGAAAGAAAATAGAAAACAGGGCTGCCTGACATCAGGAATCTTTACTGCGTCTACTAGCCAAGAGGAGGACGCTCCTGGAGCCCATTAGCAACATTACCAACTCACTGAAGCAATGTGGCCTAATGGATAGGACATGAGCCTGGTCATCAGAAGGACCTGGGTTCTAATCCTGGCTCTGCCAGCTGGCTGCTGTGTGACTTTGTGCAAGTCACTTCACTTTTCTGTGCCTGTTACCTCATCTGTAAAATGGGGATTGAGACTGTGAGCCCTGTGTGGAACAAGGACTATGTCTAACCTGAATAGACTGTATCGACCCCAGGGCTTAGTACAATGCCTGGCACATAGTAAGCACTTAACAAATACCATAATTATTAATTATTATTATCCCCTGCCCACACTGAATTTACAGTCTGGCACGTAGTAAGCACTTAACAAGTACCACAAAAACAAAAACACTATCTTGATGACAGCGTGGGGAAAGGAGGGAGAGCTTGCCAAAAATGCTTACTGGGGAGAGGAGGAGGAGGAGGAGGAGGAGGAGGAGGAGGAGGAGGAAGAGGAGGAGTCAGGAAGAAATGTTTTCTCACCTGAAAGACATAATTTGGCTGCAGGACAAGGCGGACCCAGAGGAACCAGCCAAGCTGGGAGATGAAGCTCTGAGCAAGGCTACAGAGGGGTGTGTTGGAGGTCGGGGGTGAAAAGTTCACTGGCCTGCCAAGGACCCCCATCCTCTGGCAAGGACTGGGGAAAAGCGATCCGTGGCCCCCAAACCCTAGTCTGGAAGAGAGTGGTCCCAGACCAAGCCCTGGGGTTGGGAGGGCAGCTAAGTGGTTCAAAAATGTTCCTGGGCCCTGGGAGAGGGAACCAGCTTAGCCTGAGAGGGCTGAGTGAAAGGATAGAGCCAACCATGGACTCTGTGGAGCAGACCACGCCAGTGAAGCAGCAGAGTGACAAGATCCAGTCAGGAACTCTGCCAAGAGTCACTGGTCTGCAGGTCACGACAGAAGAGCTCAGGGTGGGCAGAGAATGTGTCTATTTATTGTTACTGTGTACTCTCCCAAGCTCAGCACAGTGCTCTGCAGACAGTAAGCACTCAGCAAATATGATCGATTGAATGACTGAATGAAAGAAGAGCAGGCAGAAGAGCGTGGAAGCCACGTGGCCTTGTGGGAAGAGTACAAGCCTGGGAGTCAGAGGACCAGGTTTCCAATCCCTGCTCAGCCACTTCGCTGCTGTGTGACCTTGGGCGAGTCACTTCCCTGTGCCTCAGTTTCCTAAACTGTAAATTGGGGAATCAACACCCGTTTCTCCCTCCTACTTAGACTATGAGCCCCATGCGGGACGAGGACCCAATCCGGCCTGATTAACCTGGATTCATTAATTCATTCATTCGATCGTATTTATTGAGCGCTTACTGTGTGCAGAGCACTGTACTAAGCGCTTGGGAAGTACAAGTTGGCAACATATAGAGACGGTCCCTACCCAACAGAGGGCTCACAGTGTAGAAGGGGGAGACAGAGAACAAAACAAAAGATATTAACAAAATAAAATAAATAGAATAAATATGTACAAATAAAATAAATTAATAAAGAGTAATAAATACGTACAAACATATATACATATATACACGTGCTGTGGGGAGGGGAAGGAGGTAAGGCGGGAGGGATGGGGAGGGGGAGGAGGAGGAGAAGAAGGAGGGGGCTCAGTCTGGGAAGGCCTCCTGGAGGAGGTGAGCTCTCAGTAGGGCTTTGAAGGGAGGATGTCCCACGGTGCTTGGCACAGAGTTAAGCGCTTAACAAATACCATTTCAAAATGGGTGTGTGTGGGGGGGGGGCGGGGGAGGGACGGTGCGGAGGCACCTCCATGCCAAGAGAACACACTTGCTCAACGAGTTATTTCACGTTTTATTGCCCCAAGGTTCAGCAGCCCCCTCAATGTGCCATATGGCAGAATCAGCAGCAGAAAAGGTCCAGACCCGTAGCCCACCTCCCTGGTGACAGTTTTCTGTCCTTTTTTTTTTTCCCAAAACGATATTTGTTGAGCACTTACTATGTGCCAGGCACTGTACATAGAAGAGAGGCAGCATGGGTCAGTGGAAAGAGCATGGGCTTGGGAGTCAGAGGTCATGAGTTCTAATCCCAGCTCTGCCAAATGTCTGCTGTGTGACCTTGGGCAAGTCACTTAAATTCTCTGAGCCTCAGTTACCTCATCTGTAAAATGGGGATTAAGACTGTGAGCCCCATGTGGGACAACCTGATCACCTTGTATCCTCCCCCGCAGTGCTTAGAACAGTGCTTCACACATAAAAAGCACTTTACAAATGTCATCATTATTATTATCATTACTAAATGCTGGGGTAGATTCAAGATAATCAGGTTGGACACAGTCCATGTTTCACATTCGGATCACAATTTTAATCCCCATTTACAGGTAGTAATTGTGGTATTTGTTAAGCACTTACTTTGTGTCAGGCCCTGTACTAAGCACTGGGGTGGATACTAGAAAATCGGGTCAGACACAGTCCCTGTCACACTCTCAATCCCCATTTTACAGATGAGGTAACTGAGGCCCAGAGAAGTGAAGTGATTTTCCCACGGTCACACATCAGACAAGTAGCAGAACCTGGATTAGAACACAGGTCTTTCCAACTCCCCAGCCTGTGTTCTATCCACTAGGCCATGCTACTTTTCAGGTAACTGAGGCACTCAGAAGTGAAGTGATTTGCCCAAGGTCACACAGCAGACAAGTAGCCGAGCCGGGATCAGAACCCAGGTCCTCTGACTTCCAAGCCTGTGCTCTTTCCACAAGGGCACACTGTTTCTCTTCTTACAAGTGTTGCCATATTACTCCAAGCATTTACCCTATCCTGCCTTGATTACTACATCAGCCTCTTTGCTGGCCTCCCTGCCTCCTCCCTCTCCCCATTCCAGTCCATACTTCACTCTGCTGTCCTAATCCTTTTTCTAAAAACACATTCAGTCCATGTTTCCCCACTGAAGACCCTTCAGTGGTTGCCCTTCCACCTCTGCATCAAAGAGAAACTCCTTACCATCAGCTTGCCCCTTCCTTCCTTCCCTCCCTGATTTCCTACTACAACCCAGCCCACACACTTTGCTATCATTATTTATATTATTAATTATTATTAATAATTAATAATTACCATTATTTAGATTATTTAGATTAATATCTGTCTCCCCCTCTAGACTGCAAGTTTGTTGTGGTCAGGAAACATGTCTACCAGCTTCATTATATTGTACCTTCACAATCGCTTAGTACAGTGCTCTGTACACAGTAAGTGCTCAATAAATACGATTGATTAATTATAGCCCTGGCATGCCGGGACCTCGGTCCAGGTGGTAAAATCAAGCAATGATATTTTTTGACAGATAACTGGGTCAGAGCCCTGCCCTAACTGCTTGTGGGGTACAATAGAGTTGGGAGGCATAATCCTTGACCACAAGGAGTTTACAGTCTAGCAGCAGAGGTAGACGCTAAAATTGATTACGGAAAGGGAGAAGCAACCCAGTCTGTGAGCAGGGTTGGGAGGCAGCACTGCGTGCACAGACTATCTGAGGACTCAGTGCTTAGACAACATGGTGGGCTGGGAGGAATAGGGTAGGGTCTTCAGAGATTAAGTCAGGGAAGACTTCTAGGAAGAGATGTGATTTTGGTTGGCTTTTGAAGATGACAAAAGCAATGGTCTCTGCATGTAAAGGGGAAGGGGGAGTCCAGGAAGGAGAGCAGGCATGCGCACAAAGTAGACAGTGAGAGGCCCAGTGATTAGGTGGGTGTAAAAGGAGCCAAGTGTATGGACTGGGTTACATGGGAGAGGAGCGAGGACAGAGAATGGGGAGAGATCAGACTGATTGATTACCTTAAAACTGATGGTCAGGAGTTTCTGGTGCTAAAAATGGGAGTGTGAGAAGCTTCAGCTTTTGTCCCCACATCTCCCTCAGGTGAAGGAGGCCAAGGGTGATAGAGAGAGGCTCAGGGCAGGTGAGGAGAATCTTGCATTGCTGAGTTTTCTTTATATCTGACCCTCAACCCTCCCAAGGCCCCTAAACAGAGAAGTCTGTTAAGGGCTTTCTGTTCTATATTAAAGTAGACTGACCAGTGGTATTTATTGATCGCTAGACTGTAATCTCGTTATGGGCAGAGAACCTATCCACTAATTCTGTTGTAGTGTACTCTCCCAAGAGCTTAGTACAGTGCTCTGCACATAGTAAGTGCTCCATGAATACCATTGATTGAGTGATTGATTGGTTGATAGTAAGTGCTCAAGAATAACTTTGATTGATTGATCACTTACTATATGCAGAGGACTGTACTAAGCACGTGGGAGAATACAATACAACCAAGTTGGTAGACAAGTTCCCTGCCCACAAGGATCTTACAATCTAAAGAGGGAGACAAACATTACATAAATGACGGATCTCCAGGTGTAAGTGTCTTTATGTAAAGTCACATTTGGAATAGTCTCATTTGGTAAAAACTTTCCTTCCCCTACTCCCACCCCCCAGACATCTTTTCATCGTCTTCAACTCAGAAATCGCTCTCCCAACCTCGCTCTGTTGGTGGCCCCCTGGCCCCTTCCCCTCACCGCTGAATCCACAGAATCAGAAGAACAATGGAAACCCTGAGTCAGGGCCGCCCTGTCTCTTGTCTCCCTTATCTAACACTGAATCACCAGTGGTCCAGGCTAAAAAAAGAGTTCCTTTCCAATGGAGGATACAGACAGGAAAAAATCTGGGAACACGGGACCATGGAGAACAGAAGTCAGCTGCTTTGTGGGAGGAGATTTTTAATCACCATTCTGGAAAAGAAGTGTATCACTCTAAATGTTAGGGGGAAAGGTGTCTGCTGTGGTCATTAAAGACATCAAAGACCGTGTCCAACCTGAATAACTTGTATCTACCCCAGTGCTTAGAACAGTGTTTGGCACATAGTAAGTGCTTTTGGCACATAGTAAGTGCTTTAAAAAGCATCTTAGTCATCATAATTATTATTATTAAATTTGACTCTAAGCTCTTTATGGGATGGGGAGACAGAGGTCAGACCAGGAATATAATGAGGAGACAAAACGCAAGGAGCAGGCAGATCTCGGCCCATTCATTCATTCATTCATTCACCCATTCAATCGTATTTATTGAGCGTTTATTGGGTACAAAGCACTGTACTAAGCTTCTGGAAAGTGCAATTCAGCAATAAAGAGAGACAATCCCTTCCCACAAAAGGCTTACAGTCTATAAGGGGGGAGACGAACATCAAAACAAGTAAACAGGCATCAATAGCATCAATATAAATACGTAGAATTAGAGATATATACACATCAAAACAAGTAAACTGGCATTAATATAAATAAATAGAATGCTAGATTTATACAGATATACCCAAGTGCTGTGGGGCAGGGAGTGGGGTAGAACAAAGGGAATGAGTAGGGGGGATGGGGAGGGGAGGGGGAGCTGAGGAAAAGGGAGGCTTAGTCTGGGCCCATCTCTGTCCCTTTGAGCAGCTTCCCTTTCCAGAGCCTTAGCATCCAAATTCCTCCTCTTTTTCAGCTTTCCTTTCCAGAAACTCGATCTCTGATACTGCCCTTCCTGACAGCCCCCAAGGGAGGGGAAGCTGGTTGAGCATGGGTTCAACTACCAGCATCCCTCAGATTGGGGAAACCAGGGTCTGGCCTTATGTCAGGTTTATTGGCAGACTTGGAACCCCTAGATGTTGCCGTCATTCATTCATTCATTCAATCGTATTTAATGAGCGCTTACTATGTGCAGAGCACTGTGCTTAGAGCTTGGGAAGTACAGGTTGGCATCCAGAGTTCTTCATCTTGGGGATGGAGCATTTGACCGAAGTTCCCACAGGAGGATGAGATTTTAATGGCCCTGGGTTGGGAGGGGGAAGGGTAGCCCCACCCTTTCGATAGGGGTCCTGGTTCAACCGCTGCAATCCAGGGAGGAAGTCCAGGGAAAATGCAGAGTCGGGGTTGCCATAGCAACACCTGAGGTCCTCGGCCCTTCCTGAAGTGTGGCAAAGATGAGGCAAACTCACCGTCAACATTTCCTTTGTATGGGCCTGTCGGTGGAAAGCCAACCCTCTCCTCCAGCTGCCTCTCCCAGATTGGGGTCTGCTCTGCCCAGCCCCTGCTCACACCCTCAAATCATCCACTCCATGGTGGGAGGGATCAGGAAGAACGGAGAAGCAGCAGGCCCTAGCAGAAAGAGCATGCGCCTGGGAGTCAAAGGACCTGGGTTATAATTCTGGTCTGCCACTTTTCTGCTGTGAGACCTTGGGTGAGTCGCTTCACTTCTCTGTGCCTCAGTTTCCGCATCCGTAAAATGGGGATTAAGACTGTGAACCCCATGGGGCTATGGATTGTGTCTAGCCTGATTATCTGCCCCAGCATTTAGTACAGGCTTGGCACATATAGGCACTTTAATACCATTTAAAAAAAAGAGGGAGGGAAAGAGAGAACCACTGCTACTCCAGCATACTCAAAGACGGGTCGGGTGTTTTCCGAATTAACCCTCTCCCTGAAAATAACTCCTGGAGACTAAGGACCTAGCTGATGGCCCTCAGCTCGGAGGTGGCTCTAGATGAGTTCTTTAATGAACTGAGAGAATTCCCGTGGAGTGATGGAGACTTTGCAAATACAAGCAGTGTGGCTTAGTGGATAGAGCACGAACTTGGGAGTCAGAAGGACCAGGGTTCTAATCCCATCTCCGCCACTTGTCTGCTGTGTGACCTTGGACAAGTCACTTCACTTCTCTGGGCCTCAGTTAACTCATCTGGAAAATGGGGATTGAGAGTGTGAGCCCCCTGTGGGTCAGGGACTATGTCCAATTTGATTAACCTGCATCTACCCCTATGCTTAGAACAGTGCTTGGCACATAGTAAGCACTTACTAAGTACAATAATAATAATTGTTATTATTATTATTATTACCATTATTATTATTAATAGCTTCTCTCCCATCCTTTTCCAAACAATCCCTCAGCTCTTGCCACATTGACTCTTCTTGGCCGGACATCTCCCACATGCTTTTTTCAAAGGACAGGATCTGAAAGTGAAAAGTCAGGCCACCTGTCTTTCCACTGGTTCTGCTCCTAGAGGTAAGTTGTGGAAGGCAGGGCAAGGTGGGGAAACTTTCTTTAAGACAATTCTTTGGTCTCCATCATTTGCCTTCCCCCCTCTAAACTGTAAGCTCACTGTGGGCAGGGAATGTGTCTGTTATGCTGTTATAGCATGCTCTCCCAAGCACAAACTACAGTGCTTAGTAAGCACTCAGTAAATACTACTGATTGACTGCCTTTCCCATCATACTTACAAGGCTGTTTCCATTTGCTACCTCTTATTCTGTCTGCCTCCACAAGAGAGAACAAAGAGGGAAAATTTCTGCCAGTTAGTCAGCAGTGACACATTCTGTTTCACGGCCTGCTCCTGCCTCTCCCTTTCCCGGGCTTTGCCTATTCCCTCCATCCCCTCCCAGTAAACTTTCTGAGGTCCATGTCAGGGCTGGGGTAGGGGAGTGGCTGTGAATGATGTGATAATCTTGCGGCTACCCCAATGCTTAGTACAAGATACTGTAAGTGCTTAATAAGCACCATTATTAGTTCAGCTGGGGCCAGTAGAGGAAAAAAAGGAGAAATCACTCTCTCTGAGGAACATACCCAGCCGGGTGTTCATTAAAATAAGGAGAGGGAGAAAATAAATATCAAAACATTCAGGACCTTCCTCAGACACGGCTGCATGTTCCAGGCCCCATGAATGCACACTCCATATCCCCAGCCTGAGTGATCCCACTGTCTCAGGTGAGGCCCTGTGGTTGACTCAGAGTAGCTTCTCTTGGGCCTTCTGGCCCTCGTCCCTCTGAATTTTTCCCTTCCCCTTCCTAAAATTCCTTTCCTGGGCTTTCCAGACCCCCCACACTCCAGGCTCGCATCCTTGTGCTACCCACTTCAGCTGCTCTGGAGCCACTGGTCAGCAACCCCTCACATGAAGCTGAATGTGAGGGGAGCCAGCGTGGCAGAGAGTATGGGGGGCCAGCTTGGGGGAGCAAGCGGGGAGACAACCTGGCAGAACACGAGGGGAGCCAGCCTGGCAGTGAGCATGGGGAGCCAGCCTGGCAGAGCGTGTGGGGAGCCACGTGTTATCTTTCACCCTTGCCAAAGCTGCATGAATGTAGGAAACTAGCTGGCAGGTGGAGTCCTCAAAAGAGAACAGTAGAACTCCACGAGAGAAATACTCTGGAAAGGTACAGAGTTGGAGTCATATTGGCCTCTGAGCTGTTAAAGGAGGATTGAGGGGCCTGAGGACAGAGGGAGTAAGGGGAAACTGGGCTCCACTGGATGACAAAGGCAGGGGATGAACTGGGCTGCCGTGAGAAAGGTTACATGGTCTAGTGGAAAGACCATGGGCCTGAGAGCCAGAGGACCTGGGTTCTAATTCTAGCTCCACCTTATACCTGCTGTGGGACCTTAGGCCAATCCCTTAATTTACTTGGGGCTCAGTTTCCTCACCTTTAAAACAGGGATAAAATACCTGTTTTCCTTCCAACTTAAACTGTGAGTCCTATGTGGGACAGCTACTGTGTCCAACCTGATTAAGTTGTATCTACCCATCATCATCATCATCATCAATCGCATTTATTGAGTGCTTACTGTGTGCAGAGCACTGTACTAAGCGCTTGGGAAGTACAAGTTGGCAACATATAGAGACAGTCCCTACCCAACAGTGGGCTCACAGTCTAAAAGGGGGAGACAGAGAACAAAACCAAACATACTGACAAAATAAAATAAATAGAATAGATATGTACAAGTAAAATAAATAGAGTAATAAATATGTACAAACATATATACATATATACAGGTGCTGTGGGGAAGGGAAGGAGGTAAGATGGGGGGGTGGAGAGGGGGATGAGGGGGAGAGGAAGGAAGGGGCTCAGTCTGGGAAAGCCTCCTGGAGGAGGTGAGCTCTCAGTTGGGCCTTGAAGGGAGGAAGAGAGCTAGCTTGGTGGATGGGCAGAGGGAGGGCATTCCAGGCCCGGGGGATGACGTGGGCCGGGGGTCGATGGCGGGACAGGCGAGAACGAGGTACGGTGAGGAGATTAGTGGCGGAGGAGCGGAGGGTGCGGGCTGGGCTGGAGAAGGGGAGAAGGGAGGGGAGGTAGGAGGGGGCGAGGTGATGGACAGCCTTGAAGGTGAGGGTGAGGAGTTTCTTCCTGATGCGCAGATTGATTGGTAGCCACTTGAGATTTTTGAGGAGGGGAGTAACATGCCCAGAGCGTTTCTGGACAAAGACAATCCGGGCAGAAGCATGCTTAGTACAGTGCATGGCACAGAGTAAACGTTTATCAACTATCACACCACCAGCCCACTACCAGGAGTTGGACAGAGATCAGAATCCAGAACACCTCTCTGATTGATTGATTGATTGATTGGCAGTCTACCACTCTAAATCTTAGATTTCCCTACCTCCTCGGCCTTCAAGACGAACATACAGAGCGGCGTTCCCAGGAAATGTGATCCAAGAGGCTCTTATCCAAACCCATAATTAGGGTAGTCTCCCACAGACGGGGAGATAAAAGCCTTCGTACTGTCTGAAAGTTTACAAGGAGGACATTACACTTCACAGCTCCAAACTGAGTCCCGGCTGAGAACAGAGATCGACCGCAAGATATGGGGCTTCAACCCATAGACCATCCCATTCTCAAAAGTCATAGGGTGATTGCCCCCCGTGCTTTCTGAGACGGGTCTCGTTGGAGAACTGGGAGTCAGAGTTTCCCACCAGGGCGGTGAGACCCAAAATGGCTGCCTTCCCAGTCCTCATCTCCCCCGACACCATAACCCCCCTGCCCCCTTTTCATCCCTACCCCAAAAAGCCACACCTATACCCAATGCCCTGTGGATGAACCTGACCCAATCTCTTTGCCCACCCACTTCCCCATCCACCCCGTCCCTCCCTCTCGGCACAGGAGCACAGGCATTTCCCCTCATCACCAACTCCTCAAGAGCCCAGGCACAATCGTACAGAGCAGTGCGAGCACAGAGATAAGGAAGGCCAAGGTAGGGGTTGCTCTCTGGGCAAAGCACGGGAAGACGGGGTGGCCGATTGGCATTCTCCTCTCAGCCAGACTGCCTGCAACGCCTCTGTCTCTGACCCAGCTCCAAGTCACCAACAGCAGACGCTGTGGAGGTGTGGGAGAGTGGAGTTGCAAGGGCGCATACTTGTAGAGGCCAGAGAGAATCAATATGTCTTTGTCTCGTTCATTTTAAGCTCCAAGCTCGGGTTTATAATGAAAACCTGTAGGAACCAGGACTGTATGAATAATGTATTCCAGGCCCCGATTAAACCGAGACACTGGGAAAGCAAAATCTGTAAATAATTAATCGGTCCAGTGGATATTTGCCGTACACAATCTCTCTCAGCTATGGTTCAGTCGATTATTTCGATACAGTTAGAAATGAACAATCCCCACCCCAAAGGAGATCCCAGACAAATGTGGTTTCTCTCCACCTTCATTCTCTCCCAACACTGAGACGAAGAGTGGGTGTGGGAGGGTGGGAGGAGAGGGGCTCTACTGCTCATACACACAGGCCCTGATCCTTACATTCATTCATTCATTTATTCAATCGTATTTATTGAGTGCTTACTATGTGCAGAGCACTGTGCTAAGAGCTTGCAAAGTACAATTTGTCAGCAGAACAATCCCTACCCAACAATGGGCTCACAGTCTAGGAGGAGACAGACAACAAAACGAAAGAAGTAGACTGGCAACAAAACAAGTAGACAGAAAATGAAACAAGTAGACGGGCAGTAGACTCTTCTACTGGTGTAGAAGCGAGCCCAGAGTCAAGGTGGCCTTTGGCAAGTCCAGGCCAACTCCGTCCTGCTTTCAGAGGGGGCAAGAGGGCAGAGACCCCACATTCTGATCCACTCCAACCCAGCACTGCTTCAGAACTGCCTTCTGGATGCCTTCAGTCTGGCTCTGATTAAGAGAGCGCGTTCCTGTGTGAGGCACATCTGAGGCCAGAGGAGAAAACAGGGGAGAGCGAAGGAGGGCGGCCCCTTCCGAATCCCCCAGCCCTTCCCCGGGCCCCCTCCCCTGCACACAGTCAGAGGAGCGGCCTGTTGGATTTGTGCAGAATAAGGCATTTCATCTCATGGGAGAGCTGAATCACAGCTGGAAGCAGGAGATCTGGCAAGTCTCTACGTGGAGAGCCTGGATCGTTTCCCCACCGTTCCATCTCCCCAGGGCAGACTCTGATGTTATAGACGTCAGGTTTCTTTTTTGTGGACTACAAAAGGCACAAAAGGGTCAGGATAATGGCAGAGCCCAGCAGGAGATGGCCAACACCGTGGGCCATTTAGTCCCTGGTCACGTAGAGGACTGGGGGACCTGGGACAGAATAGGTTACTATTGGCTTGGACTTCCCACCCCATGCCAAAATTCACTCCCTTTGGCCCTCCCAAAGTGATAATAATAAAAATAATATTTGTTAAGCGCTTACTATGTGCCAAGTGCTCAACTAAGTGCTGGGGTAGAAACAAGATAATTAGGTTGGACACAGTCCCTCTCATGTCAGTTTAAAGGGGAGGGAGAACAGCTTTCTAATCTCATTTCCTAGATGAGGAAACTGAGGCACAGAGAAGTTAAGGGACATGCCCAAGGTCACACATCAGGCAAGTGGAGGAGTCAGGCTTAGAATCTAGGTCCTCTGTCTGCCAGGCCCACGCTCTTTCCACTAGACACCCGGCTTCCCAAAATGAGCAGCCCCTCACTTTTTCAAAGACAAATTCTGAGGGGGACTGGAGGAGGCAGGGTGGGAGGAGAGAGGTGTGTTAGCAAAAAAGTGTCTAGTGTTACTGAAGCCTGTGAGGGGTCCCCCTAAAGAGGATGCTGTCAGGGATCCCCACTTTTCATGTGGAGAATGGGGGCAGAGCATGGAGGGAGCCAGATCCTTGGAGAAGGAAGGAAAGCAGGGGAGGAGAAAAGCATTGGGGGAAGGAAGAGGGAAAGGGGAGAGAGGAAGAGAAAGTCAGCCAGCCAGTCAGTCAATCGTATTGAGTGCTTACTGTGTGCAGAGGTCACAGAGTGACCTCTTTGTGCAGAGTTTATTGTACTCTCTTGGGAGAGTAAAATATAAATAATTAACGGACATAATACCTGCCCACAACGAGTTTACAATCTAGAGGGGGAGACAGACATTAATACAAATAAATCAATGATTTACAGATATGTACATAATGGAAATCTAACTCCTGAGTGCCTCTCCTCTTCCTCCTTGGCTGAGTTTGGGGCCTTGCCAGGTGCCAGGGCTGGCCACGGGCGGCTCAAGGGGAGAAGATTTAGCAGTGCAGCTAAATCCAATCCAATGAAAAAGCGGTCCTTTCTTTCATCCCTGGTCCATTGTCTTTAGGAGATATAGACCCAAGTGCATAAGGGATGAGAAGCAGTGTGGCCTAGTAGAAAGAGTATGGGACTGGGAGTCTGAAGGACCTGGGTTCTATTCCCAGCTCCACCACCTGTCTGCTGGGTGACCTTGAGCCAGTCATTTTACTTCTCTGTGCCTCAGTTACCTCATCTGTAAAATGGGGAGTAAAACCTACTCCGTCCTCCTTGGGCTGTGAGCCCCACTTGGGACAGTGACTATATCCAATCCGATTAGTTTGCATCGACCCCAGTGCTTAGTACAGTGCCTGGCAAATAGTAAGTGCTTAACAAATACCATTATCATATCATGCCCTCCCTCCTATGAAGACCCCCCTTGCCTCTTCACAGACAACAGACCAGAGCTCTCCCCATCTTCAGAGCCCTTCTGAAGTCACATCTCCAGAAGGCCTTCCCAGATTAATTTCTCATCCCTCCCCCTGCCACTCTATATTCTCAACTGCCATTTCTGGGCTTCCTAGCACTTACGTATCATTATAAACCAATTACTTCCCCCTATCTGTAATTAATTTTAGTGTCTATCTCCCTCTGCTAGATTGTAAACTCCTCAAAGGTACAGATCAATCAGTGGTATCCACTGAGCACTTACTGTGTGCAGAGTACTGTACTAAGTGCTTGGGAGAGTACAATTCAATAAAGTTGATAGACACGATCCCTGACCTTTAGGAGATTACAGTCTAGCGGGAAGCTCCTTCGATAAGGAAAATATGCATTTTTGTACTCACGTCTTGGCTGAAGCAGCCCACAGGCACACAACCTTTTCTTGGAACCCTGCATCAGGAACGCAGCCCCTAATTCCTCAGTAGAATTCTACCCCAACGACTTTTAGAGAAAAATAGAGTAATAATAGCAATGATGGCATTTGTTAAGCGTTTACTATGTGCCAAGCACTGTTCTAAGCACTGGGGTAGATACAAGGTAATCAGGTTGTCCCACTTGGGGCTCACAGTCTTAATCCTTATTTTACAGGTGAGGTAACTGAGGCAAAGAGAAGCTAAGCGACTTGCCCGAAATCACACAGCTGACAAGTGGCGGAACCGGGATTAGAACCCATGACCTCTGACTCCCAAGCCCGGGCTCTTTCCACTAAGTCATGCTGCTTCTTACTGGGTACAGGACAACTGCTCAGTAGTTTGTAGCCCTTCATAGTACCCATCCTTCACGAACCTGGATAAGCCGGAGATGCATGTACCCCCCAGGAGAGCTGGGAGCCGGAAATGGAAGATGGATTTGGGCACGCATCCTCCCACCACCACCATACCCAAGGACCAGAGGGTCCTTGTGAGCCCCATGTGGGACAGCCTGATTGTCTTGTATCCCCCCAGCACTTAGAATACTGCTTGGCACATAGTAAGCGCTTAACAAATGCCATCATCATTATTATTATTACCCCCACCATGGACCAGCGCTCGGTTCCCGTCAGTCAGTTGTATTTATTGAGCACTTATGTGTGCAGAGTGCTGTACTAAGCGCTTGGGAGAGTACGATATAACAATATAACAGGCACATTTCCCTGCTCATAACAAACTTACAGTCTATCAGGGGAGGTGACATTTCCCACCCTTTCCTCTCCATTCAAACAGCTACCACGTTAATATGATCACTCATCCTATCCCGTCTGGATTGCCATGTCAGCCTCCTTGCTGATCTCCCCAACTCCTGTCTCTTCCCTACTCCAGCCCATGCTTCAGTCTGTTGACCAGATCATTTTTCTACAAAAACTTTCAGGATATGTCACCCTGCTCCTCAAAAATCTTCAGTGATTGCCCATCCACCTCCTCATCAAAGAAAAACTCCTCACCATTGGATTTGAAGCACTCCACAACCTTGGCCCTCCTACTTCACCTTGCTACTCTCCTTCTACAGTCCAGCCCTCACATTTCCCTCCTCTAATGCTAACCTTCTCACTGTGCCTCCATCTCGCCTATCTTGCCACTGACCCCTAGCCCACATCCTGCCTCTGGTCTGGAACGCCCTCCGTCCTCTAATCTGACAAACTCTCCCCCTTTTCAAAGCCTTATTGAGGGCCGTCTCCTCCAAGAGACCTTCCCAGACTAAGCCCCCCTCCTTCCCTCCTCTCCCACTCCCTTCTGCACTGCTCTTCCTTTATTCTTCCCTGCTCCCAGCCCCACAGCACTTATGTCCGTATCTGTAATTTATTTATTTGTAGTGATGTCTGTCTCCCTGTCTCTAGACTGCAAGCTCGTTATGGGCAGGAAACGTGTCTTTTTATTGTTGTATTGTACTATCCCAAGTGCTTAATACCATGCTCTGCACACAGTAAGCATGCAATACGTACGTTTGAATGAATTAATATAAATAAATAAATTACAGAGGGGGGATGAATAATGTTCCCAAGCCCAGGCGTAGGAGTGGGAGTCAGGGAGGGAAATTCTAGAAGGTCGGGGTGGAGGGAGAGGAGGAGGAGGCTGAAGTGGCAGTGGGAGAAGCTGGGGAATCATTCTATTATACTCTTCCAAGCACTTAGTTCAGTGCTCGGCAAACCAAAGGTGCTCAATGAATACTTTGGACAGATCGATTCAAAGAACCGTGGGGGTAAAGCTAACGGCATCGCTCCCTCAGTGCCTAAGTCTGAGGGGGCCAGCTATGTGGGTTATTGGGTTGCCACTATGGACTGCCTGGACAATGGTAGCCTGGGATGACTAGCCCAGTGACTTACATCTTCTCGCTGCAGTGGGGGATGGAGAGGACAGAATCCGATCCAGCCCTTATGCACAAGTTTGGCGGCGAAATGTTTGGTTACAGCTGAAAAAACAAAACAGACTGCTTGAAGACGTGCCTTCACCTGCAGAAACGGGTTTGAGCTAGGCCACCCAGCAGGGCAGGACAAGGTGGAGGAAAGACAGATTTTGAGTCTCTGCCAAAGTCGCTTACTTTCCCTGGAGCTCCTAGGCCAAGCAAGATTCCTACATAAAAGCTAGGGGCTGTGTTACACTGCAGCCAGTCACTCAGTCATTTGTACTTATTGAACACTTACTGTGTGCCGAGCACTGTACGAAGCACATGGGAGAGTACAATAGAACAATACGACAGACACATTCCCTGCCCACAGCGAGTTTACATTCTGGAAAGCCAAACATGTAACTGCAGCCATACTTCCTTGTGCTTTAATTTTTTTTTGAATGTTATTTTTTAAGTGCTTACTATGTGCCAGGCACTCTTCTGAGGTAGATACAAACACAGTTCCTGTCCTGCCTGGGGCTCACGGTCTTAGCCCCTGTTTTACAGATGATGTAACTGAGGCCCAGAGAAGTGAAGTAACTTGCCCAAGGCCCCACAGCAGACAAGTGGCAGAGTGGGGATTAGAACCCAAGACTCCCAGGCCTATGCTCTGTCCACTGGGCCACACTGCTCCTCAGAGCAGAGTTCTTGCTCCAGCTTCATCGTGGCTGAGATAACTGCCCCCTTTTCACCTCCCCCACAACCCTCCAGGTCCTCTGCCTCCCAGCAAGCTCTGAGCACTGGCCACACCAGCTCCCAGTGCCTGGAGGACCGAGGCCGGCGGAGATTGGAAACTTACTGTGGGCAGGGAACGTATCAACCAACTCTGTTGTATTGTACTCTCCTAAGCACTTACTACACTGCCCTGCACACAGTAAGTGCTCAATAAATACAACTGACTGACTGACTGAGAGGATGAAAGGTAGAAATCCCTTTACCGGGCTGGTGTAGACATACTGTCCAAAGGGGTAGTTTAATGCTCCCTGGGCCTCTGGCTGCTGGTCTCCAGCTTCCCTTGAAAAGTCATTCTCATTCCATACCACGCAGGATGACTCAGGATGATGTTTTATACTGGCATCAGTTCACCGCCCCCAGGGTCCGGGGCTGGGCAAGTAGGGGCTCCTAGCTTCCTCTCTGGAACTGGGAGAGAGGAGAACCTACACAATTCACCTCCAAATTCTCTGCCAGTAATGAAAGGAGGCCTGGGCCGCCAACATTACAGTCCCTGTTCTGCCCCAGACCAAGCCGGCCAACGGGTGCAAGGGCCCAGGCCAATATTCAACTCATTTTTCCATTTGAAAGGTCCGCCTACGGCAGAGACGAGGAGTTTGTGGGGAGGAAGGTGAGAGTGACACAGGCGTGGCACTGTACCCAGGCCCAGGCTGGAATTTTTGGCCCCAGCAGGCAGAGACAAGCTTCCTGAATGTAGGAAGCATTGGCCAGGAGCAATAGGATCTCAGAACCCAGGCTCATCTAGGGCCTGCCAGCGTGGGATTAGGAAATCCTGACCTGGTGACCTAGGTGAAGCGTGGGTCACTTTACACCACTCCATGTCAGCTTCCTTTCCCCCATTCTGGCCCGAGCTGGAGAGATCCTGAAGCTTCAGTCCTCACAAGACACAATATCTGGAGAGGGACAACCTCCTCTCTCTGCTGGCACGATGGCACCCAATGGCACAACGAGGGGGAAACTTCCAATTCTGCCTGAGACGATCATCCCTCCACTATCCTGACTCTTGGGACAGGAAAAACCAGATAACTGATATCCACAGCTTGGCCTAGTGGAAAGAACATGGTCCTGGGAGTCGATCAATCGCATTTATTGAGTGCTTACTGTGTGCAGAGTACTGTACTAAGTGCTTGGGATAGTACAACACAACTGAGTTTGTAGACACGTTCCCTGCCCACAACAAGCTTACAGTGGTCCTGGGTTCTAATCCTGCCTCTGCCAATTACTTTGTTGTGTGACCTTGGGCAAATCACTGGATCGCTCTATGCCTTGGTTTCCCCAACTGTAAAATGGGATTAAACTACGTGCCCTCCCTCCTACTTAGACTCTGAGTCCCGTGTGGGACAGGGACTGTGTCTGAACTGATTAATTTGTATCTACTCCAGCATTTAGAAGAGCATTTGACACATAACAAGTACTTAACAAATGGAAGAGAAAGGAGGAAGGAAGAAGAAGAAAGAGGAGCAGGAGGAAGAAGAGGAGGTGGAGAATAATAACGATGGCATTTGCTAAGCGCTTATTATATGCCAGGCACTGTACTAACTGCTGAGGTGGATATAGCAAATTGAGTTGGATACAGTCTCAATCCTCATTTTCCAGATGAGAGAACTGAGGCACAGAGAAATGAAGTGATTCGCCCAGGGTCACACAGCAGACAAGTGGCGGAGCCAGGATTTGAACCATGACCTTCTGACTCCCAGGACCATGCTCCACCATTATGCCATGCTGCAAAACCTCTTCCCTAGTCTGATCTCGTACTAAAGCTGCTGATGAAGTAAATAAGACTTCTCCTGCCCCGGTTCAGCCTCTCCTGAAAAAGATACTCAGAAGGTCCTAAAATCCATATGCATATAAATGTGCAATTTCCTAGATAAATTCACATATGCCCTGGGGTGAGTAGAATCCAGAAGAAGGGTTGGGCCCCCCCACCACGTACAGGGCCACCATACCCCAATCCAGATATCCCTTCCTTCCCTCTAGGTTTCTCTATGAAGCCTCTGACCCCATCAGACATGCAGCAGGGTCTGAGAGCCCTGCACCTCGTGACTGGAACACAGAACCCATGGGTGAGCATCTAGCCCAGAGAGGGAACGGCCAGGATCTTGGCTGAGGATATTCCTCCAGAATTCCCATCAGTCTCTCAGCAGAGGGGCCGCAATTACCCTTCCCCAGCTCCATGTGGAAGATTAACAATTCATTAGCACAGGGGGTGATTAAAACAATTTGATCCCCGGCACCATAGGCAGCCCCGAGTTACCAGGAAGAGATACCAACTCTGGCATATGCCCAAATCAATCCCCCAACTCTGCCAGGAATGCCCAAGGCTTGTGAGTTTCTGGAGTTGTGGAGGGTGGTGGAGGTGGGGTTTCCAGGCTGCACTGATTTCCCTTGGTACATCTAATCGCAGTGGAGGAAACCCAGGACATGGCAAGAGAGGAAGGAGGGAATGGGCATGACCTCCTTCTCAAGACCCAGCATGGCCTACTGGCTAGGGCATGGGCCTGGGATTCGGGAGGACCTGGGTTCTAATCCCAGCTCTGCCACTTGTCTGCGGTGTGACCTTGGGCAAGTCACTTCACTTCTCTAAGCCTCAGTTACCTCATCTGTAAAACGGGGATTAAGACTGTGGGCCCCATGTGGGACAGGGACTGTGTCTAACCTGATTATCTGATTATCTTGTGAGAAGCAGCATTGCTCAGTGGAAACAGCACGGGCTTTGAAGTCAGAGGTCATGGGTTCAAATCCTGGCTATGCCAGTTGTCAGCTGTGTGACTTTGGGCAAGCCACTTAACTTCTCTAGGCCTCAGTTACCTCATCTGTAAAATGGGGATTAAGACTGTGAGCCCCCTGTGGGACAACCTGATCACTTTGTAACCTCCCCAGCGCTTAGAACAGTGCTTTGCACATAGTAAGCACTTAATAAATGCCATCATTATTATTATTATTATCTATCCCAGTGCTTAGTACAGTGCCTGGCACATAGTAAGTGCTTAACAAGTGCCATAAACCCCCCACAAAAAAACATTTAGTTCACTCAGTTCTCCTGGACCCTGAGGGTTACATTCTTGTACTTCCCAAGTGCTTAGTACAGTGCTCTGCACACAGTAAGCGCTCAATAAATATGATTGAATGAATGAATGAATTTCTGACAAACTCCAATTGATGATGGTACCTAAGCTAACCAGGTCAGACACAGCCCTTGTTGTACTTGGGGCTTGCAGTCTAAGAGTGAAGGAAAGCAGATAACTTATTGCCATTTCACAGCTGAGAAAACTGAGGCTCAGAGAGGTTAAATGAATTCCCCAGCATCCACACAGCAGGCCAGTGGCAGGGCTGGGAATAGAACCTGGGTTTCCTGACCTCTCAGTGCTTTGCTCTTTCCATCAGGTCACACTGCCTCCCTGTAGCACACACAAACATATGCTTCACATATGTGCACAACTGTTTCTTCTAACATTGCAATGCATACTCTCCAGAGAGTACACACCATAAGATGAATGTTCCCTAATTCCCCAACAGTGTTTTATCTGAAATGCACTGGGCAGTCACGCATTCTGGAAAAACTGAGTATACTTGGCCTTTGCATAAACACTTAACAAATGTCAGAAATAATAATATACTATCCTCCCCTGGTTCTCTTACCTCTCTGGCCACTCCTTCTCAGTCTCTTTCACTGGTTCCTCCTCTGCCTCCCTCCTCGTACCTGTGGGAGTCCCTCAAGATTTAGTTCTGGGTCCCTTTCTATTCTCAATCTACACTCACTCCCTTGGAGAACTCATTTGCTCCCACAGCTTCAACTGCCATGTCTACACAGATGATTCCCAGATCTCCATCTCTAGCCCTGACCTCTCTCCTCCTCTGCTGTCTTGCGTTTCTTCCTGCCTTCAGGACCTCTCTATTTGGATGTCCTGCCAACACCTCAGACTTAACATACCCAAAACGGAACTCCTCATCTACCCCCAAAACTCTGTCCTTTCCATGACTTTCCTATCACTGTAGACAGAACAACCATTCTCCCTGTCTCACAAGCCTGTAACTTTGGTGTTGCCCTCAACTCTTCTCTCTCATTCAACCCAAACATTCAATCTGTCTTGAAATCCTGTCAGTTCAACCTTCATAACATCTCTAGAATCTGCCCTTCCCTCTTCATCCAAACTGCTACCAGTCTGATCCAAGCATTCATCATTTCCCACTGCATCATCCTCCTTGCATCCGATCACTGTACTCTCCAGTCCACACCTCAGCCTGATGCCCTGATCATTTTTCAGAAAGGACATTAAGTCCATATTTTCCCACTCCTCCTCCCCACTCCTCAAAACCCATCTACCCACTACCTCAACATTAAACATTGGCTTTAAGGCACTCAATCAGCTTTCTCCCTCCTATTTAACCTACCTGATTTCCTACAACTACTACTACTAATAATAATAATGGCATTTGTTAAGCGCTTACTATGTGCAGAGCACTGTTCTAAGCCCTGGGGAGGTTACAAGGTGATCAGGTTGTCCCACGGGGGGCTCACAGTCTTAATCCCCATTTTATGGATGAGGGAACTGAGGCCCAGAGAAGTTAAGTGACTTGCCCAAAGTCATCCAGCTGACAACTGGCGGAGCTGGGATTTGAACCCATGACCTCTGACTCCAAAGCCCGTGCTCTTTTCACTGAGCCCCGCTGCTTCTCCAACCCAACCCAACCCAACCTGCACATTCCATTTCTCTAACACCAACCTACTCTCTGTACTTTGATATCATCTATCCTGCCACTGCCCTCTTGCCCAAGTTTTTCCTCAGGCCTGAAACTCCCTCTCCATTCACAGCCAATAGTCCACCATTCACTCTACCTCCAAAACCTACCTAAAAGCACTTCTCCTCCAAGAAACCTTCCCAGACTAAGCCTCAATGCGTCCTCACCTCTGGGTTTACTATGAACTTGGCTGTGTTACCCTTAAGGACTTGGATGTGTACCCCAGCCCCACATCTCTTCTGTAAATATTCTTATACTCTGCCATTTCTCTTGTCTTCTCTTATGCTGTCGAGCTGTTTCCGACCCATAGAAACTCCATGGACACATCTCTCCCGGAATGCCCCACCTCCACCTGCAGTTGTTCAGATAGTATATCCAAAGAGCTTTCTTGGTAAAAATATGGAAATGGTTTTCCACTGCCTTCTGTGCAGTCAACTTGAGTCTCCTCCCTCAGCTGTCTTCTATGCCGCTGCTACCCAGCACAGGTGATTTTTGACCTGTAGCAGATTGCCTTCTATTCTGCACACAGTAAGCACTCAATAAATATGATTGAATGAATAGCCACTACTCAAGCTAGGAATGGAATGGGTAGGCCTCTGCTTGACTCTCCCTCCTGTAGCAGAGACTGGTAGAGTACTGGAAACTCTCCGGATGCAATCCTGAGAAAGGAGCCATTTCCTTTTCCCCAATCTATTTTATTATCTGCCTCCCCGTGAAGAAGGTAAACTCCTTGTGGACAGGGATTGCGTCAACTAGCCCTGTTGTACTCTCCCAAGTGCTTAGTAGAGTGCTCCTAAAATATGTGCTCAATACCATTGATCGATTTATCATAATAATAATAGTAATAATATTTTTTAAAAAAACTTCCCAGGCATGTTCTCCGTGGAAGATGTGGATTCTCCTTCACAATAAAGGTGGTATCTGTTCGGCACTTACTGTGTGCCAAACACTGTAATAAGGACAGGGGTAGGTACAAAACATTCAGATTAGACACAGCCCCTGCCCCACACGATATTCACAGTCTAAGGGGAAGGTAGAACAGGTATTTTCTCACCATTTTTAGAGATGAGGAAACTGAAGCACAGAGAAGCTAAGTCACTTGCTCAAAGTCACACAGCAGACAAGTGGCAGAGCCAGGATTAGAACCCACACCCTCAGACTCCCTGACCTGGGGTCCTTCCATTAGGTTTCATTTCCTTCCACACAAGTGAAAAAGGGGGCCCAGCTCTAAGTCTCGGGTGGCTGGGACTCAGGCATAACTTGCATTACATTTCCTTGAAAGTGTCACTGTAAAGGTGAGAGTAAAGCTCTGCCTTTCCAGTGGCCGCGATACCTGTCGGCCCAAGTTAGACGCCGCTGCCTAGTTTCGCCTTTCTGAGTGGGTTTCGCCTTCATCTGGGTGGGTAAGGGGTGTCTGTCTTCAGCGGCTACCTGGCAGTAATACTAACTGCCATGGGCCTGATAAGATTGTCCCCTGCTTGTTAGGGCATCTCCTGGCCAAGGAACTCTGATGTTCAGTAGACCAAGATAACCCTCTAAGCAATTGGGACTTCAGATGACACCATAAGAAAGTAGCCTGACCTAGTGGATAAAGCCCAGGCCTGGGAATCAGAGGACCTGGGTTCTAATCCCGACTCTGCCACCTGTCTGCTGTGTGAACTTGGGCAAGTAACTTCACTTCTTTGTGCCTCCGTTCCCTCATCGGAGGAGCAGCGTGGCTAAGTGGAAAGAGCACGGGCTTTGGAGTCAGAGGTCATGTGTTCAAATCCCGGCTCCGCCAATTGTCAGCTGTGTGACTTTGGGGAAGGCACTTCACTTCTCTGGGCCTCAGGTACCTCATCTGTAAAATGGGGATTAAGACTGTGAGTCCCCTGTGGGACAACCTGATCACCTTGTCACCTCCCCAGCACTTAGAACAGTGCTTTGCACATAGTAAGTGCTTTATAAATACCATCATTATTATTATTATCTGTAAAATGGGGATTAAGACTGTGAGTCCCATGTGGGGCTATTGATTACTATTCCTGTTGATTGCTATTGATGCCTGTCTACTTGTTTTGTTGTCTGTCTCCCCCTTCTAGACCGTGAGCCCATTGTTGGGTACAGATTGTCTTTATCTGTTGCTGAATTGTACTTTCTAAGTGCTTAGTACTGTGCTCTGCACACAGTAAGCACTCAGTAAATACGATTGAATGAATGAATGAATGTGGGACAAGGACTCTGTCGATTCTGATGATCTTGTATCTACCCCAGCACTTAGTATAGTGCCAGGCATATAGTAACGGCTTAACAAATACCATTAAAAAACATATAAAAACCCCATAATACCATGGTGGAGTCGTGAACTGTCCCTTGCCTCGGCACATGAGGTCCTTTCCATCATCTGCCTGGCATGCAGGCAAAGCCCTTTCTCCACTCAGGTGAAAAATGGCATTTCCTCAAATCATTTCCAGGCTTGCAGCTGGTTAGCACCACGCTTACTCCTGGCTGGCAGGGCTCACTCTGCCCTTGGATTTTTCCTCACCATCAACCTCTGCGGAGAATGTGGTTTGCCATATTCAGCTTTCTAATAGTGTATCTGATTCCATTAACCCATATGTAGAGCTATTCATCTTGAACTAATGAAACATGGATTCTGACAGCATTGGAGAATCCAGGAAGAGGGGAAAAACAGCCTCATTCAGCCACTCTGTCCCCAGTCTGGGACAGAACGGAATTCACTGTGCCATGAACAGTGCTGAGCACTGGTATTTGCTAAGTTCTTTATTATGTGCCAAGTCCTGGTCTAAGTGCGGGGTCAGACACAGTCCCTGTCCCACATGGAGTTCACATTCTAAGTAAGGAGGGAGCAGGATTTAATCCCTATTTGACAGATGAGGAAACTGAGGCCCCGAGAAGTTAGATGACTTGCCCGAGGTCACCCTGCAGAAAAGTGGCAGATTGGGAGATAAGAACCCAGATCCTCTAATTCCCAATCCCATGCTCTTTCTACTAGGCCATGCTGCTTCTCTTCATTTCTTTACCTCCCTTTGAAGATTGTCTCTGTAAAAACCAGAATATCATTTTGATGTATGTAAGTTTATGTGCTCCAAAGGAGGTGTGGTTATGTACATGAGCGTGAGTATAAGCCTGACTGTAGCCCCGTTTGTGCATGTGTGTATGTGAGCATATCTGTGTGTATGTGAGAGTTGTGTAGGCACACATGTCTTGAATATCTGTGAGGGCCAGAGCTTTTTTGGAAAAGGGGCAGAGGAAAGAAGAAATGGGCCTCTGAGATTTGAAGCTACCATGTCTCTAAGCCCAGGGTAAATTGGAACTGTTCTAATACAGATGCCCCAGGTAGCAACAAAAGCATAAATATATAGACCTACTTCTAACATCCTTGGATAAATTGATTTCCAATTGCTCCAACTCATCCTCTACAAAGAAAAGCTGCTTCCACTGAGATGCTATTGGAGAATATAAGCCACTAATGTCTCGCAGACCACCATGCCGCACATGCCAAATCAATCAATAAGAATCAACCAGTTGTATTTATTGAGTGTTTACTGTGTACAGAGCACTACACTAAGTGCTTGGGAGAGCACAACATAACATAGTCGATAGACACGTTCCCTGCCCACAATGAGCTTAGTCTAGAGGGGACTGTAATTAGAAATTAGGGGACAGGACTCAAACAAATATAATATCTCCTGCCTCTCCTCTCTAATAACAATGGTATTTGTTAAGTGTTTACTTTGTGCCAAGCCCTGAAATCAGATCAGATGTGTTCCCTGACACACAAAGCGGTCCCAGTTGAAGTAGAGGCGAGAACAGGTATTGAATCTCTATTTTACAGATGAGGTAACTGAGGTCCAGAGAAGTTAATTGACTTGTCTAAGGTCAAACGGCAAGCAAATAGAAGCAGCATGGCCTGGTGGAAATAGCCCGGCCCTGGAAGTCAGAGGATCTGGGTTCTAATCCCTGCTCCCCACCTTGTCTGCTGTGTGACCTTGGGCAAGTCACTTCACTTCTCTGTGTCTCAGTTCCCTTATCAGCAAAATGGGGATTTGATGCCTGTCCTCCCTCCTACTTGGACTGTTAGCCCCATGTGGGGCCTGATTATCTTGTATCTACCCCAGCGATTAGTACAATGCTTGGCACATAGTAGGCATTTAACAAATACCACAATTATCAACAGCAGAGCTGGGATTAGAACCCAAGTCCTCTGACTCCCAGGACTGTGCTCTTTCCAATAGGCAACACTGCTCCCCTCATCCCATGGGACTCTATGCTTGGAAAAAGTTCTGGATGTCAGGGAAAACTAGGGGAGGTGTGGAAAATAATAATAATAATAATAATAATGGTTTTTGTTAAGCACTTACTATGTGCCAAGCTCTGTTCTAAGCGCTGGGGTAGAACAAGGTAATCAGGTTGTTCCACGTGGGGCTCACAGTCTTCATTCCCATTTGACGGTTGAGGGAACTGAGGCCCAGAGAAATGAACTGACTTAAAAGTCACACAGATGATAAGTGGCGGAACCGGGATTTGAAACCACACCCTCTGACTCCTAAGCCCGTACTCTTCCCACTAAGCCACGCTGTTGGCAGTGCTATGGGTTTTCGGAATCAAACTACAAGGCCTCTCTGGATCCTTTGCCTTCAAAATCACCCGGAAGACCATTTGTCTTAAGAGCTTTCCTGAGGAAGTCCTGCACATCCCCTTCCCACTGAGTATCCAGCATTGGGCGTTGCCATGGCTCTGTAACCCAGCAACCCAGAGCCTCAGCCCAGGCTGTTGGAAGGAAGATATGGAGAGGAGAGGGAAACTGGAGAAGGCTGGCAGAAAGAGGGAAGAGGGAGAGACGAGAAAGAAAGGAAGAGGAAGATCTGTCTGGATTTAAGAGCTTTCTTTGTTGTTAATATGGTATTTGTTAAGCAAGTTAACTTGCTAAGTTAAGCCCCTAGTCAGACCCCCATGATGTCCTCAGTTACTGGTGGATGGTCTGAGAAGTGATGCCAAGAACCAGACTCACTGCCCTGGGGAAAACTGTCCATAATAACAACAATTATTATTATTATTATTACAGACAGTAATAACAATAATAATTGTTATTATAATTTAGAGAATAGAGAATTATTTAGAATTCTCTAAGTGTTATATTTAGAGAAGCAGCATGGCTCAGTGGAAAGGGCACGGGCTTGGGAGTCAGAGGTCATGGGTTCTAATACCGGCTCCGCCGCTTCTCAGCTGTGTGACTTTGGGCAAGTCACTTAACTTCTCTGTGCCTCAGTTACCTCATCTGTAAAATGAGGATTTTACATTGTAAATGAGGATTTACATTTTACATGAGGCTCCCTTCTGTGAGCCCCATGTGGGACAACCTGTTCACCTTATATCCCCCCAGTGCTTAGAACAGTGTTTTGCAAACAGTAAGCGCTTAACAATTACCATGATTATTACACACTGCACTAATCCCTAGATATAAGATAATCAGGTGGACATAACCCCTATCCCACGTAGGGCTCACAGTCTCAATCCCCATTTTACATATGAGGTAACGGAGGCACAGAGAATTGAAGTGACTTCCCCAAGGTCACACAGTAGACAAAAGGCGGAGACTGGTTTAGAATCTAGGTTTTCTGGCTCTTTCTGGTTCTTTCCACCTGGCCATGCTGCTTCTCAAGGGTCTTACCCAAGGGTCCCAAATGGAAGGCAGGATTGTCCGGCTCCTCAGAGCCAAAAAAATACTACCATGTTCTCTGAGCTGAAACTGCACTCCTGTCTCTGAAAGTCGCCTATGTTCCTGACATCCCAGGCTTCTCTTTGTCACATGACCCCATGCCCCCGATCTGGCCCCCGTGATGTCCTCAGCTACTGGTGGATGGTTTGAGAAGTGATCAATAATAATAATAATAATAATAATAATAATAAGATGATGATGAAGAAGAAGAATTTGTGGTATTTGTTAAGCTCTTTCTATTCGTCAGGCACTGTTCTAAGTGCTGGGGTAGATTCAAGGTAATCAGGTTAGATACAGTCCCTGTCCCACATGGGGCTCACAGTCTTACTCCCCATTTTCCATATGAGGTAACTGAGGCCCAGAGAAGTGAAGTGACTTGCCCAGGGTCCCGCAGCAGACAAGTGGCAGAGCTGGGATTAGATAACTAGCCACAATCCTCTCTCCCTAAGGGAGGGGAGACCAGGGAGGTGAAATCTTTCCTCCCTCCATTTTTTTAAAATGGTATTTTTAAGTGCTTATCATGCCAGGCACTGTACGAAGCGCTGAGTAGATACAAGGTAGTCAGGTTGGATATAGACCTGGTCCCACCTGGGGCTCACAGTTTTATTACAGATGGAGTAACTGAGGCACAAAGAAGTGAAGTGTCTTGCCCAAAGTCACACAGCAGGTTCTAATCCCAGGACCTTCTGACACACAAGCCTGTGCTCTAACCACTAGGCCATGCTGCTTTTCTATTAGCTTCCTCAGCCAATGACCTTCAGGATCCTGTTTCTACCCCCAGAAAAATCGATGAAGGGACAGTGTCCCCAATATCCAGATGGACAAACACGCTGATCCCCGAGAATTAACATTCCTTGCGGGAACCTATCGAGCGAAGGGCCCTGTACCAGGCCCTTGGGAACCAACAGAAAAAGTAAAAAACATAGTCTCTGCCCTTGAGTAGCTCACTGTAGGCATAAGTTGATAGTTAAAAGTGATAGAATATATAAGGAATAACAGATGTAAGTGTACTGCCACGTCTGGTGGGATGGAATGATTTTCCATAGTGAGGGGAGGGGAAGGGATGAGTCATGGCATACCTCCTGTAGGAGGTGGCTTTTTAGGAGGGATCTGAAGGTGGAAAGAGGCATGGTTTGATGAAGCTGAGAGGAGAAAGCATTTCACTACATTCCTCTCCATTCTCACCATTCTCCACCACCGCCAGCTGAGGGAACTGAGTCACAAAAAAAGTAAAATGATTTGCCCTAGTTGCACAACAGAAAAGTGGCAAAGTCAGAATGAGAACCCAGGTTGTCTGTCTCCCAGGGCTAAGCTGGTTCCACTAGACCATGCTGCTTTTGGAATCACCATTCCCCCAAGCCCTGGATAACATTCTCCTGACTACCGGGCTGCTATTAGCCTTCCGAGGGCTCCTTTCTCTCCACCCAGCTAAGGCACTAAGATGGATGTTTGGGGGTCGCTGGGGAAAATTACCAGGAAGTGGCTTATTAGGCAGCAGGGACTAAGGAAATGAGCATGGGCCTGGCAGTTAGAGGAACTGGGTTCTAATCGTAGCTCTGTCAGCTGTGTGAGCTTGGGCAAGTCCTCAACTTTTCTGTGCCTCAGTTACCTTAAGTGTAAAATGGGGATAAAATACCTGTTCTCTCTCCCTTCTGGACTGTGAGCCCCATGTGGGACAGGGACTATGTCCAATCTGCTTATATTGTATCAATCCCAGCACTTTAGTACAGTGCGTAGCACATAGTATGTGCTTAACGGTGTGGCCTAGTGGAAAGAGCAGGGGCCTGGGAGTTCAAGGCCCTGGGTAATTATCCCAATTCTGCCACTTGTCTTAAGGGTGACCTTGGGCAAGTCATTTCATTTCAGTTCCCGCTTCTGCAAATTAGGGATTCAATACCTCTCCTCCCTCCTACTTAGACTGTGCACCCCAAGCGGGCTACCCCAGTGCTTCGTACAGTGCTTGGCACATAATAAGCGCTTGCTTAACAACTACCACAATTATTATTATTTTTGAAAAAGATACCATTATTGTTATTGACTGAGCTTCTGCCTTGTGCAGGCACTGTTCTAAATGGTTAGGGAGAGAAAAATGGAGTTAATAAGAACGATCCCTGCTTTCAAGAATGTACAATCTAGTGGGAGAAACTGATGCTAAAATATGAATAGGATTAAATATATATACATAAATGCTACAGCTTGGGGCGGGGAGGTAAGTATCTAAGTGCTTAGGCGCTGCAGAAGTGCTTAACTGAGAGTGGAGGAGAGGATATAAAGTGAGGAGAAGAGCAATTAATCAGGGAAGGCCTTCCAGAGGAGCTGAACTTTCAGAAGGACTTTGAAGGTGGGGAACACACTCTGGGCAGGGAATGTGTCTAATAATAATAATAATAATTGTAGTATTAGTTAAATGCTTACTATGTGCCAGGTACTAAGCGCTGGGATGGATACAAGCAAATCAGGTTGGATACAGCCCCTGTCCCACATGGGGTTCACTGGCTCAATCCCTATTTTACAGATGAGGTCACTGAGGCACAGAGAAGCTAAGTGACTTGCCCAAGGTCACACAGCAGACAAGTGGTGGACTCCCAGGCCCGTGCTCTATCCACTACGCCATACTGTCTACCACCTCTGTTATGCTTTACTCTCCCACGCACTTAATAAAATGCTCAGTACACAGTAAGTGCTCAATAAATATGACTGATTGATTGGAAGAGTGGTGATTTACACAATCTGCCAGATGTGAAGTGGCTGGAAATTTCAGGCAGGAGGGAGGGTGTGAGAAAGAGACAGGGGATGGGAGAGAGGAGAATGAAGCATGAGTTCCAGGAGGGCTTGAGGGGAACAAAGTGTGTGAGCTGGATTGTAGTAGGAGAAGAGAGTGGATAAGTAGAAGAGCGAGAGAGCTGATTAAGCACTTTAACTCTGATGGTCAGGAATTTCCTTAAAGAGGAGAATGATGGGCAACCATTGGAGGCTTCCGAGGTGTGGGAAGACATGCCAGGTCGATGTTTTAGAAAAATGATCTGGGCAGCAGAGCTCTGCCCACGGTAAGCGCTCGATAAATACGACCGACTGACTGATCGATTGATTGATCTATGGATGGGAAAGGGGACATCCTGGAGGTAGTGAGGTCAGTGAAGAGGCTGATGCAAAAGTCAAGTAGGGCTATGACCAGCACAAGTGCAAGTATTCGATAGGATTGACCGATCTACTGATCATCTTTGATTGCAATACACAAAGAGCTGTCCTTCCCCGGTAGAGGCTAAGGAGCTTAATAACATGCACCATGGCGTAATGGATAGAAACCAGGCCTGGGAGCCAGTAGGTCATAGGTTCTAATCCTGACTCCACCCCTTATCTGCTGTATGATCTTGGACAAGTCACTTTACTTCTCTGTTCCCTCATATGCAAAATGGGGATTGAGACTGTGAGCCCCATGTGGGACAGGGACTGTGCCCAACGCGATTTGCTTGTATCCACCCCAGGGTTTAGTATAGTGCCTGGCTTACAGTGAGTGCTTAACAAATGCCATTATTATTAGTATTATTATTACATGGTAGGGGGCAGAGAGAGACAGAGAGAGAGAGAGAGTGAGAGAGAGAGAGAGAGAGAGAGAGAGAGAGAGAGAGAGAGAGAGAGAGAGAGAGAGAGAGAGAGTCCTTCCCAACCTGGGAGTGGTCCAAACCCAATAAGGTTACAATTGCCACAAAAATACAAATTGTCAACTCTGTGGTGTTTCCAGTGACAATGAATGGATCCGAAAACTGGACAGTGAAAAAAAAGGGACAGAAAGAACATCTATTCTTTTGAAATGTGGTGTTGGAATGGCTTTTGCGAACACCATGTACTGCCCGAGGAACAAACAGATGGATTTTAGAGCAAATTAGGCCAAAGTGCTCTTTGGAAGGCCAGATAACTTGACTTAGATTGGCATATTTTGGA
This sequence comes from Tachyglossus aculeatus, assembly GCF_015852505.1. Lineage (NCBI taxonomy): Eukaryota > Metazoa > Chordata > Mammalia > Monotremata > Tachyglossidae > Tachyglossus > Tachyglossus aculeatus. The sequence continues at coordinate 77,003,013 of NC_052086.1, forward strand.
CACAAAATTAGGAGGACTAATTCTCTGGAGAAGACACTAATGCTAGGAAAAGTCCAGGGAAAATGAGGCAGACCAGCAGCTAGATGGATACAGACTGTAACACAGATGGAGAAGCAGCGTGGCTCAGTGGAAAGAGCCCAGGTTTTGGAGTCAGAGGTCATGGGTTCAAACCCCGGCTCCGCCAATTGTCAGCTGTGTGACTTTAGGCACGTCACTTAACTCCTCTGTGCCTCAGTTACCTCATTTGGAAAATGGGGATGAAGACTGTGAGCCCCCCGTGGGACAACCTGATCACCTTGAAACTTCCCCAGCACTTAGAACAGTGCTTTGCATATAGTAAATGCCATTATTATTATTATTATAACAATGATAACAGAAGAACTGTTAGAAAGGTTGCGGATTATGGCAGAGGACAGGACGTTCTGGAGAAGGTATATCCATGGAGTCGTTAAGAATCGTAAATGACTCGACGGCACTTAAGAATAATAACCTACAGACCTGTCCCACCAAAGGCTGGCAGAGCAGTCTGGGAGGCAGAGGTGAAGTCTGGGGACAATGTCTTCCTGTTTCCAACTCCCCAATCCCTGACAGCTGCCTCTGGGATCTACTGACCCCATCAGAAACCCACGTGACTGTGGGTTTGGCAGCGGGGGTGGCAAGCAGCGGCTTGAAACGCTTGTGACCTGGAGTTCTCCTGCCAGAGCCGATAAGGTTTGGAGAGCGCGCATCCTTTGGGAAAGGGATTAGTTTTCCCGGTGGGGTGACTCGAGGACAAAAAGCAGTGTGGCCTAGTGGCTAGAGCACGGGACCTGGAAATCGAAAGGACCTGGGTGCTAATCTGGCTCTGTCATTTGTCTGCCGGATGACCTTGAGCAAGTTGCTTAACTTTTCTGTGCCTCAGTTACCTCATCTGTAAAATGGGGATTAAGACTGTGAGGCCCATGTGAGACACCGATTGTGTCCAAACTGATTAGGTGGTATCTACCCCAGTGCTTAGTTCAGTACCTAGCACATAGTAAGTGCTTAACAAATGCCTTAAAAAAAGTTGTGACTTGAAACTTCCCCAGAGCTTAGAACAGTGCTCGGCACATAGTAAGCACTTAATAAATGTCATTATTATTATTATTATAACAACGATAACAGAAGAACTGTTAGAAAGGTTGCGGATTATGGCAGAGGACAGGACGTACGACATACACAGCAACATGACACAGAAGGCCAGTGGCGAAGTTGGAATTACAACCAGCCCTGGGGTCTTTCCATTAGGCCACACAGCTTCTCTAGAGAAATGTTTGTGCTTGTTAAGTCTCTCCCATTAGACTGTGGGCTTCCTGAGATCAGGGCCTGCACTGTGTTCTTGTCTGCCTCTCCCTTTAACACTCCTCTAAAGCTCTCTAGAAACATCGAACCAAAAGAATGCCGCAAAGCCGGGCACCTGCCAAGCTGCGAAGAGAGAAGACCAAGGCAGTGGATGCCCCCCAGGCAAGCAAAACCCCTTTCATTCATTCATCCAATTAATTCATTCAATCATATTTATTGAGCGCTTACTGCGTGCAGAGCACTATACAAAGTGCTTGGGGGAGTACCAGAGAAGCAGCGTGGCTTAGTGGAAAGAGCATGGGCTTGGGAGTCGGAGGTCATGGGTTCTAATCCCAGCTCCGCCGCTTATCAGCTGTGTGACTTTGGGCAAGTCACTTAACTTCTCTATGCCTCGGTTACCACATCTGTAAAATGGGGATTAAGAGTGTGAGCAGCCCATGTGGGACAATCTGATGGCCTTGTATCTACCCCAGCGCTTGGAATAGTGCTTGGCACATAGTAAGCGCTTAACAATTACCATCATCATCATCATTATTATTATTATTAGCATACAACAGTAAACAAACACATTCCCTGCCCACGGCAAGCTCACAGTTTAGAGGAGGAGACAGACATCAATACATATAAATAAATTACAGACATGTAATATCTGTATGTACAGATTATGTACATAAATTAAGTACAGATATATACACAAGTGCTGTGGGGCTGGGAGGGGGGAAGAACAAAGAGAGAAAGTCAGGGTGATGCTGAAGGGATGGGAGAAAAGGAAAGGAAGGGGGCTTAGTCTGGGAAAGCCTCTTGAAGGAGATGCGCCCTCAGTAAGGCTTCGAAGGCGGGGAGAGAAAATTGTCTGTCGGATTTGAGGAGGGAGGGCATTCCAGGCCTGAGGCAAGATGTGGGCTAGGGGTGGGTGGTGAGATAGGTGAAGTTGAGGCACAATGAGAAGGTTAGCATTAGAGGAGTCAAGTGTGCTGGCTGGGTTGCAGAAGGAAAGTAGTTAGGTGAGGCCGGGGGGGGGGGCGGGGGCAAGGTGGTGGAGTGCTTTAAAGCTAGTGGTGAGGAGTTTTTGTTTGATGTGGAGGTGGGTGGGCAACCACTAGAGTTTTTTGAGGAGCGGGATGACATGTCCTGAAAAATACAGAACACCTCACATATCTGAGTACCCACTCCTTCTGCCCTGACACTCCAAATAAAAACAAAAAGCTCAGTGTGTGTGTGTGTGTGTGTGTGTATGTGTGTGTGTGAGAGAGAGAGAGAGAGAGGATTTAATAATAATTATGGTACTTGTTAAGCACTTACTATGTGCCAAGCACTGTTTTAAGCACTGGGATAGATACAAGTTAAGCAGGTTGGACAAAGTCCCTGTCCCACATGGGGGCTCACACTCTTAATCCCCATTTTACAGATGAGGTAACTGAGGTCCAGAGTAGTTAAGCGACTTGCCCAAGGTCACGGAGCAGACATGAGCCGGAGCCGGGAATTAGAAACCTGGTCCTTCGTCAGACTCCAAGGCACTTGCTCTATCCACCAAGCCATGCTGCTTAGCCCCATTTGTATGCTGGTCTAGCTGTGAGTGATTACAGAGCTAGGTGTTCACCTGTGACAGGCAGTAAATTTTTAAAATAATTCAAATAATATGAACACCCCAGGCCAGAGGGGTTGCCATGTTCCCCAGGGCACAACCGTCAGTATCACTTGCTACCTAAGTTGTTGATCTAAGGAAGATGACTATTGAGGTTGGTGTCCTGTTTACCTTTTCTATTTGACCTCCCAACCCCCAGCCCCTCTCTACCAACACAGCTCCAGAGGCCACAAGTACCAGGTTTCTCCTACCCTGGGCATCAGAAGCATGAGAAGCATTATGACCTAGTGGAAGGAGCATGGATTTGGGTGTCAGAGGACCCGGGTTCTAATTCTGGCTCTGCCAATTTCCTGCTGTGTGACCTTGAGCAAGTCAATTCACTGCTCAATGATTGATTGATTAAGTCTCTGTGCCTCCGTTTCCTCAACTGTAAAATAGGGATTAAATCCTACTCCCTCCTACTTAGACTGTGAGTCCCATGTGTGTCCAATCTAATTAACTTGTCTCTACTCCAGCACTCAGAATGGTGCTTGACACATAGTAAGCACTTAACAAATAGCTAATAATAATCAGCCCCAGTCCCTATCCCATGACCCCATCCTGCCTATATAATTCCTGCATATGCCCTGAGCTATTTGGACTCATTATAACTTGAACTGTGTAGCTAAGGCATGGCTGGAACTAAACTTGCATCTACCCCAGTGCTTAGTCCAGTGTCTGGCACATAGTAAAAACTTAACAAATATCAATTAAAAAGAAAACCAACAAAACAACAAAGCAGACTCCAAACTCCACTCTGGCGAAAGTAAACGTCTTTTTTTTTTTTAATGGTATTTGTTAAGCGCTTACTGTGTGTCAGGCACTGTTCTCAGTGATGAGTTAGATACAAGGCTATATTGGCTATTCACTGTCGGCTTCAAAGCTCTCCATCACCTCGCCCCCTCCTACCTCACCTCCCTTCTCTCCTTCTACAGCCCAGCCCACACACTCTGTTCCTCTGAGGCTAACCTTCTCACTGTGCCTCGTTCTTGCCGACTCCACGTCTTACCTCTGGCCTGGAATGCCGTCCCTCCTCAAATCCGCCAAACAATCACACTTCCCCGCTTCTAAGCCCTACTAAAGGCTCACCTCCTCCAAGAGGCCTTCCCAGATGAAGCCCCCCTTTTCCTCAGCTCCCCCTACCCTCCCCCTCGCTCCAACTCGCTCCCTTTGCTCTACCCCCTCCCTGTCCCACAGCACTTGTGTATATATGTACATGTCTATAATTCCATTTATATATATTGGTGCTATTGATTGCCTGTTTATTGTTTAAATTGCTGTCTCCCCCCTTCTAGACTGTAAGCCTGTTGTGGGCAGGGATTGTCACTCTTCATTGCTGAATTGTACTTTCCAAGTGCTTAGTAAAGTGCCCTGCACACAGTAAGCACTCAATAAATATGACTGAATGAATGAATGAATGTATGAATGAATGAAAGGCAATCGGGTTGGACACAGTCTTTGTCCCACATGGGCTCAAAGTCTTAATCCCTATTTTTACAGATGAGGTAACTAACAAACAGAAGTGACTTGTCTAAATTCACATAGCTGACAAGTGGAAGAGCTAGGACTAGAACCCAGGTCCTTCTGACTCCGAGGCCCGGGCTCTTTGGCCATTTTGGTAGGAAAATTGTTTCAGGACTGGGGTTCTTTTGCGGGACTTAGTGGAAAGAGCGCAGGCTCGGGAGTCAGAGGACGTGGGTTCTAATTCCGCCTCCGCCACTTGTCTGCTGTGTGTCCTTGGGCAAGCCACTTAACTTCTCTGGGCCCCAGTTACCTCATCTGTAAAATGGGGATTAAAAGTGTGAGCCCCATGTAGGACAACCTGATCACCCTGTATCTACCCCAGCTCTTAGAACAGTGCTTGGCACATAGTAAGCGCTTAACAAATATCATCATCATCATCAATTTGGCCATTGGTAGGCGGAGCCCCTGGCCATGTGACCTTGCCCCTGGTCATCATCATCATCATCAATCGTATTTATTGAGCACTTACTATGTGCAGAGCACTGTACTAAGCGCTTGGGAAGTACAAATTGGCAACATATAGAGACAGTCCCTACCCAACAGTGGGCTCACAGTCTAAAAGTCACTGTAAGGCAGAGCCAGAAGCCCAAAGGTGGGGGGATGGCTGGAGGGAGAGGCAAGGTGTAGGCGCCATTCCTTACCCTCTACTGGAGGGTCACAACCCCCGTCCCGGCCCGGGAATCTATGGGGATGATCCAGGCCCTTTCCCAAGCCATAGATTGTCCTACGCTCGCTTTCTCCGCACTCACACAGCAATGTGGCCTAGTTAGAACAAGCACAGGCCTGGGAGTTAGAGGACCTGAGTTCTAATCCGGCTCTGCCACTTCCCCACGGTTGATGCCGGGCAAGTCGCTTAACTTCTCCGTGCCTCAGTTCTCTCATCTGTAGAACCGGGGGATCAGTAAGTGTTCGCTCTCCAACTCGGCCTGGAACAGGGACTGTGTCTGAGCTGATTACCTTGTGCTTGGCACCGTGAAAGCACTTAACAAATACCATTACCATTACTGTTTGCGACCATGGCAGCAAAATACGTTTTATATGAGAATGACCTGCAGCAGTGGCGGTGTTCTAGGTAGAAAATGCTTTTGCTTTCCACCCCGCTTTGATGCCACGCAAGAAAACAAGATAGCGTCGGCAGCACTGGAAGGCCCCCTGAGCTCACCCAGCGTGAACCGAAAAGACACGGCCCAAAGAAAATGAGCATAAGGAATGCACGTACTAAAATAAACAAATATTTTAATGTATTGTGTTATGGCTACTGCATGTCTCACATACCCTGTTATCATTATTATGATATTTAACATGATTATTTTATTAGTAATAATAATAATTGCATTTTTTAAGCGTTTACTATGTGCCAGGCAATGTACTAAGCACTTGGGTGGATACAAGCTAATCAGGTTGGACACGATCAGTGTCCCACACGGGGCTCACAGTCTTCATCCCCATTTTCCAGATAAGGCATCTGAGTCCCAGAGAAGCGAAGTGACTTGCCCAAGGTCACACAACAGACAAGTGGCGGGGCTGGGATTAGAACCCATGAAGCGCTTACCACTGTTCAGGCACTGTTCTGCATTGTTACACTGTTCAAGCACTGTTCTAAGCACTGGGGCAGATACAAATTAATCAGTTCAGTCACAGTTCCTGTCCCATATGGAGCTCAAGAGTAATGTCGACTGAATAGAGTCCCGACAACAAGAGGATTCCATGAGGGGATCGTCAGCAGTAAGGGACCGGAGTTCTCCAAAGTCTCCTATCCTTCGGATCTGGTTGCAGATTCATTCATTCAATTGTATTTATTGAGCGCTGACTGTGTGCAGAGCACTGTACTAAGCGCTTGGAAAGTACAATTCAGCAATAAAGAGAGACAATCCCTGCCCACACCGGGCTTACTATCTCCAAAAGAGCTACGAGCTGGGCCTGCCATCGCCTCCGTTTCTCATCCAGTTGGGGTGCCCCTCCCGGAACTCAGATTCCCAGCTCTCCCTCCCTTCTGGCACAGATTCCTGTTCCCTACCTCATCGAGGGCACATCTCTTCCAAGAGGCCTTCCCTGACTAAATCCCCCTTTTCTCTCCTCCCAGTTCCTTCTGTGTCTCCCTGACTTGCTCCCTTTGGTTCATCCCCCCTCTCAGCCCCAAAGCATTAGAAGCAGCATGGCGTACTGGATAGAGCACGGCCCTAGGAGTCAGAGGGTCATGAGTTCTAATTCTGGCTCTGCCACTTGTCTGTTGTGCGGCCTTGGGCATGTCACTTCACTTCTCCGTGCCTCAGCTCCCTCATCTGTAAAATGGGGATTGAGACTGTGAACCCTGTGTGGAACAGAGACTGTATCCAACCCAATTATCTTGTATCTACCCCAGCACTCAGAACAGTGCCTGGCACATAGTAAGTGCTTAATTTATACCATAATTATTATAATATTATTATTACTTATGTCTATATCTGTAACATTTATTTATATTCGTGTCTGTCTCCACCCCTCCACCCCAATCCTGTAAGCTCATTATGGGCAGGAAATGCGCCTGTTTATTGTTGCATTCTACTCTCCCAAGCGCTTAGTACAGTGCTCTCTGCACACGGTAAGCGCACAACAAATACGACAATGAATGAATGAATGACCTCCAACAAACAAACAAATGACCTCCCCACAGCACCTGTATATATGTATATATGGTTGTACATATTTATTACTCTATTTATTTATTTATTTATTTATTTTACTTGTACATTTCTATCCTATTCATTTTATTTTGTTGGTATGTTTGGTTCTGTTCTCTGTCTCCCCCTTTTAGACTGTGAGCCCACTGTTGGGTAGGGACTGTCTCTATGTGTTGCCAATTTGTACTTCCCAAGCGCTTAGTACAGTGCTCTGCACATAGTAAGCGCTCAATAAATACGATTGATTGATTGATTGATTGATAACAAACAAATGAGTGGACTGAGTGCAGCCCCGTCCCAGCGAAGCCATTCGGAGCTAGCTTTGGTGGGAATAATCAGTTTGGGGTCCTTCCCGGGACACTGAGAGAGAAAAGACGGGCCAGTGGGTGAGGAAGTGAGCCAACTCTCCGTGACTGGGCTGGGAACCTGAGCACCCCCAACTTTGAAATCCAAAGGGCAGCCCAAGCCCCCCTGCTGCCGCTCCCACAGAATCAGGCAGCTTGCTATTCTGGGAGGCCGCTGTCTGGCTTCTGGCTTGCGAACTGCAGCGAGCCCCCCATGTGTCCTGAGTGGACTCTTTCATCTCCGAAATGCCCGCCTCCTCTTCTAACCGCTGTGCCTCCTGGGTTTCCTCAAAGTCCCAGGCCTCCTGATTCCCCTCCCTGTCTTCTGGGCTCCCTCCTTCCTCTGGAAGTCCTGAGAGAATCCCCTTCACCCCCCAATCCCTACCGTAGACAATCTGACCTTCCTCTGATCTCTGTGGGGCTCTTGTGGGGTGCTGTGCCCATCTGCTCCTACCAGCCAGCTAAACTCAACTTGGCAGCCACATCTACGAGGGGAAGCAGCATGGCTTAGTGGAAAGCGCGGGCCTGGGAGCCAGAGGAGCTGGGTTCTAATTCCCGCTCCGCCCTTTGCCCGCTGTGTGACCTGGGCAACTCACTTCACTTCTCTGTGCTTCAGTTCCCTCACAGCGAAATGGGGATTCGATCCCTGTTCTCCCTCCTAGACTGTGAGCCCCACGTGGGACCTGGTTATTTTGTATCTATCCCAGCACTTGGTACAGTCCTTGGCACGTAGTGAGAGTTTAACGAATACCACAGTTATTATGATTATTATTAGATCCAGTGTGATTCCCATTCTTTGGACTCAGAGGAGAAGGGGGAGGTGGCCTACCCCCAAAGCATCATTGTTATAGCAAAACTTGGACGAGAACCTAATTATTCAGAAGCAGCGTGGCTTAGCGAGAAGCAGTGTGGCTTAGTGGAAAGAGCACGGGCTTGGGAGTCGGAGTTCGTGGGTTCTAATCCCGACTCTGCCACTTGTCTGCTGTGTGACCTTGGGCAAGTCACTTCACTTCTCTGTGCCTCAGTTCCCTCATCAGTAAAATGGAGATGAAGACTATGAGCCCCATGTGGGACAACTGATTACCTTGTATCTACCCCAGCGCTTAGAACAGTGCTTGGCACATAGTAAGAGCTTAACAAATACCAGCATTATTATTCAAACTCCAAGTCCCCTCCCCTAAGCACTACACAATATGTCCATTCATTCATTCATTCATTCATTCATTCATTCATTCATTCATTCAATCGTATCTATTAAGAGCTGACTGTGTGTGGAGCACTGTTCTAAGTGCTTGGGAAAGTACAATGCAACAATAAACGGACACATTCCCTGCCCACAATGAGCTTACAGTCTAGGAGGGGAGACAGACGTTAATATAAATAAATAAAATTACAGATATGTACATAAGTGCTGTGGGGCTGGGTTGGGGGCGATAAACAAAGGGAGCAAGTCAGGGTGATGCAGAAGGGAGTGGGAGAAGAGGAAAAGAGGGGTTAATCAGGGAAGACCTCTTGGAGGAGATGTGCCTTCAATAAGGCTTTGAAGAGGGGGAGAGTCGTTGTCTGTTGGATTTGAGGAGGGAGGGCGTTCCAGGCCAGAGGCTGGACGTGGCCGAGAGGTCGGCGGCAAGCTTTCCATACCTGCCGCAACTAAGGGAATTTTTGATTTTGCTAGAGAAGGTTAGCATTCAGCAATCATTAGGAAAATGCGTAAAGAGAAAAATATATCACTCAAACACAGGCGACATCAGCCCCTCTCTATCACCCGCAGCGTGGAATGCTATCTCTTCTCCAGTCCCCGCCTCCCTCTCCCCTTCACACCCCCTGCCCCGAATTGCAAGCGAGGAGCATTTCATTGCCCCAAAGCAGGATGAAGAATATCTCCAGCTTCTTCAAGAGCTGACTCCCTCAGCCCGCAAACTGACAGAGCGAGGGAGAGGATGTGTGACCAAACTGAGAAAAGGCAGAGGCCCTTCCCACACACCTTAATTTTTGGTTCCTATTCCTAGGGAAGGCTGAAAGCATCCCCAAAGCAAGTCCGCTAGGCTGGGCTGCTTGCCTCTCCCTGTGGAGGCCCTCTGGGGAAGCTCGCATCACATCAGAAATTGCTCAGCTCTTTCTGCTCTTTCCTTTCCACTCTAGGGCTGCCCAAGCCCTCCTGCCCTGCCTGCTGCTGGCTGTCCCCATAGAACTCATCCTCTCTGGGGCAAAACCCAAACCGCTCGAGGAAGGCCAGGTCCTGGAGGGCGTTGGAAATGGGTTTGTAGTCCCTGAGTGTGCCAGAACCTTGTCTGCCCTTCGGCCTCTCTGCAGGGGACCTCGGGCAGGAAGGAGGTGACCAGAGGTCTGTTGGACCCTTCGGAATAATAACAATAATGATGGCATTTGTTAAGCGTTTACTATGTGTCAAAGCACTGTTCTAAGCGCTGGGGTAGATGCAGGCTAATCAGGTTGGACACAGTCCCGGTACCATGATGGGCTCCCAGTCTTAATTCCCATTTTACAGATGAGGGAACTGAGGCACAGAGAATAATAATAATAATAATAATGGCATTTGTGAAGCGCTTACTGTACTAAGCACTGGGGTGGATACAAGTGAATCGAGTGGGACATAGTCCCTGTCCCATGTGGGGCTCCAAATCTCAATCCCCATTTTACAGATTTTTAGACTGTGAGCCCACTGTTGGGTAGGGACTGTCTCTATATGTTGCCAATTTGTACTTCCCAAGCGCTTAGTACAGTGCTCTGCACATAGTAAGTGCTCAGTAAATACAATTGATGATGATGATGATGACAGATGAGGGAACTGAGGCACAGAGAAGTGAAGCGACTTGCCCAAGGTCACAGAGCAGATAAGCGGTGGGGCCGGAATTAGAACCCGGGACCTTCTGACTCCCAAGCCCGTGCTCTATCCACTCAGCCATGTTGACTTACCCAAGGTCACCCAGCAGACAAGGGTGAAGCAAATGAGCAAATGAGATGGGGACATGTGCTGAGAAAGTCTTCTAGACTGTGAGCCCACTGTTGGGTAGGGACTGTCTCTATTTGTTGCCAACTTGTACTCCCAAGCGCTTAGTACAGTGCTCTGCACACAGTAAGCACTCAATAAATACGATTGATTGATTGACTGATTGAAAGTCCCCCTCCCCCCGCCCCCACCTCTTTGCTTCTTTGGCAAAGCCTGAAAGTGGCTCAGTTGAGGAACCCTTCAGTACAGGGTAGGCAGTGGGGGCGAGGGGAGGGGAAGAGGCAGCCCAGTGGTAGTCACCGGCAGGGTCAGGCTGAGATCTGTGGGGAAGGGCAGGTTTCAGTTTCACCCTGTCCTGCGGGGTGGGAATCAATCAATCAATCAATCAATCGTATTTATTGAGCGCTTACTATGTGCAGAGCACTGTACTAAGCGCTTGGGAAGTACAAATTGGCATCACATAGAGACAGTCCCTACCCAACAGTGGGCTCACAGTCTAAAAGGGGGAGACAGAGAACAGAACCAAACATACCAACAAAATAAAATAAGTAGGATAGAAATGTACAAGTAAAATAAATAAATAAATAAATAGATAAATAGAGTAATAAATATGTACAACCATATATACATATATACAGGTGCTGTGGGGAAGGGAAGGAGGTAAGACGGGGGCATGGAGAGGGGGACGAGGGGGGAGAGGAAAGAAGGGGCTCAGTCTGGGAAGGCCTCCTGGAGGAGGTGAGCTCTCAGCAGGGCCTTGAAGGGAGGAAGAGAGCTAGCTTGGCGGATGGGCAGAGGGAGGGCATTCCAGGCCCGGGGGATGACGTGGGCCGGGGGTCGATGGCGGGACAGGGATGGCGGGAAGTACCCCGGTGCTTGCTACCTGGTCTCCAGGTAATGGGATGCACCCCCTCTAGACTGCAAACTCGTTGTAGACAGGGAATGTGTCTATTATGTTCTCTCCCAAGCGCTGAGTATAGTGCTCTGCACGCAGTAAGCGCTCAATAAATGCGATCAAATGAATGAATAAATGAATGGAAAATGGACTTACAGCTTTGTCAAGTCAGCATGTCCCTCACACAATCCTGGGCCTGCCCCAAACCCAAGCCTCTCCTGGCTTCTCAGGCTGGGGGTGCGGGGAAGTCCCGCGTGGGACTCACAATCTTCATCCCCATTTTCCAGACGAAGTCACTGAGGCCCAGAGAAGTGAAGTGACTTGCCCCAAGTCACACAGCTGACAAGCAGCGGAGGCGGGATTGGAACCACGACCTCGGCCTCCCAAGCCCTGGCTCTTGCCACTGAGCCCTTCCATTTTCCCCTTTCCTCTACCCCAGTTCCTGACTTTGGTCCGTCCCGTGGCCAGGCTTGAAAGGCAGGCGTTTGCCCCCAAGACCTTGGAGAATTGGAAATTTCAGTTGGTGCGGTCATCTTTTTTTAAAGTTTTTTTAATGGTATCTGTTAAGTGCTCACTAGTGCCAGGCACTGCACTAAGCGCTGAGGTAGATACAAGCTAATCAAGTTGGACACAGTCCATGCCCCGTGTGGGGCTCACCGTCCCAATCCCCATTTTAAAGATGAGTTAACTGAGGCCCAGAGAAGTGAAGTGACTTGCCCAAGGTCACACAGCAGATAAGTGGCAGAGCCGAGATCAGAAACCAGGTCCTTCCGACTCCCAGGTGACTGGTCTAGCCCAAGCCTCCTTACAAGGCAAATAGACAATGGAGAAGCCGGGTGGCCTAGGAGAGAGAGCCCTGGCCCGGGAGTCGGAAGGACCTGGGTTCTAATCCCGGCTCTGCCACTTGTCTGCTGTGTGACCTGGGGCAAGTCACTTCGCTTCTCTGGGCCTTAGTTCCCTCATCTGTAAAATGAGGATTAAGACAGTGAGCCTCCTGTGGGACAGGGCCCGGGTCCAACCGGATTACTTCGCATTTACCCCAGTTGCTTAGAACAGTGCCTGGCATCTAGTAAGTGCTTAACCAACACCAAATATTCTATTAATTCTGCGTTCTTAAGACTTCAGTTTAATCCCTTCAGGGTGCCTTTCAAGAATGTACCAATATCACCTCTCTCTCTCTGCTCTCTCTCTCTCTCTTTCTGAGTCTTACACACAGCCACTCATCCTCTTGCCTAGAACAAGGATAGCAATTTGTGCTCGGGTAAGTAGCGAAGAGTGCTGATTTCACTTCTTTACTCTCTGTCGCATACCTCACAGGGACAGGGTGAGCTGGGAAACAACTTGACTGGGCCGGGAACTTTCTGGAACGGTACTTCCTGAACACGCAAAGCTGTACGCCAGGCTACGGAAGGGAAAGAAATTAGGCCAGACCTCGTAAAAAGTAAACCCGGGCAACCTTCCTGCTCCCTGGAGAGCTGCAGGGCACCCCACGATCTGCCCCGAACTGTCACCCGCAAGCTCCGGGACGCAGCCCTCTCCCCTAGCTCGGGCCTCTTTCTCGTCTTCCTGGACCGCCACGCTCCCCTTCATTCCCTCACAGGCTTGTAAACCTGACCTTTCAATCAATCAATCAGTCAATCAATCGTATTTATTGAGCGCTTACTGTGTGCAGAGCACTGTACTAAGACCTTGGGAAGTACAAGTTGGCAATATATAGAGACAGTCCCTACCCAACAATGGGCTCACAGTCTAAAAGGGGAAGACAGAGAACAAAACCAAACATGCTCACAAAATAAAATAAATAGAATAGATATGTACAAGTAAAATAGAGTAATAATAAGTAATAAATAAAATGCTGAGAAGCATTGTAGCTCAGTGGAAAGGGCACGGGCTTTGGAGTCAGAGGTCATGGGTTCTAATCCCAGCTCCGCCACATGTCTGCTGTGTGACCTTGGGCAGGTCACTTAACTTCTCTGAGCCTCAGTTCCCTCATCTGTCAAATGGGGATTAAGACTGAGCCCCACGTGGGACAACCTGATCACTTTGTATCCTCCCCAGTGCTGAGAACAGTGCTTTGCACATGGTAAGCGCTTAAGAAATGCCATTATTATTATTATTATTATTACTTCAGCCGACTGCACCCTCCGCGAGCACCTCACATTAATCCTGCAGCCACTGCACCCCATCCATGCCCCCGGCTGTACCTTTCTCCAGGGGATGCGGCGCTGCCCTTGGTCCTCACACCTTTCTCCAGGGGATGCAGTGATGATGACGATGGCATTTGTTAAGCGCTTACTATGTGCCAAGCGCCGTTCTAAGCGCGGGGGTGGATACAAGGTTGTCGGGTGGTCCCGCGTGGGACTCACAATCTTCATCCCCATTTTCCAGGCGAGGTCACTGAGGCCCAGAGAAGCAAAGTGACTTGCCCCAAGTCACACAGCTGACAAGCGGCGGAGGCGGGATTGGAACCACGACCTCGGCCTCCCAAACCCTGGCTCTTGCCACGGAGCCCTGCGGCTTGTGCAGTGCGGCCCTGGGCCCTCGCACCTTTGCCCGGGGGGCTGCAGTGTTGCTCGCAGGTGCCCTGCCCATTTTTTTCCAGGGGCTGCAGTGGCGGCCCGGGTACCCAACGCTTTCCCCAGGTGATGCATATATTCATATAGCTATAATTCTATTTATTCTGACGGTTTTGACACCTGTCTACATGTTTCGTTTTGTTGTCTGTCTCCCCCTTCCAGACTTTGAGCCCGTTGTGGGGTAGGGACCGTATCTGTATATTGCCTACTTGTACTTCCCAAGCGCTTAGTCTAGTGCTCTGCGTGCAGTAAGCGTTCAATAAACACGATTAAATGAATGAATCTATAATTCTATTATTTATATCGATGCTATTGCTGCCTGTCTACTTGTTCTGCCGCCCGTCTCCCCCTTCTAGGCCGTGAGCCCGTTGAGGGGTAGGGACCGTCACTCTATGCTGCCGACTTGCACTTCCCAAGCGCTTAGTCCAGTGCTCTGCGTGCAGTAAGCGCTCAATAAACACGATTGAATGAATGAATCTATAATTCTATTATTTATATCGATGCTATTGACGGCCGTCTACATGTTCTGCTGTCTGTCTCCCCCTTCTAGACTGTGAGCCTGTTGTGGGGTAGGGACCGTCACTCTATGTTGCCGACTTGCACTTCCCAAGCGCTTAGTCCAGTGCTCTGCGTGCAGTAAGCGCTCAATAAACACGATTAAATGAATGAATCTATAATTCTATTATTTATATCGATGCTATTGCTGCCTGTCTACTTGTTCTGTCGCCCGTCTCCCCCTTCTAGGCCGTGAGCCCGTTGAGGGGTAGGGACCGTCACTCTATGCTGCCGACTTGCACTTCCCAAGCGCTTAGTCCAGGGCTCTGCGCGCAGTAAGCGCTCAATAAATACGATTGAATCTATAATTCTATTCTATTATTCTGACAGCTTTGACACCTGTCTACATGTTTCGTTTTGTTGTCTGTCTCCCCCTTCTAGACTTTGAGCCCGTTGTGGGGTAGGGACCGTATCTGTATATTGCCTACTTGTACTTCCCAAGCGCTTAGTCTAGTGCTCTGCGTGCAGTAAGTGTTCAATAAACACGATTAAATGAATGAATCTATAATTCTATTATTTATATCGATGCTATTGCCGCCTGTCTACTTGTTCTGCCGCCCGTCTCCCCCTTCTAGACCGTGAGCCCGCTGCGGGGTAGGGACCGTCACTCTATGCTGCCGACTTGCACTTCCCAAGCGCTTAGTCCAGTGCTCTGCGCGCAGTAAGCGCTCAATAAACACGATTGAATGAATGAATCTATAATTCTATTATTTATATCGATGCTATTGGCGCCTGTCTACTTGTTCTGCCGCCTGTCTCCCCCTTCTAGATTGTGAGCCCATTGTGGGGAAGGGACCGTCACTCTATGTTGCCGACTTGTACTTCCCAAGCGCTTAGTCCAGTGCTCTGCGCGCAGTAAACGTTCAACAAATACGATTGAATCTATAATTCTATTATTTATATCGATGCTATTATCAGGCAGAAACTCCTCACCCTGGGCTTCAAGGCTGTCCATCCCCTCGCCCCCTCCTACCTCACCTCCCTTCTCTCCTTCTCCAGCCCAGCCCGCCCCCTCCGCTCCTCCACCGCTAATCTCCTCACCGCACCTCGCTCTCGCCTGTCCCGCCATCGATCCCCGGCCCACGTCCTCCCCCGGGCCTGGAATGCCCTCCCTCTGCCCATCCGCCAAGCTAGCTCTCTTCCTCCCTTCAAGGCCCTGCTGAGAGCTCACCTCCTCCAGGAGGCCTTCCCAGACTGAGCCCCTTCCTTCCTCTCCCCCTCGTCCCCCTCTCCATCCCCCCATCTTACCTCCTTCCCTTCCCCACAGCACCTGTATATATGTATATATGTTTGTACATATTTATTACTCTATTTATTTATTAATTTTACTTGTACATATCTATCCTATTTATTTTATTTTGTTAGTATGTCTGGTTTTGTTCTCTGTCTCCCCCTTTTAGACTGTGAGCCCACTGTTGGGTCGGGACTGTCTCTATATGTTGCCAATCTGTACTTCCCAAGCGCTTAGTCCAGTGCTCTGCACACAGTAAGCGCTCAATAAATACGATTGATGATGATGCTATTGGCGCCTGTCTACTTGTTCTGCCGCCCGTCTCCCCCTTCTAGACCGTGAGCCCGCTGCGGGGTAGGGACCGTCACTCTATGCTGCCGACTTGTACTTCCCAAGCGCTTAGCCCAGTGCCCCGCGCGCAGTAAGCGCTCAATAAATACGACTGAATGAATGAATGAATGAATGCAGTGCGGCTCCGAGGCCAGCCCCCCCCCCCCACCAGCACCTCTCCCGCTCTTCGCCCCCCAACTCTCGGCCCACGTGACCCGCCCCCCCAGGCCCCGCCCACCCCGCGCTCCTATTGGCCGAGAGCCGGTGCTCTCGCTCCGTCCCTCCGCGCTCCCATTGGCTGCGGGCCGGCGCTCCCCGCCCACCGCCCCCGCAGCGCGCTCCCATTGGTTGCGGTGCCCGCGCCGGCCCCTCCCTCTCTATAAAAGGGCGGCGGCCCGCGGCGCTGCCGCACTGGGCTCCCGGCCCGCGCCCGGGGAGGACGGTCTGCGGCGGAGCGGGAAGGGGGACGGGACACCGCACCGCCTGCCCGCGCCATGGTGAGCGGGGGCCCCGCACGCGGGACCGACGGACCGACGGAGGGCGGGACTGCTGCTGCGGCGGGGCCCGGCCCGGGAGGGGGAGGGAGCCGGCGGATCCCCACCCCCCAACACACACACACACACACACACACACACGCACACATACACACACATACATACACACGGCGCGGCCCCCGTTATAGCGCGCCGGTCCCCGGTCCCGCAGCCAAGGCCGCCCGCCGGACCTCCAAGGGAGGTGGAAAATTTTCAAAAAATGCGGGTGTGACCCCCTCCTCCGCCCCCGCCCCCGCCGCGGGAACAAAGGAGACGGCGCCCGGGGGCTGAAGGCCCGGACCAACCCCGGACGCGCTCGCCCTCTGTCTCTTCGCCTTGCTGCCTGTCGCTCCCTTTTCCACCCTTCCTCTTCCTTGCTCTCTCTCCCCCCCCTTCTTATCTGTCTTTCCTCCCTTTCTCTCCCCCCCTTCTTATCTGTCTTTCCTCCCTTTCTCTCTCCCTCCTGTGTCATCTCTTTCTCTCCCCCCCCCCTCATCTCCCGTTGTTGGGTAGGGCCCGTCTCTATATGTTGCCAACTTGTACTCCCCAAGCGCTTAGTACAGTGCTCTGCGCCCAGTAAGCGCTCAATAAATACGATTGCATGAATGAATCTCTCCCCCCCCGCCCCCCGTCTTTTTCTCTCTCGCCCCCTCTCTCATCTCCCGTTGTTGGGGACCGTCTCTATACGTTGCCAACTTGTGCTTCCCAAGCGCTTAGTACAGTGCCCTGCATACATTAAGCGCTCAATAAATACGATTGCATGAATGAATCTCTTTCCCCCCTCTCATCTCCCGTTGCTGGGTAGGGATCGTCTCCAAATGTTGCTAACTTGTATTTCCCAAGCGCTTAGTACAGTGCTCTGCACACAGTAAGCGCTCAATAAATACGATTGCATGAATGAGTCTCTTCCGCCCCCCCCCCCCATCTTTCTCCCGTCTCTCATCTCCCGTTGTTGGGTAGGGACCGTCTCTATATGTTGCCAACTTGTACTCCCCAAGCGCTTAGTACAGTGCTCTGCACACAGTAAGCGCTCAATAAATACGATTGCATGAATCTCTCTCCCCCCCTCATCTCTTTTCTCTCTCCCCTCATCAGTTTCTCTGCCACCTCTCCCTTCTAGACTGTGAGCCCATTGTTGGGTAGGGACCATCTCTATCTGTTGCCGAATTGCACTTTCCAAGCGCTTAGTGTAGTGCTCTGCACACAATAAGCGCTCAATAAATAAAATTGAATGAATGAATCTTTTTCTCCCCTCTCATCTCTTTTTCTCCCCTCTCTCATCTTTCTCTCCCCCTGTCTCTCTCCCCTCTCTCACACTCTTTCTCTCTACTGAGGACAGTAAAGCATTTCATTTTAATTTGAAAATGGTAAGGAACAACTGGGGAGGGAGCACAGGACTGACGGCAAAGGATTCTGTCCACCAACTCTGCTGTGTGCTCCAAAGCCCTTAGTGTAGCGCTCCGAACACGGTAAACGATGCGCTTAGTACAGCACTCTGAACACGGTAAGCACTCAGTAAATACAGTTGACTGACTGGGACGCAAAAGGTCCTTCAAGTTGGGGCCAGAGGGGTGATGCCCCCATCAGTTTTTGAGCCTTAGTCGGCATCCGACCAAGCTTGTGCCAGGGAAAACCGTTCCAGATCCCCCGAGTCCTGTTTAGTCAGTGCCGTTTATTGAAAGCTTATTCTGTTCAGAGCACTGTACTTAGCACTTGAGAAGAACACACGGGTAGACATGATCACTGCCTTCAAGAAGCAGTATTTCCCAGTGGATAGAGCACTAGTGGAAAGAGAGGAGACCCGGGTTTTAATCCTAGCTCCACCACTTGTCTACTGAGAGACCCTGGGCAAGTCACTTCACTTCTCTGTGCCCAAATGACCTCATCTGTCAAATGGGGATTAAGACTATGAGCCCCATGTGAGACAAGGACTGCTTGTATTGAGCCCAGCGCTTAGTAAAGTGCCTGGCACGTAAAAATCACTTAACAAATACCATTATTATTCTTAAGGGTCTTACAATCTTAGTGAGGCTTGCATTCCAGACCTAGAGTGGATTAGATCAAGCAATCATTCATTCATTCAGTCGTATTTATTGAGCGCATACTGTGTGTGCAGAGCACGGTACTGAGTGTTTCGGAAGAGTACACCACAACAGAATAACAGACACAGGCCCTGCCCACAGCGGGCTAAATGGCGGAGGGACGGGGAAGTGTGAAAGATTTGGGAAAATCGCCCAAGTGACTAAACCGGGCTACTCCGGACCAGTTTGGGAAACTGGCTGGGGGCAGTGGACAAGCGTGGATGAACTAGGGTGGGAAGGGAGGGACAGTGGAGTGGGATCAGTAAACTCTTCTGCAGTTATTGGTTATTAATTGCTTACTACGGACCAAGCACAATGTTCACCGCAGGATACGCAAGAAAATGAGATTCAATCGTATTTATCGAGGCAGAGCATTGTGCCAAGCGCTTGGGAGAGTACAATACAATAAACAGACACATTCCCCGCCCACAGCGAGCTAAGGCACAGTCCTCGACCTTTCCAGCTCTCACAGTCTGAGATAGGGAGAGGAGGTATCTTATCCCCATTTTGCAGAAGAGGAAACTGGCCCAGAGGAGTTAAATGACTCCCCGAGCTGAAGCAGTCTCAAGACTGTAAACGCCTTCTGGTCAGGAAACACGTCTACCGACTCTGTTGTATCACACGGTCCCCAGCGCTCAGCACAGCCCTCTGCACACAGAGCTCAGTAAAAATGATTGATTAACACAGTGGACCAACGGTTAAGCTGGGATTAGAACCCGGACCTCCGGTTCCCAGCCCCAAGCTCTTTCCACTAGCCCCCACAGCCTTTGGTGGTATATTAAATGTAGCAAATGCTGAAACAAAGCTAAATCAAGGTAAACACAGAAGGTTTGCGCGATTGCAGGTGTTAGCGTGGGATGGGGGTAGAGCAATTGGTAGTTGTGGATCTAGGCCTCGATCCTTAAGGAATCCCTGCCAAAAGGGGTGTGGAAGCAGCATTGTGTTTGGGGAGACAGTCTCGGGCGCCCTTCCTGACGTCTGTTTAGCATCTTGCTCTATGGAGGTCATTGTGCCTCCGCTTGAATTCTTCTGCTTCAACTCATGAGCTGGGAACCGTTGAGCTCCGGCATCATTTGCTGCCGCATTGAAGCTGAATGTTCCTCCAGCCTCCTGGAGAGTGGACCTGTCCTGTCAGTCCCACTGCCCCCGCGGAAGGCCACGTTAATCCCCGGTCACGGTCGCCCCTCCGGCAGCCGGTTCAGCGGGGCTGGCACTGTAGCTCCTGACTCGGGTTACTTCCCCAGAGAGCCTGGCCAGCGTCCGTGATAAGGGGTTTTTTTTTTTTTTTTGGCCCTCCCCCACCCACCCTCACAGAAATGTTTCATTTTAGTGACCTGACAGCTGTATCAACAGCCTACACGGGTCCCTGCAGCGAGGCTGAGCGTGAGTTGTCTACGTGGGGGCCGGAGGAGGAGAAAGAAGAGGGAGGTTTAGCACGCTCCAGTACTTGCATTTAGTCACAGTAGACACTTGGGCCACTCTAAAACAATACCAGTCTCCTGCCATGTCATCTGGTAGGAAGCACACCCCTCCCCCACCTCACCCCAGTTCCAAAAAGTAAACACGGCACAGAATTGGCTCTCTTCCTCTCTCCCCCGCCTTCCAATCCCCCCTCAACCAAACTCAAACCCTCCACTGCATCTCCTTGGGTTATTTCCCAATTTCGGATTCCCTGGATACATGCTCCGAGCTTGGGTTCCCTCAGACCCTGCATCTGTTGTCAAATTCACCCTTTCTGTCCTAAGGCAACAGGGAGGAAAATTCAGGAGGCGAAAAGGCAGGATGGAAGAGCCTGGTTTGGCCCGTATCTACAAAGATCATTTTCGCTACTTCTCAGAAGCGTCATCTAGCTTCTAAAGGCTCCCCGCCAGCCGTGTGGTTCTGTGGACCTGTGTTGGAAATGGAGTCGGTCTCGGGGAGGTGTGGGTTCTGGACTGGAAGCAGAGAGAAAAGCGTCCCCCCCCACCCCAACCCCTACCAAGACTCCAGAACCAGGGTCTTGCCCCACTCCCACCCTCGGGGGGAACCTTTCGGTCTGGGCAGTGTCCTGCCCAGAAAGGGCATGAACACCCCATGAACGGGCCGTCGGCTTATCAAAACCGAAAGCGGGGGATCGGGTTTCTGAAATCCCCTCTCCTGTCACCCGGGAGTCCCTGGGACACAGAGGGAGTGATTGTTTCACCGTCTCCGTGGCAGCACTGTAGAAAGGGGTGGCGAGACGTTCAAACCCCCATAGTCTAAGAACATACTTGCAGGATTGGATTAATGAGAACTTGATCGGGAGAGGCAAATGGCCCGGCCCCCCACTGGCAGACCTTTCCCTCTCTGCTGTCTTTAAGACTTTAGAAACCTCCAGCAGAGGTAGTTCTGTTTCCTGTTACTATGTCCCCCCACACCCTGCCTCCTCCCCTCAACTCCCACCCCGGCGCCTAATTCTAATTTCCTGGTCCATCCTGGGTCGAAACCAGATTCGCCGAACGCTTGCCCTATCATTTCCCACCTCATCACAGACCGGCGTCGTCGTCTATCGTAGAAAGATAGTCATTCCTGGGTCAGACCAAGAGGCCACCTGGCCCGGTTTTCTGACTCCAGCCATGGCAACGGGCTGTTTGGAGCAACCCTGTGATAGCTGGCCTTCTGGCGCTCCATCCTAATTATTCAGGCTGGACCCATCAAATCACTAACTTTCCCTCTAGGAACACATTACGGACTGCTCGTTCATAACATTTTCCGAACCCCTTTTGACCTTATCGGTGCCTTCGGCCAAACGATTTCCTATGGTAACAGATTTCAGATGCTCACCCCCAGCTGGATGAAGAAGGGTTTCCTGTTTAGGCTTTGACTGTTTCCCTCTCCTAATATTGTGGGATTTAGTGAAGTACAGTTGTATTTTCCACACCCTTTGTGATTTTGTTATTCATTCATTCAATCGTATTTATTGAGCACTTACTGTGTGCAGAGCACCGTACTAAGCACTTGGAAAGTACAAGTCGGCAACATATAGAGACGGTCCCTACCCAACAACGGGCTCAAAGTCTAGAATGGGGAGACAGACAACAAAACATGTAGACAGGTCCCTGTCTGCCTTTCCCATGTGAAGAATCGTATCTTATCGTCATGCTGCAGTTTCTCCATCTCCCTCGTCGTCTTGGTAAGGTTTCTCTGCCCAGTAGTTTTTCCAGCTCTTTTAGAGTCTTCCTAATATGTAGCGACCCAAACTGCTCCCAGTATTCCAGGAGAGGCAGCGTGGCCTAGCAAAAAGAGCACGGGCTTGGGAGTTGGAGGACCTGGGTTCTAATCCCGGTTCTGCCGCTTGTCTGCTGTGTGACCTTGGGCAGTTCACTTCTGCGTGCTTCAGTTCTCTCATCTGCAAAATGGGGATTCAGTACCTGTTCTTCCTACTTAGACTGTGAGCCCCAAGTGGGACCTACCCCAGCCCTTAGTACAGCTCTTGGCACATAGTAAGCGCTTAAGCAAATACCACGATTAGTATTGTTTTTATAGAGAGGCAACACTGAACCTTTTGTTTCCTAACCCCTTCCTGGTAATACCCTCCATTTGATGGGTCTGTATGGCTGCCGTGTCCCATTGGACTGGAGACTAGAAAAAACTATGAGGCTTTTTTATGGTATTTGTCAAGCATTTTCTGTGTGCCAGGCACCGTACTAAGTGCTGCGGTAGATACAGGCCAATCAGGTTGGACACAGTCCCCGTCCCACATGATAATAATAACAATGGTGGTATTTAAGCACTGTCCCACATGGGGCTCACAGTCTTCGTCCCCATTTTCCAGATGAGGTAACTGAGGCCCGGACTGTGAGCCCACTGTTGGGTAGGGACTGTCTCTATATGTTGCCAACTTGTACTTCCCAAGCGCTTAGTACAGTGCTCTGCACACAGTTAAGCGCTCAATTAATACGATTGATTGATTGAGGTGACTTGCCAAGGTCACTCAGCTGATAAGCGGTGGAGCAGGGATTAGAACCTACGACCTCCGATTCCCAAGCCCAGGCTCTTTTAACTAAGCCATGCTACTTCTCCCAGACTTCTCTCCCGAGTCGTGAATGGGAGCTCTGAGTACATTTGTCTCGTGGTAACAACTTAGGGCGTGTGTTTCTGCATTATTCATTCATTCAATCGTATTAAGCGCTTACTGTGTGCAGAGCACTGTAGTACACGCTTGGACAAGTACAATACAGAAATAAGCAGTGACATTCCCCACCCACCACGAGCTCACATTCTAGTGGTGGGGGAGACAGACATCAGTACAAATAAATAAAATTACAGATATATACATAAGTGCTGTGGGGCGGAAGGGGAGGTGGGAGAGAGCAAAGGGAACAAGTCGGCGGCACAGAAGGGAATGGGAGGTGAGGAAAAGCGGGGCTTAGTCTGGGAAGGCCTCTTGGAGGAGATGTGCCTCACTCTGAGAGGAAAGGTTGGATTTTAGCCATGTTGCGAAGGCGGGACTGACAGGATTTGGTGACGGATTGAATATGTGTGTTGAATGAGAAAGAGGACTTTGCCCTTGCCCATATTGAAGTTCACCTGCACCGTTCTGGACATCGTAAGCTTGCTGTGGGCAGGGAATGTGTCTGTTTATACTGTACTCTCCCAAGTGCTTACTACAGGGCTCTGCATACAGAAAGTACTCAAATACAGTTGACTGTTCTGTCTTTGAGATCTCCCTGTCTGTCCCGTCTGCATGACATTTCACCATCTGGAAGAGGTTAGGTTCATCTGCAAGCCTGGGGCTCTCACTGCACACTCCCTGTTCTATAACATTTATGAAGATGCAAAGCGGTCCATAGCGTCTATCTCTGGAGGCCCCCAATGCTTATACACTTCACCATCCTGAAACGCGGCCAGTGATACTTGCTCGTTTCCTGCCTTAGCTAATTTTCTGAGAACATTCTCTCTCCAGGCCCCTGGTTACTTGGGAGTTGTGGTATTTTTTTTTTTTTTTAAATCCTTGGGTACGGAAAATTATCCGAGACTTTTTAAAAAGTCTTAATGTTTGGTCTACTTGTTTTCCCTCTGTCCACACGCTTCTTGACCCCTTCCAAGAAATCCGGCAGATTAGTGACAGCTAATGGCATGTGAATGACATGGAAAGTCTACAGGCAATTCAGGGCACAAGCTGGAACTTGGAGATAAGAAAATATCCCAGACCGCCACTTTCCGGGTGGCAGAAATGCCCCACTGTAACCACTGCACCCATGCCAGCCCCTTGGTCACACGATCAAAACAAGCTGGAAGAGATCAAGACAACTGTGCCGAGGTCAACAAGACTGTGCTGAGCCCAAACTTTGTACTCTTGATAATTTTTTAATGGAATTTAAGCGCATACTATGTGTCAAGCACTGTTCTAAGCGCTGGGGGTAGAAACACATTAATCAGGCCGGCTACAATCTCTGTCCCATATGGGGCTCAAAGTCTAGGTAGGAGGGAGAACAGGTGTTAAATCCCCATTGTGCAGTTGAGGAAACCGAGGCACAGAGAAGTCAAATGACTTGCCCAAGATCATACAACCTGATCACCTTGTAACCTCCCCAGCACTTAGGACAGTGCTTTGCGCATAGTGAGCACTTAATAAATGCCATTATTATTATTATTATTTAAACTCGTTGTGGGCATGGAATGTGTCTGTTTCCTGTTCAGTCGTACTCTCCTAAGTGCTTAGTACAGTGCTCTGCATGCAGTAAGCACTCAGTAAATCGGATTGAATGAGTGAAGTTGGAGAGACAGCAGTAAACATAGTGACTAACTCACTGACTACTCTCCCAGGTGTTTAGTCCAGTGCTTTGCACCCATTAATCAATCAGAGGTATTTACTGAGCACTTAATGAGTTCAGAGCACTGAACTAAGTGCTTGGGAAAGTCCAAGACTATAAAGTAAAATAAATGATGCCTGTTTACTTGTTTTGATATTTGTCTCCCCCGACCCCAGACATAAGCCCAATGTGGGCAGGGATTGTCTCTCTATATTGCTGAATTGTACTTTCCAAGCGCTTAGTACAGTCCTGTGTACATGGCAAGTGCTCAATAAATACAACTGAATGAATTAATTAATGAAAGAAATAGATGGAGTACTGTGTGTTTAGTGCTTTCGAGAGGGGTGGTCACATCTTCTAGACTGTGAGCCCGCTGTTGGGTAGGGACCGTCTCTATATGTTGCCAACTTGTACTTCCCAAGCGCTTAGTGCAGTGCTGTGCACACAGTAAGCACTCAATAAATATGATTGAATGAATACAGCAGACAAGTGGTATAGTCAGGATTGGAACCCAGGTCCTCTGGCTCCCAGGACTGTGCTTTTATTCATTAGGCCCTCTATTCATCCCTTCTCCCAGCCCCACAGCACTTATGCACATATCTGTTATTCATTTATTTATATTAATGCCTATCTCCCCTTCTAGACTGCAAGCTCATTGTGGGCAGGGATTGTCTCTCTATATTGCTGAATTGTACTTTCCAAGCGCTTAGTACAGTCCTGTGTACACGGCAAGTGCTCAATAAATACAATTGAATGAATTAATTAATGAAAGAAATAGATGGAGTACTGTGTGTTTAGTGCTTTCGAAAGGGGTGGTCACATCTTCTAGACTGTGAGCCCGCTGTTGGGTAGGGACCGTCTCTATATGTTGCCAGCTTGTACTTCCCAAGCGCTTAGTGCAGTGCTGTGCACACAGTAAGCACTCAATAAATATGATTGAATGAATACAGCAGACAAGCGGTATAGTCAGGATTGGAACCCAGGTCCTCTGGCTCCCAGGACTGTGCTTTTATTCATTAGGCCCTCTATTCATCCCTTCTCCCAGCCCCACAGCACTTATGCACATATCTGTTATTCATTTATTTATATTAATGCCTATCTCCCCTTCTAGACTGCAAGCTCATTGTGGGCAGGGAATGGGTCTGTTTATTGTTATATTGTACTTTCCCAAGCGCTTAGTACAGTGCTCCATGTACGGTAAGCACTCAATAAATACAATCAAATGAACTGAATGAATGACATAACTATCAAGTGCTTAGTACAGTGCTCTGCACACAGTAAGAGCTCAATAACTACGATTGAATGAATATTATTATGCATAAGTAATCATGTTCTTACTGTGGAAATGGCTAAGTGTTTATGTCCCAAGGGTTGTGCTAGGTGCTGGGATACACAGCCTAGTCAGATTGGACATAGTCCCTGTCCCATATGAACTCACAATCTAAGAAAAAGGGAAAACAGGCATGTAATCCACTTTCACAGATGAAAAACTGAGGCCCAGAGAAGCTAAGTGTCTTCATCAGTAGCATTTGAACACTTTGTGGGCAGAGTACTATACTAAGCCCTTGGGAGAGTATGATATAACAGGGGTGGTAGACAAGTTCCCTATCTACAACGATTTTAGAATCTAGAGGGGGAGACGGATGTTAGCGTAACATCTTACCTCTGCAACATCGCCAAGATCCGCCCTTTCCTCTCCATCCAAACCACTACCCTGCTCATTCAAGTTCTCATCCTATCCCGTCTGGATTACTGCATCAGCCTCCTCTCCGATCTCACATCCTCCTGTCTCTCCCCACTTCAGTCCATACTTCACACTGCTGCCCGGATCGTCTTTGTCCAGAAACGCTCCTGGCATGTTACTCCCTTCCTCAAAAATCTCCAGTGGCTACCAGTCAACCTACGCATCAAGCAAACACTCCTCACCCTGGGCTTCAAGGCTCTCCATCACCTTGCCCCCTCCTACCTCACCTCCATTCTCTCCTTCTACAGCCCACCCTGCACCCTCCGCTCCTCTGCTGCTAATCTCCTCACTGTGCCTCATTCTTGCCTGTCCTGCTGTCGACCCCCGGCCCACGTCATCCCCCTGGCCCGGAATGCCCTCCCTCCCAACATCCGCCAAGCTAGCTCTCTTCCTCCCTTCAAGGCCCTACCGAGAGCTCACCTCCTCCAGGAGGCCTTCCAGACTGAGCCCCCTCCTTCCTCTCCCCCTCCTCCCCCCCCCACCTTACCTCCTTCCCTTCCCCACAACACCTGTATATATGTATATATGTTTTTACGTATTTATTACTCTATTTATTTTACTTGTACATATTCTATTTATTTTATTTTGTTAATATGTTTGTTTTGTTCTTTGTCTCCCCCCTTCTAGACTGTGAGCCCACTGTTGGGTAGGGACCGTCTCTATATGTTGCCAACTTGTACTTCCCAAGCGCCTAGTACAGTGCTCTGCACATAGTAAGCACTCAATAAATACGATTGAATGAATGAATGAATAAAATTTTGCCCAAGGTTACTGAGCAGGTAAGTGGCAGAGCCAGGATTAAGACCCAGGTCTCCTGACTCCCAGCCCTGTCTGCTCTCTGCTTCAGTGCCCATCGGTCATCATCTCCACGGTCACCCTCTCTCTTGCCCTTCCCCCTGAATGCCACCTGTGGATGCAGAGCTACTACCGCTGCTGGTGACGTTCCCGTTAGAAATCTTTACTTTCTGTATTGCTTGAAGATAAGGGCCTGAGCACACCCACGTAGCCGGTTGTACCTGTACAGAAAAACCCCCAGAGCTTCCGTGAAGCATCGTGGCCCAGTGAAACCCTACGAATCAGAAGTACCTGGATTTGAATCCCGGCTCCACCGCTTGTCTGCTGTGTGACCTTGGGCAAGTCGCATCTCTTCTTTATGCCTCAGTTCCCTCGTCTGTGAAACAGGGATTTTAAGACTAGGAGCCCCGGGTGGGACATGGATTGTGTCCAGTTTGCTTATCTTGTAGCTACCCCAGGGTTTAGTACAGTGCCTGGCACATAGTAAGCACTTAAATACCATTAAAAAAAGCCCCTTACTGACCCTTCTCCCTGTCTTCTACCCAATCACCCTACTCTTCTGCAGTGCTGGAAATGCCAGTGATTTTCTGAACCTGTTGTGGTAGGAAAACCGACAGCTGCATTTTTCAGACTGATTTTACTGCATGAGTATGTGCGTGTTTTCAGGATGCCTCTTCTAAAAGCCTTTTGCCATTTAACTGTGCTGAGCTATTGCTAAACTGGAGAAGCCCTTAGCAACAGCTTATCATCATCATCAATCACAATTTACTAAGCATCCATTAAGCTCTGACTACTGCTGGGCCCCTCGCAGCCCACGGAAATTTATCAGCGAACGTGATGCCGACCCTGTAGGATCATCCACTTTAAGGCGGTTGGTGTAGAAGCAGGGACAGGTGCACATGCAGGAAAGTAGGTGAGAGCCATTTGAGAAAGAGGAAGTTTTAAAGCCACCCGTCCCCCAGCAAAAAACCCCAAAGGAGCCCCACACTGTTCTACAAAATCTCTGTTTTGGAGGAAAATGCTAAAGCCTGAACCCACTTGGGTTTGTAAAGATGACATGTAACCTTTGCATAACTTAGTGTGAGAGGCTACACCACCTCCCCCCCAGCCTGCAACACACATTTCCTGTCACAGAGCTGTTTGTCAGCGCAGCGAAGCATTGGAGATGGAGGATGTTGGAACTGGTAGCCGTGTGCAGCAGTAACAGCTGAAGTAGCTGCTTTTTTCAAAACGTTTCAGCACCTTCATGCAGCGCTGCATTTGGGGAAATGCGGGGAGAGGAACCCACTCTGAAGTTACCCCCAAGACCGTTCACGTGTCTAAACCCTCGTCCCAGCTGCTTCAACTAAATCTTAAAATCGCATTCCTTGCAACAGTAGGCAGGCTGGTTTTTCTAGTCCGTTGGGGCTGGCCGGTGTTTCTCCTCAGCCCGTTGTAGGGACCGTCTCTGTTGCCAACTTGTACTTCCCAAGGGCTTAGTACAGTGCTCTACACACAGTAAGCGCTCAATAAATACCATTGAATGAAGGAATGAATCCTCCCTGATCCCATTCCTTCTCCTTCCCCTCTTCGGCCCCCCTCAGTTCACAAATGGCCTCCGCATCTCCTTATGATGGCCTGCTCCATGACGCACGAAACAACAGTTTAAGTGGAGTTAGTTCTGGCAAACTACCTTGGGTCTTGAGCGGTCCTTTCCATTGTTTTTAACTTCCCAGAGAACACTGAACTTCCTGTCAGTCGTGGCCCAAAGTTGGACTTTCTCCTTTCCCATTCCAAGGCGATTTGTGTTTATCACCTCTGAGGAAGTGAGCAGACGGATTATGCCCTTAACAAAGATGTGGAGATGTGGTCTCTTACCCAGCTAGGCCTCAAGTCCAGAGAAGAAAATGCGGAGCGAGAGAACTCACGTCAGTCGTTAATACCTGCAAGGCAGCAGACAACCAGTTTCCACGGTGACTGACTGGACCAGGTGCCACGCACTGTTCTAAGCACTGGGATAGCTAGAAGATAATCAGGTCCCACATGGGGCTCGAGAAGCAGCGTGGCTCAATGGAAAGTCAGAGGTCATGGGTTCAAATCCCCGCTCTGCCAATTGTCAGCTGTGTGACTTTGGGCAAGTCACTTAACTTCTCTGTGCCGCAGTTCCCTCATCTGTAAAATGGGGATGAAGACTATGAGTCCCCTGTGGGACAACCCGATCTCCTTGTAACCTCCCCAGCGCTTAGAACAGTGCTTTGCACATAGTAAGCGCTTAATAATCGCCATTATTATTATTATGTAGGAAGGAGAACAGGTATTGAGTCCCCATTCGGCAGATGAGGGAACTGAGGCCCAGAGAAGTGAAGTGACTTGCCCAAAGTCATGCTGCTAGTAAGCAGCAGAGCCATGATTAAAACCCAAGCCCAGGCTCTTTCCACTAGGCCACACTAAAAGCTGGAGACTAAGCTATACTGCTGGGAACACCAAATTGAGAGGTACAGGGCTGAATGGGTGAGGGTGGGCAAACGAGGACAATTAAACAGTTGGCAAGTGATTCAATCAGTGGCTTTGATTGAGTGCTTGTGGTGTGCAGAGCGTTGTGCCAAGTATTCTTTAAGGTGGTCTGGCTTGTCTACACCATTCCCTCTTCACTTGCCAAACGGCAGTCCACTTGGCTCCCTTTAAGCCGGAACCCAAGAACCCCGATGCCCCCGTTTCAGGGTTGGTTGGACAAACTCATCCTAGGCCAGTCTGGACAGATGAGTCCGTCAGGCAGGATGCTTCCCGAGGGAATCTGGAGCCCAGGGAGGTGTAGGAGATGTTCCTAATGAAGTGGATGGCTTGGTGCTGGAGGGCTGAGAGAGATCCAAAAGGCCTTCGAGGGTCCCGGAGTCATCTTTCTCTGCTTCAGGAGGTGACATGACCTAGTAAAAGGAGCATGGTTCTGGGGGTCGGGAGAGCTGGGTTTGAATTCCAGCTCTTTTCTAATCTTGTCTGATGGTGGGCAAATCCCTTAACCTAGCTGAGCCTCAATTTTTTCATATATAAAATGCAGATACCATAAGTGTGCTTGCCTCTTGTGGGGCAGGATCTGGGCCTCATCCAGCACTTAGAACAGTGCTTCGCACATAGCAAGCGCTTAATAAATGCCATCATTATTGTTGTTATCTGTTTATCTGGTATCTACACCAGCACTTGGTACATAATAAGCATATGATACAATGATTGGGGGAGGCGGGATGTAGAAGTGGGGGTGGGGGAGAAAGGAACTGGAAAGCAGATTGTGAGATTAGGATCATTAGCATATCACAATCAATCCGGAACACTGTTACTAAGCACTTGGGGGAAATACAGGAAAACAGCTGGTAGACACTTTCCCTGCCCAAAATGACCTTGAGGTCTAGAGGGGGAGACAGACGTTAATATAAATTACAGACATGTACATAAGTGCTGCGGGACTGAGGGGGAGTTGAATAAAGGGTGCAAATCCAAGTTCAAAGGTGATGCAGAAGGAAATGGGAGATGAGGAAAGGGGGGCCTAGTCAGGGAAAGCTTCTTGGAGGAGATGTGCCTTCAGGAAGGCTTCGAAGGTGGGGAGAGGAATTGTCTGCCGAATACGAGAGGGCGGTTTCTGTGGAGTTAAGGGGACGGAAGCCAGATCGAAGGGGGTCAAGGAGAGAATTGGAGAGGACCTGGAGACAGCAGGTGTAGACAGCTCGCTCAAGGAGTTTGGAGAGGAATGGTAGGAGGGAGATGGGGCGATAACTGGAGGGAGCTGTGGGGTCAAGGGAGGGTTTTTTTAGGATAGGGGAGACGTGTATGTTTGAAACTAGTGGGGGGAAAAAGCCATCGGAGGTGAAGATGTCGTGCCGGGGGGTGGGGCAAGTGCTATGATAAGGTGGGGTTGGAGATGCAGGTGGACCGTGTGGATTTTGAGAGAAGGTAGAAGATCTCCTGTTATGCTGCCGGGAAAGATGGGAGAGTTGAAGAAGGGGCAGGAGCAGGGAGAGACTGAAGAGGAGCAGGGAGGATTTTAGGGAGATAATGCCTGAGGGTTTCAATTTTCTCCATAAAGGACGGTGGCCAGAACATTAGGGACAAGAGATCAGGGAGTGAGTTAAACATCCAAAACAACTGGCGAGGACGCTGGGAGTCAATAACCAGAGGGTAGATCCCAGGTAGGGAGTGGGAAATGTGGCAGTAAAATCTGAGCCCAAAGCCTAGCCCCTGTTCAGAGGAGGAAATCCAGACACTGATTTACCCTTCTGACCTCTAACAGTCTCTCAGTGTGTATATTTTTTAAAAGGTGTAAAACTTTGTCCCCTTTGTCACTGCAGTGCACTAATGCTAAAATAATACACAGTGACGGAGCGCTGACTAGGACCCAGGAATTGTTTCTTCCTCAGGAGGCTTTCAGAGTAGGGATTGCTGGTCTGGACACAATGTTCATTTTCATTTCAGGCTAGAAGCAGTGTGGTCTAGTAAAAAGAGCGCAGGCCTGAGAGTCAGAGGACCTCGATTCTTATTCCCGCTCTGCCGCTCGTGTGCTGTTAACACCTTGGGGAAGTCACTTAACTTCTCTGTGCCTCAGTTACCTCATCTGTAAAATGTGGTTGAGGACTGTGAGCCCTCTGTGGGACAGGGACTGTGGCCAACCTGATTGTCTTGTATCTACCCCAGTGCTGGCCCATAGTAAAATCTTAAATACTATACAGAAAGAAAAAAGAGTATGGTCTTGGGGAGAGATCTGTGGAAAGGCTCATCCTCCTCCCCGTTTCAAGACATGATGTGGTCACGTTTGTCATCGATCTGCCTAACTCCTGTGTATCCTACTTAGGAGCTGTTGTTTGGGAGTCACCAAACAGTTCAGCCTTAAAAGCAATCCGTCTGGCTTTGTAAGGTCAGGATGGATAGAATGAACGGAGAGGACGAATAGGGATTCTGAACACAAAAGAAGCACGGAGCTAGAGTGGAACAGCAAATCACCTCCATCATTCCCTCTCTTACCAAGATTTTCTAAAAAGGATTTCAGAGCCAGATCAACCCTCAATTTCACAAAGAACTACAGCAGATGTGGCATGGTGGGGGAGACAGATCCACCCAGGAGAACTGTCCAAGCAAGCTTGAGACTGTTGCCCCTGTGAACAATTCAGCTTCCTTTAGCGTAGTGGTTACTTTCTCATTTCCTAAATAAAAATAAATTCACATACTCTTAATACTCAGAGAAGCACTCATTGGGCATCCAGTACTGCACAAGGCCTAAGTCCCCTGAATTCCCTTTTTTATGGTATTTGTTAAGTGCGAGCTGTTTGCCAAGCACTGTACTAAGCGCTAGGGTAGACACAAGCTAAATTAGGTTGGACGCAGCCCATATACGCATGGGGCTCTCAGTCTCAATCCCCATTTTACAGATAAGGTAACTGAGGCCCAAAGAAGTGAAGTGACCAGCCCAAGATCACACAGCAGACAAGTGGCAGAGCTGGGATTAGAGCCCAAATCATCATTACCACCAGACCTCTGCTCTATCCACTAAGCTACACTGCTTCTTGTGTTCAGTCTCTCCAGTATTGGACTTTTTGTTTGTTTGTATTGTACCATTCCTGGAAACATGTCCAATTAGAATAGTCATAGCACATTGTAACTTAACACAACCCTAATTCACTGAATTCCAGTTTTCCGGGACCCCACTGCTCTGCCCAGATTGCTGGGGAGCAATCTTGGAGACTCAGTTCAAACAGGAACTTAGCTATCCCTACCACTGCCAGGCAGGACTGAATTACAACCACTCCACCCAGACATTACTTTGTTTAAAAAAGTCTGCTACACAGTCTCTTTTGAAAACCCATTCTTATTTTCCAACAACTCTAAGGGTGAGCAAATTACTGTGTTTAACTTTTAAGTCCCTTCCCTTCCGCTGTATTCGCTCTCCTGTCTCTCGTCGATCATCTTCAAGCATATGAATCCGATGTGAGACTCATCTACTTGTCTAGCTTGAGTTTAAACTGACTCTTTCTTTTCCTTTCGGTTATTATGGTCACTGAATAATAAGCTGGAGTCTATTTTTACCAGTTATAAAATGCGGGCTATA
Source organism: Tachyglossus aculeatus (assembly GCF_015852505.1). Lineage (NCBI taxonomy): Eukaryota > Metazoa > Chordata > Mammalia > Monotremata > Tachyglossidae > Tachyglossus > Tachyglossus aculeatus. The sequence goes on from NC_052086.1 coordinate 77,036,034, forward strand.
TTTATATGACACTTCTCCGAGAGTCTCAGTGCTAAAATTAGGCCAGCTAAGTCCTAGGAGGTGGGGAAAGGAGGTCAGAGGAGACAAAGGCCAGGCCTGGTCTTCTCCCCAGGTTAGAAGTGAGGCATCCGTTGATAACCCGAATCTGTAGAAATCTCAGTATCCCAAGCATCAGATCCTTCCATCAGAGTACCGTGAACAAAGCAGAAGTGAGGTGATGAGCGAGAATCTAACATAGACAAAGCGAAGTCTTGTAAATTCAAGAAGTTGCAGAAGTAATCTAGCCATCAATGGTATTTATTGAGTAAGGTAATTGTAATGATGGTATTTGCTAAGCGCTTACTATGTGCCAAGCACTGTTTACAAACCACTTGGGATCTACCAAAACGTTCAGAGGAGAGATGGGGAAGAAGCAGCAGCTATGACATGTAAACAAGCTAGATCAGGAATAAAAACCCTCAAGTTTTTGGCATTAATGGTATCAAAGAAGATACAAGCCAACCCAAATCCAGATGCTAAATTGGCTATGCAGGTGAGCATTAAAAATTTTGTTCAGTTCCTCTTCCCATTTCTCCCTGAGGCATCACATAATTATTCCTACAACCAACAGTTGACATTTCTTCTGATGCAGCCCCATGAAGTGCTACTGGTTCCAAGCGATTGGTTAGCCTCAAATCTCCGTTAAATCAGAGGACAAGACTCAAAACCCATCTAACCCTACTCTAGGATTCAGCTACATGGCCCACAGAATTTTCCAATCAAGTTTACACAAAACAGCCTGGACTCCTCCCCACTCCCCATCTTGGCTACAATCAAGTATCGTACGGTTTAATACAGCAGCCACTTGGCGAGCCAATTAGCTCTGTGTATATTCTTGCTATACCGAGGTGGAGAAACTCAGAAATGGGAAACGATGGAAAAGTTTCAAGGCTAGAAAGGCTCACATCACCAAACCCTCATTGTCCTTATCCTCGGCTAAGTAAAGAGCTGTTAAAAGACAGCTCTTGGGGCAAATTTAAAGATGGAAGGGGGGCGAACTTACTGACGTCCGGCTTCTTTGTTTCAGGACTCGCGGATGCAGCCGCCTGCCCGCCAGCACTGAGACCAGAAACAGGCACCCCAAAAAGTCATCTTAACTGGAGCTGACCCCAAGGACTGACCATGTCCATTATGGACCACAGCCCCACCACCGGAGTGGTTACCGTCATTGTCATCCTCATCGCCATCGCGGCTCTGGGGGCCTTGATCCTAGGCTGCTGGTGTTACCTGCGCCTCCAGCGTATCGGCCAGTCGGAAGATGAAGAGAGCATCGTGGGAGACGGAGAAACCAAAGAACCCTTCCTCTTGGTGCAGTATTCCGCCAAAGGACCCTGCGTGGAGAGGAAAGCCAAGCTGACTCCGAACGGCCCCGAAGTTCACAGCTAAGCCAGTTAACCGCTTTCACGTGCCCACCTACCACACGCCTGCCGCGCCCAGCATCCGGCAAGCGGGACGTGAACTGCAGAAAACCGATCCAGATGTGCCGCGCCCTTCAAAGGAAAGAAAGAAGGCGTTCAGATGGCACACCCTGGTCTTGTTTGGTTTTGTCACTGCATGCACTGAGACGATCCGCCATCACACCATTGCTCCTTGACATGGAGAGACGCCTCATCCTCCTGGTTGACTGTCCGTTGCCGGCAACGGACAGACCGGACCCGATCGACGTCAAAGGATTCACAGCGTTTTTTGTTACTTGAATGTTTAGCTGAGCCTCTGTTGTAGATGGAGCTACTACTGTAATGTGAACTAGCTAACGAAACTGTGAACTGTAAATAGGCCGTCCCAAGCGCTTGCTCTTGTCATGCGGCATTATGGAGCCGGTCTGAAGTTGACCTATTTAAGACTGAGCCACGTGGCAAAGGGTTGGAAGGATTCTAGATACGGAAAGCCGGATTTGCAGTTCGACTAGTTTTCGACCTCAAGTGTGTGTGTGTGTGTGCGTGCGCGCGCACGTGTGTGTGTGTGTGTGTGTGTGTGTAGATTTGTAAAGAAAGATGTCGCTGGTTTGAAATGCCGTGGTGACTGTTGCAGGACGTGCCCCACAAAAGGTGACGCGTGTTGCTTTGACGGCTCGTATCGCAGGAAGCAACAGGCCGAGAAAGGAGACCCGTACCTCTCTTCTGTTTGGGTAGTGTTTAGGCTGTTAATGTTAATATTGTTTCTGTGTTAACTGTATAAATTATTGCAAGGAAGCCGCTTCCTTAACCCTCTGGGAGCCAGTGAAGGATGCGTATTTTACGCAGGGAGAGTCCAGAAGGCTGCCAGGGAAACTTGGAGCGGCAGAGCAGTTTCTTCCCATTGTTTTTAAGCATGTTAGAAGCACAGAAATGTCTCCCCTCCCCCATAAAACTGGCATTTAGTGCTAACTAGCTGTAACTGCTATTATTTAACATAATAATAAACAGTCTGTCAGTCCATCCACTCTAGTCTAAACAAGTCGACCTTGGGCCCCCCTCCAGTGAAAGTGTGTGTTTGGAAATCACTCACGATACCCTTGCATTTCATGGTCCTATAGGTCAGTGAATGTAACTTGTGGAAATCTCTCTTCAGACAGGAAGCAATAGAATATTCCTTTACTGTTCACGCTCTTAATTTCTTACCAATCTCGGTAACGATTTCTTGGGGTCTGATGTGATTGAACTTGAAACGGCTGGAAGCACAGAAGGAGCCACCTAGCTCCATACTGTGATGCAGATTTAAAAAAAAAAACCCAACACAAAACACATATATAACAGTAAGAGCTTACATAATTTACATAATCTCCAGGAGGACTTGGCACTGTTTCCAAATGGAGAGACAGGTTAACTAGCATGGTAATTAAAATAGGTTGACATCTTAATGGAATTTTCCACAGAGTGGCTCAAAAAAAGAGACACCACTGACCCCAGATTTAGTTTAGAAGAAACAAAACTTAAAAAAACAAACCAGTAGGATATAGGAAGGGATCCTAAATCCAACCACCACCAGCATGCATTCAATCGTATTTATTGAGCGCTTACTATGTGCAAAGCACTGTACTAAGCACTTTCTCTATTCTCTAACAGTTCTTTAACAGTGATGAAGGGTTTTGAACAGACTTCAGTGGGTGTCAAAATTCCCAACATTTACAATTCATTTTGCTAGTGTGCTAGACCCACAGCGATCCACGGAAAAGTGGTGAAAAAGGAAAAGCATAATTCACTTTTGGCGGAGAGTGGAGCTGGTAGCCAAACAGGATGGGGTGCATATGCACACTGGTTTGTAGCCACCATGCCTGAGAACAATCACTCATCCACCTCAGCCCCGGAAGAAATTTTGAAGGCCCTGAACTGAGTTACTGAACGATCCTGAGAGGGAAAACTGTTGAATAATAATAAAAAAAAAAATCACAGAAATGACTTAGGGGGTCATTCTTAGCACATTACTCTTGGCATTACCTGGAAATAAACAGCCAGGGAGTAAAGAGAAGCATTTGCCACCAAGCCACTTGAACATGGACTAGTTTTTCCAGAGTCCTGTACTGAGGGGACTGTACTACTGTTTCGTTTCAAAGCTATGACATTTGTGCAATAAATGGAAGTAGTTTCACACCGCTTTTAAGTTGGATAAATTCAACCTTGATTTTCTAGACCATTGAGAAAAGTCTTTATTTACAATTAATTTCAATAAAATTTGCATAAATATCTTCCCACTCCACAACCGGGTCGCGTCTGATTTCGGCAAGTGATTTCAACAGTCAGTCTGTCCTATTCTCACCGGTCTCTTCCGAAGTCATTAAGGAACTAACGTGAGTCACAGGTGTTTTGTCACTGGGTGCATCGTCCTTGGTCGGTCTGAGTTCAGCAGAAGAAAAGGTGTCCTCGAGAGAAGTGGATTTCTCGGCTTCATCTTTATTTTCAAACTTCCCTTCCATGGTGGCTACCAGAATTTTAAGCAACGCATTTTCAGTTAAAAGATTTTCGGATGCGTCTGCTAATTCTTGAAGCTTCCCTGCCATCTCCTCGAGCTCTCTGGTTTTCTGATCATACAAGGTCTGTAACTGTTCGCTGTGGAGCTGAAGGGTGCTGTGTTGCTTTTCCAGTGTTTGCTTTTGCTTCTGTAGTCGGTGTCCATCTCTCCTGGCCTCTGAGAGCTGAGACTCCACTTGATCCTGAGCTCGGTGCAGAGCGCTGATTTCCGCTCTTAACTTCTGGATCTCCTTCTCCAAGTGGGATCTGTGTCTTTGCTGTAACACTGCCTCATTCTGAAGACATTCTTTGGTACAGGAGTCTGCGGAACTAGCTGCAGCGGAGGGGGGGTCAGCATAATGTAAAATGAACTTCAGGAGATTAGGAAGGGTGATGGGAAGCTCCTCAGGATACTTCACGCTTCGGTCCTTCCTGGAAATCATAAATATCCTGGGTTACCCCCAACGCTAAAGCACTGATGGAGTTCTCCGTACGTTCAGGCTATTTGCCTACTGGCGCATTAGTGAGTCTACTTATTGAAAACTGGCATAGAAAAATGAACATTTTTAATTGCCACTGGCAAAACTGAACAATAGCTATGGCTCTGCAAATGCCGCTTAATGATTTTAGTCCTCAAAAGTGAAACCGACTTCAGTTACCTCTGACAGATATTACGATAATACTATATAGTACTATTACTAGGCATCGTCAACGGTATTTCTACAGCACCTACATGTGAAGATGCTGCATTAGGTACTGTATCAAATGCGGTCCCTACCCTTGAGGAGCTTATAATCAAATGAAGCAAAACCGGTAAATATATAATTGGATAAGAGTTTAGATCGAAGACTACCTGTGTAAATAAGTGAAAACACACAAATCATAGTAACTGATCAATGGTATCTGAGTGCTTACTATGTGTACAGAATTGTACTAAGCGCGTGGAAAATACAGCACAATGGAATTAAGTAGACGCCATCTCTGCCCGTAAGGAGTTTTCTGTCTAGCGGGGGAGACTGCCATTTCTCCAATCTAATTTATTTTTGAATGCCTGAGTGAGAGGACGTGTACATGAGTGCTATGGGACTTAGGAGAGGGTGAATATCAAGTGGTTATGAGCCACAGTGCGTAAAGAAATGCACAGGTGAGGGGAAATGAGGGCTTAGCCAGGGAAGGTCTTTTGAAGATGAGACTGTAGAAGGGCTTTGGAGGTGGGGGAGAGTAGTAGTTTTTGAAATCAGAAGGGGAGAGAGTTCTAGGCCAGAGAGAGGACACGGGCAAGGGGTCAGTGGTGAGATGGGGCGAGCTGACAGTACCTTACAGCCCACGGAAAGGAGTTTATTTGCTGCGGAGATGGGTGTGTACATAAGGATGCCTCTGTCAAGGTAGCTTTATTGGCAATGTAGTATCACTGCCTGCTGCTGAGAAGGGCACCTGTAGACACTTTGTCCCACAAACACAAAGTGCACCCATCACCCTCGACAATCGTCTCAACAGCACAACTGGCTTTCAGGAACATGCAAGACTAAGGGGAAGGTTCAACACGAGCCATCGCTACTTCTGGAAAAACAGATCAGGCAAATGGTGGGAAACCCTCTATTCTATTGCATGACAAAAGGTCATTACAGGTTGGCAACCCAAGATGGTGATCGTTTGAGGGGAGCAGGGCATTTGAAGCCTCTTGGGCATTTGAGGAGCCCTATTTAGGAGCATACTATTCACCCCACATGAGGAAGGGGCTAGAAATGTCGCCCTAAAGTTGCCTGGCAGGTTAACGGGCTTCAACCTTGAACTGCAACCACAAGAAGACTTGGCAATAATACAAAAATAACCTTTCTATCATGGAGCATCAGGACACACTGTAGTAACAGTCCTTGTCTTGAAAGGATGGCCTGCGGTTTGATAAGACAGACTTCAATCTGCAAGCTTGCCTCTACGCTAAAATCTTACGGGCAGGGAATGTGTCCGCTAATTCTGTTTTTATTGTACTCTCCCAAGCGCTTAGTTCACCTTGTATCCTCCCCAGCGCTTAGAACAGTGCTCTGCACATTGTAAGCGCCTAACAAATGCCATCATCATTATTATTATTACACTCCTCCGCACATAGCGAGCGCTCCACGAATGTCATTGATCTAAACCGGATCAGTTTTCACGCCCTAATGAAACCAGATTCCATGAGGGACAGCTCACAGAGGCAGGTGCTGGCAGTGCCATCACTTGGGAATGTGAAGACCTGCTTCAAGGAAGACTGAAAATAAATTCTCTCTCACCCAAAATAAACCCTAGAAGCCCATCACCATGATCTCAACTCGTCTCTCTAAATCAACCCACATATTAAAACTGTCACCACATTCCGTCCATTCTAGCATTACTAAAGTCCACCCTTTCCTCTCCATCCAAACTGCTACTACACTGATGCAGGCACTTATATCCTGCCTTGACTACTGCATCACCCTCCTCGCTGACCTCCCTGTCTCTCCCCACTACTGCATGGATTATAGTTCTAATAAAAAAAAAAAAAAAAGCAACAAAAACCAAAAAGGCATTTAGTCCACCAGGTCCCCATTCCTTAAGAACCAGCGGTTGGCCATCCACCTCCACTGACGGCTTTAAAGCATTCAGCCACCTTGCCCTTTCCTACTTTACCTCTGATTTCCTACTTCTACCCAACCCACTCACTTTGCTCCTCTGACAGCAACCTACTCATTCTACCTCTACCTCGTTTATCTCACCACTGGCCTCTGCCCACATCCTGCCTCTGGCCTGGAACTTCCTCCCCCTTCGTATGACAGACCGCCACTTTCCCACCTTCAAACCCTTATCACATCTCCTCTAAGAGGCCTTCTCTGAGGAAGCCCTCATTTCCCCTACTCCCTTTCCCTTCTGCATTTTCCTTGCACCTGTACCTCTGAGCAGTTGATATTCACCCCTCACTCAGCCCCGCGGCACCTACGTACGTAGCCGTACTTTATTTTAAAATCCGTCTCCCTCCCTCGACTGTAAACATCTGGTGGGCTGGGAACATGTCTACCAAATCTGTTCTATTGGACTCTCCCCAGAGCTCAGTACAGACAGTAAGCGCACAATAAATACCATCGATCGACCGATTAAATAGTGGGCCCTCTGAGGCTTTGCCGTGCGCACCTCGAAATTAGATGTGGTAAATGGGTACGGGAAGTTAGACACGGCTGAAGTTCGGAGATGCACCATTTCCTTTATATCAATCACGGTATTCTGGAAATACTGTAATTGTTAGAGGACAGCATATTTTCTATCCTTGCATTCTATTCTTTTGGATCCTAGGTTCTCATCCCGGCTCCGCTAATTGTCAGCTGTGTGACTTTGGGCAAGTCACTTCACTTCTCTGTGCCTCAGTTCCCTCATCTGTAAAATGGGGATGAAGACTGTGAGCCCCACATGGGACAACCTGATCACCCTGCACCTAAACAGTGCTTTGCACATAGTAAGCGCTTAATAAATGCCATTATTATTATTATTATAGACATTAAGTTGGAGGCATATTTACAAGAACTGACTCACTGAGAAGCAGCGTGGCCTAGGGGAAAGAGCTCCGGTGGCTTGGAAGTCAGAGGATCTGTGTTCTAATCCTGCCTCTGCAACGTGCCTGAGTGTGTGACCCTGAGCAAATGGCTAACTCCTCTGTACCTTGGGTTCCCCAGGTGTAAAGAGGGGATGAAATATCTGTTCTCCCTCCTACTTAGACTGTAAACTCCATGTGGGACAAGAACTGTGTCCATCCTGATTACTCTATACCTGCCCCAGCGTCTAATACAGTGATTGGCATATAGTACGCTCGTAACGAATACCACAATTATTAATTCCCAGAGAGGGGACAAGCCAAACTGTGCTTATGAACAAATCACCCTAGTGGATAGGGGCCATCAGCAATCCATTGACTAAGTACTACTTCTGCGGCGGACCATGATGATGATGATTGCGGCACTGGTTAAACACTTACTATGTGCCGAGCACGGTACTAGATACAAGATAATTGGGTGGGACGCAGTCCCTGTCCCACTTGGGGCTCACAGTCTCAATCCCCATTTTACAGATGAGGGAACTGAGGCACAGGGAAGTGGCAGAGCGAGGATTAGAACCCAGGCCCTCACTCCCCGGCCCGTGCTCTATGGGGATCACAACTCACGTCTTCATCCAGAGGGTTTGGTCGCTTTGTATGACTTTCTACAGAGCCCCCGTTCTTGCCCCGACAAGTCATTCACAAATGTAAGAACAAGGGACGGTGCTCCTTTTCCAGCCCCCATCCCACACTCCCCCTGGTATAACAAAAATGACAATCACTGTAGTATTTGTTAGGCATTTACTATACGCCAAGCACCGTATTAAGTGCTGGGGTAGATACGGGATAATCAGGTCCCCCATGGGGCTCACAGAGTAAGTAGGAGGGAGAAGAGGTATCGAATCCTCATTTTACAGATGAGGGAACAGACACAGAGAAGTTAAATGACTCACCCAAGAAGTGCGGCAAGGCCTGCGGGGCGGCACCGGCTAAACTATGCAAGCTATAAGCTGTGCCACTTCTCTACTGGGTGACCTTGGGCAAGTCACTTCAGTTCTCCGTGCCTCGGTTCCCTCATCTACAATATGGGGATTCAATACGCCTCCTACTTAAACTGGGAGCCTCATGGGGGACCTGATTATCTTGTGTCTATCCCAGTGCTTAGAACAGTGTTTGACACCCAGTAAGCGCTTAATACTACTATTATTATCACACAGCAGGCAAGTGGCAGAGCCGGGATTAGAACCCATGGCCTCTGACCCCCAGGCCCTTCTTACATGAAATAGTGACAATGGGCTAATCCCCCCACGCTCTGCCACTTTCTCTAACGAAAGCATGTAGGGCATTTTTGAAACCTGAGAATTAAGTTTAAAAAAATCTTCACTACTTCTAACAGAATATGGGGGAACTGGACCACAAAATAGCACCTAATAACCATCAGATCTCATCCCAAACGTTTTTCCATAGTGGAATATAGTATGAAGCAGCTTGGCCTCATCGGATAGAGCACAGGCGTGGGAATCAGAAGGACCTGGGTTTAATCCCGGCTCCCCAATTTGTCTCCTGGGTGACCTTGGGCAAGTCACTTCACTTCTCTGTGCCTCAGTTACCTCATCTGTAAAAAATGGGGGATTAAAACTGTGAGCTCGATGAGGGACATGGACAGTGTCCAACCTGATTAGCTTGTATCTACCTCAGCACTTGATACAGTGCCTGGCACACTGTAAGTGCTTAAATACCACTAAAAAAAGAATATGATTTGCTATTTAAGAATTTTAATTGCAAAGCAGCAGGGCAGCAGTATGTCTAGTGGAAAGGACAGTCAAGAGACCTGGGTTCTAATCCTGACTCTACCACTTGCCAGCTGTGTGGGACCACTTCTTTGCTTTAGTTTCCTCATCTGTAAAATGGGAATAAGAATCCTGTTCTCCTTCCCTCTCAGGCTGTAAGCCCCATATGGGGCAGGGGCCATTTTCTAATCTGTTTATACTGTACCCCAACACTTAATTCTGTACAAACATTTAACGAATACCACAATTATTATTAACTTGGACACTGGAGACATGTTGAATAAGTTATTTAAAAAAAAAAGACCCTTGTAAGAAATTATTTCCTGTTGGTATACGGAACCTCTAAAACTAAGATATGTTGAAACTTTTATCTTTCTTAATTTGGGTATATTTGGCAAATTTGCATAAGAAACTCACCACCCTAAATTACCAGTTAAACAAACCAAGCAGTAAAATTACATTTCTGGTAGTTCTAACGGCCATTTTCACTGCCGTAAATATAGACCAATGAATGACATATTCTGTGCTTTTTCAATTCAGCTTCTCCCAAAGTTTGGACTGGTTGCAATGACTCACTTTAAAGTATGATCTGAACAACTGTACCGTTTAGTAATTACTGATTTAATTGTATTTACTAAAGTTAGGCAAAAAAGCAGAAAAAAGTCAGTATTAAGCTAAAATTAACTATACTGCATACAATGCATTGATAAACTGACAGAGAATTATCATACCATCACCAAATAAAGAGATGATGTATTTTTAAAAATAATACCGACCGCCACAGGCAAGGCCAAAAGTACACTTGTTAAGAAGAGAATTTAATCTAGGAAGACCAATTTTTTTTTTCCAAACCAGAAAAGCCAAGCATCACAAGAATTGGAAACAAAACAACAAAAATCAGGGAAAAGCTAGCAGGTTGGATAGGGAAGAGGAGAGTTAAGATGAGGTTTTCCTAACCATAAAGGAATTTAACTGCAAGAATGGTATTCATTCATTCATTCAATCGTATTTACTGAGTGCTGACTGTGCAGAGCACTGTACTAAGCTTGGAAATATGATAATAATAATTATGGTATTTGTTAAACACTTACTAGGTGCCAAGCTCTGTACTAAAGCACTGGGATAGACACAACATAAGCAGGTTGACAGGGTTCCTGTCCCACATGGAATTCACAGTCCAAAGGAGAGGGAGAACTGATACAGCTGTGTGACTTTGGGCAAGTCACTTCACTTCTCTGTGCCTCAGTGACCTCATCTGTAAAATGGGGATTAAGACTGTGATCCCCCCTGTGGGACAACCTGATCACCTTGTAACCTCCCCAGCGCTTAGACCAGTGATTTGCACATAGTAAGTGCTTAATAAATGCCATTATTATTATTATTATTATTTCACCCCCAATTTTACAGATAAGGAAACAAGCACAGAGAAGCTGAATAATTTGCCCAAGGTCACCCAGCAGGCAAGTGGTGGAGCTGGCATTAGAACCCAGGTCTTCTCACCTCCCGGGTAGATGCTCTTTCCGATATAATCAATCAATCAATCAATCAATCGTATTTATTGAGCGCTTACTATGTGCAGAGCACTGTACTAAGCGCTTGGGAAGTACAAATTGGCATCACATAGAGACAGTCCCTACCCAACAGTGGGCTCACAGTCTAAAAGGGGGAGACAGAGAACAGAACCAAACATACCAACAAAATAAAATAAGTAGGTTAGAAATGTAGAAGTAAAATAAATAAATAAATAAATAAACAGAGTAATAAATATGTACAACCATATATACATATATACAGGTGATATAGCACATCAGACCACACTGCTTCCTGTTAGGACTTCTTTAGAAATCAGTTAACAGTATTAATTGATTATTTACTCCACTCCAAGTACTGAACTAACCACTTGGCAGTGTACAGTAAAATTGATCGACCTGATCGCCGCTTTCAAGGAATTTACAGTGGGCAGAATGCTTGGATATACAGTATTCCCAAAGCTTCGACACAAGGTAATCCCACATATTTCCCATACAAATCTTGAACCAATTGATTAATGCAGTGGAAGACAATATCTGTTAAGAAAGTGGCTTAAAACCAATAGCTCGGGAGCTGCTTGACCCCAGAAAGAAATGCTAACCATGGCAGGGGTTTTTGAGAGTAGTGTGCAGAATGACATCTTAGAAAAATGATTCAGGTGGAGCAGAATGGGGTACGATGAGAAGGAGGAAGAGTTAGCAACAGGGAAAACAGAACAGCGGTCGGTACAGGAAATGACTTGCAGGCAGGTCACAAGGTGAGAGCCAACTGGCAGACAGGAGAGGGCCGATCAGGAAATACTGCGGTGGACAACCGGTAGGATTTAGAAACTAACTTCATTTTCGGATCGAAATTCAGTGAGGATTGGCTGGGCTGTCATAGAAATTAACTTCATTTTCAGATTGAAATTCAGTGAGGATTGGCTGGGCTGTCAATCGACTATGTTGGAAAAACTGGGTAGAGGGAAAACGAGAAAATCGGTTTCTGATATATTGAGCTTGAGGTACTGGTTGGGGTATCCATGTGCGGTTGTCTGGAAGGCATCAGTCACAGAGCATCTCATATCCAAATAGCACATATTTGGATATCACTAAACAGCATTTTGATATTTCACTAGTATGAAGAATTGTTGCTGGAGAAACCAATTAATTTAACTTCAGCAGCCCTTGTCTTCAAAATCATACTCTCAATTTTCCCTGGGATACGTCTGTTTTCTGTGATTTTAATATATTTTTGAAAGAAAGGTTTTCTTTTTTTTTCTAATGGCATCTGCTAAGTGCTTATTATGTCTAGCACTGGGGTAGATATGTTACTCAGGTAGGGCAAAGTCCATATCCTGTAAGGGGCTCATGATCGTAATCTTCGTTTTACAAATGAGCTGACTGAGGCCCAGAGAAGTTAAGTGACTTGCCCAAGGTCACACAGCAGACAAGTGGTGGAGTCAGGATTAAAACCCAGGTCCTTCTGATTTCCAGGCCTGCGCTCTATCCACCAGGTCACACCAGTCTTCAAAATCGTCCTCTCAAATTTACCCTGGAACAATCTGTTTCTTGTGATTTTATCATTACATTTTTGATAGAAGGTTGTCAGTTTACTGTTTCTTTAAAGAACTTAAGTAAGCATGCGCTAGCAGACTATAACAATATTTTCATCAGGTCATCATCGCACCATCAGTTAGGTGAACATGTAGGTTATTTTTGGTTTCTTTTCTGAAAAGAACCTAAAACCCCAAGAGGAACTCAAAAAATAAAAAAAAACAACTCTTATTCCCCTAACTCTCCCTGGAAGCTAGGGAAATTCTATCACAAATATGAAATTGCTAATATTAAAAAAAATGAGAATATTGCAGTGTGAAAGATAAACCCCCCCCAACCACACCATATATGGCACGTGAGACTGACACATAACATAGTAGGTGTGGGTTTCACTTTTACATCAGAAACCCAAGATATTTTTACATTCTAACCCCACAGATACAGTCCTGCTTTTCTGTTTGACTTTCTTCCACAATACACTGACCACATTCTATAGATGTTTACCACTGGTAAAAACGAAAACCAAACAAAGGGGTTCTAAAAGAGGACGGAATCTTCAACCTATCAGGCATTAAATCCATGCGGAATGAATATTCTCTCAGAATTCTCTCAAAATATGCGCTACCGATCACATTTATCAATTATGCAAAGGCATACACTTTCTGCAGGAGCTTATTGTGGTATGTGGAAATACTAGGCTTTAAGTTTCTATGCCAGTGCATTACTGCCACAAAGTTAAGATGAACAACTTAACTGTTCACCTAACACCCTCAAGCCTTGGTTTTCCTGCTCTGTCCTCTCTTGTTTGGCCTTCTACTCCCGGAACCACTCCTTGTAAGTCTCTTTCACGGGCTCTGGCTCTGCCTCCCTCTCCCTAACTGTGAGTGTCCCTCAAGGCTTAATTCTGGGTCAATTCTTCTATTTACAATCCATACCCACTCCCCCTGCTTAAACTGAGAAGCAGTGTGGTCCACTGAAAACTCAGGGCCTGAGAGTCAGAAGGACCTAGGTTCTAATTCTGTCTCTGCGGCTTGTCTCCTGTGTGACCCTGGACAAGTTACTGCACTTTTCTGCGCCTCTGTCCATTGGTAAAATGGGGAGGGAGACTGTGAGCGTCATGTGGGACATGGACTGTGTCTAATCTGATTAGCCTGTATAATAATAATAATGATGATGGTATTCGTTAAGAACTTACTATGTGCCAAGCACTGAAGGAGATATAAGGTTATCAGGTTGTCCCAGGTGGGCCCCAGTCTTAATCCCCATTTTACAGGTGAGGTAATAATAATAACGATGGTATTTGTTAAGCGCTTACTACGTGCCAAGCACTGTTCTAAGCGCTGAACTGATGATCAGAGAAGTTCAGTGGCTTGCCCAAAGTCACATAGCTGACAAGAGACAGAGCCGAGATTAGAACCCACAACCTCTACCCTTAGTGTTTGGTACACTACCTGGCACATAATGAGCGATTAAATACCACTAAAAATCGACCGAAAAAGCTTCCACCTATACATGGATGACCCCGAAATCTACCTCACTAATCCAGATTTCTCTGCAATCTCACATCTTCTCTTGTTTCCACAATACTTCTAAGGGGATGTCCTGCTAACACCTCAACCTCAAATGTCCAAAACTGAACTCATCACCCCTCTCAAACCCTCTCCCCACACCGACTTTCCCATCGCTGCTAAAAGCAAAACCATCCTTCTCAACTCACAAGCCCACAGCCTTGGTCTTATCCTTATCTCCTCTCTTTCAACCCACACATTCAGTCACTCATCAGATCATGGCAGTTCTTTCTTCACCTCCCAAATCCACCCCTTCCCTCTCCATCCAAACTGGCACCATACTGGTCCACGCACTTGTCAAATTCTGACTTGACTGCTGCATCAGCCTCCTTGCAAGGCCTCTCTGCTTCCAGTCTCTCCTCTCTTCAGTGAACGCTTCACTCCGCTGCCTGGATCATTTTTCTTAAATAACGTTCTGCGCAGGACTCCCGACTCTTCAAACACCTACCAATGGTTGCCTCCACATCAAGCAGAAACTCCTGATCACTGACACGCAATCAGCTCTCTCCCCACTATTTATTCTTGTTGCTCTCCCACTATAACTCACAGCACACGCTTCGATTCTGTCAGGCCATCCTACTCGATGTGCTCCACTCTTGTCTCTCTTGCCACTGACCTCTTGCTGACTCTCTCTCCCCTTTGCTTGGAACTCCCTCCCATTTCATATCAGGGAGACCACGGCTTTCCTCGTTTTCAAAGCCCACCTGAAATTTCATCTTATCCAGGAGGCCTCCCCTGATGAATCTCTCATCTCCCCACTCTATTTTCCCCTCGATTACAACTTCATTACACACACTTCACCAAAGCCCTTAGGTATTCACCCCCACCCCCTATGGAGAGTATGTACATAAACTCTATTACTTGCCATTACAAATAACTGATTTTAGCGTTTGTTCCGTCCACTAGATTGCCCTTGAGGGCAGAAGAGATCAGGTCTACTAACCATTATATACTCCCAAGTGCTTACTACAGCAGTGCCCTGCCCTGCTCAATAAATACTATCACTAGATTCTTTCGAGAAACACTTAACAATATGGGCAAAAAGAGAAGGATTTAAGCCAAACATCAGAGAAATCTGTAGTTTTGCTTGATGAATATTATTACAGTTAATCCGATGATGCAAAATTGATCATTCTGGACAACTGTGAGAAGTTGGATTTTCATTATCATTAGGAGGTCTAGATGTCTAAAACCACCATTCATTAAAGTTACTTTTGTTTGCGTAAGAAACAATCTACACTACAACGTTACTTTCCATAACAGTGATGAGATCTTTTACTTTATTTTCAAGCATCTAAACATACTTAGTTCTAGAATTTCACTAAAAGGAAGAATGACTTGTGAAGCATACTTTTCAATCTAACATTACCTGTTACGAGGATAAAACATGATGGTAGGGAGGCTGTCAACCATAAATTCCCAGGGAAGGTCATTTCGAGTTACGTCAATCCTGTTGGGGAGGGAAGGAAAGGGAAAAAGAAGTTAAGACAAGTATAGAAATCTAACAAAATCCTTAAACTAGCTGAAGAATCCGGAAAAAATTACAAACAATGGGGGAGAGTACTATTAGGTCCAAGTTAGATTTTTCAACCTATTAGCAATAACTCAGTGTATAGGAAAAAGTAAGGTGCCAAGTGATTTTCAGTGCTCCGTTTGTTCTTTCCAAAAATGCCACCTACACCCCAACATCAGTTAGCGATCTGGGCAGGATCTGGGCCCATATTTTGGTATCTGAAGGGCCTTTTGTAAAAGGAGGCAAACATCTTTCTACTTAATACAAAAAACTAAGCTTTCTGAAATGTAATTAAAGAAAAATTTGGCAGGGTGGGAAGAGGAAAACTATTCTCATTTACAAATCCAAAGAAGGGAAGGAGAGAATTCTAGCTGGCATTCTTAAAATATTTGCTTCAGTTTTTATAGAACACAAAGAATTCAAATCACTCTAAAGAATTCTAAATGTTCTTGGGGGATTAATAATAACTACATCCAAAGAGCATTGACAGAATACCGGGGGACAGCCTACAGTTCTACTTCTTTCAGACAACTGCTTTACCGATTCTACTGTTTACATTTAAAGAGAAAAATATTTTCAGTTAGCATTGATAGGTGTTTAATACTGAAGAAAAATTGCCTAAGAACACAATGCCTAAAAAGATATTGATATTATCTAGACTCAGTAAAGCCAATTCGGACCTTACCGATTTTATATATAGCCAAATTGTACTAGGAAACATTAAAAACCTACCATGGTGATATAAATCATAATAGGCTCACATGTAATTTCTGTGTGGGTTTCAAAACTAATTTGAAAAACCATTTAAAATTCAGTACGAGGTAAAGCTGGGCAGTGGAAATGGAACGTGTCAGGTCAACTTTAAAAGCCACGAATCCATAAACTTATATTGAAAAAGAAAAATGACACTTTCACAGTTGGAGACTGCAGAAAGTACAAATTTACTTACCTCGCCACAGTAAATTTATCTGGAGGCAGGAGTCGAGCAAGTTGAATAAAAACATGATTAAGGGATGCACAGAAACCACACCATTGTGCATAATACAGCAGTAAAACATCCTAAGGGGAGACACATCAGTAGTTGATAAAAATACAGAAAAGTGCAAATCTCTACTTTTTATTCCTAGCATTTCCCAAATATAAACATCTCAACATTTCTAGACTGTGAACCCACTGCTGGGTAGGGATCGTCTCTATATGTTGCCAACTTGTACTTCCCAAGCGCTTAGTACAGTGTTCTGCACACAGTAAGCGCTCAATAAATATGATTGAATGAATGAAAGAACATTTGAAAACAAGAGCAACTTCTACAACTTTTTCCTTTTTTGGTGTTGACCCACTGGGCTGGTGTTTGATTAAAACCCTGGTGTTATTAGATTTAACCATCACCCGCTTTTTATTTACCTTAAAACTCCTCTGTGCTTGAAAAATCATATGAGATAATTTTTCAGAAAGTTTGTTTTCTGAAGAACCAATAGGTTTTATGTGATTCTTCTTCTTCAAAAAAATGCATGTTATTCCATACCTTTTTCTTGAAGACTACTTCCCAAAAGGTTCCAGTTGTCACTTCAGAGATTAAATTCCAGGAAGGAAAATGGGTAGAAACATCACCAGTAAGGTGCCTTTTCAATGGACTGTAGAGAATGCTGTAGTTTTGAATAAAAGTTTCTAAAAATAAAAAGAAAATGAGATCACTTCACCTCCCGGAATAGGTGACATTTGCTGGTGTGCTTTACAGTTTGCATTCTGAAAACTAAAAATTTCAAAATCTAAAAGGTTATCCCCAACACAAATTCATAAAATCGTTGGTGAATAACTGGGCTCTTTTTTTCTGAAGATCAAAACCATGTTCAAAACTGGCTCAGATTAACAAGATTATTTAGATTATAAGAGAACTCACAAGTGGATACACAATGGGGCAATGTATATTAGTTTTTTCCTACGATGATAAAGGAGACTCTGATCAGGAACAATGGATGGGCCTCAGGCTACCCAGCTTTTTTTTTATTATGATAGTATTTGTTATGCATTTATATGCCAGGCTCTGTACTAAGCGCTGGGGCGGTTAGTTAATCAGGTTGGGCAAAGTCCACGTCCCACATGGGGCTCACAGTCGTAATCCACACTTTACAAATGAGGTAACTGAGGCACAGAGAAGTGACCAAGGTCACACAGCAGACAAGTGGTGGAACCGCCAGATCCTTTAGACTTCCAGGCCTGGGGTCTACCCACTAGACCACAGTTCATTCATTCATTCAGTCGTATTTATTGAGCGCTTACTGTGTGCAGAACACTGTACTAAGCGCTTGGAAAGTACAATTCGGCAACAGATAGAGACGGTCCCTACCCAACAACGGGCTCCGGTGGAAAGAGAATTTCTTTGGAACAAGGAGACCTGGGTTCTAAACCTGATACTGCCTGTGGCTGGCTAATGTAGGAGTTAGAATGTGTTGCATTCTTCTTCCTTTGCAACTTATATCTGTTTAGAGCTGTAATTTATTTATTTATATTACCGTCTGTCTGCCCCTCTGGACTGAGCGCTCATTGTGGGCAGGAATGTGTCTGTTTGTTGTTATATCGGACTCTCCCAAGCGCTTAGTATTCATTCATTCTATCGTATTTATTAAGTGCTTACTGGGTGCAGTGCTCTGAACTAAGTGCTTGGGAAGGTATATACAACAATAAACAGTGACAATCCCTGCCCACAACGAGCTCACAGTCTACAGTCTGGGTGCTTTGGACACAGTAAGTGCTCAATAAATAAGACTGAATGAATGACTTTCACCCAAAGACCTTTATGCGTTACCACAAGTGTTGACTGCAATGATATAAAGTACTGGGCTAAGGGTCATAGTCACAAAGCTTGCGAGAGATCAGATAACATAAGGAGCCCTGGAGACTTGTTCAAGTCATAAAAGGGATACACAATCAACTCTTTATTACAAAGAAGATCTTCAAATAATCCAAAATTTCATTTCAGCCAGCTGCTTTAACTTTCTCACCATCCACCCGACGAGACCTGCTAAAAGTAGCAAATTCTCTCTTTCTCCCTCCCCTCCCTGCTCCATGACAGAAGTGCTAATAAACAGGGAAGAGGACCCAGCAGGCCAAAGGGAAGAGATAAAGAAACTCACACGGATGAAAAAATTGGAAGTTAAACCACCTTAGAAAGCAAGGTAGCTAAGGATTATTTTCTAATCTTTATGAAGCCCATGCTTTGAAACTGCTTAAAGAACTTCTGGCCCTCAGTAGCAATACCAGAACAGAGTGGTAAGCTTCACCAGCCGGAGGGTAGAGGTCAGAGATTTGCCAAGATGTGGGGAGAAAGACGGACCAAATCCTCCATATTTCTATCAATTCTTAACACATTTTGAAATCACAGAACAAATGAGTAAGTCTGGAGAAGAGGGAAAAAAAAGGAAAATCCAAAAATTCCTCATTAGAAAAACTAAAAAATTTGAGACTATTATAAATTATTTAGTTTGTAAATCTGTACTCTTCATTGCCTTTCATGCCCTCGAAAGTTTGAAAATAAAGTTTCTTTCCCTATGGATTTCCTCCAGTTCTCAACTGGCAAACACTGACTCTCCCCCTGTGTTTCCAATGAAGTTGACTTAACAGAGCTTTTGAATTTTCATATCCTAGTGTGTGCACACCAGCAACGATGTCGGCAAAGTCCTGGGAACAGGACAGTGTTGGCTAGTCCACAGTTACCACACAGCCAGAAGGGCAAGCTTACAGTTTTTTTTTGTTGTCCTAAAACAAGTTGTGACTGCTTTTCACTTTAGACGGACATCAAATCAGCAATTTTTTTATAATAATAATGATGGCATTTGTTAAACGCTTACTGTGTGCCAAGCATTGTTCTACGCACTACATAAATTAAGAAAATACTTTCGGATTACTGTAATTCTACGGTAAATCAAACGGTGTCTAAATCTATTAGTTGTCGGTTTTACTTCACTCAAGCGGAAATAAAAACAGGCGCAGGTTTAAATCAGGATATTCAAATCTCTTTGAAGCAAAACTAACCAATTAAATGCAGAGTCCACTTCTCTATTAACTGGGCAAAAAACCTACCAGATTTTATCCCTCAGTTTGGTTTGGTCACATTCAAGCCTTAGATGAGGAAAATAATCAATAATGAATAACTCACATCACTCCAAATCAAATCTAAACCTGCTCCACCCCATCTGAACAGGTTCCATTTCAGGTACTCTGTACCCCTTCTCTTTCAGAATAGTACCAACACCCAGTGAGATCTTTTTCAAATTTTTTTTCCTTTTTTCCCCCCTTCACAGGGTCACTGCCAATCTAGGAAGCTGATTTATCGAAGTGTAAAGGTGTAATGACAGACATGCGCAGTAGTTTGAAGCAGGCTAACTTTTTTTCCCTTTAAAGATCAGAATTAGGGAAGCAGCCTAAATGGTAGTACAAGTCACTGACTAAAACAAAATTCTGTTCTGTGTTAGCAAAATGATGAATTAAAAACTGTCCAGAGTACCTAGAATAGGCTTTCCAAGAGCCTGGCCTGGGTCCAAGATGTAATGAGATTCTTCTTTCAGGTCAATGATAACAGCGAATTCCTTCACAGGAGTAGATCTGGATGCCCCCAGCCTCTCCGCATATATCCAGAACAAATTTGAATCCAAGAGATAGAGGTTCAGGCTCTTATTGGTCCTGCAGATCAGTCCCGAAATATCTGTGCTGTTCATGTGTTCGTGAGGAAAGGGAGATCTGCTCTCCTCAATGTGAGGAACAGAATTTGGGGGATCAACCTCATCTTTCTTCTCATGGGAAGAAAATGCTATGTTTGGGGTCTGAAAGATGGCCTCTTCTGAATTAACGAAACTCCAACCCCTTCTAACGGTCCTGCAACATGCAGTGTAATAGCTAAAAGGACTATAGAAACTTAGAAAATTACTGCATTCGATGCTATTCGACGCTACTTGATAGAAGGTGTGTTCCTTGAGGTAGAAAGAATCCAGAGCTGCGGCTATGTCAAAAAAGCTGCACTGTGGCATGCTGACTTCACTTGGTTTGATCCCAAATGTCTGGTTGACACACAGCTCGCAGACGTTGTGGGTTCTTGAGATGCTATGCCACTGAGGAAGAACCACAGTGTTGCAGCACGGGGACTTAGTGATGGAAAACGGCCCTGTTAACGGTGTCGGAGGGTCTGGTACGAGAGACTCAAATGTCGGTGACCCCGAGTGTCTCAGGTGCTGAATAAGTATTTCAACTGTCTGGCTTTTGTTACAGTTATTGTAGTCCAAGGCCACTTCGGTAATCTGAGGAAAATGGTAAAGACGACAGGATCAGTATAAAAACATTAATAAAAATAGGCTGCTTGGGTCAGATAATTTATTGTTGTACTACAATCTCCTAAAAAAAAAAAAAGAAAGAAAAAAAGTCTGGGTCTCTGAAGGGGTTAGTACTGTGGCTCTTCCACACTTTCATTATCATCATTCAAATGAAAAACCCAGTTTTAAAACTACTTCCTTAGTTTAACTGCCATTTGGTCACCTCCAAATAATTTCTAGTTTAAAAAAACCTCCAAAACCTATAATTAGTTACTTTAACAGATGATTAAATTTCCTTCCAGGCACATACTTACAACTCGGCATAGCTTCAAAGGGGTGCTTAGCCCCCCCACCATTCCTTTCCCCCCAATTTCTCTATTAGGTTTCCTTCTTCTCGAAGCCCACACATTCTAGAATTAAGATTTCTGAAAATGTTACTCCAAGACATATTCCTTGATACTTTAAACTGACTCAGTTTATTTTCACTTGTTTCTCTGTTAAGTGAAGGGATGGTGACCGAAAAAGAGTCTGTTTTTTGGTCACCAGAAAAATAACTTAGTATATAGACTAACAAAGATTTTCAAATCAGAGTTACAGTGAAAACATGGTAAAACAACACAATCTTGCAATCTTTAGGTTTAAAATGGTAATTCACCCAGGATTTTCCCCCACTTAAAACAGATACATAGAAAAATAAAATGCTAAATTTTTTTTTTAGCGTGAGAAAACAGAAAAGAGATTCTTGTCCTCAAATAAAAATCCCCTTTCCTTTTGTATAAAGGTTTTGAAAACATATGTCAGATCAGATGACAAAAGTCTACTGATTGATGCCGTTTAATAATAATTAATAATAATTCTAGTATTTGTTAAGCGCTTACTGCATGCCAGGCACTGTACTAAGCGCTGGGGTGGATGCAAGCGTATCAGGCTGGACACAGTCCCTGCCCCACATGGACCCCACCATCTTAATCCCCATTTTACAGATAAAGAAACTGAGGCACGGAGCAGTGAAGCGATCTGCCCAAGGTCACACAGCAGACAAGTGGAGGAGCCGGGATTGGAATCCATGATCTTCTGACTCCCAAGCCTGGGTTCCATCCACTATGCCATGCTGCTTCCCAAATGTAAAGACACATAAAACAAATCTTGGTAAATTAGGTATTAAAATTGTTCTCAGTTGCAAACTTATTTCAATCTACTTTATTCAGTGAAATTTATGGTTCCTTAGGCCTATAGCTATATAGTGAACTGGCAGCTTTTTTGCAGTGTAAAAACAGGTAACTCCTTTCAGAATGGAATAAAATACATAATGGCCACAGTGCTAATTTCTTGTTGCAAAATATGTTGTAATTCCTTAGGCCTTCTTTAGAACACACCCCTGCTATATGGACTCCATTTATCTTTTTCCTATACCTCTAATGTAAAACAATGAATATGTATGCTGCTCTCCAGTAGATGCCTAACATTTTATCTGCTGAATAAATACTGATGAGAAGGAAACTGAACATCAAATATTCAGAAATTGGGAAGATTCGATCTACATAGTGACCATTACTGTCATAATGTAATACTATGTTCATTGCTTGACTTTTATTATGCCTACTCTGAACTGATGGTATCCTTACTACAGAAATTATACCCGGTCCACTTACTGCTGCTAATTCTCTGTAGTCATTTTTTTCCCCCTCAGAAAAACACAACGGAATGAAAAAAATATAACCACATATAATCATCCGCAATACCTAAAACTAGCTTGGGCTATATAATTTATTCCTCTTACCTCATCTAACAGAGGGTGACTTTCAGCTAAAGGATTGAAAGGTATGAATAAAAAAAGTGCCGGTCCTTTCTTCAGTTCATTATTCAAGAGAAGACTTTTGCCTCCGTGCGGTCGCAGCCAGCGTAGAAGTACCTCTTGATTTTCGAAGGCCCATTTATATATATTCTCTGCTGTGTAATTCAAGACTTCCCTGGGATACTTCTTTAAGTGAAAAACCAAACAGAAGAGGACACAGAACTTAATGAGAGCTATTTCAAAAATCATTCAGACAAGTGACTATTTCTTCAAGTGATTTGAAATGCCAATTGGTAATATGACAGAATAAGTCATCTCAAAATAAGTCTCTGATTACTCCACATATGCACTACACACGCCATATCAAGCCACTTCTAACAGGGAATTAATTATTAGCTTCATATTAACAGGGGACCAGAGACATGCAACCCCACACCACTGTAGGAATATGCAATAAAAGATTACTGTGTGGATCCCCAAAGCTCTCCTATTAGCCCCTCAAGTTCCCATGCGGCTTTGAAATAGAAACCATTTTTGCCCCTAAATGAGAGAACTAGGGTAAATGTCAAGACATTTTAAATTTCAGTGATTAGGTTTTCCTACAGTTCTGCCTCTCCAGTGCCCCACATTCACAGGCCCTTCCAGATGTAATTTTTTATTGTAGCATCTTTCCGCTATAAAAGCCAACTAGTTTATGTAAGTTAAAGGAAAACTAGACATGCAGCTGTAGGGGACAGAAATAAAGACAGCCATTTGAGCAAGTGTCAGAAAATGAGGGGGACAAGTAGAATGTGACAGAAAAAGAGAAAGGCAGAACAAGGATAAACTCAGTTGGGTCCTAAAGTGAAAAGGGCAATGAAGGCATTGAGGTAATGTCCAAAACAGAACTCGTCTTCCCACCCAAAAGCTGTCCCCTCCTCTCGACTTTCCCATCACTGTAGACACCATAATCCTCCCTGACTCACAAGTCCATAACCTTGGCATTACCCTCGACTCGGCTCTCATTCAACCTGCAACATCAACCTGTCACCAAATACTGTTGGTTCTCCTTTCAGCCCATCAATCAATCGTATTTATTGAGCGCTTACTGTGTGCAGAGCACTGTACTAAGTGCTTGGGAAGTACAAGTTGGCAACATATAGAGACAGTCCCTACCCACTAGGATGTACCCTTTCCCCTACGGCCAAATTGCTATTATGCTGAGCCCGTTGTTGGGTAGGGACCGATTTGCCAACATCGGACTGATGTTGCCGATTTATATTTCCCAAGCGCTCAGTACTGTGCTCTGCACATAGTAAGCACTCAATAAATATGAATGAATTAATGATCTAAGCACTTATATCCCACCTTGGAAACTGCACCATCCTCTTCGCTGACCTCCCTGCTTCTAGTCTCTCCCGACTCCAGTCCTTACTTCACTTGGTTGTCCACCTCATTTTTCTAAAAGCTCTTTCAGTCCACATCTCTCTCCCTACTCAGCAAGAACCTTCCCATCCACCTCCACATCGAACACCATCAGCTTTAACACACTCTATCGGCTCTCCCCACAACTTACCTCACCGATTTCCTACGACAACCCAACGCACACGCTTCAGTCCTTGAACACCAACCTATTCACTGGACCTCCATCTCATCTATCTCACCACCCTTGCTCTCATCGTCCTTCCACCCTGGAACTCCCTCCCACTTCATATACAATAGAGCATCTCTCTCCCAACCTTCCAAGTCTTATTAAAATCCGATCTCCAGGCCTCCCCCAACTAAGTCATCTTTCCCCCTACTTCCTCTCCCTTCCACCTGACCTATACACTTGGATCTGTACCCTTTTAGGCACTTGGTATTCACCCCACCCTCAGCCCCACAAGCACTTATGGGCAGATCTGTAATTTATATTAATGCCTGCCACCTTCTCTAGACTTTACGCTTGTGGGAAAAGAACATGGACATGTTACCGCTTCTGTAAAATGGGGTTTAAATCCTCCTCCCTCCAACATAGACTGTGAGCCCTATGAGGGACAGGGACTGTATTCGAACTGATTATCTTGTATCCACTGTAGTGCTTAGTACCGTGCCTGGCATGAAGTAAGCTCATAAATATCATTAAAAAAAACTCTAGGATCAAAACCGTTCTATAAAACTTCGAGTCACTGACTACTAAGAAGAAGCATAAAATACTTACAAGTGATGTATTAAAGTTTCTATGCAAATATACACTTCCAGAGTGCACCATGGAGACTTGCTTCGCCAGGTGCTTATCTGTGATTACACCAAAGTGTACTGTTCCAAGGTGATCTGAAAGAAAAAGTTTCCTTTTATAAAAGAAAGAAAAATATTTATCAATCCTTACATTTTTTATAAATGAAGCAAAATAATACCGCGTGTCTCTTAAAGGTTCAGATTCTAAACAAGTCACAATGATGTACACAGACCATCCTGTAACTGCTCTTATTGAAAATACAACTCAAATGAAGACAGAAATGAAAAGTGAGAGTTTCTCAAGTGTTTAGACTACAACCTAAAAATAGCAACGCTGTTCCTACTCCTCTACTTACAATGAATACTTAACCCATATAGATTTGACTTTATTTCAAGCTGTAAATATTTTAAAATCTTTAAAAGCATACAATGAAATTGGTCCCATTAACATAAAAAGCTAGTCTGATTCCTGACTTACAGTTGTAAAGCAATTTCTACTGTGCTCATTTGAAAAATCATATAGCACTATTTATTTAATGAGTTAAAAATATATTCTTATTTTGAATACCAAAGTTCTTTCCTTCCCCGATTGACACTTTCGGACCTCTGTTTGATCTTCAAAGTGAGAAGTGGATCACTGTCCTGAGAAGTGGATCACTTCTCCTGCTACTTCTACCCACCCCCAGCTTCCCCTCTGGCCCCAAACTGTCACCAAATTCTGTCTCCACACCATTTCCAGAATCTCTCTCGTCTTCTGCATCCAAAACAGCTACCACACTGGTCTAGGAATGGGTCATATCCTGGCCTGACCACTTCCTCAGCCTCTTCATTGAACTTCTAGTTTCTCTCCTCTCTCTAATCTAATTTCAGTCAATCAATCAGTGGTATTTACTGAGCATTTACTACAAGAAGAGCACTGTACTAAATGCTTGGGAGAGCAGAGAGAAGCAGCATGGTTCCATGGAAAAAGCCTGAGCTTTGGAGTCAGAGGTTGTGGGTTCAAATCCCGGCTCTGCCACTTGACAGCTGTGTGACTTTGGGCAAGTCACTTAATCAATCAATCATATTTATTGAGCGCTTACTGTATGCAGAGCACTGTACTAAGCGCTTGGGAAGTACAAGTTGGCAACATATAGAGACAGTCCCTACCCAACAGTGGGCTCACAGTCTAAGGTTCCCTCATCTGTAAAATGGGGATTAAGACTGTGAGCCCCCCGTGGGACAACCTGATCACCTTGTAACCTCCCCAGCGCTTAGAACAGTACTTTGCACATAGTAAGTGCTTAATAAATGCCATCATTATTATTATTACTACGAGAGAGTTAGCAGACACAATGAACTTACTGTCTACAGCTACCCAAATCATTTTTCTAAAATGTCATTCTGCACACATCTTTCTCATCAAACACCTCCAACAGTTGCCCACCCTTCTCCAGAGCAAGCAGAAACTCCAAAGCATTGGCTTTAAGGCAACCTACCAGTTCTCTCCACCTTACCCATCTGCTCTTCTCCCACTACATCCAATCTCACATCTTTCATTCCTTTTAAGCCAAACTACTCACTGTGATTCATTCTCTCCTCTCCCCACTGCCAGGAACTCTCTCTCTCTTCGTATCTGACTGACCTCCACCACTACCACCGGTAGCATTTATTGAGCACCACTGTGTGCAGGGCACCTTGCTCAGGAGAGTATGAAAGAGAAGATATGATCTCCTTCTGATCTAACAGGGGAAGTAGCCATTTAAATAAAATACAGAAAGGTGAAATGAGATAAATGCTACAGGGGTTATGATACCCTGAGTGCTTAGTTAGCTTGGAAGGTGGCAGTTGAGAAGGTGGCTCAAGATGGCTGCTGAGTGGGA
The DNA here is from genome assembly GCF_015852505.1 of Tachyglossus aculeatus. Classification (NCBI taxonomy): domain Eukaryota; kingdom Metazoa; phylum Chordata; class Mammalia; order Monotremata; family Tachyglossidae; genus Tachyglossus; species Tachyglossus aculeatus. The sequence continues at coordinate 77,062,629 of NC_052086.1, forward strand.
AGAATAGGGATACATGGGGATGGCCTCCTGAAGGAGATGTGATCTCAAAAGGGTTTTGAAATGGGTCTTCTAGATGTGAAGGAAGATCTAGAAAAGGGCACGAGCAAGGGGCCAGAGGTGGGAAAGAAAAAAGTCAGGCAGAATGCTTTGGTAGGAATTGAGAGGATGAGCCAGAGGAATAATACTACTACTGCTAATAGTAATAATAATAATGTTTTCATTAATATTATTATTAAGTGCTTCTATTTACCGGGCACTCTTCTCAGCCTTGGGATAGCTACAAGACAATCAGGTTGGACACAATCCCTGTCCCACATAAGGCTCACAGTCCAAATAGGAGGGTCAACAGATAATCAACCCTCATATTACAGATAACTTCTCTGAAGTTACGTGATACTGGCATATATGTTTGGCCCTTCTAAACTGTGAGCCCGTTGTTGGGTAGGGACCGTCTTTATATGTTGCCGATTTGTACTTCCCAAGTGCTTAGTACAGTGCCCTGCACACAGTAAACGCTTAATAAATACGATTGAATGAATGAATGAATGAATCTCAATTTCCTAAGTGACTTGCCCAAGGTCACCCAGCAGGCAAGTGACATGGCCGGGACTACAAGCCAGGTCTCCTGGCTTCCCATCCTGTGCTCTAGGCTAGGCTGCTTCTCAAGCACACTGTCAGTAACGGGAAAGACTGAAAGATGCCCAGGGATGGGAGAGAAGTCCGAGAACTTTTTGGGACTCGGCTCTTTTTGAAATTTTAGTTTGCCCTCATTTCCATCTAGGTAGATAAGTCTGTGTAACCTCTGATGGGCTGGCAGGGAATCAATAGTATTATTTAGCACCTACTACGTGCAGAGCACTATATAAAGCACTTGGGAGCATACAAAATAAAAGAGTTGGTAGACATACTCCCTGCCCACAATGAGCTTACAGTCTAGAGAAGCAGCGTGGCTTGGTGGAAAGAGCAGGGCTTGGGAGTCAGAGGTCGTGGTTTCTAATTCCGGCTCTGCCACTTGTCTGCTGTTTGACCTTGGGCAAGCCAGTAAACTTCTCTGTGTCTCAGTTCCCTCATCTGTAAAATGGGGATCGAGGCTGCGAGCCCCACTTGGGACCTGATGTTCTTGACTCTACCCCAGCACTTAGAATAGTGCGTGGCACATAGTAAGCCCTTAAAAAATATTATTACTGTTAGAGGCAGTTGTGATGTGTTTCAGAATGAAAAAGGGGTGGGGAGAGGGGGTAGGCAAACAAATGATAACTTGGTAATTCTCTGTAGTTGCCACTACAGAGAAGAAGAAGCAAGGGTCTTGGCAAGCTATCCTAATTGAAATGGCCCCATTCAAGGCCATTTTATGAGAAATACAAGATTATTCCCAAGAGAACACCAAGATGGGCCAGTTTAGCTGGGGTCATGATAGCGGTGGCAGGGGCTACTACTGAACGAGAGGAGGATTAGGGATAAGTTATCAGGATATCTTTAATAACCGAACCTACTAATCTGTCTGGAATGGGCTTTTTTTTTCTTTTTATGGTATTTGTTAAGCACTTACTACGTACCAGGCACTGTACCAAACGCTGAAGTAGATACAAGCTAATCAGGATGGGTACAGTCCATGTCCCGCAAGCGGCTCAGTGTCTTAATCCTCATTTTACAGATGAGGTAACTGAGGCACAGCCAGGTTAAGGGACCTGCCCAAGGTCACACAGGAGACAAGTGGCAGAGCCAGAATTAAAACCCAGGTCTTTCTGACTCTCAGGCCTGTGCTCTATCCACTAGGTCATGCTGCTTTAGGTACAGTCGTAAATGAAGGTGGGAAAAGGAAATAGTTCAGCCAGCAGTGAGAGTATCTGGGTTCTAATCCCAACCCTGCCATTCACTTGCTGTGTAGCCTTGGATAAGCCACAGCTTCTCTGTGCCTCAGTTACCTCATGTGCAAATTAGGGATAAAATACCTGTTCTCACTCCCTCTTGACAGAGTCCTATGTGGGATAGGGACGTGTTTAATCTGTTTATCTCGCATCTAGCCCCGCACTTAGTGTAGCACTGGGCAAACAGTAAGTGCTTAACTTACTTGAGAAGCAGCGTGGCTCAGTGGAAAGAGCACGGGCTTTGGAGTCAGAGGTCATGGGTTCAAATCCCGGCTCCACCAATTGTCAGCTGTGTGACTTTGGGCAAGTCACTTCTCTGGGCCTCAGTTCCCTCATCTGTAAAATGGGGATTAAGACTGTGAGCCTCCCATGGGCAATCTTATCACCTTGTAACCTCCCCAGCACTTAGAACAGTGCTTTGCACGTAGTAAGCGCTTAATAAATGCCATCATTATTATTATTATTCTCTGTGCCATAGTTACCTCATCTGGAAAATGGGGATTAAGACTGTGAGCCCCACATGGGACAACCTGATCACCTTGTATCCCCCCCAGCGCTTAGAACAGTGCTTCACACACAGTAATCACTTAACAAATGCCATCATTATTATTATTATTAACAAATATTCTTATTACTGGTAGTAATATTACAAGATTCTCTGAATAGAGACTGTAACTCATTCTAACATCTTCATTTCAAAAAATACCTGAAAATTAACTTGAGCATAAAAGAAACAATTTAGAATGAAGTTCCTTCTTCAAGATTAGTTTCTTTTAAGCTTTATAAAAATGTACTGTCTTAAAAATGAAGTAAACAAGTGTTACATTAGCACTATATAGTGTTAAATTACATAAACCTACTCAAACATCCTATTTGACTTTAACTTTCAAATACACCATTTAGTCTCCTGAGAAACAAAAGATGTTTTCAAAGGTTGAAGGATGTTCTTCAAAAAAAAGTTTAATTATATGAAGAAGGAAGGACACCTTTTCAAAGGTGACATTACTCAGTGTTTACCAAAACTTTTACTTTTCTAACTTCTTCTCAGCTGTTTCTCACATGTAGAGATTTTCACAACTTCAAGTGCCTAAGTCTCCACCAATGAGGAAAATACATTTTTCAGATGTAATACCGGATTTCTAAAATCTCTCAAGTTCTAAACTATCATTTTAAAATATTTAGTTGTAGAACATTACATGTTTATTAGGGGTAAGGAGTTTAAAATTTCCCAAGTGCCATGTGGAAAAATGGTTTTTGGTCACACACAGGAAGTTCTTTTCTTATTTGAAAGAGAACGGTCCTAGGAAACCACATTTTGTATCTAAAAATTCAGACCATTTTCTTCATTAGGCAGGGCTCCCGGACTTTCAACAATAGGGGTTTTGTAACTCCCAAATGACCTCAATCTGCAAAAAGTGACACTAATGCCTTTAATGAAGCATTAAGACTCATTGAAAAATCGAAGCCAGAGCTACTGTAATAAATCCAAAAGAGAAAGAAAAATACCTACCCTAAAACAGCCTGGTTTCTAACAACACAGTGGATTATGGTAAGTTTCTTAGAGACGATTCTGTAGACATTCATTTAGTTCAGGAGGAGAAGGCACGTTTTCCATGGTAAAGTTTGATTCTTAAGTCATCGCTCTTTTTAGATTCATACTCCATTCAATTGGGTTCATGCATAGGGCAGGCAAAATGGGAAAGCTCTTCCTTAGCAACAGTATAACGTATGGAATGGTTCCTTGCTGGTTTAGAATGATCTTGGAATAAAAGTCACTTTCCCATGGTAACTGATGATGACCTAATGGAAAGAGCACGGGCCTGGGAATCAGAGGACCTGCGTTCTAATCCCAGCTCCACCACTTACCTGCTACGAAACCTTGGGCAAGTCACTTCATTTCTCTGTGCCTCAGTTCCCTCACCTGCAAAATGGGGATTCAATACCTGTTCTCCCTCCTACCTGGACTGTGAGCCCCATGTGGCATCTGATTATCTTCTCTCTACCCAAGTTTAGTTCATTACTTGGCACATAGTAAGCACTTAAATACCACGATTACTATGACTATTATTATTATTAAATGAACATGGATTTAATTTTACTTTACAGAGTGCCATTTCAACCAATAATGTCATTTATTGAGCGTTACAGTGTGCATAGCACTGTACTAAGCTCTTGGGAGAATAAAATACGGAGTTGGTAGAGACATCCCCTGCCCACAAGGAGTCTACAATCTAGAGGGGGAGAGAGATACCAACATAAATGAATTAGAGATATGTACTTAAGCATGCCAAGTCAAAGTGGGGAGCTTAGAGAATTCAAAGAGCCTAGGTAACACAGAAGGGAGAGGGAGTATGGGAAGAGAGAGCTTACTTTGGCTCTTGGAGGAGATGTAATTTTAATAAGGCTTTGATGGTGAAGAGAATGGTGGTCTGTCTTATACAGAAGGGGAATGAGGTCCAGGTAAGAGGGAGAAGACGGACAAGGGGTTTATGCTTCCCCACTCCTCGAGATCCTCCTGTGGTTGCCCATTCACCTCTGCGTCACGCGGAAACTCCTTATTATTGGCTTTAAAGCCCTCAATCTCCTTCCGCCCTCCTACCTCGCTATTCTCCTACTGCAATCCAGGCTGCACACTTCCCTCATCTAATGCCAACCCACCTGCTGTTCCTCAGTCTCATCTGTCTCTCGCCCACGTCCTGCCTCTGGCCTGGCTCTAAGATCACATATCACAGAAGATCACTCTTCCCACCTTCAAAACCTTATTAAATGCACATCTCCTCCAAGAGGCCTTCCCCGACTAAGCCTTATTCCTCTTCTCCCACTCACAATCAGTCGCATGTATTGAGCACTTACTACGTGCAGAGATCAGTATGAAGAGTTTGGGAGAATACACTCCTTTATGCATCGCCTTTGCATTTAGAGTTGCACCGTTTATTCATTCCTCCTTCAGCCCCGCAGCACTTATGTACACATTCATAATGTATTTATTTATATTAACATCTGTCACCCACTGTAGACTGTAAATTCTTTTTTTTTGTTGTTGTTTTAATGGTACTTTGTTTTTTTAATGGCATTTATTAAGCGCTTACTATGTGCAAGGCACTGTTCTAAGCGCTGGGGGTATACAAGGTGATCAGGTTGTCCCACGTGGGGCTCACAATCTTCATCCCCATTTTACAGATGAGGTAACTGAGGCCCAGAGAAGTTAAGTGACTTGCCCAAAGTCACACAGCTGATAAGTGGCAGAGCCAGGATTCGAACCCATGACCTCTGGCTCCAAAGTCCATGCTCTTTCCACTGAAGCACTTACTATATGCCAGGCACTGCTCTAAATGGTGGGGTAGCTACAAGGTAATTGGGTTGGACACAGTCCATGTCTCACAGGGGGCTCAAAGTCTTAACCCCCATGCAGATGAGGTAATGGGCACAGAAGTTAAGTGACTGGCCCAAGGTCACACAGCAGACAAGTGGTGGAACTGGGATTAGAACTCACTTCCTTCTGACGCCCAGGTCTGGGCTCCATCCCGTGGGCCATGCAGCTTCTCACTGTGGACAGGGAATGTGATTTCCAATTTTGCCATACTCTTCCAAGTGCTTAGTATAGTGTTCTGCACACGGTAAGTGCTCAATAGATAGGACTGATTGACTAATAGGGGTCAGCAGTGAGATAAACAAGCTTGAGGTACAGTGAGTAAGTTGGCATTAGAGGAACAAGTCAAAATAATAATAATAATGTTGCTGTGTGACCTAGGGCAAGTCACTTAATTTCTCTGTGCCTCAGTTTCCTCATGTGTAAAATGGGGAGCTCCATTTGAGCTCCACGTGGGACAACCTGATTACCTTGTATCTACTCCAGTGCTTAGAACGGTACTTGGCACATAGCACTTAAATACCATCATTACTGTTAATATTTGCTAAGCACTTACTATATATGCCAGGCACTGTTTGAAGCGCCGGGATGGATACAAACAAATTGGGTTCGGTACAGTCCCTGTCCCATATAGGGCTCACAGTCTTAATCCTCATTTGTAAAATGGGGATTTTACAACTGAGGCACAGAAGCTAAGTGACTTGCCCAAGGTCACAGAGACAAGTGGCAGAGCTGGGATTAGAACCCATGACCTTCTAACTCCCAGGCCGGTGTTCTACTCACTGTGCCATGCTGTTTCCCAGACTGGGTTGTAGGACTGGTTTGAAGGAAATCAGCTACAATAGGGGAATAATTATGGTGTGTGGCATAAGAATGGGGAGATGGAACAAGAGGAAAAAAAAATAATAATAATGATGGCATTTATTAAGCGCTTACTATGTACAAAGCACTGTTCTAAGCGCTGGGGAGTTTACAAGGTGATCAGGTTGTCCCACGTGGGGCTCACAGTCTTCATCCCCATTTTACAGATGAGGGAACTGAGGCCCAGAGAAGTGAAGTGACTTGCCCAAAGTCACACAGCTGACAAGTGCTCAGTGGAAAAGAGCCCGGGCTTTGGAGTCAGAGGTCATGGGTTCAAATCCCAGCTCCGCCAACTGTCAGCTGTGTGACTTTGGGCAAGTCACTTCACTTCTCTGGGCCTCAGGTCCCTCATCTGTAAAATGGGGATTAAGACTGTGAGCCCCCCGTGGGACAACCTGATCACCTTGTAACCTCCCCAGCGCTTAGAACAGTGCACTGCACATAGTAAGCGCTTAATAAATGCCATTAAAGAAAAAAAGTGGCGGAGCTGGGATTTGAACCCATGACCTCTGACTCCAAAGCCCGGGCTCTTTCCACTGAGTCATGCTGCTTCCCTAATAAAATAGAATAAAATATTCTACCTAGCCCAATCTAGTAGAAAAGGGTATCTTCCCTGCCACCTTCTAGCTCTCTGTTTAGACAGTCTAGAAAGACTGAACTTTGAGCCATATTACTTTTAAAAATGTTTGCCTTCTCTTTTCTGTTCTTTTACATACCAGTATGGATTTCCAAATTCGTGTGTCAGGCTTACGCTTGGGATAGTGTATTTTACCACAAATTAAAATCATATGCACCCTTAAAACAAAGAAGTTTGTTTGCAAGCTCAGTCACAGTCTAACTCATGAGCTTTCTGCTTGATATGCTTTAGCTTCATTCCACGGTTTTTGGATTTGAGGAAATAAGTCTCATTAGTTCCTAAGTAAACACATAATTGCTAAAATATGCCACTTCATAAAACAATAGTGTTGATGGCAACTTAATTGAAACATGAGTTCAGAGCACAGTTATAAAGATATTTAAACTTCTTATCATGCTGTTAATTTGACATTTTCTCTCAAACATTCCTCAGAGGACTAGCTAGCAACACAAAAAATTCCAACGTATTTTCTTCTTTAGTTGAGGCTTTGCTTTTCCTTAAAAACACACACACACACACACACACACACACACACACACACACAAAACGGAAATAAACATGTGCATCAAATTTTACAACAATTACTCCACACTACTGAAAGGTGATTGGTAAGTGGTAGATATAATAGCTTGAGTGTGTTAAAACCTTATTTAATAAAGAAGAATGCTATGAATGAGCCACTCCCAAAATACTTTAAAATACATACAAAAAAATTGTACGTAACTGAAATGCCAATAGTTTTGGTGTTATGCATAATTGTTTAGCTTCTAATGGGAAAAGTTACTTAGGAAAAAAAACCAAAACCGCTCATATGCACTTGTAGGCTGTAAATGATAATCTCCATCTTTGTTCATCTGAAATTTCTAGCTTTTGTTAGTTGGACTGAACTTGGTTTCACACTGCATCTTTCCCAGATATCCAAAGGCTTTCATGGATATCACATGTCTGATTTATATTTTTAATGTCCTTTTCAGGCAGGTATTAGAAGGTGGAAAAATGAGAGAAAAAGAAGGTCTGGGTGACTGCCCAAATCCCTATGTTAGCTGGTACTAGAACTCATATTGTCTGATCCCCAGATGATGCTTTATCCAAGAGGCAAAACAGGAATTTCAACTATTGCAAACTTATTTGAGAAACCCTCACTGAAACAAAGATGTGACGCTATCGGACATATGGGACTCCTTTTCTGCCCCAATCAAAGCCACCACAAAAATGTACAAGATCGTAACACAAAAGCAAGAACTTAGTGTTGACCATTAGGCCAATTTTTCTTAATTAAAAAGCAGAGATCTATACGGTCTTTAAAGTTAGAAGACAAAGTGAAAAACTCTAATAGCAAACAGATTTGGCATTCCAAAAGGAAGTACACATGTGGACAAAGCTTATGTATTTAAGAAATGCATCACTAAAATGCACATGCTTAACAAAACGAGACTGCTGGTGTGTGAGATTATTATAGGACTTTCGAAAACTACAATATTCTTAAAACAGGAGGCATGTGGCAAAAAAGTGACAAAGTGGTAAAGATAAATGGGTACTAATAACTGGATACCCAGCAGCTCCCTAAAACAAAAAATTCCAATGGCTTAAGCATTCTCTAATAAATATTGAAAATGTTTCCAAAGTGGAGTTTTTTTCTAAAAAGCTTTTAAAAACGTAGTACATAATTTAAAAGAGGGTGGGTCTGGTTCTGTGGGGAGCAGATTCCTATCTACATGAAAAAGTGAAGGTCTATCAAAATTGTCTCCTATCTTTGAATTTGTGTTTGAAACAGAAGCTTCTGGGAATGGACAGCTAAAAAGACTAGGGTCATGAATCTCTCTTATTCAGCATCTGCCTTTAACAAATATCGTAATGCCTTCTGGAAGGGGAAGAAAGTAAGATTTTGTGCAAGGCAAAGTTGATTTTTGGAAAACATAAGTAACATGTAAACAAGGAACACGTAATAAGTAAACACGTGTTCTCTGTCTCCCCCTTTTAGACTGTGAGCCCACTGCTGGGTAGGGACTGTCTCTATATGTTGCCAACTTGTACTTCCCAAGCGCTTAGTACAGTGCTCTGCACACAGTAAGCGCTCAATAAATACGATTGATTGATTGATTGACTGATTGATTGAACACCAAGGGCATGGAGAAACAACAGTATAACATTTGCCCTTTTCATTGGAAATTGTTTGGCAAAATACCGCATTAACTGAGAATGAGGGGAGGGTGGGAAGGGGAAGGAAAATATTTTTGAATTTGGGCAATTTCTCAGGCATTATACAATTATTATTAATGTACTTATTAAGCACTTTCTCTGTATCAAGAATTGTTCTAAGTGCTGGGATAGATACATGCTAATTAGTTTGGACACACTTTCTGTCCCACATGGGACTCAAAGTTTAAGTTGGAGAGCGAATAGGCATCAAACCCCTATTTTACAGACAAGGACACTCTGGCAGGCAGAAATAAATTAATTTCTCCAAGGTTACACAGCAGAAAACTGGAAGAGCTAGGATTAGAACTCAGGTCCTCTCAGTCCCAGGCCCAAGGTCTTTCCACTAGGCCACGTTGCTTCTCAGTGTAGTATAATAATGATGGTATTTGTTAAGCGCTATGTGCCAAGCGCTTTTCTAAGCACTGATGCTGCTCAGTGTGGTTTAGTGGGGATTGGGGCTTCTTTTCCACTTTCTTGCAAAAACTATGAAATGTTATGAACGTATAAACAGAAAAGCTGTTTAAAATGCACAAGTAAAAATCACGGACAGAAAAATCAACAATAGCTATGGAAACGTAATAAAGAACAGTCAAGTTGGTATTTAATCAATAAAACTTTTACATTCCACACTGCCAAGACTAATGATCAGGAAACTGAAAAGATGCTTAATTTTAGTTTTGCAGGAAACCCATTTGTCATTAGAATTTTTTTGGCTGAAAACTAGCAGAATTGTACCAGACTATGATTTTTTTTTACAATAGGGGCACAATTAAGTTTAATTATAACCTCCTGAAATCCTATCTAATTTTAAATGGGTTTTACTCATTTTTGACATGCTGCAACAACAAACAATCTTTGGGGTTTTGATATGTTACACCCAACAGAATATATTCCTAAATTCAAAAATGTGGACACAGCCTTCTGCTACAAATATCAGCACTGTTATTGGCCTTTATCAGCTTACTCAAAGGATTCAAAAATTATTTTACAAAATCCTGAATTCAGTTACATCTCTCTGGATATGTCAAGACTATTACATAAAGATGAACCTCTGTTTTTCCTTCATTTGAGATGTAAGTGGAACAGCTTCAAACCTTGCTTCCCCGTATGGTTTATTACTCATTTGGGCATGATTCATTTTGAAGATAAAGAAAGGGTTTAAATAGAATTGGAGCACAAGGAGATCCTCCCTGCTTAAAACTTGTAATTGTGTCAGTATTTGAAACTGTCCTATTCATCTGGCACCATGCATTCTGCTCACAGCTGAGAGCAGTGAATCACAAAGTAATTTACTACAGAAAAATAATAGCCAGTTAATTCCAACCTTGAAGAAAAGGAATCTGCCCTTGAGATGATTTAACAACAGCCCACCAAAGAACACACATCAGTTTCTAACACGTTGCCCCAAGTGTCTTAATTTCTAAGATGAAACTTTTACCTTTTTTTAATGAATGCAATGCAGAGGTGAAGAATGTCAAATAACCGGGAGGCTGAGGTGACCCACTGAATTCAAAATATCCTAGAACTCCAGGCTGTAAGAATAAGAGTTAGAATTAGCTAACTGGATGCCTAGCCACTTCAAAAAAAATACAATCCGGGGAAAATTAGTTTCAAAATGGAGCAAAGTGTAGACCAATAAAAACTTTACTGAATACCTAGTTCCATGGGGGAAAAAAAAGCAAAAGGCAGCGTGAAAGCAATCAGTTAAGCTGCTGATCAAGAAAAATCTGTACCGTGTGTATTTCCCATGTTAGCTGGGTGTATTGCAAAATGATGCACCAGCAAGTAATTTTCCCATTAAAGGACGGGAGACATTTCCCACACTCCCTCTGTTACTTCAAGAGACACAAATGATATCTTGCTTTGGCTCTGGGTTGAGGAATTTAGAATGTAAAGACTTTCAGCTGCCAATCATGGCCAATAGGCTACTTTTATTCGATGAGCAGAAGGCGGGAACTAGATATTTTGGCATCACAATTTTAAGTATTTTAAACACGTATTTAGCTGGATAAAATGCTAGAGATCTAGCCTACTGGTCATATTAGCATCCTCCTAGGAAAAACAAATATGAAAAAGAAGAAATTTTAAAGCGAGCTCAAGAAAGCTACAAGGAACCTGGTCCTCCATTTGAAGATGACAGTGCCAATGGTGAGCCTGCATGCATGACTGTGAACATCACTGGGAGAGACTCTCTTGCACACTTTGTCTGGAAGTCTACAGTAGTATACCTGTTTATAGTACACTTGTTCATTCATTCAATCATATTTATTGAGCACTTACTGTGTACAGAATGCTGTACTAAGTGCTTCAGAGGAGTACTGCTCAGACACCAAATTATTATCAGAGTAAAGGGATGGATGTCCTACAGCCAGCTGGACGTGTGCTCGGGTAGTTTTTTTTATTATGGTATTTGTTAAGCGCTTACTATGTGTCAAGCACTTTTCTAAATGCTAGGGTAGATCCAAGTTAATCAGGTTGGACATAGTCCCTGTCCCACATGGGGCTCATAATATAAGGAGGGAGATCAAGTACTGAATTTCCTTTTACAGTTGAGGTAACTGAGGCTCAGAGAAGTCGAGTGACTTTCCCAAGGTTACACAGCAGACAACTGGCAGAGCCGGGGGTTATTATTTTTATTATGATAGTGCAAGTTTGTACTGAGTGATCCACGCCCTCTCACCCGGAGTAAAAGAACAGGACAACTCTGACCCCTCAACATCAGTAGACGGCACAGTGTCCGCATTCATTTGCTAAACCATCAGTATGCTCCTCAGGGTGGTTAGTGTGGCTTGGGGCCTCTTTTCCGCTTACAAAAACCAAGGATTGAAAGACAGAGAGAAACCACAACAGCAAGCATGGACACTTGTTTCTTGCAGGCTACTAATGCAAAGGGGCTAAATCTCTAATTTCTTCCAGATAGTTCAGTCCGGTACTCGGATGAATCATAGATTTCTGGGCCCTGCAGGATTCTTCTTCAAAGTGCTCCCCTCTTTTGTCGTCTTGGGAACCCGCTTGTTCCAATCCCATCTTGGTTCCTTTTTCAGGGGACATTTGTGCAGCTGAAATTCTCTCTCTGGAATTTCTCTACTTTTGTAACTCCTCACTCACACAAACTTGGTCAGCGGGCAGCTGCCACCACACAGCAGAGCAGGGCAAGGGGGAAGAGAGACTTCAAGTCTTCCTGCCCATCCCACACCCCCCTACCCAGGCTTAGGCCAGTGCGGCAAGCAGTTCTCTGCAACCTTCACTAGGGAGGCCAGGGCCTTCAGTTAGTCAGTCAATCGATCGTATTTATTGGGTGCTTACTGTGTGCAGAGCACTGTGCTAAGCATTTGGGAGAGTACAATATAACAGACACATTCCCTGCCCACAACAAGATTATAGTCTAGTGGGGGAGACAGACATTAATGTAAATAAATAAAATTCCAGATAAGTACACAAGTACTGTGGGGCCAGGAGTGGGGGGAAGAGCAAAGGGAGCAACTCAGGGAGATGCAAAAGGGAGTGGGAGAAGAGGAAAGGAAGACAGTCATGAAAGGCCTCTTGGAGATGTGCCTTCAATAAGGTTTTGAAGGAGGGGGAGAGTAATTGTAGGATATTTAAACGTCTTTGAAAGTTGAAAAGTTGGCAAATAAAAAACTGCCCAGAATGTGAAAATCATTTAGATACTTCTGTGTAGTGTTGAACAGTACAGTGCTAAAGTACTTGTTTTGAAATTTATTCAAAATTATGAATTTCAAAACAAAATCAATCCCATTTATTGAGTACTTACTGTGTGCCGAGCACTGTACTAAGCACTTGGGAGAGTGCAATGTGACAAGTTGGCTTTCTGTTTACCAACACAACCAAATCCAAACCTCATTTCAATACTAGATTTCTGCTTCCAGTATACTGGCAAGTCTGTACGTTCACCATAAGTGCTCCATCCTCCCAAACAATAATAATAATAATAATAATAATAATAATAATAAATCAGTGGTCTTTGTTAAGCAGTTAGGTACAAGATGATAAGGTCAGACACAGTCCCTGTTCCACACAATCCTCACAATCTATGTAGGAGGGAGAACAGGTATTGGATCACTGAACAGAATCACAGGCAGGAGAAAGACCTGAGACAGACTCCCTGAGACTCTTCTCCAGGATCTGTCAATGACTTAGAATGATGTGTTTACTGAAGACCCTAATAGTTAAACTATAAGACATTTTTCAAGGCAGGGACTATGTCTTTTACTTTTTAATACTCTCCAAAGCACCTAATACAGTGTCCTGCACAGAACAAGTGCTCAATAAATATGAATGAAATGGAGATTTAGGAAATAAAGATGGCAATCCAAATATGATGGTTCTCTATTTCTTGCAAGAATCAGGTTTAGAAAGGGACGGGTAAAGGGAGACTATAATAAAGCTATACAGGAAACATCTTACAACTCAAGATTAAACCTGCCTTAACTGGCTAAATTTTCTTTAGGAGGGATAAACTGTTGCCAATTTGTACTTCCCAAGCGCTTAGTACAGTGCTCTGCACATAGTAAGCGCTCAATAAATACGATTGATGATGATGATGATAAACTACAGTTGATTGGTAAAAGAGAAATTCACTGTGTAATGCTTTCTTTCTCCCCCCCACCCTGGAGAAAATGGGGATATGGAAGGCAAACACACAGAAGTCAGAGGACCTGATATGTGGACCAGGCAGAACCAAATACCCTGATGCTCAATTTTCAGAAGTCTGGAGTATTGTTTGAAGGAGGAAAGATTATCATCATCATCATCAATCATATTTATTGAGCGCTTACTGTGTGCAGAGCACTGTACTAAGCACTTGGGAAGTACAAATTGGCAACATATAGAGACAGTCCCTACCCAACAGTGGGCTCACAATCTAAAAGGGGGAGACAAAACCAAACATACTAACAAAATAAAATAAATAGAATAGATATGTACAAGCAAAATAAATAAATAAATAAGTAATAAATATGTACAAACATATATACATATATACAGGTGCTGTGGGGAAGGGAAGGAGGTAAGATGGGGGGATGGAGAGGGGGACGAGGGGGAGAGGAAGGAAGGGGCTCAGTCTGGGAAGGCCTCCTGGAGGAGGTGAGATTATCCCTGCCAGTCCCAAAAAGATTACATTTGAGCAAACTGAACACATCAACTGAATATCTTTCTCTTACTAATAGAGATCAAGCTGGTTTTTTTTTTCACATGGGAATTTAAGTCTGCCCAAACGGCAAAGAGTCATCGATATTTGTAGGGCAGCGAAAGAGATGTGCTTAACGCACAATGTTTTCCAGTGGACGGAATATTTTGGAAAACTGCTCGTGCACCCTCTTGTGGCAACAGAAAATGAGCTTTTCAGATTCCTTCTCCGCTCCATGACTATCTACAACGGGCTCACTGATGAAAGTTAACGCCATTTTCTTCACCGGGGCAAAAGAACAGAACTACGAAAGTACTATCTGATGGGGAAGAAAACCCAAAGGAAAAAAAACCTTAGGAAGGCTTCCAGCATTTGTTTCACCTCCAAGTAGGTCCTAGGAACCTTGTCTTTAGAACCTCTTGATAGATCCAAAACATTTCAGCTACCTGAGAGCAATCCCCAGAAACTCACAGGCAACAGACTAAGGAACTCAACAGGACCACGAGCATCCCGGAGCAGCAGCTGTCAATCAGATGGACTCTGGGAATAATGAGGAGAATGCTATCAGTTGTATTTATCGAGTGCTTACTGTGGGCAGAACACTGCCTTAAGTCCTTGGAAGTGTATAATAACACAGAGTTGGTAGACAGGATTAAAAAAATACTTTCTTCACAAATTCTACCTCACGTTTTCCAGCCCTGACTTTCAGAACTGCAACAAGCATTACTACTACTACCCTTAATAATAATAATGATGGCATTTGTTAAGCGCTTACTCTGTGCCAGGACTTGTACTAAGCGCTGGGATGGATATAAGCAACTTGGGTTGGACACAGCCTCTCTCCCACATTCATTCATTCAATCATTCAATTGTATTTATTCAGCACTTACTGTGTGCAGAGCACTGTACCAAGTACCAATCGGCAACATATAGAGACAGTCCCCCCCCAGCAACGGGCTCAGAGTCATGGAGCTCATGGTCTTAGTCCCCATTTTACAGATGAGGTAACTAAGGTACAGAGACATTAAGTGACATGCCCAACATCACCCAGCAGACAAGTGGCAGGGACGACATTAGAACCCAGGTCCTTCTGACTCCCAGGACCGTGCTCAATCCACTAGACCACACTGCTTCTGGTCCACAGTACAATATTCCAAAATAATATCGATGAAGAAAAGAGGTCTCTGTACCTACCTCTCAGAACAGCCTCAATACCAGACAGAACACACTGCCAAGCCATACAGAACATCTTCCAATCGTCCCAAGTCATACATTTCTGTCCCACTAAAGTCATATTCTTCCTAAAATTAAATTGTTTTAGTTTACAGTAGCTGGCACTGGTCAGCTTTCCATCTTTAGTAATTTTAAACAAAAAAAAAAAGGGTACAGGGCCAAATCAGTAACACAAACTTGCAATTAAGCAGCATTCAGAAATGGTGGATTGTTTTACAAATACACCCTGGGAAGAATTCTAAGAAGTTAAAGGGAGGACGTGGACAAAAGGTCAGCGGCGAGATAGATCAGACTGAGGTAGCGTGAGAAGGCTGATGTCAAGAGGGGCTGTGGGTACAGGCTGGGCTGTAGTAGGGAATAGGGATGGTAAGATAGGAGGGGGAGAGAGTGCTTTCAAGTCCACGGTAGGGAGTTGGTTAGATGCGGAGATGGACTGAAGAGGGGAGAGACAGGAGGCAGGGAGGTCAGTGAAGAGGTGGATGCAGTAGCCAAAGTAGAATATGATAGGTTTTGCTCAATTAGAAGGTAGACATAAGAACACCATCTCAAAGGAAAAATTTCTTATTTACATCAGCTTCACTTAATGGTTTCCGCTCTTCTTTGCCAAACTGCAACAAAATAAACTGGCTAGCTAATGAGTCAGTTGCCACTGTCACGGCAACTGAAATTTTGATAATCGGCTCTTACTTCTGCTTGGAGCAGGCAAGGCATTTAGTATTTATCAAGTACCTAGAAGTCTGTGCATGGCATACTGCTTATAAAATATTTATTCTGTGGCACGCTTCTGTAGTACTGAAAATGAAGCATGGTGACAGGGATGGCTCAAGACAAGATTCCATGACTAACTGTGTAGAACTGGTTTTGGCTAGCAATTTCATGAGTATATATTTACATTAAGCTGTAAAATTAACTAAAATATTTTCCAGAGATTCAAGCCACTAGTCCAGATAGTTCAAAGGCATGTCTCAGTTTTACAGAAACCCAAATGATGCTTTAGCTAGTCCACATCTCACTCTGCTGCCCGGATCATTTTTCTACAAAAATGTTCACGACTTGTCACCCGTTCCTCAAAAAACCTCCAGTGGTTGCCCTTCCACCTCTGCATCAAACACAAACTCCGCACCATTGGCTTGAAAGCGCTCCACCACCTTGACCCCCCCGCACACACTTACGTACCTATCTGAAATTTATTTATTTGTATTGATATCTGTCTCACACTACACCCCCCAGACCATGAACTCATTGTGGGCAGGGAATGTGTCTGTTTATCGTTGTATTGTACTCTCCCAAGCACTTAGTACAGTGCGCTGCACAGTAAGTGATCAATAAATGATTGAATTGAATGTATTCACCTGAATCGATATAGGGTGATTTTTTAAAAAAAGGTAAATGGAGAGTAAAACATTTTTAAGGTTTATTTTATGGAAGATGCAACTAGTTCATATCATTTCCCCCCATCAGCTTGTTTAGTTGAGCAATATTGACATTTGCAAAAAACAATGCTCAGAATTATCTGGTTTAAGGGAAAACTGAACAAACAACAACTTTTAAGCTAAATATAAACGATGATAAACAGCAACCACAAAGTGGCTAAATAAAGCAGCAGCAGGTGCCAAGTCAAAAGCAAGAGCAATCCTATTCGCTACTGTGACCAACCATCGGACCGCAACGGATAAAAGACTGTTGGATCAACTCTGAAACAATGTGATATTCATCGTACAACTTTGTTGTGACCCTGAAGAGCAAACCGAACTTGAGATGGAGGCCGCTTGGTAATTATTCTTACAGAACGTGGTTTTTGAGGTCCATTTTCCCCTTGATTAGGAGAGAGGGCAAAGGAGCATAAATCTGCCGAGGCTTTTCTAAACAGTTTCATGCTGCTGAGAGAATTCAGTACTCCCAACACAGGTACATTAAGCATCATCCTGGGCATGCCCCATCTACCCTAGAAACCAGGCTGCTAGTTGGCAATGCTCCTGCCAGCCTGGCATCTGCCTTTTTGCATTTCTGCCCTCTCACTGGCACCACCCATTTCTGATGCACATCTCTAGGTGTAAAACCGAGCCTTGGGTTGGTAACGCCATTTGACCTTGGGAGTTCTGGCCCAACCTGGGCCAATTTCTGGTTTCCAGGACACCCCTCAGTGAAGCTGGGGCAGTTTCCATGGACCCCAGTCCCTCCACACGGGTCCCCTGAACTAGAAAACAGTTGTGTTTGCCCAGAAACATTTTCAAGATAGAAAGGGTTCCCCCAAAGGCCCACAGAGACTATCACAGAGGTCAGGATCTTCAGTCGAGCCACCGTACGATCCAAAAACCCAGTCTACATCGATTGCGTTGCTATGAAAGAAGTGGGTGCTGTTTCAATGGAAACATCGGGGACGACTGTGTCAATAAACCCAGGTTAGAGAGTGTTTCCTGGAGAAAAGAGTGGGCCACAGTGTCAGAGGCAGCTGAGAGATCAAATGGACAGAACAGAGAGGACAGAGGATTGGGAAGCAGTCCTTCAATCAAATTCACTGAACGTTTACTGCGGGCAGAGCACTGTACTAAGCACTTAGGAGAGTACAATACAATAAACAGACACATCCCCTGCCCACAATGAGCTTACAGTCTCAAACGGGAGACAGACATTAATATAAATAAATTACAGATATATACATAAGCGCTGTGGGACTGGGACGGGGATCTGAATAAAGGGAGCAAGTCAGGGAAGGCCTCGGGAAGGAGATGTGCCTTCAATAAGGCTTTGAAGGCGGGGGAGAATCACTGTCTGTCAGATATAAGAAGGAAGGGCACTCCAGGCCAGAGGCAGGATGTGGGCGAGAGGTCAGAGGCAAGATAGACAAAATCAAGGTAAGGTGAGAAGGTTAGCATTAGAGGAGTGAAGTGTGCAGGCTGGGTTGTAGTAGGAGAGTAGTGAGGTGAGGTAGGAGGGGGCAAGTTGATTGAGTGCTTTAAAGCCAATGATGAGGTGTTTCTGTTGGAGGGGGAGGTGGATGGGCAACCACTGGAGTTTCTTGCAGTGAGGAAACATGGCATGAATGTTTTTTTAAGAAAAAGATCAGGGCAGCAGAGTGAAGTATGGACTGGAGTGGTGAGGGACAAGAGGCAGGGAGGTCAGCATGGAGGCTGATACAGTAATCAAGACAAGAGGGGATAAGTGATTGGATTAAAGTGGTGGCAGTTTGGATGGAGAGGAAAGGGCAGATTTTAATGATGTTGTGAAGGTCGAACCAACAGGATTTCGTGACAGATCGAATATGTGGGTTGAATGAGAGAGAGGAATCAAAGCTAGCACCAAGGTCACAGGCTCGTGAGACAGAAAGGATGGTGGAGCCATCTACAGTGATGGGAAAGTCAGGGGCAGGACGGGGTTTTAGGTGGGAAGATAAAAAGTTCTGTTTCAGTCATATTAAGTTTGAGGTGATCGGAGGACATTTAAGTAGAGATGTCTCGAAGGAGGAAATACGAGATTGCAGAGAAGCAGAGAGATCAGGGCTGGAGATACAGATTTGGGTATCATCCACATATCGGTGGAAACTGAAGCTTTGGGAGCGAATGTGTTTTCCAAGGGGGTGGGTATAGATGGAGAATAGGAGACCCAGAACTGAAGCCTGACAGACACCCAGATTAGCCTAGGGGAGAGAGCACGCTCCTGGGAGTCAGAGGGCCTGGTTCCTAATCCCTGCTCCTCATTGTACCGGCTGTGGGACCTTGAGCAAGTCACTTCGCTGTGCCTCAGTTTCCTCATTTGCAAAACAGAGAGTCAATACCTACACTCCCTCCTACTTCAACTGTGAGCCCCATGTGGGACCTGAATATCTTGTATCTAACCCAGCACTTGGTACAGTGTTTGGCACGTAGTAAGCGCTTGACAGATATCACAATTATTATTAGAGCAGAGTCCATTATATTTGACCAGGAGGACGTAACTGGCAACCTGGGGAGAGTTGTCGTCTTGTGGCCTAATGGACTTGGGAGTCAGAAGATCCCGGGTTCTAATCCCAGCTCTGCCACTTATCTGCTGTGTGACTTTGGGAAAGTCACTTTACTTCTCTGTGCCTCAGTTACCTCATCCATAAAACGGGAATTAAGATTGAGTCCCATGTGGGATACGGACTGTGTCCAACCTGATTAGCTTGTTTCTACCCCAGTGCATAGTACAGTGCCCGTCACATAGTATGAGCTTAAACCCCATGAAAAAAAAGGATGATGAGGCAAGGGAAATATTGTGAAGGTCAAGAAAGGAAAAGGAAGTGAGGAAATACAGACAACGAGTGTACACAAACTGATCGAGGAGTTCAGAATGAAATGGAAACAGGGAGATGGAGCCATAGGGGATAAGATGGGAGCCAGAGAAAGTTTTTTGCTTTTTTTTTTTAACTACAGGAGAGGTACACATGTTTGAAGGCAAAGAATCAGTGGCTGAGGAGAGCAGTCAGGGTTGGAACAGTGGGGACTAGTGTTTGTAAAAGATGAGAGGATACTGGAGTCACATTTTGAAAGCAGACAGTAGATTTTCTCGAGAGATGGCTGGGAAACATCAGAGAGAAGGTAGGGAAAGGAGGAAGATTAAGGAGTTAAAGAGGAGACTTTGGGGATCTAATGCCTGATGACTTCACCAGGTACAAAAGATGAGGGGAAGTGGGTATACTGGGAGGGAGTTTAAGGTTCAGAAAAATTGTCAGAGCAATAGGTATGGGCATCAATGAGGGTAATGCTAACTGAGCAAACAACAGTGATTCTGACATGGCTGAGCATAGCCTAGTGCCTCAATTTCCCCCAACAGGTTCTACGACGCGAGAATGGGCGCTGAGGACGTGTACTGTGGAAGCGATCCAGGGCTAGGGGTCAGTGGTCTGAGTGCAATCGAGGGACCTGAGTTGGAGGGAGCGAGTTTGGTGGAAAGGGTACTGTGGAGGGCATGGATTTGTGCATCAGTAGAGAGGATGTTGGGTAGGGTGTCCAAGTGGGGCATGATGGCCCGGGGTACGTGAAAAGGGTCTAGAAATAGTGGTCTCTGGGCTGGGAGAGAACAATTTTATGGGAAGCAGGGATAAGTGAGGTGGCAGATCAAGAAATCGTGGTCAGAAGACTTTCAGTGATTAATTCAACAATAAATCAACCTGACAGCCACTCTTAGTTCTTATGTATTTACACCCATCAAGTACTTCGACTGTACATCTGAAATACTGTTTCATCTTGAACTTGTGTCATATCATTCCTAGTTCTTCCTGCTCTCACTATTTGTAAATAATTTACGTCTGTCTCCCCGTCCCCTACCAATCCAATTGTAAGCCCCTTGAGAGCAGGGGACATGCCTTGTGATCCTGGTGTATAATCCCAAGTGCTTAGTACAATGATCTACGCTCAAGAGGCCCTCCACAAATACCATTCACTGACTGAATACCGAAGAGCCCTGTACAACCAGAGCTGGAGTTTAAAGCGTTTTCCTGACCACTCATTTAGTCATACTGATCATATATTTGCACTATCATTTTACTAAAGACTAAGCTAAGAGGAATTTCAAACAGTGGAAGACATTAAATTTGCCAGCTAGTAAGGTGCAAGAGAGCCAAGGGAACTGGGGCATCTTCATTTTATTCTTGCAAATCCTTTTACAAAAAGGAAAAACACATTCTAAAAATATTCTTCCTTGATACTTCACACATCTAAAAAAAAATAAAAGAAATGCCAACAGCCTAGATAGAAAGAGAAAACAAAATGGTCTATTCTACTGCTGGCCTTACTATTATTTAGCCAATCCTCTTTCCTAGGAAATCTGAAGGCATAAAGAAGTGAACAAAGGCAGTTAACAGTGCAGTGGAAAAAGTATATTAATGAAAAAAATATACTTAGTAAAGCCTCCAGTTCACACACAATAAAACATACAATCCAAAAGTCTTAAAGTGCTATTATCTAAAGCATACTCAACACTAAGTCCACAAATATGTGCTGAATGCACTAAGGGTACAAAGTAGTTAAAATAACTCAAAGTCCTAATTATGTTGAATAAGAACTGCCCTTTAAATTTCAGAAAGATTCTGCTTTGAAACTTACCTGGCAGAAAGCGGAAAGTTGTCAAAAGTTTCTCTTGCTAAATTGATTCCAAAAATTTTTGCAAAAACAATTTAATCATAAAAGCCCAAAATACAAAGTGTTTAGAGAAACCCCTAAGATGGAATTCTAGGAAGTTGTTTTATTGTCTACCGTAATAATCAATTGATTTTCTAAATGCTGCAAATGATGGTGCCATGAAAGAAAATCCCTGCTGCTTGATAAAACTGAACGGATCAATATAAGAAGTCCTTTTGGAACTACAGAGGGTAAAGCAAGATGAGATGAGTACCTCATAATTTGAGAGAAAATCTAGCAATTCTGATCGAGATGGGATGTAGAGAAGTGGTGTCATCACCCGCCGAACAAACTTCTCAATGTAAACAGCGCTCATGGGGCCTTTATATTCGATTGGTCCAAAACTAGTTAAAAACAAACAAACAAAAAATAAAACATACTACTCATTAAACCCATAAATTTTTACAATAATCAAAGAACTTATTGTGCGCTAACTCTGCACCGAGCACTATACTGAGCGCTGGGGAAGATGGAAATCCAATAGCGTTAGTACGCACGATCCCCTGCCCTCAAGGAGCTGAGAAATACTGGGGAAGCCTGGCACTAAAAAAAAATACAAAGGGCTGGGAGGAGTAATTTATGCTGATCAATAAATTGAAATTTAGGTGGAGGAGTTCACTGCCTTATGGAGAGTTCTAGTCCGTCTCCAAGCTGGACCTGACCAGGACTGCAATTCAGTGTTTTAAATTAAAAATACAGCTGATCCTCCAAAGTCCCTTCCAGCTCCATACCCCTAAGTGATCCCAGGAACAGAGAGCTTCCATTCTGCTTAACCCCTCAAAGTGACCTCTCCTTCAAGGAGCGCTAGAAACCAATCCAGTGCTAATGGGTGAAATGTCACAGAAGAATAAAATAATGCAACTTGAAAAAGATTTAAATCTAGCAATTCAATATAAATCTTGTTATTCCACCTCACTGCAGGAGGAACGGGTTCAGTAACGTGTGGATAGGTACCTTAAAAAAATAATAATGATGGTATTTGTTAAGCGCTTACTATGCGCCAAGCACTGTTCTAAGTGCTGGGGTAGATGCAAGGTAATCAGGTCATCCCATGTGGGGCTCACAGTCTTCATCCCCATTTTACAGATGAGGTGACTGAGGTACAGAGAAGTGTAGTGACTTTTGCAAAGTCACACAGCTGATAAGTGACAGAGCCGGGTGACTCGCCCAAGGTCATGCAGCAGACAAATGGCAGCAAACCTCGTGACTCCCAGGGCCCGTGCTCTAACCCTATGCCACACTGCTTATCTATCGATGGATCTCTGGTATGTACTGAGCGCTCGCTTGCTTTGTGGAGAGCCCCGCACAAAACGCTCGGGAGGGTACATTCCAACGGAGTTGGTAGACGTGAGCCCTGCCCACAAGGAGTTTAGAGGAGGAGTCGGGCGTTAAAAACAGATTATTGGATTGGTTTCATCACACCCCACAGACAGACGTTTGAAGTCAATGCCTGCCAATGACAAAGGAAGAAATCATCTTTAGGAGGCGTGAAGATGGAGCCATCTAAGCGCTAAGCCATCAGCGCTTAGAACAGTGCCCAGCGCTTAGAACAGTGCTTGGCACATAGTAAGCGCTTAATAAATGCCATTATTATTATTATTATTATCTAATCTCAGCTTGCTACCGCTTCAGCAGAACCGTTTCATTTTTGCCTCATGATGGCTTCTGCTTAGTTACTCGGTTTTATGACGAAAAATTGGATCTCGCACCTGCAGTATTGGGGAACATCCAGCTCCTCCATTTTACTCGCTTTTGGCCCGCTACACATCCGCCATACAGAATGCCACCCCCCTGCTACATCCGCTAAGTTAGCTCTCTTCCTCCCTTCAAGGCCCTACTGAGAGCTCACCTCCTCCAGGAGGCCTTCCCAGACTGAACCCCCTCCTTCCTGTTCCCCTCCTCCCCCTCTCCATCCCTCCCGCCTTACCTCCTTCCCTTCCCCACAGCACCTGTATATATGTACATATGTTTGTACGTATTTATTACTCTATTTATTTATTTATTTTACTTGTACATATCTATTCTATTTATTTTATTTTATTAATATGTTTTGTTTTGTTCTCTGCCACCCCCTTCTACACTGTTGGGTAGGGACCGTCTCTATGTGTTGCCAACTTGTACTTCCCAAGCGCTTAGTAGTACAGTGCTCTGCACACAGTAAGCGCTCAATAAATATGATTGATTGATTGATTGACCTCTGATTCCCAAGCCCGTGCTCTTTCCACTAAGCCACGCTGCTTCTCCAAACAGCAGATTCCTCCCAGATGAAAATTAGAATCTACAGAAAGGCCAAAAATAGGTAATATACCTTAAACTGAGATTATATTAAATTAATAAAATAAATATTAATAATTCTGGCACTGAAGTGCCAAGAACTGTTCTAAGCCCGGGGGGAGCCGTGGGCAATACAAGTTAACCAAGTTGGACACTGTCCCTGTCTCACATGGGGCTGCCTCACAGTCTTAGTAGGAGGGAGAAGGATTTAATACCCCTTTTACAGATGAGGTAACTGCGGCACAGGCAAGTTAAGTAACTGGCTCAAGGTCACACAGCAGACACGTGGCAGAGTCTGGATTAGAACCCAGGTCCCCTCACTCCCAGGCTCGTACTTTTTCCACCAGGCCAGGCTCCTCTCCATTACAATTTACTATAAAGGTTAGTAAGTGAAAACACGGAGTCAATCATTGGTATTTACTGAATGCTTACTGTGTGCAGACTATTTAGGAGGGTACAACAGTGACGGTAAACATTCCCTGCCCTCCAAGAGCTTCAAGGCTAGAGGGGGACACAGATATAAAATTATGGGTACACACCTAAGCGCGGAGATCAATCGTATTTATTGAGCGCTTACGGTGTGCAGAGCACTGTACTAAGCGCTTGGGAAGTACAAGTGGGCAACATATAGAGATGGTCCCAACCCAACAGTGGGCTCACAGTCTAGAAGATGACACAGAAGAGAGGAGTAGGGGAAATGAGGGCTGAGTCAGGGAAGGCCTCTTGGAAGGGATGTTAACTTTAATAAGACTTTTAAGGTGGGAAAAGTGGTGATCTGTCATATGTTAAGGGGGAGGGATTCTGGACCATAGGGAGGATATGGGTAACAGGTCAGCAGTGCACGTGTCCGGCAGCGTGGCATACAGGATCGAGCAAGGTTCTGGGAATCAGAAGGACTACTTCATGCCTGTTGTGACACCTTGGGTTAGTCACTTCACCTCTCTGGGCCTCAGCTACCACATCCATAAAATGGGGATTACAAACCATTTTTCTACAAACCATTCATTCCATGTTTCGCTGCTCCTCATGGTGGTGGTTGCCCATCCACCGACGCACCAAACAGAAACTCCATACCAGCACCATGGCTTTGTGGATAGAGTACGGGCCTAGGAGTCAAAAGGACCTGGGTCCTAATCCTGGCTCTGTCACGTGTCTGCTGTGTAACCTTGGGCAAGTCACTTTACTTCCCTTTGCCTCAGTTACCTTATCTGAAAAATGGGGATTAAGACCATGAGTCCCATGTGGGAAAGGGACTGTGTCCAACCTGATTAGCTTATATCAACCTCAGCACTTAGAACAATACTTGGTACACAGTATGCACTTAAATACCATCATCATCGTTATTATTGTTATAGACTTTAAAGCACTCAATCACTTTGATCCTAAAGAGCACGGGATTGGGAGTCAGAGGTCAAGGGTTCTAATCCCGGCTCCGCCACTTATCAGCTGTGTGACTTTAGACAAATCACTTAACTTTTCTGTGCCTCAGTTACCTCATCTGTAAAATGGGGATTAAGACTGTGAGCCCCATGTGGGTCACCCTGATTACCTTATATCAACCCCAGTGCTTAGAACAGTGCTTGGCATATAGTAAGTGCTTAATACCAAAATTATTATTATTATTATCATTATTATTAAGAGTGTGAGGCCTATGTGGGATAGGGATTGTGTCCAACCTGCTTAACTTGTATGTACCCCAGCACTTAGAACAGTGATAAGCACATAGTAATAATAATAATAATAATGATGATGATGGTATTTAAGCACTTACTATGTGCCAAGCACTGTTCTAAGCATAGTAAGCACTTAACAAGTACCATAATTATCCCCTCTAGACTGTAAGCTCGTTGTAGGCAGGGAACATGTTGGCTATATAGTGTACTTTCCCAAGTGCTTAGTACAGTGACCTGCACACAGTA
This sequence comes from Tachyglossus aculeatus, assembly GCF_015852505.1. NCBI lineage: Eukaryota > Metazoa > Chordata > Mammalia > Monotremata > Tachyglossidae > Tachyglossus > Tachyglossus aculeatus. Next base: position 77,088,273 of record NC_052086.1, read on the forward strand.
AGCACTCAATAAATACGATCAAAGGAACGAATAATAGTTGCGCTCAAGGTACAGTGCGTAAGTTGATGTTAGAGGAGCAAAACATGCAGACTGGGTTGTAGAAGGAAGTCAGCGAGGTAAGCTAGGATGGGAGAGAGCTGAGTGCTTTAAAGTCAATTGGAAAGAGCTTCCATTTGATGCAGAGGTGAATGGGTAACTATTGGATGTTCCTGAGGAATGGGAAAATGCAAACTGAACTTTTCTTTTTAACAACAATGATGAACGCAGAGTGAAGTAAGGACTAGAGTGGGGTGAGACAGGAGGCAGGGAGGTTAGAGGGGGGCTCGATGCAGTAGTCAAGGTGGGACAGGATATCAATCAACGGTATTTTGAGCACTTATTAAAGGCAGAACTGACAGGATTTGGCAACAGATGGAACACGTGGGTTGAAAGAGAGAGAGGAGTCGTCTACAGTAAGGAGAAAGATGAGGGAAAGACAGGGTTTGGATAGGAAGATGTCTGTAAGCTTGTTACGAACAGGAAATGCATCTGCTAATTAGTTGTACTTAGTACTGTGCCCTGAACGTAATAAGTGCTCAATAAATCCTATTGATTGATTAAGTTCTATTTTGGACATATTAAGTTTGAGGTGTCAGCGGGACACCCAAGTAAAGATGCCTTGAAGGCAGGGGGAAATGTGAGACTGCAGAGGAGAGCGAGATTGGGGCTGGAGAGGTAGATTTGGGTATCATTTGCATAGAGATGATAGTTGAAGTCATGGGAGCAAAGAAGTCCTGCAAAGGAGTGGGTGTAGATGGAGAATAGAAGGGGACACATAACTGATCCATGAGGGACTCCCATAGTTAGACGTGGAAGGCAGAGGAAGAGCCTGCAAAAGAGACCAAGAAGGAGAAATCAGAGAAATAGGAGGAGAACCAGGAGGGGAGAGTAAATAACGCTTCCAGGAGAAGGGAGTGGTCCATTGTGTTGAAGGCAGCTGAGCGGTCGAGGTGGATTAGGATGGAGTAGAGGTCTTTAGATTTGGCAAGAAGGAGGTCAATGGTGACCTTAGGGCAGTTTCCATGTATTGAATGGGGTAGAAACCAGATTGGAGGGGATCAAGGAGAGAAGCAGAGAGGAAGTGACGGCAGGCAGTGAGTACAAACAACTTGTTCAAGAAGTATGAAGAGAAAGGCTAAGAGGGAGATGGGTCGATAACTGGAGGGAACTGAAAGAAGTGAGGAACGACCCACTGGAAAGTGAACAGTTTGAAGACAGGAAGGGGCAAGTGTCTTGTTAAGGTGCCAAGGGTTGGGGTTAGATGCAAGGGTGGAGAGTTTAGAATGAGGAGGGTAGGAAATCTTTTTTTGAGATGGGGAAAGATGGGAAAGTGGAAGAAGGAGCACAAGGGAGGGACTGGAGAGAAAAAGGGGGAGATTATAGGGAGAACACATCTGATGGTTTCAGTTTCATCAATAAAGTACATGGCCAGGTATTTAGGGGCAAGAGATGGGGTGGGGGTAGGTAGTAGGGGGTTTGAGCAGAGAGTTAAACATCTGAGACAGCTGGCACGGGCAGTAGGCATGGGAGTTGATAGGAATGGAGAGGGCAGAGTTAAAATAGGAAAGGGTGAATTGGAGAAGGACGAGGTTAGCCCATCTGGATTTTCACCAGCAGCACTCCCTTGTGACCTTCTTAGCTTTTTCCTAACTGTATTGTGTAGGAGGGGCTTAATAAATTGGCACTCTCTGTGCAAAAACAAGTAAGGAACACAAAAAGCAATAAACTGCAGTGTCTTTTGGGCCAAAATGTCAGAATCTTTGTATTCCTTTCATAAGACCCAAAATAAAACTGACAACATACTACAATGAACTGTAGGAGAAAGAATAATTAGCAATTCCACAGTCACTTTTTCCTCTGATTGAAAACATGAATTAGAAAAAAGATTAACAGATTATTAGTAACAATACTGAAAAGCTGGTGTGAGGATACCAGACCATGACACTCCATTACAGGAAGAGAAAAAGTGACTTAGTGTGATGAAATAAATGCTAACTATTCAGGGTGAATCACTGAATGTAACCACCTAATCGGAAGATGACAGTAAACGGAGTAAGTGAAGCAGAAGAAATATAATGAAAACAGAGCTGTCTTCACAATGGGAAGGTTTACAAAAATGAATTGCTCGGCTAGTCACACCTTTAAGGTGAGATTAAGAATTAAACTTGAAAAACTGAAATTTGGAAAACAAAACTTGGAAATGTGAAAGGGGAGAAGGGTCAAAAGCATTTAATGTTTCGTTTTGTAGAGTGTTACTTTTAACTCTAACTGATTAATTTGACAACACCTTTTCAGATAGCGAGACAGCATGCATTGTGGTCAGGAATGTGTCCGTTTATTGTTAAACTGTACTCTCCCAAGCACTTGGTTCATTGCTTTGCACACAGTAAGCGCTTAATAAGCGACTGAATGAACGAATCCAATTTTCTTAACCCCAGTATTCTGGAGGATCCTGATATCTCTTACTTTTTCCAGCACTTAAAACAGTGCCTGGTATGTAGTAAGTGCTTAACAAATATTTTTTTAAAAAAGGAAAAAAAATGGAAGGAGCTCCTAGAACGTAAATATAACATGTCTTCTTAAACTGTCGATGTTACCAGGAAATTACCCTAGTCTCCTGAGGCAGCCAATATCTACACGGAACAGTTTGATAAACAAGTCCTGGAATCAGTCCAATTTAAACTTCGGCTATGCCAATAAGCGGACGATTTATTTGTGAAGTGTCCTTGCAAAATGAAAGAGGATTGAATGTTTCCACTGAATTCTAAGTGCCAATCACTAAATTCTGGTGAAGATCAAAAATAGATATTTTCGATATTCTAGCCTACAAATGTTAATGCAACCAGTTAAAAAAATCAATCAATATTTACTGAGCGCTTACTCTGCACAAACCACAATATTAAGTGTCTGGGAGAGTACGGTACAGTTAATAGGATGCGATTCTTGCCTTCAAAAAGCTTATAACCTAGCAGGGGAGAGACACTAAAATCAATTATAAGCAAGAGGAAGCAAGTCCTCATAAAGGGAATAATGCAAACCAAGTACTTAGTACAGTGTCCTGCACTGCTTAAGCAGTTGAGAAACAACATTACCACTACTAGTACAGTGCTCTGCACACAGTAAGCGCTCAATAAATATGATTGAATAAATACTACCTCTCATTCTCTCAACTCAAATGAACTCCTCAGGTTCCAGGAAACTCCCATACACTGCCTTCATTCAAACTGTTTGCCCAGTTTGTCAGCATAGCTCAGATTTCTATTTCCAGGGTTGACAAGATACAAGCTTTTCAAGAAATAGTCTAGGACCAAAGGCCTCAAACCAAATCTTGGTTTCAGGGACACAGCTAACATTTGGTGTTCATAATAATATTAATAATAATAATAAGGATAATAACAGTTATATTTGTTAAGTCAAGAAGAAGCCATGAAGAAGCAGCTTGGCTAATGGATAGAACATGGTCTTGGGGGTCAGAAGGACCTGGGTTCTAATTTCAGCTCCGCCATATGTATGCTGTATAAATTTGGGCAACTAACAACTTCTCTGTGCCTGGTTACCTCATCTGTAAAATGGGGATTGAGACTCTGAGCCCCCAGTGGGACAGAGACTGTGTCCGATCTGAGTTACTTGTATCTATCCCAGTGTTTAGAACAGTGTGTGGCACATAGTAAGTACTTAGCAAGTACCATTTTATTATTCCTAAGTGCTTACTAAGTGCCAAGAACTATAGGAAGAGGTGAAGGAGATACAAGAATCAGGTTGGATACAGTCCCTGCCCATTTGGAGCTCCCAGTCTAAGAAGGAAGAAGAACAGTGCACTTAACCCCCATTTTACAGATGAGGAAACTGAGGCACAGAGAAGTTAAGTGATTTGACCAAGGCCACCCAGCAGGCAAGAGACAGAGCTAGGATTAGAACCCTGGTCTTCTGATTCCCAGGCCCAGGGTCTTCCCAACAGGCCACGGTGCGGGGAGTCAGAGGACATGGGTTCTAAACCCAGCTCTGCCCAATGTCTGCTGTGCGACCTTAGGCAAGTTACTTAACTTCTCTGTGCCTCAGTTACCTCATCTGTAAAATGGGGATTAAGACTGTGAACCCCATGTGCGACAGGGACTGTGTCCAAACTGATTCCCTTGTACCTACCCCAGTGCTTGGAACAGTGCTTGGCACATAGTAAGCCCTTAGCAAATACAATTGAGTGCTCACCTCCCTACTGACAGCTCAACTCCTCCAGGAGGCCTTCCCAGACTGAGCCCCCTTTTTCCTCTCCTCCTCCCCATTCCCCCGCCCTACCTCCTTCCCCTCCCCACATCTCCTGTAGATATGTTTGTACAGATTTATTACTCTATTTACTTTACTTGTACATATTTACTATTCTATTTAGTTTGTTAATGACGTGTATCTAGCTTTATTTTTATTTATTCTGGTGACTTGACACCTGTCCACATGTTTTGTTTTGTTGTCTGTCTCCCCCTTCTAGACTGTGAGCCCGTTGTTGGGTAGGGACCGTCTCTATATGTTGCCAACTTGTACTTCCCAAGCGCTTAGTACAGTGCTCTGTACACAGTAAGCGCTCAATAAATACGACTGAATGAATGAATGGGGGTACTCCAGCAATTTCATGAATCAACCTGCGAGGCCCATGTGGGACAGGAACTGTTTTCGACCTGATTAATCCCAGCACATACAACGGTCGTCTAAACTAAAAGCTCCTGGTGGGCAGGGAACATGTCTACCGACCCTGTTATACTATGCTCTCCCAAGTGCTTAGCATCGTGTTCTGCACAGTAAGTGCTCAATAAATACGATAGGTTGACACATAGTAAGCCCAAATACCATGACAATTATTATTATTATTATTATTATTACTACTACTACAGGGTAGCCTTTTAGAAAGGAATTAGGTGCTATCGTAGTTTTTCAATCTGATACAGAAGCCCACCTACTTTAAAGCCCAGATCATTTTTCTAAAAGACAAAAACTTTAATTCCATGTTTCCCCATTCCTCAAGAACCTCTAATGGTGGCCCATCCACCTCTTCATTACACAGAAACCTCTGACAAATGGCTTTAAAGCACTCAATCACCTTGCTCCCTCCTATTTTACCTCGCTGATTTCCTTCTACAACTCGGCTAATTAACTTCGCTCTAACCCCAACTGACTCACTGTGTCTCGATCTCACCTATCTTGTCGCTGGCCCATCAATCAATCAATCAATCAATCGTATTTATTGAGCGCTTACTATGTGCAGAGCACTGTACTAAGCGCTTGGGAAGTACAAATTGGCATCACATGGAGACAGTCCCTGCCCAACAGTGGGCTCACAGTCTAAAAGGGGGAGACAGAGAACAGAACCAAACATACCAACAAAATAAAATAAGTAGGCTAGAAATGTACAAGTAAAATAAATAAATAAATAAATAAATAGAGTAATAAATATGTACAACCATATATACATATATACAGGTGCTGTGGGGAAGGGAGGGAGGCAAGACGGGGGGATGGAGAGGGGGACGAGGGGGAGAGGAAAGAAGGGGCTCAGTCTGGGAAGGCCTCCTGGAGGAGGTGAGCTCTCAGCAGGGCCTTGAAGGGAGGAAGAGAGCTAGCTTGGCGGATGGGCAGAGGGAGGGCATTCCAGGCCCGGGGGATGACGTGGGCCGGGGGTCGATGGCGGGACAGGCGAGAGCGAGGTACAGTGAGGAGATTAGCGGTGGAGGAGCGGAGGGTGCGGGCTGGGCAGTAGAAGGAGAGAAGGGAGGTGAGGTAGGAGGGGGCGAGGTGATGGAGAGCCTTGAAGCCCAGGGTGAGGAGTTTCTGCCTGATGCACAGATTGATCGGTAGCCATTGGAGGTTTTTGAGGAGGGGAGTAATATGCCCAGAGCGTTTCCGGACAAAGATAATCCGGGCAGCAGCATGAAGTATGGATTGAAGTGGAGAGAGACACGAGGATGGGAGATCAGAGAGAAGGCTAGTGCAGTAGTCCAGACGGGATAGGATGAGAGCTTGAATTAGCAGGGTAGCGGTTTGGATGGAGAGGAAAGGGTGGATCTTGGCAATGTTGCGGAGCTGAGACCGGCAGGTTTTGGTGACGGCTTGGATGTGAGGGGTGAATGAGAGAGCGGAGTCGAGGATGACACCAAGGTTGCGGGCTTGTGAGACGGGAAGGATGGTAGTGCCGTCAACAGAGATGGGAAAGTCAGGGAGAGGACAAGGTTTGGGAGGGAAGACAAGGAGCTCAGTCTTCGACATGTTGAGCTTTAGGTGGCGGGCGGACATCCAGATGGAGATGTCCATCATATACTCTTTTCCTCTGGGATGGAACTTCCTCCCCATTATTTGACAAATGATCACTCTCCCTACCTTCAAAGCCTTATTTGAAAATCCCATCTCCCCCGAGAGGCCTTCTTCGACTAAGCCCTAATTTTCCCTCCTCCCTTTATTCACCCTATTTCAGACCCATGGCATTTATGTACACAGCTGTAATTTATTTTCATTTTTCCCATAAGCTCCCTTTGGGCAGGAAACATGTCTACCAACTCTATTACACTGTACTCTCCCAAGTATTTAAAACACACACAGTAAGTGGTCAATAAATGTGATTGATTGACTAAAAAATGTTTTCCCTGCACTTTTCAATGCGCTGCACTGTCTCTGTCCATTCATTCACCATCTGCTATGGCCCTGAAGGAACTGCCAGAGATGAGAAAGATTAAAAAGTCCTGGCCAAGAGCTGAAACCCAAAATATAATAATCATCACTGCAGTATTTGTGAGGCATTTACTATGTGCTAAGTACTGGGGTAGATTCAAGATAATCAGGTGGGACACAGTCCCTGTTCACACATGGGGCTCACACTCCAATTATGAGGGAGAACCAGTATTGAACCCCTATTTTACAGATGAGGAAACTGAGGCCCAGAGAAGTTAGGTTATTTGCCCCAAATCACAAAGCAGACACGTGGCAGAGCTGGAATTAGAAACCGCACCCTCACTCTTTCCTCTAGGCCACACTGCTTTCACACAGGTTCAGTTCTGCAGACTAAGGATTGAGGTTCTTCCTTTCATTATTAATAGAAGACTATCACTGTATGCAGTCTGTAAGTGTTATTCAAAAAGCACTTCTGAATTAGAATTTCAATTCCATTTCAGTTTGTAAATTCCTTACCTTCGATGATACAAATATATAACAGGAAAGTAAAAAAAGTGTTTCTGCTTTCTGCATTTCCCCTGGTTCCACCAACAGTTAACTGCCACAAACAGCACCTGAGGAATCAAAACCAAAATGCTCAAATGAATGCACATCTCAGAAAGTTAACTGTAAAGTAGGAAAATGACAAAAGAAAAAATAAAGACTCCAGTAACCGATGAAAATATTTGTGCGGCATGTCAGTGGCTTACTGTATATGCGTATACGCTATGTCTAATGGAAAGGAAGATAGGGAAATAAGGGGAAACGTGTGGCCCAACCACCAAAGTGATGAAAACGTACATTCTGCCTCACGGGTGGCTAAAAGTGTTAGGAACCCAAAGACCCTTCCCTCTTCTGTTTATAATTCTTTCCTGCTCCCGCTAGCCCCCTCGGCCATTCAGGGTGGGCTCCCTGGAACTAGTTGAGCCAGGTTTAAGCTGTAACCCCTTTAACAGGGAGGCAGTCGGACTTAATTGCATCGGGCCCATTTGGATCGGCATTGTCCTTCAGAAAGGCTGCAGGACAATTCTCCGGAGTGCAGCCAGTATTCGTTCAGTCATTCAATCGTTTTTATTGAGCGCTTACTGTGTGCAGAGCAATGTACTAAGCTGTACTTGGAAAGTACTATCTGGGCAGGTCCCTAAATTTGGAGGTTGCCCCGAGGCGAGCTCCAAAAGCCTGGACCCCAAGACAGGATGGTACCTGGCTGGGCTCACCTCACTGCCGATGGGGGGAGAGAAGGGACTATAGGCTTAGTGGGCAGCCACTTCTGTACACAACAATTCTCCACAAAAACACACGTCAGCTCCCCCATGATTGCTGAGAGTGAGAGTCCACTCCCACCCACCCCACCCCACTTCCAACCCGAGAACACAAGTAGCCTGGCCTAGTGGAAAGAGCATGGGCCTGAGGGTCACACCCTGCCACTCGTCTGCTGTATGACATCGGCCAAGTCATTTAACTTCTCTGGGACTCAGTTTCCCCCACCTGTAAAATGGGGCTTAAATACTTTACTTAGAGGGTGAGCCCTATGTGGGACAGGGACTGTGTCCGACCAGAGAAGCAGTGTGGCTAAGTGGAAAGAGCTTGGGCTTGGGAGTGAGAGGTCATGGGTTCTAATCCTGGCTCCACCACTTGTCGGCTGTGTGACTTTGGGCAAGTCACTTCACTTCTCTGGGCCTCAGTTACCTCATCTGTAAAATGGGGATTAAGACTGTGAGCCTCCCTTCAAGGCCCTACTGAGAGCTCACCTCCTCCAGGAGGCCTTCCCAGACTGAGCCCCTTCCTTCCTCTCCCCCTCGTCCCCCTCTCCATCCCCCCCATCTTACCTCCTTCCCTTCCCCACAGCACCTGTATATATGTATACATGTTTGTACCTATTTATTACTCTATTTATTTATTTATTTATTTTACTTGTACATATCTATTCTATTTATTTTATTTTGTTAGTATGTTTGGTTTTGTTCTCTGTCTCCCCCTTTAAGACTGTGAGCCCACTGTTGGGTAGGGACTGTCTCTAGATGTTGCCAACTTGTACTTCCCAAGCGCTTAGTACAGTGCTCTGCACACAGTAAGCGCTCAATAAATACAACTGATTGATTGATTGACAACCTGATTACCTTTTATTCTCCCCCTCCCATCCCCCAGTGCTCAGACCAGTGCTTGGCACACAGTAAGTGCTTAACAAATGCCATCATCATCATCAGCATCATCTTTCCTGGGCTTAGTTTGGTGCTAGGCACATTGTAAGAGGTTAAATGCCATCATTATTATTATTATTATTATTGAATTAGTACAGACTATCCTGAGTCCAAACGAGAGCTATCCCATCCAGATGTGGAATTTGTGATCTATTCTGTTGTCTCCCTTTCTCCCAGGAACCCTGTCCTGCCCCTGACTAAAATAAGAATTCAGTCCAGCCCTTAAAGAAAACAACAAAAAAACCCACAAAAATCAAGGCTCTGGGACACTTTCTAGGCTTCTCTCCCTCCTACTTAGCCCGAGAGTCCCATGTGGGACAGGAATTGTGTCCAACCTAATTATCTCATATCTAGCCAATCGAGGGTATCTCCATGCACAGTACAGTTTGGGCACATAAGCACTTAGCAAATACCACAACTATTAGATTATCAATTACTATTTCTCCATTAGAATTACCTGATCGGCAAGTCTACTTGCAACTTGTTCAATTTCTCCCTTTGCGGCAATGGACTGCCCACACCATGGTGCATAGAAAAACAACAGTACCACTTCTGAATCTTGACGAATGTGTTCTGCATAGTCCAGTTGACCCTGGAAGAGGTCAAGGACAGGGGATCTTGAAGAGAAGAAATTTACTGGTGGCTTTGCTGGCATAATCACATCTTTTGCACGGCTAAAAAACAAAATAAAACCCCCAAAACAAGCAGCGATTAGAAACTTTGGCAACACAAAACCCTCGCTCAAAGACCGAAAAAAGTAAAGCCAACCTTAAAAAATGTCATATTAAATGAAACAATGAGCACCACAATGTCGCTGGCTGGGGAGGGGTGGCGGGAGAGTTAATATGTCCACGCTTGATCTTGATTTGATGCAAAAATATGGTAAATGAGTATACACCTATTAAAATATTCAATGTCTCTCTCCTTGCCAGGTTGCTTTCAGAGCTGGAGGGTGTCTAACAAGTTTATTCTCTTTTTTGCAAGGTTCCACTAACATCCCTGACAACAGTCCCTACGGCATTATAACTCAGTTCCTATCCTTAGGGACTGCACAATCTGAAAGGTTGGGGGGAGGGGGGGTGACAAGGGAACATAAATTGCCAAATTGAAACAATCAGCAAACATACACAAATAAGGGCCATGAAAGCTGACAGGGAAGCATAATCAAGAAAGGAGTGGGGTTATTCATGGAACGCCTCTTCGAGGAGGTGGCTTGGAAAAAGAAGAAGAAAGGAGGGAAGAAATTTTCATAGAAGGGGAAAAAGCGGGAATGATGTGGTCACTGAAACTATGAGAAGACTGGCTTGGGAGGAGTAAAGAATGCAAGCTTGGATAAAGTAGGAGAAAATAACTTTTTTTATGGTACTTCTTAAGCACCTACCATGCGTCAGGTACTGTACTAAGCACAATGGAGTACATATGGATAATCAGGTTGGATACAGCCCACGTCCCACAAGGGGCTCACAGTCTTAATCCCAATTTTATAGATGAGGGAACTGAGGCACACAGAAGTTAAGTGACTTGCCCCAAGTCACACAACAGACACGTGGCAGAGTTGGGATTAGAGCCCAGGTCCTTCTGACTCCCAATCCTGTGCTCTATCTAGTAGACCACACTGCTTCTTGAAAACTAAGAGATGAGGGAGTCTGCTGGTGGAGAACCTTGGAACCAAGAGTTAAGATTTGTTGTGTTTCCATACACAGCACGTAGAATTTTCCTTATAAAATATTTAAATAAAAGAATCTCATTGAAAGACACTTAGCTCCTAGAGATAGATCCTAGAGAAGCATATTAAATTGTTTCCTACTATTACACAACCCCTAAAACCTCAGCCATTTGCTTCCAACTGGCTCCACAATTACTCCCTATGCGCATGCTTAATCCAACTATTGAGATACAGAGCCAGGCCAAACATTAAAACTTAGATTAATGAACCCCTAAAAGCTTAATGAAGAAGAGCATCTGTACTGCCATAATCAGCTAGAGAAACATATTTTAAACTATCATGCAACTTTTAGATTTAAATTTTTGTATGGGAATACTATTTAGCCAGTCATCTGTGACTGAGCGGGAGTGTTCAGACCTTCGAAGTGTAACAGAGTCACTGCTTCCGTCGATTAAATTACTAGAACCCAAACCATCCTACAGTCAGTTCTCCTGGAATTCAATGAGCAATATTATATACGGGCACATGTGTTGTTGAAAGAACACGTCCTAGGTCCCCAACAGGATTTTTTTTCCTTTTGGTTTTTATGGTACTATTTTACTTGTACATATTTACATATCCTATTTATTTTATTCTGTTAATATGTTTTGTTTCATTGTCTGTCTCCCCCTTCTAGACTGTGAGCCCGCTGCTGCGTAGGGACCGTTTCTATATGCTGCCTTGTATTTCCCAAGCGCTTAGTACAGTGCTCTGCACACAGTAAGCGCTCAATAAATACGATTGAATGAATTAATGAAATAAAAGATCATCAGGCTAGACAGAGTCCATGTACCACGTTGGGCTTACAGCTTTAATCCACACTTTACAGATGAGGTAACTAATGTAACTGAGAGGTGAAGTGGCTCGTCCAACGTCACACAGCAGACAAGATTAGAATCCAGGTCCTCTAGCTTCCAGACCCATGCTCTTTCCACTAGGCAATGCTGCTTCTCTGGTTTTTTTTTTATGGTATTTAAGAACTTACTATGTACCAGGCACTGTTCTAAGCACTGGGGTAGATACAGGCTAATGAGGTTGGACACAGTCCCTGTCCCACAAGGCGTTCACATTCTTAATCCCCATTTTACAGAGGAGGGAACTGAGCACAGAAGTTAAGTGACTGGCCCAAGGTCTTTAAAGCACTCAATCACCTTGCTCCCTCCTACCTCACTTCACTACTCGCCTACTACAACCCAGCCCACAGACTTCATTCCTCTAATGTTAACTTTCTCACTGTACCTCAATTTCACCTATCTCACCGCCTACCTCTCACCCACATCCTATCTCTGGCCCTCCCTCCTCACATCTGACAGATAATTGCTCTCCCCCATTTCATAGCCTTATTGAAGGCACATCTCCTTCAAGAAACCTTCCCTGAGCCCTCCTCTCTTCTCTCAGTCCTTTCTGTTTCTTCATTCATCCTCCCTCCCATAGCACGTATGCATATATCTGTAATATATTTATCTATTTATTTATATTAATGCCTGTCTCTCCCTCTAGGCTGTGAGCTTGTTGTGGGCAGGAATGTGTCCGTTCGTTGCTACACTGTACTCTCCCAAGCGCTTAGTACAGTGCTATGCACCCAGTAAGTGCTCAATAAATACGATGGAATAAAAAGGTCACACAGCAGACAAGTGGCAGAGCTGAAATTAGAGCCCAGGTAATAATAATAATAATGATGATGGCATTGGTTAAGCGCTTACTATGTGCAAAGCACTGTCCTAAGCACTGGCGGGATACAAGGTAATCAGGTTGTCCCCTCATGGGGCTCACAGTCTTAATCCCCATTTTACAGCTAAGGTAACTGAGGCCCAGAGAAGTGAAGTGACTTGCCCAAAGTCACACAGCTGACAAGTGGCAGAGCCAGGATTAGAACCCATGACCTCTGACTCCCAAGCCCGGGCTCTTTCCACTGACCCACGCTGCTTCTCTACAGGTCCTTCTGACTCCCAGGCTTGTGCTCTATCCACCAGGCCACCATATTTGTTAAGTACTTACTAAGTGCCAGGCACTGTACTAAGCACTGTAGTAGACACAAGCTAATCACGCTGGACACATTCCATGATCCACAAGAGGCTCACTGTGTTAGTCCCCATTTTACAGATGAGAGAACTAAGGCCCACAGAAGTGAAGTGACCTCCCCAGGGTCACACAGCAGACAAGTGGCGGAGCCGGGATTAGTACACATTGCATCCAAATGTATACTGAGGCCTTGTGTTAGCGAAGAACTATTTTCCAAGGACTTTTGTTTAGGAATGGGTCCGGAACAACTCCCTGAGCAGGAGACCAAGAGGGTCTAAAAGAGGGAAAGGCACTGCAAGTGACAATTGCATTAGCTGGCTAAGGACAATCTCTGCCAACACACATGGAACAGAATGTTGGCTGAGGGAGGATCTATACAACCACACCCATGGATCGCATCTCAATGTCAACTGTGCCATATGCTCATAAAACCCTGTTACAACCCGCTCTATGTACACACACACACTACTTTTATTTCTCTAATTCGTGTAGTTTAAGGTAAACGTTTGAGCTGAATTGTCTTAAACCTCTCATTGTTTTATATGTACAGAACTATCCCTGAATGCAGGCCCAAGCTCTGGTCGTTCCTTGTGTCAAATACAGCAGTCCTTACGGACCACGTATCCCCACTCCTCAAATACCTCCAATGGTTGCCCAGCACTCTCCACATCCATCAGAAACTCCTGACCCTCAGCTTCGAGGCGTTCAATCAGTTCTCTGTTGCCATTTATCCTCACCCCATCTCCCACTAAAACTCAGCTGGCACACTCACCCCCCTAGTGCCTTGCTTTCATTTCCTTTGCTGTTGTCCTCTTGCTCACTCCCTCTCTAGCCTGCAAATCCCTTTCCCCCTCACTACCAGGAGACTACTGTTCTCTCCATCTTCCAGCACCCACTAAAATCATAACTCCTCCATGACTAACCTCTCATCTCCCCTCCCCAAGTCACCTATGCATTTGAGCCTGGAACACCTAAATACTTAGGGTACACTCTCCCCATCCTCAATCCCAGCTGCTTTCCTTAGCTGTAACTTATTTTACTGTCTGTCACCCCCACTTGATTGTAAGCTCGCTGAGGTCAAGAATCAAGTCTACTAACTATTGCATTCTCCCAACTGCTCAGTACAGAGCACCGTAAGAGTACGCACTCAGCTTTGATCGGCTCTGTAAGGATCCCGTGATCCTTTCGGGTTAATACCAGGACAGATAAGAAAACGTTTTTGTAACAAGTGGACAAAAGTTAAAATTTAACCCGATAAGAATAAGTAGACATTTGATATCGAGCTGCTCTTCATGCAAAGTAGACAGTAAAATGTAGAACCCTGAACCCAAACTAGGAATGAAGCCAAGTTCCAGACGTGAGCCCCTACTCCCTTACTTAGACCTCTACTTTAAGGGAGGGCCGGATGGACATCTTGATCTGTGTTTCGCAGTTAGATTTCAAGGCCTTTCAAGACTTTCAGAGGAACACCTACAACTGTACAGAAGTCCTTCTTATCTTCAGGAGTGGGGCACGGACCGGATCTGTTGGGAGCTGCCACCACTCCCTGCCTGGGGGTGACTAAATTTAGGGTGTACAAACCTCCCCGAATCTAGTCTTGCTTCTTTGCACAAAACACGTCTCTATGGTGGCCACCGGAGAACGGATCTGGAAATCCAATCATTTATCTTCTCATAAAAGCCAAGATGAGCCGGACACTGATATACAGGAAACACTGAATGGCCCAGAGCTACGGATTTGCTAAAAGATTCAACTTCTTCTTTCCTAGGTGCACTTTAATTAGTTAAGGCATTAAGTAAGTGCTTACCACATGCCTAGTGCTCTACAAGCTCCATGGTAGACACAAGATAATCAATCAAATGCATCTGAGCACCTGCTAAGTGCACAGCAGAGAAGCAGCTGGCTTAGTGGAAAGAACACAGGACTGGGAATCAAGAGACCTGGGTTCTAATCCCAACTCTGCCAATTTGCCTGCTGTATGACCTTAGTCAAGTCGATTTAATTGTGGACCAGTTTTTTTCTTCTGTAAAATCGGGCCTGCTCTCTCTCTCTCTCTCCTCACTTAGGCTTAGAACAGTGCTTCACACAAAATAAGCGCTTAAATTAATTCATTTCATCGTTTTTATTGAGCGCTTACTGTGTGTAGAGCACTGTACTAAGCGCTTGATACCCTCATTATTATCATTATTACTAAGCTCCATGTCTGAACTGTGTTATATCTACCCCAGTATTTATCAATCGTATTTATTGAGCATTACTGCGTGCAGAGCACTGTACTAAGCGCTTGGGAAGTGCAAGTTGGCAACTTAGAGAGACGGTCCCTACCCAACAGTGGGCTCACAGTCTAGAAGGGGGAGACAGAGAACAAAACATATTAACAAAATAAATAGAATGGATATGTACAAGTAAAATAAATAAATAGAGTAATAAATACATACAACTTGCCATATAGAAAGCACTTAATAAATGCGGTACCTATTATTAAAAGCTTGAGTACAGTCAAATTAATTGACCTTATTTATTGAGCATTTACTGTTTGCAGAGCACTATACTACGCGCTTCGGAACGTACAATACAAAAGAATTAGCAGACACATTCCCTGCCCATAGTGAGTTAACAGTCCAGAGGGGGTGACCGACATTAATACGAATAAGTAGTTTAGTTAACAAGATTCCTGCTCTGTAGAATCTTCTAACTCAGTGGGGTGATGGATGCTATTACAGAGCGGAGGAAATGCTAAAAGGGCAGCAAGGGAGGATAGGAGGTGGGGAGATTAGAAATTAACTGGACCAGATATCATTCTAAAGGTCTAGAGAGAAGAGGAGAGCAAGTGGTCTGTCTGATTGAAGCGGGGAGGGAGTTCCAGGAAGAAGGGAGGGTGAAACAAGAGACCAGTAGCAAAAGTAAAGTGAACAATGAGCCCCATATGGGACAGAGACCGTGCCCAACCCAATTTCAGTACAGTACAATGCCTGCCACATAGTATGCACTTAAGTACCATTAAAAAAACAACAACAACAACAATAAAAAAATACAAAGCTGATAGGTTAGCTTGACAGGAATAAGGAGATTGGGCTGGGATGGAGTGGGGAAAGGGAGAAGACCTGTGAGAGGGAGAGATCTGAGAAAATGCCTTAAAGCTAATGTTCAGGAATTCCTGCTTGATGCAGAGACGGATGAGCGATCAGTGGAGGAGTCTAGGAAGGAGAGACGTGTGCAGCATGACAATTTTGAAAAATGATCAGCAAGCTGAGTGAAATCTGAATGCGAGGGGAGGGACTGAAGGTCAGAAGACCAGCTACGATACGACAAGTGGGTGGATGAGCACCGTGACCATTTGGAAGCAGAGGAGGGAGAGGTGGGGGCTTCTGGAAAAGTTGTGGAGACAGAACAAGCAGGATTTGGCAATGGATTGAAGATGGAGAATGGAAGGCAGGAATGGGTCAAGGATGATGTCAAGGTTCCGAACCCGGGACACAGGAAGGATGGTGGTGGTGTGAACTGTGATGGGAAAGTTAGGTGGAAGACGGGATTAAGGAAGGAAGATGAGGAGGTTCGATTTTGGACAAGGTGATCTTGAGATGTTGGCAGGAAATCAGGTAGATGTCCTGGAGGCAGATGGAAATGCGAGATTCTGGAGGAAGTAGTTTTGGGAGTCATCCGCACAGAAGAATGGAAGCAGAAGAGCTCCCCAATGAAGGGGCATAAATTGATTTAAAAAGGGGATCTAGACTGCAAGCACCATTCAGACTGTAAGCTTGTTGTGGGCAGGGAACTTATCTACCAATTCTGTTATATTGTACTCCCCCCATGTGCTCAATACAGTATTCTGCACACAGTAAGCAATCAAATACGATAGACTGATCTAGGACAGACCTCAAGGGTCACCCGAAGTTAGGGAGTAGGAGGCAGAAGAAGAGCCAGTGACTGAGTGATTAGCCAAAGAAGTAGGAAGAGAACCTGGAGAGAACTGTGCTAGTAAAAACCAAGGATAGAGAGTGTTTCTAGCATAAGGAAAAATAGTTCAGAGTCAAAGGCAACTAGGAGGTCAAGGAGGATTAGGATTGAGGAAAGTAGAGCAGACCTAATCCCTATTCCCACCAGGGACTAACAATCTATGAGGTAAAAAGAGCAGCTGTTTTATCTCCATTTTATATCATTTTTCAATGGCATTTGTTCATTCATTTATTCAATCGTATTTATTGGGCACTTCCTGTGTGCAGAGCACTGTACTAAGTGCTTGGGAAGTGCAAATCGGCAACATTGGGAGACGGTCCCTACCCAGCAACGGGGCTCGTAGTCTAAGAAGGGGGAGCCGGACAACAGTGCTTACTATGTGCCAGGTACAGTACTGTGAACAGGAGCAGATATAAAATAAACCGGTTGGACACAGTCCCTGTCCCACATAGGACTTCCTGATTTAATCCCCATTTTACAAATGAAGGCCTGAGGCGCAAACATTAAATGACCTGGCCAAGGTTGCACAGCAGACAAGTGGAGAAGCTGGGGATCAGAAGCCAGGTCCTCTGACTCCCAAGCCTGTGCTGCTTCTCATAAATCACAATGACAATAATAAAAATCATACATTTACTTCACACTTACTATGTGTCCATCACTGCTCTAAGCGCTAGGGTAGATCCAAGTTGATTTAGAAAGCCCTGAAGTAGAGGAGTACAGGCTGGAGGAGAGCCTTAATGCATCATCACCAATCGTATTTATTGAGCGCTTACTATGTGCAGAGCACTGTACTAAGCACTTGGGAAGTACAAATTGGCAACATATAGAGACAGTCCCCACCCAACAGTGGGCTCACAGTCTAAAAGGGGGAGACAGAGAACAAAACCAAACATACTAACAAAATAAAATAAATAGAATAGATATGTACAAGTAAAATAAATAAATAAATAGATTAATAAATATGTACAAACATATATACATATATACAGGTGCTGTGGGGAAGGGAAGGAGGTAAGATGGGGGGATGGAGAGGGGGATGAGGGGGAGAGGAAGAAAGGGGCTCATGCAGTGGCTCATGCTTAATGCAGGAGGGTAGAGAACAGGACGTCTAGGCTGATCCAGGGCAAGAGCAAAGAACAAAGCCACCCAGTTTGGGATTGTGGAGGAGAATCCTGCTGAGAAGCGTAAGAGGGAGAGGAAGCAGAGGGCTGGAAATGCAAGTCAGGCCAGTTTGGAGAGCAGGAACTCGAACCCAGGTCTCATACTTGCCAAGCTCCACAAGGCCATCAGCAGGTTAACCGCATCCCCCGCTCAGCTCACCTAGCTCGGTTAGTGTGAGGAACACGGGAGGTCACACGGCAAAGCAAGCGTCTTAGAGGATGGCTGTTGTTTCTATTCACGTCTGTCTCCCCATATACACCGAAAACTCACTGTCTACCAACTCTATTCTACTGTACTCTCCCAGTCGCTTAGTACAGTGCTCTGCACATGGTAAGTGCTCAATAAATACCATTTATGGATCAAGTGATTCACCCCATCCATCCACTACTCTGGGAAATCAAGAGTTGACTTCCCCGTACAACATCAGCCTGTTTTTAGCTCAGTGAAAACTTCCTGCAGAAATATGAACGGCCTCCTACTGCAGATCTCTCAGAAGACATTCATGCTTACTGTAACCTATCAAGGGCCCTGCCTCTGTCTTAGTGTTTGTAAACTATAGGGTGGTTCTTGAAGTGAAGGTAAAATGAGGATTGCTTTGGCTTCAGGAACATGGAGCTGTTCAGATTATAAGGATAAATTAGAATCCAAGAACAAAGAAGAGGGCATTACAGTTAAAATGGATTTTTTTTAAAAATTCCTTGACCTGAATTTTGTTAATGTTCTTTTAGAAATTAACAACGGAAGAAACTGGATAAGCCTTAATACTCTCTTCCTTCTTCCTTTGTGTTGCTTCCCTACAGTAAATATTCCTATCCACCTGAAGATAAATATTAGTCTGAGGCGGAACATATTATGTTCTCTCTATAGTCCTCCCCAGCTACCGCTAAAGAAATCACCAGCCTTAAAGCCCTAAGAGTTTTAGAGAAGCTGCCATTGCATGACGTGTCATAATCAGCCTCTTTCACGATGGGTTAGCAGGATGTAACTCACTAACAGCTGGGCCGAGTTTTTTCCGTACATACGTGTACACTCAATAGCACCTGGCACTGCAACACGCAAGAAAAATGACCAAAAAAAAAAAATCTACCCCTTTCCAAATTACTTTTCCTTGATAAGGTCTTAGACAAAAGCAAAGTAGAACTAACATGGCCTTGTGGATAGAACATGGGCCCAGGAGTCAGAAAGACCTGGGTTCTAATCCCAGCTCCGCCACTTGTCTGCTGTGTGACCCTGGGAAAGTCACTTCACTTCTCTGGGCCTCAGTTACCTCATCTGTAAATGGGGATTAAGACTGTGAGCTCCATATGGGATAGGGACTGTGTTCAACCTGATTAGCTTGTACCTACCCCAGTGCTTAGTACACTGCCTGGCATATAGTAAGCTCTTAAACACCACAAAAAAAAATCTGCAAGTTAGTTGTGTTGTCTAGTCACCAAATGCCAACAATGAGAAAATTAAACACACCCAAATGGGAAAAAGCCTCATAGCAACTTAATGGACTTTGGATAAATAATTGTGGTATTTTTTAAGTGCTTACTATGTGCCAAGCACTCTACTAAGTGCTGGGGTAAATACAAGATCATCAGGTCCCACATGGAAATCAGTCTATAGACTGTGGGAGCCTGTGGGAGTCCATGGACTGATGAAGAATGGGTACTGAAACCCCATTTTGCAGATGAGGGAACTAAGGCACGGGGAGGTTAAGTGACTTGTCCAAGGTCACACAGCAAGTACTTGGCAGAGCAGAGATTAGAACCTAGTTCCTCTACTAGGCCCCAGTTCTTTCCCCTTTCCCACTAGGCCACACTGCTTCCCCGATAAAGGTCCAGAAGGAGTTGTGGGGGGAAAACATCATCCAGTTCTCACCACTAATTTTCAAAACTATTTTCCATTCGATCAGGGGCACAAAAATGGCCCAGACCCACATGCTGCACTAATTCCTGGCACGATGACTCGCCTAGTTTGTGAACTCCAGTCCAGCCAGGGGCATGGCACAGCGTCCTTCACCCTCTTCACGTTGCAGACATCATCTTCATCCGTATTTATTGAGCGCTTACTATGTGCAGAGCACTGTACTAAGCGCTTGGGAAGTACAAATCGGGCTAGAGGGCAGGTACGGCAGCTAGGGTTACACCCAGCTGGGATTTAGAGGACTACATGTCTCAGCAACTCACAGGGACAACTGCCTATAGGGGACAGGGCCAGAATAATGCCATACCGAGTCAGACCAATGGTTCACCCCATCCCGTATTTTGTCACCAACAATGGCACCAGACTGCCAGTAACCCCAATGCATCTGCGCAATAGACTCTCCTACTTCACCCACACCTCACAGGGGATAGTTAAACAGCAGGAAGTAGGGGAGTGTGTGAGTGGTGAACTTTCTGACTGAAGAACCACCTTCGGCACCTCATGTTAACTGGCTCAGTGGGAATCCAGAGACTAGCAAAGGCTTCAGCAACAAAGAAGGGGCTAACTCGAACCCTCCCCCCAACCCGTTCACCTACAAAACTGCGGCACGTTTGGTGGCACCCTCTGCCCATAAATGGGTTTATATGTAAAATTTGAGTGCCCTCCGCCAAGTGCTGCACCTCTGCCTGCCTATTTACTTGTGGCATCCACTGTCCCAGACGGAACATGACTGGGAGGGGTAAGAGTGTGAATGGCGCTACCCAAAACACAAGCCCTACAGTCAATTCCAAGTTCTCGGACCAAGAATCCTCGGCCCCGCTCTCGTCATCACGCCCGCCCTCACAAGAGTCACCAGATATAATCAGGCTCAATTTAAGGGACAAGTGAGGGGGAGGATATCGGCCTGTCACTAATCGGACTCAGGTTGCGATGGACCGGAGATGTCTAATAAGGAACCCGGGGCTTTGGTTATACTTGCGTCAACACTGCCCTCCGCACGGCATGTGTTTCAGTGAAGTGAGTGTGTCGAGAGCCAAGGCATCCCAAGCCCCCAGGCCCCGGCCAGCTCGGGGGATTGGTAGCCCCACCACCGTGTTCCAGTTCAAAAATAAAGAGAAGGTGCTGTCCGTTCTTGGCCTAGTGGCAAGAGCACGGGCTTGGGAGTTGGAGTTGCTTGGGAGTTGCTAATCCCGGCTCTGCCACTTGTCTGTTGGGTGACCTTGGGCAAGTCACTTGACTGGGCCTCAGATACCTCATCTGGAAAACGGGGATGACGAGAGTGAGCCTCATGTGGGTCAGGGACGGTGTCCAACCTCATTACCTTGTAATCGGTGCTTAGAACGGTGCTTGGCACATCGTAAGCGCTTAAATTCCATTATTATTATAATTATTAAATGAGGCCTAGGAAAGACTAAGGGAGTGATGTGTCCATTCCACATGGCAGGAAGATTTGGGGGGGCGGGGGGGATGGAGGAGAGAGAGAAGGGTCCCTTCATGACCCCATTCCCGGGGAGCCATGGGGTTTAAAACGGAAGGGTCTCAAAGCCGGTGGGTGTTCTGGCTTTCCTGTCCCTGAAAAAAACGGAGGGTTCCCTCACAACTAGGGAAATGCACTCTGGCCACCCTGTCCCCTAAAAATGGAGGGTTCCCTCACCACTAAGGAAACTCAGCCAACCCCGGCTCTAAGTGGCCGACCTATTGACTGGCCGGGAGCCAGTTTCCTCCTGAGGAAACTGGTATATGCTGTGAAGAAACTCTGGCTCTACTGTAGTCTCCCAAGTGCTTTGAACAATGTTCTGCACCCCAAAAGCAGAACCCAAAATTGAGGGGCATCCTGGTCTTTAAATGTAGTTTATGAGAAACAGCATGGCCTAGTGGAAAGAGCCCAGTCCTGGGAATCAGAAGGTTCTAATCAGAATCATAAATGGTCTTTATAGGTTTGGATAATTAGTTTGTTTATGTGTAGAACACATAAAATGTGTCCAGAATAATAATAATAATAATGATGGTATTTATTAAGCACTTACTACGTGCCAAGCGCTGGGGTAGATATAGGGTCATCAGGTTGTCCCACGTGGGGCTCACGGTGTTAATCCCCATTTTACAGATGAGGTAACCGAGGCACAGAGAATAATAATTATGGTATTTATTCTAAGCGCCAAGCCCTGTTCTAAGCGCCGTGGTAGATACGAGGTAATCAGGTTGTCCCACATGGGGCTCACAGTCTTGATCCCCATTTTATAGGTGAGGGAACCGAGGCCCAGAGAAGTGAAGCGACTTGGCCAAAGTCACACAGATGACAAGTGGCGGAGCCAGGATTGGAACCCGCGACCTCTGGCTCCCCAGCCCGGGCTCTTGCCAGTGAACCATGCTGCTTCGGAAGAATACAGAACTGGGATAAAAAGAGGTGATCCTCGTCTGCCGTGTGACCTTGGGCAAGTCACTTCACTTCAATTCACGCAGGGGAAGCAGCGTGGCTCGGGCTTGGGAGTCAGAGGTTGTGGGTTCTGATCCCAGCTCCGCCACCTGTCAACTGTGTGACCTTGGCCAAGTCACTTCACTTCTCTGGGCCTCGGTTACCTCATCTGTAAAATGGAGATTAAGACTGTGAGTCCCATGTGGGACAACCTGATTACCTTGTATCTCCCCCAGTGCTTAGAACAGTGCTTGGCACACAGTAAGCACTTAACAAATACCATGATGATTATTATTATTCTCTGGGCCTCAGTGACCCCATGGGGATGGAGACTGTGAGGCCGGGGCGGGGGACGGCGTCCCAGCCGATGGGCTCGCATTCCTGCCCCCAGGGCTTAGTACAGTGCCTGGCATATAGTAAGCGCTTGACAAAATCCGACAATTATTAGGAAGTCATGGGGTGAGGGCTGAGGGCCCTGTGGGTACGGAGAGGGAAGGGGGGTGGGTCCTTTTACTCACAATGGCACTGGTTAAAGAGAAGCAGTGTGGCTCAGTGGAAGGAGCCCGGGTTTGGGAGTCAGAGATCATGGGTTCTAATCCCACCTCTGCCGCTTGTCAGCTGTGTGATCCTGGGCAAGTCACTTAGCTTCTCTGGCTCAGTGGAAAGAGCTCGGGCTTGGGAGTCAGGGGTCATGGGTTTGAATCCCGGCTCTGCTGCTTCTCAGCTGTGTGACTTTGGGCATGTCACTTAACTTCTCTGTGCCTCAGTTCCCTCTTCTGTAAAATGGGGGTTAAGACTGTGAGCCCCACAATTATTGAGAAGTCATGGGGTAAGGCGTGAGGGCCCTGGAGGCGCAGAGAGGGAAGGGGGGTGGGTCCTTTCACTCACGATGGCACTGGTTAAAGAGAAGCAGCGTGGCTCGGTGCAAAGAGCACGGGTTTGGGAGTCAGAGGTCATGGGTTCGAATCCCAACTCCGCCACATGTGACCGTGAGCAAGTCATTTAAGTTCTCTGAGCCTCAGTTACCTCGTCTGCAAAATGGGGATGAAGACTGTGAGCCCCACGTGGGACAACCTGATCACCTTGTACCTCCCACCACCCCCCCGCGCTTAGGACAGTGCTTGGCACACAGTAAGCACTTAGCAAATGCCATTATTATTATTCTCTGTGCCTCAGTTGCCCCATCTGTAAAATGGGGATGAAGACAGTGAGCCCCACGTGGGACAACCTGGTCACCTTGCAACCCCCAAGCGCTGAGAACGGTGCTTCACACATAGTAAGTGCTCAACAAATACCATTATTATTAGTATTATTAACCCGCCTAAGCCACTTATCTGCTGCGTGACTGGTCAAGTCACTTCACTTCTCTGTGCCTCAGTTCCCCCATCCGTAAAATGGGGATGAAGACCGCGAGCCCCACGTGGGACAACCTGATCACCTTGTATCCTCCCCCCAGTGCTTAGGACAGTGCTTAGCACACAGTAAGCACTTAGCAAATACCATTATTATTATTCTCTGTGCCTCAGTTCCCTCATCTGTAAAATGGGGATGAAGACAGTGAGCCCCATGTGGGACAACCTGGTCACCTTGCATCCAAGCGCTGAGAATGGTGCTTCGCGCATAGTAAGTGCTTAACAAATGCCATTATTATTAGTATTATTAACCCGCTTAAGCCACTTATCTGCTGCGTGAGTGGTCAAGTCACTTCACTTCTCTGTGCCTCAGTTCCCCCATCTGTAAAATGGGGATGAAGACCGCGAGCCCCATGTGGAACAACCTGATCACCTTGCATCCCCCAAGCGCTGAGAACGGCGCTTCGCGCATAGTAAGCACTTAATAAATGTCATTACTATTATTATCCCGCCTAAGCCACTTATCTGCTGCGTGACTTTCAAGTCACTTTACTTCTCTGTGCCTCAGTTCCCCCATCTGTAAAATGGGGGTGAAGACCGTGAGCCCCACGTGGGACAACCTGGTCACCTTGCATCCCCCAAGCGCTGAGAACGGCGCTTCGTGCACAGTAAGCGCTTAACAAAT
This sequence comes from Tachyglossus aculeatus, assembly GCF_015852505.1. Taxonomy (NCBI): domain Eukaryota; kingdom Metazoa; phylum Chordata; class Mammalia; order Monotremata; family Tachyglossidae; genus Tachyglossus; species Tachyglossus aculeatus. The sequence goes on from NC_052086.1 coordinate 77,112,409, forward strand.
GCTATTATTATTATTCTCTGTGGCTCAGTTCACTCATCTGTAAAATGGGGTTGAAGACCGCGAGACCCACGTGGGACAACCTGATCACCTTGCATCCCCCAAGCGCTGAGAACGGTGCTTCGCGCATAGTAAGTGCTTAACAAATGCCATCATTATTATTATTATTATCCCGCCTAAGCCACTATCTGCTGCGTGACTTTGGTCAAGTCACTTTACTTCTCTGTGCCTCAGTTCCCCCATCTGTAAAATGGGGATGAAGACCGCGAGCCCCACGTGGAACAACCTGATCACCTTGCATCCCCCAAGCGCTGAGAACGGTGCTTCGCGCATAGTAAGTGCTTAACAAATGCCATCATTATTATTATTATTATCCCGCCTAAGCCACTATCTGCTGCGTGACTTTGGTCAAGTCACTTTACTTCTCTGTGCCTCAGTTCCCCCATCTGTAAAATGGGGATGAAGACCGCGAGCCCCACGTGGAACAACCTGATCACCTTGCATCCCCCAAGCGCTGAGAACGGTGCTTCGCGCATAGTAAGTGCTTAACAAATGCCATCATTATTATTATTATTATCCCGCCTAAGCCACTATCTGCTGCGTGACTTTGGTCAAGTCACTTTACTTCTCTGTGCCTCAGTTCCCCCATCTGTAAAATGGGGATGAAGACCGCGAGCCCCACGTGGAACAACCTGATCACCTTGCATCCCCCAAGCGCTGAGAACGGTGCTTCGCGCATAGTAAGTGCTTAACAAATGCCATCATTATTATTATTATTATCCCGCCTAAGCCACTATCTGCTGCGTGACTTTGGTCAAGTCACTTTACTTCTCTGTGCCTCAGTTCCCCCATCTGTAAAATGGGGGTGAAGACCGTGAGCCCCACGTGGGACAACCTGGTCACCTTGCATCCCCCAAGCGCTGAGAACGGCGCTTCGCGCACGTAGTAAGCGCTTAACAAATGCTATTATTATTATTCTCTGTGGCTCAGTTCACTCATCTGTAAAATGGGGTTGAAGACCGCGAGACCCACGTGGGACAACCTGATCACCTTGCATCCCCCAAGCGCTAAGAACGGTGCTTTGCGCATAGTAAGTGCTTAACAAATGCCATTATTATTATTATTAATATCCCGCCTAAGCCACTTATCTGCTGTGTGACTTTGATCAAGTCACTTTACTTCTCTGTGCCTCAGTTCCTCCATCTGTAAAATGGGGGTGAAGACCGCGAGCCCCCGGTGGGACAACCTGATCACCCTGCATCCCCCAAGCGCCGAAAACGGCGCTTCGCGCATAGTAAGCTTAGCAAATGCCATCATTATTAGTATTATTATCATCTGCTGCGTGACTTTGGTCAAGTCACTTTACTTCTCTGTGGCTCAGTTCCCCCATCTGTAAAATGGGGCTGAAGACCGCGAGCCCCCCGTGGGGCAACCTGATCACCTTACATCCCCCAAGCGCTGAGAACGGTGATTCGCGCAGGGTAAGTACGCTTAACAAATGCCATCATTATCATCATCATCATCATCATCAATCGTATTTATTGAGCGCTTACTATGTGCAGAGCACTGTACTAAGCGCTTGGGAAGTACAAATTGGCAACATCTAGAGACAGTCCCTACCCAACAGTGGGCTCACAGTCTAAAAGGGGGAGACAGAGAACAAAACGAAATATACCAACAAAATAAAATAAACAGAATAGCTACGTACAAGTAAAATAAATAGAGTAATAAATATGTACAAACATATATCCAGGTGCTGTGGGGAAGGGAAGGAGGTAAGATGGGGGGATGGAGAGGGGGACGAGGGGGAGAGGAAGGAAGGGGCTCAGTCTGGGAAGGCCTCCTGGAGGAGGTGAGCTCTCAGCAGGGCCTTATTAGTATTATTATTAGTATTATTATCCCACCTAAGGCACTTATCCGCTGCGTGACTTTGGTCAAGTCACTTCACTTCTCTGTGCCTCAGTTCCCCCGTCTGTAAAATGGGGATGGAGACGGCGAGCCCCGCGTGAGGCAACCTGACCGCCTTGTAGGCCCCCCTCCCCCCGGCGTCGGGAACAGTGCTGGGCACATAGTGAGCGCTTAGCAGCCGCCACCATTATCCTTATTATTATTATTACTAATTATTATTATTGTTATTACTGTAGTTAGGGTCCGGGCGGTGGGGCCTCTCACCTGCAGGTGAACTTGAGGGCGAGGAGCAGGGCGCAGCCGGCGGCCAGGGCCCCGCACAGCAGGCCGGGCCTCCGCCGGGCCATCAGGGAGGCGCCGCGCAGACGCCGGACCAGCGCCCCCGGCGGGGACGGGGAGGAGGAGGAGGGGCCGGCCGGGGAAGAAGAAGAAGAAGAAGAAGGGGAGCCGGCCGGGGAAGAAGAAGAAGAAGAAGAAGAAGAAGGGGAGCCGCCACCGCCGGCGCGGCCTCCCCACAACGACATCACATCCTCTCCGGGGCCGCCTTTAGACCGCGCCCCTCGTCCTCCTCGTTCTCCTCCTCCTCCTCCTCCTCAGCGCCGTCGCCATCGCCGCCGCCTCCACCTCCTGAGGCGAGGGGGGGGGGGCGGGGCGGTGGGGCCCGTCCGTCGCTCCCCAATCACGCGGCGCGCGCGCGCCCGCCCGCCCGCCGGCCCTACCGCCGGCTAACCCGGCCCCGACACGTCAGCCCGCCAGCCCCGACGCCCCGCCCACCGCCTCAGGCCCCGCCCCTTCACGCCCGCGCAGCCCCCACCCGCAGCGCTAGGCCCCGCCCACCGCCTCAGGCCCCGCCCCTTCTGGCTCGCGCAGCCCCCACCCGCAGCGCTCGGCCCCGCCCACCGCCTCAGGCCCCGCCCCTTATCGCCCGCGCAGCCCCCCTCCCGCTGGCCTCGGCCACGCCCACCGCCTCAGGCCCCGCCCCTTATCGCCCGCGCAGCCCCCGCCCTCAAGCCTCGGCCCCGCCCACCGCCTCAGGCCCCGCCCCTTCTCGCCCGCTCAGCCCCCCTCCCGCAGGCCTCGGCCCCGCCCACCGCCTCAGGCCCCGCCCCTTCTCACCCTAAACCCCCCGACGCCCCGCTCAGGGCCTCAGGCCCCGCCCCTTCCAATAATAATAATAACAATAATGGCATTCGTTAAGCGCTTACTATGACCACAGCACTGTTCTAAGCACTGGGGGTGATCAAGTTGCCCCACGTGGGGCTCACAGTGTTAATCCCCATTTTACAGATGAGGTAACTGAGGCTCAGAGAAGTTAAGTGGCTTGCCCAAGGTCACATGGCAGACACGTGGTGGAGTTGGGATTCGAGCCCACTACCTCCGACTCCAAAGCCCGTGCTCTTTCCACTGAGGCACGCTGCTCCTCCTTAAGCCCTCCGACGTCCCGCCCACGGCCTCGGGCCCCGCCCCTTTCACCCGCGCGACCCCCTCCGTCAGACCTAGGCCCCGCCCACCGCCTCAGGCCCCGCCCATCCCGCAGGCTTCAGCCCCGCCCCCGCCCCTTCTCACCCTAAGCCCCCCGACGCCTCGCTCGGGGACTCAGCCCCCCCCCCCCCCCCCCCCGCAGGCCTCGTTCCCGCCCCTTCCAATAATAACAATAATGGCATTTGTTAAGCGCTTACTATGTCCAGGGCACTGTTCTAAGCGCTGGGGGTGATCAAGTTGCCCCACGTGGGGCTCACAGTCTTAATCCCCATTTTACAGATGAGGTAACCGAGGCTCAGAGAAGTTAAGTGACTTGCCCATGCATATCTGTTGCATTTACATATCTGTACATACATTGTACATATCTGTTCTATTTATTTTATTTTGTTAGTATGTTTGGTTTTGTTCTCTGTCTCCCCCTTTCAGACTGTGAGCCCACTGTTTGGTAAGGACTGTCTCTATATGTTTCCAACTTGCACTTCCCAAGCGCTTAGTACAGTGCTCTGCACACAGTAAGTGCTCAATAAATACGATTGATTGATTGATTGATTGCCCAAGGTCACACAGCAGACATGTGGAGCGGAATTCGAACCCATTTCCTCCTACTCCAAAGCCCGTGCTCTTTCCACTGAGCCACGCTGCTCCTCCTTAAGCCCCCCGACGTCCCGCTCACGGCCTCGGGCCCCGCCCCTTTCAATCTCGCGGCCCCTCCGTCAGACCTAGGCCCCGCCTACCGTCTCATGCCCCGCCCCTTCTCACCCGCACAGCCCCCCCTCCCGCAGGCCTCGGCCCCACCCCTTTCAATAATAATAACAATAATGGCATTCGTTAAGCGCTTACTATGTCCAGAGCACTGTTCTAAGCGCTGGGGGTGATCAAGTTGCCCCACGTGGGGCTCACAGTCTTAATCCCCCTTTTACAGATGAGGTAACTGAGGCTCAGAGAAGTTAAATGGCTTGCCCAAGGTCATACAGCAGACATGTGGTGGAGCGGGATTCGAACCCATTTCCTCCGACTCCAAAGCCCGTTCTCTTTCCACTGACCCACGCTGCTTCTCCTTAAGTCCCCCGACGTCCCGCTCACGGCCTCAGGCCCCGCCCCTTTCACCCGCGCGGCCCCCTCCGTCAGACCTAGGCCCCGCCCACCGCCTCAGGCCCCGCCCCTTCAAACCCTAACCTCTAGGCCCCGCCCCTTGCACCCTCACGTCACCCCCACTGCCGCAGGCGCCGTCGCCACGCGGCGCATGCGTACAAAAGGCCGCGCTCAAGCCTCCTCCTCCTCTCTCCCCCTGCCTGCAATTCTCACCCCCCTCAAGTCCAAAAAGCCACTCTGCTCCAATTATTAATAATAATGATGGCATTTGTTAAGCAGTTACTGTTCTAATTGCTGGGGTGGGGGTGGGGTACAAGGTAATCAGGTTGTCCCACATGGGGCCCAGCTTGGTTCAGTGGAAAGAGCACGGGCTTTGGAGTCAGAGGTCACGGGTTCAAATCCTGCCTCCTCCAACTGCCAGCTGTGCGACTTTGGGCAAGTCACCTAACTTCTCTGTGCCTCCGTTACCTCATCTGTAAAATGGGGATAAGACTTTGAGCCCCATGTGGGACAAACCTGATCACCTTGCAACCTCCCTGGCGCTTAGAACAATGCCTCGCACATTGTAAGCACTTAATAAATGCTATTATTATTATTATTATCCCCATTTTCCAGATGAGGGAACTGAGGCCCGGAGAATCGATCGTATTTATTGAGTGCTTACTGTGTGCAGAGCACTGTACTAAGCGCTTGGGAAGTACAAGTTGGCAACCTATAGAGACAGTCCCTACCCAACAGTGGGCTCACAGTCTAAAAGGGGGAGACAGAGAACAAAACCAAACATACTAATAAAATAAATAGAATAGATATGTACAAATAAAATAAAGAGACTTGCCCAAAGTCACACTGCTGACAAGTGGCGGAGCTGGGATTAGAACCCATGACCTCGGACTCCCAAGCCCGGGCTCTTTCCTCTGAGCCACACTGCTGCTCATTTCCCTAGGCACCCACTGTTTCTCTATCACTTTACATACTGGATTTTCACACTTACCCATTCGTATTGGCAGTCTTTTCTTCGTTCTGGCCACATCGTTTCGTATCTGTCTCCATTGAATTATAAGCTTCTTGAAGCCAGCAAGGGCTCAATAAATGGTGGATTTTCCAATGGTATTTGTTAAGCGCTTACTATGTGCAGGGGCTGTACTAAGCAGGGGGAATGATAAAACTGATCAGGTTGGATGCAATCCATGTCCCACAGTCTTAATCCCCATTGTACCCATGAGGTAACTGCGGCACAGAGAAATTAAGTGAATTACCCAAGGTCACACAGCACTCAAGTGGCAGAGCCAGGATTAGAATAGTTATAATAGTAATAATAATGGTATTTCTTAAGTGCTTACTATGTGCTAGGCACTGTACTAAGCACTGGGGTGGATACAACCAAATCGGATTGGATTCAGTCCCTGGTCCCCGGTGGGGCTCACGGTCTCCAACCCCATTTTACAGATGAGGTAACTGAGGCCCACAGAAGTGAAGTGACTTGCTCAAGGTCACACAGCAGACACGTGGCAGAGCCCAGCTTAGATTAGAACCCACGACATTCTGACTCGCAGGCCCGTGCTCTATCCATTACGCCATGCTGCTTCTTCTAATTGATTAATCGACCAATTAATCAATCTTCCATGCTCACAATACAGTGTTAAGCATGAAGATCCGGCCAGCCCGCTTATCCTGTACCTGTCTAAAACTGAACTAGTCCTCTGGCTCATGCCCATACTTGCCCCTAACTTCTCCATCTCTGACACCCCCACCACCATCTTCCCTGTTCTTGAAGTTAACGACCTCGATGCCATCTTTGACTCCTCCCTATCTTCATTCAACCCTGCCAAATCTTCCTGGGTTCTTGCTCGCAATGTTTCTGGAATATCTGACCCTTCCTTTCTACCCAAATGGCCATCACCTTTTCAAGCTCTTTTCATCTCTTGATTAGCTTATTACATAGTACCCTCAAACGCCTCCTTTCAGTCTATATGACACTCCACAGCCTGAATAATCTCCCTAAAATGTCCTTCTCCTTACATCTCTTCCCTTCACAGAAACCTCCACATCCAGAAAAAAATTCCTCACCATTAGCTTCAAGACTCTTCAGAATCTGCTCTCTCCTTATCCTGCTACTCTCCAGCTCATGCTCCATTCTTGCCCAATTTTCTCACTGTTCCTCATTCTCAACCCGCCCACCTCTGACCCCTGGATCAGTGCCATTCATTCATTCAGTCGTATTTACTGAGCGCTTACTGTGTGCCGAGCACTGTACTAAGCATTTGGAAAGTACAATTTGGCAACGAATAGAGAATCCCTACCCAACAAAGGGTGTCCTTTCTCCTACCTATAATAATCGTTCTCTTTAAATACATATTATGTACCAGGCTCTGGGATAGAAAATACAACCAGATCATCAGACACAATCGCTATCTCATATGGAGCTCACAGGAAGAACAGGAATTTACTGATGAGGAAACTGAGGTAGAGAAGTGACTTGCTCCAGGTTACACAGCAGGCAAAGCTAGATTAGAACCCAGGTCTCTTGAAACCTCTTTCCCATCAAATCAAATCCCATTTTCAAGCCCTCCATTCATTCATATTTACTGAGCGCTCCTGGTGCACAGAGCACTGCACTAAGCGCCTGGAAAGTACAATTCAGCAACAAAGATGGTCCCTACCAAACAACAGGCTCACAGTCTAGAAATTCCACTTTCTCCAAGAATTTCCCTATTGTTTTCTTATCCCCAGATTGTACTCTCCAAACTACTATTTCAGAATTGATGTGCTTACATGCAACCACAGTACTACATAACAATGTCACTGTGGTACTTAAGTGCTAAGGGCTGCGCACTGGGCTAGATACAGGACAATCGGATCAGACACAGTCCCTGTCTCCACATGAGGTTCCTAGTCTAAGGCGGAGGAAGAACAGGTATTTAAACCTCATTTTAAAGATGAGGCACAGAGAAGTTGAGTGATTTACCTAAGGTCACACAGCAGACAAGTGGCAGAGACCGGATGCGAACCCAGGTCTCCAGACTTATTTTACACCCTCACTCCCCACCCCTCAATTAGATCAGTGCCAAAAGCCTCAGCTTCCAGGTAGGCTTTATTAAGGCTCAACATATCTTTCCCTCCATTTCCCCTTAGACTTCAGTTTTTTTTTTAGAGGGTGACTTGTCTGTGAGACAGGGACTGTGTCCAATATCTGGCCGAATGCTTAGCACAATATTTGGCACACAGTAAGTGCTTAATTCTATCACTAAATTATAAGCTCCATGAGGGTAGGAATTGTGTCTTCTGCTCCACTCCCAAGCTCCTAGAGTACAGGGCTACGTATCGAGCCCAACTGTACTTTCCATTGGCTTAGTACAGCACTCTGCACACAGTAAGTGCTCAATAATTATGATTTAATGAATGAGTGCATAATAAATATTGCTTGAAAGGTAGGCTACGGCCACAGAGAACTAACCCAGGATGTTTGAGGGAGGAGAGATAAAGAGGGGGTCAAAGGAATCTTAGCTCTGCCTCCCTCCTTCTATCTCTCCTTCCCCGAGGAAAAGGTTAACAGTCCAGCTTTCCAAACCAGGTCAGCATGGAGTAGTGGAAACAGCCTTGGCCTGAGAGTCAGAAGGTCATGGGTTCTAATCCCGCCTCTGTCACCTGTCTGCTGTGTGGCCTTGGGCAAGTCACTTCTCTTTGCCTCATCTGCAAAATGGGGATTAAGACTGGTGAACCCCACGTGGGGCAGGGAGTGTGTCCAACCCGATTTGCTTGTATCCCACCCCAGCGCTTAGTACAGTGCCTGGCATATAGTAAGCGCTTAACAAATACCATCATTATTATTATTATTATTATTATTATTAGGTCTCTCTCAGGAAACCATCCACCTGCCCAGAAGCTCGCCTGGCCTACTTCTTTTCTCCAGACCAGTCGCTCTTTAGAGAGACGAGTAATGCATATAAATGTCAGAAACTGGCACTTCTGAAGCAATTCTCACTGCATTACTCTAGATGTTAAAAGACACCTAAATTGTCAAAGATCACACTGAACCCTTTGGTTCTTTGTACCTGTGACCAAGCACCCTCTGCCGCTGAAGTTCAGAAAAAAAAATGTAAAAAAACCCACTCCAAACCGGGATACGGACTGAGAATCACCCAGGATCCCCCCTCTAACCTTTATAAGTCCATCTGTAGACACAAACTAAAGCAAACAAAATTTAATTTATGAACTATAACAAAACTCTCATTGCTGTGGTTGCCAAAGTCAGGAAACCAAGATAATGGAGATGAAGAGTTGCAACACAACTATGGCTAATCCTGCTTGAGTGTTATTGAAACCAGGGCAAAATACTAATTGTTATATTTTCTATAAACTGTAGAGAATAAATCGACATGAATATTGAGGATCACCTCTTTACCTCAAATATATATTCTTCTGGACATTCTATGTGTAGACCCAGTAACAAAATTATCATCCAAACCTATGAAGAACATTCACAATTACTTCTTTTTAAATGGTATTTGTTAAGCACTTAACTATGTCCAGGCATTGTTCTAAACCCTTGGATAGATACGAGGTGATCAGTTTGGACAATATCCCTGTCCCACATGAGGCTCACAGTCTTAATCCCCATTTACAGATGAGGTAGCTGAGGCACAGGGAAGATAAGTGACTCACCCACGGTCACAAAGCAGACAAGTGGCTTTTAGACTGTGAGCCCACTGTTGGGTAGGGACTGTCTCTATATGTTGCTGTACTTCCCAAGCGCTTAGTACAGTGCTCTGCACACAGTAAGTGCTCAATAAATACGATTGATGATGATGAAGTGGCACATCTAGAATTAGAACCCAGGTCCTTCTGACTCCGAGGCTCATGGCAATGCTGCTTCTCAGTAGAAATCCAACTTTCGACCCACATCAGTATGGGATAAAGTCTACGTTTTGGCATCAAATTACTGCTTGGGAAGAAAGTGCCAGGGAGATGGGGCTAAAGTTTGAGGTGCCACGTTTCACCAGCTCCATTATATCAGCATAACCATCTGATGTCCACTGGATTGTAAAAAGCTTCCAGAGCAAAGCCCAGGTCTTCGTACTGTTATAGTACGATCCCACGCTCTTGGTAGAGTGCCCTTCACCTAGTAGATGCCCCGGGTAATGACTGTTGCTAACACTGACAATGACAGTGTTTTCAAATTTCAGGCCTTTAAAACTCTTTTTTGTTGTTATTGCTGCTCCTACCTGAGGAGCCTAACAGGAACACCAAGAATCCAGACCAACTGGCAGAAGAGGAGGACAGTATCAGCATTTCCTCAATGCTTTCCCAGGCACGTTCCGTCAATCAAGTGGATTCCCAGATCAATGAGTCACATATGGATGCAGTTACACTCTAACCCCCACCAAGAATCCTTCGTGGCATCAAGTGAAATGCTTCCAGGAAATACTGAAGAACTGGAACGAAAGAAACACATTAGAAAACAAGTCTGCTTCTACTTGCAACATTAAGAAAATTGAGGGTTTGGAATGTCTTTCCTCCGCTCAAGACCCGCGTTTGCCTCATGAAGACTTGGTCTTTGCGAATCGTTAAGGGAAGATTACGGATAGAGGCCTAGTGAGAGACTGCTGTAGATCTTCCATTCTAAGACGTCTTCTGAAAAAGGAAAAAAATAAATATCGGAAGGTTTAGGTATTTACCAGCAGAAGGCAGGGATCCGTTGCAGTCCCTTTTCCAGCCCCCATGTTACCATCTCTGTTGTACTGTACCCTCCCTAGTACCCACACAGAAGGTGCTCAGTAAATATCATTTTTTGATAACCTTCTCTGGGGGTAATTCCAAATCTTCGAACCCTCAACTGGCCTTTTCCCCCTTTCAAAAAAATCGCATGAATAAGCTAAAGTGTTCAGTGGAAAAACAGGACTTGCGATTTGGAAACCCGTCGTTTAGCAACCCTGAAAAAGGTCACAATATTCTAAGAGCTATATAAATGTTTTATTACAGGCAATATTGGTCCATACAACACACAATACTGACAATACAAGTATAACCTTGGAAAATCATTTAAACAGCAAAGACCAGGAACAAAATTTCACTTGAGTTGATTTTTCAAAAAATGTTCAATGCTCTTTTTGCATGATTCTTTTCAGTAAATGTATGTTTCACTACAATAAGAGAAAAAATACCCCATTCAACGTACTAGCGTTAAATGGTCATTTTGCTTAAAAGTTGGTTTTTTTCAGTCTTTTTTTTTTTAGCAACCTACATACAGATAAATAGCAAACTTGATTTCTTTTAAAACAGATCCTTTCCATAAAACATCTAGAAAATTTCAACCATCATTTTCTTCTTGTTCCAAATCACCGCGTGTGTTATCATGTTATTTTAAGCTTCTCGGCCGAAGGGCCGACAGAATAGGGGCTTTCCTAGACATAATCTTTTCCTCCTCCTCCTTTCCCCCTTAATAAGCATCCAACCAAAATTCTGTCCAACAGACGGCATAACAGGATATATGTTAGGGCAGTTTATCACTTCACCATCAGGCCTCAGGTGAGCCCAGCCAAATCTGTTGAACATCTCCACCATCATATCTACTATAGACTGTTGTTCGGGAAGAACAATATATACCAATAAAAGCAGAAAACTTGTGGTTTTTCTGCCACATGCTCTGGAATACTTTCAAATTTTCAGGTTAACGCTTTGATCAGGTAAACGTAAGCATATCTTTAGTATCAGTTTAAATCTTTAAACAAAAAACTATATTTTCCAAAGTCATTATCATTTGGAGCAATCAAGTGGTCTTTCCTTGCTTTGCTGAACTTCATCTTTAGGACGTCTCTCCTTTCTTCCCATTCATGAAGTTCGGCATTTCCATGCGCAAATTTACAGTTGTTTCCTTCCAGGCATGTGCCATCCATATACCTGTTGAAATTAGATCACACTCCGGTTTAAAGCACCAAGTTGTATCAAAATAGGCAATTAAAGCAAAATCATACATTTATGCCACAAAATACTTTTACCCGCATTTTTGATCCCTCCAAATTGTCATTGATAAGCACTTAGTACCATGTTCTAGACCCATAAAGTGTTCAGTAATCATCACCATCATCATCATCAACCGTATTTATTGAGCGCTTACTGTGTGCAGAGCTCTGTACTGTACTAAGCGCTTGGGAAGTACAAGTTGGCAACACATAGAGACAGTCCCTACCCAACAGTGGGCTCACAGTCTAAAAGGGGGAGACAGAGAACAAAACCAAACATACTAACAAAATAAAATAGAATAGATATGTACAAGCAAAATAAATAAATAAATAAATCGTGGTAATGCCACCGCTTGAATGATTGTAATACCCTGAATCCCCATTTAAAAAACTGGATTTCCTGTACTTCGCAGGGGTTTTTTATGGCACCAGAGAGCAATTTCTGCATTAATATTCATTATCCAAACTTTCATCAACTTCTTTCTATATAACGCCCTACTCAAATTATGTTTAGGGCACTGCTACCTCAACTTCTTTTTATATCGTGCTCTACTAAAATGATTTTTAGGGCACTGCTACCTTGGTGAGCAGCAGGCTAAAAATGTGAACTCCAGGGATTCAGGGGCTGAAGTGGCGGCAGTAGCAGCGGTTGAAATTTATGTTCCCACCTTGTCCTGCGACTGCGTCTCTGCTTTTTGCAAAATTTGCCCTTATACTAGGAGCCCGATGGATGCCGAGTAGCAATGGCAGAAGTCCGTACCAATACAGACTTTTCTACTGCTACATTATCTGCCAATGTTGGTGTCCTCTTCCCAGAACAGACATGTCAGGGAGTGGGCAAAAACGTACGCTTCCTACTGTGCCCTCCACTCAACATGTGAGCTCTTTGCACCAAGGTAGACCCAAAGATAGTAACTCTGGTAGGAATACAAGGACCTCAAGATTCTAATTTTTAAAATCACCCTTAGTTACCTAATACAATAAAAGGCATATCTATCAATCACACAATAGTATTTACAGAGGGCCTAATGTGTGCAGAGCTCTAGACTAAGTCTATGGGAGGGTACAAAAGAGTTAGGAGAGATAATCGCTACTCTCAAGGAGTTTACGGTCTAGTGGGGGTGACAGATACTCTGCTGTAGAGCAGAGTTTTAGTAGTAGTAGTAGTAGTAGTAGTAGTAGTAGTAGTAGTAGTAACAACATAAGATGCTACGTTCAAAACAGTGCCACTACTGAGTATACAAGGACTGAGCTGGTGTAGAAGTGCTTTCATCTAACCCAGTGCTTAGTACACAGTAAGCGCTTAACAAATACCATAGAAAAGTGCTGAGGTGACACCTGGGAAGAGAGGAACTGGGGAAAAGAAAAATAAATCAGGAAGCCTTCCTGGAGGGGATATGATCTCAGAAGGACTTTTGAAGATTGGGAGAGTTGCATTCTGGCAGATTTGAAGCAGCGGGGGGAAGGAGGGTGTGGGGGGAGGTCTAGGTAGGAGGAGAGGTGTGTGCAAAGTGTAAGAGTAGGAGAAATGAAAATGAGTCTCGGTGAGTAGAAAAGCTGGAGAAGAATGAAGAGTACAACCTGAGGAAGACTGAGAGATGAGTGAGAGGGAGAACCTTAAAGAAGAGGAAGGGATAACTATTGAGGAGGGGGTAAATATTTGCAGAATGACATCTTAGAAAAATGACCTGGGCAGCAGCATAAAAGTATGGACTGGAGAGGGGCAAGACCGGAGGCAGGGAAATCAGCAAGGAGGCTGATCCAGTAGTCAAGCCGAGATATGACAAATTCCAGAACCAGGGTGGTGGTTATTTGATGGGAGTTTAAGGGATCCCGGAAATGCCGTGGAGGAAAATCCAATGGGAATTAGCAACAGACTGAATAAGAGAGTTGAAAGAGAGGGTGGAGTAAAGGATAATGGCAAAGTTACAGCTATCGGAGATGGAGTATGACGATGGTGTTGTCAACTGTGATGAGAAAGTTAAGTGGAGGAGAGATTTCGGAGGTGGGGAGAAGATGAGTTGTTCAGTTTTAGACATTTTCAGGTTATAAAGTCAGTGGGACATCAATGTGGCAATGCCCTGGAAAGCAGGAGGAATCAAAGGTTACAGAGGAGATGAGAGCCTATGAGGGGATAAATCTTGAACAAAGCTTTGAGATAACAACCTTCCCTCTGTCAGCAAGGAAGTGAAACCTCACCGTCTTCAGGAACAGGGCTTAGAAACTGAACCCTCATAGCCAGAGTTTCCTTGCCGCCATGTGCACGGGTAACTCTGTGTGAGGGCCGCAACGGGAGGTTGTGCTGTGTATTTCCAAGAACTGTCTCCCAGGGACAGGGAGGAACCTGAGGTCTGTCCTCTCCAAGTACTGCCTTATGTTAATGCTCATTTTGGATCGATTCATTTGTATATTTGCTCTGGTTGTTGTAATTGATTTTGGTGTGTCACTTTTTCTGTTTCTTACAAAAATCCTAATAAATACCACAACAGCAACAAAGGACTAAAAATTTAACTAATTTTCTTGAGGTTCTTGTTCACATGAACAAGGTGCAGGTATGTAAAAGAGGAGATTATGCAATTACAGCTACATGAGTGAATCAAGCATCTTGAAGGAAGAAATGAGTGGGCGCCAAATGTAAGCCCTCCACTTTGTACAAGCAAGGCTATGAATAAGTATCATTATAATTTGAGTTGTCTATATCAAATTTAATAATTTTGGTATTTGTTAAGCGCCTACTATGTGCCAAGCACTGTTCTAAGCACTGTTCAGGTGCTTAGAACACTGATCAGGTTGTCCCACGTGGGGCTCACAGTCTTACCCCCCCATTTTACAGATGAGGCCCAGAAAAGCAAAGTGACTTGCTCAAGGTCACACAGCAGACAAAGTGGCAGAGCCGGGATTAAAACCCACGTCCTATGACTCTCAAGCCTGTGCTCTTTCCACTACGCCACGCTGCTTTTCAAATTTGATCTGATACCCCTCCCAGTGCTTATCACAGTGCTTCAGCACATAGCAAAGGGGTCCTCAAATTGATTTAAAGCACTCACTATTTTTAAGGAATCGCTTCGTCACCAAAAACAGAAAGAGACAAAATTGGGCTACGTGATCACGAAATGCCTATACCACATCTCTTTACAACTACTTACGTCCAACTAAATTCAACGTGCAATGTTCTGATATAACATTTTCAAGCTCACTTACCCATTACAAATGCTAAAATTGCCTGTTGGAAAGCGATGCTGCCAGCAGTACTGATCATCTTCTGTGAGGAAAACTTTCTCTTTGTGCTTTTCGGATGAGATGTGGTCTTGCCACTGTTTCTCACTATTGCAGTTTTTTCCGCACATCCAACAGTGAAAGTCTGCCTAATTCATATCAGAATAAGACAGGAATTAGAACTGGACCCAATAATCTCTCAAGCTTAGAAAGAGAATAAGACCTACACAAATATAAACAAGTGAGCTCTTGCTTGGTTGACATGCCTTTCAAACATAATCAAGGAGTCTAGAGAATGGAACAAAGATTTTTGGGTTAGGCTACCGTGGAGATATTAAATATTTAGTACATGGGGTTTCCTCCCTCTTCTCTCTAGTGGTAACAATGGTGTTTATTGGCTTTAAAGCATTCAGTCACCTTGCCCGCTCCTACCTTACCTCACTGCTTTCCTACTAAAGCCCAGCAGGCACACTTCAATCCTCTTCTCCTTCGTCCTCCTGCCACCCCTTGCACTCTGATTTGCACCCTTTATTCACCCCACCTCAGCCCCACAATAATTACGTACATAACCCTGATTCATTTAAGTATATTAATGTCTGTATCCCGTTCTAGACAGCAAGCCACTGTGGGCAGAGAACCTACCAACTCTGTTATATCGTACTCTGCACACACTAAGTGCTTAATAAATACGACTGATTGATTATTCAGCTCAAACTTTGTCCCCTCTGTTTCTGAGACTTGTCTTTTTCTTCGGCTTCCTCCCACCCCAAAGTTTGTTTCTGGGCTTTTGGTTTCCATGAGGGTGAACAGGATGTAAGACCATGAAGGTATTTTGTGTGTAGCTGGGAGTGGCTTCCATTCAGTATAGCCTAATGCTCTGATCTATTCCCTTTATATCAATCTAAGACATTAATATAAAATGACATCAGAGGGTCATGAAAGATGGAAAAAGACAAGGAAGGAGACAGTGGAGAAATTGGTAGGGTGTTTTGGGTTTTTTTTTTGGCCACACTACTTTCACGCACATAAAATAAAAATGGTGAAAATCATTTGTACCATTTCCAATTTATTCGGCTTCTGGGATCCTAAAATCGATATTTAAACATGTAATTTTCACGTATTCTGGGTACTTAGTGTAAACTTTTTAAATTAAATTGAAAATATAGATGCCAATTTTCTACACAACCTACAAAGTTAATACTTACTGTAACTTCAGCATAATCTGTAGGCATATGAATTTGTTTTCCGTTTTCCTTGTTTGACTGTCCAGCTACTTCATCCCCCTTTTCAGTTTTTTGACCCTTTAGCCAGTTTTCATAAGACTGCTCCAACTCTTGAACTAGGAAAAGAAACTATAGTCAGCAATCGCAATTAAACGATATTGTTTCATACTTCAAAAATAACAGATTTCTAACTTCTAGGTTTGTTGCTTAATTCACTAGGCCATGCTGCTTCTCTGCTACATACAAACTGACATTCTTATTGCTAATTCATAAAGATGGAAAACGTGACTCAATTGTGATTGAGATTCTGAACTTGAATGAAGTCCACAAGTCCCTAGAAAAGAAACAAAGTAGTAGACTGGAACCAATAACACAAAAGTCCATCACAAGATTACAGGCAATAGTTGTCATTTCTTCCTGTTGGAAGAACATGTATATGACATATCACAGCTGAGTGTTAAATAATCCAACAACTAGGAGTTAGAAGAAAACGATTTTGTCAACCTACATAGCCGGTTTTGACAGCTATTACGCTAGGCTAAAACTAGAGTAACTTTGTCCTTACACTCACAGAAAGGAAACAAAGGAAAGATTTTCAGCAAGTCTGAACAGATTGCTCATTTTTCAACTGATATTGACCCTAATGGCCCCCTCAAGATATCTTCCATGATTACTACTTTTCCAGAGTTAAATGTTCAGAGAAGCAGTGCGGCCTCGTGGAAATAGTATGGGCCCAGGAGTCTAATCCCAGCTCCACCGCTTGTTTGTTGTGTGACCTAGGGCAAGTCACTTAACTTCTCTGTACCTCAAGTTACCTCATCTGAAAAATGGGACTTAAGACTGTGAGCCCCATATGAGTCAGAGGTTGTGTCCAACTTGATTAGCTACCCAAGCACTTAGGACAGTGCCTGGCACATAGTAAGTGCTTAATATCATTAAAAAAAAAAAAGTTCCTACAGCTAATCAAACATCTGCCTTTTGAGGAAGACAAAGCTGGAGTGCGGCTCCTCCTTAATTGAATGGCAAGTGTCTGACTGTCCTGGCTGAACCGCAGAAATGCTTGTATCAATGGGCACTCCACTACCTGCTGAAGCATGTCAGCTTTGAATTATGCTCATGTAGGTTCATTCTACGCCCTGCACACGCAATTCTGAACCGATACATATTTAGCAGCCTGCCCAGTTTTATATTTTCAGTATAAAATGTCAGTAACCAATACGCTTTTACTGGAACTGTCTACAAAGGCGTGATGCTCCTATACCTCTTGAAGTCCCTGGAAGCCCCCTTCAAGTTGAAAAGGAGATGGGGTTGTTCTGCATTTAACCCACAAGAACTAAAAAGCCTAGTAGAAAACCACAGGGGTGGGAGTCAAAAGGACCTAGGTCTAATCCCGGCCACTTGTCTGCCGTGTGACCTTGGGCAAGTCACTTTAACATCTTTGTGCCTAGTTACCTCATCTGTAAAATGGGGATTATAACTGTGAGGCCCCATGTGGGACATAGCCTATATCCAACCTCACTACTGTGCACCTACCCCAGCACTCAGTACAGTGCCTGGCACATAGGAAGCGCTTAAGCACCATTAAAAGAAGTTAAAAATGCAGGTCTCAGTAAAAGGTTGAAATAAATCCTTGTCCCGTTTATGGTGACAGTCCACCTAGACGGCAGGGAGGGGAGGAGCGTTTCAGAGCAGAACTTCTTGTCATGGCAGGCATTTCCACCATTAAAACTGTCCTCTCTAGAACAAGTCCCTGGAAACAGTAACTACCAAGCTAAGCAGCTTTGGTGCTCACCATAAAAGTCAAAGACTGTCGAGCCTAATGTTTCAGCCTTGAGGTTTAACAGGTGTCCGGCCAGACTTGGTCCATGGGCCAAAGTTGTAAACCCTGCTGCAGAAGCATCATATTTTTGGTGTGCCCCATGTAATAAGTTATTTGTTAATTTAATTGCTGTTACACCCACTTCCATCATGGTTCTCTGTTCAGTAAAGTGATTCACCTGGAAGATTTTCTGGATGAAAAGCAGCTTCACAAGGAGCCCACCACAATCAGCAGACACCAAATATAGGAAACGTATTTCTATTCCTCTGTGGGTGCACGTTTCCTCCAGACTTGAAGAATGATGCCACTGTCAGTGAGATTTTTATCACAGTGGGCAATTGGAGTTTGAAAGGCTGATGT
The DNA here is from genome assembly GCF_015852505.1 of Tachyglossus aculeatus. NCBI lineage: Eukaryota > Metazoa > Chordata > Mammalia > Monotremata > Tachyglossidae > Tachyglossus > Tachyglossus aculeatus. The sequence goes on from NC_052086.1 coordinate 77,130,465, forward strand.
GAGACTAACTGCCCTTTCCACACAGTCTTGTTTTGTTTGTTTTGGTATCTGCTGAGGTACTGAGGCTGGACACAGTTTTTGTCCCCCATGCAGCGCACAGTCTAAGTGCTCGTAAAGGTAGTCCTTTGCCATGCTGTTGCACGTGCTGTTTGCGATGCCTAGTTCTGCCACCTGTCACAAAAGACTTCCAAAAATGCCAATTTTAAGCCAGCCATTCTCAGCTCGGCCAAAACTCAAAGCAGAAGGCTATCCATAAGTACTGCAATATAAGAGAGACACTAACGATAAACCGTAATCTTGACTTACTTCCATTTGCTTTCATATAAGTCCATATTTCTCTCTCCTCAGGACTGTGGGCAAAGGAACAATTTCCATCATATAGGCATTTTTTTTTCCCAGAAGCAACGTGATTGCAAAGCTGCACACACAAAAAAATACGCAAATATTCCTTAAGCCCAAATCTATTGATGAAACTACCGGATTTCAGTACTAGAAATGAAAAAAAATATTTCTAACGAAACGCTCAGAAAGAGATTTTCAAAAACAAGCACTCAAAAATGGGGCTTTAAACCCATACTACTCAAACTTAACCACCACCCATAATGCTCCCCAGTATGTAGAGCAATGAGCTCTTCAGAAAAGGGTGCTTTATACATCGAATGGAGTGATATTTCATTCGGAAATTTATGAACACTCATATACCCACATTTCCCGATTCTTTTAACACACTGGAGCAGTTTGCTCCATCAAGCAGAATTTAGAATACTCTGCCCACAGGCTCTTATACAATCTCCTACAGTATTCCCTGTTCATTTTATGAGGAAACCAAATGTTAAGAATGCACATAAAAAACCTGGACTAGCAGAGAAATAAATAAATATTAATACGTTAGTAATTTAGGATTACAAACAACAAGCGGTGGAAGTTTTGCATACTAGCACTGATAAGAGGCAGTTTAAACTTTGAATATCCCAATCTCTCTATACACTTTAAACCATGCACATTCAACATAATTAGCTTTCATTTAATGGCAGTCCATACCATTTTGGAATGGAATAGGGTTCGTTATGACAGTCCAATATCTACTTTATAGGACCAGCCTCCAATCCGGCATTAGCAAAAACCAACGAGTGCTGAAAGCGGTCTTGAGAAATCACAAAGTCCAGCCCCGTCTCCAGGCAGATGACTGATTAAGCCATCCATGAAAGAACTCCAGGTGAAGCCTAACATTTGCACATGCATTTGAACAAGCCTTGAGGGACTGCAAACAAAAAGTCCCCCCAAAAACTATCCACTTGCTTTGTATTGTTTTTTTAATGGTATTTAAGTGATAACTATGTGCCAGACCCTGTTTTAAGCACTGAGAAAGACCAGGTGGTGGTGGTGGCCAAGGAGCTGGAAGACAGCAGCACCATACAAGGGGCTTCTCTAGATCGGGGACTTTGCCGTGATCGATGCGCTGAGAAGCGTGTGTTCTTCCTTCTGCCTCCGCCGCACCTTACCTCTATCACCGGGCTTTAGCCGCTACCCTCTCCCCAATCCGCGAGTTATTGGAAGCTGCTTTTTCCAATGAACCTACTGCACCCATGCTGCGAGCGGGCAGACCAAGACCAGCACATCCCGGCATGGCCAAGGATTGGTTGGTCATGGATTACCAGCACCAAAGTGGCACAGAAACAGAGACATGGAAACTATGTCTCTACATTTTTTATATAAACTTCAGAGGAATTAAATAGGCCCTTTATCCTTCCCTTCAGTAAGCTGGAGCGACCTCAATTCTTATATGTCCTATTTTCCACCCCTTTGTTTTTTCTGATGCCTTTTTCTGGACCCTCTCCAGTTTCTCCACATCCCTCTCCTTGGAAGTTGTGAGAGAACCTTAACACAATACTCAAATAATGGTCTTGCCGCTGAAAAATACAGACGAAGCATTACTTCCCTGTACTTCCCAAGCGCTGAGTACAGTGCTCTGCACACAGTAAGCACTCAATACAATTGAATGAATGAATATATCACTTACACGCTTGGACTTCTGCGGCTGTTTTAAAATTAGCCCGCTGATTCTTATACAGCACCTACTCCATTACAATTCTGTAACTGTGGTTAAAGCCTTCAGTCCTGAGATCATATTAACCAATATTAAACTAAAAAATGCTCCTGTACTCATCGCGAATCCAGGACCGTAATATCTTTTTCAGCCATAACTAAGAAAATATCTTCACAGGATAATTATTATAACTGTATATATAGACACATATTTTTTATTATTATTCTACTTATTTTATTAATGATATGTATATATCCATAATTCTATTTATTTATATTGATGCTATTGATGCCTAATTATTTTGCTTTGTTGTCCGTCTCCCCCATTCTAAACTGTGAGCCCATTGTTGGGTAGGGATTGTCTCTGTTGCCGAATTGTACCTTCCAAGCACTTAGTACAGTGCTGTGCACACAGTAAGCGCTCAATAAATACAATTGAATGAATGAATAATAATAATAATAATTTTGACTATGATGCGTTCACCTTTCAAATTTAATTTTCTTGCTAGGAAAAATATCCCAGGGGAGGGAGCAGAAAGGTTAACCATCCAGGAAAAAACCCCCAAGAGAAAATGGATGGAACGGAGAGGCAAGGACAAGTGATGGGTAAGAGAATAAGGAGCAAATGTATTTCAAGGGACAAAACAACTGTTACTGGCTCTTCCCCAATTAGCCGGCTCAGGCACTACAACGGCTCTGAGCCCCAATCGCTAGTTTTTAGTCAAAGAGATTCACCGGAATCCCGAGTCCTATTTGAAAGGGCTGGACATTTGTAAAAATATTTTTCCGTTGGAAAACTCCCTTTCTGCTCCATACCTGCATAGAGCAAGTCTAACTTTAGGCATCAAGCTCATCTTAGCAGCCTTTCAGCTCCAGAGATGGTTTGGAAGCCAGATACCACTAACCCTTTTTCGAAGCCCACCACAGAAAAATCTGTCTGACTGGCACAGAGCATTTTGGGTTTTTCTATCCTCTCTGTGACCTTCCCCATCTCACTGAACCCCTGAGGGTTCCACATCCTGGAAAGGGAATAACATAAGATACCAGCCACATTAGAGAAGCAGCATAGCCTAGTGGAGAGAGCACAGGCCTGGGGGTCAGAAGGACCTGGGTTCGAGTCCCGGCCCCACCGTTTGTCAGCTGTGTATCTTGGGCAGGTTACTTAAATTCGCTGTGCTCGGTTCCCTCATCTGTAAAAGTGTGGCTTGGTGGAAAGACCGCTACCCTGCCGGTTCAGTCTCTCATCCTATCCCGACTGGATTACTGCATCAATCAATCAATCGTATTTATTGAGCGCTTACTGTGTGCAGAGCACTGTATTAAGCACTTGGGAAGTACAAGTTGGCAACATATAGAGACAGTCCCTACCCAACAGTGGGCTCACAGTCTAGAAAGTGGGGGCGGCATCAGCCTCCTCTCTGATCTCCCATCCTCGTGTCTCTCCCCACTTCAATCTATACTTCACGCTGCTGCCCGGATCATCTTTGTGCAGAAACGCTCAGGGCATGTTACTCCCCTCCTCAAAAATCTCCAATGGCTACCAATCAACCTACGCATCAGGCAAAAACTCCTCACTCTCAGCTTCAAGGCTGTCCATCACCTCGCCCCCTCCAATCTCACCTCCCTTCTTTCCTTCGACAGCCCAGCCTGCACCCTCCTCTCCTCTGCCGCTAACCTCCTCACCGTGCCTCGTTCTCGCCTGTCCCACCGTCGACCCCCGGCCCACGTCCTCCCCCGGGCCTGGAATGCCCTCCCTCCGCACATCCCCCGAGCTATCTCTCTTCCTCCCTTCAAAGCCCTACTGAGTGCTCACCTCCTCCAGGAGGCCTTCCCAGACTGAGCCTCCTCCTTCATCTCCCCCTCCCCATCCCCCCGCCCTACCTTCTTCCCCTCCCCACAGCACCTGTATATGTTTGTACAGATTTATTACTCTATTTCTTTTACTTGTAAATATTTACTATTCTATTTTATTTTGTTAATATGTTTTGTTTTGCTGTCTGTCTCCCCCTTCTAGTCTGTGAGCCCGCTACTGGGTAGGGACCATGTCTATATGTTGCCAAATTGTACTTCCCAAGCACTTAGTACAGTGCTCTGCACACAGTAAGCACTCAATAAATACAACTGAATGAATGAATGAAAGAGCACAGGCTTGGGAGTCAAAGGACATGGGTTCTAATCCCAGCTCCACCACTTGCCTGCTGTGTGACCTGGGGCAAGGCACTTAACTTCTCTGTGCCTCAGGTACCTCATCTGCAAAATGGGATTAAGACTGAGCCCCACGTGGGTCAACCTGATTGCCTTGTATCTACCCAGTGCTTAGAACAGTGCCCGGCACAGGGTAAGTGCGTAACAAATACCATAATTATTGTATTAGTTCTTATTAAAATGGAGATTAAGACTGTGAGCCTCATGTGGGACAGGGTCTGTGTTCAACCTGATAAGCTTGTATCTACCCCAGTGCTTTGTACAGGGCCTGGCACTTGGTAAGTGACTAACAATTACTATTAACATGAAAAATAAAAAATTACAGCTCCCCAAGAAGCAACTGTCAAAAGACATGGAGAACCAAGTATTATAGCAAAAACCTTTTTTTATTTTTGCATGACTTCTCCCCACGTCTTCTTAAGCAATTAATGTTGAATTGTGACAAAAAAATTCTAGTAGCAAATGATTATCACAAAGCACATGTTTTTAAGGCCAGTCAGAAACACAGACACTGCTACAGATTTTGAAATTGTTCTGCTTGCCAAATTCAAACCTAGCCCTCTTTTATTCTAGCAGGGGCAACTGAGGTTTGTATTCCCCACATTATCCTAAAAGGGTTCGATCTCAACCACCGAGTCCTCAAAGTAACATCCACCTCCCATACTAACAAAAACACTTCTGTACTATTAGTATTAACTCCTCGTGCTCATCGCTACCTCAGTAGATTTCAGAGAATTGACTTCTTGAGGCTGATGATATAGTCTACTATTTTCTCAAATACTTCTGGCCCCAAACTCCACTGAAAATTAAAATATTCCTTGAATTTGAACTTAATTGATCTTTAGTTTTTGCTCTCCTGTCCCAAGCAAATGAGCCAAAGAATCTCAGCACAGGAAGTTTCAACGTACAACAAGATCAAGCAATACACTTTAATCTAGATTAGTCAGATGTATAAGGAATATCCAGATAATAAAGGTCACTATGCAACTTTTTGGGCCAAAAATGTCAGGTTAATTTGCCGGTAATATAGCCAACCTTTAATTTTAATCAAAACTGCTGCCTTGGTCTTTTGAAGAAAACGCTAATTAACTGTCAATTTGTCTAGCATTTTCATTTCAAGATTTCTAGAAGATGGACTTTCTGACACAAAGAAAATTTTGAAGGATAAACTTTCAAAGTTCTGATATTGGCTGGAGTCCGTTTGCTCCACTGCAAGGGACAAAGACTCTCATTAAACTACCCATGATCAGTCTAATATCAAAATAGCGGTTAGTACAGTGCTCTGCACACAGTAAGTGCTCAATAAAGACGACTGAATGAATGAATGAAAACAAAGGAAGCAAAACTGAGCAGGCAAATACCATACTCCAGAAAAGAAAGTTATCTGTGAATAAATATAACATTTCTACTTAACTCTCACATCACGTGGATTCTTGCTAGCCCAACTTCGAGCTGCTTTCATTTGAGCTGTTAATCTTTAATATTTTCTGTTATACTATCCAGAGTAAAAATTATATAGAGTGCACGTACAGTATTGTCAAAACCCATTTCTATGCAGTATGAATAAGGAAAGAAGGATGCGACTTTAAAGGATTTTAGCTCTGCTGATTAATGTTCTTTTCCAACGACTAGTGACCGATAAAAAAAAGTGGCTTAAAAATTACGTATGTACATCAAACTGCAAGGGCACTTGTTTCTTCATGGGAAGAGGACGGATGATCAGCCATTTCTTAAGTTCATTAGACCACACTATCACCATGCGACGATCTTTGTTCCACCTAAGAAAAACGGAGTTTAGATGAAAAAAGAGATGCTGACAAAAGATAAAATATATAGTGCTATTTGTCACAATTATGTTTCTTGACTTGCTCTTACTGTGTGCTGAGCACTGTTCTAAGCTCTGGGATAGATATAAGCTGATCAGTCCAGACAGAGTCCCCGTCCACACACGGGGCTCACAGTTTGTTTTCCTTTCTGCGTCAACTATGTACTTGGATCCGTGATCTTTGGATATTTGATATTCACCCCACCTTCTACCCCACAGCATTTCCGTACACATCTTCATATTCCATATTATAAATTACTTATTTAATATCTGTCTCCTGCTCCAGACTGTAAGCTTTTTGTGGGCAGGGAATGCGTCTGCTAACTCTGTTATACTGTACTCCCAAGCGCTTATTACAGTGCTCTGCACCTGGTAAGTGCTCAATAAGTACGACTAATTGATTGACTATGTGCCACGCATATAGTGCTGGAGTGGATACAAGCTAATCAGGTTAGAAAAATCCACGTCCCACGTGGGGCTCACAGTCTTAATCCCCATTTTATAGCTGAGCTAACGGGCTCAGAGAAATGAAGTGACTTTTCCAAGGTCACACAGCAGACAAGTGGTGGAGCCAGGATTAGAACCCAGGTGCTCTTGACTCACGGACCTGTGGCCTTATCCACTAGGCCATGTTGCTTCTCTAAGTAGGAGAAGGAAGAGGGAGTAGGATTTAAATTCTTCAGTTTGTAGCCTGAAGGATCACGGGGAGATTTTTCTTACAAATAGTTCCGCTGTTTATAAACTTTTAGTCAATTGTTATTTACATCAAATGACATACATTTGTTCTGAATACTTTAAATTGAAAGACAGAAGTTGTTCTAAAACGAAAACTAAGAGTCTGGATTTTACATGTGTTACTGTCATGAATCCTAAAACCACTCCTTCCTTACGTCTGACTTAAAACTCACCCTAGGTTTCTCCCCAGCCCGCCTGTTCATCTCTCTTCCTATGCAAACCCACTCAGAATGTTTGAACAGTATTACCTTTATTTCTATATGTAAAGATATAGATCTATATACATAAGGTATATAAAATAAGAGATAAAGGTGTCCCGGGCAGTTTTACTTACGGATGACTTGCTTTAGCACTACAGTATCTTTTGTTTTTGTCCGGTTCAGTGTATTGGCCATTTTTCTGACACAGGGCACATACCAATTTCATCTTCAAATTAAGAAATCCGGGTTTTATTTGACTGCCAAGTACCTTAATGAATGAAACATTATGATTAGAAAAAAAAAAAAATACCGCACCAAAGCTTCCCCACAACTAAAACAGGTTCAAATACTGTCCTGGAAAAACACACTCCATCCCACAGACATAGGAAGAAGCAATGCTTAGTTCTACATCCTCTGGAAACAACTCTGGGGTGATCATAGATCTTAGCAGAAAACCAGGGTATGGAACCATGATGCTGATTTTCTATTTCAAGCACGGGAAAAAGCAGCCACTGAGAGGGGAGACCTACAAAAACAGGAAGGAAGACAGAATGCCAATCCTTTGCCAGCAGCCCCCTTCAGCTCTCTCCCCAATTTCCACTCAAATACTAGTCACCTATTCACTCTCAGCAGAATTTTACATCAACTCTTGCTGTTTTCTGCTACTCCTAGCTACACTCCTGGACCCCCTCAGAGAATTAGGACACCTGTTGTGAACAGGCAGAAAGATCCAAAGAATTGCACAGGACTCTCCATTAAAGAGAAGAAACAGTGAAGTCAAGCTCTCTGTTTAAAATTCTACTTAGGATCTAATTTAAAATACCCATACAATAAGATGTTTCAGAGGATGACAGAAGAAAACTACACATATCTTACTACCAATCTTACTAGGGGGAAAAGTATGGGGTCAATGATTGTAAATGAAAAAAATCAGATTACAAAATATCCCAAACTGAAAAATGACAACCAGTAGTAAACTACACCAAGTCATATAGTTCCGAGGGAATGACTGAAAAATAACATCCTTTTTTCACATAACATGCAAGTCAAGAAAAGGAGCTGACACAAATACTGAAGCATTTTACATTGCCCTGATAAAAAAAATCAATGGACGATTTCATTCACGTCTATCCTAGAAGAGGTGAGGCATAGGCAGAGACTCTATACTGGGAAAGGCCTCAAAAAGACTACCTGTGCTCCATGTGTGCTGGTTTCTAAATTTTGCCAATACTTCTTAGATTCTTGAACAACAGCATCATGAGATATACCTAGAAAGCACAAATGCCTTGCTTTTAATTCAATTTCTAAAAGCTAAGAAATGTTTCATCTGAATTACATATCCACACTTCGTGTTCGGAGTTTTTGTTCCCAAAACTTCCATACTAAAAGTTGTTCATTTTGGTTACCTGGAGAAATTCTAGATTCCGTTTTTTAAAAAAAAGTGACGAGTTATTTACTAGACCAGTTATCACCCTCATAGAAAACACATACCAGAGATGTCAAGCCAAGCCCTTCGGCCTGACATCTTGGCTTGACCTAACCTAAACTGAGTCCTGAGACTGGCCCAAGACAGACCAGAAGCGGAAAGGAGTCAGAGACGGGGAACTTGTCTGCCAACTCTGTGGTATTATACTCTCCCAGGTGTTTAGCCCAGTGCGCCGCGCACAGAATGTGCTCAAAAAATACCACTGATGATGATGATGAAGATGATGTCAAGGAGGAACCTCTGCACACCACTGTGCAGGCAAGAATGCACAGTGTAGGAAGGGCAGCCCTATCCAAAACGGCAGGTTCGGAGCTGTGAAGGCAGAGTTATTCGTTCATTCAGTTGTATTTATTGAGTGCCTGCTGTGTGCACAGCACTGTATTAAATGCTTGGGCAAAAGAGAGAGACAATCCCTGCCCTCAACAAGCTCACAGTCTACGGGACGGGGGGAAGACAGGCATCAATACAAGTAAACAGACATCGAGTCCAAGCACGGCCTGAATCTGGATAAGTGCCTTTAGGCTGAACTCACCCAATCTATAAATTCAGAATGTGCCACCCAACACAAATCTATGCAGAGGGTCTAGCTGCCGTCTTTCTGGCAGGTTCAGAGTTCAGCACTGTTTATAGCAACGCGTGTGCTGGTGCTTTGGGATCCCTCCCTTTCCCTCTCCTCGAATAGCAGGGTAACTGAACGGCTCAGATGACAGGGGCATCAGAGAAAGCGACCGACTGAGGCAGGAGAGAGAGAGAGAATCTTCCAAACATTCAACTTTGGAGGTGGAAGGCAATTCTCCCCTTCTCACCCAGCCGCCGCCGTGGGTCAAATGTCTGGACTGAGTCAGGCAAAGGCCAGGCAAGCAAGACACAGCTCTTCTAGAAGTAACTAAATTATTTCCCTAAAAGTCCCTCCGAGTTTCAGTATTTCACAGACCTGTTTCGGTTTGCATTATCCAGACTTTGAGCTCCACAAGGCTGTGTGCGTAGAAACACTCGTCTTCTCGTAAGCAACCGTATCGAACCTCATGCCGACACAGGTCAAGCTGACACTGGCCGTGAAAGGGACGGATTTTGGAATATTTGACTACTGTTCCTCGTAAAATGTGGACAAGGCACCTATTTCAAAGAGGAAGTTGATACTTCAATCTTTTTCTGATATGGCTTTCCTCGGAAAAAACACATTATGATATATAAATCTGCTGAGATACTCTTTAATATCAGGCTTGAAACAAGTAAATTTAAAAAATGAGCATATTATAAAGATAGGCTAGTATTCTTAGAGAAGCAGCGTGGCTCAGTGGAAAGAGCCCGGGCTTTGGAGTCAGAGGTCATGCGTTCAGATCCCGGCTCCGCCAATTGTCAGCTGCGTGACTTTGGGCAAGTCACTTCACTTCTTTGTGCCTTAGTTCCCTCATCTGTAAAATGGGGATTGACTGTGAGCTCCCTGTGGGACAACCTGATCACCTTGTAACCTCCCCAGCACTTAGAACAGTGCTTTGCACATAATAAGCGCTTAATAAATGCCATCATCATCATCATTCTACAATCACAGTTCTCTGAAACTGAACAACATAGAAGAATATGAAAGGATGGAAAGAGTCAGCCAATGCCGCCAAACTTTAGATAATAATTAATAATCATTATGGTACTTAATAATAATAATAATAACGGCATTTGTTAAGCGCTTCCTATGTGCCAGGCGCTGTACTAAGTGCTGGGGTGGAGACAAACCAAATCAGGTTGGACACAGTCCCTGTGCCACGTGGGGCTCACAGCCTCGATCCCCATTTTCCAGATGAGGTAACTGAGGCACAGAGAAGTGAAGTGACTTACCCAAGGCTATGCAGCAGACAAGTGGCAGAGTCAGGATTAGAACCCAGGACCTTCTGATGCCCAGGCCTGTGCCCTGAACATCCTGCTTCACTTCCAGCCTTTCTGACCCTTCCTAGTGCAGCAACACAGGAAAATCCCAAGCCATCCTTCCTTTCCTCCGGAAGCCCGCGACAGATTTGGGGGCCCCCCCGGGATCCAGCCGTATTCTAAGTAGTGAGTGGCTTTGGACAATGAAAACAGGTCGTCCGCTTCTGGGAGAAGCACCATGGTGTAGTTGAAAGAGCACGGGCCTGGGTTCCGATCCCAACGCTGCCACGTATCTGCTGTGTGACCACGGAAAAAGAACTTAACTCCTCTGGGCCTTAGTTACCTCATCTGGAAAATGGAGATTAAATGCTACTCACTCTAGACTGTGAAGCCTGTGTGGGACAAGGACCGTGTCCAACCTGATTAATTTCTAGCTACCCCAGTGCTTAGCTCCTCGTAAGTGCTTAACGAGTACCATAATTATTATTATTTTAATTATCCAAGCTAATTGTTCTTCTCTAAAATGGAACTGCATTTCATTTTTAGGACTTACTCATCTATTTTTCTTACAATCCATAAAATGTATTTTTTAGACTGTAAGCTCGCCTCTAGGCTGTAAACTATTTATGGGCAGGGAACGTGTCTGCTGATTCTGCCGCGCTGTCCTCTCCCAAGTACTTAGTACAGTGTTCTGCACACAGTAAGTGCTCAATACCAGTGACGGATTGATTTCTAAGTAGTTCTTAGAAATGCGGGCGGAAAAAAAGTACACATCAGCTCACGTGCACTGAAGTGCACTACTGAAGAACATGAAACTATCGTGACGGTAAGTCCAAAAACTTCACATTCAAATTACAAGTAAAACATTAGAAGAACTGAAGCAAAACTACCCTCTAGACTGCACGCTCATTGTGGGAAGGAAACATATCTACCACCTCCATTGCATTGTACTCTCCCAAGCACTTAGTACAATGCTCTGCACATAGTAAAGTGCTCAATAAATACCACTGGTTGGTTGATTTGCACTGGAAAAATTCTAAAGACAATAGCCCCTCACTTTTTTGGGACAGAAAAAGACACTTTTTGAATACCCCATCAAAGAAAAGCAACCAACATACTTGTTGTCTTCAAAATCGTGCTTTGTAATAGGGTGAGAACAGGAGGAGGAGTTATCCTTATTTCTTTTGCTTATCATCCGAGGCTTCTGGTCAAAACATTTCTAGAATATAGAAACAAGAGGTTAAGAATTAATTAAACACACGACACATTTGGTCACTTCGGCGTTCTGTGAGGTATTTGAACCTATTTTTATGGTTGGTTTGGAGTTATTCTAAAAAGTGTGTTCATCTGATAAAGCCACCCAATAAAGATATTATAAGCTAAAGAATTAGCAAATAGTACTAAAACAGCCATTTTATAGAAAAACAGGGCAATATTGGACAAAGCACCTCACAAAGAAATATAAATTCCCCAAGGTGTTCTTGGAGAAGTCTGGATACTGTAAGATTTATCTTTCCATTGCCACCAAAAAGAGCTTCTCTACTAAATGCTCCCTTTCGTTCCAGGGTCCACACATCTATTTCTTCTTGGCAATAAGCAAAAGTGCAGTGGCCTGGGTATCTGCATTCCTCATCGGCAGCAACATCTGGAAAAGCAGGTGGAAATGGAAATACTTAATTTTGTTATACTTATAAAAAGAACTGGTTTCTAAACAATTCTGGCTATGGTAACAGAGTCAGTACAGCGCGCCAATAGTGCTCTGCACTAAGTGCTCAATAAAGCAAATAATGATAATAATAACTGTGGTAATTGTTAAGCACTTACTATGAGCGAGGCACTGTACTAAGCACTGGGGTGGACACAAGCAAGTCGGAGTGGAGACGCTCCTTCACTGTCTCAATCCCCATTTTCCAGATGGGGTAACTGAGGCCCAGAGAAGTGAAGAGACTTGCCCAGGGTCACACAGCAGGCAAGTGGCAGAGCCGGGATTAGAACTCATGATCTCCTGACACTCAGGCCTGTGCTCCACCCATGTCACCAGGCTGCTTCTGACTTTCCGCCGACCTCCAGCTTGTGGCCCCGCTCCTCTGCCTTGCCCAAAGCCACAGGAACAGGGGCAGGAATGGAAGGGAAAGTGGCAGTGGCAGTTGGGAGGGAACTCAAATTCAGGCTCAAGCCGGGTCTGGGCAGTTGGGCTATAGGTAAGCATAATAATAATGACAATTATTAAGTGCTTACTATGTGCCAAGCACTGTCCTAAGCACTGGGACAGATACAAGGTGATCCCACGTGGGGCTCTCGGTCTTAATCCCCATTTTACAGATGCGGGAACGGAGGCCCAGAGAAGTGAAGTGCCTTGCCCAAGGTCACACAGCAGACAAGGAGAGAAACAGCCCCAGAGGTCCCTGTGGTTAGTTTAAAAAAGCAGGAAAAACTACTGGGGGGCAGTGGGTAGACTGGGAAGTCATCTGGCACAGAGGGCCCGAGTCGGGGGAGGAAGATGGCCTGGATCACGGGACGGTGGGAAGAATGTGGGACAAGGAAGGAAATGATTCATTAGCAGGGACTGGATTAAACACTGCGGGTAGGGCTTACGTTTGTTGGGATAAGCCAAGAAAAAGTACAAAGTGTGTCCCTGGGTTTCGCGTACTATGGGGCGTTCATCCAAATATTCTGTCGTCCCCCAGGGGGAGTTCCTTATCTACACTGAACTCCTTTCCCAGCCCTCCCCTGAAATAACCATCTACTCGACAAAGGAAGTCCACCAAATATATATTCAAAATAAATACCTTTACATATATAATAAGGTCCCTCATAATGGGTCTTAGTTGGTCTTGGACGAATCTTTTTCCATGATTTATCTTCAACATTTTTTATTCTACCAATCAAAATATCTCTCTTACATTTATGTTCTAAACTGGGAATGTAGGTGAAATCCATTAACTTGGGACCTGAAATAGAAAATCGGTCATATTTATGTAGAGGTATTCATTTTAGATCCAGACGCATTCGCTAACAGACCTAGACACAGTCCTTACCGAGCACTAGACACCCATTAAAACAAACAAAACCCTTTCCTTCAATATTAACCAAAATGGAAAATCAACTACATGGTATTCAAAAGACAGAACAGAAACATTCCAGCCTTAAGTAACACAAGATTGGGTCAATAGCCTCTTCTCTTCACGCTTCTTGCTTGCCAAAAGAAAGACAACTCTGGGACAAAAAATGTAATGCTGGACAAGTTTCCATTTCTTAATGAAAGGAGTCCATTTGAACAGTTTAACCACAAATGGAAACATAGCGGAACATATACGAGGGCTCAAAAATGAGTTTACAGAGGTTCTCGGCACTGCCAATGATGATTTCTTAATATCTACTACTGTATGTTAAATATTCTCCTTTATTGGCATTGTCTGCGGCCTGTAGACTGTGAGCTTGTTGTGGGCAGGGATTGTCAATGTTTATTGTTGTATTGTTCTTTCCCAAGTGCTTAGTATGGTGCTCTGCACAGAGTAAGCACTTAATACATTCGATGAATGAATGAAATGCTAATGAGGTTGATGGTAATTCAAATATAGTACTTTCTCCCCTTCTTGAGGTTAATTTCCTGAGCAAGACATGGTTTAAAAATACCTATAGCCCTGCAACTACTCTTTTCCTGCTTTCCTGATGCCCGAGGCAGCCTGAAAAAAACTTCTGCTCTATACTGGGGTTACCAAAGCTTCGATCAATATGCAAGCCCACCAGAAGCCACCCAGAGAACAGATAATGGCTACAGCACTTTCTGGCTCCCTTGGAAATGGCTCAGCCTACTATAAACGGATGCCACGAGACAGAGACAAAGGAGAGCAAACGAGGAATGTACAGTTCAGCTCAATATACACACAGAGGACAAAGACAGGAAAATACACATTCACAGCTATAACGTGGAGGTTATGTTCCTGAAAAACTTCAAATTTATGAAAACTCCCACTATCATTCACTTGCCCCACAGAAGCGATGGTAGGAGTATTATTGAGAGACCACTAGTTGCAACTCATTAAGTGCCTGAGAAGTACAAGACAAGGACAAATGACAAATCCCCGTTTGATTGCGAGGCCACTCCATAGCTAAAGCTGCTTTTAACGTTACAAATTTCATTCATATTACTCTGCAACATCACGACTTCAGTTCTCAAGTAAACCAATACGAAATGGTGTCCCTCCAGAAAGTTGATTCTCACCTGTTTTGAAACACAGCTGGCACGCTTGCCGCAACTCATGAGTTCCTTCCAAGGGATTTCTTATAGAAAGCGATGAAGTTATATTCGTAGCTCCTCTATTGTTAGAACTTGAAAAATCACTTCGTGGCTGACCTGAAATTCCCAGGAAATTCTCAGAACCAAACAAACCACCTGGACCATTTAGCTGTAAAAAGGAATGAATAAAAAAAAAAGCCGCAGGTCATTTCTGTGTTGCCGTAATGACATTAATGAAGAAAATCATTTTGGATGAAGTTAACTCTTTTTCTTTGAACGGCCAAAATGGTTCCTGCTCGGGATTATTTGATGATCTGGTCTCGTTAGCGTCCCCATTACTGAAGCTGAAACTTAAATCGAGCTTGACAGTCCCAGAGACATCTTTTTTCCCCTCCTTTAAAAGTGGTCATTACACTTGTCCTTTTCCAGATTCGGGCTACTAGTGAGACAGGGTGAGCAGAGGTAAAAAATAACCAAAAGAAAGATGGGGGGCCCAGAATGGATCCCTTCTTCCCGTTCCCACACTTGACCCACTTCTCCGAATTTCAGAGATCTCAAAATGCAGGGAGAAAGGGAGAGGACGCACAGGCGGTGATGCAGCGGGCCTAACACATGACAGTCCATATGGCCACGCTGTACCTCCTTCTGCTTCCAGCTCCCAAGAATGGAGCTGGAAACTCCCACCCGCATTATAACGGAGGCAGCTCAGGTAATGTGTCACCCAGCAGCAGTTTTAACCATCAGAAATTCAGCACAGAACCGAGAGCTGCACTCGTACTAGCTGAGACGCTTCTAGGCTGCTGGCGACCCGAGGCTTCTACCCCTAGAAATCTCACCTGATTTCTGTGCTGTGCGCACCTAGGTTGCTCTCTCTTCCCTCATCAATCATGGGGGCACGTGGGAGAAGGAAGAGATGTGGGATGACAGGGAAGGCCTGGCTGAAGGGACTGCATTAAACAGTAATAATAATAATAAATAACGGTATTTGTTAAGCGCTGACTATGTGACAGCCACTGTTTTCAGCGCTGTGGGTAGATACAAGATAATGGGGTTGGACACAGTCCCTGTCCCACGTAGGGCTCAACTCCCATTTTACAGGCACAAAGAAGTTAAGTGACTTGCTCAAGGTCACACAAGAGACAAGTCTGGCCATGCTCCACCTCATTTTGGGTAGTTAAGGTCCGCACTTCACCTTGTGTGGCGCAAGGCGACTGCAGCTTCTAGGGAGAGCACACGAGGCAAAATGGACTTGCAATATGAGCTGGAAAGGGAGCAAGCACAGGAGACTGCTGACAACCAAACCTCCCTCTTTCCAGGAACTCTAAGAGCACGACTTATAGCTACGTGCTAAGACGGTTAAGGGCAGGGAATGTCTGTTAGATTATCATACTGTACTCTCCTAAGTACTTAGTACAGTGTTCTGCACTTAGTAAGCGCTCAATACAACTGACTAATTCATAGTTATGTCACTGCATGCATTTCTTCAGTCTTCTGAAAATTCTCCAAAATTGTTCCGTGTTCTATAACAGCTGCTTAACGAATACCACAACTATTATTCTCTCTCTACAACCGAACTGCTCACTAAAACCCATTTGGAACTCTCTTGTCCAAACGCCTTTTGATCCAACTGAGAGTTTTGCCCTTCACAGTTTTCTGTGACAATAAATTCTCTGTTTACTACTTGATGGCCAAAGTAGCATTTCCTTTTGTTTGTTTAATCCCTTTGGTTTGGAGAAGCAGGATGGCCTACTGGATAGTGGTCTGGAAGTGAGGTGGATGTTTTCATACCCCTAAATTTAAAACTGAGTTCCTTATGCCATTTATTCATTCTAGTCATAGTGTAACATTTTTTGTGAAAAGCTGAGTGGAAAAAATAGGGGAACACTGTGACATAAGGATGTGATGGCCATAACACAATCAAATTCCGGGGTACTGCATACTGATGCAGTAATGAAGGGGGAATCGGATAAACGCTTGGATTAACGTGGTAGCTGTTTGGATGGAGAGGAAAAAGTGGAAAGTGAAGCGACTTGCCCGAGGTCACACAGCAGACGAACGGCAGAGCCGGGATTAGAACTAAGGTCCACCTCACTTCCAGACCACTATCCACTAGGCCATCCTGCTTCTCCAAACCAAAGGGATTAAACAAACAAAAGGAAATACTACTTTGCCCATCAAGTAGTATACAGAGAATTTATTGTCACAGAAAACCGTGAAGGGCAAAATTATCAGTTGGATCAAAAGGCGTTTGGACAAGAGAGTTCCAAATGGGTTTTAGTGAGCAGTTCGGATGTAGAGAGAGAATAATAATTGTGGTATTCGTTAAGCACTTACTATGTGCCAGGCACTATACTAAGCGTTTGGAGCCAGGGGGAAGAAAAATACAAGCAAACTGGGTTGGACACAGTCCCTGTCCCACACTGAGCTCACAGTCTTAATCCCCGGTTTACAGATGAGGTCACTGAGGCACAGAGAAGTGAAGTGACTTGCCCAGAGTCTCACAGCAGACAAGTGGCAGAGCCAGAATCCGAACCCATGCCCTTCTGATTCCCAGGCCCAAGCTCTATCCACCAGGCCATGCTGAAGGGTGCTAGAGGGTACATCATTAGGATGGATGCCAAGGAGGGCAACTATTCCACTACTTCTCCAAGCAAACTGTAGCTACTGTTGGATACAACATGAGGCTGGACAGACCACTGGTCTGACCTACTAGTCATGACATTTCTTGGTGTCTCCTCAATTTAGCTTTAAAAATAGGTTAAGAAAAGAGGTAAAAGACACTTACAAGTAAAAGAGAAGAATTATTGCTGTTATGTAGGGGTCCATCTCTAGAAGTTGAGGTGGGCAGATCTAAAATAAGAGAAAAATCTCATAATAGATTTTACATGGCTATTTAGGAACAAGACTGACTAGCTGAGAAGTTCGGTAACCCTTTCTTTTGCTCTCCTTACCTTATATTCCTATCCTAACATCAAAAATCGTGTTTCAGGCATCACATTAAGAACTGTTTCTACCAGTTTTGTAAAACTTGTAGTCTTTCCTCCAATCAAGGATAGTAAATAAGTCACTAATAAAACAACATTAAACAGCAATCTTCAAGGTAACTTTCTAAAATGAATTTTGGCAAGGAAGGACTACCAAATCTACAACAGCACCACCAAAACATAAAAGTTGCAGGAAGTTCATATTCAAACTAGGAAAACTGCCTCCTAAGATACAAAGCGCACAAGTTTTGTCACGATGTTTTGTTTTAAAACTCAGTTTTCTTGTGTTAAATGTTTTCAGTTCCTTAAGGTTGTCAATAGAGTCGCACCACCATTGAATGAAATGGGCCCCTAGGCCCATCACTCTCAAGGCTTGCCCGCTCGGCCGTAAGAGCATTCACTGCTCCCCCCAACCCCTATATTTACCACAACTACTGCTCTAAATTAAAAATATCCTTAGCGGTACTGGGGAGGTGAGTCCCAATATCACCAGGCCGTTGCTCCCTCAGATGGCCCAGGTAGTTTGCAGCCACTATTCCATGATTGTTAGATTTAGTATCCCAGGAGGGCAGTGGGAAGCTTTTGGTCCTGATGCTGAGACTGGGAGGAAATGTCTACTCCTGTAGCCCCTTCGTGAGATAAGAGCCTTTCTTGATTAGCAGGTTCACCAAACACCTATTATTCCCAGACATTCTCTTTGGTTATAAACAGGTAGTATTAGGATAAAGATTGTAAGAGCAACATTAGTTACACAGTGGAAATTCCCACTCCATCTGAGAATAAACACGCTACCCCTGATCTTCCATTTCTTAAAAAACAAGGGTTTGTATCCCCTTGAAATACTGCTATACTTCCCTTAGCAGCTCCTCTCGGGGCACAGCTTCCCCAGGCATGCCCTTAACCTCAGAGTGACCAAAGTGTACTTTCCTTCTGTCAGGAAAGCCTTGCAAGGCCTGACCTCCTCTCCAGCCCCTAGAGTTTTTATTGATTTTCCCGGTTTCCATACCGTCTCGTCCCATTCTTCCTATGCACTTGGCTGGCCTGATGCCATCTTGGTTAGGATTTGACACACCTTTTTTTTTATTGCTCTGCACATAGTTAGCGCTTAACAAATACCATTATTATTATTATTATAAATATAAGCAATAGCTTTTTCTTCAGAAGTTCTGAGGAGTGAGCAGATGGCCGGTTCCCAAGCTTCCTGGAAATTTCTACCCTGCATGTGAAGGGCTAGTCTGGCTTGGATCGTCACTCAAGGGACCTATATATAATGACGACCAAGTCCTGGGCTCAGAAATCCCGGGTGGACACTAACAGAAAAAACACCACATTCAGCCACCACTTCCTCCCTGGACCTCAGACTGATCTACAAGCAAGAAATGCCTGATGAAATCTAAAATATGTTAGGATAAGCTCTTTTTCTTACTAGGTTTGTCTAGCGTGAGCTCACTTTAATTCCTATTTATTGACTGCGTACATGATAGGTCTAGGGCCCTGTCTGGGATACTCTTTAAGAGGACTGTTCTCTTGAAGGAACAATCCAACACAATTCTTTATGGCTATTCTCTTGAGTACCATGTCGGCTCGCAAGTTTAAAACCTTTTCATCCTAAAAAAAGTCAAAGTTTTACTCTTTCCTTAATTCTGATTTTCCATAGTTTCTACCCTTTCTTTTAATGGAACTGAAAATCAAACATTTTGGGCTCATTCAATGCACATTTACACCAACCATTCTGCTTGTAATTATTGTGTCATGCTCACTATAAAGATTAGCTCTAGGGAAAGGAGAATATAAAAAGCACTGATGCAGCAGACTGCAACAGAAAGGAGAACCGTTTTACTCCACAGGAATCATTTTTAAATGTTAGGTAAATCACTATCTATATTCAAAATAATCTTTAAGAAAACTATTATCTACAATTCTAAAACATCCATTTCACTCTCCATCATCGATTGATTTATAAGACACAGGAACATATGATAGATACTATCGCTCTTTTCTAGAGATGAAACTGAAATGCTCAAAATGCAGACACAATTCTTACCTTTTTTGGACTCGCTCATCGAAAAAGAATTTAAACAAAAAGTTTCCAAGGAAGAAGCCAAGGGTTGCGGATATAGTTCTGAAAAAGGAACTGCAGCCGGAACATATCCTGCACCAACTGATAATGTTCCTAATAAAGGAGACGAAAAGGGGATGCTAGTTGACACACTCGCAGTGGGAAGGGACCCTCTGGCTATGGTGGATGACTGGAAGGAAAAAGAAGAAAACCATTAGTTAGTGCACTTAGCTGAGATGCTGAGAAGCAGCGTGATCTACTGGAGACAACACAGGCTTGGGAGTCAGGAGAACATGGGTTCGAAACCCAGCTCCGACCTTTGTTAGCTGTGTGACCTTGGGCAAGCACTTGCCTTCACTAGGCCTCTGTCACCTCATCTGCAAAATGGAGATTAAGGCTGGAAGCCCCACAGGGGACTGTGCCCAACCTGATTAGCTTGTATCTACCCCGGCGCTTGGTTTGGTGCCCGGCACATAGAAAGTGTTTAACGAATACCATGAAAATAAAATTAAAGAAAGCGCTAATCGGAAATCAAGTCATCAACCGCCTAGTGATCAAAGTTATCACATTTTAAAACTCAAGTCAAGGAACATCTGGTAGGGCTATGAGAAGCAGCATGGCAGAGTGGATAGAGCACAGGCATGGGAGTCAGAAGGTCGTGGGTTCTAATTCCGGCTCCACTACTTGTCTGCCATGTGACCTCGGGCAAGTCGCTTTACTTCTCTGAGCCTCAGTTATCTCATCTTTAAAATGGGGACTGAGACTGTGAAACCTGTGTGGGACAGGGACTGTGTCCAACCCCATTTGCTTTTATCTACTCCAGCGCTTAGAACAGTGCCTGGCACATAGTAAGTGCTTAAGAAACACCCCATTATTATTATTATTGTTAGGGCTAGTCAAGTATTTACGGACCACTCAGGAGGTGCATTTTAATAGAAAGGAAGCTGTTAGAAACGATTTGCATGCAGATTTGCGGGTGCTTGGAGAGTAGGAGAATGCAGCTTGAGGTACTGGCAATGAAGACTATGAGTCAAAAAGGAAAGAGGTATCTCATAAGAAGGAGAGTGTCTTGAGCCAACAGGACAGCAGCAACTGCAACGACAGTGACTAACCTGTATTTTTAATGACTCTACATAATCCCACGATAGTAGTTACTAGGCATAATTTTACCTACTGCATTTATTGAGTGCTTATACAATCTCATGATAGTACTTACTATGCATAAGTTTACCAAGGGTAAAATCAATGCATTTACTGAGTGCAATAAATACACACTATGCACATACTATGTGTGCAGAGCACAGTACTAAGCACTCGGGAAAGTACCAATACAACAGAGTTGGTAGACACGTTCCCTGTTCGCAATGAGCTTAGTCTGAATGGAGGGTGACTAGTTTTGCGTTTGAATCGTCTCTTAAGAATCTAATCTTAAAAAATTTTACATTCAAAATTTTTAGGCAGAGTGTATTTCACAAACCCCCAAACCGATTTTTGAAATGAAACCGAGGAATCAACCTCGAAACAAGGTATTCGGAAACCTGAACATGAGCATCTTACTCTGGATGAACTTGTTCTGCCTTTGAATTTCTAGACTAAAAAGTAGGGAAATGGTATAAAAAAACCTAATTTGGCTACCATTCAAAAGGTCTACGCTTGAGAAAACTTTAAACTGTTGCCCAGGAGCTGTAGGTGTGCTTATGCCTCCGGGAGTAAAACTTCAGGTGCTTCCAATCCACACATCCAACAACCTCCTGGAAGTCTGGACACTCACTGCCAGGCCAGCAATCCCACATCTGTGTGCATGGCCTAGGGGATAGAGCATCGGCCTGGGAGCCAGAGGACCTGGGGTCTGTGACACCTTGGTCACATCATTCCCCTCCTCTGGGCCTCAGTTTCCTCACCTGCAAACGGAGATTCAAAATCTGTTCTAACTCCTATTAAGACTGTGAGCACCAGGTGGGACTTGATTTTGTATCTATCTCAGTGCTTAGTACAATGCTTGACACACAGTAAGCGTTTAACAAATACCACAATTACTATTATTACTGAGCCTTCCTCCCTGGACGATTTGGGTGTTGTCAGCCCTGTCTATAACTGAGAGAGACAAAGCGGAGATGGCAGAGACACCCATGTTCAGCCAAGGCTGCAACAGAGAAATTCAGGCCAGTTCAGCCTAGTCAGAGCCACAAAATACTGCTAAAGTATGGCTGAGCAGATCAGGCATGAGCAACACCCCGCTGAGACTCTCAATTCCAAACTGGGCTGTGCTGGGCTCCTCCGGCCTTAGTAGACTCAGAAAGCCAGGAGCACTCATGTAGTCCTTCTGTCCACGGATTGGGAAGAGGAGAAAGATGCAGACAGAGAACACTTAGCTCACCCCATGAGGCTCTGGGACCATACCCATTTTCGATAAAACTTGAGATGGACTTAGTTTACCTGCCTATCCACCAGAAGTCACGCCACGGAAAAGAAGGGAGACGAGAGATTGCGTAAATGAACACTTACTAGTTAAGTACTGTAGACAGTCAGTTAATAATTTTACCAATATTCCCTTCGGAAGAAAGAGGTCAATGAAATGCTAAGACTTACTGCTACAGTTTCATCAGTTTCGTGTGCAGAATCGAGCAGTTCATCTAATTCATCTCCAAAAACACTATCTCCATCATCTAAAAACTCTTCGGCCATAGGGAAGGGAACCTTTGCTCCATTTGCCAATACCGCGGAAGGCAGAGGGTTTTTTTCCATTTGATGCGGCAAGATGGAGACCGCAGCTGCGTTAGGGTTTGGAACAGATTCATTTGATCCTTCAGGTGTAAAATCGGTTGGGGATGGCGAAGCAACAACTGGAGCAGCTTCTTGCTTCTGATCTATTAAATCTGTAATATTGAATGAGAGTATCAGGTGCAGTGAATTCTTCTTCAATTTTTAAGAAATTATATACATATAAATCAGCCCTAAATGGCTGCGGACGGGAAGAAAAACTGCCAGAAAAATAGCCGAACTATCCAGACAATACTCACTTAAACGGATACTGATGATCCTGTTTATGAATTGCCCTTCTTGTTGCCCTCATTTTGGACACTTCATTGTTTTTTCTCATATTCACTAAGGGTATCCAGGGACTTAAAAGGAAGTAAAACTCAAGCCAATCTGCTTGCTAGACAGGGTAATAGCTTGATAAAAAGAAGGATGGAAGAGAAACCTAAAACTTACTCATACGTGGTTGGTATTTCTCAGTTCCAATTACACTCTCTGTTCTTCTATAACTGAGGGTGATCGGAAGTTGACCATTTAAATTTTTTCCCCCAACTTTAAAAATACTACTACTTAAGAAAAAACATGGTAATTTGGCTAGCTTTTCATACTCCGAAATCTTGTAAGCTATGAATGGGGCATCTGCTATTAGAAGAATATGACTGCTCAAAAAAGCTCACCTGACTCTATATCTTCTACAGAACAATTTGAATCCTAGAAGACAAAACAAAGAGTGCATCATAACATTTTCAAAAGTATTTCTATTAGCAAAAGATGAAGCACTAATTTTTTTTTTAACAGAAAACTAGCTCATTTTTTCATTTTAAAAACAAACAAAAATTCAGTATAGGAACAACTAACATTCATATTAGTAGATTTTATTTAATTACACAAGGAAACAATAGCTAATTACATACATTTAGAATAACATTTTTCTTCATATTCAATTCATTTCAAGAAGATCTATCCAATCTTCACATTAAGAGAAAATGTTAGATTGCAATTTGTGGAACAAAAAGCTTTACCTTGTTTGTTACTTCTCCAGGAACTGAATTCAATGGTGGCTGAAATGAAATCAGCAAAACACTTAAATATGTAATTTATTTCAAGTTTTCAAATTAAAAACAGGGCAGGTAAAATGATGCAATTTACCTTTGCTCTTACATATGCTTTCCTAATTTTAAATCCCAATTTCCGAGCCAGTTCTTGAGTTAGTTTTATCACACACTCATCCTGAAAGATAGGAACCCAATAGCACATCAAGTACTTCCCCAACATACAACCGAGAAAGCAAGAAAACCACTCTACGATACAGGGGAAAACTTGCAGAGAATTCTACCTAGACATGAAGTATGACAATATGCCTAAAGCAACATTTTCTTGTAAAACGTAAGTCTCTACACATCTAAACAGTTCTTCCAAATAAATACTTCCTGAATAACTGTTGTAATTCTGAGTACCTAAAAGCTATTATCCTGGGAAAAAAAGGTAAGATGAACACTTTGAAATACCTAAAAATAATTAAAGCAAATCAAAGTTTCAAATAGGAATTACTGATGTAAATTTATAGTGCGGATATCCAAATTTAGAAAATAAAATATAATTCAGATCATCTAACCCTGACGTAGAGCTGAACTAGTGTATTGCATAAAGAGGCCCTAAGAACATAGAAATACACATAGAAATAAAAAAATTTACATCCATACCCGAGGTACAGCCAAAGAGCATTTTGCTACAGCATTATAAGCCTCTTCGTATTTTCCTAAATCACTTAAGGCTTTGGACTTCCGATACAGAGCTCTACAATTATTGCCATTTAAATTTAAGACTATATCACAGTTTTCCAAAACTTCATTGTGCAATCCCTGTAAGACAGAGAAAAAAAAACCGCCTTAGTTGAACACCGAATTACAGTAATTCTTTTTCAGAGTACCCAAAATTCGGTTATTGCATTTACACTTAAAAACGCAAGCTGCAATTCAAACCTGCATTCATAGCCCCTCTTTGGAAAAAACACTTTCCTTTTGTAAAGGGACTCCAAAACAGAACGAAAAGACAATTACAAAGGCTTCGATTATTGAGATCTATCAGAAGTATGGTAACATAAAGTCAGCAAACATGTTCTGATAAAGCACTCCCTCACAGTTCTCACTCACCCACCCACTGACCTCAGGGGAACATAAAGACAAAAAACGTCCACGGCAGAAAATTCTAAGCCGAAGTATTTTCGACTTCACTTTGTCCATTTTCTCACTACTACCTAAACACTTCGCCCACATTTCTTTTCGATGAACCGTGTCCCCCCCAAAGCAATTAATATTACTTAAAGAGTTCCAAGAAAAATATCCAGGCCTTCGAAACCCCTTGCTTTTCTATCCAGGAGTATTCTCTCTCGAGCACATCTTGCAAGAAGTCAACAGAACAGCTTACCATATTTGAATAACATGCGATTCGATTTATATGCAGCTTTTCTAATATTTCATTAGATATAGTGATTTCTTCATCATTTGCATAATCAGCTATATTCAAGGCTTCTGTGTACTGACGTAATGATCCGT
The DNA here is from genome assembly GCF_015852505.1 of Tachyglossus aculeatus. NCBI lineage: Eukaryota > Metazoa > Chordata > Mammalia > Monotremata > Tachyglossidae > Tachyglossus > Tachyglossus aculeatus. The sequence continues at coordinate 77,155,417 of NC_052086.1, forward strand.
TCCAATCACATTCCCGGTACACGTCATTTCCTTCATTAAAAAGATTTCTTACAAGCGAATGTATGAATACCTGAAATAAAATATTTGAGAAGGTTCAGGTCGTGATAGTAGGTATTTTAAAGCGACTATTGGCAGTCCACAAATCCCCAGGCTGACAGATGGCTGCTAGGTCATTCTGCCCAGTACCCATTACAGATGCCAGGAATTGTTTAGGAAGGTATTTTCGGGCTTCCACCACCTGCTCACAATTCCTTCATTCACAAGGCCTGGAACCTAGGGAGTCAGGTGCAGAAAAACCGTGACTGCATCATTAAATCGTACAGCCACAGATTAGTTAATTTCTGAGAAACAGCAGAAAGCAGCCATTCAAACTGTCTTGTGGAAGCTCGCTGTGGGTGGGGAATGTGTCCGTTTATTGTTGCACTATTCTCTCCCAAACACTCACTACAGTGCTTTGCACACAGTAAGCGCTCGATAAATACAACTGAATGAATGAATAACTGTGCTCAGCCCATGGCCCTACCCAAAATAATTTAGTAAGCAACAAAAAAATGGCTGATGCCAATTTTAGAGACCACTTTTCAACTGGCAAAGGCTCCTGAAGGACAGCTTGACTCAGAAAACTAAAAGTAAACTTAGTTAGGGCCTCCTTTTGGAAAACACTCCAACAGTCAGGGAAAATGGAAAAAATGAATCATAACTAATAACAATTATGGTCATAATAATTACCATATTAATAATATTTGTTAAGTACTTGCTATGTGTGTCCAGCACTATTTTAAGTACTGGGGTACATACAAGGTACTCGAGTCAGGATCACCTGTCTACTTGTTTTGTCGTCTGTCTCCCCCTTCTAGACTGTGAGCCCGCTTTGGGTAGGGACCGTCTCTATATGTTGCCGATTTGTACTTCCCAAGAGCTTAGTACAGTGCTCTGCACACAGTGAACCCTCAATAAAGACGACTGAATGAATGGATGAATGAATTAATCCAAGTAGGAAGGAGAACATGTACTGAATCCCCATTTTACAGTCGAGGGAACTGAAGCACTGAGAAGTTAAGTGACTTGGCCAAAGTCACAGAGCAGGCACAAAGTGGAGCAGGAATAGAACACAGGTCCTCTGACTCCCAGGCTTGTGCTTTTTCCAGACTGCTTCCCAAGGCGATGCATTTCAACTAAACAAAATCAGTCAGTCGGTTAGGACTTCCTTATGGATAACTCTCCATCGAGAAAAATGGAGAAACTGAATTTTCCCAGAGCAACGTATTTAAACCAATCCATCAACACTATTTATTGAGTGCCTGCACGGACTGAACAATTTTGTAGAAAAATTATCTGGGCAGCAGAGTGATGTATGTATTGAAGTTAAGTGCTTACTACAGTGCTCTGCACACAGTAAGCGCTCAATAAATGCGATTGACTGATTGAATAAAGTGGGGAGAGAAGAGACAGGGAGGTTAGCGAGGAGGCTGATGCAGTAGTCATGGCAGTATAATAATAATAATGACATTTATTAGGCGCTTACTATGTGCAAAGCACTGTTCTAAGTGCTGGGGAGGTTACAAGATTGTAACCTTGGTTGTCCCACAGGGGACTCACAATCTTAATCCCCATTTTACAGATGAGGTAACTGAGGCAGAGAGAAGTTAAGTGACTTGCCCAAAGTCAGATGGCTGACTATTGCCGGAGCCGGGATTCGAACCCATGAACTCCGACTCCAAAGCCCGTGCTCCTTCCACTGAACCATGCTGCTTCCCCCAAGTGCTTCAATCCATGTGATGACAGTTTGGATGGAGAGGAAAGGGTGGATTTTAGAAGTCCTGTGAAGGTTGAACGGACAGGAGTTGGTGACAGACTGAATGTGTGGGTTAAATGAGAGGATGGTTTGTTGTTTCTAGACTGTGAGCCCACTGTTGGGTAGGGACTGTCTCTATATGTTGCCAATTTGTACTTCCCAAGCGCTTAGTACAGTGCTCTGCACACAGTAAGCGCTCAATAAATACGATTGATGATGATAGTGCCAAGATTACGGGCTAGTGAGACACGGAGGATGGTAGGTCTATCTACAATGATGGGAAAGTCAGGGGGAGGGCAAAACTTCTAGACCGTGAGCCCGTTGTTGCGTAGGGACCGTCTCTATATGTTGCCAACTTGTACTTACCAAGCGCTTAGTACAGTGCTCTGCACACAGTAAGCGCTCAATAAATACGATTGAATGAATGGCAAGTTGAAGACCTCTGTTATGCCATGCTAAGTTTGAGGTGTCGGAGGGACATCCGTAGAGATGTCAATGGCATTAGTAGTAGTGTGTGACTGTGAGCCCGTTGTTGGGTACGGACCGTCCCTATATGTTGCCGATTTGTACTTCCCAAGCCTGCGTACAGTGCTCTGTACACAGTAAGCGCTCAATAAATATGACTGAATGAACAAATAGTGCTACTGCATGGAACAGGAAGAGAAACTCAGTTCAACTCCCTTAAGTAAACTTTAGTAATGTTTGTTTTACCAAATGAGGATGGGGCTCATTTTTCTTATCACGTTGCTACTGTTATTTTACTCTCCCACCCTCTCATTCCTTCAGGACGCCATGCTCAACACCTCAGTTTTCTCAGACCAACATTTATTCTTAGCTCTTGTGCTTTTTATTCCTATCAGAACTCGTGTATATTTACATACTTGTGTTTGAACATTATCTGTCCATCTAGTTATTTGTTCAGCTGTGCCTTCCTGATGCATTTGTTTTCCTTTCTGCCTTATACGTGTTCTCCCTCCTGATTTCACTATTTGAAAGTCATTTTTGCTGGAATCCCTCATCAAAAAGGAATGCGTCTTTTATACTGTTGTGTTGTACTCTCCCAAACGGTTAGAACAGTGCCTTGTACATGGTAAGTGCTGAAGAAATACGATTAATTAAATTATACACTCCTTCTAGACAGGGAAAGTGTGTCTTGCTATTGTCGTCCTCTCCTGAGTGAAGTGTCTAGCAACCAGTAGGCACTGAATATATACCACCAATTGATTGACTAATTATAGTCAATAGACTTATTGACAAATTATAGAGTATAGACTAATTACTGACTAATTATACAATGATTCTAAGTACTACTTGAGTATGGGGTAAAAAAAAAAAGATCAGAACCATTAACATCAAGGCACCTAAATTTTCTCATCTGAAGTTTCACCACCAAACAGGATCTTAGGAGAAGAAAAATTGTGATGAGTTTTTAAGGACTTGTGAATTAAAAAAAAAAAAATTATTTTGGTCCAACTGACTCCAAAGATACCCTATGATGGAAAACTACTTAAAACAGAACTTCTGAGAAAACTTCACAGAAACTGGAGTACTACCTCATACTGTTCCTGTGTTCCTGGATATGGCAAAGTAGACCTAAAAAGGAAAAAAAAAAAAGTAAATCTCCCCAAAATTGACATGAAAACAAAAAAAAAAACACCCATCATCCATAACCGATGACTGTGACATTGCAATCTACCAAAATTTGTTGCCGAATGGCACTTTCCAAGTGCTTAATACAGTGCTCTGCACACAGTAAGTGCTCAATAAATACGACTGAATGAATGAATGAAACCACCCTCATTTCATTATTCTTCACAAACGACATATGCCAGTAATCCAAAACTTGAAAGCCAAGCGTTCTATTCTATTTGAAAAAGTTAAAATATCTGTTTTCCTTCGACTTCACATTTCAGGCCCTCCTAGTCAAGGATAATCTGGAGCCTCAGTACTTGACTTTCAAACTATAGGAAGGGGCTGATACCTCTCTCATTCTCTCTCTCTCTCTCTCTCTCTCTCACACACACACACACACAAACACACACACACACACACACACACACACACACACACAGAGTAAAGCTTTATACACATTCTATAATCACCTGGCAAAAGAGTAGTTTTATTTTACACTAGACATTAGAACTTCCCAAGGGAACTTCAATCAATCAGTGGCATTTACTTATTGGTCTGCCTTTGGAAGAGGTTTCCAAAGCCTAAGGTCACAAAACTTTAAACTACTGTTTAAACCCCCATCTTACCTTCTTCCCTTCCCCACAGCACCTGTATATATGTTTGTACATACTTATTACTCTATTTATTTATTTATCTTACTTGTACATATCTATTCTATTTATTTTATTTTGTTAGTACGTTTGGTTTTGTTCTCTGTCTCCCCCTTCTAGACTGTGAGCCCGCTGTTGGGTAGGGACTGTCTCTATGTGTTGCCGACTTGTACTTCCCAAGTGCTTAGTACAGTGCTCTGCACACAGTAAGCGCTCAATAAATACGATTGATTGATTGGTGCCAGGGATAAACAATGGGGTGTCTAACTAGAATGGGCCAGCCTGCCCTGCTCCTCCAAACTCAAAGCATGTCAGAGACTTTAAACCCCACGGGGAGGCCAAAAGAAAAATAATGAGGCTTTAAAAATGTTTGGCATGGATGATGGATGTGAGGAAATCCTGGAGGCCCTATGCTTCCTGAATAACGTGAACATTCAAAAGAATTAAATAACTGCACGAAAAATGGCAACTCGAACAGGGCACTTGAATTCCAGGATTTGAACCTGAAGGGCAAAGAGCATTCTCAATAAGAACTCACATGCACTCCTCCAACTATGGCCCAGTCTTGACGATCTGCCTGATTTCAAGATATAACCCGTGCTTTTATAGTACCTTAATCTTCAGCAAAGGTCCCACATCTGGAACCAAGCTATCAGACCAATGAAACTGGACATTCAGGATAAGAAACAGGCCTTGATTAACTCAAGGGCTCAAAAAGCTTTAAGCCAGATTGATTTACAGGGGGCCACACTAGACACTCCCAAAATCATACCAGGAGTTTAGGAAGACAGTTTTCTTTGTAAAGCACTACCTGGTTGGCTCTTAAAGGGGACCTTGCCCTTTAGAATGAGGAGAATGGGGCAACGGGGATTGAGAAGCTGATGACCCAGGAGTTTCTAGAAACCGGAGCCGCTCCCACTTCTTAGTTACCCTAACAGCAGGGGCTAGTGAAGAAATACAAATTGCGGTGCTTATCACCATCCCACCTTCTAGCTCTTCATCTCCTAGATGGATCTTGCTTGGGAGAAGCCAGTAAGGTGGATCGTGAATGGAAAGGGGAGAAGTATGTTTGATGTCTAAGTGGTTTAGAGGTAATATGAGCCTGCCAGCCAGGATGCATGTCTACTCATGGGGTGCAAATCCAGTGTAGGGTGTTGATGACTAGGGAGTTCCAGGGGACACCCCACCACCCCTCTTCCTGTCTTGGAAGAGCGGAGCATTCAGAGTAAACTCCTTGAGGGCAGGGAATGCGTCTACCAACCATTATAGTGTTCTTTTCTGTCCCAAGTGCGCTTAGCATGGTGCTCTGCACAGGTTGAGCAGTAAAGGCCAGAGTACATGATTCATTCATTCATTCAATCGTATTTATTGAGCACTTACTGTGTGCAGAGCACTGTACTAAGCGCTTGGGAAATACAAGGTGGCAATGGAGGGGGAGTGCCCGCAACAGTGCTTTGCACATAGTAATGATTGACATCCACCCCAGCCCCACAGCATTTATGTATTCACTCATTCATTCAATCGTATTTATTGAGTGCTTACTGTGTGCAGAGCACTGTACTAAGTGCTTGGAAGGTACAATTCGGCAACATATAGAGACAGTCCCTACTCACCAACGGGCTCACAGTATACACCTTATGCTCTGCCATTTCCCCTATCTCCAACTTTTTTTCATGTCCCTCTCCCCCTCTACACTGCAAGCTCCTCGTGGGCAGGGATTGCATTCGCCAACTCTGTGGTATTTCCCTAGGCACTCAGTACAGTGCTCTGTACAAAGTAAGGACTCTGACTCAGGAGACTCAGTTCTGCCACTCGTCTGATGTGACACCTCGGGCAAGTCGCTTATCTTCTCTGTGCCTCAGGTTCAATAAATGCTATTGATAAATTGAGAAGGATGTCAGGAACACCAGGAACCCCCGTGCGGAACCACAAGCCTCTCCTAGATCTCCACTGCCACTCTGGCTGGTGACGCTATAATGCCATTATAGAGGGTCACAGCCTGGGCCCCCAACTTCTCTTAATGCACCCCTGGAAAGAACTATTCCTCATTTGTGAACTTAACAGTAAATTCATTCATTTCATTCAGTCGTATTTACTAAGCGCTTACCATATGCGCAGCACTGTGAACAATGCCACAGTAAACAGTGATAATCCCTGCCCACAACGAGCTCACAGTTTAGAGTGGTAAATGTGAGAAGCAGTGTAGCTTCGTGGATACAGTACGAGCCCGGGAGACAGAGAGATGTGGTATGAAACACCAGCTCCGCCGCTTGTCTGTTGTGTGACCTTAGACAGGTCACTTAACTTCTCTGTGCCTCAGTTACCTCATCTGGAAAATGGGCATTAAGACTGTGAGCCCCATGCAGGACAGGAACTGGGTCCAATCTGATCATCTTGTGTCTACCCCAGTGCCTGGCACATAGTAAGCACTTAACAAATACCACAATTATTATTATTACTAATAATAATAGTAATAAAAGCACTTCACTATCACAAAAGGGATTCCGTTTTAAGACCTTACTGTATAAACTGCAGTCCTTTTTTAATGTCCTGCTGTCTGTTCCTTCTGTCTTCAGAAACACTGGACATGTTACCCTGCACATCAACCTTGTAAGTTCACCTTCTGAAATGAAAAGGAAGGGCACATATCAAGATGTACACAAATCACTGCAGCTCTTCTGAAAAGTTATGGAATTTAATCCAGACAGAGGTAGGATAATTGTAGTTTTACAGTCAACAACCTTTATTGCTAGGTTAAGGCCACAAGTTGGGTAGAAAGATTTTCCCACGCATATTCAAATTTTGCTTTCCTCAATATTTAACAGCCACAAAGACCTTGATACCGTTTGCACATACTCTCCCAAAAGTTCATTTTTTAAAAGCTAGTTTTCCAAAGGAATTAGAAACAATCTGCAGCCCACACAAGGATTGTATCAACGAATTCAACAGTGGATTTACAGAAACAGATTTAACTACCACAAGACAAATTCCACTCACAACTTTATCAGTTGAACTTAATGAGTCACATTTCAAGACGTAAGTACAATAGCTGGCATAACTGGGGGTAGCATTATTATTACTACTACTACTACTAATAATAGTGGTATTTGTTAGGTGCTTACTACGTGTTAAGCACTGCATTAAACGCTGGGATGGACTCAAGATAATCACGTCCAATTTGAGGCTTACAGGAGCCTCACAGCAGCATTACAAAAGAACCACAGAATCGGAAAGGCTCTTGACAGTTCATCTGGCTGCGGCCTGTGGACACGATAACAAAATCCAGAATTCACCAGGGCTCCCTTTCAATTATTAGCTATATACCCAGCTCTGTGATAGCAGGAATTTTCATTACGCATTTCAGTTAGAACGTTATTAGGGATTAGGATATGTCTGTCCTAGAAACACAACCCCGTTTTGTTATGGCATACCACATTTATCAAATGACATGACCCACGTCCACGGTCATGAGCCATTTCTTCTGAGAAGAAAATTGCACTGCAGAACCCAGGGCAATCTACCTTAACACAAGGATTTGCAAAATCGCAATCCGTTCATTACAAGAGAGTACACTGCAGTCACTCTGGCTGGAATAGGCTTGAGGACAGTAATGGCCATTATTAGCTAAAACATGTTTCCTGGCCCAGGTGTCGAATAATATGATCTAACGAGACACTAGAACTTTGGACAGATGCATTTTACATTGGATGCATCCTTAAATAGTCCTCTCATATCTTCACAAAATACGGCTGTTGAAATTCTTTTCTCTCTCACTTTTCGGCCTTACCAACCAAAGGGATCAAAATAAGTTTAATTACCAAGACTTCATCTAAGTAGCTCCGAACATGGAAATAGCATGAGGTGAGCAGCAGTACTACTGTATGATCTCATTTCACAGGTGGAGATAAGGGCTGTTCCGGCTTATATACCAGAGTTCAATGATCAGTGACTGCCTTCGCGGCATGTGGGGAATACAGATGATCTCACCTGTAATAGTCATTATCCAAAAATCCACAGCACACCAGATTGCTCCATGGGATACACCTGCCTCAGAATCCTGAACTCTAATCCCACCATTATCTCCTACTCCCACCCCCCAGTCCATTCTTCTTCCTTCCCCTTTGTGGCACATTCCACCTCCTTACTCTCATTCAAAAACCCTTAGATACATATGCCTTGCAAAAAAACCTCTCCCTATTTTTCAATCCTCCTTGCTTTGTCTTAACCTCTTTCCTGTATTCCTTTCTTCCTCTTCAGACTGAGTTTGTTCCGTGCTATTTTTCCCCAAGAAAACATCCGGATGCAAGACAGAAAGCAAAATTTCATTTAGAAATATGAAAAGACTGGTAAAAACCTTGATAAAAGTGAGTCCTTGTAACAGAGCACTAAAACCAGTCATAAGTAGACATTCATTGGGCTTAATACTGGGTCACAATAAGAGGGGCCAGAAACTCCACTTCCAGCCTCCCAATACCCCTCCCCTCAGCCCATCACCGTTTTTTCCACCTTCCCAGCCGTCTCGCCCCTGCCCTTAAAAAATCTAACCCCTTGCCCTGTCACTTGGGCCTTCAAATACTTTCTCCTTTCTCTTACTGCTACCTTCAACCCGGAACTAGCATGCCTACATATTCATTACTTGACTCGCAGAACATTTTCAGGTTGGGCCAGATAATTAGTGACAGGATACAGGATTCGGGGTGGATGAGGGAAAAATCCACCCAGTGTAACAATGGATAAAAGAGCAGCAGTCCTCATTCCCCAGAGGATGCCCACGGTATGCAAGTCAGGACTGTGCCAGGGCTATTCTTGTCACGGTCACGGCTCTTCTTGAGGCCGCTCTGCTCCGCCGCACTTTTTTGCCCCTCTGTCTTGGCCCAAACCCCCGAGATAACCCAGAGGGGAAGGTGTCAGGACAGTTGCATATCCACCGGTCATGAGGTGTAAGTGGTTTCCCTGGTTTACCCAGTCCAAACGGCGGGACCATGGCTGGGGAAAAAGACTTTGGAGCAAGTAGAGGATGATGGGCTGCAGGGCAAGTTCATGTGCTACATAAAATCCCCAACCACGTGTCACTCGTCTCTCACTTGTTTCTGGCTCCTTCACCTCTGCCTTCGAGAAAGTTCAATCTTCTACCTCGCTGAAAAAGCCATCCCCCTCAAGCCTACTTCCCCCAGTCGATAAGGGTATTTACTAAGCGCTTACTGTGTACAGAGCACTGTAATAAACACTCGGGAGAGTACAACAATGAGCTACACAGACACGATCGCTGACCTCGAGGGGCTTACAATCCAGTGGAGTTTTCAATCGAGTTACACCCTCCAGCAACTGTCCCATGTTCTTCAATCAACCGATGGTATTTTCTGAGCATTTACTGTGCGCAGAGCACCGTACTAAGCACTTGGGAGAGTACAATTCAACAGAGTCGGCGGATGTGTTCCCTGCCCATAAAGAGCCATACTTCACTCTGCTGCCTGGATCGTTTTTCTCCAAAAATGTTCGGATCATGTTTCCCCACTCCTCAAGAACCTCCAGTGGTTGCCCATCCAACTCGGTATCAAACAGAAATGCCTCACCATTGGCTTTAGAGCAATCACCTTGCTGCTCTCCTACTCCAACCCAGCCCACACTTCGCTCCTCTAATGCTAACCTTCTCACCGTGACTCGATCTCCTCTATCTTTCCGTCGATCCCTCACCTGGAGAGTTTCCAGTACTCTACCAGTCTTGGCTATGGGAAGGAGAGTCAAGCAGAGGCCTACCCACTCCATTCCTAGCTTGGGCAGTGGTTAGCGAGTGGAAAGCAATCTCCTACAAGTCAAAATTCCCCCGTGCTGGGCAGCAGCAGCATGGGAGAGAGTCGAGGGTGGAGACTCAAGTTTACCGCGCGGAAGACGGCAATGGTAAACCACTTCCATATTTTTACCAAGAAAACTCTATGGATACAATCCTGGAATGACTGCAGATGGAGAGCGAGGTGTTCTGGGAGAGATGTGTCCATGGTGTCACTATGGGTCGGAAACGACTCGACGGCGTAAGAGAAGACAGAGGGTAAAAATCCAGTTGCAAGCTCTGCTATATTGTACTCTCCCAAAAGCTTAGTACCATGCTCTGCACAGAGTAAGTGCTCAATAAATACGAGTGATTCACTGATTGATGGATTTTGAAAGGGTGACACACAAGGGAAGGGGAGTAGGGGAAATGAGGCTTAATTGGGGAAGGAGATGTACTTTCCATGAGGCTTTGAAGGTGGGGAGACTGATCGTCTGTTGGATATGAAAGAGGAAGGACATGGGGGGCAAGGGGTTGGCGGCGAGACAGACGAAATCAAAGTACAGTGAGTTAGTTGCATGCAGGGTAGTAGAAGGAAATCAGTGGGTAAGATAGGAGGGGGCAAGGCGATGGAGTGCTTTCAAGCTGATGATAAAGAGTTTCTATTTGATGCAGCAGCGGTGGCTGCGCAACCACTGGAGGTTCCTGAGGCATGGACTAAACCGATTTGCGGAAATATGATCCGGGCGGCAGAGTGACGTATGAACTGGAGTGGGGAGTAAAAGGAGGTCAGCAAGGAGGCTGATGCAGTAGTCGAGGAGGGACACGATGAGAGCTTGCATCAGCATGGCAGTGGTTTGGATGGAGAAGAAAGGATGAATTTTTGCAGCTGTGAAGGCAGAACAGACAGGACTCGGTGACAGACTGAATTTGCGGTTTGAATGAGATGAGTCAAGGGCAGTGTCATGGTTATGGTTTTATGAGATAGTGTGATCACTGTCAACACCTGTCCTGGTTCACGTCTTGAGTTAATCCTCGTCTCCTCTGTCTTTCAAAGTAATAATAATAATGTCGGCATTTATTAAGCACTTGTTTTGTGCTATTCATTCTTTCAATCGTATTTATTGAGCGCTTTTACTGTGTGCAGAGAACTGTACTGCTAAACAGTGGGGCAGGTATGGGACAATCAGATGAGACACAGTCCCTCTCCTACACAGGACGGTATGTTATCTCCAGTTTACAGATGAGGAAACTGAGGCACAGAGAAGTTACGGGACTTGCCCCGGGTCACCCGAAAGATACGTGGCAGAACGAGGACTAGAAACCTGAGAAGCAGCGTTGCCAAGAGTTAATACTCTGCACATAAGTGCTTAATAGTTTATTATTATTATTAGAATCTAGGTTTCCTGACTTCTCTGTCCAGGGCTTCCCATTTGGCCACCCTGCCTCTCCTCCTCCATTCAGCCTCTCTTGAAACCCTGCCGGTTCTCCAGGCTATCCTAAAAATTGCTAATCGTACTAGATCACCGTGATCAAGTCCAGCCAACCCAAATGAGAGCAAGATGTGAATGCATCTGAATATTCAAAGACCAACAGTAGGTTACAAATAATCCATTTTAAAACAGTAGGCCCAATTAAATATAATTTTGGATGGGAGCCCCACCTGAATGAATGCTGCCTTCCTGCTTGAAGCCTAGGACTGGACTAAATTAATATTCATATTCTCTCTCTCTCTCCCTCCATCCTCCACCCCCCCCCCCCCCCACCAATATGACTGTTGCTGAGTTTTTAAGAATTAAACAACCTAGTCTTGTCAAGCTAAGCCATCAATCTCTTAGGGTTGTTCATTTTGAAGTTACAAAACATGTTTGGTTTTGTTCTCTGTCTCCCCCTTTTAGACTGTGAGCCCACTGTTGGGTAGGGACTGTCTCTATATGTTGCCAACTTGTACTTCCCAAGCGCTTAGTACAGTGCTCTGCACACAGTAAGCGCTCAATAAATACGATTGATGATGATGATGATCAAAGGTACTGTCTAAGGATCGGGTGCAGCTGGTGCCGTCTACCTGTAAAGGTACTCTTAAGGCCCAGATTCTCTGAAACGAACCCTCATGCGTCTATGTGTGGATTTATATCTAGAGAGGCGGGGGAAAGTTACTGTTTTTACTATAACGGTCCAAAAATGAGAGTTATACAACATATTTTACTGGATCGCTAAGCTCTAGCCACACTTGTGGGGTCAGCAAGATGCTTCGTAACTAAGGCTACAGAAACTGAGACTACAAAGAAAGATGTTGTAACATACGGTATGCTTTGCCAAAGAGAAATCAATTTCAATTTTTTGCAAGAATTTTAGATGCTAACAGATTCTCTTTCTTTTTATGAAAAGCCTAAATTCGTAACGACATCTAAATGGGAACAAAGTATTCTAAAGGACAATTTTAAGATGACTAAAAGAATGATCAAGGAACTATTGGGAAAGCCAGCCTTGTGGCGTTTTCTCTCTACAACGAAAAGACCCAAACCCACATCTACCTTCTCATGAGTCTTAAAACAGGTTTATGTTACTATGTTTATGTTATGTTTATGTTATGTTACAAAAGAACAAAGGCCGCTACTTTCTCACTTTTCTTCCTTCTCAGTAATAATAATAATAACGATATTTGTTAAGCACTTCCTCTGTGCCAAGCACTGTTCTAAGCACTAGGGAGATACAAGGTTATCAGGTTGTCCCACGTGGGGCTCATGGTCTTAATCTCCACTTCATAGTTGAGGTAACTGAAGCACAGAGAAGTGAAGGGACTGGCCCCAAGTCACACAGCTGGGATTAGAACCCATGACCTCTGCTCTCTCAAATTCGTACTCTTGCCACGAGGCCATGCTGCTTCTCTATGAATTCTGGTGTTAAGTACTTACTATGTGCCCGACACTGTTCTAAGCACTGGGGTAGATCCTGGATTATCGGTTCGACACAGTCCCTGTAACCACATGGGGCTTACAGTCTAGATAGGAAGGAGTAAAATTTAATCACCATTTTACAGATTCGGCACAGCGAAGTTAAGCCCAAGGTCGCACAGCAGATAGGGAGCGGAGCCAAGATCAGAACCCAAGTCCTCTGACTCCTAGGCCTGTATTCTTTCCCCTATGTCATACTGCGTCTCAGTTCCCCTTCCATGGGTTTTTACTACTTTATCTAGTATTCTGAAGGATTAATCTGTCTTTTGAGTTTCCTGGGGTAATTTTAAATTCATTTGGGAGCTATGAAGTGGGATGAAAAAGGGCCAGTGTCTAAACAGGCGGAGCAGAAAAGGTAGTTCTAGCAGACTCAAGGTAGAAGGGAGTTTAAACAGGGAGTATCTCTCTTGACCGGACCCCCAACTGCCAACTTCACATCTTTTCCTCCTTCGGTCGTATTTATTGAGCACTCACTGTGTGCAGAGCACACTACTACGGGCTTGAGAGCGTACGACGGAATTTGAAGACACGTCCCCCGCCCCCAACCAGCTCACAGTCTAGAGGGGGAGACAGACATTAATAAAAATAAATTTCCTCCTTCGGTCGTATTTATTGAGCACTCACTGTGTGCAGAGCACAGTACTACGCGCTTGGGAGCGTACGACGGAATTTGAAGACGCGTCCCCTGCCCACAGCCAGCTCACAGTCTAGAGGGGGAGACGGACATTAATAAAAATAAATTACAGAGAGGTACAGAAGTGCTGTGGAGCTGAGGGAGGGGTGAATAAAAGGAGCAAATCGAAGGTGGAGAAGGGAGTGGGAAGAGTCAAGGAAGGCCTCTTGGAGGATATGTGCCTTCAATATCGCTTTGAAAATGGGGAGAGTAATTGTCTGTAGGGGAGGAGGAGAAAATATGTTCCAGGCCAGAGGTTGGTGGCGAGTTAGACGAGGTACAGTGAGTAGGTTGGCATTAGAGGAGTGAGGTGTGTGAGCTGGGTTGTAGTAGGAGAGCAGAAGAAGGTTATACTATATCTGGAGTCTTCTACTACATATGTACATATATATACACACACACACACACACACACACACACATGCATATATACATACATATGTATATATACACACATATGTGCGTATATACATATGTGTGTATATATACATATATACACACATATCTGTGTATATACATATATATGTGTGGATATACATATATATGTGTGCATATACACATATATATGCATACACACACACATATATATATATGCATATATACATATACATGTATATATACACACCTGTATGCATATACACACATATATATGTGTGTGTGCATATACATATATGTGTATATATGCATATATATGTGCATATACATATATATGCATATATACACACATATATGCATATACACACATATATGTGTGTATATATACATATATATGTATATATGCATATATGTACATATATATGTATATGTACATATATGTGTATGTGTGTATTTATGTGTGTGTATATACACATATGTATGTATACATACACACACATATATATATATGTATGTATGTATATATATATATATATATATATATATATATACATATGTAGTAGAAGACTCCAGAAGGCAGGCATTTAGTGGTCGAGGAGCCCCACAGCCAAGGCAATCTCAACCTTGCACTAGGCCCCTAAACCCCTCCGGATGCAGTGACCACCGGACCGTTGAACACCAGCTGTAGCGGTCAGGAAGCTATGCAGGAGTCTAGGCAGAAATGAAGGAAGGGGTTCTTCTTCCCGGGGTGTCCTAACATTACTTTTCTTCACTGCCAGAGGGGCCCAGGGCAAGGGAACCAAACAAACCAGGGGCTCTTGCTCCACGGCCAAAAATCCCCCAGTCCACCCCTCGGAAACCCCGTCATTTCTTGGGATCTTTGTGCTTCTGTCAAACGTAGACAAAATAGGCCACTTCTTCCGGGGCCACGGATAAAATGAAAGATGTTGGAAATTATCATTATTTCCTCCTTCCAACATTCTTCCTCTCTCCCTAGGTTTGTAGAATCAGTCATTCATTCATTCACTCCATCATATTTATTGAGCGCTTACTAAATAATTAATAAATAATAATGGCATTTATTAAGCGCTTACTATGTGCAAAGCACTGTTCTAAGCGCTGGGAGGGGGATACAAGGCAATCAGGTTGTCCCATGGGGGGGCTCACAGTCTTCATCCCCATTTTACAGATGAGGGAACTGAGGCCCAGAGAAGTTAAATTAAGTGACTTGCCCAAGGTCATACAGCTGACATGCCTTCAGGACATCTCCATCCGGATGTCTGCCCGCCACCTAAAACTCAACATGTCGAAGACTGAACTCGTCTTCCCTCCGAAACCCTGCCCTCTCCCTGACTTTCCCATCACTGTTGACGGCACTACCATCCTTCCCGTCTCACAAGCCCGCAACCTGGTGTCATCCTCGACTCCGCTCTCTCATTCACCCCTCACATCCGATCTGTCACCAAAACCTGCCGGTCTCAGCTCCGCAACATCGCCAAGATCCGCCCTTTCCTCTCCATCCAAACTGCTACCCTGCTCATTCAAGCTCCCATCCTATCCCGTCTGGACTACTGCACCAGCCTTCTCTCTGATCTCCCATCCTCGTGTCTCTCTCCACTTCAATCCATACTTCATGCTGCTGCCCGGATTGTCTTTGTCCAGAAACGCTCTGGGCATATCACTCCCCTCCTCAAAAATCTCCAGTGGCTACCAATCAATCTGCACATCAGGCAGAAACTCCTCACCCTGGGCTTCAAGGCTGTCCATCCCCTCACCCCCTCCTACCTCACCTCCCTTCTCTCCTTCTACTGCCCAGCCCGCACCCTCTGCTCCTCCGCCGCTAATCTCCTCCCCGTACCTCGTTCTCGCCTGTCCCGCCATCGACCCCCGGCCCACGTCCTCCCCCGGGCCTGGAATGCCCCCAATCCCTCTGCCCATCCGCCAAGCTAGCTCTCTTCCTCCCTTCAAGGCCCTGCTGAGAGCTCACCTCCTCCAGGAGGCCTTCCCAGACTGAGCCCCTTCCTTCCTTTCCCCTCGTCCCCCTCTCCATCCCCCTCATCTTACCTCCTTCCCTTCCCCACAGCACCTGTATATATGTTTGTACATATTTATTACTCCATGTATTTATTTATTTATTTTACCTCTACATATCTATTCTATTTATTTTATTTTGTTAGCATGTGTGGTTTTGTTCTCAGTCTTCCCCTTTTAGACTGTGAGCCCGCTGCTGGGCTGTGCTGTTGGGTAGGGACCGTCTCTATATGTTGCCAACCTGTATTTCCCAAGCGCTTAGTACAGTGCTCTGCACACAGTAAGCGCTCAATAAAGACGATTGAGACAGACAACAAAAGGGACAGGTGTCCAACCGTCACAATAAACAGAATTACAGGTCTATGCACATCACTAATAAAAGGAATAAATACATACGTAGAGAAGCAGCTGTGGCTCAGGGGAAAGATCACGGGCTTTGGAGTCAGAGGTCATGGGTTCGAATCCCAGCTCGGCCACTTGTCGGCTGTGTGACTTTGGGCAAGTCCCTTCACTTCTCTTCCTCCCTTCAGGGCCCTGCTGGGAGCTCACCTCCTCCAGGAGGCCTTCCCAGACTGAGCCCCTTCCTTCCTCTCCCCCTCGTCCCCCTCTCCATCCCCCCATCTTACTTCCTTCCCTTCCCCACAGCACCTGTATATATGTTCGTACATATCACTCTATTTATTTATTATGTATTTATTTATTATTATTTATAATAATTATCATAACAATTATATTATATTGTATTATATTAATATTATTTATTAATTATTATTCATTATTATACATAATAATATATAACAATAATAAATTATTTATTTATTACTCTATTTATTTTACCTGTACATATCTATTCTATTATTTTATTTTGTTAATATGTTTTGTTTTGTTCTCTGTCTCCCCCTTTTAGACTCTGAGCCCGCTGTTGGGTGGGGACTGTCTATGTTGCCAATTTATACTTCCCAAGCGCTCAGTACAGTGCTCTGCACACAGTAAGCGCTCAAAAAATACGATTGATTGATATGCAGAGAAGCAGCTGTGGCTCAGTGGAAAGATCACGGGCTTTGGAGTCCGAGGTCATGGGTTCGAATCCCGGCTCGGCCACTTGTCGGCTGTGTGACTTTGGGCAAGTCACTTCACTCCTCTGGGCCTCAGTTCCCTCATCTGGAAAATGGGCACTCAGCCTGTGAGCCCCCTGGGGGGACCACCTGATCACCGTGTATGTCCCCCAGCGCTTAGAACAGGGCTTCGCACGTAGTAAAAGCTTAATACCATCGTTATTATTACGAATGAAATAGAGTAATAAATATGGCGGCCCTCTCCACAAGCCCCTCAGCGCGAGGCGCTTCCGGTCGGCGCGCGCGCGCTCCCTAGCAACGGGGGGGGGGAGGGAAAGCCCCCCCCCCCCGGTCTCGGCTCTCGCGAGAACAGCCAAGCTCCGGGCGAGAAGAGGCGGCCTGCGCCGGGGGGAGGGGGATGGGGAGCGCGTCGGCGCCCCCCCCCCCCCCCGTGGACTCCCGGACAGACCCCGGGCCCCCCCCCCACCCCGCCCGCCGGCCGACCCGCGGCGCCCCCAGGTACCTTCCCGGGCCAGGCCCGCCGCTCCGGACGCAGAAAGGAAAAACGGCAACGCAAAGCAGCGGAGCCCGCTCTCGCCCCCTCCGCCACCGCGGCAACTCTGGCTCCGCTGAGCGCGCGCGGCTCGCCCTCCCGCCACCGCGCCCTCTGGCGGAGGGAGGCCGCGCGCCGCCGCCCTGGAGGCGCTTCCATTGGGCGAGGCGAAGGCCGCCCGCGCCCACTAGGGCGCTCCCATTGGACGAGGCGAAGGCCGCCCGCGCCCACTAGAGCGCTCCCATTGGCCGAAGCGAAGGCCTCCCACGCCCACTAGGGCGCTCCCATTGGCCGAGGCGAAGGCCGCCCCTGCCCACCAGAGCGCTCCCATTGGCCGAGGCGAAGGCTTCCCACGCCCACTAGAGCGCTCCCGTTGGCCGAAGCGAAGGCCTCCCGCGCCCGCTAGAGCGCTCCCATTGGCCGAGGCGAAGGCCGCCCGCGCCCACCAGAGCGCTCCCATTGGCCGAGGCGAAGGCCTCCCACGCCCACTAGAGCGCTCCCATTGGCCGAGGCGGAGGCTTCCCACGCCCACTAGAGCGCTCCCATTGGCCGAGGCGAAGGCCGCCCGCGCCCACCAGAGCTCTCCCGTTGGCCGAGGCGGAGGCCTCCCACGCCCACTAGGGCTCTCCCATTGGCCGAGGCGAAGGCCGCCCGCGCCCACCAGAGCGCTCCCATTGGACGAGGCGAAGGCTTCCCACGCCCACTAGAGCGTTCCCGTTGGCCGAAGCGAAGGCCTCCCACGCCCACTAGCGCTCTCCCATTGGCCGACGCGAAGGCCACCCGCGCCCACCAGAGCGCTCCCATTGGACGAGGCGAAGGCCTCCCGCGCCCACTAGAGCGCTCCCATTGGCCGAGGCGAAGGCCGCCCGCGCCCACCAGAGCTCTCCCGTTGGCCGAGGCGATGGCCGCCTGCGCCCACTAGAGCGCTCCCATTGGCCGAGGCGAAGGCCTCCCGCGCCCACTGGAGCGCTCCCATTGGCCGAGGCGAAGACCGCCCACGCCCACTAGAGCGCTTCCATTGGCCGAGGCGAAGGCCGCCCGCGCCCACCAGAGCTCTCCCATTGGCCGAAGCGAAGGCTATCCACGCCCACTAGAGCGCTCCCATTGGCCGAGGCGAAGGCCGCCCGCGCCCACTAGAGTGCTCCCATTGGTCGAGGAGAAGGCCGCCCGGGCCCACCAGAGCGCTCCCATTGGCCGAGGCGAAGGCCGCCCGTGATTACGTCACAGCCCCGGGCAGGGAAGGCGGCGGCCATTTTGGATCCGGGCGGCGTCGCTGCCGACGCTCCGCCCTAAAAGTCTCGTGATTTGCCATGATTCCCATGACGTCACTATCCCCGCCCTCCGTGGACTCTCCTAATCATAATAATAATATTATAACATAATATATCATATTAAACGCTCAGTACAGTGCTCTGCGCACAGTAAGCGCTCAATAAATACGATTGAATGAATGACTATTATTTGTTCTAAAAACGGGGGCAATCATCATAATAATGATGGTATGTGTTAAGTGCTTACTACATTCATTCCATCGTATTTATTGAGCGCTTACTGCGTGCAGAGCACTAGTACTAAGCGCTTGGGAAGTCCAAGTTGGCAACATATAGAGACAGTCTCTACCCAACAGCAGGCTCACAGTCTAGAAGGAGGAAAGAAACAAAATAAAACATAGTAACAAAATAAAGTAAATATATGGGAAGCACTGTTCTAAGCGTGGGGGGTGTGTGCAACGTTGATCAGGTTGTCCCATGTGGGGGCCTCACAGTCTTCATCCCCATTTTACAGATGAGGTCACTGAGGCCCAGAGAAGTCAAGTGACGGGCCCAAGGTCACACAGCTGATCGGTGGCGGAGCGGGATTAGAACCCACGACCTCTGACTCCCAAGCCCGGGCTCTTTCCACTGAGCCAAGCAGCTTCCCCATGTGCCTATGGTCCTGTTCTAAGCTTCCTAGCCATGAATAATAATAATGGCATTTATTAAGCGCTTACCATGTGCAAAGCACTGTTCTAAGCGCTGGATAATAATGATGGCATTTATTAAGCCCTTACTATGTGCAAGGCACTGTTCTAAGCACTGGGGTGGTTACAAGGTGATCAGGTTGTCCCACAGGGGGCTCACAGTTTTAATCCCCATTTTGTTGTGAACGGGTTTGTCTGATCTCCATTTTGTTCCCATCCCTTTGTACACCCTTCTTCATGGAAGAAGAATGCCCACCAAAACTTCCCGCCACAAAACCTGCCTAACAAAGGCCTCCCCCACCCTGACCTGCCTGACAAAAGCCATCCCTGTTGTCCACTAGCGGACTTGACATGACTGACTCCATTTTGTGCCGGCTAAGAGAACAACTCCTTTTTGTTCTGTCTGCAACAGATGCCTTCAAGGCCATTAAACAAGTAACACTTATCTGTGTAAGGTCGTAGGTCAGATGACATCCTGACAAGACAGTGACAACAGAAGATAACAGAATTTACACCTATTTATACAAGGCCATATGGCAGATAACAACAACCTTTACAAGGCAGTAAAAACAGAGAATTTACAGCATCCTTTTGTCCTAATTGGATTCCTGAAATTCCTAAATGCTCCCTCCCATGTTGCTGTAACTGAATAAAAGACGCAGTGAGAATGGGATCAGTGCTGCTTGATCTGGGTCCCTGGCCCCTTGCAGCCGCGCGCTAATAAAATCCACTTCTAAATTTCTACTTGGGTCTCACTCGCTGATTCTCGGCACACAATTTTCCAGATGAGGTAACAGGCACAGAGAAGTTCAGTGACTTGCCCAAAGTCACACAGCTGACAATTGGCGGCGCTGGGATTCGAACCCATGACCTCTGACTCCAGAGCCCGGGCTGCTTCCGCACGAAGACTTACATGACCAATCTCTCATCTCCCTGCCCTAATTGACGTGTTTGTGTGTGTGTGTGTGTGTCATTTGCTAAGCGCTTCCTATATATGTTTTACTATACGTCAAACACTAAGCACCGGGGAAAATGCAAGCTAATCAAGGTGGAGAGAATCCCTGCTGTTCCACTTGGGGCTCACAGTCAAATTAGGAGGGAGAACAAGTATTGAATCCTCATTTTACAGTTGAGGAAAGCGAAGCGCAGAGAAGTTAAGTGACTTGCCCAGAGTCACACAGCAAAGTGGCAGAGCGGGGATTTGGGGTAGGGACCGTCTCTATCTGTTGCCGAATTGTACTTTCCAAGTGCGTGGAAATAAATCTGATTGAATGAATGAAAGCCCAGGTCCTCTTGACTTCTAGATCCGTGCTTTTTCCACTAAGCCACGATGTTTCTGCACCCGCCCTGCACCTGAGCCACCCCCCAAAAAAACCACTCGGTCCCCACCTTCGCCCCCTGACACAGAGCACCTATGTTCATAGCCTTGTACTTGGTTACTTCTCCTATCAATCAATCGTATTTATTGAGCGCTTACTGTGTGCAGAGCACTGTACTACCCATCGTGTATTCTAATATCTGTCTCCCCTGCTAGACTGGAAACTTATTGAGGGCAGGTTACATTCTCCCAAGTGCTTAGTACGGTGCTCTACATATAGTAAGGGCTCAATCAATTCCATCAATGGATTCCTTGAATTCATATACCTCTGAGATAGGATGTGATTTAACCTGGGCCTGCCCGTTTAGCGGGCCGGGGTGAAAGAGAGCAACCAAGTCCCTAGACGGTAATCCTTTTCCTGCCTGGAATTCCCTCCCTGTTACCATCCTGTCAGGCCACTGTTCTCCCCATCTTCAATGCCTTGTTGAAAACCGTGTCTCCGGGAAGCCCTCCCTGACTAATTTCTCGTTTTCCCACTCTAGTCTCCCTCCTTTCTCCATTACCCTTGCACTGGATTCCTCATCCCCTAAACACTGAGATAATCTGCCCCTTGCCCCCAAAACTCATTGTGGGCAGGGTCTGTCACTCTTTATTGTACTTTCCCAAGTGCTTAGTACAGTGTTCTGCACCTAGTAACCGCTTAATAGATGCGATTGAATGAATGAATAATGGTTCCCCACCTCTAATTTATTTTAGCGTCTGCCTCCCTTGCTCTACTGTAAGGTCCTTGACAGTAGGGATCGTGTCTACTCTTATTCTTAAATAATAAAAATAATAATTTATTCTTAAATAATAATGATGGTGTTTTTTTAAATGCTTACTATGTGCCAAGCACTGTACTAAGGGCTTGGGGTAGATACAATTAGGTCCCACATGGGGCTCGCACTCTAATTAGGGAGAACAGGTACTGAATCCCCATTTTGCAGATAAGGGAGCTGAGGCACAGAGAAGCTAAGTGACTTACCCAAGGTCACACAGCAGGTATGTGGTGGGGCTGGGATTAGAACCCAGGTCCCCTGACCCCTAGGCCCGTGCTCTCTGGGTTCTAATCCTGGCTCTGTCACTTGTCTGCTGCAGGACCTTGGGCAAGTCACTTAACTGCTCTGTGCCTGTTACCTCGTCTATAAAAAGGGGATTAAGATTGTGAGCCCCACGAGGGACAACCTGATTAACTTCTATCTACCTCAGCACTTTGAAGGGTGCATAGTAGCACATAGTGAGTGCTTAGCAAATACCATCATTATGATTATTTCCCCTAGGCCACGCTGCTTCTCACTTACTATATAGTACTCTCCCAACCACTTAGTATAGTACTGTGCCCAGAGTAAGAGCTCAATAAATATGACTGATTGAATTATTTATTGATTGAACTAAAAACCTGCAGATCAGCTTATCAGAAAGCAGGATTCGTGTCTTCTATGCTTAATACCTATTGAACCATAATTGAGCATTCAGTAATAGTCACCACCAGGGAAAACTTGGAATGCCTCCTCTGCCCTTTCTTTCAGAATAGGATCATTTTCTTCATCCATATTCTCTACTATTTACTCTATATGTAATTTATTTTAACGTCTATTTCTCTTTGCAGACTGTGAGTTCCTTGAGGGACGGAATTGTGTCTACTAGCTCTACCGTATGGTTCTTTCCCAAGCACTTCATTTAGTGCTCTGTATGGAGTAGGTGCTCAGTAAATAATAATAATAATAATGATGGCATTTATTAAGCACTTACTATGTGCAAAGCACTGTTCTAAGTGCTGCAGAGGTTACAAGGTGATCAGGTTATCCCATGGGGGGCTCACAGTCTTCATCCCCATTTTACAGATGAGGTAGCTGAGGCACAGAGAAGTTAAGTGACTTGCCCAAAGTCACACAGCTAACAACTGGTGGAGCCGGGATTTGAACCCCTGACCTCTGACTCCAAAGCCCATTCTCTTTCCCTTGAGCCACGCTGCTTATCATTCAAATACCATTGATTGACCAATGGTTGATCTTAATAATAATGATGATGATAATAATTGCTGTATTTAACTGCTTTCTTTGTGCCAGACACTGTACTAAGCACTGGGGTAGGTACACTTAACTTCTCTGGGCCTCAGTTACCTCATCTGGAAAATGGGTATGAAGACTGTGAGCCCCACTTGGGACAACCTAATCACCTTGTATTCCCCCCCCAGCGCTGAGAACAGTGCTTTGCACATAGTAAGTGCTTAACAAATACCATCATTATTACAAGCAAATCAGGTTGGACACAGTCCCTGTTCCACATGGGGTTCACAGTCTTAAATCCCCATTTTACAGATGAGGGAATTGAGGCACAGACAAGTGAAATGACTTGCCTAAGGTCACACAGCAGATGTGGCAGAACCGGAATTAGAACCCAGGTCCTTCTGGCTCCCGGGCCAGTGCTCTATTCACTAGACTAAGCTGCTTCTCTAATGTGACCTCCCTATTCTCAGATTCTGCAAATCTAGGAAAATTGGTATCAACTTGATTTATAGAGGGGGTCTACTGAGCTCAGTGTTGGTCAGAAGATAATCTTCCTCTTCTCTAGGAGCTATGACGTTAAAGAGGTTAAAACAAATATGGATTTTTAAAAATGGAATTATATTTCTGAACCAAGTGGTATGTCAAAATTATATTGCAGTTTCAGTTGGAATCTGCTACTACCCTGTTTCTGTGTCCTTGGGCTTTACCGTTGGTTCTCTATGTACTTCATTTGAAATTTTTACAGGGATTCCATTCAGGCATACTTCACAATAACTCTAGGTTATGTTCTCTGAAAATGTGGCTATTTTTATTGGCTACCATTTCCCATGGGCACACGCAATTAGTCAGGTTCTATTCCAGACTCAGTCCTATGTATAAAATGGTAGCGATAATAATTTGGTGTACAAACACTCCTCAGATTTATGATGTAATCGATTTCTGAAAAGTGCTCCTCTAATTAAAATGTAAATTAGAACCAATGATCTCTATAGGAAAAATGTCATAAATGGGAGATTGGTTCTTGAATTGGAATTGCTTACCCGGTTTTGACCCAAAATACCCAGAATTGTGTAGCCCGTCAATATGCATCCATTCATTCATTCAGTCGTATTTATTGAGCCATTACTGTGTGCAGAGGTGTCTTAAGACCAGCTCAGAGAGGACAGAAACCTCCCCTGGAGCAGAAGAACAAAAGCTAACTTTATCTTGATTTTCAGGACGAATACAGACCTTGAAAGCGGGGCCTCACGTCCTCCTAACCTTGGGGTTTTAAACAGGAGGTGTCAGAAAAGTTACCGCAGGGATAACTCACTTGGGGCGGCCAAGCGTTCACAGCGACGTCACTTTTTGATGTTTTAATGTCAGCCCTTCCTGTCATTGAGAAGCAGAATTCACCAAGCGCTGGATTGTTCACCCAATGTGAGCTGGGTTTAGGCCTTCGTGAAATAGGTTAGTTTTATCCTAAGGATAATGTGTTGTTGCCATAGTAATCGTGCCCAGGACTAGAGGAACCACAGGTTGAGACATTTGGTGTATGTGCTTGGCTGAGGAGCCAATGGGGCGAAGCTACCATCTGTGGAATTATGCCTGAACACTTCTGGGTCAGAAACCCCTTTAAGCATAATGATACTGCATTGCCGTGGAGCCTCGGTTGGCTTTGGGTAACTGGGCCCCTGTTTGCCTCCTCACCCACCCCACCATGTCCCCCCGAATAGGGGAGAGGCTCCAGCGGGGGTCTGGCAGAGAAGGGGGCACACTGCGGCGAGCCATTCTTTTCGAGGACCTGGAAGAGCAGCCAGAAAAAGGGTCGCCTGTCATGCACTGAGCATTCGTAGGGTGCTAAATAACTCATAGGCGACCTGCTTCTAGGTCGGGGTTTCATACGTACAGAGCAGCTCCCTCGCTGTGATCTTTTGTCGCTCATCTTTGCACGGAGCCAGGGTGGTGCCCAGGCGTGCGTGTGCATCCCCTACTTCACACACACACACCCCTCACGGGCTGAGATAGGGAGTTGGCGGGGGGGGGGGGGGTCCTCCCCCAGCTAGGAGAAGGGGGTCCTTCTTTATTGCTGCATTGAACTTTCCAAGAGCTTAGTACGGCGCTCTGCACTCAGGAAGCGCTCAGTAAGTATGATCAAATGAAGGGGGTCCTCCACTGAGGGGGATCTGCATCTTTCCCCTTCCAGCTCTGTGGGGGTTAACCAGCAGCATCCTGTCCTCCCCAGCCACCTGGTGATCTCCTGGCTGGGGAAGAAGCGAACCAGCGGACCGGTGGCCTCTTTCTGGCAAACCACGGCCACCTGGAGACCTGTGGGCCGGGGAATAATAATAATAATAATGGCATTTGTTAAGCGCTTACTACGTGCCGAGCATTGTTTTAAGCACTGGGGTAGATACAAGGTAATCAGGTTGTCCCACGTGGGGCTCACAGTCGTAATCCCCATTTTCCAGAGGAGGTAACTGAGGCACAGAGAAGTCAAGAGACTTGCCCAAAGTCACACAGCTGATCAGTGGCAGAGCTGGGATTAGAACCCATGACCTCTGACTCTCAAGCCCCTGCTCTTTCCAGGGAGCCACGCTGCTTCTCTGAAGAGCAGAAGAAGAAGAGGTAGGCCAGCAGGTCAGCAACCCCCCAGCGACCTCCAGGCTGGGGAAGAGGTGGACCAGCAGGCCGGTGGTGTTTTGCCGGCAATTCACAACCACCTGGTGACCTCCAGGCCGGGGAAAAGGTAGACCAGCGGGCCGGTGGCATCTCGCAGGCAATCCACAACCACCTGCAGACCTCCAGGCCGAGGAAGAGGTAGACCAGCAGGCCAGCAGCCACCTGGCAACCTCTGGGCCAGTGAAGAGGTGGACCAACAAGCCGGGGGCATCTTGCAGGCAATCCATGTCACCTGGACATCTCTGGCCCAGGGAAGTGGTAAAACAGCAGGCTGGCAGGCCAGCAGCCACCTGGTGCCCATAACCTTGGCGTTATCCTTGACTCCTCTCTGCCATTCAACCCACAGATTCAATCCACCACTAAATCTTGTCAGTCCCACCTTCCCAACATCGCTAAAATCCATCCTTTCCTTCAAACTGTGTGGGCAGGAACATGTCTTCCGACTCTTCATATTGTAGTCCCCCAAGCATTTAGTGCAGTGCTTGGCACTTGGTAAGCACTCAGAAAATACCACTGATTGATGGGTGCACCCATCAACACAGATAGCTGCCCAGAGAGATTTTGAGACATGGGCACTCACCCATACCTGGTTTGCTTTTTGGCTTTTTCCTTCCAAGCTCTGTCTTGGGCTCATTCACTTCTTCACTTACTCTTTTCCTTTTTTTTAATCATGGTTAAGTACTTACTCTGTACCAGGCAGTATACTAAGCGCTGGGGTAGATACAATTTAATCGGCTCCCCTTTCCCACAAGGGGCTCACAGTCTTAATCCCCATTTTACAGACAAGGTAACTGAGGCACAGAGAAATGAAGTGACTTACCCAAAGTCACACAGCAGACAAGTGGCAGAGCCAGGATTAGAACCCAGGTCCTTCTGACTCCCGGGCCTGTGCTCTATCCACTAGGCCATGCTGCTTCTCCCACTTGTGAGAAGAGGAGAAGTTGAGATGACTTCAGATGCCCTAGTGAGACTGGGGAGGGGTTGGTTGGGTGTGAGCTGACAGGAATGTCATGGAGGGAGGCGGAAAGTGGGGTGGCAGTGGGAAAGAACAAGGGTGGGGTGATTAGAGGGAGTGGGTTGAGGGGATCCGGAGAAATCGGAGAGGTTTAAGGGTTTTAAGAGAGGTTGTGACATGTTTCCAAAACCAAATTATCAGCCATTTAGTGCCTGTGCTATTTTTGAAGACCTTCAGTAGCCATGGTAAGTGTACAAAGTGACTGGACAGGCTGCCCGCTTCAGTTAGGCACATCACCTCCCAAGAGGCTTTTGTTTAATTATTAAAGTAGCAACAGCAAGGGCTGGAAACCTTTAGCTTTTACTTTATGGCATTCAGGCTTTGATGTCAGCTTCTTGAGAGCCGAGGAGAACAACCTTTAACCCCAAGAGGGGGTCAGCTTTAATGGGCTTGTTTTGACCTCTTTTCACTCAACTGTAAAATCCTTCATTAATATAGGCGATCGAGAGGCAGTGCTGCGGTGTAACCGTGTTTATAGAGCCTACTTACAAAGCACATTTAACAGAACAACCATTTTAATGTAGTCTGGGGTCCAGTTCAGTTTCTGCTGGGCCTGGTGGGAGGCCTTACAGTGAGGAGTAATAACAGTAATTGTGGTATTTGTTAAGCGCTTACCATGTGCCAAGCGCTGTTCTAAGTGCGGGGTAGAGACAAGCTAATCCGGTGGGACAAAGTTTCCTGTCCCACGTGGGACTCACAGTCTTAATCCCCATTTTCCAGATGAGGGAACTGAGGCACAGAGAAGTGAAATGACTTGAAGTGAAGTGACCTGTCTGCTGCTCATGCCTAGCCTGGGGCCTGGGGCATGCTGTGTTCACCAAGAAGATTCTGGCTCTGCTTAGTACCTGAACGATCAGTGAGGCTTAGGGGAAAGAGTGCAGGCCTGGGTGTCAGTCAGTGAGTCAACCATATTTACTGAGTGCTTAAAATGTGCACCACACTGCACTAAGTGCTTGGGAGAGGACAATATAACAGACACATTCCCTGCCCACTAGAAGCTAAAGTCTTGAGGGGGACACAGACATTAATATAAATCAATAAATTACAGATGTGGACATAAGTGCGGTGGAGCTTGGGCAGAGAGGGTGTGAATAAAGAGAACAAGTCCGAGTGATGCAGAAGGGAGTAAGAAAAAGAGGGCTTAGACAGGGAAGGCCTTTTGGAGGCGAGTCAGAGGATCTGGGTACTAATCCTGGCTCTGCCACTTGTCTGCTGGGTGACCTCTGGCAAGTCATTTCACTTCTCCGGGCCTCGGTTACCTCATCCGTCAAATGGGGGTTAAGACTGGGGGCCCTGTATGGGACATGGACAGTGATAAGGCTGGTTACCTTGTATCTACCCTAGCGCTGAGTACCGTTACCACAAAAACAAATTCCAACAGAGAAAGAGACTCTGGAGTGATTCAATTAGAAACATTTTATTTAAGAATACCGATTGACACAGGAGATGGATTTAACTCATGGAATCGTGTGGATGGACACCAGTTACATCGTGAAGTGCAATTAGTTTCATCGACATTTATTTGGCACTGGCCACAGAATGCTGTAAACAATATCACTTTATTATGCTTAGGTATGTAGTGTTCCCTAGGTCATTTTTCAACCGCGATCTGATAAATACATATCTATATATATACCGCACGTATATATAGATATAAATGTATATATATATATATAGCAGTGCACAATTTTACATGGTTACTGAGTGTCAGTAAAAATTATAAAAAACACCCATTTATAATAAAAGTGAGGATGTGATAATCACTGGACCTTGGATTCTGTAAAAGTACAAGACTTGCTAGTGACGTTTACTAAAATCTACTGCACTGATATGTTTTCGGAACTAATTTCCAGCTCGTGGGCAAATGAAGCGCACCCTCACCTGATTTGCTCTGAACTTCAGCACGCCTGCTCCGTCCGAGACAACGTCAGTCTTTCACAAGCCTGCGTCTTTGGACAGGTAAAGGATTTTTCTTCCGACTTCCCACCGGTTATTTTTTCCCCCACAGGGGTCCATTTTAAGGTACACCCTATCCTTTAATTATTTGTCAATCCGTCTGTGTTGCTTTACTCCAGAATAAAACAGGTGTTCCTTGGCTCTCTAACGAATGAAAACAGAATAAGATCACGTGCCAGAACCGTGGCAGCATCCCCTAAGACAGCTCTAAAGGGGTGGGACAGTAGAATCCTCGGAAATGGCACACGGAGATCATCGGACCCAAGGGGCCGAGCCCAACAGAACTAGCTGGGAAAGCTTGGGAGACTCTAAAACATTCTCACACATGGGAAAATTGGCTGGCTCCTGGGCCCTTAACAAAAAATACCTGCGGAGTCTCTGGGTGAAATGTTAAAGGAAGCCAGGGGTTTGATTCTCGCCCATTCTTCTGAATGGGAATGTTGTCGAAGCAGCTTGGCGCTAGACCTCACGGTGAATCAGTCAGCGAGATCCAGGGAGATTAGCCAGAACACCAACTAGCCATTTCTTTCTCTAACCATTAGCTACCGCTCCCTCTGGATGGAACTACTTAGGAAAATAATTGTCTATAGTGAATCTGTCGGTTCAAAATATTTCTAAAACTCAGCAGTGCTCACTGGCTTGGGAAATTGTTCCTGGTCCAACCCAATTAGGCAAAAAGAGTATAAACACTTAGTACAGTGCTCTGCACCCAGTAAGCACTCAATAAATACGATTGAATGAATGAATGAAACCAACACTGGCATAGAGTCATCAAATCCATCTTAAGAAAATATCTTTCCAGATGATCGGAATGGCACATAGAGTGGAGCCCCACAAAACAGAAACCCAGAGACACACAGGTGGCTGTGCCCCATTTACAGCCCAGGTGCACATAGCAAATAAATCTCTCGGATACGGGGGCTTCTCTCTAGAAGAAATCTCAGCAAGCGACACACTCGCTCCGCAGAGCTCCGCAGATATGAAGCAGTCGAGAAAGGTAGATGGGGTGCGTTAGTGGACAGTGGAAGAAAACTCCCCCCTCGCTCCCTCCCGGACAGGTTATCGGTGCCAAGAGGACTAAGCGGACCCGCAGTCTCGGAATCCACCCACTCCCGACTGGAATCGCTGGCGGGGTTGGGGGTCTGAGGTGGTCCGGGACCTTTGCCCTGAGGCTTCAGGTTCCTGCCTCTCTTCTCTCACGGCCCTCTTTACCCTTAACTCCGGAGGAAGTGCTGGAGATCCTGGAGGAAGGCTCAAGGGTCTTGGAACCTGGCCCCCTCCCCTCCACCTTCCTAAACCCAAATGGGAAAACTCAAACAATGGTGCCTTTTGACCTCCGTGCCAACAACCAGCAGGGCAAGGCAGAGCAGGACAAAAGGGCAACTCTCCTCTCTCCAATGCTCCCTCTCCCAAGCCCTTCACTTTTCCATCCTGATCCTCTTGCCCCCTAAGGGCTTTACCTTGATCCGACAATTTTCCTTCCTGGGGATGGATAAGAATGATCCCTCTTTCGCAATTGGAAAAACTGAGGGCAGAAATTAAGGAAGCGTCTTGGGCTCCAGAGAAATTTGGTAGCCAAATTGGACTAGAACCCAGTAGTTCCCCTCTGCCCTCCCCTTCCTCCCTTCTTGGAAGGGCTCGATCCTCTAACGAATTCCAAAGATAAATGTTTTGGGGGGTCGGGGTCGGCGAAATGGGGAAGCTGCCAACCCCTGGGTCCCAACTCTTACAGAAATTTCCCATTTCAACCAGAAGGTTTCTTTGGCTAGTGGGGCACAAAACAACAAAACCAACTTCAATCTCCCCGCCCCCCACCCTCCACAGCGACAAACAGAAACAAACCCACCCAAACTACCACCGAGCTTATGGATTCACCTTTTGTATTGGAAGTGAAAACATGAATTAGGCAAACTAATCAGACCGGTCATTCTGGCCCCCTGGGCCTGGTCGGGGCGCTGGGAATATATGCCCGATTACTTGAAGTCTGCTAGGATGTCACTGAAAATGTTGAGGAACAGGTGAGCGTGGTGATCCCTGAAGATCAGCATCGGGCGGAAACGGATGGATCTATCGCCACAGCCCCCGAGCACAACACCTGCAGGCAGAGAAGGCGTGTGAGGGAGGGACGGAGCACCTGGGTCCTAATCCCAGTCCTGCCGCTTGCCCGCTGTGTCAGCTTGGGCAAGTCGCTTCACTTCTCTGGGCCTCAATTACCTCATCTGTCAAATGGGGACTGAGACTATGAGTCCCAAGTGGGACAGGGGCTGTGTCCTACCTGATTTGCTTGTATCCACCTCAGTGTTTAGTACAGTGCGCATAGTAAGCACTTAACAAGGACCACAATTATTATTAACCATTATACATGCTCTTCCTCTTAGCCCAAGAGCCCCAGGTGAGACGGAAACCATGTCTGACCTGATGATCTTGTATCTTAGTGCAGTGCTGACACATCATAAGCGTTTAACGAATGCCACAGTTGTTGCTTTTATTGTGGTGAGTAACTTCCCCACTGCACTTGGGAGGGAAATGAATCCTCACTGAATCCTGAGACCATGGTGAAAGTAGCCACAGTAGGGATAAGGGGAGGTTCAGGCCCCAACTCAGGATATGGATGCTGAAGTGATTTATTGTATTTATTTCCCTAATCGCCCCACTTTTTGCATTTTTTTTGCAGCCCCGAATCAGGGAGAGGGGCTATCGCATGAGAAATTAAGGTAAGCAGATACTTGTGGGTCATCTCTTTGCCCTCTCCCAAGTGTTGAATTGTACCTTCCAAGCGCTTAGGACAGTGCTCTGCACACTGTAAGTGCTCAATAAATACAATTGAATGATTGAATGAATGAATGCTGCATGCCATATGACCTCAATAAATTGCTCCCATCCCTTTCTCCTCTTCCTGCCCGGAGCAGAGGTCAAGATAGCAGCACAAGCAGCTGTACTTATGTGGTTAACACAAAGGGCAGGTCTCATAAAATCTCTTGAGCAATTTGAGTTTCATCAAAAACAGCCAAAGCCAATGCCCAGCATCCTGGTTTATGGACACTGAAAGAGGAAGAAAAAATCACCACCCTTCCCTGGAACAAACCTGTCTCTGGTGTCACTGTGTTCTGACCTTTCCTTCTCCAAAATGAGGAGTGAGGCAATTATACGCATCAGTGCGGTCATCCAGTCCGACTCCAGTCTGCCTGTGGACTTTCCTAGTTTATTTCTATGTACCAGACACTGTACTAACTGCTGGGGTAGATTCAAATTAATCAGGTTGGACATGGCCCCTGTCCTACATGGGGCATACAGTCGTAATCCCCACTTTACACATGAGGTAACTGAGGCACCAAGAAGTGAAGCGACTTACCTGAGGTCACACAACAGTAAAGTGGTGGAGCCGGGATTAGAATCCTGGTCCTTCTGACTCCTAGGCCTGTGCTTTATCCACTAGGCCATGCTGCTTCGCAGTTGACATTCCCTCCACTGGCTTGTCACTTTCTTTTGACAGCACAGGTCAGTAAATAAGACTCATCCTGATCCCTTCAATCAGTGGTTGGTTTATCCAGTATAAACCTGGGTCTCACCCCAAAGGCCAAATGAGGTTTCCCGTCCTCGGTGAGAACCCTGGCTCTGGGGCATTTGGCATGAAACAGGCTCAAGAGAGGAAGGCGAGGGGGTATGGAATTATTTGTGGGTGCTAGGAGGGGAACCACCTGCACTCGAAAGGTTTGGAGGGGAACGACCACTAGCCGTGAGAGGCCAGACCTACAGACTTCTCTCTTGTTCCCAAAGCTGGCCGGGGAGTGCCCGAACTGAGCTAAGCTGAGTCCAGGGGGATATCGTCTCTCTGACCCTGATCTTTCACCCACGTCCTGCCTCTGGCCAGGAATGCCCTCCATCCTCAAATCTGACAATGACTCTCCCCCGCTTCAAAGCCTTATTAAAGGTGCATCTCCACCAAGAAGCCTTCCCTAAGCCCTCCTTTCCTCTTCTCCCACTCTCTTCTGCGTCACTCTGACTTGATCCCTTGATTCATTATCCCCCCTCCAAGCCCCACAGCACTTACGTGCAAAGCAGTAATTTATTTATTTCTATTAACATCTGTCTCTCCCTCTCAACTGTAAGCTTACTGTGGACATGGGATATTTCTTTTATTGTTCTATTGTACTCTCCCAAGTTTAGTACGGTGCTCTGCATACAGTAAGTGCTTAATAAATACAACTGACTGACTGAGTGAACCAGCCTGGAGGAACTGCCCTCCTCTCCTCCATGCAGCATTCTCAGGGAACACCAGGCTCCCAGATAACCCACCCAGGCTCAATTTTCGAAGGGGCCTGTGACCCCTGGCATTGGGGATCTCTTCCCCCTGATGGCCCTAGCTTTCACCAAGACGCAGAGGAGCCACGAGGATCCCTCCCCTCATCCCACCCCTCGACTGCTCGGAGAGGCCCTGCTGCCATCTCCACGCTGGGACAAGGACAATCCACACTCAGACACCACCACAGACAAAAGCTGAAACAACAACCAACGTAAACCAAACCTTTGTTTCGAGCTACTAAAATGAGCTTGTTCCTTGTCGAATCGTCCGGAGTGTCAAATGAGCAGAAAGTTCCTCGCCCCCTCACTCTGCTAATGAGATGTGGGTACCGGGCCTGGAAGAGATGGAAAAGCTTTGGGGTGTCACAGTTCCCCACAACCCCCTGGGTAGAGGTTATTATGATTATTATTATTAAGTGCTGTTGAGTCATTTCCGAATCATAGTGACTCCATGGATATATTTTTCGAGATATATATCAGGCAAAAACTCCTCACCCTCAGCTTCAAGGCTCTCCATCCCCTCGCCCCCTCCTACCTCACCTCCCTTCTCTCCTTCTACAGCCCAGCCCACACCCTCCACTCCTCTGCCACTAATCTCCTCACTCTGCCTTGTTCTTGCCTGTCCCACCGTCGACCCACGGCCCACATCATCCCCTTGGCCTGGAATGCCCTCCCTCCACACATCTGCCAAGCTAGCTCTCTTCCTCCCTTCAAAGCCCTACTGAGAGCTCACCTCCTCCAGGAGGCCTTCCCAGACTGAGCCCCCTCCTCCCCCTCCCCACTCCCCCCGCCTTACTTCCTTCCCCTCCCCACAGCACCTGTATATATGTATATATATTTGTACATATTTATTACTCTATTTATTTATTTATTTTATTTGTACGTATTTATTCTAATTATTTTATTTTGTTTATTATTTTGTTTATTTTGTTTTGTTCTCTGTCTGCCCCTTCTAGACTGTGAGCCCACTGTTGGGTAGGGACCGTCTCTATATGTTGCCAACTTGTACTTCCCAAGCGTTTAGTACAGTGCTCTGCACACCGTAAGCGCTCAATAAATACGATTGAATGAATGAATGAATATATTTTCTCCAGAATGTCCTGTCCTCTGCCATAATCCGCAACCTCTCTAATGGTTTTTCTGTTATCGTTGTCTCTATCTACCTATCTAGCTGCCAGTCTGCCTCTTCCACGTTTTCCCTGGACTTTTCCTAGCATTAGTGTCTTCTCCAGAGAATGAGGCCTCCTGATTATGTGTCCAAAATATACTACTCTAATTCGAGTCATTTGGCCTTCCAAAAGACCACTTTGGTTTCATTTGCTCTTAAATCCATTTGTTTGTCTTTCGGGAGGTCCACGATATTTGCAAAAGCCTTCTCCAACACCACATTTCAGAAGAGTCATTGTTCTTTCTATCCAGTTTTTTCACTGTCCAGCTTTTGATCCACACATTGTGACTGGAAACACCACAGAATTGACAATTCTTGGGTGGAGCTATGGGGCCCTTAAATCCGGGATGAGCTCCCAGGTTGGGAACACGATTAGGATCTGGGAGAACAGAACACGCTTTCCGACTGAAAACCACTTGGACCGCCATAAAGGGATTAGTTAGAAATAGCTTGGCCTAGTGGATAGAGTCCGGGCCAGGAGGACCTGGGTTCTAATCCCGGCTCTGCCACTTCTCTGCTTTGTGACCTTGGGCAAGTCACTTACTTTCTCTGTGCCTCTGTTCCCTCCTCTGTAAAATGGGGATTAAGTCTGTGAGCCCTGTGTGGGACAGGGATTGTGTCCAACCTGATTAACTTGCATCCACGCCAGCATTCAGTACAGTGCTTGGCATATAGCATAAAAAGAGAATGCATATAGCATAAAAAGAGAAGCAGCGTGGCTCACTGGAAAGAGCACGGGCTTTGGAGCCAGAGGTCATGGGTTCGAATCCCAGCTCTGCCACATGTCTGCTGTGTGACCTTGGACAAGTCACTTAACTTCTCTGAGCCTCAGTTACCTCATCTGTAAAATGGGGATTAAGACTGTGAGCCCCACGTGGGACAACCTGA
Source organism: Tachyglossus aculeatus (assembly GCF_015852505.1). Taxonomy (NCBI): domain Eukaryota; kingdom Metazoa; phylum Chordata; class Mammalia; order Monotremata; family Tachyglossidae; genus Tachyglossus; species Tachyglossus aculeatus. Next base: position 77,190,217 of record NC_052086.1, read on the forward strand.
TCACTATGTATCCCCCCAAGCGCTTAGAACAGTGCTTTGCACATAGTAAGCGCTTAACAAATGCCAACATTATTATTATTATTATTAAGCGCTTAATAAATGCCATTATCATCATCATAAAAAAAAGGTCAGCAAAATTGAGGGGTTTTAGTGAGTGGCACGAGCCTAATACCAGGCTTCCGACCAAGTTCTTTCAAGCTGCATTTGTCCCCTACACGCCACGTGCGAGCTTTTGTCAACCAGGCAGTGGCCCCCCAAATGTCTCTGGGTAGCGTACATATCCCTGCGGGCCCCCTGCACTGTGAGGGCTGCTTGGGTGGAATTTATCCCCATGATTTGATTCAGGGCTATTCAACTTTGGCTAGAAACTGTATTCTCTTTACACTGCCACCATTCAACTTGACTAATCCTTCCCTTCACAATCTTCTGCCCTCCATTCCAACCCTGACCCACCCCCCTCATCCCTCAGCTCCCACAGAGGCAGACTCTCGGGGAACCAGAGGTGAGGGAGGAGAGTGGCAGCTACTACAGTCCGCGAGAAGCCCGAGGCTTAGGGGATAGAACACGGGCCTGAGAGGTTCTAACCCCGGCCCTGCTGTGTGACCTTGGGCAAGTCACTTCTCTTCTCTGTGCCTCACTGCCCTCCTCAGTAAAATGGAGATTAAGACAGCAAGCCCTGCGTGGGACAGGGACTGTGTCCAACCCAATTACATAATTACCTTGTATAATAATTCTGGTATTTGTTACTTTCTGTGTGAAAGGCACTGTACTAAGTGCTGGGGAGGATACAAGCAAACCGGGTTGGACACAGTCCCTGTCCCACATGGGGTTCACAGTCTTCACCCCCATTTTGCAGATGAGGAAACTGAGGTCCAGAGAAGTGAAATGACTTGCCCAAGGTCACATAGCAGACAAGCGGCGGAGCCCCCAGTGCTTAGTATGGTGCCTGGCACATAGTAAGTGCTTAACAAGTACCACGATTATTATTACTAACAATAGTAATAATGAAAGAAAAATTGCTCCTGCTGCCACTGACTTCCCAGAGATTTTTGGGGTTTTTTTTATGGTATTTGTTAAGTGCTTACTATACGCCAGGCGCTGTTTTAAGTGCTGGGGTGTAATCACATTGGACACTGTCCCTGTCCCACTTGGGGCTCACAGTCTTAATCCTCATTTTACAGATGAGGGAACCGAGGCCCAGAGAAGTGAAGGGAGTCACCTAAGGTCACACAGCAAATAGGTGACAAAGCAGAACCCAGAGAGCTTACAGATTAGAGGGGGAGACAGATATTAATATGAATTTCCTCTTCTCCCACTCCCTTCTGCATCACCCTTGCACTTGGAATTGTACCTTTTATTCACCCCTCCCTCAGGCCCACAGATCTTATGTACATATCCTTAATTTATTTGGTTCTGTTCTCTGTCTCCCCCTTTTAGACTGTGAGCCCACTGTTGGGTAGGGACTGTCTCTATGTGTTGCCAATTTGTACTTCCCAAGCGCTTAGTACAGTGCTCTGCACATAGTAAGCGCTCAATAAATACGATTGATTGATTGATTGATTAATTTATTTATCTATGTTAATGTCTGTCTCCCCCTCTAGACTGTAAGATCACTGTGGGCAGGGGACTAGTCTACCAAATGTTATATTGTACTCCCTTATGTACATGGCTCAGTGGAAAGAGCACGGGCTTTGGAGTCAGAGGTCATGGGTTCGAATCCCAGCTCTGCCGCATGTCTGCTGTGTGACCTTGGGCAAGTCACTTAACTTCTCTGAGCCTCAGTTACCTCATCTGTAAAATGGGGATTAAGACTGTGAGCCCCACGTGGGACAACTTGATCACCTTGTATCCCCCCCAGCACTTAGAACAGTGCTCTGCACATAGTAAGCGCTTAACAAATGCCATCATCATCATCATCATCATCATCATAGTACAAGTGCTCTGCACACAGTAAGTGCTCAATAAATATGACTGATTGATTTCAGCAGCAGAGAAATTCTGTCCTCAAGTGGAATCCAGATGAGCAAATCCTAAAGCCAGGGAATCGGAAATGCATCGAGTTTCATCCGGGCTTTAGATGAGGTCAAGGCCAAAGAAACAGAGTCAATATTCTCTGCCCCTTCCCATTCCTACCAGCCTTTCACTCATGCTAAACCCAAGGCATGCAGCATAATTTGTACGGCCATGGTGAGGGAGTGAGACGAATTTCTAGTTTGGATATAATAATAATAATAATAATGTTGGCATTTGTTAAGCGCTTACTATGTGCAAAGCACTGTTCTAAGCGCTGAAGCACTGTTCTAAGCGCTGAAGCACTGTTCTGATGGGCCTATATTGTGATGGGAATGTGAGGAGGCTTTAGCTCCAGGGCAGTAAAGTTGCTTGGTTTTATTGAGTCTCGTAAGCATCTGATACCAGTACAGTGCTCTGCACACAGTAAGTGCTCAATAAATATGACTGAATTGAATGAATGAATACCAGAGCCTCTATTGGAGGAGGAAACAAGACTTCAATTACTGAAAGTTAATATTGCTCCTCCTGAGGCAATCTGCAATGCAGTCCGCAGGGGCGAGAACAAGAGTCATTAACCTGGAAAGTCAAAGATGGAAGCGGGGAACTGAGAAGCAAATATTTCAAAAAAGGCTGCCCTCCACTCTCAGGGCTGAGGTTTGGCTCAGCTGCCTGCTCAACAGATCTGTCAGGCTCTGGATGGAGAGAAGGCAGGATCGTTGGAAAAAATGGCAGCGGTACCACCTGCCCAATGACTGGGATCAATATTTTAGCCCTCAAACGCTGGTCGAGAGCTACTCTAGCCATACAATGAGTTGATCAGTCTTGCCCATGGTTAGCTACATGCCTTGCAATCTGAAACTCGGCATAAACAACTTTGAGCTGGGTTATAAATCTCCAAAGAAAATAAACTGCTGCTGTCATTTCTCCTATTTGCTTGGCTGGAAGATTAAAGAGGAATATGGTGGGAGAAATAGTTTAATCTGTTACAAATTATGTCTGGACACTCTCCTTGCTGTTTGTTTTGATGCAGATCCAATCCAAAGAAAACATAACAAAACCTGAATTTTTTTCTTTCTGCCTCTGTTGGACAGCTCATGAATAAAAGCAACTGTTCATTCATCTCTTACTCTTTGGGTACTGAGTATTTACCCCTCCTTCATTCCCACAGCAATTATGTACATATCTGTAAATTATTAATTTATAGTCACATCTGTCTCCCCCTCTAGACTGTAAGTTCACTGTGGCCTGTGAACGTGTCTACCAACTCTACGCTTCCAAGTGCTTAATACAGTGCTCTGCACATAATAAGTTCATTCAATAATTCGTTTAATCATATTTATTAAGCGCTTACTGTGCGCAGACCACTGTACTAAGCGCTTGGGAAAGTACTACATAACAATAAACAGTGACACTCCCCGTCCACAACGAGCTCACAACCTCGGGGGGAAGAGAGACATTGATACAAATGATAAAATTACAGATATTTACATAAGTGCTGGGGCGGGGGGAAGACCAAATGTGCACGTACCTATAATTCGATTGATATACCCCTCTCCTCAAAAAACTCCTGTGGTTGTCCATCCACTGCTGTATCAAACAAAAACTCCTCACCTTTGGCTTTAAAGCAGTCCATCACCTTGCCCTCTCCTATCTCACCTCACTTGTCTCCTTCTACAACCCAGCCTACACATTTGCTCCACTACTGCTAACCTTCCCACGTGCTTCAATCTCACCTATCTCACCACCGAACCCTAGCCCACTTCCTGCCTCTGGCCTGGATCGCGCTCTCTCCTCAAATCTGACAATTTCTATCCCCCACTTCAAAGCCTCATTGAAGGCACAACTCCTCCAAAAAGCCTTCCGAGACTAAGTCCCACCTTTCCTCATCTCCCATTCCCTTTTGTGTCACCCTGACTTGCTTCCTTTGCTCTTCCCCAATCCCAGCCCCACATCACTCATGTACATATCTCTAATTTATTTATTTGTACTGATGTCAGTCTCCCTGCCTCTAGACTGTGAGCTTGTTGTGGACAGGGAATGTCACTGTTTATTGTTGTACTGAACTTTCCCAAGTGCTTAGTTTAGTGCTCTGCACACAGTAAGTGCTCCATAAATACAGTTGAATGAATGAATGACTATCGGTAAACATTGGCAAGATTAATTATTTCCCTCCTCTGTTTCTGGCACAAATGGCAAGATAGCTTCCCAGACTGTGTTCTTCTTTGCTCCACTGCCAATTGTCAGCTGTGTGACTTTGGGCAAGTCACTTAACTTCTCTCTGCCTCAGTTACCTCATCTTTAAAATGGGGATTAAGACTGCGAGCCCCCCATGGGACAACCTGATCACTTTGTAACTTCTCCAGCGCTTAGAACAGTGCTTTGCACACAGTAAGTGCTTAATAAATGCCATTATTATTATTATTATTATAGCCAGATGAGAAAGATCCAACTCAAAGTTCCCATTCCTCATTTCAGCTGGGGATAATAATAATGATGGTATTTGTTAAATACTTACTATGTTACAGACAATATACAAAGTGGTGTGGTGGATACAAGCAAATCAAGTTGGACACAGTTCCTGTTCCACATGGGGCTCACAATCTCAATCCACATTTTCCAGATGAGGTAACTGAGGCCCAGAGAAGTGAAGTGACTTGCCCCAGGTCACACAAGGCCTCAGGCCTCCGGCATTGCATCTTCTAAAGCATTACCTGCAAATCCAGGAGCCCGGTCAACAACGCTTTCCCTGCATGGACCGCGTTATTCAGGAGGTCCTCCCTTTTAATGACGTTGATGACTTCAGCAAGCAGCAGATTCTTGGAAGGGTCTCCAAGCCAAGTATTAAAAATTCGAAAAGGCTTAAAGAAAAGGGAGAGAGGATAAGGAACTGCTTGGGAAGATTGAACTCAACCAACAACCCTGCCCTGACCTGAAGGAAACCTGAGGCATTTCTTGACTCCCCCACCAGAAAACGTAAAACCAAAATGGGATGAAGGATATTCGCCTTGGGCGGGTAGCTCGGAGAATCTATTCTGAGTGCTGAGAGAACTTGAGCTGGGAAACAGTGTTGTCTAGTGGATAGAGCTCGGGCCTGGGAGTCTTTTCGAATCCTGGTTCTTCCACTTGCCTGCCGTGTGACCTTGGGCCAGTCACTTTGGTTTTCTGAGACTCAGTTTTCTCCTTTATAAACTGGAGATTAAATCCTACTCCATCCTATCTAGACTACAGCCCCATGTGGGACAGGGACTGTGCCCAAATTGATTACCTTGTACCTACCCCAGTGCTTAGCACAAGTAAGCACCTAACAAGTATTATTATTGTTATTATTATTACCGAGCCATTGCATGACCAGCTTTTTTATGAGAAGCAGTGTGGCCTAATGGAAAGAGCATGAGCCGGGAGTCAGAGGACATAAATTTTAATCCCAGCTCTGCCACATTCCTGCTGCGTAACTCTGGGCAAGTCACTTCACTTCTCTGTACTTCAGATCCCTCATCTGCAAAATGGGGATCCAATACCTGCTCTTCCTCTTACTTGGGTTGTGATCCCCATGTGGGACCTGATTATCTTGTATCTACCCCAGTGCTTAGTACAGTGTGGTCTGGCTTAGACTGTCAGAATTAGGACTCCTATCCAGACCTAGCGATAGGCGCTCATCCCAAGGCATAGACTCAGGACTCTGCTGTTTCCTCTGGAGAGATACTCCTCTACCGCCCAATGTCTTTGGAGTCCTTCAATGTGTGGGGTTAGATATCACTCCAGGGCAAGAGGAGCCAACAAGGGATCTTGCTGAACGGGGTAAATTGACCTGATTTGGCATTTATGACCATTCCTGGGCTCAAACAAAGGCCTGCCCAGCCCAGTCTTGTTGCCCCAGCTCTTAATACAGTGCCTTGCACATAATAAGCGTTGGACAAGTACCATAATTATTACTGTTACCAAGGTTGCCTGGAGGTACAGTGTGTTGGCTGGCCTCCTGGACATCCCTCCTCATGCTAGGGACTGACCTCTCATTTCCCCACTAAAAGCTCAACAAGCAGTCATCATCCGTGACCGGATTAATCCAGCTAAAGATGCTACTCCAACCCAATTAATCCGGTGAGAGACACTAACCCGACCTTATTTCTGAAACTGCAGTGGATCAGCTCCTGTGCCACACACACACACACACACACACACACACACACACACACACACACACACACACACAAACACCCCAAAAAATCATTCCCAAACACACTGTCTCTTCATAGAGCACTGTTGTCGCTAGAATTCCCACTGGTGTAGTCCACTCAAAAGTAGCCCTCCTGTATTTAACGACCCTGTTTGGAAACGGGTCACCTTTCGTCACCCTCCTCCCTTTTTCTCTCCAGGCAGGCTAGGCCTACAGAAAATGGGCCTCCCTCCAGTACTCCTTGGGTAAGTCACTTCACTTCTCTGGGCTTCAGTTACCTCACCTGTAAAATGGGGATTAAGCCCATAAGCCCCATGTGGGACAGGGACTGTGTCCAACCTGATGACCTTGTATCTACCCCGGTACTTAGGATAGTGCTTGGCGCATAATAAGGGCTCAACAAATACCATCAACAGCACCATTACTCACAGCATTGGGCCGGAACTCCTCCTTGTGAAAGAAGCCTCCGGTCATCATCTTCTTGCTGAAGGAGACCACGTCGGCCGGGTCGTCCAAGCCCCAGTGCTCATGGGCCCAGAACTTCCCAGTGCAGCCGCCTCCGGTCTGCACCTCATCGACCAAAAAGGCACAGCCATGCTGCTTGGAGAGAAACCCAATGTGCTCAGCCGGACAGAGGTGTCTCAATAGTTGAGGAAAATCATTTATGGTAGAAAGCAACATTTCCCAGCAGCAAGAGCCAGCCCTGCCGGGGCCCACGTCTCCAAACGGAAAAGTTGAGGTCATCCCTGAGCTGCTTGTTCTCTAGACTGTAGGCTCCTTGTGGGCAGGGAATGTGCCATTTATTGTTCTACCGTCCTCTCCCAAACATTCACCTCTTCATCAAACAGAAACTCCTGATCGTCGGCTTAAAACACTTAATCAGCTTGCCCCCTCCTACCTTACTATCCTGACTTCCTACTACAATCCAGACTGCACACTTTGCTCATCTAATGCCAACCTACTCACTGTACCTCCATCTCATCTATCTCGCCACCAACCTCTCGCCCATTTCCTGCCTCTGGCCTGGAACGCCCTCCCTCCTCAACTCCAACAGACAAGTACTTTCCCCACCTTCCAAGCCTTATTGAAGGCACACCTCCTGCAAGAGGCCTTCCCAAACTAAGCCTTCGTTTCCTCTTCTCCCACTCCCTTCTGCATTGTCTTTGAACTTGAATTTGCACCTTTTATTCACCCCTTCCTCAGTCCCATGGCACTTATGTACATATCCACAATTTATTTATTTATATTAACGTCTGCCTCCACCTCTAGACCGTACGCTTGTTACAGATGGAGATCGTGTCTGCCGTCTCTGTTATATTGTACTCTCTCAGGAGCTCAGTACAGTGTCCTACACATAGTAAGCATTCAATAAATACCATCGATTGATTGATTATCCTGCATCTGTCTGCCTAGAATAAGCAGGGTGTGGTCACCAAAGTTATCAAAAGGTGAGGTTTCTTCATGGACACTTTGATCTCTTTGGCATTTTTCTGCACACAAATTTGGGAAGCCTTCCGGATTTTTAAGGTCTACTAAAATCAGTCCTCCAAGAAGCCTTCCCTTACTAACCTCTCACCCACCTACCCTATTCACCCTCCTTTCTTCACCCCCTCTGCACTTGCTCCCTAAACGCTGTGATGCTCCCTCAACCTCCATCCACGTCCTTGCCCTCTGCTGCTTCCCCTGTCTGTCATTTGTTTCTTTTAATGTCCATCTCCCCAACTAGACTTCACTGACCTTCCTGGCAATATCTCTCAGCTTCTTAAAGAAATCATCAGAAGCGTGGTTGTCCCCGCCTTCCGACTGAATCGGCTCGACGATTATGCCAGCCACGGTCCTCTTCTTCTTCCGGTACTTCACGATCAGATCTTCCACCTGTAAGTAAGTCAGAGAGGGGGGAGAGGGGCTATTGTCTGCTTCCTGCAGGGGCCCAAGGGGCCCATCACTGGCCCTTATGAATGCCGGATGATGTCTCGAGGGTCTTCGGGGGAAATACGCTGATTTTGCACGATCCCTAGACCATTTTTCCGGCAGGCACCCTTCCCCTGAGCCTTTTGTATTCTCCGCCCAGGCCAATTGTGAGCTGTGGCAGAAGGCAGAAGAAAAGCAGTGTGTGGCCTAGTGGATAGAGCACGGGCTTGGGATTGAGAGGAACCTAAATTCAAATCCCGGCTCCACCACTTGGTCTGCTGTGTGACTTGGGCTAGTCACTTCATTTCTCTGGGCCTCAGTCTCCTCATCTGTAAAATGGGGATTAAGACTGTGAGCCAAATTTGGGACAGGGACTGTGTCCAACCCAATTATCTCGCGCTTAGTATAGTACCTGGCACATAATAAGCACTTTGAAAATATCATTGAAAATAAAAGGAAAGGCTAAAGATTCTGTGCTATAGATTAAAAAACAAAATGAACATATAAGTGTCAGACAGACCAGTACCAGATAGAAGACAGACCAGTGGAAAACTGAACTGTCCAGCATAAAACTGAATGAATGGCCAGCTAATGGCCGGCCCCCTTTGTGAGGAACTCTGGTCTTGGGAACACATAAAATGAGGATTTTTGGAGACCAGATTCATAACCCTGGAGTCCATTCCTACAAGAGGGCCAATATCGTCACTATAATCTGGTTTTACTAAAGCTGTTTTTACTAATAACTAATAGAGAAGCAGCATGGCCTAGCGGATAGAGCACAGCCTGTGAGTCAGAGGACCGGGGTTCTAATCCCAGCTCTGCCATTTGTCAGCTATGTGTGACCTTGGGCAAGTCATTTCACTTCTCTGGGCCTCAGTCTCCTCATTTGTACAATGGGGATTAAGACTGTGAGCCCAATGTTGGACAGGACCAATTATCTGGAGCTTAGTACAGTGCCTGGAACATAGTGCTTAAAAAAATCATAAAAAACAAAAAAAAAACAAGAAAAAAACCCTATTCTGGGTAAGGACACCTTGCCCAGCTTCACCTCCCCATGTTCACGTTCCAGTTCTGAGGTGAGTCAGAGCACAACCCTGTCCTTCCCTCTTCCCCTCCCCTTCTCTCAACTGTTAATAGAAGGCCCCCACATGCATATCATCTTCAGAGAGAGCGTGGAAAAGGACTTCCTGGGATGGTAGGAGGTTCCAGTCAGGGCACCATTCACTTCCTTCAGCTTTCTTAACCTTTGCTACATGGCATGATCCCCTGGTGACTCCCCTGTGTTCTTCTGTCCTCCTCCTCCTCCTCCTCTTCCACCCTCTCCACCTAACTGGGGCAGGGCACAAAGTCCATTACATTAAAAACCAATCCACATGCTTATTTTTAAACCATCAACTTTTCTTGTTGACCCACTGCAGCCTGGAAAGTGGATTCCTTTACAAAATCAGAAGCTTGTGAACAGCTCTTTCCCTATCAGCCTGCTTTGCTGTGATTCTGTGCTGATTTCTTAGAACTCCTCCCCTGAAAGTTACTTAATTCCCCAAATGGTCTTTTCACTTCCTCATCCGCTTTACTCAGCAAACACGACTTTGCTAGGGCTATGCTAGGGCAGAGGCTCAGTGGGGAGGGAGGGCTGGGGAGAGGAGAATTTCAGAAACACTGTTGTTACCTCTTCCAAACAGCGAGCTTCCTCCTGTTGATTCTCTTTCACAAAATCTTCCAGGGGGTACTTCAGCCGGGGAAAAGGAGCAATTGGCCAGTCCAAGGAGGGGATGTCTAGCTTGTGAATGGGTTTTGAGTGAGTGGTAGCTAAGCAACCTAGACACCGAAAAACAAGAATCAGACCCCAGAGCTTGGAGAATTGAGAAGAACATATGTTTAACAAACGAGAATAACAAATAAATCGAGGTTATCAACAGTATTTATGAAGCATTTGCTGCAGGTGAAGTCCTGGGTGAAGCATTTGAGAATAATAATAATAATAATAATAATAATAATAATGATAGCATTGAAATGCTTATGGTGTGCCAGACACTGTACTAAGCACTGGGGTGGATACAGGCAAATCAGGCTGGACACAGTCCCTGTTCGGGCTCACAGTCTCAATCTTCATTTTACAGATGAGATAACTGAGGTCCAGAGAAAGTGAAGTGACTTGACCAGGGTCAAACAGCAGACAAGTGGCAGAGCTGGGATTAGAATTTATGACCTTCTAACTCCCAGGCCTGTGCTCTATACACTATGTCATGCTACTTCTCTAGAACATAGAACAGAAGCAAAAAGCTTAGTCTCTGCCCTCGAGTAGTTTACCGTTTAATGGGGAAGAAAAGTGGATATGATTTCCAAATAGACACTAAAGAGTAAGAGCATAGAAATGAAAGACAAAAGCAAGAATATGCAATTAAATAAAGAGATATGCCCATACCTACTAAGAAAGGATGATACCAGGAAAACAGGTGATTAGTTAGGGAATGCTTTTGGGAAAGAGGGGCCTTTTCAGGAGATTTTGAAGGTGCGGAAAGAGTTCCATGCCAAATTACAAGATAAGTGGAATAGGCTGAAGACTGGAGAGTCATGAGGGAGGAGCACAGTTAGATGGTTATCTTGGGAGGAAAGCAGCAGATAGGGAGCCTTGAAGCCAAAGGTTAGTTTTGATGTGAGAAGAAATAGGTTTAATGGTCTAATGCTGGCAGAAATAGGAATAGGAATAGGAACAGAAATAGGAAAATCATTGGAGATTTCTGAGGTGGTAGATGTTCTGTCCTGAATGGAATTTGAAGATGTCAGGGAGAAGAGGTTGGAGGTAGGGAGAGCAGTAAGGAGGCTAGGGTTTTTTATTTAAATTTTTCTTTCGACAGTACTTGTTAAGCTTTTTTCATTCATTCATTCATTCATTCATTCAATCAATCATCGCACTGTTCTAAGGGTTAGGGGTAGATACAAGGTAATCAGTTTGGATACAATCCATGCCCCACATAGGGCTCACAGTCTTAATCCCCATTATATATTTGAGGTAACTGAGGCCCAGGGAAGTTACATGACTCATCCAAGGTCACACAGCAGACTACTGGTGGAGCTGGAATTAGAACCCAGGTCCTTCTGAGTTCCAGGACCGAGCTCTACCCGCTGGGCCTGGTTGTTGCTTTGTACTTTCCCAAGCACTTAGTAAAGTACTTTGTACACAGTAAGTGCTCAACAAATACAATTGAATGAATGAGTGGGCCATGTTGCTTCTCAATAATCTCAATAATTGCACACTGTTGCAGTAATCCCTTAGGGTTATGCCAGAGTTTAGACTGAGGTGGTGGGTATAGGGGCAGGAAAGAAGGGATGAAATTGTGATATATTCTAAAGGAGGAATTAACAAGATTTAGAGGCCAACTGAATATGAGAGGTATAAGGCAGAGGGCAGTAGGGTCATAAACAGTGATAAGGGAGAAGGTTTAAGAGGGAACAGGTGTCTACTGGAGCAGTTTTTTCCAACTCAGGTATCAATCATAGAAGAGTTTGGGTGTCCCTAAATTGTAGGGACATATAATCTTGAATTTCATCACCAAGCACATGACCAAACATGATCAGTTAGCCCATCAATCATACTTATTGAGCACTTACTGTGTGCGGAGCATTGTACTAAGCACTTGGGTGAGTACAACAGAACAGTATAACTGACATATTCCCTGCCCACAACCAGTTTATTCACTCAATCGCATTTATTGAGCATTACAGTGTGCAGAGCACTGTACTAAGCGCTTGGGAAGTACAAATCGGCAACATTCTAGACGGGGGAGACACACATTAATATAAATAAATAAATCAAAGGGTTGGGGCAGGAGATGTCCCCCAGACTCCCCACTGTGGTTTAGGGGTGAACCTATACAAAGAGAAATGGGGAAGACCTGAGCAGGTTGTGCTAGAATGTCGCAAATTGAGGTCTCGTTCCCATTTAACTATTGTCTTTCTCTGCAAAATTTTAAGAACCAACTTAGAACCAAATAAAGGAGATTTCCTTACCGAAAGTCCTCCCGTGGAATGCACCCATGAAGGAAAGAATACTGTAGTCTGGGCAACCTGGGGGCTGTAACCAGGAGAGAGCTATAAGGCAATGAACCAAGCTCAACTAGATAATAATAATAATAATAATAGTAACTGTGGTATTTGTTAAGTGTCTACTATGGACCAGGCACTGCACTAGGTGCTGGGGTAGATATGAGGTAAACAGGTTGGACACAGTCCATGACCCACATGGGGCTCACAGTCTTCATTCCCATTTTACTGATGAGGTAATAGGCAAGGAGAAGCAAACTGACTTGTCCAAGGTTACGCAGCAGACAAGTGACAGAGCTGGAATTAGAACCCAGGTCCTCTGACTTCTAAGCTGCTGCTAGATGGAAGAATGTCTTCTCTCCAAAGCAGTTTTCCGAGTGGCATTCAACGGAACCAAACAATGGGCATTAGGCTTGGAAAGATACCAAAGCCTTGAAGGGTTGTTTTAACCTCCCAATCAATGAGATTTATTGAGTGCCTACTGTGTGCAGAGCACTGGATTAAGTGCTTGGGAAAGGATAACAGAATTGCTAAACACCATCCCTGCCCTCAAGGAGCTTACAGTGTAAGACCGGGAGACTGACACACTAATATAAGTTACAGCTAGCAGGAAATAATCGAGTACATAAGATAAAGACTGAAGGGGAGAGAGGAGAGAAGGGTGGGGGGAGAAAGGAGACGAAATCTCGAGAATCAGGACATACTTTTCTAACTTAAGAGGGTTCATTTCTCTACAGGAAAACACCTCTGCTGAATTCGGTAGCATGTGACCTTTCAGGAAGAAACATTTAGAGGTCATCTGGCAAATCCTAAATTCCTGATTCAATTCAGAAATTGCCTGAGAGTGGGAAGAGCCCAGCTCCAGTTACCTGGTTAATCATGCAGGACTCTAGCTCCTCCTTGGTGGCACTACCATGACCCCTCTCCTTGTTCTGAAAAAAGAAAAATTAAAAAGGATTTGAGCCCCCAGTGCAAACCGAAGGGTCTCTGGAAGTTGAGGCTGGTGAGCTGTAACATCACCCCACTACACAGCTGGTGATTTCAGAAGGGGACTCAAGAGTTTCTTCAGGTCTCTAACAATAAGCATTCTAACACTCGTTAAGTGGTTTTATGTGTCCAGCACATCAGGTTGGTTGGACACAGTCCCTGCCCGACATGGGATTCACAGCTTAAGGGGGAGGTGGGACAGGTACTGAATTCCCAATTTACAAATGAGGAAACTCAGGCACAGAGAAATAGAGTGACTTGTCCAAGGTCACCCAGCTGGTAAGTAACAGAACCAGGATTAGAACCTACTTCTTCCAAATCTCAGTCCTTTGCTCCTACCACTAGGCCATGTTGGAAGCAGCCTTTCTGGGACATGTTTGGGACACGGGCAGGTTTGACAAACTAGGGACTGGGATTGAGGTCTGGATGAGCTCCTAGGCAGTAGCAATAGTATTTATTAAGCACTTACCGCGTGCAGAGCACTCTGCTAACTGCTGAAAAAGAATACAAAGGTGAGAATAAGACCTGGTCCCTGTCTCTCCTAGGCAGGGGTGTGTGTTTGTGTGTAACTTACCCTGTACCACATGAATATGGTTTTGAAGGCATTTTCATTGGAGCAGGATCCACAGGCCATGGTGACGATCTGGGATAGCCCTTTGGGTGCCACCTGGGAAAGACCCAGACAAACTGAGATGTGACCGCTGATCGTGGGGGGAAAATAAACCCCAAACACTTGTTTTCCCCACTAATGATAATAACTGTGGTATCTGTTGAGCGCTTACTATGTGCCAAGCACTGTACTGAGCGCTGGGGTGGATACAAGTTGATTGAGTTGGACACAGTCCCTGTCCCACGCGGGGCTCACAGTTTCAATCCCCATTCTACAGATGAAGGAACTGAGGCACAGAGAAGTGAAGTGACTTGACCAAGGTCACACAGCAGACAAGTGGAGGGGCCGGGATTAGAACCCAAGACCTTCTGACTCCCAGGCTTGTGCAGTATCCCACGCTGCTTCTCACTACCTGAGTCTTTCCCACAGGGCAAGTAAATCTGTGAGTGGATGCCAAACCCATGCGCTTTATTGGACTACCAGCCCTGTCTGCCATCTCCAGTAGGTTAATGAACCATTCTTATATGTCAGCCTCTTCACTCACCTCTTCATCAGTTGGCACCTTGCAAGTCGGCTTTTATTGACAGTTTTGAAAGATTTCTGGTTCCGTGGCCACAACCACCACCACCACCACCACCATTCATTCAATCATAATAATAATAATGATGGCATTTATTAAGCGCTTACTATGTGCTGTTCTAAGCACTGGGGAGTGTTACAAGGTGATCAGGTTGTCCCATGGGTGGGCTCACAGTCTTAATTCCCATTTTACAGATGAGGTAACAGGCACAGAAAAGTTGAATGACTTGCCCAAAGTCACACAGCTGACAATTGGCAGAGCCGGGATTTGAACCCATGACCTCTGACTCCAAAGCCCGGGCTCTTTCCATTGAGCCACGCTGCTTCTCAGTCATATTTATTGAGCGCTTTCTGTGTGCAGAGCACTGCACTAAGCACTTGGGAGTGTACAATACAACAATACACTTTAAAAAAATTTAAAAAATACAACACTTTACTCACTGAAAGCAAGGATTCCTTGAGCTTGTCAGGAAAATTTTCTGGGGGCAAGATTCCCAGGGCAGGTCTGTTGATAAAAGTGCTCTGGAAAAAATAAAACAGGGAGAAAAATCGTCATTTTTCTAGTTTTAACCCTAAAATCTTCAACCCAACCATCAGAAATGTTTTAACTGCTCATTTGTCCAGAGAAGAGGTTTTGTAAATGAAATGGTTGCAGCTTTCATGTTAACCCCAAAATGGAAAACTATTTGCCTTCCTGTTGTACTTTCCCAAGTGCTTAGTACAGTGCTTTGCACACAGTAAGTGTCCAATAAATATGACTGAATGAATGAATGCTTCAATGCTAATAACAACTGTCACATCAGTTAAGTGCTTAATATGTGCCAAGTACTGTATTAAATGTGGGTTAGGTACTATACAATCAGCTGAGACACAGTCCCTGACCCACGTGGCAGTCACAGTCTGCGGAGGAGAGAGAACAGAAGTTTAATCCTAATTTTACAAATGAAGAAACTGAGACCCAGAGAAGTTAAGACCCTTGCCCTAGGTCACACAGCAGGCAATTGGCAAAGCTGGAATTAGTACCTAGGTCTCCCAGCTTCCAGTCAATCTATCAACCGTATTTATTGGGTGCTTACTATGTGCAGAGCCCTGTGCTAAGTGCTTGGGAGAGTACAATATAACAGAGTTGGTAAACACATTTGCTATCCACAGTGAGCTTAGTCCTGTGCTCTTTCCAACAGGCCACACTCTTTCTTAATCATCTCTGAGGGCAGCTTTGACTTGGGAAATTTGACAATTCCATTTTCTCACACTTTATTTTCCAAACCACATGAATCCACTGGGTCAGGATTTACTGTTTTTGACAGAAAGTTCATTACCAAGTTGTCCCTTGCAGTTGTTTCTAGAGTATAATACCATCACCTAGCAGTTTATCAGGTTTCCTGTTAAACTGAAAGAAAAGCCAAATGCAGACTGAAAACTAAATTCACCTGCCTATTCAGACACCCCTGCAAGGAGTATAAAACCATCACCTCATAGTTAACCAGGCTTCCATTTAAACTGAATGAAAAGCCAAGTATAAACCGAAAAATAAACTCACCTGCCAATTCAGACACCCCTGCAAGGAGTATAAAACCATCACCTCATAGTTAACCGGGCTTCCATTTAAACTGAATGAAAAGCCAAGTATAAACCGAAAAATAAACTCACCTGCCTATTCAGACACCCCTGCAGAGAGTATAATACCATCACCTAGTAGTTAATCAGATTTCCTTTTAAACTGAAAGAAAAGTGAAGTACAAACTGAAAAATTAACTCACCTGCCTATTCAGGAATCCCTATAAAAGAGGACTAACCCTTTCAGTTCAGAACCCCTTGATGTTACTAAATGCAGGTCCACTCCTGATTTTAAAATGCTATTTGTTAAGTGCTTACTTAACAGTGTCAAACACTGTTCTAAGCACTGGGGCAGGCATATGGTAAGATACGGTTCCTGTCCAGAATGAACCTCACGGTCTAAGTTTGAGGGAGAACAGGTATTTAATCCCCAGTTTACAGCTGAGGAAGCTGAGGCCCAGAGAAGTGATTTGCCCAAGGTCACACAGCAAGCAGTTGGCAGAGCTGGGATTAGCACCCAGATCCTGTGACCCCCCAAGCTCTTTCCACTGGGTCATGCTGCTTCCCCTTTCCAAAGCGGGGTGAGAGAGCACCACTTCACAGCTGGGTGAGCACGAAGTGGGAAAACGGGGTACCACCCCCCCACCGGCCCCGGCTTTGGGGAGGGGGCTTAGAGACGGGAGGGGAGAGGAAGAGGGGGATAGGGAAAGGGGGTTTCTGACCCTGATTTAGAATGAGCGTTCGTCATAGTTTTAAAAGATAATAAAAAAATACAAAATTTCAACCTCCTCCAACTCCTATGAAACTCCAGCCCTCAGCCGCGTCACCAAATAAAATCGACAGCCCCGATGGTGTTTCCCTTTTACGGGTCCGTGAGATGCTGGTATGGTGGGGATGATGGAGGGAGGCAGGAAATGAATCAATCAATGGTATTTATTGAGCACTTATTCATTCATTCATTCAATCGCTTACTATGTGAGTACTTACTACCTGGAAGTCAGAAGGACCTGGGTTCTAATCCTGCCTACGACACTTGTCTGCTGTGTGTGTGTGACCTTTGGTAAGTCACTTCGCTCATCTGTACTTCAGTTACCTCATCTGTAAAATGGGGATGAAGACTGTGAGCCCTATGTGGGATAGAGACTGTGTCCAGTCTTATATCTACCCCAGTGCCTGTCACACAGTTAGCACTTAAATACATGATTATCATCATTAGAGCACTGTACTAAGAAACTGGGAGCGTACAATGCAACGGAATTAGCAGACATCTTTCCTGCCTATAACGAGCTTACAGTCTTCACTCCAGGTTTCAGGGAAATCCAAACAGGAGTGTATTGAGATCTAAACAATGGCATCTCATGGATTTGAGGAGGACACAGCAGATGTAACTAGCGGATGTGCAGATCTCTGAAAGTGGATCGAACCTCACCCGAAACACTGGCAGATTTGCCAGTGAGAGATTGGAATGGCTCACAAATGATCGAGGCAGATTAATGTTAGGCTTCTGGAAAACCAGCCCGGTTGCAAGAAGCTCTCTAACATCTCAGAAGCCTTATGAAAACAAAGAAATATTTGTTCCCACCAAAATGGAAGGGTGTCTCTCCATTGGACATCTCTCTCCATCTCTCCAATGGAAGGGTGTCTTCTCTTTCAGGAAGCCATTGAGATTTGGGTACCGAATTCGATGAAAATGATGCAGGGATTAAAGGGCAATTTGTAGCAAAATAAACTGCAATCCAACGATCATATTTATTGAGTGCTTACTGTGTGAGGAGCACTGTACTAAGTGCTTGGGAGAGTATGACATAACATGGTGGCCAAGTTCTCTGCCCACTGTGCACTCCCTTGTAATCCTGCCCAGGTTTACTGACACTTGTGAGGAGGAACGTAAATCAAGTTTTGGGTTTTTTTCCATGGTATTTAAGTGCTTACTATGTGCCAGGCGCTGTACTAAGTACCAGGGTAGATAGAAAAGCTAATCAAGTTGGACACAATCCATCTCACATGGGACTCATGGTCTTAATCCCCATTTTACAGATGAGGTAACTGAGGCCCAGGGAAGTGAAGTGACTTGGCCAAGGTCACACAGCAGACAAGCGGCAGAGCTGAGGTTAGAACCCAGGTCCTTTGATTCCCAGGTCCGTGCTCTATCCACTGGGCCATGCTGTTTTTTGGGAACACGTACAATAAGAACTGGGATGCTAAAGCTAAAGAGATCCTAAGCTTGGCAGCTAGCCATTAAACCACAGTCTTCCATAAACCCTCACAGACGCTATAGGGCCCTGACATACCGTCCCTCTGAAGAATGCACACGGCTCATCCTCACCACAGTGACGCTGGGCTTCCCCAGAGATGGCAACAATACATCAACATTCCTGACGATGAGGCTTCAAGAAGTCCCTTTCCTACTCTCCGACCGCAACCCGGCCCACACAATTAACTCCTCTAATGCCAATGTACTCGCAGTTCCTATATGCTTAGATTGTGAGCCCCACGTGGGATAGGGACTGTGTCTGATATGATAACCTTGTATTAATAAGAGTGCAAGCTGGGGTGTAATAGGAGAAGAGCGTAGTTAGGGAGAGAGCTGATGAGTGCCTTAATGATCTGTGCATTTCCCCCCTCCTGGACTGTGAGCCCGTTGTGGGCAGAGATTGTCTCTGTTTGTTCCTGAACTGTACTTCCCAAGCGCTAAGTACAGTGCTCTGCACACAAGTGCTCAGTAAATACCATCGAATGAATGAATGAATGAATCTATCCCAGAACTTCAAAATAATAATAATAATAATAATTATGGTACTTGTTAAATTGCTTACTATATGCCAAGCACTGTTCTAAGCACTAGGGTAGATACAAGCCATTAGATTGGACACAATTCCTGTCCCACATGGGGCTCACACTCTTAATAATAATAATAATAATAATTATTATTATTATTATTATGATACTTGTCAAGTGCTTACTAGACGCAGTTCTAAACGCTGGGGTGGATACAAGTCATTCAGTTTGGGCACAGTCCCTGTCCCACATGGCACTCACACTCTTAATCATCATAATTATCAATCGTATTTATTGAGCGCTTACTATGTGCAGAGCACTGTACTAAGCGCTTGGGATGTACAAATTGGCAACATATAGAGACAGTCCCTACCCAACATTGGGCTCACAGTCTAAAAGGGGGAGACAAAGAACAAAACCAAACATACTAACAAAATAAAATAAATAGAATAGATACGTACAAGTAAAATAAATAAATAAATAAATAGAGTAATAAATATGTACAAACATATATACATATATACAGGTGCTGTGGGGAAGGGAAGGAGGTAAGATGGGGGGATTGAAGCGGAGAGAGACACGAGGATCGAATGAATGAATGAATCTACCCCAGAACTTCAAAATAATAACAATAATAATAATTATGGTACTGGTTAAATTGCTTACTATATGCCAAGCACTGTTCTAAGTACTAGGGTAGATACAAGCCATTCAGATTGGACACAATTCCTGTCCCACATGGGGCTCACACTCTTAATAATAATAATTATTATTATTATTATGATACTTGTCTAGTGCTTACTAGATGCTGTTCTAAACGCTGGGGTAGATACAAGTCATTCAGTTTGGGCACGGTCCCTGTCCCACATTGCATTCACACTCTTAATCCCCATTTTGCAGATGAGGCAACTGAGGCCCAGAGAAGTGAAATGATTTGCCCAAGGTCACACAGCAGACTTATGGCAGAACCAGGATTAGTACGCAGGTCCTTCTGACTCCCAGGACCGGGCTCTATCCACTCAGAAGTAGTACTACCTACCTGTAATTTATTTTAATGACTGTCTCTCTCCTTAGACTGTAAGGTCCTAGAGGGCAACCCGTGTGTTTTACAGTGATGCAGTTAGCCCTTAGAGCTATCTGGGCCCTAGGGCCTTAGGGCCAGTGGGCTCTAATCCTCACTCTGCCACTTGACTGCTGTGTGATCTTGGGCAAGTCACTTCACTTCTCTGGGCCTCAGTTCCCTCATCTGTAAAATGGGGAGCCCCACATGGGACATGGACAGCATCCAACCTGATTAGCTTGTATCTGCCCCCAGGGCCAAGTCCAATGCCTGTCATATAGTAAATGCTTAACTAATATAAAAAAAACACCACCACCAACAACCGAAAAACTCTGTGACATAGTCCAGCACTCACATATATAGGTGGAAAGTTCCAGACCCTTCCAGGAAGCTCCAGAACTGCAATTTACCCTCTCTTCAGGCCACCTCTGGGAGGGAGAGCTATTTTTTGCAGGATGGCAGTCATTAACCCAGTGATATCAGCTGGAACACATCAATTAGAGGGGAGGAACTTGGCAAGGAAGTTGGAGCTTCAAAGGGAGAGAAAAGAAACCAGATGCAAGAGGGGCAGAGCACAGGCAGTAAGACTTCCAGGAGAGAAGAAAATCTGTAACTGATATTGGCCCAAAAGGGCTGAATTTCAGCAGAGTGACCTACCAGGGAAGGACCCCTCTAAACTGTAAGCTCATTGCGGACAGGGAACATGTCTACCAACCGCTGCATTATACTCTTCCAAGCACTTAGTATAGTGTGCTGCCCACAGTAAGTGCTCAATAAATACCACTGATTGAACGAATGATTGGCCCACGAACTGCGACCGGCTCAGGGAAGTTCAAGAGGGATTCCGAGGGGTGGGAACCTTGGGATTTAAGTAAGGAATAAGTGTCAGGTTTTTTAATATAATATTTTTTAAGGTATTTGTTAAGTGCCAGACACTGTACTAAGAGCTGGGGGTAGATACAAGCTAAACAGGTTGGACACAGTCCCTGTCTCACATGGGGCTCACCGTCTTAATCCCCATTTTACAGATGAGGTGACTGAGGACCACAGAAGTGAGCCGATTTGGCCAAGGTCACACAGCAGACAAGTAGCGAGTCAGGATTAGAACCCAGGTCCTTAATGATAATAATTACGGTCTTTGTGAAGCGCTTACTATGGGCCAAGCACTGTTCTAAGTGCTGGGGTAGATACAAGGTAATCAGGTTGGATAAAATCCCTGTCCCACATAAGGCTCACAGTCTTAATCCTCATTATACAGATGAGGTAGCTGAGGCAACACAGAAGCGAAATGACTTGCCCAGGGTCACCCAGCAGACAAGTGGCAGAGTGGGGATTGGAACCCAGGTCCGTCGGACTCCAAGGCCCGTGCTCTTTCCACTAGGCAACACTGCTTCTCCAGTGTCAAGCAACAGAGATTTTTCTCCAAGTTCTTCTCTTGCCATTCAGAAGGATTCAGCAGTCCCTGTTCTTTCCCTCCTCCTACCCACCTCCAGAAGTCACCGTAAGCTCTGGGACCCAGGAGGGACGCTACCACTGTGCCAAGGTAGACCATGCCAGTATTGCCATGCCAGGCTGACATTTTACATTCTGCTGAGGCAATATGCCAGCCTTTCTTTATTGCAGGTCACTGTCTTTCTGTCAGAGAAGGCTTTTATAAACATCCAGCATTAGCATTCATACAATGATCTTTCTCGCTAGACTGTAAGCTCGTTGTGGGCAGGGAACGGGTCTACCAGTTGTTACATTGTATTCTCCCAAGCACTTTTTTATGGTACTTGTTAAGGGCTATGTGCCAGGCACTGTACTAAGCACTGAGGTAGATACAAGTTAATCAGGTTGGACATATCCCCTGTCCCACATGGGCCTCACAATCTTAATCCCCATTTTTTTAATTGATGAGGTAATCAAGACACAGGGAAGTTAAGTGACTTCCCCAAGCTCACACAGCAGACAAGTGGTAGAGCTGGGATCAGAACCCAGGTCCTTCTGACTCACAGGCCCGGACTCTATCCACTAAGCCATGCTGCTTCTCTAGGCCACATGGCATTCAGTACAGCGCTCTGCCCAGAGTAAGCGCTCAATAAATGTGATTGATTGATTTCCCACCTCTTATTCCTGCTCCTCCAAGAGCTCTCATGGGCATTTTAACAAAGTCCACTGTTGGTTCTCTCCACCCCCAAAGACTCTTTGGACTGCAGGTACTGCTCTTTTGAATATTTTTCATCACTTTAAATGATCTATCAACCAAGTAGCCTGGAAGATTTGGTTTCTTTTTCACCACATGTGGTTTGAACGTTTGGACAGCGGGGGACCCAAGCAGCTGAAGATTGGCAAGCTATCATGGAGAGGCCATTCGAAGGATACACAAAAAGAAACCTTTTTAAAGACACACTGAAGCAGAACTTCAGTCAAACAGTGGTGTTTACTGAGCACTTACTATGTGCAGAACACTGCACTGAGTGCTTGGGAGAGTACAACGGAATTTGCAGATCTGTTCCCTGCCTATAATGAGCTTACAGTCTAAAGGAGAAGACAGACATTAATATGAATAAATAGGTAATTTATAATCTATAAATTAAAGATATGAACATAAGTGCCGTGGCGTTGGAGGTGGGGCAAACATCCAAAGGTCACAAATGCAAGTGCATAGAAGATGCAGAAGTTGTACTTCCCAAGCACTTAGTGCAGTGCTCTGCATACAGTAAGCGCTCAATAAATACGACAATGAATGAAAGGGAGCCGGGGAAAAGAGGGATTAATCGGGGAAGGCCTCTTGGAGAAGATGTGACCTTGATAATGCTTTGAAGATGCAGAGAGTGGTGGTCTGGCTTATATGGAGGGGAAGGGAGTTCCGGGCTAGGGGGAAGAAGTGGGAAAGGGGTCAGCGGAGAGGTAGACAAGACTGGGGTACCATGAGTAATCTGGTGCTAGAGGAGCGGAGTGTGTGGGCTGGGCTGGAGTAGGAGATCAGTGAGGTGAGGTAGGATGGGGAGAGCTGATGGACTGGTTTAAAGCCAATGGGAAGGAGTTTTTGTTGGATGCGGAGGTGTATGGGCAACCACCGGAGGTTCTTGACAAGTGGAGAGACATGGACTGAACGTTTTTGTTAATAAATGATCCATGCAGCAGAGTGAAGCGCGGATTGGAGTGGGGAGAGACGGGGGGCTGGGAGGTTAGCAAGGAGGCAGATGCGGCAGTCAAGGCAGAATAGGATAAGTGCTCGATTGGCCTGGGAGCAGATGGATGGAGAGGAAAGGGCAGATTTTAGCAATTCTGTGAAGGTAGAACCGACAGGATTTGGTGACAGATTGAATATGTGGGTGGAATGAGAGAGATGAGTCGAGGACAACACCAAGGTTGCGGGCTTGTGAGATAGGGAGGATAGTGGCGTTGTCTACAGTGATGTGAAAGACAGGAGGAGGACAGGGTTTGGGTGGGAAGGTAATGAGCTCAGAGGGGTATGGAAATGGAATTCTAGGAACAATCAGGGGCAGACAGACTAATCCATAGGGCAGCAAAACCAACCAGGGTGTCTCTTATTAAGCAAATGTGACGTTGACCATGAGGCCAAGAGGTAAGAACTTCAAAAAAGACCCAGGCCAAAAGTAGATCAACAAGCTGAGTGCAGGCAGAGGTGGCACGCATCAGCTTTTTCAGCCACCTACATGCTCAACATCAGCCACAATATCTTCAAGCAGAAAAGACAATTTTTGTACCTGTTATGAGCCTGTTAGAAACAGTATGGCCTAGTGGGAAGAACATGGGCCTGGGATTCAGAGGACCTGGGTTCTAATCCCAGCTCTGCAACCTGTTAGCTGTGTGCCCTTGGCCAAGTCACAACTGCTCTGTGCCTCAGTTTCCTCAACTGTCAATTGGGGATTCAGTACGTGTTCTCCCTCCTGTTTAGACTGGGAACCCCAAGTGGGATCAAGACTGTGTCCAACCTGATTAACTTGTATCTGTCTCAGTGCTTAGAACAGTGCTGGACACAGGGTGAGCGTTTAATAAATGCTACCATCATCATCATCATCGTTATTATTATTATTATCCATCGCTTGATGCTGACACTTGACTGACACTTGAGGAGTCACAGAGAAACTGAGTTCCATAATTTTCAGTCAATTTAGTCTTTCCATTGTCATTTTCCCAATTCATTCATTTTCCAGATCACTAGTAGCCTTTCTGCTGGCCTTTCTGGGTAAATTAATCCTTGTTACATTAGAGCAAAAAACAATGAGGTGTGCCACAAATGGGGAGATCATCATCATCATCATCAGTGATATTTACTGAGTGTTTTCTATGTTCAGAGCACCGTAATAAATGCTTGGGAGAGTACGATGTCACAGACTTGGCAGATGCATTCCCTGCCCACAGTGAGCTTACAGACTAGAGGAAATGGATTGTGGTCTGGGGATAATATCCACGAGCAAAAGGACTGGTTAGCCCCAATTAATCAATCAATCATATTTATTGAGTGCTTACTATGTGCGGAGCACTGTACTAAGCACTTGGGAGCTGGGATAGAGTTGGTAGGCACATTTCCCACCCACAATGAGCCTATAGTCTAGAATAGGAGAAAGACATTAATATAAATAAATTACAGATATGTACAGACGTGCAGTGGGGATGAGGGGTGAATAAAAGGAGCAAATCAGGATGATTCAAAAGGGAGTGGGAAAAGAGGAAATGAGGGCTTAGTTAGGGAAGGCCTCTTGGAGGAGATGTGCCTTCAACAAGGCTTTGAAAGTGGGGAGAACGATAGCCTCTTGGATATGAAGAGGGAGGGTATTCCAGGCCAGAGGCAAGAAGTGAGCAGCGAGATAGACGAGATGGAGGTACAGCGAGTACGTTGGCATTAGAGGAGCTGAGTGTGCAGGCTGCGTTGTAATAAGAGAGCAGTTTAGTAGTCCTTGTGTTCAAATGTGTTTTTTTGCCCCACCCTACAGTGTGGTATTTCTAGCACCTGGTATTTTGACATATTACATGTTGGGTTGTTCCTGGAAACAATCACACAGATTGACAGCTACCTGTGTTCTCAAGAATCTGATCACTTGTAAAATCAAAGAGGCTCCACAATCCCATTTTCTCAATGCATTCCTTCAGTGAGAGACTACCAGAGATCAACTCTCTCCACTGAAGTGTTGAGGAGAGGACTGTGGGAACTTGGACTCCAGGTTAGTAACGCATGATTTGTCATGATTTACCCATCACTTGGCCCTATCACTTCCAAGGTGATATTCACACAGTGCTTAGTACAGTGCTTGGCACACAGTAAGCGCTTAACAAAAACCATAGCCTAGTGAATAGAGTATGGGCCTAGAAGTCAGACGGATTTGGGTTCTAATCTTGGCTCCACTACTTATCTGCTGTGTCACCTTGGGCAAGTCACTTCATTTTTCTGGGCATCGATTACATTATCTGTAAAGTGGGGATGAAGACTTTGAGCCGTGTGAGAACAGTGCTTGGCACATAGTAAGCGCTTAACAAAACCATAATTATTATCATTATTAGAGGGGATGGACATTAATATAAATACATAAATTACAGATATGAACATAAGTGCTGTGGGGCTGGGATGGGGGAAGGATGAATAAAGGGAGCGGGAGAAGAGAAAAGGAGGGCTTAGTCAGGGAAGGCCTCTTAGAGGAGATGTGCCTTCAATAAGACTTTGAAGAGGGGGAGAGTAATCACCTGTCAGATAATGAGGTGGGAGGGCACACCAGGCCAGAGGTGGGACGCGGGTGAGAGGTTGATGGAGGTACATTAGAGGAGCAAATTGGGTGGGAGTAGGAGAGCAGCCCACCCCCACCACTGAGAAGGGAGAGGCAAAGCTGAATGAGGGAGCCCTATGCCATAAAGCTATGGACAACCTTTCAGTGGCACCACTCTCAGCCCTAAGCAACTGCACAACTGCAGGCCTAAAAACGGAATCTGTCCACCGCATCACATTACGGTATAGTGTTCTATACTTCAGGAAGCACTGACACATGGTCCTGTATTAATAACCAAGATAGAGCCGCACCCTAGACAGCTTGGGAGTGGGATTTATTACACAGTTACTGAGGAAGCAAGGAAATTTTTCTTCTCCGGTTCGAATGTAAAAATAAGGGGAGAGAGGAACAGAACACATATAATCTATTTCATTCTGAAATGAATTAAGGGCCTATTCAGCGCTCCTTTCTGAGAGGTTTAAAAAATATGCAGCGAAAAGGGAAGGATGTTTGCGAAGCAGCGTGGCCCAGTGGAAAGAGCTCGGCCTGGGAGCCAGAGGATCTGGGCTCTAATCCTGGCTCCACCACCTGCAATGTTGCGTGACCTTGGGCAAGCCACTGAACTTCTCTGTGCCTCAGTTACCACATCTGTAAAATGGGGATGAAGACTGCCCCATTCGGGATTGTGTCCAAATCGATTAGCTCGTATCCACCCCAGCACATAAAACAGTGCCTGCAACATAGTAAGTGCTTAACAGATACCATAAAAAAAATTAATAGAGTAGATTCCACTCCTGCAGGTCAGAGTCAACTTGGAAATAACGATCACCAGCTCCTGCTCCAAATGTTCTTCAGAACTCAGGCTGATCGGCCACTGAACAACTGGAGGAAAGGACTGTTCACTAGGAGTCTCCAAAGACAGTCAAGATGGCAATTTCATTCTGAATGTTTCCTGACAGATTTATTTGGCACTAACTGCTAGGACATCTGGGATCTGAACAGAGTCTGTTAACGGGAGTGCTCTTCAAAAGTAAACAAACCTCTTTCAGTCTTGCCCAAAATAGCCCCCATTGGAAATACTGACAAAGACTTTGGTTTCTTCTGAAAGGAACCAGGCACAAAGGAGATGCAGCAGCAGAGAGGAAAATGTGTATAACACCTACTAATAATTATGATATTTGTTAAGGGCTTACTATGTGCCAAGCACTGTTCTGAGTGCTAGGGTAGATACAAGGTAATCAGGTAGTTCCACTTGGGGCTCACAGTCTTCATCCCCATTTTACAGATGAGGTAACTGAGGCACAGGGAAGTTCAGTGGCTTGCCCAAGGTCACACAGCAGACAAATGGCAGAGCCGGGATTAGAACTCATGTCCTCTGACTCCCCAGCCTGTGCTCTTGCCACTAGGCTACGCTGAAAATGTATACATATATATATATACATATACATATATACATATACATATATATATACAAAAATATATATATATACAAAAATATATATTTTTGTTAGTATGTTTGGCTTTGTCTCCCCCTTTTAGACTGTGAGCCCACTGTTGGGTAGGGACTGTCTCTATATGTTGCCAATTTGTACTTCCCAAGCGCTTAGTACAGTGCTCTGCACACAGTAAGCGCTCAATAAATACGATTGATGAGGATGATGATATAACATCTACTCAGATGTCACATGACTTCATCCTGAGTATTATCAACTCAAAACAAAGGGAATGAAGGCATCATTCCACGACCATATTCATTCATATTTTAAAACTCATCGCACATCGTAAAGGAAAAAATGGGGAGGAAAAGTGTCTCCTAATTCTGTTGTATTGTAATAATAATAATAATCATAATAATAGTATTTGTTAAGCACTTTGTGCCGAGCACTGTTCTATGCACTGGGGTAGATTGGAAATGGTCCCTGTCCCACATGGGGCTCACAGTCTTAATCCCCGTATTACAGATAAGACAACTGAGACTCAGAGAAGTGAAGTGACTCGCCCAAGGTCACACAGCAGACAAGTGGCGGAGCCGAGATGAGAACCCAGGTTCCTGTGGCTCCCAGGCCTGTGCTCTAACCACTAGTCAACTCTGCTTCTCTGTACTCTCCCAGGAACTTAGTACAGTGCTCTGCATATTGTAAGAGCTCAATAAATTTGACTGATTCATTTACAGCAGGGAAGACACGTTCATACTATGAGTGCTGCCTCCATAAATCTACATAAAATAATCAGGGTGGGGGGCAACCTCTCTGATGACTATTCTAAATCCTAATGCCACGCTCCTCTTATTACCCAGAGGGAAAGAAGAGAGGAAGAGCAGATAAACACATTTCGGTCCTCAGATCTAGTGACATACCACATTCTGAGGCTGCTGTAGGATCTTTATCAGAGCGGGATGGCTGTAACCTGCAGAGAGAAAAGGATCATTAGAATTCAGAAGATCAACTACTCTTTCCTCTACTATCCCATGGCTTAACAATCTAACAATCAATCAACGGTATGTACTGAATGCTTACTCTGGGCAGCGCACTCTACTTGGGAGAGGACAATTAAGTTAGTACACCCAATGCTTGCCCTTGAGGAGTTTACAGTCCCATGACCCGTGACTCCCAAGCCCGTGGCGGGAACAAGCACTAAATTAAATAACCTCATTCACCCACCCCGCAACCATATTGGGTTTCCAATGGTATCTGTTAAGCGTTTCCTCTGTGCCAGGCACTGTGCTAAGTGCTGGAGCAGACCCAAGCTAATCGAGTTGGACACACTCCATGTCCCGCATGGGGATCACAATCTTAATGCCCATTTACAGATGAGGTAACTGAGGTACAGAGAAGTGAGGTGACTCGCTCAAGGTCGCACAGCAGTCAAGTGGTGGAGACGGGTCGTGGAAGTACAGTAGTCTGAGGCTTGCATTTGCCCCTTCTCTTTAGGCCATCGCTTCTGAGCTCTTTTGCCTCTGAGCCCGTCTGACTGACTCATAACCATCTTATTTAAGTGAACAAGAGTAACTCCGGCGACTAGAATCCCTAGGAGTGGCAGGATACCAAGGGGTGGAGTGCGATGGGCCTTTAGGCTTGGACTCCATTTTGTCCGGCTATGCCGCCATTCAGTCACCGCGGGTACATCACATATCCTTCCCCTGTTTGTTCATCCTGCCCAGGTGTCTGTCTTAACGGGAGCTTGTGGGGGGTCAACGTCTCGAGACAGGATGGAGCTTTTCCTACCTCAGCGAGGTCAAGACCTCTGGCTGGTTTATCAGTGGTATTAGCCCACCTCCCTCTATTATGGCGACAACAAGGCAGGGCCCAACGATTAACCTGAGTTGGAATTTACCGCCGCCTGTCTTAAAGTATAGATCACGTAATGTGCTCTTTGGATGTACTGTGCTAAGCTCGGATGTTGAACCATCGGTATAAAAAGAAATTCTGCATTGCATGGGGTTGAGCTGGCCTTGGCTGGTAGAGGAAACTCAGCCTGTCGTTCATTCGTTCAATTCACTCAATTGTATTTATTGAGAGCTTTCTGTGTGCAGGGCAATGTACTAAGTGCTTGAGAGAGTACAATGTAAGTACAGTGTATAGTAAATACAGAGTACAATGTAGTGCAGTGCTTTGCACACAGTAAACGCTCGATAAACATGATTGAATGAATATAACAATAAACAGATTCCCAGCCCACACTGAGCTTACAGTCTAGACGGGGAGACCGACATTACTATAAATTACAATCCTGTCAAACAACGCTCCCTACTAGCGCGTACAGGAATGAACTTGTTTCTGACATACCCGCTGGGACACAATGCAGAGTCCTTGGAGTTTTCTTCGACAGGGACTATACTAAATATGTAAAATATTTACCTTGCTTAAACAGTTATCTCATGGGCTGAAGTGGGCGATGACATGAATAGCTGGAAAATATGCCACATCTACGTGGCTCTCTGTAACAGTGAAAAGGTCAAGTAAAGAAGTTTTCAATAAAGTGTAGCCAAACCAACCTGTCCCTGCCTCGTGTTTCCATTTGTAAAGCAGGATGATAATATTCCTATTTGTAGAACTTGGAAAAATCAGCATCCGGAAAAGTTGGGATCAGACTGATGAACAGTGCATTCCCTAATCCTTCCATGTTGAGAAGGCTTAGAATTGGCCTTCTCTTCAATCAGTTGCTTTTTCTGGAGACCTTACTGAATGCTCCTCTTAATACTGGCCCCCATATGCTATGGTAGAGAAGGAGCGTGGCTTAGTGGAAAGAGCACAGGTTTGGGAGTCAGAGGTCATGGGTTCTAATCCCAGTTCCACCACTTATCAGCTGTGTGACTCTGGGCAAGTCACTTACCTTCTCTGTGCCCCAGTTACCTAATCTGTAAAATGGGGATTAAGACTGTGAGCCACATGTGGGACAACCTGATTACCTTGTATCTAGCTCAGTGCTTAGAAGAGTGCTTGGCACATAGTAAGCACTTAATAAATACCTCCATTATTATTATTACGCCATTTTTAAAATGGTCTTTTTTGAGCACTTACTATGTGTTGAAAACTGCACTGGGATGGGTATAAGTGAATTAGGTTGGACACAGTCCCTGTCCTGCATGGGGCTCACAGTTTAAGAAGGAAGAAGAACAGCTATTTAATCCTCACTTTTCCATTGAGGAAATTGAGGCACAAAAAAGGTAAGTGACTCGCCCAATGTCACACAGCAGACATGGGGCAGAGCCGGGATTATAATTTAGGTCCTTCTGACCCCCAGACCTGTGCTCACTCCACTAGGCCATGCTGCTTACATCTCAAACCCAATCAAGGAATGTCACTCTGAAATTTTCAATTACTCAGAAAACAGTTCTCATGCCAGTTGCATTTCTATCTCTGATGAAACCAATTTCTCCTTATTCTATTTCCACTGCATATTGTCTCTTAGCTGCCCCTACTAGAAGATAAGCAGCAACTGCCCGAAAAGAAAAAGAATGGCAGAGGTAAGACACTGAAACAATCCAAGAGAGAAAAGTCAACTTTCCGTTTCTGATCTGAAGTTACAGAAGCCACATTCTACATCTACTCAAATCAGTCAATCCTTTTAATTGAGCGTTTACTGTGTGCAGAGCACTGTACTAAGCGATTGAGAGAGTACAATATAACACAGTTGGTGGCCACATTCCTGGCCCACAAGGAGCTTACATTCTAGAGGAGGAGACATTCACATAACCTCTAATCTCCTCACTGTACCTCGTTCTCACCTGTCCCGCCGTCGACCCCTGGCCCACATCCTTCCCCTGGCCCGGAATGCCCTCTCTCCACACATCCGCCAAGCTAGCTCTCTTCCTCCCTTCAAAGCCCTACTGAGAGCTCACCTCCTCCAGGAGGCCTTCCCAGACTGAGCCCCCTTTTTCCTCTCCTCCTCCCCATCCCCCCCGCCTTACCTCCTTTCCCTACCCACAGCACTTGTATATACTTGTACAGATTTATTACTCTATTTATTTTACTTGTACATATTTACTATTCTATTTATTTTATTTATAATGCGCATATAGCTTTAATTCTATTTGTCCGGACGATTTTGACACACCTGTCTACATGTTTTGTTTTGTTGTCTGTCTCCCCCTTATAGACTGTGAGCCCGTTGCTGGGTAGGGACCGTCTCTATATGTTGCCAACTTGGACTTCCCAAGCGCTTAGTACAGTGCTCTGCACACAGTAAGCACTCAATAAATATGATTGAATGAATGAATCGTGTTCAATAAATACGATTGAATGAATAATACAGTGCTTAGCACATGGTAAGCCCTAAACAAATACAATTATTATTATATGTATATACGCACATATATTTAAGAAGGGCAGATGACAAAGGAAGCCTCTGAAGGAGTAGCTTCAGGTAATAATGTGGGAGGAATACTTCATTCATTCAATCGTATTTATTGAGCGCTTACTGTGTGCACAGCACTGTATTAAGCGCTTGGAAAGTACAATTCAGCAACAAATAGAGACAATCCCTGCCCAAAAACGGGCTCACTGACTTTAAGAATACCTCAGATTTTCTTCTGCCTCGGGTGACCCCCACCCAATGCATCTCCCAGGCGACATACTTGGTTGGCTATTCAGTGCAAGACATCACATTAAACAGGGAATCAGCAACGCTCCACAACCCAAGCCAAAATTAAGCCAGAACTCTCTGCAGGGAGGCACTTTTTCAAACAAATCTTCAAATGTATCCTCTGGCAAGAGATTTGCATAAACAAAATACACAATAGTCAAGCACCGGCTCAGAGAATAGGTTGACTAAGCAATAAAATAACTGGCATTATGCAATCCTAGTCTCTTCATCCAGGGGCTTTGCCAGGGGTACAAACACATCCGCTTCTCCCACAAAAATACTAACTGTGGTATTTGTTGGTCACTTAATAGGGGCCAAGAACTGTGCTGAGCCCTTGGCATGTTTACGGTATTTGTTGAGCCACTATTCGGTGCCAAGCACTGTACTAAGTACTGGAGTAGGTACAAGATAATTTGGTATCCCAAAAGCTTGTACTCTCCAGCGAATCTGCCTTATTTCCCTAACCTGATGGGTGGTGAAAACATGCAGTAAGACAGATGCGAGCGCATGCAGCTAGAAGACACCACAGTGAGCCTTACCTATGGGAATAGATGAAATCTGCGCATAAAGATCCAACATCCGGTTGCCATCGACGTCCACCAGGTAGTTACCGCGGCTCTCTTCATAGTTGCAGAAGAAATGCACGGCTTCTGCGTTCTTTTTCCGAAAAGGAAAAAAAAAAATTCACACATGATTCTGTAGTTTTGAGTCAGTTCAAAGTCAATTTGTAATCGCCCAGAGCAATCAGGTTAATTTTTTTTTTAATGTATATTCCAGAACATTAGCTTTTACATAAAACTGCAGATTTCCTACAAAAAAAAATCTCATATTGCTCTTTGGATGACTGCATGTGTTTTGTTTCTGCTCAACTTTATTCCCATTAGGTTTCATTCCTCTTTCCAAAAGATTTTCCAGACTCCCTATACACGCGTCTCAGCTGCTGTGGGCCATCCTTTCTGCATCTCCCCTCCCCTCCTTCAATTGCTACTACTACTACTGATTATAACTGTGACAATAACTGTGATATTAAGCGCCTATGATCTGCCAAGCACTGTTCTAAGCACTGGAGTTGAGACAAGATAATCAGGTCAGATAAAGTCCCTGTCCCCCATGGGGCTCACAGTCTTAATCCCCAATTTACAGATGAGGTAACTGAGGCACAGAGAAGTAAAATGACCTGCCCAAGGTCACACAGCAGACATGTAGCAGAGCTGGGATTAGAATCTACATCCTCTGACTTCCAGTGACTTCCTCTGACTTCCAGGCCTGCCTGTGCTCTTTTTAGCAGGACAAACTGCTTCCTCCCATCTCCTTTTCACCCCTCCCTCCTGTTCCTTTCACTTTCTCTCCAAATCTCCTCACCATCCACTGGCCCTCAGCTTCCCTCTTGCCTTTTGGGGTCATTCTCAGGAACCTGGCTCTCCTTCCCCAGTAATGTGCAGTCTCTCACCCTTTCTCCACGGTTAGGCTTCTGTCCCACCACCATCAGCTGCTCTGAGCCTCTATCTCTTGTCTCTAGTCATTTGTTTTTTAACGGTAACTCTAGAACACTTACTATGTGCCAGGCACTGCACTAAGCACTGGGGTAGATAGAGGCGAATCAGGTTCGACACAGTCCCCATTCCACAGATGAGGTGACTGAGGCATAGAGATGTTAAGTGATTTGTCCAAGGCCACACTACAGACAAAAGGAGGAGCTAGGATTAGAACCTAGGTCCTCTGATTCTCTTTCCACTGCTTTGGGGTCTGGTCTGAGGAACCTTTTCCTCCCTTTCTGTCCGGCTTGTCTGCTGTCACACAAGCTCATTTGAGGTGTTCCCTCTGTAAAGTGCTCTATCATCTATACTTGGGTGAACAGTGGACATTCATTCTAAGATCTTCTAATGAGTACTTGTCTTATGCCGTTGAGTCATCTTTGACCCATAGCAACACCATGGACACATCTCTCCCAGAACGCCCCACCTCCATCTGCAATCGTTCTGGTAGTGGATCCATAGAGTTTTCTTGGTAAAAATACATAGCCACTTTTATGTAATGATTTTCGGAGCACTTAATGAACTTGGTTTGGGGACACAGTCATACACATTATAGAATTAAAAAGTGGTCCCTTATCATTATAGCTGGTTTACAGTCCACAATTTATGATTCTTTTTTTCCAACCACTGAAAACACCATAATCCCTTCCCAAACATAAATTCTGTTATAAAAGGAAGAAATTAAACAACTTCTAAAAGTTGCATCTAGACTCTCTTCAAGAGGGCTTCATCACATTCAAATATAATTATGTCCCATTACTATTATTATTATTACTATGATCACATCCGTATTTTAATAACACCAACCCAATCCCATTACTATTATTATTATTACTATTATCGCATCCATATTTTAATAACACCAACCCAATTCGTTGGATTTTTGTCCCTTAATTTAAGAATCCCAGTCCAGGTTCCATCTCTATCACTCCAATTTGGTTGTAGAAATGAATCACTAAACAATATTTTAGAATATTTAAAAAAATCAACAGAGTATACTTTATGAATATTGTTGAAACAAATGTAACTATTAAACTGGAGTACCGACACCAAAGCTTTCAAATTTACCTACATTATTGTTAACTGCTTGACAACGTACCTGGATTTTATTCAGCTCTTTCATTAACTCCTGAAAGAGGAAAAACAAATCAAATTATCAAAGAAAGTTGAAAACTGCCAGGCCTTTAATGGAAAAACAATGATTCACATTCCTCTTCTGTGACGAGAGGCAATCAAATAACTACACAAAGGGCCTTGTAGAGAAGCAGCCACAGAAACGCTAGGGAGGGAGGGAGGAGAGAGTCAAATGGGTCTCAGGGAGGTGATTACTGCTGCGGCACAGGAAATGTTTCTCCCACAGGGCAAGGAATGTGTGTAGGAAGTAGACACTGTCCCATGAGTGGCTATGTGTCTTTCACAGGATGAAAATCTACTTATCTGAGGGCAATTCTCTCCAGTAGAATCACTTCTGGAGCTGAATTAGGGAGGTTTATTGCCTGATTTCCTAGGCCTCTTCTGATTTCCAACTCATCCTTTTGCTGGCCCCTGTGGATTCTGGGCAAACAGACCCATGTGATGTCATGAGTGACACTGAACATTTGGCATAATGATAACTGTGGTATTTGTTAAGCATTTACTATGTGCCAGGCACTGTTCTAAGTGCCAGGGTAGATACAAGCAAATCGGGTTGTGCCCAGTCCCTGCCCCATAAGGGGCTCACTGTCTTAACCCCCACTGTACAGATGAGGGAACTGAGGCCCAGAGTACTGAAGTGATTTGCCCAAAGCCACACAGCAGACAAGTGACAGAGCCGGGATTAGAACTCAGGTCCTTCTGACTCCAGGCCCATGCTCTCTATCCATTAGGCCAAGGTGTTTCTCAGCTACTGACCCCAAGTAAGTAATGACATCACGTACATCATTTTGTGGAAGTCCGCCCATGGTCATGCAAGGTTAGAGCATTTTTCCGGGTCGGGGGTGAACCGAGCCCCTGCCCCCACCCCTCCTGCATTTCCATTTTTCTCAGGGGGAAAAAAAAAATCACTGAGCTTCCCCAACCTCCCATTTCCTCCAGTCCTTTTGGTCTCCCCGCCAAGTCCTTGTGAATTCCGAGCACTACTTTTGAGTCATCCAACTCAGAGGCCGGAGCAAAGCGGAGGATAGCCAGGTGCTTAAAATGAAATGATTTTCCTTTAATAGTACCCATTATGTGCTTACTATGTACCAGGCACTATACTGCATCAGCCTCCTCTCCGATCTCCCATCCTCCTGTCTCTCCCCACTTCAATCCATACTTCACGCCGCTGCCTGGATCGTCTTTGTCCAGAAATGCTCTGGGCATGTTACTCCCCTCCTCAAAAATCTCCAGTGGCTACCAACCTATGCATCAGGCAAAAACTCGTCACCCTCGGCTTCAAGGCTGTCCATCACCTCGCCCTCTCCTACCTCACCTCCCTTCTCTCCTTCTACAGCCCAGCCCGCACCCTCCGCTCCTCTGCCACTAATCTCACCGTGCCTCGTTCTCACCTGTCCCACCATAGACCCCCGGCCCACGTCATCCCCCTGGCCTGGAATGCCCTCCCTCCCAACATCTGCCAAGCTAGCTCTCTTCCTCCCTTCAAGGCCCTACTGAGAGCTCACCTCCTCCAGGAGGCCTTCCCAGACTGAGCCCCCTCCTTCTTCTCCCCCTCGTCCCCCTCTCCATCCCCCCCGTCTTACCTCCTTCCCTTCCCCACGGCACCTGTATATATGTATATATGTTTGTATGTATTTATTACTCTATTTATTTTATTTGTACATATTTATTCTATTTATTTTATTTTGTTAATATGTTTTGTTTTGTTGTCTGTCTCCCCCTTCTAGACTGTGAGCCCGCTGTTGGGTAGGGACCATCTCTATATGTTGCCAACTTGTACTTCCCAAGTGCTTAGGACAGTGCTCTGCACACAGTAAGCGCTCAATAAATACGATTGAATGAATGAATGAATGAATACTAAGCTCTGGGGTAGATACAACCTAATCAGGTTGGACACAGTCCACGTCCCATGTAAGGCTCACAGTCTTACAGTTACGAGAAGCAGCGTGGCGTAGTGAGAAGCAGTGCGATGTAGTCGTGAGAGTATGGGCTTGGGAGTCAGAGGTTGTGGGTTCTAATCCCAGCTGTGTGACTTTGGGCAAGTCACTTAACTTCTCTATGCCTCAGTTACCTCATCTGTAAAAAATGGGGATGAAGACTGTGAGCCCCACGTGGGACAACCTGATAACCTTGTATCTAGCCCAGCCCTTAGAACAGTGCTTGGCACATAGTAATCGCTTAACAAATACCATTATCATTATTATTAATCCCCATTTTATAGATGAGATGCCTAAAGCTCAGAGAAGAAACCGACTTGCCCAAGGTCACGGAGCTGACAAGTGACAGAGCCAGGATTAGAACTCAGGTCTTCAGATTCCCAGGCCCATGCTCTTTCCACTAGGCCAAACTGTTTCCCAGTTAGGCATAAGGGCATCCAGTGCTGGATCCCTTCCAGGCAGGACATGGATCCGCTGAAAGCCGACGCCCCAGTCCCTGCCTTCTTATATTTAAGTACCCAGGGTTTAGCAGGCATTTTCACGTTAGTTTGTTTCCAATTACAAATGGGAAGGATGGCCACGCTACCCCAGACGGACAGGGCAATTATAATGGGCACGCATGGCATTTATCGAGCACTTGCTGGACGCACAGCTGTGGAATGGGTCCCTGGAAACATGTGACAAAAAACAAGATACCTATCCGTCCCGCTCTTGAGGGGATTACAACGGAATGGGTAAAACAAGCAGCATAAATTTGGAAACACCTGATGAGCAAAAGAATAACAGCCCAGGTACAAATGACAAAAGAGCAAGCTTTCTCACTTGAATAACTTGATATTCCGATGCTTCAGTGTTGGTAAAATGCAGAGCTATATTTCAACTGGCAGATCATCCTGCTACCTTAAGAGTAAGATGGGACCATCGTTACGAGCAGGGAATGTGTCTGTTTACTGTTTCATTGTACTCTCCTAAGTGTTTAGTAGAGTGCTCTGCAGACAGTAAGTGCTCAATAAATATGGCTGACTAGTTTAGGGCTACTCCTTCTGGATGATGTTTTGGGGGAGCGATATCACTACGGTTTCCCCATCGTGCCTGGGGGCCCCCAAATTGCAGACAATGGGTCTTCACAACCTCCCTAAAACATGGGAGAGGGCTCTTGTTTACTCTGCAGGGGTACCCCCAAATCTCAGTGGGGCCAGAGCTGCAACATCCTCTTCCATCAAACCTTTCATTCTAGTTGCTCACCAGGAACAAAAGAGACTCATCTGAGTTTTCTCTCTTTTATTTTTTTTCCCCTACCCAATCGGGGTTGGAGGCACAAATAAGAGGTGATGGGGTGGGGTGGGAGGAGGAGGAGCAGCTAAGGTCTGGACAACACACAAAACTGAAATGAGCAAAATGTACATATCAATCAATCAATGGTATTTATTGGGTGCTTACTATGTGCAGAGCACTGTATAAAGCGCTTGGGAGAATTCAACAGAATTTGCGGACATGTTCCCTGCCCACAGTGAGCTTATATAAGGACAGAGGGAGTGAAGGTCCTGGTTGGTGACTTTTAATTTCAGCCTCTTCTCTACGATTTTGCCTGAGTTCAGGCCTTTGTGCCTTCTCCCTGGGATGGGCATCTGATGGGCAAGGAGGCAGGGCAGTTCATTTAAAACAGATCTCACTGAAACCAAAGTAATCTAAATACCCCATTCTGTAGTAACACCCACTTCCCAACTTTCCAATTTCAGTGGTTACAACACCCTGCCTCTTTCATAGATCATGCTCTTGTCCCCTACTAAATCAGTCCTTAATTCAATAGCTGGAGAATCATAACTCATCATCATCAAGGTATTTATTGAGCGCCTACTGTGTGCAGGGCAACGTATTAAGCAGTTGGGAGAGTACACTGTAACAGAGAAGCTGAGAAGCAGCTGAGAAGCAGCATGGCCCAGACCATACGTCTTTGAGTTAGAAGGACTTGGGTTCCAATACCGGCTCCACCACTCATCTGCTGCATGACCTTGGCTAAGTCACTTCACTTCTGTGGGCCTCAGTTCCCTCAGCTGTAAAACGGGGATTAAGACTGTTAGCCCCATTAGGGGTACGGATTGTGCCCAACCTGTTTATCTCGTGTCTCAGTACAGTGCCTGGCACATAGCAGCCACTTAAAAAATGCCATAAAAAAAACAAGCTAACAAAAAAACATTACCTGCCCACAACAAGCTTACATGTGCCAGACCTCAGGTACTTACTCTGGACTTTGGCCCTGGAACTTCAGTCTTCATCAGTGGCCCTTCGTAATCCAAATCGACGTCAACTTTGGCCGCAGCTTGGCTGATTTGCCTGCATCCTGAAAAAAACCAAGAGCATTAAGGAACCACCTGCTATTCGCGCTGCAGGCACTGGAAAGGTAATACATTCAGCTCCCTATCTGCAGGTCTAGTACAGAATTACAGATGACGTTACTCCTTGGACAGAGCACACCATTGCTTGGGGCTTTGCAGAGAGAAGAAGGGGAACAGGAGTCAGGAGCATGGCGTTGACATTTGAAGATTCATTCAATTGTATTTATTGAAAGCATAGTGTGTGCGGAGCCCTGTACTGAGCAATAAACAGACACATTCCCTGCTCACATGAGTTTACAGTCTAAAGGAGTGCTAAGGGCTATGAAATAACTGGAATCAGGTACGTTCTTCATGTTTTAGAAAGACCCATCAATCAGTTCAAAATATTTAAGGAAAATAGCATTGCATTAAGGACTTTTAAGACAGTCATGATTCCACAAGGTCCCTGTACTTGAAGAAGTTATAGCTTGTAAACTACAATGTCTGAAATAAAGTGTTTTTTTTTTTCCTAGAGGGGGAAAATGCCCTTATGTTTTATTTTACACATGGGTGATCTCAAGCCAACTTCACAATTCTGGGAATTACCAGCTGCTCAGCTCTGTTCTGAGAAACGGTCGGCAAATGGTAATATCGAGGGTCAACCATCTGTTATATCGCTGGCCCAGAAAATTCTGCACCATTTGAAGTTCTCCCAGTTCTAAAGGATCTTTTTTTGAACACCCATATATCACGTAGAGGGCATTCTATGGCCAACGCCACCTCCTTAAAGACATGGCCTCAAATCCACCAGAGATGAATAGTCTACTTATGGTCTGGGCCCCTGGAGCTGAGCATAGTGACAGTCACAGGAGCTTGCTTAGTAAAATACCACCTGATGCAATCATCATCTAAAGCATTATTAAGACCCGTGGCCTAGTGCAGGAGGCTGGGAAGCAGAAGGACCTGGGTTCTAATCCTCACTTTGCCACTTGTCTCCTGGGTGACCTTGGACAGAAAGTCACTTCACTTCTCTGGGCCACAGTTACCTCATCGGTAAAATGGGGACTAAAATTGTGAGCCTTATGTTGGACAGGGACTGTGTCCAACCCGATTAGCTTGTATCTACCATAGCACTTAGTACACAGTAAGCTCAAAACAGATACCATAAAAAAGGTATTTGTGACATAGTCCCAGGCTAGGCACTACAAAACACGAAAAACCAAGAGGGTCCCCTTTCCCTTTCAGAACATAAACTCCTTGCGACCAGCAGATGTGTCTCGTGCTTCTCAGAGACCTTTTCCAAGCACTTAGCACAGTGCAGGGCACCCAGTGGGCACCCACTAAATACCATTTCTCCTCTCCCTCTCGGAGTTTATAGTTCAAGACAGGCAGCAATGATATTTTCAGGAGCATTAAGAGTATGCAGACCACGGAGCGATCGAAAATCTGGGGTGACAGACTCCTACAGATATCCAGTGACAGTCAAACACTGTGTTATTCAACAATGCCTTGATTCAACAACCAACTGGATTTCTTTGGCACTGCCCTCTCCGCTACCCAGTTTCCTGCTTCAGAGCTCTCTGGCCTCAGCACTCTTCTACTCAAAAATACACAGAGCTGCTACGAGTTTCCAAGCATGGATCTGTCTGGATTCTGCTCATTCTCTTCCTCGTCCTCGTTCCGTGAAGGCGGAGGCTGACTGCCCAATTCAGGGCTGTACCACTTCAAGAAGCGTGGCCTAGTGGAAAGAGAACAGGCCTAGGAGGCAGAGCACCTGGGTTCTAATCCCAGCTCTGCCACCTGTCTGCTGTGTGACCTTGGGCAAGTCGCTTCACTTCTCTGGGCCTCAGTTATCTCAGATGAAAAACAGGGATTAAGACTGTGAGTTCTATGTGAGACAGGGACTGTGTCCAACCTGATTGTCTTGTACCTACTCCAGAGCTTAGTACAGCGCCTGGCTCATAGTAAGCACCTAACAAATATCATTAAAAAAATCACTTAAATTTTCGGTGCCTCAGTTACCTCATCTGTAAAATATGGATTAAAACTGTAATTAAAACCCAACTGTCATGAATCTACCCAGCCCTTAGTTCAGTGCCTGGCACATAGTAAGTGCCTAACAAATAACATTAAAAAAGGCAATTTTCTATAATCGAAGGTGTTGTGCTGTTCACTGTGGGGAAGTAGAATGTGCTGATAGATCTCACTAAAAGTAAACAGGTTGAGTTCCTCCGTGACATTTATTCAATCAATCAATCATATTTACTGAGTGCTTACTGTGTGCAAAGCACTGTACTAAGCGCTTGGGGACTACAACATAACAGAGTTAGTAGACACATTCCCTGCCCGTAAAATGCAGAGGGGAAGACAGACATTAATAGAAATAAATAAATTACGGATATGCACATAAGTGCTGTGGGGCTGAGGGGAGTGTGAATAAAGGGAGCAAATAAGGGTGACACAGAAGGGAGGGGGGAAAGAGGAAATGAAGGCTTAGTCAGAGAAAGCCTCTTGGGTCTTCAGTAAGACTCGGAATGCACAGACTTTTGGTTACAAAGAGGGAGGACATTCCAGGCCAGAGGCAGCATTTGGGCATGAGGTCAGTGGCAAAATAGATGAGATTGAGGTACAGTGAGTAGGCTGGCATTAGAGGAGCAAAGTGTGCTGACTGGGTTGTAGTGGGAGACTAGTGAGGTGAGGTCGGAGGGAGCGAGGTGATTGAGTGCATTAAAGTCGAGGGTAAGGAGTATCTTTGTGATGCAGAGGTGGATGGGCAACCACTGGAGTTTCTTGAGGAGTGGGAAATCATGGACTGAACGTTGTTGTAGAAAAATGATCAGGGCAGCAGAGTGAAGCATGGCCTGGAGTAAGTTACAGCTTCCAGATGGCAGAAACAATCAGAATTTCCTGCCTTTTCCTACCCTGATGGTTCTGTGGCCTTGCTTCTCCCACCTTCTGCAGAAAACAAATGTGGGCCTCAGTTACCTTAATCAATCAATCGTATTTATTGAGCGCTTACTGTGTGCAGAGCACTGTACTAAGCGCTTGGGAAGTACAAGTTGGCAACATATAGAGACAGTCCCTACCCAACAGTGGGCTCACAGTCTAAAAGGGGGAGACAGAGAACAAAACCAAACAAACAAAATAAAATAAATAGAACAGATATGTACAAGTAGAATAAATACATAAATAAATAGAGTAATAAATTTGTACAAACATATATACATATATACAGGTGCTGTGGGGAAGGGAAGGAGGTAAGGCGGGGGGGATGGAGAGGGGGAGGAGGGGGAGAGGAAGGAAGGGGCTCAGTCTGGGAAGGCCTCCTGGAGGAGGTGAGCTCTCAGCAGGGCCTTGAAGGGAGGAAGAGAGCTAGCTTGGCGGATGGGCAGAGGGAGGGCATTCCAGGCCCGGGGGATGATGTGGGCCGGGGGTCGATGGCGGGACAGGCGAGAACGAGGTATGGTGAGGAGATTAGCGGCAGAGGAGCTGTAAAATTGGGATGAAGACTGTGAGCCCTGTATGGGACAGGGACTATGTCCAACCTGATTATCTTGTACCTACCCCAGAACTTAGCACAGCGCCTGGTACGTAGTAAGCACTTAACAAATACCATAAAAAACATCTGCTGCCAAGGCACTGTCTGCTCTTGAGCTGGGGATTCTGGGTCAAGCTTTGCTCCCAAGGGCTTGAATCCTTCCTTCCCCTGTTGCAGGAATTTCTGATTCCAGCTCCAGCCCCCTCTGCCATCCTCACACACTCTACACTCCCTTCCAGTACCAAGGATAGCCACAGAACACACTCCCTGGACTCTGTCTCTGTCAATGATAATAATAATAATGGTGCTATTTGTTCATTGTTTACTGTGTGTCAGGCACTGTAGCTTGTGCTGGGGTGGATACAAGCAAATAGGGTTGGCGAGAGTCCCTGTCCCACATGGGGCTCACAGTCTTGATCTCCATTTTAAAGATGAGGTAACGGAGGCACAACGAAGTTAAGTGACTTTTCCAAGGTCACACAGCAGACAGGTGGTGGAGCCGGGATTAGAACCCAGGTCCTCTGACTCCTAGGCCCGTGCTCTATCCACTAGGCTATGCTGCTTCACCTCCCAGTTCTCTGAATGGCCTTTGGGACCTCTTTTCATACTTTGGTTTGTCCTCACTTCATCACATTGGGTGAAGTTTGGGAACCACTGCTATCTTGGCAGCCCTGGGGAGAATTCCTAAACAGTTTACCGTTCAGGACCCATTCCCACATTCACAATGGGGCTCCAGGAATCAGAGGACCCGGGTTCTAATCCCGAGTCTGCCACTTACCCGCTGTGTGACCTTGGGCTAGTCACTTCAGTTCTCTGTGCCTCAGTTCCCTCATCTGCAAAATGGGGAGTCAATACCTGTTCTCCCTCCTCCTGTCTCTGTGAGTCCCATGTGGGACCTGATTACTTTGTATCTTGCCCAGCACGTAGAACAGCGCTTGACACAGAGTATACACCTAACAAATACCACAATTATTATCTTTATTATTATTCAGTATAGTACTAATAGTACTTAATATTTAGTAATAGTGCTTAGTACCATGTTTTGCACAAAAGTGCACAATAAATACAACTGATTGATTGATTTAATTAACTAACACTCAGTGCTAGGCTCTAGCAATAGACTCCTTAGGGATCTAACACCAATTGTCTTTATTAAATATTTAAAATATCTCACGACAAAAGATTATTTTGGGGAGATCTGGGATTTTTATTTCATTACCTGCTCTTTCTTGACTTCTTTAAACAAAAAAACAAACTTTATATTCCTATTGTCCTAGAAGTAGTATCTTTTTTTTTGTCTCTTTGGGACATATTCAGAAGTCCAGTGAAGTAGCTTAAAAGCCTAATTTAACAAGCCATCGGTAACAGGAGAAAAGAAAATCACCGTGTCGCCACCAGACTCACAGGCAAGAGTGATGATCTGAAAATACTACAGGCAATTTCTCACCAAAAAACCCCCCAAAACCCAGAACCTCAAACTAAAAAAAATGGACTTAGAACAAAAAAATGCTTTCTCTGGTTCTGAGTAAGCTAGAATGGCTAGAATTTTAGTGCTTTAGAGAAGCAGCGTGGCTCAGGGGAAAGAGCCCGGGCTTTGGAGTCAGAGGTCAGGGGTTCGAATTCCGGCTCCACCACATGTCTGCTGTGTGACCTTGGGCAAGTCACTTAATTTCTCTGGGCCTCAGGTACCTCATCTGTAAAATGGGGATTAAGACTGGGAGCCCCCCGTGGGACAACCTGATCCCCTTGTAACCTCCCCAGGGCTTAGAACAGTGCTTTGCACATAGTAAGTGCTTAATAAATGCCATTATTATTATTATTATTATCACTTTCATTTTTCTCTTCACTTAACCATATTTTTAGCATGATACAAATGAAATCTCCACCAACTCCTCCTTTAATGCCAGAGAGAAGTGACAGTAATGGATCAGATATAATGAGACGCACAGGCACTTGTCTAAATCGAAGCCAAAATTGGAAAGACTGATTCATTTTAAGTATATTTTCATCAGCCCAGCTTCTAAGCTGAAGGAGTTTCTGTAATGAGAAAAGCTAATCACTTAGGGTGTCCATTGACCTAAATTCCGTGGACTTATTAAGGCAACTAACTCCCAATCTTGAAAGAGCATTTTATGTCACAACCTTAGTGTGTTTAATGGGTCAAACCAGCATGGCCTAGTGGAAAGAATATGGGCCTGCGAGTCAGAGGATCTGTCTAATCCCGGCTCTGTTAATTGCTTTCTTTAAAAAATGTTATTTGTTAAGTGTTTTCTATGTACCAGGCACAACACTAAGCGCTTTGGTAGATACACACTAATCAGGTGGGACACAGATCCTGTCCTAAATAGGGCTCACAATCTTAATCCGATTTTAC
This sequence comes from Tachyglossus aculeatus, assembly GCF_015852505.1. Taxonomy (NCBI): domain Eukaryota; kingdom Metazoa; phylum Chordata; class Mammalia; order Monotremata; family Tachyglossidae; genus Tachyglossus; species Tachyglossus aculeatus. The sequence continues at coordinate 77,234,558 of NC_052086.1, forward strand.
AGGTGAGGTAACTGAGGCCCAGAGAAGCTAAGTGACTTCCTCAAGGTCACACAGCAGGCGTAGTGGAGTTGAGATTAGAACCCAGGTCCTCCGACTCCCAGCCCTGGGCTCTTCCCTCAAGGCCACGTGATTCAGTTGCTTGCTGGGAGACCTTGGGCAAGTCACTTAATTTCTCCAGGCTTCAGTTCTCCCTTCTACATAGTCTGTGAACCCCATCTGGGACATGTACTATGTTTACCCTAATTAACTTGTATCTACCCCAGCACTTAAAATAATGCCTGACACATAATAAACTCTTAGCAACCACGATTAAAAGAAACCAAACACAAAATCACCATCAGGTCAAGCTGTTTAACGGCCATTACCAGCTTACCATCAGCTTTGTAGGAAAATAAAAATTCAAAGAAAAGTTTCTGCAGTGGAAACAACTCTTAAACTGTCCGGAGTCTCTGAGGCACAGAAAGCCAAAATCTAGGCTCTAATGTCCTGGTTTAATGAGCCGCTCTGGCTGAATGGAATCTTTTGGGAACTGTTTCCTCAGAAGGCTCAGGATTAGGATCTCCAGGGCAGTTTTCAAATATGTTCTCTCCAAGCCACTGAAGGCTTGCAGAATCAATCAATCAATCAATCGTATTTATTGAGTGCTTACTGTGTGCAGATCACTGTACTAAGCGCTTGGGAAGTACAAGTTGGCAACATGCAGAAGTGGCATGGTCCAATGGTTAGAGCCCAGCCTGGGAATCAGAAGGACCTGGGTTCTAATCCCAACACTGCCGCTTGTTTGCTTTGTGACCTGGCACACAAATACCATAAAAAAAGTCCCTGGGACCTGAAAAATAACCCAGTGAATGTGTCATGGAGCTTTCTGTCCTTCCTCCTGTTTTCTGATCTTATCTTCTATGTGTCTTTTTTCCCCCTCCTCTTTCCTCTCACATAAATGTTCCCCCGCCTGCTTCTCTGGGGAGTCTTAATGTGCCCCTGAAATTAGCTGGTAACTTTCCAAGCGAAGACTGTGAGCCCTGTGTGGGACAGGGACTGTGTCAAACTCAATTACCTTGTCGGTACTCCACAGCTTAGTACAGTGCCTGCCACATATTAGGCACTTACCAATTACCACAATTATTATTATTATTAATATTATTAAGGCTCGGAGGACCCTCCAACTGGACTAATGTGCTACTTTGCTCTGCAAGTGCCACTGCTCTAGAGCCAGCACCACTAGAAATGTGAGCCCGTTGTTGGCTAGGGACCGTCTCTATATGTTGCCAACTTGTACTTCCCAAGCGCTTAGTACAGTGCTCTGCACACAGAAAGTGCTCAATAAATACAATTGAATGAATGAATGAATGAATGAATGAATGAATGAATGAAATAGCATTCAGTCTCTCTCAGGGACTGCCCTGGGGCTAGGTGTAACAAAAACTCTTGATTGATAGGTTTCAATCAATAAAGAGAAACCAGTTACAATCAATCACTCAGTCAATCAATCAAGAGAAACAGTGTGGCCTGGGAGTGGAAAGAGCAAGAACCTGCAAGTCCGAGGACCTGGATGCTAATCCTAGCTCTGCCACTTGTCTGCTGGGTGTCACTTGGGCAAGTCACTTAACATGTGTGCCTCAGTGAACTCATCGGTAAAATGGGGATTAAAACTGGGAGCCTGATGTGGGACATGGACCATGCCTAACCTGGTTAGTTTGTACCTACCCCAGTGCTTAGTACAGTACCTGGGACACAGTAAGTGTTTAACGAGTACCATTTTAAAACCAAAACCAAAAACAAGTCCCATAGGGTTAAATATAGGTATTAAAAAATGGCTCTGGGAACCTGTCACTTTGGTTTAGAAACCAAGATACCTAAGCATGACTCTTCCAACCCACCACAGAAAATCAATCAATTAATCAATAGTAGAGTACCATGTCTGGCACCTTGTTGTGAGCAGGGAACGTGTCTACCAACTTCTGTTGTACTGTACTCTTCCAAGTGCTTAGTACAGTACTCTGTACACAGTAAGTGATCAATAAATACCACTGGTGACGATGATAGTAAGTGGATAACAAATACTACTAAAAAAATCAATCAGTGGTATTTACTGAATGCTTGGGAGAGGACAGTACACTGCCTCATCAGGACACATACAAAGGCTCCTCTTCCCAGTAGAGTGGGCAGGGAATGAGTTTGTTATATTGCTAGAGTGTACTTTCCCAAGCGCTTAGTACAGGGCTCTGCACACAGTAAGCACTCAATAAATACAACTGACTTGACTGATTGGAGTTTTCTCTCCAGAGCTGAAGACCTTGCAGCAGATTCCAGAGGGAGGTCAGTTAATACCGGGGCTGAGTTGGCAATGGGGAGATTGGAGAGTTACTGATTAATTTCAATGGCACATTTCAAAACCCTCCACAGAGAAGCAGGAAGGAGAACATTTGTGTGAGAGAAAAAAAGACACTGAAGAGACATGCAGAAGATGAAAGGAAAATAGGACGAAGGACTGAGCACTGGATAACAAAATCGTTGGGTTATTTTTCAGGGCCCAGAGATTTTTTTATGCTATTTGTAAAGCACTTACTACATGCCAGACACTGTACTAAGTGCTGGCGGGGAAACATGCTAAACAGGTTGGACACAGTCTCTGTTCCATATGGGGCTCACAGTCTCAATCCTCATTTTACAGATGAGGGGACTGAGGCACAAGGGGCGGAGCCGGGATTAGAACCCACAACCTTCTGACTCCAGGCCCATGCTCTACCAACTAATAATAATAATAATGATGATGATGGTATTTGTTAAGCACTTACTACGTGCCGGGCACTGTACTAAGCGCTGGGTTGATACAAGCAAATCAGGTTGGACACAGTCCATGTTCCATATGGGGCTCACAGTCTTAATTCTTATTTTTACAAATGAGGTAACAGGTTCAGAGAAATTAAGTGACTTGCCCAAGGCCACGCAGCAGACAAGTGGCACAGCCGGGATTAGAACCCACGACCTTCTAAATAACAGGCCGGTGCTCTATCCGTTACGCCACAGCCCCTAGTAGGCCAGGCTGCTTCTCAGAGACAGGGTCGAAGTCAGAAGGAAAGCAAGTGAGGTGGCCATTTCAGGAAATGTTATCAGACAGCGCGGGTGACTGGTTTGAGAATCCAGCTTCTCTCTGTCCTGCTCTGAAGACATGGTGTGTCAACAGGGACCTGCGAGGGGACTGAAATGACTCTGGAGCCTGAAAGGAGTGCAGAGCTTCCCCTGGAGAAAACTTCTACGTCTGGGGGTATGACATTGTTACATTGCAATGCTCGTGCGGCATAACACACCTGTGCTCTGAGGGTGGGAGGGAGTATTTTTTTTATGGTATTTGTTAAGCACTTACTAATACCAGGTACCGTTCTAAGTGCTGGAGTCTTATGCTGTCGAGCCATAGCGACTCCACGGACACCTCTCCCAGAACGCCCCACCTCCATCTGCAATCGCCCTGGTGAAGTATTCATCGAGTTTTCTTGGTAAAAATAGGGAAGTGGTTTACCATTGACTTCTTCCACGCAGTACACTTGAGTTTCTGCCCTTGACTCTCTCCCATGCCGCTGTTGCCCAGCACAGCGGAGTTTTGACTGGTAGCAGATTGCCTTCCACTCGCTAGCCACTGCCCGAGCTAGGAATGGAATGGGTAGGCCTCTGCTTGATTCTCTCTCCCGTAGCCGAGATTGGTAGAGGACTGGAAACTCTCCAGGGGCCATCCTGGGAAGGGGGAGTGCTGGGGTAGAAACAAAGTAATCAGGTTGGACTAGCCCCTGTCCCACATGGGGCTCCGCAGTCTCAATCCTCATTTTCTAGACGAGGTAACCGAGGCCAGAGAAGTGAAGCGACTTGCCCAAGGTCACACAGCAGACCACTGGCATGGCTGGGATTACAACCCAGGTTCTCCCGGGCCTGTGCTCTATCCACTAGGCCATGCTGCTTCTGCATGCTCCTCCCTTCCTCCAGCCAGCCAAATGCCTGATGCCAAACTTTCTTTGAGCGGCCGTCTTGATGGAAGGGGTTAGAAAAATGCAACTCCTCCTGCCTTAAATGCTCCAGATGCATACTGTGCTTTACAAAGCTCATCCTGTGCAACCAGAGACCAAATACTAGGTCAGCAAATTAGCGACTAAGAGTGGGGCTGCTTTCAGCCCCCTTCTCGGAATGAGCTTCCAGGGAAGCCTGCCATAACTGAACGAGTGAGGAACTCATTTCTCACTCTCTGGATCTGCTACCTAAAGTAGGCTTTGGGGAGGGACCCCCTTGCCTTTAAAATAGCACACGAGGGAACCAGGATATGGCAAGTTCTCAAGTACCAGAAACCACAGAACCACTCTTCCCACTCCCTTCTGTGTCGCCCTGGCCCTTGGATTTGCCTCCTTTATTCACCCTTCCCTCAGCCTCACAGCATGTATGTACACATCTATATTTATTTATATTAATGCCTGTCTCCCTCTCTAGACTGTAAGCTCGTTGTGGGCAGGGGATGTGTCTATCAACTCTGTTGTACTGCACTCTCCCAAGAGCTGAGTACAGTGCTCTGCACACAGTAAGCGCTCTATAAATACAACTGATCGATCAAGGCCATTAGGCAACAGAACTTGGAAAGCAGCCTGGCCTGGTGGGAAGGAGTGTGGCCTAGTGATGATGATGATGATGGCATTTGTTAAGTTTTTACTATGTGCAAAGCACTGTATTTAAGCGCTGGGGGGGATACAAGGTGATCAGGCTGTACCACGTGGGGCTCACAGTCATCATCCCCATTTTACAGATGAGGTAACTGAGGCTCTGAGAAGTTAAGTGACTTTCCCAAGGACACACAGCAGACATGTGGTGGAGCCGGAATTCGAACCCATGACCTCTGACTCCAAAGCCCGTGCTCTTTCCACTGAGCCACGCTGCTTCTCTAGTGGAAAGAGCACAGGTCTGGAAGTCAAAGGACTTGGGTTCCAATCCCGCCTCTGCCACTTGTCTGCTGTGTGACTTTGGTTAAGTCATTTAACTTTCCTGTCCCGCAGTCCCTGCATCTGCAAAATGGGGATTAAGATTATAAACCCTATGCGGTACAGGGAACGTGTTCAACCTGATTAAGCTTGAATCTACCCCAGGGTTTAGTACAGTGCCTGGCACATAGTAAGGATTTACCAAATACCACTTAAAAACAAAACAAAAACAAAGTTCCATGGGGTTAACTATAGGTATTACAAAAGGCTGTGGGAACCCATCACTTTGGTTTGGAAACCAAAATAACTAAGTATTGCGTGCCTCTTCCAACTCACCTTAGAAAATCGATCCATCAGTTGTATTTCTGGCAGTGACATCAATCAAACAATGGTATTTATTAAGTGCTTACTAGGTGCAGGACATTGTACTAAATGTTTGACATGTGCCTTCCTTGTGGTTTTTCCCAAGTGACCCCTTACCAACCTCTAGTTTAAACTGGACAGTGATGGCCAGCTGCGGAAGTGGCCACTCACATATTTTGGAAATTGGAACTAATCAGACAGAGCAGTTGTGCTGCTGAGCCAAATTGTGCTGCTCTGCCTCAGTTACCTCATCTGTAAAATGGGGATTAAGACTGTGAGCCCCATGAGGACAGGTCCAACCTGATTAGCTCGTATCTACCCCAACTCTTCGTACAGTGCCTGGTACATAAAAAATACCATAAAAAATAAGAATAGTGGCCCTCTAGGACTTCTTCCCAGTCCTGCAGGTAGTCATTCACCAATGCTCCTGTCTGACTACAGCAAGAGAAATAACTTCCATCTTCAGGATGAGCCAAGAATTCATTCATTGATTTATTCATTCAATCATATTTATTGAGCGCTTATTGTGCGCAGAGCACTGTACTAAGCGCTTAGGAATTCCTGGCTTCGGGATGAACCAGCCTTTTTGTTATAACTGTTGCCCAGCCCCAGGGTACTTACCAGGTACAAACAGCCTGCAGTTCTGTTGGACAGCCCGATGAAGCAACATGGAAGCCATTTTCCCTATCCTTCTATTTGGGAAAGTCCAGGAACAAGGCAGAATCCTTTCCCGGGAGTGGTCCTGAAAGAAACCAGAATGCATACAGATTGTTTTGTTGTCTGTCTCCCTGCTCTAGACTGCGAGCCCACTGTTGGGTAGGGACTGTCTCTATATGTTGCCAACTTGTACTTCCCAAGCGCTTAGTACAGTGCTCTGCACACAGTAAGCGCTCAATAAATACGATTGATTGATTGATTGATTGATAGATTCACTTTAAAAGTTTCTGTTTCAGTGTTTGTTGTCAGTGAGAAGCCGCATGGCCTGGTGGAAAGAACATCGGCCTGGGAATCAGAGGGTCTGGGTTCTAATTCCATCTCTGCCACTTGTCTGCTGTGTGACCTTGGGCAAGCCACTTCACTTCTCTGGGCCTCAATTACCTTCTCTGTAAAATGGGGATTAAGACTATGGGCCAAGGACTGTGTCCAACTTGATTATTTTGTGTCTGCCCCAGTGCTTAGTACAGTGCCTGGCACATAGTAAGTGTTTAACAAATGCCTTAAAAAAAAAATCGGTTCACAACAGTTGCAGGGAGTCTCAAGAGCAGACCGAGCTCAATTACCAGTCTTCGGACGAAAAGTGCCAATAAACCTTAAAAAAATCTTAATGTTGCCATAGGGACAACACACCAGGATCACGGTTTATAATGGAATTTCTTTATTAAACATCCCACTGGCCCAGTTTCTATTCTTTTTCAATGGTATCTGTTAAGTGCTTACTATGTACCAAGCACCGTACTAAGCACTGAGGTAGATATAAGCTAATCATCATCAATCGCATTTATTGAGCGCTTACTGTGTGCAGAGCACTGTACTAAGCGCTTGGGAAGTACAAGTTGGCAACATATAGAGACAGTCCCTACCCAACAGTGGGCTCACAGTCTAAAAGGGGGAGACAGAGAACAAAACCAAACATACTAACAAAATAAAATCAATAGACTAGATATGTTGGATACAATCCATGTCTCCCGTGGGCCTCACAGTCTTAACTCCCAATTTACAGAGGGGGTAACTGAGGTACCGAGAAGGTAAGTGAGTTGCCCCAGGTCACACTGGAGGAACTGGGATTAGAACCCAGGTCCTTTGACTTCTAGGTCTGTGCTCTTTCCGCTAGGCCACACGGCTTCTCGGTCGATAGGGTTACCATCTTGGTGTTGTTGGACTGTGAGCCCGTTGTTGGTAGGGATTGTCTCTATCTGTTGCCAAATTGTACTTTCCAAGCACTTAGTACAGTGCTCTGCACACAGTAAGTGCTCAATAAATACGACTGAATGAATGACCCATGAAGCAGAACTCTGTTGCGACGAGAGCACTGAATTTTTATATTCTACAAACTCCTCCCAGCTAAGCAAACCTCTCCAAACACCTTCCCGAAATAGACATGTTTTCCTCCTCTTATTTTACCCACCCTTTCTGCCTATGACCCAATTCAGGGTTATCTGGTCTGTCCAGGCCCCCGTCTTTCTCCCCCATTGGAATATAACTCAATTAATCAATCAATCCATGGTATTTATTGAGTACTTGCTGTGTACAGAGCACTTTAGTAAGCCCTTGGGAGAATACAACGGTGTTGGAAGAATACAGCAGAGTTGGTAGACACATTTCCTGCCCACAAGAAGCTTATAGTCTGGAGGGAATATGCAAGATTTTAGCTTTTGAGGTCAAACAAAGTTCAGTCCATGGTTAAGGAAATACTACTACTAATAACAATACTTGTGGTATTCGTTACACACTTACTATGTGCCAGGCACTGTACAAAGAACTGGGGTGGATACGAGCAAATCGGGTTGGACGCAGTCCCTGCCCCGCATGGGGCTCGCAGCTTTAATCCCCATTTTACAGATGAGGTAACTGAGGCCCAGAGAAGTGAAGTGGCTTGCCCAAGGCAGACAAGCAGACAAGTGGCAGAGCGGGCTTAAAACCCATAACTATCAGACCCCCAGGCCCATGCTCTATCCACTATGCCATGCTCAGCAGTGTCTTCGGGGCTAACAGTTGGATCTTCATTCAATATCTTAAAAGTTATTCTTGCCCAATCAGCATTTCTTATGAGTTCAGCACCCCTTCCTCAGTTGCCTTAGTTCCTGTAATTGAAGTGCAAATTCTTTTTAAATGGCAAGAATGGCATTTAAATGGCTGTGGCCTTTTGCTGGCCACACTAGCCACTTCCCCTGAACCTCCTGGGCCAAAAAACACCTGTCTCTCAATTGATCTTGGAGACCTTGTGTGACTTTTACTGTAAGCCTGGTTACTACTTCACCAATTTGCTTTCTTCCGGTTCCACCACCCCTCTAGAAGCATACTTGATTTCTCAGGAGATCAATATGGAATCTTGCTACAGTGAAATTTATAAGTGCATTCATTACATTCAGTGCTTTGCACATAGTAAGTGCTTAATAAATGCCATTATTATTATTACATTCCTAGGATTCACATTTATATAATCTTGACTCTCCAAATGGACTTGTTTTCCACTCTTTAATACAGACATGCCTTAAAAGTAGACCTTCAAAATATGTAATTTTGTTTTAAGGATGACTCTTCTGAAACATCTGTCCTACACAGGCTAAACAATATAGGTAGATTACATACACTAGTCTATCTAGACTGTGAGCTCATTGTGGGCAGGGATTGTCTCTATTGCTGTATTGTACTTTCCCAAATGCTTAATACAGTGCTCTGCACATAGTAAGTGCTCAGTTAATACAATCGATTGAGTGAGTATACATTGAGGGGTGTCTGCATGTGGATTTCTATAGTAATAAAATAAACTCACAAAAGTTCACACTTTTAAAAATGGTATTGGCTATGTGCTTACTATGTGCCAGGCACTGTACTAAGCACTAGGGTAGATATAAGATAACCAGGTTGGACACAGTCCATGTCCCACATGGGGCTCACAGTCTTAATCCTCATTTTGCAGATGAGGAAACTGAGGCACAGAGAAGTTAAGTGGCTTGTCCAAGGACACATAACAGACAAATGACAGAGGTAGGATTAGAACCCAGGTCCTCTAACTCCCAGGCCTGTGCTCTTTCCACTAGGCCATGCTGCTTTCCATGGACAAACATACTCAGAAGCCAGCTCACCTCCCTGTATAACAAAAGCCTCTCTGGAAACTACTCATTGTCTCTAAAAAGTCACCAGGCTCAACCCAAGGGTTCGTTGGAAGTCTCTGGTTTGTGACTTTTCTAGGAAATTTCACACAAACAACACTCTGGATTTACTTACTTCCCTATAGGTGGTTCTTATAAACACCTTGCTACAATGCTTCCAGGAACTAGCTCGTAGAGAAGATTCACCTTCTGACTTAGAAGAACAAGGAGTTAACCAAAGTGTCACTTTTCAATGAATTTTCTTTCTTATCTGTGTTTTTTTTCATGAAGCTCTAAATGAGGTCAGGACACCAAATATATACATTTAAAGAGTTTTCAGTCCGCAATTTATCATGCAGTTCTTTTCTCATTATCCCTGTTTTCAAACCTTCTTGATTATCTTGGGGGAATTAGGAGGATAAAAATTTCCTTGAGGCTACTGGGCACTGTTAAGCCTCTAATACTAATACTATTAATTCATTCAATTGTATTTATTGAGCACTTACTGTGTGCAGAGCACTGTACTAAGCGCTTGGGAAGTACAAGTCGGAAACATATAGAGACGGTCCCTACCCAACAGTGGGCTCACAGTCTGGAAGGGGGAGACAGAGACCAAAACAAAACATATTAACAAAATAAAATAATTAGAATAAACATGTACAAATATATAAATAAATAAAAAATAGAGTAATAAATACGTACAAACATATATACATATATACAGGTGCTTTGGGGAGGGGAAGGCGGGAAGGCGGGGGGGATGGGTTGGGAGAGTAACAATACTAATAATTGTGATATCTGTCAATCGCTTCCTATGGGCCAAGCATTGTATTGAGTGCCAGGGTAGATATAATGTAAATAGAATGGACACAGCCCCTGTCCCACGTGAGGCTTACCGTCTAAGGAGGAAGAACCGGTATTAAATTTCTGTTTTACAGATGAGGAAAATGAGGCTCAGGGAAGGTAACTGACAGCCTGGGAGTCAGAAAGTCATGGGTTCTAATCCCAGCTCTGTTTTCTGTGTGGCCTTGGGCAAGTCACTTCACTTCTCTGGGCCTCAGTTACCTCATCTGCAAAATGGGGATTAAGGCTGTGACTGTGTCCAACCCGATTTGCTGCCTCAGGCAAGGTCATATAGCAAAAAAGTGGTAGAGCCAGGATTAGAATCCAGTTCCCCTGACTTTCAAGGCCTGTGCTCTTTCCCCTGGGCCATGCTGCTTCTGCCTCATATTGACATCTTTTTCGAAAGGAACTTGAATTGTAGGACAATCAATAAATCCATCTGTCTCCCCCTCTAGACTGTAAGGTCGCTGTGGACAAGGAATGTATCTGCCAACTCTGTTATATTGTTAAACTGTATTCTCCCAAACAGTACAGTGCTCTGCACACAGTAAGCATTCAATAAATATGATTGACTGATTAATCAATCAGTAGTATTTATTGAGCATCGGCTTCATGCAGAATACAACTAAATGCTTGGGAGCATACATTAGATTTAATAGATCTACCTCGCCTTGCTCCTCTTCTTCCACAAACCAACTTGCCCACCTGGCTCCTTTAATGCAAACCTACTCACTGTACCTGGATCTCATCTATCTTTCCCACTACCTCTCGCCCACATCCTGCCTTTGGCCTAGAATGCCCTCCCTCTTCATACTCGACAGACAATTGCTCTCCCCACCTTCAAAGCCTTATTGAAGGCACATCTCCTCCAAGAGGCCTTCCCTATTTTTCTCTTTTCCCATTCTCTTCTGAGTTGCCCTGACTCGCTCCCTTTGTTCGTCACCCCCGCCCAGCCCCACGCACTTACGTACATATCCATAATTTCCATTAAGGACAGGGAACGTTTCTGCTAATTCTGTTGAACTGCACTCTCCTAAGCACTTAGTACAGTGCTCAATAAATATGACTGATTGATTATCCTTCCCTTTCCCTCCGTAACAGCCATCTTCAACTGCTTGCTCTCCAATGGCTTCTTTCCCACTGCTTTCAAACATGCCCATGTTGCCCCTATCCTAAAAACCCCTCCCTTGACCCCACGGATCTCTCCAGTTATCACCCCATTTCTCCCCTACTGTTCCTCTTGAACGAGTCGCTACATCCATTTTCTCTCCTCCAATTCTCTCTTTGACTCCCCCAATCTGGCTTCCATCCCCTTCGCTCCATAGAAACCACCCTCTCAAAGGTCGTTGATGATCTCCTTCCTGCCAAATCCAAAGGCCTCTACTCCATTCTAATCCAACTCGACCCCTTGGCTGTCTTCGACACTGTCAACCACCCCCTTCTCCTGGAAACATTATCCAATTTTGGTTTCACTGACTGTCCTCTCCTAGTTCTCCTTATCTCTCTGGCCACTCATTCTCAGTCTCCTTCATGGGCTCCTTTTCTGCCTCCCAACCCGTAACTGTGGGGCCTGCAAGTTCTGGGTCCCCTTCTATTCTCCATCTACACCCACTGCTTTGAAGAACTCATTTGCTTCCATGGCTTCAACTACCATCTCTCTCTTCTTCTCTTCTCTTCTCTTCTCTTCTCTTCTCTTCTCTTCTCTTTCTTCTCTTCTCTCTTTCTTCTCTTTTCTCTTCTCTTCTCTCCCCTTCAAGACATCTCTACTTGGATGTTCTCCCATTACCTCAAGCCTAACATGTCAAAAACGGAATCCTTTATCTGCCCTCCTATGCACTGTCCTCCCTGTGTCTTTCCTATCACTGTAGATGGCACCACCATCCTTCCTGTCTCTCAAGCCTGTAACCTTGGCAATATCCTTGACTCCTCTCTCCCATTCAATCCACATATTCAATCCATCACGAAGATGTCTTTCTATTGTTGTCATCCTTCCTTATGTTTTTTTAATGGTATTTGTTAAGCACTTACTCTGTGTCAGGCACTGTACCAAGAGCTGGGAGAGATATAAGCTAATTAGGGTGGACGCAGTCCATGTCCCACATGGCACTCATAATCAGTCCTCATATTACAGATGAAGTAGCTGAGGAACAGAGAAGTTATGTGACTTGGCCAAGGTCACGCAGCAAATGAGTGGTAGGACTGGGATTAGAACACAGGTCCTTCTGAATCCCAGGCCCGTGCACCAATCATTAGGCCACACTGTTTCTCTGTGTGAGCTTCTCTTATATGTCTGTGGCAAAATCCTCCCCACTTCCTCACCTTATTCCTATACTATGAGCCTCTGGAAGGCCAGAAACTGTGCCTGATTCTCTCCTTTGTGTGTTTTTTCCTAATGCTTAGTGCAACGTTTTAATTCCTTAAGAAGGAAAGGTATATCCTACCACCGGTAGGACATGAGATTTATTTGTTTTCCTGCTAGTGGTGTTACTTTACCCTGAGACTTTCACACTCTCTTGTCCCTGCCCTCTATGACCAACAGGAAAGTTACAAGATGATGGGCAGGGGAGTGGGCATAGGATAATTCTCTGAAAACTCACCAGCAGATATTTGTCGTCACCCTATTCTTAAAACTGTACGGAATGAAACACTCAGGCTAATAAGGGGTTTCGAGTCACCGAGGAAGCAAAACTCTCTGAGCTAAGGGCTAATAGTTTTCTCTTCCATCCCTGAGTATATTAGGCATACAGACTCTGTGGAAATGAGTCACTAAATGACCCCAATATTCCTTGCCTGCAACAGCTGTAGCCCGGTCACGGAATTGGACATAACTTCCAACTCAGCAACTGCCTTACTGTTGTCAAGGACACGGGTTGCCATAGTAACAAATAAAGCTGGACTCTCTGCTTGTCACAGATGGCCAAAGTCCCCCATTCAGATTGATTTAATTGATGCAATTGGGACAAAATGCTTTATCTCCACTGCCTTCTTCTCCCTCCACCCTAAGCTTACTCCATATAAACTGGAATTTCCTCATTTTGCTTTCTTTTTGTAATTTTTATGGTATTTATTAAGCACTTACTATTTGCTAGGCACTGTTCTGTGCGCTGGGGCAGATAAAATGTCTACCTTGAGACACAGCTATTATCTTCCCCTTTCTTGCAGACTACTCTGTGGTGCATTGCACTGTCATTATAAACTTGGGCAGTGAGGAAAATGAAATCTGTTCTAGGAGGTGTAAAAACATTGACAAACCAGAAGGAAACTCTCAGGCACAAGGTTTCATCTGTTGTTTTAACTCCCCTGGAATTCACCTAGAACTGTTTGAGAAGTAAGATCCCTAGGCTTATCAGGCTAATTTAAACAAATATTATACCAGGGCCTAGATTTCACCAAAATTCTTAAATGGAGGCCATTCTTGGTACCATTTCCTCAGTCTGACTGCAAGAGGGGCAGTATGTCTAGTGGATAGAGCACAGGCCTGGGAGTTGGAAGGACCTGGGTTTTAATCCCAGCTCCACCATTTGTCTGACACGAGACCTTGAGAAAGTCACAACTCTCCCAAGCACTTAGTACAGCACACAGTAAGCACTCAGTAAATAAAAGTGGGTGAATGAATGAAGTTCTCTGTGCCTCTGTTACCTTATTCATAAAATGGGGATTAATACTGTGAGCCCCATAAGGGTGACAGACTGTGTCCAAGATAACCAGGTTCATTAGTTTGTATCTACCACAGTGCTTAGTACAGTGTTTGGCAGGTAGCTAGTGCATAACAAATACCATCAAAAAAATAAAAAAAGGTGACTTGGAAAGTCCTCCTTATGACCATTTTCCATTTAGAGGAAAACCATTTTATTTTTCCTTCTGACATTTTTAAGGAACCATTTTCTAGGTCCTTTCCCTTTTGCAATCAATCCATCAATGGTATTTATTGAGCACTTACTGTGTGCAAAGCACTGGACTATGCACTTGGGAGAGTACACTACAACGGACTTGATAGAAAATGTTCTCTCCCCAAAATGAGCTTACAGTTTGCGGGGAGGATGAGAAGGACATTTTTAAGGCTGCTCAGAGACATCGGGGGTTGTAGAATGGTAGTTGTGGAAGAGGTATGAAGCCCTCATTGAATAAACTCTGCTAGAGAATCAACATGGTCTAGTGGCTACAGCAAAGGCCCAAAAGTCAGAAGGACCTGAGTTCTAATCCTGGTTCCACCGCTTGTCTACTGTGTGACCTTGGGTAAATGACTTCACTTCTCTGTGACTCAGTTACCTCATCTGTACAAAGTAGGGATTAAGACCGTGAGCCCCATGAGGGACCGTACCCACCACAGTGCTTAGTACAGTGCTTGGCACATAGTAAGTGCTTAACAAATGCCATTATTATTATTATTAGCTCAAATCCTGTTTGTCAATCAATCAATGGCATTTATTGAGTGCTTACTTTGTGCAGAGCCCTGTACTAAGCCCCATGGCTTAGTGGAAAGAGCCCAGGCTTGGGAGTCAGAGGTCATGGGCTCTAATCCTGGCTCCACCACTTGTCAGCTGTGTGACTTTGGGCAAGTCACTTAATTTCTCTGTGCCTCCGTTACCTCATCTGTAAAATGGGGATTAAGACTGTGAGCCCACATGGGACAACCTGATTATCTTGTAACTCCCCCAGCGCTTAGAACAGTGCTTGACACATAGTAAGTGCTTACCAAATACTATTATCATTATTATTATTATTACACCAGAGGTCATACACCTTTGTTGTTAAGAACTCATTTCCATGATATAAAATGTGAGTATAAAATTCCTATGGTATAAAAATGTTGTGTGTATGACATGGGAAGAGAATGACTAATAGCGGGCATCCAATCCACTGTTCTGTGGTGAGCCACAACTGGGAAACTAAAAGCAGAAAGAACAGAGGAAACAGATGCAGAAAATGCTACATCTCAGCTTGACAACTAGGAGACAACTTAGGTAAGACAGATGACCCTGACAATGCGATCAGAAGGAAGTAAATGTTTTGGAACGGAAACTAAAGGACCTTAAGACCAAGTGACAGAAACAAAAATGTTTGATCCTATATTGGTCTTTTCAGCCTCATGCACCCATAGATGATTTTCATCATCAGTGTTATATTTGAGTGTGAAGGTCAGGCTAGCTAAAATTAACCTAGGACAAGGAGAGCATCATCACTAGGAGAAGCAGTGTGGCCTAGCAGTAAAAGCTCAGGCCTGAGAATCAGAGGACCTGGGTCCTGGCTCCACCGCTTGTCCGCTGTGTGACCTTGAGCAAGTGACTTCACTTCTCTGGGCCTCACTTATCTCACCTGTAAAATGGGGATTAAAGACTGAGAGCCCCATGTGGGACAGGGACTGTGTCCAATCTGATGATCCGGTATCTATGCCAATGGTTGGTATGGTTCTGGGCACACAGTAAGTACTTAACAGATACCATTATACACCATTTAAAAATGTGTCTTGTTCCTGTGATACTCTTTAAAGTCCTTTGCACTCTATAGCTGACCCCACAGTACCATTGATTAGGATGAAGTGTTCAGCTCTAAAGTGAAAAAAAAAGATAGTCATAGCTCTTTAGAGTAAGCATATTGGGTACATTTAGTCCCAAGCTTTTAGTACAGTGCTCTGCACACAGTAAGTGCTCAACAGGAACAATTGATAAATTGTCTTCCTTTTCAATGATCAATCGTATTTATTGAGCATTTGCTGGGAGCAGAATCATGGCTGAGTCCATGTCTGACAGTTTCTGGTTTCATTCTCTCCTTCCATTGATCAGCCGAAGTCTAATACTAAGCACTTGGGAGAGTACAATACTACAATATAACAGAGTTGGTAGGCATTTTCTCTGACCATAACAAGCTGGCGTTTATTAAATGCACTGCTATTTATTTCTAACAATTGCAACTATGTGTAGTTTCTGTACTTCCATCCTGAAGAAAAATCCCCCAAACACCTCTGTGTCTTACTTTCAAGTTCCTTTTCAGCAATAATAATTCATCTGTTCTTTTCTGGGGGAAGCATATTTTTTTTCTAAGGGATACTGATTATCTGGGAAAGTTACTGATTTATTTCACTCAGTAAAATATTTACTTTTAATAGGAAAATTGAAAGACCTTTTCTTTTTTTTAAAGAGAAAATGAATTTTTACCATAAGCATTATTCGAAGGTTGTGGATACGTTCATCTCTAAATTTAACTTCCCTTGGTTTTCCGCTGTCATGCAGCTTAGTTTCATGAGATATAAACTCTAATACATATTCTTAAATAAGCTTTGAGGATATCCCAGGTGGCTTAGTGGCAAGAGCATACGCTTGGGAGTCAGAGGTGGTGGGTTCTAAAACCAGCTCCGCCACATCAGCTGTGTGACTTTGAGCGAGCCACTTAACTTCTTTGTGCCTCAGTTACCTCATCTGTAAAAAGAGGATTAAGACTGTGAGCCCCATGTGGGACAACCTGATTACCTTGTATCTACCCCAGTGCTTAGCACAGTGCTTGGCACATAGTAAGAGCTTAATAAATACCATAAAAAAATCATTCCCACATTTTGAGCGCCTATTGTATGCAAGGCACTATACTAAGTGCTTGGAAGAATACAATACAACAATATAACAGACACTTTCTCTGTCTACAATGAGTAGATGAGGTGTATCAAAAGAAATTTAAGGATATTTTACAATTAGACTTCGGCTGGTCAATGGAGGGAGAGGATGAAACCAGACACTGTCAGACAGGGACTCAGCCTGTGATTCTGTTTGCAAACAAGGATTCAGAAAAGAACTCCAGTTACTTCAGGAAGAACGATTATTTCCGGTATGCAAGCCACTGACAGCCACACACTTCAAATATCTGGTGCTCCCAACTCCTATGAGTAAAATGGTTTTGAAATTTATTGTACAATAATCCCTTTACCTTGTTTCCAGACCAATCATTACCAATATAAAATGCATCTAAAAACCATGTATTTCAACTTGATATTCTCAGGAGCAATGTTGGTATCCCATTGATTCCTACTTTTGCTGGGAGGAGCTGAACAGCAGTGTGGCCTAGTGGAAAGAGTACGGGACTGGGGGTCAGAGGACTAGGCTCCACCACTTGTCTGCTATGTGACCTTGGGTAAGTTACTTCACTTTTCTGTGCCTCAGTTAGTTTATCTGTACAGTGGGGATTAAGACTGTGAGGCCCATGTGGGACATGGACTGTGTCCAATCTGACTAGCTTGTATCTGCCCCAGTGCTTAGTACAGTGCCTGGTTCCATAATAAAAGCCTAACAAATACCATAAAAAAAGGATCAGTGGACCAGAAACAATCCATTGGTCGGCCACAGAAGAGATGGAGCCACCCCTGAATTAAATGGTGTTCTAGGGTTGCAATCTACTCCCCGGGTTTCCTAATTATGATGGTTTACTTTTAAAAATATGGTCTAGCATTCATGGGTGGAAAATATCTAGATGAAATGGGAAGGAAGCATAATACTCTTAAAAAAAAAGAGCTAAGAAAATGAAATTAAAACCAAAACAAATCCAGAAAGACGCACAGGGATGCAAAGGTAATCCATCAATCCTTTTGTGAAAGGCACAAGTAGCTGTTCTGCTTATTAGCTGATTAATTATTAATTATTGATTGATGAACTGAGCATTTTCTGCAAGTTACAGTACTAAAGTGCTTGGGAGCATGTAATAGTCATTCATCACTCATTCATTCAATAGCATTTATTGAGCGCTTACTGTGTGCAATGCACTATACTAAGCACTTAGGACAATACAATACATCAATGAATAGACACATTCCCTGCCCACATCAGATTTACGATCCTGTTTAATGGGGGAGATGGACATTAAAATAAAATACAGATTTGTGAAGCAGTTGAGCATAAAATCCTATACATAAGTTCTGTGAGCATGGGGGTGGGGTGGGGAGGTACCTAAGTACTTGGGGAGTGGGACTATGGACATAGGAGAGGCGGTAAGGAGGAAAAATAAGTTGTGTGTGTGTGTGGGCGGTTCGGATGAGGGATGAGAGATTAGTGAGGGAAGGCTTCCTTCAATTCATATATTCTGTCAGTCCCTAAATCTTGCTGATTCTATTTCCACAACATTGCCAGAATTTACTCCTCCTCCTTCATTCATTCCTTCATTTATTCAATCGTATTTATTGAGCGCTTACTGTGTGCAGAGCACTGTACTAAGCACTTGGGAAGTACAAGTTGGCAACATATAGAGACAGTCCCTACCCAACAGTAGGCTCACAGTCTAGAAGAGGGAGACAGACAACAAAACAAAACATATTAACAAAATAAAATAAATAAAATAAATATGTACAAATAAAATAACTAGAGTAATAAATACATACAAACATATATACAGGTGGTGTGGGGAGGGGAAGGAGGTAAGGTGGGGGGGTGGGGAGGGGGAGGAGGGGGAGAGGAAGGAGGGGGCTCAGTCTGGGAAGGCCTCCTGGAGGAGGTGAGCTCTCACTAGGGCTTTGAAGGGAGGAAGAAAAAAAAATATAGAACGCTTCACGAATTTGCATGTCATCCTTGCGCAGGGGCCATGCTAATCTTCTCTGTATCATTCCAACTTTAGTATACGTGCTGCCGAAGCACTAAACTCCTAAACTCCTACCCTACAGTTTCAAACCCTGGTCATATATCGTCTCCACTACTGCATCAGCCTCCTTGTTGACCTCCCTTCCTCCAGCCTCTCCCCCTCCAGTGCATACTTCACTCTGCTGCCCAGATCTTCTAAGATAATTGTTCTGTGCGTGGCTTCCCACACCTCAGGCACCTCAAATGGTTGCCCATCCAACTCCCCATCGAGCAAGAATCCCTCACCACTGGATTCGAGGCGCTCGGCTCTTTCCCCCATATCTGTCCTCGCTCCCCTCCCACTAGACTGAGTCCGCACAATTCATTCTCGTGTGTTTGCTGCCAGTGGGTTGGGATCAGTATTCGCTGTGTGAGCAGGGATTCAGTGCCCTCTCATACATGAGAAAGAAGGGCAAATACATTGCACTGCTTCCCCATTTGTAGTTGGGATTTGGGAGTCAACTCCCCAGTGTGGGTCTGCTTTCCTTCACAAGGTAATCTTTGGCCTTTTCTTTGGGCTGACATGAAAGAAAAAATATTATCATGGCTTTATTCTTTTTTTCCTTCCAAGGCTCATGCAAACAAGTGACAAAGAACTCCCCAATGGTGTTTTGACTTTTAAACTAGAACAGCTGGCTACCCATTAGAAGCAGCCTGGTGTAATGTATAGATCATGGGCCTGAGAGTCAGAAGGTAATGGGTTCTAATTCTGCCTCCGCCATATGTCTGTTGTGTGACCTTGGCCAAGTCACTTAACTTCTCTGGGCCTCAATTACCTCATCCGTTTAATGGGGATTGAGACTGTGAGCCCCACGTGGGAAAGGGATTGTGTCCAACCTGATTTGTGTATTCCCACACAAATCCCGGTGTTTAGTACAGTGTCTGGCACATAGTAAGCACTTAACAAATACTACTATCAAAGGTATTTATTGAAGATTTACCATGTGCAGAGTATTATACAAAGCACTTGGGAAAGTATAATAAAACAGAGTTGCTAGATACATTCCCTGCCCACACCGAGCTTACAGTCTAGAGGGGGAGGCAGACATTAATATAAATACTGAGGCAATTATTGTTGGTGTCCTAAAGAAATTTTAAAATGAGCCTTCCTGGCTATGGGACTAACACTGTGGCACTACTTCATTCCCTGAACATCTTCAGAAGAGGTAACAAAGAGCACTAAAATAAAATTTAAAAAGCATTCTACCTATCCCGAGGCAGGAGGATGGATTAGATGGTCTCTGAAGACCCTTTACAACTTCTATAATTCTAATATCCACAATATTAGTAAGTACAGATCCTAAGCAGAATTAGTAAATTCCCTCAGATTGCATTTGTTTAAAGCTGCCTGAAATTTTAATAAACCTGAATTTGGGTAAAAGCTGCCATTAGGTACATGTAGGTGGGGGAGTGAATATTGATAATGATAATAGTTATGGTATTTGTTAAGTACTTACTATGTGCCAGGCACTGTACTAAGCGCTGGGGTGGGTACAAGCAAATTGGGTTGGACAAAGTTCCTGTCCCACGTAGGGCTCACAGTCTCAATCCCCATTATACAGATGAGGGAACTGAGGCCCAGAGAACTGAAGTGACTTGCCCAAGGTCACACAGCAGACGTGGTGGAGTCAGGATTAGAACCCATGACCTTCTCACTCCCAGGCCCGTGCTCTATCCACTATGCCATGGGACACGTAAAGATATACAATGTATATCCACTTCAGCAACTATTCTTTGAAACTGGAAATACTTGCTGTACAGTCTATTATTTATGTATCAAATTGGATAACTAGGGAATTATATTGAGTATTTTTGATATTGGGATCTATTAACTAAAGCTTCGCTTAGTGGATAGAGCACGGGCCAGGGATTCAGAAGGTCATGGGCTCTACTCCCAGCTCCACCACATGTCTGTTGTGTGACTTGGGCAAGTCACTTCACTTCTCTGGGCCTGTTACCTCATCTGTAAAATGGGTATTTAGGGTGTGAGTACCGTATCTACCCTTGCACTTGTAAGAGTGCTTGGCATATAATAAGTGCTTAACAGGTACCATAATAATTATTATTATTATCAGAATAAATGGAAATGCCATCAATCCTGGGTAATCTAAATTAATAAATTTAAGGTACAACACATGCACGCACACACACAAACACACACACATCTCTGGAGGTTCCAAGACACTGTTGCTTCAGGTGAGAAAAATCTCCAATTCATATCTCAAAGGGTTAAAAAGGCCACATCATTAAGAATTTATGCATTAAGTTTTCTAAAACTTTTCACGAAAAAGAAAAAAAATCAAGGCTAAATGATCTAGAGAACCAAAATTATTTTGTGGCAAACTCCACTGCATCAACAAACACCTTCTCATTGAAATAGAAAGAAGGTGAAATACATAATAACAAGCAAACGAGCAATTCAGTGTGTCATTTTTTCTTCCTCGTCCACATCGAGGAATATATAAAATATGTATAATTATAAATAAAATATATAATATAAAATACAAAACAATATATTGCTCTGAAAAATGT
Organism: Tachyglossus aculeatus; assembly: GCF_015852505.1. Lineage (NCBI taxonomy): Eukaryota > Metazoa > Chordata > Mammalia > Monotremata > Tachyglossidae > Tachyglossus > Tachyglossus aculeatus. Next base: position 77,255,651 of record NC_052086.1, read on the forward strand.
ATTTCCTTATGGGTAGGGGAGATGTAGGAACAAGCAACTTCATTTTGGGGTTTGAGGTCCGGCACCCTCAAGGTGACCCTCATTTGATCTCAAGGGATCAGAAATCTCGGATGTACGCTTCTTACAGAAGCCAACATACACAATTTCTGCATGTTGAGTTAGCTTATAAACATCTGAATTATTTCTTTCTACCCTTGTTTTTCTGTTTAGTAGTAGACACACATCCTCTGCTAGGACTCTGAGATATTCTGACAAATTTAGCACAATAAATGGACATATACACAGACACACACGCAAACACACAAAACTCAGGACACTCACGTAGCTCGGTTGAAAATTTCCAGCGTTCACCTCGCCAATTTACAATAATTCTTCTATTTTATTCCGCAGATTTCCGGAATGCAGAGTCTTGACTGCATCATCAAAGGAGATCCTGGATATCAGCTTGCCTCGGGGACTGCTTGTGACTGACTGTTAGTGTTCAACCATGGCAAAGGGGAGTCAAGCAGTAACAACCTTAGAGTTGACGAGAGAAAAGAATAACCCTGTTTTTGAGCAAACCAGTGCTAATACATTGTTGCTTTTCATCTATCCACAACTGGAAAGATGGTGCGTTCGCCAGTGAGAGAAAGAAGCCTCTTTAATTCAACCCAGGCTCATTCAATTATAAAGATTAGAATATCCTCTGTCTTGTCCATTATACCCAGGTGCAGTCTATTAGAGATCGTATTTCCCCATTTTCAGGACTAATTAATCTTCAAGAATTCTTCTCTTGTCCCCCAAAAGAAAGTGAACTGGAAATCATGAATAATGCCATGGCAACACTACAGTTTAGGACTCTACGTTTGCAAATGGAGGTCTTATCATCAGTTACACCTGCCACATATAACTTGCGCTGTAGATTGAGCTGGAAAATGCTGACTACATTTTAATTCCTGTCAGCCCTCTGTCTGCTTTGTCCAAATCTGTTCAAGGTTATATCGATTAGATCGACTAAATCTGAATACACCCCATCGGTCAATACAGTGGGCTCCTTATCGCTAGCAAACCGCCACTAGATGCAGTTCAGACTTTGAAAGAGCGCACTCAGAAAAGAGCCAGGCGAGCAGCAGGGAATGGGTCACTGCCATGTAAATGGGGAAAATCCAGACCTTTCTGTCATATTTCTTGTGCGGAGAATCATTACAGAGTCGGGTGCCTCTGATGGGTTGCCATGACAACGGCAAGGGGGCTGAGGAAGCAGTTGCAGGAGTGCTGGGGAGGCTGAGCCATTTTGCTTCTAAATCACTGTGACAGTCCTTCAGTTGGGCTATTATATGGTTGCTGTGGTAACCAATGGGAGAAAATCACAGAGGAAATCTATAATTATTACAAGCGAGGTACTGTCTTACCCAGTTCAGTAATCAGCACATTACAGCGATTCAATGTGAAGTCTGAAAGGGAGAAACTCTCTGCTCTGCGGAATAAGGCAAGAAGGCCAGCCTGGCTTACATAATAGGATAGAATGAAAGCCGGCAAACATCTGTGCTTGGTTCCCTACAGTCTCTCAACTGGAGGTTCAATAGTTAAAAGAAGAATAAGAATCTTGTTTTTTATGCTATTTCAGCATGCATACTGCAGTTCATTCTCTCAGCTGTCACCCTAATACGTCAAGAGAGACAAAAGAGGGAAGTGTTCTTGGGGAGGAAAATGAACTGCATCACTACTGCCAGGCTGGGAAGGATGGTTGGGGTGACAAGAACAGAAGAGAAAGAGCAACATGTAGAGCAAAGAACAAGGTGGGCAGGAGCTGTTGGTTATCGCAATTAAAATGACTTTTGCAGATAGGAGCTACTTTGTCATCAATACTGAACCCTGGCCATGACCTAACTAAACTAGAATGGTCAGTTCTAGACCTCGCAAATCAATCAATCAATCAACTACTGCACTTACTGTGTGCAGGGCACTGTATGAAACACTTGGGAGAGTTCAATATAACAGAGTTGGAGGACACATTCCCTGCCCACGGGGAGCTTTTAGAGGAGTGGGGTGACATAATTCCTCTAGACTGTGAGCTCGTTGTGGGCAGGGAATGTCACTGTTGTTGTACTGCACTTTCTCAAGGACTTAGCACAGTGCTCTGCACACAGTAAACACTCAATTAACACGATTGAATGAATATCCTGAACGTTTTTGTACAAAAATGATCCGAGCAGCAGATTGAAGTATGGATTGGAGTGGGGAGAGGCAGGAGGCTGGGAGGTAATCCAGGCAGCAATCCAGGCAGCATAGGATGAGTGATTGTATTAACATGGTAGCAGTTTGGATGGAGAGGAAAGGGCAGATTTTAGCGATGTTGTGAAGGTGGGACCAACGGGATTTAGTGATGGATTGACTATGCGGATGAACGAGACAGAAGGGTCAAGGATAACGCCAAGGTTATGGGCTTGTGAGACAGGAAGGATGGTGGTGTCATCTACAGTGATGGGAAAGTCACGGGGAGAACAGGGTTTGGGTGGGAAGATAAGGAGCTCCATTTTGGACATGTTAAGCTTGAGGTGACACGAGGACATCCAGGTAGAAATGTCTTGAAGGCAAGAGGAAATGCGACACTGCAGAGAGGAGAGAGAGCAGGGCTGGAGCTGCTGCTTTGGGTATCATCCACCTAGAGGTGGTAGTTGAAGCCATGGGAACAAATGAGTTCTCCAAGGAAGTGGTTGTAGATGGAGAATAGAGGGGGACCCAGAACTGAACCTTGAAGGACCCCTATAGTTGGGGGGTGGGAGGCAGAGAAGGAGCCCGTGAAGGAGACTAGGAATGAATGGCTAGAGAGATGAGGAAAACCAGGAGAGGACAGAGTCAGTGAAGTCAAGGTTGGATAACATTTCCAGGAGAAGGGGGTGGCCCACAGTATCAGGGGCAGCTGAGAGATCGAGGAGGGTTAGGATGGAATAGAGGCCACTGGATTTGGTGAGAAGGAGATCACTGGTGACCTTTAAGAAGGCGGTTTCTGTGGAGTGAAGGGAATGGAAGCCAGCCTGGAGGGGGTCGAGGAGAGAATTGGAGAAGAGGAATTTGAGATACCAGGTGTAGACAACTCACTCAAGGAGTTTGGAGAGGAATGGTAGGAGGGAGATGGGGTGATAAATGGAAGGAGCATGGGGTCGAGGGAGGGTTTTTTTAGGATAGGGGAGACACGGCCATGTTTGAAAGCAGTGGGGAAGAAGCCGTTGGAGAGCAAACTGTTGAAGATGATAGGGAGGGAATAAGGGAGGGGGCAAGAGTTTTGATGAGGTGAGAAGGAATGGGGTCAGATGTGCAGGTGGAGGGGGTGGCTTTTGAAAAGAGGCAGGAGATCTCCTCTAGAGATACTGCTGGGAAGGATGGGAGAGTTGAAGAGGGGGCTGGAAAGGGGAGGGACTGAGGAGGGACAGGGGCGATTTTAAGGAGCTCACGCCTGATAGGGTCAATTTTCTTAATAAAGGGTGCCCAGGTCATTGGGAACAAGGGATGCGGGAGACGGGGGGGACTGTGGGCCTGAGGAGGGATATCTGGAAATTCATTCATTCAATCATATTTATTGAGCGCTTACTGTGTGCAGAGCACTGTATTAAGCCTGGGAAGTACAAGTTGGCAACATATAGAGACGGTCCCTACCCAACAACAGGCTCACAGTCTAGAAGGGGGAGAAAGACAACAAAAGAAAACATATTAACAAAATAAAATAAATAGAATAAATATGCACAAGTAAAATAGAGTAATAAATATGGAAATGCCTGGAACAACTGGAAAGGGTGATGAGCATGGGTGTCAATAAGGGGGGAGAAATAATTTTGCTGGGCAGAGGAGAGGGCAGAGTTAAAGTATGCAAGGATAAACCTGAAGTGGACGAAGTCAGCCTGATATTCAGAGTTCTGGCAGCAGCGCTCTGCGGCTTGTGCACAACAGTGTAGGAGACAGGCAGTGCAGGTGATCTAGGGCTGTGGGCTAATGGTACGAGATTAACAAAGGGATAAGGGATCAAATGAGTTGAGGTCAGCAGAGAGGGTGGTGTTGATAGCGTTTATTTGCTCATCAAAGGAGGGTAGTTTGGGTTCGGAGGCCAAGTGGGGCGTGATGAGTTGAGAAAATTGGATGGGGTCATAAGATCAAAGGTCTCTGAGAGGAACAGTACAGATTTACGGGGAGGAGGTGTGTGAGAGAGGAGGCAAGTGAGAGGCTGTGGTGAGACAGAAGAATTTCAGAATTGGTGAGAGTGGAGTTGTGCAGCGGTTAGAGATGATGAGATCGAGTGTGCATCCGAAGTTGAGTCAAACAATCAAGAATTCTCTGAGCAAGACAAACTGTGATATGTTTTAGGGGTTTACCAGTCAGGTGCGCACAAAAATTTGAGAGTAATGGGCAGATACATGTTTTACAAAATCTAGTGTGTCATCAAGTGAACAGCTCTGGAGAACTAGGGATAGACTCTCTGTTCAGAAGAGCAGTTCCTAAGGGTAAAACTAAAATGTCAAAATATTAAATGTCACACGTGCCCACAAGAAATGGAAACAGAACACATTAGTATCAAAATGTAGAGGTCAAGCAAACATTATCTAATACCTTTCTGGATCACTCAGCTAAACTGAGTAAAAAGCAGCATGGCTCAGTGGAAAGAGCATGGGCTTGGGAGTCAGAGGTCATGGGTTCTAATCCCGGCTTTGCCACTTGTCAGCAATGTGACTTCCTCCCATTCCCACAGCACATATGTGGATATCTATAATTTATTTATTTATGTATATTAAGTTTATCTCCTCCTCTAGACTGTGAGCTCATTGTAGGCAGGGAATGCGTTTGTTGTGGTATTGTACTCTTCCAAAGACGCTAATACAGTGCTTTGCACACAGTAATAATTAACAAATTATTAAGTAATTCAATAATTATGACTGAATGAATAGTCATTGGCATTTTTTAAGGGATTGAGTGATGCACTCAGAATGGCCTTATAGGAAGACTGCCCTGACAACCAAATGTAGGATGGGCTTATTACAGAGGAGAGAAGACAGAGGCAGAAGGATTGGAAAGGAATCTGAAGTCTCATGTAGTAATAAGGCCTTGAGATGACAAAGTCTTGGACCAGAGAGATGACCGAAAATGTGGAGTGGAAGAAACTAATGTGAGAAATGTTTTGGAGGCACTTCCTCAAGACTGGAAGCTCATGAGTCTGGGGAACGTATCTACCAAATCTGTTTTATTGTACTCTTCCAAGTGCTTAGTACAGTGCTCTGCACACAGTAAACCCCCAATAAGTACCACTGATGGACCAGAAGAAAAACTAATGAGATTTAAAGAGGGGCTGACTGTGGGAAATGGGAGATAAAGATGACAGTGAGATTGAAAGCTTCTGGGACAGGAAAGATGCTGATGTAGCTGACTGTGCTCTGCACACAGTAAGTGCTCAATAAATATGATTGAATGAATGAATATGATGGAAAAGTTAGGAGGAGTGTGTTTGGGCAGGAAGATGAAAAATTTCCTTTTCCTTTTAGATTCTAAGGTGCTGAAGGTCACACGTGTGGAAGTGTCCAATCCTTCAGTAATAGAAAGAAGATGCATGTTTGTTCTACCCACATCCAGAGAAAGGTGGGCAGTTTTCTCCAGTCATCTATTAGTCTGGTTATTAGTCTATGTTTTAGATGTATTTCATTTGCTTTTGTTTATTTTGTGCAAGTCCCCAGTTTAATAATAATAATAATGGCATTTGCTAAGCGCTTACTGTGTGGCAAGCACGGTTCTAAGTGCTGGGGTAGGTAGAACGTAATCAGGTTGCCCCACTTGGGGTTCACCATCTTAATCGCCATTTTACAGATGAGGTAACTGAGGTGCAGAGAAGCTAAGTGATGATGTAGGTGAAACTTTGTAACTGAGATTTCATAAAATTCTCCCAAATGTTCATTTTCAAGGAAGCTCATTATATCCAAATGTGAACCACTGCCTATAGGCAGTACAATTTGCTGAGATGTTTTGCTTCATTAAAATGAGGTCCTCATTATAGGCCATTCTTGTACAGATTTTCCCTGTAGTGGATTTGTATACTGGAACTGGAAACTGCTTAATACTAAAATGCATTTTAGGTCCAAAGCATTGCAATAAAAATATCATTACAAAACTTCTGAAGATATTTGTGGGTCTTTATTTAATTTTTTATATCTATCAATCAGACTTTGAGTGAATTCAGCATGCCATGCCTAAAGCCAGACAAGTGAGGCAGTTAATTCTATGCCTTTTTTTCTTCCATTCCAGTCCCTGAAGCAAAAATTATAAAATGAACAATCGAGTTAGAATATATTCCCACACACATTTGATTTCATTTTCTCACATAATGAATGGCTTCATTCTTTAATGAAATCATATGATAAAAAACAGATTATCTGCAGCTTTCTCTTCCCACTGTGATCAAACTTGACCTGGAAGGTTTTTTTTTTTAGCCACTATTATGCATGGATTGCTTTTTCTTAGAAATCTGTGCACAGTTCTAGAGAACATTTTGTTAGCAGATAGCACCCGGAACAATCTGTAAGTTTGTGCACTTTTAAGGCCATCAACAAGGGGTGATGCCCTTTTGGGAGCAGAAGAGCCAAACAAATTGGAACCTCTAATCAGCTGCAGCACAGAGAGCCAATCACTTGATTTCAATTTATATGAATGTACTTAATAATAGTAATAGCAACAATTGTGGTATTTGTTAAGCGCTTACTATGTGCCAGACACTGTACAAAGCACTGGGGTGGATCCAAGCAAATCAGGTTGGACACAGTCCCTGTCCACGTGGGGCTCACAGTCTCAATCCCCATTTTACAGATGAGGGAACTGAGGCCCAGAGAAGTTAAGTGCTTTGCCTGAGGTCACACAGTAGAGAAGTGGCAGAGTCTGCATTAGAAACCATGACCTTCTAAATCCCAGACCTGAATCCACTACACCACGCTGCTTCCCCGGTAGTTTACTTCATGGTGAACATGAAGGTTTTAAATGTCTCAGCCCCCACCCCTGGATATCTACCTTGTGCCGTGATTGTCTGCATTAGCTTTTCAAGGGGTGGCAGGGGGAATGCTCAAGGCTTCTTTGGTTTTATGGTTCTCCCACGTGACACAGAACATCATTATGCCAAGCTGTGCAAAGTGATGATATCTTTTCAGCCGCACAGCAGCTTCACAGCAACAGGAGGTCGGAGATACTTCCTTGCTGCCTTTGAGGAAAAGGGGGGCAAGGAAGAGGAGGGGAAGGAACAAAGAGGAAGACCCGAAATGGAGAACCTGATCTGAAGCCTTCTGGGGGTCGGTGTCCATCTGCCCCACCTGATGGAGGATTCCAGGATGGGTGGATGTGTTTGGAGGACCACCTGTGGCTGAATTCCCACTGCTGCCAATCCGGCAGCATCGGGCCTGACAGAGTGCAGTGGCCCCACTCCATCTGCTACTGGTTTTAGGTGGGTTGTGATGGTGGTTTCACACTGTCCCAGTACAATGTGGGGTGTTCGGTGGTGTCCCCCACAAAAGCCCAAGGCCCTAGGAGGTGGTTTCAAATTCATTCATTCATTCGTATTTATTAAGCACTGTGTGCAGAGCGCTGAACTAAACACTTGGGAGAGCACAGTATAATAAACAGGCACATTCCCTGCCCACAATGAGCTTACAGTCTAAACGTCTCTCACTGCTTCCCTGGTTTAAGGGCCAAATTTCCTTGTGGGAAGCAGCATGGCCTAGTAGAAAGAGCATGGGCTTGGGAGTCAGAAGACCTGGGTTCTAACCACTTCTCTGCTGTGAGACCTTGGGCAAGTCACTTAACTTCTCTGTGCCTCAGTTATCTGTAAAATGGGGACTAAGATTGTGATCCCCATGTGGGACAGGGACTGTGTCCAACCTGATTTGTTCTTATCTACCCCAGCACTTAATAGAGAGCCTGGCACAGAATAAGCACTTAAACACCATATAAAAAAGGAAGAGCCAGATAAGGCTCTAAAGTCATATGTTGCAGATCCCTGCTATAACCCATTCATACATATACATGTCAGTACCTTCAGATTTGCACAGTCGTATTAAAAATTAGTGATTTCCCCAGTGCTTAGGTTAACACTCTGGTAGTAAATTTGATTTCAGGAGAACCCTGCTGCACACATAATGTGTACACTTTCCGATCTGCTTATATTGTACCTATCCCAGTGCTTATCAATCAATGGTATTTATTGAGCACTTTCTGTGTGCAGAGCACAGAGCTAAGACTTTCGGAGACTGCAACAGAGCTGGTAGACACATTCCCTTCCCACCAGAAGCTTAGAGTCTAGAGGGGGAGATGGACATTAATGTAAATAAATACATTATGGTTATGTTCTTAAGTGTTGTGGGGCTGAGGGTGGGTTTCGTATAAAACGCTTCAAGGGAACGGGTCAGAGTGCATAGATAACGCAGAAGGGTGAGGGAGGAGGGGAAATGAGGGCGTAATTGGGGAAGACTTCTTGAAGGAAAGGTGATTTCAATAAGGCTTCAAAGGAAGGAAGAGTGGTGATCTGGAGGACATAAAGAGGGAGGCGAGTTCCAAGCCAGAGGAAAAATGTGGGCAAGAGGTTGGTGGCAAGGTAGATGAGATGGAGATACGTCAGTGGGTTGGCATTAGAGGAGTGAAGTGCACGGGCTGGGTTGTAAGAAGAAACCAGAAAGGTAAGGTAGGAGAGGGTGGAGCTGATTGAGTGCTTTAAAGCAGATGGTAAGGAGCTTCTGTTTGATGTGGAGGGGGACTTTATTATTATTATTATTATTGCATTTAAGCGCTTACTATGTGCCAGGCACTGTACTAAGTGCTGAGGTGGACACAAGTGAATTGGGTTGGACACAGTTCCTATCCCATAGTAATAATAATAATAATTGTGGTATTTGTTATGTGCATAGTGTGTTCCAGGCACTGTACTAAGCGCTGGAGTAGGTACAAGCAAATCAGGTTGGACTGACGTCCTGTCCCACACAGGGCTCACCGTCTTTGAGGAATGGGGAGACGTGAACTGAACTTTTTGTAGAAAAATGATCTGGGCAGCAGAGTGAAGTATGGACTGGAGTGGGGAGAGACAGGAAGCAGTCAGTCATGTAGGTTAAGCAGTGCCATGAAGCAGCATTGCTTAGTGGAAAGAGCACGGGCTTTGGAGTCAGAGGTCTCCGCCACTTGTCCGCTGGGTGACTCTGAGCAAGTCACTTAACTTCTCTAGGCCTCAGTTGCCTCATCTGTAAAATGGGGATTTATGACTGTGAGCCCCAGGTGGCACAATCTGATTACCTTCTTTCTATCCTATTGCTTAGAATAGTGCTTGGCACATAGTAAATGCTTAACAAATGCCATTATTATAATTATTATTATTATTTCAGCACTGGTCTTCCCTTCTGGAAAATGGGAGAGAAATGGTAGGTCAAATATATTGGAGCAAAGAGACAGCTTAACCTCTTCCCCTCCTCTCTTCCACGAACACTTAGGTAAGAGAATGTGTTTGCCTCCCTGCTTTAATAGGTTACAGTACAATTAACTCCTTTCTACCTCAATTTCCTCCATTAAAACTCTAGCCATGGCAACCTTAACAAATAATGTTTGGCCGCTAAGAGTGTCTAGACATTTAATTTCTTGGAAACTGCTATTGAATCACTCATCGCTGGATGAATGGAGACACCCAAAGACATTTGGAAATTGATCCGTGTTGCCTTTGGTTTCAAAGATAAAGAATTAGAGGATGAATTTAAAAGTAGATCATAAAAAGGGACATTTGTTTTTGACACAGGACCAGATACAATTGGATTTTAATCCTCTGCAGGAAGCTGAATGTAAATCAACTCAATCTGAACTTCAATGCTTTTTTAATTTGTATAAAATATCCCTGCTTTTTGACTCAGCTTCAACCAAGAGAGTGTAGGGTTAGGAATGGAAAAGGTGACCCCGAATTGCTTCAGGGTGGAAGATTCCCAAATCTGATTTCTTGCAAGCCCTGAATCAGAAGTCTGACTTCTTCACTTAAGAAACAAGAGAATCAGCAATTTCCCTTGATTTAGTTTTCATTCGAGGCTGGGGAAAAAGTGCTGTTCCAACAAGGAAGTTTTAGGGATTACATATTTGCTACTTTTCAACATAAGGTCAGAAAAGGTTATTAACCCCTGAGGTGAGGCAGCAGGTAAAGATTTCCAGAGGAAACAGGACAAGGAGCTAGTGCTTCCAGCTAGGAATTGTTCTGTTGAGAATAATAGAGATTAGCTGAGAGCATCAGGGGGTTGTGGGGGAGGATCCGGGCAGGTTCCTGAAACTTCTCGAAGGAATGCGGTGAAAACAAAGGGAGGCTCCACTGAGACCTAATGCCTGGGTCCATATTAACTGGGCTTTGCACCACAATAAATAACTGGGATCACATGGCATCTTTTTCTTTTCCTCTGAAAAGAATTTGGATTGAGTTATAGAAATGATGGCATTCTTTTGGTGAATTTCAGCCTGGTGGTGAAATAGGCCAGGGAATGGAGATAAGTTAGAGGGGGTGGTAAATTTGTGTCCTCCTCCCAGTCCCCTTTCCATTCCTACTGGCTATCTTCTGCTGCATGACCTTGGGCACTTAACTTCTCTGGCTTCAGTACCCTCATCTGTAAAATGGGGATACAGAGTATGAGCTCCATGTGGGGTAAGGACTGTATCCAACCTGAAGCAGCATGACTTAGTGGATAGAGCAAGGGCCTGAGAGTCAGAAGGTCATGGGTTCTAATCCCGGTTCCACCACTTGTCCGCTGGGTGACTTTGGGCAAGTCACTTCACTTCTCTAGGCCTCAGTTCCCTCATCTGTAAAATGAGGATGAAGACTGTGAGCCCCCTGTGGGACAGCCTGATCACCTTGTAACCTCCCCAGCGCTTAGAACAGTGCTTTGCACATAGTAAGTGCTTAACAAATGCCATCATTATTATTAGTCTTATTGTCTGCTGTGTGATCTTGGGCAAGTCATTTAACTTTTCTGTGCCTCAGTTACCTCATCTGTAAAATGGGGATCATTCATTCATTCATTCAATCCTTTTTATTGAGTGCCTACTATGTGCAGAGCACCGTACTAAGCACTTGGGAAGTACAATTCAGCAACAAATAATGACTATCCCTGCCCACAGTGGGCTCACAGTCTAGAAGATTAAAACTATGAGCCCCACATGGGCTAACCTGACTGCCTTATATCTATCCCAGTGCTCAGAATATTGCATTGTACATAGTAAGTTCCCCCACCCCCCACCCCGAGACTATAAGCTTGTTGTGGGCAAGAAATGTGTCTGCTTATTGTTTCTTGTACTCTCCCAAGTGCTTAGTTATCATCGCTATGATGACTCTTAAAGAAAGGCAAGGGAAGTTGTTTCTCCAGGTTTATAAGTGCAAATTCCATGACAAGGGACTAGCCCAAGATCAATCAATCAATCGTATTTATTGAGCGCTTACTGTGTGCAGAGCACTGTACTAAGCACTTGGGAAGCACAAGTTGGCAACATATAGAGACAGTCCCTACCCAACAGTGGGCTCACAGTCTAAAAGGGGGAGACCGAGAACAAAACCAAACATACTAACAAAATAAAATAAATAGAATAGATATGCACAAGTAAAATAAATAAATAAATAGAGTAATAAATATGTACAAACATATATACATATATATAAGTTGACAGAATCAGAAACAGAGGTGGATCAGAATCCCTTCCTCCTTGTTCAGTGCCCTATTTTCTGAGCTTAACTGACTAGCAGAGAAACAGAGGGCCCAAAATCCAGTCCTCTTTCTTCTCCTTCTGTCTGAAGTTATAACCTCTCTGGAACGAGAAGCAGGAACTAGAAGAAATAAAACAGTAAGGACGAGGTATTTATCATACAGACATTTTACCAATCGACTGTATTGACTGCTTTCTGTGTGCAGAGTACTGCACTAAGCACTTGGGAGAGTACAATATAAAGATGTCTTGATCCTCTACTCATTTCCTCTCACCACTGAAAGTTTCCTTCTGGTGGAATGTAGACTTTTAATATTCAAACCTGCTTAATAGTTTTTTTTCCCAGATATTAGAAGGGTGAAAAATATCAATCAATGGTACTTACTGAGCACTTACTGTGTGCACGGCACTGTATTAAGCCGTTGGGAGAGTATTATAGAGTTAGCAGACACAATCCCTACCCTTGAGTAGCTTACAATCTAGTGGGGGAGACAAATAAAATAAATTACACAGGGAGGAAGGAACAGAGTTTAAGAAAATGTACATAATTGCTGTGGGGGTGAATATCAAAGTTCTTAGAGAGTATGTACCCAAATGTATAAGTGATGCAGAAGGGAGGGAAAATAGTGTGGGGAAATGCAGTTAGTCAAGGAAGGCTTCCTGGAGAAAACAGGATTTTGGTAGGGCAAGTGGGATAATAATGGATGAGCAGATAAGCATTTAAGTATAGTGTTTGTGTCCCCAGGCTTGTAACGGGAATGATAAAATATGTGTAGAAGTTCAGTATGTTCAAAAGAAGGAGAAGCAGTGTGGCTTAATGACTTAATAGAGCACGGTGTTTGGGAGTCAGAAGGACCTGGATTCTAATCCCGGCTCTGCCACTGCTTTGTGATCTCGGGCCAGTCACTTCACTTCTCTGTACTTCAGTAACCTCGTCTCTAAAATGGGAATTAAGACTGTGAACCCCATGTAGGACATGGATTATGTCCAACCTCATTAGCTTGTACCTACCCCACTGCTTAGTACAGTAGCTGGCACATAGCAAGCACTTAACAAATACCATTAAAAAAGGTGTCCAGAGGTATGTCCCCTGTCTGATTCCGATTCTGTATGAGTATGGTTTTTTTTTAGGTTTTGGGGGGGGCTCTGAGTTTTCCTTCCCTGTGGCTCCCTCCCATCTCTAACTTCCAAAGCTCAGACACTGGCACCAAATTTCACACAGACATGGGAGGGGAAGCAGTGTGGCCTATTGGTTAGATCATGGACCTGGGAATCAGAAAGACCTGGGTACTAATCCCAACTCCACCACTTATCTGCTGTGTGTGTCCTTGGGTAAGTCATTTCACTTCCCTGTGTCTCAATTACCTCATCCGTACAATGAGGATTAAGACTGTGAGCCCGCTGTGGGACACGGACTGTGTCCAACCTGATTACCTTGTATCTTCCCCAGTGCTTAGAACAGTGCCTGGTGCATAGAAAGCACATAAATACCATTTTAAAAAAGGGGAACTCAAAGACCCTGGAGAAAACGGTAAGAAAAAAGCATCTTGGAGAAACACTCTGGGTTCAGGCCAAATAGAGTGACCTGCCACAAAACGGTAACTATATGAGTTACCAGGTCATGCTGTAGACCGGGGTGGGGAGAATGACATAAGTCAGCCAGTCAATCGTATTTATTGAGCGTTTTCTGTGTGCAGAGCACTGTACTAGGCCTTTGGGAGAGTAAAACATAACAAAAAAAAAAAAAAGACGCGTTCCCTACCCACAGTAAGCTTATAGTATAGAGGGTTACGTGTTCCTCAGGGCCGGATCTTTGAATCACCACTGCTGACCACGCTACTGCTCAGTACAATGGTTTTCTAGCTTTCTAAGTAAACTAGGTGCCAGTTCACATTAGGGATCTCATTTTTGAAAATTAAATCAATGGTTTGGATGAAGTGGCTGATGAGGAAGTTAAAAAAAAAACTATTTTAACAATCCTGAGAAAACTCTAGACAAAGCTCAGAACCACTCAAGTGGGTGTTGCTGACAAAATCTGTTCTGGAAAGCCTACCCGGTGGGAGACTACTCTTTCCAAATCAGTCCACCTGATGGATGAAATGTGGCAGCGTGAAAAGTTGGTAGTGATTCGAGCCAATTGGCCTGAATGTGAAAAAGATCTGTCTGACCTCCTAAGGCCAAAATGTTTTCCCTAAAATGCCAGTTGTCCTCAGTGCACCTGAAATCCTATAGAATTTCTGGCATGGCTTCCCTTCCCTTCCCTTCAGCCAACTGCTTCCACACTCATTGTAGCAATACATTACTCCCACACAGCATATGGCCAATTATGCCCAACCTTGTAAACCATTCTAAATATTGCCAGGTTTGTTCTACAAGATTACACAGTCTTTGCCCTGTTTGCAGCCACCCCCTGCAAGTTCACATCTTGGTAAGCTTGCTCTCGACACATTTGGACTCTGCTGGTGCTGGCTGTGATTTCCAAGTGTACACTCCATTTCCATTTTCTTTTGGGAATTGCAGAATTCAGGGCCGGAGGGAACCTCAAATATCACCTGACCCACTGCCCTCACTCCATGGACACAGAAAACTGAGCCTTCAAAGGGAGAAGTCTCTTTCTGGCACCTTGGACTATGTTGGTGGCACTGACTTAATGATTAACAGCAATTATTGTGGTATTTGTTAAGCACCTACTATGTGTCAAGCACTGCATTAAGCCCTGGGGTAGATACAAAGTATTCAGGTTGAACACAGTCCCTACCCCAACCAGAGTTCACATTCTAAGTGAGGAAGAAGAGATATTGAATCCCCACTGTACAGAGGGATCACACCTCCCTCAGACAGCATGGCCTAGTAATGGCTACAGCACGGGCCTGGGAATCAGAAGATCACGGTTCTAATCCCGGCTCCGCCACTTGTCTGCTATGTGACCTTGTGCAAGTCACTTAACTGTTCTGTGCCTCAGTTACCTCACCTGTAAAACGGACACTAAGACAGAGAGCCCCTTGTGGGACCGGGACTCTGTCCAACCCAATTATCTTATATCTACCCGGGTGCTTAGAACATGGCCTGGCACAAAGTAAGCACTTAGCAAATACCATTATTATGATTATTATTATCATCTCCTCCCTTAGGACTTCCCTGAATTCATTCATTCAATCGTATTTATTGAGTAAGCACTTAGCAAATACCATTATTATGATTATTATTATTATTATCATCCCCTCCCATAGGACTACCCTGAATTCATTCATTCAATCGTATTTATTGAGAGCTGTGTGCAGAGCACTGTACTAAGCGCTTGGGAAGTACAAGTTGGCAACATATAGAGACAGTCCCTACCCAACAGCGGGCTCACAGTCTAGAAGGGGGAGACAGACAACAAAACAAAACATATTAACAAAATAAAATAAATAGAATAGTAATAATAATAATGAATAATCTCTCATTTTCCCAACCTCTCTTCCCCTTACTTCCACTTCAGCAATTCCAAGGCACCTAAGTGCTTTTTTATGTTGATGTTATTTGTTAAGTGCTTACTATGTGCCAGGCTCTGTTCTAAGCCCCGGGGTGGATATAAGTGAATTAGGTTGGACGCAGTCCCAGTCCCACATGGGGCTCAAAGACTAAGGAGAAGGGAAAACAGGAAAACTGAGGCTCAGAGAAGTCAAGTGACTTGCCCAAGGTCACCCAACTAGCATTGGGCAGAGCTGGGATTAGAACCCAGGTCCTCTGGTGCCCAGGCCCATGCTCTTTCCACTAGGCCATGCTACTTCTCCGGGTCTTCACACCTACCAGACACCCCTATCATCCGTATGGACGGATCTTTACATTTGATTTGCTTCATCCTACCAGTAATTGATTTTAGCGTCTCTCTCCCCTGCTAGATTTTAAACAGGGATCATATCTATTTACTCTATTGTCCTCTCCCAAGCGCTTAGTGTGGTGACCTGCACAAAGTAAGCACTCAATAAATACAATTGATTGTTTGAAGATCTTTCTATTCTTAAAGATCTTCATGAGTGGAGGCTCCTCAGCTTCAATCCATTCCAGTATTTCATGACCTCGTTCAAGTCCTTTCTCATTTCTCATTCTTCCAGCTTTAATTTAGGTTGATTTTCCCATGTTTGGTCATGTTGGAAGATAAAAGCCACTCTTCTCACAAAAGCCCTTCATATGCTGAAGTGAATTGTTACATTGCCTCTGAAAATAAAAGTTCATTGTTCATTCATTCAATCATTTATTGAGAGCTTACTGCAGGGAACCTACCAACTGTTGTATTGCACACTCATTGTGGGCAGGGAACGTGTCTGTTATATTGTTATATTTTACTCTCCCAAATGTGTAGTACAGTGCTCTGCACACAGTAGATGCCCAATAAATATGAATGATCAAAATAGCCTTTTTTAATAGTAATAATTTTAGTATTTGTTAAGCTCTCACTATGTGCCGAGCACTGTTCCAAGCACCGGGATAGATACAAGGTAATCAGGGTGTCCCACTGGGGATCACAGTCTTCATCCCCATTTTACAGATGAGGTAACTGAGGCACAGAGAAGTTAAGTGACTTGCCCAAAGTCACACAGCTGACAAGTGGCAGAGGTGGGATTAGAACCCACAACCTCTGACTCCCAAGCCCGGGCTCTTTCCACTAAGCCATGCTGCTTCTCCAACTAAACTTCTTTTCTTCAAAACAACCTCTATTTCTTTCCACTGTGTTCAGGGGACCTATTTTCCATTTCTTTTAATCATTCTGCTTACTTGTCTCAGCTTCTCTGAGTAAATCCCAGTATTGGGCAGCTTTTAAAAATCTGATATCATGTTCCTGACTCTGTTACATTGTAAATATTTGTTACAATATTTCTCCCAAGTGCTCGTACAATGCTCCGCACACAGAATGCGCTCGATGAATACTACTGATTGGTTGACTCAGCTGGGGGACAACTGTGATCTTCAGGGTTTTGTTTTCTTTTTCTGCTGTGCTTATACCTTGCCCATCTTTCCCCATTCTATAATTATGCAATCTCTTTTCTGTTTTCTCCCTGCAGGGGTGCTGAAATTGTTCGAATACACTATTTTGTAGGAGCAATAGCGACGTCAGTGAGCTAGGCAACATTCTCTCATGAGAGCTTAGTCTAGTTGTTGGGGCACAAGGAAGGTCTCCCCAGGAAGGCTACCTATCAGCTCGCCAGAACGTCAGCGGAAGACTGAGAAAGATGGAGAGGGAAAGCGTTCCTGCTTTTTGAAAATGAAAAAAGAAAAGACTTTAGCACTTAGTTCTTCTTTGGATATGCTCTCCTCTTTGTAGTATTAGTTTTCACCATCCTAAATTGCTAAACTCTAAGAATCAATCGATAATATTAAGAGCTTATGGTGTGCAGAGCACTGTAGTAAATGCTTGGGAGTATAATGTAACAGAGTTGGTAGACACGTTCTCTCCTCATAAGGAGTTTACAGCCTGGAGGGAAACAGAAGGGAAACAAGTGAGCAGTAGCCAACTGGAAGAGGCTCAAAAATCAATTCATTCATTCAATCGCATTTATAGAGCACTTACTGTGTGTGGATCACTGTACTAAGTGCTTGGGAAGAGTACAATATGGCAATAAACAGACACATTCCCTGCCCACAAGAGGAAAGCAGCCCCTGGATCTCCATCACCACTTCCTCCTTCTCTTCCCTAAACTCTGCCAAGGTGATGGTTTGGGCACTCTACATTCTTGCACAGCCACTCTCTCAATCAGTAAATGGTATTTATTGAGCATTTACTACGTACAGAGCAGTGTACTAAGGGCTTGGAAGAGTACAATATGACAGAATTGGCAAATACGTTCCCTTCCCTCTCTTTTTCCAGTTTTTCTCTTCCTGAAAAAGAGAATACTGTGGGCCCCATGTAGGACATGGATTGTGTCCAACCTGATTAGCTTGTATCTACCCCTGCGCTTAGAACACTGTTTGGAACATAGTAAGCGATTAACAAATACCATCATTATTATTATTAAGTCTATAGACCGTATAATCTGAGACAGTATAGCAAGCCTAGAGGAACAGGCCTTATAAAGGTGTACAGTCCCCCAGGAACTATGATAATAGTGATGATAATAATAATATATCAATAATAATAACAACTATATCAATCACTGGACTAAGCACTGGGGTAGATTCAAGATAATCAGACAGGTCATAACCCTTGTCCCTTAGGGGACTCACAGTCCAAAGTGATGGAAAACAGGTATTTCATCCCCATTTTGCATATATAAGGAAACTGAGGCACAGACAAGTTATGTGACTCGGTCCCATTGTCATACAGCAGGCGAGTGGCAGGGCCAGGATAAGAACCAGGCCCTCTGAATCCCAGGCTCACACTCTTTCCATTAGACCACACAGTTCTTTAATTTTGAAGGGATGATTTAAAGCTGATCTCAAAGTTTAATTTAAAAGGGATAAAAACTTGGATAAAGGAGCACAGGCGGAGGAAAGAGGGAGGGATGAGAGGGCAAAAGCAATGATGGTGAATGGCTGAGAAACGTAAATACAGAACTGATTCTGGCAGAGTCTCATTTGGAAGGATCTGGCCTTCTATTCATCTCTCTGAGGCACAGGGAGAAGTGAAGTGACTTGCCCAAGGTCACACAGCAGCATAGCTGGAATTTGAACCCAGGCCCTTCTGACTCCCGGGTCTGGTTCTCTATCCATTAGGCCATGCTGCTTCTCTAGTAGTAATAATAACAATAACAACAGCTAGGAGATTTTCACCTCAACGATAAATTAGAATTATTGGTTTGGTTTAAGGTGGTACTGTCATAATATGTAGAGCCCAGCTTAATTGAGAAGTGAAAAAATAAGATTAACATGCGAAGCAGCATGGCCTAGTGGCTAGAGCATGGGCTCAGGAGTCAGAAGGACCTGGCTTCTAATCCCAGCTCTGCCACTTGTCTGCTGGGTGACTTTGGGCAAGTCACTTAATGTCTCCGTCCCTCAATTGCCTCATCTGTAAACTAGGGAGTCGGACTATGAGCCCAATGTGGGGCAGGGGCTGTTTCCAACCTGAGCGATATTTACCTACCATAGTGCTCTGTACAGTGCCTAGCACATAGAAAGCGCTTAAGAAATGCCAATGAAAAAAATATCACAATAGCCTTATCTCATTTCTCCCTTGCTCTGACACGGAGAATGACTCCTGTGTGGTAAGCATTCTAGCCTTAGTGTTGACAGGAGGTTGGAGATGGAGCCCATATTGTACTCTTCCAAATACTTAAGTCAGTGCTCCAAACACAGTAAGCGTTCAGTAAATATGATTGAATGAATGAATCCCAGGATACTCAGTGAAGGTCTCCATGAACCTACAGATGGGAAAGAGGGAGATGAACTAGAATATTCCCCTTCCTGGCTCCCCCTCAACCATCTTCTCCAATCTTTCCATTCCCCTCAAAACAGGGTCTGATGGGAACCATTTTGCTCTGCTGTGCTTATTTTTCTGAAAATAAACAAACCAGTATATAGCAAAAAAGGCCTAGGACATCGTAATGGCCAGAAGGTGGGTCACTGTAAATTGTGGTCCGTTGGTTAAATAGACCAGAAAAATGAATCAAGCCTAATTTGATTAAAAGAAACAGCGGGAAAGAAACATCACGCAAGAGTAGAAAGCATGCTATGTTGGCTTTTAATTGCAGTAACCCTCCAATGTTCAATGTTGGTTATTTTTACCACCCATACACTTGAGCGGCGATAGTTCTCTACTAGCTAACAGCTAGACGGCCACCAGAATTTCTTTTTCTGGCAGTGCCTCCACCTGAATTCTCTGGAAAAATCATTCCTGGAAATCTTCAGAGGCCCCAAAATGCTTCTGCGTTCACCAAGTCACTGATGGATCGCCCCATTAGCAATGGTATTGACCGAATGCTTACCGTGTAGAGCACTGTACTAAAACCTTGGGCGAGTACAATACCATAGAGTCAGTAGACAAGTTCCCTGCCCACAAAGAGATTACATTTTAGAGGAAGAGACAAGCACTGAAATAAATACATAATGGATATGTACATAAATGCTGTGGGCTGATTATCAAAGGCTTAGAGGGTACAGATGCAAATGCATGGGCAAAGCAGAATGGAGAGGGAGTAGGGGAAAAAGAGGACCTAATCGAGGAGGTACCTCGGAGGAGATGTTATTTTAGTAAGGCTTTGAAGGTGGGGAGAGTGGTGTTCTGTCATATATGAAGACTTTTAGACTGTGAGCCCACTGTTGGGTAGGGACTGTCTCTATGTGTTGCCAATTTGTACTTCCCAAGCGCTTAGTACAGTGCTCTGCACATAGTAAGCGCTCAATAAATACGATTGATTGATATATGAAGAGGAAGGGAGTTTCAGGCCTTAAGGAGGATGTGAGCAAGGGTTCGACAGAAAGAAAGATGAGATCCAGATGAGTAAATTGGTGTTATAGTTATTCTGCTTTTCGGAGGCTTTATCCGGAGTCAGGAGGACCTGGATTCTAATCCTGGCTCTGCCACTTGTCTGCTGTGTGACCATAGGCAAGTCACTTCACTTCTCTGTGCCCCAATTCCCTCACCTGTAAAATAGGGATTAAGTCTATGAGCCCTATGAGGGACAGGGACTGTGTCCAACCCAATTAGCTGGTATCTACCCCAATACTTAGTACACTGCTTGGCACATAGTAGCACACAAATACCACAATTACTATCATTATCTACAATTTGTGAAAAATAAATATGGTGGTATCCTTTATTTAAATGCCATACCTGAAGTTTGTGCAGATTCTAAGGAAGGACATATAAAGATTCCAGTCACACTCACCTTGAAAGAGTATCCTGAGATGAAAGCATTTTTCAAAAAGGCACTCTTCCTAGTTAAATTCCAATTCACTTAATCTATGACTATTTCTTATCACTTGGCATCCAGGCAGGGGAATTAATCAAAGTCACATTCTCTCTCTCTCTCTCCTCACTTTATCCAGAAGGAAAGTTTCTTCTTATTACTGCGCAGACCAGCTAGATACAGATGCAATTGCTCTGATGCAGCTAAGGATTCACAGATTGCACCAGTCTGTGCACCAATAGGCTTTTGAGACAGAAAGGGTGGTGGAGCTGTCTACAGTGCTGGGAAAGTCAAGGGGAGGATGGAATTTGCGTGGGAAGATAATGAGCTCTGTTTGGGACATGTGAATTTTGAATTGTCAATGGGATTTCTAAGTAGAGATGTCCTGAAGGCAGAAGGAAATGTCAGACTGCAGAGAAGGAGAGAGATCAGGGCTGGAGATGTAGATTTGGGAATCAACTGCATAATAATAATAATAATGGTATTTATTAAGCACCTACTTATTAAGCGCCTACTATGTGTAAGGCACTGTGCTAAATACTGGGGCAGATACAAGCAAATTTGGTTGGAATCAGTCCCTGTGCCACATGGGGCTGAAAGTCTCAATCCCCATTTTACAAATGAGGGAACCTGAGGCATAGAGAAGTAAAGTGACTTGCCCAAGATCACACAGCAAACAAGTGGCAAAGCAGGGATTAGAACCCATGACCTTCTGACTCTCCGGCTCGTGCTCTATCGACTACGCCACACTGCTTAGAGGAGGTAGTTAAAGCCATGGGAGCAAATGAGTTCACCAAGGGAGTGACTGTAGATGGACCATAGAAAGGGACCCAGAACTGAAGCTTGAGGGACCCCCTCAGTTACGCGGTGGGAGGCAGAGGAGGAGTCCACAAAAGAGACTGAGCGGCCAGAAAAATAGGAGGAGAACCACGAGAGGACAGTGTCAGTAAAGCCGAAGTTGGATAATGTTTCCAGGAAAAGGGGGCTTACAATCAAAACGAGGTTATTAAAACCAAATATGGAAAAGGCCAAAGCCCCCTGAGATGTTTTCATTCTAAAACACCATTCTCCTTTATCTGTGCTCTCTGCCTGGAAAATAATTCAATGAATCCTCAGGGAGGTGTTAAGCTTGGGACGAGATTGGCTCTAGGACTGCATGCTGAGCTATGGCAATAAAATGAGAAGTGGAATGACAATAATAATAAATATGATAATAATAATAATAATAATAATAATGGTAATTAAGCCCTTACTATGTGCCAAGCACTGTTCTAAGCACTGGGGTAGATACAAGATCATCAGGTCCCACATGAGGCTCTCAGTCTAAGCAGGAAGAGAAGCAGGTATTGAATTCATTCATTCAATCATATTTATTGAGCGCTTACTGTGTGCAGAGCACTGTACTAAGAACTTGGGAAGTACAGGTTGGCAACATACAGAGACGGTCCCTACCCAACAATGGGCTCACCGTCTAGAAGGGGGAGGCAGACAACAAAGCAAAACATGTAGACAGGTGTCAAAATTGCCAGAACAAATAGAATTAAAGCTATTTGCTCATCATTAACAAAATAAATAGAATAGTAAATATGTACAAGTAAAATGAATGGAGTAATAAATCTGTACAAATATATACAAGTGCTGTGGGGACAGGAAGGAGGTAGGGTGGGGGGGTGGGGAGGAGGAGAGGAAAAAGGGGGCTCAGTCTGGGAAGGCCTCCTGGAGGAAGTGAGCTCTCAGTAGGGCTTTGAAGGGAGGAAGAGAGCTAGCTTGGCGGATGTGTGCAGGGAGGTTATTCCGGGCCAGGGGAAGGACGAGGGCTGGGGGGTCGACGGCGGGACAGGCCAGAACGAGGCACAGCGAGGAGATTAGTGGCAGAGGAGCGGAGGGTGTGGGCTGGGCTGTAGAAGGAGAGAAGGGAGGTGAGGTAGGAAGGGGCAAGGTGATGGACAGCCTTGAAGCTGAGAGTGAGGATTCCCATTCTCAGTTGAGAACTGAGGCACAGAGAAGTTAAGTGATTTGCCCAAGGTTGCACAGCAGGTACTTGGTGAAGTCGGGATTTGAACCCAGGCCTTCTGACTCCCAGGCTCTTTCCAGTACGACACACTGCTTCTCTAATGCCGCTGTAATCAAAGGGGAACTAATACATCTCTTGATTCCTGCAGAAAATGAAAATTTAAATAGGAGATATGGTTCCTATTGAATCCCGTAAAGACCATCTGCTTTGTATTCTGGACATTAAAGTTTCGGATATAAATTCTCCAAACACAAAACAAGTCAAGTGACTCCTGCTCAATTCCGCTTTCTCACCAGGCTAACAGAAAGTAGAAGCTGATCAGCACTTTATATTTCCAGAGAACTTCTCCCAGCTAAGCTACTACTGCTCTCATTTCACAGATGAGAAGAGATGCAGGGAAGGGAAATGGCTTTTTCAAGGTCATAGAACAGATCGTGGACAAAATTAGGGGAAAGTCTCTTGAGTAACTGGGAACAGACTGCCGCATTGTGCCCTTCTCTCTCTGCAGCTTCCTATTCGTCCTGAAGCACGGGATACCCTCCTTGGAATACTGAAGGAAGCAGAAACAGGGCTTAGATGCCGAGAAGTGGAGCTTAGATTTAAATAGTAGTAAATAATGTAATAATAATAGTGGAATCTGTTAAGCACTTAGTATGTGTCAAGCACTGTTCTAAGCCCTGGGAAAGATACAGGATGATCAGGTCAGATATAGTCCCTGTCCCACAGAGGGCTTGCAATTTAAGTAGGAGGGAGAACAGCTATTGAATCCTCATTTTACAAATGAGGGAACTGAGGCCCAGAGAAGTGAAGTGACTTGCCCAAGGTCACACAGCAGACAAGGGATGGAGCTGGGATTAGAACCCTGGTCCTTCTGACTCCCAGCCCCATACCCTATCCACTAAGCCACGCTGCTTTATACCCCTCAAAGTCTGACCACTTTGGGCAAGGATCTCCAGTTCAAACCTTTCATTCCAACTTCATTCCCTCAAGTCTAACTTCACAATTGTCCTGCTGGCTCATGACCCCGTTCAGTGACTTTTATCAAAAGTCTGACCTAGATCTATTAACCTAGGGGTAATTGAACTGTCAACGGACCTTCTCTGTGGATGGTCAAAACCACCTAACTGCCGTCGGCTTTTCATGAAGGTTTCTACTCACTCTAGTTGGGAAAGCAGTCACTAAAATAAATGACATAGGAGGAAGGAGGAAAAGGGGATGGGAATAGGAGGTAGTCTTCATCAATCAATCAATCAATCATTTATTGAGTGCCTACTGCGTGCAGAGCACTGTACTTAGGATTCGGGAGAGTACAGTACAACAGAGTTGGCAGACACTTTTCCTGCCCACAAGGATCTTGCAGGCTAGAGGAGAAACAGTCTACTCTTAAGTAATGGTCTAGTCTGTAAATTCCCTGTGGGCAGGGATCCCGCCTACCGACTCTATCGAACGGTACTCTCCCAAGCGCTTACTACAGTGCTCTGCATACAGTAAGTTTTCAATAACTACTTCCAATTGACTGATTGACTGGCGTAAGCAACATGCAAAAGCGCTAAGGGAGGTTGACAGAATGTAAGTGCGTAGATGACACGGGAATAATGAACAAACAGAAGGGGTGATATAGCAGGGGATAACAGAAATTAATCAGGGAAGGCCTCCTGGAGGAAATGTGATTTCAGAAGGGCTTTGAGAATGGGGAGATAATAATAATAATAATGGCATTTATTAAGAGCTTACTATGTGCAAAGCACTGTTCAAAGTGCTGGGGAGGTTACAAGGTGATCAGGTTGTCCCACGTGGGGCTCACAGTCTTAATCCCCATTTTACAGATGAGGTAACTGAGGCCCAGAAAAATGAAGTGACTTGCCCAAAGTCACACAGCTGACAATTGGCAGAGCTGGAATTTGAACTCCAAAGCCTGTGCTCTTTCCACTGAGCCACGCTGCTTCTCTGAGATCTGTGATCTGTCTAAATTGAAGGGGGAGGGCCTGAGCCAGAAGTTGATAGGTAGGAGAAACGTGGATGAGGACCAGTGATCGCACGAGCGATCAATCAGTCAATCATATTTATTGAGCACTTACTGTGTATGCAGGGCACTGTACTAAGCACTTGGTAGAGTACAATATAATAATAGGTACATTCCCTGCCCACGACGAGCTAGAGGGGGAAGAAAGAGTGCCAGCTGGCAGTAGTGGGAAAAGCATTGTCAGGAGTTTCTGCTTGAAATGGAGAGGAATGGGTAGTCACCGGAATTTTCTGAGACGTGCGGAGTTGTATGCAGAGTGATGTTTTTAAAATAGGAATCTGAATAGCAGAGTGAAGTATAGCACGGAGAGTTGTAGAGGCTGGGAAGAGGCTGATGCAGTAGACAAGCTAGGACAGGACAAGTGCCCGGACGAAGAGAATAGACATCTGAAAATGTTGCGGCAGAAAAAAAAGACCACAACAGGATTTGGCGACAGGTTGGATGTTGGGATGGAAAGAGACAGAGGCATCAAGGATGCATCAAAGAGAATCAAAGAGAAATGATCAAAGCCAAAGTTGCAGGCCTCTGGAGATGGGGACTGGTGAAAACTTAAATGGAAGAGTGGATTTTGGAGAGAAGATGAGGAGTTTGGTTTGAGACATAGAGAGTTGGAGGTGCTGGAGGGCCATCCTTGGAGGGATGCCCTGGAGGCAGGCCTGAGAGATGGCAGGAAATGAGAGAGGCCTGGCGTCGTGAGGTCGATTTGGGAATTGAAACCATGGAAGTGAGTGAGCTCCCCATGAAAGTGTTGACGATATCCAATGTGTTTTGTCAGGACAATGAAGGCAGAACAGACAGCCGGGTGTTGTCGGCTGTATTTTTCCTCCATCTGTCACGCTGCAAAGATCGTGCCTGAAGCTGGGCTGTGTTTTGGTCTGAAGCCACATTAATGATCTGGACAGGGCACAGTTGATTACACACTTCAGGTGTCTGTGAAGAAGGATCTGGCTAGGATCATAAAGCAGGGGGATACCTGGCAGATTCCACAGTCAGTTCTCTCCTCTTCCTGAAGACCGTAAATTACAGAGGGATTTTTTTCCCCAGTGTGGGATTTGTTGAGCAGATGCCAGTCTAAATATCTGAGGAAATACGTTTCCTCTGTCAGCAAATCTGGTTCCTTTTCCATTTTTCATATTAACGAGTGTATTTACTAAGTGCTTATCATATGTCGAGCACTGTATTAGATAAAGAATAATCAAATCAGAACCAGATCCTGTCCCACAGAACTCACTAATTTTAATACTAATAGTACTAGTTAAACATTTACTCTGTGCCAAGCGCTAGAATCTTCTTCCGATCTACATTCCTTTTTTTTTATGGCATTTGTTAGGCCCGTACTATGCCCCAGGCATCATTCCAAGTCCTTGGGTAGATACAAAGTAATCAGGTTTGACACAGTCCCTGTCCCACACGAGGCTCACAGTCTTAATCCCCATTTTACAGGTGAGGGAACTGAGGCCCAGAGAAGTGAAGAGACTTTCCCAAGGTCACAAAGCACACAAGTGGCAGAGCCGGGATTAGAACCCGTGTCTTTCTGACACCCAGGCCAGAGCTCTATCCACTAGGCCACACTGCTCCTTCTTTGACTGAAATGGGAGTGATTTCAACAGAAATTTTCAACAGTGCCACAGTACCATTCATGGGACAAATAACTTTTTAAATGTTGCACAAAAGTCTTTAGTTTGGAAGGGGTTTTTTTATTCGTTAAGTGCTTACTATGCACCAGGCACTGTACTAAGCACTAGGGGTAGAAACAAGCTAATCAGGTTGGACACAGTCCCTGTGCCACATGTGGCTCATAAATCTTAATCCCCATTTTATAGATGAGGTAATTGAAGCACAGAGAAGTGGAGTGACTTGCCCAAGGTCTCATAGCAGATCAGTGGCGGAGCGATGACTAGAACCCAGATCCTGCCAACTGCCAGGCCCATGTTCTATGCACTAGGAAACATTGTTTCTCTAATTAAACAGGAATTAACCATTTTCTCTCAAATTCCAGTGATTTCTTTTCTTAAATTCACCAGAGATAATCATCCTTGAGTGTTGAAAGTATTGCAGAATATTATCCAGGACGCCGTTCTTTTCAGCAGAGCTACACAAAAGCCGCATGGCATTCTCTTAAAAAACGATACTTAGGGCTGATGTGTTCCAAGCCTGGGGCCGAAAAAACCACCTACAGTACAATGCAACCACTCATCTGCCCAAATCCATTTTGGAGGGATATGAATTCTCAATTCTTTCCTTTTGCTGTCTTTTGCAAAGCCAGTTGCAACAATCTTAAGCTATTTAAAACAAGGATAAACATTAGTGATGGAAGAGACACTCTTCAAATGCATTCAATTGTTCAAATAAAGATTTGGGGTGGTGGGGAGTTATAACAAAGAACCTAGCAATAGATGCATGAAATAACATTAGTTTGTTTAGAAGAGCCAGACTTGGAAAAAGACCACTTCTCTGCTTGGAGTACAAACACGTGTTTCTTCATGAACCCCATGGGTGATAGTGGGGAGCTTATTCTCCATGGAGAATCAGCACGTGGGATGTGGTAAGAAATGACAAGATCTGTCTCCCATGAAAAATGGAAGGATTCAGAAGCTCACTGTGGGCAGGGAACGTGTCTGTTCATTGTAATATTGTACTCTCCGAAGCGCTTAGTACAGTGTTTGCATACAGTAAGTGCTCAATAAATATGATTGAATGAATGAGTAAACAGACACACTCCCTGCCCACAACGAGCTTACAGTTGAGAGGGGGACACAGACAGCAATATAAATAAATAAAGCTAGTTGTGCAATGCTACCCTCTTAAGAACTGGGCAGAGAAATTCAGAGTAGAACTCAGAGATCCTGATGGGATAGCCCTCTTGACTAGGCTGATTCACTGTTTTCCACAAATACCATCTGCTGAATGAAAACAATTGTTGTCAGTTTTTGATTCCACAGGATTCTTTCAGTTCAGAGGTTTGAACTCGAGATGTTTTGCTCCCATCAGAAGTTCCAGGGATGATTTTTTTTTTATGGCATTTAAGTGCTTTCTATGTGTCAAGCACTGTTCTAAGCACTGTTGGAGATACAGTCCCTGTCCCACACGGGGCTCACAATCTAAGTAAGGACAGCAGTTACAGAATCCCGATTTTGCAGTTAAGGAAACTGAGGCAAAGAGAAATTAAGTGACTTGGCCAAGGTCACATAGCAGGAAATTGGCTGTGTTGGGATTAGAACACGGGTCCTCTGGCGAACAGGCCCATGCTTTAGGGGAAGCAGCATGGCGTAGCGGATAGAGAATGGGCCTGGGAGTTAGAAGGTCTTGGGTTCTAATCCCAGCTCCGCCACTTGTCTGCTGGGTAACCCTGGGCAAGTCACCTCATTTCCCTGGCCTCAGTTACCTCATCTGTGAAACGAGGATTGAGACTGTGAGCCCTCGTGGGGCAGGGATTGTGTACAACTTGATTTGCTCGTAACCACCCCAGCGCTTAGTACTGAGACTGGCACATAGTAAGCGCTTAAAAAATACCACAGCTATCATTATTATTTATCCACTAGGCCATGTTGCTTCCCAGGGGCGATGTTTGATTCCCTCAGGAGGCGTCTGCAACACCACTAATAACTCCTGCAGGACGCAGCTTTGGCTGGCTTCCCTTTCCCTCTCCCTCCCTTTCCCTCCGCCCCTTGTCCTGGGACTGGAGGAACTGAAACATAACAGACGGGACGTGCTTTTAATCCTCGGATATCATCATCATCATCAACCGTATTTAT
Organism: Tachyglossus aculeatus; assembly: GCF_015852505.1. Lineage (NCBI taxonomy): Eukaryota > Metazoa > Chordata > Mammalia > Monotremata > Tachyglossidae > Tachyglossus > Tachyglossus aculeatus. The sequence goes on from NC_052086.1 coordinate 77,283,974, forward strand.
TGAGCGCTTACTGTGTGCAGAGCACTTTACTAAGTGCTTGGGAAGTACAAATTGGCAACATATAGAGACAGTCCCTACCCAACAGTGGGCTCATCAGCACTAGCCACAGAGCACAGGGGGAGGGAGGGTGTCTTAGGGCCATTTATTTCTGGACGTTGCTCTGTCCCACATGAACCCAATGTCTGAGAACTGCCATGGCAGTGACATTCACATCATTTAAGACCACAGACACTCTGGATTCCACTCACAAGGTGCTGAAGTGGCAGTTGGGTGGATGTAAAATGGGGAGATTGGAATTTTGCCCGGGAAGGTCTCCTAGAAGATCCGTGATTTCAGAAGGCTTTGAAGGATGGGGAGAGCTGTGGTCCAACAGATTTGAAGAGGGATGGAGTTCCAGAACGGAGGAGAGGTGTATTCAAGTGGGAAAGGTGGGAGAGATGAGAACGAGGCAAAGCAAGTAAGGTTGGCTTGAGAGGAATGAAGAGTGCAAGCTGGGATTTAGTGGGAGATCTCCATTCTCTCAACCCCTGCCCTCCCACTCCCAACCTTCCAATTTCCAAAGGCATCGTGCCTCTTTGGTCCTATTCTTTCAATCTGTCGTATTTATTAAGCGTTTACTATGTGCAGAGCACTTTAAGTGCTTGGGAGAGTACACTATAACAATAAACAGATGCAGTCCATGCCCACAACAAACTTACCATCTAGACATGAGCTTATCCAACCTACCTTCTCATAACATACAAATCCACACCCTCAACTCCACACTCTCCACTGAACTCAATCCCCTCCCTTCCCAGTCTCAAACGGCAACTTGCAGCCCTGGATCTCCTCCACAGTACGCTTCTTCTGCTCTTGTGCTTAGTATGGCGCTCTGCCCACAGTAAGCACTCAAGAAATATCAGTTATCATGCTCAAGCCACAGAACACTGCCGGTGGAAATCCAGATGCCAGTTTGATCCTGTCCATCTCAAACTCATCCTCATATAACTCCGCCTTCTCCCTCTGCTCAGCAACAACACTTCTCCCGCTTATTAACTCCCAAGCCCATCACTCACGCCAGCCATTTCAGACTCTTAATCCCTTCCTCCCCCATCTCTTGGTCCCCTGCATGGGCTTGGAGTGTAATATAACAACACCATAAGGAACGTTCCATGCACATGCGAGATAATATAATGACATCCTATAGAAAGCGATAGTGGGTGGGGGGTGGCGGGGCAGATTTCTCCCTCCATCACGGTGGCCATCATGGTCTGAATCCAACCTGGGCCCCAGAGGACATTTGAAGAATCAGTGAAAAATAACTCTGGGAATGTTTTTAATTCCAATACCTCAAGGAAAAATAACGTCTCACCCTACCTTTTTGTTTGTCAGAGACTGCCCTTCAGTAAATATGACTGAATGAATGAACGGACGTCACTGACCACTGCACTGGATTGTGCAGTTGGTGGGCCCATGAAGGGAAAACCTGAGCCTTCTTGGGAAAAGGAAAGATATAGCATGCTGATGGTTGCTTAGCAGGGGTTAAAGTGGGGAGCAAGTGATTGCCACATGACGACGGCCTGGGAGCGTGTGATCGCCACGTAATGGCAGCCTGGGGAGCGTGTGATCACCACATGAAGTGACTTGCCCAAAGTCCCACAGCTAAGTGGCGGAGGTGGGATTAAAACCCACGACCTCTGACTCCTCAGCCAGGGCTCTTCCCACCGAGCCCCGCTGCTTCTCAAAAGCCACTTTAGAGGAAGAGGCACCTACTGGGCTGGAGACGACGAATAGACCAATGCTCATTCCTTCCTTCAGTCCTATTTATTGAGCGCTGACTGTGTGCAGAGCGCTGAGCTCTGGGTTCCAGGCCTCAGGCAGAGGCTGAGGCGGCCAGAACGGGGTGCAAGCTCGTGTGCGGATCCCGTGGTGATCATGTGGGCAGCTTGGGCCGATGACAAGACGGTCACTTGCTGAGAGTCCTGCCCGTGATGGTCACGTGCCCCGCACACCGCGTTCATGTGGCTATCACGCACCCCTCATATCGTATTCACGTGAGCCCTGAGAGCTCACCTCCTCCAGGAGGCCTTCCCAGACTGAGCCCCGTTTCCTCTCCTCCTCCTCCCCATCCCCCCCCACCCTTCCCTACAGCACTTGCATATATTTGTACAGATTTATTACTCTATTTATTTTACTTGGACATATTAACTATTCTATTCTATTTACTTTGTTAATGATGTGCACATAGCTTTAATTCTATCTGTATTTGTTCTGACGATTTTGACACCTGTCTACATATTTTGTTTTGTTGTCTGTCTCCCCCTTCTAGACTGCGAGCCTGCTGCTGGGTAGGGACCATCTCTATATGTTGCCAACGTGTACTTTCCAAGCACTTAGTCCAGTGCTCTGCACACAGTAAGTGCTCAATAAATACAATTGAAGATCACATGCCCCCCAGGCCACGATCACGTGCCCTCCAGGCCACCATCATGTGGCGATCACAAGCTCCTCAGGCCATGGTCCTGTGAGAGTGCAGCAGTGACGCTTATCTTTGAATCGCTCTTCCTATGGGTCCCTGACACAGCTGACAAAATGGGGAGAATAGGCCAATTCTAGCCACGGAGGGGGCTACAGCTGGGAGTCATTCTGCTGCCCAAACACATTCATTCATTCACTAAATAGTAGCTCTCTTCCTCCCTTCAAGGCCCTGCTGAGAGCTCACCTCCTCCAGGAGGCCTTCCCAGACTGAGCCCCTTCCTTCCTCTCCCCCTCGTCCCCCCTCCATCCCCCCATCTTACCTCCCTCCCTTCCCCACAGCACCTGTATATATGTATATATGTTTGTACATATTTTTTTTACTCTATTTATTTATTTATTTAATTTATTTGTACATATCTATTCTATTTATTTTATTTTGTTAGTATGTTTGGTTTTGTTCTCTGTCTCCCCCTTTTAGACTGTGAGCCCACTGATGGGTAGGGACTGTCTCTATATGTTGCCAATTTGTACTTCCCAAGCGCTTAGGACAGTGCTCTGCACATAGTAAGTGCTCAATAAATACGATTGATGATGATGATGATTTACTGAGAGCTTACCGTGTGCAGCGCACTGTACTAAGCACTTGGAAAGCACAATTTGGTAACAGATAGAGACAGTCCCTACACAACAGCGGGCTCACATTTCTGGGATGTTTAAAGCTGGAAGTCTTGGATTTGGGGAAGTTTTGGGTATCTGACTACCTCAAATAGGGTGCAGAGCTTCATCCTGTCTGGCAGTTGTCGCGTGAGGTGCATGTTTTCACCCGTGACAAAATTGGGGGTTTGGGAGATAATAATAATGATGGCATTTATTAAGCGCTTACTATGTGCAAAGCACTGTTCTAAACGCTGAGATTACAAGGTGATCAGGTTGTACAACAGAGGGCTCACAGTCTTAATCCCCATTTTCCAGATGAGGTAACTGAGGCCCAGAGGGGTTAAGTGACTTGCCTAAAGTCACACAGCTGACAATTGGCAGGGCCGGGGTTTGAACCCATGACCTCTGACTCCAAAGCCCATGCTCCTTCCACTGAGCCACGCTGCTTCTTTAAAATGAGGCATTATTCTATTTTGTATGACTTCAGAGTGTGGTATCAGTGTTCCTAGGGATCCTGGACCTAAGGAGGGGGTTCAGAGAGCCTCAAATATGGGCTTTGAGGGGGGCCTGCTTTTTATATTCCTTAAAATGAAATTTAAATATACCTTAGTCTTGTAAAAAGCAGCAGCACGGCGAGGTGGATAGAGCACAGGCCTGGGAGTCAGAAGGTCATGGGTTCTAATCCCGGCTCTGCCACTTGTCTGCTGTGGGACCTTGGGCAAGTCATTTCACTTCTCTGGGCCTCAGTTACCTCATTTATAAAATGGGGACTGAGACCGTGAGCCCCACATGGGACAGGGGCTGTGTCCAACCAGATATGCTTATATCTATCCCGGAGCTTAATAGAGTGCCTGGCACATAAAAAGCACTTAACAAATACCATTGTTATTATCATTATTACTGTTAAACGATCATATTTACTGAGTGCTTACTATGGGCAGAGCGCTGTACTAAGTGCTTGGAAGAGTACAGAATAACAGACTTGGTAGATACATTCCCTATCCACAACGAGCTTACAGTCTAGAAAGGGAAGCAGATATTTACAAATAAATTACGGATAGGTACGTAAGCGCTGTAGAGCTGAGGGAAGGGTGAATAAAAGGTTTAATTCCATTGACCTCATTCTAGCCAGTTCCAATGTCTTCTACTCCATCCTTGACCCCTCAGCTGTCTAGCCAGCACTTAGAACACTGCTTTGCACATAGTAAGCGCTTAATAAATGCCATCATTATTATTATTACAACACGGCTGACTAGTTTCTTCTGCTGGAAACACTAGCTAATCGTGGCCTCTCTGACACTCTCCTCTCCACTTTCTCCTCCTATCTCTCTGGCTGCTCATTTTCTGTCTCTTTTTGAGGCTCCTCCTCTGCCTCCCATTCCCTAATGGTGGGAGTCCTTCAAGGCTTAGTTCTGGGTCCCCTTCTTGCCTCCATCTACACCCACACCTTTGGAAAACACATTGGCTCTCACCGCTTCAACTAACATCTCAATACTACAAAAATTAATTATTGTGGTATTTGTTAAGCACTGACTATATGTCAAGCTTTGTTCTAAATGCTAGAGTAGATACAAGTAAATCAGACTGGATCCAGTCCCTGTCGCACAGTTTAAGTAAGAGGGCATGCGGACAATTCCCAAACCTACCTCCCCTGCTAGGACTTCTCCTTCTCTGCAGTCTCGCATTTCCTCCTGCGTTGAGGATCTCTCTTCTTGGATAGCCCGCCGTCACCTCAAACTTAAGCCATCTAAAACCAAATTCATCTTCCCCCCATAATCCTCTTCCCCCCAAGATTTGTCCATCATGGTAGAAAACACCACTACCACCCTCTCTGTCTCACATGCCTTTCCATAACCCTGGAATTATGTGACTCAAAGCAGTTTTAACTGAGAGGAAAGGGCAGATTTTGGAGATACTGTGAAGGCAGAACTGACTGGATTTGGTGACAGACTGAATATGAGGATTTAATGAGAGAGACGAATCGAGGATAATGCCAAGATTACAGCTATTGACCCCACACTCACATCCTCCCTCCTGCTTGGAAATCCCCCCTCTTTCAAAGTCCACCACTCTGTTATCCTTCAAAGCCTTACTAAAACCGTATCTCCTCCGAGAAGCCATCTCTGACTAACCCACTGCCCCACCTTATCACTGTTAACTCTGGGTCCACCTGGTACTTGGCTGTGTATCCTTTAAACACTTTGATAATCATCCCAGCACTACAGCCCTTATGTTAAAAATAACAATAATATTTGTAAGGTATAAAAAATGTGCCAAGCACTGTTCTAAGCACTGGGGTAGATATAAGTTAATCGGCCAGAAAAGTCCCTCTCCTACATGGGGCTCACAGTCTAATGAGGAGGGAGAAGAAGTATGTCTAATAGGTACAAATCTTTATATTCTGCCATTTCCCCTGTCTGTAACTTCTGTTCATAACTGTCTCTCTCGTTACAGACCACAAGCTCCTTCTGCACAGGTATAATATCTACCAACTCTACTGTATTCTCCCAGGTGCTTAGAAGAGTGCTCCACACGTAAGTGCTCTGTAAGTATTACTGATTCAACCCACATATTCAAGCACTAAATCCCATCGGTTCAACCTTCTCAACATGGCTAAAATCCACCCTTTCCTCTCCATTCAACCTGCTGCCATGTTAATCCAAGCCCTTATCCTATCCCGCATGATTATTGTACCAATCTCCTCGCCGACCTCCCTGCCTTCTGTCTCTCCCCACTCCAGTCCACAGTTCACTCTGCTGCCCGGCTCATTTTTCTACAAGCACGTTCGGTCCATATTTCCCCACTCCTCAAGAACCTCCTGTGGTTACCCATCTACCTCCACGTCAAACAGAAACTCCTTGTCATCAGCTTTAAAGCAGTCTCCTTGCACCCTCCTACCCCGCTACTCTCCTACTACAATCATCTGTACACTTTGCTCCTCTAACGCCCAACCTACTCATCGTACCTTGATCTCCTCTATCGTGCCGCTGACCTCTCGCCCACATCCTGCCTCTGGCCTAAAATGACCTTCCTCTTCATATAATAATAATAATAATAATGGCATTTATTAAGCGCTTACTATGTGCAAGGCACTGTTCTAAGCACTAGGGAGGTTACAAGGTGATCAGGTTGTTCCACGGGGGGCTCACAGTCTTAATCCCCATTTTACAGATGAGGGAACTGAGGCACAGAGAAGTCAAATGACTTGCCCAGAGTCACACAGCTGACAATTGGCAGAGCTGGGATTTGAACCCATGACCTCTGACTCCAAAGCCCGCGCTCTTTCCACTGAGCCACGCTGCTTCTCAACAGACAGCTGAGAAGACAGAAGACAGTTGACAATTCCGACAGTTACTCTCCCACATTCAAAGCCTTATTGGAGGCACACCTCCTTCATAAGGCCCTCCCCAACTAAGTCTTCATTTCTTCTCCCACTCTCTCTATTCACCACCCCCAACACATATACATAATTATGTTGTCTGTCTCCCCCTCTAGACTGTAATGTCGCTGTGGGCAAGGAACATCTCGTATTGTTGTGCTCACTGTCCCAAGCACTCAGCACAGTGCTCTGCATACAGCAAGGGCTCCATAAATATGATCGATTGATTGAGGGGATAAGTAGGAGGGAGAAAGCCAACAGAGTGTGCTTTAATGTCAACCATCAGGAGTTTCTACGTTTCTGAAGAATGGGGAGGCGTGCAGAAAAATGTTTTAGTAAAACGATCCAGGCAGTAGAGTGAAGTGTGGACTAGAGAGGGGAGACCCTAGAGTGGGGAGAGCCTCAGGGATGAGGCTGATGCCATAGTCAAGTTGGGATATGACGTGAGTGACGGAGTGATGGGCATTTGGATGGGAAGGAAGGGGAACATCCTGGAAATGTTTTGCAGGAGAAATTGATAGGATCAATCCATCAGTGGTATTTATTGAGTGCTTACTATACACAGCACACTGAATTAAGCACTTGGGAAAGTACAATACAACAGAATTAGCAGACCCATCCCCTGCCCATAATAATAGTGATGGTACATGTTAAGCGCTTATTATGTGCCAAGCACTCTTCTAAGCACTGGGGTAGATACAGAGTTATCAGGCTGACCCACGTGGGGTTCACAGTCTTAATCCCTATTTTACAGATGAGGTAACCGAATAACAGAGAACTTAAATGACTCGCCCAAGATCACACAGCAGACAAGTGGTAGAGCCAGGATTACAACCCAAGATCTCTGATTCCCAAGCCCGGGGGCTCTCTCCACTAAGCCATGCTGTTTCTCATAATGAGCTTATAGTCTAGAGGGGGAGACAGACATGAATATAAATAAGAAAGTAATGAATAATAACTTTAGGGTTTATAATATATAATTTAAGGATATGATAGGATTTGGCAACCGACCAAATATGGGGGTAGAAAGAGAAGCAGGAGTGAAGGATAAGATCAAGATGGTAGGCTTCAGAGATGGGAAAGATGTTGGTGTTGTTCACTGAGATGGGAAAGTTAGCTGGAGAGGATTTCCGAGAAAATATGACTTCAGTTTGGGAAATACTGAGGTGCCAATGAGACCTCCATGTAGAAATGACCTTAGAGGTAGGAGGATATGTGATATGGACTAGAACTGTCTCCAGAACCAAGCCCTGTTGCAAAATACTCAATAAACATCTGCGGTTTGACACTGAGCCACTGATGAGTACCCACTGGGTGCCATCCCTTTAAAGGGTCATAAATAGTTCATTTTATCATTTATTCTATTATCTTCCCAGGTAAATGGTTAACTTGGTCTGTAATTTTTTATGGTATGGGCTAAGTGCCACATGCTCTACTAAGCACTAGGGTACATACAAGAAAATCAGTTTGGATACAGTCCACGTCCCGCTTGGGGTCACATTCTCAATCCTCATTCTACAGATCTGGTAACTGCAGTGCAGAGAAGTGAAGTGACTTGCCCAAGGTCACACAGCAGACAAACGGTGGAGCCGGGACTGGAACCAAGATCTATCTGTCTCCCAGGCCCATGCTCTATCCACTGTACCACACTGCCTCTCATTGCTTCTATCTTCCCTTTCCCCTTCTATACATAAGCTTGGGTCTTTTTCCAGTCCTCAGGGATTTATCTTTTCTTCATCATCAACATCTATTATTGTTATTAGTAACAAGCAATCACTGAGCAACCACGTGGTGTAAAGCCCCTTATTTCAGGAATTTGCAAATCACTAAAGACAGAGGCTTGCATGACAGCGTTGCCCTGGCTGCCACTGATTCGAATGAAATTAGGAAACTGAGGCAATAGACATCCTCACCATTTCTTTTTCTAGTAGTCGGTAGGTTTGAGAGAGTTGAAGGAAGATCCAATTCACACTTAATGGATCAGCTGTATGCTTATTTACTCTCCAGCCTCTATTTTAGTTCACATGCACGGGGAGGCGATTGATTTTCTACTTAATACTTACCAAGGCTCATCCCAAATGAAACCCTTAAGGTCAAAACCACTTAATCTCTTGGAAGTCAGACCACCTGGCTACGCTGATTGGTCAGCATACATCAGCTGAACTCTGGGTGTTTGATTTAATCTCAGGATTTTAATTTGCCTAATAATAATGGGATATTCATTCACTCATTCAATCGTATTTATTGAGCACTTACTGTGTGCGGAGCACTGTACTAAGCTCTTGGTAAGTACAAGTTGGCAACAGAGACGGTCCCCACCCAACAACGGGCTCACAGTCTAGAAGGGGAAGACAGACGACAAAACAAAAGCAGCGTGGCTCAGTGGAAAGAGCACGGGCTTTGGAGTCAGAGGTCATGGGTTCAAATCTTGGCTCTGCCAATTGTCAGCTGTGTGATTTTGGGCAAGTCACTTAACTTCTCTGTGCCTCAGTTACCTTATCTCTAAAATGGGGATTAAGACTGTGACCCCCCCGTGGGACAACCTGATCACCCTGTATCCTCCCCAGCGCTTAGAACAGTGCTTTGCGCATAGCAAGTACTTAATAAATGCCATCATTATTATTATTAAAACATGTATGGATCCAGTGAGTTAGAAGTCGCCATCTGGACAACAGCAATACCTGTTTGGGAAATAAATGTAAATGCTACCAGGGGGTTGCAACAAAATGTTCCTCCAGGCTGAATACCTGACACGCACAATGAAATCAGAGGGAGTTCATTTTTTTTCCTCAACCTTGGATTCAGCACTTTGCTCCGGGCAAATACTCTCAGATCCCTCAGTCAATAGTAAAATCATCCTCAGGGTGGTATCTAAGCCACGACCAATCAATCGTTGAGAAGCAGCGTTGCTCAGTGCAAAGAGCACGGGCTTTGGAGTCAGAGGTCATGGGTTCAAATCCCGACTCCACCAATTGTCAGCTGTGTGACTTTGGGCAAGTCACTTCACTTCTCTGTGCCTCAGTTCCCTCATCTGTAAAATGGGGTTAAGACTGTGAGCTCCCTGTGGGACAACCTGATCACCTTGTAACCTCCCTAGCGTTTAGAACTGTGCTTTGTACATAGTACAAAGTACATAACTTGTACTTCCCAAGTGCTTAGTACAGTGCTCTGCACACAGTAAGCGCTCAATAAATACGATTGATGATGATAAGTGCTAAATAAATGCCATCATTATTATTATTACTGAGCGCTTACTGTGTGCAGAGCACTGTGCTAAAAGCTCGGGAGAGTACACTACAACAGAGGTGGTGGCCACGTTCCCTGCCCACAATTTGGCCCTTTGAAACTTGGCCCCAAAGCATTAGTTCATGAGTTGCTCAAATGACTCCTAATTTCTGGCTAGGGAACAGAGAATTTCCCAAGGAAGAGAATAGAGAATGTCTATTATACTGATAACAGCCATTCCCTGCCGTTCTCTTCCTTTGGAAGAGCCCCTTCCCTCCTCTCCCCCTCCATCCCCCCCATCTTAACTCCTTCCCTTCCCCACAGCACCTGTATATATGTATATATGTTTGTACATATTTATTACTCTATTAATTTTACTTGTACGTATCTATTCTATTTATTTTATTTTGTTAGTATGGTTTTGTTCTCTGTCTCCCCCTTTTTAGACTGTGAGCCCACTGTTGGGTAGGGACTGTCTCTATATGTTGCCAACTTGTACTTCCCAAGCGCTTAGTACAGTGCTCTGCACACAGTAAGCGCTCAATAAATACGATTGATTGATTGATTTGGAAATTCTGCTGCCCTCTCCCAAGGGTCCAGTACAGTGCTCTGCACACAGTAAGCGCTCAATATACACGATTTACTGAGCCAAAGCATTAGTTCGTGAGCTGCCCAAATGATTCCTAATTTCTGGCTAGGGAAGAGAGAATTTCTAAAGGAAGAGAAGGGCAGGGAATGTCTAGTGTATTGATAGCAGGCATTCCCTGTCTTCCTCTTCCTTTGGAAATTCTGCTGTCCTCTCCCAAGGGCTCTGCACACTGTAAGCACTCAATAAATATGACTGATTGACGGTGAAGACAAAGGTCCAGTCGGAGAGGGCTCTTGCTCTATGGCTTTGGGCCTGGTCCAGATCTCGGGCCTGAATCTTTCCGGTGGACTTTACAAACGCCAACTGGGAGGGAAACGATTTGGGCAGACAACCCTGAGATGCCTAGCTTGGCATCCGTCGGTGGCCCTGGCACGGAGGAAAACGGGCATCTCTCCTCCGGTTTGCGTGCAAGGGAGATCTCGTCCCGGGCGGGGAATCTAATGGTCGGTCAGTGACCCCTCGGGGGAAGAAGTTGTCCAGTTCAGCCCGAACGTGCCTCCCTCTATTCCGGGGGGCAGGAGGGAGGGCAACCCCCTCCCCTCGATGCATTCATTCATGCCATCCTGTTTATTGATCCCGAGAAACCGGAGGGTCCCCCAAACCCACCCAGGGCCTGGAGGGGCAGGAGGTGCAGCAGCTGCAACGGCTGCGGGGGGTGCATCATCATCATCATCAATCGTATTTATTGAGCGCTTACTATGTGCAGAGCACTGTACTAAGCGCTTGGGAAGTACAAATTGGCAACCTATAGAGACAGTCCCTACCCGACAGTGGGCTCACAGTCTAAAAGGGGGGAGACAGAGAACAAAACCAAACATACTAACAAAATAAAATAAATAGAATAGATATGTACAAGTAAAATAGAGTAATAAATATGTACAAACATATACATCAATCAATCAATCGTATTTATTGAGCGCTTACTGTGTGCAGAGCACTGTACTAAGCGCTTGGGAAGTACAAATTGGCAACCTATAGAGACAGTCCCTACCCAACAGTGGGCTCACAGTCCAAAAGGGGGGAGACAGAGAACAAAACCAAACATACTAACAAAATAAAATAAATAGAATAGATATGTACAAGTAAGAGTAATAAATATGTACAAACATATACATCAATCAATCAATCGTATTTATTGAGCACTTACTGTGTGCAGAGCACTGTACTAAGCGCTTGGGAAGTACAAATTGGCAACCTATAGAGACAGTCCCTACCCAACAGTGGGCTCACAGTCCAAAAGGGGGGAGACAGAGAACAAAACCAAACATACTAACAAAATAAAATAAATAGAATAGATATGTACAAGTAAGAGTAATAAATATGTACAAACATATACATCAATCAATCAATCGTATTTATTGAGCGCTTACTGTGTGCAGAGCACTGTACTAAGCGCTTGGGAAGTACAAATTGGCAACCTATAGAGACAGTCCCTACCCGACAGTGGGCTCACAGTCTAAAAGGGGGGAGACAGAGAACAAAACCAAACATCCTAACAAAATAAAATAGAATAGATATGTACAAGTAAAATAAATAGAGTAATAAATATGTACAAACATATACATCAATCAATCAATCGTATTTATTGAGCGCTTACTGTGTGCAGAGCACTGCACTAAGCGCTTGGGAAGTACAAATTGGCAACCTATAGAGACAGTCCCTACCCGACAGTGGGCTCACAGTCTAAAAGGGGGGAGACAGAGAACAAAACCAAACATACTAACAAAATAAAATAAGTAGAATAGATATGTACAAACATATACATCAATCAATCAATCGTATTTATTGAGCGCTTACTGTGTGCGGAGCACTGTACTAAGCGCTTGGGAAGTACAAATCGGCAGCATATAGAGACAGTCCCTACCCAACGGTGGGCTCACAGTCTAAAAGGGGGGAGACAGAGAACAAAACCAAACATACTAACAAAATAAAATAAATAGAATAGATATGTACAAACATATACATCAATCAATCAATCGTATTCATTGAGCGCTTACTGGGTGCAGAGCACTGTACTAAGCGCTTGGGAAGTACAAATTGGCAGCCTATAGAGACAGTCCCTACCCGACAGTGGGCTCACAGTCTAAAAGGGGGGAGAAAGAGAACAAAACCAAACATCCTAACAAAATAAAATAAATAGAATAGATATGTACAAGTAAAATAAATAAATGAGTAATAAATATGTACAAACATATACATCAATCAATCAATCGTATTTATTGAGCGCTTACTGTGTGCAGAGCACTGTACTAAGCGCTTGGGAAGTACAAATTGGCAACCTATAGAGACAGTCCCTACCCGACAGTGGGCTCACAGTCTAAAAGGGGGGAGACAGAGAACAAAACCAAACATCCTAACAAAATAAAATAAATAGAATAGATATGTACAAACATATACATCAATCAATCAATCGTATTTATTGAGCGCTTACTGTGTGCAGAGCACTGTACTAAGCGCTTGGGAAGTACAAATTGGCAACCTATAGAGACAGTCCCTACCCGACAGTGGGCTCACAGTCTAAAAGGGGGGAGACAGAGAACAAAACCAAACATACTAACAAAAAAAATAGAATAAATAGAATAGATATGTACAAATAAAATAAATGGAGTAAGTTGCAGCCCCCCTCGGAGGGTGTGTGGGGTCCCGGGGGGGGGTCTCCGGGGTGATTGTGGGGGTCCTGGAAATGCGGGCCGCTAAGGGTCTGGGTGCGGGAGGGGTTTGGGGGCAGCGGTTGGGCCCCTCCCTCGGCTCCCAGATTGGGGGGGCCTGTCACTCACCGGGGTCCGGGGGGTCCTGGGGGTCCGGGGGGTCCTGGGGGTCCTGGGGTGGGTTTGGGGGTCCGGGAGCTGAGCTGGTCCAGCCCGGGATGCCAGTGCAGAGGGAGCCGAGCCTCCAGGCTCAGCACCGCCTCCGGCCTGCCCAATCAGCGCCGCCGGCTCACCGACGCGCTCCCGCCGCAGCCAATGGGAAGCGCCGACACGGACCGCCGCCCCTCGGGAGGGAGAAGCAGGGAGACACAGACAGAGACACACAGAACGAGAGACCACCCGCAGGGCCAGGAGGAAGAGGAATCATCATCACCATGGCATTTGTTAAGCGCTTACTACGTTCAAGCGCTGGGGAGGGTGCCAGGTGATCAGTTGTCATGATGCTGCCAACTTGTACTTCCCAAGCGCTTAGGACAGTGCTCTGCACAGTAAGCGCTCAACAATAATAATGTTGGCATTTGTTAAGCGCTTGCTTTGCGCAAAGCACTGTTCTAAGCGCTGGGGGGGGGATGCGAAGTGATCAGGTTGTGCCATGTGGGGTTCACGGTCTTAATCCCCATTTTACAGATGAGGTAACTGAGGCTCAGAGAGGTTAAGTGACTCGCCCAAGGTCACACGGTTAAGCGCTTCCTCGTCTGTAATTGAGAAGCACTGTCCTAAATACGATGGAATGGAATGGAATTCATTCTTTCAGTTGTGTTTATTGAGCACTTACTGTGTGCAGGGCACTGTACTAAGCGCTTGGAAACTACAATTCAGCAATTGAGAGACAATCACCGCCCACTCTGCTGTGCTCTATCCACTCTGCTATGCTGCTTCTCAATATAATAATCAATCAATCAATCGTATTTATTGAGCGCTTACTATGTGCAGAGCACTGTACTAAGCGCTTGGGAAGTACAAATTGGCAACACATAGAGACAGTCCCTACCCAACAGTGGGCTCACAGTCTAAAAGACTAATAATAATAATAGAATTTATTAAGCACTTACTATGTGCAAAGCACTGTACTAAGTGCTGGGGAGGATACAAGGTGATCAGGTTGTCCCACGGGGGGTACGCAGTCTTAATCCCCATTTTACAGATGAGGTAACTGAGGCTCAGAGAGGTTAAGTGACTCGCCCAAGGTCACACGGTTAAGCGCTTCCTCGTCTGTAATTGAGAAGCACTGTCCTAAATACGATGGAATGGAATGGAATTCATTCTTTCAGTTGTGTTTATTGAGCACTTACTGTGTGCAGGGCACTGTACTAAGCGCTTGGAAACTACAATTCAGCAATTGAGAGACAATCACCGCCCACTCTGCTGTGCTCTATCCACTCTGCTATGCTGCTTCTCAATATAATAATCAATCAATCAATCGTATTTATTGAGCGCTTACTATGTGCAGAGCACTGTACTAAGCGCTTGGGAAGTACAAATTGGCAACACATAGAGACAGTCCCTACCCAACAGTGGGCTCACAGTCTAAAAGACTAATAATAATAATAGAATTTATTAAGCGCTTACTATGTGCAAAGCACTGTACTAAGTGCTGGGGAGGATACAAGGTGATCAGGTTGTCCCACGGGGGGTACGCAGTCTTAATCCCCATTTTACAGATGAGGTAACTGAGGCTCAGAGAAGTTAAGTGGCTCGCCCAAGGTCACACGGTTAAGCGCTTCCTCGTCTGTAATTGAGAAGCACTGTCCTAAATACGATGGAATGGAATGGAATTCATTCTTTCAGTCGTATTTAGTGAGCACTTACTGTGTGCAGGGCACTGTACTAAGCGCTTGGAAACTACAATTCAGCAATTAAGAGAGACAATCCCCGCCCACTCTGCTATGCTCTATCCACTCTGCTATGCTGCTTCTCAATATAATAATCAATCAATCAATCAATCGTATTTATTGAGCGCTTACTATGTGCAGAGCACTGTACTAAGCGCTTGGGAAGTACAAATTGGCAACACATAGAGACAGTCCCTACCCAACAGTGGGCTCACAGTCTAAAAGACTAATAATAATAATAGAATTTATTAAGCGCTTACTATGTGCAAAGCACTGTACTAAGTGCTGGGGAGGATACAAGGTGATCAGGTTGTCCCACGTGGGGTTCACAGTCTTAATCCCCATTTTACAGATGAGGTAACTGAGGCTCAGAGAAGTTGAGTGACTTGCCCAAGGTCACATGGTTAAGCGCTTACTCGTCTGTAATTGAGAAGCACTGTCCTAAATACGATTGAATGGAATGGAATGGAATTCATTCTTTCAGTCGTATTTAGTGAGCACTTACTGTGTGCAGGGCACTGTACTAAGCGCTTGGAAACTACAGTTCAGCAATTAAGAGAGACAATCCCCGCCCACTCTGCTGTGCTCTATCCACTCTGCTATGCTGCTTCTCAATATAATAATAATAATAGAATTTATTAAGCGCTTACTATGTGCAAAGCACTGTACTAAGTGCTGGGGAGGATACAAGGTGATCAGGTTGTCCCATGGGGGGTACGCAGTCTTAATCCCCATTTTACAGATGAGGTAACTGAGGCTCAGAGAAGTTAAGTGGCTCGCCCAAGGTCACACGGTTAAGCGCTTACTCGTCTGTAATTGAGAAGCACTGTCCTAAATACGATTGAATGGAATGGAATGGAATGGAATTCATTCTTTCAGTCGTATTTAGTGAGCACTTACTGTGTGCAGGGCACTGTACTAAGCGCTTGGAAACTACAATTCAGCAATTGAGAGACAATCCCCGCCCACTCTGCTGTGCTCTATCCACTCTGCTATGCTGCTTCTCAATATAATAATAATAATAATAATAGAATTTATTAAGCGCTTACTATGTACAAAGCACTGTACTAAGTGCTGGGGAGGATACAAGGTGATCAGGTTGTCCCACGGGGGGTACGCGGTCTTAATCCCCATTTTACAGTCTAGAAGGGGGAAGACAGACATAAAACAAGTAAATAATCAATCAATCAATCGTGTTTATTGAGTGCTTACTGTGTGCAGAGCACTGTACTAAGCGCTTGGGAAGTACAAGTTGGCAACATATAGCGACAGTCCCTACCCAGCAGTGGGCTCACAGTCTAGAAGGCATCTAAACAGGCATCAATATAAATAAATAAACTTATAGATACGTACACATCAAAACAAATATACAGGCATCAATATACGTAAATGGAATTATACATATATACATAAATGCATAAGTGCTGTGTGGTAGGGAGGGGGGGGAAGAGGAAATGGAGCAAGTCGTCCCACGTGGGGCTCACAGTCTTAATCCCCATTTTGCAGATGAGGGAATTGAGGCACAGAGAAATGCAGTGACCTGCCCAAGGTCAGATAGTAGACGAGTGCCAGAGCTGGGATTAGAACCTATAATAATAATAATCGTGGAATTTGTTTAACACTTACTGTGTGCCAGGCACTGTTCCATCGTATCCACTGGGATGGATACAAGCAAACTGGGTTGAACACAGTCCCTGCCCAACGTGGGGCTCACAATCTTAATCCCTATTTTCCAGATAAGGTAACAGACACAGAGAAGTTAAGTGACTTGCCCAAGGCCACACAGCAGGCACGTGGCAGAGTAAGGATTAGAACCCGGGTCCTTCTGACTCCCAGGCTCTATCCCAAGCTCTATCCACTCTGCTATGCTGCTTCTCAATATAATAATAATAATAATAGAATTTATTAAGCGCTTACTATGTGCAAAGCACTGTTCTAAGTGCTGGGGAGGATACAAGGTGATCAGGTTGTCCCACGGGGGGTACGCAGTCTTAATCCCCATTTTACAGATGAGGTAACTGAGGCAGAGAGAAGTGACTTGCCCAAAGTCACACAGCTGACAACTGGCAGAGCTGGGATGTGAACCCACGACCTCTGACACCAAAGCCCGTGCTCTTTCCACTGAGCCACATTGCTTCTCTGTGCCACGCTTTCGTCAGATCCTAGTCACTTCCCTGTCTTCGGAAACCCCCCACAGCAGAATGTTTTCCCGAGAACCAGAGATCCAGAGGGGTGAACCTATTTATACCCGCAGTGGGAGGAATGATACAGGGAACAGAGATGATGGATGAGCCAGGTATGACACTAGAGACAGAGGGAAAACAAGGAAAAGAGAAAGGACAGAAGAGTGCTTGCAGATTACAGAACAGAGCATGATATCACGGTTTTGTTCCAACGGAGCTGTATCATTCCTTCTGCCAAACCTGAACACGACTTCTTCATCGTCAAATTTCCCAACTATGAGTTTAACGTATGGCAAAACTGGATGCGTACTGAAGGTGAAAACAACTGCAAATTGAGGCAGCAATATGTGTAACACTGTAACATCTCACACAACAACATTTCAGATTCCCTGAAATGAGAACTAGAAAAACAGATGGCCGTTTAGAAGAATCCTTGGGATACCTATTGCTGCCCGAGAGCCACCCAAACCCAATTATTTCAGCAAAGACATGAGCTAATAATAGTAATAATAATAGTAGTATTTGTTAATTGCTTACTATGTGCCGAGCACTGCACTAAGGACCAGGGTAGACACAAGGTAATCAGGGTGAACACAGTCCCTGTCCCACATGGGACTTACGCTAGGAGGGAGAACAGTTGTTCAATCTCCATTGTGCAGATGAGGAAACTGAGGTGCAGAGAAGTTAAGTGACTTACCCAAGGTCACACGGCAGACAAGTGGCAGAACTGGGATTAGAACCCAGGCCCTGCGACTCCCAGTCCAATGCTCACTAGGCCCTAGGTGATGGGGTAGCAGGGCTAATCTGTGGCTCTCCCCAACACTTAGGCAGTGGCTTGTGTTATCTGTTCAGCCAGGTTTTCCTAGTCCCGAGGCCCCAAGCGGAGAGTCATCGACAATTTTTGAGTCCAGAGCTGGGGATAAAAGCATAGTACCATGTGCAGATATTACAAAAAGGCTCATTCAATCAATGGTATTGATACGGTGCTCTGCACATAGTAAGTGCTCAATAAATACAATTGATTGATGAGTGCTTCCTGTGGGCAGAACACTGTACTAAACACTTGGGAGAGCAGTGTTACAGCAGAATTGGTAGAAACATTCCCTACCCACAGTGAAATGACAGTCCAGACGCGGCCACATTCATTCATTAATGACTGCGACCCCACTGTGGGCAGTGATTGTCTCTCTTTGCTCTGTTGTACTTTCCAAGCGCTCAGTACAGTGCTCTGCACACAGTAAGTGCTCAATAAATACGATCGAATGAAAGAATTACCCACAGACCCCTCACCAAATCTCATGCACAATTAACTAAGCATTGGACAGAGTCAAAAGCGGCACGGCTTAGCGGATGGTGCACGGGCCAGGCCCTGTCTTCTAAGAGCTGGGGTAAATATGAGTTAATCAGTTTGGACACAGTCCCGGTCCCTGTCACTCATGGGGCTCACCCTCTTATCCCCATTTTACAGATGAGGTAACTGAGACACCGAGAAGTTAAGTGACTAACCCAAGGTCACACAGCAGACACGCGGCAGAGTTGGGATTAGAACCTAGGTCCTTCTGACTCCTATGCCCTGGCTCTATCAATCAATCAATCATATTTATTGAGCGCTTACTATGTGCAGAGCACTGTACTAAGCGCTTGGGAAGTACAAATTGGCAACATATAGAGACAGTCCCTACCCAACATTGGGCTCACAGTCTAAAAGGGGGAGACAGAGAACAAAACCAAACATACTAACAAAATAAAATAAATAGAATAGATATGTACAAGTAAAATAAATAAATAAATAAATAGAGTAATAAATATGTACAAAGCCACTATCCACTAAGACATGCTTCCCTGCCCTCCTTGTCGGCAAAAAGCGGGTCTACCCACTCTGTGGTATTGTACTTTCCCTAGCTCTTAGTACAGTGTGCTACACACAGTAAGAACTCAATAAGTACCACTGATTGATTGATTGATAAGTTCTGAACACCAGGACAGACATTCACCCGTCCCGACAAGATACTCCACCACTCTGGGTTCAGGAGATCTGAGTTTTCTAGTCCCAGTTTTGGCCAACAGGGTTGTGGCATAGGAGGAGAAAATTTCTGACTGAAGAACCACGAAGGCATTGTGTGAGGTGGGCAGGCCCAGCAGGAATTGTGAAAAATGTCTGTCTCCCTTGGCATGGCCTAATGGGTAGAGCACAGGCCCGGGAGTCAGAAGGATCTGGGTTCCAACCCCAGCTTCGCCGCTTGTCTCCTGTGTGACCTTGGGCAAGTCGCTTCGCTTCTCTGTGCCTCAGTTACCTCGTTAGTAAAATGAGGATTAAGACTGTGAGCCCCACGTGGGTCATGGACTGTGTCCTACCTCGTATCCACCCCAGTGTTTGGCACACTGCCTGGTACTTAATAAGCACTTACAAAATACCATAAAAATGGGTTCTGCACATAAATAAGTCTTATATTTTTACTGCCACTTCTGTACCACCTAAGAAATGATCAACTTCCACAGCACATGTGCTCAAATTGCACATACCCTGTTACAGAACTTTCTCATCTACACATCCCCCCTCACTCTTCTTCCCCACTAGCGGTGGGGAAGCGGTGGCAGGAATAAACTCTAACTCTATTGTATTCTCTCAACCACTCAGTATAGCACCCTGCTCAAAGTAGGCACTCAATAAATACCATTCACATTGTGCTGCAGCCCCGCCCGCTGATTCAGTTAGTGGCCTCAATTCCTCAGACAAGCATCATAGTTACTTTCTCTACAAGGGTTCTGGATCCCAAAACCTCAGAACTGAGGGTCATCTTTTGTTCCTGACAGAAGACTCTACATCACATTATTTTAAAACAGTGGTTCTCAGAATGTTTTGAATGTGAGGCAAGCTAATTTCTGTAACTTTTTTGATTGAAAGGTCAAGTGCCCATTTAAAGAAGATACAAAAGAAATTCAAAAGCAGATCACAAATGAAAACTCCTGGTCTTCGACAAGAAGAATTGGGGTTATCAAATGTGTTATAGCTTCAACTGACTTTTTGCCTTTTCTTCTTTCCTGACTGCAAAGGAAACTGAAGGGAATTCTGGTCAATATTGACAATAATAAAAAAGTCACACCGATGTGCTAAAAGCAATCTATCACTGGAGAACTGAGTTTGGAGGAAGTGGGGCAAAGTCTCTTAAACCCAGGATTAAGTACAATCTAATCAGATTAGACATAATCCCCGACCCATATGGGGATATGCAGGAGCGAGAACAGGTATAGAATACCCATTTTACAGTTGAGAAAATTGAGGCACAGGGAAGTTCAGTGACTCGTCCAAGGTCACACACTAGGTAAATAGAAGATCTGGGATTAGAATCCAGGTCCTCTGACTCACAGACCATGCGCTTACCATAAAGCAATACAGCTTCCTAAGGATGGCCAGGATCCCAGGAGATGGCAAAGATTTCTGGTTGAGATAACTATCCTGATCCACGTTACATGGGATTTTGTTTTCAAGTACAGCAAAAACTTGGTGAAAGTTTGAGTAACTAATGTTCATGAAACTAAAGCAAATAATTGATCAGTCTTATGTATTGAATGCTTACTTCTGCAGAGTGCTGTACTAAGCACTTGGGAGAGTACAATATCCTACTTTGAGTTGGTAGACACGTTCCTGCTCACGACCACCTTACTGTCTAGAGGGGGAGATGGATATTCATATAAATAGATATATATCACATAAGTGTAGTGGGAATAAATAACCAAACCCTTATACTTCTCTATTTCTTGAATATTTGCCATATTTCGATTATATACATCCTTAGGCCTGAAAAAGCAAATAGACCCTAGTACCAAATTTAACCTCACTGACACAGAATTCTCTTTTTTCCTGCTCTTTCCCCCTCCTTCTTTAACATTTTTGCAGTCTCACAGTTCTCTGACGCAAAGGGAAGAGCAAGGCCTTCCTTTTCACTTTCACCTGTTTTTTTATGGCATTTATTAAGCGCTTACTATGTGCAAAGCACTGTTCTAAGCGCTGGGGAGGTTACAAGGTGATCAGGTTGCCCCATGGGGGGCTCAAAGTCTTAATCCCCATTTTACAGATGAGGTAACTGAGGCACAGAGAAGTTAAGTAGCTTGCCCAAAGTCACACAGCTGACAATTGGTGGAATGGGGATTTGAACCCCTGACCTCTGACTCCAAAGTCCCTCAAACCTCCCCCCCCCCAACCATACATACCTGCTGTAAGAAAGAAAAGTCCTCCTACTCCTCCCCAATATCTACATAAATAATTAAAACTTCACTTTTAACAATAAGGGCTTAATGTCTTCTCTATGACATATATCAGCATTTGAAGAGGGTCTGCAATGCCCAAATGAAGTGAAGGACTTTTTAATGGTATTTGTTAAGTGCTTACCGTCTATCAAGCAATGTTCTAATTGCCGGGGGAAGTACAAGTTAATTGGGTCGGATGCAGTCCCTGTCCCACATGGGGCTCACACTCTAAGTAGGAGGTAGAACAGATATTTAATCCCCATTTTACAATTGAGGACAGTGAGGCGCGAAAAGTTAAGTGACTTGCCCAAAGTCAAGCGGCGAGCAATTGGCAGAGTCAGAATTAGAATCCAGGTCTTCTGACTTCCAGGCCTGTGCTCTTTCCACTAGGCCACACTGCTTCTCTAGGTCACGCTACTTGAGCAATTATCAGGCTAATTTCTGCATGGAAATGGAATTCAGACTCCAGAGGGAAATTTTTTGGTCTGAGTACTCTGATCGGGCTGGATAGAACAAGTCATTTAGGTAATTGTGTTGGACAGTGTTGACCCAATCAGATCTACCCTGTGTTCTGATCCCAGCTCCGCCACGTGTCTGCTGTGTGACTTTGGGCAAATCACTTCACTTCTCTGTGCTTCGGTTCCCTCATCTGCGGAATGGGGATTCAGTATCTGCTATTCCTCCTACTTAGACTGTGAGCCTCATGTGGGACCTGATTATCTTGTATCTACCCCACTGGTTAGTACAGTGCTTGGCTCATAGAAAGTGTTTAACAAATGCCGTTACTATTATTAGTATTGTTGTTACGACATATTCTTTATTTGGAAAGCTGAACCTGTGCATCAAGATAAATTTGGCAAGAATTTCTCTACGGAAGTAAGGCTAATGTTTAAGCATGTAATATAGTGTTCCTGAGTGTTCAATAAATAATAATTATGGTATTCGTTAAGCACTTACTATGTATCAGGCACTGTACTGAGCACTGGAGTGGATACAAGCAAATCGGTTTGGACACAGTCCCTGTCCCACACAGGGCTCACAGTCTTCATTCCCACTTTAGAGATGAGGTAATTGAGGCACAGAGAAGTGAAGTGGCATGCCCAAGGCCACACAGCAGACAAGATTAGAACCCATGACCTATGAATAAATACCACTGATTGATCGGTCGATTGACCTAGCCTCCAGGATTACCCTAGCTACTTGGACATCAGGAGGTTGGCGGGTTTGATAGAGAGCATTTTGGGATTTTCTAGTCCCTTGATTATCCTCTATCGGGCTTCCCTCCAAAGTTCCCAAGAAAGGCACTAGGATCTGGTTGGAGGGTTTATAGGAGCAAGGTCAGGGTTCTCTGGATTAACAGTCAATCTATCCAAGCGCTGATATCTTTAGAATGCGGGAAAACTATAAGATCAAATTCTTTCTTTTAAATAATCCTCCAAAGGCAGTCAGGGAAAGAGACATCAGCCAGCTGTACGGTGGAATCAAAGCAATCTAAAAACTTAGAACTTCCAATAATAATAGTGGCATTTGTAAAGTGCGACCTTGGGAGAGTCATTTAATTTCCCTGGGCCTCGATTACCTTATCTGTGAGCACCATGCAGGACAGGGACTTTGTCCAACCCGATTGGCTTGCCTCTACCCCAGCACATGGTACAGTGCCTGGCACATAGTGAGCACTTAAGAAACAAAAAGTACCAAGCGCCAAACTAAACACCGGGATGGAAACACTATAAGCCGTTCAAAGTCCACGTTTCATGTGGGTCTTGCAGTCTAAGGGAGAACAGATATTTTATCCCCATTTTACACTGAGAAACTGAGGCCCGGAGAAGTAAGGCGACATGTCCGAGGTTACACAGCGGGTGACTGGAAGAGCTGGGATTAGAACCCAGGTCCTCTGACTCCCAGACTCCTGCTCTTTCCACTAGGCCACACTGTTAGGGAATGAAACAGACACAGGGAAAGGCCTCATGGCACAAGCTAATGTCCATGGTCCTCCCTGCTTGATGGACTGAATCACCGGGGAGGGAGGGATACCTAGCTATAGGCCTCAACTTGCTGTTGTTCCCCATGACTTCTACTACAGCTAAGGAACCGTCCTCTAAGACCACGCAGCCCACACTCATTTCTCCTCTAATGCTAACCTTCTCACTCCATCTCCATCTCGTCTCTCTTGCCACCCACCTCTCGCCCACATCCTGCCTCTGGTCTGCAACGCCCTCCTCCCTCATAGCCAACAGACAACTACTCTCCCCATCTTCAAACCCTCATTGAAGGCATCTGTCCTCCAAGCTTCCCTAAGCCCTCCCTTTCCTCTTCTCCTACTCTCTTCTGCTCACCCTGACTTGCTCCCTTTATTCATCCTCGCTTCCAGCCCCAAAGCCCTTATGTACATATCTGTAATTGAGTCATTTATATTCATGTTTATCTCCTCCTCTAGAATGTAAGCTTGTTATGGGCAGGGAATGTGTCTGTTTATTCCTGCACTGTACTCTCCCAAGCGCTTAGTCCAGTACTCTGCGTATGGTAAACGCTCAGTAAATACAATCGAGTGAGTGAATCTGTCAGTCACTGACAGATCACCTTGAAAGAGTCGGGGCAGGATTAGCAGCTAAGGTACTGTCCAGCAAAAGTCATGCAGGGACTCTCCTTGACTGTAAGAGACCATCCTGAATTGATTAAAGCCTTTTACCAACTTCTTAGAGTCTACCTTCTCTTCTGTGGAAAGCTTTATTTTTATGTAGTTCAACATTCAGAGAAGCAGCGTGACTCAATGGAAAAAGCACGGGCTTAAGAGTCAGAGGTCATGGGTTCAAATCCCAGCTCCACTGCTTGTCAGCTGTGTGACTTTGGGCAAGTTACTTCCCTGGCCTCAGTTACCTCATCTGTAAAATGGGGATTAAGACTGTGAGCCCCCCGTGGGACAATCTGGTCATCTTGTAACCTCCTCAGCGCTTAGAACAGTGCTTTGTACATAGGAAGCGCTTAACAAATGCCACCATCAACATGAGAAAAGCAAAACAAAGACCTAGACTTGGTTTGATCAAAATGAGGACAAACCATTATATGTGTGAAGTTACAATTTTCTCCTATGAATTCCTAAATGGATATTTAGATACAGAAAAATGACTTATTACTTGTCACCTGACAATCTGTAACACTGGAAGAAAAGTTTCTATGTCGATTTTAATAAATGCCATTATTATTATTATTATTATTATTATTATTATTATTATTATTTTACGATGGATTTCAGTCTTTAACGAATAAGTATGTTTCTGGGACTGTGCTGCCACCTTGTGGCAGATCTCTTGTCCTCATTCAAAGGCTGAGCTCAAAAGACAATTCACTGGCTTTTAATAAGTTATCGCTTGTACTTAGAAGTTCCTTTACTCCTACTTTTTAAACGGACCTAACCCTACCACATCATCCCACTGGGCCTATTTTCATTTTCATTTCACATTCATTTTTTCTTTAGTTAAATTATTGGCATGTAGCACTGCCAGAAGAAGAATGGGCAATTTCAAACTCTGCTTCTCCTAAATTTTTAGTGCTCCTACCAGCCATCAAAGTCCCGTAACTTTGTTAATTTTTTTCATGAGGCACCTATATCGCACAGAAAACTTTAAATGGAAGTGATTGAGGATGTTATTCCTTCTTCGTTTCTTTACGAAGCATTTTATGATAGACTGACTCCTGAACATTGCTACATAATTTTGAACTCCTCTCTTCATTAGTCTTCTTCAATTATTTCTAGAAGTTCATCCACTTTCTTGATAATTGGATGCAAGAGTTTTCATTTTCCAGATTTTAGCTCGTGGTGTAGGAATCTTAACATTTTCATTTGTTTTGACATCTCACAATATCGCAGGGATGCAAAGTTCAATTGGGCAATGATTGCTCTGAATGAAATAGAATTGCCTCGTCAACATCAGTGTCACACATTTCTAAACGAAGTTTCCTTCTCAGTTCAACGATGTATTTGGTGAAATGCTCAAGGGTCCTTCCAATGCCTTGAGGATCTGACACGAACAGTAGGTGAACAGGTCTGGCTTCCAACAGTAAGTGAGATAAAGAAGCCAGGTCAGGGGATTATCATGCTTTCTGATCCATTCAAGATGGTCTACTGCTCGGGGCCCCTACTAGAACTTCTTATCAAGATAGCCACTGTGCTGCTATCTTCCCCATCCCCATCCCAGCTGCATACTGGGCAACCATTTTTAATTTTAGTTTCACCTGGATCGATCAATCGGTCAATCGGTGGTATTTATCGAGCGCTTACTATGTGCAGGGCACTACACTAAGCTCTTGGGAAAGTGCAATATGACAGAATTTCTTGACTCCTGAAAATGGTGCTTCCTCCCCAATCGAGTAGAAATAAAAATAACATAGAAAGTTAAAAAACAAATAATACCAGACTACAGGCCAGTCAGTGATGCGCTATTCTATGGAAATTACAGCTACTTACAAATTGACAAACTCAGACATCTGAAACCAATCATTTCGTTTCTGCAAATGAAGAGAATTATCAGACAAGTTCCCTGCCCTTAAGGGGCTTACAGTTCAGAGGATCAACTGCTTCCCCAACCGTCAGAAAAGGTTTGACTCTATTTACTGTTCTCTATCTCTTTCTTTCTCTAAGCCCCAAGTAGCTTGTCTCTACCCCACCTACTTCCTTGGTCCCCAGGGGTGACAGGGAGCCACTTAATTTGGGGGGCATTATGCCCCAAACGTCTCTTCATCCAAGGCCGTCCTGAAACCCAGGAGTGATCCTGGAATCCCTCTCCCTCATCCTGAGGAAGGGTAAGTTTGAGGTTGGTGATCCCAGGCTGAGCCAGCTAGTCTGGACCCCATTGTCTCTACCTTGGATTCCCCAGCATGCAATGATGGGGAACCTGAAGTCAAACAACCCCAGGATCCCCCCCATCCCCGAAAGCACAGAGGAGGCCGAATGGGCAGCCAAGGAGAGAGAGTGGCAGAGAAGTGGTTCTGGTCCAGAGATCCGAGGCTGGGAGAGACTGTCAGTCACTGAGGATTTCTTACCCGATCAGGGCTGTGGTCAATGAAGCCTGGAAGGGAGGGGGAACCCCAAAGGGGTTTCAGGGGTGGCCTTCCCCACTCGGAAAAGGTGAGTGGGAGGTCTCCGATACCCACTTGGGTCTGTGGAGTCCCAAACTCCCTCCTGTGCATCCCTGGGGGCAGGATTTCCTGCCTGGGAACAGAGGGAAGAAAGGGAGAGCAGTGGGCTGCAGGCTGCAGAGGGAGCGTGCAGAGGACTGTGACCAGGAGGGAGTGGAAAAGGAAGATACAGAAGCCATGGGGCCAAAGCTCTGCACACAGTAAGTACTCAATAAGTCCGACTGATCGATTAAGCCCTGGTCAGGTGTTCAGTATAATCAGATCAGACACGGTTCCTTTCCCACTCCCGGCTAACAATCTGTCATGCCCATTTTACCATGGAGCCCAGAGAGGTTAAGCTACTTACCCCAAATCCCACAGCAGCCCAGTAGCAGAGCTGGGACTAGACTCTTGACTCCTCAAATGGGGCTTCCTCCCCAGTCAAGTAGAAATCAAAGCAACATAGAAAGTTAAAAATAAATTCCTCAGACGAGCATCAGAGTTACTTTCTCTACAAGGGTTCTGGATCCCAAAACTGCAGATCTGAGGGTCATTTTTTGTTCCTGACAGATCCTGACAGAAGACTCTACATCACATTATTTTAAAACAGTGGGTCTCAAAATGTTTTGAGTCTGAGGCAAGCTAATTTCTGTAACTTTTTTGATTGAAAGGTCGAGTGCCCATTTAAAGAAAATATAAAAAAAATTCAAAAGCAGATCACAAATGAAAACTCCTGAAGGTATTTATTGGTCTTCGGCAAGAAGAACTGGGGTTATCAAATGTCTTCTAGCTTCAACTGACTTTTTGCCTTTTCTTCTTTCCTGATTGCAAAAGAAACCGAAGAGAATTCTGGTGAATACTGACAACAATAAAAAGGTCACACCCATGTGCTAAAAGCAATCTATCAATGGAGAATTGACAGGTTTGGATGAAGTGGGGCAAGGTCTCTTAATATTGCCAAACTACTTTGAAAAGGTCCTTTCCTAATCTATGGTTCTTTAATCGATTGTGCTCACCTAATTAGCTTTGTACCCCTCCATAGTATTCCTAAGACACTGGCACTCCTTCGGGAAACTACTGGAGTGATTGTATTATTTTTTTGTTTGTGTTGTCTCACAGTAGAAGAGAAAGAAATGAGCCAGCTGGTTAGGAAACTTAAAATTATTGCACTTATTTTCTTTAGCTTCCTAGTAATGTAAAGTTACTCTCCTCTTCCTCAACTTATATTATATATTATATTTTCAATTATATTGAAACAAACAAATTGGCCTATCTTACAGTATTAAAAAAAAAACAAAAAAACTTTTCTCTACAGTTTAGTTACCACTAATTTTCAATTCGGGGAGCTATACAGCAGAGAGTTTTAGATGATTCTTGAATCCTCTCATTTTATGCCCAATTTGGGTTTCAATCACAGGCAAACTAAATAGAAATCCTTTATTAATTTCCCCTTTAATTGTCTGCTGGATATCTGGAGCCAATTTTTCCTTCAATTTCATGGAATTATTTTTCTGAAATGTTTAGAAAATTATTTCATCCTGTAGTCTTGAGAAATTGAAATTTGCCAATCCCCAAAGTTATTTTCGGCTACCATACCAATATATGCTTTATCTCCTCCTGGAGTGTTCTCAGGACATCGTGACACATTTTAAAGACTTTAACAAGGTTGCCTTTTTAAAACCTTTTAGGCTGGATATAAAATAGTAGATGGTGAAACTAAATCAAAACATTACACTCTGTTTTCCACCTCAAATATAAAGAGAAATCATATTCTATTGGGATTCTTAAGACTGACTTGAACTTTTAATATAATTCAGACTACTACAATCAAATACAGGGAAAGGAATATAAGACATCAATTTGGAATATTCATTTTTATTAACAAAATAATTTTCATTCATTCCTTGCTTTAAAGTTATCTTACGGAAAATAAACTGCTACAAGCGGAAGACATTGCATAGTAAATTCCCGATGTCACGTTTGGTATTAACGAAAAGAAGCTCATTATGGGCAGTAAACATGTCTACCAAATCTGTTGCACTGTACTCTCCCAAGTGCTTTACAGAGTGCTTTACACATAGTAAGCGTTCAATAAATACCACTGATGGTATCGAGAATATGTTCATGTTTTGTGCAAACTCTCTCTGGCCCAAACCTATTCCTAAAAATGCTTGAAATGAACGATCTAGTCACCAACCGTTAAAGTGAACAATTTCCCTTTGTCAATTTAGTTGAAAACACATGCCGTGAGCATCTTATCTAGTAGAACATTTTTACGATTTAGCTATTTTAAAATATCACTCCAAACAAATTAAGCATTGCCCTTCAAAATGAGGATTCAAAAATTAAATTATAACACTGTTAAAACATAATTTTTAGAGCTTAAATGGCCACTAATAGGAATGACTATTCCTATTAGGAAGTCACATTTTTCCTTTCAAGGGAGTCTTGAATGAATCTAAATTATTTCTATTTAAAACCCGAGTTTACATGCACCAGGTAAATGTCTTGACAATTCTGTTGCTAAATGTAAATGGGATTTACACAAAGGCATCTATTAGTGCTGAAAATGCCACTGTTAGCACTAAAATATAACAAGGTAGCTTATTTGAGGCTCTCCTTATGTTCTTCCATTATCTCCGATATTACTGTAGTATCCTAACTGAATTCTACTTTTCTAATTCTGTTGTCACTTTTTTTTCCCCTTAAAGAAACTCAAACTGAGCATGGTTTACATGAGCCCCCCAAGACTGTGAGCTCACTGTGGGCAGAGGCTGACTCTCTTTATTGCTGCATTGTACTTTCCCAGCGCGTGGTACACTGCTCTGCAAGCAGTGAGCGCTCAATAAATGACTGAATGAATGAATCTGTCCCTTTAAAGCACATACTGACAAAAGGAGAAATGCAAATCATCTCTTCATAGGTCATTTTTCAGGACAGATGAATGCATTTTTGAAGGATCTAATTATCACAGAAAAGCAGAAAGTTATAGTACATCAGAATGCAAGACTAGAGACCTTACAATAGATTTTTTAAAGTGGTGCCTCTAACATTGATACTTTCTGTGTCAGTCCCCTTTTCCAAGAATGAAAATGATCATGTCGAAATGAAGAAGAAAATAAAATGGACCAAACTAACAAAATGATTCAACGAAAATTATTCATGCAGTATTCAAAGGTCTGGGCTTGGGTTTTGGGAAGTCTGATGGTATAACATAGAAACATTTTGCCTTTTCTAACATATTTTTGCTAATCTCATCATAGGGGAGAGACAGAGTGAGAAAAAAAGAAAATTTCCGTGTTTCAGAAAAAGTGTCATGACCAAGGATGAGGAGGAACAGGTAGTGATACAGACTCAATGTATATTCAGCTCCACAGACAAAGGGTATTTTCCATGACTTGCAATGTGAAGCAAGAAATACCCACTAAGAAAAATCCTGGAAAAAGCATGGGATCATTTCCATACCATTTTCTTTAAAGAAGCAGCCCGGTCTAGTGGGAAGTGCACCAGCCTGAGAGTCAGAGGCCCTGAGTTCTAATTCTGACTCTGCCACTTTCTTTCTTCAGTTTTCTCATCTGTAAAATGAGGACTAAATAATTGGTCTCCCTCCCACATTATACTGTGAGCTCCGTATGGGACAAGACTGATTTAGCTATTTTAAAACATTACCCCAAACAAATTAAGCACTGCCCTTCAAAATAAGGATTCAAAAATTAAATTATAGCACTGTCACAAGGTAATATTTAGACCTTACATGGCCACTATCTAATATGAATGATTGCACAATTAACATTTTTCCTTTAAATGGAGTCTTGAATGAATTTAAATTATTTCTATGTAAAACCTGAGTTTACATGCACCAGGCAAATGTCTTGACAATTCTATTGCTAAATGTAAATGAGATTTGCACAAAGGTATCTATTAGTGCTGAAAGTGCCACTGTTAGCACTAAAATATAACAACGTAGCTTATTTGAGGCTCTCCTTGTCATGTTCTTCCATTATCTTCAATATTAATGTAGTATCATAACTGAATTGCTACTTTTCTAATCCTGTGTTGTCATTTTTTTCCCCTCACAGACACTCAAGCTGAGAATGGTTTACATGAGCCCCCAACCAGGCAGTGAGCTCATTATGGGCAGGGATTGTCTCTCTTTATTGCTGAACACAGTGCTCCGCGCACAGTGAGTGCTCAATAACTACGATCTAATGAATGAATTTTTCCTTTTTAAGCACATACTGAAGAAAGGAGAAATGCAAATCATCTCTTCATGGGTCATTTTTCAGGACAGATGAATGCATTTTTGAAGGATCTAATTATCACAGAAAAGCAGAAAGTTACAGTACATCAGAATGCAAGATTAAAGACCTTATAATGGATTTTTTTAAGTTGTGCCTCTAACATTGATACTTTCTCTGACAGCCCCGTTTTCCAATAATGACAACAATCATGTCGAAATGAAGAAGAAAATAAAATGGAGCAAACCGACAAAGTGATTCAACAAAAATTATTCACACAGTTTTTCAAAGGTTCTGGGCTTGGGTTTTGGGGCATCTGATGGTAAAACATAGAAACATTTTGCCTTTTCTAACAGACTTTTGCTAATCTCATCATAGGTGAGAGACAGAGCAAAAAAAAAAAAGGAAATTTCTGTGTTTCAGAAAAAGTATAAAGGATGAGGAGGATCAGGTAGTGATACAGACTCAATGAATATTCAGCTCTACAAACAAAGAAGGGTATTTTCCACAACTTGCACTGTGAAGCAAAAAATACCAACTAAGAAAAATCCTGGAAAAAGCATGGGATCATTTCCATACCATTTTCTTTAAAGAAGCAGCCTGGTCTAGTGGGAAGTGCTTTGGCGTGGGAGTCAGAGGCCCCGGCTTCTAATTCCAACTCTTCCACTTTCTTGCAACGTGACCTTCAGCAAGTCACTTAGATTCTCTGTGCTTCAGTTTTCTCATTTGTAAAATGAGGACTAAATAACTGATCTCCCTCCCACTTTATACTGTGAGCTCCTTATGGGACAAGACTGTTGGCTGACGTGGTTATCTTGTACCCACCCCGTTCTCCATTCAGTGTCTAGAACAAAGTAAATGCATAAATAACATTATTATTTTTATTACAAAAAGGTAAGTTAAATGAAACCATGAAAATGAGTCCAACCTCTTCATGGCAGACCTAATTATTCCGGGGAGGGTTTCTCAAGGCAATTGTCAAAGCAAGCTTTAATTACAGTGATTCTCATTTACTCTACAATCCCTGGATAGTATTCTCAAGACTAGTCCGATTAGAGCAATTTTCATCGACAGAAACGAAAAACAATAAAGGCTAAGACACATCAATGGATTTTTCCAAAGAAAGGCTAAAGCAAATTACTTTTGGTGCTAAATTTTATTGAAGACCTGTTTGTAGACACTGACATCTGTTTTGTGGAATATTCTTTACTTCAGAGGTCAAGTTAGTGGCTCGGCAATGATCTTCCATAATTCCTGTTCAGGGAGAATAGACTTTAAATCCAAACTGAAGTCACTGTTCCCCAAAATTGTCACCCTTTAATAAAATAAATGAGTATAACTGTTTAAACCTCCAAAACTACTATGTAAAGGCAGTCTTCTTAAAAGACTAGGGCGATCTACTCCTCCTCCAGCAGGCTCATAACATCTCCCCTCTTCCACCCCAGTCTACAGTCTGGGACATTAACAGTGTGCTCACGCAGTTATCCACCAGACTGTAAACTCATTGTAGGCAAGGAATGTGTCTGTTTATTGTTCTACTGTACTCTCCAAAACTCTCAGTACAGTGCTCAGCACCCGGTAAGTGCTCAAGAAGTCCATTTGACTGACTGACTTATCCATCAAAAAGCCTACAAAATACCACTTGTGGAAGACTAGCTTCCTAGGGACGGTCTCCTCGGAACACAGGACCTGCAAGTTACAAGCCCCTGTGGAGATGCCTTGAAATCTCACCCCATTTAGTCCTGTTCTCCAATCAATCAATCAATCAATCAATCAATCGTATTTATTGAGCGCTTACTATGTGCAGAGCACTGTACTAAGCGCTTGGGAAGTACAAATTGGCAACACATAGAGACAGTCCCTACCCAACAGTGGGCTCACAGTCTAAAAGGGGGAGACAGAGAACAGAACCAAACATACCAACAAAATAAAATAAATAGGATAGAAATGTACAAGCAAAATAAATAAATAAATAAATAAATAAATAAATAGAGTAATAAATATGTACAACCATATATACATATATACAGGTGCTGTGGGGAAGGGAAGGAGGTAAGATGGGGGGATGGAGAGGGGGACGAGGGGGAGAGGAAGGAAGGGGCTCAGTCTGGGAAGGCCTCCTGGAGGAGGTGAGCTCTCAGCAGGGCCTTGAAGGGAGGAAGAGAGCTAGCTTGGCGGAGGGGCAGAGGGAGGCCAGAATGTAAGCCCGTGGTCTACCAAGTCTGATGTATCATACTCTCCCAAGTGCTTAATACAGTGCTCTGCCCACAGCGAGTGCTTAATAAAAACCACTGATTATTTTGCACCCACCCTGAATTTCATCTTAACGTGGGGTTGGACTTCCCCGTAAATCAGGCCACTGTACTACCTGCTTTCTTCCCCAACTCCAGTGGGGACAGGGGGTAGCGCTTCACTCCCTCGATGGAATAAGAGAGAAGTGATATAAAGTGAGCACCCACCCGCTAGCTGGGAAGGTCGGACTTTCCGGCCAGATGTTCACACCCCAAACCTCCGTGTCTCACAGGGGCTCTAATCACTTCTGCTAGCTCTCGGCCCATATTTCCTTCTGCTAGCCCTGAGGAGAATTAGCGCTCTAAGGAACAGCTCCGCTGTGCCGGCCCTCCTACCGCTCTAACGGATATTTTACAGACAGGCCTGTGGAGAACAGCAGTGTGAGCCTCCCTGAAGACATTCTGGGTGCTAGTATACGGTCACAGTATTCACTGGCAGGAACTGAATTGAGGTAGCCATCTTCCATCAACTGTTACTCAAATAATCCTTCCCACTCCCCCAAATCTTTAGCTATCTGTCAGATGTGGTACTTATTGAATGTGCTTCCCCCGCTAGTCAGTAGGCTCATTGTGGGCAGGGAACGTGTCTGCTATGTAGTACTCCCCTAAGTGCTCATTACAGTGCTCTGCATACAGTAAGAGCTTAATAAATACAATTGAATGAATGAATGAATTCTTACTGTATACAGAGCAGTGTTTGGAAGAGAACATGGTTGGGAGAGAACATGATCCCTGCCCACAAGGAGTTTAATAATAATAATAATTATTATTGTACTTGTTTAGGGCTTACTATGTGCCAAGCACTGTTCTAAGTGCTGGGATAGATACAAGGTAATCGGGCTGTCCCACATGGGGCTCAAAGTCTTAATCCCCATTTTACGACGAGGGAACTGAGGCACAGAGAAGTTAAATGACTTGCCCCAAGTCACACAGCTGATAAGTGACGGAGCCGGGATCAGAACACATGACCTCTCACTCCCAAGCCCATGTTGTTTCCACTAAGCCACGCTGCTTTTCAGTTTACAATCTAAGAGTTGGGGGAGACAGACAATATAATTAATTACAGATAACTATGTAGTCAAGGTCATCTCCTATGGTCTGATCTGGGAGCTACCTACTTGTGGAGAAACACCTGCTTAACTGTACTGTGAATTCTAACAGGTGCTCTTGTGAATAGCCCACCAGGCCAGGATTCCCACCATCAGCCAATAATACAGGGCCACTCACCAGTTTGCTCAGGGCCCACTGGTGAAAGGGATCTGCGAGCTGGAGCTGAGGATAAGCAGTGGATGGAGGGGAAGGAAACATCCACCAAGTATCTTTGACCCCAGCAGGCAGAGAGGCTGGAGGTGACCCAGAATCAGCCCTGAGATACAGCTCAACTCCAAGTCCGATCTGACGGCTAACCGTTTGGGGAGAAATTTAGCAGGAGCCATGACCCTGAAACTGTGTTACAAATATTACATTTGGGAAGCACCGTGGTCTAGTGGAAAGAGCATGGGTCTGGAAATCAGAAGACCTGGGTTCTAATAATTGCCTACTGTGTGATCACGGGCAAGTCACTTAACTTCTCTGTGCCTCACTTCCCTCATTGGCAAAACAGGGATTCAATACCCATGCTCGCTCCTACTTAGAATCTGAGCTTCTTGGGGTCTATCTTGTACCTACCGTAGTGATTAGGACAGTGCTTGGCACATAGTAAGCACTTAAGAACCATATTGTTATTATTTTTATACTAATTACTATTATACCCTAGAATATGTTGGAGCTAGGATACAGAAGGAAGACCTGTTCACTGAGAGAGAATATGCTGCCCCAAGATGTATCACTAAGCACAGACAAGTCAAAAATTCAAAAGTATGGTAATTAGAAACCTTCAGTTTGTTTGGCACATCTTAACTTTCCTTTTCTGCTGACTAAATAGCTCAGTGCCAAAACAATTAACTTAGCACATTACTGTCTGTTCACTAAATGAACGGTACTTACCAACTGCTCGACGCGTTCATAAACGAGGAACTGGGGAAAAGTAGTTTCAATAGGTTCTACGGTAAACCTCATTTTGCCATCTTCAAGGTTCTCCAGATCACTCAGGGAACAACGAAAATGATTATAAGCCTCACACGTAACGTCCAAATGCCTCAGTGTGAAGTTCAGCCTGGAAAAAAGCCAACGGCTCTTCGTTAAAATGAAGAATTTCTCAAATCACGCTTTTTACCTCAGTGTGTAGAGTGTAGTAAGAAAAACACCCTTAGATTAACTTTAAAACTGACATTTTGCCTCTGTGCATCATCCGCAGAAATTGTACTGACAGTGTACATGGGCAGAGCACTGAACTATGCACATAGGGAAAAGTCAGAAGTGAAAGGCACAGCTCCTGTCTTCAAGGACTACTAGGAGAAGACAAGAACATAAAAACCAGAGAAACTAACAAACCTGAGAGGATAGGTGACAGATAAATTGATGGCCAACGGTGAAACGTGATGGGTGTGCTGAAAGGGCTTGAGGGGATACCCTAGTTGGGGTGGAAAGAAGGATAGCTTCGTGGAGGCGGTGGAGTTTTAGAAGGCTTCTGAAGGAAGGGAGAAGTGTGGTTTGACCAAGCTGTTCTCTGCCAATTGTCAGCTGTGTGACTTTGGGCAAGTCACTTAACTTCTCTGTGCCTCAGTTACCTCATCTGTAAAATGGGCATTAAGACTGTGAGCACCCCCATGGGACAACCTGATCACCTTGTAACCTCCCCAGTGCTTAGAATGGTGCTTTGCACATAGTAAGCGCTTAATAAATGCCATCATTATTATTATTAAATACGACTGACTGTTGGATCAGGGCATTCTAAGCTGAGGGAAAGGCAAGAATAATCAATCAGTTGAGGCTAGAGTCAAAAGTAAGGGGCATTTGGGAGAAAATATGGGACCCCTCAGGAATTTGGGTATCTTCCTTCCATTTTCCCATATGGGGAAATCGGGATATTTAACTGCAACTTTCCCACAGAAATGAATAATTAGTTTGAGTTAATTTGCCCCACTAAATACATGATCTATAGGATCTTTGGTGTTAAATCATCTTAATGAAATTAAAGGTCGGTTTATTTCTTGATTTTCTTTCGTTTGAATTATACTCTCCCTCTCTTATTGATTCCCATGCCCAGTGCCCACCCCAACTATTCTAGATTTTTAACTCCCTCTTTTAAAACTCAATGACTCCGCCTCCCCCGTCTCTCGTCCTAGACCTAGACAACCACTTGGTTGGCAAATACAGATCACCAGGTGTGTACACCCACAAACCTACCCGTCTGGTCATGTCCCCAGCTCGGGTGCCCAGCCGTGCGGGAAGCATGTGGCCGCTCCTCCAGGACAACCGAAGTCTGTTGCTGGGTGTCTGCTGCCAATTCTTCTACCCTTCACTCCCACATTCTTAGACTGTGAGCCCCTCAGGGAGTCTGGGACAGTGTCTATACCTCATTTTTATATTTCTTGCCTGGTACAGTGCTTCGCACGAATTAAGAGTTAAATCAATATTATTACTCTAGACTCTAAGCTCACTGTGGGCAAGTAACATGGCTACCAACTATTTTATTGTACTCCCCAAGTATCATTATTATAACATGTCCAAAGCAGAACCGCTCACCATCCTACTTTCTCCTGCTCTCCAATTTCCTGCCTCTATTATCTATTATCATCTCCGCCTTCTGATCCACTTAAAAATGTTTATTAAATTTGCCAAGTGACTTGAAGTAGAACTCACCTTTTTTCTATCGATAAATAGACTGTGCAAGGATTTTTCAAATTGTGAGTGATTCTGTACAGTGTTTTAAATAAAGCATCTGTTAAATCATCATCATAAAACACTGTTGTGAAAGAAAGATTTTGAGAATTAGCAAACAGGTATTTGAAAATACATTTTATTTAAATTCCTAGAAGCATATTGTCAAACTCATTCTCAAGGAAAATGATCTCCCTGAGAATGAAGTCAGGATCCTTATGACTCAAAACTGTAGAATTAAATCTACTCTTCATTAGCGGCAAATAATCCTGCAGTGAGGTTTTTCAAATACCACTGCAAATAACAATAATGATCATTATGGTATTTGTTACATGATTACTATGTGTCAAGCACCATTTTAAGTCCTGGAATAGGTTCAAGTTAAATCAGGTCAGACAGAGTCCCCATCCTACATGGGGCTCACAGTAAGTAGGACTGAGAACCGGTACTGAATCCCCATTTCACGGATAAGGACACTGAGTCAGAGAAGTTAGGTGACTTGCCCAAGGTCACACAGCAGGCAACTGGCAGAGCTGGGATTAGAGCCCAGGTCCTCCAACTCCCAGGCCCAGGCTCTTTCCACTAGGCCACACTGCTCCACGATCATCAAGACAAACCAAAAAATCAGTGTCACGCCGTAATACGAGGTATGGCAGATTGAAGTAGAGTTCTCCTACCATCAGCTGCAAACACTATGGTGGTATGGTCGTGCAAGTCCGCAATCTCATCTTCAGACCAACTGTACGGAATCCGAGGATCTGCCAAAAAACACAGCGGGGTTATTCTGGTATTAATCTTTTCTTCCCTTTCAAAAGCAAGTATGCACAGGGAAACCTTCAAGGGAGGTTTCCCACCCTGACTGGGAGCCCTCAGAGACTAAGAGGAAGTGGTTTTGCCATGAGCACCAGGAGTTGGGGTTGAGGGCGGTATGGCCTCCGAGTAAGAAGGGCTCCAGGGGGAGGCTCTGCCATTTCCCTTTGAAAGTGATTTGGTTGCGGGGAGTCAGCTTGCTTCTGGTTCTTGCCTTCAAGAGGCCTGACTGGCCCCAGAGGTTGGACCATTCTGTACTAGGAAATGAAAGTGCAAGGTCTCAATCTGTGACCCAGATAGTCCCAACAAACTCCCAAACAACAATATGAAAAAGAACCCAAAAAACACAGCTCACAGGCTTGAGGGGAGCACAATGGATCACTGAGTGCCTCTTCCCCCCAATTTTTATTGTAGGAGAGCAAGTGACTCTTTGTCTGAGCTCCCCAAAGTCAACCCTCCCCCTTCTCTATCCCCCCAGCTCTCAACCCTCTCTGCTACTCTCCCATCCTTCCCAGCAGTATCTTCAGATGAGAACTCCTCCCTCCTCCCCTCCCCACAGCACCTGTATATATGTTTGTAGATTTTATTACTCTATTTTACTTGTACATATTTACTATTCTATTTTGTTATGTGCATCTAACTTTACTTCTATTTATTCTGATGACTTGTCACCTGTCCACACGTTTTGTTTCGTTGTCTGTCTCCCCCTTCTAGACTGTGAGCCCGCTGTTGGGTAGGGACTGTCTCTATATGTTGCCAACTCGTACTTCCCAAGCGCTTAGTACAGTGCTCTGCACACAGTAAGCACTCAATAAATATGATTAAATGAATGAATGAAAGTGCTACTCCATCCACCTGTGATTCAGACCCCATTCCCTCTCAGCTTAAGAAAACTCTCGCCCCTTCCCTCCTCCCCTCCT
Source organism: Tachyglossus aculeatus (assembly GCF_015852505.1). Classification (NCBI taxonomy): domain Eukaryota; kingdom Metazoa; phylum Chordata; class Mammalia; order Monotremata; family Tachyglossidae; genus Tachyglossus; species Tachyglossus aculeatus. Next base: position 77,322,448 of record NC_052086.1, read on the forward strand.
TAACTTCCATCTTCACCTGCTCACTTTCCACTGGTTTCTTTCCCTCTGCCTTCAAACATGCCCATGTATCCCCATCCTAAAAAAGCCCTCTTGACCCCACCTCCCCTTCTAGTTTTCACCCTATCTCCCTCCTATCCCTCCTTTCCAAGCTCCTAGAACGAGCCTTCTACACTCACTGCCTCAAATTCCTCAACTCCAACTCTCTCCTTGACCCCCTTGAATCTGGCTTCCGTCCCCTACACTCCACCAAAACTGCCCTCTCAAAGGTCACCAATGACCTCTTTCTTGCCAAATCCAATGGCTCTTACTCTATCCTAATCCTCCTCGACCTCTCAGCTGCCTTCGACACTGTGGATCACCTCCTTCTCCTCAACACACTATCCAACCTTGGCTTCACAGACTCCGTTCATTCTCAGACTCCTTTGCAGGCTCCTCCTCCCCCTCCCATCCCTTTACTGTAGGGGTTCCTCAAGGGTCAGTTCTTGGTCCCCTTTTGTTCTCTATCTACAGTCACTCTCTCAGTGAACTCATTCACTCCCACGGCTTCAACTATCATCTCTATGCTGATGACACCCAAATCTACATCTCCGCCCCTGCTCTCTCCCCTTCCCTCCCTCCAGGCTCGCATCTCCTCCTGCCTTCAGGACATCTCCATCTGGATGTCTGCCCGCCATCTAACTCAATAAGTCCAAGACTGAACTCCTTATCTTCCCTCCCAAACCCTTTCCTCTCCCTAATTTTCCCATGACTGCAGATGGCACAACCATCCTTTCCGTCTCACAAGCCCACAACCTTTGTGTCATCCTCAACTCTGCTCTCTTGTTCACCCCTCACATCCAATCCATCACCAAAAACTGCTGGTCTCACCTCCACAACATTGCCAAGATCCACCCTCTCCTCTCCGTCCAACCGCTACCCTGCTGGTTCAATCTCTCATCCTATCCTGACTGGACTACTGCATCAGCCTCCTCTCTGATCTCCCATCCTCCTGTCTCTCCCCACTTCAGTCTACACTTCACGCTGCTGCCCGGATCATCTTTGTGCAGAAACACTCTGGGCATGTTACTCCCCTCCTCAAAAATCTCCAGTCAGGCAAAAACTCCTCACTCTCAGCTTCAAGGCTGTCCATCACCTCGCCCCCTCCTACCTCACCTCCCTTCTTTCCTTCTACAGCCCAGCCCGCACCCTCCACTCCTCTGCCGCTAACCTCCTCACTGTGCCTCATTCTCGCCTGTCCCGCTGTCGACCCCCGGCCCACGTCCTCCCCCTGGCCTGGAATGCCTTCCCTCCGCACATCTAGCATGTGCATCTAGCTTTACTTCTATTTACTCTGATGACTTGACACCTGTCCACGTGTCTTGTTTTGTTGTCTATCCCCCCCTTTTAGACAGTGAGCCCGTTGTTGGGTAGGGACCGTCTCTATATGTTGCCGACTTGCACTTCCCAAGTGCTTAGTATAGTGCTCTGCACACAGTAAGTGCTCAATAAATACCATTGAACGAATGAATGAATGAATCCTAGAGGAACCCAATGAATGGTGACAGCCTACAATTTCATTATAATCTTATCATCAAACTATGACGACTTTCTTTGGGATTTTTTTCAAAATGGTCAGCGTTGCATTACTGAAAAGTCATCAAATGACAAGCAGTGTGGCCTAATGGGTAGAGCATGGGGCTAGGAGTCAGAAGGACACAGATTTAAATCTCTGCTCTGACACTTGTCTGCTGGGTGACTCTGGCATGTCACTTCACTTCTCTGCGCCTCAGTTACTTCATCTGTAAAATGGAGATTAAGACTGCGAGCCCCACGTGGGGCAGGGACTTGTATCTAGGCCAGCCCTTGGTACAGTGTCTGGCACATACTAAGTGCTTAATAAATAGCAAAAACAGAACAAAACCAAATTAGCAGCCTTTACAGAATATTTCTGAAATGCATAATAATAATAATTATGGTTCTCGTTAAGCATTTGCTATGTGTCAAGCACTGTTCTGAGTGCAGGGATAGATATGAGATAATCAGGTTGGACCCAGTTTCTGTCCCACATGGAGCTGCCAGTAAGTAGGAGGGAGGAGAATTTAATCCCCATTTTAGGAAACTGAGGCACGGAAAAGTTAAATGACTTGCCAGAGGTCACAAAGCAGACAAGTGGTGGAGCCAGGATTAGCACACCCATGTTCTCTGACTTCCAGGACTGTGTTCTTTCTCCTAGGCCATGCTCCTTCATATAAATGAACTATATATTTTTAAAATGTTACCAGTGCAAAGCCCATCTTTCAGCCAATCCAGTTCTCTGACTTTAACTGTTCCACCTGTTAAGAAAAAAACAAATCCCCAAACACTTAAAGAGTACTTCAGGAAAAGAAATCTCCAAGAACAACAGGAAAGTCAAAATGTAAACTCAAATAAACTGGCATCAGGCATGCAAGGAAAGTTCCTAAACCCAGCCAGGAAAGAGCCAGGTACTAGGAATCACCAGACTTCGGTTCGAATCTCAGTTCCACTCCCGGGCTACTGTGGGTAAATCATGTAACTTTTTGGGGCAGTTTCCTCATCTACCAAACAGGGATGAAGGAGAATAATAATAATAATAATAATAATAATGGCATTTATGAAGCGCTTACTATGTGCAAAGCACTGTTCTAAGCGCTGGGGAGGTTACAAGGTGATCAGGTTGTCCCACGAATGTTAGCCCTACTATGGGATAAGAACTATGTCTGATCCCCAAAACTTGCATCTACCCCCATTGTTTGGCACCTAGTGTGCACTCAATAAATGTCACTGTCTCCTTAATAATGATCTCCTTAATATTAAAGAAACAGCTGGCCGATAGAGTAATCCAATGATGGGTAAAATCTTACCTATTATGAATGCGATTATACCTCCACTAATGGAGAAAATAAAACAGGAGAAAAAACCCACAGCTCCATTCTTGGTTAAGAAAGCACAAGAAAGCGTCCACATTTAAACACTAAATATCACTCAAGTGCTTAATATAGTTCACCGGGCTAAGTGGGTGTTCAATAAATGCTATCACTTACCTTTTGGCTCAGTCAGATGCTTGTTTAGGGTCACATTTCGTTCACACATGACAAGAAGATCTTCACCGACATCTAGAAACGAATATTTAAAAGCAATTTCAGGTTAAAAACCATAACATTTAAGTTAAACATCCTTACTGTGGAGGAGGTCTATTGCTGATGAAAAGCATTAGACTGACCCATAAGGTGCCGGTTCTGAATTTATCTGTAAAACAGCCATAATACACTGAAACTAGAAACAGATAACATTTCCTACTGTGAACGCTTGAGAAATACAGGCAGACAGCTGTACTCTGTCATCTGGAAGAGAAGCAGCATGACCTAGTGGATAGAGCATGGGCCTTGGGGGCTAATCCTAGTTCCGCCACTTGTCTGCTGCGTGATCTTGGGCAAGCCAATTTACTTCTCTGGGCCTTACTTGCCTTATCTGTAAAATGGGCATTGAGACCGTGAGCCCCATGCAGGACAGGGACCTTGTCCAACCCGATTTGCTTGTATCCATCCCAGTGGTTAGTACAGTGCTTGGCACATAGGGAGCACTTAACTAATACCATTAAAAAATTATTTTTATTATTGATCCTTCTGCTTTTGAAGAAGGACTGCTGGCTATGTTATGGACTGGGCTGCATGCTTAATGCAGTAAACGGATAGCAATTAGAAATCGTTTTGAGTCATAATTAACCCGGCTCGACTCTAGACCCTAAACTCAATGTGGGCAGGGAACGAACTATCAAATCTGCTTTATTGTACGCTCCCAAGCACTTTGTACAGTGTTCTGCACACAGTAACTGCTCATTAAATACCCCTGATGATGATATAGATTAAATTCATATAAGCAAAAGCTGAGAGGCTCATTACCACAACTCATTCAAATTTTGTCTCGGAGCTATTTCTTTCACTTCAGTACGGATTAATATGCATTATGGTACTTCTAACCCAGAGCAGAGAAAGCCTGACTAACATTTGATTTTATAAACTTTTCAATTAACCATAACAAAAAGAGAATGCAGTGCTCTTATCTTTAGAAAAGGCAAAATCTGCTAAGTCATCCACCTTTTTAACAAAGCCTTGTTTCACAGACGCGAGAACATTAGTCCTGCTGTTCTATGTTTGATAAGGAAGCAATTATATTCCACAACAAGGAATAAAAGAAGTGAGATTTGGCTTAAAAAGTGCTTTGAATTATTTTAAGTGCTTGTTGATTTAAAATTTTTTAAAGTGCCAATATAACTGAATAACCTTGCAAGAGCACACAAAAGACCAAAATACAGCCTACTGTAATAGACTCAGATTAGGCATTCATTCATTCATTCACTCAATCGTATTTATTGAGCGTTTACTGTGTGCTAAGCACTGTACAAAGAACTTGGGAAGTACAAATCGGCGATATCTAGACGGTCCCTACCCAACAACGGCATTCTGAAAAGAAAATAATTTACAATAAATGGTAGTCTGCGCAGGCAATAAAGCATTTCAAATATTTATAGTGTAGATCTGCCTTTTTCTTAATACACCCATTTGGGAGTTCTTAGCAGATACTGGCAGGGCCCTAATAAGGGCACTTATAAAGAGTCTCAGATGAATAGATTCTTTGCCATTATTTTTATGAAGTATAGTTACATAAAATCACATTTTCCTAAATGATGATATCCATTACACAAATTCTTGATAAAAGAGAACATTTATTTTTACTCGCTGAAGAAAAATCAGAACCAAATTTATAAAGTAGACTACAGCCGGTTGCAATATGGACTGCAAAGAGATTAATATGACTAGAACTTGTACGCTCAACTGGAATTTTAGGCAGAGAATCCTAATGTTCTTTTCATGATGAGGTTAATTTAGTTCCTGGGATTTGAGGTGAACCAGTCTGTCCCTGGAAAAAAAGCTACAAAATATTTCACTTCACCACAAGTTTTGAGGGATACATTTTTTTTAAGAGAAGAGTATTCTTACGGCTGAAGATCTCCTCAGACTCTGGAGGCTGGTTTTGGAAAACGGTAACCCACCGTTGAGATATACATTCAACAAAAAACAAAGCCCGCATGAAGCTCCTAAAATTCACATCCAAAATTCCAGCCCATAACAACCTGTGAGGGTTAGGAACAGGCTTGAGATAGTTCAGCCTTTCCCAGTTTTGACATCTGGAAATGTGGAATGGAAAATGCTCTCTCAAGAACTTTTAGTTTCAAATGCAAAATACGCAATACTAAAGAGCTACAGCAATTTCTATGTGCCTCACAGAACTGGGTATAATTAGTGGGCTTAAATAACTTTCTCTAATCGTTCAGCCGCTTTCAAAATGGATCAGTGTCTCATAGGGAGAACAGCTACCTCACGGCTCAGAGGATTTGGCTAGGTCACTGACAGATTTTGAGAGGGGAAAATTTAGAGATGTTAGAAGGCACATTCCCAACCATAAAGATGGTCTAAGGAGGGCAAGCATCACATGTCTCCCAAGCACTCTTAGGGACAGTGTCTGAGACAGAATACAGTGAGTTCTCCCACAATATGTGTTTTTGCTTCATGTTCTGGAGAGAACACTGTGGGGGAATTTGAGAGCATTCTTTCCACAAAGCATGCCTGTATGTACAGAACGCGATCTAATGTCTAAGAAAGGAATGATCCAACCCGTGTGGCATTGATATACTGGGTTTTCCTTAATGCAAGGTTCATGAAAAGCATAACCCCTGAATTGTAGGGGAAATGGCTATCTAAATTTGTTGGACCATCCCAAATTTTTACACACTTAAAATCATCATATATGTAAAAACTCCTGACCATTAAATATTTGAAAAAATATTCAAGGTGCATAAAAACTGTCCAAAAGGAGTCGATTCAGTTGACTTTTGGGCTGGATTCATATCACTATCATTTTACCTTTCACTACAATATATGGATAAAAGAGAAAGTGTGTGTGTGTGTGTGTGTGTGTGTGCGTGTGTGTGTGCATGTGTGTTTGTGTGTGTGTGCGTGTCTATCATAAAGGGACAACAGATTAAAGTAGAGGGACACTTGCTTGGTTCCAATTTTTTTGAGAACATTGTATTGCATAACTTCCACAAAACAGCTCTGTAATCACAAATAACAAATAAGAAACAGCGTGGCCTAGATGAAAGAACACAGCCCTGGGAGTCAAAGGACCTGAGTTTAATCCTGGGTCTGCCGCTTGTCTGCTGCGTGACCTTGTGAAAGTCACTTAATTTCTCCTTAATTTCTCACAGTTACTTCTTGAGTAACATAAGGATTAAACCTGTGAGCCCCTTGCGGGACATAGACCGAGCTCAACCTGATTAGCTTGTATCTACCCAGCACTTAGTACAGTGCCTGGCACAAAGTAAGCCTTTAAACACCAGTAAAAAAAAGATGAGGTACCTGTGCAGTAAACGGTCTTAGCGATTGTTCCTGTGATGATGCTAGTAATGCCAGTGCCGGCTCCAAGCTCTAGAACTGTGCGATTTTTAAAGAGGTCATTTTTGAACAGGATGTAATCAGCAAGAAGGAAAGCCCCTCGCCAGACCTTCGAGACAAAGCAAACGCAGACGTTCAAGCGCTGAAGAACGCCTCACAGAACACTGATTCTAATGAGGAAACAGTAGGAGAACATAATCACCTGTTTACCGGCATCTACCAGAGGTGTTGCCATGGTATGCTCTAGTAAAATGAAAAAGAATCGGTAAGAGCCCAGGAGGAAAAAGGGCATGTCAAAACAAGAAGTCATCAAGTTGATTTTAAACTAGAATATTTTTTAAAAAGGTAAACTGTGCTTTGAGGGGACTAGAATTCAGCCAATTCTACAACACAATTTTACCTGGCAAAACAGATACAAATGCTTTTTAAGCAGAACGGGCACAAGAGAGATAATAGCAGTATTCACTCCTGTATAATACTAATGAAAAGGCTCCTTGGCGTCATTTAATCTAGGGCATTTTGGCCTGCCCCAAACTGGATGATCCCGTGTTCCTGTTTAAATGGTGGAGGTCGAACAAAACTTACCCATCCGCAACCCAGACTAGATCTGACATAGTGATCTTTAGCTAACGAGTGCACTGCAGATCATGTGTTTCTAGGAGCACATATTTCACCCAGAACGAGCTCCACTGTTATATGACAATTTAGACTCTGTGTTAAACAAAGCAGACACCCAGTTAACTGCGGAATGGTAATGGACCATTACCCAGAGGGTGGCATCCCATACGCCACCACTTCTAAGTGGGAAACGACAGGGAAGAGGAAGGTGGGCAACTCTCTCATTTTGTTTGGAAAGTGAAAGTTGCTTCTTGCAAAACTGCTGCCTGGGGAAAACAAGGTCAGAAGAAGATAAGAGATGCCTAGTGAATCAGATTCATGGTCCTTTCAGCTTGGAATCTGGTTTCCAACAGTGGCATTCAAGGACACTCAGCGGATGCAACTTTCACCTTAAAAACAAAACGAAAAAACAAAAGGAAGAACCGAAGGAATCCCGGTCACAACTATCAACTAAGTTATACCGTACCATCCCAAGCACTTAGTTCAGTGCTCTGCATAAGGTAAACACTCAATTAATACAATTGACTGATAGATTCTCACCAGGCTGTCCCACATTATTTAGATGCACCATGAGATGCCTTTTGTTTGGGGTGTTAAGAGGTCATTAGGTCCCTTAGGTAATGAATTACCGCACCACCTACTACAAAAATCATCATTCTTTTCCAGTTGGGAAATTATGGCTGTGTTTCTTTGGGTTTAATATACATAGGAGGAAACGGATAGCCAAAGAAGGGATACTTCAACACTATTATGAATAAAAATTAAGATTAAATAGCCATCTTTTCAATCAAATTGTCTTCAAAATATTTCCTATCTGCAGTGAGACTACAAATATTTCAGGAAAATATTTAATCATGCCCAACAATTTCTAAAATTTAAACTGATGTATTACACTGGACTACAGTCTACACACTATTCATTAAATGGATTTTAATCAATCAATTAATCAATTTAATCAATCAATCAATTTAATCAATGGTATTTATTGATCATTTACTATAGATAGAGCACTATACTAAGCACTTGGGAGAGAACAGTGCAGTAGAATTGGTAGATGTGATTTCGGCCATGGAGGAGCTTACAGTTAAGTGGAATAGTTAATAGCAGGAAAGCAAATATGCAGGCCTTAAAAAAAAATCTCACTACATTTCTCCTTTTGTCTTCCCTTTTCCTCAGCAATCAGCTGTTCAGTGTGCCCAGCTTTGCTCCACAAACCAGCATTTTTGAGAAATTTTACCCTCTGTCCCCATTCTTACACCTAGGCTTGGATTTGGAAGTTGACTGCTCTGGTACCTTTTTTTTTCCTCTCCCAAGAAAAAAAGCAATGAACTAGACCAAATGATGCTACAGAAGAGAGGCTGCAAAGCTGAAAAATCTTATACCAAATCCACCATTTTAAGCAGGGTATTTTACTAGAATCCCACATTATTGTCATAATTGTCAATGGAACTAGTAGTAGTAGCAGTATTTAGTACCTACTAAATGCCCTCTAAGAACAAGATGCACTCTCTGCCTGCAAGGAGTTTACAAGCTAATGCGGGGGGAGGCATTAAAGTATTTTAAAATAGTAGCAATAAGAAGATTATGGATCAAATATTGAGATGACCAAATTTGCCGAAATGAGATATCAGAACAAATAATTGAATGTATGATAGAATATTACTGTGTATGCATATGTGCTAAGGTTAGAGGTGGCAGCAACACTGTTATGCTGGGGTTTGGAGAATCAACTGGGTATGATTTACTGGAGGAGATGGAATTTTAGAAGGGCTTTGAAGGTAGGGTGAGCTGAGGTGTGATACGTTTGGAACATGAAGAAGTTCCAGCCTGGGCCTCCAGCATAGGGCTGGTGGGGTTGGGAGAAGTCAGTCAATCAGTGGACTATATTGAGCACTTGATGCAGAGCAGGGGACAGTCAGGGGATGAGATGGGGAGTAGCCGGTAAACGGAGAAGCAGCGTGGCTCAGTGGAAAGAGCCCGGGCTTTGGAGTCAGAGGTCATGGGTTCAAATCCTGCCTCTGCCAATTGTCAGCTGTGTGACTTTGGGCAAGTCACGTAACTTCTCTGGGCCTCAGTTACCTCATCTGTAAAATGGGGATTAAGACTGTGAGCCCCCCCGTGGGACAATCTGCTCACCTTGTAACTTCCCCAGCGCTTAGAACAGTGCTTTGCACATAGTAAGCGCTTAATACATACCATTATTATTATTATTCATAACAACAATGATAACAATAATAATTGTGGTATTTGGTAAGCGCTTACTTCGTGCCAGGGACTTTATTAAGTCCTGGAGTGGATACAAGCAAATTGGTTTGGATAAAGTCCTTGTCCTGCAAGGGGATCACAGTCTTAACCCCCATTTTACAGATGAGATAGCTGAGGCCCAGAGAAGTGAAGTGACTTGTCCAAGGTCTCACAGCAGACAAGTGGCAGAGCCGGAGTTAGAACCCAGGTCCTTCTGACTCTCGGGCCCGCGCTCTGTCCACTAGACCATGCTGCTTCTCTACATACACACACGATATAAAGTCTTCCTCACAGGACTAATTGCGTTTGATTTCATTACAAAATTTGAATTCCATGTACTAATTTAATATTAGTAACTAGGTTGATATCTAAGGCTTGGCATCTACAATTAAACCCTCAATGTGCTGACACTGAATTCTTAGTATGAATTCTAAAAGACAAAAAGAAAATGTCCTTTGTTAGATTTTCTGTTACTAGGAAGAAAACCCCACATAAATGCCTTTAAAGTTGTAATTCAGACTTCAGAAGAAAAATTACATACATCTTAATACCCATAATTTAATGCAAACCCATCTGAACAAGAACACACCCAAAAAGCTGCTACACAGATGAATTTCCCAGGAAGAAAAGATTAACAGGCATCAAGCCATTTAAATCCTCGTATACCTGGGGACGCACCGATTTACTCTTGAAGTCGAAGCTACGCTTGTGATGTTCTTTTCAAACACGGACAAATGTTATAGACGTTTAGAATGAGTTGACACTGAGAGTGAGCTAGAGAAGCAATTATGCAGGGTGGTGAGTTTCTATCTCTGGGTATTAAATCTTTTTAACTGCGCGTGTAAGCCTAAGCCCTTATTTACCTATTTTAACAAAATCATGATGGAAGCTTCCTTGCTCCTCTTCTTCAATTAAGTTTTCTGCCCCTTGGGTGAGTATTATGGGATGCACTTTGTCTCTCGAAGGTTCTTGTTTTAGGTCAGAAAAAGACTCTGATCTTCTTACCACGTCCAAATCCCCATCCTCATCCAACAACGCTTCTATTGCTCTACAAGGACTTCCCTGAGTCCGGTTCTTGCTGAGGAAATCTGGGTCACTGCCGGCCTTACTGGGAAATTCTCTGTCAGCCTTGACTTGGCCTCTGCTTTTAATTTCAAGTTTTTCATTATCCTGTGACTCTTCCCATGCATTTCTAGTCCACAGAAGTTTGAAGTTTGTCAGGAAAACTAAAAGACAAAAACGAACAAAAAAAAAAAAAACCAGACCAGGAGACACACCACTTAAAACTTAACCACCTCTCCGATTCATTTACTGAAACACAGTTCCATTGTCGGGTTTGATACAAAATGATAGTGAAATTGAAACTATTCCCAGTAATTTTGACAAACGATGAAAGGTGACCAACACCATGAGTTTGGAGGGAGCCTGCGTTCAAATTTTTAGAATAGTTGAGGGGTGCTCTGATTATAGACTTCAAGCATACCTAGCTGTTAGGGCTACTTGTCATCTGTTCTCTACCTTAATCAAGGGCATAACAGTAAGTTGGTTTAAGAAATTTGTTAATATGTAAACTAAAAACTTTCCAACAATTATGTGAACGGAAGCTTTTCCCATAAACAACAAGCAAATATGATGAAGAGTGGTGTCCATCTAAGTAGAATACTGTAAGCTCATTGTGGGCAGGGGATGTACCTGTTTATTATTCTATAGTACTCTCCCAAGCACTTAGTACAGTGCTCTGCACACAGTAAGCCCTCAATAGATACAACTGATAAACTGATTCTTACCTGGTTGTCCCACATTATTTAGACGTACCATGAGATGCTTTTTGTTTGGGGTGTTAAGGTGAACATCTGAAAGTACGGTGTCACTTCTGAATGTAATTTCATCCATAGGTTCTGTCTCCACCATGTCCATTGTGGAGCAATTTTGATTTTAATATAGACAGGAGCATCTAAGATGAGAACACGATACTTACAGAAATGCGGTAACACATGAAAACATTTTCCTTCCCATTATATCTCAAGTTAATTTCTTCCAGATGTCTGTGTCACGGGAGAAATTTCTAAGCGATAAATACAGTATCTCCTGGATAGTGAGCATTGCAGAAGATGGCTGGCATATTGTACTATGGAATTGGGTAGATCCACGGTACTTAAGTACTTATCCATAAATTATATTCTAAGAATTATTTATTTAATGACTGTCTCCCCTCTAACCTGTAAGCTCATTAAGGATGGGGAATGTGTCCACGAACCCCGTTGAATTTTACTCTTCAAAACGCTCAGTAGTGTTCAGCCCACAGTAAGCACTCAATAAATACAACCGATTGATTGATATACCCCATTTACAGACAGCACCTCTGGCTTTTTTGAAGACTGGAACTTTTCCAATTTTCCCAGGTGGCTGAACGAATCTGAGTATTACCCAGGCTCTTTGGTTTTTCTGCTTCCTCTTGTTAATCAGTTTTTTGGCAGTCTCATAGTTCATTAACACCTTTGTCACAGCTCAAGCAGAGAGAGGGAGGGGGGGAAATTTCAATCAATTAGCTGCTCTCCTGGTCCCGCTTTATTTTTTTTTTTAAACTCACAGTACACTAGGGACACAGGGGATGACAACTTCTTGCTCAAATGAGAAGCAGCAAGGCCTAGCGGGTAGCACATGGGCCTGGGAATCAGAAGGACCTAAATTCTAATCCCAGCTCTGCCCCTTGCCTGCTGTGTGATCAAAGGCGATTCACTCACTTCTCTGTGCCTAGTTACCTCATCTGTAAAATGGGCATTAAGACTGAGCACCCCATGTGGGACAGGGACTGCATCCATCCTGATTAGCCTGCATCTACTCCAGCGCCTAGCAAAGTGCCTAGTGCTTAACAGCTACCATAAAAAACCGGATCATCTATGCACTTTGATTTTGACCTTTGGGAAGTTGATATTCACCCCACCCTCCAACCCCACAGCACTTACGTACCTATTTAAATGACATATTATACCTGACTTATTTATTCATATTAACGTCTATGTCCCCCTCTGTATTGTAAGCTCATTATGGCCAAAGAACACATCTGCTAATGTCGTCATATCATCCGCCCCCAAGAGAACGGGCGGAAAGAGCCCGGGCTTGGGAGTCAGAGGACGTGGGCTCTAATCCCGCCTCCGCCACTTGTCAGCTGTGTTACCTTGGGCAAGTCACTTAACTTCTCTGTGCCTCAGTTCCCTCATCTGTAAAATGGAGATGAAGCCCGTGAGCTCGTGGGACAACCTGATGACCTCATATCAATCAATCAATCATATTTATTGAGCGCTTACTGTGTGCAGAGCACTGGACTAAGCGCTTGAGAAGTACAAGTTGGCAACATACAGAGACGGTCCCTACCCAACAGTGGGCTCACATCTACGCCAGCACTTAGAACAGTGCCTGGCACATAGTAAGCACTTAATAAATACCGTCATTATTATTATTACAGTGCTCTGCAAATAGTAAAGCGATCAATAAATAAGATTAATCAATAGTGAGCACTAATACCCCCCAAAGCACTTTAGTACAGTGCTTCGCATAGAGTAGAGCACTCAATAAATATGACTGACTGTTAGTAAGTGCCAAACAGCTGATCCCTCTAGACTGTAAGCTCGTCGTGGGAGGGAATTCATTCAATCATCTTTATTGAGCGCTTACTGTGTGCAGAGCACTGTACTAAGCGCTTGGGAAGTACAAGTTGGCAACACATAGAGACGGTCCCTACCCAACAGTGGGCTCACATCTACCCCAGAGCTTAGAACAGTGCCTGGCACATAGTAAGCACTTAATACTGTCATCATTATTATTACAGTGCTCTGCAAATAGTAAAGCGATCAATAAAGAAGATTAATCGATAGTGAGCACTAATACTCCCCAAAGCACTTTAGTACAGTGCTCCACACAGAGCAGAGCACTCAATAAATATGACTGACTGTTAGTAAGTGCCAAACAGCTGATCCCTCTGGACTGTAAGCTCATCATGGGAGGGAATTCATTCAATCGTATTTATTGAGCGCTTACTGTGTGCAGAGCAGTGTACTAAGAGCTTGGGAAGTACAAGTTGGCAACACATAGAGACGGTCCCTACCCAACAGTGGGCTCACATCTCCCCCAGCGCTTAGAACAGTGCCTGGCACATAGTAAGCACTTAATAAATACCGTCATCATTATTATTACAGTGCTCTGCAAATAGTAAAGCGATCAATAAATAAGATTAATCGATAGTGAGCACTAATACTCCTCAAAGCAAGCAGCGTGGCTCAGTGGGAAAGAGCCCGGGCTTTGGCGTCAGAGGTCATGGGTTCAAATCCCAGCTCCACCAATTGTCAGCTGTGTGACTTTGGGCAAGTCACTTAACTTCTCTGTGCCTCAGTTCCCTCATCTGTAAAATGGGGATGAAGACCGTAAGCCCCCCATGGGACAACCTGATCACTTTGTAACCTCCCCAGCGCTTAGAACAGTGCTTTGCACATAGTAAGCGCTTAATAAATGGCATCATTATAGTACAGTGCTCCGCACAGAGCAGAGCACCCAATAAATACGACTGACTGTTAGTAAGCGCCAAACAGCTGATCCCTCTAGACTGTAAGCTCATCATGGGAGGGAATTCATTCCATTGTATTTATTGAGCGCTTACTGTGTGCAGACCACTGTACTAAGCGCTTGGGAAGTACAAGTTGGCAACACGTAGAGACGGTCCCTACCCAACAGTGGGCTCACATCTCCCCCAGCGCTTAGAACAGTGTCTGGCACATAGTAAGCACTTAATAAATACCGTCACCATTATTATTACAGTGCTCTGCAAATAGTAAAGCGATCAATAAATAAGATTAATCGATAGTGTGCACTAATACTCCCCAAAGCACTTTAGTACAGTGCTCCGCACAGAGCAGAGCATCCAATAAATACGACTGACTGGTAGTAAGCGCCAAACAGCTGATCCCTCTAGACTGTAAGTTCGTCGTGGGAGGGAATTCATTCAATCGTCTTTATTGAGCGCTTACTGTGTGCAGACCACTGTACTAAGCGCTTGGGAAGTACAAGTTGGCAACACATAGAGACGGTCCCTACCCAACAGTGGGCCCACATCTACCCCAGCGCTTAGAACAGTGCTCGGCACATAGTAAGCACTTAATAAATACCGTCATCATTATTATTACAGTGCTCTGCAAATAGTAAAGCGATCAATAAATAAGATTAATCGATAGTGAGCACTAATACTCCCCAAAGCACTTTAGTACAGTGCTCCGCACAGAGTAGAGCATTCAGTAAGTATGACTGACTGGTAGTAAACGCCAAACAGCTGATCCCTCTAGACTATATGTTGCCAACTTGTACTTCCCAAGCGCTTAGTACAGTGCTCTGCACACAGGAAGCGCTCAATAAATACGATCGATTGATGTATATATGTTTGTACATATTTATTACTCTATTTATTTTACTTGTACATATCTATTCTATTTATTTTATTTTGTTAGTATGTTTGGTTTTGTTCTCTGTCTCCCCCTTGTAGACTGTGAGCCCACTGTTGGGTAGGGACCGTCTCTATATGTTGCCAACTTGTACTTCCCAAGCGCTTAGTACAGTGCTCTGCACACAGTAAGTGCTTAATAAATACGATTGATTGATGTATATATGTTTGTACATATTTATTACTCTATTCATTTTACTTGTACATATCTATTCTATTTATTTTATTTTGTTAGTATATTTTGTTTTGTTCTCTGTCTCCCCCTTTTAGACTGCGAGACCACTGTTGGGTAGGGACCGTCTCTATATGTTGCCAACTTGTACTTCCCAAGCGCTTAGTACAGCGCTCTGCACACAGTAAGCGCTCAATAAATACGATTGATGATGATGATGCTCTGCACACAGTAAGCGCTCAATAAATACGATTGATTGATTGATGTATATATGTTTGTACATATTTATTACTCTATTTTACTTGTACATATCTATTCCATTATGTTAGTATATTTTGTTTTGTTCTCTGTCTCCCCCGTTTAGACTGTGCGCCCACTGTTGGGTAGCGACCGTGTCTATATGTTGCCAACTTGTACTTCCCAAGCGCTTAGTACAGTGCTCTGCACACAGTAAATGCTCAACAAATACGATTGATTGATATTCATTCAATCGTCTTTATTGAGCGCTGTGTGCAGAGCACTGTACTAAGCGCTTGGGAAGTACAAGTTGGCAACACATAGATTGAAATAGAAATGTGTCCTGTCCTCCCCTGGGCGCTCAGAACAGTCCTCAGCACTCAGGAATCGTCGATAAAGACGATTGAATGCATGAAACATTCCATTTTTTATTGAATTTTTTTATATATTTTTTTTAAAAATGTGTTTTTTTGTTGCCCCGGGCCCTGTCAGTCACACGAGGCCCGAGTTGCCCGACGCCTCGGCTTGGCCCTCAGGTCGGAGGGCCAGGAGGGGCGACGGCCTGGTCTCGCGAGATCTCGAGGCTGCCGCCCCCCCCCCCCGCCACCACGTGCGCGCGCCCCCTGCCCTCGCGCGCCCCCCACCTCCCCTGTCCCCGCCTTACCGCCCTGCGTGGGGGACGACGAAGCCCATTGCCAACGGCAGCCGCGGGCGCGCGCACGCCGCCCGGACCGTCACGTCCGCGTGCGCGCTCCCGCGCCCGGGGGCGCGCTGAGCCCCGTTGACCCTGCAGCGCCAGCGGCGGGGGCGGGACGGCGCCCCCTAGGGGCAGGGGGCCGCACAGCTAACGGCCCCACCGCCGAGCCTTTTCTTTTCTCATCATCATCATCATCAATCGTATTTATTGAGCGCTTACTGTGTGCAGAGCACTGTACTAAGCGCTTGGGAAGTACAAGTTGGCAACACATGGAGACAGTCCCTACCCAACGGCGGGCTCACAGTCTAAAAGGGGGAGACAGAGAACAAAACCAAACATACCAACAAAATAAAATAAATAGGAAAGATATGTACAAGGAAAATAAATAAATAGAGTAATAAATATGTTCTCCTATATAGTATAAGTATAAATTCTCCTTCCCTCCCTTCTCTTCCTTTTCTTCATATTTATTGAGTGGCTACTGTGTGCAGAACACTGTACTATAATAATAATGATAGCCTTTATTAGAAGCTTACTATGTGCAAAGCACCGTTCTAAGCGCTGGATAATAATAATGGCATTTATTAAGCGCTTACTATGTGCAAAGCACCGTTCTAAGCGCTGGATAATAATCATGGCATTTATTAAGCGCTTACTACGTGCAAAACACCGTTCTAAGCGCTGGATGATAATAACGGCATTTATTAACCGCTTACTATGTGCAAAGCACCGTTCTAAGCGCTGGATAATAATAACGGCATTTATTAAGCGCTTACTATGTGCAAAGCACCGCTCTAAGCGCTGGATGATAATAATGGCATTTATTAAGCGCTTATTATGTGCAAAGCACCGTTCTAAGCGCTGGATAATAATAACGGCCTTTATTAAGCGCTTACTATGTGCAAAGCACCGTTCTAAGCGCTGGATAATAATAATGGCCTTTATTAAGCGCTTACTATGTGCAAAGCACCGCTCTAAGCGCTGGATGATAATAATGGCATTTATTAAGCGCTTACTATGTGCAAAGCACCGTTCTAAGCGCTGGATAATAATCATGGCATTTATTAAGCGCTTACTACGTGCAAAACACCGTTCTAAGCGCTGGATGATAATAACGGCATTTATTAACCGCTTACTATGTGCAAAGCACCGTTCTAAGCGCTGGATAATAATAATGGCATTTATTAAGCGCTTACTATGTGCAAAGCACCGCTCTAAGCGCTGGATGATAATAATGGCATTTATTAAGCGCTTACTATGTGCAAAGCACCGTTCTAAGCGCTGGATAATAATAACGGCCTTTATTAAGCGCTTACTATGTGCAAAGCACCGTTCTAAGCGCTGGATAATAATAATGGCTTTTATTAAGCGCTTACTATGTGCAAAGCACCGCTCTAAGCGCTGGATGATAATAATGGCCTTTATTAAGCGCTTACTACGTGCAAAGCACCGTTCGAAGCGCTGGATAATAATCATGGCCTTTATTAAGCGCTTACTATGTGCAAAGCACTGTTCTAAGCGCTGGATGATAATAATGGCATTTATTAAGCGCTTACTACGTGCAAAGCACCGTTCGAAGCGCTGGATAATAATAATGGCATTTATTAAGCGCTAAGCGCTGGGGAGGTTACAAGGTGATCAGGTTGTCCCACGGCAGGCTCACAGTTTTAATCCCCATTTTACAGATGAGGTAACTGAAGCACAGAGAAGTTAAGTGACTTGCCCGAAGTCACACAGCTGACAATCGGCAGAGCCGGGATTTGAACCCATGACCTCCGACTCCAAAGCCCGGGCTCTTTCCACTGAGCCACACTGCTATGCGCGAAAGAGCTCGAGTCAGAGGTCATGGGTTCAAATCCCGGCTCCGCCGATTGTCAGCTGTGTGACTTTGGGCAAGTCACTTCATTTCTCTGGGCCTCGGTTACCTCGTCTGTAAAATGGGCATTAAGACTGTGAGCCCCCCGGAGGACAGCCTGATCACCTTGTAACCTCCCCAGCGCTTAGAACAGTGCTTTGCACATAGTAAGCGCTTAACAAATGCCATTATTATTATTATTATCTCCTCAGACTCCCACCTCCTCTGGCAAACTTTCTCCACTCAATTTCACTGTACCCACGGGTATATCTGCACTTCAGCCAACTGTATCACTTTTGAACTTATTTGTCATCACTGACATTACTTGAGCACTTACTGTGTGCAGAGCACTGTACTGAGCACTTGGGAGAGTACAATACAACAGAATCGGTTAGATACGTTCCCTGCCCACATACGATATATCCTCTCTCTCTTTCCCTGCCATGGTTTTCCTAGAGTAAAATGTCCGGAATCATTTCCCACAGCTGGAGATCTACCCTTTCCACTTAACACTCTTCACTCAGGTGTCTTTATATAATACAGACCCAACGCCCCTTCTGTGGTGTTCAACTTGGAAAAAACTGTTAGAGAAGCAGCAGGGCCTGGTGGATAGAGGCTGGGACTGGGAGTCAGAGGGACCTGAGTTCTAATTCGCCCTCTACGACTTGTCTGCTGTGTGACCTGAGGCCAAACATTTAACTTCTCTGTGCTTCAATTCCCTCATCTCTACAATGGGGATTCAGACTGGGAGCCCTCTGTGGGACAGGTACCGTGTCCACCTGATCATCTGGCATTTACCCCGGCACTCAGTCCAGTGCCTGCCCCATAGTAAGTGCTTACCAAGTACCAAGGAAAGAGCCTAAGCTTTGAAGTCAGAGGTCATGGGTTCAAATCCCGGGTCCACCACTTGTCAGCTGTGTGACTTTGGGTAAGTCACTTCACTTCTTGGGGCTTCCGTTACCTCATCTGTAAAATGGGGATTAAGATTGTGAGCCCCACATGGGACAACCTGATCACCTTGTATCCTCCCCAGAGCTTAGAACAGTCCTTTGCACATAGTAAGAGCTTAACAAATACCAAAATTATTATTATTATTACAGTGCTATAGGAACCAAGCCTAATCTGTTTATAGTTTATCTGCTCTTATTCTTGGCACAGAGAAAGTGCTTAACTGCTACTATTATCATCATCATCATCATCAATCGTATTTATTGAGCGCTTACTATGAGCAGAGCACTGTACTAAGCGCTTGGGAAGTACAAATTGGCAACATATAGAGAAAGTTCCTACCCAACAGTGGGCTCACAGTCTAAAAGGGGGAGACAGAGAACAAAACCAAACATACTAACAAAATAAAATAAATAGAATAGATATGTACAAATAAAATAAATAAATAAATAAATAGAGTAAAAAATATGTACAAACATATTATTATTATTACGGTGTGATAGGAACCAAGCCTTACGTGTTTATAGTTTATCTGCTCTTATTCTTGGCATAAAGTGCTTAACTGTTACTATTATTATCATCATCATCATCATCATCATCATCATCATTACAACATATTTAATCCCTGGGTAGTAGGGTGGCATGATCTTCTTTAACTTTCTATTCTAAAATAGAATAGAGGACTAAGGGAAAGCAATGTGGCGGAGTGGAAAGAGCCCGGGCTTGGGAGTCAGAGCACATAATAATAATAATAATAATAATAATAATAATGGCATTTATTAACCACTTACTATGTGCAAAGCACCATTCTAAGTGCTGGGGTGATCAGGTTGTCCCACGTGGGGCTCACAGTCTTAATCCCCATTTCACAGATGAGGTAACTGAGGCCCAGAGAAGTTAAGTGACTTGCCCAAAGTCACACAGCTGACAAGTGGTGGAGCTGGGATTTGAACCCATGACCTCTGACTCCAAAGCCCGTGCTCTTTTAACTGAGCCATGCTGCTTCTCTAGGACATGGGTTCTAATCCCGGCACCGCCACTCGTCTGCTGTGTGACCTTGGGTGAGCCACTTCACTTCTCTGTGCCTCAGTTACCTCAACTGCTTGGGAGAGTTCATTATAGCAGGGAGGGTAGACACGTTCCTTGCCCCCCAGTGAGTTTACAATCTAGACGGGAAGAAAGCTGTTTTCTCATTTCCCCCCAGTACAAAAGCATTACTGAAAAAGATTCTGCTTTGACTAAGGTAAGCAGGTCTTTGTGTAAATTCCTAATTTTACTGGCCTGACGAAGAACTGTATTAAAAACTGTATTCTAAGACAAAAGTCCCATTTAGGCTGTGTGTTCCTTGTTTTTTCCAGGACATTTTTCAAGTGCGTAACACAACCCATAACAGTCGCTGCTCAATACCTTCAAATTCATTCATTCATTCAATTGTATTTATTTATTGAGCACTTACTGTGTGCAGAGCACTGTACTAAGCGCTTGGGAAGTACAAATTGGTAACATATAGAGACAGTCCCTACCCAACAGCGGGCTCACAGTCTAGACGGGGGAGACAGACAACAAAACCAAACATATTAACAAAATAAAATAAATAGAATAAATATGTACAAGTAAAATAAATAGAGTAATGAAAGCATACAAACATATATACATATATACAGGTGCTGTGGGGAGGGGAAGGAGGTAAGGCGGGGGGGATGGGAAGGGGGAGGAGGGGGAGAGGAAGGAGGGGGCTCAGCCTGGGAAGGCCTCCTGGAGGAGGTGAGCTCTCAGTAGGGCTTTGAAGGGAGGAAGAGAGCTAGCTTGGTGGATGTGCGGAGGGAGGGCATTTCAGGCCAGGGGGGATGACGTGGGCCGGAGGTCGACGGTGGGACAGGCGAGAACGAGGCACAGTGAGGAGATTAGTGGCAGAGGAGTGGAGCGTGCAGGCTGGGCTGTAGAAGGAGAGAAGGGAGGTGAGGTAGGAGGGGGCGAGGTGATGGACAGCCTTGAAACCCTAACGACAGGTGGTACTTTGCTTCTCAGAAGCGGCATGATGTAATGGACAGAGCAGGGGTTTGGGGTTAGAAGGCCATAGGTTCTAATCCCTACTCTGCCACGTGTCTGCCGTGTGACCTTGTGCAAGTTACTTCACTTCTCTGAGCCTCGGTTCTCTCCTCTGCAAATTGGAGATTGAGACCGCGAGCCCCACGTGGGACAGGAAGCGTGTCCATCCCGATCTGCTTGTACCCACCCCAGCACTTAATACAATGCCTCACACATAGGAAGCACTTAACCAATACCATAATTATTACTATTATTGTTATTTCTTCAAATATCCCTTCTGGTTGAGGTATTTTTTTTTCAGAGAAGCGTCTCCTGAAACTAAAGTTCATTTTTTAAAGCTACTTTCTAAAGCTGTCAAAAGGAAATCACTGAGGCCTCAAACAATCCTCAAATGGAGAACAGATTTTAAGTGCTTCGAAAATCTCACCTGATGATCCCTCTTCTTGTTTTTTTCCTAGTTTCTTGAAATCACCTACAGCCAGTATCGCTTTATTTTCATCAGATAATTTTTCACCTCCCATAAATGAAAAATCAATGTAAGCATCACAGAAATAGATTGAAAAACAAAGAGGAAGTCTACAGAGCAGAAAATCACACGTACTGCATATTTAAAAGGGGAAATAAGATCAGGAATGAGGATTTAGAAAGATGCCATACTCAGGATAATTAGTACAGTAGGGATATTAAATGATGTTTATAGCTTGATCTAAAATTCAGAAGAAAGAAGAGATAGGCTATACATTTTGGTAACAACCCGCATGACCTAGTGGATAGAACATGAGCCTGGGTGTCAGAAAGACTCTGGGCTCTAATCTCAGCTCTGCCACGTGTCTGCTGTGTGACCTTGGGCAAGCCACTTCATTTCTCTATGCCTATTACCTCATCTATGAGACGATTAGGATTGCGAGACCCACGTGGGGCACGGACTGTGTCCAACCTGATTACCTTGTATCTACCCC
The DNA here is from genome assembly GCF_015852505.1 of Tachyglossus aculeatus. Lineage (NCBI taxonomy): Eukaryota > Metazoa > Chordata > Mammalia > Monotremata > Tachyglossidae > Tachyglossus > Tachyglossus aculeatus. The sequence goes on from NC_052086.1 coordinate 77,344,167, forward strand.
AGCGCTTAGCACTACGTACCCTTGGCACATAGTAAGTGCTTAATAAATACCACTGAAAAAAGCAAAAGCAAAAACCAACCCGTGTCTGTTTTCAGTTGATTCTATAGGAATCCGTATCCCAAAATTACAAACCAGATCATATACGTTTAATTGAAATAATTCAGGCATTCTGTTTGAAAGCAAAGATAGACTAGTATTCATTCGACTGTATTTACCGAGTGCTTACTGTGTGCAGAGCAGTGTACTAAGCGCTTAGCACTGCAGTAAGCACAGGGACACATGAGGAGATTGCTACCTTAAAGGAAGTAGCTTTAGAAAGTGAAATTTAATTCCATTGTTGGAGCATGGGGAAGACAGTCGTTGAAAGAGAAGCAATGTTATAAAGAGGTAAAACTGGTTCCAAGACTCCTGACCGGACGTTTTTGACATAAGCATCTTGTGCAGACGTTCCAGACTTGGCCACTGCCTCGGCCTCCTTGCAGACCACCCAGTCTCCAGCCTCTCCAGTTGACACTTTGCTGACTGGATCATTTTTCTGAAACACTGTTTTGAGCGTGTCTCCCTCTTCCTCAAAATCCTCGAATGGCTCCTCGTCTCTCGCCACATCAAGAAGAGACCTCTGACAGCTGCCAGGCAATTGCCTCTATCTCTCCCCCTCACACACTTGGAAGAGGAGAATAGAATAATGCAGCGGACACATTCCCTGTGTCTGCAGCAGCAGGCAACCCCAAGAAGCAGAAAGGAGAGGAAAATCCAGGACTCCTGCTCACTGGATTTGCACTGGGCCAGCAGTGGGGCTAAAGAAGGGATGGGGGACAGAGAAATTCATCAATCAATGGTATTTATTAATTAATTCATTCATTCAATCCATCAATCATAGTTACTGAGCGCTTACCGTATGCAGAGTGCTGTACTAAATGCTCAGGAAAGTACAATATAACAATAAACAGTGACATTCCCTGCCCACAACAAACTCGTAGTTTAGAGTGGGGGAGACAGACATGAGTACAAGTAAATGAAGTTAAAGATGTGTACATAAGTGTTTTCGGGGTAGGAAGAGGCCAGAGCAAAGGGATTAATAAAATGGCAGATAGGTACCTAAGTGCTTTGGAGGTGGGAGGGGGGAAAGAGCAAAGGGATAAATAAAATGACAGATAGATACGTAAGTGCTTTGGGGGTAGGAGGGAGGAAGAGCTTATTTAGTGTTTCCTGTGTGCAGAACACTGTACTAAGCCCTTGGGAAAGCACAGTACAATAGAACTGCCGACAAGGAGCTTACAATCTAGAAGGAAAATGGGAGACTGGGGTTGGAAAGAGGGTCAGAGAGGGTCAGAGAAGGGAATGAACAGAAAAGGTTTGGGGATACAAATATGGAGAAGGGTGTTGTGGGATTAGTGGGCAGGGAAAAGGGATTCAAGAGATGGAGGACCAAGAGTTGGGCTCTTGGAAGACGGTGGAGTGACAGGAACACAGATATCGAGAAAAGGTCAGTGGAATCGGGCCGAAGAGAGAGGTGTCTGTGACCATACATTTGGTCGAAGGGGATGGAGGGATGCGTAGATGGAAAGAAGAGTGACAGTAAGGACAGGGACAGAATAGTCGTGGGGTCAGGAGTTGTCGACTAAGAGAGGATTCTGGAGCAGGGAGTTGGAGGGAGGGGGGGACAGTTGTGGAGAATGGAGGGACTGGGTAGCGGGGATGGAGAGGAGGCTGAGCTGTGTGGAGGGCGTGCGGGAGGATTGAAGCAGGGAGGGCAGCGTGGTGGGGGAAGGGAGAAGGACCGGCGGGGGTCAAGCAGGGGCCAAGCCTGCTGTGCAGTAGGGGTGCAGGGGGTCAGACAGTGCCCGGGCCAGGGGGCCAGGGGGCATGTGCAGGCTGTCACACAGAGGAGGATGTACTGGATGTCAGGCGGGGGGAGTGCCGGGTGTGCAGGGGGCATACTAGTCTATGTATTTTATTTTGTTAATATGTGTTGTTTTGTTGTCTGTCTCCCCCTTCTAGACTGTGAGCCCGCTATTGGGTAGGGACCGTCTCTATATGTTGCCAACTTGTACTTCCCAAGCGCTTAGTACAGTGCTCTGCACACAGTAAGCGCGCAACAAATACGATTGAATGAATGAATGTGAAAGGGGTCATGCAGGGGCTGTGTGCCGGGTGATGATGATGATGGTGTGGGTTAAGCGCTTACTATGTGCCAAGCACTGTTCTAAACGCTGGGGGTGGGGGGGGATGCAAGGCAAGCAAGTTGTCCCATGTGGGGTTCACAGTCTCATCCCCATTTTCCAGATGAGATAACTGAGACCCAGAGAAGTGAAGTGACTCGCTCAAAGTCACACAGCTGCCAAGTGGCGGAGCTGGGGTTAGAACCCATGACCTCTGACTCCCAAGCCCGGGCTTTTTCCACTAAGCCACGCTGCTTCTCTAATAAAAAGGTGGGGCTCACTCTGGGAAGGCCTCCTGGAGAGATACAACCTAATAATAATAATAATGATGGCATTTTTTAAGCGTTTACTATGTGCCAAACACTGTTCTAAGCGCTGGGGGGGATACAAGGTAATCAGGTTGTCTCCCGAGGGGCTTCACAGTCTTAATCCCCGTTTGACAGATGAGGGAACTGAGGCCCAGAGAAGTGAAGTGATTTGTCCCAAGTCACACAGCTGACAAACGGCGGAGGCGGGATTAGAACCCACGACTTCTGACTCCCAAGCCTGGGATCTTTCCACTAAGCCACGCTGCTTCTCTAATAAAAAGGCGGGGCTCAGTCTGGGAAGGCCTCCTGGAGAGATACAACCTAATAATAATAATAATGATGGCATTTGTTAAGCGTTTACTATGTGCCAAACACTGTTCTAAGCGCTGGGGCGGGGGATACAAGGTAATCAGGTTGTCTCCCGGGAGGTTCACAGTCTTAGTCCCCATTCTCCAGATGAGGGAACTGGGCCCAGAGAAGTGAAACGACTTGCCCCAAGTCACCCAGCTGACATAAGTGGCGGAGGCGGAATTAGAACCCAGGACCTCGGGCTCCCCAGCCCGGGCTTTTCAATAATAATGATGGCATTGATTAAGCGCTTACTGTGTGCAAAGCACCGTTCTAAACGCTGGGGAGGATACAACGTGATCAGGTTGTCCCACGTGGGGCTCACGGTTTTAATCCCCATTTTCCAGATGAGGGAACTGAGGCCCAGAGAAGTTAAAAGTGACTTGCCCAGAGTCACACAGCGGACTTTGGAGGAGCTGCCACCGAGCCACGCCAGAGAGAGAGGCGGCGTGTGCCAGGGGGCGTGTGCCGGCTGTCAGTCAAGGGGGGCGGGGGGGCTGTGTGCCAGGGGGCGTGTGCCGGCTGTCGGACGGGGGGCGGGGGGATTGTGTGCCAGGGGGCGTGTGCCGGCTGTCAGAAGGGGGGGGGGGGGGGGTTTGGGTGCCAGGGGGCGTGTGCCGGCTGTCAGATGGGGGGGGGGGGGGGGGGAGGGCGTGTGCCAGGGGGCGTGTGCCGGCTGTCGGACGGGGGGCGGGGGGGATTGTGTTCCGGGGGCGTGCAGGGGGCGTGTGCCAGGGGGCGTGTGCCAGGGGGCGTGTGCCGGCTGTCAGACGGGGGTGGTTGTGTGCCAGGGGGCGTGTGCCAGGGAGCGTGCAGGGGGCGTGTGCCGGCTGTCAGTCAAGGGGGGCGGGGGAGCTGTGTGCCGGGGGGCGTGTGCCAGGGGGCGTGTGCCGGCTGTCAGTCAAGGGGGGCGGGGGGGGGCTGTGTGCCAGGGGGCGTGTGCCGGCTGTCGGACGGGGGGCGGGGGATTGTATTCCAGGGGGCGTGTGCCAGGGGGCGTGTGCCGGCTGTCAGAAGGTGGGGTGGGGGGGGGGGTTGGGTGCCAGGGGGCGTGTGCCAGGGGGCGTGTGCCGGCTGTCAGAAGGTGGGGGGGGGGGGGTTGGGTGCCAGGGGGCGTGTGCCAGGGGGCGTGCAGGGGGCGTGTGCCGGCTGTCAGACGGCGGGGGGGGGGGGGGGGGGGCGGGGTTGTGTGTCGGGGGCGTGTGCCAGGGGGCGTGCAGGGGGCGTGTGCCGGGTGTCAGAAGGTGGGGGGGGGGGTGCCAGGGGGCGTGTGCCGGCTGTCAGAAGGTGGGGGGGGGGTGCCAGGGGGCGTGTGCCGGCTGTTAGATGGGGGGGGGCGTGTGCCAGCTGTCGGACGGGGGGGGGTGGTTGTGTGCCAGGGGGCGTGTGCCAGGGAGCATGCAGGAGGCGTGTGCCGGCTGTCAGACGGGGAGCGGGGGTGTTGTGTGCCGGGGGGGTGTGCCGGAGGGCGTGCAGGGGGCGTGTGCCGGCGGTCAGTCAAGGGGGCGGGGGGGCTGTGTGCCAGGGGGCGTGTGCCGGCTGTCAGTCAAGGGGGGCGGGGGGGCTGTGTGCCAGGGGGCGTGTGCCGGCTGTCAGAAGGTGGGGGGGGTGGGTTGGGTGCCAGGGGGCGTGTGCCGGCTGTCAGACGGGGGGCGGGGGACGGGGTGTGTTGTGTGCCAGGGGGGCGCGTGCCGGCTGTCAGACGGGGGTCGGGGCGGCGCGGGGGAGCGGGGGTCCGGGGGCGCGGGGGCGCGGGGGTCCGGGGGTCCGGGGGTCCGGGGATGCGGGCGCGCCTGGGTCCCGTGGCCGGGGCGGCCGCGCTGTCGGGCGTCCTCAGCTTCGTGCTCCTGGCGGCGGCCCTCGCCACGGACTTCTGGTACATCATCGACACCGCCCGCCTGACCCCGGGCACGGCCACGGCCACGGGCACGGCCACGGGCACGGACCGGACCCCCCCCGGACAGGCCCCCCCCCGGGCCGGACCCCCCCGGACAGGCCCCCCCCGGACAGGCCCCCCCCGGGCCCCGACCACCGCGGCTCCCACTCGGGGCTCTGGAGGAGCTGCCGGGGTGAGGGGGCCCGGGACGGGACGGGACGGGACGGGACGGGGGGTCCGGGGGGGAGCCGTCCGGGGGGCCCGGGGGGGGAGCCGTCCGGGGAGCCTGACGGTCCGGGCCGAGCCGCCGGGCGCGGGGGCCGCCGACAGGCCCTGCCGGGACGCCGGGGGACCGGGAGGGATGTCGGGGGGGTCGGGGGGCCGGGGGGCCGAGGTGTCAGGGGGGCCGGGCTGCCGGGCTGGGCGGCGGGGCTTGGGGGCCAACCGGAGGCGGCGGGCTGCCTTAGAGCCTGGGAGGGGGCAGCTGCCTCTCCCTTTCCCCCTACCCACACCATCACACATTCTCTCTAGGTACCCTTCGAACCACGTTTTAAAAACACACACACACACACACACACACACACACACACACACTCTCTCTCTCTCTCTCTCTCTCTCTCTCTTTAGGTATCCTTCAAATCACATTTTACACACAACCTCTTCAGGTACCCTTCAAATCACATTTTACACACATACATCCTTTCTAGGTACACTTCAAACCACATTTTACTCACACCCACCCACCCACCCACCCACCACCCCTTAGGTACCCTTCAAATCACATTTTACACACAAACACCCCCCACTTTAAGTATCCTCCAAATCACATTTTACACACAACCTCTTTAGGTACCCTTCAAATCATATTTTACACACACACACACACACACACAACCTCTTTATTTACCCTTCAAATCACATTTTACACATACACGTCCTTTCTACATACACTTCAAACCACATTTTACTTACACACACACACACACACACACACACACATCACATCCTCTCTAGATACACTTCAAACCACATTTTACTTACACACGCACACACATCCTCTCTAGGTACCCTTCTAAACACGATTTACACACCCCCCCCCCACACACATCCTCTCTAGGTACCCTTCAAGGCACGATTTACCCCCCCCCCCCCATCCTCTCTAGGTACCCTTCAAACCATGTTTTCCACACACACACACACACACACACACATCCTCTCTAGGTACACTTCAAACCATGTTTTCCACACACACACACACACACACATCCTCTCTAGGTACACTTCAAACCATGTTTTACACACACTCACACAAAACACACACTCCCGTCTTCCACACAACCACCTGCACGATTCAGCATGAGACCCAGTTGTCCACCGCCAATCAATGATGGGAGAGCAAGGAGCTCGGTGTCTTCCACTGGGATGGGAGAGCAAGGAGCTTGGTGTCTTCCACTGGGGTGGGAGAGGAAGGACCTGGGGGTGGGAGATGTGGAGGGAGGGTTGGGCAGGTGGGATGGGGTCTGGAGGAGGGATGGGGGGGAAGGAAAACAGAGGGTCCGGAGGCAGGGAGATGGAGAGAAAGGGCCGAGGAGGGCTGGCGGTCAGGGCCGGAGGACCTGCAGTCGAGGCTTTGGGCAAGGGAATGAGAGGGATGGTCATCGGGTGGGCCCTGGCCCGGGTGGGCAGCGGGTGGTGTGGGCGGGAGCCAGGGGAGGAGGCCGGGTGTGAGCAGTCCCGCCGTGGGGCCAGGTTTGTCTCGCCCCCGCGCCCCGGACGGTCCGCGGGAGGACCTTCTCCAATGGACGATGGGCTCTGTCGGTTGTTTCCCGCTCTATCAGTTCCCAACACGTGCGTCCCCCTGATGAACCCCTTCCGCTGGCCGGACGCCAACATCACCGACTCCCACAAGCAGCTGCTCAGTGAGTGCCGGATCCTCCGGGGATGGGGTTGACCGTTGATAACGACGATGATGTTTGTTCAGCGTTTACTATGTGCTTGGCACTGTACTAAGCGCTGGGATGGATACGCGCCAATCGGGTTGGACACAGCCCCTGTCCCACCTGGGGCTCACGGTCTCGATCCCCATTGACTGTGAGCCCACTGTTGGGTAGGGACCGTCTCTATATGTTGCCAACTTGTACTTCCCAAGCGCTTAGTACAGTGCTCTGCACACAGTAAGTGCTCAGTAAATACAATTGAATGAATGAATGAATTGATTGGGAGCCCCTTGTGGGGTAGGGACCATCTCTCTATGTTGCCGACTTGTACTTCCCAAGCGCTTAGTCGAGTGCTCTGCACACAGTAAGCGCTTGATAACTGCGTTTGAATGAATGAATGAGTTAACTGAGGCCTGGGGAAGGGAATGACTTGCCCAAGGTCACTCACCCAGCCGACAAGTGGCGGAGCGGGATTAGAACCCATGACCCATTGACTCCCAGATCTGTCCTCTAGCCGCTAACCCATGCTGCTTCCGTGTGCAGGAAGCTTAAATGAAGCTTTGAGATCCGTTCCGGGCTAAAGGTAAGGAAAGGTTCAGACCTCCCGACCTGTGCGCGGATATTATTTCCACACTGGGGGCGAGTTAGAAATCTGTAATTAAGGCTAAGGTCACATCTTCTTTCATTCATTCAATCGATCACATTTATTGAGCGCTTACTGTGTGCAGAACACTGTACTAAGTGCTTGGGAGAGGACAAAATAATAAACAGGCCCATTCCCTGCCCACAGTGAGCTTGGATTCTATAGGGAGGGATGAATCTCCTCCAAGAGGCCTTCTCAAAAATAAGCCCTCTTTTTCCCCACCGAGCTCTCTCTCCCTTCTGCATCGTCTAGGCATTTGGATCTGTGACCTTTGGATGTTTGGTATTCACCACATGTCTTTAAATTACATATGTTAAGCTACTTATTTTTTTCATATTAATGCCTGTCTTCCCCTCTAGACTGTAAACTCGTTATGGACAGGGAACGTGCCCACTAATTCTGTTGTATGGTACTCGCCAAAGTGCTTAGTACGGCGCTCTGCATGTAGTAAGCGCTCCGTAAATACCACCGATTGACTGATGGATTGATTGAGGCGATGGATGTTTTCCCAGAGTCAGTCTTTTCCACAACAGAATTTTGAATGCAGCCCAACCGCTTTCCTTGTCAGAAAATTTCTAGTTCCTGAATGTCAGGGACCTTTTCATGGGTTTCCTTAGGGTATAGGGAATGAAGAGGATGGAAAAGGGGACAGACGATATGAAATGTACTGATTTTCCACTTCCCAGCTGCTGTTAGCATCTAAATTCCTTGTAGGCAGGGGATGTGACTCTTAATAATAAAAAAAAATCATAACCATAATTGTGGTCTTTGTTAAATCCCTACTATGTCCCAAGCACCGGGCTGAGCACTGGGGTAGATCCGTTACAAGCAGATAAGAACCAACCCCTGTCCCACATGGGGCTCTTGAGCCTAATAGGGAGGGATGACATTTTATGGATGAGGCAACTGAGTCACAGAGAAGTTAATTGACTTGTCCAAGGTCACAAAACAGACAAGTGGCAGAGTCGGAATTAGATCCCCCCCATCCCCGACCTGCCCTACCTCCTTCCCCTCCCCTCAGCACTTGTATATATTTGTACAGATTTATTACTCTATTTTACTTGTACATATTTACTATTCTACTTATTTTGTTAATGATGTGCATAGAGCTATAATTCTATTTGTTCTGAGGATTTTGACACCTGTCTACATGTTTTGTTTTGCTGTCTGTCTCCCCCTTCTAGACTGTGAGCACGTTGTGGGGTAGGAACCGTCTCTGTTACCGACTCGTACTTCCCAAACACTTAGTACAGTGCTCTGCACACAGTAAGTGCTCAATAAATACGACTGAGTGAATGAATGAATGAACGAACCCAGGTCTCCTGATTCCCAGTCCTGTGCTCTTTCCATTAGGTCGCATTGCTACCTCTTTATTCAGCACTTCCCAAGTGCCTAATTCAGTGAACCTCACCAAGGAGGCACTCGATAAATAATCTCACTTCAACTACAACCTGAAGAAATCTCAGGGCCATCAGATTCTCCTAAAGTTTCCCTGATTTTTCCCTCAGGGGCATGGCAGACCAATTATGTACTGAGAGGAAGTGGCAGAATGTGAGAGCTATTATGTCTTATACTTTCACTGCATCGACCTTAGTACTCTCATTCTATCAAACGGTTAGAGAAGCAGCGTGACTCAGGGGCAAGAGCATGGGCTTGGGAGTCAGAGGTCATGGGTTCTAATCCCGACTGTGCCACGTGTCTGCTGTGTGATCTTGGGTGAGTCAGTTCACTTCTCAGTGCCTCAGTTCCCTCACCTGCAAAATGGGGATTAAGACTGTGAGCCCCACGTGGGACAACCTGCTTACCTTGTATCTACCCCAACGCTTAGAGCAATGTTTGGCATATAGTAAGCGCTTAACAAATACTATTATTATTATTATAAACTGGGACTGCACAGGGAAGTTGGGTGAGTGTGACACCACAGATCCCTCCCTCTATCTCTACTTTCACCCAGGCTGGAGGAGATATGGAGCAGAAATTTCTTGTCCCCACTTGTGAAATGACACTGATAATAATAATAATATTGGCATTTGTTAAGTGCTTACTAGTTGCCAAGCACTGTTCTAAGCGCTGGGGGAGATACATGGTAATCAGGTTGTCCCACGTGGGGCTCACAGTCTTCCTCCCCATTTTACAGATGAGGTCACTGAGGCACAGAGAAGTGAAGTGACTTGCCCAAAGTCACACAGCTGACGAGCAGCGGAGCCGGGACTAAAACCCATGACCTCTGACTCCCAAGCCCAGGCTCTTTCCACTGAGCCATGCTGCTTCTCCCTCTCCAGTCCTCAGCCCCTCTGTTACCCAGATTTTTTTTCAGGATCTTCTTGTGCCTGTCCACCTGATGAAATCTGATGATTTCCCATCACCTGGGATTTAATTTTTCTAGCTCTCACCTTAGCCCGGGATGAATGCGCGCACCTTGAGGGTGAGTCAGAGTTACCGCAAATGTCCCCTAAATTAGTTGAAGATTCAGGAGCTTGCCAATTTGAATTCTGGATGCCACTGCTGGATGTTTTTATTTTATTTAAACTTGATCAACGCCATCATCCTCACTAACATTTAGAGAACATATCCACAGGTTCCTAGGCAGCATTATTGGAATGACAAACCCCGAGATAGTCTTCCCTATTTTCTTCTTTTCCCCTTCCCCTTTTGTTGCCTTTGATTGGAATGGTTGTATTGTAGCATCACTGGCAAAGCCCTGAAATCTCAAGAGGTTGATCTGTAGCTGCAGAACGGCAACTCTTCATTGCCCAGTTCCCGGTCTTAGCCTTACCCCAGACTCTTTATCTTTTTTTCTCCTTTCTCTTTCTTCTTTTACCAGCCCTATCCCATCTCTTCACATCTCCTCTAAATTTGTATTTATGATCTTGACTCTTCCACTTGCAAGCTCTTCTGCTTGCACCTTGGGCAAGTCACTGAACTTCTCTGTGCAGTGCGGCTCAGTGGAAAGAGCACGGGCTTTGGAGACAGAGGTCATGGGTTCGAATCCCGGCTCCTCCAATTATCAGCTGTGTGACTTTGGGCAAGTCACTTAACTTCTCTGTGCCTCAGTTACCTCATCTGTTAAATGGGGATTAAGACTGTGAGCCCCCCATGGGACAACCTGATCACCGTGTAATCTCCCCAGTGCTTAGAACAGTGCTTTGCACATAGTAAGTGCTTAATAAATACTATTATTATTATTATTATTATTATTATTCAGTTCCCTCCTGCAAAAATGGGAACTCAAAAGCCTGTTCTTTCTCCTACTTAGACTGGGAGCCCTAGAGGGGATCTGATTGTCTCATATAACCATTGTGGTATTTGTTAAGCGCTTTCTATGTGCCAAGCACTGTTCTAAGCGCTGGGGTAGGTGCAAGGTAATCAGGTTGTCCCACGTGGGGCTCACAGTCTTCATTCCCATTTTACAGATGAGGTATCGTATCTAACCTAGTACTTAGTACAGTACTTGGTGCTTAGTAAAGTGCTTAACAAATGCCTCTATTGTTATCTCCTTATCGATTACAGTCATAATCAGGAGGACTGATTCTCTGGAGATGACACTAATGCTAGGAAAAGTCCAGGGAAAACACGGAAGAGGCAGACTGGCAGTTAGGTGGAGAGAGGCCATAACAACGATAACGGAAGAACAGTTAGAAAGGTGACGGATTGTGCAAAAGACAGGATGTTCTGGAGAAAATATATCCACAGAGTCTCTGTGAATCAGAAAAGACTCGATGTCACTTGATAATAATCAATTACAGTCAGAGAAGAGCAGTTGGATTTTGGGCTTGAGCTGATCTGAGTGATCCTGGCGTGGCTGGGTTTGGGAGAGGAGGGGGGCGGTGCACACCTGAGAGCAAGCAGGTACCTATGAATACGTTCACTAACCACAAATCCTGCCCCAAATGTGCTAATATATGCCAAAGCCTCTCCTCCCCCCTCCCCTCTCCTCCCCTTCCTTCCCCATCCTCCCCATTCCCAGGCTCATCATGGTAAGGGTCACCACCAAACCAGACACCGCCACAGGGCAGTCCCCTCCCCAGTGCTGCTCTTTGGCCAACACAAACAATTTCCTATTCTTCTATTATCTCTTGTACTATTGAACTATGAGTTCCTATTGAACTACTATCCTTCCTAAAAGACTCGGGTTTGAAGATGAAAATAGAGGGATAGAATCAAAGCAGTTCTGTTTAGGCAACTCATTTACTCACTGGAGGAATTTCCACAGACACCCAGACAGCTGGTTAAATGCATTCTATGGGATAGCCACACCATGGAAGCCACTGACCTGAATTTTTCTTGGTCGCTAGCCATTAGCTTTGGAACAGGATGGCGACATCGGATTGGAGACTTTGATCTGCCTCATGAGGCCTTGTACTTTTTGGTGTTGGTCTTGATTCCTCTTGCTTTGACCGTGTGGTTCAAGGATTTTAACCAAAAGATCATCATTCATGGCTTTAGTGCATCATCAGGTGCAGGCGGCATTTCGAGTCTGTGAAGTAGTTCTGGGGATGGTTCTATCAGGTAACGTGATTCCTAATCAGGATTAGACAATCGTTCATTCGTTCGATAATATTTACTGGGTGCTTACAGTGTGCAGAGCACTGTACTAAGCTCTTGGGATAGTATAACAGTACACAGATACATTCTCTGCCCACAGTGAGAGAGCATAGTCATCAGATGTACAAGTGGTAGTGGCAGATGGCCCTCACATTCAGGAGTGGGAACTTTTAATAATAATAATAATGGCATTTATTAAGCACTTACTATGTGCAAAGCACTGTTCTAAGCGCTGGGGAGGTTACAGGATGATCAGGTTGTCCCACGGGGGGCTCACAGTCTTAGTCCCCATTTTACAGATGAGGTAACTGAGGCACAGAGAAGTTAAGTGACTTGCCCAAAGTCACACAGCTGACAACTAGCAGAGCTGGGATAAGGGATTTATCACTTTTCTGATAAAGAGGTTGGGATGCATTACAAATTCTGTTGTGGAAAGGATCTCCAAGGTTTTCTTTTTTTTATGGAATTTGTTAAGTGCTTTCTATGTGCCAGGCACTGTATTAAGTACTGGATAGAGACAAGACAAGCAGGTTGGATACAGGCCCTGGTCCACATGGGGCTCACGATCTTAATCCCCATTTTACAGATGAGATAATTGAGGCACAAAGGAGTGACTTGTCACACAGCAGACAAGTGGCAGAGCCAGCATTAGAACCCAGGTCCTTCTAACTCCCAGGCTCGTGCTCTATCCACCCGGCCTTGGAATGAGGTAGTGCTTTGCAGAAAAGGCACATTCTGCTCTTACCCTGAAGAAAATCTGTAATTTACAGAGGAATGTATAACTGTCCTCAGGATACAGTCCTTGAAAAGGTTTAGAAATACTTCCAGCATGACTGGACTTTGGAAGAGAGCAATAGAATTCAAAGTAATTTGCGCAAATTGGAAAAAGAGTCTAACAGAAGCAGGAGGAAATTCAGATGGAACGAGGTCAAGGTAGTGCATTCGGGATGAGAAACAACGTAATATGAATAAATGAATAGGCATAGTGACCGCAGAAAAAGATCTAGAGTTCACAGTTGACGACAGGTTGAAAATCAATCAGAAACGTAGGCCTATATTCTGCAGTAGTCATACCTTCATCAGAATACTTTACCCGGTTTTGTCCCCTGCACTAGAAAAAGGGGCAAAACTCCCAGCCCTTGTTCTTAGAAGCAGGGTCAGATGAAGGGTGTCGCTGAACCAAAGCAGACCCGAAATGTGGGGGGGGGGCTCCAGGATCAGCCGGGAAAGTCCTGATAAGGAAACCTGGAAGTCTTGGGGAATAAGAGGGGGATGGGATGCACTGTATGTCCTCCGCTTCCACCATTCTGTGCCTCTTCCTGGCTCCAAGCTACTCCTTGGAGTGGTGGGACGGGACTGAAGGAAAGTCCTTGAGCCGCTCAGCCTAGCCCTGCTGATGTTCCCAATCAATCAATCATACTTACTGAGTACTTACTATGTGCAGAGCACTGTACTAAGCACTTGGGAGAGTTCAATATGGTGCAATACAACATAATTAGCAGATACGTTCCCTGCCCTTAACCAGCTTACAGTCTAGAGGCGAAGTCAGTCAATCATATTTATTGGGTGCTTACTGTGTGCCCAGCACTACACTAAGTGCTTGGGAGAGTACACTACAACAGACAGTCTAGAGGAGATTTCCCAGACAAGTGATGCAGGGTCCAGGGTAGATGTTCTATCCCAGCAGGGACAACCTGGCTTTCCCTAGAAGGCTGTCCTCCCTCAGACTTAGACTGTGGCTCCACCCGGGACAGGGACTGTGTTCAACCTGGTTATCTCATATGTACCCCAGCAATCAGTACAGTCCCTGGTGCATAACGAGCGCTAAAGTACCATAAAAGATTCTCCTGAGGTCAGAATAAGAAGTTGAGGGAGAGAGTTGCACACCAGGAAGAACGGCCTGATTTTCAATCACTCAGTCGATCAATAAATGGTATTTATGGAGCACTTATTGCATGCAGAGCACTGAAGTAAGCACTTGGAAGGATACAGTACCATGGAGTTGGCAGACCCCATCCCTGCTCACAGGAAGCTTAAGGTGTAGAGGGGGAGAAATTCTGTTTGTGAGCACTGAGGGTGGGTGGAAATAATACATCAGATGACTAAAAGAATAGATGTTGCTCCCCAAGTAGGCTGGGCAATCAGTCAATCAATCAATGGTATTTGTTGAGCGCTTGGCTTTGTACAATTGCATTGTACAAAACCAATCAATCACATTTACTGTGCGCTTACTGTCTGCAGAATACTGAACTAAGTGCTTGGGAGAATACAATGCAACAGTGTAACAGACTCATTCGTTGACCACTTCAAGCTTACAGTCTCGGGGGGAAAACAGACATTAATATAAACAAATTACAGACCTGCCGGTCTCAGCTCCGCAACATTGCCAAGATCCGCCCTTTCCTCTCCATCCAAACCACTACCCTGCTCGTTGAAGCTCTCATCCTATCCCGTCTGGACTACCGCATCAACTTTCTGTCTGATCTCCCATCCTCGTGTCTCTCCCCACTTCAAGCCATGCTTCATGCTGCTGCCCGGATTGTCTTTGTCCAGAAACGCTCTGGGCATGTTACTCCCCTCCTCAGAAATCTCCAGTGGCTACCAATCAATCTGCACATCAAGCAGAAACTCGTCACCCTCAGCTTCAAGGCTCTCCATCACCTCGCTCCCTCCTACCTCACCTCCCTTCTCTCCTTCTACAGCCCAGCCTGCACCCTCCACTCCTCCGCCGCTAATCTCCTCATCGTGCCTCGGTCTCGCCTGTCCCGCCGTCGACCCCCGGCCCACATCATCCCCCGGGCCTGGAATGCCCTCCCTCTGCCCATCCGCCAAGCTAACTCTCTTCCTTCCTTCAAGGCCCTACTGAGAGCTCACCTCCTCCAGGAGGCCTTCCCAGAATGAGCCCCCTCCTTCCTCTCCCCCTCGTGCCCCTCTCCATCCCCGCCATCTTACCTCCTTCCCTTCCCCACACCTATATATATGTATATATGTTTGTACATATTTATTACCCTATTTATTTATTTATTTTACTTGTACATATCTATTCTATTTATTTTATTTTGTTAATATGTTTGGTTTTGTTCTCTGTCTCCCCATTCTAGACTGTGAGCATACTGTTGGGTAGGGACTGTCTCTATATGTTGCCAACTTGTACTTCCCAAGCGCTTAGTACAGTGCTCTGCACAGAGTAAGTGCTCAATAAATACAATTGATTGATTGATTGAGATCTGTAAATAATTGTCGTGGGATTGAGGTGGGGGGAATAAAGGGAACAAATCAGGGTGATGCAGAAGGGAGTGGGAGAAAAGGATAGGAGAGCCTAATCAGGGAAGGCCTCTTGGAGGAGATGTGCCTTCAATAAGGCTTGGAAAGTGGGGAGAGTAATTGCTGGATATTAAGCGCTTGGGAGAGTAGTATTCAGAAGAGTAGGTAGAGACCATCCCTGCCCACATGGAGCTTAGAGACTAGACGGAGGGGGAGATGAACATTAAAATAAATTACAGATGGATATGTACCTAATGCTGTGGGGGTGGGGTGAAAATCAAAGTGCTTTTCTCTAAAAGAAGACTGAACAACGATTGCTGCCTCATCCGGTAAGTCAGTAACTAAGACAAACTTAAATGGCTCCTTTCCTGGGTAGAGACAAACACCCCAAAGCACTCCTCCTTCTAAACTTCTCTTAAGCAAGTCTTTAGAAGCTTTTTAAGAAATGCTTCTATGGTTAGTTACATACTGTTCCAGACATAGCACAGACTATGATTAGGGAGCTCTCACTGACTTGGAAAATAAAAAGCTGGTCTTCATGATCGCCTGGAAATTGGAATCTCAAGTGGTGACAAGATAGTGGATGTGAAAGAAAATAGGATTTAGAAAGATAATTGCATTTACAGGCTCTACAGAGCCCAGGGGTATTTCTAAATACAATAGATGAATATGAAATATTTCCTGTGAGAAAAAGAAAATCACCTTAGAGTCTTTCTGAAAGTAAAATGATAGACCACAATCCTTGCTATCTTAGTGTGAGGCTGGGGACGGCAGCGATCCATCATCCCTCTCTTTAAATGACAGGCACTAGGAGACTTCAGTGAATTCATCGATGCTTTTGAAAGTCTTGGGCAAGAGGGACTCCTTAAATGAACTGAAGTTCCCAGACCTCGGTTCTTCTAATTTTCAAAGCCCTTCTGAAATCCCACCTCCTCAAGGAGGCCCTCGTAGATTAGATTTTCTTCTCTGGGAAGTTATCCCAACCATCCCCTTAGCCCTAACAGCCACCTCAGCACTCCCAGCCATCTGGAGCACTCCTGTCCATGTTCAATTCAGTCGTATTTATTGGGCGCTCACTGTGTGCAAAGCACCGTACTAAGCACTTGGGAAAATATCCACATACACACTCTAATAATAATATAATAATATAATATTTGTTAAGCATTTACCATGTAATAATAATAATCAGATCTGTGGTATTTGTTTAGCGCTTACTATATCCCGGGCACTGTACTGAGCACTGGGGTAAAACGCAATACAACCACATGGGGTTGGTTCACTGTCTTAATCCCTAATATACAGATGAGGGAACTGAGGCGCAGGGAAGTGTTGTGATCTGCCCAAAGTTAAGCAGCAGACGCGTGGTGGAGTCAGGATTAGAACCCAGGTCCTCCTGACTCCCAGTCTCATGTTGTATTCACTGGGCCATGCTGCATGCGCCAGGCACTGTGCTATGTACTGGGACAGAAACAAGATAATCGGGTCGAACGCAGACTCTGCCCAAGACATGGGGCTTGTAGTCAAAGTAGGAGGGAGAATGGGCATTTAATCCCCATTTTACAGGTGAAGAAACTGAGATCCAGAGAAGTTAAGTGACTTATCCAAAGTCACACAGCAGGCAGTTGGCAGAACTGGGATTAGATCCCAGGTCCTCTGATTTTCAGGCCCATGCTTTCTCCATTAGGCCATGCTGCTTCACACTTTAATACTTGAGCATTCACTCATCCACATATTCATTGATCCATCCATCAATCAATGGTATTTACTGAGCACTTACTGTGTGCAGAGCACTCTACTAAGTCTTGGGAAAGTACAATACAATAGAGTTGGGGGACATGGTCCTTTCCCTCAAGAACGTCATCTGCCCATTCTCTTTTTCCCCATTCTGTGTCTTACTTTGAATTTAACTCCCTAACTAGATTGTAAATTCTTTGAGGATTTTGTCTTTTAACTCTTTTGTTTTCACCCAAAAGCCTAGTATGGTTTTCTGCACACAACGAACTCTCCATAAATACTATTTATTTATTCCTTTAGTATGATCATAAGTATTAACTCCTTGGGAGCTATGGAGACTACTGACTCAATTGGTTCCTTAATAATAATAATAACAACAATAATGATAATAATAATAATAGTTATTTGTTAAGTGCTTACTACATGCCGAGCACTATTCTAAGTACTGGGGTAGATAAAAAATAATCCGGTCAAACGCTACCTTTTCCACATGGGCCTCAGACTTTAAAGAGGAAAGGGAACAGGTATTTAATTCCCATTTTACAAATGAGGAAGCTGAAGCACAGAGAAGGTAAGTGACTTGTCCTAAGTCACACAGCAGACAAGTGGTGGATCTGGGATTAGTAAACTACTTGCACAAGCTCAGATGGTAGGTGAGTAGCAGCATCAGGATTAGAATCCAAATCTCCTGGTTCCCAGATCTAGGCTCTTTCCATCAGGCCACACAGTCATCTGGGCAGTTGTTCTTCTTTTCCCCTCTGTGACTTTTGGCATTGAACTCCCAACCTTGCTCACCGCAAAGTCTCTGACAGTTACCTGAAAGCTTCCAAGCACAGCTGAAAAGACCCCAAATTGGATCTTTTTTACCTGTTGGTTTTTCAGAGCTTCTCCCAAGCCCCTGACCTGGCATATTCCCTTTCTGAGGTCCCCATCCCTGTGTTGCCCCTCACATTAAAGTGAAAGGTGGGCACCTGTGATTATGATTTTAAATGTAGTCATTCTTTAACTTCACTGAATTTCAATGAACTGGATTTTAAGAGAGGGTT
Source organism: Tachyglossus aculeatus (assembly GCF_015852505.1). Taxonomy (NCBI): domain Eukaryota; kingdom Metazoa; phylum Chordata; class Mammalia; order Monotremata; family Tachyglossidae; genus Tachyglossus; species Tachyglossus aculeatus. The sequence goes on from NC_052086.1 coordinate 77,362,030, forward strand.
GGAGCTTCTGGATTGGCAAGAAGTAAGGAAAGTTATGTCTGACACGGGCTGTTGCTTCTTATCGGGGGCTTTCGGAAATGTACTGGTGAGAGAAACAGGAATTGCCAGATTGCTCATTTGGATAGAGAGGAAGTGCAATCTGATGGCGAGTGTGCTTTGGGCCAGGTCTTTGGCCTTTGACATATGAACTATTCTGTGGCCTTGGTGAGACTCTCTGGTGTTTTACTTCCACATTTGAACGTCATGCCTTGGAGACAACAGCCCTGGGTTCAGGAGACCGGGGTTCTAATCCCACCTATGGCCTTGGTTTGCTGATCTCTAGTGGAGGACGAGAGGCCCTCATCTCTCAGATGGCTGGGTGCCTCAGGATAGCCTTTACGAAGATCCATCTCTTAGATGGCTGTGTGACTGACACTTGTCAGGATAGCATCTTTGAAGATGTGCAGCGTAAGGATCAGAAAGGGGTACTTCTGACTTAATTGTACCATCCAGTTTAAATCTCTCAGCCAGCTCTGGAAACTCTGTCGTTGGTGGCTGAGGCCCGAGGTCCACACCAAGGAGCAGATCCTGGACCTGCTGGTGCTGGAGCAGTTTCTGACCGTCCTGCCCAGGGACATTCAGAGTCAAGTGAGGGAGCGATGTCCGGAGAGCGGCGAGGAGGCGGTGGCCATGGTAGAGGACCTGAAGAAACAGCCGGGGACACCAAGACCGTGGGTTTCAGGTCAGGCCCGTGGACAGGCAGTGCCCTCAGAGGAGACAACCGACAGGGGAAAAGAGCAAACACCTCTGAGCCTAATGCCAAAATCCACAGAGCCCCAGCCCTACCTTGGCTCCCAGGAGGAGCAGGAACAGGACCAGCACCCGAAACTACAGGCACAGTCTAACTGTGATCTGAAAGGGGAACTTCAGTTCCTGACAGAGACAGCTCTGTATGCTCCCCAGGTGCCTGCCCTTCCCCAAGAGGCGGGTGCCAGATATGGGGAGATGGCAGCTGCCCTCCTCTCAGCCTGGTCTCAGATGCTGGTGACGTTGGAAGACGTGGAGGTGTATCTCTCTCGAGAACAGTGGGCATGGCTGGACCTGGCTCAGAGAGACCTCTGCCGGGATGGCATGCAAGGGAACTATGGTTTTGAAATCAGGAGCCAGAAGGAGGAAGGGAATTTTGAGGACACGGAAACCCAGCAAAGGATATCAAAGAAGTCCGAAGAGGCTGTTCCCCAGAACCTTGAATATGGAAAAGTCTGCAAGAATGAGGGCAGGTCCAAAAAACAGCAGGAACGTCCTCAGGGAAAAGTAGCTCTCCTGAAAAGAGGCTTCAGGGATCTAGCAGACCTGATTGCCCACAAAAGAGCCTGGCAGGGGAGAAGCCCCATAAATGTAGTGAGCGTGGGAGATGCTTTCACCAGAGCGCAGAGCTGTCCCAGCATTGCCGAACACATACCAGCGAAAAACCACATAGATGCAATGACTGTGGAAAAACTTTCAGCTGGAGCTCGCATCTTATTCAACACCAGCGAATCCACACAGGAGAGAAAACCTATGAATGCCACGAGCGTGGGAAAACCTTCAGCTGGAGCTCCAATCTAATCCAGCACCAGAGGAATCACACGGGTGAAAAACCCCACAAGTGCGATGAATGTGGAAAGAGCTTCAGTCAGAATTCCAACCTCCAGAAATAGAGGACCCACACAGGTCCTACAAATGCAATGAATGCGACAAGGGCTTCCACAAGAGCCTCGAACTTACTCAGCATCAGCGAATCCATATGGGGGAGAAACCTTACGAATGTAGGGAGTGTGGGAAGACTTTCAGCTGGAGCTCACACTTCATTCAGCACCAGAGAATCCACATGGGCGAGAAGCCCTATGAATGTAGCGAGTGCGGGAAAACCTTTAGTTGGAGTTCCAATGTTATTCAGCACGAGAGAAACCACACGGGCGAGAAACCTCACAAGTGTAGTGACTGTGGGAAAAGCTTTAGTCAGAGCTCCGATCTCAGGAAACAGCAGCGAACCCACACGGGGGAAAAAACCTCATAAATGCAGTGACTGTGGAAAGTGCTTTAGTAGGAGCTCCAGTCTCGTCATGCATCAGAGGACCCATACAGGAGAGAGGCCTTATGAGTGTGGGAAGAGCTTCAGCCAAAGTTCAAACCTAATTCAACCCCAGAGAATTCACGCTGCCCGGGCCCCGTATGTTGTTCTGAACTTGGACTCCTCAGGACAGCGTTCCCCATCATGTCTCCGACCAGTTAGATGAGGGAAGGAGAAATTCAATCGTATTTATGGTATTTAAATGAGAAATGAGTCTGTCTACATGTTTTGTCACCTGTCTCCACGTTTTGTTTTGTCATCTGTCTCCCCCTTCTAGACTGTGAGACCGTTGTTGAGTAGGGACCGTCTCTATATGTGGCCGACTTGGACTTCCCAAGGCTTAGTACAGTGCTCTGCACACAGTAAGCACTCAATAAATATGGTTGAATGAATGAATGAATGAAGTTGGCCACTAAACTGTACCAAGCCACAGGCTTTTGGTATCCAGGAAAACAGCATGGCCTAGCAGACAGAACATGGGCCTGGAAGTCAGAAGGACTTGTCTGCTGTGTGAACTTGGGCAAGTCACTTCACTTCTCTGTGCCTCAGTTCCCTCATCTGTAAAATGGGGAATGAGACTGTGAGCTCCTTGTGGGATAGGGACTGTGTCCAATCTGATTAGCTTGTATCTACCCCAGTGCTTGACACATAGTAAGCGCTTAACAAACACCATTAATATTATTATTATTCAGAGGATTAATTAGGAACAGGAGTTTTTTTTTTTTTAAAAAAAAGAACACCAGAAATCGTAATGAAACAGCTGTGACAATTTAAAGAATGGTGATGCTTCTTTTAGGGGCTAGTGCTTAAGGCCAAACTGTTCAAAATTGAAAATACTCATCGTTTCCTTTACACTTTCCAAGCCACATGAAAATGATACTGAACTTTAACCATATTAGCTAGGGCTTCTGACGTCTTTAAAAAAGAAATGGGTGTACAAACTTATTCAAGCAGCACTGCTATTGCATTTGACCTGAGCTAGTACTAGGGAGGTAAATTTTTTTGCATTTCAAGTTCCTCCTGGAGAACAGCATATTCTCTAATGGGGCAGACAGAGAAACACATTTTCATTAGTGTTCAGTCATCATTTTCTTTTGAAAATTTTCTTCATTCCTTCTGCAAACATTTGCTGCAGAGCTGTGAAAGATGAGGTTTTACAGTCTGAAATCTCCCATTAGTATTAGGTACTCACTAATTAATTCAGTTGGGTGACTAATCGTTTTTTAAAGAAAGAATTTCATTAATTTTATGCTTTCTTTAGCCATTGCTTTGGGCAAGAGACCAATCCAGAGTGGTATGGGATAATGATAAGGATTTTACTGGGGCCAAACTCTACAGCAAATCAACTTCTCCTAGGTTTTCTTTTTCTGGTTCTGTTATACTTTCTCAAGCACAGACAACAGTAGATTGCTCTCAGTAGGGCCACAATAAATATCATTATCAATATCAATATCACGAGAAGCAACCTGGAAACTAGTGGAAAGAGAGTGGGCCTGGGCATCAGAGAACCTGGGTTCTAATCCTGGCACTACCACTGACCTGCTGTATGACCTTGGGTAAGTCACTTAACTTCACTGGGCCTCAGTTCTCTCATCTGCAAAATGGGGATTCAGTACCTGTTCTCTCTCCTTCTTAGACTGTGAACCCCTGTGGGACCTGATTATTACAGCTCTTAGTAAAGTGTTTAGCACATAGTAAGTACTTAACAAATACTGTTATTGTTGTTATTATTATAATTACAACTACTTCAGCCTCATGAGACAAATGAACCATTTGGTGTATTGAAAACAGGATGAATTTACCCCAGAAGAGTACAACTCAAAATAGACATATCCAACTGGCCTGTCCTAATGATCCTCTAGACTGTGACCTCATTGCGGGCAGGGAATGCGTCTACCAACTCTGTTGTATTGTACTCTCCCAAGCGCTTAGTACAGTGCTCTGCACACAGTAAATGCTCAATAAGCACCATTGATTAATTGATCCGTTCCATACCAGACTAGTATGAAGCCTCCAAAAAGGAGGCCTTCTTAGAAGTATAAACCCATTTTGGGGAATTTGAAGAGACAGATTTACTTTAAAGTGGTGCTGGGTGGAAATCAATATTCATGTCCTGAAACATTGCCCTGAAAATCTGAAAGAAAAAGTAGAAAACAGCTTTACTGCTGGAGCTTCACAGCTACCCCTCAGGGAGTCTGCTCTTCCCCAGACGTTTAATTTAACACACATTCTGAGCCAGCTTAGAATGTGCTGAGAAAAAGAAAAACAGGCCACCAACAAGGTTTGAACAGGCACCAGGATGCCTAATTAATTTTCAAATGAGAAATGATTTTGTTTTTTCATCCCAAAGCCTGCAGTTTGATAACATTCAGTTTAGAAATGAAGGAAGGCTAAGTTCAGAAAACACTTGTAGATCTTTACATAACTCCTATCCTCTCACAATATTTTTCTTGTTTTTTCTTACTTGTTTCCAAGCTCTTGGAAGCCAAGACGGTTTACTTGGAGTTACTAACTGAAATGATAACCCAGTTTTTCACGGCTCTGACAGGTTTCTCTCTATTCAGCTAAAGACTCACCTCAGTTCTTCAAGACCAGATCCAAGATCCAAAATCCAAGCCTGAGGAGATGGATATTGTGAAACATTTCAGCTTGGTTAGTTCATAGGAGGCTCTAGGGATTTTTTTTAGCCTTCTCTCACAAGCATTAAAATAATTTGGTAGTGAGTTTTTAAAACATAAAGAATATGTTTATCGTCTAATATCTGTCAGGAAGAAGCAGTGTGGCCTGATGGATAGAGCATGGGCCTGGGAGTGAGAAGGACCAGGGTTCTAATTCTGGCTCTGCCACTTGTCTGCGGTGTGACCTTGTGCAAGTCACTTAACTTCTCTGGGCCTCAGTTACCTCCTCTGTAAAATGGGGATTACGAATGTGAGCCCTGTGTAGGACAGGGACTGTGTCCAAACCAATTACCTGTATCTACCCCTGAGCTTAGAACAGTGCCTGGCATATAGTAAGGGCTTAACAAATACCATAGAAGAAAGGAGCGAGTCGTGATTAGCAGTGAACCTAGTATGCTCAATTCTTCCATAATGTGGGATATCAGTATGTGTTTTGGTAAGAATGGAATTAGTCACTTAATCATATTGATTTAGGGCTTACCCTGCGCAGAGCACCGTACTAAATGCTTGGGAGAGTACAATATAACAGTAAATGGGCACATTCCCTGCCCACAATGAGCCTACACTCTAGGGGGAATTAGGGAATTAGATGAGGGATTTAGAGAACGATCATTCAATGTCACAAACCTCTTTGGGCACACTGTGTAATAGGAGACGCTGCTTTTGTGCACATGATTGGGCAGAGATGCCAGCTCTGGACCAGGTGGAAACTGACGTGTGCATCTTCTTTAATGTGATATTTTGCCAAAGCCAATACTAACATTATCAGAGAATTGGGTGCGTGTCCTATGTTAATACTAATAATTATGGTACTAGTTAAGCGCTTACTACGTGCCTAGCACTGTTCTAAGCACTGGTTGGACACAGTCCCTGTCCCATGTGGGGCTCACACTCTTAATCCCCAATTTACAGATGAGGTAACCGAGGCCCAGAGAAGTTAAGTGTCTTGCCCAACATCACACGGCAGACATATGGCAGAGTGGGGATTAGAACCCAGGTCCTTCCAACTCCCAGGCCCGGGCTCTATCCACTAAGCCATACTGCTTCTCCAAGGGAGACGCGAGTGAGGCAAATATGATGGACTTGAACTGGTCCCAAGAATTAAATGTCCTAAGAATCCACATGTTGGATGATTCCATGGCTGTACTAACAATCAAACAATTTTGCTATCTTGTCCTTGTTGAATAAGTTGAGGCTTATTAAAAAATATCCTCAGTATCAAGGGAATGTGACCTTGCAAGAATGCTGACATAGACACATCCATTTAAATATCCCATCCCATGTCACTCTTTCTTTTTTCTATCTCATCTTGGATTTGAGTGTTTTCCCGAATCACCTTGCTTGGAACTCGGAGTTGCTGAGGTGCTCGTCTCGCTTGGTTCTCTCTCATGGCATGGCATAGTGGCTAGAGCACGGGCCTGGGAGTCAGAAGGTCATGAGTTCTAATCCTGACTCCGCCACTTATCTGCTGTGTGACCTTGGGCAAGTCACTTCTCTGTGCCTCAGTTACCGCATCTGTAGAATGGAGATTGAGACTGTGAGCCCTTTGTGGGACATGGAATGTGTCCAACCTGATTATCTTCAGTCAATCAATCAATGGTATTTATTGAGGGCTGACTGTATGCCAGCAGCTAGTTCCTCCTGCATTGTGCCCAAAAAGCCCCACTGCACAAGGATAACAGAACTCACCTGGCACCTACCAGGCACTAAGCTCTAATGTGACAATTAAGGGCTCAGTACGGTGTTTTGCAGACTGTAAGGGCTCAATAAGTACAATTGAATAAATTACACTCCCCCCCTTCAAAGCGTTTTTGAAGGCACATCTCCTCCAAGAAGCCTTCCCAGACTAAGCCCCGCTTTTCCCCATCTCCCACTCCCTCGGAGTCACCGTGACTTGTTCCCTTTGCTCTTCCCCCTCCCACAGCACTTATGTAGATATTTGTAGTCTGTAAGCTCATTGTGTGCAGGGAATGACACTGTTTTCTGTTGTGTTGTACTTTCCAAGCACTTGGTACAGTGCTCTTCATGCAGTAAGTGCTCAATAAATATGATTGAATGAATGAGTGAATAATAAGCACTTGGGCGAGTACAATATAATAACACAGTTGGTAGACACATTCCCTGCCCACAAGGTGCTTACAGGTTAAGAGGGGAGACAGACTTTACTATAAATAAATAATAATAATAGTAATAATAATAATGGTATTTGTTCATTCATTCGATCGTATTTATTGAGCACTTGAGTGCAGAGCACTGTACTAAGCACTTTAAAAGTACAATTCGGCAACAAATAGAAACCTGCTGTGTGAACTTGGACAAGTCACTTAACTTCTCTATGCCATAGTTCCTCATCTGTAAAAAGGGGAAGAAATACCTGTTCCTCTGACTACTTAATCAATCCATTATAATTATTGAGCAGCGTGGCTCAGTGGAAAGAGCCCGGGCTTTGGAGTCAGAGGTCATGGGTTCAAATTCTGGCTCCTCCACTCGTCAGCTGTGTGACTTTGGGCAAGTCACTTAACTTCTCTGGGCCTCAGTTCCCTCACCTGTAAAATGGGGATGAAGACTGTGGGACAACCTGATCACCTTGGAAATTCCCCAGCGCTTAGAACAGTGCTCTGCACATAGTAAGCACTTAATAAATGCCATTATTATTATTATTATTATTATTATTATTGAGCACTTACTGTGTGCAGAGCTCTGTACTAAGCACTTTGGAGAGTACAATATAACAGAGTTGGGAGACATGTTCTCTGGCCCCATATGTGATAGGGACTGTGTCCAATCTAATAATAATGATAATAATAATAATAATGATGGCATTTGTTAAGCACTTACTATGTGCCAAGTACTGTTCTAAGCGCTGAGGTAAATACAAGGTGTGGGGAGCTCACAGTCTAAATCCGTGTTTTACAGATGAGGTAACTGAGGCACCAAGAAGTTAAATTACTTGCCCAAAGTCACACAGCAGAGAAGTGGCGGAGGTGGGATTTGAACCCATGAGCTCTGACTCCCAAGCCCGGGCTCTTGCCACTAAGCCACGCTGCTTCTCTAATTACAGATATGTGGGACTGACTGGGACTGATGGAGGTGTGACTAAAGGGAGCAATCCAAGGGCTAGGGTGATGCAGGAGGGAGTAGGAGAAGAGGAAATGAGGGCTTAGTCAGGGAAGGCCTTTTGGAGGAGATGTGCCTTCAATAAGCTTTGTAGCTCCTTATTTTCCCTCCCAGACCGTGTCCTCTCCTGAACTTTCCCATCACTGTAGGTGGCACAACCGTTCTTCCTGTCTCACAAGCCCATAACCTTGTTGTCATACTTGACTTCACACTTTCATTTAACCCACATATCCAATCTGCCACCAAATCCTGTCGGTTTCACCTTCACAACATCGCTAAAATCTGCCCTTTCCTCTCCATCCAAACTGCTACCATGTTACTACAGTCACAGTACTCTGAACACAGTAAGCACTCAATAAATACAATTGAATGAATCATTCATCCTATCCTGTCTAGATTACTGCATCAGCCTCCTTTCTGACCTCCCAACCTCTTGCCTCTCTTCACTCCAGTCCATATGTCACTCTGCTGCCCAGATCATCTTTCTACAGAAACCTTCAGGGCATTTCACCCCCTCCTCAGAAATCTCAGTGGTTGCCTCTCTACTTCCATATCAAACAAAAACTCCTCACCATTGGCTTTAAAGCTCTCCATCACCTTATCCCTTTCCTCTGTCACCTCGCTTCTCTCCTTCTACAACCCAGCCCATACAGTTCGCTCCTCTGGTGCCAACCTTCTCACTGTGCCTCCATCTCACCTGTCTCGCTGCCAGCCACTGCCCCATGTCCTACCTCTGGCCTGGAATGCCCTCCCTCTTCAAATCCACCAGACGATTACTCCCCACCCCGTTCAAAGCCTTATTGAAGGCACATCTCCTCCAAGAGGCTTTCCCAGACTAAGCTCCACTTTTCCTCATCTCCCACTCCCCTCTGCGTCACCCTGACTCACTCCCCTTGCTCTTCTCCATCTCCCCGCCCCACAGCACTTATGTATATATCTGTATTTTTTTTATTTATATTGATGTCTTCTTACTTGTATTGATGTCTGTCTCCCCCTTGTAGACTGTAAGCTCGTTGTGGGCAGCGATTGTCTCTATTGTTGTACTGTACTTTCCCACGTGCATAGTATAATGCTTTGCACACAGCAAGTGCTCAATAAATACGATTGACTTAATCTACCTCATCTGAAAAATGGGGATTAAGACTGTTAGCCCTCTGTGGGACAGGGACTGCGTCCAAGCAGATTGGCTTGAATCTACCGCATGCTTAATACCTGACACATAGTTAGTGCTTAACAAATATCATTAAAAAACATTGAAAATATGTCATTTTTGTTTAATGCCACTTGCTGTCACACTGATCCCAGCATTTATCCGATTCCACCTTGACTACTGTAAAAGCCTCTTTCTGACCTCCTTGCCTCCTGTCTCTCCCCACTCCAGTCCTTACTTCACTTTGCCGCCTGGATCATTTTTCTACAGAAAATGTGCAGTTCATATCTCCCCACTCCTCAAGAGCCTCCAGTGGTTGCCCATCCACCTCCACATCAAACAGAAACTCCTTATCAGCTTTAAAGCATTCAATCAGCTGTACCCCTCCTTCCTTACCTCACCGGTTCCTACTGCAACTAACCCACACACTTAACGCCACTAACACAGACCCCCACTCTGTACCTCAGTCTCATCTATCTTGTCACCTACCCCTTGTCCACATAGTGACCCCGGCCTGGAACTCCCTCCCCCTTCATATCTGACAGACCACCACTCTCTCCACCTTCAAAGCCTTACTAAAATCTCATCTCCTCCAAGAGGGCTTCCCTGACTAAATCCTTATTTCCCCTACTCTCTCTCTTCCATATCACCATGTACAATCTTAGTTTTCCTCCTGCCTTGAGGACATTTCCATATGGAAATTCCTTCAATACCACAGACAATATGTTGAAAACCAATCTCCTCTCCCACTCCCTTATCACCCTGACTTGCTCCCTTAGCTCTTCCCTCCTTCCAGCCCCACCGCAGATATGTACATATCTGTAATTTTATTTATTTGTATTTGTATTAATGTCTGTCTCTCCACTCTAGACTGTAAGCCCATTGTGAGCAGGGAAAGTGACTATTGTTATATTGTACTCTCCCAAGTGCTTAATATAGTGCTCTGCACACAGTAAGTGCTCAATAAATATGATTAAATGAATGAATGAAAGGGAGGGCATTCCAGGCCGAGGCAGGACATGGGCAAGGGATTGATGGGGAGATAGACGAGATTGAGGTACAGTAAGTAGATGCAGAGGTGAATGGGCAACCCCTGGACGTTCTTGTAGAGTGGGTAAACGTAACATGGACTGAACGTTTTTGTAGGAAAATGTGTCTTGCATCTAACCCAGAGCTAAGTACAGTGCCTGGAACCTAAAAAATACCATTAAAAAAAATTATTTTGTTCTAGGACTACTATTCCAATCCTGCCTCCTCCTGTGTAGGATGGATATCCCCCCTCCAAGCCACAGTCTTTGGAGTTCATTCTCCTCTTGGATAAGAGGTTTCTCTTTTTTAAAAAACGGTATTTGTTAAGCCCTATGTGCTAAGCATTGTCTTTAGTCCTGAGGTAGTTACAAATTAAGTCATCACCAAATTTCAATGCGATATCCCACAGGACCTCCACTTGGAAAGTACAGATGAAAAGGTTTTCCACAATGAGTGCTTGGCAGAGAGATAAACACCCCAAAATAGGTAGTCGGTGCCTGCAAGAACTCAAAATGAGAAAGGGACATAGAGAGACAAAACTCAACTTTTAATTCTTCAGAGCTGTCAGTTGCCAGTACAGCAGCTTAACTCTCACAGTTTTAAAGGAATCAAAATTCCTTTGGGACTCTGGATAGATTAGGACTTCATTAGCATTAATAGGATTCTTAGTTGCTTATTGCAACAACTAAATCACTTTTATGGTCAAATGCTTTGGAGTACAGCATGATCTCTTTCCCTAACTGCTTAGCTCATTCACAGTTTTTCATCTGGCTTGGGTAGAAAAATAGGCCTGACATTTTGAGGCCCATAATAATAGCCTTAGAATTGGACCTCTTATTAATAATAATAATAATAGCAACAACAATTATAATGGTATTTGTTAAGTGCTCACTATGTGCCAGGTACTATATTAAGTGTGGGGGGGAAATGGAAAATGGGATGGACACAGTCTCTGTCCCATGTGGGGATAACAGTCTCAATACCCATTTAACAGATTAGGTAACTGAGGCCCATAGAAGTGAAGTGACTTGCCCAAGGTCAAGCATACAAGTGGCAGAGCCCAGGATTAGAATCCATGACCTTTCAACTCCCAGACCGTGCTCTATCCCTGTAAATGACTGCAAGCTCTAGACCGTAATCTCGTTGTGAGCAAGGAATCTGTCTACCAATTCTGCTGTATTGTACTATCCCAAAGCACTTAGTACAGTGCTCTGCACATAGTAAGTGCTCAATAAATCTGATGGATTGTTCAGAAGTGCTGTGGGGAGTGCTAAAGTAGCTAGTAAGGACTCAAGTGCATAGCTGATGCAGGAGGAGGTAAAATAGGGTGGGACGGTGAGAGATTGGGACGTGAAGGTGGTAGGACTCTACTCAAAAGATCAAATGGCAATGACTCTGATAGGCCAGTCCTTGTGTGGGAAAGAGTTAGGAATTGGTGTCTATCTTAAGAAAAGGAGGGAAATCAATTAATCAATTCATTAACCAATTGCATTTCTCCAACTCTTACCATGTTCAGAGCACTATACTAAGTGCTTAGGAGAGTTCACTATAACAGAGTTGCCAGACGTGTTCCCTGTCCACAAGGAGTTTACAATCCAAGGAGGGAAACTGCCCCTGATGATGAACCAACTGGTTGCTCTAACAGACTGGATTAGATTTAATGTCTTAGTGGGTCACCCAACTTAGATAATAATAACAATTAGCTGTTTGAACACCTTTTCTTTGGGACGGACTCAAGAACACAGTCAGGGATGTCGCTGTCCTTGAAGCATGGCTCAGTGGAAAGAGGCCAGGCTTGGGAGTCAGAGGTCATGGGTTCTAATCCCAGCTCTGCCACTTGTCATCTGTGTGACTTTGGGCAAGTCACTTCACTTCTCTGGGCCTCAGTGACCTCATCTGTAAAATGGGGATTAAGAGTGTGAACCCCCCGTGGGACAACCTGATGACCTTGTGTCTACCCCAGCACTTAGAACAGTGCACTTAGAACCCCATCCCCATCCCAATTCTCCTTTCCATCGCCACCCCTCTTCCCACTCTCCCGGCCTAGACCCCCGCCAACTCATCCCAATTCAAACCCTCCCCACCCCTCGCACACTTCCCCCCTCCCTCAGCTAGCTCTCTTCCTCCTCCCTTCAAAGCCCTACTGAGAGCTCACCTCCTCCAGAAGGCCTTCTCAGACTGAGTCCCCTCCTTCCTCTCCCCCTACTCCCCTTCCTCAACCCCCCTACCTAACCTCCTTCCCCTCCCCACAGCACCTGTATATATGTTTATATGTTTGAATGTAGTTATTACTCTATTTATTTTACTTGTACATATTTATTCTATTTATTTTATTTGGTTTATATGTTTTGTTTTGTTGTCTGTCTCCCCCTTCTAGACTGTGAGCCCACTGTTGGGTAGGGACCGTCTCTATATGTTGCAAACTTGTACTTCCCAAGCGCTTAGTACAGTGCTCTGCACACAGTAAGCGCTCAATAAATACAATTGAATGAATGAATGAATGAACAGTGCCTGGTCCATAGTAAGCACTCAGCAAATACTGTCATTATTATGGCAAAGGACCCAGCCACCGAAGGTCACGTGACCCACCCAGCTGAAGATGCCTGGCATTTGCAAGTCACTGGGTGAGTCAGCTAAAGTAGGATGCTGTTGCTGGTCAGCATGGCTCAGTGTAAAGAGCCCGGGCTTTGGAGTCAGAGGTCATGGGTTCAAATCTCGGCTCCACCACTTGTCAGCTGTGTGACTTTGGCCAAGTCACTTCACTTCTCTGGGACTCAGTTACCTCATCTGTTAAATGGGGATGAAGACTGTGAGCACCCCGTGGGACAACCTGTTCACCTTGTAACCTCCCTAGTGCTTAGAACAGTGCCTTGCACATAGTAAGCGCTTAATAAATGCTATTATTATTATTATTATTAAGGAGGGGTGGGGTCTAAATTCCCCTCCCCGTGGAGGACAGAGCCCTTAATCTTTATGGTTCACAGGCTGAGACTGTGTGCTTCAGTGAGAATAGTAAATCAAGGTGCCGCCAGGCCTATCTTGGCAATAAGAGCCATTACCTTGTCCTGTAATTCTTTCTGATAGAGGTACAAAGCCTCTTCTTGTAGTCACCGGGCAGGCTTTCTCTCATGGGCCATGCATGTGATGAATGATGCAAAAGCAGCTCTAAAAAAGATGCAAAAAAAGACTCCCTACTTCATTGGAAAAGAGGCAAGTACATCATGGGCCTGAGAGTCAGAGGACCTGGGCTCTAAGCCCAGCTCTGCCATTTGCCCCCTGTGGGACTTCAGGCAAGTCACTTACCTTCTCTGTGCCTCTGTTTCCCCATCTGTAAAATGAGGACTAAATACCTTTTTGCCCTCCCCCTTACACAGTAGAACAGGGACCGTGTCTGAAGCCCCAGCAGTTAGTACAGTGCTTGGTACATATTAAGTTCTTAACAGATACTGCAGTTATTTTTAGATGCTACTCTATGTGCTTTACCCCTTTTAAATTCTGAGGTAAATATACCTTATTGTATCAATGGCTAGGGGAGAAGAGTTTAATTTTGGTTATTCAGGGTGTTGGAATTTAGGGATGGAGGGCAGGGTCCCCGGATGCTGGGGCGGGGGTACCTCAAACTCATCTGAGGGGTGAAGAGACAGGAAAAATTGTGTGAAAAGTGATGCTGATGACAAATGAAAGAGAGGGATTAGTCTTGGGGAGTTGGAAGCACCCGATTTAGTACAGCTCAACCAAGACAGTTTTTTAAAAATGGTATTTGTTAAGCACTTACTATGTGCCAGGCCATGTACTAAACATTAGGGTAGTTACAAGCAAATCAGGTTGGACACAGTCCATGTCCCATGTGGGGCTTACAGTCTTATTCCCCATTTTACAGAGGAGGTAAATGAGGCACAGAGAAGTGAAGTGACTTACCCAAGGTCACACAGCAGATAAATGGCGGAACCGGAATTAGAACCTAGGTCCGTTTGACTCCCAGGCTTGGGCTCTGTTCACTAGGCCACACTTCTTCTCTCGGGAGTGACTTCCCAGCAATGTATACACCTCAAGGAGTGGAGAAACGCATCTGTGAAATGCAATGGGATAGGATGACTAGGAATGATGGGAAGAAATTGAAGGAAGAAAAATTGATGTTCAATATCAGGGATGAATCTCTCCTGAGATCTTTATCCTTCAGAACTCACATTCCTGTACTTTTCCAATTCACCAAACTCTCTTTTAGGAATGATAATGATGATGGTATTTGTTAAGCGCTTACTATGTGCCAGGTACTGTCCTAAGCACCGGGGTAGATACAAAGTCATCAGGTTGTCCCAGGTGGGGCTCACAGTCTTAATCCCCATTTTACCGATGAGGTAACTGAGGCACAGAGAAGTTAAGTGACTTGCCCAAAGCCACACAGCTGACAAGTGGCAGAGGCAGGATTAGAACCCACAACCTCTGACTCCCAAGCCCGTGCTCTTTCCACGGAGCCACACTGCTTTTCTGAAAGGAATGGAATGGAAGATTTACCTTTAAAAAACTTCATCCTTTTCACTTGATGGAATCTGTTTCTAGAATATGGACAAATTATAGTAATTCTGCAGTCCTAAAATCACTGGGTTCTTACAAAAGTGAAACAATTCTCATTTAACCTGTAGCCTTTATTGAGGGCTCAGGAAGTGAGACCTTCCATTATACAATCTTATCTTTTAGATACCAAAAGGAAGAACCACTGGATTTTGCTCCATTCTTTTGAAAGGATCTCTTCTAATCGCTTCTGGAAAATTCTTGGTTTAGACGATGTAATCATGCTTTCACTTAATACATCCTCTGCGCCTGGTTTAACTCCACCACAGGCCTGAGGCCTGAAATTCCTGGCAGGGTAGGCTTTTAAGAAAAATTTTTTATGGTATTTGTTAAGCGCTTACTATTTTCCAGACACTGTACTAAGCTATGGGACAGATAGAAGCTAATCAGGTTGTACACAGTCCATGTCCTACCTGGGACTCACGATCTTAATCCCCATTTTTCAGATGAGAGAACTGAGGCACAGAGAAGTTAGGTGACTTGCCCAAGGTCAGTCAGCAGCGGAGTCAAGATTAGAAGCCAGGACCTTCTGAGAAGCACCCAGCTCCTTGAAAAGCAGCGTGGTTCAGTGGAAAGAGCCTGGGTATAGAGAGTCAGAGATCGAGGGTTCTAATCCCAGCTCTGCCACTTGTCTGCTGTGTGACCTTGGGCAAGTCACTTTCCTTCTCTGTGCCGCAGTTATCTCATCCGTAAAATGGGGATTAAAAATGTGAGCCCCATGTGGGACAATCTGAGTACCCTGTATCTACCCCAGGGCTTAGAACAGTGCTTGGCACATAGTAAGCACTTAACATACCATAATTATTATTATTCTTATTATTCGGACTCCCAGGCCTGTGTGCTTATCTATTTGGTCTTTTTCTGGAACTTTCTGTGAGCATCATAGCCTAGGAAATGCTGGGGTATAGTTGTACCATGGCTTTGAGCTGAAAAAAGGCAATGATGAAGTGAGATCTTCCTTTTCCTAGGCCTGCAAGGAGCTTAGGGTCCCACACATCCACTGACTGAGCAGGAGAAAAAGGATGTTTGGACATTTCTGGCATTTTGGGGCCTGGGTTTCTGTGTACAGAATCGAGACAGACAAACAGCTGAGGAGGAGGAGAAGATCAATTACTGGAACTGACTCAGGGAGCAGAGAAAAGTAGGATTGGATCTGTACTCTTTGGGCACTTAATATTCACTCCACCCTCAGCCCTTCAGCACTTACATACATAACAATGTCTGTCACCCGCTCTAGACTGTAAGCTCACTGCGGGCAGGGAATTTATCTAATAACTCTGTTGTATTGCACCCTTCCAAGGATTTAGTACAGTGCTCTGCACACAGCAAATGCTCAATAAATGCCATTGATCGATTAATTCTTTAAGCTGTTAGGATGTAAGGTTGGAGCAATTAATAGACAGAAATGAGCTGACCATTTCGGTAGCTTTTCAAGAGTCTAGAACTAAGTGAACTTTTTTTTAATGGCATTTGTTAAGCGCTTACTATGTGCAAAGCACTGTTCTAAGCGCTGGGGGGGATACAAGGTGATCAGGTTGTCCCACGTGGGGCTCACAGTCGTAATCCCCATTTTACAGATGAGGTAACTGAGGCTCAGTGAAGTGACTTGCCCAAGGTCACACAGCAGACATGTGGCAGAGCCGGGATTCGAGCCCCTGAACTCTGACTCCAGAGCCCGCGCTCTTTCCATTGAGCCACGCTGCTTCTGTATAGTCAAAGCAGACTGGAAAGCTTTCATGGTTAACATCAACAATGCTTGTCTCCAGGTGATTAAGCTGAATGCCCTTTCCCAACCAAGGAAGTAATGCTGACCAAAATATTCTCTGGACGTGTTGATTGTATATGTTTAATATCCTGGTGCTAAGAGGAACCCGTTTCAAATGATACTAAAATTAGAGATGGAGCTAATAAGGAGGGTCAGTAAAGGCCCAGTCCAGGCGTATGTTCCAATTAGAGACCTGGGCTATGGGGCCCCAAATTAAGGTTTCCAGGCAACTGGAAATTAATCTCTGGGGAGAAATGAATCAAGATGGAAATTGCTAAATCCTCCTGGCATTGAAGAAGCACATTTAGAGTTGAAGTAAAAGTATTGGATGCATGAGTGAGAATTCCAGTTGCTCCCCAAAATGAGATTCTCGGTGACGTTAGTGGAGTAATAAGATGAAGGAACAAAGGCCCTCACTGCATTATGAAAGAGAAGAAATAACTATTCTGACCCAAGTCTAGCTGAGCAGCTCAAGTGCTTGCTATTCTCCAAAGAGGTGACATGTTCTCTGTGAATAAAAGTCACTGGTACCAGGCTTATTCATAAAATGGCAAAAAATGAAACCCTGGCTTCCTAATTAATCCCCCCATTTTCCCAAACATGGCATCCTATTAGCCATTCACATATTTATCTCTGTATTTGTTTTTTAATTCATTCATTCATTCGCTAACCGAGGCGTATTATTTCTGTTTTTTCTCTCAACTGTGGTATATCAATCACTGCTCTTTGAGTGCTTCCTGTATGTAGAGCAATGTTTTAGGCATATGGGAGAGTACATAGAGTAAGTAGACACAATCCTTCCCCTCAAGGAATTTACAGTCTAACAGAGGAGATGGACATTAAAATAAGTTACAGGTAGGAGAAGCAACCGAATATTAGGAGATGGACATAAGTGCTGTGGGGTATCCCATCCAGGGAGAACTCATTCGCTCCCAGAGCTTCAATTACCACCTCTGTGCAGATGAGACCCAAATCTACATTTTCAGCCCTGATCTCTCTCCCTTTCTGCATTCTCACATTTCCTATTACCTACAAGACATCACTACTTGGATGTCCTCCTGTCATCTCCTTCATAAACAGAATTCCTAATCTTCCCACCCAAACCATGTCCTCCCCCTGACTTTTCCATCACTGTAGATGGCACCACCATCCTTCCTGTCTCACAAGCCTGTAACCTTGGCATTGTCCTTGACTCCTCTCTCTCATTCAACTCACATATTATGTGAGAAGCAGCGTGGCTCAGTGGAAAGAGCCCGGGCTTTGGAGTCAGAGGTCATGGGTTCAAATTCCAGCTCCGCCAACTATCAGCTGTGTGACTTTGGGCAAGTCACTTCACTTCTCTGTGCCTCAGTTACGTCATCTGTAAAATGGAGATTAAAACTGTGAGCCCTGTGTGGGACAACCTGATCCCTTTGTAGCCTCCCCAGCACTTAGAACAGTGCTTTGCACATAGTAAGCACTTAAAAAATACCATTATTATGATTATCATTATTCAATCCATCACTAAATCCTGTCGGTCCCACTTTCATAATATCACGAAAATCTGCCATTTCCTCTCCATCCAAACTGCTACCATGTTAATACAATCACTCATCCTATCCCGCTTGGATTATTGCATCGGCCTCCTTGCTGTCCTCCCAGTCTCCTGTCTCTCCCCACTCCAGTCCACACTTCACTCTGCTGCCCGGATCATTTTTCTGGACAGGTTCAGGACATGTCACCCCACTCCTCAAAAACCCCAGTGGTTGCCCATCCACCTTCACATCAAACAAAAACTCCTCACCATTACCTTTAAAGTATTTAATCATCTTGTACCCTCCTTCCTCACCTTGCACCCTCCTACTACAACCCAGCCCGCACACTTCGCTTTTCTAATGCTAACCTTCTCACTGTGCCTCGATCTCGCCCATCCTACTGCCGACCCCTCGCCCACATCCTGCCTGTGGCATGGAACGCCCTCCCTCCTCAAGTCTGACAGACAATTACTCTCCCCCCTTTCAAAGCCTTATTGAAGGCACATCTCCTCCAAGAGGCCTTCCCAGACTAAGCCCCACCTTTCCTCATCTCCCACTCCCTTCTGCGTCACCCTGATTTGTTCCCTTTGCTCTTCCAGACTCCCAGCCGCACAACACTTATGTACATATCTGTAATTTATTTATTTGTACTGATGTTTGTCTTCCCCCCTGTCTAGACTGTAAGCCCATTATGCTCAGGGAATGTGTCTGTTTATTGTTGAATTGTACTCTCCCAAGCACTTAGTACAGTGATCTGCATACAGTAAGCACTCAATAAGTACGATTGAATTAATGAATATCTTCTGTCTCACTCATTAGATTACCCACTGCTTGAAAGCAAACAGGGACTGAGCCTTTTATTTTTGGATATAGTAATAATAATGATAGCATTTATTAAGCGTGTACTGTGTGCAAAGCACTGTTCTAAGTGCTGGGGAGGTTACAAGGTGATCAGGTTGTCCCACGGGGGGCTCACAGTCTTCATCCCCATTTTACAGATGAGGGAACTGAGGCCCAGAGAAGTGAAGTAACTTGCCCAAGGTCACACAGCTGGCAATTGGCAGATCTGGGATTTGAACCCATGACGTTGGACTCCAAAGCCCATGCTCTTTCCACTGAGCCACGCCGCTTCAGGACCCTCCTTTCCATCAGCTTTAATGCACTCAATCACCTTGAACCCTCCTACCACACCTCACAACTCTCCTATTACAACCCAGCCCACAAACTTCGCTCCTCTGAGGCCAACCTACTCACTGTACCTCAATCTTGTCTATCTCATCATTGACTTCTTGCCCACATCCTGCTTCTAGCCTGGAACACTCTCCTTCTTTGTATCCTACAGGCAGTCACTCTCCCCAACTTCAAAGCCTTACTGAAGGTACATCTCCTCCAAGAGGCCTTCCCTGATTAATCCCTCATTTCCTCTCCTCTCACTTCCTTCTGCATTACCCTTGCACTTGGATTTGCTCCCTTTATTCCCCCCTCCCTCAGCCCCACAGCAATTATGTACATATCTGCAATTTATTATATTATTGTCTATCTCCCTCTCTAGACCATAAACTCGTTGTGGGGAGGGAACATGTCTACCAACTTTGTTAGATTGTACTCTCCCAAGCACTTAGTGTACTCTGCACACAGTATGTGCTCAATAAATATGACTGTTTGATCGACTCATTGACCTTAGCGCAATGTTCTGTACTCAGTCGGTGCTCAATAACTATTAAGGACACCAATGCCAAAAAGAGGGCATGTGTAAGGATTTCAAAGGGTGCTGGCAGGAACAAGAAGCCTTGGCAAGGTGAGCTGTACTTAGTTATGAGGAACAGCAGCGTTGGGAAGATAATCTTAAAAAATATGGAATTTGGACTACAGGACTATTTTACACAAGGGTTATACGTTACCATGGAGAAACACTGATGCAGAGAGAAAAAACAAAGAGGTCAAGCAATCTCAGAAGAGGGAAATGAAGCATCTTGTAGAGAAGAAAAGCAGGGAAATGTCTAGCCAAAACACAGAGGCGGCCCTGCAACTGAGATAGGTTTATTCTGTCCCTAAAGTTTTCAGTGAATTAATCGATGAGTGGATAAATCTCACCCAGCGTCTCATGAGTTGGTAAGTATTATGCATTGAGGAGGGTGGCTTTGACTCATCACTGGGGCAGGAGGTCTCAAATACCAGAAAGAAAGTTTTTCCTCATCCTAGAAAATAAATGCTTTGGAAGATTTCACTTTTCTTGCCAAACAAGGAATTTGCATTTAGATATTAGAGTAGATTATTGATTCAACATGGCAAGAAGGATAAGTCCATCCATCATTGACATATTAGACAAAATCTGCTGCTTTTGTTTTGGGGTCTAGTGGAAAGAGTATAAGCCTGGGAATCATAGGATTTGGATTCCAACCCTCTACCAGTTGCCTGCTGTGTGCCCCTGGCAAGTCCCTTAAATTCTTGGTGCCTCAGTTTCCTCATCTAAAAATGGGGATTAAATACCCATTAGGGTATTAAGAAAGCACTGTGGCTTAGTGGAAAGAGCATGGGCTTGGGAGTCAGAAGACCTGGGTTTTAATCCTGACTCCACCACTTGTCTGCTGTGTGACCTTGGGGTAACCACTTAATTTCTCTGGGCCTCAGTTACCTCATCTGTAAACGGGAATTAAGACTGTTAGCCCCTCGTGGGACTACCTGATCACCTTGTAACCTCCCCAGTGCTTAGAACAGTGCTTTGCACATAGTAAGCGCTTAATAAATAAATCAATCAATCAATCGTATTTATTGAGCGCTTACTATGTGCAGAGCACTGTACTAAGCGCTTGGGAAGTACAAATTGGCATCACATAGAGACAGTCCCTACCCAACAGTGGGCTCACAGTCTAAAAGGGGGAGACAGAGAACAGAACCAAACATACCAACAAAATAAAATAAGTAGGATAGAAATGTACAAGTAAAATAAATAAATAAATAAATAAATAGAGTAATAAATATGTACAACCATATATACATATATACAGGTGCTGTGGGGAAGGGAAAGAGGTAAGACGGGGGGATGGAGAGGGGGACGAGGGGGAGAGGAAAGAAGGGGCTCATAATAAATAATAATAAATAATAAATAATACATAATAAATAAATGCCATTATTATTATTATTATTATGAGGATTAAGACTGTGAGCCCCGCATGGGACAACCTGATTACCTTGTATCTACCCCGGTACTTGGAACAGTGCTTGGAACATAGTAAGTACTTAACAAATACTATAAAAATAATAATAATAATATCTTATTCTCCTTCCTACTTAGACTGTGTGTCTCTTGGGGAACAGAGGCTATATCCAACCTGATTATCTTGTATCTACCTCAGCCCTTAGTATAGCATTTACCACATAACAAAGCACTTGGCAAATACCAAAATTATTTTGGGAAGAATGAATGTTTTTGTCCAGAAAGTAGCTGCCTTCTTTTGAGGGGAGAATGAAATTTGCACGTTAAAATATAGGGCATCGATTAGTGTTGAGATTTCGGATGGGTATTTACTGTCACCTACCCCTTGCTAATATCGTTTCTGGCAGGGGACTCCACCCTATTAATAACTGTGTTTTTCATTTTGCCAAGTATGGGGGAAGGTACCAGAAGCAGCATGGCCTAGTGGATAAAGCACTGGCCTAAGAGTCAGAAGGACCTCGATTCTAATGCCGGCTCCACTGCTTGTCTGTTGTGTGAGCTTGGGCAAGTCACTTCACTTCTTTGGGCCTCATTTACCTCATCTGGAAAATGGGAATTAACCCTGTGAGCCCCAAGTGGGACAGAGAATGTGTCCAACCTGATTTGTTTGTATTGATCCCAGTGCTCAGTACAATGCCTGGGCTTAACAAATACCACCGTTATTATCATTATTAGGTCAGTCACAGTCCCTGACCCACATGGGGCTCATAGTCTAAGTGGGAGGTTGACCAGGGATTGAATCTCCATTTTTACAGATGAGAGAACTGAGACACAGAGAGAGGTTAAATGACTTACCCAAGGTCTCCCAGCAGGCAAAGGGCAGGGTAGGGATTAGAGCCCGTATCTTCCGAATCCATGCTATTTCCACTAGACCACACTGCTTCATATTCTGGATCCTCAGCCCATAGTCAGGGGAGAAACAAGCCCGTAACCCCCTTTCCCCTCTGCTTTCTTTTCCGTTTTTCTCCAGCGATGCATGGGACATTTGTGATCCTGTTGCCGCTCAGCCTGATTCTGATGGTGTTTGGTGGGATGACTGGATTCATCAGTATTCTTGCAAGAGCCTACCTCCTCCTCCTCCTGACTGGAGTGCTCTTCCTCTTTGGAGGTATTGTACCAGATCCTGGGATTGGCTTAGACTCACGTTCCCAGGATCAAAAGCAGGGTGGGGATGATTTCTGAACCGTGTTGGAATTTCCACTTTTCCACCTGCAGTCAATTTTCCTAGTCACAAATGGCTGCTCAATCTAGGGAAATTGGAAAGAAAAAAAAATACCTTATGATCATGTAGCATTATCATCCTCAAAAGCCCGCTTTGCCTTTTAGGCAGTAGTGTCAGTGCCTGGAAATGAAGAACTGGAATTATTTTTTAAAATATATACATATATATATATATATATATATATATATATATATATATATATATATATATAAATATTTGCCTAAATATGAAAAGGGCCAACCCAGGATGAAACTCCAAGCCAGTTACAACAGGAACAATCAATCAATAATCAATCGATCGATCAATTACATTTATCGAATGATTACTATGTGCAGAGAACTTGGGAGAGTTCTATGTAACAGAGTTGGTAGATGCATTCCCCACCTGCAAGGAGTTTACAGTCTAGATAGGGAGATGGTCACAAATGTAAATGAATAAATTATGGCTATGTACCTAAGTGCTATGGGGCTGAGGGTGGGGTGAGTAAACGGTACAAATCCAAGTGCAAGAGTGATGCAGAAGGAAAAGGGGAGATGAGGGTTTAGTCAAGGAATGCCTCTTGGAGGATATGTGCAGATGTCAAATTAGCGGATGCTGAACAACCAGGAAGAAAGCAGAAGGATGCCATTTCCCAGGGAAAGTAACTTGCCTGTGTCAGCCAATTAAACCGAGTCCTTTCAAGAGCAGAAGCCATTATGAAGAGCCATACCTGACTCATTAAAAGGACATGGACTTTCAGGGGATTAAAATAAGACATAATTTGGGCACAAATATTTATTTTCTCTGTGCCTCAGTTCCCTCATCTGTAAAATGGGGATTCAATACCTGTTTGCCCTCCCCTGAGACTGTGCCTCCCATGTCGGGCAGGGATATATCTGATCTAATTGCACTACATCTACCCCAGGCTTTGCACAGTGCTTGTCATATAGTAAGCACTTAACAAATACCACAATTATTATTGAGTTTAGCCATTTTGGTCACTTGCAAATGCCAAAACTGAGGATTATTTGGGAAGAAATGCTACTCATGCAGATGTAATAAAAATTAAATACTAAAATCAAACCTGAAATCATTCAAAATCTTTGAAAACTTTGAAATGTAAAACAAATTGTTGGTTGGTACCTGGGAAAATGAGGTTTTGTATTTGTCTTAGTTTAACCTGTAAGCTCTTGCAGCTGGAGAACTAATGCACAATAAAATTAATTTATTCCTAGATGTTTATGAACAGTACAAGTCCAGGGTTTAGTACTGTGCTTGACACGTAGTAAGCACTTAACAAATAGCGTTTAAAAAAATATTTTAAAAAGTGGAAAAAGTTTCCTCTTTAGGGTCAGTGGAATTGGGTCTAGTCCCAGGCTCTTCCTTGAAATATATAAGGGTCACTGTACTCTCCCAAGTGCTTAGTGGAGTGCTCTTTGCACAGTAAGTACAATTGAATGGATGAGCTGGGATCTCTCAGGTCCGCACTGGGGGGCTGCTTGCTTTCCTGTGGCACCCTGAGGTATCTGGGTGCATCCTGGGATGTGTAGGTGCATGCTGAGCTATGCAAGTGCACCCTAAGGTGCTTGGGTGTACCCCAAGGTACGCAGTTCACCCTGTGGTGTGCGTGGGTTGATGCTGAGGTTTATGGGTGCACCCTGGGGCATGTGAGGAAACCCTGGGGTGTGCACATGCATGGGAAGAACCAGATTCATTCATTCAGTCATATTTATTGAGCACTTACTGTGTGCAGAGCAATGGACTAAGTGCTTGGGAGAGTACGCTACAACAATAAACGAACACATTCCCTGTCCACAACAAGCTTAAAGCCTAGGGGATGACTGAACAGGGGACCAACCACACCCAAATCTGGTAGAGTCCCAGATTTGCAGTTCATGAGACTATACAGGGAGACTCTTTCTGACAGCAGGGCGACATAAATAGAGAGAACAACTTCCTGCTTGGGCTAGAAATACAACTAAAATCAAACAGCGAAGAAGTGCTCGAAGATGACTTTGAGAGGTTTCAGAAATATGGGAGAGAGAACTCTGGGCCTTTGAGTAGCGTTGAAGGAACTGGGCAGCTTATCTCCATCTGAGAGGGGCAATTCCTCTCCCTCCCACCAGCCAGATGCAAAGGAAACAGATTGCTGTGAACCTTGGATGGAATTGGGAAAGGTAGACTTGATAAGCTGGGGTTTGGTCAGAAACAACCAAAGCTCAAAGGTAGCATCATCAAGCAGTGTGGCTAGAGAAGCCGTGTGGCTCAGTGGAAAGAGCCCGGGCTTTGGAGTCAGAGGTCATGGGTTCAAACCCCGGCTCTGCCAATTGTCAGCTGTGTGACTTTGGGCAAGTCACTTAACTTCTCTGTGCCTCAGTTACCTCATCTGTAAAATGGGGATTAAGACTGTGAGCCCCCTGTGGGACAACCTGATCACCTTGTAATCTCCCCAGGGCTTAGAACAGTGCTTTGCACATAGTAAGCGCTTAATAAATGCCATCATTATTATTATTATTATTATTATCATCATCAATAGTATTTATTGAGCACTTACTGTGTGCGGAGCACTGTATTAACCACTTGGGAGAGTACTAAACAACAGAGTTGGTAGACACGTTACCGGCCCAAAATGCGTTTACAGTCTAGACAGGGAGGCAGACATTAATATAGTTTGTAATATATAATTTATAGGCACTCAATAGGTGAGCTCCAACTCACCTGTGTTTATCTCTGCTCTTATATTGTACTCTCCTGAGCACTTAGTATGGTGCTCTGCACACAGTAAGCACTCAATAAATACTATTGACCGATTGATTGATTGGAGCAAAAGCCAAAGAATAATCCTCCCCTCTTATTCCAGTATCCAGGCACAGATTTACATCTCTAATTATTAACCAAATGATAGACCTAGCCTCAGAAATCTCATTAAATGTGCTTTTAAATAATAATAATAATAATAATATAATAGCATTTGTTAAGCACTTACTATGTGGCAGGCACTATTTAAGTCCTGAGGTAGATACAAACTAATCAGGTTGGACAGTCTGTGTCTCACATGGGGCTCACAGTCTTAATCCCCATTTTACAGCTGAGGTAACTTTGGCACAGAGAAGTGAAGTGACTTACCCAAGGCCACATAGCAGACAAGTGGTGGAGCAGGGATTAGAACTCAGGACCTTCTGATTTCCACACCTGTGCTCTTTCCATTACGCCATGCTGATTGAGCTGGGATCTCAGACTTCCTCATCTCAGGTTTCCAGTCAGGGCTGAAGATTTTCCAATCAGGGCTGAAGAGAGAGCAAGGTTTGGGATTTTGGTCTGTTTACCCTTGGAAGGTTTTCCCTCCCGGTCCTCATCCCCCTCCTAAAACCCCTGGTCCCTCATCACCCCCACCCCAAATCAAAAGCCAGTCCTTCTGCCAGGAAGCTGTTTGACCTGGTAGAAAGATCACAAGCTTGTGAGTCAGAGAACCTGGGCTCCACCACTCTTCTGCTGTGTGACCTTGGGCAAGTCACTTAACTTCTCTGTGCTTCAGTTCCCTCATCTGCAAAATGGGGAGTTAATACCTGTGTTCCCTCCTACTTAGAATGTGAGCCCCAGGGTGGACCTGATTTTCCTGCAATTATCCCATTGCTTAATATAGTGCTTTACACATAATAATCACTCAACAAATACGATTATTATTATTACAGGGCTTACCACATAGTAGGATTTACACCCCTCATTCACCCCTACCTTAGCCCCACAGCACTTATGTACATATCCAGAATTCATTTATTTATATTAATGTTTGTCTCCCCCTCTAGACTGTAAGCTTCTTGTGGGCAAGGAACGTGTCTACCAACTCTGATATACTGTACTCTCCTAAGTACTTAGTATAGCGCTCTGCACCCAGTAAGTGCTCAATAAATATGATCCAATGAATAAATATGATGGATTGATAGTAAGCATTCAAATGCTATTATTTATTATTATTATTATTATTCCTCTCATGGAAATAGAGCCCAAGCAATGTGCTGTGGATTACATCAGGTAGGCCCATGCTCTATCCACTACACCATGAGAAGCAGTGTGCCATGGTGGATAGCACAAGCAACTGGGAGTCAGGAGGTCCTGGTTTCTAATCTCGGCTCCTCCACTTATCTGCTATGTGACCTTAGGCAAGTCACTTCACTTCTCTGTGCCTCAGTTACCTCATCTGTAAAATGGGGATCAAGACTGTGAGCCCCACATGAGATAGAGCCTACGTCTATCCTGATTTGCTCGTATCCACCCCAGTGCTCAGTTCAGTGCCTGGCACATTGTAAGTGCTTAAAAAATACTGTTATTATTACTATTATTATTATTACCTGGTAATGTTGGGCAGTATTTTGGGAGTGCCACTGCCTTTCAAGGATTTTGTCTCACCTTCACTGTCTGACCAAATTGGCTCCTGCTTTCTCCAGCCCTGGTTACTCTCACTGGCATCAGCATATACATCGCCTACTCAGCCGCCGCTTTCCACGAAGCCGCCTGCCTTTTGGGAGAGAAGGAACTTCTGGAGGACATTGACATCCAGTTCGGGTGGTCTCTGGCACTGGGGTGGATCTCCTTCGTCTCCGAGCTGCTCACGGGGTCAGCGTTCCTGCTGGCGGCCAGGGTGGTTGGCCTGAAGAGGGGGCAGGAGCAGGTCATATGAAGGAAATGTCTGCCCTGTAGGACGAGTCCCACAGAGACGTGGGAATCTGACGCTGGGAGGTGTCTGCAGAATGTCCGGCCTTTAATTCACTGCTTTTTTCCCAGGACTGGAGCTGACTGTAAGCTCGTCTCTGGACTATAAGCTCGCTATGGGCAGGGAATGTATCTGCTAATTCTTTTATATTGTACTCTTCCAACCACTTGGTAGAGTGCCCTGCGCACAGTACATGCTCAATCAATCAATCATATATATTACTATGTGCAGAGCACTGTACTTGAGAAAGCACAATCCTGCAGAATTAGCAGATACGTTCCCTGACCACAGTGAGCTTATAGCATTGATTGGTTGATTGATTGGAAGGTCCCAGGGTGGTTGCCAGGTGAGACTCTGAAGAACTTTTCACTCAATCATTCATTCAATCATACTGAGCGCTTACTGCATGCAGAGCACTGTACTAAGCGCTTGAAAGTACAATTCAGCAACAAATAGAGACAATCCCTACCCAATAATGGGCTCATCCAGGACCAATCATTACCTCTGTGCAGTTAATGTGGTGGCAACTGAACCGCTATTGTCCTTGTTGTGTATCGTGTGTGTGTGTCTGAGTTTGCCAAAGGACAGGCTATGCACAGATAAACTACTTAAACAATGTTACTAGTATTCTATGAAAACTTCAGTCAATCCATCAGACAATCAATGGGATTCATTGAGCACTTACTATATGCAGAGCACTGTACCTTCAAAGAGAGACACTTCATTTGCTTTCCAAGCAAGACACCCAGAATCAATGAGGCTGCTTTGTTAACTTTTAGCGAGACATTAGCCCTTCCTCTCATCCAGTTTCTGGTCTGGATAATAATAATAATATTAATAATAATAATGACATTTACTAAGCACTTACTATGTGCAAAGCACTGTTCTAAACACTGGGGAGGTTACAAGGTGATCAGATTGTCCCACGGGGGGCTCACAGTCTTAATCCCCATTTTACAGATGAGGTAACAGGCACAGAGAAGTTGTGGCTTGCCCAAAGTCACACAGCTGACAATTGGCGGAGCCGGGATTTAAACCCATGACCTCTGACTCCAAAGCCCAAGCTCTTTCCACTGAGCCACACTGCTTCTCTAGGTTTCTCCCACTGGTCCAGATGATGGTCTACCAACTCGGTTGGTACTTTCTCAAGTGTTTAGTACAGTGCTCTCTGCACACAAGATGTGCTCAATAAATAGCAATGATTGATTGAGTGGCCTGGATTCTTCCCTGATTGTTAGTGAAGTGCTCTGAAATGTTGGGGTGAGTGCTTTGTGCTGTCCTTGCCAGGAAGGGAAGCAGTGTGGCCTAATGGAAAAGACCCAAGCTTGGGAGTCAGAGGACCTGGGTTCTAATCTCGACTTCACCACTGTCATTCATTCAATTGCATTTATTGAACGCTTACTGTGTGCAGAACACTGTGCTAAGCACTTGGAAAGTACAATTTGGCAACAAATAGAGACCTGCTGTGTGAACTTGGACAAGTCACTTAACTTCTCTATGCCATAGTTCCTCATCTGTAAAAAGGGGAAGAAATACCTGTTCTGCCTACTCAATCAATCCTTTATAGTTACTGAGTGCTTACTGTGTGCAGAGCTCTGTACTAAACACTTTGGACAGTACAATATAACAGAGTTGGAGACATGTTCCCTGGCCCCATATGTGATAGGGACTGCGTCCAATCTAATATAATGATAATAATAATAATGGCATTTGTTAAGTGCTTATTATGTGCCAGACACTCTACTAAATGCTAGGGTGGGTACAGGGTAATCGGTCCCTGTCCCACGTGGGGCTCACAGCCTTGATCCCCATTTTACAGATGAGGTAACAGGCTCAGAGAAGTTAAGTGACTTGTCCAAGGTCACACAGCAGACACGTGACAGAGCTGAGATTAGAACCCACATCCTCTGATTCCCAGGCCCCTGCTCTTTCCACTAGATCATGCTGCTTCTTCTGATTAACTTATATCTACCCCAGCGCTTAGAACAGTGCTTGACACCTAGTAAGCATTTCACAGATACCATAATGGATCAGTAAAGGAGAGAACCAGATACACTGTCTCTCCTGGGTAAGTGGTCACTCACGCAGTTTTCTGGTGGCCAAACAATTCAATGCTGCTGGGCCTATTGATCTAATTTATGGCTCTGTAGTTTTCAACGTGGCTTTCCTCCAGAAGCTGAGGGTGTCTTTTCATTCATTCATTCAATCGGATTTATTGAGCGCTTACTGTGTGCATAGCACTGTACTAAGCGCTTGGAAAGTGCAATTCAAAGTCTTTTAAAAGTGCTTTTCCAAAAGGCAGTCATCCTCACAGAGGACCTGCTGCAATGCTCCCAAGTCTCACATGCCCAAAGTCGTGGGTTCTAATCCCAACTCTGCCACATGTCTGCTGCGTGGCCTTGGGCAAGTCAGTTCACTTCTTGCAGCCACAGTTACCTCATCTGTAAAATGGGGATTGAGACTGAAAGCCCCATGTGGGACAGGGACTGTGTCCAACCTGATTTGCTTGTATCCACCCCAGCACTTTAGTACAGTGTTTGTCACATACTAAACGCTTAACATGTACTGCAATTATTATTATTTAAAAGTTGACATTTCCTTATGGAGGAGGCTGGGGAGGTGGATTTTGTTGGTGCTGTGGCAGCCAATGGGAGCTTTGCAATTATTTCCCAGTAAGGGAGTTCTCTTTCCCTGTTCCTGTTGAAAATAGAATCACCAATTTCTGTTAGAAAGGCTTTTGAATTTGCTCCCTTTATTCACCCCTCCCTCACCCCACAGCACTTCTGTACATATCTGTGATGTATTCATTTTTATTAATGTCTGCCTCCCCCTCTGGACTGTAAACTCATCTGGGCAGGGAATGTGTCTGCCAACTCTGTTATACTGTACTCTCTCAAGTGTTTAGTTCAGTGCTCTGCTCAGAGTAAGGGCTCAATAAATTCAACTGATCGATTGACACCAAGAGGCTGTCTAACCTATTCCTCCGTCCCCAAGAAAAACGGCTGCAAAATCGATTCCATCCTAGTCTGAAAAAGTTGGGGATGGTCTCGGTCAACAAGTATTTATTGAGCACCCCCAGGGTATATATACAGTATATACAGTGATGTATATATATATCACTGTATTAGGTGCTTGGGGTGCATGCTAAAGAATAAACGTGGCCTGTCATCAAAGAGCTCCCTGAAAAGCTTCGTCCATTTTCAGAGTCCTCCAAAAATCCCACCTCCTCCAACAAACCATCACCGACTAATTATAAGTACCCCAAATTTTACAAACACTTAAGCTGACTCTTGCAGTTATACCATCTCTTTTCTATGTAGACTGTGAGCCCCAGGTGGGACAGGGACTATGTCCAACCTGATTGTCTTGTATCCACTCCAGTGTTAAAACAGTGCTTGACACATAGTAAGTGCTTAAAAAACACCATCATAATCAACTAATTAATACCCATCCTCAAAACTTATGCGTATATGTATATTTGGTGAAACATTCAATTTTCTTTATTCTGGTTCCACTCCTTGTGAATTTTCCTTTATCTGTCTCTACCTGTTGGAGTGTAAGCTCCTTGTGAGCCAGTAGCATGTCTTAATAATTACGGTATTTGTTAAGCACTTACAATGTGTCGAGCACTGTTCTAAGTGCTGGGGTAGGTATGAGATAATTAGGTTGGGCTCACATCCTTAATCGGAGGGAGGGGGATTTAATCCCCATTTTACAGATGAGGTAACTGAGGCACAGAGAAATTAAGTGAGTTCCCCAAGGTCACACAGCAGGCAAGTGGTAGACCTGGGCTTAGATTCCCAGGCCTATGCTCTTTCCACTAGGCCACATTGCTTCCACTGCTTCTGTTGCATTCCTGTTGTACTTCCCAAGAACTTAATATAGTATGCTAGGTTTAGTAAGTGTTCAAAAAATACCATTCCTATTACTGTTACTAGGGGAGAAACTAGAGATAGCCAATGAAATAAAAACCCTTAGTACTTACAAAAATAAAAATGAGTGGAAAGGGGATGAGCGTGTCATGGATTGTGCTGGCAGATTAGAGTTTCCACTTATTAGCCAATTCCAGAATCTAGCAGCCTATGTGCCCTGGAAGATTCTCTAATGCCTAACCCAAATCCCTTTTGCTGCAACTTAAGCACATTTGCTTTTTATTCTCTCATATGGTGCAATTACAAATTTCAAATGAGGTCTCTACAGATTAGAAGAGCTTCAATTGTAGCGTTATTTTCAGTTAGTAATAGGCCGCTTAAGGAACTGTAGCAAGTCATTAAAGGAGAGCCTAGAAGTTAAATGAGAACTGTAATACATTCCTCCAAGACTTAGTTTTACCCATCCCATTTTTTTTAACCTACCACACGCCACTCATGGGGGGCATATTTTTATTTTTGTTTGCACTCCATTTGAAGGATGATCTCCCTCTCTTCCTTAAGCCTGTCTTTGAAAGCAGAGTGATCTGAATTTTAATGCCTTCGTTTACTGTGAGGAGCAGTGCGGCCAATTGGATAGAGCAAGGTCCTGGGAGTCTGAAGGACCGGCTTTTAAATCTGGGCTCCACCACCTTTCTGTTGTTTGACCTGGGGCAAATCACTTCACTGGTCTGAGCCTCAGTTACCTCGTCTGTATAATGAGGATTAAGACTGTGAGCCCCATATGGGACATGGACTGTGTCCAACCCAATTAGCATGCATCTACCCCAGTGGTTAATACAGTGCCTGGCACATAATAAGTGCTTAACAAATACCATAGAATACTGTGTTTTTTTTAAAATATTCTGTTCATCCTCACCATCACATTAATGTATTTAGCACCCGCATATCGCTGTAACTGTAAATTCGTGTTTTTCACTGTTTTGTCTCATGAGTGTTGGAATAACAAATACTCTGTTAGTCAATTATCTGAATATTGTGCTAATAAAAAACTAAATACCACATCACAGACTAATCGAGGTTGTCCAAATTTACCTGAATTGCAGAACCCATTTTCTCATTCCAGCTGGGACTACAACATTATATTTTTAGTTTTCTCACTTTAGACTGTAAACTCATTGCGGCCAGGGAAAGTATCTACCAATTCTGTTATATTCATTCATTCATTCATTAAATCGCATTTATTGAGCGCTTACTGTGTGCAGAGCACTGTACTAAGCGCCTGGGAAGTACAAGTTGGCAACATATAGAGACGGTCCCTACCCAACAGTGGGCTCACAGTCTAGAAGTGGTGGAGCTGGGATTTGAATCCCTGACCTCTGACTCCAAAGCCCATGCTCTTTCCACTGAGCAACGCATGTGAGGCTCACAAACTTAATCCCCATTTTCCCGATGAGGTAACTGAGGCCCAGAGAAGTGAAGTGACTTGCCCAAAGTCACACGGCACACTAGTGGCAGAGCCAGGATTAGAACCCACGACTTCTGACTCCCAAGCCCGTGCTCTTTCCACTGAGCCACGCACGTGCGGCTCACAATCTTAATCCCCATTTTCCCGATGACGTAACTGAGGCCCACAGAAGTGAAGTGACTTGCGCAAAGTCACACAGCACACCAGTGGCAGAGCCGGGATTAGAACCCACGACCTCTGACTCCCAAGCCCGGGCTCTTTCCACTAAGCCATGCTGCTTCCCACATAGTGAGCACTTAACAAATGCTATTATTATTATTATTATTATTATTATTATTATTATTATTACCCTTCCCCACCCCGGATAAAGTGCAGGCCCTGCCTCACTCTTCCGAGCACCTAGTACATTACTTTGTATGCAGTAATTGCTCAATAATTGATTGATTGATTGATTATAGACATTGCACTCACCACTAGGAGTCCCCCCCCAACAGAATTTACCTTAGCCTAATTTTTTGGCTGAAATGAATCACTCCTGAGATGTTCTCAGGTATTCTGCATAGAGGTCATTCCCCAGATTCACATTTCCATCAAGTGGAATGGACTACTGAGAGAGGTTAAGCTCCTTGAGGGCAGAGAACAAACCCTTGGCTTCTGTTTGCACCTTCCCAAGTGCTTAGTACAGTGCTTTGTACTGAGTAGGTGCTCAACGAATGTTATTGATTGATTGTGGAATCTTTATCCTTGGAGATCTTCAAAAGAAGAATGACAGTTCATTGTACATAGATGGATGGATGAAGAATTAACTTGCCTTGAGGCAGGAGATTGGTTCCTCTTGATTCTTTGATGATCTTTCTGAAAGAGTTTGAGCAGAGACCAGGTTAAAGGCAGAGGTGAAGACTAAATGATCTCTGAACCTCGTCCAGCCCAAGTCTTCTACGATTCTAAGAGCTATCTGTTTGCTGGGCCCATAAACTGACTCTTTGGGCTGCACCTAAAAAGCAAATAATAGTAACAGTTATGATATCTGTTAAGCACTTACTATGCACCAGGCACTGTTCTAAGGAATGGGGTGGATACAAGCAAATCAGGTTGGACACAGTCCCTGTCCCACATGGGGCTCACAGTCTTATTCCCCATTTTACAGGTGAGGTGGCTGAGGCATGGAGAGCCTTGCCCAAGGTCACACAGCAGACAAGTGGTTGAGATAGAAGTAAAACCAGGACCTTCTGACTCCTGGACCCAGGTCTACCCACTAGGTCACAGAATCTTTTCTCACCTGCTTTAATAACAGTAATTACTGGAGTAGTTACTAAGCACTTACTAAGTGCAAAGCACTGTATGATGGACTGAGGTAGATACACGTTAGCCAGGCTCCACATGAGACTCACATTCTAAGTAGGAAGGATATCTGGTATTGAGTTCACATTTTGTAGATGAGGGAACTGAGGCCCAGAGAAGTTAAGTGACTTGACCAAAGTCACACAACAGGTATGAGGTGGAATTGGGACTAGAACTCAGGACCTCTGACTCTCAAGCCCGTGCTCTTTCCTAGGCTACACTGCTTTCTTGGGTTTCTGGGACCAGTTTCACCCTGTCTTGCCTGAGGCCAGTGCCAAGGTAGCAAGAACCAGGAATTCCCTGATTGAAAGAAATTCGTTCACAAGTTTCTCAGTTTGGGAAGAATCTTCTAAGAAGTTCTTTAGCCCTGTGTACAGCACAGAAAGAACTCAGGGGAAGGATTTGTCCTAAACTCTGCCCTCTGAATTGACTAATGTCATTCTCTATATCCGTGAATATAGAAGATGTGACCACAGTAGCAGGTAAGTTAGCCTTGAATTTGTGGCATTGTAAGTTAAACTGGATTCCAACCTGTGAAGCACTCCATTAAACCAGGAATCTTGTTATCTGTCTCCATGCATAGGAGTGGAGTTTTACATTCCTCTTGCATTTTTCTTCTTTCTCCTTTGTTGGGTTGGAAGGATTGATTTTCAGCATGTTGCGTAACTTTACTGCATTCATTCACTCAAACACATTTATTGTGCTGTGCTTTTGACCCCATTCCCTCTCATCTCATGAAATCTCTCGCTCCGTCCCTTTTCCCCTCCTTAACTTCCATCTTCAACCACTCGCTCTCCACTGGTTCTTTCCCCTCTGCCTTCAAACATGCCCATGTCTCTCCCATCCTAAAAATACCCTCTCTTGACCCCACCTCACCTTCTAGTTATCGCCCCATCTCCCTCCTACCATTCCTTTCCAAACTCCTTGAACGAGTCGTCTACACGCGCTGCCTCAAATTCCTCAACACCAATTCTTTCCTCGACCCCCTCCAGTCTGGCTTCCGTCCCCTACATTCCATGCAAACTGCCCTCTCAAAGGTCACCAATGACCTCCTAATCCTCCTCGACCTCTCAGCTGCCTTCGACACTGTGGACCACCCCCTTCTCGTCAACACACTATCCAACCTTGGCTTCACAGACTCCATCCTCTCCTGGTTCTCCTCTTATCTCTTCGGTCATTCATTCTCAGTCTCTTTTGCAGGCTCCTCCCCCGCCCCATCCCCTTACTGTGGGGGTTCCTCAAGGTTCAGTTCTTGGTCCCCTTCTGTTCTCGATCTACACGCACTCCCTTGGTGACCTCATTCGCTCCCACGGTTTCAACTATCATCTCTATGCTGATGATGCCCAGATCTACATCTCTGCCCCTGCTCTCTCCCCCTCCCTCCAGGCTCGCATCTCCTCCTGCCTTCAGGACATCTCCATCTGGATGTCTGCTCGCCACCTACAACTCAACATGTCCAAGACTGAACTCCTTGTCTTCCCTCCCAAACTCTGCCCTCTCCCTGACTTTCCCATCACCGTTGATGGCACTACCATCCTTCCCGTCTCACAAGCCCGCAACTTTGGTGTCATCCTCGACTCCGCTCTCTTGTTCACCCCTCACATCCAAGCCGTCACCAAATCCTGCCGGTCTCAGCTCCACAACATTGCCAAGATCTGCCCTTTACTCTCCATCCAAACCACTATCCTGCTCGTTCAAGCTCTCATCCTATCCCGTCTGGACTACTGTATAAGCCTCCTCTCCGATCTCCCATCCTCTTGCCTCTCCCCACTTCAATCCATACTTCACGCCACTGCCCGGATTGTCTTTGTCGAGAAACGCTTTGGGCATGTTACTACCCTCCTCAAAAATCTCCAGTGGCTACCAATCAACCTACGCATCAGGCAGAAACTCCTCACCCTCGGCTTCAAGGCTCTCCATCACCTCGCCCCCTCCTACCTCACCTCCCTTCTCTCCTTCTACAGCCCAGCCTGCATCTTCTGTTCCTCTGCCGCTAATCTCCTCACTGTGCCTCATTCTCCCTTGTCCCGCTGTCGACCCCCGGCCCACATCATCCCCCGGGCCTGGAATGCCCTCCCTCTGCCCATCCGCCAAGCTATCTCTCTTCCTCCCTTCAAGGCCCTACTGAGAGCTCACCTCCTCCAGGAGGCCTTCCCAGAATGAGCCCCCTCTTTCCTCTCCCCCTCCTTCCCCTCTCCATCCCTCCCGCCTTACCTCCTTCCCTTCCCCACAGCACCTGTATATATGTATATATGTTTGTATGTATTTATTACTCTATTTATTTTACTTGTACATGTCTATTCTATTTATTTTATTTTGTTAATATGCTTGGTCTTGTTCTCTGTCTCCCCCTTCTAGACTGTGAGCCCACTGTTGGGCAGGGACCGTCTCTATATGTTGCTAACTTGTACTTCCCAAGAACTTAGTACAGTGCTCTGCACACAGTAAGCGCTCAATAAATATGATTGATTGATTGATCACTTACTGTGTGCAGAGTGCTGTATTCATTCAATCATATTTACTGAGCACTTACTGTGTGCAGAGCACTGTACTAAGGACTTGGAAAGTACAATAGAACAATTAACAGACACATTTCCTTCCCACAATGCCTTTCTGGTCTAATAAGGCCTGGTTCATATTCAGGTGTTGGGGGAAGCTAAGAGCTATGGCAAAAAGATGGCACCCCCAGTTTTTGATTTTTAAAGCTTCCTCTGCAGGTGTGACTTACCTGCTGATTCTTCCTGGGACCACCCACTACCAGAATGGACACTGTAGGGGAAAGGTTTGGGACAAGGTAATGTTGGTTCTTCCCACTGGGGAAAGAGGATAAGTCCCTTGATCGTAAGGATCCCTGAAGACATTGGAAGGGCACGTATGGCTATCATTCCCTCTTGCTCTTAGTGCTGAATTCTGGGCTCTGACTCCCAGTGTGTTGGGAAAGTGAAGATGAACATGGAGGCCATCTTTCCATGAAAGCCTGAAGCCTCCATAGGAAGAGGCTTTTATGGAGAGAACAAGTGGAACAGGGTTTGGATGGGTTTGGATAGGTGTAGCAGTCTCTGAAGAGCTAACAGGTCAGTAAGAGCTGATCTGGGGTCTTTTCAGCTCTGTTTGGGGCTCCTGAACCTTTCCAAAAAAGCAGCGGTGAGGGAGAGAGTTAAGGGCAGAGACTCAAGTTTACTGTGCAGAAGGTGGCAATGGTAAACCACTTCTGGATTTTTACCAAGAAAACTCTATGGATATATACCAGACCGACTGCAGATGGAAGTGGAGCGTTCTGGGACAGATGTGTCCATGGCGTTGCTATGGGTTGGAGACAACTCGACAGCATAAGACAAGATTTGATAAGCGCTTACCATGTGCCAGGCACTGTACTAAGCCCTGGGGTAGATACAGACTAATCAGGTTAGACACAGTCCATGTCCCACTTAGAGAAGCAGCGTGGCTCAGTGGGAAAGAGCCCGGGCTTTGGAGTCAGAGGTCATGGGTTCAAATCCCAGCTCCGCCAATTGTCAGCTGTGTGACTTTGGGCAAGTCACAACTTCTCTGTGCCTCAGTTCCCTCATCTGTAAAATGGGGATGAAGACTGTGAGCCCCCTGTGGGACAACCTGATCACCTTGTAACCTCCCCAGCGCTTAGAACAGTGCTTTGCACACAGTAAGTGCTTAATAAATGCCATTATTATTATTATGGAGCTCACAGTCTTAATCACCATCTTACAGGTGAGGTAACTAAGGCACAGAGAAGCCATGTGACTTGTCCATCCCTCTTCTCTAATGTATTCATTAGGTAGTATGAGATATTTTATACTGATTTTATAGATGAGAAGATGAGGCACAGAGAAATTAAGCAACTCGGTTAAAGTTCACACAGCAAACAAGTGGCAGAGTTGGGATTAGAACCCAAGTCTTCTGACTCCCAAGCCTGTGCTTTATCTATTAGGCCATGCTGCTTCCCGTTGGAGACTTTGTTGAAGATCTGGGATGGACAAAAATCTTTAACCCTGAGGATGGAAACCCAGGGCAGCACTGTACCTATGCCAGTACTCAGAAGAGTGTTTGACACATAGTAAGTGCTTAACAAGTACCATAAAACAATCAAACACATTGTACCATGAAGGAAATAAGGGAAGAAGGGTGTAAATCTTGGTTTGGGCTGGGAGAAGACAGGACACATTAGAATCTGGGCCCTGTACAAAATACCCACTTTGTATTTATCTCCAAATGCTTAGAAGCAGTGTGGCCTTGTGGAATGAGGACAGATCTGCGAGTCAGAGGACCTGGGTTCCAATCCCACCTCTGCCACTTGTCTGCTAAGTCACTTCACTTCTCCATGCCTCAGTTACCTCATCTGTAAAATAAGGATTCAATCCTACTCCGTCCTACTTGGACTGTAAGCCCCACGTGGAGCAGGGACTGTGTCCAAACTGATTAGCTTCTACCTAGAACAGTATTTGTAGCCAGTCTGGGTACAAAGGTGTTTCCCTTTCCTGAAGCAATGGTGCTAGAGGTTGTGGGTTCTAATCCCACCTCCGCACCTTCATGGGACTTGAAAAATGAGAATTCTTTTCTTTGGGACAGACTCAAGAACACAGTCAGGGATGTTGCTGTCCTTGAAGCATGGCTCAGTGGAAAGAGCACTGGCTAGGGAGCCAGAGGTCATGGGTTCTAATCCCGGCTCTACTACTTGTCATCTGTGTGACTTTCCTGCCCTGGACCTCAGTTACCTCATCTGTAAAATGGGGATTAAGACTGTGAGCTCTACATAGACAACCTGATTACCTTGTATCTACCCCAGCACTTAGAATGGTGCTTGAAACGTAGTAAGCACTTAAATACCATTATTATTACTATTCTTATTATCAGTTGCTTTGAGGACTTTTGGTAGTTGTAATAATAATAATGATGGCATTTATTAAGCACTTACTATCAATCAATCAATCAATTGTATTTACTGAGCGCTTACTGTGTGCAGAGCACTGTACTAAGCGCTTGGGAAGTACAAGTTGGCAACATATAGAGACAGTCCCTACCAAACAGTGGGCTCACAGTCTAAAAGGGGGAGACAGAGAACAAAACCATACATACTAACAAAATAAAATAAATAGAATAGATATGTACAAATAAAATAGAGTAATAAATATATACAAACATGTGCATATACTATGTGCAAAGCACTGTTTTAAGCGCTGGGGAGGTTACAAGGTGATCAGGTTGTTCCACAGGGGGCTCACAGTTTTAATCCCATTTTACATTTTAGACTGTGAGCCCAATGTTGGGTAGGGACTGTCTCTATATGTTGGCAATTTGTACTTCCCAAGCGCTTAGTACAGTGCTCTGCACATAGTAAGCGCTCAATAAATATGATTGATTGATTGATTTACAGATGAAGTACTGAGGCATGGAGAAGTGACTTGCCCAAAGTCACGCAGCTGACAACTGGCGGAGCTGGGGTTTGAACCCAAGACCTCTCACTCCAAAGCCGTAGAGCCTGGGCGGGAGGAGAAGGATGTCGGCATTTAATGCTTTGTAAAAATAAAATAACCTTTAGGTCAGCTGGTGCAACCAAGAAAGCTGGAAATAAGCAAATGCTGCTGAATGAAACGGACTAGCCGTGGAAGGAAAAGCTGGTCTCTGCTGCCCCCTCGTGGCTCTACGGCGGAGCTGCTTTAGTGCAGGCTTCCACTAAGGAAAGGGAGGTAGCCCATCATCATCATCAATCGTATTTATTGAGCGCTTACTATGTGCAGAGCACTGTACTAAGCGCTTGGGAAGTACAAATTAGCAACATATAGAGACAGTCCCTACCCAACGGTGGGCTCACAGTCTAAAAGGGGGAGACAGAGAACAAAACCAAACATACTAACAAAATAAAATAAATAGAATAGATATGTACAAGTAAAATAAATAAATAAATAAATAGAGTAATAAATATGTACAAATATATATATATATAGATATATCTATCTCTATATATATAGATGGATAGATAGATAGATAGATAGATCTATCTGTATATATATATGCTCTCTGGCCCAGTGGCCAGAGAGTTGTGTCATTGTAACATTTGTTATTATTACAATACTCACTATAAATAATGTCGATCAATATTATGGACATTTATACTAAATAACAATTGCATTTGTTAATTGCTTATTTTGTGCCGAGCACTACACCGAGCACTGGGGTGGAGACAGGATAACCAGGTCTCGCATGAGACTCATAATAATAATAATAATGATGGCATTTATTAAGTGCTTACTATGTGCAAAGCACTGTTCTAAGAGCTGGGGAGGTTATAAGGCGATCAGGTTGTCCCACGGGGGCTCACTGTCTTAATCCCCATTTTACAGATGAGGAACTGAGGCACAGAGAATTTAAGTGACTTGCCCAAAGTCACACAGCTGACAATTGCTGGAGCCGGGACTTGAACCCATGACCTCTGACGCTAAAGCCTGTGCTCTTTCCTTTGAGCCACGCTGCTTCTCCTCGTCTAATCTTCTCATAGTCTAATCAGGAGGGAGAAGAGGTTTTGAATCCCCATTTTACAGATGAGGGAACTGAGACTCAGAAAAGTGAAGTGGCTTGCCCAACGTCCCATAGCAGACAAGTGGCAGAGTCAGGATTAGAACACAGGTCCTCTGGTTTCCAGGGATGTGCTTTTTCCACTAGGCCATGCTGCTTCTCTGATTTATGGTTGTTATTATTATTGTTACCAATATTCATTATTATTATTGCTCTTAGTATGTATTAGTCCCTTACCACGTTCAAGGCACAATAAAAGCAGCACTCCATAGTAGATAGAGCAGGGGCCTGGAAATCAGAAGGTCGTGGGTTCTAATCCTCACTCTGCCTCTTGCCTGCTGTGTGACCTTGGATGAGTCACTTCACTTCTCTATGCCTCAGTTCCATCATCTGTAAAATGGGGATTGAGACTGTGAGCCCCATGTGGGACAGGGACAGTGTCCACCCTGATTTGCTTGTATTTAACTGCACTTAGAACAGTATCTGACACACAGTAAATGTTTAACAAATACCATAATTATTATTATTATTGTTATATAAAGCATGATGTATTATAATACTTGTTATGCACTTACTGTGTGCCAAGCACTGTTCTAGATAGAAGTTAATCAGTTTGGGCACAGTCCCTGTTCCACACGGGGCTTAATGTCTAAGTAGGAGGGAGTAGGATTGAATCCTTATTTTACAGATGAGGTAACGGAGGCATGGAGAAGTGAAGTGATTCGCCCAAGGTCACATAGCAGACAAGTGGCAGAGGTGGGATTGGAACCCAGGTCCTCTGACTCGCAGATCTGTCCTCATTTCACTAGGCCATGCTGCTTCTAAGAATTTGGAGATAAATACAAGATCATATTGAAGACATGGTCCCTGGCTCACAAGGGGTTCACTTTCTAAATTGGGAAGGGCAACACAGAACAGAAGGAAGTCATGAGAATACAATGATTAGTAAACCCAAAGCAATAAATATAGCAACAGAAATAAATGTTTCAATTATGCAGTGCTGAGAGAGAGCAGTCCTGAGTAACCAGGGCCAGCTTCAGACAACAAAAGAGTCAGTCAATCATATTTATTGAGCGCTTACTGCATGCAAAGCCCTGTACTAAGTCCTTGGGAGACTACAATATTACAATATAGCAGACACATTCCCTGCAGGCTTACAGGCTAGAGGAGGAAGAGAAGAAAGGTAGCTGCTTTTTTTGGTGATATTTGTTAAGCTCTTACTATGCTTCAGACCTTGTTCTAAGCACTGGGCTACGTAGAATCTAATTAGGTTGTGCACAGTCCTTGTACCACAGGGGGCTTGCAGTCTAAGTAGGAGGGAGAACAGGTATTTAATCCCCATTTTCCAATTGAGGAAACTGAGGCCCACAGAAGTGGCTTGCCTAAGGTCACTCAGCAAGGAAGCGGCATGGCCTAGTGGATAGAGGCTGGGCCTGGGAGTTAGAAGTACCTGGTTTCTAACTCCGGCTCCTGCACTTGTCTGCTGTGAGACCTTGGGCTAGTCACTTCACTTCTGCGGGCCTAAATAGCCTCGTCTGTAAAATGGGAATTAAGACTGTGAGCCCCATGAGGGACAGAGACTGTGTCCAAGCTAATTAGTTTATATCTACTCCAGCTCTTAGTGCCAAGCCTGTCACATAGTATGTGCTTAAAAAATACCATTAAAAAAAAACAAAAAAAACCCTGGCAGGGCCAGGATTAGAACCCAGGTCCTTTGACTCCCAGGGCCATGCACTTTTCACTGGGACATGCTGTTTCTCTGAGGCCCAGCCGGATCTCTGTGTGCAGGGAAGAGTATATAGGGAAGAGAAGCAGCATGGTCTGGCAGATACAGTATGGGCCTGGGAATCAGAAGGACCTAGGTTCTAATCCCGGCTCTGCCACTTGTCTGCTGAATGGCCTTGGGTAAGTCACTTCACTTCTCTGTGCTACAGTTACTTCATCTGTAAAATGGAAATTAAGACTGCGAATCCTATAAGTGCTTAGTACAGTGTTCTGCACACAGTAAGTGCTCAATAAATACAATTAAATGAATGCTGGACAGGGACCGTGTTCAACCTGATTAGCTTGTATCTCCTCCAGTGTTTAGAACAGTGCTTGACACATAGTAAGTGCTCAACAAATACCATCGGCATTATTATTATTAGGGAAAGTGGCCAGCGAAGCCCCCAAGTTCAACTGCCCTCTCTGGGTCTGTTGGGCCCTGAGACCTCCTCCCCGGGTGCCCCAAGGACCCCCAGACTGGAAACAGGGAGGAAGCGGAGAAGAGCAAGCTGCAGTGGGGGATGTCCTGGGGAGAGCAAATGGAGAGGAGGAGGAGAAAGAGGAGAAGGAGGAAGAGGAAAGAGTATGGATCGGGAAAGATGGAATCAAAGTCGAGAGCCAGTGCTCCGGGAAGGGCTGGGCAGATTCAACTTTAAGTCTCACTAGCTCCGCGGCTCGAAACCAGACTCCGAGTGGCTCCACAGCCCAGCGCTGGAGCGGAGTTGAAGTTAGAAGGGTCCACTAAGTCTGGACATCGCTGTTTTACTGGCGTGATTGGATGGGGTCATAAGGCTGGCCATCACGCTGCATCCGGCATGCGTCATGAGGTATTCCATCTCGTGTCATGTGTAGAGCGGTACTTTGGCTCCTGCCTCAGAGTGCATGACTAGTTGAACCCGGTTGACCTTGTGGGTACCTCTTCCGTTTGACCAAAACAGCCTGGTTACACACTGCCGCAGCCTTGGCAGACTGGCAGACTGGTCCAGAGATGGATAATAATAATGATAATAATAATGGTATTTGTTGAACACTGGTCCAGAGATGGATAATAATAATGATAATAATAGTCTTTTAGACTGTGAGCCCACTGTTGGGTAGGGACTGTCT
The DNA here is from genome assembly GCF_015852505.1 of Tachyglossus aculeatus. Lineage (NCBI taxonomy): Eukaryota > Metazoa > Chordata > Mammalia > Monotremata > Tachyglossidae > Tachyglossus > Tachyglossus aculeatus. Next base: position 77,405,150 of record NC_052086.1, read on the forward strand.
CTATATGTTGCCAACTTGTACTTCCCAAGCGCTTAGTACAGTGCTCTGCACACAGTAAGCTCTCAATACGATTGATTGATTGATTAATAATAATGGTATTTGTTGAACACTTACTATGTGCCAGGCACTGTTCTAAGGAATGTGGTGGATACAAGATAATTGAGGTGGACACAGTTTCAGGCCCACAAAGGGCTCACAGTCTTAATCCCCATTTTACAGATAAAGTAACGGAGGCACAGAGACGTGAAGTGACTTGCCCAAAGTCACACAGCAGACGAGTGGCGGAGCTGGGATTTGAACCTTTGACCTTCTGCCTCCCAGGGCCATGCTCTATCCACTAGGCTGAGTTTTCCTGTAGCCTGGGGGGACCCTGAGGCTGGTTGGGGACAGGAGAGACCCGCCCATATAGCTGTAGCCTGCAGGGTTTGAATGGTCTCCATGGTCTCTGGAGCCTCATTGCTCCAGTGATAATACTGCAAGTACGGCACACACAACCTCTAAGGAAAAGGCAACAGAAACGGTGAAAGCCAATCAATGAATCCATCAACCTCTCAGCCAGACCCCAGTGTGGGGCAGAAGAGAAGTACTGTGGCCTAGTGGAAAGAATCTGGGCCTGGGAATCAGAGGACTTGGGTTCTAATCCCTGCTCCGCCACTTATCTGTCCTATGACCTTGGACAATCAATCAATCAATCGTATTTATTGAGCGCTTAGTATGTGCAGAGCACTGTACTAAGCGCTTGGGAAGTACAAATTGGCAACATATAGAGACAGTCCCTACCCAACAGTGGGCTCACAGTCTAAAAGGGGGAGACAGAGAACAGAACCAAACATACCAACAAAATAAAACAGAATAGATATGTACAAGTAAAATAGAGTAATAAATATGTACAAACATATATACATATATACAGGTGCTGTGGGGAAGGGAAGGAGGTAAGATGGGGGGGATGGAGATGGGGATGAGGGGGAGAGGAAGGAAGGGGCTCAGTCTGGGAAGGCCTCCTGGAGGAGATGAGCTCTCAGTAGGGCCTTGAAGGGAGGAAGAGAGCTAGCTTGGTGGATGGGCAGAGGGAGGGCATTCCAGGCCCGGGGGATGACGTGGGCCGGGGGTCGATGGCGGGACAGGCGAGAACGAGGTACAGTGAGGAGATAGCGGCGGAGGAGAGCGAAGTCACTTCACTTCTCTGTACTACAGTTTCCTCCCCTGTAAAGCACCATGGCTCAGTGGATAGAGCACAGGGCTGGGAGTCAGACGGTCATGGGTTCTATTTCCGGCTCAGCCGCATGCCTGCTGAGTGACCTTGGACAAATCACTTCACTTCTCTGGACCTCAGTTACCTCCTCTGTAAAACGGAGATGAAGAATGTGAACCTTAAGTGGGACAAGAACTGACTACCCTGCATCTGACCCAGAGCTTAGAACAGTGCTTGGGATTGATTTTTTAAGAGAAGCGGCATGGCTCAGTGGAAATAGCACGGGCTTGGGAGTCAGAGAACATGGGTTCTAAACCCATCTCCACCACTTGTCTGCTGTGTAACCTTGGGCAAGCCACTTAACTTCTCTGTGTCTCAGCTACCTCATCTGTAAAATGGGGATTAAGTCTGTAAGCCCCACGTGGGACAACCTGATTACCTTGTATCTACCCCAGCGCTTAGAACAGTGCTCGGCACATAGTAAGCACTTAGCAAATACCAAATTATTATTACTACTAATAATACCTGTTCCTCCTCCTATGTAGACTGTGAGCCCCATTCAGGATATGGATCGTGTCTGACTTAACTTGTATCTACTCCAGTGCTTAAAAGAGTGTTTGACACACACATTAAACACTTAACAAATATCATAAAAAAATGAGGTGACTGTTTTCAGGATGCGGATGGTGCTTTTTTGGCTTTTAGCGATTTGACCCAATGATGATGATGATGATGGTATTTGTTAAGCGCTTACAATTTGCCAAGCACTGTTATAAGTGCTGAGGTAGATACAAGGTAATCAGGTTGTCCCACGGGGGGCTCACAATCTTAATCCCCATTTTACAGGTGAGGCAACTGAGGCCCAGAGAAGTGAAGTGACTTGCCCAAAGTCACACAGCTGATAAGTGGCATAGCTGGGATTAGAACCCACAACCTTTGACTCCCAAGCCCGAGCTCTTTGGGCCCCTGCAAGGCATTTCCTCCTCTCAGTGACTGCAGCCACTCTGAGTTCAGTTCCACTGCTCAGCATGCCCACAAAACTGTTAGACCCAGACACCCATCGGCCTGTTCCCCTGGCCGCTCTGCAGAGGCTCAGAGCCCTTAGGAGGGTACTGTGGCCCAAGGGCTCTTGGTGGGTGGAAGCCACTGAGGCTGGAGTTATGTCCCAGAGCTGCTGTTACTTCTAAACAGAAACTCCTCACCATTGGCTTCAAAGCCCTCAATCACCTTGTCCCCTCCTACCTCACCTTGCTACTCTCCTACTACAACCCAGCCCACACACTTCTCTCCCCTGTCAACTTTTTCAGTGTACCTTGATCTCGTCTATCTTGCCGCCAACCCGGTGCCCACACCCTGTCTCTGGTCTGGAATGCCCTTCTTCCTCATATCTGATAGATAATTACTTCCCCCACTTCAAAGCCTTATTGAAAGAACATCTCCTCCAAGAGGGCTTCCCTAAGCCCTCCTCTTCTGTTCTCCCTCTCCCATGTCGCCAGCTTGCTCCATTGGTTCATCCCCCCTCCCAGCCCCACAGCATTTTTGTACATATTTATTTATATGAATGTCTACATTCCCTATCTAGATGGTAAACTCACTGTGGGCAGGGAATGTGTTTGTTCTATTGTACTCTCCCAAGCGCTTAGTACAGTGCTCTGCACACAGTAAGCACTCAATGAATACGATTGACTGACTGACTGCTCTCCCTGCTCAGTATTGCCTCTCTCAGTTCTGGCTGCTCCTGGCTCATGGTCTAAGCCTGACCTGGAATGATGGCTTTGGAGTTGGGGGCAGCTCTTAACTGTGGTATTTTTTAAGTGCTTACTATGTGCCGGGCACTATACTAAGCGCTGGGATGGGTACAAGCAAATTGGGTTGGGCACTGTCCTTGCCCCATGTGGAACTCACAGTCTCAAACCCATTTTACAGATGAAGTAACTGAGGCCCAGAGAAGTGAAGTGGCTTGCCCAAGGTCACACAGCAGATGAGTGACGGAGTTGGGGTTAGAACCCAGGTCCTTCTGACACCCAGGCCTGTGTTCTACCCCACTAGGCCATGCAGGTCACTGCCACCCCCCCCGCCCCCCAGTTAGGCAGGAAGGGGCACCCCACTGCCAGCTTGACCCCTGGATGCTGCGTTGCCTGTCACTCTCTTAGAATGACACCTCCTCCATGAGGCCTTCCCTGACTAAGCCCTGCTTTCCTCTTCTCCCACTCCCTACTGCGTTGTTCCGACTTGCTCCCTTTGTTCTTTCCCCCTCCCAGCCCAACAGCACTTAAGTACATATCTGTAATTTATATTAATGTCTGCCTCCCCCCACCCAAACTATATATCATTGTTGGCAGGGATTGTGTCTGTTTATTGTGGTATTGTACTCTCCCAAGCACTTACTACAGTGCTCTGCACACAGTAAGCATTTAATAAATATGACTGATTGAATGAATCAATCAATCTATCCCCTACAACTTCCCCTATCTCTAATTTACTTTACTGTCTGTCTCCCCCGACCCAAACTATATATCACAGTTGGCAGGGATTGTGTCTGTTGTTCTATTGTACTCTCCCAAGCGCTTACTACAGTGCTCTGCACACAGTAAGCATTCAATAAATATGATTGATTGAATGAATCAATCAATCTATCCCCCAAAACTTCCCCTATCCCTAATCTACTTTAATGTCTGTCAATCCTGTAGAGTGTAAGCTTACTGTGGGCAGGGATTGTATCTACCAATGTTCTCTGTTATACTGCACTTTCCAAAGGGTTTAGTATAGTGCTCTGCACAGTCAGTGCTCAATAAATACCACTGATTGACTGATAATTTCCCTTAAGGCTGAAGGTATTCCCACCTAAAGCACTGTAAACCTCAATTTAATCTCGTCTTCTAGTCATTTTGTCTCTTGGACATCTCGTTTCATTAAGAACACTCCTGAAAAGTGTGACTGCATCCTTTTTGGCCCCTCAGTTCTACTATAGCAAATGTTTCCAAAGCCTGCTTTAGCTATACAGTTGTTAGGAAAGAGGGAACTTTCTTCCAATTGCCCTGCCTGTGTGGCTACCATGGTTCATCAAACAAAAACTCCTTACCATTGGCTGTAAAGCAGTCCGCCACCTTGCCCCCATGCCTACCTCACCTTGCTACTTTCCAACTACAACCCAGCCTTCACACTTTGCTCATCTAATGCTAAAGTTCTCACTGTGCCTTGATTTCGCCCATCTCGGCGCCAACCCCTAGCCCACGTCCTGCGTCTAGCCTTGAACCCCTCTCCCTCCTCAAATCCGCCAATTAATCTTCCCTGCTCCCTTCCAAGCCTTACTGAAGACACATCTCCTCCGAGGGGCCTTCCCAGAATATGCTCCCCCTTTCCTCTTCTCCAACTCCCTTCTGCGCCACCCTGACTTCCTCCTTTGCTCTTCCCCCAACTCCCAGCCTCATGGCACTTATATACGGAGCAGAAATTCATTTATTTGTATTGTCTGTCTTCCCACCTCTAGACTGTAAGCTCATTGTGGGCAGGGAATAATTCTGTTTATTATTGTATTGTACTCTCCCGAGTGCTTAGCACAGTGCTCTGCACACAATAAGTGCTTCATAAATATGATTGAATGAGTGAAATGATATTTAAGCCCCGGCACAGCGCTGGGATGGGTGAGTGTGAGTTTTCTTTAATGCAGGGTTCTGCTAAAACACAGCCTGTGCGTGCCAGGGAAGTGGGAGGATTTCTGAGACCAAACGCTTGGTCCTTTTGCAGAATTGGTCTGGCTGTTGTTTCCCTCAGTTATCCCACTAGATGTCCTTCCTGGCTCCAGGTTTGCCTTGGCTGGTCCTGACAGCTTCCCTGACAGCCACCTGTTTCCCTCCTCTCAGTACTTGAAGCCCATCTGTCCAGAGACTGTCTGTCCTCCTCCTCCCATACACTGTTTCCCTGAGAAGCCACTCTTTTATGGTACTACTAAGCCCTTACCATGTACCAGGCACTGTTCTAAAACACGGGGTAATCAGGTTGGATATTGTCCCTGTCCAACTTGGGTCTCACAGTCTGAATTCCTATTTTTACAGATGAGGTAACTGAGGCCCAGAGAAGTGAGGTGACTTGCCCAAGGTCACACAGCAAAGAAGTGGTAGAGTTGGGATTAGAACCCAGGTCCTTCTGATTCCCAGGCCTGGGCTCTATCCACTAGGCCATGCTGCTTCCCACTTTGGGGAGGAGTGAGGGGGTTTAACTTCACCAAACACAGACCACTCATCTCCAGGTTGGAGCAGTGGTCCACGGAAGGGCGACAAAGTCCCCAGAAACCCATCCCTGTCTGATTCAGAAGCTGCAGGCTGGTGCAGGTTGTGCTAATAATAATAATTATAATAACAATAATAATAATATTAATTCTGCTTCACTTACTATATGCCAAGAACTGCTATAAGTGCTGAAGTAGATACAAATTAATCAGATTGGACACAGTCCCTGTCTCACACTTTACAGATGAGGGAACTGAGGCACAGAGAAGTTAAGTGATTTGTCCAAGGGCTAACAGTGGACAAGGGAACTGGGATTAGAACTCATGCAAGCGGGGAGGAATGGTCCCAGCTGAGATTGGGTTTGTCCCCTTCTTCATTAAGTTCCCAATGGAGGACATTTCAGAGTTTTGAACTCTACGGAGAGGGCCAGGGAGCTTCTGGAATCTCCTTTGGATTTTCTTGAGGATCGACCTGCACCTTTAAACTTTTCCCATGACCATCCTGGGGATCACATTTTTCCAGTGGGTTGGTGGAGGAGGAAAGGGACAAGCCTAGGCCTCTCCCACATATAGAAGGGCTGTAAGCTCATTGTACAGTGCTCTGCACACAGTAAAGCACTCAATAAATACGATTGAATGAAAGAATTATGGGCCAAGAATGTGTGGGTTATAGTGTTCTGTTGTACTCTCTCAAGTGCTTTAGTACAGAGCTCTGCACACAGTAAGCACTCAATAAATGCCAAATACGAGAAGCAGCGTGGCTCAGTGGAAAGATCACGGGCTTGGGAGTTAGAGGTCATGGGTTCATCCCAGCTCTGCCAATTGTCAGCTGTGTAACTTTGGGCAAGTCACTTAGCTTCTCTGGGCCTCAGTTACCTCATCTGTAAATGGGGGATTAAGACTGTTAGCCCCCTGTGGGACAACCTGATCACCTTGTAATCTCCCCAGCACTTAGAACAGTGCTTTGCACATACTAAGCACTTAATAAAATGCCATCAGAAGCAGCATGGCATAGTGGATAGAGCACCAACCCACAATGAGCTTTCATCTGCTCTTGGGGTCTCTTCGATGTCTTGACACAAGTTGGGTGCAGGGTTTCCTCCACCAAGATCTGATCATTGTTGATTGGTTAATAATAATGATGGTATCTGTTAAGTGCTTATGACATAACAGGCACTGTACTAAGTGCTGGGGTGGATACAACCAAATTGAATTGGACACAGTCCTTATCCCATGTGTGGTTCACAGTCTCCACCCCATTTTACAGAGAAGTAACAGAGGCATAGAGAAATGAAGTGATTTGCCCAAGGTCACACAACAGACAAGTGGCAGAGCCGGGATTAGAACCCATGACCTTCCAACTCCCAGGCCAGTGCTCTATCCACTAAGCCATGCTGCTTCTCTAAGCTCAGTCCAGGTGGGGAAGGGGTAGGATGGGGTTTACTTACTCATAGTACATTGGCTTTCGGGAGCAAATGCAAGGATTAAAACACCAAAAAATACAGGTTGCTTTCCTGGGGTTGCATGTGGTTGTAACCAGGGATATAATTGCAGTGGGGCCTAATAGGCATGAATGAAGCCTGAAAGAGCAATCTTCCAACATGTATAACTCTCTAAATTTCCTCCTGAAAAACCCAACCTGCAAACATTAAGTGAAAACTAATTTTAACTGGAGAGGAATGACTATACAATCCATTTTTAAAAGACGTTGGTTTTGTTTTAGAATGAACTCAGTCTCAGTGGAGTCTGCCTTCAATTAGTGACTGGTAACTTTCAGGAGGAGGGGTAGGGGGAAGGGAGGACAATTGTTCTGGGCTCAACCTAAGAGAGGTCCCAGGCTGAAGTTGGAATCCCTCAGACAGGGAAAGGATGGTGGTCCAGCCCAAAATCTGCTGCTTTGGTGTCCTGGGACCGGGCAGCCTTGCAGAAGGATGGGGAGTGTGTGGGATAAAGCTTTTGGAAGGAGAAGTCTTAGAAACAACCACTGTGGAAAATGGTGAGAGACCCTTCTTCACCCAGAATGAAAGGGGGCAGTTGGAATCTATTCCTAGTGGAGGGAAAGGGAAGGATGTGGAGGGAAAATGAGAATCAGTGTGGTTTAGTGGATAGAGCACAGTGTGGGAATCAGAATAACCTGGGTTCTAATCCTGCCTCTGCCACCTGTAAGTGTTTGTGATCTTGGTCTTCACTTCTCTGCACTTCAGTTACCTCATCTGTAAAATGGTGATTAAGACTGTGAGCCCCTTGTGGGATATGGACTGTGTCCACTCTGATTACCTTATATGTACCCCAGTGCTTACTACAGCGCCTGGCATATAGTAGGAGCTTAACGAAAACCATAAAAAAAAATTAAGGATACTATATGGTGCTTACATACATAAGCTACTAGCTACTTTTAGCAGTTATTTATATATTAATCCCCTCTGCCACTTATTTATTAATTTTTCCATATGCTTGCTAGTACCTGTTATATCTACAATCTCTGCTTGTGCTTCCCCCATATATTTACAATGTTATTTCTCCTTATCTTTCCCTTTAGATCATAATCTCTTTGAGGACAGGAAGCGTGTCTTTTACTTTTATTGTATTTTTCTTCATGTCTAGTATGGTGTTCTTGCCACAGTAGGCTCTCAATAATTATTATAAAAATCAGTGAATGAATGGAATAAACCCTACTAACATCACATCTCCTCCAGGAAGCCTGCCCTGACTAATCTCTCACCTCCCTACCCTATTTTTCCTCAAATACTGTGCCCCCTACATGCTTGAGTCCTTACACCCTAAGCTCTTAGGTTCTCACTCATCTCCCAAAGTACTTTTTCTTAAAAATGGTATTTGTTAAGCACTTACTTGGTGCCAGACACTTTGTTAAGGACTGGAGTACAAGCAAATCAATCGGACACAGTCCATGTCCTGCATGGGGCTCACAGTCTTAATCCCCATTTTACAGATGAGGTAACTGAGGCATACAGAAGTTGTGACTTTACCCAGCGAAACAGTGGACAGGTGGAGGAGCTGGAATTAGAATCCAGGTCCTTCTGACTCCCAGGTCTATCCTCTATCCGCTAGACCACACTGCTTCTCTAATGTACAAAATGTACATATAATTGCATGTATATATGCATATACAGGAATAATGTACAGATCCTTATATTCATTTGCTTCCTCTACCTGCATATTTATTTTAATGTCTGTCTCCCCCTCTAGATGGTAAGATCCTTCTTTTTGATGGTATGTTAAGCATTTACTATATGCCAAGCACTGGGGTAGATACAGGCTAGTCACGATGGACACCGTCCATGACCCACACGGGACTCACAGTTTTAATCCCCATTTTACAGATGAAGTAACTGAGGTACAGAGAGTGAAGTTACTTGCCAAATCTTATACAATGGACACATGGAAGTCAGGATTAGAACCCAGGTCCTCTGACTCTCGGGCCCTTGCTCTTTTCACTAGATCACACTGCTGCTCCTTGAGGGCAAGAATTGTGTCTACCAACTCTGCTGAAGTGTCTTCCCTCAAGCACTCAGTAGAGCACTTTGCCTGCAGTAAGCACTCAACAATACTGTTGTATTGTACTCTCCCAAGTGCTCAGTACAATGCTCTGCACACAGAAAGCACAAAATCAATGCCATCGAATGACCGATTGAATGACTAAATAAATGCCACTGATTGAGGGATGCAATTAGGGCAGTCAACACGTGATTCACCCAACCATCCAATTATATACAAGGAAGGATTGTGAGCTCGTTGTGGGCAGGGAATGTGTCTGTTTATTGCTGTATTGAAATAATTATAATGATGATGGTATTTAAGCGCTTACTATGTGCAAGGCACTGTTCCATTCTCCCAAACACTTGGTACAGTGCTTTGTACACAGTACAAATCAATAAATATGATTGACTGAATGAACTGTGGGCTGGATGGACTATTGATGTGACCCAAGAGCAACCCTGCTCACACTATTATGTTCTCAACATCTCTGGTCGTTCTTTTGGAGAGCTATGCTCCTCCCTAGATTCATTCATTCATTCATTCAATCATATTTATTGAGTGCTTACTGTGTGCAGAGCACTGTACTAAGCACTTGGGAAGTACAAGTTGGCAACATATAGAGACGGTCCCTACCCAACAGCGGGCTTACAGTCTAGAAGGGGGAGACAGACAACAAAACATATTAACAAAATAAAACAAATAGAATAAATATGTACAAATTAAATAGAGTAATACATATGTACTAACATATATACATATATACAGGTGCTGTGGGGAGGGGAAGGAGGTAACACGGGGGGGAGGAGGAGGAGGGGGGGAGGAAGGAGGGGGCTCAGTCTGGGAGCTCAGTCTAGATGAAGAAGCAGCATGGCCTAGTGCATACAGTAAGGACTTAGGAGTCAGAAGGATCTGGGTTTTGATCCTGGTTCTACCACTTGTCTGCTCTGTGCTCTTGGGCAAGTCACTTAACTTATCTCTCCTCTAATGCTCACCTTCTCACTGTACCTCGTCCTCATTTTTTTCACCACCACCCCCTCGCCCACAACCTGCCTCTGGACTGTGACACCCTCCCTCCTCAAATCTGACAGAGAATTACTCTACTCACCTTCAAAGCCTTATTGAAGGCACAGCTCCTCCAAGAGGCCTTTCCTCTTCTCCCACTGCCTTCTGCGTCACCCTGACTTGCTCCTTTCATTCATCCCTCTTCCCATCCCCACAGCACTTACCTACTTATCTGTAATTTACTTATTTATATTTAGGTCTGTCTCCCCCTCTAAACTGCAAGCTAGTTGTGGGCAAGGAATGTGTCTGTTTATTGATATACTGTACTCTCCCAAGCATTTAGTACACTGCTCTGCACACAGAAAATGCTCAAAGATGATTGAATGAATGAACTTCTCTGTGCCTCAGTTATGTCATCTGTAAAATGAGGATTAAGACTAGGAGCACTATGTGGGATAGGGACTGCATCCAAGCTGATTAACTTGTTTCTATCACAGTGCTTAATACAGTACCTGGCATGTAATACGTGTTTAACAAATACCACTAACAAACCAACAAACAAGAAGGTGCGGACTTCACTTTCCTCCTGATCCTGCTCTGAGGGAGGGGTCCTCAGGCCAAACCAGGAGGAACAAGATCCCTGCCCACATTCTGTCAAGCCCACAGCTTCCAGAGGCTGTTGGAAGCAGGAAGCAGCAGGACAGTAGCAAATCATTCACTTAGCACTTGACCGGGGGCATGAGAGGAACCACTTTACGGTAAGATAGAGTGAGCCTGAGTTCGTTCTAAAACTAAACCGATATCTTTTAAAAATGGATTGTGTATAATTGTCCCTCTCCTCCTTCAGTTAAAATTAGTTTTCACTTAAACTGATTGTTAGCATGTTGGTTTTTTTATGAGAAAATTACTTAGTAAATGGGCCTAAATAATCTATGTCGGGTGATTATGAAACCATCAGGATGCTAATTCAAATATGGATCATTTTTTTCTTGCTTGCTTGTCTGAGAAATGAAACCATAACAATCTCAGAATTGCAGAGCCTGATTCCAGGAAGATAAATGAAAAAGAAAGTTGTATGAAATCGTTTAGATTAAAAAAGACAGTCCCCAAATGCCACTCCATGTGCTTATTTTCACTCTACCAGAGCCTGCAGGAGAATTACAGCTCATTTCTCTCACCCCACCAGTCCAGGAGCTCAGCTGGTCTCCCTGCAGTGAGATCCACAGTCCTGCCACCCCCTGCTCCAATAGCATTTAACTTCTGCTGGCATCTCTGGGGGGGATCCTTAGGGTGGAGGGGCTTCCGACCCTCCTGGTTGCCAGCCACCCTGAAGCTCAGGAGCTGAAATCATTCATTCATTGAATCGTATTTATTGAGCACTTACAGTGTGCAAAGCAGTGCACTAAGTCCTTCGGAGAGTACAACACAATAATAAACAGACACATTGCCTGCCCATAATGAACTCACAGTCTAGAGGTGCCCTGCTTCGACCTGAAAGATCTTTTAGACTGTGAGCCCACTGTTGGGTAGGGACTGTATCTATGTGTTGCCAATTTGTACTTCCCAAGCGCTTAGTACAGTGCTCTGCACATAGTAAGCGCTCAATAAATACGATTGATTGATTGATTGATTGGTTGAAAGATGGTGGGGGGTGGAGGGGTGGGGGGGAAGAGAGCAAGAGAAAGAGCGAGGGAAAGAGAGAGAGAGATAAAGGGAAAGAAGTGAGCCTTCATGGAGGACTTTCTGTGTTCTCTGTTCTGGAACTCCATGGTACGATGAGAAGGAACTGCTTAGTACAGGACTCAGCATGCAGTAAGTGCTCAATAAATATCACTGACGTATTGACTGAGTCTGGAGGAGAGTTATCTAGTGGAGACAGCCTGGAGCTGGGAGTCAGATGATCTGTCAGAGGATAATAATAATGGCACTTGTTAAGTGTTTACTATGTGCCAGGCATAGTTCTAAGTACTGGAGAAGATACAAGTTAATCAGGTTGGACACAATCCCTGTCACACGTGGGGCTCATAGTCTTAATCCCCATTTTACAAATGAGGTAACTGAGGCTCAGAGAAGTTAAGTGACTTGCCCAAGATCACACAGGAGACATGTGGCAGAGCTGGGATTAGAACCCAGGTCCTTCTGACTCCCAGGCCTGTGCTCTATCCACTAAAGCCATGCTGCTTCTCATAGCCATGCTCCTTCTCACTGTGAACCACCATTTGTCTGCTATGTCATCTTGGGTAAGTCACTTTACTTCTCTGTGCCTCAGTTTCCTCATCATAAAATGGGGATTAAATCCTACTCTTTCCTACTTAGACCGAGCATCTCATGTGAGACAGGGACTATGTTCAACCTGATTATCTTGGATCTATCCCAGGGATTAATAAAGTGCTTGACACACAGTAAACACATAATAACTCAGCAACACCATACTAATGCTTAATAACTCATGAACTCCAGTCTCCCCGACTATAGGAACTATCCCAGCCCAGGCCCTACCAGGGACCACCAAGTCCATGGGCCACTGGCAGACAGCCCCATTGTCCACTGAGCTGTCCCAGCACCTCTATGAGAAAGTAATAATAATAATAATAATAATGGCATTTATTAAGCACTTACTATGTGCAAAGCACTGTTCTAAGCGCTGGGGAGGTTACAAGGTGATCAGGTTGTCCCACGTGGGGCTCACAGTCTTAATCCCCATTTTACAGATGAGGGAACTGAGGCACAGAGAAGTTAGGTGACTTGCCCAAAGTCACACAGTAGTCACACAGTCACAAAGTAGAACTGGGATCGCACAACGTTGTGTACGTATGGCTGTTGTTCTGGCAGGATGATTGTTGTCTGCCTCTCTACCCCTGGCTTGCCTCTGTCTCACCCTTAAAAGTTGAGGGTACACCAGAGAGGGTAGTAGTAGTAGTAGTAATAATAATAATAATAATAATAATAATAATGGCATTTATTAAGTGCTTACTATGTGCAAAGCACTGTTATAAGAGCTGGAGAGGTTACAAGGTGATCAGGTTGTCCCATGTGGGGCTCACAGTATTAATCCCCATTTTACAGATGAGGTAACTGAGGCACAGAGAAGTTAAGTGACTTGTCCAAAATCACACAGCTGCCAATTGGTGGAGCTGGGATTTGAACCCATGACCTCTGACTCCAAAGTCCGTGCTCTTTCCACTGAGCCATGCTGCTTCTCCATAGTAGTAGTAGTAGAAGTAGTATTGAAGCAGTGTGGCCTAATGGATAGAACAGGGCCTGGGAGTCAGAAGGACCTGCGTTCTAATCCCAGCTCTGCCACTTGTCTGCTGTGTGACCTTGGGCAAGTCACTTCACATCCCTGTGCCTTAGTTCCCTCATTTGTAAAAGGAGGTTTAAGACTGATCCCCATGTGCTACATGTACTGTGTACAATCCGATTACTTTGTATCTACCACAACACTTTGTACTGCGCTTGGTACACAGTAAGTGCTTAACAAATACTGTTTAGTAGTAGTAGTAATAGTAGTAGAAGCACTTATTGAACATCCACTTGGTATGATGCACTGTATCAGGCACTTAGGAAGTAGAGAATAACAAAGTGAAACTTTTCCTGCCCAGAAGGATCTTACATTCTAATGGGAGAGACAAACGTAAAGATATTTACAATTCAAGTGTTCAAAATAAATCACCGAGTGCACAGCACTTAGATATATATCTGTAATTTTGTTTATTTATATTGTTTTCTGTTTATATTGATGCCTGTCTTTCCCCTAGCTCTAGATTGTGAGCTCACTGTGGGCAGGGACACACTGCTGTATTGTGCTTTCCCTAGCACTTAGTACAGTGCTCTGCACACAGTAAACGCTTAATAAATCTGATTGAATGAATGAAAAAGTCGCAGGAAGACTGCAAAGCCTCCACATGCATAAGCTGGGACTTGAGTCCTATTTCTGCCCTCTCCATTCCAATCCAAACAGGAGCAAGACTAGGGCTTGGTATTTCTCGTCTTCCTGACCAGAGAGCTGCACCATTCCCCTTGGACAGCTAACTGCTCACAGTTTCTTCATCAATGAACTAAGCACTGTATTAAGCACTGAGGAAAACACAAAACAATAGAATCGATAGGCACATTTCCTGTCGCAATGAGTTTACAGTCTAAAGTGGAAGACAGGCAGTAACACACCTTGGTGTCATCCTTGACTCATTCATTCATTCATTCATTCAACCGTATTTATTGAGCACTTGCTGTGTGCAGAGCACTATACTAAGCGCTTGGGAAGTACAAGTCGGCAACATATAGAGACTGTTCCTACCCAACAATGGGCTCAAAGTCTAGAAGGGGGGAGAGAGACAACAAAACATGTAGACAGGTGTCAAAACCGTCAGAACAGACTCCATTCTCTCATTCACCCCACATATCCAATCTGTCACCAAAACCTGCCGGTCTCACCTTCACAACATCTCCAAGGTCCGCCCTTTGCTCTCCATCCAAATCGCTACCTTGTTAGTACAATCACTCATCATATCCCAACTGGACTATTGCATCAGCATCCTTGCTGATTTCCCAACCTCCTGTCTCTCCTCGTTTCAGTCTATACTTCACTCTGCTGCCCGGATTATCTTTCTACAGAAACGCTCTGGGCATGTCATCCCCCTCCTGAAAAATCTCCAGTGGTTGCCTATCAACCTTTGTATGAAGCAAAAACTCCTCACTCGGCTTCAAGGCTCTCCATCACCTCGCCCCCTCCTACCTCACCTCCCTTCTCTCCTTCTACAGCCCAGCCCACACCCTCTGCTTCTCAGCCGATAACCTCCTCTCTGTGCCTCGTTCTCACCTGTCCCGCTGTCGACCTCTGGCCCATGTCCTTCCTCTGGCCTGGAATGCCCTTCCTCCTCATATCTGTCAAACTAACTCTCTTCCCTCTTTCAAAGCCCTACTGAAAGCTCACCTCCTCCAAGAGGCCTTCCCAGACTGAGCCCCCCTTTTCCTCTGCTCCTCCTCCCCTCCTCGTTGACCCTACTCCTTCCCTCTGCTCTACCCCCTCTCTGCCCCACAGCACTTGTGCATATATGTACATATTTATTATTCTATTTAGTTTATTAATGATGTATATATCTATAATTCTATTTATTTTGATGCTATTGATGCCTGTCTACTTGTTTTGTTGTCTGTCTCCCCCTCTTCTAGAATGTGAACCCGTTGTTGGGTAGGGATTGTCTCTGTTGCCAAACTGTACTTTCCAAGCACTTAGTACAATGCTCTGCACAGTAAAGCTCAATAAATATGACTGAATGAATGAATGAATTTCTTGAGCGCTGCCTTGGAGACTACAATACAACAGTAAACAGACATATTCCCTGCCCACGACGATCTTGTAATTTAGAGGGGTGGAGACAGACATACAAATAAACAAATTACAGATAATCAGTATTTGTGTCCAAAAAGCCAGTAAAAATGTTGTAATGTTCATAAATACAGGCAGGCTCCACCCTGGGTAGCAACAGGAGGAATTCTGGGACAGTCATCACCTCCATGGCCATGGCTCCACTGCTGTCTTTTTATTTAGAGGGTGGGTTCCTGGTACCTAGTGGCCAAGTCTCTGGTGCCTATCTGAGTTCCTGGTGTTCCCAAAGGAACAGCTGCCAGCCCATCCACCTCCCACCTGGAATGCCTGCTCTCCGTCACTTCTGATCCATCAGTGCAAAAGTTTGCATTTCAGTAATCTATATTCCTACTGTTGGTAAAAATCTTCCTCAGCCGCTGGCTACCCAGGTCCAGCCTATGTCTTAAAAGATGAGTTCAGACTCTGAAAATAACGATTGAATTTCCCTGTCACCCTGGGAATTTTCAGGGAGTCGATTCTTTTGAGTAGCACCAACAGCTGTGGCTCCCTTGTTAGGTCTCAGTGAAAGTTTCATACGGACTCATAATTCTCCTCTTATTCTAACAACAGCCTGCCCTTTTCAAATATTTACCAGCTAATCCCTTCTCTCAGACATATGGTGGAGAGAGAGACTAAACTCTACTACACTGTGGAGTCATTTCATTTCAGAACATTGTGGGATAAGATTAATCAGGAGGATGAAGAGCCTTTAGAGTCGTAAAACTTTTTATAGCAACGATTCCCTTTTGGAGAAATGTGTGAGCTTCAGGAAACAATCGGCCATTTTAAACCGACCAAAGTTGGGCTGCGGTAGTGTTATGAGCCAGGGAGAAATCTATAAAACCGCTGAATTTTGAGGGTGGGAATTTCCTGACAAATCCAAACCCCAGGAGAAGCTTCAAGTGCTCCTTCTTTCAGAAGCTTCCACGCGGAGCAGATGGTAGGCGCGGAACTCTCCCATTCTTATAGCTCATGGCATCGCTACCTGTGGCTAATTAGAGGGATGTCCTGATGTCTGTGCTGGGGAATTGCTTGAGGGGGCCTGTCTAGAGGCTTTGAGTTTGGGTTATTTATTTCCTGGCCTGGGCAAGAACGACCAGGGATTCTGCTGCAGCTTTCTCTATCGAGCAAAGTTCACAGTATTCCTTTGCTGTGAAATCAGAATTTTTTCTTTTGTCTATTTAAAAAAAATCCAGGAATCTCTATTTAAAGATGTTTGCCTCGATCTGGCAAAACAAGAAAGCAACACGGCCTAGTGGAGAGAGCTCGGGCCTGGGAGTCAGAAGAACCTGGGTTCTAACCCCGGCTCTGCCACTTGTCTGCGGTATGATCTTAGATAAGTCATTTTACTTCTCTGTGCCTCAGTTACCTCATCTGTAAAATGGGGATTTAAGATTGTGAGCTCGGTGTGGGACATGGACTGTGTCCAACCTGATTACCTTTCATCTACCCCGGTGTTTAGAACAGTGCCTAAAACATAGCAAGCACTTAAATACCATTAAAAAAGGAAGCTTGTGACGATAAATCAAGGAATCTTAGACTAGTCATAAGCAGGACGGGAAGCCTAGTGGAGGGAGCGTGAGCTGGGGAGTCAGAAGACCTTGGTTCTAATACTGGTTCTGCCACTTGTCTGCTGGGTGACCGTGGGCAAATTACTTCACTGTGCCTCAGTTTCCTGAACTGTTAAATGGGGATTAAATACCTGTTCTCCCTCTAATTTAGACCGTGAGATCCATGCATAACAGGGATGGTCCAACCTAATTGACCGGTACCTACCCCAGCACTTAGAACAGTGTCTGACACATAGAAAGCATAAGTACCATAAAGATAAAATAGTGATCAAGGAATGAACCTCTAGAGATCATCATCATCAACAGCAAATCAAGTGATTAATCGGTAGTATCTATTCACGGCTCAGTGGAAAGAGCCCGGGCTTTGGAGTCAGAGGTCATGGGTTCAAATCCCGACTCCGCCACTTGTCAGCTGTGCGACTTTGGGCAAGTCGCTTCACTTCTCTGGGCCTCAGTTCCCTCCTCTGTAAAATGGGGATCAAGACTGTGAGCCCCACGTGGGACAACCTGATTACCTTGTATCTACCCCAGTGCTTAGAACAGTGCTTGGCACATAGTAAGTGCTTATAAATGCCAACATTATTATTATTATTATTATTCAGCTTTTACTTTGTCCAGAGCACTGTATCAAGCACTTGGGAGAGTACAAAAGAGTACTGTACTTAGTGCTGGGAGAGTACAATCGTCAGGAGACATTATTCCTGTCTCCAAAGAACGCAGAATCAAAGGGGGAAAGACAAGCAGCAGCAGTAGTATATACCACATTCACATACAATAAATTTAAAAGACAAGGTTCTTCCCTCCAAGACCTTACAAACCAAAATGGGAGAAAAGCAGACATAAATTGCAAACATACAGTAGTTAAAAGACTAAGAGTATGGATAAGAATGATAAAAACCAGGCAACCAATTTTTTATGGTATTTGCTAAAGTGGATAATCAAGTGATCAAAATGTTGATCAAAGACAACAGCAGAGACCCAACTTTTTACTGCATGGAAAAAGGCAGAAAAGGCAGCTATAAACCATTTCTTTATGTTTACCAAGAAAACTCTAAGGCTACACATACCAGAACTACTTTACGACAGAAGAGGGTGTGTCCATGGAATCTCTATGGGTCGGATAGGACAAGACGGCATTTGAAGAAGAAAATTTTTTCAGCACTTACTACTGTTCTGAGCTCTGGGGTTGAGACAAGATAATCAGGCTGAATACAGGCTTTGTCCTCCATGGGGCTCACAGACTGATTACATTTATGTCTGTAAATAATCATCAGTTCTTAGGTGGCTGATGGGGTGGCAGGACCAGGAAGGTGGGGAATAACCCAGGAAACCAGGAAACTTCTTGGAAGGGGCATTCTTTTGGAAGCCTCAAGGTTGTGGGGCAATGGGGGACATGGTATGATGATCATGAAAGGGAAAGGGAGTTGAATGCAGGAAAAAAATTGAGGGCAGTGTACGGGAACTGGAGGGCCACAAGAAAGATACATTAGGAAGTTAGTTTGGGAGGAGAAAAGAGTGCAAGTTGGGGTGTAGTGTGAGAAGGAGTGGATAGGTAAGGGGAAACAGCAGCTGAAGAATCTCAAATCCAAAGGTTAATTTTTTTCTTTGTAAGTGAGAAGATATGGGCTGTTAGTGAAGACTTCAGAGGAGGAGAGTGGTGGGTTTTGAAGGAGAATTGAAGGAGATGATGTGAATAGCTCTAGGTTTTCCCTTCTTAACCACCATCATGAATCATTCAATCAATAAGTGGTATTTACTGAGCACTTACTAGGTGCAGAGCACTGTACTAAGTGCCTGGGAGAGCATAACACAACAAATTTAGTATTGTTCCCTGCCTATGATGAGCTGACAGTTTACAGAGAACCATTTACTCACTTACTTAAGAAGCAGCATGGCATAGTGGATAGACCACATGATGGAGTCAGAAGGTCATGGATTCTAATTCTGGCTCCACCACTTATCTGCTGTGTGTGACCTTGGGCAAATCACTTCACTTCTCAGGGCCACAGTTACCTCATCTGTAAAATGGGGATTGGGACTGTGAGGCCCACATAGGAGAGGGACTGCTTCCAACCCAATTTGCTTGTATCCAGCCCAGCGCTCAGTACAGTGCCTGGCACAGAGTAAGTGCTAAACAAATGCCACAATTATTATTATTATTATTATTATCATTATTAGTCTCTTACACTCTGGTCACTTTCATCTTTGCCTTTGAATATGCTTTCATTCAATCACATTTATTGAGCGCTTACTGTGTGCAGGGTATTGTACTAAGTGCTTTGCTTGTACTATGCTTGTGCTTGCCTTGTACTAAAGAATTCTTCTGTGGACCTCACTGCCCCTTCCAGCTACTAACTCGTCTCTCTGTGCCCATTCCTGTCTAAAATCCTTGAATGGGCTGTAATCATCCGCTGTTATTCATGATTTATTTAAATATTGGGGTCCTTCACTAGAATGGAAGCTCCTTGAGAGAAGGGATTATACCCACTAATTTGATCTGTACTGTGTTCTGATCCCGGATCTGCCACTTGTCTGCTGTGTGACCTCGAGCAAGTCACTTTACTTCTCTGGGGCTCAATTACCTCATCTGTAAAAAATGGGAATTAAGTGTGAGCCCACTGTGGGACAGGGACTATGACTCCAACCTGATTAGCTTGTATCTACCCCAGCGCTTAGAACAGTACTTGACACATAGTAAGCACTTTACAAGTACCATAATTATTATTATTATCATTACTATCCCTCTCTCAAGCTTTTAGCCAAGTACTCAGCACACAGCAGGAAACGGAGTAAATAATACTGATTAAGTGCCACATGGAAAGAATCTTAATTTCTGCAGTAACATCTTTGCAAGTGAAGGATCATTCTCTCTCTCTCTCTTTCTCTTTTCTTTTGAAGATGGAAAATGTTCTTTGCACCATTAGAAAATGGGTGTCTTTGGAGATGTGTAGAATGCGATGTTTCCACTAAAAGAAAAATATATTTGGGGATAGAATGGTTCTCATTTTAGGATGGAGACAACTCAGGAAGGAGGAGGGAGGGAGTTGTCAAATCCCTTGATTCAGGCTTTCCACTCCAGTAAAAAGATCTGGTTGTATGAAGGATAGCTTGTTGCTCTTCCTATACATCAGAGAAGACCCTGGGAAACACTGTAGGGAGAATGCTAACTTGTGAACTGGCCATTTTCCCTCCGTTTGCTCACATGGCCCATGGCAACTTGGAGTCACAGCCCTCAGTCAGAGGTCATGGGTTCTAATTCTGACTCCATCACTTCTCTGATGTGTGATCTTGGGCAAGTCCTTCACTTCTCTGTGCCTCAGTTTCCTCATCTGTAAAATGGGGGATTAAGACTGTGAGTCCCTTGTGCATCTACCCTAGCACTTAGTACAGTGCCTGGCACATAATAAGCATTTAACAACTACCATTACTTCTGTTTCCAGTCATGGCCATAGATCAGAGGCTGACAATAACGGAACAGGGGATGGCGGCTCAACCTGAATCCATTAACAATGTTGATTTTGTTTTAAAACCAGGTATTAGAATTAGGGTTAGGGATTTAGATTTGGGATAGGTTTATATTGGCTTTGCTGATAGCTGCATTGTTGATGATTGCCTTTAAATCAAACGACATCTGACAGTTTGTTACAGGGTCACTTTGACCATTCAAAGTGAAATTTTCAGGGTTAATTGGGCATCTGACAATGTGATAATCTCAAAGTCCTTTAATACAGAGGAGCAAGACTCTCTCCTGAGCCAAGCAAGTCTATTGCAAATCCTGTTTCTATTCTCGCTGGCCATCACTTTCCTCTTAGGGCCTGCCGTTTTTCACACTTGATCTCTAATCACCTACAGATATGTCCCAGCCACTCCATGTTCTTCTTCAGCTAATTCTCTTACCCAAACTGGAGCTGGTTCCTTCCAAGTTCATCTCTTTTTTGCCGGTCTCTCCCAGTTCAGCATTTTAACGTGTTCATTCATTCAATCATATTTGTTGAGAGCTTACTATGTGCAGAGCACTGGACTTAGTGCTTGGGAGGGTACAATAGAATAGTAAACAGACACATTCTCTGCCCACAACAAGCATAGAGTTAGAGGGGAAGACAGACAAAAATATAAATAAATCAATTATAGATTTGTACAGAAGTGCTGTGGGGCTGAGAGAGGGGATGAATAAAGGGATTTAGTCAGGGCATCCAGAAGGGAGTAGGAGAAGAGGAAAAGAGGGTTTAGTCAGGAAAGGCCTCTTGGAGGAGATGTGCCTTCAATAAGGCTTTGAAGTGCGGGGTCTGTCGGATGTCCTCCAGCTGGATTGGCCCAGCCCATTTGTAGCGTCCCCACTCCTGCAGACAAGAGGATTATCTGAAATATAGGGTCTTGTCTGTGTCTGTATTTTTTATGGTATATGTTAAGTGCTTACTCTGTGCCAGGTACTATACTAAACATTGGGGTAGATAAACATTGGGTTCATTGTCTTAGTCCCCATTTTATAGATAAGGTCACTGAAGCACAGAGAAGTGACTTGCACAAGGCCAAACAGCAGACAACGGGCAGAGCCTGGGTCTTCTGACTCTTGGGCCCATGCTCTTTCCCCTAGGCCAAGCTGCTCCTTGGGCTTCTTACCAGGCCTGTAATCAATCAATCATATTTACTGAGTACTTACCTTGTGCAGAGCAGTGTACTAAGCTCTTGGAAGAGTACAGCACAACAATATAACAGACATATTCCCTGACCACGGTGAGCCAGAAGTCTTTCCTAGCTGGCTGCCAATGCCAGCTCTCAAATGAGTGAATGGTCAGCTTCTGAAGGCAGGTGCTGGTGAGAGAGATTGGGGCCTGCCTCCTCTGCAACCTGGCTCACATAAGGTATTATTTAGGACACCTGAAGCCTCAATCTGTTTACTCAACTGATGATTCCATCAATATGCCTTCTGTGTTGAGAAAGGTAAATGCCAATAAAAAGGAGAAATTGACGGGGACAAAAATCCCATGCCCCACACGTGGGCAGATGGGGGGGGACATTGGGGGTAAAATGTAAGTTTGTCAATAGTGCCTGGGGGATCTTTCTGAAGAGAGACTCCACAGGTATTGAGCACTGTAAATCCCAGCTCAGGGGTACTTTAGAATTCACAGCAGCTGCACAGCTTTCCCACCACTCCCTCTCTGCTTTAAAACCCGGATGGTACTGCCTCAGCTGCAGGAAACCTAAGGAGCTACAGTTATTCTTTCATTCCTTCATACATATTTACTGAGTGCTTACTGTATGCGGAGCACTGTACTAAGCGCTTGAGAGAGTACCATATAACAAGAGACAAATACATTCCTTGCTCACAATGAGCTTACAGTCTAGAGGGGAAGACAGACATTAATATAAATGTCTGAGCATTTGGGACATATGGACTATGTCCAACCCAATTTGCTTGTAGCCTTGACAGTGCTTAATGCAGTGTTAGACACAAAGTACAAATACCACAATTATTATCATCTCTCTCACCATTAATCTCTTCACACTCTCCCTCCCGTCTAAAACTCCCTTCCCCTTCATATCTGACAGACTACCAGTCTCTCCATCTTCAAAGTCCTCCTAAAATCATAACTCCTACATGAAACCTTCCCTGACTAATCTCTCATCACTCTCTCATCAAATTATGGTATTTGTTAAGTGCTTACTATGTGTCAAATACTGTTCTAAGCATTGGGGTAAGAACAAGTTAATCAGATTGGACACAGTCCCTGTTTCACATAAGACTCACAGTCTAAGTAGGAGGGAGAACAGCTATCTCCATTATACAATTGAGGAAACTGAGGCACAGGGAAGTTAAGTGATTTTCCTAGGGTCACACAGCAAGACAGAACTAGAACCCAGGTCCTTCAAACTCCCAGGCCCTGCTCTCTCCACCAGGCCACACTGCTTCCTTATTTACCCACCCTTCTATATACCTATGCACTTATGTCTGTAAACCCTAAGTATCTGATACTCACCCCCTCCCCCATCACCACAGTATTTAAGTACATATCCTTACACTTTGTTTCTTCCTCCTATCAGTAATTTATCTTAAGGTCCCTCTCCCCAGCTACATTATAAGCTCCTTGAGGATAGAGATTGTATCTACCTACTCTGATGTACTTTCAAGTGTTTAGTACAGTGTTCTACATCCTGGAAGCACTCATTAAATACCATCAACTGATGGAATGATAGAGTTTCCCCATTCTGGACTCACTGATAGCGTCAGGATTTAGTGGATTGAACACAGGAGCGGGAGCCAGAGTAACTGGCTGATGGTCTCTCTTCTGCCACCACCCTGCTGTGTGACCTTGGGGAAGTCACTGAACTCTCTCAGTCTCAGTTTTCTCACCTGTTAAAGATAGGGAAGTTCATGAGGACAAAAATAAGTTTTGTAATGTGAAAGCATTTTGGAAAAGAGAAGTGTTGTGTAAATTCAAGATATTATCCCTGCTCTCTCTGTGGAGTGCCTTCTCTGTCAAGCCCAGCATACGGTTTCCCTGAAGAACAGATTGAAGAAACCTTGGCAGGGCTCAATACGGAACCTATCTCGTTCTCCCTGCTCTGGTTTCTGTCCTAAAGCCAAATGGGATGTGGGGCAACAGAGCCCTTAGGGAAAGAGGAGGTGAGGAGGCAGGCCAAGCTGAAAATGACAGGAACTCTGAAAATATCCATTCCTTCCTTAACACGTGTCAATAATTTCCACAGGAGCGTTGCCTGGGAGGACCAGTGCCCAGGGCTGGACTGAGAAGTAAAGATGGATTTGCAAAAGGGCTCGTGCACTCAGGAACGAAGTGCATATGTTCTGCTAAATGTCTTTAAATCCCTCTGGTCACCTAGCCGTCTGCAACAATAAATAGCAAATAGCCACACTCTCCTCTGGGATTTCAACTATCATGCTACCAAATAGGAGAAGTCCCGTTGGTCATGGAGGTATAAAGGTTGTATTATTGTGATTTCCACAGCATTTCTCCATAGGCTTTTTTTTTTCTTTTCAAATCTAGAAACTTAGATCATTTCCAATTTGAAAAGTTTGGAGAGAAATAACAAAAGGGAATTTAAAAAGAAAATCAAAGGTAAACAACTAACACTCCCTCACCCAAACCAAAATTCTTCCGCGTTTACAGTAGTGTGGGGTTGTTGAGAAGTTGTCATTTAAGCAGGATTCATAATACTTCACTGCAAGTATTATGGAAAGTGATTCTAGGAGTGTGGCAGCAAAGGTGAAAGGTACTAGGTCTTTGGGGTTGAATGAATAGGTTGGAAAGTCAGATTCTAATCATTTCTCCTACCCAACCTTGATTATCAGCCTCCTTGTTGACCTCACAGCCTCCTGTCCCTCGCCACTCCAGTCCATACTTCACTCTGCTGCCCGCATCATTTTTCTATAAAAACGTTCAGACCACTTTTCCCCCCTCCTCAAGAAACTCCAGTGGATGTCCACCCACCTCTGTATCAAGCAAAAACTCCTTATCATTGGCTTTAAAGTACTCAATCAGCTTGCTCTTTCCTACCTTACCTCACTACTTTCCTACCCAGCTCACATACTTCACTCCTCTAATGCTAACCTTCTCACTATATCTCAAGGTCATCTATCTCTCCGCCAACCTCTCTCCCACATCCTACCTCTGACCTGGAACACCCTCCCTCCTCGTGTGGCAATTGCTCTCTTTACCTTCAAGACTTATCGAAGGCACATCTCATCCAAGAGGCCTTCCCTAAGTCTTCCTTTCCTCTTCTCCCTCTCCCTTCTGCAACAACCTTACTCCCTTCATTCACCTCCCTCTCCCAGACCCACAGCATTTATGTACATATCTGTAATTCATTTATTTATTTATATTAATGTCTGTCTCCCTTGCTAGACTGTAAGTGCCTTATGGGGAGGCAATGTGTCTATTTATTGTTATATTATACTCTCCCAAACACTTAGTACAGCGTCCTGCACACAGTAAGTGCTCAATAAATACGATTGAATGAATGAATGAATGAAAGGTTGGAGAAAGATGCTGATAACGAAAGCTCAAAGAAATTCTCCATCTGGAGACACTTACTGGGGGCTTTGGCTCTTTCAGGACACTGAATCCAGGAAGGACACACACAATCTATACAGAAGTACAAGGTAATGGATTACTGCACAGTGTGCCTGGCACATAGTAAAGCACTTATCAAATACCATTACAAAATACCATTCCAAGATGCAAGTCCCCCTCACCCCCACAAAACACACACACACACACACACACACACACACACACACAGAGAGAGCAGGAAAAATAGAACAACAACAACACCTGGAAAACAACACACCTCAGCTCTTGTGATGTATATTTGATTGAGCATTCAGTCGATTTATTCTGATTCCACTGTTTGTAATTGTCTTTATGATTGCCTAAATGAGAATTTAAGCTCCTTGTGAGAAGGAAGTATGACCTGCCTTCCTGTGGCATTTTCTCAAGTGCTCATTATATGCTCAGTGAAGTACCATGACTACATCCTGGCCCATGATTAGCAAAGGAGGTTTTCAGACTGCAGGTGGGCTAGCCCATTTTTTGGACTCCACAAGTTCAAAGAACGGGGCCCTGGGTCCTTGGGATGGGACCTGAGGGTGTTGAGGTTCTTAGATTGGGTTTGACTGATAGGGTAGTTCTTATTTCTAAGGGCCCGAGAGAGTCATGCCCAGAGAAGAGAAGCAGCCACCAGGAATCTGCCTGTGTTTGTCTCCCAAGGCCAAGTGCTGTCATTCCTGGAATCTCAGTTAACACATGAAACCTGCTGACAGTTGCCCTCTGCCTTCCCGTGAGTACAGGTTGTCAAGCATGAGTTCCATTGAAACAACTCCCTGTTGGATATCTGCCCCTTCAACCTGTCCCCAAATGACAAAGAGCCTTTGAGAGCACCTCAAAGGAGCTCCAGATGCCCTATCTTGTATCAGGCAATAGGGTCTTTGTCATTCATTTTTAATTAGGAAACCCCTTCACCTTCTGACATTTATCACTGCATCCTATTCCATTCATATTGGTCTCAAACGCTGTGTTCCCACTTGATTTCTGGAAGTTAGAGCAAGGGGCTGTCATATTAAAGTTAAATGCTACTTTCAGTTTGCAAGGGGAATGACTTCAGAAAGTCCTTTATATATCAGGGTGGGGACTGGGGGGAGGAGGAAGAGGGAGAGAGGGAGGGAGAAAGAGAGGGAGAGAGCGAGAAAGAGAGGGAAGGAGATGGAGAGAGAGAAGAAGGGAGAAAGAGGGAGAGTAAGAGGGAGAGAGAGAAAGAGAGAGCTAGGACCTTTTCCCCCTTCCTCCTTTTCTTTCCTTCCCCTTCCTCTTTTTATTTCCTCCCCATTCCTCTTCTTCTAGGACCACCTGCCGCACCCAACAGGAACCCTCCAGATCTCAGCACGTCCGTCATCTATTTTGAAACCAGATGCAGTGAGAGAGGACGTCTGCTTTCCCCCTCCCCAGTGTGGTTGATAGAAACAGCCAGGGCACCACAGATCGCGTCTAGATCAATTTTGCTCTTCAGTAATTATTTGCTAGTTAATGAGCAGTATAGGTAATCTTGTTAAGCTTTAATTGAATGTGTAAACAGGTTTAATATGTTAAGAAAAATGTAATGTGCATTCGTGGCTTATGTCAAGAGGGCCTGAATTACATGACAGCCGTGTTTGTCTCTCTCCAGCCGGAGAACTGTCACTAAGGGCCCTTAAGAAGAATCAATTGATACTTCATTACTACACCTCGGTTGTCTTATTCCATCTAAATTAGTTATTTTCAGGAACTGAAAATGCTGGCGGAAGAAGCCCCATTATCCGTATGGGGCTGTGGCTCTAGGTAAATATAGATCTGCTGCTTGGTGGGGGCTGGGCAGAGTGGGGGGACCCAAGGGATCCTTCTGGACCGGTCCCGATTTTCCCGAAACCAGCTGCCCTATAAGCCCTCAGCTTCCCAGCTTCTTCGTCGTTTGGGGAGGAAAATCCCAACCTCGACTTTGTCCCAATTTCTTTCTCAAAGTGACCAGCTTCTGCCATTAGATATCGGGGATTGTAAGTGATTGGGATTAGGGCCTCAAATAGGGTTTGGTATGTCATGTAGGGTGTATTTCTCTGGGATTTCACTGTGCTACTTTGCAGGAGAGGGCATCCTTTGTGGCTGACGGCAGCTAAACTGAACAAATGAACCAATCATTGGTATTTATTGAGCAGTTACTGTATATAGAGCACTGAGTTAAATGGTTGGGACAGTACCATACAAACAGTTAGGTAAATACATTCCCTGCCCATAATGAGAATTCTTCTCCCTGAGAGGATCCCCAAAATAAAGAACAAAGCAGATAATCTAAGATGTTGCCAACAACCACCCTCCACTGACAGCCCCTTTCAGGGTCCCTCTAAGAGAACCCCCCTCCCCTACCAAAAATGCCACAATCACCCTACCTCAGAATTTCAGTGTAGTGACCCACAGAATGAGCTGATAATCAAGGTGTCCAAAGCAGTGCAGTCTACTGGAGATAGATGGACTGGAGCTTTTTTCTGGATGGTACTTTTTAAGCGGTTACTGTGTGTCGAGCACTGTTCTAAACGCTGTGGTAGATACAAGGTAATCAGGTTGGACACAGTCCCTGTCCCACACGATGCTCACAGTCTTAATCCCCAATTTTCAGATGAGGTAATTGAGGCCCAAAGAAAGGAGGTGACTTGCTCAAAGTCCCACAGCAGACAAGTGGCTGAGCCAGGATTAGAACCCAGGTCCTTCTGACTCCCAGCCCCTTGCTCTGTCCACTAGGCCACGCTCCTTCTCTTGGCTAGCCCACACTGGTCCCTAGCCCGTGGTCCCACGAGCTGACCAGGAGAGTGGGGTGAAGAACCGGACACTGTCTTCCAAGCATCCTTGATTTAGTGTACTCGCCAAGTGCTTAGCACAGGGATCTGTGCACAGTAAGTGCTCAATTAATAGCACGGATTGATTTTAACCTCTTCCAACATCCTGCAGCCTTCCCCAGCTCCTCACTCAGAAACAGGATTTCCCCAGCTCCGATGCCACTTTTTGGGTGGTCTAGATATTTTTGCATCCTTTGGGGTGTATCTGAATACTCTGGTGAAGTAGCGTGGCCTAGTGAAAAGAGCACAGGCCTGGGAGTCAGAGGAGCTGGGTTCTAATTCTGCTCTGCCACTTGTCAGGCAGTCAATTTTATTGAGCGCTTATTTTGTGCAGAGCACTGTACTAAGTGCTTGGAAGTGTACAATATAACAATAAACAGACATTCCCTGCCCACACTGAGCCTACAGTCTACGTTTGCTGTATGACCTCAGACAAGTCACTTAAATTCTCTGGGCCTCAGTTATTTCATCAGTAAAATGGAGAATATATCCTACTCCCTCCTAATTAGACTGTGGACAGGGACTCTGTCCAACCTGATTATCTCACATCTAACCTAGCACTTAGTACAGCGCTTGGCACACAGCTAATGCTTAACAAGTTCTAATATTAGTATTATCATTAATATTTTCTTGGCCAAGGCTCACATGTGAACAGGGTGAGTATGATGTCACTGTCCCTTGACTGTCTTCCTGGTGGATTCTGCTCTAGTCTTTTAAGAAGTCACCACGAGTACATCTTTCATGACCACTGGACTCCAAAGAACACCTTATTTGGCAGTCCAGGGAGGGGTGGGCTTGGATAGGTGGGAAAAGGGCTATGGGAAAGTTTTCCTCCTTCCCCTCTTTTGTTTTCTTTTTCTAATGGTGTTTGTTAAACACTATGTGCCAGGCACTGGGGTAGATACAAGCTATCAGGTTGGGAACAGTCCATGTCCCACACTGGATTCACTGTCTGAATTCGCATTTTACAGCAGAGGAAACTAAAGCATCAAGAAGTTAAGTGACTTGCCTCAACTCATATTGCAGACAAGTGACGAAGCTGGGATTAGAACCCAGGGCCTCTGATTCCCAGCCTGTGTTGTTTCTGTTAAACCATGCTGCCTCTCTTTCTTGCTTATATCTTTGTCTACTGCAGTGCTAAGATCATCTTTTTTTGACTCCTGTGCGGTTGCAATCTGCTCACTGTCCACAGATAATTGGGTTACCTCTCCACCCTGATTTATAATATATTATTTAGCAACACTCACATCTTCGCATTCCCCAAATCTTCAACCAGGACCCACAACTGTTCCCAAATATATCCTCCAACCCTAAGCATCTCCCAAATGGACAGAGGAACCTCTCCCCCCTATCAGGATTTTATCTCAGAATCATTTAACCAGATTAGTTGGATCTAGACTGAGGCAGATGAGTTTCTTAGTATTCAGAGGGTCCTGGATTCTTTCTGTATAATTTAGCACTCTGGTATTGCTCACTGCAGCACATATAACTCAAAACACAATTCATCAGGACTGAGATATGCTTGCATATCTGTCAACTGTGAAATAGAAATACAAGTATGACTTTACATGAGCTTTCCCTCATTTCATCATGGGCAAACTCCCTTTCACCCTTGACCTGTTCCTGACCCAGGCATGGCTTGTCCTCACTATCACTGAAACCTGACTCCCCAAGATGACATGGCCTAGTAAGCTGGCACAAGAGAAGCAGAGTGTGTGGGCTGGGCTGGAGTAGGAGATTTGTGAGGTGAGGAAGGATGGGGCAAGTTGTTTGAGTGCTTTAAAGAGTTTCGGTTTGATGCAGAGGCAGATTGGCAGCCCCAGAAGAGTCTTCATCCTCTCCCCCTACCCCCAAAACCTAGGGAAAGAAAGAGGAGTCAATCTTCTTGTCACTCCATCTACCCACCAGGCAAGGCTGTTTTTGCATATTCCCCACTTCTCCACCCCTCACCTTATCCTCCTCTGATGTCCATATCGTTCTCTTCTACTACCCACTTCAATTAAATGTGACAGTCTTTTACTGTCTCTCTGGCCCACTCCAATTTACCTTTCTCAAATCTCTTCTGTCCTTCTCCTCCACATCACTGATGCTGGGGATTTGAGCATGCATGGAGATATACCGGATGACCTCTCAAATGTGTGCTTATTCTCCTCCAACTGTCTTCCTTTTCCCACACTCCAATTTTCTGAGTGATTTTTAATACCTTCCTCATCTCCCTTCTGTCCTTCTCCTTTACTGATGCTGGGGATTTGAACATCCTTGGAGATATTCCAGATGACTCCCAGCTGCCGGCTTCCTCTTTTCTGCCTGTCTTCTCTCTACCCCCATCTGTCCTTCAGCAGAACTGTCCTACAAAGATCCCAACAATCTCTGAACCCCTTCTAATTATCCCAGGCCTCCATACTCCATTTGGACTTTGCAACTTCCCCTTTCGTAATGCAGAAATCCATACCCTAAATTTCACCATCTCCACCAAACAACTCCCTCACCTGCCCTGTCCTTTGACCCAAATGTGGATCATCTGTCTTCTCCCCAGGACACTTCCTCTGCTCCTGTAGTCAATGCTGCACACTGTCCTTTCTCAGAAATCTGACTTTGCTCTCTTCAAATCCACTGTAACTCTTGCCCTATCTTCTGCTCAGCAGTATTAGCTCTCTTCCCGCATTGACTCCCATGTCTATTCCCTCCATAAACTATTCCAGCCCTCTAATTCCCCCCTGAAACCCCCATGTTCCCACCTCTCTACCAAACATTGCCAACTTTGTTGAGAAAATCCAATCATTCAGGTGTGAATTCCCCCAAATCTCCTGCTCACCTCCCCAACTCCCTCCACCCCAACATCTTCTCTCATCTTTCTCAGCCATCTCTCAAGAGATCTCCTGCCTGCTTTCAAAATCTACACTCTCCACCTGCACCTCCGATCTCATCCGTTCTCATCTAAAAAAACCCCTCAAAACTGTTGTCCACTCTTCTTCCCTCTGCACTTGTTGGGTTATCATGTTGAGAGCACAGGTCCATTTCACTTACATCTCACAATGATATTTTTTGTCAATTCCCAACCGGTGCCCCCTAAATCTCTTCCTGCTGCATTTCAAGGCACCCTTCACACTTTTCTCACCATCCACTTTACTCCCATTATCTTGGGGGAGCAGCAAAACTCCCATCCAGGGCTCCCTTAACCCTTACATTCCCCAACATATTCCACTGAGATTGCTCTCTCCAAAGCCATCAATGATTTATTTCTTGCCAAAACTAATGGGAACTCCACTCTGTCCTAATCTTCCTCAACCATCTTTGTCAATCTTCCTCAGCTGCTTTTGACAATGCTGACCACTCCCTTCTTCTGGAAACAATATCAAAGCTTAGTTGTCTGACACAGTTCTGGTTCTCCTCTTATCTCTCTGACTGATCTGTCTCAGCCTCTTCCCCCGGCTTTTTCTCTGCCTCCCAACCTCTAACTGTGGGTGTCCCTCAAGGCTCGGTTCTGAGTTCCTTTCTCTTCTCAATCTATTGTATCTCCCTTTGGGTGCTCATCTACTCCCATGACTTCAATTATCACCCCATATGTCATCCCAAATCTACCTCACTAGTTCTGACCTTTCTCCTCTACAATCTTGCATTTCCTTCTGTCTCCAGGACACCTTTGGCTCCTCAGGTGCACACTGTCCAACACATAACTTGTCATGTTTCCTGCCAAACCTTCTCCTCCCTTGACTTTCCCTTCAATGTCGATACCATTACCATCCTCCCATCCTCCCAGTCTCTCAAGCCCACAATCTCAGCATTTTCCTTGACTGGTTCCTCCCCTCCTTCAGCCTGCACATTCAGCTTAACACCAAATCCGAGTGATTCTTCCCTCACATTTCCAAGATCTTCTCCATCCTCTCCATTCAAATGGCCACTATGCTAGTCTAGGCACATACCACATCCTACCTTGACTACTGCATCAACCTCACTGATTTCCCAATATCCATTCTCTCCCCTCTTTCAAGTTCCTACTTTATTCTCTAAATATGGTTCTTCTTCACTCTTCAAAAACCTGCAGTGTTTTCCTATTCCTCTCTACATCAAGCAAATGATTGTAGACTGTAAGCTGAGACTGTAGACTGTAGAGACTGAAGACTCTAGACTGTAAGCTCCTTGTGGGCAGGGAAAGTGTCTGTTATATTGTACTCTCCCCAGGGCTTAGTGCAGTGCTCTGCACGCAGTAAGTGCTCAATAAATATGACTAACTGACTGACTGGTATTTGTTAAACATGTACTATATGCCAAGCTCTGCTCTAAGAGCTAGGGTAGATAGAGGGTAATCAGGTTGGGCACAGTTCCTGTGTGATATGGGGATTAAAGTCCAAGTAGGAGGGAGAACAGATGTTTCATCTCCATTTTACAGATGAGGAAACAAAGGCTTAGAGAAATTAAATGACTTGCTCAAAGTCACACAGCAGGCAAATGGCAGAGACAGGATTCAAACCCAAGTCCTCTGACACCCACATCCATGTTTTTCTACTCGGGACCATTGTTTCTTACTAGGGCAAGCTGCAAAAGTCAGGGCTATGGACTTTAAGGCACACAATCAGCTCTCTCCCTCTTCTCCCACTACGTCCTAGCATGCATTCTTTATTCCTCTTGAGCAATCTGACTCACTGTGCCTCTTCTTGCCTTCCCTGCAGCTGACCTCTTGCTCACAACTTCCCTCCTGCCTGAAACTCCCCCTTCACATCCAGCAGAGCATTTATCTCCCCATCTTCCAAGGCTTTTTGAGATCAAATCTCCTCCAGGAGGCCTTCCCTGTTAGACTACTACTCTCTCCAACTTATATCCTTAACTGCCATGGCTTCACTTCCACCATCACCTAAGCCGGTAAGTACTCACAAACCGTTAACATTTATGTTCTAATCTTAAATACTCCTTCCCTACCCCAATCTGTAATTGATTCAAATGTCTGTCTCCCCTGATTTGCGTAGTAGGTGCTCAATAAATCCAAATGATTGAAGAGACTGATGGACTGATTTTAGTGTGTCGAGTTTCACCATCGACATTTACACTGAGGAAAATTGGACAAAACCTCCGCTGGAGAGGTAGAGAATTTGGTGTGGGCTGCCATTAGAAGTCCAGAGGGTGCCCTGAGCCTTCATTCGCTGATATTAGAGCCAGCTGCCTCACAGAAATAGCTTTCATTTTTCCCAAAGCCTACTAATCATTTCTCAAGTCTGGGGGACGAGAAACTCACCATTGACACTGGAGAGCTGAAACGTGGCCACAAACATGAATCTGAATTCCCTGACAGTAGCTTATTGTGTTACTTTAGAAGCTTAACAGATCTTCCACTCGGCAGGCAAGAGCCCTTTAACGCTGCTGTTTAAGTATTTGTATTATCTGGGAGGCGGTACCGACTGGGAATTGAGGGTCTTTACAAAAACCATTTCTACCATCCCGGGACATCAGATTCAGATGCAACACATTGCCCTTGTGCTCTGAGCTAGCAATCACCTTCAGGGGGAATCTTAACATCTCCTGCTAGATAGTTGACAGGCAGTGTGAGAATATGGCAGTGGGCTCAGGAGCAGCTCGATTTTGTCACGATGAATACCATGCAGGGCTGTGTGCCCGTGGAGCAATTTGCTTGAGCTGAGCTGGGTCAAAGCAGCATTAAGTCCCTTTCAAGCATCTCCAGCCTTCTGTTCCCACTTTATCTTTTGTCTGGATTGCTGGATTAGTCAGGAGTTGCTTTTGATTAGCTTGAAAATTCCTGATGCAATGGATCAATATCCCAGTGGGATAAAGTTGGGAGAAGTGGTGTGGCTTAGTGGAGAGGGCGTGGATCTTGGAGTCAGAGGACCTGGGTTCTAATCCCAGTTCTGACACTTGCCTGCTGTGTGAACTTGAGCAAATCTCACGACTTCTCCATACCTCTATTTCCTCATCTGCAAAATGGGGATGTAACACCATTCTCCTCTGCCTTAGAATGTGAGCCCCATGTGGGCCAGGGAGAGTACAGTGCAACAGAGTGGGTAGACATGTTTCTTGCCCACAATGTGCTTACAGCCTAGAGGGGGATACAGACATTGATATAAATAAACAAATTACAGATATGTGCATAAGTGCTGCGGGGGGTTAAGGGAGGAGTGAATAAAGGGAGCAAATCTACTCCAGTGTTTAGTACAGTGCTTGGTGCATAGTAAGTGCTTAACGACTACCATTATTATTATTCTAATCCCAGCACCATCACTTGCCTGCTGTTTGACTTTAGGAAAAGCACTTAACTTCATTGGGCCTTAATTTCCTCCTCTATTAAATGGCAATTCAATACTTGTTCTCCCTCCTCCTTAGACTGTGAGGCCTGTGTGGGTCAGGAACTGTTTCCCACCTGATTATCTTGTAACTATCTGGCTCTTGGCACACAGTAAGCACTGAACAGATATCATCATCATCATCCATGGAATTTATTGAGCACTTACTGTGTGCTGAGCACTGTACTACAAACATCGGAGGGTACAATAAAACAGTTTCACAATTATTGTAATGAAGGTCACACAGAGTCAGTGGGAGGCAAATCCATTTGAAGATGCCACATCTTCTCCAGCTGTTTTAATTTGCGTGTGCATGTGGAAGCAGCATGGCTTAGTGGAAAGAGCCTGGGTTTGGGAGTCAGAGGACGTGGGTTCTAATCCCGGCTCCACCACTTGTCTGCTGTGTGTCCCTGGGCAAGTCACTTCACTTCTCTGTGCCTCGTTACCTTACCTGTAAAATGGGGATTAAAAGTGTGAGCCCCATGTGGGACAACCTGATTACCTTGTATGTACCCCAGCGCTTAGAACAGTGCTTGGCACATAATAATAATAATTATTATTATTATAAGTAGCAAGTGACAGAACTTTAATGAGCAATAGAAAAGTATTCAGCAGAGCTTTTCTAATCATCTCACCGCTTCACCACTATTGGGCATTAGGCTTTCATTCAGTCCTACTTATTGAGCTCTTACTGTATGCAGGGTACCGTACTAAATACTTGGGAGAGTACAATACAACAATAAACAGACACATTCCCTGCCCACAACAAGCTAGCAGTCTAAAGGGGGAGAGACAGACATTAAAATAAATACATAAATTACAGATATGTACGTAAGTGCTGTGGGGCTGGGAGTGGGGAAGAACAAAGGGAGTAAGTCAGGGTGACACCGAAGGGAGTGGGAGAAGAGGAAAGGGGGGCTCAGTCAAGGAAGGCCTCCCAGAGGAGATATGCAGCCATCAGTATGACTCAGCTATTGAGCTCTTTTTTTTAGGGAAGATTCAGTGTATCCAAATGATTGGAATTAAAGTGGACCAGGTTCATTCCTGACATTTTTGAGCACCTCCCAATATTTATAATGTCACTTTGGATGATGACTGGGCAGAGTTTGGAGCCCCTAAGGAAAGAATTGGTGAGAAGCAGTATGGCCTAGAAAGAGCATGGGCCTAGAAGTCAGAGGACCTGGGTTCTAATCCCAGCTCTGCCAAATTCTTGCTGCATGACTGTGGGCAAGTCATTTAACTTCTCAGTGCCTCAGTTCTCCTGTTCCCCTTCCTAGTTAGACTGGGAGCTCCACAGGGGACAGGGACTATCTCCAACTTAATTCCTTTCTATCTACCCCAGTGCTTAGAAGAGTGCTTGACACATGGTAAGTGCCTAAATACCGGAAAAAAGGGAAGTTTGTATACTGTCTACGGTGTTGGATTTCCCTGCATTGCCATACAACCTGGGGTTGTAAAGTCTTCCCCGCCCTTCTCATCTAATCAGTGCTATTTATTGAGCACTTACTAATTGCAGAGCACTGAACTCTGCACTTGAGAGAGTACAATTTAACAGAGTTGGTAAACATGTTACCTGTCCTACTAACTCTTGCTATTCCTCCTCCTACACTACCCAGTAGGCAGGAATCTCTCCTTGACTCCCATATCCAAATCGAGGGACTCTGGTGTCTTTCTCAGGTCTCTGGTGTCCAACCTCATGGCTCCTAATGGACCGAGGGGAGGAAGAAAGAATGGGCTCTGAATCTGCTTCATTGTGACTCTCCTTGGGCCCTATGTGAAGCAGCATGGCCTCGTGGAGCGATCACTGGTCCGGGAGTCAAAAGGACCTGGGTTCTAGCCCCAGCTCCACCACTTGTCTGCTGTGTGATCCTTGGGCAAGTAATTTAACTTTCCAGTGCCTCAGTTACCTCATCTGTAAAATGGGGATTAAGATTGTGAGCCCCATGTGGGATATGGACTGTGTCCAACCTGATTATCCTGCATCTATTCCCGTGCTTAGCACATAGTAAGCATGTAACAAATATCATTAAAAAAAAGTTTTCCATGTTGCTGGTCGTACAACAGGTGGCCTTCAAATAGTCTTTTGCTCAAAGTCAGTACCTTGCCATTCACTGAGCCTCTAATGCCACTTTCCTTCAGCAGAATGACAACTATCAGGAATGGGGGAAAGACAACCCACCTCCCCCCCACGACCTCAGAGGTGTGGAGAGGTCAGGGAGGGGGAGTAGTTGTAGTAGGAGTATTGAGGGCCCACTGGATGTAATGCACTGTACTAAGTGCTTGGAAAATACAAAACAAAGAAGTGACACATTCCCTGACCATTTGGAGCTACACTCTCCTGGAGGAGATGGACAGAAATACATTACACACAGAGCAATCAAAATCAGTCAGTGAGTATACAACTGAATAAACACATAAGCTCGTTGTGGGCAGGAAATGTATCTGTTTATCATTATATTGTACTATCCCAAGCATTTAGCACAGAACTTTGCACACAGTAAGCGCTCAATAAATACCATAGATTGATTGATAAAGATACATATATGTGTGCGGGAGGGTGGAGGGGGTGAGGATCACTATGAATAAGGACCTAAGAGCTAGAAGGGGCTGATGGGGTTATGTGAAAGTGAATTAGGCCAGGTGGTGGAGGGAGGGAGAGAGAAAATGGAAAAAAAAAGCAAACAAAAAAATCTCCACTCCTGGTTCCCTTCTTTTCCTTTTCCAATACTAAGCAGTTTGGTTGCTATCCTTGAATAAAGTTGTCCAAACTATCAGGCCACTGGATATGGCGTGGCATCTGATTCCCTGGAACTTCGATTTCAATCAACAATACTAAGGGATTAATCTATAATAAAACTTTATTGAAAATACGTTGTATTTCTTTCTTTACCTTTATATAATAACTGTAATATTTATTAAGTGGTTACTACGCTCCAAGCACTGTACCAAGCGCTGGAGCAGATACAGGATAATCAGTCCCACATGGGGCTCATAGTCTAAGTAGGAGGGAGAACAGGTATTGAATCCCCATTTTGCAGATGAGGGAACTGAAGCTCAGAGAAGTCAGGTAACTCACCCAAGGCCACCCAGCAGACAGAGGGCAGAGCCAGGATTAAAACCCATGCTCTTTCCATTAGGTCATGCTGCTTCTGGACTGTAGCTCATTTTCTGATTTTTAAGTAATAATGGAATCACAATTGTCTATACTAAATGCAATTAGCAAATTAACCCGGAAGCAGTGTGCCCTAGTAGAAAGCGCAGGGGACATGGAATCAGAGGACCTGGAATTTAATCGCAGCTCTGCCACCTGCCTGTTGGGTAATCTCTCTGTGCCTCAGTTCCCTCAACTGTTCTCCCTCTCCCTTAGACTTTGAGCTCCAGGGGTATAGGGACTGTGTCCATATGTCTTGCATGTATAATAGGGCTTAGTACAGTCCTTGGAACACAGTTTCATTATGTTGTTATTGTTACTATTGATATTTTTATTAATGATTATTAATAATAAAAAATAAAAATGCACAGGACATATTGTTCAAGGTAGTTTCAGGTGACGTACCTGCAGCCAACTTCTGAGTAGTGCCTGAGACATGGCATGGGAATCCAACAGGATATGGGGGTATGTCTTTTCCTTCACACAGCCAATTCTCCTATACTGTGGGGTTTTTTTTTCTTTTAGAACTCAGCCCGGATACTTCACTTGTCTGGTGCAAACCTTCTCACTGTGCCTCAATCTCACCTGTCTTGCCACCGACCGCTGACTCGCATCCTGACTCTGTCCTGGAACGCCCGCCCTCCTCAAATCCGGCAGGCAGTTACTCTCCCCTGCTTCGAAGCCATATTGAAGGCACATCTCCTCTAAGAGGCCTTCCCAGACTAAGCCCCACTTTTCCTCATCTCCCACCCCGTTCTGCGTTGCCCTAACTTGCTTCCTTTGCTCTCGTCCCCCTGCCCAAGCCCCAGAGCACTTCTGTATAGATCTGTAATTTTATTTATTTGTATTGATGTCTGCCTCCTCACATCTAGACTGAGAGCTCATTGTGGGCAAGGATTTTCTCCATTTATTGCTGTATTGTTCTTTCTCAAACACTCAGTTCAGTGCTCTGCACAAAGTAAGCACTTAATAAATATGATTGATTGAATGAATGAAGGAGAATGTACACAGTAGTATTTGCCCCATGCCCTGGATTGTCCACTTGTGCTTAACCATTGCTTCCAACATAGTATCATGCTCTATTTATTTATTACTATTATTACTATTTATTACTCCATTTATTTTACTTGGTCATATTTACTATTCTATTTATTTTATTTTGTTAATATGTTTTGTTTTGTTGTCTGTCTCCCCCTTCTAGACTGTGAGCCCGTTGCTGGGTAGGGACCGTCTCTATATGTTGCCAACTTGTACTTCCCAAGCGCTTAGTACAGTGCTCTGCACACAGTAAGTGCTCAATAAATACAATTGAATGAATGAAATGAATGCTCTGTCTAGGAAGGGAGCTTCTCTATTCATTCAATCATATTTATTGAGCACTTACTGTGTGCACAGCACTGTACTAAGCGCTTGGGAAGTACAAGTTGGCAACATATAGAGATGGTCCCTACCCAACAGCGGGCTCACTGTCTAGACTGTAAGCTCAACGTGAGTAGGGAATGTGTCTGATTCCTGTTATATCGTACTCTCCCAAGTGCTTGGTACAGTGCTCTGCACACATTAAGTGCTTAATAAATACGAATGACTGACTGGCTTTTGCTAATTCTGCCCTCAGGTAGTAGCCAAAGCTGGAGTGTAAACTGGTTACAGGCAGGGAATGTGCCTGCTAATTCTGCTGTATTGTCTTCTCCCAAGAGCTTGGTACTCTGCTCTGCACATAGTAAGTGCTCAATAAATATCATTGATTAATTGATCGATTGAGAACACTTGTTCAGCCAGGGGCAGAGTGAGCTTCAGAGGGTGAGGTAAGCAACCAACTCAGACATGATGCTTACGGGGCTCCCTTCAAAGGGGGCGGCAGGACAGAAGCCTTCTGTCAGTGGAGAGAAAATGCAGGTCCTGAATTTTATACTGTAAGCTCACTGTGGGCAGGGAATTTGTCCACCAACTCCCTTATGTCCTTATATTGTACTCTCTCAACTGCTTAGGATAGTGCTCTGCACAAAGTAAATGCTCAGTAAAGACCAATGAATGATTGATTGACTTGGAGCCAATTTGACTGGGCTGTTTACCTGAGGAGTGATCGAAGGGGCTATGTGACTATGGGGGTGGAATTGGGATGGGGCAATGTAGTGGCATGGGCAGAGAAACAGAGGCTGGGAGAAGGGAGAGAGAAAGGGGAAGAGAGGGAGAGGGAGAGATGAAAGAGAGAGATGAAAGAGAAAGAGATGAAAGACAGAAAGAATTCTGTAAGAGAGAGATGCAGAAAGATAGACACATACATAGGGCTGCCGGTTTTTCATTTCAACTGTGGGGTTACTTTGGGGTGGAGCACTGTGGAGGCGGGCATGGCCTAGTGGTTGGAGCACAGGCCTTAGAGTCAGGGGGACTTGGGTTCTAATCCTGGCTCTGCCACTTTTCTGCTGTGTGACCTTGGGCAAGGTGCTTAACTTCTCTGTTCCTCAGTTACCTCAGCTGTAAAATGAGGATTAAGACAGTGAGCCCCATATGGGACAGGGATTGTGTCCAACCTGATTAACTTTTAACTACCCCAGAGTTTAGTACAGGGCTAGGGACATAAAAAGCACTTAACACATATTATTATGATTATTGAGGAAAAGAGGGGAGGGACAGGTAAAAGGCAGAGAGAGGAAAAAGAATAAATGAGGAGGAAGAGGAGCAGGAGTAGGAGCAGGAGTATAAATTCCTTGTGGGCAGGAAACCTGTCAGGATTATTCTGTACTTCCCAAGTGCCTTATTAGTGCATTGTACCAAGTGGGTGCTCATTATATGTTACTACTGTGATAATACTACTAACAGGGGGAGGAGATGGAAAATGGAAAGATTCTGTACAAAGTAGGTGCTCAGTAAATACTTTTGAATAAGTTAATTTACTGTCTCAATGTCTTTCTCTTCTTTCTTCAACCCTTTATCATTCTCCCCTTTGTCCTCCTTCTCCTCATCCTCCCCTTCCTTCTCGCTTACACTCACAATGCCCATGAAAACTTTCACTGAAATGCAGATCTTTGAGATAAATAATTAATAATAATTATTATGGTATTTGTTAAGTGATCACTATGTGCCAAGCACTGTTCTAAGCACTGGGATAGATATAAGGTAACCAGGTTATCCCACGTGGGGCTCACACTCTTAATCCCCGTTTTACAGATGAGGTAACTGAGGAACAGAGAAGTTAAGCACCTTGCCCAAGGTCACACAGCAGACAACTGGCAGAGCTGGGATTAGAACCCACGACCTCTGACTCCCAAGGCAGTGCTCTTGCCACTAAGCCCCCCCTGCTTCTCGTGGAGTGGAGATGGAGAGGATAGCAACAGTAGGAGCAAGTAAGACCAGAGAAACAACAACAAATACGGCTTCCTTTGCTGCCAGGGCTGCTAAAAGTGGCGGAGCAGGGATTAGAACCCAGATCCTGTTTCCTGGAGTTTCCTCCATGACTGTTGCCTTTAGTCTGTGATGAGGACGGTTCTGCTGTGGAAGCCAACTGACTATTGTTCTCTGCTGGCACATGCTGCTTCTAAATCAATCAATCATCCAGTGGCATTTATTGAATGCTTACTGTGTGCAGAGCACTGTACGGAGCACTTAGGAGACTACAGTGCAACAGAGATGGTAGAAATGTTCCCTGTCCACAAGGAGCTTACAGTGTCCACTGGCTACAGTTTCCTGCTTGCTAATTTCCTGCCACTTTCACTTGTCCTGTGACCACTTCTGCTTGTAGGACCCAAAGGGGAGCTAGCTGGGAGTCTATATTTTGAGGTCAGTCTTGCCCAGCTGCTGTGGAACTCAACTATTTTTTCCTCTTCTGGTTAACGCTCCTTCTCAATTAATCAATCAGTCAATCATTCATGGTATTCATCGAATGCCTATTGGGTGCATGAGCACTCATTGAACATTTAGGAAACTATAGTACAACAGAGTTGGTAGAAATGCTAAACACTCCTTTCCATGTTTGTGCCCAGACTGTTAGCTCATTGTGGGCAGGGAACGTGTCTACCCACTCTGTTTCCCAAGCACTTAGTACAATGCTCTGCACAAAGTGCTCAGTAAACATGATTGAAATCCAATTGATTGATAACTAGTCAAGCCTCAGATTGGTCTTAGAGCACAAGTTACCCTCAAATTACCTTCTAGAGAGTGGAACATCCATGCACCTGCCCTTTAGCCCATGGCTCCTTCGCTGGCTAAAGCTGTGATATGTCAAACTATCACCTACCATTTGCCTCTATTGTTGAAGAATTGCCTCCCACTCCCTTCTTCGTCACCCTGACTTGCTCTCTTTATTCACCCCCCCAACCCAGTCCCACAACACTTATGTACATATG
The DNA here is from genome assembly GCF_015852505.1 of Tachyglossus aculeatus. Classification (NCBI taxonomy): domain Eukaryota; kingdom Metazoa; phylum Chordata; class Mammalia; order Monotremata; family Tachyglossidae; genus Tachyglossus; species Tachyglossus aculeatus. Next base: position 77,446,672 of record NC_052086.1, read on the forward strand.
TGTAATTTATTTATATAAATGTCTCTCTCCTCCTCTAGGTTGTAAGCTCGTTGTTGGCATGGAATGTGTCTCTTTATTGTTACATTGTACTGTCTCAAGTGCTTAGTATACAGCTCTGCACACAGTTAAGCACTCAATAAATATGATTGACTGACTGACTTCCAGTCTCTCCTTCAGCAGGAAAATAACAAAACAAAAACCTCCATGCTTCTGTAATTCTGGGTTTCTCTGGGTGGGAGGCTTCAGTTGGATATATATAGATACAGGTATCTATCATCTATCTGCTCAGCTATCTGTTGTATCTAATATGTCTTAAAAATATTTTGCATTAAATGTAACTCCTTTTTCTAGTGAATTACTGAGGAAATGGATTCCTGTACACAAAGCTGGCTTTTAAATCAATGAAGATCTACTGGGGGTGGGGGACAGGGAATGAAAGCATTTCTCAACTCTATTTGCTGAGATTGTACTCTTGATCCTGTAGTTAAAGGCCCATTATCAATTTCTCTTTTGGAGGCCTAATTTAACTGTAAAAATGTCTTCACGCTGGTACACGGGAACAGATCTTACACATTGGTGCCAGCTGCTTCAAAACTGCCTCACTCATAGTATTTGTTAAGCGCTTACTCTGTGCCAGGCCCCATACTAGGAGCTGGAGCAGATACAAGCTAATCAGTTTGGACGCAGTCCATATCCCACGTGGAACTCACAGTCTTAACCCCAATTTTACAGATGAGGTAACTGAGGCCCAGAGAGTGAAGTGACTTGCCCAGGGTCACACAGCAAACAAGTGGCAGAGCCAGGTTTAGGACCTGGATCCTTCTGACTCCTAGGCCTGTGCTCTATCCACCAGACTGCGCCCCCTCCTTCCTCTCCCCCTCCCAATCCCCCCGACCCTACCTCCTTCCCCTCCCCACAGCACTTGTATATATGTTTGTACAGATTTATTACTCTATTTATTTTACCTGTACCTATTTACTATTCTATTTATTTTATTTTGTTAATGAGGTGCATCTAGCTTTACTTCTATTCATTCTGATGACTTGACACCTATTCACATATTTTGTTTTTTTGTCTGTCTCCCCCTTCTAGACTGTGAGCCCGTTGTTGGGTAGTGACCGTCTCTATGTTGCCAACTCGTACTTCCCAAGCACTTAGTACAGTGCTCTGCACACAGTAAGTGCTCAATAAATATGATTGAATGAATGAATGGACCATGCCACCTCTCGACCCAGTGGACCCAGCCCTGAGATATCAGCCACAGAGCTCATTTGTCTTAAGGACATTTGGAATGACAGTCAGCCTGATCAGTTTTCCTTAGAAGAGGGAGGAATCTAGGGTTGATGGGGTTTTGCTTAAAAAAAAAAAAAGCCCTACCATGAGGCAGAATTCTTGTTGCCTAGGACTTGGCTCCCTCTGAAAGGATCCAGGAGAAAGAGTCTCTGCACCACCTTTTTTAATATGAATAAATAATTTCTAATAAATAATTTAGAGGTATGTACATAATGGCTGTGAGGTTGGGGAAGGGGTGAATATCAACTGGCCAAAGGCCACAGATCCAAGCATGTAGGTGATGCAGATACCCCCTTGGCTATTCCCTGGTACTCCCTTCACAGTACCAGACAGAAGGCAGGCAGGCTGAAAACTGGACCATCCAGTATCAAACTGGAGGAGTGACATATAGCACGGGCCTGGAAGACCGAAGGATCTGGGTTCTAATACCGGCCCTGCCACTTGTCTGCTGTGTGACTTTGGGTGAGTCATTTCACATCTCTGTGCCTCAGTCACCTCACCTGTACAAAGGGGATTAAGACCACGAGCCCCACTTGGGACAGGGACTGCATCCAACCTGATAAACCTGTATGTACCCCAGCACATAGAACAGTGCTTGGTGCATACTAAGCACTTAACAGATACCATCATTATCATCATCATCATCATCCTTAGCCCCTCCCCTGGACATTCTCTCATTCCCCCAGACCCACCATCAAGAAGGGGTTGGCCGGTTTCCAATCAATCAGGCTCCGGCCGTCCTTAGTTCTTGTTCTGACCCATCTTGGCTGCTCTGCAGTAACTTAATGGGCTGCACTAAGAACAAGCAGCTGCTTATGAAGAGATAGATTTCCAGAAGCATTTCCTGATGCTTCGCTTCCTCCCCTCGTGGCACCTGAGATCTATCATCGGCCACAGGATTCGCAGCGCAGTGCGACTGGCAGAGCCGTGGTGGTGGGGCGGCGGTGCGGAGCCTTTAGAGGATGATAAGTCATCTGTCAAGATAACATATAAACACCCTCCCCGGCACCACACGTGCCCCATAAATCTGCTCATCAACCGCCAAACAACATATGTGACTCCTTTCGCCTTAAACGTAAAAACATTAATTACATTACCTCGTTCTGCTGTAATGGGCACCGTCCACCTCACGCTTGCCAAAGCCTTAATTTTGCCCATAAATCTGGGGCGTCCGGTGCAGGGATTCCAGCCGCTCAAAGAGATGAAGATAAAGTCTCTGCCGACAGGCCTCTGGAGGCCCAAGGTGCCTGTGGCCTGGGGAGAGGAAGAGGCAAGCCAGCTGCCTGGAACACCGAATGATTTATGGAGCGGAGGCTCCGGAGCGAGGAGCTGGAACTTCTGAATCTTGCCCCGGGGATGAAAGGGAGAGGAGGAAGAGGAGGGTTCATGGGGAAGACTAGTGGGGTCACCTCTCAGAGGGGCTCAGGCCTTTGAGGTAGCCTAGTGGAAAGAACACTGGCCTTGGAATCACTGGTCTGTTGTGTGGCCTTGAGCGAGTCACTTCATTTCTCAGAAGCTCAGTTCCTTCATCTGTAAAAATGAGGATTAAGAAAGTGATCCCAATGTGGGACATGGACTGTGTCCCACCTGATTACCTCATGGCTGGCACATTGTAAGTGTTAACAAATACTATTTTTAAAAGAGAGAGAGAGATTAGAGGGAAAAGAACAAGGCACAGTGGGTAGGCTAGTTTGAGAAGAATGGAGATTGCAAGCTGAGATGCATTGGCAGAGTGAATAAATAGGGGAGAGAATAGTCAGGAGTTTCTCTGATGCAGAGAGGAACTGACAAAAACATTGGTAGCCTTTGAGGTGCAGGGATACAGGTTCAGAATGATATTTTCGAAAAGCAATCCCGGCAGCAAAGTGAATAACAGACTGGAGAGGGGAGAGACTGGAGGCAGGGTGATCAGCGAGGAGGCTGAAGCAACCAGGATATGACAAGTCTCTGGACCAGGCTGGGGGCCAAATGGATAGAGAGGAAGGGGCGGATTCATGAAGTGATGTTGAGTTTGAACCGAAAGAATTTGGTGAAAGACCGAATATGGGGGTTTGAAAGAAAGGGAGCAGAGATGTTGTTAGAAGTGAGAAGGGATTGGGTGGGGAGATACGGGTGGAGGGGTCGAGGTAGGGGTGCTGGGGATTTCAGGAGGGAGTAAAACAGCTGGAATAGTAAGAGGAGTGGGATTCAATTGAAGGGGGAGAAGTATTATTATTCAGAAGGAGAGGACAGAGTCAGAGCAGGTGTGGATTCATTCATTCATTCGTATTTATTGAGCACTTACTGTGTGCAAAGCACTGTACTAAGCGCTTGGGAGAGTACAACCCAACAGAGTTGGTAGACACATTCCCAACCCACAATGAGTAGTGTGGCCTAGTGGATAAAGCACAGGCCTGGGAGTCAGAAGGACCCAGGTTCTAATCCCTCCTCTGCCATTTGTCTGCTGTATGACCTTGGGCAAGTCAGTTCCCTGTGCCTCGTTAACCTCATCTGTTAAATGGGGCTCATGACTATGAGCCTCATGTGGGACAGGGACTGTGTCCAACTTGATTAGCTTGTTTCTACCCCAGAGGTTTTCTAGCCCAGGGCTTAGTACAGTACCTGGCACATAGTAAGCACTTAAATACCATAAAAAAGAGCTTACAGTCTAGAGGACAAGTTTACAGCCTAGAGGGCTTTCAGCCAACATCATCCCACGGCACCATTATGGCACTGAGGAAGCTTGTCATGGAGGTATCTAAAGCTGGAGAGGATTGCATGAGAATGGAGTCAGTCAATAATATTTGTCGAGCACTTACTGTGTGCAGAGTACTGTACTAAATGCTTGGGAGACTATGACATAACACTACAACAGACACATTTCCTGCCCACAACAAGTTTATAGCCTAGCAGAAAGATAGTGGCCATGGCACAGTGGATAGAGCATGGGCCTGGGAGTGTTAGAAGGTCATGGGTTCTAATCTGCCTCTGCCACTTGACTATTGTGTGACCTTGGGCAAATCCACTTTTCTGGGCTTCAGTCACCTCATCTGTAAAATAGGCATTGAGATTGTGAGCCTCACGTGGGACAGGGACTATGTCCAACCTGATTTGCTGGTATCCACCCCAGTGCTTAGTTCAGTGCCTCGCCTGTTGTAAGTGCTTAACAAATACCACAGTTATTATTATTAGGGACCTGACAAGGCTGACTTTATTAGAGAGGGTGGAAATGAGGGTGTGGGTTTGTTCACTGAGAGGACAAATTGGGAAGAGAGTCCAAATGGGATACTATGGAATGAGATAAGTGGAGGGGGCCGGATGTGGAGATCTATGAGGGGATAGAAGAGTTTTGGGGGGAAGGAGAGATGGGAGAGAAGGCAGGATAGAAGGTTGGGATCAGAGAGTGGGAATTCAGAGTTGGAGAAGTTAGAAACAGTACAGTGACCGGGGAATGATGAGGTCTAGCAGGAATCAAAGTTGGAAGAACAAGTTCACACCTCAAACTCCAGGTTTAGGATCAGCAGAAGAGGGTAGGATTTGGTCTGAGATTAATCAATCTGCCATAATTGAGCGTGTACTGTGTGCAGAGCACTAAACTAAGCACCTGGGAGAGTACAACAGAGTTGGTAGACAGGATCTGTACCTTCTTGCAGTCTAGTGATGGGGGTAGAGACAGGTGTTAAATAAAATACAGATAGGAGAAGCAGCAGAGTATAAAAATGAAGTAAAAGTTTTCTCTTTCCCTGTTACCCAAGTGTCTGGGACTGTGCTCTGAATGGATACAGGCACAGATACACATTGCTGAGGCCTAGCAGGCCTGCCCTGAGGAGAGATGATGTTGGTCAGTACACATCTCTTTTAGGTCTAGTTTGTGTAGTTGCTTGGCACAAGCATTTAAATTCCATTGAGACTCTACCCTCATTTTTTGTTTGTTTTTATGGTACTTGCTAAGCACTAACTAGTGCCGGGCACTGTACTAAGTGCTGGGATAGACATAAAATCATCGGATTGGACACAATCCTTGTCCCACTTAGGGCTCACAGTCTAAATTGTAGGGAGGAGGATTTTATCTCCAATTTACAGATAAGGTCACCGAGTCGCAGAGAAGTTAACTGACTTGCTCAAGGTTACACAGAGCTGGGCTCTAAATCTAAGTCCTCTGACTCCTACACCCAGACTCTTTTCACTAGGCTTCCCCACTGTGGGCAGGGAGCGTGTTTACCAAGTCTCTTTTATTGTACTCTGTCAAGTGCTTAGTACAGTGCTCTGCACATGGTGAGCACTCAATAAATGTCATTGATTGATTGATCTTTCCTGATGTGTCTTTTAAAGTATCCTTTCCCTTTAATATTTAGTTCGTAAGCCTTGGAGGGCCAAGTACTTGTGCATATCTAATTCTCCCCTGAGAGAGGTGTGTGTGTGATGGTCTCATCTGATTATATTGTGTCTACCACAGTGCTTAGCACAGTGCTTCCTTCATTCAATCACATTTATTGAGAGCTTACCATGTGGAAAGCTCTTGGGAGAGTACAATAAAGCAACTATCACACACTCCCTGCCCACGATGTGCTTGCAGTCTAGTATCAAGTGCCTAACAAATGATGCTATGATTAGTGTATATTATTACTTGCGTATTCTTTCCCAGAGCTTAGTGCAGTGCTTTGTACCTGGCAAGCACTTCATAAATACAATTACTAATATTATTTCCAGAAGAATCCAAATTTTTAAGGACTAATCATAGCCCGGTCCAGATGATCACTGTGTCTTCTACTTGAGGAAAAGATGATTTCAGAGAGAACTCTTCTTCCTTCACAAATCACGTTCCATTATGACAAAATGGACAGAGATGGAGTTTTCTCCTTCTTCCGGTAATCACATACATACACAAAAAATAAGAGTCTCTTCAGGGGGTCTTTGCCAGGGCAAATCTCGTTAGTTTTTCCTTAAAACTGTCTGTGGAAAAAATGGCCGAGAGCTGACATGCCATCTTTCAGAGGATTAAGAGAGGACTAACTAACACGAACCAGATCATTAGCTTTGTATTTTCTGTTCCACCTTCCAATGCCCATATTTCACTCAGGAGGATGAGCTGGATGGGTTCCAGAAACTAAGTGGAAATTAATTTCTCTGAGGCTGAGCTGGAAGTTAAGATGCATTTCAGTCACTTGCTGCATTTGCTTGCAACAGTCGCCTTGAACAGTAAAAAATCAAGGTCGGTGCATTGGCTCCCAGTTCCTTATGCTTTATTATTCTTTTTTAATGGTATTTCTTCAATGTTTACTACGTGCCAGCCACTGTACTAAACCCTGGGGTAGATATGAGCTAATCAGGTTGTCCCCTGTAAGGTTTCCAGTCCTAATCTCCATTTTACAGATGAAGTAAGTGAGGTACAGAGAAGTGAAGAGACTTGTCTGAGGTCAGACAGCAGACAAGTGATGGAGCCGGGATTAGAACCCAGGTTCCCTGGCTCCCAGGCCTGGGTTCTTTCCAGTAGGTCGTGCTGCTTCTCAACAGGAGAAGGGAGGCTTGAAACAGGAGATGGGAGTGCTGGTCTCTGGAATTTTACAAGTTCTCTCTGGGACAATGAGGGGAGATTCCCAGCCAGAGGCACAGTGAGGGGCAGCATAGCCTAATGGATAGAGCTCAGATCTGGGAGTCAGAAGGACCAGGGTTTTAATTCCACCTCTGCCACTTGCCTGCTGGGTGACTTTGGGTGAGTCACTTCACTTTTCTGTGTCTCAGTTACCTCATCTATAAAATGGGGATTAAGACTATGACCCCCATGTGAGACAGGGACTGTATACAACCTGATTAACTTGTATCGACTCCAGTGCTTAGTATAGTGTCTGGCACATAGTAAGCTCTCACTAAATGCCATTAAAAAAAAAAAGTCAAGGCCCCAAGTAAATATCTACCTCATTTACTAGTTCATCTCTGGAGGCAGGTCTTTGGGCCTGATATCCCTGAATCAGTCATTCAATCGATGGCTTTTGAGCACAACACCGAACTCGGAGCTTAGGAAAGTACAATAAAACAGAGTTGGTAGACAGTATCCCTGCCCACAAAGAATCATTCCTAGTCCTCAATTACTCAGATTCAGGCACCTGGAAGCCAGTCACAATTTTCATTCTGCACAGGGAACTTGTCTGCTAACTCAGTTGTATTGTACTCTCCCAAACCGCTTAGTATAGTGCTCTGCACACAGTAAATGCTCAATAAATACCACTGATAGATTGATTCCTGTCCATCTCTTCAGTGATTTTCCAGTTGTCTTCAAGCAAAGGGCATAAGACTGAACCCCTGCTGGCGAACAATGAATCCAGAGAAAAGACCGTTTTGAACATAGTAAGCATTTAACAAATATTGTTATTGAGAAGCAATATGGGTCTTGGAGTCAGAAGGACCTGCGTTGTAATCCTGGCTCTGCCACTTGTCTTCTGTTTGACCTTGGGGAAGCCAATTCACTTCTCTGGGCCTCTTACTTTATCTATAAAATGGGGATTAAAACAGTGAGCCCTTGTGGGACGCGGACTATGTCCAACTTGATTTCCTTGTATCCCCTGGTGCTTAGTACAGTGCCTAGCACACAGTAAGTGCTTAACAAATACCATAATAACACTAATCATTATATTATATGGTGTTCCCCAACTCTGTCACCACCCTTGCTAAATTCCTCTACCCATTGGGCAGACATACTATTCACCTGTCTTGGACATATACAACTGGCCACACAATCTCTGGAGGTCACCTGCATTATCCCCCGCCTCCAGGGCTGTACCCGTCAAAGTGTGCCTGACATTTTGGCTTTTGGTTAACTTGTATTTAGAAAGCAAAAGCTTCAATCCATAAAAGAATGACAGACATGTGATAGAGCTTCTTCCTGGGCTCTGATATTTATGATACAAGATTTGAAAGAACTTTGAAGAGTCCGAAAATGTCATCTCTGGAGCGTTTTACAGCAATTGCCATTGGCAGTGATTTTGCCGCATACGCATGAAGCAAATCAGATGACAACAGCATTTTCAGCTATTAAACTAGACAATATCGCAACTGTTGTGAACTGGTAAATTATCTCCTCTAAGTAGTATTTGGGACTTTAATCAGAAAATTGACATTTGTTCCATATTCATTTGTATTTTCTTTATTAGAAATGCATAATTTAAAGTAATATTCACACCCCTCTGGGTATACACACTCAGTTACCTATAAAACATTTAAGCCCGTTGAAAACCTCTTTGTTCCCCCTTTCCTGAGTTCGTCCATCTGCTGTAGAATACTGGAAGTGTTCATACCAATCACGCAGCCTAATGGAGCTGAGGTGTTGAGGTAATTCATTTATGTGTTCCAGTGGGAGTAATTTATTTCAATTTAATTCAAATGACTTCTCCCACATTGCAGAGGTGCGGTATGGATTTGGAGCCCTGGGAACCTACTCTCCTGGGTCCCTCCTGATGGAAGATGTGTCCTCTTCCTCCTGCAAGTCCCAGGAGGACTTAATGAGAGTATTTTACATTTTGCCATGGATCTACTCCCTTGGAAACAGGATTAGCCCACGAGGATGATTGCTTTTGAGAAAGTCAACTTGACTGATGTGCCTCATTGGATGAAAGTCTCCTCTTTCCTTCTGATTAAACTTGCCTTCAGCCTCTCACCCTAAAGGGCCAGCACCAACAGGAAGCCTTCCTGGATTTTTTAAAATGGTATTTGTTAAGTACTTACTAAGTGCCAGGCACTGTACTAAGTGCTGGTGTAACTACAAACTAATCACATGGGGCTCAGTCTTATTCCCCATTGGTCAGATGAGGGAAACTGAAGCAGAGAGAAGAGAAGTGACTTGCCCAAGATCACACAGAAGACAAGTGGAGGAACCAGGATTACTGCCTAGATCCTTCTGACTCCCAGACTTGTGATCTATTTGGATTCATTCACAACAACATTGTCATATTAACCCATAAAACCCCCTTCCCAGCACTCATTTCTTTTAAACCTTATGCTGAGGATAATAATGATGAAAATAATAATAATAGTGGTATTTGTAAGCTCTTGCTCTGTGTGAAGCACTGTTCAAAGCACTGGGGTAGATACAAGGTAATCAGGTTGGACACAGTCCCTGCCCCACATGGGGCTCACAATTTTCATCCCCATTCAATATTATGCATGCAGACATTTAATGCTGGGATTATGTGCCATATGCTGTATTAAGTGCTGGGGTAGATACAAACTAATTAGGTTGGACACAGTCCATGTCCAACATAAGGCTCATGGTCTTAATCCCCATTTTACAGGTGAGGTAACAGGCACAGAGAATATAATTAACTTGTCCAAGGTTACACAGCAGACAAGTGGTAGAGACAGGATGAGAACCCAGGTTCTTTGATTCCCAAGCCCATGCTTTATCCGTTAGGCCATGCTGCTTTCCTGTTGTATCCTTGTTCTTCTTCCTGTACTTACTATCTGTGAAGAATTTCTGTCTTTCTGTCACCATTTGATTGTAAGCTCCTTGAAGGCAATCAATAAATTAATCCATTAATGGCATATCTTGAGCACTGATTGTGAGCAGAGCACTGAACTAAGTGATTTGGAGAGTACAGTACAATAGAGTAGGTATCCCCAATCTCTGCCCACCAGGGAGTTTATAAACTAGCAGTGGAGATAGACATTAGAATAAATTACAGATGGACATGTACATAAGTGCTATGGGGGTGGGGTAAAAAAAAATTGAAGTGCTGAAAGGATACAGGCCCAAGTACATAGGCAACTCAGAAAGAAGGGCAAATAGGGGAAGCCAGAGCTTAGTCAGGGAAGATCTCCTGAAAGAAGTATGATTTTAGTAGAGTTTTGAAGATGGAAAGGGTGGTGGTCTGTCAGATATAAATGGGGAGAAAGTTCCAGGTTGAGGGAGGACAGGGGGAAGAAAAATGATAAAGATACAGGGGTAGGCTTGCCATCAGAGGAGTAAAGTGTGCAGGTTGGACTGTAATGGGAGATCAGTGAGGTAAGATAGGAGGGGCCAAGCTGATTAAGTGCCTTAAAGCTGATGGTAAAGAGTTTCTGTTCTCGTGGAGAGGGGAGACGTGGACTGATCGATATTTTAGAAAAATGATCCAGGCAGCAGAATGAAGTATGAACTGGAGAGTGGAGAGACAGGTGGTAGGGAGATCAGCAAGGAGGCTGATGTAGTAGTCAAAACAATCAATCAATCAATATCCGAAGCAGGCTATGACAAATGCTTGGATCAGCATGGTAGCAGTTAGGCTGAGGGGGAAAGGGATGATTCTAGAGATGTTGTGAAGTTAGAAGCAACAGATCTGGTGGCAGACTGAATTTGCAGGTTGAAGAGAGATGAGTTGAGGATAATTCTGAAGTCACACTCATTAGATGGGGATGACAGTGGTGTTGTCTACGGTTGTGGGAAAGTCTTGGGGAGGACAGGGTTTGGATGGGAAGATGAGGAGCTTTGCCCGGACTGATAACATTCTGACTCTCCCTGTACTTAGAGGCAGTTGAGCCAAATCCATGTCATTTGGCAAAATTAATGCCCTTCTGTTCTATATGTCAGTACCTGAAGTTTAAAAATCATACAATTGTTTAACACTCTCCAGACAACTTGGCTGTATCTCTCCAGTCAATACTGAGGGGCAAGGCAAAATTAGGCCTCTGGAGGGGGGGGAATAGGAAGCTGAAGGGAAGCAGCAAGGCATAGTGGATAGAGCACAGGCTTGTGAGTCAGAAGGTCATGGGTTCTAATCCTGGTTCCACCACTTGTCTGCTATGTGGCCTTGGACAAATCACTTCAGTCCTCTGTGCCTCTGTTACCTTGTCTGTAAAATGGGGATTAAGACTGAGCCCTATGCTGGACAGGGTTTGTGTCTAACCCAATTTGCTTGTATCTACCCCAGCACTTAGTACAGTGCTTAATAAATACTACCACTATTACTATTACTATCCCTCAGGTCAAATGTCACTTCTTCCCACTTTCTCCATAATACCCAAGCCTAGCTTCTGGATACACTCTTCCCTCCCAAACAATACCAGGGGTAGTTTTATTCCCTAAATAACATAAAAAGAAATAAGGCAGGTGGGGGGTGGGTGCAGTGAGGGAAGGGAGGAGTAGGAAGAGGGGTTGAGGATTGTGTACCTCCTTTGGAGAGTTTGAGTCCTATTTAGGAGGCTGGGTACCTTAAATCCAATGGTAACAAATGGTCCTGTTCAAGGGCTATTGCTGCTTCCCCCAAAGCTCCTGAAAACACCCCTGTTACCTGTCAGTTGGTCAATCCTAGGTCACAGTCAGTGTTTGGTGGAGTGCGTGCTTGCCAGTCAGATGTCTTGTTGGAAGTTGGCAAGACAGTTGCAGAGACAGAAAGGTGAAATTGTGTTTCCCAGGAAGCAAAGGGTCTGATTCTCTCACTACTGCAGCAAATTCCAAATGGAGCCCATCTGTAGAAGGTGGAGAGACATGCTAGCTCTCTCTCTCTCTCTCTCTCTCCTCCTGGAGCTGGTGGAATGAGGGGTTTCCTCCATCTAACAGAAGCCAGTTCCCCATGCTAAGAAGGTCCTTTTATCTAATTAAGCAGGTGGGAACATAGGAAAGTGGGATTTGTAAACATTTGGGGAGGGTTTTTTTTTGTTTTAAATCTACATTTGAATTCACTTCCCTGCATTCCATTTGATTGCATCTCTGATGGAAATATTCGTTAGCTGACATATGAACCTATGCTTCATAAGCCTTCAGAGGACCGAGTTCCCTTTTGGATTTTAGCCAGATAATAATTATGGATCCACATCACCTTTTCGCCTTTTGAATACCTGGATTGATAGAAGGCTCCTTTTCCTTCTCAGTACTTTAACAAGGTGGCCCCTGTCTCACAAAGTTTATGAATCTAAAAAAACCCCATCAAGCCATTTGGACATTCCCATGCTGGCCTGCAAGTCCTGTCACAACGCAGGGCTAACAAGGCTTATTGTGCAGAGGTGGATGGCAGATACAGACACTGTCTGTCCCTAGTCGATTAAGCTTAGCTGTTTTCCCCTGAACCAGTTTAATCAGAAGAAGGCTTTGGGTGAAGTAGCTTTCCTGTGATGCTGAATTGCTCTTCCAAATACTTCAGTAAACAGCAAATAAATGCCTGTGGGTTTGGTTTGGGTTCTGTTAATTATGGAGGATATTTTTCTTTTGAGCTTTTCTAGTAAACCTGGCTTGGCTGTCCCCTCACTTGTCTCTTGTCCAATTACCATTGCAGCTTAAATGGATTCATTTGTTGCTACTGGCAAATTTCCTCAGTTGGCAGGGCATCATTCTGCTCCAGTGACAAATGCTATAAAAAGATCATTATTTTCATTAGCATAAATAATGGCCTGTTGATAGAACTTGGGTTCCTGAAAATAGGTGACAGTGTTCTCTGTCTTTATCCATTACCCAAATATAATTGAAAACTAAGTGATGGCACAGGCCCACAATAAGTTTGCATTGCCCCTTCGCTTGAATATTGTGCTAGAATATAATGGTCTTTTCCTGAGAATAGGAGCTCAGTAAATATTGTCAACTGAGGGGTTGACTTGATACAGGGAATTGGCTTCCTACTTTTACCAGACTCTCAGGATGATCCAAGGACAAATTCAGCCTCATGTATTGAGGGACCAGTCTAACTCAATCAACATTCAATCGTATTTACTGTATGCAAAGTATTGTACTAGGTATTTGGGAGAGTACAATGTAACAGAGTTGGTAGCATGTTCTTTGCCCACAAGGAGCTTGCAGTCTAGAGGGGGAGATACACATTAAAATAAGATTCCAGCTATGTAATTTAGGGACCTTGCATTCAGGTGCTTGTAACCAAATGGGTTGTGGTTGCCTGAAGAGCTCTCCTAGGTTTAACTATTGCCACCAAATTAAGGTCTTTACTTTATGGCTCAGATCATTTCTCAAGGGTGTCAGTGACTGCACCCTTACTAAAGATAAGGAAGGAATCCACTGAGATGGTAAACACTTCAACCATCTCTTAACACACCTAGAATAATAATAATAATAATAATGTTGGTATTTGTTAAGCACTTACTATGTGCCAAGCACTGTTCTAAGTGCTGGGGTAGATATGTGATCAGTTTGTCCCATGTGGGGCTCACAGATAATGATGGTATTTCTTAAGTGCTTATCATGTGCCGAGCAGTGTTCTAAGCGCTGGGGTAGATACAAGGCAATCAGGTTATCCCATGTGGGGCTCACAGTCTTAACCCCCATTTTACAGATGAGGTAACAGGCACAGAGAAGTTAAGCGTCTTGCCCAAAGTCACACAGCTGACAAGCGGTGGAGTCAGGATTGGAACCCATGATCTGACTCCCAAGCCTGGGCTCTTTCCACTACGCCACACTGCTTCCCACGAAGATAAGTTCTTATCAAGCACAGAGGCCCCTCCTGACTTGGTTATTAAGGAAATCACCTTTGTCAAAACCATAAAACCTGGTAAAGCTCCAGGACCAGATGGCATTCCTGCTGAAGGGGATGGCTTTTTTTCCTTTATATGGTATTTAAATGCTTACTATGTGCCAGGTACTGTACTAAGCACTGGCGTGGATACAAGCAAATTGAGTTGGACACAGTCCCTGTCCCATGTGAGGTTCACAGTCTCAATCCCCATTTTATACAGATGAGCTAACAGGCACAGAGAAGTGAAGTCACTTGCCCAAGGTCACAAGAGACAAGCACTGGGGTTGTTACAAGTTAATCGCGTAAGACACCATCCATGCTCCAGCTGGGGCTTACAGTCTTAATCCTCATTTTACAGGTGAGGGAACTGAGGCTCAGAGAAGGTAAGTGAGTTACCCAAGGTCACACAGTGGATAAGTGGCGGAGCGGGATTAGAACCTAGATGCTTCTGATTCCCAGGCCTGTATTGTCTATACTAGGCCATGCTGTTTCTGTCCTGTTTGAATCAGTCAGTGGTATTTGAGAGCTTACCGTGTGCAGGATGCTGTACTAAGTTCTTGGGAGAGTACAGTGCATTGGAGATTACAATCACATTTCCTGCTCACATGAGGTTTCCTCAAAGTTTGGATTCCTGAGGAGACACCATCATCACCACCCTCAAGACGACAAGGGAAAGGTTAGATCATGACAAACATCAGGGCACATTTCATAGCTCTTAATTGCTGGCAAGATCCTAGCTTAATGAAAAATATTGCTGAACAGCATCCTTCCGGAGTCACAATGCGGCTTTAGACCTCAACAAGGCATACCCAACGCAATCATTACAGCATATACCATACAGGAGAGATGTAGAGAGCAGCACCTACACTTCCAAGCTGTTTTCATCGATAAGTCAATTAGGGATATTTATTGAGCACTTACTGTGTGTGGGAGACTACACTAAAACAAATTCGGTATGTGTTCCCGGCCCACTACGAGCTTAGTCAAGAGTTTTCATCAATTTTACAGAGGCAATTAACCTCATCATTAGCCATATTTCAGTTCTTGCACTGACTTAAAACTCAGAAGTTTATCAGGTCTGAGATAGTAACAATAATAATAATAATAATAGTGTTCATTCATATTTGAGCACTTACTATGTGCAGAGCACTGTACTAAGTTCTTGGAAAGTACAATACAGCAAGAGAAAATTCCTGCCCACAGTGGGTTTACATTCAGCGTTGGGTAGTGGGGCGGGGAAGAGGAACGGGATAGACAGACATCAAAACAAGTAACTGGGCATCAATATAAATAGAATTATCGATATATACACATAAGTGCTGTGGGGTGGGGGGAGCAAAGTGCACGAGTCTAGATGATGTGGAAGGGAAGGGGAGCTGAAGAGAAGAGGTCTTAGTTTGGGAAGGCCTCTTGGAGGAGGTTGGCCTTCAGGAGGGCTTTGAAGGGGTGGCGGGGGGGGGAGAGTAATTGGTAGATTTGAGGAGGGAGGGCATTCCAGGCTGAAGGTAGGATGTGGGCCAGGGGTCAGTGGTGAGACAGGTGAGATTGAGGCACAGTAAGAAGGTTAGCGTCAGGGGAGTGCAGTGTGTGGACTGGGATGTAGAAAGAGAGAAAGGAGGTGAGGTAGGATGGAACAAGATAGAGAGCTTTAAAGACAATAGTGAGGAGGGTTTTTTTTGATACAGAGGTTGATAGGCAATCACTGGGGATTTTTTTTTTTTGAGGGGGTGGGTGAAGGTGACATGCCCTGAACCTTTCTGTAGAAAGATAATCCGGGCAGCAGAGTGAAGTATGGGCTGAAGTGGGGAGAGGCTGGGGGTTGGGAGGTCAGAAGGGAGGCTGATGCAGTAATCCAGTCGGGATAGGATGAGATTGTTCTAACATGGCAGCTGTTTGGATGGAGAGGAAAGGGTGGATCTTGGCAATGTTGTGAAGGTGAGAGCGACAGGATTTGGTGACAGATTGGATATGTGGGGTGAATGAGAGAGTCAAGTCAAGGTTATGGGTTTGTTAAGCACTTGCTGTCTGCCAAGCATTGTACAAAACACCGGGGTAGATACTATGTAAATGAGACAGTCCCTGTCCCACATGGGGCTCACTGTTTAAGGGGGTGGAGGAACAGTATTTCATCCCCAACTTTCCAGATTAGGAGATTGAGGCCCAGAGAAGTTGCCTGAAGCCACAAAGCAAGCATGTGGAAGAGTCAAGATTAGAACTCAGGTCCCCTGACTCGCAGGCATTTGCACTTTCCACTAAGCCACACTGCTTCTCTACCCAAGGTGGCATGGACCTATGTTGGACCCATTCCCAATGATTAATGAGGTTAAAAGGCTGGATTGTAGACCAGGTTCTCTTCCACTTGTACAATGGAGCCACATTAAAGAATGTAGCAAAGAATTAAGCAGCTTGAGTTGGAACATTTTCTGGCCCTTCAGAAAACTCTTCCAACATAAGAAGATATAGGCATCATTGACGATTCTTGAAGCATTCAACCAGGAGCTGCCATATGTGGGTAACTACACCCGAGATACACATACGTACACTTATATAGGAAAGCACACACATGATTGTTAGCTGCATTTCAGACAGTCTGGTACTATGGACTGAGGATAAGCTTGAAGAAAATGTAGGCAATATACCAGCCTGCACCAGGGGAGCCCTTCAGAGAACCCAAGTCTTTAGCAGCAAATCGGAACTGGAAATAGCCTGGCCTAATGGTTAAAGCACAGGCTTGGGAGCCAGAGGACCAGGTTTCTAAACCCAGCTCTGCCACATGACTTTGGGCAAGTCACTTCATTTCCTTGAACTACAAAATGGGGGCTTAATACATGTTCTCCCTCCTATTCGGACTGTGAGCCCCATTGGAAGAGGGATTGTGTCCAACATAATTTGTACCTACCCCAGTGCTTAGAACAGTGCTTGACACTTAATAATCATGGTATTTGTTAATAATAATAACAATTGCATTTAAGTGCTTACTATGTGCAAAGCACTGTTCTAAGCGCTGGGGAGGTTACAAGTTGATCAGGTTGTCCCATGGGGGGCTGACAGTCTTAATCCCCATTTTACAGATGAGGGAACTGAGGCCCCAGAGAAGTTAAGTGACTTGCCCAAAGTCACAGAGCTGACAACTGGCAGAGCCGTGGTTTGAACTCATGTGATTGTTGTGACCATGTGATTTATTGGACCTCTGACTCCAAAGCCCAGGCTCTTTACTGGCACATAGTAAGTTAAGCACTTAGTATATGCCAAGCACTGTTCTAAGCACCAGGGTAGATACAAGGTAATCAGGTTGTCCCAAAAGGGACTCACAGTCTTCATTCCCATTTTACAGATGAGGTAACAGGCACAGAGAAATGAAGTAACTTGCCCAAGGTCACACAACTGATAAGTGGCAGAGCTGGGATTATTCACTCAATCATATTTATTGAGCATTTACTGTGTGCACAACACTGTGCTAAGTGCTTGGGGAGTACAAATCGGCAACATATAGAGACAGTCCCTTCCCAACAACAAGCTCACAGTCTAGAATCCACCACCTGACTCCCAAGCCCATTTTTTTTTCCACTAAGCCACTCTGCTTCTCTTAGCAAGCACTTAATTACCATTAAAAACAAGAACACTGTCCCAGAATTCTTCTTCTATAGGGTGGTCAAGTGGAAAAGAGCACAGGCCTCCAATAAAGAAGACCTGGTTCTAATTGTCACAAGGCACTGGTTCATACCAACCAGGACCTTCCTGGACCAGGGGAACACCAGGGACACTCAGTCAAGTTCAAACCACACCTCTGATCACCAATATTACTATGAGAATTTCTTAACTTAGTTTTACATGCAAGGGAGTGACACATACACACACTCACCCACTCCACCAAGAGTCCAATACCAGCCTGTGCTCAAAAGAGTCCATTCTGCCAGTGCTTCTTCTTTCTGCCTCCAAGTGCTACTCTCCTCTCTCTGCATCTCAACCACCTCCAAATACCCACTCTTAGAGCATGCCACAAAGCAACTGCCTTATATCTGGCTTAGGTGTAGCAGCTGTGGCTCTACAAGGCCATCATTAATTGGACCAGGCCCGTTACTGGGTAGACCAGGGAGAGAAAGCCCAGTCTCCCTCCATGCTCTGCCCCCACGGTCCAGCAATCACCTGCCTCAAATAAAACCCATCAGTGTATTTGCCAGTCTCTTCCTTGTTGTTCATGGAATCACAAACAGTAATTAATAAGGCAACTCGTTGTGGGCTCACTACATTAATAATAATAATGATGGTATTTGTTGAGCACTTACTATGTGCCAAGCACTGTTCTAAGAGCTGGGGTAGATACAAGGTAATCAGGTTGTCCCACGTGGGGCTCACAGTCTTAATCCCCATTTTACAGATGAGGGAACTGAGGCACAGAGAAGTTAAGTGCTTGTCCAAAGTCACACAGCTGATAAGCGGCAGAGACAGGATTAGAACCCATGACCTCTGGCTCCCAAACCTGTGCTCTTTCCACTAAACCATGCTACTTCTCTAATCCTAATCCTGCCTCTTTCACTTGCCCACTGTGTGACCTTTGTTGAGCCTCAGTTACTTCATCTTTAAACATGGGGCTAAATTCTCTGATCTCCCTCCTTTACAGACTCCCAACCCCAGGTGGGACAGTGACTATATCAGTCAGTTAATCATATTTACTGAGTGCTTACTGTCTACAGACACTGTACTAAGCACTTAGGAGACTACAGTGAAACAACAGAACAGACACATTTCCTGCCTACCATGACCTTATGGTCTAGAGGGAGAGACAGACATTAATATAAATAAATAAAATTACAGATAGGTACATAAATGCTGTGGGACTAAGGGGGATAAATAGAGCAAGTCAGGGCAACGCAGAAGGGAGGGGGAGAAGAGGAAAGGGGGGCTTCATCAGGGAAGGTCTCTTGGAGGAGGTGTGGCTTCAACAGGCTTTTAAGGGGGAAGGGGTGAATAATTTTCTGTCCGATATAAAGAAGGAGGGCATTCCAGGCCAGAGGCAGGACATGGGTGAGAGGTCAGCGGAGAGATAGATGAATCGAGGTACAGTGAAAAGGTTAGCATTAGAGGAGTGAAGCATGTAGGCTGGGTTATTGTAGGAGAGAAGTGAGGTGAGGGAGGAGGGGGCAAGGTGAATGAGTGCCTAAAAGCCAATGTCAATGGCAAGGAGTTTCCAACTGATGCAGAGGTGGATGGGCAAGAACTGGAGGTCCTTGTGGAGTGGGGAAACGTGGCCTGAACATTTTTGTAGAAAAATGATCTGGGCAGCAGAATGTAGTATGGACAGGAGTGGGGAGGGACAGGAGGCAGGGAGGTCAGCGAGGAGGCTGGTACAGTCATCAAGGTGGGATAGGATAAGTGCCAGGGTGCTTATATTGTGTCTACCCTAGAGCTTAGTAAAATGTTTGGCACATAGTAAGTGCTGAACAAATTCCACAGGTAGCCAGCCTACTGTCCAGTGATACACTGATAGGCAAGGGCGTAGAAAACCAAATCAAGAAGAACAGCACAAACTGTGGGAGATGGTCAGAGCCAGGGTGGCAGCAATGGGACATCAGAGCTGAATTCAATCAATTAGTCATACCTATTGAGCACTTACTGTGTGCAGAGCACTGCACTAAGCACTTGGGAAAACAGAATACAGCAGAGTTGGTAGACACGTCCCCTGCCCACAGTGAGCTTACAGTCTTTGAACTACTATACGATTACCTGTGGGGAAAAACCCAGGGCATCTTTGCTTCTTCAGCAGTTTATGACAAACTCAACTTCATGAAGCCAGTCAGAATTACAAACCCTCAAGTATACCAATCAATCAATCAATATATGGTATTTATTGAGTCCCTACTGTGTCTTCTGTGCTCACCTTAACGTGGTTTGGCTGGAATGGGAATATGAGAGAAATGACAGTACAATGCCCAGGTAATTACTATAAGAGGAGGTGAAGTGGGGTGATCATAAACAAGGTGGATAGAGGAAACTTTTCGAGGATGTGATGAAACACAGCCTTGGACTAAAACAGCATTACTGCTGAATGCTGGCAGTCTGCTGTGTTGCAATAAAGAAAGGAGTGATGGTTTTCAAGCAGTAGCTATGAGAGAGTGAGGAAGAGTTCAAGACCCTATGAATCTCTTCCCAACTCGGGGCACCCTTCTTCTGTATCTTGTGTGATCAGGAATGTAGATTTGTTTTGGCCTTTTCAGATACACTTGCACCCTTTAGCAAATCTGAATATGCATGTTATTAATGGTGAAATATGCATGGCCTAGTGTATAAAGCATGGGCCTGGGAGACAGTAGGAGTTGGGTTCTAATCCCGGCTCTGTTGTTTTTCTGCTATGTGACCTTAGGCCAGTCACTTAACTTCTCCATGCCCCAGTTACCTCATCTGTAAAATGGGAATTGAGATTGTGAGGTCTATGTGGGATAGGGACTATGTCCGGCCTTGTTTCTACCTTGTTTCTACCCCAGTGCTTAGTACAGTGCTTGGCACATAGTAAACGCTTTACAAATACCTTAAAAAATTTCCCAAGCACTTAGTACAGTGTTCTGCACAAGCACTCAGCTCCCTCTAGACTGTAAGCTTGTTAAGGGCAGGGAACATGTCTGCCAATTCTGTGCATTGTGCTCTCCCAAGCACTTAGTACTATGCTCTGCACATTGTAACTATTCAATAAATACCACAGATTGATTGATGGTGTTTACATATGTGTATTTACATTGTATATTTATATCAATAACATAAATATTCCGATTTGCTGATGTGTGCAATTGTAACTGAAGAGGCCATTACAAATCTGGCATTCCTGACCAACAAGAGATAGATAGATGGATGGGGGGGGGAGAGAGAGAGACATAAGTCAATCAATCAATCATATTTATTGAGTACTCACTATGCATTGAGCACTGTACTAAGAGCTTGGGAGAGCACAGTACAACAGAACTGGCAGACACATTTGCTGTACACAAGGAGCTTACAGTTTAGAGGAGAAGACAGACATTAATATAATAATAAGGATAATGGCATTTATTAAGCGCTTACCATGTGCAAAGCACTGCTCTAAGCGCTGGGGAGGTTACAAGGTGATCAGGTAGTCCCACGGGGGGCTCACAGTCTTCATCCCCATTTTACAGATGAGGTAACTGAGGCACAGAGACGTTAAGTGACTTGCCCAAAGTCACACAGCCGACAATTGGTGGAACCAGGATTTGAACCCATGACCTCTGACTCCAAAGCCCGGGCTCTTTCCACTGAGCCATGCTGCTTCTCTATATGAAGAAAAGCCCTTTGTATTTAAAGATGAAACAGCTGATCATATTTTGTGCACACAAGAGGAGGGTCTGACAGGTTTTGAGATTGCATTAGGGTCACTTTTCCAGACTAGAAAGCAGAAGAATTCATTAGTGAGCATAATTTATTGTGCCTCCTGCATGTAGAACTGTGTACTAGGTATTTGGGGGAGAACAGAAGAATCAAAATACATGATCCTTGCCCTTCAGATTTTTACAATTGAAACCATTAAGACTGTACCCATACTGATTTGATTTTTCCTGGCAGGAAAAAATTAGTCAGGAACTTTAAAGTGGTTGTGAACTGTATACCTACATTCAAGATCCTAAAGGCAAGAAGTCAGCAAATTATAAAGTAAATGTATTATAGCAAGCAAATCATAAGAGACTAAGAGCACTAAGGGAAAGGATCCAGTAGAAAGGAAACCTAAGAGTCAAAGCCGTCCAAAGAAGTTGGCTGTTCTTCAAATAGATGGTTCTGAAGGATCAAGAGCAGAGTATAGCTGTGCAAAGGCAAGATGTGAAACAAGAAGCTAAGCCGTCCACACCCATAATCCTTCAGAGATGTGAAGGACAAATGGGAAAACTTCAAAACATTGAAGAAGAATTTTAAAAATCCAATTGTGTAAGAGAATAATTAGAAAAGCTACAGTTGGAAAGTAGACAGAATTAGTTCAGGATTGAAGGGTAGCCAAAACACTCTTTAGTTGCATATAACAAAAGAGGAGGAGAGGAGAAAGGGAAGCTATATATTCCTGGGCAAAGATGGGGGCTTTTAGTTTTTTTATATATTTATAAGTGCAAAGAGTGAACAGTTGACTTAGGCAGTGCTACTTCCTGTTGGAAGTCAAAAGGTCAAACTAAAAGAGAAAGAAATAAAGAGTAACCAAAACACTTATCCAAGAACAACCCCTCTAGATGTGTCTGTTATATTGTAGTGCTGTACTCTCCCAAGTAATTATTACAGTGCTCTGTAAAAAGTATAAGTGCTCAGTAGATATGATTGATTGACTCTTTTGAATGACTGATTGATGGACTGATTGATTGAATGAATGATGGCTTTTCTGAGAGAAAATAATGGTCATCTTGGTCCTGTAAATCCTGGGGTTTTGTTAGAGCTAAAAACAACAACAACAATAATAACAATCATAATAATAACATTTATTGAGCAGCCACTTAGGTGTAATATTCTACAGTAAAGGCTTGGAAAGTAAAAAAATAGAGAAAAGACTACTCTGCCAACATGCAGTCTACAGTATAGTAGATGAGAGAGACAAAACATTTGCCAATAATCAAAGTAAATGGTTGAATTGATTAAACAATGGTATTTATTGATCGCTTACTGTTTGCAGAGCACTGTATTAAGTAGAGTGTATGACTGAATACACATATACCCCAAAATGCTAAGGATGGGTATAAATTGGTTACTATCCTCTCCAGATACTAGTCACAGTCGTCTACCTCCCACCTAGGCCCCACCTCAAACTATTTAAACCACTTTGATCCATTTCTCACATTCCTTCTCTCATTCTCCAGCCTCATTGATCTCTGGGGACTTCAATATCCATATAGATACTTTTTATGTCCCTTCCATTGGCCACTTTCTACCACTCTTTAAATCCACGGACCTCCGACTACTTGTCCACATACTTGCCCTCTTGCCCACTCACCAACTTGAACATGTGCTTGATCTGATCATCTGTAGTCACTGTACAATCTCTATGCTCACCAACTCTGAAAAAACATCCCTCTGACTACAACCTCCTCACCGGCCTTCTCTCCCACACACCCCCTCCCCACAAATCTGTCCTGTTCCCCCAGAGAGATCGCCGATCTTTTGACCCCATCCAATTTTCTCAACTCATCATGCCCATTAAGTCTTCACACCCAAACAACCTTCCCTTGTTGGTTGGGCCCTCAACTTCACCCTGTCTACTGAACTCAACTTACTCACTCCCCTGTCCCTTTGTCAATCTCATGCCACTAACCCTCAGCCCTGGATCACCTTCACAGTCCTTCTCCTTCACTCCAGTTCACGAGTCACATGGGGCTGCTGGTGAATATAATAATAATAATAATAATAATAATAATAATGGCATTTATTAAGCGCTTACTATGTTAGAACACTGTTCTAAGCACTGGGGAGGTTACAAGGTAATCAGGTTGCCCCACGAGGGGCTCACAGTCTTAATTCCCATTTTACAGATGAGGTAACTGAGTGACTTGCCCAAAGTCACACAGCTGACAATCGGCAGAGCTGGGATTTGAACCCATTACCACTGACTCCAAAGCCTGGGCTCTTTCCACTGAGCCACACTGCTTCTCTAATATCAGGCTGAACTCTTCTATCTCAAGTTTATCCTTGCATGGTTTAACTCTGCCCTCTCCTGTGCCCAGAAAAAACATTTGATGATGATGATGATGGCATTTGTTAAGCGCTTACTATGTGCAAAGCACTGTTCTAAGCGCTGGGGAGGTTACAAGGTGATCAGGTTGTCCCACGGGGGGCTCACAGTCTTAATCCCCATTTTCCAGATGAGGTAACTGAGGTCCAGAGAAGTGAAGTGACTTGCCCAAAGTCACACAGCTGACAATTGGCAGAGCCGGGATTTGAACCCATGACCTCTGACTCCAAAACCCGGGATCTTTCCACTGAGCTATGCTGCTTCTCTCCATCCTTAACTCCTTTGCCCACTGTCCTCACCACTTATTTCAGAGTTTTAACTTGACAAGTTCTCAAGCACTCCTAGAGGTGATGGAACACATTTGGAGGTTGATCTTTAGTATTTCTTCATCCCTTAGCTCTGGCCACCTCTGGGTGATTCTCCAGTGCCTAATTCTTCCTGGTAGGTTATCTTGGGGATTATTTCATGCACCATCAAGGCACTGGTTTGTGGTGAGTCATTTTATGCTGGCTGTTGTCCTCAGACAGCCACAAATGGACATAATATCTGGAGGGAGTCGATGCCCCCGGCCATATCAAACTGTTGTCATGGAAGCAGCATGGAGAGGTCGATCTTGGCCTTCCACCCGACCCCTCTTTCCCTCTTGGGCCAAGGGTCCAGCTTTCCAAATGCATGGGAACACCATGGTATAGTGAATAGATCACAGACCTGGGAGTCAGAAGCTCGTGGATTCTAATCCCGACTCCGCCACTTGTCTGCTATGTGGCCTTGGGCAATTCACTCAACTTCTCTGTGCCTCAGTTACCACATTTGTAAAATGGGGATTAAGACTGTGAGCTCCATGCTGGACAGGGACTATGTCCAACCCGATTTGCTTGTATCCACCCCAGTGCTTAGTACAGTGCATGGCACATAAGCACTTAACAGATACCATAATAATTATTATTATTAAATGCCATGTTGGCCACACTGCTACTTCTTGAGACGTCATTACCTCTAATGGCATTTCACTAGGGCTTGCCACATGAGTAGTGGGATTTTTCAGCAGAATTAAACTGCCCACCACTGTGTGTGCTGCAGCGATGGACTTCAGTTGGAGCATGGTTTCTACCCATTGCAGACTGATTTGCAGTCCAAAGGGCGCGGCAGCTTGTCAGAACACCCAGTGACAAATCGTTCATCTTTGAGAGTTTTGGCCACTAGTGCACAACAATTGCAAAAAGTAGAAATAAGAGCCTAAGAAACAACAGGCTGGTTCTGGTCAAGGGGGTCTCTAACTCCAGCATTATCTCAGAGAAACAACAAAGGATGCTGCAAGAATGTTCTCCTTGACACCCTTCTTTATGGTTATGGATGGACCATCGGACATCTCTGGATTTTTTCACCTGTAACTCACTTTGCACCTATCATCTATAAATCTATTTCAGCCCTCTTGAACCTTCTAACAACCCTAAATTTTCCTAAAACACCTCCAACTTTCCCTCTTATAAACTAACCTGGACCTCATATCTACAAATGGATCAAAGCCCCTTTGTACTTACTGATATTTCCTGTCAGCCCAACTTTCTGTATGAACAAATTCCATACCCTTGTAACAGAGCAGGAGAAAAAAAGATTTTTCTACAGTTTGTTTTGAACTTACCACTTCATATTTCCATGTGGGTCCCCCATTCTGGTTATCAAGAATCCTTGACCTGCATTTTAGAGTACTTAAGGAATTGGGAAATGTTATTACTGCGTTCCTGAATATTATTTTTGAGAACTCAAGGAAACTTGGAGAAGGCCTTGGGGATTGCATAAGGGAAAATGCTATGTCCATGGGTAATAAAAGATACAAGAGAGTCCCGAGAATTACAGACTGATAGATGGGAAGATACTAGGACAAATAATCAATGTACCAACACTTAGAAGAACATAAGTTAATAAGAAGCAATCAGTAAGGTGTTATGATGAGCATATTGTGCTAGACAGGTCATGGGATAAGGGTAAAGCAGTAGATGCTATGTATTCAGATCTCAATAATGTTGGGAAATGTCTTGCTGACTCTACTACTAGTGGATGCAAAGAGCATAGGGGTTAATTATCAGTGGATCGATATGAGAAGGAAGGAAAGCAGCATGGCCTAGTGGATAGAGTACAGGACTGGGAGTCGAGGAGCTGGGTTCTGATCCAGCCTCTGCCACTTGTCTGTTGTATGACCCTGGGCAAGTCACTTGACTTCTCTGTGCCTCAGCTGTCTCATGTGTAAAATGGGGATTAAGACTGTGAGATCCCCATGTGGGACAGGGACTGTTTCCAACATCATCATCATCATCATCATCAATCGTATTTATTGAGCGCTTACTATGTGCAGAGCACTGTACTAAGCGCTTGGGAAGTACAAATTGGCAGCATATAGAGACAGTCCCTACCCAACAGTGGGCTCACAGTCTAAAAAGGGGAGACAGAGAACAAAACCAAACATACTAACAAAATAAAATAAATAGAATAGATATGTACAAATAAAATAAATAAATAAATAGGGTAATAGATATGTACAAACATATATACATATATACAGGTGCTGTGGGGAAGGGAAGGAGGTAAGATGGGGGGGGTGGAGAGGGGGACGAGGGGGAGAGGAAGGAAGGGGCTCAGTCTGGGAAGGCCTCCTGGAGAAGGTGAGCTCTCAGCAGGGCCTTGAAGGGAGGAAGAGAGCTAGCTTGGCGGATGGGCAGAGGGAGGGCATTCCAGGCCCGGGGGATGACGTGGGCCAGGGGTCGATGGCGGGACAGGCGAGAGCGAGGTACAGTGAGGAGATCAGCAGTGGAGGAGCGGAGGGTGCGGACTGGGCTGTAGAAGGAGAGAAGGGAGGTGAGATAGGAGGGGGCGAGGGGATGGACAGCCTTGAAGCCCAGGGTGAGGAGTTTCTGCCTGATGCGCAGATTGATTGGTAGCCACTGGAGATTTTTGAGGAGGGGAGTGATATGCCCCAAGCGTTTCTGGACAAAGATAATCCTGGCAGGAGCACGAAGTATGGATTGAAGTGGAGAGAGACACGAGAATGGGAGATCAGAGTGAAGGCTGATGCAGTAGTCCAGACGGGATAGGATGAGAGCTTGAATGAGCAGGGTAGCGGTTGGGATGGAGAGGAAAGGGCAGATCTTGGCAATGTTGTGGAGCTGAGACCAGCAGGTTTTGGTCATGGCTTGGATGTGAGGGGTGAATGAGAGAGCGGAGTCGAGGATGACACCAAGATTGCGGGCTTGTGAGACGGGAAGGATGGTAGTGCCGTCAACAGAGATGGGAAAGTCAGGGAGAGGGCAAGGTTTGGGAGGGAAGACAAGGAGTTCAGTCTTCGACATGTTGAGGTTTAGGTGACGGGCAGACATCCAAATGGAGATGATTAGCTTGTATTGATCCCAGCGCTTAAAAGAGTGCCTGGCATATAGAAAACACTTAAACAAATACCATTAAAAAAGAAGCATCATGGCCTGGTGGAAAGAGCACTGGTCTGGGAGTCGGAAGACCTGAGTTCTAACCCCAGCTCTGCCACTGTAAACCTGGGCAAGTTGCTAAACCTCTCTGTGCCTCCGTTACCTCATCTGAAAATGGGGACTAAGACTGTGAGCCCCATGTGGGATGTGGACTGCGTTCAATCTGGTTATCTTGTATCTACCACAGTGCTTAGTATAGTGCCTTGGCACATAGTAAGTGATTAACAAATACCGGAAAATTACCCAAAAGAATATGGGGAGATTTTAAAAAAACCCTGGGGAAGATATTTCTTAGAAGACAGTAAGTTCCTTGTGGGCAGGGAGTGTGTCTATTTATTGTTATACTGTACTCTCCCAAGTGCTTAGAACAGTACTTTGCACACAGTAGCACTTAATAAATGCAATTGAGTGAATAAAAATGGTTTGGGTGGCTGGTACCATCTAAATCTTTGTTATTGGCCTGAACGAATGAAGGAATTAATCAGTTATATTTATCGAACACTTACTAGGTGCAGATCACTATAATAAGTGGTTGGGAGAGTATAATATACCAGAGTTGGTAGAGTCACATTCCCTGCCCACAAGAAGCTTCCAGTCTAGAGGAAGAGACTATATTGCTCATCACATCTGCATCCTCTAGCCTGTAAGCTGCCAAGAGTTAGTTCAGTGTTCTGCACACAGTAAGCACTCAATAAATACCAACTGTTGATCTGCAGATACTACAGCACCTTTTCCATCACATGGCTCATAAAACAGTGCAGAAGCTAGAATTGCATCCTTGCTTCTCTGCATTTCACGAGCTGTAACACAGAGGAGTTAAACACATCCCTGTCCTCTGAGACCGGTTCCTGAGCTGGCCTGGATCGCATTGAAATTTCAGAGGCCTTTCTTATGAAGTGTGGCATTTCTGACACTCTTTGACACGCGAGAGCAACTGCATTAGTCAAAGGCTGCGCTTGAATAGTTATCACCTGGAGCCAGTGGCCTGAGAGCATCAGATCCTGTTCCCTCATTATTTCCAGCCCTGCAGGTAAAAGGGGAACGTGCCATTAGCCCATTAGGATCATGAAATGCAAGGCGTCATTTTCCATGAAGGTCAGGTTGGCTGCCAGAATCTAGCCTCTTGCTTCGTCACCTCGCTTGGCCAGAGAGAGCGGCTTCCAGACACAGGTCACCAACTCTCCTGATCAGGGGGTTCTCAGAGCAGGCCTGCCCAGCAAGTTCTCTTCAAGGGAGCAAACCCTCAGTCAATCAGTCAATCAATCCCTCCACCCATAGTTTTCACTGAGCATCTTCTGTTCACAGAGCCCTGAACTGAAAACTTGGGGAAGGATGACAGAGGGAAAAGATGCAATCTCTCCTTTCAAGGAGCTTACCCTCTATCAGGGAGGTCATTTATAGCTAGGAGGAAAAGGAGTATGGAAAGATGAAGGTGAATAAGAGCATGTAAACTGGTATGAAGACAAGTACTAGGTAATAATAATGATGAAAGGGATGATGATGATAATAATGATACTACTACTTATCTTGTTTCATGCTGTCGAGTTGCTTCCCACCCATAGCGACACCACGGACATGTCTCTCTCAGAGTGCCCAGCTCTCCAACTGCAATCATTCTGGTAGTGTATCCATAGAGTTTTCTTGGTAAAAATACAGAAGTGGTTTACCATTGCCGCCTTCCACGCAGTAAAATCGAGTCTCCACCCTCAACTCTCTCCCACGCCACTGCTGCCCAGCATAGGTGAGATTTGACTTGTAACAGATTGCCTTCCACTCGCGAGCTGTCGCCCAAGCTAGGAATGGAATGGGTAGGCCTCTGCTTGACTCTCCCTCCCATAGCCGAGACTGGAAACTCTCCAGGTGCAACCCTGAGAGGCGGATACTATTACTACTACTATTACTAATAATAAACAGAGAAGTAGCATGGTCTACTTGATAGAGCATGGGCCTGGGGGTCAGAAGGACCTGGGTTCTAATCCTGGCTCCACCACATGCCAGCTGTTTGACCTTGGGTAAGTCACTTTACTTCTCTGTGCTTCAGTTACCTCATCTGGAAAGTGGGGATTAAGACTCTGAGTCCCAAGTGGGACATGGACAGTGTCCAACCTGATTAGCTTGTATCTACCCCAGCATTTAAGAACAATAACTGCTTAACAAATGCCATAATAAAACAAAACAACAACAAAAAAAACCCTGATGATCTTGTATCTACTCCAGTGCTTTGAACAGTGCCTGGCACCTAATAAGTCCTAAACAGATGCCATAAAAATAATGATAATATATATTTTGGCATTTGCTAAGGGCTTATGGTGAACCTCAGGACTATATGCTCATTGTGGACAGGGAATATGTCCACTAACTCTACTATATTGTACTCCCTCAAGCGTTTGGTAAAGTGCTCTGCACATAGTAAGTGCTCAATAAATTCGATTGATTGATTGCCAATTATCATACTAAATGCTAGGTTAGGTGTAAGTTATTCAGGTTGGACATAGTCCCTGTCCCACAGGAGGGAGAACAGGTATTGAATCCCCATTTCACAGATGTGGAGGCTGAGGACCAGGGATCACACAGCAGGCAGGTGGCAGAGCCGGGCTGAGAACTCAGATCCTCTGACTCCCAGGCTCCCTTTGCTTTTTCCTAAGTGTGCAAAAGGAATAAGTGGCAATTCGGAGAATGTGAGCTGGAGAGGAAAAAGTTAATTGGGAAAGTTCTCCTTGAGAAGATGGGATTTCAGAAGGTATTTGAAGATGGGGAGAGCAGTGGTGTGATGGATTTGAAGGAGGAAGGAAGTCATGACTGAACCTATTTGCTGTCTCCAACGAGGGTGATTCCCCAGTTCTGGTGTGTATAAATGTTTACTGGGGAGAGAAGTTATAAGGGCAACCCCAGCGGGCCATTTGGTCAGAATTTTGTAAGCTGTAATTTGTTTTTTCCCCCATTATTAGCCCTGACTTTCCTATGAGTTGACGCCTTATTGTGGCAGGAGAGTCTGCATACGCCGATGAAGCTTAGAGCTATGCCATATAGGGCTACCCATTATGGAACAGTCTAAGCCAAAGCATTAGACAAAGTCAATACACCTGTGCTGGGCTGCAGTGGCATGGGAAACGGTCAAAGGTGGATGGTCAAGTGATCAAATTATTGATCAAAGACCACGGCAGAGACTCAAGTTTTTACTGTGCAAAAGAAGGCAATGGTAAACCACTTCTGCATTTTTACCAAGAAAACTCTATGGCTACACGTCCCAGAACAACTTTATGACAGAAGATGGTGCATCCATGGAGTCGCTATGGGTCAGAAAAGACTCAACGGCATTTGAAGATGAAGAAGTGAGCCTTGAGCTACTGGGGACAGTGGCAAGTTCTGCTGTGTCAGCCACAAAGGATATCAAAAACCCAACCTTTTGCATCAAATATATAATACTAATCATAATTGTGGTATTTGTTGAGTGCTTGCTATGTGCCAAACATTGTACTAAGCAATAGAATAGATACCATACAATCAGATCAGAAAAAAGTCCCTGTCCCACATGGGGCTCACTTCTATAGGGAAGAGAGAACTGGTATTGCATCTCTGGCCTGAATTTGACCTAATCGTCATGGATCAACCTCACAGTATCCTTCTCAGAACTGCATCTGGAGAGTTTCCAGTACTCTACCAGTCTCGGTTACAGGAGGGAGTGTCAAGCAGAGGCCTACTCATTCCATCCCAAGCTGGGGCAATGGCTAGCGAGTGGAAAGCAATCTGCTTGAAGTCAAAAAAAAACTCTCATGCTGGGCGGCAGTGGCATGGGAGAGAGTCGAGGGCAGAGATTCAAGCTTACTGCATGGAAGAAGGCAATGGTAAACTACTTCCATATTTTTCCCAAAAGAAAACTCTATAGGTACACTATGAGAACGATTTGCAGATGGAGGTGGGGCAAATGGCAGAGCCAGGATTAGAACTTGGGTCTCCTGACTCCCAAGCCCTGTGCTTTTCTCAGCAAGCCACACTGCTTCTGTGGACCCAGGCTGAGCTCTGTATATGTCATGACGGAAACCCCTGGATAGCATATCCGTGCTAAAATGATGGTGTGGAAGACAATTAAGGCTCATCCAATGGAGTGGCTCAAGTTGACAGGTGGGTTTCCCAGCAACTCAGAGAAGATTCCTGTGGCAGCCAGACCACTTGACACCCTCAGTGAGGCAGAGAAGGCCCTGACAGCTGAGCTGAGGTACCTCCCTGGGGAAGCGCTCAGTACAGTCCTCTGTATGCAACAGGCACTCAGTAAATACTCTGTACTGATGGTTGATTGATTTCCTAGTAAAGGCAGTGCCCAGAATAAGGCTGTTTGTTTACAATTCAAATTATCCTCTGGACATCCTGACTCTGGCTACCTGCCCAGCAGATGCCTGACCTGGGATCGTCAACAAGTGACCATAGTTATTGATCACTTACCATGTGCACAGCACTGTACTAGGCACTTGGGAGTGTACAATATAACACAGTTGGTTGACACATTCCCTGACCACAAGAAGCTTACAGTCTAGAGGATGAGCTCCGACATTGTTTATGGCTCAGAACCCCATAATCCCCTTCTACCCCCATGGTAGATCTAGCTCAGCCTCTGCAGAAGACTTGATCTGATTTCACGGCTCCTGGAGGCAGGAAACCGGGGCAAAGACTGACGGGAAAAACTTCACAAGTTCAGTGCCACAGTCAGGCTTAGAGCCAAGTAAGTCTTAGAAGGAGCTCAGTTTTAGCAAGGAGGACTCTTCTTTGGGACTGAGCCCCCCACTCTGGATCTGTCTCTCCCACTATGAGTCTGTCTCTCCACATTCTGGAGCTGTCTTTCCCTGTTCTGGGCTTGTCTGGGTCTCTCTTTCCCCACTTTCTCTCTCTCCCCGCTCTGAGTCTGATTCTGGCTGTGGGTATCTCTCCACTCTGGGTCTGTTGCTTTCTGCTCTGGGTCTGTCTCTTCCAACTTGGGTCTGTCTCAACCAGTTTTAGGTCTGTCTCTCCCCTCTCTGGGTCTTTCTTTCCCCTCTCTGGGTCAGTCTCTCCCCATTCTGGGCTTATCTCTCCCAACTCTGGGTCTCTGTCTCACCACTCAGAGTCTATCTCCCAGTTTAGGTCTCCATCCTGTATGGATTCTGTCTCTCCTGATGTGGATCTGTCTCTCCCTGCAGTGGGTCCATCTTTTTCCTCTCTGGGTCAGTCTCTCCTCACTCTAAGTCTGTCTCTCCTCCCCTGGGTCTCTCTCTCCCCAGTCTAGGTCTGTCTCTCTCTGCTCTAGGTCTGTCTCTCCTTAATTTGGGTCTGTCTCTTCCTGTTCTTGATCTATCTCTCTCCACTCTAAGTCTGTCTCTCCTGCTCTAGGTCTCTTTCTCCCCACTCTGGATCTGTCTTCTCTGCTCTGGGTCTTTCTCTCCAACTCTAGGTCTGTCTCTCCCCACTCTTCCTCTTTCTTTCCCAGTCTGCATCTCTCTCTCCCTGCTCGTGGTCTATCTCTTCCCGCTCTGGATCTGTTTTTCTCCACTCTGGATCTGTCTCTCCCACTGTTGGTTTGTCTCACTTTGATGTGGGTCTATCTTTCCCCACTTGGGACCTGTCTCTCCCCACTCTTGATCTTTCTCTCTCTACTGTGGGTTTGTCTCTCCCTGCTTCGGGTCTGCCCTTCTCCTCTTTGTGTCTGTCCCTCTCCACTCTGTGTATCTAATAATAATAACAGTAATGATGCTATTTGTTAAGCTTTTACTATTTGCCAAGCACTGTTCTAAGCACTGGGGTAGTTACAAAATAGTCAGATTGGCCCACGTGGGGCTCATAATCTTAATCCCCATTTTACAGATGAGGTAACTGAGGCACAGAGAAGTGAAGTGACTTGCCCAAGGTCACACAGCAGACAGGCAGCAGAGCCGGAATTAGAACCAACATCCTCTGACTCACAAGCCCCTGCTCTTGCCACTAAGCCATGCTGCTTCTCTATCTTTTCACTTGCCCTACCAGTAACACTCTCTCTGGTCCTGCCTGTCTCTTTCTCTGAAATCCCTACCTCCACGTCTCAACTCAAAATGAAAATCAGCATTGAAGAATGAGGCAGATATTTCACGTGCACACACACACACACACACACACAAACACATACACACCCACCCAGCTAAACACGCATCCACACCCTCACCCCTCTACTCTTCCCTTGGAGATTATAACCATCTCTCACCCATCAGTTTTTCTTCAGTTGTTTGGATGCTATAGGAGGCCGTGGAATTGTTTCTTTGGAAGACCAAGAAAGCCAGGAATAAAATATGAGTCATTTAAAATGAATTTCCTTCTACATTTGTTAGGTCTTACATCTTCATAGACAGCAGCTATATTTGTTCATCATCTTAATCTTCACCATTTTAGAAATTGTCAACAGCCTTATCTGAGCTGGGCAGCCTTCCACTGACCTTTTCCAAAGGAAAAAAAAAAGTATGGCAATGAAGTTTCTGGAGAAATCCTTTTTAGCTAAATTGAATACTGGGTGGGTTCCTTCCCACCCACCTGAGGATCCTGCCATTTAGTCCCTTTACTAATCAATGGAAGCACCAGATTAAGCTGATGCAGCTCCAAACATTTTTATACCACTAAAATTGCTCTGTTCTCACCGAATGCCCTCAGTCCTCTCCCTCTAATCTCCCCCGTCCCTGTCCTTCTTTCCCATTGCTGTCTCACATCCCCCTCCACCTGTGTTTCCCCCATCAGCTTAATGAGAATAAAGATAATAATAAGAATAATGGCATTTATTTAGTGCTTACTATGGGCCAGGCACTGTACTAAGTGCTGGGGTGGATACGGCAAACTGGGTTGGACACAGTCCCTGTTCCATGTGGGGCTCACAGTCTCAATCCCCATTTTACAGACGAGGTAACTGAGGCACAGAGAATAATAATGATGGCATTTGTTTAGCACTTACTATGTGCCAAACACTGTTCTAAGCGCTGGGGGGATACAAGGTAATCAGGTTGTCCCACATGGGGCTCACAGTCTTAATCCCCATTTTACAGATGAGGGAACTGAGGCTCAGAGAAGTTAAGTGACTTGCCCAAAGTCACAGAGCGGACAAGTGGCGGAGTCGGGATTAGAACCCATGACCTCTGACTCCCAAGATGGTGCTTGTTCCACTGAGCCACGCTGCTGTCTTGCTCAAGATCACACAGCAGACAAGTGGTAGAGCCAGGACTAGAACTTCCTGAATCCCAGGCCCGTGCTCTATTATGCCATGCAGCTAACTCACATCCCTCCTCCCACCCTCTCCCCACTCCTCCTGCCACATCCCCTCAACTCTCCCCTGACTCACAGCTCCAGCCAAATATAGCCTGTGGACTACTCCCCACATTCCCACCCCGCCTACTAACTTCCATAATGGGAAAGCTTCCCTTCATCCTTGAACTCTCTTGATCCATTCACTGCTCCTCCTTGCCATCACTGAGATCTGGCCCTCCCCAGATCTATCTCCCTCACTAGATTGTAATAATAATAATGATAATAATAATTATGGTATTTGTTAAGCGCTTACTATGTGCCATCATCATCATCATCATCAATCGTATTTATTGAGCGCTTACTATGTGCAGAGCACTGTACTAAGCACTTGGGAAGTACAAATTGGCAACATATAGAGACAGTCCCTACCCAACAGTGGGCTCACAGTCTAAAAGTGGGCTCACAGTCTAAAAGGTGCCAGGTGCTGTTCTAAGCACTGGGGTAGATCAAAGATAATTGGGTTGGACATAGTCCTATCCCACTTGGGCTCACAGTCTCAATTCCCATTTTACAGATGAGGGGACTGGGGCACAGAGAAGTAAAGTGACTTGCCCAAGATCCCTCAGTTGACAACTGGCAGAGCTGGGCTTAGAACTCATGACCTTCTGACTCCGAGGCCTGTGCTCTATCTACTAAGCCATCCTTGAGGGCAGGGAGTTTGGCTATCAACTCTATTCAGCTTGTCATGATCAGGGAATTTGGCTATCAACTCTATTAAGCTTGTCATGGTCGGGGAATGTGTCTGTTTATTATTATATTGTACTCTCCCAAGCACTTAGTACTGTGCTTTCCACACAGTAAGCTCCCAATAAATACAACTGAATGAATGGCTACTCTCCCAAGTCCTCAGTACAGTGCTCTACACACAGTGAGAGCTCAATAAGTACCATTAATTGAAGAATTCAACTCAGAAGTCTCCACTTGGTGGATTCTGGTGACTCAAGCTTGGTTTTTGTTTGAATTCAAGCAGCTAAA
Organism: Tachyglossus aculeatus; assembly: GCF_015852505.1. Classification (NCBI taxonomy): domain Eukaryota; kingdom Metazoa; phylum Chordata; class Mammalia; order Monotremata; family Tachyglossidae; genus Tachyglossus; species Tachyglossus aculeatus. The sequence continues at coordinate 77,481,816 of NC_052086.1, forward strand.
ATGAAGACACTGACAAGTCGGGTGGGATTGGAAACTTTTCTTTCAGAAATAACTAAGTCTGTGATGAAACAGCCCTTGGCCTTTTCTGTGGTTCTTTCCCTAGGATTAGGATGGGAAGGTGGGGAGGACGATTGCAGTGGGGCCTAGTGGAAAGAGTAAAGCACTGGGAGTCAGGAGACCTGGGTTCTAATCCCTACTCCACCACTTGGCCATTGTGTGAACTTAGGCAAGTCATTAACCTCTCTGTGCCTCAGTTTCCTATGTAAAATAGGGATTAAATAACCATTTCCTTTCTAATTAGACTGTGAGCCCCATGTGGGAAAGGGACTATTCTGATCTGATTACCTCGAATCATATTCAGGGCTCTTCAAAGCGATCAACACAATAAGTTCTTAACAAATACCACAATCCTTACTATTCATCTTTCATTCATTCAATCATATTTATTAAGTGCTTACTGCATGCAGAACACAGTACTAAGCACTTAAAGTAGAATACAATAGACACATTCCCTGCCCACAAGGTGCTTACAGTCTAGAAGACGGGAGACAAACATTAATATAAGTAAATTACAGATATGTACATAAGTGCTGTGGGGCTGGGAGGGGAGATGAAAAAAGGGAGCAAGTCAGGGTGACACAGAATGGAGTGTAAGGACATAAGAGATAGTAGAACAAGTGTTACCAGATGTGCTAAGTGAACAAATAATTAAATATACAATTAATTATATATATATGCATATATCCATATCCATATACATATTATGTACACATATAACTGCTGTGCATTAATAGAGATTCATCCATGTTAAGGAGGACTGTCTGGGTAATGTGACAGTGTCACATGCTAAGGGATGTGGAATGTTAATCAGGGAAATCTTCTTAGAGGAGGTGGGGTTTAGAAGGGCTTTTTAGATGAGGGAGTTATGGCATCTCGCAGATTTAGTGAGGGAGGGGTTCCAGGTCAGGGAAATAGTGGGCATGAAGGGTCAGAGGTGAGAGATTCCAAAGAAAGGTACAGGGGGAAGTGAGCTTTGGGGGAGAAAAGAGTACGAGCTGGGGACTAGTGGGAGAAGAAAGCACCAGAGGGCAGGTGCTTGCTTTGTCAATTCGGGAATTTTTCAAGGAACTGAGTTTAGGTTAAAACTCAAATTACCCCTTGGCAATGAGGTGTTGTTTGAAGCCGGGGCTTAACCTGTCTTTTTTAATATCCAGGGAGAGATTTTACTCTCCTCAGGCAGTCACGGTTCTTTAAAACGCTGAGCTCAGAGGCTAAAGGTTAGGTCTGTGTGTTATTTCTTTTGCAGCAGCAGCGGCAGTAGCAACAGCATGTGCTGTCTCTGCCTCCATCTCTCTGTCTGTCTCTCTTCTCCTCTGTTCCAAAGCACAAGTCTAGTTGAGCTAATTCCTCCTGGAGTTAGAAGTTCTGGGTAAAAAAGAGTCCGTTACTGGGGCCGGAAAGCCGGGTGATGGAGAGGACAGAGGCAGGTTTGCTGCTTCCTGATCTGGAATGGGCTCTGATGGTGGATCCTGCCCTTGCCTAGTGCTCCAGCCAGTCACTAGTTTCCATGGAAACTGTGAAATCTTTCCAGTCCTGAACCAGACGGCGTGGGAGCCCCCACACCAGAGGTCAACACCCAGCAGGGCTCTCTAACATCTAATTTAGCACCCGGTCTCCCCAACTGCATTTGCTGATGAGACTTCAGCTCTTAAGCCTCCGGATGGATCTTCCTGGGGCTGGAACTCTTCGGGCTGACAGAACCTAAAACTTGGTGTTTGAAGGAGGCAAGTTCATTTCAGCCTAAATTTTTCGTTTGTTTGTGAATAAGGAGGAATGTCCTGGTTAATCCAAGTACACTCCCAGGAAAGCCTGTTCCTCTACCCTCTCAGAACTCATGCATTTATCTGCTTTTACCCCCCTCTACATTGAAAGCCCCCCTCTAGACTGTGAGCTTATTGTGGCAGAGAATATGTTGCATTCAATAAATATGATTGATCGATTGATCTGCTTATTACTGATTTCTAATCTACTTGTACTTACCATTGATAGCTACTCTAACGCATTAAACTATGGGGTATTATATGATGCCGCATCCCTAGTGGAAAGAACACAGGCCTTGAAGTCCAGAGACCCAGGTTCTAATTCTAGCTCTGCCACTAATCTGCTGTGTGAGTTTGGGCAATCCACTTAACTCCTCTGGGCCTCAGTTTCTCATCTGTTAAAAGAGGGATAAAATTCCTATTCTCTCTCCCATCTTAAATTGTGGGTTTCACCTGGGACAAAGACTGTGTGCAATCTGATTATATTGTATCTGCCCCAGCACTTAGAATAGTGGGTGGCACATAATAAGTGCTTAATAAGTATTGCTATTATTTGTAGGGGAGAAGCAGTGTGGCCTACTGGAAAGGGCACAGGAAACAGGAGAGCTAGGTTCTAATCCTGGCTCCACCACTTACCTGCTGCGTGATTTTGGGTTAATCACATAACTACTCTGTGCCTCAGTCAATCAATCAACTGAATTTATTGAGTGCTTACTGCGTGCAAGAGCACTGTACTAAGTGCTTGGCAGAGTACAACACAATGATATAACAGACACATTCCCTGCCCATAATGAGCTTACAGCCTAGAAGGGAGACAGATTAAATGAACAAATTACAGATATGTGCTTAAGAGCTATGGGGCTGGGGAGGGGTAAATGGGTGATGAATGAAGCGAGCAAGTCAGGGCGATGCAGAAGAGAGTGGGAAAAGAGGAAATGAGGGCTTCATCAGGAAAGCCCCTTTGAGGAGATAGGGTTTCAATAAGGTTTTGAAGGCGGGGACAGTAATTGTCTGTCAGCTATGAAAAGGGAGGGTGTTCCAGGCCAGAGGCAAGATATGGGTGAGAGTTTGGTGGAGAGCTGAGAGAAAGAGGGAAAGAGAGAGAGATAAGAGACAGGGAAAGAGGGAGAGGAGAGAGAGAGATGAGAGATGGGGAGGGAGGTCACTGAGGCAGCTTTTCAGCTGCACTGTTATCTGGCTGCTTGGCTTCACACTGGATGAGCCAACTTCTCTTCCTGGGGGCATCTTGCTGATGCTTCTGGGGCTCTTGTGGGGCTGCTCTGTCCTCAATTCTCCAATGTTGCCTTTGGCTAGAGCCACTGAAGTGGAGCAGAGGCCTGGGAGAGATTGGGGAAGTGAGGACTAAAGGGGAAGTGTGGCTCTTCCATACTGCTCTCTCTATGCCTTGGCTCCAGCTCACTGGTTGGGTTTGTTTTTTGACAGTTTTTGTTAAGCTCCTACTATGTGCCAGCCACTGTTCTAAGCACTGGGGTAGAACACAGACTAATCAGATTGGAGACAGTCCCTGTCCCCATAGGGTATGCAGTCTTAATCTTCATTTTACAGATGATGGAACTGAGGCACAGAGAAGTTGTGACTCGCCCAAGGTCACATAGCAGGCATGCGGTAGAGCCGGGATTAGAACTCAGGTTCTTCTGGCTCAGAGGCTTTTGGCCTATCCATTTGTCAACCCTGCTTCTCTGAAGGCATTTTGAGGAGAAGGGTCCCTGAAGGTGCGTGCGTAGGCATGGAGCGGGCATATATTTATCTCTGGGTCTCTCTTGGGCCCCCTCTCTCTCTTTCTCTCTTTCTGGTATGTCTTTCCTCCACACTAATCTTGGACAACTACCACTGTCCCCAAGGAAGCCCTGTCCACTAGCATTGTATCGACATAACATAGCATTCTCTTTTGTTCCATTTAACTGTAATATACTAGGTTGATACTAATTTGACACCAAAAAAAAATACTAGGTTGATACTAACTTGACACCAAAAAAAAAAACATATTAGTGATTTGTAATTTCCTTGCACAGTTGACCATGAATGTAAATCCAACTGCATAAGTAGCCCTTCCACAAGAATGAGTTGGACATGACTGTTCTAGAAGATTGGCTGGGGAAGTGAGAAGTCCTAAGAAGAAAGTTAGACTAGAAACTCCCAAGGATTTTTTGTTATTTCTTTGCCGGATTGTCTTGAGGGGGAGGCCTGTGTTTTGCAGGGAGGATTTTGATTTATTTAGGGGCAGAATCACTTGCCGTTTCCAATTCCCTGGAGAAGGCTTTTGGTGTAGCAAGATGCTGCCCTTTTTGGATGTAAAAATAAGCCTTGCAGCTCTTTGGTTCAGAGGGGTTTTGAACATTAGGAGCAAAAGAAAAACAAGTTCCTGACCAAATGACCTGTAGCACACTCCCAGGGAAAGAGTACCTGTGGCCAGAGATGACCCCTTTCTCTTCCCTCCAACCCCCACACTCCCTCCCCTGTTTCCAGATAGGAGTCCAAACCGAAAGGAGACATGCACTCACATGGACGTTAACCCTGTCTGGCATAGAAAAGAGTAGCACAAAGAGGGCTGCTGCAGCTCCCTCCATGCTTACTTGCCTTCCATTCTCATAATAATACTACTTATTAAGTGCTTACTATGTGCCAAGCACTGTAGTAGATATAAGATTATCGGGTTGGACACAGTCCACGTTCCACATGGGGCTCATAGTCTGAGTAGGTGAGAGAACAGATATTGAAACTCCATTTTGCAGATGACAGAACTGAGGCACCTTATAAATTAAGTGACTTGCCCAAGGTCACACAGCAGGCATGTAGCAGGGCAGGGATTAGAACCCAGGTCCTCTGACTTGCAGATCCATATTCTTTCCACTAAGCCACGCTGTTTTCCATGGACTATGGGGGTCATTCGCTTCCCTAGAGTGGTTCCTTTGGGACAAGTCACCGGCCCGAAAACCCCAGACTTCATACCCTAATCTAATTAGTTTTATGGAAAGGATTTTTGAAAGTATTAAAAAAAATTCCCAACTAATTTTGCTTAGCCTCAAGGAGCTTACGATTTAGTGGGAAAGATGGTCAATAAATTAGTAATAGGGAGCAACTGAGTAGAAAGTTATGTACATCAGTGCTGTGGGGGTGGGGTGAGAATCAAAGTGCTTAAGGAGTTCAAACCCCAGGGCATAGGAGATGCAGAAAAGACAAAAAGGGTAGGCAAAAGTGAGTTTAGCCAGGGAAGACTTTTTGGAGGAGATATCAGCTAATTGGTCAATGCTATTTACTGAGTGCTTACTGTGTGCAGAGCACTGTACTAAGCACTTGGGTGAGTACAATACAACAGCGTTGGTAGACACTTTGCCTACCCACTCTAAGCTTATAGTCTAGAGGGCTTTGAAGTTGGCGAGAGTGGTCTGCTGGATATTAAAGGAGAGGGAGTTCCATGCAGTGGGGAGAGTCTGAGCAAGGGGTCTGCAGCGAGAGATGAGACTGAGGCACAGTGAGTAAGTTAGTGCTACAGGAGCAAAGTGTGGGGGCTGGGTTGTAGTGGGATATAAGGGATAAGCGAGGATAGGGAGAGAGATGATTAAGTGATTCAATATAGGCAATATAAGTATATAAGTAATATAAGTATAAGTATAATATAGAGAAGCAGCGTGGCTCAGTGGAAAGAGGCCGGACTTTGGAGTCAGAGTTCATGGGTTCAAATCCCAGCTCCGCTAATTCAATCAATCAATCAATCGTATTTATTGAGTGCTTAATGTGTGCAGAGCACTGTACTAAGCACTTGGGAAGTACAAGTTGGCAACATATAGAGACAGTCCCTACCCAACAGTGGGCTCACAGTCTAGAAGGGGGAGACAGAGAACAAAACCAAACATACTAACAAAATAAAATAAATAGAATAGATATGTACAAGTAAGATAAATAGAGTAATAAATATGTACAAACATATATACATATATACAGGTGCTGTGAGGAAGGGAAGGAGGTAAGATGGGGGGATGGAGAGGGGGACGAGGGGGAGAGGAAGGAATTGTCAGCTGTGTGACTTTGGGCAAGTCACTTAACTTCTCCATGCCTCAGTTATCTCATCTGTAAAATGCGGATTAAGACTGTGAGCCCCTGTGGGACAACCTGATCACTTTGTAACCTCCCCAGCACTTAGAACGGTGCTTTGCACATAATAAGTGCTTAATAAATGCCATTATTATTGTTATTATTATTATTCTAGTGGATGGTGAGGAGTTTCTGTTTGAGTTTGTCCTGTAGACTATAAACCTATCTTCTAGACTAAAGCCCACTGTGGGCAGGGAAAGTGACTGCTATGTTGTTGTACTGTACTATCCCAAGTGTTTAGTACAGAGCTCTGTATACAGTAAGTACTCAATAAATATGATTGATTGATAGGATGGAAATATGGCTGAACTAATGTGCCTCAGTGCCCTTCTCACCTGGTGAAAGAGGAATGGTTGCGGCCTCAAAGGGAATGGTGAAAGGGATTTTCCTGAAATTGAGGAAGTGTACCTCCCCTTCCTCTGTTTCCAACGTAATCCCCGCTCTCTGTTATCCCCTCCTTCCCGAGTTCATCCTTCTCCCATTTCAGGCCTCTCCACCACGTCCCACACAAATCATTCCTTTAATGTTAACCTTCTCACTGTACTTCGTTCTCATCTACCTCACAGCCAACCTCTCGCCCACATCCTACCTCTGGCCTGGAATATCCTCCCTCCTCCTAACAGATGGATAATTGTTCTCCCCTACTTCAAAGCCTTATCGAAGGCCCATCTCCTCCAAGAAGCCTTCTCTAACACCCTCCTCCCCTCTTCTCCCACTCCCTTCTGCTCCACTCTTATTTGCTCCTTCATTCATCCTCCCTCCCATCCCACAGCACACATGGATACATCTGAATATATCTGTATTGTATTTATCTAATTATTCATTTATATTAATGTCCGTCTACCCCTCTAGACTGTGAGCTCATTGTGGGCAGGAATGTGTCTGTTTGTTGTTATAGTGTACTCTCCTAAGCACTTAGTACAGTGCTTAGCACACAGTAAGTGCTCAATAAATATGATTGAATGAATGAATGAAAGTCCCCACTCTCCTTCACTTCCCCTTCCCGCTTCTCCCAAGATCAGCCTCCTCTCCAGCCACCAATCAAATCCCTTGCAGGGCCATTAGCCAGGTTTTTTTTCTTTTTTAATGGTATTTGTTAAGCACTTACTATGTGCCAGGCACTGCATTAAATGCTGGGGTAGATACAAGGTAATCAGGTTGGACACAGTCCATGTCCCATATGGGGCTTACAATCTTAATCACCATTTACAGATGAGGTAACTGCGGCACAGAGAAGTTAAGTGACTTGCCTAAATTCACACAACAAGTGGTGGAGCTGGGATTAGAACCCAGGTCCTTCTTACTCCTGCCCTGTGCTCTATCCACTACAGCTCACTGCTTCTCTCTCATCTCTTCTCCTGATCATAATGGACTTGTCATCCTGCCCTTCCACAGGGAAACTTGGGAGCTTTTTCCCATTTGTCACCAAACGCCCGGGCAATTGTGTGGCATTCAGGCCTCTGTTATCTCCAGTTAATTTGCTCTTATCTGCCTTTGCCACAGCAGCACTTGCAGTTCATTAAGTAGCAACAGTTCACTGGCCTCAATCTCATCTCTCAACACAGTCTCAGCTCAGGTAGCTTCCGGAGCTGAGGGAAACCTCTCCGTGGACATTTGGGAAAGACTCAGACAAACCTTTGGATCCTCCTGAGAAAAATCAACCAATCAGTGGTATTTTAGGTCTGCTTACTGTGTTCAGAGCCCTGTACTAAGCATACCATGAGTAGACACAATCCCTGCCTTCAAAGGGCTTTCAGTTCAAGGGACAGGTGTTAAAATAATTTCAGGTAAAAGTAAAAAGGCTGTATTTGTTACACACTTACTATGTGCCGTGCAGTACACTAAAGGTTGGGTAGATACAAACTAATTGGGATGGATACAGGCCTTGCCCCATATGGGGCTCACAGTCATAATCCCCATTTTACAGATGATACACAGCAGACAAGTGGCCGAGCTGGAATTAGAACCCAGGTCCTCTGACTTCCAGGCTTGTGCTCTTTCCACTGGGTCTCAGTGCTTCTTATAGGCTGTACTGCTTCTCAGGGAAGAAACCGAGCATAAGGATCTTTACCTAAGAACTGCAGGATAGGGGGTGGGGTGCTGGGGTGACCAGCCATGAACTCATATACCATGACCAGGAAAGAAGAGCCTGGAAAATGGGAATTTGTTCATTCATCTTTATTAAGCGCTAACTTTGTGCAGAGCAACTGTACTAAGCACTTGGGAGAGTACGATACAACAATAAACAGACATATTCTCTGCCAACAGTCCAGAGGATTCAATACCTGTTCTCCCTCCTATTTAGATTGTGAGCCCTGATTATCTAGTATCTACCCCAACACTTAGAACAGGGCTTGACACATAGTAAGCGCTTAACAAATACCACGATCATCATTACTATTATTATTGCTCCCCTGCAGCTCAGTTTCTAGACTGTACATGATGTTCCCACAGGCTCACCAGGGTCAAAAATCATCCTCCAAATGAGGTCGTCAAACCTGCACTTCTTAGCATTGCATAACCAGCATAAGCAGTTCCTCCAGCTACAAATCTGCCTATCCGGATCACAAGCAAAGCTCAAGAGAGATGTGACAATCAATCGATCGATCGTGACAGAGAAAACATCAAAACTCTGAGGCGTAAGCCAGGCCTGACTGACCTTTGGTGACTGTTGGCATTCCCTGGCTTGTCCTCTCCTTTGACAGTCCTCCTCATGGCTTTTCCGTACCGACAGGGATTGTCCGTGACCTTGGAGGTTGGGAGAGCCTCTGTCACATAGAGAAGCAGCGTAGCACAGTGGTTAGAGCCCGAGCCCAGATGTCGAAAGGACCTAGATTCTGATCCCGGCTCTGCCACTTGTCTACTCTTTGACCCTGGGCAAGTGCCTTCACTTCTCAGTTACCACAAATCTAAAATGGGGATTGACTGTGAGCCCCATGTGGGACATGGGACATGGACTGTGTCGAACCTGAGGAGCTTGTATCTACTCCAGCGCTTAGAACAGTGTCTGGCACGCAGTAAGCATTTCACAAATACCATAAAAAAAATCAAAGAATGTAGGGAGCGGGGGAAGGCGATGAGACAGGCAGTATGTGCACACAAACCGTACCCAACGGCTCAAGGCCAAACAGACTCAACAACAGGAGATAAAGAGACCAGGGCAAGAAAAGCAAGCTTGCACCTGCAAGGCTCGGAGGCAACCTCAAGGCCATATCCGCAGCCAGCGACGGTTGGCAACGGGTGGCTGGGGGCGAGCCAGAGCAAACGCTTCATGACTGGACAGAGCTGTTGTTAGGCTAGTGGCTGGAGGGCGGTCAAAGCCTCGATATGCCATCCCCCGAGAAAACCCTGCCCCCGGGCAACGGGGGGTATAAGAGACGAACAAGACAAGGGGGAGGCTCTCTCTCTCTCACGCGCCCGCTCTCGCCCTCGCGCCTCTCTCTCTCGCTCTCTCTCGCTCTCTCTCTCTTTCAACCATGTAACCGCTGATAGCAAATAAACGGCAACCAAGCTTTGAACCTCTGGCTGACTCTTCCTGGTATGAACGCGCGGGCCGCGTCCGGAGACGTCCGAAGACCCGGAGAGGGTAAGAACCCGAGCGTTGCCCCCGAAACCACGGGGAGCAACGAAAGAACCCCTAGGGAGTTCAACATCACATCTATCTCTTCCCCTCTTTGGCCTAATCCCTGGGAACTACCTGAACTGTTGTGGTCTGGGACTCACCCTTAGCTAAGGGAGAAGATGGAGAAACAAGCAAAAGGCCTGGGTAACTGCCCCAGTGAATATCCACCTTGAATAATCCATCAGTCAACAGAATTTATTGAATGCTTACTGTGTGCAGAGCACTGTACCAAGCGCTTGGGAAAGTGCAATGCATTAGACTAGGTAGACCACATTGGAGTTTCCAGTCTATATGGGGATACGGACTTTAAAATAAATTACACGTAGGGGAAATGGCAGAGTATAGGGATGTGTACATGAACACTGTTTTGCCAAGGGTGGGTGAATGTTAATTATTTAAGGCATACAGATAAGAGTGCATAGAGACGCAGAGGGGTGGGAATGAAGCATGAGTCAGGTAAAGCCTCATAGAAGGAAGTGTAGCCTTGTGGAAAGAGCTTGGGTCTGGGAGCCAGGGGACCTGGGTTATAAGCCTGGCTCTGTCACATTTTTTATGGTATTTTTTCAGTGCTTACTGTGTGTCAGGCACTGTACTAAGCCCTGGGTTAGATACAAGATAATCAGGTTAGACACAGGCCATATCTCACGTGAGACTCACAGTCTTAATCCCCATTTTGCAGATAAGATAACTGAGGCATGGAGAAGTTACTACTACTACTACTACTACTAATAATAACAATAAGAACGTTGGTATTTGTTAAGTGCTTACTATGTGCCTAGCACTGTTCTAAATGCTGGGGTAGATACAAGGTAATCAGGTTGTCCCACGTAGGACTCACAGTCTTCATCCCCATTTTACAGATGAGGTAACAGGCAAGGAGAAGTTAAGTGACTTGCCCAAGGTCACACAGCTGACCAGTGGCGGAACCGGCATTAGAACCCCTTGGGTAGGTGACTTGTCTGCTGTGTGACCTTGGGCAAGTACAGTTCAGTACAGTGTCTAGTACACAGTAAGCACTTATCAAATACCATTAAAAAAGGAGGGTTTTGATGATGGAGAGAATGCTGATCTGTTGGATATGAAGTGAGAGAAAGTCTCAGCAGAAGCGAGGCCACGGGCAAGTAGTCAGAGGAGAGACAGATGAGATTGGGGTACAATGACTAGGTTGGTGTTAAAGAAGCAAATTGTATTTGTGAGTTAGGTTGTAGTAAAAGATCATTCATTGAACGGATTTATTGAGCGCTTACTGTGTGCAGAGCACTGTACTAAGTGCTTGAAAAGTACAATTCAGCAACAAATAGAGACAATCCTGGCCCACAGTGGGCTCACAGATCAGTGAGGCTTACCTTAAAGCTGCTGGCAAGGTAAGTTTTGGTTTGATCCAGAGGTGGATGGGCAACCATTGGAGGTTTTTTAGATGTGGGGAGACATGAACTGAACTTTTTTTGGAGAAATGATTTGGACAGCAGGGTGAAGTATGGACTGGAGAGGGAAGAGACAGGATTCAGGAAGATCAGTGAGGAGGCTAATGCCAAGGAAGGATAAGTGCTTAGATCAGCATGGCAGTGCTTTGTATGGAGAGGAAAGGGTGGATTGACATGAATGTAGCACCATCGGGATTTTATGACAGACTGAATGTGTGAGTTAAATACGGGATATGAGTTGAGGATAATGCCATGGTCATGGGCTTGTGAGACAGAGAGGATGGTAATAATAATAATAATAATTTGTTAAGTGCCAAATAATTTGTTAAGTGCTATGTGCCAAGCACTGTTCAAAGTGCTGGGGTAGATACAAGGTAATCAGGTTGTCCCACGCGGGGCTCACAGTCTTAATCTCCATTTTACAGGTGAGGTAACTGAGGCACAGAGAAGTGAAGTGGCTTGCCTAAAGTCACACAGCAGACAAGTGGCAGAGCCGGGATTCGAACCCACGACCTCTGACTCCCAAGCCCGTGCTCTTGCCACTAAGCCACGCTGCTTTATTCTTATCTACCCCAGTGCTTAGTACAGTGGCTGGCACATAGTAAGTGTTTAATGAAAACCACAATTACTATTATTACCTGCTGCCACTACTGCTGCAGCTGCTACTGCTCTTGAACAGATCAACTGAATTTATTGAGTGCTTACTGTGTGCAGAGCACTATACTAAGTGCTTAGAAGAGTACAGTATAACAAAGTTGGTAGAGACGATTCCTGTCCACAAGGAATTTATTCTTGAGAGATCTTTAAAGGCTGGAACCAGAGTCTGTCTTGGAGGAAACTCCTTCACTATCAACATGCGATTGCCCTGTCAGACTTGTGCCTCCTTGGGTGAATCTGGGGTCAGCTGTGGTGGCAGAAAAGTATTTAAGGAGCAAACTGTTCTAAATTGTTAATGGAGGGCAATTGTCCAACAGCAGTCCAACCTGATTACCTTGTATCTACCCCAGCACTTAGAACAATGGCTGGCACATAGTAAGCACTTAATACTATAAAAACAGTCATTAGCATAATGTAGGGTGGATTGGGTTCTGAATTTAATACTACACTTCACCCACTTTTTCCCAAGGACTGGGAGGACAGCCATACCCAGCAGGGAAACCTTTCATTTTGGAGTTTTTCATGTGTCACTCATGGTGTTGTGAACTAAGAAACAATTTTCCTCTGAACTGTGAGTTGTTCTGCTATTCAATAGGTATCAGTTCAGTGGAGAGAGGAAGAGAGAGGGAAAGAGAGAGAGGGGGAGAGAGAGAAAGAGGGAGAGAAAGAAAGAAGGAGAGAGAGAGTCACAGCATGGGTCAGGAATTTCCTTCAGAGGTAGGTAATTATCAACATTTGGAAGGCTCCAGTAATTGCAAAACCCTGATTAGCCCTAATGGCTAAGAAAATCCCAGATAGAGCAGAAGGAGCAATGAGTGAAGTCCTTGTAAGTTCAAGAATTTTTTTAAAATTCTTAACTGAGAGTTCAGGCTGGTGTCAGAGAGATGAAGGGGAGTGTTGATAGACCAGGAACTTAGGATATCATTTTCCTAAAGGAAAAACTGTAATTAAAGTTGCTTTTTCCTTAGAGGGCCCTCCATCCTTTTCCCTGAACCATAGATTCATTTCTTAGAAAATCTGTCATAAAGCCTGTGGCTCTAATGAGGCTTGACAGATTGAATAGGAAACTTCTCATTTCCTAAGCATCCTCATTCCTAAAGAACAGGTTCTCCGAGATGGATCAGAAAGGTCTCATAATGAACTCTGGAGATGGGAGAATCCGGGCAAGGCAAAACTCTGGTTTCGAGAAAGACACTGGACGATTACTCATGTGACCTTGTTCAGCTACTTTGACAGTATTTTGGCAGTTGTGGTTGAACCAGGAGCTCAGGATGAGGAGGAGAAGGATGAGGAGGAGGAGAAGGATGAGGAGGAGAAGATGGGTAAACCAATTGCACAGAACTAGTCTATCTTCAAAATCATGTTTTTCAGATCCCAGACTATAGGATCTAGCCTCTGCAGGGGGGAAATTCTACCAGTTTGGTTAGTAGTACAGTGCTCTGCACACAGTAAGTGCTCAATAATACGATTGAATAAATGAACCTTTTTGTTGGTGGGCTGATCAATCAATTGATCGATGGTATTTATTGTTTCCTGTGTGAAGAGCACTGTACTAAGCCCTGATGTGAATGAATGGTTAAATTTATGCAGCTTCTTCAGCAGGGGAAGGGGTGGTCTTGGTGTTCTGACAAGCATAGCCTGGAGAGAATGATTTCTGGCATCAGATTCTTCTCGTTTCCAAAAGAGAAAAAAGAAGTTATCAACAATTTCAATCTCCCAAAAATGTTAGGGCTAGAATGAGTGTTAGAGCACGGAACAGAGGAGTGTATGATCTAGCCTATATCTGACCCCCATCAATCAATCAATCATATTTATTGAGTGCTAACTCTGTGCAGGCGAATACCATGGACTGCCCAAAAAACAAACAAATGGATTTTGGAGCAAATTAAACCAAAGTGGTCTTTGGAAGGCTAAATGACTCAACTTAGATTAGCACATTTTGGACACATAATCAGCAGGACTAATTCTCTGGAGAAGACACTATTGCTATGAAAAGTCCAGGGAAAACGTGGAACAGGCAGCCCATCACCATCATCATCATCAATCGTATTTATTGAGCGCTTACTATGTGCAGAGCACTGTACTAAGCGCTTGGGAAGTACAAATTGGCAACATATAGAGACAGTCCCTACCCAACAGTGGGCTCACAGTCTAAAAGGGGGAGACATAGAACAAAACCAAACATACTAACAAAATAAAATAAATAGAATAGATATGTACAAGTAAAATAAATAAATAAATAGAGTAATACATATGTACAAACATATATTCATATATACAGGTGCTGTGGGGAAACTAGCAACTAAATGGATAGAGACCATAACAACCATAACGGAAGAACCATTAGAAAGGTTGTGGATTATGGCAGAGGACAGGACATTCTGGAGAAAGTATATCCATGGAGTCGCTATGAATAGAAAATGACTTGATGGCATATAAATGATAATAAACTCTGTGCAGAGCACTGTATTAAGCGCTTGGGAAAGTACAATATAACAGAGTTGGTAGACACATTCCCTGCCTACAAGGAGGCAGCAGGGCTTAATGCACAGAAAGCAGGCCTAGGAGTCAGAAGGAGCTGGGTTCTAAATCCAGCTCTGCCTCTTCTCTGCTGAATGACCTTGGGAAGTCACTTAGCTTTTCTGTGTCTATTACCTCACCTGTAAAATGGGGATTAAGACTGTGAGCCCCATGTGGGACGTGGATTGTGTATAACTGGATTAGCTTGTATCTACCCCAGCGCTTAGTCCAGAGCCTGGCACAGAGTAAGTGTTTTACAAATACTATACAAAAAAAAAGAGCTTACCTACTTAAACTGTGAGCCTTTTGTGGGATAACCTGGTTAAATGTCTATCTATTTCTGTACTGAAATAGTGCTTGACACTAGTAGGTGTTAAACAAATAGGGTAAATATTCATTATCATTATTATTATCATCATCGTCATTGTAATCACCTATTGTTCTAGGGTTGGGGTAGGATTTAAACCTTGAGTTTAGGGTTAGGGTTATGAGATACCAAAAAAAGAACGAATATGAGATAACAAATATCATTAAAAAAAGAAAGACAGTTCTAGGATCATGGTGAAGAGTTAGTGTTTGGATTATTATTTCAACCTGAAGGATTACACTATTATTGTTAGAATTATGGTTAAGGTGTTGGAGATTGATATTAACAATGATTGACCACCTTAGATTTGTCTTCTGCATCATCTATGTACTTGGATCTGTATACACCCTTTGGACACTTGATATTCACCCTACCTTCAGCCCCAAAGCACTTATGCATATATCCACAATTTATTTATTTATATTGATGACTGTCTCCCTCTGTAGCCTGTAAACTTGTGGTCAGGGAATGTGTCTACCAACTCTGCTGTATGAATTCTTCCAAGTGCTTAGTTCAGTGCTCAGCACACAGTAAGAGCTCAATAAATACAATGGATTGATTGACTGATCACTTCCAGATTGTTAGCCAATCTATTTCTCAGTACCAATCACAGGATTGTAAACTGATCATGAAATTAATGCCAGATCAGCAGGGTGACTTCTTCATCAGAAACCACTGATCTGCAAATCTACACCTCTGCCCCTGCTCTCTCTCCCTCCCCCCAGGCTCGCATCTCCTCCTGCCTTCAGGACATCTCCATCTGGATGTCTGCCTGCCACCTAAAACTCAACATGTCCAAGACTGAACTCCTTGTCTTCCCTCCCAAACCCTGCCCTCTCCCTGACTTTCCCACCACTGTTGACGGCACTACCATCCTTCCCGTCTCATAAGCCCGCAACCTTGGTGTCATCCTCGACTCTGCTCTGTTCACCCCTCACATCCAAGCCATCACCAAAGCCTGCCGGTCTCAGCTCCGCAACATTGCCAAGATCCACCCTTTCCTCTCCATCCAAACCGCTACCCTGCTCATTCAAGCTCTCATCCTATCCTGTCTGGATTATTGTATCAGCCTCCTCTCTGATCTCCCATCCTCCTGTCTCTCCCCACTTCAATCCATACTTCATGCTGCTGCCCGGATTGTCTTTGTCCAGAAATGCTCTGGGCACATTACTCCCCTCCTCAAAAATCTCCACTGGCTACCAATCAACCTATGCATCAGGCAAAAACTCCTCACCCTGGGCTTCAAGGCTCTCCATCACCTCGCCCCCTCCCACCTCAACTCCCTTCTCTTCTTCTACAGCCCAGCCCACACCCTCCGCTCCTCTGCCACTAATCTCCTCACCATGCCTCATTCTCGCCTGTCCCGCCGTCGACCCCCGGCCCACATCATCCCCCGGGCCTGGAATGCCCTTCCTCTGCACATCCACCAAGCTAGTTCTCTTCCTCTCTTCAAGGCCTTACTGAGAGCTCACTTCCTCCAGGAGGCCTTCCCAGACTGAGCCCCCTTCTTCCACTCCCCCTCCCCCCCCCCCATCCTCCCCACCCTACCTCCTTCCCCTCCCCACAGCACCTGTATATATGTATATGTTTGTACATATTTATTACTCTATTTTATTTGTACATATTTATTCTATTTATTTTATTTTGTTAATAGGTTTTGTTTTGTTCTCTGTCTCCCCCTTCTAGACTGTGAGCCCACTGTTGGGTAGGGACCGTCTCTATATGTTGCCAACTTGTAGTTCCCAAGCACTTAGTACAGTGCTCTGCACACAGTAAGTGCTCAATAAATACGATTGAATGAATGAATGAATGAATGCAAAGGAGCCAGCAGGCTCACTGTCTCAGCATGTTTCAAGGCAGAAAGACATCCCGTCAAATCCAGAAAGCCACCCTAATCATCATGGAGGAAAGAAACCACACTAGAACATTCCGATATTTCTTGGAAATCAAGCCAGGTATTGATTTCATCCAAAAACCCAGTTCAGTCCTGTAATGCCTTCACCCTTCACCCTTCGGGAACTGGTTGATGAAGCTATTTCTCTAATGTCCCTGTGGCCTTATTGAACACCAGGGAATTCTAGAATGCGGGGAGTTCTATGGCATAATTTGATTTTTCCACCTGCAGTTCTTGGAGGTCAAAGAAGAGAGAGCAGGATTTACTCAAAATGTCAAGAACACCAGTGTTGTCTCCCATGCTTTGACTTATAGGTCAAAAAAGGATGAGGATGTGGAAGAAATTCCATCAAGTTATAGACCCCTTGGCTTTTCATTTCTCTTTTGATAAGGCATCTATGAAAATGAGTGTGGAGAAGTTAGAATGAGGGGATCTGTATCAAGTCACGTCTAATCCAACATCATGTATAATAACTGTGGTGTTTAAGTGCTTACTATGTGCCAGGCACTATACTAAGCATTGGGGTGGATGAAGTAAATTGGGTTGGACAATGTCCTGTCCTGCATGTGGCTCACAGTCTTAATCCCCATTTTACAGATGAGGTAACTGAGGCACAGAGAAGTGAAGTGACTTGCCCAAGGCCACACAGCAGATGGGTGGTGGAGCTGGGATTAGAAATCATGACCTTCTGACTCCTAGGCTGGCGCTCCTTCCACTCCGCCAAGCTGAGGAGGCTATTTTTCAAAACTTGGCTTTGTGTTTCCCAGATCCAGTAGACGCAGTTAGGAGTGACTGATTCCCTGAGACTGTGCCATCAGAGTAACCATGTGCCACCATGCACCAGATGTTAATGGTGTTGTTGCAGGGGAATATATGGGTGTGAAAATGCACATCTCTGACTCAACCATCAGATGGCATTCCATATGGTGACACCACCACACAAAGCTAATGAATGGAAAGCAGATGTTTTTCCAGAACTAAATAATGCAAACGGATGTGAGTGTGATCAATACCCAGCCCTCAGTTTTGAACTCAGCCAGAAAAGACACCAAGAATCTCTTTCCAAAGGCAAATCATCCTGGAATTGGACTCAAGAAATCCAAAGATGAACTGAAACCAGGGTCGGATCATTGCCATCAGATGGCATCTTTATTTTTCTCTCATTCGGTATCATCATTCTGCCAGTCCGTGTGAGAGTCGTTGTGACATGCCTGGATTTTGATCTCTCATGCTGGCTCTTTCCCTTCTGTGGATTGTTAACAAAAGGCACCCTCTGCATTTTGGAGGCTGGCACTTACATAATCCCCACCAGGCCTGGAATGAAGGGATAAGCTATATAGTCTCTTATGAGAAATTCATATAATACATTGATTCTTTTTTTTTTCAGTCCCCATGATATAAAACAATCTAATAAGAACCTAGGAGCAGTAAGTCAATATATGAATCCAGAAAGCGTCTTCTCGTTTTTTCATAAAACCAGAATTAGCCAAAAGTCCCTTCAAATAATATAGCACAGCTGTCAAAAGAAGAATTGTGAGTGTGTGTGTGCTTGCGTGGGTGTTGGTGAGTGTGTGAGCGGGGGGTGGAGAGCGGAGAGGAGGTGGGTTGGAGCAGGAAGAATGGATTGGAAACAGGAGACTGAATGGCCTTTGCTGAGTCACTTCTGATCAATTCTGAAATATATAATCCCTACTTGAAGAATGGAGACTTTTTCTCTTCCTTTTTGGATGCTTCTCCAGTACACTACTGGTCTCCACTTTTTAGAATGATTCATTCATTCATTTAATTGTATTTGTTGAGAGCTTACTGTGTGCTGAGCACTGTACTAAGCGCTTGGGAGAGTACATGTAACAATAAACAGACACGTTCATTGGGATGGAGACTTTGTTACACAGGGGAGGAACTGGGGTTTGATTTCTGCAACCCTGAAATGTCAAGGATTGAGAAGCACCATGGCCTAGCAGATAGATCACAGGCCTGGGAGTTAGAGGACCTGGGTTTAAATCCCACCTCTGCCACTTGCCTGCTGTGTGACCTTGGGCAAGTCACTTAATTCCTCTGTGCCTCAGTTACCTCATCTGTAAAATGGGGATTAAGACTGTGAGCCCCATGTGGGACATGGACTGTGTCCAACCTGATTTGCTTGGAACTGCCCCAGCATTTATTCCACTGCTTGGCATATAGCAAGAGTTTAACAAATATCATTAATAAATAAATACTAAGGGAAGACCTGGTGGACTTTAGGACCCTGCAGATTTTAACCAGGGTCTGGGCACTCCTAATGTGACTTGGGTGGCTGTTTTGGCCCAGATTTAGGGCTGGGATCCCTCAGAAATATTTCTACCATCTAAGAGCAGACAAAAGCGTTTGGTAGTTGCTAGAATCCAAGTTATAATAATGATAATAATAATGGTATTTGTTAAGGGCTTACTGTGTGCCAATCACTGTTCTAAGAACTGGGGTAGTTACAAAGTAATCAGGTTGTCCTATGTGGGGCTCACTGTCTTCATCCCCATTTTACAGATGAGGGAACTGAGGCCCAGAGACGTTAAGTGACTTGCCCAAATTAACACAGTTGATAAGTGGTGGAGTCGGGATTAGAACCCACGAACTCTGACTCCCAAGCCCGGGCTCTTTCCACTAAGCCACACTGCTTCTAATGTCATCTAATTCAATCAATCACAGGAAGAGCTTAATAAATATGATTGACTGATACTGTATTAAGCCCTTTGGAAGAACATATCATTCAGTCATATTTCAACCGTATTTACTGAGGGCTTACTGTGTGCAGAGCACTGTACTAGGTGCTTGGGAAGTACAAGTTGGCAACATATAGAGACGGTCCCTAACCAACAACGGGCTCACAGTCTAGAAGAATCCCCATATTTACAAGTGAGGAAGCCGAGGCACAGGGAATGTATTAAGCACTGTTCTAAACACGAGGATAGATACAATTTAATCAAATTACACACCATTCCTGACCCATATGGAGCTCACTTTATAAGTAATGGGGAGAACACTGGTAAGTAAAACAACTTGCCGTTTAGAACATTTACTTCACACTTAGGTTTTCAGTTATTAGGAACATGGGGACAAGCTTGTTACAGGCAAAGAACATGTCTGCTAATTCTGTTGAATCGTACTCTCCCAAGTGTTTAGTGAAGTGCTCTGCATATAGTAGGCTCTCAATAAATACCACTGATTGATTGACTGATTTCATTTCACAAAGAACCTCAATTCCCCAAAACCCCAATTTTAATTTAATTAAAATTAAAGCTGTCCAAATAAAGTCAGAAATAAATTTTACTAGATAAACTTTCTCCTTGTCCAGCAGAACCCTAAATATACCATGACACATCTCTATAAAAACTCAGAATTTAAACCAAAATTTTTATTGATGTGGGAGGCTGAAGTTGATAGAAAATTTGGGTCCAGAAAGAGATATTCCTCCATGAATCTCCTGTGACTTTTTAGATGCAAAGATATCAGCATTGCTGTTGTATTTAAGTAGATACCACCCAAAATGATCAATTCTATTCTAAGAAACTTCAATTTGACAATTTGAGCATGGCTGGTGAGACCAAATTGTGAGCATTAGAAATTGTTATTGGCACAATAGTGCTTTGGTAAATTTATCTCCAAGGTCAATTTAAGATAGCTTCTTCGATTACCCCTTATTTCTCTGTTGAAAACCAGGGCATTAGGACCTTCTTAATCCCAGCTCTAAAACTGATTCCTGGTTCTCACCAAGGATATCACTTTCCTCCAAAGCCACTGCTAAACTTTTTAAATCAAGAAATAAAAGGTATTTCCTAAACATCTATTGTGTGCAAAACACTGTACTAAGCACTTGGGAAAATAGACTAAACACTTGACATTAAGCTCACAGTCTACAGAGATGCAGCATGGTGTAGTGGACAGAGCAAGGGCCTTGGAGTCACAAAGTCGTGGGTTCTAATTCCAGCTCCATCACCTGTCTGCTGTGTGAACTTGGACAAGTCAGTTAACTTCTCTGTGCCTCTGTTATCTCAGCTGTACAGTAGGGATTGAGACTGCGAGCCCACATGGGCCAGGGACTGTGTCCAACCCAATTTGCTTGTATCCATCCTATTGCTTAGCAGAGTGTCTGGCACATAGTAAGTGCTTAACAAATACCATAATAATAATAATTATTAATCATTATTATTATTATACAACAGTAAAATTATAGGTGGAAAGCTAGAACATAAAAATATATACATCAACTGCTACCAGGGTAGGTGGTGACTATTCAAGGGCAAAGTTGACACAGGAAGGCAATGTCGATTCTCCTCCAGGAGGCCTTCCCAAATTAATTTCTGTTCCCTCTAGATTATACCCTCCTAACTACCACCTCAACTTCCCTTGAAGTAATAATATTCATTATAATAATAATTATTATTATGGCATTTGTTAAGTGCTTACATCTAGGTATGTATCAAGTGCTGGGGCAGATACAAGCAAATTGGGTTGGACGGGGTCCCTGCGGGGCTCACAGACTCAAGCCCTATTTTACAGCTGAGGTAACTGAGGCCCAAAGAAGTGAAGTGACTTACCCAAGGTCACGCAGCAGACAAGTGGTTGAGCCGGGATTAGAACCCATGACCTTCTGACTCCCAGTCCCATGCACTATCCACTGCCCCATGCTGCTTCCTAAGTCCAGGGGAAGAATATGAGGTGGGAATTAGGCATGGTCCCTATCTCTCAGAGGGTTCACAATTTACAATCTAAAAGCTTCTCTGTCAACTATAGCCTTTTGTATTCACAACCACTTCTGTACATATCTTACATACCCTATTACCTAAGTACTATCTCAGACACTTACCACTTTTCCACCATCCACCTTCAAGTGATTTATTTTAGTGTCTGTCTTCCTGGCTAGAATGTAAGATCCTTGAGGAATACAACATGTCTCCTATCTCCATTTAATATGTTGCCAACTTGTACTTCCTAAGCGCTTAGTACAGTGCTCTGCACACAGTAAGCGCTCAATAAATATGATTGATTGATTGAATACTGCCAAATGATTAGCATATTGCTCTGCACACAGTGGGCACTCAAAAATGCTCTTTTTAAAAAAATGGCATTTATTAAGCGCTTACTATGTGCAAAGCACTGTTCTAGGCTCTTGACTGATTCATTATAATTCAAGTATGCTACAGTGAGATACGTGAATAAGTAATTGACTATGTCTACACAAATGGTAGTGCTGAGAATAGATATAAATCCATAAATGTTAAGGGTGGGATTATGTTAAGGGTGCAATTTCAGGGGTTGCTTTGAAGATGGGGAGAGCTGGGGTTTAGTGGGATTAAATGGGGAGGGAGTTCCAGGAAGGGGAAATAAGGTAAACAAGGGACCAGAAGAGGAAGATTTGAGATCGAGGGACAGCGAGGAGGTTATTTGGGAAGGAGCAAAGAGTGCAAACTGGAGAGAAATAGGGAATAAGTGTTGACACAAAAGGAGGAGAAAGCTGATGGTGAAAGAACTAGTTAATGGGACTTTTGTAAGGTCTAAGGATAAAGAATATAAATCCTGATGTTCTTTCCTGTACTTGTTCCTAACACTTCTCTTGTGATTGAGGAGGAAAATGCCCTCTGGGCCATGCTGGCATCTGAAACCAGAGTGTAATTTTGGGAATTCCTGTTCGATTAAAATCTTCAGTTGTTACTCAAAGAGGATTCTGGCTAGAATGTTGCCAGCAGCGAAAGGATTGAGATGCCACAGAGAGCTTAGCAACTAGGCTTTCCTCTTGAACAGGTGGCCTTGGTGGTATCTTTAAAATGCTGTGATATTTCCCCAGTAGTCCTTCTTTTGAGGAAAAAAAAGTCTAAACACTCCCCACCCCCCTTTTTTGATGGTATTTGTTAAGCACATATTATGTGTCCTCTCCCTGACTTTCCCATCACTGTAGATGGCACTACCGTCCTTCCTGTCTCACAAGCCCACAACCTTGATGTAATTCTCGACTCTGCCCTCTCGTTCACCCCACACATCCAATCCGCCACCAAAACCTGCTGTTCTCACCTCCGCAGCATAGCCAAGATCCACCCTTTCCTCTCCATCCAAACCGCTACCTTGCTGGTTCAATCTCTCATTCTATCCAGACTGGATTACTGCATTAGTCTCCTCTCTGATCTCCCATCCTCCTGCCTCTCCCCACTTCAGTCTATACTTCACTCTGCTGCCCGGATTATCTTTGTGCAGAAACACTCTGGGCATGTTACTCCCCTCCTCAAAAATCTCCAGTGGCTGCTTGTCAACCTATGAATCAGGCAAAAACTCCTCACTCTCAGCTTCAAGGCTCTCCATCACTTCGCCTCCTCCTTCCTCACCTTCCTTCTCTCCATCTACAACCCAAGCCCACACCCTCTGCTCCTCTGCTGCTAACCTCCTTACTGTACCTCGTTCTCACCTGTCCCACCACCGCCCCCGGCCCACGTCCTTCCCCTTGCCCGGAATGCCCTCCCTCCACACATCTGCCAAGCTAGCTCTCTTCCTCCCTTCAAAGCCCTACTGAGAGCTCACCTTCTCCAGGAGGCCTTCCCTGACTGAGCCCTCTTTTTCCTCTCCTCTTCCCCATCCCCCCCGCCCTACCTCTTTCCCCTCCCCACAGCACCTGTATATATATTTGCACAGATTTATTACTCTATTAGAACAGTGCTTTGCACATAGTAAGCGCTTAATAAATGCCATTATTATTATTATTATTATTATTACTTGTACATATTTACTATTTATTTTGTTAATGATGTGTGTATAGCTTTAATTCTATTTGTTCTGACGATTTTGACACTGGTCTACATGTTTAGTTTTGTTGTCTGTCTCCCCCTTCTAGACTGAGCCCATTGTTGTGTAGGGACCATCTCTATATGTTGCCGATTTGTACTTCCCAAGCACTTCGTACAACGCTCTGCACAAAGTAAGAGCTCAATAAATACGATTGAATGAATGAATGAATGAATGAATGAATGTGTCAAGCACTGTTCTAAGTGCAGGGGTAGACCCGAAGCAATCAGGTTGGGCACAGTCCCTGTCCCTTATCAATCAATCCTATTTATTGAGTGCTTACTGTGTGCAGAGCACTGTACTAAGCACTTGGGAAGTACAAGTTGGCAACATATAGAGACAGTCCCTACCCAACAGTGGGCTCACAGTCTAGAAGGGGGAGACAGACAACAAAACCAAACATATTAACAAAATAAAATAAATAGAATAGATATGTACAAGTAAAATAAATAGAGTAATAAATATGTACAAACATATATACAGGTGCTGTGGGGAAGGGAAGGAGGTAAGACGGGGGGATGGAGAGGGGGATGAGGGGGAGAGAAAGGAGGGGGCTCGGTCTGGGAAGGCCTCCTGGAGGAGGTGAGCTCTCAGTAGGGCCTTGAAGGGAGGAAGAGAGCTAGCTTGGTGGATGGGCAGAGGGAGGGCATTCCAGGCCAGGGGGATGACGGGATGACGGTGGGACAGGCGAGAAAGAGGCATGGTGAGGAGATTAGCAGCAGAGGAGTGGAGGGTGTGGGCTGGGCTGTAGAAGGAGAGAAGAGAGGTGAGGTAGGAGGGGGCGAGGTGATGGAGAGCCTTGAAGCCAAAGGTGAGGAGTTTCTGCCTGATGCACAGATTGATTGGTAGTCACTGGAGATTTTTGAGGAGGGGAGTAACATGCCCAGAGCATTTCTGGACAAAGACAATCTGGGCAGTAGCGTGAAGTATGGATTGACGTCGGGAGAGACACGAGGATGGGAGATCAGAGAGAAGGCTGATGTAACACTCTATTTCCTGACCATGAAAACCTGTTCAAACACCCAGATTGGTTGGGCAAGAAAACTCACAACTTTCTGTCATTCAACACCTGAGAATGGGTCTGAAAGAGGGGAAAAACCCCCAAAACCATCCAATTAAAGGAGCAAGTGACCAGCCAATCTACCACGAGAGAAGACTGATTAAAAAGAAAAGCCCTGGAGTAGATATCTGCTATGAAGATTGAAAAAAATGGATGGTTACTGGACACAGAAGCAGGGAGCCAGAAAAAGCAGAGAAGTAGTCAATGCAGGAAGGCCAGTCAATTCAAAAGGGCCTGAGGCAGAAGTGCTGGGAGGGGCAGGAAAGGAGAAGGGTCTCTAAAGGAACAATTAATCCCCAGAATTGACTCCTGTTATATTGTAAAAACATACCCAGCATCTTTTCTCCCCCCTCAGTCGTAAGTTAAGCCTCTTATATTAAACATTAATTCACAAAATTTAACCAATTATATCTACTGATTAAACATGTCATCTTAATTTCTAGCTGGGCTAATTAAGTGTTTGCCTTTTCTCTATTCCCAGTTAAAGGAGGAGGGTTTTTTTTTCAGCTCAGTTATTTGAGGTTCACAGCAAAGTACCAGTAGAGTGTCTGATTATTCTGCTTCTCATTTGACTTCAGTTCTAATGTAACTGACACAAGGCAAATGCTGTTTCCCAAGATTCTAGTTCTAACTGTGAACAATAAGGATCTCCGATTTCCATGAGCACTGCAGTTTTTCATGACCTATCTATGATGGGATTCTGGAGGTATTATTGCTGCCTGGATCATTTTTCTAAAATGTGATTTGCCATATGCGCCTCAGCGCCTCAAAAACATCCCATGATTACCCATTCCTCTCCAATTAATCTCCCCCCTTCAAAGCATTATTGAAGGCACATCTCCTCCAAGAAGCCTTCCCTGACGAGGCTCTCTTTTCTTCTTCTCCCTCTCCCTTCTGTGTCACCTTGATTTGCTCCATTTATTCATTCCCCTCTCTCAGCCCCACAGCACTTATATACATAGCAATCAATCAATCGTATTTATTGAGCTCTTACTGTGTGCAGAGCACTGTACTGAGGGCTTGGGAAGTACAAGTCGGCAACACATAGAGACAGTCCCTACCCAACAGCGGGATCACAGCCTAGAAGGGGGAGACAGAGAACAAAACCAAACATACTAACAAAATAAAATAAATAGAATAGGGCCCACCCCCACACAACACACAAACACACCGTCACATACCCACTCTCTCTCCCTCTCGCTAACAAACATTTCGAGGCCCACCGTAAGGGCCCACCGTAAGGGCCGTGGGACTTTTATTGATGAAAAAGATCGGGTGGGATGGGGGCAAGGTCACTTGAGGGTCATTTATTCATTTACATTAATGTCTGTCTCACCCTTTAGGGTCTAAGTTCCTTGTGGGCAGGGAACATGTCTACCATCTCTCTTACACTGTACTCTCCCAAGCGCTTAGTACAGTGCTCTGCATACAGTAAGTACTCAATAAATACATTTGACTGACTTACTGATGTTCCTCTCCCAACTGAGCAGAAACATCTTTAAGGTCCCCGTGAGTTCTCTCTCTCATTTATTTTTTATGGTATTTATTTAGCACTATGTACTTAGCACAGGTAGATACCAGATAATCAGGTTGGACACAGTCCCTGTCTCACACTGGGCTCACAGCCTTAATCCTCACTTTACAGATGAGGTAACAGATTCAGAGAAATCAAGTAACTTGCTTAAGGTCACACAGCAGACAAATGACAGAGTTGGAATTATAACCCAGATCTTTCTGACTCCCAGGACCATGCTCCATCCACTAGGCCATGCTGCTTTTCTGTATTCATCAACTACCTTCTCTCACAGCCCCCCAGTTTGTACTCTTCAATCCTCACCAGCTAACCTCACTATGCCACAACTTCCTCCTCTGTACCCCTACTCACTCCCTTCTTTATTCCTGGAATTTCCTCCCCATTCAAATGTACCATAGGAGAGCTCTCTTTAGCTTCAAAGCACTTCTGAAAATCACCCCCTCCAACAGGCATTCAGGTAATCCTATTTATTAAGCACTCAGTGCAGAGTACTGTACTAAGTACTTGGGAGAGTTCCATGTATAGTTTGTAGGGACTGATTCCCTGATTAAGCCCCATCTACTTCAATTGGTCCTACCATCAGCTGTTGATAGCACTTGTGTTTATTCAACTTAGTAATAATGATATAATAATGATGGTATTTGTTAAGCACTTACTATGTGCCAAGCACTGTTCTAAGCTCTGGGGCAGACAAAAGGTAATCAGGTTGTCTCACGCAGGCTCAGAGTCTTCATCCCCATTTTACAGCTGAGGTAACTGAGGCCCAGAGAAGTTAAGTGACTTGCCCAAAGTCACACAGCTGACAAGTGGCGGAGCCAGGATTAGAACCCATGACCTCTGACTCCCAAGCCCGAGCTCTTTCCACTAAGCTGCGCTGCTTCTCACAGTAGTAGTGGTAGTAGTTGTAGCATCATCATCATCATCATCATCAGTGATATCAGTGGTAGTAGTAGCTTTGCACCAAGTGGGCCTCCAACAAATGCTATGAAATGCCTGATTGATTATTTGATTGAGACTTTCTCCAGATGGTTTGCCAATGAATTACCACACATTCCTCTGAAATTGGGGAGAAACTGCCTCAGGAACAGCAAAGAGCCTGAGCAGCATGCAAAATTGCTGAAGAACAATCAAGAAGATACCAGAGATTCAAACCTGACTTTACGGATGGACATCTTCCTCTTCGGCAAACTTTTCAAAGATCAAGAGTTTTCTAGGTGGCTTATCAAAACAACTATTCCTCTTCCTGAGTGGACTAAGGCTCGGCTTTGGCTCGGCTAGTGGAGAGCGGGCAGTCTGGATGGGTGTTGTGTTTCTGGGTAAACATATCCACCTCTCCTCCCTCCTACTTACACTGTAAGCCCCATGTTGGACCTAATAATTTCATAACTACCCCAACATTTAGTTCAGTGTTTATCACAGAGTAAGTGCTTAACAAATGTCACAATTTTTATCATTATTCTAGTAACTTTCATATAAATAATAATAATAAGGTTCATAGAGGGGCTGTGGCTTCAATTTAGGACTTGTGAGGATTGAAGAGTACAAGCAGGGAGGTGGTGGGGGAAGGTAGTTTATGAATAAAGAGAAGCAACGTGGCCTAGTAGACAGGTTGGGTGGGCATTCATGGTTCAGGGTGTGACACCCCACACTTCTGGGGTGATTTGCATCTCTTCTCCTCCAGTGGATTTCCTGGAGGCTCTGGACACAAGCCCCCAACCCCTCGGGTCTAGGAAAAGTGACAGCAAGCGTGACCTGTCTCAGGGAGCCTTCCAGTCTCATCCAAACTGTTCTGCCCTCCTGCCCCTACCGCCTCCCAAAGTTTCTGCTTTTGCTAGGAATGGGGACAGGATTGGCATTCGGGAGACCTGGGGAAGAGAGAGACATTCCTTTCCTCAGAGCCCGTGACTTGATTCTGACCCATTTTCACCAGAAAGGAAAGTGGGCAAAAATGACACAGTGGCAGAACCTGATTTTCCCCTGGAACATGTCCCCTGGAACACTTTAGACAACATGAAGATATAATGGGCTAGGCTGAGGATGCTAAGCAGAATTTCCATTTCCTAGGGGAAAGAGCATGGGCATGGGAGACAGAGAACCGGGGTTCTAATCCCATCTCTGCTACTTTCCTCCTGTGAAGCCTTGGGCACGTCATTTGATGTCTCTGTGCTTCAATTACCTCACTTTTCTACTTAGACTGAGAGCTCCCTGTGGGACTGGGGCTGTGTCCAACCTGGTTAACTTGCATCTACCCCAGCCCTTAAGAAGGATTTAGCACATTGTAAGCATTTAAAAGATACCACAATTATCAACAATGGATTCAGGGGCAAGTTAATCAGGTTGGACACAGTCCATGACCCTCATGGAGCTCACAGTCTTTATCCCCATTTTTACAGATGAGGTAACAGGCACAGAGGAGTTAAGTGACCTGTCCAAGGTCTCACAGCAGACAAGTGGTGGAGTTGGGATTAGAATCCAGGTCCTCTGACACCCACATCTTTGCTCTATCTATTAGACCACACTGCTTCTCTTCCCAGCTCTTCTTCCCGCCAAAGTTTGCGGGATTTATCTAGTTCTGATGTACCCAAGATCGCCAGTCCAGGTTTTCTGTCTGACCCAGTGAAGCTGGAGACAGAGAGAGGGAGAAGTCCTTCAACGAAACACAGATGAGATTTGGAATTTCCGACTAAACTCAGCTTTACCCAGAAACATAATCCTCCTCATGAATTGAGAGTCTTCACCTTGGGCCGCGGGAGGCAGCTTGAGCTGCTACTAAATGGTTCTTGGCAATCAGGGGTGATTTTCCAGCATCTCCCACCAGCAGAAGTTGCCCTGAGCTTATGTTAAGCAATGGCCATCAGGCGGAGAACAGCTGTGCAGAACAAAGTGCTCCTTCCAGGACCAGAGCGGGCATGAAGAGAACTTTTTGTTCAGAAACAAAAACTCTCCATCTAGGCATTGGTAACTGTAGCATTTGTTGAGCACTTACTATATGCCAAACTCAGAACTATACACTGAGATAGATATAAGATCATTAGGTCCCACATCATTCGGTCTCTAATATAACTGGATCCAGATTTTGAGTCCCCATTATGCAGAAAAGGTAACTGAGGCATAGAGAAGTTAAGTGACTTGTCCAAGGTGACACAAAGGTTTGTGGTTCTCTGTCTTCCGAGCCCATACTCTTTCCACTTGGCCATGCTGCTTCTCATGCTGCCTCCTTCTACATATACATAATAAGAATGCATTCCTAGGGGCCCATTCATTCATTCCATTTTATTTATTGGGTGCTTACTGTGTGCAGAGCACTTGTGAAAGTACAATACAACAATAAGCAGACACATTCCCTCTCCATAACAAGCTTACAATCTAGAACGGGGTGAGAGACATCAAGACAAATAAATAAATGACCGATATGTACATAAGTGCTGTGGGGCTGAGACAGAGTCAGAATAAGGGGAGCAAGTCAGGGAGATGCAGAAGGGAGAGAAGAGGAAAGGGGAATGGGGGGGCGTGAGGGGGGGAGGGGGTCTAGTCCAGAAAGCCTTTCTGGAGGAGATGTGCCCTCAATAAACCTTTGAAGGTGGGGAGAGTAATCATCTGTTGGATTTGAGGAGGGAGGGCATTCCAGGCCCAAGGCAGAGTGTGGGCCAGGGATTGGTAGTGAGAAAGGCAAGAGCAAGGCACAATGAGAAGTTTAGCACTAGAGGAGCAAAGTGTGCAGGCTGGGTTGTAGAAGGAGAGTAGCATGGTGAGGTAGGAGGGTGAAAGGTGGTGGAATACTTAAAAACCAATGGTAGCACTGAAAACCAGACAGTTCCCTGTAACATGCTGTAAGATGCAAAAAAGCATGGCCTAGTGGAAGGAGCACAGGCGTGGAAGTCAGAGGTCCTGGATTCTAATCCTGTCGCTGCCAATTGCCTGCTGTATCAGCTAGGTAAAGTCGCTTAACTTCTCTGTGCCTCAGTTCCCTCATTTGTAAAATGGGGATTACTACCAGTTCTCCCTCCTACTCAGACTGTGAGCCCCACATGTCATAGAGGCTGTGTCCAACCTGATTAACTTGTAGAAAGATCATGGGACTGTGAGCCAGGAGAACTGGGTTCCAAGGCCAGCTCCACCACTGACCTGTAGAGTGACTTGGGGAAGTCACTTAACTTCTCCCTGCCTCAGTTTCCTCATTTGTAAAATGTGGATAAGATCCCTACTCTCCCTAGATTGTGAACCCAGACTGGGAACAGGACTACATCAGATCTGATTATTTTCTATTGACCTTAGCACCTGACACATCGCAAGGGATTAATAAATACCATAAAAAAAAATACAGGCCTCCTGAGAACCTAGGCTTATAGAGTTGCTCTTTCCATGCCTGCAATGGTTCCCCTGTGGACATTCTTCCATTTCATTTTCTTTATGTTTGGCTGTTAATTTTTTTCTTGGAAAGATAGAAAGTGACCCAAATTTCTCCTCCAGCAAGGAAATGATCCCTCCGTCAATATCAATTGTATTATACTTTCCTAAGCATTTAGTACAGGGTTCTGCACCCATAAGCACTCAGTAAATACCGTGAATTGACTGTTAATTGATTGAAGAAGAAAGTGAGACCAAATCTTCTCCCAAGCGCTTAATACAGTATCCTACACAGAGTAAGGGCTCAATAAAAATGATTGAAGAGGGAGAACACTGCTCAGAGGAGGAATCTGAAGCACAGCAAAGTCAAGCGATTTGTCCAAAGTCACACAGCTGGCAAGTGGCAGAGACTGGACTAGGCACTCAGGTCTATGCTCCTGCCACTAAGCTGCACTGCTTCTATCTAAAGAGAACTGTGAATGAGTAGAAGCACAAGAAAACCATTTATTCCAAAGCCAAGGTGGCAAAACCCTTTTGGAAAGCTTGGCCTTAGGATCAAAGGTGGAGGTTTTAACTTAGTAGGAATGGGTATGTGATATCTATAAAACAAAGACCAGTGAATTGCAATCGAAATAAGCTCCGGGGATCAATATTTTCTGGGCGGGCTGGAAGGAAGAGGGGTTGAGAGGCAGTCCGAGGATAGACACGAAAGGATGAAGAGGACGATGGCAAGTTGTAAAAGAAATAAAAGGGCAGTGCTCGGGTTTTTAGCAGGGTGTTAATGTAATCTTGTTAGTCCAAATTGTTTTTCTTGGAAGAATTTTGTTAAATCAGGGACAAAACTAACTCTCTCCGGCCTTAGCTAGTCTAGTTACAGTTCTCCGCTCCACCCAGAGGATGGCGCCTAAGAATCACACATCCCGCCAACCGGCTCCAGGATGATCGGGTTTCTGAGTCTGCAGCCAAGCAGCCCCTGAATTTCCCTCCTCATTCTTCCCCAGCAGGAGCAATGGGTAGGGGCGCGGGGACTCAGCACACGCAATAGAGGGGTCAGCGACTCCATTCAGCTGCCTGGTCTCAGGCATAAACAGAACAGAGCTGGGCAAATTGCTTGGATTCTCCAACTCCAGGAATTCCTAGGGAGTTGCACAACCATAAGGTGAGGAAATTCCCTTCCTCCAAAGTTGAGTCATTAGGTTCAGGGTCAAAGCCCACTTCCTTCTCCCCTGCACTATCAAGTCGCTCCTCCTGAATGCGAAGGCATTCTTTGATCCCGAGTAGGAACTAAGTAGGGTCTCTGAAAATGAGGGCCTGATGGCCAGAGAAATCTTGGATAGGCAAATCTTCTGGTGAGGCCACTGCTTTATAGAAGCATTAGGACCTAGAGGAAAGCGCAAAACACTAGGAGTCGGAGGACCTGGGTTCTAATCCTAACCCCACCCTGCTGCGTGACATTTAGCAAGCGACATAACTTCTCTGTGCCTCGGTTTCCTCAATTGCAAAATGGGGCTTCAATACCTCTTCCCTCTAGCCCTTAGATGGTGAGCCTCATGTGGGATGGGGATGTGTTCCACCTGATTATCTTGTATCTAGCCCAGCACTTAAAAGAGTGCTTGGCACATAGTGAGCACTTAACACATACCATGATTATTAGTATTATTATCGCCATCATTATTATTACTACCACTATCATTTACTTCTTGAGGCAGGAGGCTTATGAGTGAAGATGCCAAAAAGAACTCTTTGTTTATCATTGACTCATGTCCTGCGCAGAAGCAATTTCAGGGTGCAAGTAAATAACTGGAGTTTTGTTTAGCACCTTCTGGATATTGTACAATCTCTCATATGATATCCTCCAGACTGTAAGCTCATCTTCTAGACTGCTAGCTTGTCCTCTAGACTGTAAGCTTGTTGTGGGCAGAGGTCATGTCTACCGACTCTGTTGTATTGTACTCTCCCAACTGCTTAGTATAGTGCCCTCCACACAGTAAACACTCAATAAATACCATTGATTAATTAATTTGGTGAAGAAGGGAGGGAGAAGGAAGAGGGTGTTGGTGAATGTTTTATTTTCATTTATTTATTTTTTAATGGTATTTATTAAGTACTTACTCTGAGACAGGCACTGTACTAAGGACTGGGATAGATAGGAAATAATTAGGTTGGACACAGCCCGAGTCCCACATGGGGCTCACAGTCTTACTCATTTTCCAGATGAGGTAACAGACAGAGAGAAGTTAAGAAACTTGCCTAAGGTCACAGGGTGGATAAGTCCTCTGATTCCCAGGCCCATGTGCTTTCCACTAGGTCATGGGAAGGAGACTGAGAGAGAAGGTTAAGAGAAGATTTACAACTAGGCAGTCTATACTTAACTCACCCAGCATATTCTACCAGGAGGGAAAAGGGAGTTCATAGGCCATTGATGTAGGCCAAGGATGAACCTGAAAGGTAGACAGTGTCTGAGGCACTGGCCATCAGTGAACACTGAAGCAAAAATTAAACATAGATCACTAAAAAGATTGAGAAAAGTGAATACAACCATGGGTGATATTTTTGCCATGCCTGTCCCAAAGTTATGCAGGCTATGCATTGAGGTTCCAAATCTGCATGGGTTCTTGGCCTTATTCAAAGTCAAAATGAAGCTTTAGTCATGGTGGTATCCTCTCCCAGGGCAGGATGATTTTCCAGAAATCTTAAGACGAATGAAGAGATTGGTTCAAGTGAAAGTTGCTTCTGTACACTGATTTGCCTGGGATCAACAAGCCTGAGAACTCCTTATAGCTCCTTCGCAGAACTCTCTCAGAGTTCAATGGGATAATTAGTGCTGATAGCTCTGTGCAGTGATTTTTATTTACTGGGGGTCTCATCCTGCTTCCCCATTCCTGGGTGAAGAGAGCATTTCTGAAAGTTTGCCCCTTGGGTATCTTCATCCCATCAACGCCTAAAGCATTTAGCTACAGTCTGCAGCCCCTCTGCGCTTTGACACTTCAGATTTCAAATAAATAGATATTTTGGCAGGTGCTTTAACTCACCCCAGTTCCTTCCACCACGAGGCATTTGACTGTCTAATTAGCTGTGGTACAAAGCTGAGGAGGTTGACAATCTGGGGATGGGAGGTAATAAAAAATGGATAATTTACTTGCAGTGAGTTAACTCTCCGCAGATCGGGGTCATAGCAGTTCTCCCCGAACAGCTCCGGGCTGGGGGCAGGAAGTCGCTTTCTTCCATCTGCCTGTCTCTCTGTTCACAAGCTGGCTCGATGCTCAATCTGTATCTGCCAGGAAGAAACTAGCTCTGAGCCCGTGGAAAACGAAGCCCCTCAGAGAGCGGAGGTGCCAGCGAGGGGCCGAGACATTGCCCCGCCATTTGGTATCGCCATGGTTACCAGGGGACTAATGGGTCCAGTGGTGGGAGGGAGCCAGTTGACTGGTTCAAAGATGCCCTGTTATGGGAGGGAGGTCCCAGAATGACCCCCTTGGCCTCCAGCTGCGGGAACCTCACACTCCGGAACCCGCATGGCAACAGGAACAACTTCCTGGCTGCCTGCCAGCATGCCAGGTGGGGAAGATTGTTGCCCCAGGCCTGTCCTGCTGGGTTGAAAGACCTCAAACAAACCTTGAAAAGTTTTAACACATCTTAAACCAGATTTCCTCTCAACGGGGAATTTTGCTACTCTCCTGGGCTGGGGTTTCGGGAGGGGCACATTGGAGAACCACTCTGCTCTCCATAGGAGATGGTCACAGCAGGTGGAAGGAACGGTGTCTGGTCTTTCAAGTGAGAATCTATGACCAAGGCCCCTGCTGCTCGGAGGGTGGGGGGATTGAGAAGATGAAACCCAGAAGTGGGACTCCTTGGGATTGCGGTCAGCGGGTGGCAGAACCTTCCTGGGGGTCTGCCCGGCCTTCAATTCCATCCCCCTGCATGCCCCCGCTCCTGTCTATTACAAATCTGTAGCTAGTGTCTATTATGAAATGTAGAATGCACACCTTACCCTTAAGAGAGACAGGCTTCCAGTTCCGCATGATTGAACTTTATCTGTTCAGATAAATTATTAATTTAATGCTTCTGAAACCTGCCTGATAAAAATCACCAGGCTGAGCGCGTTGCCGGTGCGGCTCACTGCCTCTCCCTCCCCTGCCCCAGGGTACTCTCCTCTCTGTTCACTTCCTCTTGGCTTGCACTTTGGGCCTGCATGTTTGTGACTCCCGGAATCCTTATTAAAAAGGCCCCTCACCCCGCTCTTCATCACGCCACACCTGCCCAACTTCCCTGAATTCGGGAAAGGTCAGGGTGGCAGAGGCTATTGATGTTGTTTCAAGCCTCCTCTTCTCCTTCTGTGAGCTGAGTGGGAAGGGAGAGAAATTGCACTCTGGGCTGGTTGAAGCAAATGGGAAAGAGGGACTTGGGGCATGAGAGCTCCTTGCTACATCCCAGGGGTTTTCAGGGGATTGCTGGGATGGTGAGGTGGTAAGAGGTGAGGTGGTAAGAAGAGAAGCCCGGACAGGCCACGGGTGTTCAAAAATGCCAACCAGCCCCAAGATGGGCAGTGAGCCTCCCTACACTTCCCAGAAACCCATGTTCCTAGGCAACAAAGACCCTCATATCTTAGGAATGCTACAGGCCTCAGACACACACGCAGGGGAACGGAAAGAAACTGAAAACTGGACCCGAGGGAATGGAAAGAAGAGGCAAAGGGCACTGGACTCACAGTCTGATTTTCCTTAGCCTGTGGAAATGTAGTAAAAGAAGTGCTATGGTAAGTACAGGGCTTTGGACTCAGGGGATGCTCAATACATAACGTGAGCTCTCGGACGTCTCCATCACCATGGAGAATAGCGTCTGTGGAAATAGCCATATTTCTTTGCACCGCCTTGGGTCCCCTCTCTTGGAGTGTCACCAGGCTGGGGGATAAAAGGTGCTCCCATGCCCTCCCACAGCATGAAGCCTTCACAAATCTCCAAGTGGACTGGTGGCTGTGGGTGGGCCCTGAACTCTGAGCCATGAGGAGCTTGAAATTCTGCTCCTCTTGCCACAGCTTACTGCTGATTCTATTTTTATTTTTTGCATTTTCTTGTGTTGTGTTTGTGTTTTATTGTTTCTAATGTATCTGTGTCCAGTCTCTTCTCCCCACTTGGACTCTTAGAATGTGAGCCCCCAGAGGGACATGGCTCAGGTCTAGTCTCCTGGTTACTAATAATAATGATTATTAATAATAATAGTGGGGTTTCTCAAGTGCTTATTATATGCTAAGTACTGTACTAAGTGCTGAGGTAGATAAAAGATACTTAGGTTGGATGCAGACCCTGTTCCACATGAGGCTCACAGTCTAAGTAGGAGGGAGTAGGATTTAATCCCTGTTTTACAGAAGAGGAAACTGAGGCCCAGAGAAGTTAAGTGACTAGTCCAAGGCCACACAGCAGACAAATGGAAGAGCTGGGATAGGAATCCAGGTCCTCAGACTCCCAGGCCTGTGCTCTTTCCACTAGACCACAATGCTTCTCGAGAGGAGATGAGTGGCAATTGCCAGGCTTCTGGAATGGAGGCCAACTCTGTAACGGCCAACTCATTCATTCATTAATTCAGGAGATGTACTTTCTCACTGTACCTCGATCTTTTCTATCTCACCACTGACCCCTCACCCACATCCTCCTTTCTGATCTCCCATTCTCCTGTCTCTCCCTACTTCAGTCTATACTTCACTCTGCTGCCCGGATTATCTTTGCACAGAAACGCTCTGGGCATTCCACTCCCCTCCTCAAAAATCTTCAGTGGTTGCCTATCAACCTTCGAATCAAGCAAAAACTCCTCACTCTCGGCTTCAAGGCTGTCCATCACCTCGTCCCCTCCTACCTCACCTCCCTTCCCTTCTTCTCCAGCCCATCCCGCACCCTCTGCTTCTCTGCCGCTAACTGCCTCACTGGGCCTCGTTCTCGCCTGTCCCGCCATGGACCCCTAGCCCACATCATTCATTCATTCATTCAATTGTTTTTGGCCTGGAATGCCCTCCCTCCACACATCTGCCAAGCTAGCTCTCTTCCTCCCTTCAAAGTCTTACTGAGAGCTCACCTCCTCCAGGAGGCCTTCCCAGACTGAACCCCTCCTTTTTCCTCTCCTCCTCCTCCTCCCCCCATTGCCCCCCTCCCTCTACCCTACCCCCTTCCCCTCCCCAGAGCACTTGTTTATACTTGTTCATATTTATAACTATTTTATTTGTACATATTTATTTCTCTATTTTATTAATGATGTGTATATAGCTATAATTCTATTTATTCTGATAATATTGACACCTGTCTACTTGTTTTGTTGTCTGTCTCCCCCTTCTAGACTGTAAGCCTGTTGTTGGGTAGGGACCGTCTCTATATGTTGCTGATTTCTACTTCCCAAGAGCTTAGTACAGTGTTCTGCACACATTAAGTGCTCAATAAATATGATTGATTGAATGAATGAATGAATCTTGCCTTTAGCCTGGAATCCCCCTCTTTACTAAGGGCATATTACTGAGCACTTACTGTATGTAGAGCACTGTACTAGGTGCTTAGGAGAGTATAATATAACAATAAGCAGACAAATTCCCTGTCCACAATGAGCTTACAGTCTAGAAAGGGAGACAGACATTAATATAAATCAATAAATTACAGATATATACATAAGTGCTGTGAGGCTGGGATGGGGAATGACTAAAGGGAGCAAGTCAGGGTGATGCAGAAGGGAGTGGGAGAAGAGGAAAGTAGGGCTTGGTCGGGGAAGGCCTCTGGGAGGAGATGTGCCGTCAATAAGACTTTGAAGCGGGGCGGGGGGCAACTGTCTGTCAGATTTGAGGGAGGAGGGTGTTCCAGGCTAGAGGCAGGAGGTGGGCAAGGGGTCAGTAGTGAGATAGAGGAGATCTAGGAAAGGTGAGAAGGTACATCCCATCCAAGAGTTCTTTTCTCTCCATTCAGTCAAGGACCCCCCGGTTTTGTCTGTGAATCTCTCCTCCATCCCCTCGCCCCACCATACTGGCCATATTGCCAAGAGAAACTGCTTCATCAACCGTTGAACTTCCATAACGCTGACCCATAATGCCATCTGACGGGTGGCAGGGGAAATGCTCAGCTCCCCAGGTGGGTATATGGGTGATCAGCCTTCTGGCAGCCATGAATGGGAGGTGAGGAGTGAGGGGGCGACCTCTGTAGGAGGGGCTCCTCGTGTGGCCATACCCACTCTCTTTCAAAGGTTGGCTGCCCAACTGAAAAACTCCACTAGAAACCATTTAGAGGGAAGAGTCATCTTTAACCTTGCAGAATATGCATTCATTCTTTCAGTTGTACTTATTGAGCACTTACAGTGTGCAGAGCACTGTACTAAGCACTTGGAAGAGTACAATATAATAATAAACAGACATGCTGAGGGAACATCAGAGCAAAAAACCGAGGACTCGGGGTAGACTTTGGTCCCTGAGGAGTATGTGGCTCAGACTGATTTTAAGGAGGTGACTAGGTAGCAGCGTGGCCTATTAATCAATCAATCAATGGTATTTATTGAGCACTTACTATGTACAGAGCACTATTCTAAGCACTTGGAAGAGTACAATACAAGAAAAATAAGCAGACATGATCCTTCCCCATGATGAGTTTACAGTCTAGTGGAGACCTTACAGTCTGTAGGTCTAGTAAGCGCTCAGTACAGTGCTTTGCTCACAGTAAGCGTTCAATAAATACGATTATTATCAGTGGCAAAGGCTTGGGCCTGGGAGTCAGGAGAGGGATATGAGTTCTAGTCCTAACTCTGCCACTTGCCTGCTGTGGGACCTTGAGCGAGTCACTTAATTTCTCCATGCCTTAGTTCTCTCATCTGTAAATTGGGATTTCAATATCTGTCCCCCTCCCCTTTAGACTTTATGCCCTGTATAGGACAGAGTCACAGTGTATCTACCCCAGTGTTTAGTATAGTGCATGGCACCCAATAAGGGCTTAACAAATACCACCATCATTATTGTTTTGATGATGAAGTAGTTCAGCTAACACCTGTCACATTTCTCTCCTGGGCATCTGTTCTTCTCATGCCTTGTGCTCATGTGGTGGTCAGTGAAGCGGTGCATAATCTCTCCCTAGAGAGGCAAATGAATCTCTGCACCTCTCCCAAATCTCTGTCTGGCCCCAAAGGACACCAAGATCAGAGATCAAAAAGACTGTGGGTTCCTGCTTTGCTGGAGGAAGCTGTATTGTGCTCCCTTTTGTTGAAGACCCAGGAGGTGGACTGCTTTATTCCCTTTTGGTGCCAATTTTCACCTTGGAGGTTCGAAGTCTCTTCCTACAGGCCCCAGGGCTACTCCCAGCTCCGACTAAGCTCTGGTTAATAATAATAATTATGGTATTTATTAACCACTTACTATGTGCCAATCGCTGTACTAAGCGCTGTGATTGTCTGGCATTTTTGTTCATTTCAGGGGGCCCTCACGTGACGGGGAAGAGAGGGTGATGCACCTTCACCTAGCATAACTGATTTTCCTCAGCCCAGGAGGTCGGTAAGGAAAATCTCCAAGAATCCACTCTAACTTCACAAAAGCTCTGTTAAAAACTGTGTCCCCTTCTCACCCTCCCTCTCCTTTACTCTATTTCTGGTTAATGACCATCTTAGGCATTGGAGACAGGTTGCCACACCCCAGGGATAATAATTCATTCATTCATTCAATTGGATTTATTGAGCGCTTACTGTGTGCAGAGCACTGTACTAAGCGCTTAGGAAGTACAAGTTGGCAACATATACAGTTAGCAACAAGCACTTACTATAAGCCAAGCACTTTACTAATGGGAAAATGTGACCTAGTGGATCAAACACAGGCCTGGGACTCAGAAGGACCTGGGTTCTAATCCCAGCTCTGCCACTTAATCATAATAATGATGGTATTTGTTAAGTGCTTTCTAGGTGTCAAGCACTGTTTTAAGAACTGGGGTAAGTAGGAGTTAATTAGGTTGGACACAGTCCCTGTCCCACATGGGGCTCACAGTCTTAATTCCCATTTTATAGATAACTAAGGCATAGAGAAGTGAAGTGACTTGCCCGAAGTCACACTGTAGACAAATGGGGGAGCCAGGATTGGAATCCAAGTCCTTCTGATCCCCAGGCCCAGTTTCTATCCACTAGCCCATGCAGCTTTTCTTGCCTGCTGGGTGACCTTGGACAAGTCACTTCATTTTTCTATGTCTTAGGTACCTCATCTGTAAAATGGAGTTTAAGATTGTGAGCCCCATGTGGGACATGGACTGTATCCAACCCAATTAAGCTTGTATTTACCCAAGAGTTTAGTACAGTGCATGACACTTGGTAAAATGCCTAACAAATAGTATTAAACAACAACAACAACAACAACAACAAAAACACATGGACAAGGAAACTGTTCATTACAGTGTTATATTGAACTATCCCAGGAACTTAGTACAGTGCTCTGCACACAGCAAGCACTCAATAAATATGTGATTGCATGATTGATTAGCCTTTACTTAGGCCCAGGCTGGGGAGCCCAGAGCCTGTGGCATAATCCTGTCGAAATTTTCAGCCAGTTTGTGAGTTATGAGTTGTGAGTTTCCAAGAAGAAAGAGTTCTTTCTCCTTCTGGCCATAACTGGCCCCTCTCCTTCTTCAGAGAGTAGCTTAAACCTCTCAGGTTTTGACTGCTTTTCCAGCTACCGTGATCCCTGTCTCACACTCTGCCAATAATTCCCCCAGCCTAGAGACTTTGCATCAGCATGAACTGGTAGTCTTTTGAACCCTGAGCACCATTTCTGTGCACTCTGGATCCAGGATCCGAGACAAGGATTTGCTACTTGGACTACCTTCCCCTCACGTTCCTGACATCGAGCATGCACACACACTCAACTTGGGTTTGCCCAGGTGATTTGTCTGGCATTGGTGGTGGTGGAAAGTTGCTAAAGAGGAGAATAGTTGAAAAACACACAGAGAAAAACCAAAAAAAAAAAAAAGATCGAAATCGAGCATTTTCCCATTTCAGGATATTAGGGAAGGGATTACAATTAGAAAGGGCTTCGAAAGAAGAGATAAAGTACATTAGAGGAGCAAGCAGTTTGCAGCAATCAGTATGCACCATCAGACTTTTAATTTGCAAAAGTCTGCTATAAGAGAAGACATTTCAGCTGCATTTTCAATGACCACAGCGCCTGCAGAAGGTTGGTAAGTGTTCTTGTTAATCATCCCAAATGACTATAAGGAGGCGGCCCTGTCCCACTCTGAGACCACCAGTGTTGTACAAATGAGCAGTTGTGGCTTTCTGAAAGTCAGGGATCTGGGTTCTAGTTCTGACTTGGTTGGTCCCCTTAGGCACATCTCTTCACCTCAGGAGAATGATACCTCTGCCTGGAATCTCCTACCCCTCCATTTCTGGGAACTGGAGAAGACTCAGTAGACTAGAAGATCATGTTTTGAAGAGAAGGGTGATCAGAATCCTGATTTCAGACGAGATGAGCCAAAATTCTGTGGAAGGGTGGGATCTAGCAGGAAGAGGTAAGGGAGAGCTCGTTATGGGCAGGGAATGTGTCTGCTATATTCTGCTGTATTGTACTCTCCCAAGTGCTTAGTACAGTGCTCTGCACATAGTAAGCACTCAATAAATACCATTGGTTGATTGACATTGAGGAAAGCCCGGGGCATGGACCCCTCAAACAGTCTCTGCTGGAGTCCCAGGGGTCTGGTGGGCTGGAAACCTACATCATCAATCGTATTTATTGAGCGCTTACTATGTGCAGAGCACTGTACTAAGCGCTTGGGAAGTACAAATTGGCAACATATAGAGACAGTACCTACCCAACAGTGGGCTCACAGTCTAAAAAGTGGGCTCACAGTCTAAAAAATGATCACCAAAGACAGTTCCCATTTGCACTGTCAAGATGATAAGCTCAGAGGTGATTCTTACTTTTGTGTTCTTTCCCAGCACTTAGTACAGTGCTCTGCACACAGTAAGCACTTAAAAAGTACTATCACAACTAGGCCTGATCTTTCTCTTCTGAAATCTCACATCTCCTCCTGCCTTCAGGATATCTCTACTTGCATATCCTACCAACACCTAAGCTCATGTCCAAAACTTAATTCCTCATTTTCACTCCCCAATCCCCTCCTCTACCTAACTTTCCCATCACAGTTAGTGACACCAGCATTTTTCCCAACTCTCAAACCCATACTCTCAAACTCTTGGCAATTTGTTTGACTCTTCCCTCTCTTCCCACCCCCATATTTGGTTTGTCACTAAATCTTATCAAGATCTCTTCCACGATATTTCAATTTCCTCCACAATATTTCATTTCACCTTGCTACGCTCCTACTACCACCCAGCCCACACACTTCGTTCCTCTAATACCACTAACCTTCTCACTGTTCCTCGATCTTGTCTATCTCGCCACGGTCCTCTAGTTCACATCCTACCATTGGCCCAGAATTCCCTTCCTGCTCATATCAGATAATTGCTCTCCCTCACTTCACAGCCTTATTGAAGGGACATCTCCTCCAAGAAGCCTTCCTTGACTAAGCCCTCCTCTCCTATTCTTCCACTTCCTTCTGCATCACCCTGATTTGCTCCCTTCATTCATCCTCCCTCCCATCCCCCAAGACATATACATATATCTGTAATTTATTTACGTATTTATTCATTTATTGATGTATATTAATGTCTGTATCCCCCTCTTGACTGTGAGCTTGGTGTGGGCAGGGAATGCATCTGTTGTTGTACTGTACTCTCCAAAGCACTTAGTACAGTGCTTTGCACAAAGTAAGCACTTAAAAAATACGATGGAAAATAGACTTCCCTTTCCTCTTCATCCTAATGGCCTCCACACTGGTCTAGGCACTTGTCATATCCCAGGTGATGATGACGATGCTGATGATTCTTATATTTGTTAAGTGCTTAGTACATGTCAGACACTGTTCTAACCGCTGGGTTAGATACAAGTTAATTAGGTTGGACACAATTCCAGTCCCACGTGGGGCTCAAAGTCTAAGTAGATGGGAGAATCGGCATTCCTGGAATGCCCTTCTTCTTCATATCCAACAATTCCCCTCCCTGTCTTCAAAGTCTTATTGAAGGCAATCTCCTCCAAGAGGCCTTCTGTGACTAAGCCCTCTTTTCCTTTTCTTCTACTCCCTTCTGCGTTCATTCATTCATTCAATCAATCAATCGTATTTATTGAGCGCTTACTGTGTGCAGAGCACTGTACTAAGCGCTTGGGAAGTACAAGTTGGCAACATATAGAGACGGTCCCTACCCAACAGCGGGCTCACAGTCTAGAAGGGGGAGACAGACAACGAAACAGAACATATTAAAAAAATAAAATAAATAGAATAAATATGTACAAATAAAATGAATAGAGTAATAAATACGTAAAAACATATATACAGGTGCCCTGACCTTTCTCCCTTTATTCATCTCCCCTCCAAGCCGCACTGTACTAATGTCTTGTCTTATGCTGTCAAGTAGTTTCTGACCCATAGCGACACCACAGACACATCTCTCCCAAAATGCCCCGCTCTCCATCTGCAATCATTCTGGTACTGCATCCATAGAGTATTCTCAGTAAAAATATGGAAGTGGTTTACCATTGCTGCCGCCCTTGCAGTAAACTCAAGTCTCCACCCACAACTCACGCCCATGCCACTGCTGCCCAGCATAGGTGAGTTTTGAAGGAGATTGCCTTCCACTCACTAGCCACTGCCCAAGCTAGGAATGGAATAAGTAGACATCTGCTTGACTCTCCCTCCCTTAATCGAGGCTGGTAGAGTTCTGGAAACTCTCCAGGTGTGACCCTGAGACTTGCAATACTTATGTGTGTATCTGTAATTTATTTATTTATATTAAGGTTTATGTCCCCCTCTAGATTGTAAATTCATAGTAGGCAGGGAATGTAACTGTTCTATTATTCTACTGTACTCTCCCAAGTGCATAGTACATTACTCTGCACAGAGTTAAGTGCTCAATAAATAAGATTGATTGATTTTACAAATGAGGAGACTGAGGTACAGAGAAGTTAAGTGATTTTCCCCAGGTCACTCAGCAGGTAAGTGGCAGAGCTGGGATTAGAACCCAGTTCCTCTGATTCCCAGGCTCTGCACTTTCCACTAGGCCTTGTGACTTCCTACTGAATCAGCCTCCTAGTTGATCTCTCTGCCTCCAGTCTCTTCACTATCCTACCCTGATCATGTTTCTTAAATGCAAAATGTGATTTCTAAAACGTTTCTCCCCACATCATTACTCTTCTCAAAACTATCTAATGATTTGTCATGGTTTTATATTGCAATCAATCAATCAATCAATCGTATTTATTGAGCGCTTACTATGTGCAGAGAACTGTACTAAGCGCTTGGGAAGTACAAATTGGCATCACATAGAGACAGTCCCTACCCAACAGTGGGCTCACAGTCTAAAAGGGGGAGACAGAGAACAGAACCAAACATACCAACAAAATAAGTAGGATAGAAATGTACAAGTAAAATAAATAAATAAATAAATAAATAAATAGAGTAATAAATATGTACAACCATATATACATATATACAGGTGCTGTGGGGAAGGGAAGGAGGTAAGACGGGGGGATGGAGAGGGGGACGAGGGGGAGAGGAAAGAAGGGGCTCAGTCTGGGAAGGCCTCCTGGAGGAGGTGAGCTCTCAGCAGGGCCTTGAAGGGAGGAAGAGAGCTAGCTTGGCGGATGGGCAGAGGGAGGGCATTCCAGGCCCGGGGGATGACGTGGGCCGGGGGTCGATGGCGGGACAGGCGAGAGCGAGGTACAGTGAGGAGATTAGTGGTGGAGGAGCGGAGGGTGCGGGCTGGGCAGTAGAAGGAGAGAAGGGAGGTGAGGTAGGAGGGGGCGAGGTGATGGACAGCCTTGAAGCCCAGGGTGAGGAGTTTCTGCCTGCTGCGCAGATTGATCGGTAGCCATTGGAGGTTTTTGAGGAGGGGAGTAATATGTCCAGAGTGTTTCTGGACAAAGATAATCCGGGCAGCAGCATGAAGTATGGA
Organism: Tachyglossus aculeatus; assembly: GCF_015852505.1. Lineage (NCBI taxonomy): Eukaryota > Metazoa > Chordata > Mammalia > Monotremata > Tachyglossidae > Tachyglossus > Tachyglossus aculeatus. Next base: position 77,525,976 of record NC_052086.1, read on the forward strand.
TTGAAGTGGAGAGAGACACGAGGATGGGAGATCAGAGAGAAGGCTAGTGCAGTAGTCCAGACGGGATAGGATGAGAGCTTGAATTAGCAGGGTAGCAGTTTGGATGGAGAGGAAAGGGCGGATCTTGGCAATGTTGCGGAGCTGAGACCGGCAGGTTTTGGTGACGGCTTGGATGTGAGGGGTGAATGAGAGAGCAGAGTCGAGGATGACACCAAGGTTGCGGGCTTGTGAGACGGGAAGGATGGTAGTGCCGTCAACAGAGATGGGAAAGTCAGGGAGAGGACAAGGTTTGGGAGGAAGACAAGGAGCTCAGTCTTCGACATGTTGAGCTTTAGGTGGCGGGCGGACATCCAGATGGAGATGTCCTGAAGGCAGGAGGAGATGCGAGCCTGGAGGGAGGGGGAGAGAGCAGGGGCAGAGATGTAGATCTGGGTGTCATCAGCGTAGAGATGATAGTTGAAGCCGTGGGAGCGAATGAGGTCACCAAGGGAGTGAGTGTAGATTGAGAACAGAAGGGGACCAAGCACTGAACCTTGGGGAACCCCCACAGTAAGAGGATGGGAGGGGGAGGAGGAGCCTGCAAAAGAGACTGAGATTGCAAGCAGAAGCACCTGGCCATTCGCTTTAAAGCTCTTGCCCAGCTTGGATTCTCTCTTTCTCCCTGGCTAACCAACTCACTAGGACTTGTTCACATCTCTCCAATCACTGACTTCTTGCTCTGAACCTCCCTCCTTCCTGAAACTCCCTCCTGCTTCATACCCAGCAGACTATAGCTCTTCCCATCTTCAAAGCCCTTCTGAAATCAGATTTCTTCCAGGAAGTCTTGACCAGTTTTAATTTTAATGGCATTTGTTAAGTGCTTACTATGTGCCAGGCACTGTACTAAGTGCTGGGGTGATACCAGCTAGTCAGGTTGAACTCATTCCCATTAATCTCTAATCTTCCCAGTTAATATCCTCCAACTGCCATTTCAGTCCTTATGCAAACAATTAAGTACGTACAACAGTATAACAGCTATATGCCTATCTTATATACTTTATTACCATCCCTGGACTGTAATTTATTTTGAAGTCTCTCTCCTCCACTAGACTGCAAACTCCTTGTGGGCAGGAATCCTATTCCGTATGTATTACAGTCTCCCAAACACACAGTACAGTGCTCTTCAACCTTAGGTGCTCAATAAATGTAACTGAATTATTACCTAATAGACCCAGGAACTGGGATTTGGACTTGTGTGACTTGGCATGGACCCCTGGAGAGTTTCCAGTACTCTACCAGTCTCGGCTAGGGGAGGGAGAGTCAAGCAGAGCCATACCCATTCCATTTCTAGCTTGGGCGATGGCTCGTGAGAGGAAGGCAATCTGCTACAAGTCAAAACTCACCCGTGCTGGGCAGCAGTGGCATAGGAGAGAGTCGAGGGTGGAGACTCAATTTTACCGCATGGAAGGTGGCAATGGTAAAACCACTTCCGTATTTCTACCAAGAAAACTCTATGGATGCACTGGCAGAATGATTGCAGGTGGACAGCGGGGCATTCTGGGAGAGATGCATCCGTGGTGTTGCTATGGGCTGGAAATGACTCGATGGCATAAGACAAGACAACACTTGGCATGGGAAATCATACTACAAAAAGTCAAAAGCCATGAGGATTATTCCATTATATCCACCTGTGCACTTTCTACTCCAAATCCTGATAAATTCAACTATTAAAAAATGCACTTATTCCACGTAGGAAGAAGGAGCATTTACAGCTGGGATCAAAGTTAGGAAAATGTCATAATAATTTATGCCAAAAAAATGCACTCAGTGTACTCGCCATAAACCATGGGAAAGTACTGTGACACAACTGGGACCTGACTTGTTTTATTTCTTTCTAGACCTGGCTGCCCTAATGGTTATTACAGGTGTTTTCCACTGGTAGCAATCCAGAGAAATGATTTCTAGCAAACTTTTTAACCTTGAAATGCTCATTTAAAATGCCACCTTTCCCTTAAGTAAGCAGGTTCAATCCATTTCCTTTTCAAGAGAGTGTGTATTATTTGTGGGAATTTGAGAGGATCTGTATGTATGTGAGTTTGTGAGTGTGTGTGTGTGTGTGTGTGTGTGTGTGTGTGTGTTTTGTGTAGATCCTCACTATGTTGTCACTCAGGAATTGGCAAAAATCTCTAGCAACAAAGTCGGAGTGGGAGGAAGGTGAACCCATATTTGATCTGGTTAGGGTACTTGGCAATAACGGCAGGGAGGGGAAAGACCAGAGAGGATGGTTGTTCTCCTGGGAAAGTGGTAAGCAGGTAAGGGAAAGATCGGTGGAATACTGGTTTAATGGGGAAAAGTCCATTGATAAAACCTAAAATTAAAAAAACCTCAAAGCCTTCATTTCTCTCCTCTTCTGGATTGGGTTACTGTCTTAGGTGACAGAGTGTAGGATGAGAGTCCTTCTGAAATGATTTGTGGGGAAACGTTTTCTATCCGTGTGTGTATGTGTGTGTTGGTATGCAGAAGAGCTGCATGTGTGAATATTAATGAACTTGAAATATGAAACGTCAAAAACAATGGAGCAGCCATCCTGGATGTTACATTTTGGGGTTCTTTTTTCATTTTTATTTTTTTCCATTCAGTTGAACGTACAGTGGTCTGTAACATTTTTTTTTTTACTTCTCTGACCTTCCCTGGGGGTTATTAACTGTGAGAGCTGTGGAAAGGTTGAGTATCAATGCCCCTTTCCCTTCTGAAATCTACTTTGAGAAAACCCCGCTGGCTGGAGTGTCTGTAATGGAGTGACTCTGTCCAAGGCCCATCATAGCAGAAACCTAATAAATGTCTGGAGAAATGTCATCAGGTTCTGCCCACTCCTGCTTCCTTCAACATGGTTAACTGGAAGGTTAGAATGTGGGAGGGTGTGTCACAGTCCCATCAAGATAATTAACAGCCTCTCAAGACAAGCAATTAAAACTTGTGATTTTAATCTACAGGCTTTCTTCTTTTGTTTCCCAATTACAGTCTATCAGAGTAATTACACACACACACACACACAAAAAAAAAAAAAACAAAAAAAACCATGGCTGTGTCATGTAGTGTGGTGGTTTCAGATCCGAGCAAAAAATTAGTGGAGTTTAGCTGAGAAGACAAATGCCTTTCAAAAATGAACCATTTAGGCTCCATCTTCTCTCAACTGCAGTAGAGAATATTACCCAAAACAGAATGGGGACAACATTTCACCCTGAGAAATTTTGAAACTCTCTCAGAACTCCTCCAAGTCCTACCTTTCTTCTTCAAGTAGGGACTTGTGGAAGAATTCCTTCACTTTGAGCCAAAGACCTGACTCTGACCACAAAGTCAATCTAAAGGAATGTCATTTATGTGACAAGAAGTGAAAGAGTAATTAAAACTTTTAAGAGATCTATTCAACATTCTTCCCTCTATGCAAGTGATCAGCAAAGCTCCTTTTCTAATCTGGCTAGTTGTTACAACATAACATTTTCAAATAGTTTCTAAGGTAATTATGTCAAATATGTGGAAAATGGTAGGCAGCAATTTGTATTAGTTTGTGATTAATCTTTGTACATTCTGGCATTTCAATTTTGCTTGAGCAGACAGTGTTTGCTTTTCCCCAAGGGCCCAGGTTTCAGGAGTTTGCTTCACTGACTTTTCCTCCGAGGTGAGATCTCACAATTCCTCAATCTCCTATATTTCTCTCCACTCCATGTCCTGTGTTCTATTTCCACTTTACTGATTTCTCTCTCTTCCCTTCCTCCCTCTCTCCCCCTCTCCTTCCCTTCCTCCTTTTCTCTATTTCTTCCCTTACATCTCCTTTCCCCTCACCTTCTCTCTTTAACTTCCTCCTCTTCTCTCTCCCTTTCCCTCTATCCCACCCCCTCCTTCTCTACATGGGCAAGGATATGCTTCCCTCTGAAGAAGAAGAGTCGCTGGGAGAATCTGAGTTGACTTCCTAATACCATTTGGCTGGCTTGCTACAAAGATTTGACCACCTGGATGCCTCTACTTGCAGAATACAGCTTCTCGGCACTGAAGCTGGAAATTCAACTGGAGTACAAGGTTCCTATGGAAACAGCAACTAACGTAGGATGGAGACTAGGAGTGAGAAAGAAGTTTGTCTCCATGGACCACAAAATATTTCCAAGAGCTCCACTGGATCCATTTGAGTTATGGGTTTGGGAAACATGTTCCAATCACAATTATCCACCAAGGACTGAGATGAAATTTAGGTGGTGATCTGCAGGGAGGCTCTTTTTAACCACTCAGCAAATTGACACTTTTCCCAGGTTCACCACCTTGGATAACTCCCCCTCCTCCTTGAGAGTCCTCTTACTGCAACCAGCAAGGGAAGCAGTGTGGCCTAGGCTGATTCTAATCCCAGCTCTGCCACTTGTCTGCTGCGTGACCTTGGGTGAGTCACTTAACTTCTCTATGCCTCAGTTTCCTCAACTGTAAAATGGGGATTCAATATTTAGACTCTGAGCCTCGTGTGGAACAGGGAATGTGTTTGACCTGATTAACTTGTATCTACCCCATCACTTATAAAGGTGACACATAATAAGTGCTACAGATGGTATTTTTTAAAAAAAGAAAAAAAAACAGGAAGGGGATACTGACAACACTGTTTCCTTGTTCTTCCCAGTTTTTGCAAAAGGGTCATGATTGGATCAACTAATATGATCTGTTTGGGATGATTATCTGGGGGATGTTTTCCTGCCCCTACAATGTTGGAGGAGAAGCAGTGTGGCCTAATAGATAGAGCACAGACCTGGGAGTCAGAGGGACATGGGTCCTAATCCCAGCTCCACCACTTGTCTGCTGTGTGACCTGCCTCAGTTAACTCATCCGTAAAATGGGGATTAAGACTGTGCACCCCATGTGGAACATGGATTGGGTCCAACCTGATTACCTCATATCTACCCCTGTGCTTAGTACAGTGCCTGGAATATAGTAAGCTCTTAACAAATACCATTACAAAATACCATTACAAAAATATTGCCAATATCAATAGTTTTCCTGATGATGGGATGATCTATTCTTTGTTGTAGCCTGATTGTCCCTTGTAACTGCCCTGATCCCATCATCCTAGAGAAGCAGCCTGGCTCAGTGGCAAGAGCCCAGGCTTTGGAGTCAGAGGTCATGGGTTCTAATCCCACCTCCGCCAATTGTCAGCTGTGTGATTTTGGGCAAGTCACTTCACTTCTCTGGGCCTCAGTTCCCTCATCTGTAAAATAGGGACACAGACTGTGAGCCCCACATGGGACAACCTGATCACCTTGTATTCCCCCTTACAGTGCTTGGCACATACTAAGCACTAAGCACTAAACTGTCCATTCCACCCCATTTTCCAGCTCCTTCCAGTATCCCCCATACATACAGTTTGAGTACCCCAATATCGGCCATAGGACCCCTCAACTTATGTCATTGCCCAGTCTCTGTAACACCTCTTACTTCACATGTTCACACTCTTACCTCCACCGGGCTGTCACACTAATCTAAAAATAATCTATGACATTCCAGAGTGGGATGGACAGGCAATAAAAAGGGGCATCTCTGTGGTTCCGGAAAGATCGGGGGAAACTCTGCCCTGAGGATCTCTAGCTCAGGGATCCAGCAGCCTTGAAGTAGCCTTGCTGGATGGCATTCTGAGAATTTCCAAGTCTACGGAATACCCCTGAAGTCCTCATCTGTGAAGGGAGCTATGATTATCTGGAGTGTCAGAACAAAACACCCCAAGGAATCGATTACATCCTACTTCATTCAAACATGTCCATTAGCCTTTGGGCGTGTAGGCCAGTGCTTATTTTCACTACTGGTTTAAGCTCAGATTAATCAAAGAGTAAGATGCCCTTAGAATTCCCAATGAAAGAGATGGAATAACTCACCACAAGTCACTGTAGGATTATTACCCAGAGAATTCCCTATCTCCACCAAGGACAGAAAAGGAGCCAATGTGTCTGAGTCCGGTTAGGCATAAGGGAGAATCCTCACAGTGAAATAGGTCAAATCATTGAATGAGTGATCTTGGAAGGCATAGAATTGTCTCCTCTGAATGTCCACAAAAGTAGAAGGGTAATCTCATCAGTCTGAAAGCATTGAGCTAGAGCCTTCGAGGCAGGGAGATGAATTTGATGATCAATCAATAAGTCAATCAATGGTAGTTATTGAGCAGTTACTTTGTGCGTAACACTGTACTAATCGTTTGAGAGAATGCAACGGAATTAGCAGACATGTTTCTTGCCCATAGTGAGCTTACAGTCTAGAGGGGGAGAAAGACATTAATGTGAATAAATGAGAAATTTTTAATGCATAATTTAAATTATGTACATAAGTGTTGTGGGGCTAGGGGTGGGGCAAAAATAAAATGTCCAAAGGTCTCAGATCCAAGGGCAAAGATGATGCAGATGGGAGAATGAGCTGGGGAAAAGAAGGCTTAATTGGAGAAGGCTTCTTGGAGGAGATGTGACCTTAATGATCGCAGATTACTTCTGGCTGGGAGATTGTAATAGTAATCGTAGTATTTGTTAAACTCTTTACTAAATGTCAAGCACTGTGTTAGATACCGGACAACCAGGTCAGATACAGTCCCTCTCTGACATGGGGCTCAAAGCCCAAGGAGAAGGGTGAACCGGTATTCCATCCTCATTCTCTGAGCTATAAGCTTGTTTTGGGCAGGGAACATGTCTACCAACTCTTGTTATATTGTACTCTCCCATGCACTTAGTACAGTTCTCTACACAGTGAAAGTGCTCAATAAATACGATTGATGGTTTTACAGATGAGGAAATTGAGGCATAGAGAAGTTAAATGGCTCCCTCAAGATGATAATAATAATAACAATAATGATGGTATTTATTAAGCACTTAACTATGTGGCAAGCACTGTTCTAAGCACTGGGGTAGATAGAAGATAATCAGGTTGTCCCATGTGGGCCTCACAGTCTTCATCCCCATTTTACAGATGAGGTAACTGAGGCACAGAGAAAGGCACAGAGAAATTAAGTGACTTGCCCAAAGTCACACAGCTAATAAATGGGATTAGAATCCATGACCTCTGACTCTCAAGCCTGTGTTCTCCCAACAAGCAAGTGACAGAGCCATAATAAGAACCCAAATCTTCTGACTCCCAGGGCTGTACTCTTTTTATAATGGCATTTGTTAAGTGCTTACTATGAGCGATGCACTGTTCTAAGTGCTGCGGTAGATACAGGCTAATCAGGTTGGACACATTCCCTGACTCACGTGGGCTCACATTCTTATTCCCCATTTTACAGATGAGGGAACTGAGGCACAGAGAAGTGTAGTGACTTGCCAAAGGTTACACAGCAGACAAGTGGCAGAGCTTGGATTAGAACCCAGGGCCTCTGATTTACAGGCTTGTGATCTATCCACTAGGCTACTCTGCTTCCCTAAGCCATTACTCTTTCCACTAGGCCATGCTGCTTCTTAACATCTGGGCCCATAAGCAAAGCCAGTGTTGGGTTAAATCAAAGGTCTGGCAGAGAAAACAGGATGCTCAGAGGAACAGTATGAATCTTGTCTTCTTTTGTATTCTTAATGTTTAGGGCTAGGCCTTCTCACACCCCTAACATATCACCTCCACATTCCACTAACTTCCCTTCTCCATACCCATTCTGAACTGCTTGTCTGAGAATTGATCCAAACTCTTCTCGACCTTGTTGACGGTTTCTATCTGCAACACCTGCCTGTGCTAATGGATTCTGTATGCCGGCTCCCCGCTGGGCGAATTCACGTTTTCAAGAAAGAAATACAAAGAAAGTGATGAAACCCACCTGAAAAGGGCAGTAGAAAGCTGGAGAGAGGCTGCCAGGACCTCATCCCGGGGCCAGAACCTCACCGGGAGCCAGAACTTCTTAGGTATGAGCAGCTGGTGAGTCATTTCATCGTGGCAAAAAACAGCAAATAAAGAAGTTAAAAGCTTGGAAAAGGAATGTGATTGGGCCCTTCGGCAGGTGGAGCTTTGGAGCCAGGTTCTAAAGTGTGGGCATGGGCCTGGCACTCAGAGCCTTCTCAGTTTGAGCGGGGCCCCGAGCCTTCTCTGAGCCAACTCACCTGCAACACATCTTGAGAGGGAGAAAGGCCCAGCGACAGCTGTCCTCATTAAGCAGCTTACTTCTCCCCCACACCCGGAGGAAACCCACCTGGCAGATGGAAATACCAGCTCAGGGCAGTGCTGGCTTTGTAACTTGGAAGACACTTAACAAACCCTAGGGAACCCGGAGACAGAGAATATGTTTCTCGGAGCGAAACTAGATGCTGCGCTAGAACATCTAGTGGGAGAACATCTTAATGGGATGGAATAAAGGATGCATAGACCCTTAATGATATGCAGACTTTAGCTGAGACCCAGGGATAGCAGGGTTTACATTCACACTTAAAACCAACCCTAGCCTATATCCTTTTTTTATGGTATTTATTAAGCGCTCACTATGTACCAGGCACTGTTCTAAGCACTAGGGTAGATGAAAGCTAACACTTTTGACACAGTCCATGTTCCACATGGGGCTCACATTCATAATCTCCATTTTACAGATGAGGTAACAGGGGCACAGAGAAGTTAAGTGACTTATCCAAGGTCACACAACAAACAAGTGGCAGAGCCGGGAGTAGAACCCAGGTCCTTCTGATTCCCTGACCTGTGCTCTATCCACAAGGCCCCACTGCTTCTCTTGGGTTCACTGGGGTGATCACCAGTCTTTCAAGTCACTGAAGCAGCTTGGCCTAGTGGGAAAAGCATGGACCTGGAAGTCAGAGGACCTGGGTTCTAATTCTGGCTCTCGCAGTTGCCTTTTGGGTGATGCTGAGTAGGTCACTTCACTTCTCTGGGCCTCAGTTTCCTCAACTGTAAAATAGGGATTAAATACCTATTCACCCTCCTGCTTAAACTGTGAGCCTCGTGTGGGAAAGGGATTGTGTTTAACCAGATTAATTTATGTCTATCCTGACACTTGGAACCATGTTTGACACATATAGTAAATGCCTAACGAATATAACAATAATAATAATAATGATAATGGCATTTATTAAGTGATTACTATGTGCAAAGCACTGTTCTAAGCGCTGGGGAGATTACAAGGTGATCAGGTTGTCCCACGAGGGGCTCACAGTCATAATCCCCATTTTACAGATGAGGTAACTGAGGTACAGAGAAGTTAAGTGACTTGCCCAAAGTCACACAGCTGACAACTGGCAGAGCCAGGATTTGAACCCCTGACCTCTGATTCCAAAGCCCGTGCTCTTTCCACTAAGCCATGCTGCTTCTCTGATAATGATAATTATATCATTATGTGATATAATTATATGATCATTATATGATATACATGATATATATCATTATATGATATGGTAATGATAATTATAATTAATAATAATAATAATAATAATGATGTCCTTGAATGCTATCCCCCAAAGTAGCATTTTATAGTTTGTGATGTATCCATGCTTGGCACGGCTTTCAAAGAGTACATGAAGATAAAGAAACTTTTGATCTGAAAAGCAGCATGGCCAAGTGGGAAGAACATGGTCCTGGGAGTCACGGGATCTGGATTCTAGTCTCAGCTCTACAACTTGTCTGCAGTATGACCCTGGGCAAGTCACTTTACTTCCCCGGGCCTCACTTACCTCATCTGTTGAGTGGGGATTAAGACAGTGAGCCCCATACAGGACATGGTCTGTGTCCAACCTGATTAGCTTGTATCTACCTCAGCGCTTAGTACTGTACTTGTCACATACAGAGCACTTAACAAATGAATAAAATGAATAAATAAAAATAATGAAAAAAACTTGTGCACCTTTGAATACTGCATAGGCTTCTGAGTAGCTGGTTGGAACAGCAACAGAAAGCTGGGATTGTGTTTCCTGTCAAAAAACAAGGTTTTAAGTTAGCAAAGAAATACACATCAGATTGTGCTCTCCCAAGCACTTAGTATAGTGCTGTGCACAAAGTAAGCACTGAATAAATACCACTGATTGATTGATGGATTGGAAAAAGTTGCTTCCCAACTCCATCAGAAGCAAGCACTGATGAAAGGAATTCTGTATTTAGCATTCTTCCTTTTTTATGGCATTTGTTAAGAGCTTACTATGTGCCAGGTGCTGTACTAAGCGCTGGCATAGTTACAAGATAATCAGGTTGGGCACGGTCTGTGTCCCACATGGGGCTCAAAGTCTTAATCCCCATTTACAGATGAGGTACCAGACACAAAGAGGTCAAGTGGGTTGCCCAAAGTTACACAGCAGACAAGTGGTGGAGCTGGAATTCAAACCCAAGTCCTTCTGATTCTCAAGCCCATGATCTATTCATTAGACACCACTGCTTCTTTCTTGTTAGATTTTTAGCTCTTTTAGGGCATGGTCTGTCCACTGTGTTTTCCCAAGTGCTTAGTTCAGTGTACTGCACACAGTAGGTGCTCAATAACTACCATGCTCTTTGCTGTCACCCCAGCAGACAGAGCAAACAGGGCAGACAGAACAGACAGCCTTTAGAAGGCTGGGCAACTTGGACATGAGCCCTGGTGTACTAGAGATATCCCCTCTCCCTGGACATCCAGCAGAAACTCCTCAAAATTAGTTTCATGACTCTCTTGCTTCTAATGTACTTTCCTAAGCACCTGGTAAAGTATTTTACAGTCTGCAGGCACTCAATAGAGTCTTTTGATTGATTGAATGGGTGTGGTAGAGTTCTAGCCATGAGGTCTGGCAACCTGAAGTGTATTATCCCCAGTGCAGCCTCATTGCTTACAGCTGTCCAATTCCTCACCTACTTCTGGATGCTCAGAGGGAAGAAACAGGCTGATTTTGTTTACCATGTAAAATGCCCCCATATTTTTTTTTTCATGGTATTTGTGAAGACCTTACTAGATTTCAAACACTGTTCTAAGCACTGAGTTAGGTACAAGTTAATCAGGTCAGACACAATCCCTGTCCTAAATGGGGCTCACGGTTTAAGTAGGAGGTAGAACAGTCATTTAATCCCCATTTTACAGGTGAGGAAACAAAGGTGCTGAGAAATGAAGTGACTTGCCCAAGGTCACACAACAAGCAACTGGGAAAGCAATTGGCAGAGCTGGGATTAGAACCCAGGTCCTCTGATTCCCAGGCCCGGGCTCTTTCCACTGGGCCTCACCTCTTCTCATGGAATCCCTTGCTCTTATGCCTTTCCATCTATCAGCCACTGGTTCAGGCAGCAGACAGACTCTCAGCTCTTCTTCCATCCCAGTATCCTTTCTAATGCATCTAGATTCAATCCCACTCAGGTAGGTTGGATATGGAGTCCCTCCTGGGCTGTGACAAGGCAAACGGTCTTTGGAGATGTCAAGATGGCTCCCCCCAAATCCTCAAGACATAGATGATGATGATGATGGCATTTATTAAGGGCTTACTATGTGCAAAGCACTGTTCTAAGTGCTGGGGAGGTTATCAGGTTGTCCCACAAGGGGCTCACAGTCTTCCCCAAGGGTCATAAGGTGGGGCTATGGAGGCCAGTGCCAGGGTTCTGCTGTGCCCAAACAAACCTCATTTCCTGACCCACCTGTCGAGCTGCCATGTTTTCCACTATTTCAGTGGAACCTGGGTTCTAATTCTGCCTCTGCCACTTGTCTTCTGTGTGACCTTGGGCAAGCCACTTGACCTCTCTGTGCCTAGTTACCTCATCTGTTAAATGGGGATTAAGATTGTGAGCCTCATGTGGGAAATGGTCTGTGCCCAACCTGATTATCTTGTATCTACGCCAGTGCTTACTAGTGTGCCTAGTCATAGTAAGCACTTAACAAATACCAAAAGAAATAAAAAAATAAAAAAACACCCAGATTCATTCCAGCATAGGACTTCTTCCAGAATGCCAGCTCATTTGCCATATCTCCAATAAGGTATTAATTCCCACGTGCAATCAGCTGTCGAATACTTCCCTGAGCCCCATGCTGACAGACAAGAAATATTGTACATTGTCCCAGGTTTTTTTGATCCATGATTTATGGATGTATAGTATGAAATATTCATTAAAACAGACTGCGGTTGCTCATTCATTTGTCATGTTTTTAATTCATATTTTAAAACATTAATAAAACTGACAATATTAATTATTTTTGAAAACACTAAATATATTTAAGACGTGGAGACGGCAAGAGTTTCGTTTGATATTAAAATCTTGGTAGGAATTATTTCAAGCAATTTTCAGTGGTTTGTTTAAATAGGGTATTTTTAAAATGACTGGTAATCCTGGTTTGGGTGGGATAGCCACGTCATTTGGGATCTGTACCACCCCTGGACAGGACTAAGGTGAGCCTGGTGATCACAATTGTTGGTCAGTCAGTCATTCGGTCAATCGTATTTATTGAGTGCTTACTGTGTCCACAGCACTGTACTAAGCACTTGGGAGAGGACAGTATAACAAAAAACAGATATATTCTCTTCCCTCAGTGAGCTTATAGTCTAGAAGGGGAGACAGACAGTAATATAAATAAATAAATAACAGGTTTGTACATAAGTGCTGTGGGGCTGGGGGGGGGGATGAATAAAGAGAGGAAGTCAGAGTGAAGCAGAAGGGAGTAGTAGAAGAGGAAAGGAGGGCTGAGTCAGGGAAGGCCTGTTGGAGGAGATGTGCCTTCGGTAAGGCTTTGAAGCAGGGGAGAGTAATTTTCTGTTGGATTTCATTCATTCATTCATTCAATCGTATTTATTGAGCGCTTACTGTGTGCAGAGCACTGTACTAAGTGCTTGGGAAGTACAATTTGGCAACATATAGAGATGGTCCCTACCCAACAGCAGGCTCACAGTCTAGAAGGATTTGAGGAGGGAGGGTGCTCCAGACTAGAGGCGGGGCATGGGCGAGGGGCCAGTGGTGAGAGAGATGAGATCAAGGTACAGTGAGGTTAGCATTAGAGGAGCCAAGTGTGTGGGATGAGTTGTAGTAGGACAGCAGTGAGGTGAAGTTGCTGATGACCCTTCCACTCTGCTTCCTCCACCTCCCTGCTCTCTCCACTGGTCTTTGTCACCACTGCCAACTATCCCTTGGCTTAGGCCGGACAGCCAGGGCTGGGTTGTGCGGGTAGTAGGAAATGGAGAGCATTCTGGGAGGTGACTAGGAGCAGCAGCAACTCTAACCTGGGAAAAGTGGGCAGTGGTGGAAGGCAGGGGATAGTGGAATTGGATGATTTCCCCTTCCTTCCTTATCGCTTTCCCTTTTTTTAATGATATTGGTAAAACCCCTATGTAATAAGCATTGGGTAGACACAAGATGATCAGGTTGGGCACAGCCTCTGTCCCACATGGGGCTTACTGTCTTAACCCCCATTTTACAGGTGAGGTAAATAAGGCACAGAGAAGTTCAGTGACTTGGCCAGGATCACACAGCACACGAATGTTGGACTCAGGATTAGAACTCAGTTCCTGACTCCCGGGTACATGTTCTTTCCACTAGGGTATCCTGCTACCCTTTCTCCCATTGCTTGGTTTCTTTCCTTCCACTTTCCCATCTCTCCCTCTTCCTCTTTTCTTTAATCCCTCCCACTCCTCCTTCCCTTTCCCTCTCTCCCATTCACGTTTTCTCCCTCTTTCTTTCCTTCTACCCTCTTCCACACACACCATCCCCAACCTCCTGTGATGATGCCACACTTTGAGCCAGCATCCCGTTTAGGTCCTGCTTTGATCCCTCCAATTCAAATCACTAAGGGGTTTGGTATTCCCCAGTAGCCCTGAACTTCCAGTGTTGGCAGCCTTCCCCCTAAGGCAACTCCTGCCTGGTTTCTGTGAAGCGCTTAGTACAGTGCTCAACTACAGTGCTCAAGCGCTTAGTACAGTGCTCTGACCACAGTAAGCGCTCAATAAACACGACTGAATGAATGAATGAATTTCCATAGAGCAAGCTGGATGCACCTTAAATTCAAAGTGCAATTCTTGAGTTTGGGAACTTTTTCCAGTGTCCCAAGCAACTGAATAACAATAATAATAATAATTTTGATATTTGTTGAGCATACAATGTGCCAGACATTTTTCTAAGTGCTGGGGTAAACACAAGATAATGGGGGATCACAGTCTTAATCAGAGCTCACAGTTTTAATCAATAGATCTTGATAAGATCTATTTTATTTAGTGTATTTGTTAAACACTTACTCTTGCCAGGTACTGTACTAAGCATTGGGGTAGATACAAGATACTTAAGTTGGACAAAATCCCTGTGCCACATGGAGCTTGCAGTCTTAATCCCCATTTCACAAATGAGGTTACTGAGGCACAGAGAAGTTAAGTAATTTCCCAAAGTCACACACATCAGACAAGTGGCGGAGCCGGGATTAGAACTCAGGTCCTTTTGATGTCGAGTCCCGTGCTCTGTGCTCTAGGCCATGCTGCTTTGATTCCCCGGCTATGCTTCTCCCAGCCATTGGAGTCCAGGCTTGTAAGAATCTCTGACGTGAGGGCTTACAGCCATCCGAACAGGGGCAAGGAGAAGAAGGATCCCTCTCATAGGTGACAGTCCCACTGAGAAAGGACCACAATGGACTGTATTCAGCTCTTCCTTTGCTTCATCCACTCCCTTAGCCAGAGGGCAAGGGACCGCTTACAATCAGACCTCTGCTCATACTGGCTTCCATTTTGAAACCCAAAATAGCTCTGGGAAAACCGAACAAGTGTCTTAATGGAGTCAGGGAGTGAATGTGAGAGGCATATTTCAGGATTAACTTCCTCCAGTGCTTAGTACAGTGCTTGGCACATAGCGCTTAACAAATACCATCAATATTTAGGCATAATGAAAAGGCAGCATTACCTGGTAGATAGAGAATGGGCCTGGGACTCAGAAGGACCTGGGTTCTAATTCCAGCTCTGCCACCTGTGTGTTGTGTGACCTTGGGCAAGTCATTTAACTTCTCTGGGCTTCAGTTCCCTCACCTGTAAATGGGGATTAAGACTGTGAGCCCTTTGCGGGACAGGGACTGTATCCAACCCAAATACCGTGTATCTACCCCAGAGCTTAGGAGCCTGGTACATAGTAAACACTTAAATACCACAATTATTATAATTATTATTAATATTATTATTATAATCCAAAGTTAGGGAGTCCAAACCTGCTTTTCACTCAACTTTGGCAAGGAGTGGAGGACTGGACACTCGGAAAATTTTCCAATAGATGTTTTCATTTCTTTGCTGAGCCACACCAGGGAACTTTGGCTGTTAGTGGTTTGATCACCCTGAAACCATAGTATAACATGCACCCATTTGAGATAATGCTCTTCTGGGTATTGCCTAATGATGTGATATTTCTATTCAATGATATCCCCTAAACTCCAGCTAGTCTTTTCATGTGAACATAGAGCTCAGGGAAGATAAGATCCATTGCAAAACCTTAGGTTCTACCCTTCAGCTATTGTGTACCTATAATTCACATTCCAGTGATTAGGAGCTTCAGAGACAGGAGTGCTGCGTGAATATAAATTTGCAGGTAATATCACAAAAATGAAAAATATAATGCACTGCCACATTCATCATGGAACTCATAAGAGTGGTGCCTGCAATTTGAACATCCTTTTTCAGGACAGATGATATATTTCATTTATTTTGTATGATTTCTCTGTATTATTTCAATATTATTAATACTTCACAAATATATTAAAAAAGCAATAAACTGGCAATTATGATAATGCAAAGGACACCCCCCCCACCCCCAACCTGCAATTATTCATTACATTTCAATTATTCATTTCCCTTCAAATGTCTTTCGGGAAACCTTTTTCCCCAAACTTTCTGGAAGATCTGGCTTAGCTCTCCTCTCTGAAGGTCCTTGAGTTCTGCTCATGATCCACTATAGAAACAGGAGCAGGTAATCCCAGCTCCACCACTTGTCTGCTGTGTGACCTTGGGCAAGTTATTTAACTTCTCTGTGGCTGTTTCCTCATCTGTAAAAATAGGGATTAAATCCTACTCCCTTCTAATTAGACTGTGAATCCCATGAGGGACAGGGACTGTATCCAAGCATGGCACAGTTGCTACAGCACGGGCCCGGGAGTCAGAAAGTCACGGGTTCTAATCCCTGCTCTGCCATTTGTCTGCTGTGTGGCCTTGGGCAAGTCACTTCACTTCTCTGTGCCTCAGTTATCTCATCTGTAAAATTGGGGTTAAGACTGTGACCCCCATGCAAGACAGGGACTATGTTCAGCCTGATTTCCTTGTCTTCACCCCAGTGCTTAGTAAAGTGACTGGCACACAGTAAGCACATAACAAATACCAGAATTATTATTATTATTATAACCCTGTATCTACCCCAGTGCTTACAACAGTTCTTGGCACATAGTAAATACTTAACAAATAAGATCATTATTATTACTATTGTTGTTATTATTACAGATGAGGTAACAGGCACAGACAAGTAAAATGTAAGCTTGTTTTGGAGAGGGAACTTGTCTACCAACTGTTATTTTGTACTCTTCTGAGCTCTTAGTACAATGCCCTGCACACAAGTGCTCAAAAAATATGATTTATTGATTGATTGATTAAGTGACTTGCCTAAGGTCACGTAGCAGACTAATGATGCAGCCAGGGTTAGAACCCCAGTCTTTTTACTCCCAGGCCTGTACTTTCTGCTAGGCTGCACTGGTTCACCAAGCAACCCTATATGATTTGCATGAGAGTTGAATAAGGGACAATAGATGGGAGAAACAGAATTATTGCATTTCTTTAGGGCCCACTGTCTGATTTGATTTAGGCCCTGGGCTGCTGATAGTGTGCAAAGTAACTTTAAGGTAAATCCACCCTTCCCTGTGGCATTCTCAGAATACTTCAAGCGCTTAGTACAGTGCTTTGCACACAATTAGCACTCAATAAATACTACTGAATGAATGAATGAATGCTTCATCTAGATGTTCACATGTCACAGTGCAGGAGAAGATCAGAGAGAAGGCAGATTGCAGCTGGAGAGAACTTCCCACTTTCCTATGAGCTTTCCAGAAATGGAATTCTCCACTCATGGTCCAGTGAGAAGTGAATTACATGTGAGAGTCAGAGCACCTCAAAAATGACTCTCTCCTCTCCCAGAAGTTGAGATAACAGTAGAGAGTGGTAAGAATTACATTGCTTTTCATAATCACATTTATGAAACCTTTATAGTGGTCATTATGGGGCCAGTTTATATTTAGTACTTGAGCATTTTCTCTTCAAAGACTGCCATTTGCATAGATTAATTGTCTGAAATTTTGTGCTCTCATCATAATTAGAGGCATTGAAACTGGGATATCTCTTTTTGATCAGCAAAAAGCTGTGTGATTTAGCACACTGCCCTTTAAAATATGCATAGTAAATATTTTACATTTGCTGACTAATGACTACCCCTCTCTGGGAGGCTATTGAGTTGGTAATAAAAGTTGAACAAATCAAAATTGCGGCATATGGGGACTTTCAGATGAGTTGAGATTGTTTCCTTGGGTGGAACCGTTAAGATTTGTCACACCTGAAGGGGACAGAGGCCATACAGTAGAAATAATGATAGTAACAATAATGATGATGGCATTTGTTAAGCACCTACTATGTGCCAAACACTGTTCTAAGTGCTGGGAGAGATACAAGGTTATCAGATTGTCCTAGGTGGGGCTCCAAGTCTTAATCCCCATTTTACAGATGAGGTGACTGAGGCACAGAGAAGCTAAGTGGCTTGCTCAAAGTCACACAGCTGACAAGTGGTGGAGCCGGGATTAGGTCCCACAACCTCTAACTCCCAAGCCCGGGGTCTTTCCACTAAGCCACGCTGCTTCTCATTAGGAGTAGGAAAACCCAGAACTGATTAAGGTTGCCTTGGCCCAGGCAGTTTTGGGGAAAGTTCAGGAAGTGACAGTACTATGGGTTGAATCCAGTATGCATTGCTCATATGGCAATGGCCCTCAGAGACCATTTAAGCTCCATGGGTCACCAGTAGAATTCTCTTCTCTCTGGAACCACAGTGGGGATGATTCAGTAACATTAGCACTGAACACTGACCAGGGCAAGAATCAAGAATTGGGAAAGGTAACAGACCAGTGTGGCACTCCCAGCCCAGGGGTGGCCCTGGGGCAAATCAATCAGACAAACAATTGATCATATTTGTTGAGTGCTTACTTTGTGCAGAGTACTGTACTAAGAGCGCTTAGGAGAGTGCTTAGTACAACAGAGTTGTTCCCTGCTCACAAGGAGGTTGCAATCTAGGGGGCCACAGGGAAAGGATTTTCTCCATGTAGTTGACTGACTCTGAGTTTTGAGTCCAGGTCCAGAGATACTGTTGACACCCCTGCCTTTCCCAGCCCCATAAAAGTCTGAGGCAGTGGCTCCTCTAGGACTGCTAGGTCCTGGTTGCTTTCCCGGGTCCAAATGAATAATAATTATTAATAGCTGTGGCATTTGTTAAGCTCTTGCTATGTTGTGGGCAGGGAACCCCTCTACCAATTCTATTATATTGTACTCTCCCAAGCGCTTAGTACAGTGCCCTGCACACAGTAAGCACTCAATAAATACCACAGATTGGTCAATTGCTTGATTACCAAACGCTGCACTAAGCACCGCAATAGGTATAAAACAGTCCTCATCCATCATGGGGCTCAGAGTCCAAGTTGGAATAAACTTCTAGAATGTGCTTCTTAAAGACAGGACTGTAATTTTCTTCTGCATAGGGATTCTGAGGATCATCAAAACTTTGCCACAAGCTGAAACTCTTTTATTTCCCCAGATATGTCTCTTATTTTTACCAATATCCAACGGACTGCAGTTAGAAAGGGGTAAGTTATGTGTTGTGGGTTTAGGCATTAATGAATATGAGAAACTAAATTATTGAATTTTGCAATGCAAATTATATTTTGAGCACAAATTCTTCATTTCTGAATGTTAAGGACTCATAAAGAATGTCAATGGTTTATGAATTAGGCCATTAGCATGCAATTTGCGATTCAAACAGCACAACAGCCCCGTGTAATAAGTGACTATATAAAAAAGAGCTGCTGTCTACATTTCCACAATATTTTGCTTGATGCATCAGGAATTTCTGAAAAAGGCTGAAGCATGGATTCATTTGTCTTCCTGCCCTTTCTAAAAACAGGTTCGGCTCTGAATTTTCAAGTTCTCCCTTGTGCCAAGCATGTTCTCGGCCTCAAAGCTGGCCATCTTGCTAGTCCCAGCTTCTCACCTCCTCTTAGCTAAGATCCTTCCTTCTTCCTGGAACTCACTCCCTTCTTCAGCAGCAGTATAATTATCATAATAATTATAGTATCTGTTTAGCACTTACTCTGTGCCAGGCACTGTACTAAGCACTGGGTAGATACAAGATAATCGGGTTGGACACAGTCCCTGCCCCACATATGGCTCCCAGTCTTAATCCCTATTTTACAGATGAAGTAACTGAGGCACAGAGAAATGAAGTGACTTGCCCAAAGCCAAACAGTGGTCAAGTGGAAGAACTGGAATGAGAACTCATGACCTTCTGACTCCCATGCCCGTGCTCTGTGCACTTTGCCATGCTACTTCCAGTCCTAATAATGATAGCTATGTCATTTGTTAAGTGCTTACTCTGTGCCAAACACTGTTCTAAGCATTGGGGTAGATACAAGGTAATCTGGTTGTCCCACGTAGGGCTCACAGTCTTAATCCTCATTTTATAGATGTGGTAACTGGGGCACATAGAAGTTAAGTGACTTGCCCAAGGTCGCAAAGGAGACAAGTGGTAGAGTTGGCATTAGAACCCACATCCTCTGACACCCAAGCCCGTGCTCTTGCCAGTAGTAATAATAATAACAATAATGTTGGTATTTGTTAAGTTCTTACTATGTGCCGAGCACTGTTCTAAGAGCTGGGGTAGATACAGGGAATTCAGGTTGTCCCATGTGGGGCTCAAAGTCTTAATCCCCATTTTACAGATGAGGTAACTGAGGCACCAAGAAGTTCAGTGACTTGCCCAAAGTCACACAGCTGACAAATGGCGGAGCAGAGATTAGAACCCATGACCTCTGACTCCCAACCCTGGGCTCTTTCCACTAAGCCACGTAGTAGTAATAGTACCAGCAGCATTTATTAAGTGTCTTCTTGGTAGTCATTTGTACCCAAAGAAGTTACCACTGGTGGTGAAATTTACCACTGCGTGTACGCATGACTGAAATTTACCACTGCGTTTACGCATGTCTGAAATATCAGCTGCACTGTTTGCTTTTCTGAAGAACTACTGCTATTTTTGCTTTCACCTCTTGTTCCTCAAAAAGAGCCACTCTTTTCTTGTTTTTTTCTTGGTTGCAGATCACCATGCTGTTCTATCTTCAGCAATCAACACTCAATCTTCAGATGGAATGCAACATTGTCAGAGACTTTATTTTTCCATGTCCTTAAAATATTTCCTCGCTTTCTGCTCCCCGGTTTCCACTTTCCATTCAGCAACTGTTTGTGTACCTTCTGGTTAACCTACCCAGAGTAGCTGCATTGAGGAATACGTAGCTTCGATGCTAAAAGTCTAACTACGTTCCATACTACATACTGTAATCCGTGCTCTGCCACTTGTCTGCTGTGTGACCTTGGGCAAGTCACTTAACTTCTCTGTGCCTCAGTTACCTCATCTGTCCAGTGGAGATTGCGACTATGAGCCCCATGTGGGCCAGGGACTGTGTCCAACCCAATTAGCTTGTAACTACCCCAGAGCTAAGTATGGTAGTAAGTGCTTAGTACATAGTAAGTGCTTAATGAATACCTTAATTATCATTATTATTATTATTATTCCAGAACATCATTGTTTGGGTCCCTAGCTTGCTGGAAGTGATGCTGATGGAACTGTTCAAGGAGACTTGTACTTCCCAAGTGCTTAGTACAGTGCTCTGCACACAGTAAGCTCTCAATAAATATGACTGAATGAATGAATGAATGAGACAGAGAGGTACCATGAAGCTAATCCTTCTTTAAGAACAGAGATCCCAGGTTTGGCAAATTCCCCATGATTGATTGCTTTAGAAGTGGCTATACAAAGCAATTATTCCCTTCTCCAACTCTACTAAGGTTTGATTTCAACATTGCTGGGGACGATGGAGTGCAGCAAGGGGAGGAGACACCGTGGGGCAGGGTCCTACCTCCCTGTGCCTTATTGAAGGCATATTTCCTCCAAGAGGCTTTCCCTAAGCCCTCTTTTCCTTTTCTTTAACTTTCTGCAATGCCTTGACTTGCTCCGCTTATTCATCCCCCCTCCCAGCCCCACAGCACTTATGTACATATCTGTAATACATTTACTTATATTAATGCCTGTCTCCCCCTCTAGACGGCAAGCTTCTTGTGGGCACGGAACATGTCTGTTATATTGTACTATCCCAAGCTCTTAGTACAGTGCTCCACACACACTGAACACTCAAAAATATGAGTGGCTGACTGGCTGACTGTGCCTCAGGGCCGCCCCCACCTCAACTTCCTGGAGACCACCCATTTACCCCCAGTTTTTCAGGAGCTGGGAGCCTGGATCCTGAGCAAAGGTGACGCAACTCAAATACACTGCTTAATCACCTTTGTCTGACAATGTCTGATTTGTCTGATCCTTGTGCAGATTTTACCGATGAGGAAACTGAGGCCCAGAGAATTTAAGTGACTTGCTCAAGGTGACCCAACAGACAAATGGTGGAGCAGTGATTAGAACTCAGGTCCTCTGACTCCCAGGCCTCTGCTCTTTCAATTAGGCCACACCATTTCCCTCTGCAGAGAGAGATATTTCTGAGTTTGTATCATAGGGAGGGCGGCCCAGTGGTGGCAGTATATGTCGGGGCAGTCCCTATCTGTCAATCGGTGGTATTTACTGAGCACTTAGTGTGTCCCTCCACCTCATATCAGACAGATAATTGCTCTCCCCCATTTCAAAACCTTATTGAAGGCACGTCTCCTCCAAGAATCCTTCCCTGACTAAGCTCTCCTCTCCTCTTCTTCCACTCCCTTCTGCGATACTTTTATTCATCCTCCCTCCCATCCTCACAACACACACATGTATGTATCTGTATGTATCTATAATTTATTTATCTATTTGTTTTATTTATATATTTACTTATGTTTTTGTCTGTCTCCCCCCACCTCCCAGACTGTGAGCTCGTTGTGAGCACTTATGTATTTGCTTTGTTGTTATATTGTATTCTCCCAAGCACTTAGTACAGTGCTTTGAACAAGGTAAGCGCTCAATAAATATGATTGATTGAATGAATGAAAGCAGAACACTGTACCAAGTGCTTGGGAGAGTACAATATGGTAGAGTTGGTAGACACTATTCCTGCCCCCATGGACCTTACCGTCTAGTTGGAGAATCAGACATTAAATCACAAATTGGGGAAACATTCAAGAGCTGGACTGTCACCCTCGCTCAGTCCAGCTCTTTGACACCACCCAAGAGTTTCCAGTCAGGTTGGAAAAGACACCCAAAATGGTGGATTTCTGGCTTGTTCTCTCTTCGAAAGTTATCCTCTCCCTATCTCCATCATCCTTAAAGTCCTTGCTCTTCTTTGGGCCCGAACTCCAAATGAAATTGGCCCTAGCTAGAGTGAAATTTTCAGTCCCAGCAGGAGCTTGGATTTCCTGTGATTGCCCACTCTTTCAACTGTTCTGGAATCCATAACAATGGCCCCACAAGACTGTATATAAGATGTTATGTGTGTGTTTGTGTGTTTTATGGTACTTGCTAAGCACTTACTATGTGCCAGGCACTGTACTAAGCACTATATACAGGTTAATCAGGTTGGAAACAGTTCATGTCCCACATGGGACTCACAGTCTTAATCTCCATTTTCCAGATAAGGGAATCGAGGCACAGAAAATTGAAGTGATTTACCCAAGGCCACAGAACAGACATGTGGTGGAGCCGGGTTTAGAAATTGCATCCTTCTGATTTCCAGGCCCATGCTCTATCGCTAGGCCACACTGCTTCTCGTGAGCTACTTCTTCAACCCTTAGATCTAGGATGGGATGCAGTCTAGCTTTCCACTCTGTATTCAGTCTCTTTGTTTTAATGAGGGCTATGTATTTCCCATTAGCCTCGTGAAAGAATGAATCATGATCTGTGTGTGCAGGGATGTGAACAACTCTCACTGAAGTTGGGCAGAGCAAAGAGACTGCCCTGCCTTGAATATTCTGAGAGTGGGACACGTGAGATGGAGCAAACCCCATCTGTTATCTTTCTTTCTGGTACCGGTAAAGGGGAATGCCAGAGTTTCCCTCCTGTGTTTATTCTCATCAGAAGTCAGCTGTCTTGCCTCCAAGGTTTACAGAGCTTTAGAAAGGCACCCTGCCTCACTGTTTTTCTAACTCTGCAGTTGGATTTCCACTTGATCCCCACCATCGCCTTCCTCTCTCTCCTGACCCTCCCAGCTCTGCGGCTCTGTACGGGACAGGGGTTTAACTTTCAAGGCTATTTCACATCCCCACTTTGCTCTCAGTAGAGGAGGCTCTATATGAGGCAGTGTCTTGCCCTGTCAATGCTTCCCAGAGAATCCACGGACAGGGGTAAACAATCAGATTCAGGGAGAAAGTAAACTTTCCATTTGTTCTCATACCTTCCACTCACAACGGCGTGTTTGGTGAAAGTGTTGGCGGGGATTTTTCTCCCGGAGAAGTTTGTACTGATACATCAAAAGTGAACAATGCTGGAGGCTGGCTTTTCAACTACTGACTCTTCCCAATAGGTAGTTGCTTAGAAGATTCGATCTCTGGCAATGTCAGCCCCTGCCTTCTGGAGAGCTTTATTTCTGAAAAAGAAGACCTGAAAACCAACTGTCTCACCCTTGGAGCCTGTGGACTAGAGAGAATCTAGAGACAGCTCAGAGAAGCCAGAATCAATCACTTCCTACAAAGTTCATGAACAAAAGCATTATTTAAATGACTGGAGGCTGAGGAACATGGAAAGGAAAAAGGAGGGCCCAGCGTGTAAAATTAGTGAGGGTCTTTAGAAGTAAACACACAGATAGTCTTCCTGAAAAATGTATAATGCTTTATAACAAAAACAGCTCACTACATGGGATAAACTATTTAGAAGGTAGCAACACTATCGTGCTTTATGAAGAAGAACATTCATGCATTTTTAAATTACTTTGTAGATCGTATTGAAGGCTGACAATGGAGATTTAACACCTTTGCTGAGATATAAATGCCAAGTTATCCCCTTATTATGTTAACACAGGGAATTGTGTGAAAATCTTTCCTTCTGATCTGTCAAAAAACTGCTATCCTCCTCCAGATGAAAGCATCTTCCACCCTTCTCCTTAGCCTTCCTCCCACTGGCTGCGGGAGGACCTTCTGTCCACCCTGGATACACAGAGGTGACTCACTGACCTCCCTGCCTCGTGTTTGTTTACTGTTATGTTGTGCTCTCCCAATCGCTTAGTACAACACTTTGCACACAGTAAGAGCTCAAGATTAAATGACTGAATGAATCCCATTTGGGGAGAGAGTTCATAAAGTCAAAGGATAGGAGGGCTATTCAGTGGACCAACATGGATCCAGAGAGATGTGTTTGCCATTGGAGCGGTTCAGAGGGGACACTGAAATGGGATGCAGTTTCTTCTAGAATGTATGGCTTCTTCAGCGAGGATACTTGTTTGGAAAAAGATTTTATACTAGCAACTGGGGTGAATGATTCTTTTATTGGAGAGGAAACTGGATTAGCAGACTTCGCCAATGTGAACTGAACCGAGCAGAAACAAAGCTGCCAATTAGACAGCTTTGTCCTTCAGATTTGATGGCCGTGGGTGGATACGTGCGGAACGCTCACCCGGTTGGCCTTTACATTGCCATGCGGTCAAAAGTGATTAGAGCATTTGTGAAGTCAAAAATCAAATCAGGAAAGCAGGAGGCAGGAGAGGTGGGGAGGGCAAGAAGTTCAATAAAGCAGCAGGGAAATGGGAAGATATCCAGATTCACTCCCTTGCTCACGGAAGGAATGCAAATTAAGGGGTTTAGTGTTCTTAAATCCCCAGGCCCAGGCTCTAAAAAACTAGACAAAGACTAGAAAAAAGATATACTAGAGAAGTCAAGTGTACACACACTCCACAGTCCAAATCAGATCTCTTTTCCTGGCTACCCTTTCCTCAGTTCACTTCCTCTGTCTCCATTTCCAATAATGATAATAATAATAGCAATAATAGTATTTCCTAAGTGCTATGTACCAAGTATCGTACCAAGCACTGGGGTACATATGAGATAATTGGATTGGACAAAGTCCCTGTTCCACATGGGGCTCACAATCTTAATCCCCATTTTACAGATGAGGAAACTGGGGCAAGATAATTTAAGAGAAGCAGTGGGAAGCAGCGTGGCTCAGTGGGGAGAGCATGGGCTTTGGAGTCAGAGGTCATGGGTTCAAATCCCAGCTCCGCTACTTGTCAGCTGTGTGACTTTGGGCAAGTCACTTAATTTCTCCGTGCCTCAGTTACCCCGTGGGACAACCTGATCACCTTGTAACCTCACCAGTGCTTAGCACAGTGCTTTGCACATAGTAAGCACTTAATAAAAGCCATTAAAAAAACAAAGAGGTCACACAGCAGACAAGTGGTGGAGTTTACCATACATTGGGCAGAAGCTGCATCTTACTGTGTTGTCATAGAGATCTGAAAATGAAGAGACAGTTTAAAGGGGGAAAGGTCATAAAGTCAAAGAAAAGGGTGGAATTTCTCATTTCTTGAGAATCAGCTCTCTCATCTGCTCCCTCTCCAGCTTATAATAGGGCTAGTTTAGCATATACTTCTGAACTAGATGATAGGAGGGAGGCTGAGGAAGGCCTGTCACCTGAAAGAAAAATATCACATATAAAGGTCTTAAATGTCATTTCTACACTGAGCAGGGGGCAGAGCAGATTAATCATAAAACCCTAGCAACAGCATTCTTCCCAAAACCTAAAATTTACCCACACCCCTCATTCTGTTCCTTTGCTTGTTTTCTTCTCCCATGGCATATAAAATGTATATGCCATATAATATGTTATAATATATGTATACTATATATTTAAACATCCATATGTTTTTCTGTACCTAGGGGTTATAAAATGCTTGTGCTCCTTTATACGTAGTGGTCCTTCATTTTTGAGGAAGACAACGCTGATGGTGAACATATGCACATAAACATAAATACCATCTCACCTAAATGATAACAATAATGATATGATATTTTTAAGCTCTTACTGTGCCAAACACTGTACTAAGCATTGGAATAGAAAGATAAGTAGACACAGTCCCTGTACCTCATGGAACTCACATTCTAAGTAGGAGGAGGAACAGGTTTTGAATCCCCATTTGAAGAATAATAATTATTATTATTATTATGGCATTTATTAAGCATTCTACAGATGAGGAAATTGAAGCACAGAGAAGTTAAGTGACTTGTCCAAGGTCCCACAGCTGGCAAATGGCAGAACCAGGATTGGAATCCAGGACCTCTGACTCCCATCCCATTCTCGCTCCACTAGGCCAAGCTGCCTCACTGCCTCCATTGCTTCTCCTTGCCATTTGTATTCTTTCCCTTGACCCTTTTTCTCCTTCCGATTTCTTACATTGGACCTGAGCAGGAGAGGGCCAATGGTCCTCAGATATCAGGGGATGTTGTTAGATGTGGAAGAGGATCTGCTGAAAGCCTATTTTATGCCAATCAAAAGTATTTATCGAGGGCTTACTGTGTGCAGAGTACTGTACTAAGTGCTTGGGAGAGTACAATACAGCAGAGCTAGTAGATGTGTTCCCTGTCCACAACAAGGTTTCCTATGGTAGAGAGATTTTCCCTGCCCTTTGTTCCCAGCCCTCTGGAAGCCACACACCGTGAGTAGGCTGAGGGATTGTTTGCTTTACCTGCTCTTAGATGACAGTCTGACTCTAGGGTGGTCCTCAACAAAACTGGACACTTTTCGGCTGACCTAGAATCAAAGAATGAACGTTATATACGTGTTGTCGGCTTGTAACTTAACAACAGGGACATCCTGAGGACACACAAAAAGATTCTTTGCAGAGGACCTGGGTTCTCATTCTGGCTCTGCCACTTGTCGGCTGAGAGACTTTGGGCAAGTCATTTGACTTCTCTGTGCCTTGGTTGCCTCATCTGAAAAATGGTGATTAGGGCTGTGATCCCCAGTTGGGACCTGGACTGTGTCCAGTCTGATTAGCTTGGATCTATCCCAATGCTTAGCACAGTGCCTGGCACATAGTAAGAGCTTAACTGATACCATAAAAATAAAAAAAATAAAGCTGGCTGAACCTGCACTGTTACTGAGAGGGCTGCGGGCTGGCCCAGATCCTCGCCACTGCTCCCAAATTGAAGAGTTCTTGTGAATCCAGGGGTTGCTTTCTAAAGCCAGGGAGTGACTGGGCCCTTGAATTCAGAATACCAGACCTGGTGCTGAATCACTCATGGACAGTGGATGGAACAGGGGGAAACTGGATGAAGAGCAACCCTATCCAAACCTTGGCTAAAAGGCATACAAGCTTCAAGGTGTAAGAGGATGAGGAATAGACTGTCAGCTCATTGCAGGCAGGGAAAGTGTCCAGTAATTGTTATATTGTACTCTCCCAAGCACTTAATACAGTGCTTTGCATACAGTAAGCACTCAATAAATATGACTGAATGAAGGAAAGGAAAATAATAATGATAATAATTATGCTATTTGTTAAGCGCTTATTATGGCCCAAGCACTGTTCTAAGCGCTGGGGTAGAAACAAGATAATCAGGTTGTCCCAGGTGGGGCTTACAGACTTAATCCCCATTTTACAGATGAGTAAACTGAGGCACAGAGAAGTTAAGTGGCTAGTCCAAGGTCACACAGCAGAGAAGTGGTGGAGCCGGGATTAGAACCCACACCCTCTGACTCCCAAGCCCATGTTCTTTCCACTAAGCTACGCTGCTTCTCACTTTGCTCCAGTTCTAGAATATTCTAGCCTAACCAATATAGGGCTACCCCAGTATACGTCTGTAGTATGCTCCTCAAAGAGGAAAGGTAGCAACAATAATAATAATAATAATAATAATAATAAAATTGAGGTGTTTGTTAAGTACTTACTATGGGCCACATACCGTACTAAGTACTGGGATAGAAACAAGATAATCAGGTCCAGCATGGGGCTCACATTCTAAGTAGGAGGGAGCACAGTTATTGGATCCCCATTTTTCAGATTAGGGAACTGAGGCCCAGAGAAGTGAAGTGACTTGCTCAAGGTCACACATCAGGTAAGTGACAGAGCCAGTATTAGAACCCAGAGCCTCTGACTCCCAAGCCTGTGCTCTTTGTGAGCAGTGGTATCATGGGGAAGGCTCTCCCACAGATTTAACTTCTTGGCCTAGTGAAAACAGGATGGGCCTGGGATTCAGAGGACCTGGGTTCTAGTCCCAGCTTTATTACTTGCCTGCTGTATGTCCTTGAGCAAATCACTTAACATCTCTGTGCTTCAGTCACCTCTTCTGTAAAATGAGAATTAAATTCCTCTCCCTCTTACTTAGTCTTTGATCCCCATGTGGGACAGGGGCTGTGTCCAATCTGGCTATGTTGTATCTACCTCAGGGCTAAGAACATTGCTTGATACATAGTAAACACTTAACAATTATTATTGTCATTATTATTATTATTATTCTTTTATTCATTTAATCGTATTAATTGAGCACTTACAGTGTGCAGAGCACTGTACCAAGCCCTTGGAAGGTACAGTTCAGCAACAGATAAGAGACAATCCCTACTCAACAATGGGCTCACAGTCTAGAAGGTGGGGAGACAGACAACAAAATAACAGCCCTAAGGCTATTTGTTCTTTCATTTGTATTTATTGAGAGCTTACTGTGTGCTTCTCCTGTTCTGCCACTTGATGCTGGGTGACCTTCTGCGAGTTACTCAACCTCTCTGGGCCCCAATTCCCTATGTAAAATGGAGATTAAAGTACCTCTTTTCCCTCTATCTCAGATTGCAGGCCCTGTGAGAGGGGGTGTTGCATCTGATTTGATAGGCTTTACCTAGAACTTGGTGCACTGCACAAAATGTTTAATCTAGACCAATATTATCGTTCTGCTGGTTGGGATTTGCTGAAAAGAACGTTTACCTGCAAAAACCTCAAACCAGCTCCTGCTGATGAACTTAAAGGCATTCAACACAAGCTGAGAGGCAGTAATAAAATAAAATACTTCGAGTGCAACAGAATCTAATAATGCAGCAACTGTAGCAGTGGATTCTGTGAGGCCTCATGATCAGACAGATTGGTCAATTGAGGAGCCACTGGACAGAGAAGTTTCCTCTCCTTGAACAAACATTTACCATGGCTTGTGATACTAGGAGATAAGGTAAACAGGAGACAAAGGCCCTTTACCGCACCAAAGGATTAGCACAGCAGGGATATATTTTTATTAGCAAACAGTGCCCAAGTGAGTGTTAGTCAGAGTAATAAAACAATTATGGTATTTATTAAGCCCTTACTAGGTGCTAAGTACTGTATGTACTAAGTTGAAGATAATCAAGTCAGACACAATTGGGCTCACCACCTAAGTAAGAGAGAGAACAAAGTTGAAGGCACTCTCCGCCATGGTTTTAGGCTCACTATCAATAGCCTCATCTTTGAAAACGAAGAGCAACTTCCTTTACGCTTCACTATACCTGAGTGATGCAATGCACATTTATATGAAAGGAAATAAAATGGTTATTCAGCAAATATTTATGATTACAGAAAAATAAATTTTAGAAACTACTGATACTTGACTAGTGGATTTATGAATTCCTTTAAAAAATACCAGTCAGAAGGAAAATGATCTTGCTCTAAGGGTATAGCAGGATGCATGAAAAAGGCATGAGTTACCAAGGATACTTTTGATTTAATTATGGGTGTGCCTGAGTATCCGTATCTATTTATTTATTTATTTTATTTGTACATATTTATTCTATTTATTTTATTTTGTTAATATGCTTTGTTTTGTTCTCTGTCTCCCCCTTCTAGACTGTGAGCCCACTGTTGGGTAGGGACTGTCTCTATATGTTGCCAACTTGTACTTCCCAAGTGCTTAGTACAGTGCTCTGCACACAGTAAGCGCTCAATAAATACGATCGAATGATGAATGAATTGCCCTTCACTCAGTTGAAGGGGTTGAATTACAACCCACTAATGAGTCACATCCTAATAATTATGGTATCTGCTAAGAGCTTACTATATGCTAAGCACCGTTCAGAAGGAGAAGATATGCCCAGCTCATTGTAAGCAGGGATCATATCTACCGACTCAGTTGTATGGTACTTTCCCAATAGTTCAGTGCTCTGCGCATGGTAAGTATTCAATAAATGCAATCGAATGATTGATGCCTATTTTATTCTCCGAAGTGATCTGTCCTCCAGTAGTGCTCACTAAATTTGATTGATTGATTGATTTGGTCCACCCTAGGCAGGGTTCACTCACTATACCAGTTCCATTGTCTCTTCTTAGTCCAAACTACACAAATATGAACATTTTTAAATCAGGGAAAGAGATGACGCTTTCCTCTCTCCTTCTGAACCAAGCGAACAAACATCTCAAGAAATTTGTGACCTGAATTGGTGTACTACGGCCAACCAGACAAGCTTGCCCTGGATTCAGGTAACAATCCAAACACAGCCAGCTTCCCTTTCCTGGGGTCTCTGCAATTATTCATGAGGCTAGCAAAACAGGTGAATCCCAAGCCTCTGATTCACTTTGAATCATTGGAACAAATCACCTTAAATATGCCATGTCTTCTAGGAAGATTCTGAAGAACTCCAAAAGGGGAGGGGGATTTATAAAATGGGAAGATTTACATTTGAGGTGTCTGAAAGCCTATTTCCATGGAGAAAAACGGGTTAAGCCAAAATGGAAAACTACTCAACTTTTAAACAGTCTCGATTGTGACAAGGAATAGAAATTAAATTCTTCTGAACCAGTGAAGTCTCCTGTTTCTCCTAGTCATCACATGATAAACCTCAACCCACACATCAATTTGTTAGAAGGCAAGTCAGAACAATAACAAAGGCAAACAGCCATTAGCGGACAAGACAACTTCATCAAACAAAATCTCACAAATAATATATTGTTGTTTGTCATCAGGACACTTTTAATACACCAGAGTCCCTTCCAAAAGCTCCTATAATCAATTTCTTCTAATTTACCAACTCCGAAGAAGCATGAGTGATAGTAATTTCATATTTTACACACCCACAGAGGTTACGACAATTGATTCCGCTCAGCGAAATATTGTAATGACTTTGAATGAACTTGAAAGATTTTGCATTTGTTTCCAGAAGCTGTTAGAGAAAGTAATTCAAACTCTGCCACACGGGCACAATTTGTAAAGGTTGTACATGAAAACTATGGATTGGCTTTTCACAGAGACAGTTATCTTCTTGTTATAACCTATCTCCTCACACGGTGAGCCCAACTCTGTGCTGAAACACTTGACTTCCCTGTTATCTGAATCTCTGTGGTAGCAGAAATCATTTCCAAACATCTGAAGGGAAAAAAGGCAATTATTGAAAATCCTACTAGAGTCACTTGCCTTTTTAAATTCCATTTTTTTTTTAAGAAACGAATGCCTCAAAGTAACTTGTCAGCAACCAAAGTTCTGGAAGCTCGATTCTTAAACTGAAACCAAACAAGAACACACCTTTCCATCTACTCTAGTTGCTCCTTCATTAACTCAGGAAAATATATGGAGGTGATCTTGACTCCAGCATCTCTGGCCTCAGGAGAGAGTTGGTTTATTAGGACAGGATTGTAAATGGGGCAGGGTGGAGGGAGATCTTTACAAATGCTTAAAAATCCCCACCACTTCAGGGGAGGTTGTGAAGATGACTGAGAATACTGGAGTTGCACTTTGAGAAACATAAGCAATTGCTCTTACCACTGCTCAAACACTACTTTGCACTTGATTCCCTCTTTTTTTCTTTCTTCTTCTCAGACGGTAACAGTCTTTTTATCTGACACAGATATGGAAACCTCATCTGACGACTGCAGTCAGTCTTGCTATCATTCAGGATTCCTTTCTAATTATACTGGAGTTCTCGGGTGTGGGAAGGGAAGGCAGAAGAAGGGGAAGCAAATGATTGAAACGATTTGATTTGCTTTGGCTATTACGACTCTGCTGTCTGACTCGGCTGCACTAAGCCCAACTCCACACACCATTTCCCAGGAGCCTCTTCAGTAGTGTCTCTAAGACAAGGATTAAGAGAACATTCTCAACTTAGGCTAATTGAGCATGAGGGAGGTTGCGGGGGGGCTCGGTATAAAGACAGTCCTCTCCGGACCTCATCACTAATAGAACTTAATTTCCCTTCGTGAGTCCAGGTTACTATTGTCCTCCAAAGGAAGTGCACTATCTATCGCCAAGGACACAGAAGCAATTATGTCTAATTGTGGTGGTTTTGTGGAAAGGTTTTAAGGTGCATTATTGTCTTTTCATGCCAACCACACAGCCTTTTAGATAAGAATGTTCCAAGGAAAAGGGGAAAACTTTGGCTAGCTTTCTGATCTTGTCTAACAGCTACCTGGTGGGGAGGCAAAGCAACTGTTATTTCCTCTCGAGTTTTTGTAGGGGGAGAATCGGGTCTATCGTCTGTGACCTCTGCCTGTAGAAAGGGAGAACACTTTAATAATAATGGTGATGGCCAACTGGGTTTTGCTGTGCCACTTGGGAACAACCACAGTGCTCCTGTTCTCTTTAAGAAGCATACAGATGAAGACTCTCCCTTAGCAAAGGGAAAATTTCAGAGCTCTTTCTGCTGCCACAGGCACAAGTGCGCCCCCACCCCTCCCCCTCGAGATCATTATCCCAATCAGAAAAAGGCCTTCTAAACACTAACATATATCAGGCTCCTTTCTAAACTCCCTGCCTCTTCCCACTCCAGTCCTTATTTCGCTCCACTGCCAGGATCACTTTTCTAAAACAAATTCGGTCCATATCTCCCCACTCCCCAAGAACCTCCGGTAGTGGTCCAACCAACGGAAACTTCTTATGTTGGCTTTAATGCCCTCATTCAGCTCACCCCCTCCTACCTTCTCTCACAGATTTCTTACCACAACCCAGCCCACACATACTGCTCCAATGCCAACCTTTCACTATATCTCGATCTCATCTATCTCATTTCTGGCCCATGTCCTCCTCCTGGTCTGAAACTCCTTCCTCCTTCATATCTGTCAGACCACCATTCTGCCCAGCTTCCAAAGTCATATAAAAATCGCTTCTCCTCCAAGAGGCCCTCCATGACTACCCCCTATTTCCCCTATTCTCCCTCCCCTCTGAACTGCATGTGCCCTTGAATCTGTAACATTTAAGCACTTAATATTTACCCCACTCTCAGCTCCAAAACACTTGGTGTATTTCAGTGTTTTTCTCCCGTTCTAAACTGTAAGCTCCTTGTAGGAAGGGAAGTGTCTAACAACTCTGTTATAATAATAATAAATTGTAATAACAATAATAATTATGGTATTTGTAAGCACTTACTACGTGCCAAGCACTATCATAAGCTCTGGGGTACATACAAGGTAATTAAGTCAGACTTCCAGGCCCACATTCTTTCCACTAGGCCACACTGTGTTCAGTATAGTGTTGTGCACACAGAGTTCAGTAAATAGCATTAATTGATTGATAAACTAAAGCCTTCCTGCTTTAACCAAAGCCCATTTTCTCTCAATCGATCAATCAATCAATGGTATTTATTGAGCACTTACTGTGTTCAGGGTTTGGTCTGTCTCCAGGGCACATGGAGAATGTCTGGTCCTGTCCCTGTTAGTGATAACCCAATAGCCTTCCCTTCTCAGTTTCCTCATTTCTCTTTTCTTAGTCTTTATCCTTTTATGGCTCTCTCTTCCAGGTTTAGGCCCAGGCCAAGTATACTATGGAAAGAGACTCACATAACCAAAGGGAGAGATTTATCCATGTTTGTCAATAAAACACTAATTTGACTCATTTTGTTCAAACTCAATGAGTTCTATGGTCAAGAAAACTACAGATCTGCCTTCTCTCCAATTTTTTCCATTTGGGAAAATCCCTGCAGAATGCTACTGCCTATCTTTAGAAGGTCCTGGTATCCTGAGGAATCTGACTTCTATTCTGGTCACACATAGCTGAGGTATATGACATTTCATCTGTCATCAACAATAACCTGATTTGGGCCTCCCTACCTGTCAACGTGAATAAAGTTGTGCCGTGTTAGGCTAATGGCTCAGCCATTCCAAGTCCTTACTGCACATTTCCTGCTTCTGTCTTGGCTTTAAACTGAGCTGGTCAGAATCACCAGATGGGGGGAAAGGTTGAGAGAGAAAGGATGCTGAGGGATTTTTTTTGCTTTTTTAAAATAGTACCTGTTAAGCACTTACTATGTGCCAGGCACTTTACTAATGCTGGGGTAGACACAAAATAATCGGGTTGGACACGGTCCCTGTCCCACCTGGGACTCACAGTCTTTATCCCCATTTTACAGATGAGGTAACTGAGGCATAGAAAATTAAGTGACTTTCCCAAGATCAAACAGCCTATAAGTGGCAGACTTGGAACTAGAACTCAGGTCCTTCCGACTCCCAGGCCAGTGCTCTTTCCCCTAGGGCATGCGGCTTCCATTACTTTTTTTTAACCAAAGAAATGATAACATTTAAAAACATATTACTCCTGCGTAGAGTGTTCCCTTGTGGTGTCTCACAGGAGGGACTGAACTATGCCCCATGGGTGCCTAAGAAGCTTTCCTACTGACCAGAGTAATAATAATAATAATACTAATGATTATAGTATTTGTTAAGCACTTACTATACGGAGAGGAGAGGGCTGATGCGTAAGATGGAAGGAGTTGATGGACAGCTTTGGAGTGGGTTTGTTTTTCATGGAATTTGTTATGCACTTACTAAGTGCTGGGCACTTACTAAATGCTTAGAACAGTGCCTAGCACATAGTATGTGCTTACCAAATACCATAAAAAAACCCAGAACTAGGGGCAGATACAAGATAATCAGGTTGGACACAGTCCATGTCCCACGTGGGGCTCACAGTCTTAATCCCCATTTGGTAGATGAAGTAACTGAGGCACAGAGAAGTGAAGTGATGTGCCCAAAGTCACCCAGAAGACATGCATAAATGTTGGTAGAACATGTCTACCAACACTGTTATAATGTACTCTTCCAAGAGTTTAGTACAGTGCTCCACACACAGTAAGCACACCAGAAATACAATTGATCATGTTTAGAAGGCTTAGAAGGTGGGGAGAGATTTTGTCTGGCAGGTTAGAGTGGAGAGGGAGCTTCAGGCAGAGGGAAAAGTTTGAGTGAGAAGATGGGTGGGAGGGCAAGCAAAAAGTCCTTATAACTAGTGAAGCAGCATGGCCTGGTCTGGGAGTCAGAGGACTCCACTTGTCTGCTGTGTGACCTTAGACAAGTCATTTAACTTCTCTGCACCTCAGATACCTCATCTGTAAAATGGGGATTAATGTTATGAGCCCTATGTGGGACAGACACTGTGTCCAACCTGATTTGCTTGTATCCATCCACCACTTAGTAGAGTGCCTGGCACGTAGTAAGTGCATAGTAGCCACAATTATCATCAATTATTATTTAACAGAGCTGGGATTAGAACCCAGGTCCTCTGACTCCCAGACTTGTGCTCTTTCCACTGGGCCATGCTGCTTCTCTATCTGTGAGGACTTTTTGCTTGCTCTCCCTCCCCTATCTTCTCACTCGAACTCCCTCTCCACCCTAACCTGACAGACCACTCTCTCACAAACCACTCTCTAACAAACCACTCTCTTACCACTTTCTGTTGTCTTATGCTCTCAACTTGTGTCCGACCCATAGCGACTCCATGGACACATCTCTCCCAGAAAGCCCCACCTCCATCTGCAATCACTCTGGTAGCAGATCCATAGAGTTTTCTTGGGAAAAATATGGATGTGGTTTCCAATTGCCTCCTTCCAGGCAGTAATCTTTGTCTCTCTTCTCGACTCTCTCCCATGCCACTGCTGACCAGCACAGGAGAGTTTTGACTTGTAGCAGATTGCCTTCTACTCGCTAGCCACTGCCCAACCTAGGAATGGGAAGGATAGGCCTCAGCTTGACTCTCCCTCCCATACTCGAGACTGGTAGAGTACTGGAAACTCTGCAGGTGCGACCTTGAGAAAGGGACCACTTTCTAAGCTCTCATAAAACCCAACAAGATTTCTTTGATTGACTCTCAACCTGTCAATCAATCAATGCTACCTATTGAGTGCTTATTATGGGGCAGAACACTTTACTAAGTGCTTCGGAGACTACAATACAACAAAGTTGGTAGACACATTCGCTGCCCCCAACAAGGTTGCAGTCTGAAGATACGCTTACAGTCTGGATGACAAGACACATCAACACATTAAACGCCTAGAATTGTATTCATTCATTCAATCAATCATATTTATTGAGTGCTTACTGCGTGCAGAGCACTGTACTAAGCACTTGGGAAGTACAGGTTGGCAACATATAGAGACGGCCCCTACCCAACAATGGGCTAACAGTCTAGAAGAGGT
The DNA here is from genome assembly GCF_015852505.1 of Tachyglossus aculeatus. Classification (NCBI taxonomy): domain Eukaryota; kingdom Metazoa; phylum Chordata; class Mammalia; order Monotremata; family Tachyglossidae; genus Tachyglossus; species Tachyglossus aculeatus. Next base: position 77,562,429 of record NC_052086.1, read on the forward strand.
ACATGTTAATGAGGTCAGATATACTCCCTGTCCCACATGAGGCTTATGGTGCAAGTGGGACTGAGAACAAGCATTGAGGCACCAATTTCTAGATGAGGAACCTGAGGGACAGAGATGTTAAGCGACTTCCCAAGGTAACACAGGAGGCAAATGGCAGAGATGGGATTAGAACCCAGATCTTCTGATTCCCAGGCCCATGCTGTCTCTGCTAGACCATGCTGCTGTATGCGCTTTTTTTACTGAAACCCTTCCTCAGCTCATAAACATATATGTGGAATGGACTGTAATGCCAATTTATTTATTGAGGCTACCCTGTTTGTAAATACTTTTACGTCAGTCTCCCCCTCTTGGCTGTAAGCTCCTTGTGGACAGGGAAAATATCCTGCTTCTGTTGTTTCAATATAGTAATTTTGTTCTATATCCGTAATGTATTTCTTTATATGAATGTCTGTCACTCCCTCAAGACTGTAAACTCACTGTGGGCAGGGAATGTGTCTATTGTTATATTACACTTTCCCAAGTGCTTAGTACAATGTTCTGCACACATTAAGCGCTCAATAAATATGGCTGACTGACTGACTGAACCCCAGTCCAGCAGCCATATTCTCTTGTTACCTGCTGACTGTGTCAAAATCAAAGATGCTCCTCCTCTAGAAAATGTGATGGGTGTCAATGAAAAAGACTCTTTTTTTCTTGATTCTGGGGTGGTTCAACACCCCCCTCCTCCCGCACTCACACCCCATCTCACAAACCATTTTTAATAGAATTCGTTAAGCTCTTACTATGTGCCAGGCACTGTACTAAGAGTTCCCTAAGCCCTTCTTTCCTCATCTCCCACTCCCTTCTGTCACCCTGACTTGCTCCCTTTATTTATCTCTCATCTCAGCCCTACAACACTGATGTACATATCTGTAATATTACTTATTCATATTTATTATTTTGCACTCTCCCAAGTGCTTAGTACAGTGCTCTGCACATAGTAAGTGCTCAATAAATTTAATCCTGGCTCTGTCACTTGTCTGCTGTATGACCTTAGGCAAGTCACTTCATCTCTCTGTGTTTCAGTTCCCTCATCTGTAAAATGGGGATTGAGAGTGTGAGCCCCATGTGGGGCTGGGCCCAACCTGATTTGCTTGTATCCACCCAAGCGCTTAGTACAGTGGCTGGTACATAGTAAGCACTTAAATGCCATTCATTATTATTATTATTATTATTAATAATAATAATAATAAATACAATTGACTGAATGACTGTCTGACACTGGGGTAGATACAACATAATCAGGTTGGATACAGTCCTTCTCATATAATAATAATAATAATAATAATAATAATGATGGCATTTATTAAGCACTTACTATATGCCAAGCACTGTTCTAAGCACTGGGGAGGTTACAAGGTGATCAGGTTGTCCCACGGGGGGATCACAGTCTTAACCTGCCGGTCTCAGCTCCGCAACATTGCCAAGATCCGCCCTTTCCTCTCCATCCAAACCGCTACCCTGCTCATTCAAGCTCTCATCCTATCCCGTCTGGACTACTGCACCAGCCTTCTCTCTGATCTCCCATCCTCGTGTCTCTCTCCACTTCAATCCATACTTCACGCTGCTGCCCGGATTATCTTTGTCCAGAAACGCTCTGGGCATATTACTCCCCTCCTCAAAAATCTCCAGTGGCTACCAATCAATCTGCGCATCAGGCAGAAACTCCTCAGCCTGGGCTTCAAGGCTGTCCATCCCCTCGCCCCCTCCTACCTCACCTCCCTTCTCTCCTTCTACTGCCCAGCCCGCACCCTCCGCTCCTCCACCGCTAATCTCCTCACTGTACCTCGTTCTCGCCTGTCCCGCCGTCGACCCCCGGCCCACGTCATCCCCCGGGCCTGGAATGCCCTCCCTCTGCCCATCCGCCAAGCTAGCTCTCTTCCTCCCTTCAAGGCCCTGCTGAGAGCTCACCTCCTCCAGGAGGCCTTCCCAGACTGAGCCCCTTCCCTCCTCTCCCCCTCGTCCCCCTCTCCATCCCCCCATCTTACCTCCTTCCCTTCCCCACAGCACCTGCATATATGTATATATGGTTGTATATATTTATTACTCTGTTTATTTATTTATTTATTTATTTTACTTGTACATTTCTATCCTATTTATTTTATTTTGTTGGTATGTTTGGTTCTGTTCTCTGTCTCCCCCTTTTAGACTGTGAGCTCACTGTTGGGTAGGGACTGTCTCTATGTGTTGCCAATTTGTACTTCCCAAGCGCTTAGTACAGTGCTCTGCACATAGTAAGCACTCAATAAATACGATTGATTAAAGATTAATCCCCATTTTACAGATGAGGTACTAAGGCACAGGGTAGCTAAGTGACTTCCCCAAAGTCACACAGCTGACAATTGGTGGAACCCGGGTTTGAACCAATGAACTCTGACTCCAAAGCCCGTGCTCTCTCCACTGAGCCACGCTGCTTATATGAGACTCACAGTTTTAATTCCCATTTTGGAGTTGAGGTAACTAAGGCTCAAAGAAGTTAACTGACTTGCCCACGGTAACACAGCAGATAAATTGCAGAACCAGGATTAAAACTCAGTCCTCTGTCTCCCAGGCCCACGCTCTTTCCACTAGACCACACTGCTTCCATGTGTTGCTGATGCTTCCCTTCATCCCTGAATGGAACTCAGAAGTGATCCCGGCTCCCAGAAGGGCCTAAATGCCCCATTCTGGCTCTGCTTCCAGGCTTCTTTGACTTCCAATAATATCATCTCCCCAACCAGGCCGGGGACGGCATCCTGACCCAATCCTCCGCTCAGATTCAAATCCCGGCCTTGAAAAATGAACAAAGCCCTGGCTTTGCTTCCGGGAAGATTCTGATGGGCCTTGTGCCTTCTTACCTGCTCATTTCATTCTCTGTTCCCATCCTTTCCCAGCAGGCCCTGAGGGGCCAAGGCTAATGTTCTCCAACAGCCCATTACTGGTGAACTTGTACAGATTTTCAATTACCCACTGTGGGTGGGCACACCTCTCCCTGCCTGGCGCCTTCATACAGATAAGATCCCTCTCCGTCAGAGGAATCTGTCAGGGCTCTAAACATCAGTGTCATTAGGGAAAGTTTGCAATGGAAATGCACACCCTCCTGCTTTCCCACTCCACCCCTCCCTGGAGCAGGGGATTGAAAACCTTATTCTTGCCATCATTTGTGGCTGTTTGGAACTGTTTCCCAGACGCCCACGCTTTGCAGCTTAGGATGAGAGGTGTTTAGGGAACCTGAATCAGCGATGGGTCCGGACCATTATGGGAGTTAATGAGAGGGTGACGTACTGACCTGTCAGCTTGGCTCCTTTCTGCCCGGTATGGAACAATGCAGAGAGGGGATTGTGGGCAAGTGGGTCACCAGAAAGTTCCAGGGTCTCCCTGCCCTCTGGCAGATGGCCCAGAGAGGCTGGTTCTGCTTCAGATTGGCTCTTCACGCTGGAATCTCCAGGTGCCAGCAAGGAACAAAATGGGAGTCACTTGTCCTGGGTTGCTGCTCACAACCTAACATTTTCATGGCAAGGACCTCCATCTCCACACCAGAACCCTCTATGCGCCGGTCTCAAAGACTGGACTGATGGTGCGGAGCTGCCTTATGCTCTCTGATCACCATTTCCCAGGCTTGCTGACAACGGGGATGGCTTGCATCATGTACACTCTCTCAGCCATGGCCCCAACCCCCAGGGAAGGCAACCAGAGCCAGCGACCCATTTTGGGAACAGATGAAGCTAATGCTGAGAAAAAGTAAAAGTCCACCCTCTGGGGACTTTTCCGGGGTCCCTCTGAGGCCTCTTACTTAAGGTATTTTTTACGCTCTTACTATATAATGATAATAATAATAATAATAATAATAATAATGGCATTTATTAAGCACTTACTATGTGCAGAGCACTGTTCTAAGCACTGGGGATGTTACAAGGTGATCAGGTTGTCCCACGGGGAGCTCACAGTCTTAATCCCCATTTTACAGATAAGGGAACTGAGGCACAGAGAAGTTAAGTGACTTGTCCAAAGTCACACTGCTGACAATTGGCAGAGCTGGGATTTGAACCCATGACCTCTGATTCCAAAGCCTGGGCTCTTTCCACTGAGCCACGATGTTTACTAAGTGCTGGGGTAGCTGCAAGGTAGTCAGGTTGAACACAGTACATATCTCACGTACACCACACAGTCAATCTCCATTTTACAGATGAGGTAATTGAGGCACAGAGAAGCTAAGTAACCTGCGCTGGACCACACAGTAGACAAGTGGCAGAGCCAGGATTAGAAACCCATTCCTTCTGACTCAAAGTCTTGTGCTCTATCCACCGGGCCATGCTGTTCCTACCTACATCTACCACACTGATGATGATGATGACGGTATTTGTTACGTGCCTACTATGTGTCAAGCACTGTTCTAAGTGCTGGGGTAGATAGAAAGTAATCAGTTGGACACAGTCTCTGTCCCACAGGGGGCTCACAGTCTTAATCCCCATTTTCCAGATGAGGTAACTGAAGCACGGAGAAGTTAAGTGACTTGCCCAAGGTCACACAGCAGACAAGCGGTGGAGTCGCAATTAGAACCCAGGTCCTTCTGACTCCCAGCTCCGTGTTCTGTCCACAAGGCCATGCTGCTTCTCTTAAGACCCACTGTATGGGTCCTTAAGACCCCAAGATTGAAATCAAGCAGTGTGACTCAGTGGCAAGAGCATGGGCTTGGGAGTCAAAGGACGTGGGTTCTAATTCCAACTTGAATATGTTGCCAACTTCAACTTCCCATGTGCTTAGTATAGTGTCCTGCACACAGTAAGTGCTCAATAAATACGATTGAATGAATGAATGAATGAATTCCGGCTCTGCCACTCTTCTGCTGTGTGACCTTGGGCAAGTCACTTCACTTTTCTGGGCCTCAGTTACCTCATCTGTAATATGGGGATTAAGACTGTTAGCCCCAGGTGGGACAATCCGGTTACCTTGTATCTACCCCAGCACTTAGAACAGTGCTTGACACATAGAAAGCGCTTAACAAATACCTTTATTATTATTATCTCAGGGAACATTGGGGCAAGGGCCTCCCTGGAAGAGAGGAAGGGGCGGGGTTCACCAGAGATGGTGGAGAAGGCCAAGCAGCGTAGATCGGGATCAGAATGGCCCCAGAGTGTGTCCTGTGATTGTGCTGCTCAACACACATATTTCAGCAGAACACAACAACTCTCTTCACATAGCTGACAAAATCAGTGTGAGAAATGCCGGTCACCAATCATTTTCCCCTGGACGGTTATTTATCTGGAGATAACTGGTACCAAGGAGGGATTCACGGAAGAAAGCAATTAGCATTGTCATCTATCTCAACGAAAGACAATAATAATATTAATTACCAGCCAGAACGGGGAACAACGGATATTTAAAACAATTTGTGACAGAGAGATATGAAGGGGCCACGTTTCCTCCACGTGGCTCTCTGACAGGTCCCCATTCATTATTGTAACAACTGGAGATTATCTGCCTCTTCAGCTACCGGAGGTCATTCCTTCATCATCGTCACCCCTGTGATAAGGAAAGCCTTCTGTGATAATTGCTGAAGTTGGAACAGAGGCTCTGAGAACCACCTGGGAAGTCACCTGCCTCAGACTGTACTCTCCCCCCAGCCTTTGAAGCCTTGTTGAAGGCACATCTCCTCCATGAGGCCTTCCCTTATTAAGCCCTCTTTTCCTCTTCTCTCATTCTCTTCTGTGTTACCTTGACTCACTCCCTTTAATCATCCTCCCTCCCACCCCACGGCACTTATGTCCATAACCAAGCAGCATAGCTCAGTGGAGAGTCCGGGCTTTGGAGTCAGAGGTCAGGGGTTCAAATCCTGGCTCTGCCAATTGTCAGCTGTGTGACTTTGGGCAAGTCACTTAACTTCTCTGTGCCTCAGTTCCCTCATCTGTAAAATGGGGATTAAGGCTGTGAGCCCCCCGAGGGATAACCTGATCACCTTATGACCTCCCCACCACTTAGAACAGTGCTTTGCACATAGTAAGCGCTTAATAAATGCCATCATTATTATTATTATTATTAGAACCATAATTTATTTATTTATATTGTTTGTCTGCCTCTCTACACTGTGAACTCATTGTGGGCAGGGAATATTTCTGTCATATTGGCATACTGTACTCTCCCAAGCACTTAGTACTGTGTTCTGAGCACAGTAAATGCTCAATAAATATGGTTGACTGACTGACTGCCATGTGATGGTGGAGTGATCCAGTCGTGGTATTCCATTGTGCTGCTTGGAAATAATGAAATGATGAAAATCAATCCATGGTATTTATTGAACATGAAAATAACAGCGAGGCTTCTCTCTAGCTCCTCATTAAGGACACCTCACGCTCTCACCTGTGCTCGCTCATCTTCCGCAAGGCCATATTCAATTCCCCCATAGAGCACTTGCAATGCTCTCATATATACGCAGACCTGCAAATTCTCAGAGTATTTAGGATGGAGGCATTTCATAGAGGACCGGGTGCCTAGTGGCAAGAGCATGGGCTTGGGAGGCAGAGGTTGTGGGTTCTAATCCTAGCTCTGCCACTTTTCTGCTGTGTGATCTTGGGCAAGTCATTTCACTTCTCTGTGCCCCAGGTCCCTCATCTGTAAAATGGGGATTAAGAGTGTGGGGATTAAGAATGTGAGGTTCATATGGGGCAGGGACTGTGTCCAACCTGATTACTTTTTATCTACCCCAGTGCTTAGAACAGTGCTTTCCACAGGGTAAGCGCTGAACAAATACTATAATTATTATTAATTATCATTACTATTCAGGAGGGGTTAAGTACAAATGGCCCCTGTTTTCCAGGAAATTTGCAGACAGACCATGCTGCAGAAAGGACTGTTAACGATGATGAAGAAGAAGAAGATGATGATGGTACTTGTTAAGCACTTACTCTGTGTCAAGTACTGTTATAAGCCCTGGGATAGATACAAGATCATCTGGTTGGACACAGTCCCTATCCTACATAGCGCTCACAGGCTTAATCCCTATTTCACAAGTGAAGTAACTGAGGCACAGAGAAGTGAAGTGACTTTCCCAAGGTCACACAGCAGACGTGGTGGAGCCAGAAATAGACCTCAGGTCCTTCTGACTCCTAGGCCCATGTTCTATTCACTAGGCCATGCTGCTTCCCAGACTTTGGCACTGACACGGTCTGAAGAAGCATCAGATGGGATTAAGGCAAAGATGGGCAGGGAGGACTGGGTGAAACGACATCCTGATTTCTAGTTAAATTTACACTTGTCCAAAACCTGATTTGTTTTTGGCTCTGGGCTTGTGCAGCTACCCTTACTTGCCTGATCCTTGTAACTACTGAGGCACCCCTCCAGGTTGGCAGTGCACAGTGATGCAATCCCTCCACTGAGCCCAGGTGCTGAAGGCATAAATCTCTGATTGTTCTATCAGAAGAAACCCTCAGAGGCAGAGGCAGTCTACGAGTGCTTGCAGCCCTGCCCTGGGGGGTGGGGGCAAGGAGCCCCTTTTCTCAGGGCCTGGATTCTCCAGTGGCTGCCCCCTTTTCATCTGCTGAAATGAAACTGAGCCTGTTGTTGGGTAGGGACCGTCTTTGTACGTCGCCAAGTTGTGCTTCCCAAGCGCTTAGTACAGTGCTCTGCACACAGTAAGCTCTCAATAAATATGATTGAATGAATGAAACAGGCTGGCTTTCCAGCAGGATAGGCTCCAAGATGATGATGGGCATCTTTTCCATCATCATCATCATCAAGTCGGACACAGTCCTTATCCCACATGAAACTCACAGTTTAATGAGAGGGAAAACAGGTGTTGTATCCCCATTTTACAGATGAGGAAACTGAGACACAGTGCAGTTAAGTGATTTGCCCAAGGTCATACAGCAGACAAGTGGCAGTACTGGGATTAGAATTCAGGTCCTCTGACTCTCCCTTCTCAGGATCGCAACTGGAGAGTTTCCGGTACTCTACCAGTCTTGGCTATGGGAGGGAAAGTCAAGCAGAGACATACCCATTCCATTGCTAGCTTGGCCAGTGGCTAGTGAGTGGAAGGCAATCTGCTACAAGTCAAAGCTCACCTATGCCGGGCAGCAGTGGCATGGGAGGGAGCTGAAGGTGGAGACTCAAGACTACTGCATGTAAGAAGGCAATGGTAGACAACTTCTGTATTTTTATCAAGAAAACTCAATGGATACACTACCAGAATGACTGCAGATCGAGACTGTGTCATTCTGGAAGAGAGGTGTCCATGGAGTCGCTATAGGTTGGAGGCAACTCGACAGCATAAGAAAAGACAAGACCCTTGTCTCCCAGGCCTGTGCTCTTTAGACTAGGACATTCTCCTCCTCCTCCTATATTTCCTCCTCCTCTTCTTCCTCTTCCTATTCTTCATTCTCCTATTCCTCCTCCTCTTTCTCCTCTTCCTCTCCCAGAGAAGTTGCATGACAGTGGATAAGAGTATGGGTCTGGGAGTTAGAAGGACCTGGGTTCTAATCCTGGCTCCACTGCATGTCTGCTGTGTGAACTTGGGCAAGTCACTTAACTTCTCTGGGCCTGTTACCTCATCTGTAAAATGGGGATAAGAGCATAAGCCCCAAGTGGAATAGGGACTGGGTCCCACTAATTAATCTGTATCTACTCCAGCACTTAGAACAAGATTTGGCACATAGTAAGTGCTTAACAAGTACTATAATTATTCTCTTCCTTCTCCTCCTCCTCTTCCTCCTCCTCTTCCTTATTCTCTTCCTTCTCCTCCTCCTCTTCCTCCTCCTCTTCCTTATTCTCTTCCTCCTCACCAGCCAATGACACTGTCTCCCTGGACTCCCCACCGTTACTGCTGTCTAGGGTGGAGACCACAGGGGGAAGAGTGCAAGCAGCTCCCAAATCTTACCTATCATTCATTCATTCAATCATATTTATTGAGCACTTATTGTGTGCAGAGCACCTTACTAAGGATTAAGAAAGTACACTTCAGCTGTTACAGGTTGGTTCAAAATCACAGGAAACCCCAGAGTTCTCACTGCTGCGATGGTCACCACGCCCATCATGAACAAAAGCAGAACCTTGGTGTTTCTCCCTGGCAGAATGCCGAGGTCCCCCTGTGACACAGAGTCACAGCCTGACTTAGCATGTCGTAAAGACCCTGAATCAAAGCTGGCTCTCTTTAGCACAAGGTGAATTGGAAGGTTCTGCAATTATCTAGGGAAAACAGCTTCCTTCTCTCTCCCTACAACCATAGAACTAAGAGGGTCGAGATCGAAGGCTACTGCATAATATCTTCCTAGTCTATCCCGTTGGAGGAGCAGTTACATACAAACAGCTCCTGCTGCTCTTCTATCCTGGGGATAGGCTTAGAAGAAAGGGTGTCCAAATGGAGCACAAAAGATGCAGGTTGGAAAAACAGAAGGGCTTTTTGTGTGTGACGGGTGTTGGATGCGTATGCATTTTAAGTATCACCTTCTCACCTCTCTCTAACCCTTATGTGGCTTCTCCAACACAATTTGGCTCATTGAGTGATTTAAAAGACTGAGGCATCCCAGCAATCAGAAGAATGAGCGATTGCCCCTTGGCTCTAACTCTGCCCGAAAATACCTATGGCAGAGCCTTTCAACTCTGAGACCAGACAGCCCCGAGAAATGTACTTCAGTTTCTGAGTTTTGCAATTACCCTCCTTTTCTCTGTGTCCATTTCCCATTCCCAGCTATCCTTAGATCATTAGGTACTTGGAGAAATGAAAATTGTGTCATAAGTCTTTGCAGGTGCTCTTCCTTTATTTATGCATCAGCCCCTGTACCCTCACAGAGTGGAGATCTGTTCAGCTATGATTTGCCTGGGTGAATGAGGGCCTGATATTTCTGTTTCTGCAAATCTTTTATTTCCCTCATTTATTTTTCATGTTCTCAGAGGACAATACTCTCAGTGATTTCTCATCAGGTCGATGAGCCCCGGTTTCTCCTAGCTATTCTCTGCCCATTTTCTTTTCCGGGGTGCGTACAGGTAAGTCCGTTACTAAGGGCAACATGGAACATCGAGTTTTGGCCTGACAGCCAAGTTGCTAATGAAGAAGCAATTGTTGAAGTGCAGATTGGTAGAAAAGTAATAGCATCAAAGCAGCTTCTTCTGCCTTCCCACTTCCCCCCTTGAGGGCTCCTTGAAGCATCCTTCAAGCCACCAACTAAGCATACTCCAAGCCTCCAACTAAGCCTCACATTTCTTTCTTCTCCCTCTGACATGCCAAAGAGGTGGTGGCAGATGGAGCACTGTAAATGCGACCACGAAAATTAGCAGGGACCCACAGGCCTATAGACCCTTAGGCGGAAAAAATCACAGGGTATGCATGGAAAAACTGTAGTTCTGGCAGAGGGATAGATATGTGGGACAACCTATTCACCTTGTATCCTCTCCAGCGCTTAGAACAGTGCTTCACACATAGAAAGCGCTTAACAAATGCCATCATTATCTTTATAAAATGACCTATTGAAGACCTCTCTCACTTGAGGAATCTGTATTGCTGAGTGAAATGGGATTGGGCAGGCTAGTAGTATAATGATTGCTGAGTGTTTCAGCAAGGGAAGTATTGGGAGTCAGAGGTCGTGCATTCAAATCCCAGCTCCGCTGGTTGTCAGCTGTGTGACTTTGGGCAAGTCACTTAACTTCTCTGTGACTCAGGTACCTCATCTGTAAAATGGGGATTAAGACTGTGAGCCCCACGTGGGACAACCTGATTACCTTTTATCCTTCCCAGCACTTAGAACAATACTTTGCACATAGTGAATGCTTAACAAATGCCATTATTATTATTATTATTACAAGACGTAGTTTGAGGGCCAGACAAGGATCCTGTCTACCAATTCTACTGTACTCTCCCAAGTGCACACGAAACCTCCAATAAATACCACCAATTGACTGATTGATTCTTTCCACCATCATTGTGAGAAGCAAATGATGGATAGGGCTGGATTATTGGGTCCCAGGCTAACTTTACTATGCTGCCTTGTGAAGGAAGCATGTCATGCCCTGCCCTGAAGAGAAAAGAACATAATGTGGATGTTGCCCAGAGGTAATTGACATAGAACCATAGGTGACAACTAGTAATGTTTTTAAACGGAAGAAGTTTCCTACTCTGACTTGGGAGAATTGGAACCCAATTGCTTGGGGAGTCCTATTTCAAAATAGGTTGACTCACATTTATGGCTTGGTTGAACATCTTGTTATGGTCTAATTATTAACACCATACCCAGCAGCTCGAACAACGACCAGAACAAAGACTGGGGTTGGGCCCATTATCCTGATCTGATGGGCAGATATTCAATAATAATGATGGCATTTGTCAAGCGCTTACTATGTTCTGTTCTAAGTGCTGGGATAGATACAAGGTAATCAAGTTGACCCATGTGGGGCTCACAGTCTCAACCTCCATTTTCCACATGAGGTAACTGAGGCCCAGAGAATTGAAGTGATTTGCCCAAGGTCACACAGCAGACAAGTGGTGAAGTCAGGATTAGAACCCCCCACCTCTGACTCCCCAGGCTGTGCTCTTTCCACTAAGCCATGTCGCTTCTGGGAAAACAGTGAGCTATGGAGTTGGACCTCCATTCTTTATCTTTTGAATATGGAACTGAGTGCAGATATGTGGAGAAAAGTCCTAATGTAGGATATTCTGGGAGGGATTATCTCAAATTCTCTCCTGCATTTAGCACTTAATAAGTACTTAACACAAAGTTATTATTGTTATTATTATTATGGTTGAAGAACATTCTGGAGGTCATGATGCCACAGAAGGTGGAAGAGTTCAGGGGGGCCGTTAAAGTTACCAGAGAATATCCCAGAGTTCTGGGACAGGAGGCCCTAGAGAAGTTCCAAGACTTTGTTCCAGGACACAGAGAAGCATGGCCTAGTGAATAGAGCACGGACCTGGGAGTTAAAGTACCTGGGTTCTAATCCCTGCTCTGTCACTGGTCTACTGTGTGACCTTGGGCAAGTCACTTCATTTCCCTGTGTTCCAGTTACCCCATCTGTAAAATAGGGATTAAGACTATGAGCCCAAGCAGGACATGTACTGTGTCCAGCTTGTATCTACTCCAGTGCTTGGAACATAGGAAAAGCTTAACAAATACCACTAAAAACAAACCAACGAGAAATAGGTTAATAATCCAGCTCGGTGCTTACCTTGCTATTGTTGTATGGTGTACCTCTCTCTGGAGGCAGATGGTCCCACTGAGTCTTTCCTCAGTCCTGGCAGGAAGTCACAGAAGGAATCAATATGATTGTTTTGTTCTTCAGGCCCTCTATGATCCATGCCTGCTGAGAAGGATCTTGGCCGGAAAAAATTCAGTTTCCCTGGAACAAAAAGAGATGATTTTGAGCATCCTTAGCCAGGTAGCCACTTTGGGAAACTCAGAAACACAAAACAAACAAACAAAAAAAAACCCCAACAACAACAACAACAAAGGCAGAGCCAATGACTCGGGCCCTGGTTTACCCTTCCTTTTGGTATGTGAGGAAGAAATTTAGCCCTGTTAGCTAGGAATGCAGGTTCTGGCTTCTTTTTCAAGTCAATTGCTGGTTCTGTATTAGAAAAATTCTCCCTGCAAAATGGAAATGCTATCGGTGCAGTGGTGCTTAAATTTTATGTGTGTTAGATTATGACTAGATACATAAAATGGGAAGAAAAAGTCTGCAACTGACAAGAGATCAGTACTTAATTATTTCTCTCCTCTCCGTCTCTCCTTCCAACTCCCACCTTCTTCTCTGCTCCCCTCCACGCCTTCCCTCTGGATGACTGCTGGGATGGAAAACTTTACTTATGAAAGAAGTGAACAATATAGCCACTGACAGAGCTCAGGACCTGATGTTAAAATGTCCAAATGTGAAAGTGGGAAATACAGAGGACTTTTGGGGAGATGAATTAAATCTGTCCTAAACTTTGAAGCTACTGAAAATAGTGACTTCTCCGAATGACCAAATTAAGTGTCATTTCAGGTGCTGCAGAATGACTTCTCCTCTCACTAGGAGCTGCTGTGGCAGAGGAATTCACTGCAGGATTATGTAGGTAGAGTCTCTGTAAACTAAGTAAGCTACAGGGACTCTGAAAGACAGAGAGAGAAAGCCTTAGCTTGAAGAACGCTATAGTGAGGAGAAAATGACAACAATTGCTGGAGACTCTGTAACTTTCAATTCTGGTTTTTTTCTTGGAGGAGAGGAAAGCCAATATTAACCTCCACTTTGGGTGTTTTGACTTCTAAGGCCCTCGTTACCTATGAGGCACACATGTTGGTGGTCAGTCTGTGGTCAAACACTGAACTGGCTCTCCATCAATCAATAATATTTATCAAGTGTCTACTGTTTGCAAGGCATTGCACTGAGCACTTTGGAGAATCCCTGCTCTCAAGGTGGCTATAATCTAGCAGGGAAGACAGACACCAAAATAAATTGCAGGTGTGAGAGGAAGGAAAAGGGATATGTAAATTAATTAGTGCTTAAATAATAGCATAGGTCAGTCAGTTGCATTTATTGAGTGTTTATTGTGTGCTGTATTAGGCACTTGGGAGAGTACAGTATAATATTATAAGAGACACATTCCCTGCCCACGATGAATTTACAGGCTAGAGGAGGAGTTTATGGTCTGGAGGAGAAGCTTACAGTCCAGAGGGGGCTTACAGTCTAGGGTACATAAGTACCATCAGAGGTTATAAGAACCCAAGGTCTTGGGTGGTATGGAAATGTTATAGTGGCAGTGTGGGATTTTAGCTGGGAGGAGTAGAGATGAATCAGAGAAGACCTGCTGGAGGAGATGAGATTTCAAAAAGGTGTTGAAGATGTGGAGAGAAGTCATCTGATGGATTTGAAGAGGGAGGGAATTCCAGATTGGGAGAAGTGAGTGAGCTAGAGGTCTGGTAGCAGGAGAGTTAAGATGGAGGCACAGTAAATTGGTTAGCTTGAGGGGAATTGAAGAGTGTGAGCTGGGGTGTAGTGGGAGAAAAAATGGATAAGTAGGAGGGAGAGTGTTAATTGATTGCTTTAAAAAGTACCAGTGTTAAGGAGTTTATTTTTGATGAGGAGAGGAACAGTTAAGCTTTTGATATTTTCGAAGGGGGCAGAGACATGCAAAACAACAACTTAGAACAACAATTTGTGAAGCAGAGTGACATGTGGACTGGAGAAGGTCAGTGAGGAAGCTAATGTGGTAATCAAACCCCAGAGAACAGATCTAGTTAGAAAACAGCCCCTTTCCTGAAAGGATGAGAAACAGAATCTTGTCTGTTGGGCTACTTCCATTTGTCTAAGTCTTCTGGCTGATTTGGACTTTCATTTCTAAGTTTAAGTGGCTGCATTAAATGCTTTTACAAAAGGGTTTTGTGGGGAGGAATAGGTGAAGGGGTAGTAGCTGTTAGAGTTGTGGTAGGAACTGTGACAACCATGTTGGTGTGCAGGGGAATGGGAGAGTCATCTGAAGAAAGCCGGGCCAGAGAACCTCGGTGAGGAGAGACAGATGGGGTCAAAAGAACCCCTGCCTCAAATGCTGGCTTCAGTCAGTCTCCATCTCCCTGCCCAGTTTCCCCAGGAACTTGAGGTCATCCTCAACCCATCATGATCATTCAACCCACATGTTCAATTTATCAACAAATCACATCAGTTCAACCTTCACAATAATGATAATACTGATGATGATGGCATTTATTAAGCACTTACTATGTGCAAAGCACTGTTCAGGTTTCGAGGTGATCAGGTTGTCCCACGGGGGGCTCACAGTCTTAATCCCTATTTTACAGATGAGATAACTGAGGCCCAGAGAAGTTAAGTGACTTGCCCAAAGTCACACAGCTGACAAGTGGTGGAGCTGGAATTTGAACCCACGACCTCTGACTCCAAAGCCCGGGCTCTTCCCACTGAGCCACGCTGCTTCTCAACATTGCTGAACTCTAACCTTTCCTCTCCATTCAAATTGATGACACATTAATTCAAGCACTTACTGTATCCTGAGTTGATTACTTCATCAGCCTTCTTGCTGATTTCCTGCCTCCTGTCTCTCCCCCCTTCAGTCCTCCGGATCACTTTTCTACAAAATCATTCAGTTCATGTTTCCCTACTCTTCAAGAACCTCTAATGGTTTCCCATCCACCTCAGCATCAAAGAAAAACTCCTTACCACTGGCTTTAAAACACTCGATCCCCTTGCTCCCTCCTACTTTACCTCCCTGATTTTCTACTACAACCCAGCCCATAGACTTCACTCCTCTAACACAGACATACTCACTATACCCCCAATCTTGTCCATCTCACTGCCAACCCCACCCTCAAATCAAGTTGCTGGCATGGAACTCACCCTCTTCTTTCTTCCCTCTTCCCCTTTTCCCCTTCCCTCCCACTTCACATATCTACCCAGGAAGCACTCAATATATACCTCTGATGACAATAATTATGAGAATATCCAACAGTTGACCACTTTCTTCACTTTCAAAGCCTTATTAAAAACACATCTCCAGAAAGCCTTCCCTGATGAAGCCCTCATTCTTCTTCTCCCACTCCCTTCTGTGTTACCTTTGCACTTGGACTTACACTCTTTATTCACCCCTTCCTCAGCCCCACAGCATTTATGTACATATCCATAATGTATTTATTCATATCAGTGTCTGTCTTGCCCCCAGGCTGGCATGTTCCTTGTGGAAAGGGAACATGTGTATCAATCCTGCTAAATTTTACTCTCCTAAGAGCTTAGTACAGTACTCTGCAGCCAGTAAGTGATCAATAAGCACAACTGATTGATTCATTCAATCATATTTATTGAGCGCTTACTGCATGCAAAGCACTGGATTGCTTGAATACTCTCCCAGCCTACATGTTGCCCCGCCCCATACTCCCCATGGCCGCTCTATTCCTGTCCTCAGAAGGTGGAATTGGTTGGCTATTGATGAATCCAATAGTACGGATCAATGAGTAGGAGTGTCTGATCACCAAAAGCCTCCTTGCTGCTGCTCTGATGAAATAGATTTCCCCTCTCTGAATCCAATGGGAAGAGGAGCCCATTCTCCCAAATAGATTTATTGGACTAGAGTGGATGACGTTTTCCACCTGCAGTCCAGTGGCATCAGCTGTCAGTATATGAGGCCCTTGGTTACAGGTGTGAGCTGCATTGGCCTTTGAGCCACGCAGTATTGATTCTTTGTCAGGATCTTCACTGGACAAAAGGGAGAGCTGAGGCTTTTCCACAGCTCTGGGTTACAGTGAATGTTAATTTATGTTGAAACTCTCCGTGATGCTCTTTGAAGGATCCCATGTACAGACACAGCATAAACAGGTTGTACATTTCCACAGCTCACTCACTTAAAATGCCTCTGACTCGAAACTCAAGGAGCTAAAGTCAGAGTTAATACATTGCAATTCCTAATCAAGGGAAGACTTAATGCTCAGCAGTGACTTCAATGTCCTTGTGAGCTCAGCTCCCTGGCTCTGACACAGGCTCTCTCTATTAATGTCAGTTGTCTGGACTATTGGTGATTCGGGATGCTGAATTGCTGGCAATATTAACCTATTATTTTTAACTCTAGCTTTTTGTAATCACTGTTCTCTCACTTTGTCTCTCTTTTTTTCTCTATTCTCTTTTTTCTTCTCTTCCTCACCTTCTCTCTCTCCCTCTCTTTTTCCATCTCTCTCTCTGTCAGAAGCAAATAGGGGTAAAAGCAACTCCCAAGAAACTTATTGCACAAAACCATTACAATATATGAAGGTCAATCAATCGTATTTATTGAGGGCTTAATGTGTGCAGAGCACTGTACTAAGCACTTGGGAAAGTACAACAGAGTTCGTAGACACCCTGCCCAGAAGGAACTTGCAGTCTAGCAGGGGAGGCAGACATTAAAATAAATTATGGATACATTCATAAGTGCTGTGGGGCCGAGGGTGGGGTGAATAAAGGTTACAAATCCAAATACAAAGGTGATACAGAAGGGAGAGGGAGTAAGGGAAATGAGGATTTAATCAGGGAAAGCCTATGAAGAAAGTTGGGAAGAATAATAACAAATTTGCTTGAAGAAGAGAAATTTGAGGGGTGATTAAGGCAGCTTTCAATTGTCCCTTGCAAAGACTGATCAGCTATTCTCCATTGTCACTGAAGGGTTATCCTAAAGAAGAAGGATTTGGATTTAGATATGAAGAACTTCCTGACAGATGGTTTGGAAAAAGAATCATTGGAATGGGTAACCAAAGGAGGGTGTAGACTCTTCTCTTCTGGAATCCTTGAGGCAGGGAAAGTGTCTTTTATCGCATACTCTCAAGTCCCTAGCAAAGTGCTTTGCACACAGTAGGTATTCAAAAAGTACTAATGCAGATGATAATGGTGATGATGATGAAGACGGCGATAATGAAACTGATGATGGGTTGGATTAGGGTGATTTACAAAACCCACATGGCCTGAAAAGTAGGCAATTCAATAAGAAGAAAAGGCAAGTCCTTTCTCCCTCTAGCCTTCCCTCTTCCTTGTACATTTCCCACACTCCTCTACCCTCCTCTAGAGACCTAGTCTTTGGTATGGCCATTTCTGAGGTTAAGGGTGTAATCTCTAATCTCCAGCATCTCTTGGGAATTAGCTGAAACCAGACTCGGACCATGGGCTGAAGTGAAGTTGGGGATGTGAAACATGATTTGCCTGTTTTTTTCTACCATCCCCGACCGTAGCGCTTGGTCCCATGTTAGACCAGACTCGGAGGGATAAGTGGATACCCACACTCCTAGGTCCTCGAATCCTCAACCTGCTCAGTCAATCAATAGTGTTTCCCGAACCCATTGCAGCAAAGAGCCTGTGCCTAACCTAACATCTTTTATCTACCCCGGGCCTTAGTGTAGAGCAAATGTTTAATAAATACCATAAGCATCATCACTGAGTGCAAAACATCATACCGAGCATATGAACAACAGAAGCAAAACAGATGAACCCTGTCCACAAGGAGTTGTCAATCTAATCAGGGGAGGCAGACAAAAAATTCATTACATAAAGTTGGGGGCAGTTGGAAAAACTAGGTAGAAATGCCAGGAAGAAACTTCAGAATAACTGAAAGTACAATTAAATTTACACGTACCCATAAATGCTGAGGATGGTTTTAGATCTATAAATTTCAAGGGTGGCCACTGGTTCGATGAGACTTGAGGGTGATGGAAATTAATAGAAGAAGGCTTCAATTAATAGATTGTATGTATTAAGCACTTATTGTGTGCAGAGCACTGTACTAAGTACTTGGGAGGGTACAATATAACAAAGTTGGGAGACACGTTCTCTTCCCACAGTGAGCTTACAGTCTAGAGGGGGAGACAGACATTGATATAAATAAACTAGTACATAAGTGCTGTGGGGCTGAGGGAGGAGTGAATAAAGGGAGCAAATCTCAGTGCAAGGGTGACACAGAAGGGAGTATGAGAAGAGGAAATGAGGGCTTAGTTGTGGAAGGTATACTGGAGGAGATGTGGTTTCAGTAAGGCTTTGATGGTGGGGAGAGTGATCATCTGTTGCATATGAAGAAGGAGGGAGGGCATTCCAGATTATAGGGATGATGTAGTAGAGAGATCAGCAGCGAGATAGATGAGTTTGAGATACAGTGAGTAGGTTGGCAGTGGAGGAGACAAGTGTTTAGGTTGGGTTGTAGAGGAAACCAGGGAGGGAAGATAGGAGAGGGCAAGGAGATTGAGTGCTTTAAAGTCAATGCTCTATGCAGTGGGGATCTCTGAAAAATCAAGCAGCGTGGCTCAGGGGAAAGAGCAGGGGCTTTGGAATCAGAGATCATGGGTTCAGATCCTGGCTCTGCCAATTGTCAGCTGTGTGACTTTGGGCAAGTCACTTAATTTCTCTGTGCATCAATTACCTCATCTGTAAAATGGGGATTAAGACTGTGAGCCCCCCGTGGGACAACCTGTTCACCTTGTAACCTCCCCAGCGCTTAGAACAGTGCTTTGTACATAGTAAGCGCTTAATAAATGCCATTATTATTATTATTAATTTTCCTGGAAGCAGAAAGAGCAAAATTCAATCCATAAGCAGCACACACACGAATAAACCTGTATTCTGAAAGGGCTAGGCATCCTGTTAAGTCAGAAAGAAGACAGCCCGGGTCTATCTGGTGCCCCATCTTACTGTGCCAGTTCTAGCTGGTATTTTTGGCAATCTCCTGGGGCAGTCTTATCTCCAGATTTGATCCCACATTTGAGCCACCTTTGAGCTCTTTACCCAGTGTAGGTACCACAAAAGGAAAGGTGATTCCATTATTTTTACTGGTCTTCGAGACCAAGATTTGGGGAGTGGGTGGTGACCACTGCAGATTTCACATCATTTTGATCTTCCCTGCTAGATTTTAAGCTCCTTGAGGGCAGGGATCATGTCTACTGACTCTATTGTTCTCTCCAAAGCACTCAGAAGAGTGCCCTGCACAGGACAAACACTCTAAACATATAATTGATTTTTTTGGCACTTAAATCTGTCCAGGGATCAAATCATGTTTTTCTCCTAGTCTCAGGGTCTGCACGGATCACTAGGTTTACCTCTCCTATCAGGATTCCCGTATTCATGTCCAGAGTTAATTCTGGGTTCACATGCTTTGACAAGACAGGAAAATATCATCAGAGTCCTGAACGTTTGCCACTTCTGTCATGGCCAGAAAACTTCCCGAAAACACTGGAATCTTTGCTCGAGGGGAATAGAGGTGGGTGAGGAGTGATTCCAAGCTCCAGCTCAGTTTAGGAAGCATCTTAAAGGACAGATGTGCCCACAAACCTCATTCAAATCTGGAGGGTGGTAGGACTCGACTGGGCCCTCTGCCACCCAGACGGTTAGGATGCCCTGCACAAAGATGTGTTTACACTTCCACCCGGAGACGGAATCCAGTTTCCAATTAAATGGGAGAATTAATGAACCACTTCCTGGGGGTCTGAAAGTCAGCTCCATTGGTGGGTGACAGCTCAGACCCAGCTGGGGAAGTTTCCTGAGGTTTCTGAGCAGACCACAATGACTTTAAAGAAAATGCAACTTGAGAAAGTGGTGTTCCCACTTAGTAATTAGGCCTTGATTGTTGTTTATATGTGTGCTCTACTGTAACTCAGATGCCTTAGGCTGGTGCTAGTGCTGGGGAAAACACGATTTTCTCGAAACTAATTTAGCTTTAAGAGGAAAATGAAAGTTTAAAGTAGTTTAATGTTTCGGTAAAACTGTAATGGCTGAGGAAGATTGGACTATGTGAGTCAATAAAACACACTAATTCTGATAATAACTCAAGCCTTAACTCTCCTTACGTCTAACCCAAATCCCCTCTTTGACACACAGTGCAGGGGCTCCGTATGAAACAAGATGATGGGAAACAATAAAAAACAAACCTTCAATTCTGACTTTAGTACAGAAGCAACAATTTGACCCTAAAAGCTGAATATCTGTGGTATTTCTGTTTTTGTGCACTTCAACGACAGGAAGCAATTTGGGGATTCTCTCATTATCTTAACCTGCTCTTTGTCAATGACTGGGTTAGTTCTGTGATCCAGAGTTTAGCATCCAGTTCAGCCCATAGCCTTCCCAGCCCAGTAACTGCCCCCAATGGTACCTGGATTTCTGCTGTTTGGAGAATTCTCTCCTGCAAACCAGAAATCCAGAGAGGAAGGAACATTAGAAGCAACTGCAAAACTGATCCTGACCAGTCATTTTCAAAGTGCTCAATGCAAACTCATCCTCTTTGGTCCTGCAACCTCCAAAATGCCTGAGGCAAACCGGGAGAGGGAGGTCCTTTCTGTACCATGTGACAGGGAAATGGGAAATCTTAGTTAGGGCATCTATTAAGCACAAACTCTAAGTCAAGCATTATTCTAAGTTCTGGGGCAGCCACAAGCATTACAGATCAGGCAGAGTGCCTGTCTCACGGGGTGGGGGGTGGGGGGGGCTTACAACCTAGGTGAGAAGCAACGTGGCTTAGTGGAAAGAGCACAGGCTTTGGAGTCAGAGGTCATGGGTTCAAATCCCTGCTCTGACAATTGTCAGCTGTGTGACTTTGGGCAAGTCACTTCACTTCTCTGTGCCGTAGTTACCTCATTTGTAAACTGGGGGTGAAGACTGTAAGCCCTCTGTGGGACAACCTGATT
Source organism: Tachyglossus aculeatus (assembly GCF_015852505.1). NCBI lineage: Eukaryota > Metazoa > Chordata > Mammalia > Monotremata > Tachyglossidae > Tachyglossus > Tachyglossus aculeatus. Next base: position 77,583,530 of record NC_052086.1, read on the forward strand.
AAGAAGGAATTGGAAGGTACCATGCTCTTGGTGGGCTTTGTAAAGGATTAGGAAAATTGGACTTAAATTTGGATCCTTCCCCAGTGTTTGCCTCCTTCCTTCTGCCAGATCCAGCTCTCAAGTACAGCTGTCCCTCCATCCTAGAGTTCAAAACAATAAATAAAACATATTCAAAGGTAGTTTGTTCATTGAGGCCAGGAAATGCTTTAATAGTGCTCTCTGAAGTATTTAGTGGACTGTTTCGTTCCCAGATGGTCTGTGAAAATACTATTAATTGAAGGAAGAAAAAGAGCAAATTCTTCCCTGCTTTCCCTGCCTTCCTTTATGCTGCTTCTCTCTGGTGGACAATATGGTTGTTCCAGTTCTGACAGCTTTATCAGAATAAGAAAAAGGGGGAGAAAATGACTTCCTAGTCAAGAAGAGGCAAAGTGAGAAGCAAGATAGGCTTGGAAGTAAGACTTGAAAGGGGGCATGGAGCAGAAATATCCTAAATATCCTAAATATTTAGAAATATCCTCCCCATCCCCCCCCGCCTTACCTCCTTCCCCTCCCCACAACACCTGTATATATGTTTGTACGTATTTATTACTCTATTTATTCATTTATTTTATTTGTACATATTTATTCTATTTATTTTATTTTGTTAATATGCTTTGTTTTGTTGTCTGTCTCCCCCTTCTAGACTGTGAGCCCGCTGTTGGGTAGGGACCGTCTCTATATGTTGCCAACTTGTACTTCCCAAGTGCTTAGTACAGTGCTCTGCACATAGTAAGCGCTCAATAAATACCATTGAATGAATGAATGAATGAATGAAATAACAATCATAATCATTATCCTCATCATGAAGAAGGAAGAAGCAGCATTTGAAGCAGAGAAGCAGTGGCCTAGTGGATAAATCCTGGGCTTGGGAGTCAGAGGTCCTGGGTTCTAATCCTGGCTCCATCACTTGTCTGCTGTGAGACATTGGGCAAGTCCCTCAACTTCTCTGAGCCTCAGTTTCCGCATCTGTAATAATAATAAGGATGGTATTCGTTAAGCATTTACTATGTGCGAAGCACTGTTCTAAGTGCTGGGGGGGGGATACAAGGTGATCAGGTTGTCACACGTGGGGCTCACAGTCTTAATCCCCATTTCACAGATGAGGGAACTAGGCACAGAGAAGTGAAGGTGACTTGCCCAAAGTCACACAGCTGACAAGTGGTTTAGCTGGGATTAGAACCCATGACCTCTGACTCCCAAGCCCATGCTCTTTCCACTGAGCAACACTGCAGCTGTAAAATGTAAAATGGGAATTCAATCCTCCTCCCTCCTACTTAGACTATGACTGCCATGTGGACAGGGACTATCTCCAGCCTGACTGCCTTGTACCTATGCCAGCACATAGTACAGTGACTGACACTTATGAGTGCTTAACAAATATCACCCACCATATTATTATTATTCCTGAACTGACTTTCTTCAGAGCCTTTGTAATAATGGTACCGACTCCGTCGACAGTCTAATGCCTGACAATCCAGATTCTCTGGACCCTGTGAATCATCTGTTCCTTTCCCAAGAATGAGCCCAAAGAGTTTTTCCCAAGTCCTGTCAGCTTTTCCTCCACCACATATTTCCCCAATCCATCATCTCCATTTAAGCACTTCCTCTCCATCCAAACAGCAACTATCCTGGTGTAGGCACTTGTCTTATCCCAGGCTTGACTACTCACTGGATTGCTTTCTAGTCTGTCCCCTTCCCAGTCCAGATTTTACCCTGATTCCTGGATCATTTTTGAAGACTGTCTTTCTCTTCTTCACTCCCCACCCCTCAAAAACCTTAATGGTGACCAGTTCTTTCACACATCCAAAAACAGCTCCTGACCATTAGCTTGGAAGCTCTCCACCAACTCTCTCCCTCTTATTCACTCATTATACCCCAGTTCACACTCTCCATTTCCATCAAGCTAACCTATTAACTCTAGCTGTGTTCATTCTCTTCTCCTTGGCTTCAATCCCTATGCTCATGCCTTTACCCCACCTGGAACTCCCTTCCTTTCTAAATCCACCTGACCTCCCCTCCCCACCCCCCATCTTCAAAACCATCCCCTCTAGACTGTAAGCTGGCTGTGGGCAGGGAATGTGTCTGTTTATTGTTGTAGAGTACTCTCCCAAGCGCTTAGTAAATTGCTCTTTACACAGTAAGCTCTCAATAAATACGACTGAATTGAATTGAAATTACATGTCCTCCAGGAGGTTTTCTCCCATTAATTTTTCTTTTTTCCAGGCTACATGCCTTAGTTGTCTTCTGTTCCAGTTCATAGTTATGCACTCACTTATAACAGTTCTCTACATGTCAACTTACCTAGTCCCCTGTTTAAGCACTTATGTGTGCGTGTGTGCATATATATATATATGTATGCAGTGTATATGTAACACTACTACCTCCTAAACACATATAGATATATATGTGTTTATATGGCAGTCACAGTCGAAGTACGAGGTAGTAGTATTGAATCTCCATTTTACAGATGTGGAAACTGAGGCACAGAGAAGTTAAGTGACTTGACCATGGTCTCACACCAGACAAGTGATGGAGCTGGGATTAGAACCCAGGTCCTCTGACTCCCAAGCCCGGGATCTATCCACTAGACCACACTGCTTCTATGCTTCTAATGCTGCTTCTTGCTTCTTCATGATGAAGATAATGATTATGACTGTTATTTCAGCTTCATGCCCCCTTTCAAGTCCTCCTTCTAAGCCTATCTTGCTTTCTTGACTAGGAAGTCATTTTCTTTCCCTTTTTCTTGTTCTGATAAGACTGTTAGAACTGGAACAACCATATTGTCCACCAGAGAGACATAGCATAAAGGAAGACAGGGAAGGCAGGGAAGAATTTGCTCTTTTTCTTCCTCCAATTAGGAAATTCCTTCAATAGTAAAAAATTTATTTATAGATACATTTCTCTTCTATCTGTTAATTATCTATGTCTGTTTTCTCCTCTAGACTGAAAGTTCTTTGAGGGCAGGGATTGGATCTTGTAACTCTGATGCCCTCTCCCAGGTGCTTAGAAAGTATTCTGTGCCTAATGGGGGCTCAGTGAATACTTTTACTAGAACAACAACAACAACAACAATAATAATAATAATAATAATAATAATAATAATGTTGGTATTTAAGTGCTTGTGCCGAGCACTGTTCTAAGCACTGGGGTAGATACAGGGTAATCAGCTTGTTCCATATGGGATCACATTTTTAATCCCCATTTTCCAGATGAGGGACCTGAGGCACTGAAAAGTGAAGTAACTTGCCCAAAGCCACACAGCTGACAAGTGATGGAGCAAAGATTAGAACCCATGACCTCTGACTCCTAAACCTGGGCTCTTTCCACTGAGCCATGCTGCTTCTCAATAAGTACTATTGATTGAGCCAGTGACTGAAATGAAAGGCGACAAATAATCAAGTCAGTTAGATTTCTTTAGAAGCCGCTCTGAGCAAAAAGTTTTGTGAGATGGTTAGAAATGCAATCTAAACCTCCAAAGCTGTGGCCCAGCATCGGACACTGAGCATAGATTAGCAGAAAACAGGGTAGCATGGTGTGTAGCCTTGAAAAATGGGGTGTCTGTCTTGGAGAAAGGGGTTTGGGAAGACCCTGACAGCAAGAGGGAGGAAGGAAAACAGAGTTAATCCCTATAGGCAGTACAGACATTTTTACATGCTCACAGTGTGAAAGGAATTCTCAGACTTGCATTGGCCTTGTGTGTCACATCTGCGTACAGAAACAAAATCTTGCACTGCATAACGTCATCTCTGAACCCAAAGAAGAGGTATATATAAAATTGGCTAAAATGAGGCTGAGGGATTATTTGGATTTTCTCTAGGTGGAGCCTTGCATGGTTTAGTGGATAGGGCACAGGGCTGGAAGTCAGAAGCACCTGGGTTCTAACCTTGGCTCCATCACAGGTCTTCTCTGTGACCTCGGGCAAGTCCCTGCACTTCTCTGGCCTCAGTTATCTCACCTATAAAATGGAGATTAACAGTGTGCACCCCATATGGGTCAGGGACTGTGTCCAACCTGATTAACTTTTTTTTTAATGGTACATTTCTTAAGCACTTACTATGTGCCAAGCTCTGGTATCTACCCCAGTGCCTAGAACAGTGCTTGGCACACAGTAAGCACTTTACAAGTACCATAATTATTATTATTATCATTTTTCTTGACCAGGAAGATTCCTCTCACCTGGCCCAGGTTGCAGGATGAGCTGGAGTTTCACACTGCCTCTGCACAGCTTGTTATGCCTTGCTTCTTTCTGCTCACTCCTCAACATGTGCAATGCCTGGTCCTTTCAAAATAATAATAATCACAATAATTTTCAAGTGCTTACTATGTGTTAACCATATACTAAATGCTGGGGTAGATTCAAAATAATCATGTCAGACATAATACCTATCACACATGGGGCTCACAGTCCAAGTAGGAAGGAGAACAGTCATTTAATGCCCATTTTATAGATGAGAAAACTGAGGCACAGAGAAGTTAAATGACTTGCCCAAGGTCATGCAGCATGCATGTGGCAGATGTGGGATTAGAATCCAGGATCCTTTAAATGCTTTGACTCCACCTCCTGTTCTGGTATCAATCAATTTTTATCATCAGCCCTGCTCCCCAGTGTATATCTCCAAAATCAGAAACTGGGAGATGGAGCTGAGGCTCTTACTGCAATCAATCAATCAATTAATCAATCACTTGGGAGAGTACAATAGAGTTGGTAAACACAATCCTGGCCCACAAATATCTTAAAATGTATAAGGGGAAACACATAATAAAATAAATGAGAGATACGAGAAGCAACAGGGTATAAGTATACGTACCTTAGTACTCTGGGTTTGGGGCGGGGCTGAGTATCAAATGCTTGGGTTGGAAGGGGTGGACTGAGTATTAAATGCTCAGGTGTTCAGATCTGAGTGCATGGGTGGCACAGGAAGGAGGGAGAATAGGGTGAGGAGATGCGAGGTCAGTCAGGGAAGACTTCCTGGAGGAGATATGACTTGAGTAGGGCTTTGAAGATGGGGAGAATGGTGATCCATTTACTCTCTGTTGTGGTTGTGGCATGAATGATATAGGAAATCAGAGAGATAAGAGGCTCACTGGACTGTGAAACATTCATTTCAGGTATATAGCAGGAGTGCATGGATCAAGGGAAAGCATGAGTGAATCTTGTGGCTTTATTTCCTGATTTTGGTGCATTTAAAAACCCATTCCTGGATTCCTGGGGTCATTGAGCGCCTTCCTCCTTTTTTTTTAATAAAGAAAAATATGATAAGCATGGTGAAAGAGCCTCATTTGCTGAATTCGGAGTTTTCCGGTGCAGAAGAGCCCCAGCCTAATCACTACATGACTGCCCTCTGTAGGTGTTAAGGTCTGTACTGTGGACTCTGGGAGCACATTAGAACCTTCAATTCTTGAATTAATTCTGAAGTAGGTTGCTCCTGGTTTGTAAGGAACATGAGTTCCCCTCCGAGGACTGATGCCTCTGGTCTCCATCTGATCTCTCTAAATTCATCCTATTTTGAGTCAACACATAATTGTAGCAATTTCTTCTCACAATAGAAAACATATCATTTTTCCATGTTAACATGAATCAAGCCCCACTGAAGATATTTCTCTGTTTATCCAGGAAAATTCACCTTTGGATTGAGACCAAACATAGAGCATTCCTGGTAAAGAATTTTTCTTTTTCTTTTTAGAAAACTGTCTTATGCCAGAAAAAGGATTAGACCGGAAAACATTCTGCCACCTTTTCCTTTGATAGCCTGATTTCTTTCAAGCTTCTTGTACCAGGTCAGCACTTCTTTGTATAAAGAGCCAATTCAGTCTTAAGAGTAGGAAGAGGGAAAGAATATTATGTATACACACACACTCATATCATATATACATATAAACCAATATTAATATAACATATGGAGTAACTTTTCAAAGCAGTGCTCCGAGTTTGAGCTCTACTTTGCCCATTAAAATCAATGGGATTTGCCCGGCTTAATCCTTGGACATCTTGCCCCGTTCTCGAAGTGTCGACCTGCTTTTATAAATGCAGGCAGCACAAGTCTAATGAACAGCATGCAATATTGAGAAGGGCAGACAGGTTCAGTAAAGATAAAGATCCTCCAAACTTTGAGAAAAACTTCAGGCAAACCCAAAGCAAATCCTTTGTCTTTCCTTTTCAGGGAGGCAGGGGAAGGAGGGAAGAGACACAGCAGAGGGTAGGGTGAGTATGCAGTGGTGTATGGAACAGCGGTTCAAAGCAAATTACAATGGAAACTGTCCTGACACCTAAACCTGAATCTTCTGGGACTTGGGAAGCAGCGAGGCCTAGTGGAAAGAGCACGGGCTTGGAAGTCAGAGGACCTGCGTTCTAATCCTGGCTCTTTCATATATCTGCTGAGGGACCTTGGGACAGTTCCTTTAACTTCGCTATGCCTCAGTTTTCTCATCTGTTAAATGGGAATTATATCCTTTCCTTTCTACTCAGACTGCGAGCCCCATGTAGGACAGGGTCTTGAATGCCACCCTATTGCTAAGTACAGAGCTTGTCACATAGCAAGTGCCTAACATGAACCACAGTTATTATTCTTATTAAGAACCAGGTCAGATCAATGTTCAATTTCAATTCTCCATTTTGGCTGAAACTCACATGATGGTAAAACTGAAAAAGACACAGCACCACATTGTAGCTTAGTCACCCTAACCACCCCTTCCTTTTCACCCAAACCCCTAACGCTGTTGTGCAAGTTCTGGAATACATCCGGTCACTGCCTCTCAATGTCTTCCTTCTATGCTACTAAAAAGGGCAGAGGACTTTTGAGGTGCTGCTGAAAACGTTGGCAGGTTGATTTGTTGGTTGGTCCAATCGGCAAGGCCCAAATCAACCATTGAGTAGCCACTAAGATGGTTCCGGTTTTATATTTAATGCCCCCGAAAGGGTCGTGGATTGTCCTAGGGAGCTACTGAAAGAAAGAATTTTCATATGAGACTGTGGTGCATCAGGAGCTTTCATGGCTGATTGAACGCAGAGGGTGGTGTCAAGTCTGGCAGATTCTTTGTCCAGATGCTAACATTCAGATGTGTGGGGCCTTCTAGCTGCTAATACTGTGGCACAAGCTCTGGTCTTACCTCAGCTAGGCTATTAGCCTCTTGGCTGATGTCTAAGGCTTTAGTCTCACCCTTCTTCGATCAATATTACCTACTGCTGCATGGATCATCTTCCCGAAGCGTCACTTGAATCACGTCTCTCCTCACATCAAAACTCTGTGCTGTATTTCTAAAGGTGAGAGAGGGTGAATGTTTGTTGGTGAAGAGACATAGATGATTCCCTGTCGGATACAGACCCTACTGCAAAGCCAGCAGACAAGGAAGAATTAAATAAATGATCAACCTGATGAGGCTCCAGAGCTGGACACTCTAAGCAGTGTGGCCTAGTAGATAGAGTACGGGCCTGGGAATTGGAAGGACTTGGATTCTAATCCCAGCTCCACCACTTGTTGGCTGTGTGACCTTGGGGAAGACACATCACTTCTCTATGCCTTGGTTATCTCATCTGTATAATGGGGATTAAGACTGTGAGCCTCAGTTGGGACAGGGACTGTAACCAACTCAATTTGCTTGTATCCACTCCAGGGCGTAGTATAGTGCCTGGCACATAGTAAGCGCTTAACAAATACCATCGTCATTATTATTATTATTAATCCTGCGTTACTAGGCATTTTGAATGAGGAGGAAGATGTGGGACAACGTATTGGGGTGAAGAGTGTGAAGGGGATAGTCTATGTGAATGGGAAAGCAGGGGAGACATCCTGAGAAGGAGCCCCAGGTTTAATCTTTCTGGGTACATCCGCTTGAAAAGGGTGGCTCAAGGTGAAGACGTCCCTTAAGAGTTGGACTGTTTTGGGTGGAGTCTCTTTATTTTGGGTTACCTTTTTTAATGATATTTCTAAAGTGCTCGTTATGTGACAAGCACTAAACTAAGTGCTGGGGTAGACAATCATGTTGGACACAGTCAACATCCCACAGGTGGCTCACAGTCTTTATCACCATTTTATAGATGTGGTAACTGAGGCCCAGAAAAGTTAAGTGACTTGACAAAAGTCACACAGCAGACAAATGGCAGAGCCGGGATTGGAACCCAGGTCCTCTGACTTCAAAGTCTGTGCTCTTTCCACTAGGCTATGCTGCTTCTCATATGCAATTTAAGGCTTCAAGCTAGGACAGAGGCCACGAGCTTTAGAAGTAGTGGGAACAATTTGTTAGGTGCTGTTCATCAAAGCAAGGCTCAAGTGTAGGGACATCTCTTAATAGTGACCCAAGAAGGACACTTGATCCAAGAAGGTCCACTTCAACCCACGCTGTTGGAAACGCCTTCAACACCTCTGTGACCAAATCATGTCTTCTGCAACAAGGACATGGCTTAGTGGATAGAGCACTGGCCTGGGAGTCAGAAGGGCCTGGGTTCTAATCCTAGCTCTGTCACATGTGTGCTGTGTGACCTTGGACAAGTCACCTAACTTCTCTGTGCCTAGGGTTACCTCATCTGTAAAATGGGGATAAAGACTGTGAGCTCCATGTGGGACAGGGACTCTGTCCAACCTGATTAACTTGTATCTATCTCAGTGGTTAGAATCGTGCTTAACAAGTACCATAATCATTATTATTATGGAAAGCTGAAGACCCTTGGGAAAACTTGCAAAGACCTCAAGGTTGGATTCAAATGAGATTTGCGAAGGATTTTCTAACAGATTCCTAGGATCCATCATCATCAATGGCATTGATAAAGTGCTAATTGTGTGCAGGGCACTGTGCTTAGCACTGTGAAGCCTCTGAGAAGTAGCACTGCCTAATGGATAGAACTCAGGCCTGGGAGTCAGAAAGACCAGGGTTCTAACCCTGCCTCTGTTACTTTCCTGTGTGACCTTGGGCAAGTCATTTAACTTCTCTGTGCCTCAGTTAATTCATCTGAAAAAAATGGAGATTAAGACCATGAGCCCCATGTGGGACATGGACTGTCTAACTTGATTAGTTTGTATCTATTCCAGTGCTTAGTACAGTGCCTGGCACATAGTAAGCACTTAACAAGTACCACAAAAAAAACCCAGAACAACAACTGAGCACTTGGTAGAGTACAATTCAAAAAATGGTATCATAAGCAATGAGCTTACAGTCTAAAGGGATGAATGTTGGCAAATGAACAGAGTATCTGCCAGAGTTAATACCATCCTCTGGGTTCAATCGGCCATGAAAACTCTTTATGCACCTCAGCCTGCTTTCAGCAGCTGTAGCACCCTAACAATATCCATGAACCTTTGTGGGTCATTAAATATAAAGCCAGAACCATCTCAGTGGTGACTCAGTGATCAATCTGGGACTTGCTGATTGGACCAATCAATCAGCCTGCGGACATTTTCAGCAGCCCCCTGCCCTTCTTTCATTCGTTCAATCATATTTATTGAGCGCTTACTGTATGCAGAGCACTGTACTAAATGCTCGGAAAGTTCAATTCAGCAACAGAGAGAATCTCTACCCATCAATGGGATCACAGTCTAGAAGATGGGGTCACAGTCTAGAAGACAGGCTCACAGTCTAGAAGATGGGCTCTTCTTAGTAATAAGGCCGCAAGGCATCAAGTGGCAGTGACCGGTTATATTTTGAATATCTGAATATCCGTTCCAATGCTCAGGTTGGTGTTTTTCTATTTTTATTATGCGTATACTTCCTGGCTCATAGCCTGGCCCCTTTCAGACCTTGAAACAGGGGCCTCTCCCTCTCCTTTCTGTGTCCTCTCCCTCTTCTTTCTACGTCATCTGTGCACTTGGATTTGTACTCATTGGATATTTAATATCCATCCCACCCTCAGCCCCACAGCACTTACCCACATTTCTGTAAATTATTTATATTATTGTCTCTCTCTCCTCTAGACTGTAAGCTCACTGTGTGCAGAGAATATGTCTACCAACTCTGTTGTATTGTGCATTATGTGCATTTTTTTTAAGTGCTTACTATGTACCAAGCACTGTTCTGAGGGCTGGGGTTATCAGGTTGGACACAGTCCATGTCCCGCATGGGGCTCACAGTGTTAATCTGCATTTTACGGATGAGGCAACTGATGTCCAGAGAAGTGAAGCAACTTGCCCAGGGTAACACAGCAGACAAGTAGTGGAGCTGGGATTACGACCCACATAATAATAATTATTGTTAATATTATGGTATTTGTTAAGCACTTACTTTGTGCCAAGCACTGTTTTAAGCACTGGGGTAGATACAGCGTAATCAGGTTGTCCCATGTGGGGCTCACACTTTTAATCCCCATTTTACAGATGAGGTAACAGAGGCCCAGAGAAATGAACTGACTTGCCTAAGCTCACATAGCAGACAAGTGGTGGAGCTGGAATTAGAACCCACGTCCTCTGACTCCCAAGCCCTTGCTCTTGCCACTAGGCCATGCTGCCTCTCTGCTACTCTCCCAAGTACTTTAGCCTAGTGCTTTGCACACAGTAAGCGCTCAGTGAATGCCATCGATTGATCGATTGGCCCATACTCATTGGAGCCAATTAAGAATTTGAGTCCATGTGGGACAGGGACTGTGTCAAACCAGATTAGCCCGGAGCTACCGCTGTGCTTAGAACTGTAGTTGACACAAAGTAAGCTCTTAACAAATACCATCATAATTATTATCATTATTATTATCTGGACAAATGCTGGGAAGGAGGATGGCTACAAAAGGCAGTAAGTCATGGATAATCAACAAAACCCTATTATCCCCAAATCTCAGAGGTGCTTTCAGTGAGTGTGATACCCTATTATCCCCAAATCTCAGAGGTGCTTTCGGTGAGTGTGATCAAAGGAATATGACAGCCCACATAAGACTTGCAATGTTGAACATTTTTTCTTTCCGATGGGTTAATTGTTGAGGATAGGCACAGCCCCCCTCATTTTGGTCTAGTGAGGGGACGGTTGAGATGAATATCGAAACAAGGATGGGATGGAAAGCCCAATTCTTGAAAAGGGAAAAGTGTATCTCTGATTACTTGAGCTCCCAAGTTGTTTGATTTTACAGTTTTATGCACAGGATAAATATTGAGTACAGCTGATGCCTCACTTATGTGGGATTGCTGATGAGAGCAGGGAGTCCACAGCTCTTACTGAGATTTTCCTTATCAAAATCAAAACCAATAATGAGCTTTGGTAAATGCTACTCCAAAACCCAATTAAATGGAGGAAACTTTGAAGATTAAAGTGATGAGACAGGGAATGGGGTAGGTGAAATATCTCAATAATTTGAAGGATGTACAGAACAGGGGTTAACCAGGAACATCAACAAAGCAGCCCATGTGAGGTTTCATCAGGTGGGGGTTATCACGACCTTTAGTTTTTAACCCATGCATCAATCCAGTGAAACAACATCAGTAAATCAAAAAGAATGACCTCTAAATAATAGCTAATGGTATTGGATCCTATCGATTCAACAATACCTATTGTTTTTCAAATCTCTCGTCTTGGGGCGATAGTTCCATGAATAAGAACTAGGGGGCATTGTGTACCTTAGAACCAAACTAGACATTTTTGTAGCCATTCTCAATTTTCAAAGAAAACTCATGTTCATTGATGAGGGAAGGAACGTGACCCACTCTGTTCAAAGAGATAAAATGAAGGCAAACCTCCACGGACAAGAAAGGAAATTCAGGGTCTGGAACTCGTCTTAATGTTTCTCTTGTTTGCTCGTTTATAAAACTTCTGTAATCCACCTGGAGGGCGGTGGTTCGATTGGGAAATTTGGGCTGATTGTTCTTCAAGGGATGAGAAACTTGGAGGCAGGTTGGGGCTTCCTCGGGGAGAGTTCTGGGCAAGGGGGATGGGCAACTCAGCAGCAATAATGGGCAAAGCGGAGAAGAGGGGAAGCATCGGAAATTATGAGGATACTACCAGAGCTCTGTTATTGTCAGCCTCGAGGGATTAAGGGGCAGAATCCACTGGGGAAGAAATGTATATTTCTGTGAACAAGCTTGGACCTGTCATACATTTGGGGCATTGTGAAGGCAAGAGGTCCCCCAAACCAACAAAAAACTCCAATTCTACTTGGCAAGAAATATTTGTACTGGGCCCATCCATGTTCCCTAATGCCGTTTCCCTCCTATCCCCATCCCTTTATCTCCCTTAGCCTGGTAAACAGAGGCTCGAGAAAGCAGCAAATATAAACCCAGGTTGTTCAGAACGGTGACCTGTAGTTTCTTAATTCCTGCCTTCCTTTGCGGGAGGCTCCTTGGAAGAAGAGTCTTGGCTTTGGGCTGAAAAAATGAGGCTCTTCTGCTTTTTTAACTGTTTAAAAATTTATCTAAAGAAGTACATGCTATCTTTCCATACATGCCCGCGTGAGCACGCACACACAAACACACACACACACATACACACATATATTCATATCCTTCAGACTTGAAGATAAAGCTGCAATGTTGAGGTTATGAAGCAGTGTGGCCAAGTAGAAATAGTATAGAACTGGGAGTTAGAAGATCCAGGTTCTAATCTCGGTTCTGCCCCTAGCCTGTTGTGAGATTTTGGACACGTGACTTAGCTTCTCTGTGCCTCAGTCTCCTTACCTGTAAAATGAGATTAAATACCTGTTTCCTTCCTCTTAGACTGGGAGCCCCATGTGGGACATGTCTGGCCTGGTTGCAGCTACCTCAATGCTTAGTACATTGCTTGGCACAAAGTCAGTACTGAACAAATGCCAATCACTCAGTCAATTGTATTTACTGAGCCCTTACTGCGTGCAGAGCAATGTACTAAGCCCTTAGGAGAGTACAATATAATAGACACATTCCCTGCCCACAGTTAAGTTACAATCTAGAAGGGTAGATGAGTATTAATATAAATAAATTCAATGCCACAATGTGCATGCATGTGTGCATATTAAGGTTGTCCCCTGTTGAATGGGTGCATTGGTTACCCACAATGCCCTGGGGCATTTTCACTTCTCCTCCTTGAAAATGGGATTTTTCTGAAGCTCCTGTTCTCAGAGGGCCAAGGCCAGCTCTGGGAAGCTACAAAGTGCGGCTGTCCCGAGCAGGAGGTGGAGTCATGTTTATCAGGGAATGGAGCAGGGGGTCCTTAGGGCTTGGACTCCCAGAGAAAGTCCTCTGAAGACACCTGCCTTCAGCTTTCTGCACTGTGGGAGCTTTCCCAGTGAACTAATAGAATCCACATGGGCTGCTGGACAGAACCCCGGCCTGGGAATCAGAGGACCTTTGTTCTAATCCCAGCTCTGCCCACTTGTCTGCTGTGTGACGCTGGGCAAGTCACTTCACTGGGCCCCATTTCTTCACCTGTAAAATGGGGATTCAATACCTACTCTCCCTCCTACTTAAATTGTGAAGCTGTCTGTGGGACAGGGACTGTGTCCAACCTGATTTCCATGTATCTACCCTAGCGATTAGTACAGTGCTTGGCACAAAGTAAATGCTTAATGAGTACCACATAGATAATAATAATAATAGTAATAATAACCGAAAGGAATTGAGAGGAGATGAACACCTCCGCGTTCCACACACAGGGTTAAAAATAGCAGAAAAGCAGTTTCACAAAATGGGGGAAGATAAGCCTGGGGATCATCATCAAGCAAATCCTGGCCGTCCTAGGTACCATCAAGTGCACTGAGCAAAAGGCCGCGTCCCCCCGTCCCAGATATTACAGAACTCTGATTCCCACCAAGCCGGCACCTGGGAAGCGGCATGGCCTGTTGGCAACAGCATGGGCTTGGGAGTCGGAGGATGTGGGTTTTAATACTGGCTCTGCCATTTTTCTGCTGTGCGACCTTGGGCAAGTCATTTAACTTCTCTGTGCCTCAGTTACCTCATCTGTAAAAGGGGGATTAAGACTGTGAGCCCCTTGTGGGACAAGGACTGTGCCCAACCTGATTACCTTGTATCTACCCCAGTGCTTAGAACGGTGCTTGGCACACAGTAAGCACTTAACAAATGCCACTATCATGATTACTGTTGTTATTGGAACCACTGGATTGCCAACAGGGCTGTCCAGGGGCAGTGCCGGCATTGGGAAGACGGATTGATGAGTGCCACATTTCTGTTTTGCCCTACGGGGACCACAGCCTCAGATCCCTAGTCATGAAAGCAAGCGCTGAAATCTGTATGCAGCCCTCTCTGCAGAAATCCCACATAGTGCTGCAAAACTACAGCTCTCCAGAGCTCCTCCAGGCTTCGGATGAAAGCTGCAATCAGAGCTCCGTTTTTAGCTTCTCATTTCCGTTCACAAAGACCCATGCGAGTCCTCTGGTTATTAGACTATTAGGTCTTGCCCCATCCTCCACTGTCGGCCATATTACTGGCCACATTAGGTGAGGGGAGTATTGCAATAGCCTACCTGTCCCTCCCAGATGGAGGCTACTCGGCTAACACTTACAGCTCACATTGTGAAAACATCCTCGAGGCCTAATGGAAGAGGGGGCTCTGTCAACCAAAGTGCCTCTTCTCTAGCATGGCCTGAACTGCTCTGGAGAAATCAATTGGCACTAACCTCAAACGGATCTTGCGAAAGCTGTGTTGGGTAGCCCTTTTATCAAAATCAACTCTTTGACCTTGGCTGTTTCTTTGCAGCCGCTTCTGTTGGGGATATTGGGTTAGAGCTATTATTATTATTATTATTGATAATAATGATAATAATAAGTTATAAATAATAAGTGTGGTATTTGTTAAGCACTTACTATATGCTAATCACTGTTCTAAGCACTGGAGTAAGTACAAGGCAATCAGGTCAGACACAATTCCTGCCCCACATGGGGCTCACAGTCTCAATCCCCATTTTACAGAGGAGGCAACTGAGGCTCAGAGAAGTGATGTGACTTGCCCAAGGTCACACAGCAGACAAGCGGTGGAGCCAGGATTAGAACCCAGGACCTTCTGACGACTTCTGAGCAAAGAATTTCTCAATGGATCTTGTTTAACCGGACAGTCACACCTAACCTGTGACACCTGGGGCAGGCCAAAAGGTATTGTAATACAACTGATAATGAATAATAATAATGCAATTATTAAGCATTTAGTGTGTACCAGGGACTCGACTAAGTGCTAAGATATCCGACTGGACACAGTCCTTTTCCCCAAAGGGGTTCAGAGTCTAAGAGCAGGGGAGAAGTGATATTTTACAGATGAATTAATGGAAGCCCAGAGAGGTTAAGGTACTTGTCCAAGGGCAGCAAGTGAGTGGCAGAGTCAAGATGGGAACCTGGATCTTCTGACCGCCAGGCCGGTGTGTACCTGCTGGATAGGCGGAGGCAGAGGTGGACAATGATGGCAGGATGGGCAGTGATGGCACCAGCTGTCATGTTGAGAGGGCACAGGAGCTGTTGGAAGGCCAGAGAGGAGGAAGCCAGCACTAAAGGGGCAACTTTAAAATTGGCATTTTACTTTTCTAGAATTAAAAAGAAAAATCTGATAAGACCTAATGAGGATGAAGTGAGGAAAACCCCAACCATGGGCTTGGGGAAACTTCCTCAGGTTGCCCAGACTCCTGGATCTAAGCAGTGATGATGATGATAATAATAATGATGCAAATAATGATAATTAATGGTGGCTGAATCTGATAAGTACTCATTCATTCATTCATTCAATCAATCGCTTTTATTGAGAGCTTACTGTGTGCAGAGCATTGTACTAAGCGCTTGAGAAGTACAAATGGGCAACATATAGAGATGGTCCCTACCTAACAACGGGCTCACAGTTTAGAAGGGGGAGACAGACAACAAAACAAAATAAGTAAACAGGTGTCAATACAATCAGAATAAATAGAATTGTAGCTATTTATACATCATTAATAAAATAGAGTAATAAATATGTACACATATACACAAGTGCTGTGGAGAGAGGAAGGGGGTAGGGCTGGGAGGGGGTGAGGCGATAGGGAGGGAAGGAGGAGGAGAGGAAAATGTGCCAAACCCTGTACTAAGTGATGGGGTAGATACAATGATAATCGATTCAGTCCTTTAACCAAATGGTGTTCACAGCCTAAGAAGGGAAGAGGGAGGGAGAAAAGGCATTTAAGCCCCATTTTGCAGATGAGGAAATTGAGGCACAGAGAAGTGAAGTGACAGAGAGCAAGAGACAGAGCTGGGATTAGAACCCAGGACTTCTGCCTTACAGTTCTGTGTGCTTTCCACTAGGATACTCTGCTCCTCTAGGATCTTTTTCAGTTTTTCTTTGGCCAAGTCTTATCCTACTCCACTGTCGGGTAGTAGGATGCCTCCAATTCAGCCAGCTTTGGGCCTCATACATCTTGACATTACATCTTGACAAGGACATTAAAGTGTCCTTGCACTTTAATTTGTACCCTTTACAAGCCTCACCATGAGCCCTACAGCACTTATGTACATATCTGTAATTCATTTTAATATTTGTCTCCCCCATTAGACTGGTTGATCCTTGTGGGCAGGGAACGTGTCTACCAACTCTCCCAAATGCTTACTACAGTGCTATGCCACAATAAGTGCTCAATAAATACAACTGATTGATCGATTGATTGTTTCAGGAAAATGACAGCTCTGAGTCTTTGATTTTACACTAAACTAGGACTATCCAGCTCATTAAAAGCCAAAGGCAGAGAAACTGCTCTAATGACTGATTCTATCGGCTTTGGAAAAGAAGCGAGTATTCTTGGGACACGTCAGAACTTCTGAAGAATCAAACTGCTGTTTGGAATTCACTGACAGCTTTTGAAACCCAGCAGCATTCAGTAATTGCCAGAAAAACCATTTGATATTTATTTACCTTCCAACTATAATGAATAAGATCCCAATAATTCATTAGCGCTTAAAAGGTTAAGCTTCAAAAGAGATCCACCTGAGCATGTTTTTTATTTGATGAATTGGATCTATTATTAGATGCCACTAAATATTTCATCTGAAGTTGTTCTACTTTCTGGGAGACACATTTTGGGGCTCATGGCAGGGAGACCTTGGAGGCAGCACCCCCAATTCTGATGGAAAGCAGGGGAAGCTACTCCAACAAAGCAAAAGCAACCCACAGGAAGCAGTGTGGTAAGCACTGTGGCTTAGTGAAAAGAGCAGAAGCCTAGAAACCAGAGGACCTGGGTTCTAATCCCAGCTCTGCCACTTGCCTCCGTGTGACCTTGGGCAAGTCAGTTAACTTTTCCATGCCTCAGTTTTCTTGAGTGTAAAATGTGGATTCACTACCTGTTCTCCTTCATACTTAGGTTGGGAGCCTCATGTTGGACAGGGACTGTATCCAACCTGAATAACTTTAATTAATGATGGCATTTATTAAGTGCTTACTATGTGCAAAGCACTGTTCTAAGTGCTGGGGAGTTTACACAGTGATCAGGTTGTCCCACGGGGGGCTCACAGTCTTAATCCCCATTTTACAGATGAGGGAACTGAGGCCCAGAGAAGTGAAGTGACTTTGCCCAAAGTCACACAGCTGACAAGTAGCGGAGTCGGGATTTGAACCGATGACCTCTGACTCCAAAGCCCGGGCTCTTTCTACTGGGCCACGGTATCTAAACCATGCTTTGAAGTGGTTAATACACAGTAAGTGCTTAACTAATAACTGTAAAAAAAAACACCTCAAATCTCCCACCCACAAAAACCAGCTGATCCTGCCCCGTCCCTCAGCATTCCCCCTATAAACCCAGTTCTGGGGGTGGGGCCTCATTGGAAGGGCATGGATTTTGTTAAACAAAAGATTGCGAATACAGAATGATGTTCCGATCTGTTCATGGCAGCGAGGAACTCAGCACTAGCTTCATTCTGCTGACATAACTAGCCAGCCTGAAAGCAGCCTGGGTCATCTTCCCTCTCCACTGGCAACCACAGGCCACAAATCCTCATCCCACCGACAGTTAGGCCCTCAAAGGTGATGGATACGGAGCCCAAAATGCTATCATTCCAACATTCATCCTCCCGATCCTCTTCAGAGAGAGTCAGTCAGTCGGCCAATCGCATTTCTTGAGAACTTACTGTTTGCAGAACACCGTACTAAGCCCTTGAGAGACTAGAATGTAACAATATAACAGACACATTCCCTTCCCACAATGAGCTTACAATCTAGAGGGAAAGACAGATATTAACATAAATGAATAAAATTACAGTTATGTTCATAAGAGCTGTGGGGCTGTGTAGGGGATGAATAATAGGAGCAAGTCAAGATGGCGCAGAAGGGAATGGGAAAAGAGGAAAGGAGGGCTTAGTCAGGGAAGGCCTCTTGGAAGAGATGTGCCTTCAATAAGGCTTTGAAGGAGAGGACAGTAATTATCTGTTTGACTGAGGTGGGGGGGTGGGGGCATTTCAGGCCAGAGGCAGGACGTGGGCGAGAGGTCAGAGGTGAGATAGATGAGACAGAGGAACAGTGAGAAGGTTGCCATTAGAGGAGTGAAGTGTGTGGGCTGGGTTATAGAGAGAGAATAGTGAGATGAGGCAGAACGGGGCAAGGTGACCTTTTACTCTAAAGAGAAAGAGATGAAGACAGTACTGAAAGCCTCAGGATAGTTGGGACCGTCAGAGTGGTAATCACTAACCCACGTGCCTGGGGGAAAAGGAAATCAGATAGCTGATCCCCTTGAATGATTCAGTTTTTCATTTCACACCCCTCTAAGTTTGGTTTACATGGGCTGTGGTGGGGACTGGTTGCCACTGGGAAGTGCACAGAGAGAACTCAGTCATACAGTGTTTTGAGTTCCCACGCTGGGGATCCAGCCTGGGGAGGAGAAGCTGTCTTCTCTGTGCTATCCCATCCACCAGCATTACTGTGAATAGCATGAAAACAGATCTGTCATAACCTACAGAGAAGCAGCATGGCTCAGTGGAAAGAGCACGGGCTTTGGAGTCAGAGGTCATGGGTTCGAATCCCGGCTCCGCCACATGTCGGCTGTGTGACCTTGGGCAAGTCACTTAACTTCTCTGAGCCTCAGTTCCCTCATCTGTAAAATGGGGATTAAGACTGTGAGTCCCACGTGGGACAACCTGATCACCTTGTACCCTCCCCAGCACTTAGAACAGTGCTTTGCACATAGTAAGCGCTTACCAAATGCCATTATTATTATTATAACCTGGCCTCTTTTCTTACCTGTTTTTTATGGTATTTGTTAAGGTCTTACTATGTGCCAGGCACTGTATTAAGCACTGGGGTAGACCCAAGCTAATCAGGTAGGACACTGTCCGTTTCCCACATGGGGCTCACAGTAGTAATCTCATTTTGCAGATGAGGTGACTGAGGCTCAGAGAAGCTAAGCGACTTGCCCAAGGTCACACAGCAGACAAATGGCAAGAGCTGGCATAAGAACAGAGGTCCTCCTGACCCCCAGGTCCACACTCTATCCACTAAATCATGCAGCTTTGGACTTTCAACCCCAAATGTTTGTTTTCTCCATCTAATCAATCAGAGCTATTTATTGAACACTGTGCAGAACACTATACTAAGCACCTGGAAAAGTACAACAAAGTTTGTAGATACAGTCCCTGCCCACAAGGAGTTTACATTCTACAGAGGGAGACAGACATTAAAATAAGTTACAGATTGGAAAATGGCAAGATATGTACATACTTGGCTGCTAACCTCCCTATATACCAGGAGACTGCCACCAGCCAAATTCTTGCCCTCTGTGGCCGATTTCTTTTTTCAGCACCTTTTTGGCACCATTAGTCCCTGACCCGGGCCTCTAATAATTTTGATTCTGAATGTCTGAATTTCTCCTAGTTATCAGGTCCCATCAGAACCTGGAATAATACATCTTCAGTAGTCCCTGAATTTTCCAGCACCAGGCTAGATCTTTATGACTTTCTCATTAGGCTGGGGATCCCTGCATTCCTGGGAATTGTTGCTTCTCCTCCTCAACAATTGCTTTCTTCCTCCTCTCTTTATAGAGGAGTTCTGCCATCTCCGCTGACACGTAAGTGGCTTCCTACAGCATTTATCATGGTAAATGGATGGTGGGATGGATGAAGCGATCACTTGGTCAGGAAACCTGCTTCCCCAGGGGTGGAAGGCAATTCATGATATAGAATCCTACAGCAAAGAGTCAGATCTAGGTGGGGAGTATGTTGTTGTCAAAATAAGCATTGTCCCACGGGGTTGGTCGGGATGGTTCAATCTTTCAGGCCACTGAGGCAGATCTTTACTAATGGTTCCCCAGCAGCCTGAACTAGCTGACAAGATGGACAATCCTCTATGTCTACTCTCCCTACCCACCCTCTCTCTTTCTCTGTGTCTCTCTGTGTCATATTCTAAAATGTCATTATCTGGGATAAGATTTCATCAGTGTGTGTGTTTGTGTGAGGGTATATGTGCATTTTTGTGTGCGTGGCATCTCTCCAACATTACTCCACTGTGTCCCTTAAAGAGGGTAGGGCAGCTTTTCCAGAGACTTATGCAACTAGGGTGAGCAGGGAATGGCATAGTGGATAGAGCATGGGCCTGGGAGTCAGAAGGTCATGGGTTCTAATCTCACCTCTGCCACTTGTCCGGTGTGTGACCTTGGGCAAGTCACCTCACTTCTCTGTACCTCAGTTACCTAATCTACAAAATGGTGATTGAGACTGTGAGCCCCACACGGGACAGGGACTGTGTCTAACCCAATTTGCTTGTAACCACTCCAGCACTTAGTACAGTGCTTGGCACATAATAAGCACTTAACAAATACTATTATTATTATTATTATTATTGTTATTATTGTTATTAAGCAGGAATGCTCAGATAAGTGAAATGATTTACCCAAGGTCACACAGCAGACTAGTGGCAGAGCTGGCAGTAGAACCCAGGTCCTTCTGATTCCCAGGCCCGTTCTCTAACCCCTAAGCTATGCTCTTTCTCTTAGGCCATGCTACTTCTCTTCACTAATATTGGATTACTTAATTATGTAGGCCATCACTTTAGGGTGGAAGGAGTTGGGGAATGGGTAATCTTCTCTCAGATTTAGTGTTGTCCCCGAATAAGAGAGGACCAGAGCTCAAAGAGAGTTTGTGACCTTATTACCAAAATGATTAAGTTAATGCAGTTTGAAAAATACAGTGGGAAAGCTGTCTGGAAATTCTAGTTAGCCTCAGGGATTATTTTTTTTTCCATATCCTAGGGTCACATATTCCCCTCTCAGGGTCACACCTGGAGAGTTTCCAGTACTCTACCAGTCTCGGCTAGAGGAGGGAGAGTCAAGCAGAGGCCTACCCATTCCATTTCTAGCTTGGGCAGTGGCTAGCGAGTGGAAGGCAATCTGCAACAAGTGAGAACTCACCCATACTGGGCAGCAGCAGCATGGGAGAGATTCAAAGGCAGAGACTCGAGTTTACTGCATGGAAGGAGGCTGTGGTAAACTGCTTCCATGCTTTTACCAAGAAAACTCTATGGACACACTACCAGAAACGATTGCAGATGGAGAGCAGGGCATTCAGGGAGAGATGTGTCCATGGCTTAGCTACGGGTTGGAGATGACTTGAAAGCATAAGACAAAAATTCTACAAGAGCACAGCTATTCCTAGGCTAATAAGGATCAATTACACTGGTCTGCATGGTCCTCAACATCTAACATCATCATCATCATCATCAATCATATTTATTGAGCGCTTACTGTGTGCAGAGCACTGTACTAAGCACTTGGGAAGTACAGGTTGGCAACATATAGAGACAGTCCCTACCCAACAGTGGGCTCACAGTCTAAAAGGGCTGGTGGAACCAGGAGAAGACACTGTTTATCTCCAGGGACTTCTTTTCAAATCACCCCAGCATGGCCTAATTTTTTAATCACCCAGGAGCTACTTTTCAAATCACCTGGCAATCGAGTTTCAAGGGATACCTGTCAAATCACCCAGGGGCTACCTTTCAAATCACCCCAGCAATTGAACTCCCTCGCTAGGGCATACTCACTTCTCTTTGCTCCAAAAAGGAGGTCTTATGGGTCACTCTGCACCATTCTGGATCTGACAGAGTGGGCATTCCCGTCTCTGGGTAGAGACTACTTGCCATATGGTGTGTCAGTGTTTCTACCTACTACCAAGAGTATTCCCCACCCCCAACCTCCTGTGGTCATATTTGGGAGGATTGTGAGGCAAGACCCACTGGAATTTTCCTTATCACTCACCTCCAGCCTCTCTGGCTTCAATGACCTTGTTGGTTTTTAGAATCGAGGGGCCCACAGATCTTTTATAACTCACTATTAGCCCTCTGGCATCATTAATCTTATGGATTTTCAGAATCAAAGGGAACCTCAGGTGTTGGATTGGCACTGGGGGACAAATGGTGTGTTTGTTCTGAGCAAAATGGCGGCTTGTTACAAAATGGAGTTGGTCTGGCCAAGGTCTGACCAGGCACACCTGTCACCAACTCCTAACCACCATGGCCAAGTGAACTCTGTGTTCCAGTCATGCTGCATCCCTGGGAGCCGGCAGCGGCTCCTTTCCACACCATTTCGTCCTACTTCCCCTGAGATCTCATATAACCTCTGTAAAACCGATGGCCACAGTAACTGTTACTTTGGCTATAGGTGTGCTATGACCTCAATCACTAGGAGCCTGAAATTCTCCTCCTTGGACCACAACACCCTAATGACTTTTTTTTAATTTTATATATTGTATTTGTCCTTGTCTCTTATGTTGTTTTAATGTTTTATTGTTTCCTTTCTCCCACTGTTTCTGGTTCCAGTCCTCTCTCTTACCTATATTCACAGATTATGAGCCCCTCAAAGGATAACATCCATGTCTAATTCCCACATCTGTGCTCTTTCCTAGCACTTAATATAGAGTTCTGCACACAGCAAGCACTTAATGAATAATATCACTGTTATTACAACAACCACCGCCACTACTACTGCTGCTGCTGCTACCACTGCTACTGCTACTACTACTACTACTTAGAGAAGCAAGCATGGCTTAGTGGAAAGAGCCCGGGCTTCAGAACTAGAGGTCATGGGTTCTAATCCCAGCTCTGCCATTTGTCAGATGTGTGACTTTGTGCAAGTCACTTAACTTCTCTGTGCCTAAGTTACCTCATCTGTAAAATGGGGATTAAGACTGTGAGCCCCACATGGGACAACCTGATTACCTTGTATCTATCCCAGTGCTCAGAATATAGTAACCGCTTAACAAATATCATCATTATTATTATTACTACTACTACTACTTCTTATTGTCTGGAGTTCATGGGTCAGCATATATTATCACAACTTTAACAGAAATCAGTCTTATTGATCCAACTGGTGACATAAACACATCCCTTGTTGGAAAGGCACTCAGTCAGACTCACTTCTTCCTGGCGCGACTTCCCAGACACCCCTGCAGAATCCACTTTCCTGACAAGCTCATTCGACAACTGCATTGCCCCCTCCTCTTCAGTTCCAGAGGAGCAAAAGGCAAGCATTGTTAAGGTGCACAGGCCTGCAAGTCAGAAGGACCTGAGTTTTAATCTGTCTGCTATCTGACCTTGGGCAAAACACGTCACCTCTCTGTGCCTCAGGGACCTCATCTGTAGGATGGGGATTGCGACTGTGAACCCCAAGTGGGACAAGGACTGTGTCCACCTCAATGTACTGTACTCGCCCCAGCTCTTAGTACAGTACATGGCACAAAGTAAGTACTTAGCAAATACCTCAATCATTATTATTATTATTTTCCCTCTGATTAAGACCATGAGCTCCATGTAGGACAGGGACTGTGTCCAACTTGATTACCTTGCATTTACCTCAGTACGGTGCTTGACACCTACTAAGTGCTTAAGAAATACCACAAAACACTGTGGCCTTTATAGCCTATGAAAGGCTATGAGTGCATCTTCCGGTGCATTAGCCCCATTTCCAAAGCTGTTAATTGGCTAAACTGGTTGCTGAGGGTAATTCTCTGAAGTGGCTTTGTGTGCTAGAATTTCTAACAGTCGTTCAGATTGTGGGGTTACAAGGCTAACGGCTAAGTCACGTGTTTCTTGCTTCTGCTGAACTTTCCCAAGCACCGGCTCGGTAGATGCCACTGACGGATTGATCCCATCTACTACAGTTAAAATTAAAAAGATTGCAGAGATCAAAGAGGTAATGCTAAACACATATTGAGCTGATATTCCAAGTTGAAGATGACTCTGCCAACAGTGAGATCCCATCTGGGCATTAAGTTATGCCTGAAAAGAACAATTTGCAAACACTACACACATAAGGATAGATGTTGAGTTCTTTATGGACAGGGATCACATATGCTTATGTTATTGCACTACCCCAAGTACTTAGTTCAGGCTCATTAAAATACCACTGATTGTCTTTTGCTGCATTTTTGCTTAAATTATTTATAGTACCTGGCTTGGTGTTTTTGATATTTCTTGCTACCATAATCTTCTCAAAGTCTCTTTTCTAAACCAGTCAGCTCAGTCCTCATGGCCACAAGTCAGTCTGGCCTGTATACTGCTCTGCTGCCTGGCAAGGGAACTGATAGTCTGTTATGAAAAGGGAGAAAAATTAAATTCAATGAAAACATTCAACTACCCTTGCTTTACTCTCAAATTCATACCCATGGCAGTCAATGCCTAGTTTCAGGAGTTGAACTGTGGGTAAGAAGAGGTAACACACAGAGGTGTCTTTTTCTGGGCTTCCAATCCGCTGATTATCACCTTTGAGGAATGCCACTCTGGTGACCCATGCCATGTTGAGGCTAGGAAGACTGAACAGAAATGGAGAGAATTTGCTGGGCAGGCTCCATCATTGACAGTGAGCAGACATCTCTGTGGCTGTACTGCCTAGCTAAATTAACTCCAGTGCAAAAGTCACATCCCTTGGTTACAAAAGATTCCCTCGTTGCCAGCCACTAAATCCCACTGCTTCCACAGTGAGGTGAGTTAGAGAGAAATGCCAAACAGCAAAATCTACCTCTGTTTCTGAACTCTGGCTCGAATAGAAACAACAGCAACGACAAAACAAAAACCACAGAAAGAAAAGAAAAACCCACAAAAGGGGCAGGTATCTCCCTACATCTGTCCAATAACCTGCCAGTCTCTAGATGGTAGTGCTGAGGTCTTGAGTCTACTCTGTAAAGTGCCGTCATCTATTAAGCACTGAGTGCGTGCAGAGCACTGTACTAAGCACTAGGGAGAGTATGATAAAACAGAGTTGGTAGACAACTGCCCTGCCGACAAAGAGCTTACTATCCGGGACAGAGACAGACATTAACAGAAGTAAATAATCTATAATATATGAATTATCACTATGTGCCACCAGAACTTCATGGTCAAACAGAAAGGTTAGGTCCTCACTGGGAGACCTCATCCATTTCTATCAGTGAATGAATCAGTCCCTTTGATTTGGATTGAGAGCCCCCTAGTTCCCTTTTGAGTCCCAAGATGCAAATCCTGTCGGAACTCAGCTTTCGACAGCAAACTAACAATTTGTACAGTGCCAGAAGCAGCCTTTGAAGAGGAGAGGGGCAGAAAGGAGTCACTTGAGGTGGCGAGCTTCTTCAAGTTACCAGGAAATCACAGCTTAATAATAATGAGTCTGAATCTCTGCTGTGTCCTTCCTTTGGGTGCCGTGAAGCACAGATTCCTCCTTGTTTCTCCACTTCATGTAGGGGCTTTCCCGTTGGAGACAGAGGGTGGAGAGAGGGAGAGGGGGAAGGGCAGGCAGGACTCCAAGCTCTCTGTGTATTCTGCAGTTCCAGAAACTGACTGTTAAAAGACCTGAAGAGATTTGGAGTGGACACAGCTGTACGTGCCAGGCTGCCGGCACAACTGCCATAATGCCATGCCATTGCCCAGTTCCCGGGCACTGCACAGCCCTATATGCCCTAGGCACAGATGCTTTGTAACATCTGGGTGCACGGAAGCATCCCAATCAGAGAAGCAGCATGGCATAGTGGATAGAACATGAGCCTAGGAGTCAGAAGGTCCTGGGTTCTAATAATAATGATAACATTTATTAAGTGCTATGTGCAAAGCACTGTTCTAAGCACTGGGGAGGTTACAAGGTGATCAGGTTGTCCCACAGGGGGCTCACAGTCTTAATCCCCAGTTTACAGATGAGGTAACTGAGGCCCAGAGAAGTTAAGTGACTGGCCCAAAGTCACAAAGCTGACAATTGGCGGAGCCAGGATTTGAACTCATGACCTCGGACTCCAAAGCCCATGCTCTTTCCATTGAGCCACACTGCTTCTAATCCCGGCTCCTCCACTTATCTGCTTGGTAACCTTGAGCAAGTCACTTTATTTCTCTGTGCCTCAGTTACTTCATCTGTAAAATGGGGATTGTGAGCCCCACAAGGGACAGGGACTGTGTCCAGCCCGATTTGTTCGTACTTACCCTAGTGCTTAGTACAGTGCCTGGAACAGAGTAAGAGCTTAACAAATACCATAACTATTTAGGTTACATGCAATGAAGCAGTGTTGCCTGGTGGAAAGAGCACAGGCCTAGGAATAAGAAGACATGGGTTCTAATCCCAACTCTGCCACTTGCCTGCTGTGTCCCCTCGGGTAGGTCACTTAACGTCTCTGTGTCTCAGTTTCCTCAACTGTGAAATGGGGATTCAGTACCTGTTCTCCCTGCTACTTAGCCTGTGAGCCCCATGTGGGACAGGGACCGTGTTTGACCTGACTAATTTGCATCTACCTCAGCGCTTACAACAGTACTTGACACATAGTAAGTGCTTAACAATTACCGCTAAAAAAAGGTGTGGGAGAACAAGCATTCTCTCCTCACCGCCTGATCAATCCATCAATGATATTCATTGAATACTAACAGTGTGCAGAACACTGTCCAAGCACTTGAGAGAGCACATAGTTCCCCCTATAAATCTCTGAAACATCTCTCCTCAGACTAAAATAACCTGTTGGCCACCTTTGCAGAGAGGTGTGAGAGAGAAAAGTTTGACTTGCTCACAAGCAAGGAAAACTTCAAACATCTCTCAACAGTCCTTATCCCCAGAGCCTGCATTGGTGGATCCAGCTTTAGATCAGCTCATCCAAACTACAGAGGTCTTTAATTAACCAGTCAATCAATGGTATTGATTGAGTACTTATTGTGTGCACAGCACTGAACCTTAGTTCTTAGTGCTTGGGAGATACAATATAACAGAGTTGGTAATAATAATAATGATGGCATTTATTAAGCACTTAAATATATGCAACGCACTGTTCTAAGCGCTGGGGAGGTTACAAGGTGATCAGGTTGTCCCGGGGGGACTCACAGTCTTAATTCCCAGTTTACAGATGAGGTAACTGAGGCACAGAGAAGTTAAGTGACTTGCCCAAAGTCACACAGCTGACAATTGGAGGAGATGGGATTTGAACCCATGACCTCTGACTCCAAAGACCGTGCTCTTTCACTGAGCCATGCTGCTTCTCTTCTCTGGTAGACACCTACCCACCTTCACAACATCGCCAAGATCAGCCCTTTCCTCCCCATCCAAACTGCCACCTTGTTGGTTCAATCTCTCATCCTATCCCAACTGGATTACTGCATCAGCCACCTTTCTGATCTCCCATCCCCCTCTCTCCCCACACTTCAGTCTATACTTCACTCTGCTGCCTGGATTATCTTTCTACAGAAATGCTCCGGGCATGTCACTCCCCTCCTCAAAAATCTCGAGTGGTTGTCTGTCAACCTTTGAATCAAACAAAAACTACTTACTATTGGCTTCAAGGCTCTCCATCACCTTGCCCCTTCCTACCTCAACCCCCTTCTCTCCTTCTACAGCCCAGCCAGCACACTTTGCTCCTCTGCCACTAACCTCCTCATTGTGCCTCATTCTCGCCTGTTCCACCATCAACCCCTTGCCCATGTCCTACCCCTGTCCTGGAATGCCCTCCTTCCACACATCCACCAAACTAGCTCTCTTCCTCCCTTCAAAGCTCACCTCCTCTAGGAGGCCTTCCCAGACTGAGCCCCCCCATTTTTCCTCTGCTCCTCCTCCCCTCACCACCTCCACTCCCTCCCTCTGCTCTTCCTGCTTCCCCTCCCCACAGCACTTGTATATATTTGTATGTATTACTCTATTTTACTAATGATAATACTAATAATCTACAATTCTGTATATTTATTTTGATGGCATTGACACCTGTCTGCTTGTTTTGTTTTGTTGCCTGTCTCCCCCTTCTAGACTGTGAGCCCGTTATTGGGTAGGGGCTGTCTCTCTCTATTGACAAATTGTACTTTCCAAGAGCTTAGTACAGTGCTCTGAACACAGTAAGTGCTCAATAAATATGACTGAATGAATGAATGAGCAGGCTTACAGTCTAGAGGGGGAGACAGACATTATTATAAATAAATTCATTACTGATATACAAGTCTTTAAGTCTGTCGTTTTTACCAGTGGCATTCAGCATAACCAGGATTGCTGTTGCTTCTAACCCCTTATAGCTCCTTTTGGGGCCCCTTGTGACCTGCCCTACTGCCCAAGCCTTTTCAGGGCTCTGACTTGCCCCTGAACTCATCTATTTCACCATTGACCCCTTTCCCACATTATTCCTCTGGCCTGGAGCTCCCTCCCTCTCCATGTACTCCAGACCATCACTCTTCCTACCTTCAGAGCCTGATTAAGGTCACATCTCCTCCAAGAGGCCTTCCCCAATTAAGCCCTCTTTCCCCCACACCTTCCCTCTTCTGCATCATCTATGCACTTTCATCTGTGCCCTTTGGGCACTTGGTATTCACCCCACCCTCAATCCCACAGTAGTTATGAACATACCCATAATTCATTCATTTATATTAATGGCCATCTCCCCCTCTAGACTGCATACTCATTGAAGGCAGGGAGTGTGTCTACCAACACTGGTGCATTGTACTCTCCCAGGTGCTTAGTACAATGCTCTGCACACAGTAAGCTCTCATTAAATACCATTCACTGATTAGCTGACTGATTGTTTCGCAAAAAATGAGTGGTTGGGAATATACACTTCCAGGTTTACACTTGTGCACACAAGCAACTCTGTAGCCAGATTGATGTGACTTGAGGTCCACAGGAACAGCATTTCACACCATATGCTTTTGGGTCACATACCAGATATGTAGATTTGAGATGGTACTAAAAATGAAACCATTTGGTTCCTTCATTTTCTTTCCTACTCACCAAGGCTGGGAGGTTTAGGATCTTAGGGACATTACTAAGATGGGCTGTGTTTCCACACATCTGCCAAGCCTAGCTCTCTTCCTCCCTTCAAAGCCCTACTGAGAGCACACCTTCTCCAGGAGGCCTTCCCAGACTGAGCCCTCTTTTTCCTCTTCTCCTCCCCCGCCCAACCACCTTCCCCTCCCCACAGCATTTGTATATATTTGTACAGATTTATTACTCTATTTATTTTACTTGTACATATTTACTGTTCTATTTATTTTGTTAATGGTGTGCATATAGCTTTAATTCTATTTGTTCTGACGATTTTGAAACCTCTGTACATGTTTTGTTTTGTTGTCTGTCTCCCCCTTCTAGACTGTGAGCCCCTTGTTGGGTAGAGACCGTCTATGTATGTTTTCAACTTGTACTTCCCAACTGCTTAGTACAGTGCTCTGCACACAGTAAGCGCTCAATACGACTGAATGAATGAATGAATGAGTAGTGCTGGTCTCATACTGGCCTCCCTTAGTATCAATCAATCAAGCCATTGTATTTATTGAGCAATTACTACACGCAGAGCACTTTACTAGGTGCTCGTGAGAGTACAATACAATAAAGCAGAAATGTTCCCTGCCCATAATGAGCTTTTAGTCTAGAGGGGGAGACAGACGTTAATATGAATAAATAATTTATAATATGTCATTTAAAGATATATAGCTGCAGGGTTGTGGGTGGGGAGAATATCAAGTCTCCAGAAGGTACAGTTTGAGATGCACAGATGACACAGAAGGGAGAGTGAGAAGGGGAAAAGAGGGCTTAATTGGGGAAGGCCTCTTGGAGGAGATATGACCTTAGTAATGCTTTGGAAGTGGAGAAAGAGTGGTGGTCTGGTGTATGTGGAGTGGGAGGGAGTTCCAGGCTAGGTGGTGAGATCGGGGCACAGTGAGGAAGTTGGCGCTAGAGGAGTGGAGTGTGCCACTGTGCTGTGCTAAGAGACTAGTGAGGAGAGGTAAGGTGGGGCGGGTGGACTGAGAACTTTTAAGCCAATCATAAGGAGCGTCTCTTTGATGCAGAATTGGATGGGAAGCCATTGGAGGTTCTTGAGGAGTAGGGAGACATGAACTGAACATTTTTGCTGATAAATGATTCTCGCAGCAAAAGGAGTGGAGAGTGGAGTGTGTTAGAGTGGAGAGAGACAGGAGGCTGGGAGATGAGTGAGGAGGCAGATGCAGTACTCAAGGTGGGATAGGATCAGTGCCTGGATCAGCATGGTAGCAGTTTAGATGGAGAGGAAAGAGTGGTTTTTAGCAATGTTGTGAATATAGAACTGATGGGATTTGATGACAGAGTGAATATGTGGGTGGAATGAGAGCAATGAGTCGAGGATAACCCCAAGGTTACGGGCTTGTGAGGTAGGGAGGATAGTGGTGTTGTCTACAGTGATGGGAATCAGAAGATAGGATAAGAAGAATAGCATGAGCACACTGAGGGCTGGGTGCAGAGGACCCAGGATAAGAAGACCAATCTGCCATGGGGAACCTGGTTGTTTTTATCTCAAATCTAACACCCGCACTGTTCTCTTCTAGAACCCAGCAAATCTGGGGCACCCATAACTCTTCAAAAGCTCTCCAAATTTTTATTTTCTTTGAGTTCCAGACAACTTGAATATTCATTCTATTCTCTGAACCGCTTCATGCTGAAGGCAGAGTTCGCTGACTGGCATATTGGTGATAACATTAAACTGGAGACATGATCGTTTTGATCTTTGTCAACTTTGTTCTTTCCTTTGTAGAAGTCAGCTTGGATTTGCGTCTCATCATGGTTTTCCACACTCAGTACCTTGTCTCTCCAGATTACAATTTTATTTTTCCTCTCCATCTTCCTCAATTTCTAGCTTTTCATTACAGGGGCAGGAATCAACTTCATTCTAATCACTCACTCAGCGAATGCCAGTTCAGTTTTCCTAACCACTCAATTTTCTTCTTTTTTCCTTTTTAAACTCATTGCTCTCCCAAAAAGTTAGTATAGTGCTCTGTACACAGTAGGCACTCAATCAATGCCAATGGTTGATTGGTTGATTTATTGATAACATATTTCCCATTTTTTTTTCATTTTGAATGAATAACTTTTCAGCAACAGGCAGTTGGGCAGGAATACGAATACATCTCGGCCTCTGAATAAACTAAATATTTTACACACTAGCTCCTGTAAAACTTTTTCTTTACCTATATTGAGGATTTCGTCAATTTTCAGTCATTTGTAGGCACATTGCAATAGTCTCACAAAATGAAGAGAGCTAAACAGTGCTGTTACTTTTTTTTCACCCACAGAAGAAATGTGTCTCCTTTTCATGAGTGAAAGTGGAAGAAAATAAAAACCATCTACATCACATTGTTTCCGCAAGAAATATATATAAACACTAAAAGTGCCATTCCATTATCTTCTTAAAATCCTTTCTTTTTCACTTATTTTTAGTGATCAGTTATGATTTGGTAGGAGGGAGAGTGGAGAATCCAAAATAACATTTGCTTGATCTTTTCCTAGGTAACTGGAGCTAGGCCAGAGGACCTTTTAACTTGAACAGGCTACTGCTACCAGTGTGACCACAAAGATAGGGCTTAAGCAGAGATCCTCTCTTATCAATCAGTCATCATAATCTATAGTATTTATTGAGGGCTTACTATATGCAGGGCATTGTACTAAGAGCTTGGGAGAGTACAATGCAGCAGAGTTGGTAAACCAGTTCCCTGCCCACAGTGAACTTACAGTTTATACGGTGAGCCAGATATTAATATAAATAAATAATGTCTATTCATGTAAGTGCTCAGTTGCCTGCATGTAGGTGTCCTCTTTTCAAGGTTTGTAGGTTTAGCTGCAGTTTCTAGAGCCTAGCAATGCTTGTAGAATTGCATTTTTGCCTCACTGTGCCTAAGCCCCTTCCTAAGTCTTCCATCTATTTTACCTGCTTGACTGAGTCCAGAGCTGAGGAGGCTGTGGTCTCTTTGGTCAACGGTGATGGTTATGAAAGGGTCATCCACTTTTCCAATCAACCGGTTCTGCTCTGCTGAGATTGCTCATGGAGGCCTACCAAGGAAGGAGCAGACCCCTGATCCATCTGTAGCAGAGGAGATGTTCCTGGAAGGACCAGAAATGGTGAACTCTGAATTATTTTGTTAGGAATCCCAGAGGAGGGAAGATGGGGACAGCTAGAGATCACCAGCCTCACCACAAATCATCAGATGGCTCCACATTTCTTGATAATCTACCTATCCTAGCTTTCCCTGGGGTAAAAATCTCAGAAGAGCAAAATCCTGGGAGAGAAGGGCCAGGCAGGGCAACAGCTAAGTCACCCCAGTCATAATCCAAGTGGCCCAGTGGAAAGAGTATGGGCCTAGGAGTCAGAAGGATCTGGGGTCTAATCCCAGCTCCACCACCTGTCTGCTGTGTGACCTTCAGCAATCACTTCATTTCTTTGTGCCTCAGTTCCCTCATCTATAAAATGGGGATTGAGGCTGGGAGCCCCATGTGGGACAGGGACTGTGTCTAACCCGATTTGCTTGTACCCACCCCAGAACTTAGTACAGTGCCTGGTGCATAGTTAACAAATACCACAGTCATTATTATTATCATTGTTATTAGTTGGGCCTTCAAATATCAAAGACCTCCAGGGAAAGACAATAGCTCCACAGTCCAATATCTGGTACTCACACGGAGAAGACCTGTCTTTCTTTCACTTTGTTTCTAATCGTACTTTTTAAGTGCTTACTATGTGCCAGGTACTGCACTAAGTGCTAGGGTAGATATAAGCTAATCAAATTGGACACAGTGCCTATCCCACATAGGGCTCACAACCTTAATCCCCACTTTACAGATGAGGAAACTCAGGCACAGAGAAGTGAAGTGACTTGCCCAAGGTCACACAGCAGACAACAGGCAGAGCAGGTTTTAGAACCCAGGCCCTTATGACTCTCCAGCCCGGGCGCTACTCACTAGCCCACACTGCTTCGGCTTGTCCCAATTGATATCTGCCCTCAATCCCTTTCACTGCAATGTAAACCTACTTTCTCTTGTCAGGCCCATAGGGCTGTGGGGCACATATTCATTCATTCATTCAATCATATTTATTGAGCACTTACTGCGTGCAGAGCACTGTACTAAGCGTTTGGGAAGTACAAGTTGGCAACATATAGAGACAGTCCCTACCCCACAACAGTGATGGCAAATGGAAGATGAGGACGGAATCATTAAGTTTTGGGGGCCTAAGGGAGTGCCGGTAATCTGCTCAGTGGTTCTTGAAATCGAGTCGCAAATTAACATAGTGGGGCTATAGATGACCCTCTCTGTGTGAGTCCTAAGAACGGGAATAAACCATTCCCATCTCTTCACGATAGCTCATTAAGATGCATTTCCCATGACTGATTGAGGGATTGAAAGAAATACCTACAGATATGAATTAAATATACTACATTAGCAGCCATGTAAATTCCACCTGAATCTTTTATGTCATCCAATATAATGTAATGTAAGAGCATCTTGGGGAATTAATAATAGGAGCTGGAACTCTTCACCGATGATTTGAATTTGGCCCTGGTCAGCAGTAACCCAACAATTTTAATGCTAAGTAGCCATTCAGAGCCACAGCTGCAATTTGCTGGTACACTCCAGCTCCTGGTGATGAGAACATCCACAGTAAGGTGGGATAAAGGCGAAATGCAAATTTATCAAGAGATGTTGGGAACAGTCAATTTGTCATGACCACCCTCTTCCAAGTGGGTCTTTCCCCATGGGAAGAGGAATTCTGATCCCACCAGGCAGTTTGGACTGTCGGCTCTGTTGTTCTTTTGTCAAGGGTGGATCCATTTGAGCATTTTCCCTCGTGGAATGATCACGCTCAGGGAAGTGGGAGTCTTGAATGGGGTTAAGAGACCTGAATCAGTGTTCTCTGAGGGGAATGGCAACCATTCCAGGCTGCTCTTGGGGGTTGATTTATCAAGAGCTCCTTTTCTACAACCTAGTAGGTTTTGTGTTCTGCTGGATGGGGAGTTTCAGCCCAAATAATAATAATAATGGTACTTGTGCTTATAATGTGTCAAACACTGTTTATCTATTTTGATGCTACTGATGCCCTTCTACTTGTTTTGTTTTGTTGTCTGTCTCCCCTTCTAAATTGTGAGCCTATTGTTGGGTAGGGATTGTCTCTTTCTGTTGCCAAATCATACTTTCCAAGCACTTAATACAATGCTCAGCACACAGTAAGCACTCAATGAATATGATTGAATGAATGACTGAATGCTCTAAGCACCAGGTTGGATACAAGCAAATTGTGCTGGACACAGTCCCTGTTCCACGTGCATGGGGCTCACACTCTTAATCCCCATTTTATGGTTGAGATAACCGAGGCCCAGAGAAGTTAAATAATTTGCACAAGGTCACACAGGAGAAGTGTGGCAGAGCTGGGATTAGAACCACTGATCCTATTGACTCCAAAGTCCAGGCTCTATCCACTAAGCCATGCTGCTTCTATCTTTACCATGGTAGACACTGTTTTGCTGCCTGGTCCCTTCTGTCTCTCTGGTGGTGTTTTATTGGGTCATTACCAGTCCAGTCCCATGAGAGGATGGTCATAATTGGCCTAGCTGGGATACAGCAGTGGCTGCTAGGCAGTGGCGATGAATGATGTTTCTTTGGGTCTGATTACTGCAGTAGGGACACTGCAGTAGAGACTAGTGTTCTTTGCTGCCAAAGCTTGAGATGATGACTAACCTCCAAAGCCACTGGGAACTTAAGGGCTTATTTGGAGGAAAAAAGAGGGAAAATTAAAATTATATCATTCATGTCTGTTGTAGCTGACAAAGTTGTACCCCCTACCTGGTCCACTCCACCATCCACTCACTGGCATTCCCCAGTGCACAGCAGGGAGTTGGGGATTTCATCGGATACCCACTCTGGGAATCCCAAAAGATATTCTGTGCCCTAAATTGGAAAAATCCCATCTTTCCAGAAAAGCCTTTTGCAGGCGCTGTTGAGAAGGACTCTCTCCTGATGTAGCAAGGAACCCTGTGGAAGCCCCTAAGGGAACCAGGTTCTTCAGGTTCAAACCAAAGCTAGCAGGAAAGGAAAGGGCCAAAGAGCAAAATGAAGGCAACATCTCTTCTAAGAGGCCTCCTCTGATTAAGCCCTCTTTTCCCCAACTCCCTCTTCCTTCTGTGCCACCTAAGCACTTGCATCTGTACCCTTTGGCCCCCTTGATATTCATCCGGCCTTCAGCCTGACAGTACTTATGTACATATCTGTAATTTAATTGCTGTTGATATCAATCTCCCCCACTAGACTGTTAGCTTCTTGTGGGATACAGCAGTGGCTGCTAGGCAGTGGCGATGAATAACGTTTCTTTGGGACTGATTACTGCAGTAGGGATACTGCAGCATCGACTAGTGTTCTTTGCTCCGTATGTGTCTGCCAACTAATCTGTTACTGTACTCTCCCAAGTATTTAGTACAGTGCTCAGGACAGAGTAAGCACTTAATAAATACCTTTGATCGGTTGATTGAAGGCTCCAAGCCCACAGCCTAGCCTGGTGGAAAAAGCATAGGAACAGGAGAAGAGACACAGGTTCTAGTCCAGCTCTGCCACTTTCCTGCTGTGTGACATTGGGCAAGTCACAACTTCTCTGTGCTTCAGTTATCTCATCTGCAAAATGGAAAATAAGACTGTGAGCCACATATGGGACAGGGACTGTATCCAACCTGATTGTCTTGTCTCTGCCCCAAGGCTTATTACAGTCCCAAGAACATAGTAAGCACATAACAATTACCATTTATCATTATTATCATCATAATTATTATGTCACTTAACTTCTCTATTCCTCCTTTTCCTCACAGGTAAAATGGGATAATATACTCATTCTCCCTCCCTCTCAGACTGTGAGCTCTACGTGGGACAGAGTCTGAGTGATCTGATGAGCTTGAACTATGCCAGTGCTTGGCACATAGTTAAGGCTCAATAAATGTCCTCATTATTATTAATGCACTCTGGCTCTTGGAACTGCAGTTAGGCTGGGGAGATAAGCAGGAGGAGATGGGGCCTTGGCCTTGCCTGTTTTCTCCATCGTCACACCCCCTTTGTAGTATTTGTTAAGCACTTACTATGTGTCAAACACTGTTCTAAGTGCTGGGATAGATACAAGTGAATTACGTTGGACACAGTCCCTGTCCCACATGGGGCTCCCAGTCTAGTAGGAAGGAGAACAGGAGAATTGAGGCACAGGGAAGTGAAGTGACCTGCCCAAGGTCACGCAGCAAGCATTTAGCAGAGTCGGGATTAGAACTCAGGTCCTTCTGACTTCCAGACCTGTGCTCATTCCATTAGGCCACGCTGCTTCTCATTCATGGGAAGAGTCCTCAAAACAATGATGTTCATGAAGCGGGGATTAGTGGTAAGTAGGTCGAATAGGGAAAATGGACCTTTGAGACTTCAGAGAGGCTCACTAACAGAGCCAATCCAACAAACAGCTTAACAACACAGATGCTTCAGAGAAATGGGAGAATTCCAGAGGGGAGAAGCCTAAACCCACCTGCTGTGAGTGGGGAATAATTGCTCCATATCCTTTTCAACTTTCTAACTCCCTGAAATTTTCAGTTCTGTTCATTAAACCCAATGCTCTAGAGAATTGGGCATTTCATTTCAGAGCTTTGGTTCACCAAATGTGATGTCAATATTCACCTTAATTAATGCCAGTCTTAATGTAAAGTTACATTAATAGGCTGTTGTATCTTTGAGCCCAAGGCGTTGTACTGTACAGTACAGGCTATTTATAACCCGAAGAATTTTAAACAGCACTGCCCTCCCCACCAAAAAAAAAATCAATTTATACTAAATGTTGTTCCAAAATCAGATTTATCACCCAAGGGATTAAGAAAAACGAAGGACCAATTTAATGACAGGATTTAGTTCATTATTTATCTTCCAGAATGTAAATTATATATTGTCATGAATTTTTCATCCTTTCTATGCCTACTACCTAATTCATGTGAAAAACAGCAGCCCGTGTTACAAAGAGCAAGCTCCTCGGCTCTGTGTACAAGCTCCGCATCTCCTCTGCCTTTTGACAGACGATAATCTGTCAAAATGAAAAATTAATGGGCGCTCCCTTAATTCATCATCTTCTGCTTCTGTTCTATTAATGGCTTTTTCCCCCCTTCCTCCTCCTCCCCCAATTTGCTCCCCCCTTCCCCAGATTTTCTCTGACTGCTTACACCACACAGCATCAGAGGAAGAAGGGTCGAAAGGGAAAAAAAAAGATAAACAGACCAGCCGATTGCC
Source organism: Tachyglossus aculeatus (assembly GCF_015852505.1). Classification (NCBI taxonomy): domain Eukaryota; kingdom Metazoa; phylum Chordata; class Mammalia; order Monotremata; family Tachyglossidae; genus Tachyglossus; species Tachyglossus aculeatus. The sequence continues at coordinate 77,620,895 of NC_052086.1, forward strand.
TGTGCTGTGTGCTGCGTTTCATCTGATTGATGGATGACATGCTTTATTTATTAAATGCATCCAGAAGCCGTGCGGATTCAAAAATGACTCTGTGCAAATGATAATAAATAAGATGCCTGAACTGCATGTTCTGTGTCACAGGGGGTATCCATTTTGGAAACTGCTATTGACCCTTCTAGCCCAGCAAAAGGGGCAGAGAACAGGAAGATTATAGACGGTTTCGCTGAGTGCAGATTTTATGTTCAAGTAACAAGGATATTCATTCATTCATTCAGTCATTCATATTTATTGAGCGCTTACTGTGTGCAGAGCACTGTACTAAGCGCTTGGGAAGTACAAGTTGGCAACATATAGAGATGGTCCCTACCCAACAACGGGCTCACAGTCTAGAAGGGGGAGACAGACAACAAAAAACATATTAACAAAATAAAATAAATAAAATAGTAAATATGTACAAGTAAAATAGAGTAATAAATCTGTACAAACATATATACAGGTTCTGTGGTGAGGGGAAGGAGATAGGGCAGGGGGGATGTGGAGGGGGAGAGGAAGGAGGGGGCTCAGTCTGGGAAGACCTCCCAGAAGAGGTGAGCTCCTGGAGGATATCAGCAATTCATTAGAAGAATTCACTTTAAAAAACAAATTATCATATTTATTAAGTGTATACTATGCTCCAAGCACTGTACTAAGTGCTGGAGTAGATATGAGAGAATCAGGTTAGACACAGTCCCTGTCCCACATGAGGTTCACAGTCTTAATCCCCCATTTTACAGATGAAGTAACTGAGGCATAGAGAAGTTAAGGGACTTACCCAAGGTCACACAGCAGACAAGTGGCAGAGCAGGGATTAGACTCCCAGACCCTTGCTCTGTTCACTAGGCCATGATGCTCCTCTTTCAAAGGCCCAGTTAAGAGCATTGCATTGTTCTTCTGAATGAGGGTCTTTTCTTTTGCTGTTAACCTGAAATGGACTCTCCAGTTGTTGAACCTGACAGGTGTTTGGGCCTGGCAAATGAGGAGGGATCCACTATCTGTTCCACCTTGGAAACCAACACCCACTTTCTCCTCCTATGTCAACCTACTAGTCTACCCCAGCACTTAGTATAGTGACTGGCACATAGTAAGCACTTAACAAATACCATTAAAAAAAAAAGTGGTCCACAGAGATGCTTCATTTATATCAAATGCTATCCTTTGGCAGCTTTGTCCTTGCCATCCTACCCTTGTTATGTATATGTCTCAACTTGATTTGCTAATTCCAGCAGGGTCCTCCATATCTCTCTCTCACTAGGAGCCAGATGCAAGCAGCATGGTGCAGTAGATAGAGCATGGCCCAGGGAGTCAGAAAGTCAAGGGTTCTAATCCCAGCTCTGCCACTTGTCTGATGTGTGATCTCGGGCAAGTGGCTTCAATTCTCTGTGTCTCCGTTACCTCATCTGTAAAATGGATATTGAGACAGTGAGCCCTATGTGGGACAGGGACTGTGTCCAACTCATTTGCTTGTATCCACCCCCTACTTAGTACAGAGCCTGGCACACGGTAAGCACTAAAGAAATATTATTATTATTACTTGGCCCCTCACAGATTTCCTCAAGATTCTCAGTTGCCTCCTTCCAGAGGGTGGTAAAAACAGGCAGACAGGGAAATCACAGAAAACTCCAGCTAGCAGGTTATCAATCAATCGACCAGTCAATCAATAATATTTACTGAGTACTTACTGTGTGCAGAGCACTATATTGAGCATTTGGAAAAGTTTAGTGCAATAGAGTAGGTAATCATGATCCCTGCCCATAAGGATTTTGCTGTCTAGAGGGGAAGTAGACAATAAAATACATTGATAAAGATAATAATAATAATAATAGTCTCATGGCATCAACCACTCATGGTATCAACCATATGGTACCAACTGGGAAAATACAACAATCAATCAGTCATATTTATGGAACACTTACCGTGCATAGAGGACTGTACCAATCACTTGGGACAGTGTAATATTACAGAGTTGGTAGAGACGTTCCCTGCCAACGAGGAGCTTTCGATCTAGATGTGGAGACAGAAATTAACATGAATAAATAAATTATGGATTTGTATGTACGAGCTGTGGGGTGGAAGGTGGGGTAAATAAAGTGTGCAAATCCAAATGCAAGGGTGACACAGAAGGGAAGGGGAGAAGAGGAAATGCGGGCTTAGTCGGAGAAGGCCTCTTGGAGGGGATGTAATTTAAATAAGTTTTGAAGGATGGAAGAGTGACTATAGGATACGAAGAAGGAGGGATTTCCTGGACAGAGGCAGGAAATAGGCGAGAGGTCCATGGCCAGATAGACGAGATCAAGGTACGGTGAATAGTGGGGATTGTCTGGGAGAATAAATAAAATAATAATAATAATAATGATGGTATTCGTTAAGCACTTACTATGTGCAATGCACTGTTCTAAGCGCTGGGGAGGTTACAGGTGATCAGGTTGTCCCACGAGGGGCTCACAGTTTTTAATCCCCATTTTACAGATGAGGTAACTGAGGCACAGAGAAGTTAAGTGATTTGCCCAGTCACACAGCTGACAGTTGGCAGAGGTAGGGTTTGAACCCATGATCTCTGACTCCAAAGCCCGTGTTCTTTCCACTGAGCCATGCTGCTTCTCATAATAATAAAATAAATACACAAAACAAACTACTTCTACCACCACCACTACTACTACTACTACTTCAAAAATGACTCTCCATTTTCTCCAGTGTTGGAAATAATACTCTACTCATGACCTTTGTCTCTAGCTTGAGCGTTCCTTAAGAGCAATCAATTAATAAATCAATGGAATTTATTGAGAGCTTACTGAGCATGCATGTTTGGGAAAGAACAATGCAGTAGTTTTGGTGGACACATTTCCTGCCCCATAAGGAGCTCGTAGGCTAGAGGGGAAGACAGGTATTAAAGTGAATTACTGATGAAGGAATGGAGGAGTATTTGGAGATGCATTTAGGTGCTGTGAGGCTGTGTAGGGTGAATATCAAGATTTTTATTTTATTTTATTTTTCTAATGGTGTTTGCTAAGTGCTTACTGTATGCCAGGCACTGTGCTAAATGCTGGGCTAGATACAAGCTAATCAGGTTGGACAAAGTCCAGATCCCACATGGGACTCACACTCTTAATCCCCATTTTTACAACTGAGGTAATGGAGGCACAGAGAAGTGAAATGACTTGCCCAAGGCCACAAAACAGACGAGTGGCAGAGCTGAGATAAGAATTCCTCTGACAACCAGGCCCAAACTCTTTCCGCTACAACATGCTGCTTCATAAGTTCTTAAGAGGAACACCAAGTGCGTAGACAAAGCAAAAGGGAGAGTGAATGGGAGAAATGAAGGTCTAATCAGGGAAGGCTTCTTGGAGGAGGTGTGATTTTAGTAGGACTTTGAAGGTGGGGCAAAAGATGATCAGTGAGATGTGAGGGGGTTTCGGGCCAGGGGGAGGATGTGGACAAGGGGTCAGTGGAAAGGCAGGGGAGATGGAGGTGCAGTGAGTAGGTAGGTGTTAGGGGAGCCAGGTGTTCCAGCTGGGTTGAAGTGGGAGACCAGCAAGGTAAGTTCAGGAGAGGAGAACTGTTAAGCTCAGCAGTTAGCTCCGTGCATTCACCTGAGTGAAAGAAGATAAAGAAAATCAGTTGGGAGTGAAACGGGCTTAAAGAAAACTACAGTTTTGCATTGCTCCCTCTTTGGTATAAAATACAAGCTTCCTCCTTCCATCCCCCACCTCCAGTTCTGGTATTAAATCCTTTACAGGCCTTAAATGATTATGCTGATCTGGCTGCTGAGGTCAAGGTTTAAAGTAGAATGTGGATCTTACAATGGAGCGCTCTGATTCATGCAAGTCATCAGGCCCTTACCTCGAGCACGGTATTATGCAGTTGCCTCCCCAACAAGATTAAAAACGGAGAGACGGGAGTTACTGTGCTGGTTAAATGAAGGGTGGTTGCTCTCAACGGCGCCATGGTTGCGATGGGATTACTGTAAAAAATAGCGGCCGATATTGAAGTTGCTCGCGACGCCTCTTGATCCTTCTAATGCTTGTCCTCCAGGCAGCCATTCGCTCTTCACCTCAATAACCTTGCTACACCAGCTGGTTTCAAATATTAGCAATTTTCAGAATCATCTCTGAAAACCTGCTTTCCATACACAGTGCCGGAGTCTGCAATGGCCTGACATTTCTTTGCCAATATAGGAAAATCACCTCTGAGGGGTTTGCTGGAGCTGTAGCGCAGTGGAAATTCAGGCTGCTCGGACATAATCCCTCTGTGCCCCTCATTCCGGAACTGTTCTGGGAATTTTGAAACTAGGGTCATCCCAAAAACACTTAATGCACTGCTGCAGAACTGCTGGCCTAGTAAAAAGTAGCCTGCGATTTTCACCATGCCTATGGTTGCCCTCGGATTTGGACTCTTTATGTACCCCACCCTCCATCCCACAGCAGTTATGTTTGTATCTGTTATTTATTTTAATGTCTGTCTCACCCTCTAGACTATAAATTCATTGTGGTAGGGGATATGTCCACCAAATCTGTTATACTGCCCTCTCCCAAGTGCTTAGTACTGGGATCTCCACACAATAAGGGCTTAATAAATAATAATAATAATGATGGCATTTGTTAAATGCTTACTATGTGCCAAGCACTGTTCTAAGCACTGGGATAACCACAAGGTAATCAGGTTGTCCCAATGGGGCTCACAGTCTCAATCCCCATTTTACAGTTGAGGTAACTGAGGCACAGAGAAGTGAAGTGACTTGCCCAAGGTCACACAACAGACAAGTGGCAGAGCTGGGATTAGAACCCACGACCTCTGACTCCCAAGCCCGTGGTCTTGCCACTAGGTCATGCTACTCCTCATGATTAATTGATTGATTGATTGATTGAAGAAGGTCTAAGTCTCATTGACTTCTATAGCACCCACGTTTGGTTAGCAGCATGATCTAGTGGATTGAGCATGGGCCTGGGTGTCAGAAGGTCATGGGTTCTAATTCCGGCTCCGCCGCTTGTCTGCTGTGTGACCTTGGGCAAGTCACTTCACTTCTCTGTGCCTTGGTTCCTTCATCTGTAAAATGTGGATTAAGACTGTGAGTCCCATATGGGACAGGGACTGTGTCCAACCCGATTATCTTGTAGCTACCTCAGTGCTTAGAACAGTGCCTGGCACATAGTAAGTCTTAAATACCATCATCATCATCATCACTGACATTCACTGATTACCTGCTGTTCACATAATCAACTAGTCACTGTGCATAGCTCATTGTAGTCAGGGGATGTTTCTGTTCATTGTTATTCTGTACTCTCCTAAGTGCTTAGTACAGTGTTCTGCACTCAGTAAGTGCTCAATAAATACAGGTGACTGACAGATTTAGTGAAGGCTCATGAAATAAAATATACCATGCAATCAAAATGGGCTGATACAACAATGACATTAATGAATTGAAATGGAGGAATGGGGTCAAGCACATACTACTACTACTACTACTACTACTACTACTACTACTACTACTACTACTACTACTACTAATTATTATTATTATTATGATAATTATGGCATTTCTTCAGGGCTTATTAATTTCCAGGCACTGTTCTGAAGACTGGGGTGGATACAAGCATATCAGGTTAGACACAGTCCCTGCACGGGGCTCATAGTCTCAATCCCCATTTTACAGATGAAGGAACTGAGGCACAGAGAAGTGAAGCGACCTTCCCAAGGTCACACAGCAGACAAGTGGCAGAGCTGGGATTTGAACCCATGAACGTCTGACTCCCAGGCCCATGCTCTATACACTATGCCATGCTGCTTCTCGGAGTAAATATGATTACTACTAATTATAATATGATTACTACTACTACTATGATTAATAAATATGATTACTACAACTACTACTAATGGTGGGACTTTAATGTTAGCTCTTTATGTTCATCAGAGAAGTAAATTTAATAAATAACATTTCAGGGTCCTGATGCAGTATAGACCATGCCTGATTACTTGAGAGGAGCAAACATATTGGACAGGATCTGGTTCAAGTTCCCCTAGTTACTTTGCAGTTGTGATTCCTCCTCCGTCCTAGGCTCCCGGGGTCACAGTCTTCACTCTCCAAGATGGAGAAAACCAGAGTTAGAAATTCCCAGAATACCATGCAAACGCTTAGAAGATTAGGAATCATAACTTTTTAATGGCCTTAACTCCCTGTCTTTTTTCCTTTCCCTGACACCCATCTCTCTATCTCTCTCTCTTTTTCTCTTCCTCTTTCTCTGCCTTTCTTTCTAATTTTCTCCCTTTGTCTCTATTTTTCTGTTTTCCTGTCTTCCTCTCTTTATTTTTGTTTTCTAGCTCTCTTTCTCTCCATTCTTTGTCTCTCTTTTTATCTTTCCATCTTTCTCTCTCACATTTTCTCTCTCCCACACTCTTGCTCTCTTCATCTTTCTCTGTTTTTCTCTCTCCTTCCCTCTTTCTTCGTCTCTATTTTTCTCTTTCTCCCTATCTTCCTTTCTGTCTACCTCTCTGTCTCTTTTTCTGTTTTATCTTTCTCCTTTTCTTATTCTCTTTCCTCCTCTCTTGCTCTCTCATCTTTCTTTGTCTTCTGTCTTTCCATCTCACTCACTGTCTTTTTTATCTTTTTTCTCTTATTCTCTCCTCTCTTGCTCTCCATTTTTTTCTTTCTGTCTTTCTATTGTTCTCTCGGTCTCTCTATCTTTCTGTCTTTCCCTCTTTTCTATCTCTCTGCCATACACACACATTTCCTTTCTCTCACCTTCTCCCCCTTGAAGACATGGGTTCCCAGAGCTACAGGCACTTCAAAAATCCCTATCTTCTACCTGAAATTATATGAGTCTGACATTTTCCCAGTCAGGACCACTTCTGTATCCAGATTTGGGGAACAAAGGAAGACAAACCAAAGGCAGCAACTAAAATGGATAATCAAAAGCGAAGTTATCTATTCTGCTCTGCAGGGTCTTTTTAACTGATATAGGATGTGTGCCGACCAGTTTCCTTAGGGACCTAGTCTTTTCCACAGGGAGGCTGGAGGGGAAGGACAGAATGACTTCTCAGGAGTCCTTCCAGGCCAAGAAAGCCATAGTTTGCTGGGATATGTGTCATGTGTGTTGTGTTCCCTTAGAATGTTAGTTTCTGGGGAGCAAGGTGTCTGTCTTTTCTTTTGCCTTTGCCTAGTAACCTGTGAGCCAAACATTCTGCGGTTGTATGCTGCTGTCTGGGAGTGAATTACGCTTCCTTTGAAATTTGCATTCACTCTCTCTTTCTCTCAGTGACCACAAATGAACTCCAAGGAAATTACTGCTTCAGTGCAAAAAAAAAAATGGTTTACTTATAGGCTCATAGAGGGAATTCAGTTCCCAAAATGAGTTTCCAGGGAGTAGCTTAGAACAGGATCAACAAATATCAAACGAGATCTCCCATTGCCACCAGAAAACATACACTTTATTGCCATCAGTCTTCTTGATATTCCGTCCAAACACATCCCTACCTCTCACCCGAGAAACTAGGTTTTAATGGTCAGTGCTGCCGAGACAGAAAAGCCTTTGCGGCCGATATGAAATCAAGATGAAACAAAAGGTGAAAAATTTCAGACAAACTAACGTGCAGAGTAAAACAGTTCCTGACAATGCCAAGAAACTCTTTTGGATCCAAATATAAATTTAGGAATGAAATGTTCACATTTTCCAATTATAATCTGACCAAATCACTTCCCTACCCTTGCACGAATGACTCCGTATTGTTCCTGGGATTCAGGCATAGAGAGAACCAGGGAGGGGCAGTTACTTTTCCTGAGCCTCAGAGGTTTCCCTTTGCCTTACCAGAAACCCAGTATCTCCCAGGTTACTAGCTTGGGTGTCACCTCTCTGATATGGACTGCGAGCTCATAATAATAATAGTATTTGTTAAGCACTTACCGTTTGCAATACACTATTTTAAATGCTGGGGTACATACACTATAACCAGGTTGGACAAAGTCCCTGTCCTACCCAGGGCTTACAGTCTTCATCCCCGTTTCACAGATGAGGGAACTGAAGCCCAGAGGAGTGAAGTGACTCATCACACAGCAGACAAGTGGCGCTGGGTTTAGAACCCAGGTCCTTTTGTCTCCCAGGCCACTAGATCATGCTGTTTCTCACTGCAAGAAGGGAACGTGTCTACCAACTCTGTTGTATGGTACTCTCCCAAGTGCCTAGTACAGTGTTTTGCACACAATAAGCATTTAATAAATACAATTGATTGATTGATCTAAGTTGCTACCTGTCCAGAGGCAACAGGACAGCATCTCCAGCTAGACTTCCCAACTATCACGAAGGCAGGGTTTGGGAATGAAACAAAAAATATGAGTACCCTGATTTCTAAATAAATTGCATTGATGCGGAAATTCCTTTTACTTTTCTCTCTGAAATATTCACGGGAAATTAATGAGATTGTTGAGTGGGTACTATGAAGATTTATATGCCGATTCACTGAGGTTTTTTCCTTAAGTAATAATAAGGATTTAAAAAAAAGAATAAGCAGGGACAGTTAATTTGAAATGAATCTTTAATCAGGTTTCATCTTTTAGAGGCAACTATCTCCTTTGTTGCAACCCCCTTATAGAGGCAAAGCCTGAGGACAACATTGTGTGAAAGTGTTCTCAAAGTCAAAGTCATTCTGACAGAAATCAAACCAGAAATAATTTCTCCCTGAAGGAATTCTGTTTTATTTTAATGATGTCTGGATTGTTTCCATTTAAACAGCATAATGGGGATTTTTAATTATGACTCATACTGTCCAGTTACCAGCAATCCTTTTCTATACACTTAGAAACTCGTTCATGATGAACACTTCTTTGGAGGAAAAACAACCATTAAAGGGAAACGATTTAACCAAAAACACCGCATCTTCATTAGGCAGTGTTATGTTCTCGTCCTGGAATGGTGGTTTTTTTTTTTAATTCCCCCTGCTAATGTGTCTCTCCCTGACTCATGCCGCCCCTGTGCATTCATGGCTTGCTGGGACCACTGCTCCTTGGACAGGGTCGTGTCCCTTCAGCCACACCCTGTCACTGTTAGAAGTGAGAGCTGCTTTGGTTTCTCTCAGCTTTGGAATGAAGTCACTTCCTCATCTTCTCTACCGGATTTCGGTCAAAACGGAGCTGTCTTCAAGGACAGTTCAGTGGCAGTGACAAACCACAGGTACTTGGAGACTGACTTTTTGTTTGGTTTTTCCGGTCAGCAGAGGAAGGGAACTCTGAATCAATCAACTGTATTTATTGAGTGCTTACTACATGCAGAGCACTGTCCAAGACACTTGGGAGGGTATAACAATATAACCAAGTTGGTAGACACATTCCATGCCCAGAAGGAGCTTACAGTCTGTAGGATGAGCTTACATGCTATCAAGACCATTTTAGACCATATTAAATGCACTAAGGATTAGTGCAATTACTAAATGCATTCCATTTCCCAATGTAATTCCTCTGCATCTCCTCACCTCTGCAGCCCCTACCAACCTGTGGTTTGGCTTAGATTTTGTCCCTGACTGCAGGGACGTCTGAATCCTCTTGGATGAATAATGGTTTCTCTCCTCTTTCAGTCTGCTCTTTCAGATGTCCAGTCTGAAGGCCTTGGGAGATCAGCTTCACCTTTCCCAAATGCTAGTAGTTGCAGAATTGTGTATATATCTATAATTCTATTTATCTATTTTGGGGCTGTTGTTGTCTCTCTACTTGTTTTGTTGTCTGTCTCCCCCTTCTAGACTGTGAGCCCATTGTTGGGTAGGGTAGGTATTGTCTCTGTTGCCGAATTGTACTTTCCAAGTGCTTAGTACAGTGCTGTGCACACAGTAAGTGCTTAATAAATACAGTTGAATGAATGACTCCATTAAGTCCACCTTAAGAACTGCACCCTGTTATTCCAGGCAAAGTCCCAGGTCAAAACTTAAGTAAAACTCACCTCCGCAGTCCCTTCTCACTAACTGGAGTTGGCCCTTTCAGCTGTGACAAGTGCTTAGTAGAGTGTCCTGCACACAGTAAGCACTCAATAATTAGGACTGATTGATCGATTCATTGATTACCTTAGATCTAAGGCAGAGGGCTTCAGCACTGGGGACTCCAGGATGGAGAGACAGTGACTACCCTAACGAAGGAACTCTTGCCTGACTTTTCTCCTTGGATAAACTCAGCAATATCCTTTTACCCAGAGGGTGTCAGTCGGTGTCCTGGTGATGCTTAGTGCTGCACCTATGATGACCTGTCTGCATCTAACCCCATCCAAGAAATTGGAGAAGAGAGAAACATTTTCTAAAGCACTTTCTGGCATCCAGATCCTTAGACACATACAGTAGCCAATCTGTAGTACTTATTCAGCTGTTACTCTGTTTCGCTCACTGTGCTAAGCACTTAGGAGAGTACTCTAGCAAATGTACACAACCTCTCCCCTGAAGGAGCTTACAGTCTCATAGGGGACTTGACAGTCTAGCAGACAATTAAATTGAAATATCGTACCTCGAAAATTAAATTGAAATATCGTACCTCGATTTGCGATCCGTATGCCATTCTGAGAGTCAGCTGATTCTACTGGGTTACTTGGTTTTACCAACCACATGTACCACTAACGCAAAAGGGAAAGTGAGGATATTAAAACAAATCCATTTTGGGAAGTTCCCTTAGGGGCTGAATTTCACACATAAAAAGGAGATATGCAAGTTTGCAGTGTAGCTGCCTCTTGAATAATCTCATTTTTTGTCTCTTTTTTCAATTTCTTCATGCACTTCAACTTTAGACTGAGTTGGTTTGTTTCCCAAGTAATGTTCTTCAATGCAGTATAAAGGAGGGGAAAAAAGCTGTAGTATTTTTCCAAAATGTAGCCAGAATTCTGTTCTCTCTCCTTCCTAATCAATCGGTCAGTGATATTTATTGAGCATTTACTGTGTGTAGAGCACTCGACTAAGTGCTCGGAAGAGTATGATGCAACAGAGTTGGTAGGCATGTTCCCCTCCCACAAGGAGCTTACAGTCTGGAAGGGGAGACAGACATTGAAATAAATGTGCATGAGTGCTGTGGGGCTGAGGGTGGGGTAAATATCAAGCAATTGAGTGCCAACTGTGTGCAAAGCATTGTACTAAATGTTTGGGAGAGTAGAATAGAAGTCAAAGACACAGTCCCTGCCATCAGGAAACTTACATTCTAATGGGGGATGCAACTCAGCCTAGTGGAAAGAGTATGGGCCTGAGAGTCAGAGGACCTGGGTTCTAATCTTGACTTTGCCACTTTTCTGCTGTGTGACCTTAGGCACTTCACTTAAGTTTTCTGTGCCTCAATTACCTCATCTGCCAAATAAAGATTAAGACTGAGATCCACATGGGGGATGTTAACAGTGTCCAACCTTGTATCCACTCCAGTGCTTAACATAGTGCTTGGCCCATAGTAAATGCATAACAAATTCCATTTTAAATAAAGAGATAAATAAATACTTTAAAAATAGTAGGAGCAAGAGACTGGAAAGTTGGGTAGTGAGGAAATAAGTATTTAAATATTAGCACATAAAAGAGATATGAACAATGGTACCACAGGTGACTGTGAGTGAGGTCTTCCCTGACTAAGCCTTCTTTTCCCTTTCTTCAACTCCATTCTGTTGCCTGACTTGCTCTTTAGTCATATAATAATGATGACATTTGTTAAGTGTTTACTATGTACAAAGCACTGTTCTAAGCGCTGGGGGGAACACAAGGTGATCAGGTTTAAGATTACAGTCAATCCCCATTTGACAGATGAGGTAAATGAGGCTCAGAGAAGTTAAGTGACTTGCCCAAGGTCACCCAGCAGACACGTGGTGAAGCTGGGATTAGAACCCATGACCTCTGACTCCCAAACCCGTGCTTTTTCCACTGAGCCACGCTGATCCCCTCCCAGCCCTACAGCATGTACGTACATATCTGTAATTTATTTTCTTCATGTTAATGTCTGTCTCCTCCTTTAATGAGAATGGCACAAAGGGAAATCTTCCCTTTCCTGATCCTGTATCCCTTCTACCTCTCTATCTTACAAGAAGGTAGGGCCTTTTCCCTAGGCACTGGACTGTAGTTATTAAGGAATTTATCAATGCAGCTGTTGTCAGGCACCTGGCTCAAAGACAATTCACAACCTGGAGCCCACAGGAAGAGACAGCATTAATCCCATGTGGCATTCTATTTCCAAAATTATCCTTGTAAATTACATGGACAACTATTCAAAAGCATCTTTCCCACTGAACCTGATTACATCGATGCTTTAAAGAAGGATTTTTTTTTTGTCTCTGATTTCCCTGGTGGCAGTGATATAAACCATGAACTTCTTAAATGCCATTTAATTTATATGATTTTTCTGTTTACCCTTTTAAAGTGACAAGTTGCTCCTTAGTATTTATGTCCGCTGGAAAATTAGGCTGCATACATGAGCCAGAGCTGTAGTTGCATTTGTTAACTTGAGCTTACTAAGCAGTTACCATAAAAACAAATATGCACTTTCAGAGGAGAAAAGCTCCCACAGATATGCCCTCTCAGATTTTACTGTTCAGGTAATTTTCACCAAGTTGTTATGAAGCTACTTTCTTGTTTGTAGATGGTACCCATCCAAGCCTCCCGCAGCCTTCAATAAATCAGACAGTCATTCAGCGCTGAGGCAGTGCTCAAGTTCCATTTGAAAACTGTGAACCTCATCTTTGTTTGTCCTTCTCAACAGCATGTTTGGAAAGCAATGGCAGAGGGAACTGCTCTTTGGTCCAGGAGTTAATATGAAGAAGTTCATTTCTTGTCATCAATGCTGTTTCACATTGGACTTTGTTCCTATTCACTTGTGGCTTTTCCGATCATCTTGTTGTCACTCAACAAGAGTGTAAATATTGTCTCTGAGAAATGTCACACTGGGTAGCCCTGCCAGCCTCGCATATCTGAGAATGGGGATAGCTTGTCATAAGCACTGCCATTATTATGAACCAAATGAACATGATATCAGCTCTGTTCTGACTGGACTGACGTTAGACAGACGATCCAGCTTTTACACTAACAAAGAAAAGTCCCATTTTTTTATGGTATTTGTTGAGCACTTACTATGTGTCCAACACTGTTCTAAGCACCGGGGTAGGTACAAAATAATTAGGTCGGACAAAGTCCACCCTGCATGGAGCTCACAGTCTAAGTAGGAGGGAGAATAGGTATTTTAAGCCCCATTCTAAAGTTGAGGGAAGTAAGGCACAGAGAAGTCAAGGGTTTTGCTCAAGGTCACACATGAAGCCATTGGCTGAGCTGGCATTGGAACCCAGGTCTTCTGATTCCCAGGTTCTTTCCACTTGGCCTTACTGCCTATTTGCCAAAGATGATGGGAGACTGTGCTCAAAGGAAGTAGACCATAGGACAGCTCCCATGACACCGCTTAAGTCAGCCTAATATTCTTGGTGTCAGGGGGCCCTGGTCTCTCAGCCTCTGATGGGGATTGAAGATGGGGTTCATGGTTTTCATGTGGAACTCGGGCACTGCCTCAGTGCTAAATGGCTGTCTGTGGCGAGCTCAGACTGGTACCCTCTACAGCTTAGCATCCATTTCATCTAGAAATCGGTGATATTATCAAATTGAAAGTAGTGCTGCTGATGGTGAGATGATAGTCATACATTTCAGTATCGCTGAGAGAGAATGCCTCGCCAGCTTGCTCACTACATCCGCAAAAATATAGCAGTCAACCAGTCCTATTAATGGAGCATTTACTGCGTGCACAGAACTGTACTAAATGTTTGTGAGAGTACAATATAATGAGTTAGACACTGTCCCTGCCCACAACAGAAAGCAGCGTGGCCTAGTAGGTAGAGCACAGGTTTGGGAGTCAGCAGGGAATTGGGTTCTAATCCCACTCCACCACTTGTTTGCCCCTTTCTAGACTCCTTCCCATTCAGGATCAGTATTGTCCAGACTCCAATGGTCAAGAGGCCCACTGCCAGCAGGACAAGTATACTTGAGTTGTTGTGCAGCAGAGGTGATGGTTCACTCTAAACCATCCACACTCTCTCCTCCAGCCCCACTAGGCCCAACAGCATCCACGATGAGATGGTTGGTAGAGAGAATGGGTACAAATGGTCCCCTGGATGGCGCAGCTTACTCCCTGTTGTCTTTTTCAATAGCCTACTGGAGCAGTATAGAAGGCATTTTACATTTTCCTTGGCTTATGTAAAGAAAATCATTCATTTTACCAATGTGGAAACAACCTGCAGATCTACAATTCAGTGAAAAGCTGCGTGACCTATGAGAATCAACGTGGCCTAGTAAATACAGCACGGGTCTGGAAGACAGAAGGACCTGGGTTCTAATACTGACTCCACCACTTGGCTTCTGTGTGACCTTGGACAAGTCACTTCACTTCTCTGGGCCTCGGTTACTTCATCTGTAAAATGGTGATTGAGACTGTGAGCCCCAAGTGGGACAGGGACTGTGTCCAACCTGATTTACTTGTATCCACCCCAGTGCTTAGCACAGTGCCTGGCATACAATAATTGCTTAACAAATACCATAATTATTATCATCATCATCATCAATCGTATTTATTGAGCGCTTACTGTGTGCAGAGCACTGTACTAAGCGCTTGGGAAGTACAAATTGGCAACATATAGAGACAGTCCCTACCCAACAGTGGGCTCACAGTCTAATAGGGGAAGACAGAGAACAAAACCAAACATACTAACAAAATAAAATAAATAGAATAGATATGTACAAGTAAAATAAATAAATAAATAAATAGAATAATAAATATGTACAAACATATGTACATATATAGAGGTGCTGTGGGGAAGGGAAGGAGGAAAGATGGGGGGATGGAGAGGGGGACGAGGGGGAGAGGAAGGAAGGGGCTCAGTCTGGGAAGGCTCCTGGAGGAGGTGAGCTCTCAGTAGGGCCTTGAAGGGAGGAAGAGAGCTAGCTTGGCGGATGGGCAGAGGGAGGGCATTCCAGGACCGGGGGATGACGTGGGCCAGGGGTTGATGGTGGGACAGGCGAGAACGAGGTGCGGTGAGGAGATTAGTGGCGGAGGAGCGGAGGGTGCGGTCTGGGCTGTAGAAGGAGAGAAGGGAGGTGAGGTAGGAGGGGTCGAGGTGATGGAGAGCCTTGAAGCCCAGGGTGAGGAGTTTCTGCCTGATGCTCAGATTGATTGGTAGCCACTGGAGATTATTGAGGAGGGGAACAGTATTTATTGGATGCTATCTCTGTGCAGAGCATTGTGCCAAATGTTTGAGAGAGTAAAGAGAGTTTGTAGGATGGATTAGAAACATAATATTTTGGGCAAATGCTAATGACAATTCTAAAACATGCAACATGGGAGACTTAGTTTACCTGCTAACATACATCATCACAAGACTTAACCTTTGGAGAGTTTGGAATTCAATCTGAGATTGCACAAACCCACAATTGCACAAAAGATAGTGAGCCCGCCGTGGGACAACCTGATCACCTTGTAACCTCCCCAGTGCTTAGAACAGTGCTTGGCAGATAGTAAGCGCTTAATAAATGCCATCATTATTATTTGCCTGTTGTGTGACCTTGGACCTTAAATTCTCGGCGCCTCAGTTACCCCATCTGTAAAATGGGGATTAAGACTGTGAGCCCAATTTAGGACATGGACTGTGTTCAACCTGATTATCTTATATCTACTCCAGCTCTTAGTATGGTGCCTGGCACATAGTAAGAGCTTAATAAATACTATTAAAAAATCCAACAAAACTAAAGAAAGTTCTTCAATTTGCTGAATTCACTCAATGATCTTCTCCTGTGCAAGCAGTAAAAGTAGGCAAAAACCTACAGAGAAAGGAGATGAGACTATTGTGGCAGCCAATTATGTTCCACTATAAGAGAGGGAAACAATCCTGAGCTGTGCTAGGAAAGGACAAGGAGGGCATATTCTATCATCAAGATCTGCTTCTCTTCTCGGAAAGAAGAATCATCACGGCCCTCGTACCGAAGCTGTCTGTGAGGAACTAAAACACTCTTCTCTCTGCCGCAACCCTGTCCCCCCACCACCCCCGGGATCTAGCAAAAGTCATAATCACCCTTTCATTGCATATTGCCAAACTGCAGGGTAGAAAGAAATGAAAGTACAGGGAAGGAAAGAAAGGTCATAGATGAAGTTTTGCATAAAATGTCACACACACAGAATAAAAAGCACCCAGAGTAGTGATTTGCCAGTTTCGTTAACCAGTACAAATGTTCGCTTCTCACCTGTAGGACAATTGTATCTTCATCATTTGGGGGGTAAAAAAAAAATAATTCATTCCAGAGAGAAAGGGCTCCTTGAGCTTCTAGAGGCTCTCTGTATCTTTGAAAAGAGTTGTCAACTGATTCCCAGACCATATTCCATTCAGTAAAATAACTAATTTCTAGGTAAAATCAATGCTAAACTGCAGATGGTGCCAGTCTAAGCTCACTGCAGCCTACAATAAATCAGACATCCATTCAGAACTGAGGCAGTACTTGAGTTCCAAGTGAAAATTGTGCACCTCATCTTCAAGCCCTGCCAGAGGTTGAGTGACGAGGGTCCTCTGACATTAAGAACATTAGGCTGACTTAAGCGGTATCTTGGGTGCCCTTCTACATTCTACTTCCTTGGCCCTTTCTTTCCATTTCCCTTACAGAATGATTTGTGTTACCGTTTGAACTGGTTTGCCCCAAGCCCTGGAAGTGGCTGAGGGTGACAGAAAGGTGTGAGGCCTAGTGGAAAAAGCATGGGCCAGAGAATCAGAGGACCTGAGTTCTAATCCTGCCTCTTCCATTTGCCTGTTTTTTTAAAGGTATTTGTTAAATGCTTACTTTGTCTCCAGCACTGTACTAAGTGCTGTGCTACATACAAGATAATCAGGTTGGACACATTTCCTGTCCCACATGAGGCTCACAACTTTAATCCCCATTTTTCAGATGAGGTAACTGAGGGGCAGAGAGGTGAAGTAACTTGCCCGAAGTCACATAGCAGACAAGTGTCAGGGCCAGAATTAGAACCCAGGACCTCTGGCTCCTAGGCCCACACTCTTTCCCCTAGACCACAATGCTTGCCTTTTGTATGACCTGGGGAATGCCACTGAATTTCACTGTGCCTTAGTTTCCTCAGTTGTGCAAAGCACTTCTGTTGTCTCTAGACTGTAAGGTCATCATGGGCAGGGAATGTGTCTACCAACTCTGTTACGTCATACTCCACCAAGCACTTAATTCAGTGCATTTAACTGATTGACTAATTGATTGATTGCTTTTTCCACCTACTTCACTGCGAGCCCCTTGGGGGACAGGGCCTATATCTGATCATTCATTCATTCAATCATATTTATCGAGCGCTTACTGTGTGCAGAGCACTGTACTAAGCACTTGGAAAGTACAATTCGGTAACAGAGACAATCCCTACCCAACAATATCTTCTATCTACTCCACCACTGAGTTCAATGCTTGGCACATAGTAAGCGCTTAACAAATACCCTAATAGTTGTTCTGTCCAATATGTGGTCAGAGACCACACCCCACACAATTAAGTGATAAATATTCTCCCTTTCCCTCTTCAGGGATTAACTTTGTTACTGCCTCCTTGAGTTCCCCTAGAGTAGAATCCTGTGTTCAAAAAGAGCCACTCTATTTCTGGGGGCTTCTTTCTAAGTGGCCTGTCAAGCTAGGTCCCAAATGTCTACGGCCACCCGTCAAGGCCAGGCCAGAGTCCAGCCGGCAAGCTGCCTCAGAAGCTGCTGCCATATTTCTGAGGCCACACGGAGCAGTTAGCTTTAGAGTTCCTGCTTAGCCTTTCCATCAATCAAATTGATCAATTGATCAATTGATTGTATTAAATTCCTACTGAATGCAGAGCACGGGACTAAGAGCTTGGGAGAGTCCAATAGAATTAGGAGTCACACTCTCTGCCCAGAAGGAGTAGGTGTGACTGACTCAGAGATGCTTCCCAGGTAGAATGAGGAAAACAGATTAGAGAAGGACATGATTTCTTAACTCCTACAGACAGTTGTGAGCCCAGGAGTGATTATTTGGCATTGGATTAGAACCCAGATCGACTGACTACAAGATTCATGCTTTTTCCATTAGGCCACACTGCTTTCTCTTTTCCGCCCATGAATTTCTGGGCCCAGTTTTAATTCCTGTTTAAAAATAAAGCA
Source organism: Tachyglossus aculeatus (assembly GCF_015852505.1). Lineage (NCBI taxonomy): Eukaryota > Metazoa > Chordata > Mammalia > Monotremata > Tachyglossidae > Tachyglossus > Tachyglossus aculeatus. The sequence continues at coordinate 77,639,047 of NC_052086.1, forward strand.
CCAGTGAATGGCAAGAGCATGGGCCTGAGAGTCAGAGGCCATGGATTCTAATCTTGGCTCTGCCACTTGTTGGCTCTGTGACCTTGGGCAAGTCACTTAACTTCTCTATGCCTCAATTAACTGATCTGTAAAATGGGAATTATGAGTGTGCTTCTCATGTGGACAGTGTCCAATCTGATGACCTTGTATCTACTCCAGTGCTTAGAACAGTGCTTGTCACATAATAAGAGCTTAACAAACACCATAATTTTTAAACCCAGGAGAACCCCCACAAGCTGGCCAATGAACTGAAACTGGGATATCCTAGTTTCCAGAGAAGATCATATTTGGATTAGAGGCTCCCTCGTCTTTCCTTGTGGAAAAGTTCCAGACCAGAGAACACTTCACAAAGACCATAAAGGAAATCACTCTAGAAGCTCCCACAATTCACCTCTCCTGAACAGGAAAGTTACCTCAGCATGGTGGAGACCAGTGAGAGGACAAGGCAGAATAGATGAGTTACAGTCATCCCATATTCTGCTCCTGGACAGAACACCCTCTAGGGGTCCTAAGGAAACTCCACTGTCTTCAGAGAAACTTCCCACAGAGAGCAGAGGACATCCATCGGTCATATTCATTGAGCACTTACTGTGGGCAGAGCACTATACTAAGCTCTTGGGAGGGTACAACATGACAGAGTTGGTAGACACATTCCCTGTCCACAACGAGAAGCAGTGTGGCCTAGTGGATAGAGCACTGGTCTGGGAATAGAGGGTACTTAGGTTCTAATCCCGGCTCCACCGTTTGTTTGCTGTGTGACTATGGGCAAGTTACTTCACTTCTGTGCCTCACTTACCTCATCTGTAAATGGGGATCAACACTATGAGTTCTATGTGGGGCAGGAACTGTGTCCAACCTAACTTCTACCTACTCCTACACTTAGTATAACCCCTGGCACATAATAAGCGCCTTAACAAATACCAAAAAAGAAAAAGCAAAGGTTGCAACCCTTAGTATTATGCCACACAAACCTGATTGTTGGGGATTATTCACTGGACAAAGCAAAGTATCCTTCACAGACAATTGCTAAACTGCTATTTGGGCATTGAGTCAGCTGGAGGCCAGCTTCTCTCCCAGTTACCACAGTTCCAGTGGTTTGATCATTGCTACTAATATGTGCTTCCGATGCAAACCTTTTATGCTCTATTTGGCACTCAATTGCTTTCAAATTTTCCTTAGTAACGTGTTCTGGGATACCTGCAGTGTGTTAGGGGCCCTGGGAAACTAAATTTTATTCTCTTTTAGACGGTTTATCACAGCCTTCTCCTCTGGGCAGGAATGGCATGCAGAGGACACAAATGTCCATCCCCACATGGAGGGACACAAACAGTCACAAATGTTCTCCATGAAAATCATTCATTGCTTGAAACCACCAAGGGACCTCAGGCCATAGTTCCTCATCCACATTTGTGAGAATATCACTGCCTTGTTTAGAGACTCTGGCTGAGCTAGAACCAATCCAAAGCCCATTAGATTTAGGGTGGGTCAAGCAGTTTTCTGGGAGCTTCCAAACTCCTCAGATGAATTGTTCAATTTTATTCTGGTCCAATTAGCAGGCCTTCAAAATGGCACCCGACAGGGCCTCCTGTGGTGGTACCAGTCAATATCCTGGGGTGGCCATTATTCTTAGTTAGAACAATGCATTCTAGGGCTTGTATTGAATTGCTCAACACACAAGCACTTTACCAAGCCGGTGGCTAAGCACCTGGCTTTATGCCTAATAGAAAGAGTATGGGTAGGGGAATCAGAGAACCTAGATTCTAATCCCAGCTCTGCCACTTGCCTGCTGTGTGACTCCGGGAAAGCTAGTTCACTTCTCTGTGGCTCAGTTACCTCACTTGTAAAATGGGGATTGAGACTGAGAATATGTATTAGTGTTAAGGTATAGAAACATATAAACTTATAGAAACTTACAGAAATGTAAGTGCTTTTGGTGGTTTCCCACCAACTCTGTTTTATTTTACTCTCCCAAGTGCTTAGTGCAGTGCTCTGCACCCACTAAGTGCTCAAGAAATACATGTGATTGATTGACTGATTGGATGGACATGACCTGGGGAGGTGGAACTTAACTGGGGAGTGCATCTTGGAGGAGACAAATTAGACCTGAGAGTCGCTCCGTGAATCTTTAAACAGATATATCAATCAATGATATTTATTGAGTGCTTACTATATGCAGAACACTATACTAAGCTTTTGAGAGAGTACAATACACAGAGTTAGCAGACACATTCCCTGCCCACAATAAGCATACAATTTAGAGGGGGAGACAGACATTCATCCAATTGCATTGACTGAGCGCTTACTGTGAGCAAAGTACTGTACTAAGCCCTTGGGAGAGTATAATATAACAATAAACAGGTATATTCCCTGCCTATAGCGTGCTTATAATAATATAAATAATTCATAATATACAATTTAAGGATATGTACAAAAGTGCTGTGGGGTTGAGGGTGGGGTGAATATCAAATGTACCAAGGTCATGGATCCAAGCGCTTAAATGACACAGAAGGGAGACGGAGTCAGGGAAAAAAGGGCTTAATCAGGGATGGCTTTAAGGCTTCTTGGAGGAGATGTGACTTTAGTAGTGTTTGAAGGTGAGGAGAGTGGTGGTCTGGCATATGTGGAGAGGGAGGGAGTTCCGGCTCAGGGGGAATCTAAGCATTTGGCCTGGAAATCAGAAGGTCATGGGTTCTAATTCCAGCTCCACCACTTAGGTCTAATATATGGCCTTGGGCAAGGCATTGCACTTCTCTGTACCTCAGGTACCTCATCTGTAAAATGGGGATTGAGACTGTGAGCCCCACATGGGACAGGGACTACGTCCAACTCAATTTGCTTGTATCCACGCCAGCTCTTAGTTTTGTGCCTGATACATAGTAAGCACTAAACAAATACCAGCATCATTCTCCCAGAGCTTTAGACATCCAGAATCACTGGAGGGCAGGAGGGGGAGGGGCAGTTCAGTGGCGATGAATTCTTTAAAAAGTTTTCAGTAAGTCATTTAGCAATTTTGAGATTGGGTGAGCTGCAAACTGCACTTTACCAAATGCTTCAGCTTTGCCCCAGGAAAGACAAACCCAACTCTCAGCATCCTGCATGGGGAAGGTTCTATAGCTTGGGATTATTCTATACTCAGCATCAAAGTCCTTACCTCCTGTACTCTTGCAGATTTTCCTCTTTCCACTGACCAGGGACTCTTCTGTCATCCATAACGCAGATTATTCCAGACAGCCATCCGATGAGACCTTCCTTTCTTCAATCAATCAGCAGAAGCAGTGTGGCCCATCAGGAAGAGCATGGGCCCAGGAGTCAGAGGATCTGGGTTCTAATCCCAGTTCTACTGAATGTCTGCCAGGTGACCTTGGCTAAGTCATTTCACTTCTCTGTGTCTCAGTTACCTCATCTGTAAAATGGGGAGTATACTGTAAGCCCCATGTGGGACATGGATTGTGTCCAACCTTATTAGCTTATATCTACCCTGGCACTTAGTACAGTGCCTGACACATAGTAAGTGCTTACAAAATACCATAAAATCAAATCACTCATCCAACAAGCATTTCTTGAATGCCTATGGTTTGCAGAGCACTGAACTAAACTTTCAGCAGGGTGTACAGTGAGATATAAAGGCAGGATCTAGAAGTACAAGTAACTGGTGAGGTAGAAGACAAAATTCCTGCTCTCAAAGGGCTTGCAATCTAATGGAAGAGGCAAGCAGACCCCACCGTTGACACACACCACCATTTTTGATAGTCAAAATATGGAGGGTAAATGGAAAAATGAATTGAATAAACTAATCTAAATTGAGGGTTCTGCATAATGATAGAGATAAGAGGAAGAGGAGAATATGAAGATGGATATGTGGATAATGCTTAAATGGTAGGGAATTTAAATTGATAAGTACAGACGTTTCACAAGGGGTTGTGAGTAGTGCATAAGTGTTGAAGTGGCATTGGGAGGATATAACCTGGGGAGAAGGAAATGAATCAGGGAATGCCTCCTGGAGGAGGTGGGATTTCAGAGGGGCTTTGAAAATGGGAAAGGTGAGGGGCATTGGATTTGTAGGGTCATGGAGGAGAAAAAAGCCAGAGACAGGAGAGTTGAGAACAAGGAACAGTGGGGTTAGCCTAGGAGGAATTAAGAGCATGAGCTGGAGTGTAGTGGGAAAAGACAGTAGGTCAGTAAGAAGGAGATGGCTAGTGAAGCGCCTTAAAGTCAATGGTCAGGAGTTTCTTCTTGATGAGAAAAGGAAATGAGTAACAATCGTGATAAAGTACTGACAATGTTCCCAAGTCTCTCCATGTCCCAGGGAATTTCCAAATATACAAGTCACTGTAATCAGTCCATCAATCAACTGCATTTCTTGAGCGCTTACTGTGTGCAAAGCACTGTACTAAGTACTTGAGAGAGTACACTACAGCAGATTTGGTTGAAATACTCAATTCCTCTTTTCCCACTTCCTTCTCCATCACCCTGACTTGCTCCCTTCATTCACCACCCTGTACCCAGCCTCTCAGCACTGATGTACATATCCATAATTAATTTCTATTAATGTCTGTCCCCCCTCTAGACTGTAAACTCATTGTGGGCAGGGAATATATCTGTTCTATTATTTGTTTTATTCTACCAAGCAGTACAATGTTCTGCTATCAGTAAGCTCTCACAGAATAAGATTGATTGATTCATTCATTCATTCAGTAGTACTTATTGAGAGCTTACTGTGTGTAGAGCACTGTACTAAGTGCTTGGGAAATACAATTCAGCAACAAATAATAATAATTATTACCATAATTATTATTGTACTTTTTAAGCGCTTACTATATGCTGAGCACTGTTCTAAGTGCTGGGGTAGATATGAGGTAATCAGGTTGTTCCACATGGGGCTCACAGTCTTAATCCCCATTTTGCAGATGAGGTAACAGGCACAGAGAAGTTAAGTGGCTTGCCCAAGGTCACACAGCAGACAAGTGGTAGAGCTGGGATTAGAACCTACTTCCTCTGACTCCACTGAGCCATGCTGCTTCTCTAGAGACAAATTCCTGCCACAGCGGGCTCTCAGTCTACTGATTGATCCAAGAGGTCAAAAATCAGGTTTGGTGTGGATGACCTGAACATGACCCCTGGCCCACGTCCTTCCCCTGGCCTGGCATGCCCTCCCTCCACACATCCGCCAAGCTAGCTCCCTTCCTCCCTTCGAAGCCCTACTGAGAGCTCACCTCCTCCAGGAGGTCTTCCCAGACTGAGCCCCCTTTTTCCTCTTCTCCTCCCCATCAACCCTCCCGCCCTACCTCCTTCCCCTCTCCACAGCACTTGAATATATTTGTACATATTACTCTATTTTATTTGTACATATTTACTACTCTATTTTATTAATGATGTGCATATAGCTATAATTCTATTTATTCTGATGGCTTTGACACCTGTCTACATGTTTTGTTTTGATGTCTGACTCCCCTTCTAGACTGTGAGCCCGTTGTTAGTTAGGGACCGTCTCTATATGTTGTTAACCTGTGCTTCCCAAGCGCTTAGTATGGTGCTCTGCACACAGTAAGCGCTCAATCAATACAACTGAATGAATGAATGAATTGATGCCTTAATTTGAATGGTTTCTGTTTTTCATTTTGGCTCAAAATTGTCTCTGTAACTAAGAAAAATTATCTGCTGGAAGTCCAGCTATATTGGTCTTGAGATAAATGCCATTTTTATTAAAATATTAATGATCTCTGACTTCAAATCTCCTTTTAACTTTTCACATATATTTATTACAGGGTGCTTATTCATTTATTCATTCAATCGTATTTATTGAGCGCTTACTGTGTGCAGAGCACTGTACTAAGTGCTTGGGAAGTACAAGTTGGCAACACATAAACATGCTCTCCATAAACATGCATCTAAAATCCTTATTTTCCTTTAAAATCATTTTTCTTTCAACCTGCATCTTTCCCTGTAGGCCCTATTAAAAGGAAGACAAAACTTTTGTCCTCTTGCTCTCTCTATCCTTAGATACATCATAGGGATTTGTGAGACAGAACAGATTGAATTTTTCAGAGCTTGGATTCGTGTAACCATGAACCTAGGTGTTCAGATCCTTCCAACAACAAACACTCCGATCAATCAATCAATTTACTGAGTGCTTACTGTGTGCAGGGCAGTGTTCTAAGAGCTTGGGAGGATACAATACAAAAGGGTTGCCAGACACATTCCAGGCACACAACAAGCTTACAGTTTAGAGTCTAAACAGACTTTAATATGAATAAATAATTTAGAACATTAATATGAATGACTAACTTATACACTCCATCCTCCCATATCAAACCCCACATCTTGAGCTCAGAAGACTCTTCAGTACATGGAACATATGTCTCAACTCTATTATATTGTACTCAGCTAAGCGCTTAGTATGGTGCTCTGCATACAGTACATACTCAATAAATGATTGATTTCCAAGAGGGTGTCTGGACCCTTGATATGCCAGACCCTGGCAAGTTGCCACTTTACAGTCAATCAGTCAATCATATTTATTGAGCGCTTTCTGTGCGCAGACCACTGTACTAAGCACTTGGGAGAGTACAAAATAACAGAGTTGGTAGACACATTACTTGTTCACAATGAACTTGCAGTCTAGAAGGGAAGACAGACGTTTATATAAACAAATCATGGATGTGTACATAAGTGCTCTGGGAATGAGGGAGTTGTGACTAAAAGGAGCAAATCAGGAAGATTCAGAAAGGGAGTCAGAGAAGAGGAAATGAGAGCTTAATCAGGGAAGGCCTGTTGGAAGAGGCCTTCAATAGGGCTTTGAATGAGGGGAGAGTAATTGTCTGTTGTGTATGAAGAGGGATGGCATTCCAGACCAGAGGCAGCACGTTGGTGAGAGGTTAGCAGGGAGATAGATGAGATAGAGGTACAGAGATTAGGTGGGCACCAGAGGAGCAAAGTGTGTCGGGTGGGTTGTAATAGGAGAACAGCCAGGTGAGGTAGAAGGGGTCAAGAAGAATGTCTGTTTGATGTGAATATGGATGGTCAAATACTGGAGGTTCTTGAGGAGTGGGGAAACATGGTCTGAATGTTTTTGTAGAAAAATGAACTAGGCAGCAGTGTGAAGTATGGACTGGATTGTGGAGAGACAGGAGGCAGGGAGGTTAGCAAGGAGGCTGATACAGTAACCAAGGGGAAATAGGATAAATGCTTGGATTAACGTGGCAGCAATTTGGTTAGAGAAGACAGGGTGGATTTTAGCAAGGTTGTCAGGGTTGAACCAGTGTGGGATGAATCAGGGAGCTGATTTTAGGATAGCACCAAGTTTATGGACTTGTGAGATGGTAGTGTTGTCTGAAGAGATGGAAAAATTGGGGTGGACCAGGGTTTGGGTAGGAAGATAAGGAGTTCTGTTTTGGGTATGTTACGTCTGAAGTGTTGGTGGGATATCCAAGTGGAGATCTCTTGCAGGCAGGAGGAAGTGCGAGACTGCAGAGAGGGAGAGAGATCAGGGCTGGAGATGTAGAGTTAGGAATCATCCGTATACAAATGGTTGTTGAAGCTGTGAAACCTGTGGCCACCTTTTGGTTAATGTGGAAAATCCCCCACCCAGCAAGGTCTGAGGCTGAGGAGATTCAGCAGAGCAGAAGAGGTGGGGCTCAGATTAGAGCAACTCACAGCATTTTCAGGAGGCAAAGAAGAGATGAAAGTCTCCGTTGGCTACAATGCAGAAAGGTCTGGATTCATTTTGAGGCTGCCAAGGAAAGACGTCCATCTACCGAGAGACCTAAGATGAGCAGATACACAGTTAATAGTCAAGAGTTTTTTGGGGTTTTTTTGTGAGTTCATCTGTCATTGCTTTGGAAACCCAGTCAGAGCATGACCCATTGCCCATTCAATGCTGGAGCCAACGGTGAACATCTAAATCATTTATTAAGTCCTCATAATAAAGAGCAAACCAGGCACTGAATAGCTCAATAAATACCCATTGTTGCTTCTTGGTGTTTGGCAAATCAGGAAGGGGTGGAAATAGGGCATTGCAATCACTTCCGCTAATGCTGCCAGTCACTTCTTCCCATGCTTTTTATTTTGCAGGACTACTGCAGCTCAATTGTGAATCATGCTTTTAAGCGCTGGAGGAATAATTCTCAGGCTCCTGTGATCAGAGCTGCAGCTTCATCTGTCAGGCACAGTACGGTAAGACTCATTAGGCAATCCCTGAGTGCGGTTATGAGATTGTTCCATATGTCCATGCAGGATTGTTTAGTCACCGCATTTGGGAAGACAGGTCTAAAGAAAAAACAAAAACAAAACAAAACAAAAAAAAAAACAAAAACAGAAAGTCAGCATGATTTCCAGTTTCTTTAAGGTAATTGTGCACACGGTGAAATGAAAGAGAGGAATGGAGCGAGAGGCTGAAACGAAGTCAATCATTCAATCAATGGTATTTATTGAGTGCTTACTGGGTACAGAGCATTGTACAAAATGCTTGGAAAAGTACAATACAGCAGAGTTAGTAGATATGTTCCCTGCCCACATGAGCTTGCGGTCTAGAGACGGACTCAGAGAGAGAGAGACAGAGAGGGGGAGAGAGAGAGAGAAAGAAAAAGAGGGAGAGAAAAAAACTCCTGCATTATTGTGTACAACTACTGGAATAAGGGTGGAATCATAGTTAAGATATTGATCATATAATTGGAAACTGCCAAGGGAAAGCACTCATTAAGGCCAAGGTATATGAATCATTTTTTAATGATGTCTCCTTGCTTTCAGCGACTTAGCATGTGTCCCGGTTTCAGTGGGTGTGCTGTAATTTAGGAAAAGCTGTCTGTGGAGTTCAGTCATCCCTCTTACCATATGTTTTCCTCAAAAATTCCCAGGCAGTGGGGTGGTGGTTTTCATGGAGTGAAGGCAGTCTGGTTGCCCACTCAGCACTTTAGCGCCACGTGACCAGCTGGAGTTCAATTGCTTCAGAGAAAGATGATCTCTCTCTTCAGCCAGCTAGCTGAGGCCTCCAACAGCTGAAAATTAAGCTGCAGGTAGGTGTTGGTGGGAATGGGGGTGCCGGTGGGGGATGGGGCACCCCAACTTTACCTGCAGATCAGATACAAGGGCTTCTGGACATCTTTCTGGCCAAAATCTGGTTCTGAGGGGTTGGTGGGCTGCTCAAGGGGTCTGTCAAGAGAATACAGAGTCTGCAACATAGGAGGGAAGGAAGGTTGAGGATGTAAGGAAAGATAGTCTTCTCAATAGCTTGGATTCACTGGTCCTCCATTTTGACCTGCTTCTCTAGCCTGATGAATCAACGATCTTCCAAATACTAACAGCAACCAAGAATGAATTACAGATTCACCCCACCCCCAACTCCACAGCCCATACATACATATCTTTAAATCCTGTACTATAAATCACTTATTTTGCATATTAATGTCTGTCTCCCCCTCTAAACTGTAAGCTTGTTATAGGCAGGGAGGCTGTCTGCTAATTCTGCTATATTCTAGCCAGTCAGTCAACTGTATTTATTGAGCACTTAGTGTGTGCAGAGCACCACATCAAGCACTTTGGAGAGTAGAGAAGCTGCGTGGCTCAGTGGAAAGAGCACGGGCTTGGAAGTCAGAGGTCACGGGTCTGAATCCCGCCTTCCCCTCATGTCTGCTGTGTGACCTTGGGCAAGTCACTTCACTTCTCTGGGCCTCAGTTCCCTCATCTGGAAAATGGGGATTAAGACTGTGAGCCCCACATGGGACAACCTCACCTCCTTGTATTCCCCCCAGCGCTTAGAACAGTGCTTTGCACATAGTAAGCACTTAACAAATACCAACATTATTATTATTACAGTGCAACAATGAGAAACATTATACTATCCCAAGTCCTTAATACAGTTCTCTGCATATAATATTCAATAAATACCATTGATTGATTGATTTTCATGTAGTAGGGGTTTTTTTTTCCAAATGATACTTGTTAAATACTATGTATCAGGCACTATCCTATTACTACTACTACTAAAAATAATTATGGTATTTGCTAAGCACTTACTATGTGCCAGGCTCTGTACTAAGTGCTAGGGTGGATACAAGGAAATCGAGTAGGACACAGTCTCTGTCCCACAGAGGGCTCACAGTCTTCATCCTGATTTTACAGATGAGGTAACGGGTACAGGGAAGTGAAGTGACTTGCCCAAGGTCCCACAGCAGACAAAGGGCAGAGCCAGGATTGGAAGCCAGGTCTGCTGATTTTCAAGCCTGTGTTCTTTCCACTAGGCAACACTGTTCAGTTGGGCTAAGTTAATCAGTTCACTGTGGAACCCCTGGAATGGATGGGCTCTATATAGGTCCTACAATCTGTCCCACTGCCTACAGCAGGACTGAATATAACCCGGTTGAAAAGATGAATTCCTTTCCTGTAGTTAAAGGCCCCTCCTGGGCCCAGGCAAGCCTTTTAGCACCACCACTGGCCCAAAAGGGTGGAAAAGGGTGGCTTCAACTATCACCTCTACGCTGATGACACCCAGATCTACATCTCTGCCCCTGCTCTCTCCCCCACCCTCCAGGCTCGCATCTCCTCCTGTCTTCAGGACATCTCCATCTGGATGTCTGCCCGCCACCTAAAGCTCAACATGTCCAAGACTGAACTCCTTGTCTTCCCTCCCAAACTCTGCCCTCTCCCTGACTTTCCCATCTCTGTTGACGGCACTACCATCCTTCCCGTCTCACAAGCCCGCAACCTTGGTATCATCCTCGACTCTGCTCTCTCATTCACCCCTCACATCCGAGCCATCACCAAAACCTGCCGGTCTCAGCTCCACAACATTGCCAAGATCCGCCCTTTCCTCTCCATCCAAACCGCTACCCTACTCGTTCAAGCTCTCATCCTATCCCGTCTGGACTACTGCATCAGCCTTCTCTCTGATCTCCCATCCTCGTGTCTCTCCCCACTTCAATCCATACTTCATGCTGCTGCCCGGATTGTCTTTGTCCAGAAACACTCTGGGCATGTTACTCCCCTCCTTAAAAATCTCCAGTGGCTACCAATCAATCTGCGCAACAGGCAGAAACTCCTCACCCTGGGCTTCAAGGCTGTCCATCACCTCGTGCCCTCCTACCTCACCTCCCTTCTCTCCTTCTACAGCCCACCCCGCACCCTCCACTCCTCTGCCGCTAATCTCCTCACCGTACCTCATTCTCGCCCGTCCCGCCATCGACCCCCGGCCCACGTCATCCCCCGGGCCTGGAATGCCCTACCTCTGCCCATCCGCCAAGCTAGCTCTCTTCCTCCCTTCAAGGCCCTACTGAGAGCTCACCTCCTCCAGGAGGCCATCCCAGACTGAGCCCCTTCTCCTTCCTCCCCCCCTCGTCCCCCTATCCCCCCATCTTACCTCCTTCCCTTCCCCACGGCACCTGTATATATGTATATATGTTTGTACATATTTATTACTCTACTTATTTATTTATTTTACCTGTGCATATCTATTCTATTTATTTTATTTTGTTAGTATGTTTGGTTTTGTTCTCTGTCTCCCCCTTTTAGACTGTGAGCCCACTGTTGGGTAGGGACTGTCTCTATATGTTGCCAACTTGTACTTCCCAAGCGCTTAGTACAGCACACAGTAAGCGCTCAATAAATACGATTGATTGATTGATTGATTGATTGATTGAAAAATGGTTTTCAAACTGAGTTGCTCTTTTCAGGGCTTTTTATTTTAGGAAGGCTGAGTTTCCTCCCAACCAGGGTTATATTTAGCTCAGGGCGGGACTACAGCCCTGGTCACACTGTACATGAACAGAGGCTGTCCCCTCATTTTTTTTGCGGGGGAGGGGTTTAAAAGTATTCATTACACTGTTACAATGTGCCAGGCACTGTATTAAGCCCTGGGGTAGATCCAAAATAATCAAGTTGGATGCAGTCTCTGTCCCATATGGGGCTCAAGCAGCATGGCTTAGTGGAAAGAGCATAGGCTTGGGAGTCAGAGGTCATGGGTTCTAATCCTGGCTCCTCCATTTGTCAGCTGTATGACCTTAGGCAATACACTTAACTTCTCTGTGCCTCAGTTACCTCATCTGTAAAATGGAGATTGTGTGTGAGCCTGTCATGGGACTACTTGATTACCTCATATCTACCCCAGAGCTTAGAACAGCGCTTGGCACATAGTAAATGCTCAACAATTCCATCATTATTATTATTAATAGTCCCCATTTTATAGATGAGCTAACTGAGGCACAGAGAAGTGCATGGAAAAGCAGCATGGGCTTGGGAGTCAGAGGACTTGGGTTCTAATCATGACTATGCTTGCTGTGTGACCTTGGACAAATCACTTCTCTCAGTGCATCAGTTTCTTCAATTGTAAAATGGGGATTAAATATCCATTCTTCCTACTTAGACTTGTGAGCACCATGTGGAAGAGGGATTGCGTCTGACCTAATTAACTTGTATCTACCCTAGTGCTTAGAACAGTGCTTAAAACACAGTAAGCACTTAACAAATGTCATAAAAAAGTTAAGCAACTTGCCCAAGGCCATACAGAAGACAAGTGGTGGAGTCAGGATTAGAACCCACATCCTTCTGACTCCCAGGTCTGTGCTCTATCTGCTAGTCGTGTGTGATACAAGCACTTAGTACAGTGCTCTGCACACAGTAAGCACTCAATAAATATGACAATGAATACTTGAGGCAACAAGATCTGCTTTTGCCTCTTGTCGCATGATCTTTCAAACCTTTTGTTCCAAGATGGCTTCCTTTTTATTTTTGGACTTGCTGGCCTTACCCATGGCCACTGCATGATGGTTTTCAGCAGGAATATAGCATTGTTTGAGGTCAAATTTTACTGTATCCTTAAAACATTTCCTCCATTCTCCTTGCTTTGGGGTTCCGATTTTCAGCTCAATGTTCAGCAGCTGTTTAGACTTTCTGCCATCATCCATTTCCCTCACATATCCTGCCCAGCACAGCAGTGAAAAGGCAAGCATGTCTTCAATGCTAGGAAACCTACTCTCTTCTAGAATTTCATTGTTTGTGATCCTGGACTTGCCATTTGTTATATGTTGGCCTCTTTTGAAGGTGAGATTAAGAACACTAAGCAATACTTATAAAACAGCTCAAGGAATCATGCAGCATTTTGTTACATTATTTGTTAAGCAGATGCTATTTGTTAAGTGCTTACTATGTTCTAAGTGCTGGGGAAGGTACAAGTCAATCAGGGCAGACATTCCCTGTCCCACATGGGACTCACATTCCAAATAGGAGGGAGAAGAGGTATTGAATCCCCATTTTACAATTGAGACTGCACAGAGAAGTAAAGTGACTTTCCCAAAGTCACACTGCAAACAAGTGGCATTTGTGTGGTGTCCAGACTCCTCTGCTATATAGGAGGTTGGGCAGTAACAATACAGTTCCATAGACCTTTAATTTGCTCTGGAGCTTGATTCCCCACTATAGCCACACACTGTTTTGACAGTATCCAAAGGGATTCCTGTGGTCCTTGATTTGTTTTTCCACTTCTCTATCTTTCAATGTGTCACCATGCAGGGTGCTGCCTAGGTAGCAGAATTGAGTGACAGCACTTTGCTCAAAGTTTCCTGGGAAAATAAATGTGGTTCAGTGGGTAGGTTCCATGAAGTCTTAACTGATGGAGGGACACAAGTGTCACAAAATATTTTCTGAAGGTGATCCTTTCAATTCAATCCCAAGGGCGGTTAGATTAAAATTGCTTAAAGTCAATTTCCAAGAAAAGACAACTCTGCCTTTGCACTAGATTGTAAGCAGCTTGAGGGCAGATATCTTGTCTACCAATTCCATCACACTCTCCCAATCAATTAAGTAGTACCATAAATGCTACTGGAAGATTGCTAAAAAAAACCCCAAACAAACACAAAACCTGCCCAGCTGCAAAGCCAGATTCTGCAATAACTGACAGTTTTCAATTGCCAGTACAAAGTAATTAATATGGGGAATAATGATGACTGATAAAAGATTAAGATCTAAAACATTGCATTAAGTGGCAATATCATTTTCTTGTCTTCTTCCCTTAGCACTGCTGACAGAAAGTGTTGACATGATAATTTTATAAAAAAATTATCTGACACTTCATGTTAACTACTCTCCATTAACCCCGATTGATAATTGGCAGGAAGAGACACAGGGAAGTAGGAGATATATTAAACATGTAGCCTACCATCCAAATGGGAAATGGCAATTTTAAACTCTCTAAAGCCCCATGGTAAATTGCAATGTTGAGTCCCACTCCTGATATTCTAAGCATCAGAACAGCAAGTGTTCATGGGGGAGTAGGTAAGAGGTCCCACGGTCAGCTGACGAGTTGTCTGAAAGATTTAATCCTTCTGAAGAAGCTCAGGACAAAAAAAAAAATAAGGATGGTGCCAGAACAAGGACACCATCTGAGCAAAATTCTGGGCCACCGCCAGGCCTGGAGAGTTCATCTCAGCAAAACTCGCGACCCAGTTTTCATTCCCTGGTTTGGATTTCAATGAAATGTGAAAAAATTCCAAAAGCTTTTGCTGAGAAAACTTCTCCTTGATCTAGTACAGGGAATACTCTGTCCAACATTTGCTCTGCCTTCAAAGTTCCTCCTGAAAAAGTCACTTACACCTGGCAGAATTTGGCCAGTGGTTTCCTTTCAACAAGTTCTTTGCGCCTTCGGACTGGATTTTTAAAAGCAATGTTATATCCCACTATTCTGACACACTAAGCAGTCAATCAATACCATTGAATGATTGATTGACAAAGTGGCCAACAATGAGGTTCTTGAATGTAGTCAGATTGCCAACATGGAGGCAAGGTTCACAAGGTTCACAGAAAAATAGATGACAGCTTGAAGTTCATCTGACTTCACGGACAGAGAGGGAGAGACACTCTGTAAAGCAATTTTTAAACTGGAAGAATCCATATAATAAAGTTTTCTGGGAAGCTTTTCAATCAATCAATCCTACTGACTGAGTGCTTACTGTTTGCCTGGGCTTTGGAGTCAGAGGTCATGGGTTCAAATTCTGGCTCTGCCAATTGTCAGTTGTGTGACTTTGGGAAAGTCACTTCACTTCTCTCTGCCTCAGTGACCTCATCTGTCAAAGGGGGATTAAAACTGTGAGCCCACCGTGGGACAATCTGATCACCTTGTAACCTCCCCAGCACTTAGAACGGTGCTTTGCACATAGTAAGTGCTTAATAAAATGCTATTATTACTGTTTGCAGCACACCATACTGAGCACTTGGGAGAGTACAATACTGTAGAGTTGGTGGACATGATCTCTTGCTTCCAGGAGTTTACAGTCTAGTGTGGCAGACACACATTAAAATGACTAACAAATAAGGGAAGCAGACAAGTATAAGGGTGCTTACCAGTGATGACAGTGGGGTAAATATTGAAGTGCTTAGGGGTTATGGACCCACATGCACTGTTGATCAATCAATGATATTTTTGAGTGGTTAGTGTGTGCTGAATACTGTACTAAATGCTTGGGAGAGTACCTGGGAGTGCTTGGGATAGTACTTGGGAAGCAGCGTGGCTTACTGGAAAATTCACGGGCTTGGGAATCAGAGGACGTGGATTCTAATACCAGCTCTGCCACTTATCTCCTGTGTAACCTTGGGCAAGCTACTTAACTTCTCTATGCCTCAGTTACCTCATCTGTAAAATGGGGATTAAAACTGTGAGCCCCACGTGGGACAACCTGATTACCTTGCATCTACTCCAGAGCTTAGAAGAGTGCTTGGCACATAAGTGTTTAGCAAATACCATTATTATTATTATTACTATACATCAGAGTTGCAAGACACATTTTCTGCCTACAATGAGCTTACAGTCTAGAGGCAGACTTCAATATAAATAAATTGCAGGCATACATATACATATGTGTGTGTGTGTGTGTGTGTGTGTGTGTGTGTGTGTGTGTAAGTGCTCTGTGGGACTGAGGTTGCAGTGAATATCAAGGGTTTAAAGTGTTCTGATCCAAGTGTTTAGATGACTCAGAAGGGAGAGGGAATCAGGGAAAAGAGGGCTTAATCCAGAAAGACCTCTTGGAGGAGATATGATCTTAATAACGCTTTGGAGGTAGGGAGGGTGATGGTCTGGTATATTAGGAGGGGAGGGAGCTTCAGGCCAGAGGGAGGATGTGGGAAGGGATTTGGCAGCAAAGTAGATGAAATCAGGGCACAGTGAGCAAGCTGATGCTAGAGGAGCAGAGTGTGTGGGCTAGATTGCAGTAAGAGATCAGAAGGTAAGGTGGGAGGGGGTAAGATGGTAAGGAGTTTCTTTTTGATGCAGGGGTGGATGGGCAACCACTGGAGGTTCTTGAGGAGTGGGAAAACATATTGAATGGTTTTGTAGAAAAATGAATCAGGTACGATGCATAAAAAGAGACGCAGAAGGGAGGGAGGGAGAATAAGTTAGAGAGATGAGATATCAGTCAGGGAAGGCTTTTGGAGGACATGAGATTTTAGTAGGGTTTTGAAGGAGAGTGGTGGTCTGTTCCAGGGGGAGGGAGTTCCAGGCAAGAAGGAGGAAAGGGGTCGACGGTGAGAGACATGAGAGGAAGACCGAGGCACAGGGAGAAGGTTGGTGTACAGGAGGCAAGTGCGTCGGCTGGGTTAAAGTGGAAGGGGATAGAAGGATTTGAGGATTAGCCAGCAGTAATCCTTCATGTACCCCAAACAACTGCTGTGCAATCCATTAATCAACATAATTTATTGAGCGCTTATTGTGTACAGAGCACAATATAACAGAGTAGGTAGACAGGCTTCTGAGTGAACCAAAAAGGGTCCCAGAAGATCCAAGAGGAAAAGGGTGGTTCCTGAGGGAAGGCGTGTGGTCTGTTCAGCCGTACCCACACATGTGGCTAGATCGTGGCTCAGTGGAAAAAGCCCAGGCTTTGGAGTCAGAGGTCATGGGTTCGAATCCCAGCTCTGCCAATTGTGAGCTGTGTGACTTTGGGCGAGTCACTTAACTTCTCTGTGGCTCAGTCACCTCATCTGTAAAATGGGGATGAAAACTGTGAGCCCCCTGTGGGACAACCTGATCATTTGCAACCTCCCCAGCGCTTAGAACAGTGCTTTGCACATAGTAAGTGCTTAACAAATGCCATTATTAATATTAATATCCTCACTGTCTGTATCTACAGCTTCCAAAGAGAATGGCGTATGGGTGTAGTGGCAGCATGGGCCTGGGAGTCAGAAGGTCACCAGTTCTAATCCCATCTCCACCAGTTAACTGCTGTGTGACCTAGGATGAGTCACTTCATTTCTCTGGGTCTCAGTTCCCTCATCCGTAAAATGGGGATTGAGACTGTGAGCCCCATGTGGGACAGGGACTCTTGTATCCACATCCAGGGCTTAGTACAGTGCCTAACATGCAGTAAGCGCTTAACGAATACCTTAAAATAAAGATAAGCAAAAACCTCATCAATCATATTTATTGAGTTGTAAGTGCATTTATCAGGATCCATCCTGAGCATATTTGCAATTCAATTATAAATGCAATTACTTTGATTATTCTGTTTCTCCCATTAGTCCAGGTTCCTTATGGGCAGGGACTGTGTAACTTCATTGCTTGCTACTTCCTAAGCACTTAGTACAGTGCAGGGCACTCAATGGGTGCTCATCAAATGCAACTACTGCTACTTCCAAAGCCATTACTACTACCACACCCACACACACGCACACACACACACACACACACACACACACACACAAAGTCACCAGTATCCTGAAATCACAGCATTCTTGTCCTATTCATCACTGGTCCTTTTATATTTTTGTTTCATCTTTCCTTAAATGTCTGCTGTCGAACCAACCCCGTCCCAGCTCATTATTCTTCGACTGGGAGTACCTTGAGGACCAGAGACTGTCTAAATCTTGGCTAATAACTTCTTTCCCTACACTTGCTACAGTGCTTTGCATGTAGAAGTTAATAACATCAATAACTAATGACATGACTACTGTTATTGTTATAATGATTAATATTATATATGTTAAGCATTTGCTCTGTGTCAAACACTGCACTAAGCACTGGGGTAGATACAAGTTATTCAGGTTGGACACAAACCCTACCCCACATAGGGTTCACAGTCTAAGAAGCAGAACAGACTTCAAATTCTCATTCTACAGATGACATTACCAAGGCCCGGAGAAGTTAAGTGACTCACCCAAGGTCACGTAGCCGACAACTGGCAGAGCTGTGATTAGAACCCAGGTTTTCCCTACTCCCAGGCCCGTGTTCTTTTAAGCCCACACTGCTCCTAACTACCATTACTACTATGATTACTACTAATAATAGTAGTTAGTAAGCACTTACTGGGTGCAGAGTACTGAATAACACAATGGGAAAGAATACACAGGTACAAATGTAGTTGTCAGTAAAAGGTACTGTAGTGTAGTCTGTTCTGAGCCCATATGTAGAGATTGCAGCTGAATTTAGCAAGGTGTGATGTGACTAAAACATTCCAGCTCAAAGTTCATGATACAGCAGGGATCCTTCTAACAGTCTCATTTCTTCTGATCTCTTGCAGAGGTCTGGATCTTGGTGCCAGAGGAGCTCGCAGGAGGAGGCTTAGAGGAAAGGGCTTAGCGGGTAATCCTCAGGGCACCTTGGAAGAGAGTGGAGGTGAGTAAGTGCCCACATGAGCAAATATTTGGGGCAAGATTCACCACTGGTTCTAACGGAAAATGTCAAAGGTTTCAGATTCAGCTCAAAACTAAGAATCCAAAAGGATTTTGATTTGATTTTAAAGTTTCCCCATAATCTTAGCTCAGTTGACTGGCCCTGGTGAGAGAGACAGTGTGTAAAGAATGGAGATTGTCCTGCTATCTACTCTCCTGAGATTCAATAAGGATTAATGTTTGGAATAAACTCTCAGGCCCTTTGGCAAGGTGACCCAGGAAAGAAATAATGCCTACACCTAAGCACCCTGAGAAGCAGCATGGCCTAGTGGATGGAACGTGGGCCCGGAAATCAGAAGGACCTAGATTCTAATCTCGGCTCTGCTACTTTGGGCAAGTGACTTCAATTCTCTGGGCCTCAGTTCCCTCATCTGTAAAATGGGGATTAAGACTGTAAACCTATGTGGGATGGGGACTGTGTCCAACCTGATTAGTCTGTATCTACTCCAGGGCATAGTACAGTGCCTGGCACATAGGAAGCACTTAATTACCATGAAAAACAAAAAAACAGAATGGGAACCACCGTATCAATCAATTGGTATCTATTGTGTATTAGAAGCAGCAAGGCATAGTGGAAAGAACAAGGGCTTGGGAGTCAGAAGACCTGTGTTCTAATCCTTGCTGTGTAACCTTGGCAAGTCACTTAACTTCTCTGTGCTTCAATTCTCCTAGTTCCTAGTCTCCCTCCCATTTGGACTGTGAACTCCATGCAGAGCAGGGATTGTGTCCAACTTAATTACCTTGTATCTACCCCAGCTCTTGGAACAGTGTTTGACACAGTAAGCAATCATATTTCTGGAGTGCTTACTGTGTGCCGAGCACTGTACTAAGTGCTTGGGAGAGTAACATATAACACAGACTTATGTCCTGCCCACAATAAGCTTTCAGGCTACAGGGGGAGACAGACACTAATACAGATGTAAAAATTACAGATATGTACATAAATGTTGTGGCTGGGAGTGGGGATGAATAAAGGGAGCAAGTCAGGGTGACGCAGAAGGGAGTGGGAGTAGAGGAATGGAGAGTTTTGTCAGAAAAGGCCTTTTGGAGGAGATGTGAGTTCAAGTAAGGCTTTGAAGGGTGGGAAACAATTAAATACCATTAAAAAGAGTGTTTACTATGTGCAGAGCACTCTACTAAGCTCTTGGGGGAGTACAATAAAACAGAATTGGTAGGATGTGCTTACATTACAGTTCTCAGAAGTATTTGATTTGGGTTGATCAAGGTAATGGAATTATTTCTTTAGAGTCCAACCAGTTCATGGGTTCTGATAGGCTGAGGCACTCTAATAGGGGAGAGTTGGATAGACGTGGAAAGACAACTGACCGTACTTGAGGTCACGTACTCCCGTAAGAAGAATCAGGACCGAGGTAAGAGCATGAAGGCCCTGATAAGAGGATAATCCAGATCAAGTGGGACATAAAATAGCATCCCCGGCCTCCATTTTGGAGACCAGAATAAGTCTGGACGAAAGGTGAGTGGCTAAGCGTCTGGTATGACATTTTGAGAAACCATGGAGATTACATCTTGTTTAAGAACACTTCAATTACAGTGCAGTGAAGCTCAATTGCTCCAACTGTGGAACAAAAGAACAAGTGACACATCTTTTGTGTGTCATTCCAGGAAAAAAAATGAAACACCAGAGAAGTTGTGCTGGAACTGAGAATGTGGTCCAGAGCAGCAATTGGTGAATTCAGATAAACACCCAGATGTTTTGAGATTCATCTCAGCATGAGTCTCAATTGCATGTATGTGACTGCGTTGACTTGTATTACAGACAATATTGTCATTGGTACGATAAAATGATGCCGAAAAGACTAATTCATAGTTAAAATTCTGAATGGGGCAAGAGTAATGTTATGCTAAAAATACTTTTACAGTATCCAGACTCCTTCCACTGTTAATGATAGGAAGATTTGATATGATGTACTTTGTTGCAAGTCAATACGGTAGCAAGGACGGATTCTAAATGGATGTCAGGAAGATAGGAGGATTTATATAAGATGGCTTCTTTGAGAAGAGCTACCTGGTTGTCTCGGAAAGCTCTCTGATTGTCATCTCCTGACAAAGTCCTAATCTTTCTTGACTCCACCTAAATGGAATGACCCTGTTGCACTGGAGTCCAAACACATAGGCTGCATTACTAATTGAATGTCAGTGGGGTGAGTTAAAAGAAACATGGTTGCCCTGTGCAAAGCCTGCCAAGTAATGCTTTTTTAAGGGTTTGATTATACACATCTCTCTCAGAAATAAATCATTTTGGGATGGCAGATGGAGGAGAGGGTTTGGGTGGGAAGATGGGGTGTTCAATTTTGGACACGTTAAATTTGAGATGTCAGCGGGACATCCAAGTAGAGATGTCCCGAAGGCAGGGAGGAATGCGAGACTGCTGAGAAGGAGGGCTGTCTGAGCCGGAGAGGTAGACTTGGGAATCGTCTGTGCAGAGATGGTAACTGAAGGTGTGGGAGAGAATGAGTTCTGCAAGGGAGTGGGTATAGATGGAGAACAGAAGGGGACCCAGAACTGAGTCAACCCAGCCCACACACACTTCACTCCTCTAATGTCAACCTACACACTGAACCTCAATTTCATCTATCTCACCGCCAACTCTTTCACCCACGTCCTGCCTCTGGCCTGGAACGCCCTCCTGCTTCCTTTCTGACAGATGATTACTCTCCTTACCTTCAAAGCCTTATTAAAATCACATCTCCTCCAAGAGGCCTTTCCTGACTAAGGTCTATTTCCTCTTCTCTCACACTCTTCTGTGTAACCCTTGCACTTGGAATTGCACCCTTTATTCACCTCGCCCTCCACCCCACAGCTCATAATTTATTTATTTATCATAATGCCGGTCTCCCCCTCTATGCTGTAAGCTCTTTGTGGGCAGGAAACATGTCTAACAACTCAGTCATAGTGTACTCCCAAGCATTTAGTATAGCGCTCTGCACACAGTAAGTGCTCAGTGAAGACAACTGATTGACTGAGCCCGCAAAAGAGTCTGAGGAGTGGCTAGAGAGATAGGAGGACAACCAGAAAAGGGCAGTGTCAGTGAAAGCAAAGTTAGATAGTAGTTGCAGAAGAAGAGAGTGATCCACAGTGTAGACTGCAGCTTTATCTCCCCATTCCAGTTGATCCTGCAATAATAATGATGGTATTTGTTTAGCATTTACTATTTGCGAAGCACTGTTATAAATGCTGATAAAGACTATACTACTCATATGTACTGTTCAGAGTGCTAAGGATTCTCCCTACAGCCAGAATTAACGTGTATTTAATATCAAAATAAATACGTAACTCAAACTGCATTTCACCTTTCACACTTAACGATTTTTCTGCCCAGAATGATCCGATAAGGTGCCCTCAATGCAGAATTGTCCCTCGTCTCTAGTGCTGTTCACTAGCCCATGAGAACGACAGAGCACAATTAAAAATGACAGGATTAAGATGATTCAAATTAGATTCATCCAATGCAAGCTAACATCACCATCAGATGAAATAATTGTTCTTGACATCTGCATGGCAATTTTAAGACTTGACTCCTAGATGTGTCTAGTTTGGGGAATGCTGAATGAATTAGTTTAATCAACCCAGTCATCCTTAAATACATTCTGTATGTGGAACTCACTTCTGCCTTGATGCTGCCTAGACTGCTCACAGTAGCCACATTCTGATCACTCAGGTACTCTGTTCTGGAACCTGATTTCCCTCTCAGAAATACTAACCTCCATTCCCTCACCCACAAGTCCTTTCTTGAGTGGAGACAAACCACTTTAGTCTTCTGGGTAATTTACATGGAAATGGCATTCTGCACTTCTCAAATGCAATACGCTTGTGCTCAATGCATACAGTACCAGCTCAGAATGCCAAAAGACTAGATTTTTTTTTGTTTTCATTTTTTAACCATTAGATGGCATCTAGTAGTACCTTGAGACGGGGAAGTGAAGGAAAGGAAAATAAAGAAAAATATATGTCAGAATGGCAGATAGCCTTGTTTACTTGGGATAGGCAGGTCAATTGATCGATGGTATTTACTTGGGATAGGCAGGTCAATTGATCGATGGTATTTTCTGAGCGCTTTCTGTATACAGAACACTGTATTAAATACTTGGGAGAATATATTAGAGTTGGTAGACATGAGAACTGCTCAGAAGGAGGATCTTTTGGAAAGAATTTTCTGGTAGAAAATTCTATTTCAGGGACGAATACGTCCAGGTCAAAAATATTGATAGGCAATCAACTGAAGATCACTATGTGCCAACAGGATTCTTGGCTTTGGAATCACCTGTCTCACCCAAGAGTCCACGGAGGGAATCCCAGTATTAGGTGGCTCCTTTTAATTCGGATG
Organism: Tachyglossus aculeatus; assembly: GCF_015852505.1. Lineage (NCBI taxonomy): Eukaryota > Metazoa > Chordata > Mammalia > Monotremata > Tachyglossidae > Tachyglossus > Tachyglossus aculeatus. The sequence goes on from NC_052086.1 coordinate 77,662,070, forward strand.
TTCTTCACCCCCAGTCATACAAGCTTCTGAAGCAAGTCATCCCTTTCTGCATCTACTTTTGGAGAGAACCGACTAGTTGGCCTTCAGACCTCCCATTCCCCAAACTATCCACAGAGAGCTGTGAATCCTCTCTGGAGCTAAGTTATGGAGGCCAAAATTTCCAGAGCAAAGTGACGTCAAGAGTTCTGCAATCAACTGGATGATTCCATTCTAAGAAATCTCAAGCTGGAGGATGATTTGATTTTTTCTTTTTAGCTAAGTCATTCAGCTTGACTGAATAAGGAAATTTCCAAAGATATGCTTGCCATTTTGCTTCATCTGTTGGCACTGGAATGTAGTCATAAACTGAGGATTACTCAAATTACTAAATCATTCTAAACTGTCCTCATATTTCATAGATGGATAGATTTTAATTTTACATAGTTCAGTTTTGAATGAAAAATATATTAACTTTAAAATTCCTTTCAGAAACTATGTCTTCCCCATGTCCATTCAGCCACTGAAGCTCACTTGCTATTATAAGCCTGAATTCCTTCTGAGAATGGTGTCTGATTTTTTTTTTCTTCTTCGGGTTTACGCATTAACAGTCTAAATTTAAAAACCCTTAATTTCCTTAGAAGACAGCTTCATTTAGGAAGGTTGAGATGGAAGAATCCTCTTATTTTAAGTGAGTATGTTTGCCAAGACTGTGTGGGCAGACAACAGAAGACAGAGGTACCATTCTTCATTTCACACCTGTCTCAGCTCCCACAAAGCTGGGGTCACCCCTGAAATCACAGTTGCTAGTTTCTCTTCTGACTTAGGAACAAGTCCAAGTTATTGATGAAGGGTGAGAATGCTGTCTTCGTTGTACTCCATGATAAAGCCACCTTGTTCCTTCTTCCACACTATAGCCCTCAAATTAAATAGCTGACAGGCAGGTAGAGAAATAATTAGTGACAAGGGAGGTCAAATGAATTTTGAGATGTTGAGAAAAACATAGTTTGAACTGTGAGGTTTTCTCATTTACCCACAGGAAGAACAAAACAGTGAAGAAATTTTGAACAGATAGCTTTCATCAGTTCTTCACCATTAGCTGAGTTTTCAAATCTCCACATGCGGTGATTCCTACTCGATACACATATAATGAAGGGATTCTTCATGGTTAGCAATAAAAATCTTGTAGCATTAATTTCATGCGACAGATGCTTACTTTCCAAGTTTTCCAGGGAGAAAAGTGCAAGTTCGATTCAAGACATCGGTCCAAGACAAATGGGAGAAAGCTTCTACCCACCTGTTTTGGATGGTCTGAATTCTTAACTGCCCATTCAGGGTTCAAAGATTTTGCTACTGCTGCACTATCTCGACCCTCACCAACTCTGAAATCCCTCTCTCTGATCATAACCTTCTCACCTGCCTCCTCACTCAGATTCCTCTCCCCTGTAAATCTATATTACTACCTCACAGAGACCTCCACTCTCTTGACCCCATGCATCTTTCTGAGCACCTCACACCTCACACCCCACCTCACCTACCCAATCTTGATGTTCAGATTACTGCTCTCAACTCTACCCTCTCTACTCAGCTCAACTCGCTCACTCCCCTTTCCCTTCGCCACTCTCGTACCACTAACCCACAGCACTGGATCACTGCCACTGTCCGGCTCCTTTGCTCTTATGCTCGAGCCGCTGAATGCTGCTGGCGAAAGTCTAAACACCAAGCCAACTTGCTCACTTCAAGTTTATCCTTTCTTGCCTTAACTCTGCCCTCTCCTCGGCCAGGCAAAACTATTTCTCCTCCCTTATTGACACCCATGCCCATTATCCCTGTCAGCTCTTCAATACATTTCTCAGGCCCCCTGTTCCTCCCCCTCCTCTATCCCTCACCCTCAACGATCTGGCCTCCTACTTCATTAGTGAAATTAACTCCATCCAGGTCTGAGCTCCCCAAAGTCACTCCTCCCCCTTCTCCAACCCCCCCGGCTCTCAACCCTCTCCGCTACTCTGCCATCCTTCCCAGCAGTATCTTCAGATGAGATCTCCTACCTCCTCTCAAGTGCTACTCCAGCCACTGGTGCTTCCGACCTCATTTCCTCTCATCTTATGAAATCTCTCGCCCCTTCCCTCCTCCCCTCCTTAACTTCCATCTTCAACCACTCACTCTCCACTGGTTCCTTCCCCTCTGCCTTCAAACATGCCCACGTCTCCCCCATCCTAAAAAAACCCTCTCTTGACCCCACCTCACCTTCTAGTTATTGCCCTATCTCCCTCCTATCCCTCCTTGAACGAGTCATCTAAATGTGCTGCCTCGAATTCCTCAATGCTCTCGACCCCCTCCAATCTGGCTTCCATCCCCTACATTCCCCAGAAACTGCCCTCTCAAAGGTCACCAATGACCTCCTGCTTGCCAAATCCAATGGCTTCTACTCTATCTTAATCCTCCTCGACCTCTCAGCTGCCTTCGACACTATGGACAACCCCCTTCTCCTCAACACGCTATCCAACCTTGGCTTCACAGACTCTGTCCTCTCCTGGTTCTCCTCTTATATCTCTGGCCATTCATTCTCAGTCTCTTTCGCGGGCTCCCCCTCCCCCTCCCATCCCCTTACTGTAGGGGGTCCTCAAGGGTCAGTTCTTGGTCCCCTTCTGTTCTCTATCTGCACTCACTCCTTTGGTGAACTCATTCTCTCCCATGGCTTCAACTATCGTCTCTACGCTGATGACACCCAAATCTACATCTCTGCCCCTGCTCTCTCTCCCTCCCTTCAGGCTCGGGTCTCCTCCTGCCTCCAGGACATCTCCATCTGGATGTCTGCCCGCCATCTAAAACTCAGTATGTCCAAGACTGAAGTCCTTATCTTCCCTCCCAAACCCTGCCCTCTCCTTGACTTTCCCGTCACTGTAGATGGCACTGCCATCCTTCCTGTCTCACAAGCCCACAACCTTGGTGTCATCCTCAACTCCACTCTCGTTCACCCCTCACATCCAATACATCACCAAAACCTGCCGGTCTCACCTCCACAACATCACCAAGGTCCGCCCTTTCCTCTCCATCTAAACCGTTACCACATTAGTACAATCACTCATCATATCCCGATTGGATTACTGCATCAGCCTCTTTTCTGATCTCCCTAACTCCTGTCTCTCACCACTTCAGTCTATACTTCACACTGCTGCCTGGATTATCTTTATAGAAACGTCTGGACACATCACCCCCTTCCTAGAAAATCTCCAGTGGTTGCCTATCAACCTCCATATCGAGCACAAACTCCTCATTATTGGTTTCAAGGCTCTCCATCACCTTGCCCCTTCTTACAACACCTCCCTTCTCTCCTTCTACATCCCAGCCCTCACACTCCGCTCCTCTGGTGCTAACCTTCTCAAAATGCCTTGCTCTCGCCTGTCCCGCAGTCGACCCCGGCCCACATCATCCCCCGGGCCTGGAATGCCCTCCCTCTGCACATCCGCCAAGCTAGCTCTCTTCCTCCCTTCAAGGCCCTACTGAGAGCTCACCTCCTCCAGGAGGCCTTCCCAGACTGAGCCCCTTCCTTCCTCTCCCCTCCTCCCTCTTCCATCCCCCCGCCTTACCTCCTTCCCCTCCCCACAGCACCTGTATATATGTATATATGTTTGTATTTATTACTCTATTTATTTTATTTGTACATATTTATTCTATTTATTTTATTTTGTTAATATGTTTTGTTTTGTTCTCTGTCTCCCCCTTCTAGACTGTTGGGTAGGGACTGTCCCTATATGTTGCCAACTTGTACTTCCCAAGCGCTTAGTACAGTGCTCTGCACACAGTAAGCACTCAATAAATATGATTGAATGAATGAATGAATGAATGAGGGGGCTCAGTCTGGGAAGGCCTCCTGGAGGAGGTGAGCTCTCAGTAGGGCTTTGAAGGGAGGAAGAGAGCAAGCTTGGTGGCTGTGCGGAGGGAGGACATTCCAGGCCAGGGGGATGACGTGGGCCGGGGGTCGACAGCGGGACAGGTGAGAACGAGGCACGGTGAGGAGATTAGCGGCAGAGGAGCAGAGGGTGCAGGCTGGGCTGTAGAAGGAGAGAAGGGAGGTGAGGTAAGAGGGGGCGAGGTGATGGAGAGCCTTGAAGCCGAGGGTGAGGAGTCAAGAACTAGCTCTATCCACTAGGCCCCATGGCATCAATTGATAATAGGTCCAGTATCCTACAATCTATGATTTTTTTAGCATTTACTGAATGCAGAACACTGTACTAAGCAATTGGGAGAATATAATACAACAGAGTTGGTAGCTGTGTTCCTTGCACCCATTGAGCTTACAGTCTAGAGACACTGAGGAAGAGTAATGTGACCATTTTTCAAATATAAATATATATTTGGTATTTGTAAAGCTCATAGTATGTGCCAGGCACTGTACTAAACACTGGGTGGGAACACAAGCAAATAAGGGTGGATACAGTCCCTGTTCCACATGGAGCATACAATCTTAATCCCCATTTTACAGATGAGGTAACTGAGAACAGAGTAATTAAGTGACTTACCCAAGGTCACACAGAGGACTAGTGGCGGGCCTGGGATTAAAACTCATGACTATCTGACTCACAGGCCCATGTTCTATCCATTATGCCATGCTGCTTTCCAGATCTAATTAGCTCACATTTTTTTTTAATGTTACTTGTTAAATGCTTACTATGTATCAAACACTATTCTAAGCTCTGGGATAAGATACAAATTCATCAGATTGGATACAGTCTCTGTCCCACATGGGGCTTGCAGTCTAAGTAGGAGAGAGAACAGATATTTAATCCCCATTTTACAGTTGAGGAAATTAAGGCACAGAGAAGTTAAGTGAAAGGACCAAAGTCACACAGCAAGGAATTGGCAGAGCTGGGAATAGAACCCAGGTCCTCTGACTCCCAGGCCTCACTGTTTCTCCAGTTACCAAAATTCCATTCTTGGAAAATGAGTCAGTCTTTGAACCATAATTTTGCTCTGTGTTGCATAAGTTAAAATTCAGCCTTTGGAAAAATCCTTTCATGGAAACATCAACCTGAATTCCACCAAAGAGGACAGATGCAATGATCAGATTTGGGACTGCCTGTGAAGAAGGGCAAGATGGAGCAGGAGACGCTTTGTTCTCATCCTAGAGGGCCAACAGTCATAGGGCCCAGAATGATATCATCAGATTTACTTCTAAGCATGACTCCACGCTGGGTCGCCTTGTGTCTTTTCAGGTCAGTTTAGTTATGTCCCTTTCTTCTCTCACTATTTTCTGAAGGGGTTGCTTTTTCCAACACCTGTTTCTGGGATACGAAAAGTGATGTTAGCAGATTCTCTTCAAAGAACAGTGTTCACCCCAAGACCTCATGGAGGCCCACCCAGGGAGTGAAGGCACTGGTCACCAAGTCTTCCAAAAAATTTCTGAAATAGAATGTTTCCTATACTGGAGCTATTTGGGCCTTCAGAGGGGAACTTTTTGCCTTTAAAAGGGAACAGAGTTATGAAGAAAAGACTAAACCTTCTATCAATCAATTGTATTAATTGAGCAGTCGTTATGTACAGAGCACTCTACTAGCATGGCTCAGTGGAAAGAGCATGGGTTTTGGAGTCAGAGGTCATGGGTTCAAATCCCAGCTCTGCCAATTGCCAGCTGTGTGACTGAGCAAGTCACTTAACTTCTCTGTGCCTCAGTTACCTCATCTGTAAAATGGGGATTAAGACTGCGAGCTTCCCATGGGATAACCTGATCACCTTGTAAACTCCCCAGCACTTAGAACAGTGCTTTGCACATAGTAAGTGCTTAATAAATGCCATTATTATTATTATTATTACTACTACTACTACTACTAAGCGCTTGGGAGAGTACAGTAGAACAGAATTAGCAGACAGGTTCCCTGTCCATAAAGAGCTTAAAGTCTAGGTGGGGAGACTGCCATCAATAAGAATGAATGTCATTTTTAATATATAATTCAAAGACATATACCTAAGTGCTTTGGGGTTGGGGAGAATATCTAATGTCCAAAGGTCAGGGACAGTGCAGAAGGGAGAGTGAGCTGGAGGAAAGAGGGCTTAAATCAAGGAAGGCCTCTTGGAGAAGATGTAACCTTAATAATGCTCTGAAGGTGGAGAGGGTAGTGATCTGTTTAATATGGAAGGGGAGGGAGTTACAGGCTGGGGGCGGAGGGGGAAGTGGAAAAGCCCAGTCTTAATACCCACGGCCAAGTTAGCGTGAGCTCTTTACACCTTCAGCCTCCATTAAACCATAGGGAAAGAATTATGAAGTCTGATGGTATTGGGAGGAAATATAAATAGCTTTTTGGGGAAGAATAAAAATGGCACTGAATCTTGAAAACTACACATGATAAGATAGAGGAAGGAGTTGAATTCCCTTATACTAGCAATTACGCAGTATGTAGGATGAAACGTATTCAACTAGTTCTTTGATGTGAAAATCAACCACGCAATAGGGGAAAAAAACATCCACCCATCTAAAGCTCAGGATAAATGAAAACATCAGTGAACTTTGTTCTGAAGTTGCATCTTCCTCTGCGGGATTCAGAAAACTCAAATAAATCATTGAGTTGGAGCAGAACAAGTGTTGAAGGACATAAGGGAAAACAATAGAACCAGAGAGAGAATGCTTTTGAACTGAAGAAGGAAGGCATGCTCAATTCTATGTGAACACCGGGAAGTAAAAAGCAACGACTCACTTCAGTCCTGTTCTGGCAGAGTGGATCCTGACCTCCCCAGCCACTAGGAGATGAAAAAACATTTTTTCCAACCAAGGACGAAAGAGTGGAAAAGGATTATCTCCCCTATTTTTTTATGGTATTTGTTAACTGCTTACTTTGTGAAAGACACTAACTAAACCCTAGAATAGATACAAGATAATCAGATTGGACAGAGTCTGTGACCTGCCTGGGGCTCACAGTCTAAATTCCCCTTTTACAGATGAGTGAGGCACAGAGAAGTGAAGTGACTTACCCAAGGTCACACAGCAGACATGTGACAGAGTCAAGGTTAGAACTCAGGTCCCTCTGACTCCCAGGTCAGTGCTCTTCCCACTAGGCCTTCTGACTACTGAAGTACAGTCTCAAAGAAGAAGGCATATCACTAATAATAATGGTATTTGTTAAGTGTATATTATGTGCTAAACACTGTTGTAGAGTCAAGGTAATCAGGTTGTCCCACATAGGGCTCACAGTCTTTAATCCCCATTTTACAGATGAGGTAACTGATACAGGAGTCATGCCAGTCTGACTGTGAGCCCCACGTGGGACAACCTGATTGCCTTGTATCTACCCCAGAGCTTAGAACAGTGCTTAGGACACAGTAAACACTTAAATACCATCGTCATCATTATTATTATCTTATTTTTCCAGAGCTAACTAGTGTGTAAAATGTTTCAACGAAGGTAATCAGCACCCTGGATACACTCAAGGAGAGTTCAGAGAGAGATTGACTGGAGGAATTGCAAGTTTCAGGGACTCTCCTGAAGGGACTGAGAAGCGACCCAACTGAGCGGTGGTAAAGCTACAAAAACATCTGCTAACAACTTAAATGGGCAGCAGTTACCAGCACTGGGATGTTTAAAACTATTAGGGGGAGAAGAGGGCATGCAAAGAGAGAGCACTGAGGAAAAAACAACAACAAAAAACTAGCTGAAGGTCCAGGTGATGGACAAAAGAATGATGATGATGATGGAATTTGCTGGGGTAGATACAAGGTAAACAGGTTGTCCCACGTGGGGCTCACAGTCTTAATCCCCATTTTACAGATGAGGTAACTGAGGCACAGAGAAGTGAAGTGGCTTGCCCAAAGGTCACACCACAGAGGAGTCATAGAGCCAGGATTAGAACCCACATCCTCTGATTCTCAAGCCCATGTTCTTTCCACTAAGCCACGTACAAAATAATGCCACTGGATACTCACTAAGCTTTCTTCTGATTTACCCTAAGAGGACTGAATGGCAGGGAGATCTTCACTAATGAAACTTGCTCGAGTGTATTAAGCGGGTATAACTCCCATAGATCTGACTTTATTGCTAATAGAGTGTTCCTACTCCCCCACTCCTTCTAGAACCTCAAGGACGGTCTTGGGGTCAGGGAGGGGGCTCTGTCATAAGATGAAGAGCACAGGGGCAGCTCAGGAAACGATGAATAAGCAGAAGTATGGATCCTTGGGAAACTAGTAGGAGTCAAAATAAATAAAGGAGAAAAAGTGCACCACATGTTCCCTTGTATGTGAAAGGAATTATATGCTTTTCTGGGTAAACTCCATCTATCTATCCACCCATCTATCCATCCATCATATTTATTGCACACTTACTGTGTGCAGAGCACCATACTAAGTGCTTGGGAGAATACAACAGAGTTGGCAGGCATGTTACCTGCTCTCCATGAGTTTACAATCTAGAAGGGCATACAGACATTAATATAAGCAAATAAATTATAGATATATGCAGAAGTGTGGTGGGCCTGAGGGGAAGTGAATAAAAGGTGCAAATCCAAGTGCAAGGGAGATGCAGAAGGGAGTGGGATAAGAGGAAATGAGGGATTAGCTGGAGGAAGGTCTCTTGGAGGAGATGTGTTTTTAATAAGGCTTTGAAGGTGGGGAGAGTAATTGTCTGTCGGATATGAGGAGGGAGGGCATTTCAGGCCAGAGGTGAGACATGGGTACAAGTTCAGCGGTCAAATGAATGAGATTGAGAAACATGGAGTTGGTTGGCATTAGAGGAGTGAAGAGTGCGGGCTGGGCTGTAGTAGGAAACCAGGGAGGTAAGGTAGGAGGGGGCAAGGTGACTGAGTGCTTTAAAACCCATGGTAAGGAGTTTCTATTTGATAGGGTGGTATCACATAGATGGCCAATCACTGGAGGTTCTTGAGGAGCGGAGAAACATGAATTGAATGGTTTTGTTAAAAAAAAAAAAAAGATCTGGGCAGTAGAGTGAAGTTATAGACTGGAGCAGGGAGAGACAAGGCAGGGAGGTCAGTAAGGAAGCTGATAAAATCAAAGTGGGATTAAGATAAATGCTTGGATTAACATGGTAGCAATTTGGATGGAGATTCATTCATCCATTCTTCCTTCCTTACACCCATTGAGCAAATGATGACTTTCTTAAAGCACGTACTGTGCACAGAGTTCTAGAATTAGGAATCTGGTATTAGGAATGGCAAGAATAAATGAGACTAATGAGCGAAGTACATAAATTGGTATATATGTAACGGCTAAAGAGGACTGTATATACATACACTAAATATGACTATATCGTGGGAAATACATTGAGGAAGAGCTCCTGTAGAAGGTGGGATTTCAGGAAGGTTTTGAAGATGGGGAAGAAGGAAGGTTGCGATGTGGAGGATTTCGAGAGTATGGAGTTGTCGGCATTGGGAAGGACATGGGCCAGGAGTTTGAGGCGAGAGAATGAAGACTGAGGGACAGTGGGAAAGTTAACTTCAGAGACCTGGAGAGCACAACTGGAGAGGTAGCAGAAAATAATAATGATGGCATTTGTTAAGGCTTACTATATGCCAGACACTGTACTAAGCACTGGTGTTGATACAAACAAATCAAGCTGGACACAGTCCCTGTCCCATGTGGGGCTCACAGTCTAAATCCCCATTTTACAGATGAGGTAACTGAAGTACAGAGAAGTGAAGTCACCTGCCCAAGGTCACAAAGCAGGCTTGTGGAAGAGCTGGGATTAGAACCCATGACCTTCATCATCCCAGGCCCATGCTCTAGCCACTACGCCATTTTGCTTCTCATAAGCAGATCCATAAGGAGAAAGATGATAGAAAGCTGCATCATACAGACAACATATACTGGCAATGACAATGTCTGGTCCACACTAATCATGAGGGTACAATTTTGAAACTGTTAGTAATTTGTCCTTTCGTATTTTTGCACCAGTTTCTCGGAGAGAAAAAAGGCAAGGCTCACAAGCAGGATGTATCCTCACGTGTTAACACGGCAGAACTTAACACGGCTCTCAAACTTTCCTCCATCCCTGCCGTAGTATTGTTCAGTTTTATTGCTCTCATGTGTGCAGGAATGTGGACAAGATATCGTTCGGTTGTTATATACGGTGATATTCGCTTCTGCCATTCCCAGCCTGTTGGCTCTGCTTTTATACTGCTAATATCATAGAATCCAATAAAAGGAAATTTAAAAAAATAAGAAGTGGAACTCATAAAAGAGGTGACAAGTGAAAAAGTACCTGGGAAAGATGGCCTTTGGATTGGTATCATAAAAAGAGGAGAGCTCAATAAATAGGCTGGTAAAACCATTCACTGCACATATTAAGGAATCAGAAACCTTGGAGAAATTCTCTCCATACAGGTATTTCACTTCTGGTTGCAAAATGAGGAAAACCATAAAAAATGAACTCACTGATTTTAGGCACATGAAGGAGGTGGTTATTTTGGAGATCAGGAAATTTCTTCCTGTCTTTCACGTCTCCTCTCTCTGCCCCTTCCCTTCCCTCCTGCCACGTAATTTTCACCTTTAATTTTTCAGTTACCTACAGGTCCTATTCCCTTTCTTGATTCTGAGCCATTTTGCAATTTTAATTTCCTCATTCATGTAAATAATTAATTATGGTACTTGTTAATAATTATGCTACTTAAGCACTTACTACGTTCCAAGTACTATTCTAAGCGCTGGGGTAGGTGCCAGTTAACCAGATCAGACACAGTCCCATCCTACCTGGGGCTCACACTCTTAATCCCCATTTTCAGATGAGGTAACTGAGGCTCAGAGAAGTTAAGTGACTTGTCCAAAGTCACACAGCAGACATGGGAAGCAGCATGGTACAGTGGATAGCACACAGGCCTGGGAGTCAGACGGTCATGGGTTCTAATCCCAGCTCTGCCACATGCCTGCTATGTGCCCTTGGACAAGTCACTTAACTTCTCTGTGTCTCAGATACCTCATCTGTAAAAAATGGGGATTTAAGAGTGTGAGCCCCATGTAGGTCTGTGTGTGACCTGATTAACTTGTACTATCCCAGTGCTTACAACAGTTCTTGATTAAGTCCCCCTTTCCTCGTCTCCCATTCCCTCTGCCCCTCCCTTACTTGCTTCATTTGTTCATCCTCCCACCCATATCTGTACTTTATATCAATGTCTGTCTCCCACCTCCGGGAATATGCCTGTTTATTTTTGCATTGTACTCTCCCAAGTACTTAGTACAGTGCTCTGCACACAATAAATACTCAATAAATATGAAAATGAATGAATGCCAAGTTCTACCTCTTCTTTACCAACAGAAGCAAATTATGACAAGGTCTTCCCTCTCTGGGGTACTTTATAAGAGGGGGATCATATTTTCCTTTCCTCCAACACGGAACAGGTAGATGTAGTGTTCTGGTCCAGATGCATCCTGAAAATGGAAGTGGGTATCACCCAGGTGTGGGTCAGGCATGTCACCCAAAGAGCCAATAGGGGCTGGAGACATAAGGAGTCTGCCTTATGAGTCTGGAGTGATTTGAAGAACTCAGCACACCAGTTGGTGTTCAAACCTCAATACTGATTCTGGAGAAATTTTCCTAAGCTGGGAAGGGTAGGGAAGGGAAAAATGCTTAGGAATAATTGTGTGTTGTGGGGAAATGTAACTGTGTTCATGTTTGTGTATGTACCCTCCAACAAATGCATTCTCCATGTCTCAAGCATTTGACCTATGCCCTGGCAATGAATAATGGTCTAAATGATCCTTGCATTTCTGATTTCTGCATTTTCTAGTATTCAGGTTTAAACTCCCCAATTTGGTGGTTGAACCAGAGTAGCAGTGTGGCCTAATGCACAGGCCTGGGATTCAGGGACCTGGGTTATAATCCTGGTTCTGCCACTTGTATGCTATGTGACCTTGGGCAAGTAACTGAACTTCTCTGGGCCTCGGTTACCTCACCCTTAAAATGGGGATTAAGACTATGAGGTCCATGTGGGAGATGGACGCAATCCAACCTGATTAGCTTGTCTCTACCTCAGGGCTCAGTATTTGTGTGCCCTGAACATAGTAAATGCTCAATAAATACAATTGATTGATTAACAGATACCATAAAAATAATCAAAACAAAAAACAGGTGGACTATGTGCTGATCTCACTAATAAAACCTCACCTACTACAATCCTGCCCGGATATTTCGATCCTCTAATGCCAACCTAATCACTGTACCTTGATCTTTTCTACCTCACTGCTGACTTCTTGACCACATCCTGGAATGCACTCTCCCTTCATACTTGACAGACAATGCTCTCTCTACCTTCGAAACCTTATGAAAGACCCATCTTCTCTAAGGGACCTTTCCAACTAAACACTCATTCCTTCTTCTCCCACTCCCTTCCACCTCATCCCGCTTTGCTCCCTCTATTCCCCCCCTCCCTCGGTGCCACAACACTTACAGACGCATCTGTAATTCATTTATTTATATTAATGAATGTCTCCCCCTCTAGACTGTAAGCTCGTTGTGGGCAGGGAATATGTCTACTAATTCTATCATTATATTGCTGTGGGCAGGCAATGTGCCTGTTATATTGTTATGTTGTACTCTCCCAAGAGCTTGGTACAGTGCTTTGCACACAGTGAGTGCTCAATAAATGAATGATTGATTCTGCATCCCCCTGACAATTTCCCCTGAATCAGTTTAGAGGTTTGAGCATCAGTTCTAGTAAAGGAAACACTTTCCAGCTGCTTCTGGGGTCACTTTCTTTCCCTGTGTCTGCATTAGATCTCTCCTGATTTCCAGCTGTGATACACATGAGGGCAGAGGCCGCGTCTTTCCCCTGCACTTACTACACTGTTGTGCATGAAGCAGACATTCGAACAAAAAAATCCATGAAATTAACAACTGCTGCTTCTGATCTCCATGCCATAGCCATAATCTCTGGTAGCAAATGGCAGAGTCCCTTGGGTTGCAATGTTAGCCTGCAGTTATTCTGAACACTGGCTTACTTATCCGGATTTCCTCAGAGAAAACCAAGAAGCCAAATTCCAACCTGCCTCTCCTCAAGGAACTATGTGCTGACCGAGCAGAAAAAACATAAGCCTGGGAATCAGGTGATCCGGTTCAAGTCCCCTGTCTGCCGCTGGCCTACTGTGTGACCTTGTGCAAGTCACTTAACGTCTCTGGGCTTCAATTTCCTCATCTGTATAATGGGGATAAGATAGATGGAGAGCACCAGATGGGACAGGGATTGTGACCAATCTTATAACCTTATACCTACTCCACACAGTAAGAATTTAATCAATGGCATAATTAACTCAGCTGAGTTTCCCTGGTTGAGCATAAGGGACAACCACTTTTAACCATCACCCCAACTTTCCAAAGGCAGCTGGGGGAAGAATCATTCATTTGGGAGATGGGAAAGGAGGAATGCAATCCAGTAAGGACGTCAGGATGACTGTTGAGAAGGGGGCTTGTAGAGAGGTGGTGATGAGGGTGGGAGACAGGACTAGGTCTGAAGCAAAGGGGAAGAGTCTGTGAGAGTCCTAGTCAGGTCCAATAGTAAACCAGAGCAGATAAATCAGTGAATCAATTGCTCTTATTTTTTTCAGCACTTAATGGGTGTTGAGTACTGTACTGGTAAGTATTGCACTGGGAAAGTACAATACAACAGAGTTGGTAGATATGTTCCCTGCACACAAGGAGCTTACAGACTAGAGGGGAAGATAGGTGTTACAGTAAGTTACAGATATGCAAATAAACACTCTGGGCTTAGAGCAGGGTGAATAAAGTGCACAAATCCAAGAGGAGAAGGTGGAGGGTTTAGTCAGGGAAGGCCTGTTGGAGGAGCTGTGATGTTAGTAAGACTTTGCATGTGGGAAGAGTGATCAATCGGATAGGAAAGGGGAGGCCATTCCAGGCCAGAGGCACGTTGTGGGTGAGAGGTTGCCAGCAAGATAGATGAGATTGCGGTACAGTGAGTAGGTTGGCATCAGAGGATTGATAAGCATACTGGGTTGTAGTAGGAAATCAACGAGATAAGATACGAGAAGACAAGGTGATTGGAAGGGGGGCAAGCAGTTCATCTGGGATGACTTCCTAGCCCAATTTCCCTGCAAACCCATCCTCTGTTTCCAGTTGTTTCAGCATTCCCAGGATTTCTTTTTTTCTTCCCCCGGCTGTAAACTCAAGTCTATTTTTCTAGATTGAATTTATTTTTTTAAAGTTATTTTATTAGCCGATAAATAAAAGAACCCTTGTTCTTGCAGTCTGCCACTCAGTTGTTGCCTGCCTCCTCCTGACTAGAAAACCAGATGAAAACAATACTGACTCTTCCTCATAAAAAGGTTTATAGATCTCTAGTCTCCTACAATTCAGCAGAAAAAAGCTCTCACTTGACAGTTTTCAGAAATCAGTACCGTTTCCATCCTCCCTAAATTATCAACTCTACAAGGTCATGAATCCTGAAGTTCTATGACTGGAATCATCCATGCCGTGGCTGGCACTTTCCCCAGGACTCCCCTGTCTCAGAAGAAACCTCCATCAGCTGAAAAATTTTGAAACCTGTGAAGCCAGCCGATGGGGTATCCAGCTTTCTGGAAGTCAGTTGGAGTCCTGTGTGGGACTTCAACTTGTTAATTGTTGTAAACTTCTCCCAGACCCTAAGAAGCTGCCGGAAACTAGGATAAAAAGTTGCTGGGCACCAGGCGGCAAAAGAACCTGCAAAATCTGATGGACTTTTCTTCCCGTGGAATGACCAGAGGAAGGATGGCAACAACGAATCATGTCAATAGGCAAAGGGGTCATTTCTAATAATAATAACAATAATTGTGGTAATCAATGGTGTTTATAGATTGTTTGCTGGGTGCAGAGCACTTTAATAATAATGATAATAATGATTATTCTGGCATCTGTTAAGCATTATGTGCCACGCTCTGTACTAAGCGCTGGAGTGGATACAAGAAAAACAGGTTGGACACAGTCCCTGTCCCATGTGGGGCTCACAGTCTCCATCCCCATTTTACAGGTGAGGCAACTGAGGCACAGAGAGGTGAAGTGACCTGCCCTAGGCTACACAGCAGAAAAGTGGTGGAGCCAGGGTTTCAGCCATGACCAAACATTTGGGAGATGTCACCCAACTGGGCACTTGGGAGAGTAGAGTATGTTGATGGGTATGACCCCTCTCCACAAGGAGCTCTCAGCCAAGTAGAGGAGCTTACAATCTAGTGATGTTTAACACTATGTACCAAGTACTGTAATAAGTGTAGATTCAAGATGATCAGACCCTGGACCACAAGGGTCTCACAGACTAAGTGGAAAGGAGAACAGGAATTGACTCTCCATTTTACAGATGAGAAAACAGGCTTGGATAATAATAATAATAATAATAATAATAATAATAATAATAATGGTATTTGTTAAGCGCTTACTATGTGCAAAGCACTGTTCTAAGTGCTGGGGGGATACAAGGCAATCAAGTTGTCCCACGGGGGGCTTACAGTTTTAATCCCCATTTTACAGATGAGGTAACTGAGGCCCAGAGAAGTTAAGTGGCTTGCCCAAAGTCACACAGCTGACAGTCGGCGGAGCCTGGATTTGAACCCATGACCTCTGACTCCCAAGCCCGGGCTCTTTCCACTGAGCCATGCTGCTTCTTGGATGAGTTATAAGGGACTTGACCATGGTCACACAAGTGACAGAGATAATAATAATAATAGTAATAATAATGGCATTTATTAAGTGCTTACCATGTGCAAAGCACTGTTCTAAGCACTGGGGGGGATACAAGGTGATCAGGTGGTCCCACGTGGGGCTCACAGTCTTAATCCCCATTTTACAGATGAGGAAACTAAGGCTCAGAGAAGTTAAGTGACTTGCCCAAAGTCACACAGCTGACAATTGGTGGAGCCGGGATTTGAACCCATGACCTCTGACTCCAAAGCCTGTGCTCTTTCCACTGAGCCATGCTGTGGACCCAAGTCCTCTGACTCCCAGGCTTTTTCCACTAGGCCGAGTTTCTTGTCTTGATTCTTTGGCATTAAAGTTAGCATGAAATTATGTGAGATGATGGGGCGAGAATATCTGAATTGAAATCATTACAATATCTTTCTAAAAAGCAAGCAAGAAATGAGAGGCCGTATTTCCTAACAACTCCGTTAGGCCCTAGAGACCTGACCATAGATTAAATACACAAGGTAATAGGTTCATTTTGAGCTAAATCACTACCCCAAATCACCCAGTGGTTAGATAATTGACCCAATTTAACTTTCCTATAGCCAGACTACAGCAGGTTTGTCTATCTGATATATACAGATGCAGCGTGGTACAAGAGCCGGCTAAGTATGAAGCCATTATTAGTAATTAAAATCTAGCCCAAGCCTACTGTGTTCCCCATGGAATGTTTCAGAGCTGCCTCTGTTCTCTGAGGCTGACCACCTCAGACTGGAGAGTTTACCCTTTGTAAATGATAATGTAAAAAAAAAAAAATCAATGGCGCAATTAACAATCAGGAACGGGGCTCCCAGGCAACAAGGACTGTGATCAATAACTTATGTTCAGTGAAATTAAAGGCACTTGTTAAGTCAGGTGTTAAAAGCTGCAGACATTTAATATAGGACTATCAGTCCAAGCCTGTTTGGCACTTTAACTTGGAAAAATCAGAACACTTTATGTTCCCATTTTATCTTCCACACTGATGGGCACCTAATGATGCAAGCTCAGTTCCACCAAATCATTCCCCAGATAGTTTCTCAGATCCCTGAGGAGGTGTTTTTTTTTTTTTAATGGCATTTGTTAAATGCTTACTATGTGTCAAACACTCTTTTAAACGCTGAGTAGATGCAGGTCAGATTGGATACCATCACTGTCCCGCATGGGGCTCGCAGTCTAAGTAGGAGAAGTTAAACGATTTGCCCAAAGTCATATACAGCAGAAAGGTATCAGAGCTGGAATTAGAACCAATGTCCTCTGACTCTCAGGCACATGCTCTTTACTCTAGGCCAAGTTGTTTCCGACTGCTTTGGCGTTGGGCTTACTGGACATCATCTTTTCTTTCACCCTGAACAATTCTTCCAAATTAAATAACAGAGTGCGATCATTTAGTTCAGCAATACATTTTGGGAGTAGAGGAAAATATGTAGGAAAAGGATGAGAACTCTTAAAATAAAACATTTCTTTGCACTATTTTAGGCCACCATGAATTTTTCTGTTGATTTCAGAGGAGTTCCTGGTACAGGTTGATAGTACATGGCTTCATTTCAGTTGAGAGCACAGACCTCTCCACATTAATAACAATAATAGTAATAATAATTTACTCTTTATTTTGCACTTACTGTGTGCAGAGCACTGTACTAAGCACTTGGGAGAGTACAATATAACAGAATTGGTAGACACATTAGTATTATCTCATTAGCATGAGATTTTCTCCATGATAGCTCAGATCATAAGTGGCGTATCACGTGAAGCCATTCCACTTTTATACCTAAGTTCTTTGATGGCCTAGGCCCTGATGGAGTTCTCTAATGGAAGCACTAATGAACACTGAAAGAGGAAATGATACAAATATCAACTTTTCCCTCCTCTCTGGGTGTGAAGTGGGAAAGCTATTATCAAGTTCCATTTCAGGACTTCCACGTTTTTCTTCTTCTTCCTTTCCTTCCTTCTTTTTTCCCTTCTCCTCCTCTCCTTCTTCCTCCTCTGTTCCCTCCTCCTCTTTTTTATGGTATTTGTTAATCCCTTATCATATGGCAGACACTACATTAAGCATTAGGCCAATCGGATTGGGTACGGTCCATATCCCACATGGGGCTAACAGTTTTAATCCCCATTTTACAGATGAGGTAACTGAGGCATAGAAAAGTTAAGTGAGTTGCCCAAGGTCACCAGCAGGCAAGTGCAGAAGTGGGATTAAAACTCCCTCTTCTCCCTACTTTCTCCCACCTCTCATCTTCCTCTTCATCTCCCTCCACCTATTCTTGCTTTTCTTTCTAATTTTCCTCCTCCTTTCTCTCATCTGCCCCTTCAAATAACAGTGAGTAAATAGTTACCAGTGACACCGAAAACACATTAATTAGGCAGGGTTCCTAGTGCTCTGTTTGCCTATATTCCTGCATCACCAAATTAAAACTGAATACCGAGACCTCAGAGCAGCTAGACATTCCAGAAAGATCTCTCTATCCAAGCCCTCATCAGTCACTCTGGTGGACAAAGCTGACCTATAATTTGGATGAGAGCCCATCAGCATGAAGAACTTGAGCCAGCTGTGCCCAGCTTTTTTTTTTTTTGAATTTGTTAAGTGCTTACTATATACCAGGCACAGTACTAAATCCTGGGGTAGATACAAACTAATCGGGTTGGACACAGTCCATTGTCCCACTTGGGGCTCATATTCTTAATTTTCATTTTACAGATGACGGAACTGAGACACAGAGAAGTGGAGTGACTTGGCCAAGGTCACACAGCAGACAAGTGGCAGAGCCCGGATTAGAAACCAGGTACTGTGACTCCCAGGACCATGCTCTATTCCCTTGGCTATGCTGATTCTCTATTCCACTATTTCTGATGTTGGTATTTGAGAAAAACTGCAGGTGCAATCACTGACACTCTCTCTTTAGGGACAATCATTGAAGCCTTCAATGTCTCAGCAGAATCCATATGTAAATACTTATCATCATAGATAAAGCACAGGCCTGGGAGTCAGAAGGTCATGAGTTCTAATGCTGACTCAGCCACTTGTCTGCTGTGTGATCTTGGGCAAGTCATTTCACTTCTCTGTGCCTCAGTTCCTTCATCTGTAAAATGGGGATTAAGACTGTGAGCCCCACATGAGACAGGGACTGTGTCCAACCCAATTTGCTTATATCCACCCCAGTGCTTAGTACAGTACATAGTAAGCACTTAAATTCCATAATTATCATTATTATTATGTAAGGTCCTTACAATGTACCAAGCACTGTACTAAGTGTTGGGGCAGATGCAATTCAATCAGGTTAGAAACGGTCCCCAACTCACATGGGACTCAGTCTAAATAATATGCTTCACCTCAGCTGATCAGCTCATATTTGCTGCTGAAAAGAGAACTGATTTACTTCCTCACTGAAGAAAAAGAGCATAAATGGTTATCTCTGGTTTAGTTGTTAAAAAGAAAATATCACACTGAAGCAGATGAAATACTGCCTCTCCCAATTACCATAGTAGTCTGGTTTGATTGGGGCTGACAGATATCTAATGATTTGCCAGCAATTTGGAAGTGAGAGTGGGATTTAAGGAATTCTTTCCTCAGGAGACCCCTATAACATAATCATCAACAATATTTATTGACCACTTACACTGAACCAAGCTCCTGGGAAAGTACAATAGAGTTAGAAGCCACAATCCCTGTTCGCAAGGAGTTTACAATCTAGCAGGGAAGACAGACACTAAAAGGGATTTCAGGAAGAGAGAAACATCAAAGTTTAAAGTAACTAAGTGCTGCAGTGGGGCAGGATGGTGTGGTGAAAAACCCAAAGCACTTATGTGGTGTGGAAGGAAGGGTAAAAATATGGCAGG
Organism: Tachyglossus aculeatus; assembly: GCF_015852505.1. Lineage (NCBI taxonomy): Eukaryota > Metazoa > Chordata > Mammalia > Monotremata > Tachyglossidae > Tachyglossus > Tachyglossus aculeatus. The sequence continues at coordinate 77,681,517 of NC_052086.1, forward strand.
GAGATGAAAGATTTATCAGGGAAGGCTTCCTGGAGGAGATGTCATTTTAGAAAAGCTTTGAATACAGGGAGAGCAGTGTCAAGTTTGTAGGGACAGAGAGCACCAAGGGGCAGAGGGAAAGACTACAGAATTACATTCCCTGCTTTCATGCCTGGGGACTTTCAACATTCTATCTCCCTTTAACGTTTTCTGGAGTGAAAATGTCTTGACTTTATGTGTTGAGGTTACACTTCAGCAGAAAGCACATTAGGGAATCTCAGTTAGGAGGATGCATTTCTGCCATTTATGGGCAACTCACAGAGTAATTGGAAAAACTCAAGGAATACGGCCGGTACCAAACTGCTCTGAAAACAGGCTCTCTGCAGTTACTGGAGCACTGCTATTCCTGGAGTTTGGGGCAAATAAGTGCTACCAAAGCAACTATTTTTGTTCTGTCGAGTTTTTTCCACATTCCTCTCCAGATGATCTCAGGAAAGGCAGCTTTCTTCTCAGGTCCTATGACATTAGGAATTCTCTTTTCTGACAAGAAAAGATGCATGTGTTACTCTTACAAAAATATTTTTTTCATTAATTGCTGGAATACACAGAAATCATTCCATTTTCCACACTGCATCAGTAACTGCATTCTTAAAACATATGCTGAAGAACAAACAGTTTGGTTACCTCTCTAATTATATTTACAATAAAGCACAGCTTTAGAGAACTGTTAAACAAATACACCTAAACTCTATCAAATGATTTTACCGAATGAAATTGATTTCTCTATCTGTTGGTGCTATTTTGGGGCTTCAGTTACGAAATTAGAATTGGACAGAATAAAACTGCCAAGCAACCTCAGAGTGACAAGCCTTTCTCTTTAATGAGTTTTCTTTTTTAATAAAGCCTGATTGATGGGAGTCAAGATTAAATTTCCTTTGATTTCAGTTCAAAGTGCTTGGCCCATAACTTGAAACACTTGACTGTCCCTTGCTCTGCTGTCTGTCATTCCAGTCCTTTCTGTCTCCCTTTCCCCACCCATATTGAAAACAGCTTGAACGCAAGTGATTGCTCTGGCCCAAATCTCTGCAGAATAACAATGGCCTGAGGCACCCTTTACCAGCTGTTCCTGAGATATGATGAACATCCAATGGTCTAAATGCAACCTCCAAAGTAAATCACCTATCTCTTCCAACCATGGATGCTTGCAAAAAAATGTAACAGCACATTCATAATCTCCTAAAAACAAAATTCAAACCATCATCCTGAGTGACTTCCTCAGATTCGGACTGGATCAGAACAGCCTGGCGGAAAGAGTGTGGACCTGGGAATCAGGGGACCTGGATTCTAATCCCACTTTCTAATCCCATCATTTGCCTGCTGTGCAACCTCGGACATGCCACTTAATTTTGCTGTGCATCAGTTTCCTCACCTGTCCAATGGGGATTCAATACCTATTCTTCTTCCTACTTAGATTGCCAGCCCTGTGTGCAATTAGGACGTTGTCCAACCTGATTATCTTGTATCTACCCCACTATTCAGTGTAGTGCTTGGCACAAAACAGGCAATTAAGAGATATTACAAGACAGAAAATCTGGGTAAGAACACAGGTGAGCAGGGAGAGTAATAATAATTGTGATACTTTTTAGCGGTTAGTGCATGTTGGGCACTGTTCTAAGCCCTGGGGTGGATACAAGCAAATCACGTTGGGCACAGTCCCTACCTGATATGGGGCTCCCAGTTTCAATCCCCATTCTACAGATGAGGTAACTGAGGCCCAGAGAAGTGACTTGTCCAAGGTCACACAGAAAATATGTGGCAGAGTCAATATTAGAACTCAGGTCCTTCAGACACCCAAACCCCTGCTCTACCCACTAAGCCATGCTGCTTATTCTCCTCTCTCTGCCTTAGATGGGGGCTCTATGTGGGACAGGGACTGTGTTCAACCTGATAATCTCCTATCTATCCCATTACAGAGAACAGGGTTTGACACAGAGTAAATGTTGGAAAAATACCATTAAAAAAAAAAAGGTGAGTGAGCGGCAGTGTGAATCCTGTGGGGACAGTTTACAGAGCCACCACATATCACATCACCATCTGGACCCTTTGGTTACTGCCATAATGCTGCTGGTTTGACTGGGGGCGGCAGTAGCAGAGGAAGAGGAGACAGTCTGGTAAAGAAGGAGAAGTACATCCTTCACTTCCTCTCCCTCCACTTATCCTGTTTCTCCTCCTCTTTTCCTTCTCCCTCTTTCATCGCGCCCCCCCCCCCCTTTACTCCAACTCTGCTCTTCTTTTTTTGCCTCCAGGTCTTCCCCTTCCCCCTCCCCTCGCCTTTTCCTCACTTTTTCTTGACCCTCACTCCCTCAAAACTCTGCCACAAGATTTATAAATCCCCGTGAATTTCCCTGTATCCCAACCTGTGGTGGGATAATAACTCAGACAGATGCAGCAGTGCCTTGAGCATTTGTATCAAGCACTACCCTAACACAATTGCTCAGATGAGGTTGTGCTGGTTTGTTGACCCTCCACCTCCCGAATGAATGGTGAATGCCTTTCCTCTCACTAGGAAGGGGCCAATTCGATCCAGAACCTTCTTCTCCTGGCAGGAAGTAATTTAGTCCATGTCAGCATTTTTGAATGAGACTTTATGGCCTGCTAATTATGGGTGAATGCTATCCTGCCTTTCAATAGCCTCACAGCTGTGCCAATACAAGGCTTGCCTTACCCTGCCCTCACCAGTCATTGTACAATGTCGTCGTGGCACGTAAAGTCTCATTCCATTGGTTGGGTGGTGGTCGGGACTGCCTTACTATCGGTCAGTTTATAAAGGACATTTCCTTGTCAAAGGTCATCATTAAGGAGCTCTGTGTGTCTGCGTATGCAGCTGATGCTGATGATTTGCCCCATTCAGTGATTTGACTCCTTTTTGGCTACGAAACCCCAAGCTCAGGCAGTCACCTTGGTAGTTTTCCATGTATTCTGGATTCCTGATTACTGGATGCCCACGGATATCTCTAGGGAGACCAAGAGAAAACTGGAGGAAGTTAAGCCTGCTGCAAGCGGGGAGCAGATGCAAGGGAAAGTGGGGAGGAGGGGTCCGTGTGGGAAGCACATGGTAGAGTGGGGTCTTAGTGGTAAATATGGTATATTCCCACAGCATGATTGGTATACTGAAATACTGCTACATCAGAAACCAGAGGGAAGGATCGACCAATGATCAATCAATCAATCAACTGTATTAATTGAGCATTAACTTTGTGCAAAACACCATACTAAGTACCTGGGGGAGTAAACTATAACAAAGACAGGCTCTCTGCCCAAAATGAGCTTACAGTCTAGAGAGGGTTGGAGGGAAAGATGGAGGCTCAGAGGAGCTGGAATTGTCTGGGGAATTTTTTAGCCCTAAATCCAATCAGGGAGACAGGTGGTGAATCTCTTTAAGGCAGGTGGAGAAGGGAAGACAGGTTTTTGTCAAAGGTCATGTTCCTTCCCAGAAGTCATGACTTCCACTTTTCTTCAGTGAGCTGTCCCCATGGATGTTAGACTGTTGTAACCATCTGAGGTGCTTTTTAGTCCTGTCAACAGATGATGGTGTAGGCTTTGCACAGATCTGACAGGAATAGTAGAGAGTCAGGAGGATTTTTTTAAGCTAATGCAACAATGAGGCCTGAATACTGTAGCTGGAAAAAGAAAATCTAAATACATTGCAGAGGTGAAGAAGAGTAGAAGATATGAGGGAATCAGGAATGGAGGGATGGAGGGGTGAGGTTAGGAGGCATGAATGTCACAAAATCTGCCCTGGGCTGGGAATAATAATAATAATAATAATAATAGTGATAATAATAATAATGATAATAGTATTTGTTAACCTCTTACTTAATATATGCCAAGTGCAGAATGCAATCAAATAGGGTACAGTTCCTACCCAATATGAGGCTCCCTGTCTATGGAAGAGAGAGAAGAGGTATTGAATCACCATTGTGCAGATGAGAGAACAGGCACAGAGAAGTGAAGTGATTTGCCTAATATCACACAACAGGCAAATTGCAGAGCCAGTATTAGAACCCAGGTCTCCCAGTCTTTCCAGTCCCTGGCTCTTTTTTCTGGGTATGTTGCATAGCTTCTCCAGGGGAAATATAACACCTGTAATATAAGCTATCTTTCCCACTCAACTCCCACTCAAGCCCTGAATAGCACTGGAGATGCATCTTGAAGGTTCAAATCAAATCAGAAGATACTGGTTCCCTTTAAAACAAGACTATTATATTTAGGGCCACCTCCCTGTGGTTCTTCCTGGGCCTTCTGGTCAAGTACAGAAAGCCCAAAGGACTACCCTGACCCAGCTCCCGGCTTTCCTCTTTTCCCACTCTTGAATGCATCACTCTGATTTACTCCTTTTGTTCTTTGCTCCTCCCAGCCCCATAGCACTTATCCACATATTTGTAATTTATGTATTTATTTTAATGTGTCCCCCCCCATCCCCAGACTGTAAGTCCTTGCATGTAGGGAATGTGTCCGTTTATTGTTGTATTGTATTCTCCCAAGTGCTTAGTACAGTGCTCAGCACACAGTAAGTGTTCAATAAATATGATTGAATGAAAGTGCAGATTTCTGGCTCCCTGTAGAGGTTACTGGGCAGGGAACAGTCACTCTTCTGTATTACCTAAACACCTAGTATTCATTCATTCATTCATTTATTCATAATAATAATAATAATGATGGCTTTTGTTAAGCGCTTACTATGTGCCAAGCACTGTTCTAAGTGCTGGGGGGATACGAGGTAATCAGGTTGTCCCACATGGGGCTCACAGTCTTAATCCCCATTTTACAGATGAGGTAACTGAGGCCCAGAGAATCAATCAATCAATCAATCAATTGTATTTATTGAGCACTTACTATGTGCAGAGCACTGTACTAAGCGCTTGGGAAGTACAAATTGGCAACACATAGAGACAGTCCCTACCCAACAGTGGGCTCACAGTCTAAAAGGGGGAGACAGAGAACAGAACCAAACATACCAACAAAATAAAATAAATAGGATAGAAATGTACAAGTAAAATAAATAAATAAATAAATAAATAGAGTAATAAATATGTACAACCATATATACATATATACAGGTGCTGCGGGGAAGGGAAGGAGGTAAGATGGGGGGATGGAGAGGGGGACGAGGGGGAGAGGAGGGAAGGGGCTCAGTCTGGGAAGGCCTCCTGGAGGAGGTGAGCTCTCAGTAGGGCCTTGAAGGGAGGAAGAGAGCTAGCTTGGCGGAGGGGCAGAGGGAGGGCATTCCAGGCCCGGGGGATGACGTGGGCCGGGGGTCGACGGCGGGACAGGCGAGAACGAGGTACAGTGGGGAGATTAGCGGTGGAGGAGCAGAGGTTGCGGGCTGGGCAGTAGAAGGAGAGAAGGGAGGTAAGGTAGGAGGGGACGAGGTGATGGAGAGCCTTGAAGCCCAGGGTGAGGAGTTTCTGCCTGATGCGCAGATTGATTGGTAGCCACTGGAGATTTTTGAGGAGTTAAGAGAAGTTAAGTGACTTGCCCGAAGTCACACAGCAGACAAGCTGCGGAGCTGGGATTAGAACCCATGAGCTCTGCCTCCCAAGCCCATGCTCTTTCCACTGAGACATGCTGCTTCATTCATTCATTCATTCATTCAATCAATCGTATTTATTGAGCTCTTACTGTCTGCAAAACACTTATTAAACCCTTGGGAGAGTGTAATATAACAATGAACAGACACAGTCCCTGCCCACAGTGAACTTACAGTATGGAGCACAACACACCAAATGGACCCTTAATATATCCTGCTAATTTTACACTACTATTACTACCACTATTATTACTACAACTACTACTATTGCTACTGCTATTTTTACTATTACTACTACTGCTGCTACTACTACTACTACTACTACTACTACTACTACTACTACAGCACAGGCCTGGGAGTCAGAAGGACCCAGGTTCTAATCCTGACTCGTTCAAGCTCTCATCCTATCCTGTCTGGACTACTGCATCAGCCTTCTCTCTGATCTCCCATCCTCGTGTCTCTCCCCACTTCAATCCATACTACATGCTGCTGCCTGGATTGTCTTTGTCCAGAAATGCTCTGGGCATGTTACTCCCCTCCTCAAAAATCTCCAGTGGCTACCAATCTGTGCATCAGGCAGAAACTCCTCACCCTGGGCTTCAAGGCTCTCCATCACCTTGACCCCTCATACCTCACCTCCCTTCTCTCCTTCTACAGCCCACCCCGCACCCTCCACTCCTCTGCTGCTAATCTCCTCACCGTGCCTCATTCTCACCTGTCCCGCCGTCGACCCCCGGCCCACGTCATCCCCCTGGCCTGGAATGCCCTCCCTCTGCCCATCCGCCAAACTAGAACTCTTCCTCCCTTCAAGGCCCTACTGAGAGCTCACCTCCTCCAGGAGGCCTTCCCAGACTGAGCCCCTTCCCTCCTCTCCCCCTCATCCCCCTCTCCATCCCCGCATCTTACCTCCTTCCCTTCCCCACAGCACCTGTATACATGTATATATGTTTGTACATATTTATTACTCTATGTATTTATTTATTTATTTATTTATTTATTTATTTTACTTGTACATATCTATTCTATTTATTTTATTTTGTTAATATGTTTGGTTTTGTTCTCTGTCTCCCCCTTCTAGACTGTGAGCCCACTGTTGGGTAGGGACTGTCTCTATATGTTGCCAATTTGTACTTCTCAAGCGCTTAGTACAGTGCTCTGCACATAGTAAGTGCTCAAGAAATGCGATTGATGATGATGATGATGATATGTTTGTACATATTTATTACTCTATTTATTTATTTATTTATTTATTTTACTTGTACATATCTATTCTATTTATTTTATTTTGTTAATATGTTTGGTTTTGTTCTCTGTCTCCCCCTTCTAGACTGCGAGCCCACTGTTGGGTAGGAACTGTCTCTATATGTTGCCAACTTGTACTTCCCAAGCGCTTAGTACAGTGCTTTGCACACAGTAAGCACTCAATAAATACGATTGATTGATTGACTCCACCACTTGTCTTCTGGTTGATCTTGAGCAAGTCATTTCACTTCTCTGTGCCTCAGTTACCTCATCTGCCAAATGGGGATTAAGACTATGAGCCCCATGCGGGGACACAGTCTGTGTCCAACCCGATTTTCTTGTATCCACCCCAGTGCTTAGTGCAGTGCATGGCACATAAGAAGCACTTAACAAATACCGCAATTATTACCACTACTATTACCATTACCACTACTATTACCGTTACTACTAGTTCTATTACTACCACTACCACCATCACTACTAATACTATTATTACTACTACTAGTTGTATTAACTACTACTGCAACTATTTCTACTGTTAATACTACTAGTTGTATTACTACTACCACTACAAGTATTAACATTATTACTACTAGTTCTATTATCTCTACTAGTTCTATTACTACTACTACTACCACCGTTGCCTAAAATGCTTATGAGCAAAAAAACTCAAGCTGTCTCCAGAACAACAGTCGAGTCACGGCAGCAGGGCCCTGGGACATAGTGTCAATCTTGCCCAGGGCATAGTCAGTGTCATCTCCCAAATAACAATAATATTTACTAAACATTCACTATGTTCCAAGCACAGTTCTAAGAGCTAGGGTAGATACAGGAAAGTCAAGTCTGACACAGTCCCTATCCTACCAAAGACTCACAGTCTAAAGAGGAGGGAGAATAGGGATTGAATCCCCATTTCACAGATGAGGAAACTGAGGCACAGAGCAGTGAAGTCACTTGCCCTAGGCCACAATCAGGAAGTGGCAGAGTTGGGATTAGAACCCAAGTCCTCCGACTTCCAGGCCCTTTTTCTTTCCACTAGGCCATGCTGTTTCTAATGAAAACGTGTTGGAACAAAGCCCCATAGAGTATAACAGATACTCAACAATCCCCCCCAAGTGACCCAGATCAGAACCCTATCTTTGCATATGGGTTTTAGGAACCAAAAAGTGCACTGCACTTCATTCAAAAGTAAGCACAGCCTCCTGGAATTGATACATTCAATTAGAAAATGCAGACGAACTTTGGGGGTGAACATCACTGAAGATGACTAAGTCACCTAGAGATCCTCAAGGTGAATGACAGTATTATCATTTTATTACCTTGGCTATTAAGGCATAGAACCACTAGTTGTGTTTTTATGAGGCATTGTTTTGGGGGGAATGATAGCTAGTGGAAACAACACTGCTCACCAAATAGATTTCTGATTTAATCCCTTAGGATCATCTAGGGAGAATTAATTTGATCTGATGAAGATAATGAGTTCAATGACAGCATTCATTAAATTAATACGTTCTCCTTTGACACCACAGATATCTCCATGGCAGGCACTCATGCGCAAACCTGTCATCGGGGCCTGGGTTGGTGAAGACGTCCCTCACCAGACAAGATAGTGCCCGAGACCTGGAACGGTTCCACCCTTGTGGATCTCCAGACAATTAGGTGAAGATCTTCACACTTGATTGAAGGAGACAATAAAGAGAAACACCTTGAATCTTAACTTGGCTGATTCCATCCTCCTGGAGGTAGAAAACCCAGAGTCTGATGCAATGGCTTATTCAGAGGTGAAACTACGAAGGACACAGTCCCAACATGTTATTATTCTCTTAAATATCACATTTCTCCTGATTTCTTAGGGTCTTCTGATGTCACCAAAGCAAAAAAGATCCTAGGTAGGCAACCCTATTACACACCGGTTAGGTAGATAGGGAGAAAAGAGGTGGCGGGGGAGATGGGGAGGAGAGGGGAAACTCTTGTCTCCTATAAATGCAAAAATGGAAGGAAAAAAAAAAGGCCATCTCTAATACTGAAGGCCCCAGGATGTGCACTCTGTAGCTTTGAATCCAACCAGGAAAACACAGATTGCATTTAATGTAATTATATTCCCAAATCTACATCTCCAGTCCTTCCCTCTCTCCCTCTCTGTAATCTCACATTTCCTCCTGTCTTCAACAAATCTCTGGTTAGATGTCCTGACACCATCTCAAATTTAACATGGCTAAAACAGAACTTCTTATCTTCCCACCCAAACCCTGTCCTCCCTGTGATTTTCTCATCACTCCTGACAGCACCAACATCTTCTTGTCTCTCAAGCTTGTAATCTTGGCATTATCCTTGACTCTCTTTTCTCATTCAACCCACATATTCAATTTATCATTTAGTCATATCGGTTCAACCTTCACAACATTGAAAGTCCACCATTTTCTCTCCATCCAAACTGTTACCACATTAAACCATGAAATCAAGCCCATTGTGGGCAGAGAATGTCTGTAGTATTGTTGTGTTGAACTTTTCTAAACGCTTAGTATACTGTCCTGCACATAGTATGCTCTCAACAAATATGATTGATAGTAATAATAATGATGGTACTTGTTAAGCACTTACTATGTGCCAAGCACTGTTCTAAACACTGGGGATGATACAAGGTAATCAGATTGTTCCACTTGGGACACACAGCCTTAATTCTCATTTTACAGATGAGGTAACTGAGGCCCAGAGAAGTTAAGTGGTTTGCCAAAGATCACACAGATATGTGGCAGAGCTGGGATTAGAACTCACAACCTTTGACTCCCAAACCTGGGCTCTTGATCGAATGATTATCCTATCCCACCTAGATTATTGTATAAGCCTCCTTGCTGACCTCCCTGCCTCATTCATACATTCATTCAATCGCATTTATTGAGCACTTACTGTGTGCAGAGCACTGTACTAAGCGCTTGGGAAGTACAAGTTGGCAACATATAGAGACGGTCCCTACCCAACAGAGGGCTCACAGTCTAGTAGGGGGAGACAGAGAACAAAACATATTAACAAAATAAAATAAATACAATAAATATGTACAAGCAAAATAGAGTAATATGTATATACATATATGTTTGTACATATTTATTTATACATATATTTGTACATGTTTATACAGGTGCTGTGGGAAGGTGAAGGAGGTAAGGTAGGGGGGATAGGGGGGAGGGGGAGAGGAAGGAGGGGGGCTTCTATCTTTTCCCACTCCATTCCAGACTTCTCTCTGCTACCCAGATCATTTTTCTACAAAAATACTCAGTCCATGTTTCCCTACTCCTTAAGACCCTCCAGTGGTTGCCCCTCCACCTCCACATCAAACAGAAACTCTTTACCAATGGCTTTAAAACACTCAATCACCTTGCCACCTCCTGCTTTACCTCGCTGCTTTCCAAATGGAGCCCACACATTTTGTTCCTGTAATGCCACCGTACCTCAGTCTCATTTATTTCACTGCCAACCTCTCACTTCTTCAAATCTGACAGATAATTACTCTCTCCATCTGCAAAATCTTACTGAATGCACATCTCCTCCAAGAGGTTTTCCCCAACTAATCCTTTATTTCCTCTTTTTCCACTCCCTCTGCAGCTCTCTGATTTGCTCTCCTTTGTTTACCACTCCCCAGCCCCATGATACTTATGTACATATCCTCAATTTATTTATTTAGATTAATGTTTGTCTCCTCCTCTAGACTGTGAGCTCACTGTGGGCAGAGAATGTCTCTACCAACTCTCATCTCATACTCTCCCGAGGACTTAGTACAGTGCTCTGCACACAGTAAGCGCTTAATCAATACAATTGATTGATAGATTGGTTGATGGCTTGAATGCAAGCAACCTCAAATTATTCATCAACCATGCAGTCCAGGAAGGCAGTCTCTTAACTCCGAGTATTTATTCATAGGACCTCCTTCTTCATTCATTCATTCAATAGTATTTATTGAGAGCTCACTGTGTGCAGAGCACTGTACTAAGTGCTTGAGAGAATACTATACATAAATAGAACAATAAACAGACACATTCCCTGCTCACAACCAGAGAGGGGACACACCACAAAGGGGCTGCAAACTGTGTGTCTACCCAGCCCTGGGTGACAAAAGAAAGACCTAGTAGCACAATAGCATTGCACTCTTCTAAACTGTAAACCCCTGGTGGGCAGGGATTGTCTCTGTTGCTGAATTGTACTATCCAAGAGCTTAGTACAGTGCTCTGCACACAGTAAGTGCTCAGTAAATATGATTGAATGAATGAATAAAATATCTTTAAAGTCCAGCCTCAACTTCCCCTTCCCCTTGTACTCATGAAGAAATTTTCAGGATGTTTTCTTCTGGTGGAAGAAATTCAGACTATCCCATCTGAAAATGGAGTGAAATGCCATCTTCAGCACTGGATGATAAAGTCCAAACTGTTTTATATCAAAATCAGTCATCAATATTATTGAAAAATATGTTAAACCTAACTAGTGCACTTTATATAACCCAGTCCATACCAGGAATTAGATTATGAGGACCTTGAGAGCAGGGATCATGTTTACTAGCTCAATGTCCTCTCCCTGAGCCCTTAGTCCAGTGCTGTGCACAAAGAACGCCCCAATACTGTTGACTGATTGACACACATTTTAGAATGATAAATGTCTTTTGTTTTTTAAAATAACACACAATCTGATGTGCATTCTGTCAGGTGCAGTGTGGCTTAGTGGAAAGAGCATGGAAGTCAGAGCTCATGGGTTCTAATCCCAGTTCCGCCACTTAAGAGCTTGATGACTTTGGGCAAGTTACTTAACTTCTCTGTGCCTCAGTTACCTCATCTGTAAAATGGGGATTAAGACTGTGAGCCCCACATGGGACCACCTAATTACCTTGTATCTACCCCTGCGTTTAGAACAGTGCTTGGCCCATAGTAAGTGCTTAACAAATACCATCATTATTAGTATTTCTATACATACAACACACACACACACACACATACGTACTCTATTTTTAAAACACATGCACACAAAAATATGCAGGGTAATGTTTTAAAAACACAATAAACTGAAAAAATACGAATGTCTTTATAATCCATGCCAAGCGGCACAACCCCCCTACTGTATTACCATAAATATCACACCTAGGTTGTCGGGATTTTTTTTTAATTGTTATTTGTTAAGCTCTTACTACATGCCAGACCCTGTACTGAACACTGGGATAGTCAGTGGAAAGAGCCCGGGCTTTGGAGTCAGAGGTCGTGGGTTCGAATCCCGGCTCCACCACAAGTCTGCTGTGTGACCTTGGGCAAGTCACTTAACTTCTCTGAGCCTCAGTTACCTCATCTGGAAAATGGGGATGAAGACTGTGAGCCCCACATGGGACAACCTCATTACCTTGTTTCCCCTCCACAGAGCTTAGAACAGTGCTTTGCACATAGTAAGCGCTTAACAAATGCCATCATCATTATTATTATTATTATATGAGTTAATCAGGTGGGACACCAGTCTCTTTCCCAAGTGGGGCTCACAGTTTCAATCCCCATTTTACAGATGATGTAACAGGCACAGAGAAGTGAAGTGACTTGCACAAGGTCACACAGCAGACAAGTGGTAGAGATGGGATTAGAACCCAGGTCCTTCTTACTTCCAGGCCCAAGCTTTGTCCCCCAGGTCATGCTGCTTCTCTATGTTACCAATGCTCTCCATATTAAATCGGTTGCCTCTGGTGGAGGAGGGATGGAGAAGGGAGAACCTTGGAAGGGACTGGTTCAAAGGTCTCCCAGAAACCAGCCCTCCCCTGCCCCCATTAAGGATGACCTGACCATTTTCTTCTTCCTTGTTTTCAAGAATGAATGGTCTGATCTTTTAATGAAATTCCATTATCTCCTGGTTAATGGCTCTGTTAATGGCTGTCTCACCTCTCTGATTATGTTTCAGGATAACTGATAGATGGATTAAATCATGCTTGTTTGGCTTGGCCACAGTATTCCTTTTGTTCTACCACTATCTGCCCCCTTCACTTAAACTACCCAGGAATGAAGTCACCTGAATAATACAAAAAAAAAATACATTTTGAACCTAGTGCAAAGCAAGGTAATCAGTTAGTCTGGGTGTATCAGATAAATGATAGGGTAGACAAATAGCCATTTCTTCCCATCCTCCACCCATCCACCTATGGTTCTATGCTGGGCACCATAAAACCCAAGTTAGTCCTGGTTCCTGGCCTCTAGAAGTTCAAAACCTACAGTACTATTGCTGGTAGATGATTCAAGAGTGTACAGTCAACTCAAGATGCATTGAATGGACCTATAAACTTAAATGAATGTTTACAATTTGGGGAAGCAGAGGGAGAAGTGTAATTAACAGAGTGAAATTGGGAATGATTGGCATTACATGTTGAAATGAAATGCTGAAAAGGGAGATGGGGAGTGGGAAGGTGCTGGACTAAATGAACACGAACTGTATAATCAACACACATACACACACACACCTGCAACTATCTGTGGGTTCAAAGATGATTGATTCATGCATTCATTCAATCGTATTTAAGTGCTCACTGTCTACAGAGCACTGTACTAAGCGCTTGGGAAAGTACAATACAACAATAAACAGTGACAATACCTGCCTACAACGGACTCACAGTCTAGAGGGCGGAATGTTAACTGCCTCTGCTTGTACTGAGATTCTTTGGGGCATTGTTTCCTTTTTACCCACAGTGCTCAGTGCTAGTGTATTTCCTTCCCTCTTGGGGTCCCAATCTTGCTGAAGTTTCTGATGCACATAATTTCCTCCTTCAGATTGCAATATACCAAGATGACCTATTCTGGACTGCTTCCCAGCCCTCCACTGTTCCACCAAATAGTTTGTGGTTTTGCTTCATTGTGTCTCGGAGGCATTTTTTTCAGTCTAACTTGCCTATGAGTAGACCATTTCAACTCACCTTAGGGACGTTGTTTACATTTCCTGCTGACCTTCATTATCCCATTGTTCTGCCCACCCAAGGGGAAGAGTATTGCTTTGATGCTGATGGTTTGATTATACACAATTCCCTCTTCTTCAAACTAATTGCTTTTGGGCTTTTCTAAAACAACCAATGGTACTGATTGCATACTAACTGTGTGAAGAACACTGTACTAAGCCCCTGGGAGAGTTCAATGCAATAGAGTTGCTAGACCTGATCTTTGTCCTCAAAGAGCATACAAGTCTAGTGGGTGACACAGACATTAAAATAAATTACAGAAAGGAGAAATGGCAGAGTATAAATTAGTCAACCAATAGTCAATCAATGTACAGAGTGCTTACTATGTATAGAACACTGAACTAAAAGCTGGGGAAATTAATCAGTCAATCAATATTTATTATTCACTTGTCTACTTGTTTTGTCATATGTCTCCCCCTTCTAGACTGTGAGCCCGTTGTTGGGTAGGGACCATCTCTATATGTTGCCGATTTGTACTTCCCAAGCGCTTAGTACAGTGCTCTACACACAGTAAGCGCTCAATAAATACGACTGAATGCATGAATGAATGAATGAATTGAGTCTTTACTATGTGCAGAGCAATATACTAAGTTCTTGGGAGAATACAATACAACAGAATTAGCAGACACATTCCCTGTCCATAACGAGTTTGCAGTCTACAGGGAGGAGCTTAAGTCTACCATCTATAAGGATATGTGCCAAAGTGCTGTGGGCCTGGGAGAGCAGGGAGTATCGAAGTACTTCAGGGGTGCAGAGAAGCAGCATGGCCTAGTTGAAAAAGCACAGTCCTGGGAGTGAGAGGTTCTGGGTTCTAACCCAGGCTCCTCCACATATCTGCTGTGTGACCTTGGGCAAGTTACTTAACTTCTTGGTGCCTCAATTCTCTCATCTGCAAAATTAGGAATGGATATTGACCTGTCCTACCTCCTACTTAGGCTGTAAGCCCTCTGTAGGACCTGATAATGTTCTATCTACCCCAGAGCTTGGTACAGAGCTTAGCACATAGTAAGTGCTTAACACATACCACTATTATTATTATTATAGTTACTACATTTTTTAAAGTGCTTACTATGTGCCAGGTACTATAATCAGCACTGGAGTACATACAAGCTAATCAAGTTGGACGCCATCTATGCCCCACATAAGGCTCCCAGTCTTAGCCCCCTTTTTACAGATGAGATACCTAAGGCACAGAGAAGTTAAGTTGCTTGCTCAATGTCACAGAGCAGACCAGTGATAGAGCTGGGATTAAAACACAGGTCCTCTGATTCCTGGGCCCATGCTCTTTCCACTAAGCCACACTGCTTTTCAAGATTTGCCCTGCCCAAGATCACACAGCAGGCAAGTGGCAGAGCAGGGATTAGAACCCGGGTCTCCCCACTCCCAACCCTGTGCTCCCTCCCTTTTAAAGAAGAAATTCAGTCTCCTGCTTGACTTTTTGGGATAATGTTTCCAAAGCACAGTCCACAGCAGAAAGGAGCTGCTCCATGAGTAATTCAAGTCCTCAGCCTGGTGAGGTAAAATAATTTTCCAGAGGAATCACATTCTGATACCAGTTTTTAGTTCCCTTGTTGCTTCTTTGAGCGTGCTGACCTAAAATGGGGCTGGACAAGATTAAACAGGACACGGCCCTGCTTCATTCCACAAGGTCTCTCCTGCTCTAATTTGCCCAGCTATATTTCCTCCTGGACAGGCATGCTCCCTTGCTCAGTCACTGATCTTCCCCAGAGGATGCTGCAAGCAGGATCTGGTAGTCCTTTGTACCACAGGACAATGACAGGACCAAAAAACAGATGAGGCTACTTTCTTGGAAGCCGGGACCCTGTGGGTTTTAGTTTAAGCTCTACCCCTCATTCTGGTCCCCTAAATTCTCTGTGCCTTGGTTTCTCCATCTGTGAAATGAATTGGTTGATGCTCAACTCCACCTGGTTCACACTGAAATAATCAAGTTTAAGACCTTCCATCTCCAAGTGGGAAAGACCGAATCACCTCCAGAGGTTTCTGGGGTAGGGAAGTCTTGCAAAACTATACTCCAAAACTTTCTGCCCATGCTGCCCATCTCAGTAAGGTCACTTGGGGTGTAAATCCTTGAAGGCAGGGATGTCTACCCCATTGTATTCTCTCCAGAATGCTTAGTACAGTGCTCCGTTCTTAGTAAGTGCTCATAGATACCACCGACTGATTGATTGAGTCACCCGGTACTGGGCAGAATGTCAGGAAGACCTGGTAAGACTGTGTCCTAGCTCTGTTCTCTCTCAGGTAAGGCAACCAGTCCATCACCACCATCCCTCTCTCCTCCATCTCCTATCACCCAAGAAAATGACTTTCTAGACATGCATCTCCTCATTTCCAAAGGTATCAGGTTGCTTTCTGGAAGCATCCGTATGAATAAATGAAATCGCTTCTAAATTACTGAACGTTTGGTCCTTCTGTAACAATCTTTTTAATTGTTGTATGATAATATTGTAATACATTGGCTTTATTGCTGGTTTGTAGTACTTGTGATTCCATGCATGACTTCTCTTGGTGCTTAAAAACAGAAGACTCCACCTACAGAGAGCCCCTTTCAAATAAAGCAAGGGGATTAACAAATCTAAGTCCATTCTTTTTAACAAGACTCTCTTCAGAACAAAAATGTACAGATCCCAAATGGTGCTTTCCTGTTTTGAGTGGCTTGAGTTGATCAATAGATCACATTTTTTGAGTGCTATGTGCAGAACACTAAGCTACTTGGGAGAGTACAATATAACAGAAGTGGTAGGCACTGCCCACAAGGAGCTTCAAGTCTTGAAGGGAAAGGTCCATATAATTTGGAACTCCACCACTTTTCCTCAAAAAAACAGAAAAACCTGATGTGATGCTTCTTTCTTGAGGGGGTCTTGGAAGAGAACAGGAACCTTCTGGGTGACTCTTACAAAGGCACATTCTGGAGAAAGTTAGTCGCGATATGCACTTGGATCTCTACTCTGTACCTTTTGAGCACTTGATATACACCCCACCCTCAGAACCACAGGATTTACCATACATATCGGTGATTTATTTATTCATTCACTCAATCATATTTATTGGGCACTTACTGTGTGCACAGCACTGTACTAAGCACTTAGGAAGTACAAGTCAGCAACATATAGAGACAGTCCCTACTCAACAGTCTAGAATGGGGAGACAGACAACAAAACAAAACATGTAGACAGGTGTCAAAATGGTCAGAACAAATAGAATTATAGCTATATGCACATCATTAACAAAATAAATAGAATAGTATAGATGTACAAGTAAAATAAACAGAGTATTAAATCTGTACAAATACACACAAGCGCTGTGGGGAGGGGAAGGAGGTAGGTGGAGGGGGATGGGGAGGAGGAGAGGAAAAAGGGGGCTCAGTCTGGGAAGGCCTCCCGGAGGAGGTGAGCTCCCAGTAGGGCTTCGAAGGGAGGAAGAGAGCCAGCTTGGCGGATGTGTGGACGGAGGACATTCCGGGCCAGGGGAAGGACATGGGCTGGGGGTCAATGGCGGGATGGGTGAGAATGAGGCCCACTGAGGAGGTTAGCGGTGGCAGAAGAGCAGAGGGTGCAGACTGGGCTGGAGAAGGAGAGAATGGAGGTGAGGTAGGAGGGGGAGAGGGGGATGGAGAGCCTTGAAGCCAAGAGTGAGGAGTTTTTGCTTGATTCGTAGGTTGACAGGCAGCCACTGGAGATTTTTGAGGAGGGGAGTGACATGCCCAGGGCGTTTCCATACAAAGATAATCTGGGCAGCAGAGTGAAGTATAGACTGAAGTGGGGACCGAAGCTGGTTGTGGGCAGGGAATGTGTCTACGCACTCTGTTATAACTGTACTCTTCCACGTGCTTAATACAATGTTCTGCACATAGTAAGTGCTCAATAATTACCATTGATGGAATGATGAAGCCAGAGTCAAGGAAGCCAAAGAGAAAACATCACCAGATGCTGCAAACCCTAAAACATGACATCACAGCAAGGAGACGGCCTTTGTGTGTACAAAAAATGAGGCCAGGACCAGGGGGTGCCACTTGCTCACTGTACAATTAACCAAGTCTTTACATATCCAGAAAGAAAACAGATGCTTCGCCGTAATGTTTCAACATAACATATGCACCTAAGAGGGCCATAAACACCAACAAAAAGAGAAAAAGTAACCTAAGAAACGAAGCTATGTTTGAAAATAAGAAAACTGGTTTAGACCATTGTGAAGCTTCCCCAGAACCCTGACCCGCTCTGGGGTCTGGCTTGCACAGATGCTCAGCGTGACACCGAGGTGACGTTAAGGCCTTCCTCCCTGGGTACCTCCCTCCCCTTCCGGCACCGGCCCCCAGCTCGAGTGTCCCCTCTCCAAGGATGCCTCTTTGGAGGGCCAGACGCCCCTTCTCAGAACCGCCCCTGGACCAGGGTTGAATGAATCAACTGACTGTGGGTGTACCGGCCCCATCCGCTTGCATTTTCTGATTCAGTTTCCTGCCTCATGGAGTGGGTTCCTACATTCCTTAACCAGTACCACAGTGTTAGCAGAGCCCGATCAGCTAGCCGCTGACCACTTCTGCCTCACTGTGCCCTGGACCCTACCTGTTCCTCTCTGTCTGTTCACTGGCACCCTACTTCCACCCTCACTAAGTACTGGATCCCACCTATTCCCACTCTCTCTGGGCACTGGCTGCTGTCCATTACTGATCACACAATGCATTGGCCCCCGACTGTTCCTGCCATCATGGCACACTGGCGCTGGCCATTCCCGCTCTCCTTGCACCCTGGACCTGGCCCGTTCCCACTGTGGCCCCTCAGAGTCGCTACCTCCGGACCTCACGCTCCACTGCC
The DNA here is from genome assembly GCF_015852505.1 of Tachyglossus aculeatus. Classification (NCBI taxonomy): domain Eukaryota; kingdom Metazoa; phylum Chordata; class Mammalia; order Monotremata; family Tachyglossidae; genus Tachyglossus; species Tachyglossus aculeatus. The sequence continues at coordinate 77,700,115 of NC_052086.1, forward strand.
CCCCATCTCCAGTGAGTTCCAACCACTGGGGTCTGAGGAGGAGCCTTTGGTGAGATGCCCCGATCCTGGACTAAGGACTCCAACCAGGGGGAGCGGGGGAGCCCCCAGGGAAGGCCCGGGGAAGACCTGAGCCCGCACAGCACCCCACATTTCTGGACCAGCTACGGCTGCAAGCGGGCTGGTTCGGATCGGTGCCCAGCGGGCTGGTGGGCAGCAGCCTGCAGGACAAGCCCAGGGCTTCACGGGCCTCTGGGAGCCTCCCTGAATTCCCTCCTTCCCTGTCCAACCAGCCTCCCCACTGCTCCTGTCCCCAGAAGCAGCAGCGATAGCAGCTGCAGCACAGCATTGTCCTGGGCTCTTCCAGGGGCACGGCACTGTGCTGGGTGCTTGTGAGCACATACTACTAGCAGCTGTTATGATCCCTGCACTACGGGAGTTACAGTGTAGGGAGAGGAGTCGGGCAGGCCCGGATTGGCAAGCCTGCGATGGAAACAGGAGGAAAAGTGGAGCAGAGCTGAAGGCTTGGGGGAGAAGGGGAGGGGAAAAGACTCTAAACTCGATGAGGACAAAGAACGTGTCTACTCTGTTATATTGTACTCTCCGAAGCACTTAGATTGAAAAGAAAAGGGAAGCAGTCTCTTTTGTTTGAAACTGCAGATTTGGCCATCTCAGGAAAAAAAAACAACAGCTTTTAAAAGATTTAAGATCACAGGCTCTCAATTCTAATAGAGGAAATAACAGGCCGTTTACTGTGACCTGACTGGGTTCCAATCCCAGCTCCACTACTTGTCTGCTGTGTGATCTTGGGCAAGTCATTTAACTTCCCTGGGCCTCAATTCCCTCATCTGTAAAATGGGGATTAAGACTGTGACTCGCACAAGGGACATGGACTGTGTCCAACCCAATTTGCCTACAGTGCCTGGCACATAGTAAGTGCTTAACAAATACCATTAAAAAAAAAAAAAAAACCCAAACACTGGGTACTGCTCAGTTAAGTTTTCACCAAGTCGAGCAGGGCACCTGCTTGATGTGGGCAGGGAATGTGTCTGTTATACTGCACTCTCCCAAGTGCTTAGTTCAGTGCTCTGCACACAGTAAGTGCTCAATAAATACAATTGACTGGCTGACTGACTGGCTGGCTGTTGTGGGCCACAGCCACATAGCTGCATTCTTGTCCACACATGTAACTGTGCCTGTGTCCCCCCCCACCCACAAGAAGCACCCTCCGCTCCTCTGCCGCTAATCTCCTCACTGTGCCTCGTTCTCGCCTGTCCCGCCGTCGACCCCCGGCCCACGTCATCCCCCTGGCCTGGAATGCCCTCCCTCCCCACATCTGCCAAGCTAGTTCTCTTCCTCCCTTCAAGGCCCTACTGAGAGCCCACCTCCTCCAGGAGGCCTTCCCAGACTGAGCCCCCTCCTTCCTCTCCCCCTCCTCCACCTCTCCATTCCTCCTGCCTTACCTCCTTCCCTTCCCCACAGCACGTGTATATATGTATATATGTTTGTATGTATTTATTACACTATTTATTTATTTATTTTACTTGTACATATTTATTCTACTTATTTTATTTTGTTAATATGTTTTGTTTTGTCTCGGTCTCCCCCTTCTAGACTGTGAGCCCACTGTTGGGTAGGGACCGTCTCTATATGTTTCCAACTTGTACTTCCCAAGCGCTTAGTACAGTGCTCTGCACACAGTAAGTGCTCAATAAATACGATTGAATGAATGAATGAAAAGCAGCATGGATCACCGGAAAAATCACAGGTTTGGGAGTCAGAGATCATGGGTTCCAATCCCAGCTCTGCCACCTGACAGCTGTGTGACTTTGGGCAAGTCACTGCACCTCTCTGTGTCTCAGTTACCCCATCTGGAAAACGAGGATGAAGACTGTGAGCCCCACATGGGGCAACCTGATCATCCTGTATCTCCCCCAGTGCCTAGAACAGTGCCTGGCACATAGCAAGCGCTCAACAAATGCCATTATTATTATTGTTATTGTTACCACTACCACCTTCACCAGTTCCCACATGAGGCAGTGCCACTGTCCTCTCCCGGCCAGTTTCCACAGATGACAGTGTGCCGCTTGTCCGCTGTGTGATCCCGAGGAAGTCACTCTGGGCCTCAGTTACCTCATCTGTAAAATGGGGATTAAGACTGAGCCCCATGTGGGACAGGGATTGTGTCCAACCCGATTTACCTGTATCCACCCTAGAGTTCAGTGCAGTGCCTGAAACAAAGTAAGCACTTAAGTACCACAATTATTATTAGTAGTATTATTATTATTTCTGCACCTGTGACTATGCCAGTTTCCCTGCATTTCTGCATACATGGCTGGGCCAGAGTTCCTCCAACCGTAGAAGTGGCATGGCTTAGTGAAAAGAGCCCGGGCTTGGGAGTCAGAGGTCTCCCAATCCCAACTCTGCCACTTATCAGCTGCGTGACCCTGGGCAAGTCACCTAACCCCTCTGTGCCTCAGTTACCCCATCTGCAAAATGGGGATCAAGACTGTGAGCCCCAAGTGGGACAACCCAATAACCCTGTATCTATCCCAGCACTTACAACAGCGCTTGGCACATAGTAAGCACTTAAATACCAACATTATTATTATTATTATACTGCATAAATGACTGACAGTGTCTCCCCCCATTTTCCGCAGCCATGGCTGTGTCAGCGTCCCGTCCTCTGCGTGCCCCACATTTCCACATGTGTCTACCAACTCTGTTGTACTGTAATCTCCAGGCGCTTAGTACAGTGCTCTGCACACAGTAAGCACTCAATAAATACCACTGATGAGGATGAGGACACTGGGGTCCCACATGAAAAATGGAAGAAGCATCACACCAACAATTCCTACATGTCAGAAGGCTGACCGAGGGTTCTGAAAAATGTGGTAATACAGAGGGCCCCCCATGGACGGCAGGGCTGCTGACCACCACCAACGGACCGGAACCCCGATGCCGGAAGGGGCTGATGGATTGGCCCCTAGCTCCGGCTTTCTTGCAGAGGAAAGGAGAGGGGGCCCTCACCTAGAATGGAGAGGAGTCCACTTGGGAGCTGCGGGATTTGAACTCGGTCAAACCCTCCCATCCCGTAATAATAATAATAGCGTTTATTAAGCACTTACCATGTGCAAAGCACTGTTCCGCATGCTGGGGAGGGCACAAGGCGATCAGGCTGTCCAATGGAGGGCTCACAGTCTTAACCTCCACCCCACAGATGAGGGAACTGAGGCACAGAGAAGTGAAGTGACCCACCCAAAGTCACACAGCTGACAACTGGCAGAGCTGGGATTTGAACCCATGACCTCTGACCCCAAAGCCCGTGCTCTTTCCACTGAGCCACGCTGCTTCCTCTCTTTTCCCTTGAGAGGAAAGCAGGCTGCTCTCAGATTCCATCTCGGTGACCGGTGGCTTCTCCAACAGAAACCGACGGAGGAAGGGAGAGGTGGGCAGGGGTAAGGTCCCCTGGGTCGGGGGACCCAGATGGTGGGTGGAGCCATCCAATTCGGCCTGTTTGTTCTCCCTGGCTGGAATCTACAGGCAACATTGTGCTCCCATGAGTCATTGTTTCCTCCTGGCCCAGGAGCACTGCAGGGATTAGGCTGCAGCCAACCGAAATGTGCAAAACCAGTGCTCCCACCGTGCATCCCTTTGATCCCTCTCTCCCTCTCCTCCATCGTCAGTATCCCCTCCTGGTGCTGAAAATAACTGTGCTATTTGTTAAGCACTTGTTTACTGTACTGAGTGCCTCCAGGTACTGTACTGAGTGCTGGGGTGGATGCAAGCAAATCCACCCCAGCACAGTTGGGCACAGTCCCTCAGAGAAGCAGTGTGGCTCAGTGGGAAGAGCATGGACTTTGGAGTCAGAGGTCATGGGTTCGAATCCTGCCTCTGCCACTTGTTAGCTGTGTGACTTTGGGCAAGTCACTTAACTTCTCTGGGCCTCAGTTACCTTAGCTGTAAAATGGGGATGAAGACTGTGAGCCCCCTGTGGGACCTGATCACCTTGTATACCCCCAGTGCTTAGAACAGTGCCTTGCACATAGTAAGCGCTTAATAAATGCCATTAAAAAAAAGCAAAAAACATTGGACTCACAGACTCAATCCCCCATTTTACAGATGAGAGAAATGAGGCACAGAAGTTAAAAGTGACTTACCCAAGGTCATACGGCAAAGTCTCTGTAGTGCAATCGGTTAGCACATTTGGCTGTTAACCGAAAGGTTGGTGGTTCGAGCGTACCCAGGGATGGATTATTTTAGAGAAGCAGCATGGCTCGGTGGAAAGAGCCCAGGCTTTGGAGTCAGGGGTCATGGGTTCGAGTCCCAGCTCCGCCAATTGTCAGCTGTGTGACTTTGGGTAAGTCACAACTTCTCTGTGCTTTAGTTCCCTCATCTACAAAATGGGGATCAAGACTGTGAGCCCCCCGTGGGACAACCTGATCTCCCTGTAACCTCCCCAGTGCTTAGAACAGTGCTCTGCACACAGTAAGTGTTTAATAAATGCCATAAAAAAGTGGCAGAGCCGGAATTAGAACCCAGATAGTTCTGACTCCTAGGCCCATGTTCTATCCACTAGGCCATGCTGCTTCTGATGCAGAGTGCTAATTAACATCAGTTAATCAATCTTATTACTGAGTGCTTACTATGTGCAGAACACTGTACCAAGCGCCTGGGAGAGTACAATATCATAGAGGTGGTAGACACGTCCCCTGCCCACAGCAAACATACACAAAGGATGGAATTATTGGCATTTGGGATCAGCAAGCTTGACTGCCAATTTTTCCCACTCCCGATCTTGTTGGTCATACAGAATCTGAGCTAAATTCCTTGCCGTTCGTCAGCCACCTTGGTTTAAGCCACCTGCAGAGGCTCCGTGATGATGAAGATTCCTTCCTTCATTCATTCCTAATTACTGAGCCCTTACTGTGTGGAAAACACTGTACTAAGCGTTTGGGAGAATAGATGACATTATGGCCCCTTGGCGGTTAGGTCGGGGGGTGTCCCTTCTCCCCAATAGGACTCTGAAACCAGGCCGACACCTGACCTGGCTGTCCAGGGCAGCATATGAAGCTACAGCGTGGCCCAGTGGAAATAATAATAATAATGATGATGGTATTTGTTAAGCGCTTACTACGTGCCAAGCACTGCTCCAAGCACTGGGGCAGACACAAGGCAATCAGGTTGTCCTACGTGGGGCCCACAGTCCCAATTTTACATTTTACAGATGAGGCAACTGAGGCATAGAGAAGCCAAGTGACTTGCCCAAAGTCACACAGCTGACAGTTGGCGGAGTCAGGATTTGAACCCATGACCTGACTTCAAAGCCCGGGCTCTTTCCACTGAACCATGCTGCTTCTCTAAAGAACATGAATGTCTGTCTCCCCCTCTAGACTGTAAACTCCTTGTGGGCAGGGAACATATCTGCCAACTCCATTGTACGGAACCCTCCCAAGTGCTTAATACAGTGATCTGCACACATCAAGTGCTAGGTAAACACCTTTTATTGATTGGTAGGTAAATCAGAGGCCACTAACTCCTTATGAAGGGATCATGGCTGACACTTGTCACCTCCTAGAGGGTGTCAGCCTGTGATCAGAGGGAGTGCAGGGCAGTGCATGAGAAGTGGCATATTGTAGTGGATAGAACACAGGCCTGGGTGACAGAAGGTCATGGGTTCTAATCCTGGCTCCGCCACTTGTCTGTTGTGTGACCTTGGGCAAGTGACTTCACTTCTCTGTGCCTCAGTTACCTCATCTGTAAAATGGGGATTGAGACTGTGAGCCCCTGCGTGGCTCAGTGGCAAGAGCCCAGGCTTGGGAGTCAGAGGTCATGGGTTCTAATCCCGGCTCTGCCACTTGTCAGCTGTGTGACTTTGGGCAAGTCACTTAACTTCTCTGTGCCTCAGTTACCTCATCTGTAAAAATGGGGAGTAAGACTGTGAGCCCCATGTGGGACAACCTGATCACCTTGTATTCCCCTCCAGTGCTTCGCACATAGTAAGTGCTTAACAAATGCCATCATTATTATTATGTGGTACAGGGACTGTGTCCAAACTAATTTGCTTGTATCCCCCCCTGTGCTTAGTACAGTGCCTGGCACATAATAAGTGCTCAAAAGTACCAGAGTTATCATTATTATTATTATTATTAAGTGTGGGCTGCAGTATCAACAGTTTCTAGAACAGGTGGTACATAAGAAAGTCTTAAAGGGAATTTAGGGTTGTAGAATGATGTCTTGGTCAGATGCAGAATACTAGGGTTGTATGGTTTCCAGATGCTTATTCCCATGGTTCCCTGTCTCCAGGGGTTGGAGAACCTTTCTTATATCAAAATAAAACAGGAGGAACCCTCTTAAACTGATTTGTGGGTATGGAAGTTTACAGAGCCTGAAATAACCTTGTGGCAAAGTGGGCAGTGCACCCACATCAGCAACTGACGATGCCCAGAAATAATAATAATAATAATAATAATGATGGCATTTATTAAGCACTTACTATGTGCAAAGCACTGTTCTAAGCACTGGGGATCAGGTTTTCCCACAGGGGGCTCACAGTCGTAATCCCCATTTTACAGATGAGGGAACTGAGGCTCAGGGAAGTTAAGCGACTTGCTCAAAGTCACACAGCTGATAATTGGTGGAGCCGGGATTTGAACCCATGACTTCTGACTCCAAAGCCCATGCTCTTTCCACTGCCCCCCTCACCCCTCCCACGATACTGGGCTGGGGCAGACTAGCTGGAAGTCAAACTCTCCAACATGACACTGCGTGTATGACCACCTTCTGGGCTGATGGGCTAATGCTGTCTCACCTGAGGTTAGAGCCCAGTGGGGAGGAGATCCCAATCAGCATGGCCCCTGGGTCCCCCTGTCTTGGCCTGGACTTCCTGGGAAGTTAGTTTGGATAGCCGCACCATTCAACAGGCTCCCCTTTAAGTCAGTTAGTCAATCAGTGAATCCTATTTACTGAGCATTTACTGTGTGCAGAGCACACTACTAAGTGCTTGGGAAAGTACACTGTAACAATAAAAAGATATTATTAAAAAGATATGAGAAGCAGCATGGCTCAGTGGAAAGAGCCTGGGCTTTGGAGTCAGAGGTCACGGGTTCAAATCTTGACTCCACCAACTGTCAGCTGTGTGACTTTGGGCAGTCACTTCACTTTTCTGTGCCTCAGTTACCTCATCTGTAAAATGGGAATTAAAACTGTGAGCCCCCCACCCCCACCCGGGGGACAACCTGATCACCTCAGAACAGTGCTTTGCACATAGTAAGTGCTTAAGAAATACCATCATTATTATTATTATTACCCACAACAAACGTACAGTCTAGAGGGGGAGACAGACATTAATATAAATGAATAAATTACAGATATGTACATAAGTGCTGTGGGGCTGGAGGGGGGCTAATAAAAGGAGTATCTCAGAGCGTCACAGAAAGCAGTGGGTGAAGAGGAAAGGAGTGCTTAGTACAGTGCTCTGCACACAGGAAGCGCTCAATAAATACGACTGAATGAATGAATGCTTAGTCAGGGAAGGCCTCTTAGAGGAGATGTGCCTAAAAATCAGGCCTTGAGGGTGTGGCAGGGAGGGGGGCAGCGGTCGCTGTAGGGAGGTAATTGTCTGTTGGATTTGAGGAGGGAGGGCATTTCAGGCTAGAGGCAGGACTGCAGACTGCAGGTGGCACTGGAGCACATTACTAGACAAAGCTGCCCACAGTAACCACTCTCATCAATCAGTTAATCAATTATATTTATTGAGCAATTACTCCGTGCAAAGCATTCATTTATTCATTTGTATTTATTCAGCACTTACTGTGTGCAAAGCACTGTACTAAGCACTTGGAAGATTGTACTAAGCACTTTTCTACAGCATTTATTAAGTACTTATTATGTGCCAGACACTATATTAAGCACTGGAGTAGATAAAAGCTGAAGTTGGACACAGTCCATGTCCCACATGTGACTCACAGTCTGAATCCCCATTTTACAGATAATGTAACTGAATTCCAGAGAAATTAAGTGACTTGCCCATGGTCACCCAGCAGAAACATGCGAACCCAGGTCCTTCTGGCTCTCAGGCCCATGTTCTATTCATTAGGCCACACTGCTTGGGAGTATACACCACGACAGAGTTGGTAGACATATTTCCTGCCCATGAAGGGCTTACAGTCTAGAGATTTAGCTTACAGTCTAGAGATTGACTGCTATCATGCTCTGGAGGCAGTAAATCCAGAGAGCAGAGGGCTGACCACCATCCTCAAGCACCTCTGTTTTGGGCACAAACTTGGTCAACCATCAGGGTGCCCTTCTCAATGGAAAGAGCATGGGCTTGAGAGTCAGAGGTCATGGGTTCAAATCCCAGCTCTGCCAATTGTCAGCTGTGTGACTTTGGGCAAGTCACTTAACTTCTCTGTGCCCCAGTTCCCTCATCTGTAAAGTGGGGATGAAGACTGTGAGCCCCATGTGGGACAATCTGATCACCATGTATCCTCCCCAGCACTTAGAACACTGCTTTGCACATAGTAAGCACTTAACAAATGCCATCATCATCATCACCTCGACCCATCGGCACCCCAATGATTGGGACTGTAAGCTCACTGTGGGCAGGGAATGTGTCTATTTATTGTTACATTGTACTCTCCCAAGCTCTTGGTACAGTGCTCTGCACACAGTAAGTGCTCAATAAATAAGACTGAATGAATGAATAAATGAATGAATGAATGAATCAAGGCCAGAAAGAGGTATTAGCTTGGAGGACACCAGAGATGCCTGCCCCAGCCAACAAACAGCTCTCTTCTTTCATCTGGAATCACAATGCAGCCTGCTCTACCCAAGATCAACTTAGCCACAGCTAAATATGGGCCTGTTGTTCCCTAGGCCCTCCGACATTGCTACTTGTTCTTGTTATTTCATTTTATGATACTTGTTAGGTGCTTATTATGTGGCAAACACCGTTCTAAGCACTGGGGTAGGTACGAGTCTATTAATTTGGACACAGTCCCTGTCCCACAGGGGGCTCACCATCTTAAGTAAGGGGGAGAACAGGATTGAATCCCCATTTTACAGTTGAGGAAACTGAGGCACAGAGCAGTTAAGTGGCTTGCCCAAAGGCGCAGAGCAATTGGCAGAGAAGGGATTAAAACCTAAGTCCTCTGACTACCCAGGCCCATGCAGTTTCCACTAGGTCATGCTGCTGTCTGTTTCTGTGTCAGGTTGTTGAAAACGGCTCCGAACGGTCAATTGCCTGTTCTCTAAGTTGTAAGCTTGTCCTCTAGACTGTAAGTTCACCCTCTAGACTATGAGTTCATTGTGGGCAGGGAATGTGTCCCTTACATTGTTGTATTGTACTCTCCCAAGAGCTTAGTAGAGTTTTCTGCACACAGTAAGCACTCAATAACTACGATTGACTGACTGAATGATTGACCATTTAGTTTAGGAAGTTGAGAACAGCTTCAGGTTAAATCCTCTGGTTTCATTTGTCATTGTAATTCTCTCTCTCATTCATTCATTTATTCTTATAATCATATTTCTGAGTGCTTAGCATGCAGAGCACTGTACTAAACAGTTGGGAGAGTACAGTACAACAATATAAGGGACACATTCCCTGCCCACAACGAGCTTATAGGTGCTCCCAGCCTGGACTCCCAACATTCAGGGCTTTCTTGTCCTGTGAAAAAACAGGAGGGGTGTAGGAGAATTGGCTGAGTTTAGAAGTCTCTCCCCAGATCAACCTACCCATGTCTGGGGACAACAGGAGAGGCAAGGGGGGACAGACCTAATTGGTCTCCCCTTCCCACGGCCTCAGGTGTCTCCAGGTGACACAGTCACCAGGAGCAGTTCTGGCTGGGCTTGACACTGGACTGCTCCGGAGAGCAGCTATCGGATCAAGAAGCACTTCAGTTTCTTAGCTCAATCTCCTATATGAGATTGCCTCAGTAAGGTATTTCCCTCCGAGAGTGATAAAAAAAAAAAGATCAGCTAAAATCCACTTACATCTGGGCTGGGATAGACTTTTCCTTAATCAGATTAGCTGTCGTCTCCCTGTTCCCTCCAATTTCTGTGGCTGTTACAGGATTCCACTACAAGCAGCTGATGGCATAGAGCTCCAGCTTCTGCCCACAACAGAAGGGAGCTTGGACCTTTGTAACCAGCTTGGTGGGGTAGGGAACCTCCAATATTCACACACACAAACACAATCTGCACATATACATAAGCACCGCACTCCCTCAAATACTCTTGTTCTCTGACTGCATGCACCTACACACGCACACATTCATACACAAATAATAACTCACCTAGGCAAATGTATAGCTTCATGATCTTGTTCCTGTATGTCTCCGAACACACTCATGCACACACACACAAAACACATACATTCCCTCGAAGAATAGCAAGTTCAATACTTCTGAAGGAATATGGAGTTGCACAAAAGTGCTTCAGTCTTAGAAACTGTGTACTTTCCAGGTTAAAATGTTTTTATGTGGGGAGAGGAAAGGACCATATTTGCCCCGACTTAACTGCAGCCCGCTTCAACGAGATTTGGTGCGTAGCCTGCTCCAGCTTGGCCCCAGCCTCACACAAAGTCAGCTCCCAGGGCAGGGTTGGAGAGGGGATGTGGCTAAGATGTGCCTCTTTAAGGTAGGCTTAGCTGTGCCCCCTTCAACTTAATCCGGCGAATTGAGTTCACTGTGCAAACTAATCCCTTGAATTTCTATAGCACTTATTTTCCAAAGCATTTTCCCAGCAGCGATCTCAGTTTGTATTCACAGCATTCCTGGAGAGTAGAAAGGAGTGGGGATGATTGTTTCCGTTCCACAGACCCTGGCCTTCTACACGGGGAGGTTAAGTCAATTCCCCATGACGTTGCTCATCAAGTTTGGCAGGTGAGTCACTGGTGGAGTCAGGACTACTCATTCAATCATATTTATTGCCTGCTTACTGTGTGCAAAGCACCGTACTAAGCACTTGGGAAAGTACAGTACAACAATAAACAGCGACATTCCCTGCCCACAACGAGATAACAGTCTAGCTGGGGGCGGGGTTTGGGGGGGGGGCAGACATCAGTATAATTAAATAAAATTACAAATATGTCCATAAGTTCTAATGGCCTCGGAGGGGGTAAGAGCAAAGGGAGCAAGTCAGGGTGACAGAAGGGAGTGAGAGATGAGGCAGAATGGGGCTTAGCCTGAGAATTCCTCGTTCGATACAGAGGTGGATGGGCAACCTCTGGAGTTTTTAGAGGAGTGGGGACTAGTGCCTTAGTCCACTGAATCCCATCCACGAGCTCTTTCTATCAGACCATGCAGCCTCATTCTTTTATGGTATTTATTAAGCATTTACCCTATGTAAAGCACTAAGCGATGGGGTAGATACAAGTCAGTCAGGTCGGATACAGTCCCTTGCCCCAGTATTGAATTCCCATTTCAAAGCTGAATAAACCAAAACACAGAGAAGATAAGTGAGTTTCCCAAGACCACACGGCAGACAAGTGGCAGAGCCGGGATTAGAATCCAGGTCCTGTGACTCCGAGGCATGTGCTTATTCCACTAAGCCATACTGCTTCAGTCGATATGATCCCATCACCCACTTCCTCCTGCTCACTAAAATGTGCCAAGATTTAAAGGAAAACTGGACTCATTTGATATCGCTCAGAAGAGAGATTTAATGAAAAAAGCCTTTTAATGAAAAAAGCCTTCCATAGATCCCACAGAATCCTCTAGCTAGCATCCTAACCTGTTCATAATAATAATAATAATAATGGCATTTATTAAGCACTTACTATGTGCAAAGCACTGTTCTAAGCACTGGGGAGGTTACAAGGTGATCAGATTGTTCCACGGGGGGGTTCACAGTCAATCCCCATTTTACAGATGAGGTAACTGAGGCACAGAGAAGTTAAGTGACTTGCCCAAAGTCACACAGCTGACAAGTGGCGGAGCCGGGATGTCCCAATTCCTTGAACGAGCCTGATATGCCCGGCTTAGTGAAAAGAACACTGGCCTCGGAGACCAAAGATCTGGGTTCTAATTCCACCTCCCCCACTTACGTGTTTTGTGACACTGCACAAGCCTATCTTCCAGGGCTATATTATTTACCCCTTTTCCCATTCATTCATTCATTCATTCAATCATATTGATTGAGTGCTTACTGTGTGCAGAGCACTTGGGAAGTACAAGTTGGCAACGTATAGAGATGGTCCCTACCCAACAGTGGGCTCACAGTCTAGAAGGGGGAGACAGACAACAAAACACATTAACAAAATAAAATCAATAGAATAGTAAATATGTACAAATAAAATAGAGTAATAAATATGCACAAACATATATACAGGTGCTGTGCAGAAGGGAAGGAGGTACGGCGGGGGGGATGGGGAGGAGGGGGAGAGGAAGGAGAGGGCTCAGTCTGGGGCTCGGGGGGTCACGTAGACTTGTCGGAAGCAGCACGGCCTAGTTGAAAAGGCTCGGACCTGGGAGTCAAAAGACCTGTGTTTTAATCCCAGGTCTGCCACTTGCTTGCTGAGTGACCTTGGGCAAGTCACTTCTCTGTACCACAGCTTCCTCATCTGTAAAATGGGGAATAAATACCAGTTTTCCCTCTCGTCCTAGACTATGAGCCCCATGTGGGATGGGGACCTCGTCCAATCTGATTATCCTATGTCTACCTCAGTGCTTAGTGAAGAACTTGGCACATGGAAAACTCTTAACAAATGCCACAATTCTTTTGCTTCCTCTCTACCACCTCCCTTCTTTTTATATTCCTTCTTCATATATATAGAGAGAAGCAGCATGGCTCAGTGGAAAGAGCACGAGCTTGGGAGTTAGAGGAGGTCATGCGTTCTAATTCCGGCTCCGCCACTTGTTAGCTGTGTGACTTTGGGCAAGTCATCAACCTCTTCACTCCACCAAGACCCCGGATCCCACCATCCAAGACCATCACTGACTTCTTCATGTTCAAATTCAACAGAATCTCCTCTGTCTTGATCCTCCTTGACTCCTTTCCTGCCTCTGACGCTGTAGACCACCTTCTCCCTTGAACGAGTTGTCTACACGCGCTGCCTAGAATTCCTCAACAACAACTCTCTCCTCGACCCCCTCCAGTCTGGCTTCCGTCCCCTTCATTCCACGGAAACTGCGCTCTCAAAGGTCACCAATGACCTCCTGCTTGCCAAATCCAACGGCTCATACTCTGTCCTAATCCTCCTCGACCTCTCAGCTGCCTTTGACGCTGTGGACCACCCCCTTCTCCTCAACACGTTATCTGACCTTGGCTTCACAGACTCCGTCCTCTCCTGGTTCTCCTCTTATCTCTCCGGTCGTTCTTTCTCAGTCTCTTTTGCAGGCTCCTCCTCCCCCTCCCATCCTCTTACTGTGGGGGTTCCCCAAGGTTCAGTGCTTGGTCCCCTTCTGTTCTTAATATACACTCACTCCCTTGGTGACCTCATTCGCTCCCACGGCTTCAACTATCATCTCTACGCTGATGACACCCAGATCTACATCTCTGCCCCTGCTCTCTCCCCCTCCCTCCAGGCTCGCATCTCCTCCTGCCTTCAGGACATCTCCATCTAGATGTCCGCCCGCCACCTAAAGCTCAACATGTCGAAGACTGAGCTCCTTGTCTTCCCTCCCAAACCTTGTCCTCTCCCTGACTTTCCCATCTCTGTTGACGGCACTACCATCCTTCCCGTCTCACAAGCCCGCAACCTTGGTGTCATCCTCGACTCCGCTCTCTCATTCACCCCTCACATCCAAGCCGTCACCAAAACCTGCCGGTCTCAGCTCCGCAACATTGCCAAGATCCGCCCTTTCCTCTCCATCCAAACCGCTACCCTGCTAATTCAAGCTCTCATCCTATCCCGTCTGGACTACTGCACCAGCCTTCTCTCTGATCTCCCATCCTCGTGTCTCTCTCCACTTCAATCCATACTTCATGCTGCTGCCCGGATTATCTTTGTCCAGAAACGCTCTGGGCATGTTACTCCCCTCCTCAAAAACCTCCAATGGCTACCGATCAATCTGCGCATCAGGCAGAAACTCCTCACCCTCAGCTTCAAGGCTCTCCATCACCTCGCCCCCTCCTACCTCACCTCCCTTCTCTCCTTCTACTGCCCAGCCCGCACCCTCCGCTCCTCCACCACTAATCTCCTCACTGTACCTCGCTCTCGCCTGTCCCACCATCGACCCCCGGCCCACGTCATCCCCCGGGCCTGGAATGCCCTCCCTCTGCCCATCCGCCAAGCTAGCTCTCTTCCTCCCTTCAAGGCCCTGCTGAGAGCTCACCTCCTCCAGGAGGCCTTCCCAGACTGAGCCCCTTCTTTCCTCTCCCCCTCGTCCCCCTCTCCATCCCCCCGTCTTACCTCCTTCCCTTCCCTACAGCACCTGTATATATGTATATATGGTTGTACATATTTATTACTCTATTTATTTATTTATTTATTTATTTTACTTGTACATTTCTATCCTACTTATTTTATTTTGTTGGTATGTTTGGTTCTGTTCTCTGTCTCCCCCTTTTAGACTGTGAGCCCACTGTTGGGTAGGGACTGTCTCTATGTGATGCCAATTTGTACTTCCCAAGCGCTTAGTACAGTGCTCTGCACATAGTAAGCGCTCAATAAATACGATTGATTGATTGATTGATTCTCCCCTTGAAACGCTTTCAAACCTCAGCTTTGTAAAGATGGAACTTGCTAGTTTTCTCCTACTACTGTGACTGCTTCTTCTTGGTTTCTCTCCCTGGCTTGTCAATCACCCCTCAATCCCTAACTGTGGATGTCCCACAAATATCTGTTCTAGTTTTTCTACTCTTTTTGCTTCCCCGACTTGAGCCTTAAGGGCAGGAAACGTATCTGCTGACAGTGTTGTATTGTACTCTTCCAAACGCTTAGTGCAATGCTCTTAACATAGTAAGTGCTCAATAAATACCACTGACTGAGGAATTGCTCCACACTCAGTCTCTTGGGCATTTCACCCACTCACATGACTTTAACTACTGAGATCTTACCTCCTCCAGGAGGTCTTCTCAGACTGAACCCCCTTTTTCCTCTCCCCCTCCTCAACCCTCCCGCCCTACCTCCTTCCCCTTCCCACAGCACCTGTATATATGTTTGTACAGATTTTTTTTACTCTATTTATTCTACTTGTACATATTTACTATTCTATTTATTTTGTCAATAATGTGCATCTAGCTTTACTTCTATTTATTCTGATGACGTCACCTGACCACATGTTTTGTTTTGTTGTCTGTCTCCCCTTTCTAGACTGTGAGCCTGTTGTTGGGTAGGGACTGTCTCTATATGTTGCCAACTTGTACTTCCCAAGTGCTCTGCACACAGTAAGCACTCAATAAATATGATTGAATGAATGAATAAATGAACTATCATTTCTTTCACGTTGACTTCCCAATCTTTCTCAGTAACCCTGACCCCTCACCTAATCTACAATCCTGAATTTCCTTTTGCCTCCAGGATATCTCCAGGTGGATGTTCCACTGGCTCCACAGCTCTAAATCTGAGCTTCTCATCTTCCCACTGAACTTCCACCACCTTTCCTGCCACAGAACTCTGAATCTTGATGTCATTACTAGACTCCTCACTGTCTTCCAGTGCTTACATTCAATCCCGCCTAGATCAACAGCCTCTTTGTTGATCTCCCTGCCTCCTGTCTCTTTCCCATGCCAGTCCATGCTTCAGTCTGCTGCCCTGATCATTTTTCTACACAATCATTCAGTCCATGTTTCCCCACTCCTCAAGAACTTCCAGTGGTTACCCTTTCACCTCCACATCAAACAGAAATATCTTATGGTTGGCTTTAAAGGACTCAATCATCTTGCCCCCTCCTATATTATCTCCCTGATTTCCTCCTACAACCCATCATTTCACTCCTTTAATGTCAACCTACTGACTCATCTAACTTGCCACTGACCTCTTTCCCATGTCCTGCCTCTGGCCTGGAACACCCTCCACTCTTCATATCCGACAGACAATCACTCTCCCCACCTTCAAAGCCTTATTAAAAGCACATCTTCTGCGAAAAGACTTCCACAACTGTACCCTCTAGACTGTAAGCTTGTTGTGGGCAGGAAATGTGTCTATTATATTGTTAAATTGTACTGCCCCAAGGGCTTAGTACAGTGCTCTCCACACAGTAAGTTCTCAGTAAATACAATTGACTGCCTGACTGACTCTTCTCCCACTGCCTTCTAGGTTGTCTTTTCACTTGGATTTGCACCCTTTATTCACTCCTCCCTCAGCCCTGCAGTATTTATGTACATATCTATAATTTATTTAAATGTATTAATGCCTGTCTTCCCTTCAATACTGTATGCTACTTGTAGGCAGGGAACATCCCTAACAACTCTGTTATATTGTACTCACTCAAGTGCTTAGTACAGTGCTCTGCACACAGTAAGTGTTCAATAAATATAATTGATTGATTTCTTGAACTGATAAATCCCCCACAACATTTCCTCGACTCATCCCTCTTAAACATATTGTGGGCAGGGAATGTTTCTGCCAACTCTGTTGCATTATACTCTTCCAAGCACTTAGTACAGTGCTATACATGTAGTAAGCACTCAATAAATACCATTGATTGACTACCCATTTATATAACTGCTATTCCGATCCAAGATGTTACCATATCAATCAGTCCTCTAGTCTGTAAGCCCGTTTTATGGGCAGGGAATGTGTCTGTCAATTTTGCTGAATTGTACTCTACCAAGTGCTTAGTACAATGCTCTGCACATAGTAAGTGCTCAATAAATACAACTGAGTGATTGCCGAACACTGTACTAAGGGCTTGGGAGAGTACAATATAATTGTGGTATTTGTCAAGTGCTTAAAATGTGCAGGGCACCGTATTATGCTCTGGGGTTGACACAAGATAAGCAGAACAAACCCAGTCCCTGTCTCACATTGGGTTCACAGTCCAAGAGGAAGGGAAAACAGCTATTGAATTCCCATTTTACAATGAGGAAACTGAGGCACAGAGAAGTTAAGTGGCTTGCCACGCATCAGGCAAGGGCAGAGCTTGGATTAGAACCCAGGTCCTTTTAATTCCCAGGCCTGTGCTCTATCCACTAGGTTAAGCTGCTTCTTCTACCCCAGTGCTTAGTTCAGTGCTAGGCACATAGTAAGCACTTAAATACCAGAATTATGATTTAGCAGGATTGTGTTGTGGACAGAACACGGGCCTGGGATAGGTTCTGGTCTTGGCTCTGCCACTTGTCTGCTGTTTGACCTTGGACAGGTCGTTTCACTTCTCTGTGCCTCAGTTACCTTACCTCATCAATGGGAATTGAGACTGGGAGTCCCGCATGGGAAAGGGACTGTATCCAACCCAATTTGCTTGCATACACCACAGGGTTTAGAACTGTGCCTGACAAATGTAATAATAATAACAATAATAATCCCATCAGCATTTTATGTTCTATTTATTATTGTGTGGCTCTTGGTACCTGTCTTTTTGTGTTATTGCCAGAAACTGCCCACTCCATCCCAGTTTTCTATTGGAAAGAGCCCAGGCTTTGGAGTCGGAGATTGGATTCTAATCTCGGCTCTGCCACTTGTCTGTTGTGTGACTTTGGGCAAGCCACTTCGCTTCCCTGTGCCTCAGTTACCGCATCTGTAAAATGGGGATTGAAACTGTAAGCCCCACGTGGGACAACCTGATGACCTTGTATTTACCCCAGTGCTTGGCACATAGTAAGCGCTTAATAAACACCATTGTCATCATTACTCCTTCTAGTATTCCCCTATATGGAGGTTGAATACAGCAACTTTGGCCATAGGACCCCCTTAACCTCAATGCTTAGTCTCTGTAATATACTTTCCCCACAAAATATGGCAGAAAACAGCCCTTCTCATCTTCAAAGCCTTCCTAAAATCCACCCCCAGGAAGCCTTCCCTGATTAATGCACACCTTCCCAGTCCCTCAGGATTTATGAATTTCATTCTGTCTTCAGCACACATCTGCATTTTAGTTGTATTTGGGAATTATTTACTCAACAATTGCATCCTGATATAGTCACACTACTTACTGTTATAGCCTTTTCCTTTTTGGTTGAACAATTTGTAAATACTCTTTGTTTATCTCTCCCATTAGATGAAAAATGCATAAGGGCAAGGAATATGTGCTGGATTCTATTTTTCTCTCTCCAATCCTTGATTTAATACTTCATTAAACTAAGCAGCATGGCATAATGGGGATGGTACAGGCTTGGGAGCCGGAGAACCTGAGTTCTAATCCAGACTCTGTCACTTCTCTGCTGTATGACTTGGATAAGTCACTTAACTTCTCTGTGCCTCAGTTCCCTCATCTGCAAAATAGGGAATCAATACTTATTCTCCCTCCTACTTAGACTGTGAGCCCCATGTAAAGGTAGTAATAATAAAAATAATAATGGTATTTGTTTAGCACTTACTATGTGCTGAGCACTTTTCTAAGCACTGGGGTCGATACAAGGTAATCATGTTGTCCCACGAGGGGCTCACAGTCTTAATCCCCATTTTACAGATGAGGTAACTGAGGCACAGAGAAGTTAAGAGACTTGTCCAAGGTCACACAGCAGACAAGTGGCAGAATTAGAACCCACATCCTCTGACTCTCAAGCCCATGCTCTTGTCACTAGGCCATTCTGCTTTGGCATGTGGAACCTGATGATCTTGTATCTCCCAAAGCACTTAGTATAGTACTTGGCACATAGTAAACACTTACCAAGTATCACAATTATCATTACTTTTACTTTATCATTTATTTTAAATATGATTAAATGAATGAATTTTTATTCATGCTCAGTCAATCAATGGTATTTATTGAACACTACTATGTGCAGAACACTGTATTAAATGGTTGGCAGAATATAATACAACAGAATAAGCGGATATGTTCCCTGCCAATTGGGTAGCAAATATATATAAACAATAATTATGGTATTTGTTAAGCATATGTGCCAGTCACTGTACTAAGTGCTGGGGTGAATACAAGGAAATCGGGTTGGACACATTCCCTGTCCCAAGTGGGGCTCACAGTCTCAATCCCTATTTTCCAGATGAAATAACTGAGGTACAGAAAAGTTAAGTGACTTACCCAAGGTCACACAGCAGACAAATGGTGGAGCCGGGATAAGAACCCATGATCCGTACTAAGCGCCACTGCTCTGCACAGAGTATGTTTCTAAATACAACTGGCTTATTGTTATTTATTGAGCACCCACTGCCTGGAGAACACTGTTCTAAGAAGCACTTGGGAAGGGACAATGGAGATCAAAGATCCCAAATCTTCCCTAAAGGACTGACATTCTAACTGAGGAGTAGATGTGAAATGATTTAAGGGGTCAATTAGGTGATTCTTCTCAGCAGAATTTTTAAAAATGTGTTGACAATATTTTTTTAAATGGTATTTGTTAAATATTTTACTCTGTGCCAGGCACTATACTAGGCACTGGAGTAGATTCAGGCTAATCAGGTTGAACACTGGGACATACAATCTTAATCTCTATTTTACAGATAACTGAGACATAGAGGAAAAGAAGTGACTTGCCCAAGATCACACAGCAAAGTGGAGGGGTCGGGATTAAAACTCAGGTCCTTGTGACTCCCGGGCCGATGTTCTATTCACTTAGCTGTGCTGCTTATACCAATTTGACATCTGACGCAGGACATTTAAGTAGAACTTGTCTTTGATATATTTATGGGGAGTGAAGGTGGTGGAATCTGATGCCCAAGAAGCAGGGGTTGGTGGTGAGGGGCTGTAGCTGTATTCTCATCTTTGTCTACTCTCTTGGTGCTCGTGGGCCCGTGGTACACGTCAAAAGGAAACACATTATTTCCTCCCCCCAAGTAGATTTCAGTGCCATTTAGGGCTATTTTTTTTTCCACCCATCCATAGTACATTGAACCAAACAGCAAAATCAGGATCCCAAACAGCTGTGCTTAGCTACCACGGCTCATTGATAGTAAAGTTCAAACTGGCCTAAGCGAGATTCCGCTACTTCAGATTGGATGTGACAGTGTCTTCCCTCGGGACTCAATCAGCGTAAGCTGCACTGATTCACACTCCCAGGGTCTTTGTTTTGTCCAAACTGTCGGCCCTTATTGTGGTAAAATAAACCCAGGAACAAAAATTCTGTATGACGTTTTATTTAAAGAGAGCAATTTAGATGCCTGAGTCTTGGGTTTATTGACATAGAAAAGGCCTGTCCTCTGGGGGACAATAATTAGTTCTCTGGAAATTTAGCTAAGTAAGGAGAAGTGGATTGGGCGCTAGCTCATTATCAATCCTAGGTAAGGAAAGTCTCACCCTGAAATCCCTTCACATCCTCATTTTTCTCTCGGCCTTGGAATGACTAATGTTATGTTCAACACGGCAGAGTTTGAATGAATAAATAATAGCTTCATTAAATTTCTCTACTTCAAAAACATTTTTCTTAAGCAATGAGCTAGTGTTCATTGGAATTTTCTTACTTACACTTCACCTAAAACTTTGACTGTCCAAGACAGAAGAACTGAATAGATTCCAAAATGAATGGTCTCTTTCGAAGCCCACCCAGATAAGGACACTCATCTGAGGAGATAAGTAGTTTAGTCTCATTGAAGCTGGAAAGAGAGAAATCAAAATCAAAACTGGGGCTTTCATTTACCAATGCTTTGGTTTGCATTCACTCTGGCATTTCTCTGTGTGGTTGTTGTTATCCACTCTTTCCTTTTTCACCTGTTTCAGAATCCTAGGCCTTGACAAACCAGTGGTTTGTCCCAAGTCCATCTACAAATATTCCTGTCACGTTGAAGTTAGGACTTTTCTGTTTCATTTTTTTTTTTTGTTCTTTATGGTATTTGTTAAGCGGTTAATATGTGCCAGAAAATGTACTAAGCACTGGGGTAGATACAAGCTAAACAGGTTGGATATAGTCCATGTCCCAACATAGGGCTCGCAATCTTAATCCCCATTTTAAAGATGAAGTAATTAAGACAGAGAAGTGAAGTGACTTGCCGAAGGTCACGCAGAAGACGAGTGGAAGAGCCAGAACGGGGTTACCCTGTATGGTTTCTGCAAATGTGTCCACTTGAAACAACCAGTCTGTTTTTCCTTCCATCTGAAGATTCATAGAGAGTAACATGCTTTGTCAGTGTTAGAAGCAGCAATCTTGATTAGGTGGAAATTTCATTTGATTTTTTCCTTTCCTAATTTTAGTATAGAAAGCTAAGGTAGCAACTTGAGCTGTCAAAAAACCAATGACAAAGCACAACCCTTAATGCACAAATCAGTACAAGTGCAGGAGTTTTGTTCCTAGCTTGGAACCATTACTTAAAACTCTGGATGACTTTCACTGAAGAGGGTGTGGGTGTGTGTTGTTTGTGTGCATGTGTGAGTGGGGGTGAGCTCAAGCCTACTGGTTAATTAACAAAAGACTGCATCTTCCCCATTTTTGTGGCTTTTCTTTGTCCATTTCTGAGTCATCTCCCTGGACACCTAAGCCTCATCAATCCTTAGCAGGTGGCAAGCTGTGGCAGTGATAGCAGTGGCTAGAATGGCAAGCTGAAGAGATTTCTGGCATGAGAAAATGGGGCTGAAGTTCAGGTGGTCCACCCAGATGCAGGAACTTGGTTTGCTGACTTCTGTAACCCTCTGCTGTGTCTCCTAGAGGTTTCCTAGGGTGGAGCCCTCTCCAGCCCCACCACCTCTCTTCCTAGCCCCTCTCTCCTTTTTCCTCCCCTTTCTCCCCTCTCTCTTCCTCTCCCTCTTTCTCTTTCCCTCTCCTTCTTCCCCATCTCTCTACCCACTCTTCTTCCCACCTCCATCCTCTCTCTTCTCTCTCCCACCTCTCCCCCTCCCTCTCTAACCTTTCCCTCTTCCCCATCTCTCTCCCTCTTCCTCCAGCCTCCATCTTTCTTTCTCCTCCCTTTTCCACCTATCTCCTCACTTTCTCAATCCCTCTCTCACCCTCCGTCTTCAGCACATAGTACAGTGCCTGGCACATAGTCAGCGCTTAACAAATTTCATTATTATTCTTATTATTCCCCATCTCTCTCCCTCTCCCTCCCACCTCGTTCTCTCTTTCTGCTACCCATCTTCCACTTCTCTAGGATTAGCACATGAAGGCATCATGTGTTTCTGGTGTACAATCAGCATCCTTCTTGGTTGATAGGCATTCTTTGGAAATGTGTGCAAAGTATTTTATCAAATAGATCTTTGCTCTATTAGCTTTTGGGAGCTGGTTCACGAACCCTCTGTAAGCAGTGCATTAAATCACATGGTTTTATTTAATAAAATTAATGGTGGTATTTTTTAAGTATTTGCTATTTGCCAGGCACTGGGGTAATACAAAACAATCAGATTAGCCACAATCCCTGTTCCACATGAAGCTCACAATCTAAAGGGGAGGAAGATGTGATATTTAATCTACATTTTACAGATGAGGAAACTGAAGCAACTAGAAGTTAAGTGACTTGCTCAGTTTCATCCAGCCAGCAAGCAGGAGAGCTGGGATTAGAAACCAGATCCTCTGACTCACAGACCTGGGTGCTTTCCACTAGGCAATACTGTTTGTAAACCATACGTTTGAAACAAATTTTGTTAGTAATATAGGACTACTGAAGTCCAATTTGGACTGAATTTGACTTTTCACTTATAGGGATAAGAAAGCACTGGTTGCTTCTTAGTTCATCTTTGTGCTGATTTCACCTCCTTAGGTTCTAAGCGGGCTTTATGGTCATCGCTTATGAGCAGCAACAAAACTTTATGATAATACTTGGCAAACACTTCCTGATTTGTGAGTCTTTGTTCTCGATGCAATTAAAACCAAATGGATCATTTTGAGCAGTGATGATATGTATGATGTAGTTAAGGAGCTGCATCTCGTCCCACAGCAAAACTCTTAATTAGGCCCAAGGACAGATTCTAGCTTATTCATATTTGGGTGTATGACCAGACTGGGCTGTAAACTTTATTGATTTCGTGAAACAAGAATTAAATTCATTTTTGTTTTATGTCCTATTCAACTCCCCTGTATTGAAAGGCGCATTGCTGGATCTGACAACAATCTTACTTCCTACATAAATTATGGTGCTAACAAAATGGGCTGATTTTAAGACTATGCTTCAGAGCATTGATTTCTTCAAAGTCACACTTCAATTCTTCTTGTTAGCACAAAGGGCAGGTAAGGCTCAGAGGGAACTCATTTATTTGCAAGGCACATTATCATTTGGTGGATGTGGCAGTAGGAGGAGGTTTTCTGATGTTTCAGCATGGCTCAGTGGAAACAGCCCGGGCTTGGGAGCCAGAGGTCATGGGTTCTAATCCTGGCTCCGCTACTTGTCAGCTGTGTGACTTTGGGCAAGTCACTTTACATATCTGTGCCTCAGTTACCTCATCTGGAAATTGGGGATTAAGACTGTGAGCCCTACGTGGGACAGCCTGATCAACTTGTATCCCCCCCAGAGCTTAGAACAGTGCTTCACACACAGTGAGTGCCTAACAAATGCCATCATTATTATTATCTGTAAAATTTTAGTGCTTTTTTTGGCATTTTTTAAGCACTTGCTATGTGCCAGGCCCTGTTTTAAGTGCTGGGGTAGGTACAAGATAAAAGGGTTGGGCACAGTCTTTATCCCACATAGGGCTGAAAGTCCTAATCCCCATTTTACAGAAGAGGTAACAGGCACAGAGAAGTTAAGTGACTTGCCCAAGGTCACACAGAAACCAGGTAGCAGAGGCAGGATTAGAACACAGGTCCTTCTGACTCCCAAGTCTCTGCTCTATCCACTAGGCTACACTGCTCACTGTGAGCAGCATTCTGAATTAGCTGCTTGGGATCAATCAGTGGTACTCACTGAGCATTTTCTGTGTGCACAGCACTGTACTAAGCACTTGAGAGTATACAGTAGAGTTGGCAGGTATGATTCTGCCCTTGAGGAGCTTACAATCTAATGGAGGGGCTTATAATCACCTTTCCTTTATCACCTAAAACAGGAGGCTTTCATTAAAGGCTCCGGCCATCCGGAGCCGGAAGCGCCTCATTCTGAGTGTGGTATACTAAACTTTACGAATCTTCAATCAAAACATATCATTGGTGATCTAGAAAGAAATTGTCAACATGGCTATGGAAATTGGTTCTCCACCTCGATTCTTCCACATGCCAAGGTTCCAACACCAAGCCCCCCCGCAGCTGTTCTATAAGCGACCCGACTTTGCGCAGCAGCAGGCAATGCAGCAGCTCACCTTTGATGGGAAGCGGATGAGAAAGGCTGTGAACCGAAAAACCATAGACTACAATCCTTCTGTAATCAAATACTTGGAGACTGTGAGCCCACTGTTGGGTAGGGACCGTCCCTCGTCCCCCTCTCCATCCCCCTCATCTTACCTCCTTCCCTTCCCCACAGCACCTGTATATATGTATATATGTTTGTACATATTTATTACTCCATTTATTTATTTTACTTGTACATATCTATTCTATTTATTTTATTTTGTTAGTATGTTTGGTTTTGTTCTCTGTCTCCCCCTTTTAGACTGTGAGCCCACTGTTGGGTAGGGACTGTCTCTATATGTTGCCAACTTGGACTTCCCAAGCGCTTAGTACAGTGCTCTGCACACAGTAAGCGCTCAATAAATACAATTGATTGATTAAGAGGCTCTAATAATAATGGTAAAAATAATGAGAAGCAGCATGGCCTAGTGGATAAAGATGGGCATGGGAGTCATTAGGATCTGGGTTCTAATCCTTTCTCTGCCACCTGGCTGCTGTGTGACCCTGGCCAAATCACTTTACTTCTCTGTGCCTTACTCTCCTCATCCGTAAAATGGGTATTAAAATTGTAAGTCCCATGTGGGACACTGACTGTGTCCAATGACTAGCTTGTAACTACCCTGGAACTTATTACAGTGTCTGGCACATAGTAAGAACTTAGAAAATACCATTATAAAAAAGGAGCTTAATTTGTTCTAAGCCATGTGTTAAGCACTGGGATAGATACAAGAAAATCAGATCTGACAGTCCCTAAACTGAACAGGAAATTTCCAAAGAAACCCAAGCAGCTTGGCCCCAGGAATGAACAAAAAGAAAACAGCAAATCAACATCACTTTGGACTATTTCCTTCTGTTTGCTTGGTCTTCTCATTAGTATGTAAGCTCCTTGAGGGCAGAGATGGCATCTTTCAACTCCTTTAAACTTTATTCTGCACTCAATGGGCAATAATAATAATAATAATGATGGTATTTGTTAAGCACTTACTATGTGCCAAGCACTGTTCTAAGTGCCTGGGTAGATACAAGGTAATCAGGTTGGACACGATTCATGTCCCACGTGGGGCTCACAGTCTCAATCCCCATTTTACAGATGAGGAGAGCGAGGCACAGACAAGCCCCAAGTCACACAGCTAACAAGTGGCAGAGCCAGGATTAGAACCCACGACCTCTGACTCCCAAGCCCATGCTCTTTACACTAAGCCACGCTGGGTACTCAATTAATATTACAGATGACTATTCTGGAGGTTCTCATAGAAGAATAGACAACATTTTTCAGGGTGGTGTTCTGCCATTTGACTTTTAGATGCTCAAATCACCTCTATCTCTTTCTCTCTAATGCTTATCTGTGATCCCCTTCCACTACAACCCAGCTCACACATTTCACTCCTCTCAAATTAACCTATTCTAATGTGTCTCATTCATGTCTCTTTGATTGTCGACCCTTTGTTCATGCCCTTCCTCCCACCTGGAACTGCCCTCTCTTCCCAGACCACTGCTCTCACCATCTTCTTCTGAAGTCACCTCTCCTCCTTGTTAATCTCATCTCATCACCCTATTTCCTCTCTATTGCAACTTCCACATCACCAGTGCAGTTGGGTGTTCATTCCCCCACCATCTCCCTATGAGCACACATACATATAACTTTATGCCTGTTGCTTCTGACCACATCATTTACTTTAGTCTGTCTCTCCAACTAAATAGTAAACTCCTTGGAAGTAGGGATTTTATGTACTAGCTATTGTACTGTCTCTTCGCTGACCTCCCTGCTTCCAGCCTTTCTCCACTCTGGTCCACACGTCACTCCTAAGATCAATTTTTCTAGAAAACCATTCAATTCTTGTCTCCCCACTCCTCAAATAATCAATCTGTGGTATTTATTCTTTTCTGTGTACAGAGCTCTTGGGAGAGTATAGTAAAGTAGGGTTTACAGTTGTATTTCCTGGTCTCAGGGAGTTTACAGGGAGACAAGACATTACAATACATTACAATACATTACAGATGGATACGTACATAAGTGCTGTGGGGGTGGGGTGAAAATCAAAGTGTTTTGGGGAGTACAGACCTAAGTGCCTAAATAAACTCCACTGGGTGCCCATCTATCTCCACGTTAAACAGAGACTCCTTGTCATCATTTCTAAGGCACTAAGTCAGCATTTGACCTCCTTCCTTACCTCACTGATTTTCTACTACAACCCAGCTCTAACCTTCACTCTTCAAATGCCAACCTACTCAACATATTGCAATTTCATCTTTCTCTTCCCCAATCCCTTACCCAAATATTCCCTCTGCCCTGGAACTCCCTCCCCATTCTAATCTGACAGACCACCTGGTGGACCACCACTCCTCCTACTTTCAAAGCCCTTCTAAAACCATATTTCATCCAAGAGGCCTTCCCTGACTAAGCCCTCACTTACCCTATTTGCCCTTCTGTGTTGCTTATGCACTTGGGCTGTAACCCTTAAGCTGCTGATATTCACCCCATCCTCAGCCCAAATGCGTTGTACATATACTTTTATATTCTGCATTTCCCCATCTGTAATTTATTTCAGTGTCTGTCATTCATTCATTCAATCATATTTATTGAGTGCTTATTGTGTGCACAGCACTGTACTAAGTACTTAGGAGAGTATAATACAACAATACACAGATAGCTTCCCTGCCCGCAAGAAGCTCACAGTCCAGAGAAGGGAGACAGATATCAATTCATATAAATATATTACAGACATACATATAAGTGCTGTGGGGCTGGGAGGGAGAAGAGCAAAGGGAGCAAGTCAGGGCAATGCAGAAGGGAGTAGGAGAAGAGGAAGAGGGGGTGTAGTCTGGGAAGGCCTCTTGGAGGAGATGTGCCTTCAATAAGACTTTGAATCTGGGGAGAGTATTGTTTTCTTCTCCCTCTAATCTGTAAACTCCTTGTGGTCACAGATCATGTCTACCTACTTTATTGTTCCATACTTTCCCAACTGTTTAGGTATTGTTCTACACACAGCAATGTTCAATAAATATCACTGATTGATTGATTGGTTGGTGGCATCCCTTCTCTTCGGAAGCCTGTAACCTTGGCGTTGTCATCGAATCATTTCTCTTATTCAACCCACGTATTCAATCTGTCACTAAATCCTGCCTTTTCCTCTCCATCCAAATTCTACAATGTTAATCCATGCATTTATCCTATCTTGCCTTGGTTACTTATCAGCCTCCTTGCTGACCTCCCTACTCCCTTTTTCCTCTCCATTCCAGTCAATAAATCGCTCAGCTGCCGGTAACATTTTCCTATAAAAATGTTCAGTTCACGTTTTCTCACTCGTCATGAACCTCCAGTGGTTGCCCAACCACCTTCACGTCAAACTGAAATTCCTTACCAGTGACTTTAAAGCATTTGATCATCTTGTCCCTTGTCTGCTGTGTGAACTTGGCCAAGTCACTTCACTTCTCTGTGCATCAGTTACCTCATTAGAGAAGCAGCGTGGCTCAGTGGAAAAGAGCATGGGCTTTGGAGTCAGAGGTCATGGGTTCAAACCCCGGCTCCGCCAATTGTCAGCTGTGTGACTTTGGGAAAGTCACTTCACTTCTCTGTGCCTCAGTTACCTCATCTGTAAAATGGGGACTAAGACTGTGAGCCTCACGTGGGATAACCTGATCACCTTGTAACCTCCCCAGCACTTAGAACAGTGCTTTGCACATAGTAAGCGCTTAATAAATGCCATCATTATTATTATTATTATCTATAAAATGGAGATTGAGACTGTGAACCCCATGGGGGACAGGCACTGCCTCCACCCTGATTTACCTGTATTCTCCCCAGGGCCTAGTACAGTGTCTGGCACATAGTAAGCACTTAAGAAATACTATAAGAAGCAGCATGGCTCAGTAGAAAGAGCCTGGGCTTGGGAGCCAGAGGGCATGGGCTCTAATCCTGGCTCCGCCACTTGTCAGCTGTGTGATGTTGGGCAAGTCACTTAACTTCTCTGGGACTCAGTTACCTCATCTGTAAAATGGGGATTAAAACTGTGAGCCCCACATGGGACAACCTGATCACCTTGTATCCCCCAACCCCAGCACTCAGAACAGTGCTTCGCACATAGTAAGCGCTTAACAAATGCCATCATTATCATTATTATTGTTATTATTGCTACTCTCCTATTAAAACCCAGCCCACACACTTGGCTCCTCTAACGCCTACCTACTCACTGTACTCAATCTCATCTATCTGGCCACTGACTTCTCACCCCCCCTTTCCTCTGCTCATCCTCCCCTCCCCATCACCCCTACTCCCTCCCTCTGCTCTACTCCCTCCCCATCCCACAGCACTTGTGTAAATTTGTACATATTTATTATCCTATTTATCTTATTCATAAGTTGTATATGTCTTTTAATTCTATTTATCTATTCTGATACTATTGATGCCTGTCTACTTGCTTTATTTTGTTTTCTGTCTCTCCCTTCTAGACCGTGAGCCCGTTGTTGTGTAGGGATTATCTCTATCTGTTGCCAAATCATACTCTCCAAGCACTTAGTACAGTGCTCTACATTAGGGTTTTGAAGGGGGGAAGTGAGCTAGTTTGACGGATGTGAGGAGGGAGGGCATTCCAGGCCAGAGGTAGGAGGTGGGCCAGGGGTCGACGGCAGGACAGATGAGAACGAGGCACAGTGAGGAGCTTAGCAACAGAGTAGCGGAGTGTTCGGGCTGGGATGTAAGAGAGAAGGGAGCACACAGGGAGTGCTCAATAAATATCACTGATTGGTAGATCGATTGGTTCTAGATGGTACTTCCATCACTGGCTGAACCCCTATTATGACTCCCATCCCTCTGCTGTGGTGTTCCAAGCCACCCTCCACTCTTTCCCACCCTTCTCCCCTCTCCCCTCCATTGCCTTCTTCTCATCCACTACTGCTACGGCTTCCCTGTTGCTCCCCACCATTTCTCTCCACCCCTCCTGATGTTTAACAAGACTAGTCTAATGCTCATTAGAGCAGGTGAGGAATAACATTCACTTCTCCTCCTCATTTTATCAGGCTGTCGCTCTTCCTGCAACACAGGCTCCAGATTCTGGCACCCAAAGACAGAAAATCCTGGAGTCCAGACACTTTTCTCCGAACCCTAAAAGTGACCAGGCTGGCTGAAATTTTCTAAGAAGGTGGTATGAGATTTCTGCTTCCTTATTACACCAAGTCAGTACCATCAATCAATCAATCATCAATGGCATTTATTGGATGTTTAATGTGTGCAGAGCACTCTACTAAGCACTTCACCAAGAAAACCAACTTCTCTCAAAGAAACGCCACTACCATCCGTCATGAACCCTGACTGAGTGCCTTCCAGGCACTCAAGACAAGTCCTAAGTGAAAACTATCCTTGTTTCCATTTCATGTCACAAACCCCAGACCCTACCTTGTAGAGTCCAAACCAGCTCCTCCACCTGAGCTAGGAAAACCCCAAGTCCTGCTCTTTGGGTTCCAAATCAGCCCCTCCTCCCAAGTTGGGAAAGACCCAGGTCCGAACCAGTCTCTACACCTGAGCTGGGAAAATTCCCGATCATATTCAACCTCAACAGTCCAGAGTTTCCTAACAGGTCCCGTATGTCTGAGATGGATCCTAATCAAACATACCAAACAGGAATTTCTAAGCATGAACACTCTGTGACAAGTTCAAAATGAAACCAAACCTCCACTGTATACAGCGGAAAGCTTTATTCCATGCTTAGTATAACTAAAAAAAAGGTGTAAACGCATACTTGCACACACGCTCGTACACAAATGCGCAGACATAGAATAGCTACCCATCTGACTGGTTTCCCCAAGTTTCGTGAAGATGGTCCCCCTTCAGAGGAATTCAAGGAATCTGGCCGCCTGCAGCAATTTGTCCTTGTTCAATAGGTGCTTTGGCCATGGCTCAGGGGACTGGCTCTTTCCCCCTTTTACTAGCTGTTTCACGGGGGGTTGCAGTGGGGTTCCTGATTTCCTGTTCAGGATTACCTGCTGTCTTCAGCTCATTACCGATGAGGCCCAGGCTGGGATGGCTACCCCTCCACCTGGTGCTCACCCCAAGGGCTTATCCCCAGTCCAGCAATCTTTCTCCTGCCCAGCAGGACAATTTAGCTCCTCCTCAAACTCATCTTCAAAACAATTCCACTCCCCCTCAGCAATTCAGGGCCCCTCAAACTCAGCAAGATAATTTAGTTTCTCCTCCAATTCCTCCTTTGACCTTGTTACTTATGGGTTCAAAGAATAGTCTCTTAGGAAAAGGCTTCTACATTACAAGATGGAGTCACTCTTGCTCACCACACCATCTTAGGCGCTTAGTACAGTGCCCTGCACACAGTAAGTGCTCAATAAATACGATTGAATGAATGAATGAATCTTAGGCATGAAGGGGAAAAAGTAAAGATCTGGTCTCGGCAAAGGCTTTGTAGATAGATTGAAAACTGCAACTAAAGTGTCTTGGCAGAAAATTCTTAATTAGTCTGTGTGATCCTGATTCATATGCCCAAGGTGAAGAAGCTCATTTGTAGCAGACTGGAATCAGCATATAGTAAATTCTGGGTCAAGGGAAAGATGCAAATCTTCCAGGTCAAAAATGAAGGAAAGCTCTCTGATCCTTTTCCAGCTTGATTCAGACTTTCATCTGTATAATAGGGATGAAAACTGCAAACCCCATTTGGGACAGTGACCGTGTCCAACCTGATTAGACTGTATCTACCCCAGTGCTTAAATCAGTGCCTGGTACGTAATAAATACCATAAAATAGAAGTCTTCCACTAAACTGCAGCAGTTGCGGGAAGAATTTACCAACAGTGAGTGGTGCTAGATACTGTCATTGGGTCACCAAAGGTGATTATAATTCCATTTATTCTGACTGTTTTGACACCTGTCTACTTGCTTTGTTTTGTTGTCTGTCTCCCCCTACTTGACTGTGAGTCCATTGTTGGTTAGGGACCACTTGTATATGTTGCCGACTTGTACTTCCCAAAAGCTTAGTACAGTGTTCTGCACACAGTAAGCACTTAATAAATATGAATGAATGAATGAATGAATGAATGAAGCGATCTCCTTCTCTAAAGGCCCTTCAAAGCAGAATTTTTCTATCTGGGAAAACATAAGTTGGTTCTGCTTGGAGGCAAGATGGAGAAAAATCATCTAGCCCCAGGTTTCTAGTTCCAATTCCAGAGGATGGAAAATACCCAGCATTATGCATGGTTCCCCCAACCAAGCATTTTTTAGAAGCAGCACAACCCAAGGTGATCATGTGTAAAATTAACTTATTAGAGCCACACGAGAAACAAAAACGTTCTAACCCCTCAAGTGGAACCAGTAGGGTTTAAACCAAATGAGGAAATGTGTGCTGCTGGAACTTGACTTGCATTTTAGGTGCCAGCTCTAAAGTGCTTCGATTTGTTAAAGTTCCTTTCAGAATTAGTGGCAGCTGTAAGAGATGATTACAGAAAAACAATTTCCAATGAACAACGCAAGCCATGATGAGCAAAAAGACCATCAGTGTGTTCCTTAGTTATTTAGTTGCTTTGCTTTTCCCCAACCGCCTGGAGTTCTGGGAGAACAGTGAGGAACCGTATTGTTTTGAAACAAAAATAAGGTGTATGGTCTGGTTTAACATCAAAAAAAAAAAGATCACTTGGAATCATATTTTAAACAAGATGCAAGAAGCCTGCATGCCTGACACTCGTTTCAGTGAAACCTAATCCAAACTTAAGGGAGGTGAGTTTTGGGTTTCAGGCACAATAGTGGCACCCTCCCCATATCCTTCTGAACAGGCTCAAAGCAAACCCAAGGAGTTTTGTAAAAGGCAGGGGAGATGAGGATGCAGTGGAAGTGTCCCCTGTAAGTTCCAGTGATGTGTGGAGAAATAGAGGCAAAGGCCATCAAAGTCAATTTCTTTGTTACAATGTTACAATTTGTAGCTATAAGTAACCCAGCTGAGGCTGTAAGAAGCAGTCTCATGGGAAATATAGTTCTGTCTCTCCCCCATCAGGGCCCCCTGGCTAGGCCTAAAAGTTCCACTTGCATTTTTTTTTCCTTTTCTTTTTCATCTCTCCTCTTATGTGGTTCCTAGGAGATTTCTTCCCCATGTGTTCTGTCTTTCTCTTTCCCCCCATGTCTGTCTCTGTCTCTGTCTCTCTCTGCTTCTCTCTCTTTTCCTCTCTCTTTTTCCCTTCCCCTTCCGTCTTTTCTCCTGGAACTCTGAGTACATATATAGTTCTCTCCCCTCTGTGCCTTGGGCCTGGATTGTGGAAATATGCTGAGATGAAGTTCTGTCTCAATCAGAAAGGTCAGGTCAGACAAAATATTGCATCTGGAAAGCAACTCTGAAGTATACCTCTTGTTGCAAGCATAAATGCCAAGAAAATGAGCCAGGCTAGTGACAATGTAATGAAGAAACTGTCAAAGACACATGAAAGTAAAGAATCTTGGGGAAACTTGGGGAAGCATACATGTCCCAGTCACTCTCTCTCTTTGTCTCCTTAACTACTGAGGTGGCATAAAGAGACAGGAGACCAGTAAAGGACACGCAGAGTAATGAGGAAAGATGAATGGAGGAGTGAATTATTTTTTTCACTCTAAAACAGATATTATGGATGGTCTAAAATCTACTGCCAACTTGGTTTCAGAGCAATACAGTTTTATCATCCTCTTCAAGTCTCTCGCTATCAGATCCAAATTAGCCTTCAGGATCAATAGCTTCTCCTTGTTTTCAGACTCTGAAATCCTTCCTTTGTTCCTTCTTTTCACTGCTAGTGCCTTTCTTCTCTCTGAGATGCCTTTCTTGTTCTCTTCTACTCCTAAAGAACTATAACAACTATGGTATTTCTTAAGCTCTCATTATGTGCCAAACTCCAGGCTAAATGTTAGAATAGATACAAGTTAATCAGATCCTGTCGCACATGGGTTTCACAATCTGTTCCTCTGAAGCCAGCCTACTCACCGTGCCTCACTCTGGTCTTCCACCACTGACCTCTTGCTCACGTCCGCCTTTTTACCTGAAACTCACTCCCATTCACATCCAGTTGACTTCGGTTCTTCCTGCTTTCTGAAGACTCATCTCTCCAGGAGGACTTCCCTGGTCAATTTTCACTCCCCACCCTAGATCTCCCCCAAATGCCCCATCAGCAGTTCCATGTCATGATCATAGCAAATCTATTCCAAGTCCCATGATCCTTTCAGGTGATTACATCTTCATTCCCTCAGCCCCACAGTCTTCTGCTTTCAGCTCAGGATTGATCTCTGTGCTTGGAAAGACATTACAGACATCACAGCTACTTTAAGTACTTATTATGTGTCAAGCACTGTTCGAACCATTGGAGTAGTTACAAGGTCATTAGGTTGGATACAGTCCTTGTCCTACATGGGGCTCACAGTCTATTTAGGAGGGAGAACAGGAGAACTGAGGCACAGAGAAGTAAGGTGATTTGCCCAAGGTCACCCAGCAAGAACGACCCCTTCTAACACCAGAGCAGGGAGGCACTGGTCATGCCGGAACAAGAGGAGAAAGCAGAAATTACAAGTTGATAGGGAATTTGGTAAGGGAAGACCTAATGCATAATTCTCCTTCCTCCTTGAAGGTGTCCTGTGGTTCTGGAGAGCTTCACACCCTCTTTGGGTCCCAATCAATCAATCAATCAATAAATCATATTTATTGAACACTTACTGTGTGCAGAGCACTAGACAACTTGTTCAGTCTCAACAAACTATTTGATCTCCCAGAAGCAGCTGCCTCTGCCACATTCTCTGCCTCTTTTACCTGCAAGAACATCTTCAAAGCTGAATTGCTGCCAAAAGAAATGATTACTAATTGGTCAACTTCAGCTCTCCTTCGCACTGTGCCTCTCCTGCTCACCTCTGATCACTGACCCCTACAACTTTCTAGATGATAATAATTACAATTGTGGTATTATTATTAAGTGCTTTCAAGGTGCCAAGCACTCTAGGAAACACAAGATAATCTGGTCCTGCTAGGTGCCGGGCTGAAATAAGGACCTGCTTATTTCCCAAGCAATTCACTCACTTCATGCATATGTCCCAAGGATCACCACTTAACAGATTCCCACCCAGGGAAAAATAAGGAGTTCCTCATTTCTTTTTCTCTTGCTCCCTAATCCCTTCCACCTGAAACATCACAAAGTACAGCTTTGGGGTGTGCATTTCTTTAAATGGCCTTCTTCTTCCAGTTCCCCCAAAATCCATCCATTGTAACCTCATGTTTATTTCCCCCAATCTGCCTTTGCTGGCTGAGCAACGGCAAGCCCCAAATCATAAGCTATTAGCTTCTATGTTGAGCTTTCTCTCTCAACACCTATATTTTGGCATTTGGGGAAGAAGGGAAAATGGAGTCTTATTTAAGGAGATATCATCTGTGGGAGAAACTCCATCTCTGACCCCCTGGTGGCTGAAGAGTCAGGGAGTTTCTGCTTTCTTGGAAATTCTGAATGAGCAAACTCCAAGACCTTTAGAGATGCACATTTCCTTTCCTTTGGAGGTCTGAATTAAGTGTGGGAGAGTTAATGACTGATCCTGGCTTGATTTATGGTGACTTTTCTCTTTCCAATGCAGAGGATTAACTGAGCCCACAAATTGTAACACAGCAGAAAACATTAAATCTCTAATGCCTAGTGTGGGGGGATTTTTTTTTTTGAACCTTCCAACCAGGCATCTTTCACTGGTGGACAACTACTGCCCATTGGGCCAAGTCAGCATTTCTTTCTAGGGGCTCAGGCCAAGTACAAGGGGACTGATGAATCCAGTAGGGAGGAGGGAGAGCTAGAGAAAGAGAGATAGATAAAGAGAGCTGGTGATACAGGAGAGAGACAGAGACAGAGACAGAGACACAAGAGAGCAGGGAGAAAGGGAGAAAGACAGGAAAAGAGGGAGAAAGACAGGAAGGGACAAAGAGGTCTAGATAGAGAGGAAGCATTGTGGTCTAGTGGAAAGAGCATAGGCCCATGAGTCAGAGGACCTGGGTTCTAATCCCAGCTCTGCCACTTACCTGGCCAAGTCATCTAACTTCTCTGTGCCTCAGCTCCCTCATCTGCAAATGGTGATTTGATATTTGTTCCCTCTCCTACTTAGAATGTGAGCCCCATGTGGGATCTGATTATCTTTTATCTACTCCAGTGCTTAGGACAGTGTCTGGCATATAGTATTAACAAATACTAAAATATTATCTTAGCACATTTTTCCATAATTATACATTGTAATGATTATATATATATACTGTACATAATATGTTTATATGTATGAAATATACTTATATAATTTATATAGATAGAAACAGAGACAGACAATGAGATCTTTGCTCCTCCAAAGGAGTGAACTCTCTGCAATTCAC
Organism: Tachyglossus aculeatus; assembly: GCF_015852505.1. Lineage (NCBI taxonomy): Eukaryota > Metazoa > Chordata > Mammalia > Monotremata > Tachyglossidae > Tachyglossus > Tachyglossus aculeatus. Next base: position 77,735,693 of record NC_052086.1, read on the forward strand.
AGTGTGCTCTGAGAATGGCTAAGTTGTCACTTCGTGGGACTATGAAAGCAAAACAATTTATTTTTCTTAACTAATCACTTTAAAGACCTTCAATGTTCTCCCAGCCATCTAGCATCCTTCAGATGCCTAGCTACCAACCAGAAGAGCCAATCAAGTTACCACTACCCTGGAGAAGGGAACACTGTCAGAGGGAAAGAGAGAGAGATGTGGCCATCATTTCTGAAGTCTATCATCATCATTAATGAAGTGTACCTCTACCCTTCAAACAAAGCCAATTTTTCTGACAAAGTCCCTGCTCTAATTCTCAAAGGAATAATGACACAGCCATACAAAGAAGTATGAATGAGATTCCAACAACAGAAAGTGCATGAGAGTCACCTGTTTCCCTCTAGAGGTTTTCAAAGTTTAAGAGGAGCGCCCAGTGTAGGTCCAAAATAAAACAAAACCAGAAGGGATCAGCTGCTGGGCTACATCCCCTCTACTGACAAAGGTCAAGGGGCGGTGGCAAGTTTCCTAACTGGTTAAAAAGGAGGAGAAGAAATTATGAGGCAGATTGGCAGGAAGGGATACGGGCATAGAGAGACAGTATTGTTGATCTCCATAGGCCCCACTCTTGACTGTAAACTTGTTGTCGGCAGGGTCTATCAACTCTGTTATATTCTACTCTCCCAAGCACTTACTACAGTGCTTAGCATACAGTAAGCAATAAATAAATGACATTGATGATGGTAATGGCTATGACAAATTCCTGCCCTCTCCCAAAGTTATTTTTCTACTCAAAACTTGGTCTTTTGCTGGCATTCAAGGCTTTCCCACATATTCAATAATAATAAATAATAATTGCATTTGTTAAGCAATTACTATGTGCAAAGCACTGTTCTAAGCGCTGGGGGGACACAAGGTGATCAGGTTGTCCCGCGTGGGGCTCACAGTCATCATCCCCATTTCACAAATGCGGTAACTGGGGCTCCGAGAAGATAAGTGACTTGCCCAAGGTCACACAGCAGACATGTGGCGGAGCCAGGATTCAAACTCACGACCTCTGACTCCAAAGCCCGGGCTCTTTCCACTGAGCCATGTTGCTTCTCAATGATAAAAACCCTTAAAAAGCTTCCATGAAAAACACACCACATCAATTAATGGATATTGCCAAGGGCGGACTCGTTGCTGAACATCTGTTCCTTGATTACCAAGACATCAGCAGAATACATTATGGAGAGCACACCAGTTGGAGGAAGTTGGTACAGGACATTCTGTCTTGGTTTTCTCAAGTTTGTGCTTGGGTCCTTAATAGGCAGGAACAGGTACAGGAATGTGGCCCAACAGGACTGAATTAAAACTTCTCTTTTGCAGAGCTCAGAGTGCCCTATATGCAATCTCAAATCCATGTATTCTCTGTGGCTCGGTTTCCTCATCTGTAAAGTGGGAATTAAATACCTCCTAGGTAGACTGTGATTCCCTCTCAGGCTCACACCTGGAGAGTTTCCAGCACCCTGCCAGTCTTGGCTACGGAGGGAGAGTCAAGCAGAGGCCTATCTGTTCCATTCCTAGCTTGGGCAGTGGCTAGCGAGTGGAAGGCAATCTGCTACAAGTTAAAACTCACCCATGCAGGGCAGCAGCAGCATCGGAGAGAGTCAAGGGTGGAGGCTCATGTTAACTGCGCAGAAGGAGGCAATGATAAACCACTTCCATATTTTTACCAAGAAAACTCTATGGATACACTACCAGAATGACTGCAGATGTAGAGCAGGGCGTCCTCAGAGAGATGTGTCTGTGGTGTCACTATGGGTCAGAAGTGAGTCGATGGCGTAAGACCAGACAAGTAGACTATGAACCCAATGCAGACCAGAAACTGTGTCCAACCTGCTTGTCTTGTGTTTACTAGAATGATCCTGGTGGGCAGGGAGGAAGCCTATGAACTCTGTTATATTGCAATCTCCTAAGTGCTTAGTACTGTGCTCTGTACACACTAAGTGCTCAAAAATATGATTGATTGATTGGCACATTATAAGCACTTAGCAAATGCCAGCAACTCTTGAGAGGGCAGGGTGCAGTAGGTTTTGGCCTAAAAGGCCCTTCCATATTTGTGTTGCCCTACAAAAGTTTTGCTTTGTTGTGCTGAAAGGAGCTGGCACCACCTAAATGGATTTACTCACCTCCCATATTCTCATTTGGCAAATTCTGACCCATTTGGGGGGCTTATGGGGCTCTTGGTTACTTAAATCACCGGTGTCTTTGAGTAGGAATCTCTGCCTTTCTAAAAGCCAGTTATCGAATCCTTCTTGGTGTTAAATTTATGCTCACTCTGTCCATCAAGCCTGCTTCTACTCAATAAAGAACCATACCCCAAAAACAGTTTGCATGTTGGCAGCGTTGGAGATAATGGATAGGAGATGGATGATTGGTTTAAATATCCATTTGGCTGATGAATCGGCAAGGTTGCAGAAAGCTCTACTTACGAGCGCTAGTTATGGAACAGAAGAAGAGCAGCAGTTGCCAGCAGCTGAGTGTGAAGAAATGACAGAGGATTTGCCAGACTGGAGACTCAGAACCAGAACTTAATCATCATACTGGTATAGCACATCCAGCCAGGAAGCTCCCAGCTCTGCTCCAGCCATTAAAAGGGACTCAGATCTGAACTGGCTGAGATATTTAGAATCTTGGGATGTGTTTGGTGCAAAAGTAACCTGAAAATGGAAAAATCTAAATGGTCTCATAATAATGCTTATGGCATTTGTTAATCAATCAATCAATCATATTTTTTGAGCACTTTCTGCATGCAGGGCACTGTACTAAGCACTTGGGAGAGTATAATACAACAAAAAACAGACACATTCCCTGCCCACAGTTGATTTGCAGTCTAGGGATGAGCTTATACTCTAATAAGGTAAGCACTTACTAGATGCCAAGCCCTGTACTAAGCACTGGGGCAGATGAAGTATAGTCACAGGACAAGGAATGTGGCTCCTTATTGTTGTACTGTACTCTCCCAAGTGGTAACTACAGTGCTCTCCACACAGTAAGGGCTCAGTAAATATGACTGAATGAATGAACATCCCAAAAGGGGTTCTCAGTCTAAGGAGGAGAAACAGATATTGAATCCCTATTTTACGAATGAATAACTAAGGAAAAGAGAAGTTAAGTGACTTGCCCAAATCCATACTACAGGCAACTGACAGAGCCGGGATTAGGACCCAGATCCTCTGTGCTCTTTCCACTAAGCCACCCTGCTCCTCTAGCGTTTCCTGCTATGGGGCAGAGAGCAGCTGAGTTAGAAAACAGCTCTCGAAGAGGAGAGATTCTAGCTGCCATGGAGGACAAATTGATATTAAGCAGTGGGGCAGAGTGGACCATCATATACTGGAGAATCATACATTTACCCAGAGCAGAGCATTCTGGGAAATGAGAGGTAGAAATCAGGAAAACTGGTGCCTGTTATTTCTCACGAGGCATTCTCAGACTTCCCAAACAAAATATACGTATTCATTATAGTTCTCCTAAGTACCCTTTTAAGGCACTTTTCCTTACAAAAGCTCAACAGAGATAACACTTTCCCTTTGGAAAAATAATGTTTGGGAAATGACTTCATCCTCCCAATGAACCTCAGAATAAAGTGATAGTTGTCATCCATCATCTGGGCTCTTCAGAGAAACTGAGGCACAGATTGAGTTAATTGCCTCCCCATGGACCGAGAACAAGTGAGAGGAAATACAGAGATCTGGATGCAGAACCATCAATTTCCACTCACAAGGTCAGTCCATAGACACAGAGTCTATATTAGCAACTGCATGTAGAATTGTCCATGTTCAAAGATAACATGGCTGTTGGTGAGGATATATTAATGGCTGAAAGTTCCACTGAGTTACAATCACTCAATCAATCAATAAATCAATTGCATTTATTGAGCACTTACTATGTGCTGTGCATTGTACTAAACTCTGGGGAGAGTACAATACAATAGAGTTGGTATGCACATGCTGGAGAAGCAGCATAGCTCGTGGAAAGAGCCCGGGCTTTGGAGTCAGAGGTCATGGGTTCAAATCCCAGCTCCGCCAACTGTCATCTGTGTGACTTTGGGCAAGTCACTTCACTTCTCTGTGCCTCAATTACCTCATCTGTAAAATGGGGATTAAAACTGAGCCCCGCCATGGGACAACCTGATCACCTTGTAACCTCCCCAATGCTTAGAACAGTGCTTTGCACATAGTAAGCACTTAACAAATACCATTATTATTATTATTATTATTATTATTATTATTGTTATTATTATATTTGTTAGGCACTTACTACGTGCCAGGCACTGTAGGAGGATCTGTGGTAGCTATAAGTTAATCAAGTAAGACACAGACTCTGCCCCACAAAGGACAACTCACAGTCTTAACTCCCATTTTGATGATGGGGGAACAGAGGCACAGAGAAGTTAAGGGACTTGTCCAATGTCACACAGCAGATAAGTCGTGGAGCTGGGAGTCCTTCTTACTCATTCACACTATCCCAGCTTCCCAGGAGCTTAGAGCCAGATATTTAAATGTTACAGATAAGGGAAGGAGCAGAGCGTAAGAGTATAAGGATATGTACATAAATGCTGTGGGGCCAGGGGTGGGCTATCCCACAATTACACTCCCTACCTTCAAGGCCTAATTGAAGACACCTCCTCCAAGAGCTCTTCCCTAAGACCTCATTTCCCCTTTTCCTACTACTTTCTGTGTCACCCTGACTTTCTTCATCTATTCACCCGTCCTCTGCCCCACAGAACTTGTGTACACATCTTAATTTATTTATATTAATATCTGTCTCCTGCTCTAGACTGTAAACTCACTGTGGGCAGGGAATGTTTTTGTTATATTGTTGTGCTACACTCTCCCAGGTGTTTAGTACAGTGCTCTGCATATAGTAAGTGCTCAATAACTATGATTGTTTGACTGAGTGTCCAACTGCATAAGGGCTACAGACCCAAATACTTAAATGATGCAGAAGGCAAGGTGAACTGGGTGGGGAGATGAGAGGTTAATATGGGATTGACTCCTTTAAAGCCAGTGGCTAGGAATTTCTCTCCCCTCTCAGTGTGGCACCTGCAGAGTTTCCAGTACTCTACCAGTCTCGGCTACAGGAGGGAGAGTCAAGCAGAGGCCTACCCATTCCATTTCTAGCTTGGGCAGTGGTGAGCCAGTGGAAGGCAATCTACTACAAGGCAAAACTCACCTGTGCTGGGCAGCAGCGGCATGGGAGAGAGTCGAGGGTGGAGGCTTGAGTTTATTACGTGGAAGGAGGCAATGGTAAACCACTTCCATATTTTGACCAAGAAAACTCTATACACTCCCAGAATGATTTCAGATGGAGTCAGGACATTCTGGGAGAGATGCGTCCATGCTGTCGCTATGGGTCAGAGATGACTCAATGGCATAAGACAAGGCAAGGCATTTCTCTAAGAAGTTCTGTCAATCCCTTGCATAAGGGGACACTGCCTTTGAGGATAAAATTGGGTCTCTTTCCTGTCCCCTTGTCATTTGGGATGAGTATGGCTTAACTATATTAATGTCGATATAGAGCTATCTTTCACATTTGAAAATGGCAGTACTGATGGTGAGCTCTATCCATAGGGGTAAGTCTACCTGGAGAGACAGAGGCATGAGTAGTAATTCCTTCGCTAGAGATGCCCTTTTACTGAGTTACTTTATCACCCAAAAACCACCCTCAGTAGAAAAGTATCAGAATTTCGAGGAGTCTAAGAGCAGTGGGTGAGAAGCAGCGTGGCTTAATGGAAAGAGCCCGGGCTTTGGAGTCAGAGGTCATGGGTTCAAATCCCAGCTCTGCCAATTGTCAGCTGTGTGACTTTGGGCAAGTCACTTAACTTCTCTGGGCCTCAGTTACCTCATCTGTAAAATGGGGATTAAAGCTGTGAGCCCCCCGTGGGACAACCTGATCACTTTGTAACCTCCCCAGCGCTTAGAACAGTGCTTTGCACATAGTAAGCACTTAACAAATGCCATTATTATTATTATTATTATTATTATTATTATTATTATTACATCTTCAAAGCTTCAAAAGAGCTATAAGACAGGGTGACTCCTGTCAGATCTTGTGGAATCTGGAAATGAAGGGAATCCATGATATTGAGTGCCTTTCTCTGGGCATACAAAGCATGTAATGATATGCAGAAGTCTGCTTGATTCTGCTCAAGCTAAGTACTCACTGTTCCTCAGGGGAGGTGGGGAGGGAGGGAGGCTGAACCCCCCAGCTTATCCCAATACCATTGGATTCCCTTCCAAGGTCCCTGTAAACACAGAGATCGCATCCAGGTCATGGAAACTGGTGGCTGGAACCATTGTGGAGGGTGGCTGACTTTTAAAAGAAACACCTAGGACATAAAGACGTTGATGTCATATTTGCCCTAGACAGGGAATGGATCAGCTGAAAACTAGACTGTCCAGTATCGGATGGCCAACTTAGATGTGGCAGAAGAATTAGCCACTTGCTGGGAGGATGATGAAGGGAAGGGGAGGGAGACAGTCCCATTCTCAGGAAAGAGGGATAGAGTTTAGGGAGAGAAAAACCTTTAAGAAAAAAGATGAAATAATCTGGTGGGTGGAAGGAAAGGTGTCAGGGTGTTTCATTAAAAGGAGATTATCTTTGCTGACACTGTCAGATAAACTCAGGAACTGTTAACCTGCTTTTCTTTTTTCTCCTTCCCTGATCATGAAGGGCTACACCAACCATTTTCGAGGCAGGACTTGGCTTGAGATTCACTGGACATCAGTTGTGTATGCATAGGAGGAATGAATTCCATTTAGAGCATCTCTAAATCTTTCCATTCCAGCAAGAAGTTTGCATCATTTCATCTCCACCTTCCTTTGAATGCCCCCTTGGCTTTTCCCTTTTTTCCTTTTTCCCTATGGGGCTCACAGTGTTAATCCCCATTTTACAGATGAGGTAACCAAGGCACAGCAAAGTCAAGTGATTTGCCTAAGGTCACATAGCAGACAAGCAGCAGAGGCAGGATTAGAACCCTAGTCCCCAGACTCTCAGGTCCTTATTCTATCCACTAGCCATGCTGTTTCTTTAGATTGATAGATTTATATTCAGAAGCATGGCACCTAACCATTTTCCAACAAATGCAACTGTGGGAGGTATTTACTGAGCTTTTCCCATTATGTGTAACACAAAGATAAAATCCTAGGATCACCTAGCAAAATCACAGCTACACCTTCAGTCGTCTGTCCTGTCAGCCACCCTCGTCTCTGTCCATCGGGGAAGCTGAGTTGGTGGGGGGGGACATGATATCTCCTCTCTTCCATTCCCTCCTAATGAATTGATTCATTTTTTCCAGAAATTTGAATGCACAGGAGACAGAAAGTGTGTCATTAAATATCCGTTTTCTCTGATTGACGGTGGCATTTTCAAATAACTCAGGTATACACAAGGCATATCATCTTTTAAAGCCACTGCCTCCACAAGCTAACTAAAGGTAGATCTCCTGTCCCTTGGCTTCCACACATATCTGCAAAGTACTTGATCCGATAAGAAGCCTCTAAAATTGAAAGTTTAGGCCCGTGTTTTGCTTGGGATAATACCAAGCTTTCCATTCCCATCAGTAGAAATTCATGCCCTGTCAACTCAGAATTGACTTTTTAATACACTCTAGTAATTTAGTGAGGAGCAAAGACAGCTAATACCAATATCTCTCAATGCTTTAGATATTAATATCTCAAGAGGTTTGTAAGTGGTCAAAAGAGTTTCATCTGCTCCTGCAAACACAATGATATCTGCTTTGAAATAAACTGTAAAGCCCCACGCCCCATTCTAATAACCCAGAGGACTCCAGGGAGCTAAGAAAGGGGAATAGAAACTGAATTTAAAAACAAATTAATAGTGTAGGGTTTTGCTTATGTAGGCCATTGTTTTCTCTCTGGACCCAAAGCTCATCAATTGATTCAGAGATGGCGGAACTAACTGATCTCTAGTCTCTCAGGCGAGCCTTAATGTGGCGTCTGATCACCTAGATCTCAATCTTGCTAAAGGGCGCTAATTAATATTCCCAAGCCCAAAATCAATAGGAGCATGACCTGAAAGATTTCAAACCCACTTGCGTTATACACTACTTTCCCAGGCTCAGGATTTCATGGAAACCAAATTAAGCTGCTGCTTCTCCTCCAGGGCCTAACCGCAGGTGGGCTGAATTGTCACATTCCTCTACTGTTCTGTGCCCAGGCAGAGAAAGGTTTGGGGGTGGGGAGGAGGGTAAGGAGGGGGAATGGAGGGAATTAGTTTCTGGCAGCAGAAACTCTGCAAAATCTAATTGAGTGTCTCACACACAGTTGGTCATTGATAAATGTCTGCTGATGAGGTTGTGCTCAGAGTTAACTCCCAATGAACAGTAATGTCCCTGGCAGGAGTTGGTCTTAACCAGCATACTACCTCTCTCTCCCTGCTTCTCTCTTTCTTTCCCTCTGCCTCTCCTTCTTCCTCTTTATTTCTCTTTCTCTATCCTTTGCTTTCTTTCTCTCTCTACCTCCCTTGCTATCTCTCTACCTCCCGCTCTCTCTACCATTCTCCTTCTATCCTTCTATTTCCCTTTCCCTCCTTCTTTCTCTCTCTCCCTTTCTTTTTCTTTCCTTCCTTTTTTCTTTCCTTAATTTTTTCTTTCCTTCTTTCTTTCCTTATTTCCTTCTCTCCATCTTTCTTTCTCTCCTTTTCTTTCTTTCTTTCTTCCTTCCTTCCTTTCTTTCTTTCCTTCTCTCTCTACCTCCCTCTGTCCTTCTCTTTCTACCTCTCTGTCTCTCCCTCTATAAACAGATTATTTCCAGAAGCAGATTATACAATACAGGTCTTCTTTGGGCAAGAGGGTCTTTATCAAGAAACTAAAGCAGGTAGCTGATTCCAACATTGAGAAATCCCTGGACTTAAGAGAAAATTGGTTCCTGAAAACTGTGTCTTGAGGCAACTTTGAAATTTGGAATTAATTTTCCTATAGAACAATGTTATAATTGGGGGATTACTTTCTGAACAAGGGATGAATAGTCTAGTTTTACCAAATCAATTAATCAGTCAGTCAATATTATTGAGTGCTCACTGCATGCAAGGCACTCTACTAAATGCTTGAGAGAGTATAGTACAATAGAGTTGGTAGATACAATTCTTACTTAAAAGGAGTTTACGGTCTAGAGGGGGAGAGAGATTACAATAAATTACAGATGAGGTAATGGCAGGGTGTAAATATATCTACAAAATTGCTGCAGAATTGAGAGTGGCATGGTTATCCAGTGCTGAAAGGACAAAGATTCGAGGACATGGGTGGTAGAGAAGGTAGAATGAATAGTCAGGAAGGCCTCTTATAGGAGACATAATTTAAGGAGACTTTGAAGATTGGGAGAGGGGTGGTCTGTCAAATATGAAGGGGAAGGGAAGTCCAGGCTAGAAGGAGTTTGTGGTCAAGGGGTCAGTAGCTAAATAGACAAGATTGAGGTAAGGTGGGTTGGTTTGTAATAAAGGAATGAACAGTGTGGGCTAGATTGTAGTAGGGGATTAGTGAGGGAAGGTAGGAGGGAAAAGCTGCATCAAGCAAAAACTCCTCACTCAGCTTCAAGGCTCTCCATCACCTCGACCCCTCCTACTTCACCTCCCTTCCCTCCTTCTCCAGCCCAGCCCACACCCTCTGCTTCTCTGCCTCTAACCTCCTCACTGTACCTCGTTCTCACCTGTCCCGCCGTCAACCCCAGGCCCACATCATCCCCCTGGCCTGGAATGCCCTCCCTCTTCACATCTGCCAAGCTAGCTCTCTTCCTCCTTTCAAAGTCCTACTGAGAACTCACCTCCTCCAGGAGGCCTTCCCAGACTGAGCCCCCTTTTTCCTCTCTTCCTCCCCCTCCCCCCTGCCCTACCTCCTTCCCCTCCCCACAGCACCTGTATATATGCTTGTACAGAATTATTACTCTATTTATTTTACTTGTACATATTTACTATTCTATTTATTTTGTTAATGATGTGCATCTAGCTTTATTTCTATTTATTCTGACTTGACACCTGTCCACATGTTTTGATTTGTTGTCTGTCTCCCCTTCTAGACTGTGAGCCCGTTGTTGGGTACGGACCGTCTCTATATGTTGCCAACTTGTACTTTCCAGGCGCTTAGTACAGTGCTCTGCACACAGTAAGCACTCAATAAATATGCATTATCAGGCAGAAACTCCTCACCCTGGGCTTCAAGGCTCTCCATCACCTCGCCCCCTCCTACCTCACCTCCCTTCTCTCCTTCTACAGCCCACCCCGCACCCTCCGCTCCTCTGCCACTAATCTCCTCACCGTACCTCGTTCTCGCCTGTCCCGCCATCGACCCCCGGCCCACGTCATCCCCCAGGCCTGGAATGCCCTCCCTCTGCCCATCCACCAAGCTAGCTCTCTTCCTCCCTTCAAGGCCCTACTGAGAGCTCACCTACTCCAGGAGGGCTTCCCAGACTGAGCCCCTTCCTTTCTCTCCCCCTCGCCCCACCTCTCCATCCCCCCATCTTACCTCCTTCCCTTCCCCACAGCACCTGTATATATGTATATATGTTTGTACATATTTATTACTCTATTTATTTATTTTACTTGTACATATCTATTCTATTTATTTTATTTTGTTAGTATGTTTGGTTTTGTTCTCTGTCTCCCCCTTTTAGACTGTGAGCCCACAATTGGGTAGGGACTGTCTCTATATGTTGCCAACTTGTACTTTCCAAGCGCTTAGTACAGTGCTCTGCACACAATAAGCGCTCAATATATACGATTGATGATGATGATGACGATGATTGAATGAACGAATGAATGAAAGCTAATTGAGTGTGCCTTAAAACTGATGGAAAGGAGTTTCTGTTTTATGAGGGAATCACTGAAGGTTTTTGAGGAGTGAGGAGCCATGGACTGAACAGTTTTTTGAGAAAAATGTTCCTGGCAGCAGAGTGAAATATGGACCCAAGTGGAGAGAGGCAGGAGGCAGGGAGGTCAGAATTATCCAGATGTGTGTTCAATTATAAATTATATGTATGTAAACATATATGAAACTACATTAATATATATAGAACTACGTAAGTTTATATAAAACTGCATTCATGCGTTTGTATTGAGTCAGAGAGTTCCATGGGAAGGGAGCAGATACTTTCTTCATCAGATGGGAAATGGACAGGTTTCCTCTTCAGAGTAGTTCTGCCTGGGCATCAGTAAAATCTCTCCATCAACACTTGCCTTCTCCTGCTCACTGTCCTCTTTAAACTCTCCTCTGATTTTCTACCATTACACCTTTTAAAATCATTTTACCTTTTTCTGGGACCACCTCTTCCCATGTCCCCAGAATTTGTGTCATAAAGGAGACTAGTATTGGAATGCTGAACTGGATGTGCTCTGAAGCTGCAACTACTAGAAACACTACCTTAAGTCAAAGACTGTAGTGAAATCAATCAACTGTTTTGATTGAGCATCCACTGTTTATAGTGTCCTGTGCTAAGTGCTAGAATGCATAAAATAGAGTTAGTAAACATAATCTCTGCTCTCAATCGATCAAATTTATTGAGTGTTTACTGTGTGCAGAGTGCTGTACTAAGTGCTTGGGAGAGTAATGGAGTTGGTGGATATGTTACTTCTCCACAAGAGCTTACAGCCTTGTGGAAGGAGCTTATCCTTATCCTATCACTTATCCTACCTCTCATCCTTATCCTAGCCTTATCCCATCACTTATACTATCCTTAGCACTTACCTGCCTTGATTACTGTATAAGCCTCCACTGTAGATGGCACCACCATCCTTCTTGTCTCAGAAGCTCATAAACTGGGCATTACCCGATTCCTCTCTCTGATTTAACTCACATATTCAATACTAAATCCCATTGGTTCGACATTTACAGCATTGCTAAAATCTGCCCTTTCCTCTCGATCCAAACTGCTACCATGTTAATCCAATCATTTATCCTATCCCACCTTGATTACTGTATCAGCCTCCTTGCTGACCTCCCAGCCTCCTGTCTCTCCCCACTTCAGTCCATACTTCACTCTTTTGCCAAGGTCATTTTTCCACAGAAATGTTCTTCATGTTTCCCCATTCAAAAACCTCCAGTGGTTTCCCATCCACCTCCACACCAAAGGGAAACTCCTTTCTATTGGCTTTAAAGCACTCAATCATCTTGCCCTCTCCTATCTCACCTCGCTGCTCTCCTCCCACAACCCAGCCCACACATTTCGTTCATCTAATTCCAAGCTACTAACTGTACCTGTATCTTACTGCCAACATCTTATGTATGTCCTGCCTCTGTCCTGCAATGCCCTCCCTCTTCCTAACCAGACAAACAATTTCCCCACTTTCAAAGCCTTATTGAAGGCACATCTCCTCTAAGACACCTCCCTGACTGAGTCCTTATTTCCTCTTTTGCCACTCCCTTCTGCATCACCCTCGCACTTGGATTTGCTCCCTTTATTCATCTCTCCCTAAACACCATGTGCATGTCTGTAGTTATTTATGTGAATTTCTGTCTCCTCCTCTAGACTGTAAGCTCTTCATGGGCAGGGAATGTGCCTACCAACTCATATTGTACTCTCTCAAGCACTAACTACTGAGCTCTACACACATTAAGCACTCAATAAATATGATTGATGGTTTGAGCTTGCTAATAGAGTAGACAAACACTATGAAATTTACTGATAGCAGGAAGAGAAGAATGGAAAGGGGGATGGGGAATGTGTGTTCAAATAATCAAATGTATAAATGTGTATGTATAAAAGTGCTACATGCAACTGTAAGTTCCTAAATGTTGAGGTGTTATATGGAGAACTGAGGTGGTAGTTGGAAAAAGAAAAATTAGTTTGGGAAGACCTCTTACAGGAGATGGAATTTGAGGAAGACTCAAAAGATGAGGAGGGCGGCACTTCAGGGATTTGAATGAAGATAGAGTTCCAGATGTGAAAAAAAGGCATGAATAAAGGATGAATAAGGTGGATCAAAAATAACGAGAAAGTTACCTTGGGAACCATGAAGAGTGTGCCTTAGGGTGTACTGGGAGAAAAGAATCGTAAGAAGGAGAGTGATGATGGTTAGGAGTTTCTGCTTGATTAAGAAAGAAATGGGAAACAGCATGACCTAGTGGAAAGAGTACAGGCCTGTAACCCAGGCTTTTCCCTTGTCTGCTTTATGATCTTGGGCAAGTCACTTTACCTCATCTGTAAAATGGGGATTAAAACTGTGAGCCCCATGTTGGAAGTGGATTGTGTCCAATATGATTAGCTTGTTTCTACCCCAGCACTGAGTACAATGCTTGGCATATAAGTGCATTTTTTGGTCTTATGCTGCCGGGTTGCCTCTGACCTATAGCAACGACTTGGACACATCTCTCCCAGAATGCCCCACCTCCACCTGCAATCGTTCTGATAGTGTATCCATAGAGTTTTCTTGGTAAAAATATGCAAGTGCCTTATCACTGCCTCCTTCGGTGCAGTAAACCTGATTCTCCATCCTCAACTCTTTCCCACGCCACTCATGGCCAGCACAGGGGAATCTTGACTTGTAGCAGATTGCCTTCCACTTGCTAGCCACTGGCCAAGCTAGGAATGGAATAGGTAGGCCTCTGGTTGACTCTCCCTCCAGTAGTCGAGACTGATAGAGTGCTGGAAATGCTTCAGATGCAACCTTCAGAGGGTAGCAAGTGCATAACAAATACCATAAAAAAATTGGGAGTTTTTGAGTTGATACATTCGCAGAACATCTTAATCAATAAATAATTCAATCAATAATATGCATCGAGAATCCATTATGCATAGAGCTTGGGAGAGTACAATATTGATATGTACATGCACATGTTACTCCCCTCCTCAAAAATCTCCAGTGGCTACCAATCAATCTGCGCATCAGGCAGAAACTCCTCACCCTCAGCTTCAAGGCTCCCCATCATCTCGCCCCCTCCTACCTCACCTCCCTTCTCTCCTTCTACAGCCCAGCCTGCACCCTCCGCTCCTCTGCCGCTAATCTCCTCACCGTGCCTCGTTCTCGCCTGTCCCGCCATCGACCCCTGGGCCACAGCATCCCCCTGGCCTGGAATGACCTCCCTCTGCCCATCCGCCAAGCTAGCTCTCTTCCTCCCTTCAAGGCCCTACTGAGAGCTCACTTCCTCCAGGAGGCCTTCCCAGACTGAGCCCCCTCCTTCCTCTCCCCCTCGTCTCCCTCTCCATCTCCCCCGTCTTACCTCCTTCCCCTCCCCACAGCACCTGTATATATGTATATATGTTTGTATATATTTATTACTCTATTTATTTATTTTACTTGTACATATTTATTCTATTTATTTTATTAATATGTTTGGTTTTGTTCTCTGTCTCCCCCTTCTAGACTGTGAGCCCACTGTTGGGTAGGGACTGTCTCTATATGTTGCCAACTTGTACTTCCCAAGTGCTTAGTACAGTGCTCTGCACACAGTAAGTGCTCAATAAATATGATTGATTGATTGATTGATATTATTCCTGCCCTCCATGGAATTGCCATCTAGTGGGGAAGACAGACACTAAAATAAATTATAGGTAGGAGGGAGCCATACAGATTAAAGATTTGTACATACATGCTATGGCGGGGGAAGTACCCAAATGCTTAGGTGGTGTGGAAGTGATGAAGTGAGAGGTGAAGGGAAATATGCAGTTGGGAGATGAGGCACAGATTAGGGAAGGCATCCTGGAGGAGATGTTTCAGTTTTGAAGTTAGAGAGAGCAGTGGTCTGCTGGATATGAAAGGGGAGGGAATTCCAGGCAGAAGGGAGAGTGTGAGCAAGAGGCTGGAGGCAAGACACAAAAATGAGGCTTGGTAAGTTAGCATTAGGGGAGCAAAGCTGTGCAAACTGGGGTACAGTGGGAGAAGAACGGGGATAAGTAGAGGGGTAGAGAACCAATTGAGTGCTTTAAAGCCACTGGTCAGGGATTTCTGTTTGATGAAAAGAGGCATGGGTAACCACTGGAGGTTTTTGCTGAAGTAGAGAGTCATGCAAAGAATAATACATTGGAAATGATCTGGGCAGCAGAGTGAAGCATGGACTAGAGAGGTGAGAGACTGGAAGCTAGGAAATCAGCTAGGAGGCTGATGCAATAGTTGAATGGGGATATGACAAGTTCCTGGACGAGAATAATCCATTTTTTAAGAGCAATCATCCACAGACAGTCAAATAAAATTATGGGCTAGAGAGGGAAGAGGCTGGAGATAAAGATACCAACAGGCAGGCTGTTACAGTAGCCTACCAGGTTGATAACAGTAATCAAATTATGGCATTTGTTAAGCACTTTCTATATGCCAAGCACTGTTCTAAGCTCTGGGACAGATACAGGGTTATCAGGGTAGACACAGTCCTGGCCCATATAGACCTCTCCATCTTAATCCCCACTTTACAGATGAGGTAACTGAGGTACCGAGAAGTGAAATGACTTGTCCAAGGTCACACAGCAGACCAGTGGTGGGGCCAGGATTAGAACCTATGATCTTCTGACTCCCAGGCCCGTGTTCTATTCACTAAGACACACTACTTATGACATACAAAAAGTAGGATGATGGTCATTTGGATGTTGAGGAAAGGGTGAATCTGGGCAACTATGTGAAGGAAAAAACATTAAGATTTGTCGACAGCCTAAACCATGAGATAGAAGAGAGCTTAGACATCAGGGATAATGGAGTGGCTGAATACTTTTGTAGAGTGTTGAGGGTGTGGATCTCTGGGAAGCTTACGTCTAATACTGTTATTTTTATCAAGTATAAAATACTAGGTGATTTCGTCAGGGGCACGAAAGGGACAACGCAATATCATGGGGATTTCAGGAAAGAGTTAATGATCTGGAATAATTGCCAAGGGGATGTGGGTGGGAGTGGTGTCATGGAGGGAAAGGAAGTAACGTTGTTGAGCTGAAGAGAGCGCAGTGGCACCAGCCAAGAGTGAATTTGAAGTGGCCAAATTTGATCTTATTATGGTTAATATTATTATGATATTTGATAAATGCTTACCGTCTGTTAAAGAGTGTTCTAAATGCTGAAGGAGATACACATTTATCAGGATGGACATGGTCCTTGTCCTGCATGGAGCTTGCAATCTAAGTTTGTATTGTCACCAAAACCTCACCTCCCTTCTCTCCTTCTCCAGCCCAGCCCGCACCCTCCGCTCCTCTGCCGCTAATCTCCTCACCGTACCTCGTTCTCGCCTGTCCCGCCATCGACCCCCGGCCCACGTCATCCCCCAGGGCCTGGAATGCCCTCCCTCTGCCCATCCACCAAGCTAGCTCTCTTCCTCCCTTCAAGGCCCTACTGAGAGCTCACCTCCTCCAGGAGGCCTTCCCAGACTGAGCCCCTTCCTTCCTCTCCCCCTCGTCCCCCTCTCCATCCCCCCCATCTTACCCCCTTCCCTTCTCCACAGCACCTGTATATATGTATATATGTTTGTACATATTTATTACTCTATTTATTCATTTATTTATTTTACTTGTACATATCTATTCTATTTATTTTATTCTGTTAGTATGTTTAGTTTTGTTCTCTGTCTCCCCCTTTCAGACTGTGAGCCCACTGTTGGGTAGGGACTGTCTCTATATGTTGCCAACTTGTACTTCCCAAGCGCTTAGTACAGTGCTCTGCACACAGTAAGTGCTCAATAAATACGATTGATTGATTGATTGATTGATTGGAGGAAGCCTACTACGAAGATGATCTAGGGTCACATGCTTATGGTGCAAAATCAGCAGAGGGAAAGGTTGCAAGAGAATTGTGCTGGTGGAGAGGAAAACATTGAGGGCATGGGTGCGATGTGGCATGGTCTAGTGGAAAGAGCACAGGCCAGGGAGTCAAAAGACCTTTTTTAAGTTTTTATGTTTTTACTTTTTAATGATATTTGTTAAGCACTTACTACGTGCCACACACTGTCTAAGCACGGGAGAAGATACAAGGTTGGACACAATCCATGTTAAACATGGGGATCACAGTCTTAAACCCCATTTTACAGAGGGAACTGAGGCACAGAGAAGCTACGTGACACCCCAGGTCACACAGCATTCATTCAATCATTCAATCATATTTACTGAGTGCTTACTGTGTGCAGAGCACTGTACTAAGCCTTGGGAGAGTACAAAATAACAATAAAGAGACACACTCCCTGCCTAAAACGATTTTAAAGTCCAGAATCGAGCTGACGGTCTAGAGATGAGTTTACAGCAGACAAGTGGCAGAGCTGGGCTTAGAACTCAGGTCTTTCAGACTTCCAGACCCAGGTGCTATCCATTAGGCAATATTGCTTCCCTTGCTTGACACATAGTAAGCGCTTAACAGATATAATAATAATGATAAGTATAATAGTTACAATAATACCATGTGCATGAAGGGAGGAAATAATTGGGAGGAAACTAAACCTTTCCAAATACTGCCTCCTAAATAAACAAAAAGACAAAACTTCTTAATAGGGAAACTTCTTAGGAGAGAAAAGTCAAATAAATATATGACCCAAGTGCATCCAAGATTAGCAAGCCCAATAAGGGCGTACTATCTTGCAGTACAATCATTTTGTGACTTCTAATGTTGTTACTTGTTTTAGCATCTGTAAGATCAGTGGATTCAATATTGTGAATTTAAGAGCTAGGAAAACTGCTCTGAGACCCTCAACTGAGATAATGAAGCTTTACAGAGCAAAACTCATTATTATCACATTAATAACTCCACAAGAAGCTTAATTGGGGGCACTGAGAGCAAATCTACATGGCATCCTATAGTATACTTGTGATTCCATTTTGCAGTCCTGAAAGTGAGAATAGGAAGCTTAAGGGACGTGCAGGTTCACCCAGAAAATCAGGGAAGGACCCAAATCTCCAAACTCCCAATCCTGAGTGACTTCTTATAGACAACATGACCTTTGACCTGCCTCATCCGGATTTGTGTGCCAGTTCAGTTTGGCACCTTGAAGTCTTTCTTTCAAGTCCCCACACCCAACTAACCAAATGCTGATAAAATGGTGCTTGAAACCTATGATCATCGGGCTTATTGGGATGGCAGGCTCAGACCTCAGTTAACCCTGGGCTTCTCGAAGCAGCAAAGAGCCTGATGCATTTAGTTCTCCTTTACAGAATGGCTTTTGTAAATCAATAAATACGATTGATTGATTGATTGATTGATTTTCAGGTAGATGGAGAGCAGTTGCTTTGCATCGACCAAAGAAACTACTAAAATGTGAGCAAGGGTATCCAGGGCAAGCTAATAACCGCACTGCCGATAAAAGAAAGTCCTCTTTAGCATGAATGTTAAAAAACCCATATTTAAGCCACTTATGGCAAAGCACTTTGAGTGCGCTTCACAGCGGGATCCTGTGAATTGGCTCAGCCCCAACAATGCATGTAATATTCACCCTGTGCAGTAGCTTCGCATAATTCTGTGCTTCTGTCAACTCAGACTTATTTAGATCGTCTCCTGCTCCAACGTTCAGTGGCATTTCCGCGAAACTGAAAGAACAGAGGGGTTTAAGTTACCACGTTGCCTTTGGGTCAAACTGGGATAGTGGGACAGCCCTATGTGGAGTTCAGAGCAACATATAAAAAATTCTGGGTGTTATTTGAAGACACTCCTAAGGACTTATTTACTCATATTTATGTCTGTCTCCCTCTCTAGACTGTAAGCTCGTTGTGGGCAGGGAATGTGCCCACTAATTTCATTACATTGTACTCACCCAAGCACTTAGTACAATGCTCTACACACAGTAAGTGCTCAGTAAATATGACTGATTGATCCACTAACTAATCCTCCTCGACCTCTCAGCTGCCTTCGACACTATGGACCACCCACTTCTCCTCAACACACTATCCAACCTCGGCTTCACAGACTCCGTCCTCTCCTGGTTCTCCTCATCTCTCCAGCAGTTCATTCTCACTCTCCTTTGCGGGCTCCTCCTCTCCCTCCCATCCCCTTACTGTAGGGGTTCCTCAAGGGTCAGTTCTTGGTCTCCTTCTGTTCTCTATCTACACTAACTCTCTTGGTGAACTCATTCGCTCTCACGGCTTCAACTATCACCTCTACGCTCATGACACTCAAATCTACATCTCTGCCCCTGCTCTCTCTCCCTCCTTCCAGGCTCGTATCTCCTCCTGCCTTCAAGATATCTCCATCTGGATGTCTGCCCACTATCTAAAACTCAATAAGTCCAAGACTGAACTCCTTATCTTCCCTCCCAAACCCTGCCCTCTCCCTGACTGTCCCGTCACTGTAGACGGCATTACCATCCTTCCCATCTCACAAGCCCGCAACCTTGGTGTCATCCTCAACTCCGCTCTCTCGTTCACCCCACACATCCAATTTGTCACCACAACCTGCTGGTCTCACCTCCACAACATCAGCAAGATTGGTGCTTTCCTCTCCATCCAAACTGCTACCTTGCTGGTTCAATCTCTCATCCTATCCAGACTGGATTACTGCATCAGCCTCCTCTCTGTTCTCCCATTCTCCTGTGTCTCCCCACTTCAGTCTATATGTCACTCTGCTGAATGGATTATCTTTGTGAAGAAACGCTCTGAGCATCTTACTCCCCTCCCCAAAAATCTCCAGTGGTTGGCTGTCAACCTATGAATCAAGCAAAAACTGCTCACTCTCAGCTTCAAGGCTCTCCATCACCTTGCTCCCTCCTACCTCACCTCACTTCTCTCTTTCTACAGCCGAGCTTGCACCCTCCATTCCTCTGCCACTAGCCTCCTCACTGTACCTCGCTCTCGCCTGTCCCACCGTCGACCCCCGGCCCACGTCCTTCCCCTGGCCTGTAACGCCCTCCCCCCACACATCTGCCAAGCTAGCTCTCTTTCTCTCTTCAAAGCCCTACTGAGAGCTTACCTCCTCCAGGAGGCCTTCCCAGACTGAGCCCCCATTTTCCTCTCCTCTTCCCCATCCCCCCACCCTACCTCCTTACCCTCCCCACAGCATTTGTATATATATTCGTACAGATTTATTACTCTATTTTACTTGTACATATTTACTATTCTATTTATTTTATTAATGATGTGCATATAGCTTTAATTCTATTTGTTCTGACGATTTTGACACCGGTCTATGTGTTTTGTTTTGTTGTCTGTCTCCTCCTTCTAGGCTGAGAGCCCATTGTTGGGTAGGGACCGTCTCTATATGTTGCCGACTTGTACTTCCCAAGCGCTTAGTACAGTGCTCTGAACACAGTAAGTGCTCAATAAATATGAATGAATGAATGAATGAATAGTGAATTCCTGACTATACAGGTGGTTTGCAAGGAGAATCAATCTGTGGAATTTTTTCAATCAGTGGTACTGAATGAGAGCTTACTATGTGCTGAGTACTGTACTAAGCATTTGGGAGAGTAAGATACAACAGAGTTAGGAGACATGTATCCATGTCCACAGTGAGCTTACTGTCTAAAGACGAGAGCCTACCTTCCCATCCCACTGTGTGGGCGGGGGGGGGGGGGGGATCCTTTCATTCCACTGCTTCCCCTCTCTATAATTTATTTAAATGTCTGCCTCCCCCAATACATCATAATCCCTGAGGGAAGAGATCATGATTACTAAATCTACTGTACTGTGCTTTCCTAGGTGCTTAGTATAGTGGCATGCACACAATAAGCCCTCAATTAATACCAATGATTAATTAATACTTTCCTGAAAAAACCTTCAGGATAGAGTGGGGTAAAGAGTTCTGCACTTTTTCAGGCTAAGCCTCACAGCACCTATGCACATATCCTTAATTAATTAATTTTTTATTTTAACGTCTGTCTTTCCCTCTAGACCAAGGTCATGGTGGGCAGGAAATGTGCCTACCAACTCTGCACTCTCCCAAGCACTTAGTATAGTGTTCTGCACACAGTAAGCACTCAATTAATATGATTGATTGATTGAGCGGAAGATCTGGAGGGTCCAGAACTCTTGGATTTTTGTCTGTTCGTTTGTTTGTTCTGTGGTATTTGTTAAGTACTTACTATGTACCAGGCACTTATTAAACACTGGGGTAGATACAAGCTAATCAGGTTGGAAACAGTCCTTGTCTGACATGGGGCTCACAGTCTTAATTCCCATTTTACGGGGGAGGCAACTGAAGCACAGAGAAGTTAAGTGACATGCCCAAGCTCACAAAGCAGACAAGTGGCAGAGTGGACTTGGAACACAGATCCTTCTGACTACTTCTGGGGCAGCTGCTCTTTAAGCCAAATCCCAGTCGAAACAACCGCCAGCCTCGGCCAGGAGACTTGCAGTGTTAGAGTAACACTCTTAACTTTACATAGGTGCCTGAATCCAGCAGCAAGAGACATACTGCAGGAGTCAACTGAGGAGCTGGACAGTTTCCAGTGGCCCTAAGGAGCACCGGCAAAAGTGAGAACAAATATCTCACTGATGAGGCTGAAACTTTCTGATACATCAACTTGGGTATGTGGTGTCTGTAACATTTTATGAAGATCTCTCTTTTGGTACTGGTATTTTTTTTAGCATTGTCTGTGACACGAAACTCTGCACCATCTGTGTTCAGTGCATTTGACACTGAGCCATCTAAATTCAAAGCATTTCAGCATAGGTTTAATAACACCTAAAGTCAAACAAGTAGAGCATGTTTTTTCCACTGTGACAGCACAACAGGTAAGCATGGTGTCATTATTTGTTAACCTGCCAGGTCTTTGTGGCACTGATATTCTGGAATTAAACCACCATCCCTGACCCAACTTTCTCAAATTTTCTTGACAGCAGCTAGCATTATGAACAGCACATGGTGGCCTAGTCATTCCAACATATCCTATGAGAGATTGTAAGATCCTTAAGGGGCAGGGAACTAACTCTATAGCACTCTCCCAAGTGCTTAGTAGAGTGCTCTACATAGAGTAAGCACTTGATAAATATTATTTATTGTTATCCTGAAATAATATCTGTCAGTATTATTTGGGACTGGGCTGGGTGGAATACAAAATAAACAGGCATGGTCCTGCCTTCTGAGAGCTTTTTGGCAGATTAATCTCTGAACCGACATAAGAGCACACCGGCAGGTTTTCAAATATGAAACAGATGTACTGTTTAGGTGAAAATGCTCAATAGCTCTCTTTGAACACACATGTCTTGAAACACATTGAGTTCACCTGCATGGAGGCAACTCTCACCATGCTGGGTGGAACATTTGGGAAGAATGGATGATAGCAGGAAAAGACCCAGCTGCTGAAGGTGTGTTGCAATGAGATATAAACAGGCAGGGAAGGCAGGACAGATGTTTGAAGAATGAAATATAACACAATCTCACCTGATACAGTACATTTCCAATTGATGCTGCAGGCTATTTGGAAATGGCAGTAGTCATTCTACCCTGTCAGGTGACAATAAGGGGGCTACTCTCCTTGATCATGAGTTTCTTGAAGATTGGGGTGCCGAGATGCAGATTAGAAAACAGTGCCAGGCACTGTAAGCAGCAAACACTTCAGTGCTGCTCAGATGTATTTCCCCAGGCCCACGGCATGGGCTAGATTATTGGTTGTGCACCCGGCTTTTCAGGTGTCTTTCATCCAACATATCATTGTTAGAAATATCATCTTCAAATGGGAAAGAGGCCGAAGATGGCTAAAACTGTGGTGCTGAAAGAATGTTATGAATATGAGTTATTGGTACTGCAGAGAGTTCTTGGATTCAAGTAATCCACATCATAACGTAATGTTATTTTTACAAGGAACTTTTATGCCAAACAAATACACTGGCAAAGAACGCCTTACAGACTCAAAGGCATGAGTGACATTTTGATATTCTTAGAGGATCAACATCTTACAAAGAGTTTATAATGGAATAGTATTTGTGAAAGTGCCTCACTGCAGCTTCACAAACTTGAGTGTTCAATAAATAATCCTTTCTGGAGCCACAACACTGTTCTGAAAAATCTTTACCTGTTGGAAGCCCACATCCAGTGAGAAGGTTGTGAATAGATTTTAGTCATTAGAGCTTTCCCAAGTAAATGAAAAACGCTCATTTCATTGGACGACACTGGTGTTAGGAATGTAGTTTCAGCAAATCAACTTCTCTAAAAGCCACTTTTCAGGGCAATTCTATCTGATGCTTTTAAATCAAGGCACAGACAAGACTCCATTCACGAGAAAGAAACACGAACTGTATTCACAAATACATGGAAAAGCATTCAGTTTCCTTCTGTGGCAGAGCCTGTGAGATTGAGTTTTCTTTCTTTACTTCTCAAAATTTAGTGGAGCAAAGTATAGTATAGTATTAGAAGTATAGTAAAGCTTCACTAGTTCAGAATGAATTATGGAAGAGTTCCATCTAATTTAATGGATAGTCAGAATTTAAAGGCTATTTAAAATGCAGATTTAGCATGAGCGTCCTTCAGTGTCTCCAGATTTTGTGGCTGGTATCTCTTCTGCACTATCTCTTTAAGTGGGTCTGTAAAGCAGCTACAAATTCAGGAAGTGTCTTGGGTCTCTTCCCCAGCTCTCCTACTCTTCCTTAAAATTCTTGTTTTCTTTGCTATCACACCTGCCACACAGAAGGCTTTGAAACTTAACTGGGGTCTTGTCAAAACCTTTCATTTTTAGAGCAAAGTCTGGGTTCCTTTGGCAGCGATAAAGAGACAGAAGAGAAATGGGAGAAGGCAAGAGAGTGAGTTCTGTGACTCACTAAATTTGCTTACTGAGACTCAAAATAGTATCATGATTTCTGAAGTGGTGGGTTTAATTAAATAAACGAGGCCCATTTCAGACTTCCAACTCCACCCATTCCCAATGATGGTGTTAGAGGGCCATGGTTTTCTTTTTCCGATGGATACGGGAGACTGCTCTGGAAAGAGATTTGTGTCGAGGGATCTCTTCTATCTTTAGACGTGAAAGGTGAAAAGCCAATGGCCTACACTTCTGCCCACCTTACTAGCTACCCCTACCTTACCCTTGCCCCTGCACAATACCTAGGGAAGAGTGGAAGCCATAAGAAGGAGGAGAAGCAGATGGCCTGGACAATTGATCTCTGAATCATCCAGAGTGAACATGATTAATGTCCCATTTCTGATTCTGGGGTTAAACCTTACTGGTCTCTCTCTGCTACAGAATCCTACAGTGTGATTGGCAGGGTGGTGGGCTTCAGTTCAGGTATGTCAACTAGCCCAAGCCTCTAAGCCTGGGTCTGGAAGAAATTATATCACAGATGAATGTGGATTTGATAAAAATGGAAAATGTTGCCCCAGCCCTGCATCCATCTTTCTTCAGCTAACTACTATCCTGCTATCAGATGGGGCAGGTCTTTGATTCTGGCTGCAGGAAACCAGGGGAATATAATACATGTCTCTACACATCAATCGATGATATTTATTGAGCATCCATCCAACAAGGCGTAGCATGGCATAGTTGACAGAGCATGGGCTTGGGAGTCAGAAGGTCATGGGTTCTAAGCCCAGCTCTGCCACTTGTCTGCTGTGTGGCTTTGGGCAAATCAATTCAGTTACCTCATCTGTAAAATGGGGATTAAGACTGTGAGCCCCATGCAGGTCAGGGACTGTGTTCAACCCGATTTGCTTGTATCCACTCCTGCGCTAAGGACAGTGTGTAGAATATACCAAGTGCTTAACAAATACCACAGTTATTATCATTATTATTATTATTATTTGCTTACTGTGTGCAGAACACTGTACTAAGTGCTTAGCATTGTTTTCAGGACTTAACGCTGTACTAATGCATAATTGTAATACAGTGCATCGCTTAGCACTGTACTGTGATATATCTATAACTCTCTAAATATCTGTCAGTGTTCAAGATGAAGCCCTTTTTGAGATGGCATCATTGATTTCTTTACATGGAGAACTCAGTCTTCCTGAAATTATGTAAGAACCCGCCACAAATATGACCATGGACATTATATCCCTATTCACGATACGTCTCTTAATAATGATTTAATGCTGCTTTTTGAAATTGTTTCGTAGAGGGATCCCAATATCTGGAGCAGAGATATATCTAAATCTATTTCTATAACTATCTATTGATCTGTTGAAGAAACAGCATGACCTAGTGGCAAGACCACGGGCTTGGGAGTCAGAAGTCATAGGTTCGAATCCCAGCTACATCACTTATCTGCTGTGTAACCTTGGACAAGCTACTTAACTTCTCTGTGCCGCAGTTACCTTATCTGTAAAATGGGGATTGAGACTGCCACATGGGAAAATCTGATTACCTTGTATCTACCCCAGTGCTCAGAACAATGCTTGGCTCATAGTAAGCACTTAACAAATACCATTATTATTATTATTATTATATCTACTGATCGATCTAGCTATCCATTTATCTGAGTCACAGAGAATGAGAGACAAATAGAGAGATCACCTGCCATTTCAAAATTGACCCAGTAAAAATCAATGCAAATTTAGACGATTCAACTTGAAAATAAGTTTGTGTTACTCTTATTAAAATATCCAGAAGCAAGCTACACCCTCACAAACTTTTGACTAAAAATATAACACTGAATAATTCTCATGCTGTTTTATACCCCAGATGTATCACCTAAAATATTTTTTAAAATATATGTACAACTTATGGCCTTCAATCTAACATGAATAATAGCTGCAACGATGCATAATTAAGCATTCTGCACATCATACAAATATTGGTGATTTAAATATTTCTTAACTTGAGTGTTCAGTTAGTTGGATGGTTGATTTTTTTGAAAAGCCAAGCTGGGAAGTTATTTCCTCCTTACTTCCGCTGACCCACATTAGAGACAAGTAACTTTGCTTTCAGGAGTGTTGGAAAGGGATTTCAAATTTCTCTGCTCAGCAGGATTTCTATCTCTAAATCTAAACCCAGGAAGAAAGTCCCCTGGGCACCTGAGCCTGATTAAGAGGTTTGGGAAAAGCCAGTCACCGAACAAACCCAGAAGATCCATCCCTTATGGTAACATGGGGGCCTGTCTTACTCATGCAGCAGAATACTCGCATTTCCTCCACATGCCCAGCCTCCCACGACCCCAAACTCACTTCTGCGTAAGTGCCCAGTGGGTCCCCATAAATATCTTCTGAAATAAAGGATGCACAGTCAGACTGTACATCAGGGACAGCTACAGAAGAACACAGTCACAGAAAAAAATCAATTTTAATTAGTGAGTCAATTATATTTCTTTTCCAAAGGTTGCTAAGGTCTGGAGATTTATCCATCAGGCTCTGAAAAGGCATTCCCGAACCATTCCCATTCTGTCGATGGGGCTCCTAGGAACAGAGTGCCATTCAAGTCCATAACCTGTGGACATTCCGGTAAGTGGCCCATCCCAACCCCTAAAATAATACTTTATGGGATTGCCCTTTCACTCACTTCACCTTTTGGTTGATTCCCGATTGGGCTGACTAAGTCAGTTGGTACCTTCTGCCTCCTTTAGCATGCATTAAAGGAACTTTGGTGAAGAAAACTCTGGCCAACCAGTATTTTCCCAGTACACCTCTTGGCTTGCCACACACCACCTGGCATACTTTTATGGAGTCAGAATTTATATTCTTGACTTCTTGGGCAATTGAATTCCACAGCATTGCCTAATGGATAGAGCCCAGGACCAGGAGTCACAGATCTGGGTTCTAATCCCAGCTGTGACACATTCCTGCTGTGTGATCTTGGGGAAATCACTTCACTTCTCTGTGCCTCTGTTTCCTCACCTGTAAAATGGAGATTAAATGCCTGTACTCCCTCCCACTTAGATTGTGAATCCCATGTGGACTTGGGACTGTGCATCTGATGCATTGTATCTACCCCAGAGCTCAGTATTGTGCTTGGCACTTAATAAGCACTGAACAAATACCACAGTCATAGACCAAATGTCTTAAAAAAATAAAACAAAAATAAATTTCCCACAATTTGCACTCTTTCTCAGGACTTGTCTTTTTTGGCTTCCTGGGCTTTTCTTGACACTAAAAGGTGAGCAGTGTGCCAAGGGTGAAGCCCAGCTAGGCAGGGGTACCTACTGATCACTCCGAAGGTGTGCACTTGAAATTATGGCCTGTTTCTGTTTATTTTTTTTTACTGCTGAGAACAAGCATTCTCTTAGGTAACTTTTGACCTCAAGCTCCTTGCAGCATTCCCCTCTTCCACTTTCATTACCAAAAACATTAGAAAGAAGGGCATTTTTTCATACCTTTATTCACTTAATTGTACTTATTAAGTACAATACAACAGTCAACAGTGACATTCCCTGCCCACAATGAGCTCAATAGTCTAGAGGTGAGGAGACAGACATCAATACAAATAAATAAAATTATATATATATATATATATATATATATATATATATATATATATATATATATATACTGTGGGGCTGTTGGAAGGGAGGGGAAAGGGAGCAGGTCAGGAAGACACAGAAGGGTATGGGAGATGAGGAAAAGTGGGACTTAGTCTGGAAAGGCCTCTTAGAGGAGATGTGCCTTCAGTAAGGCATTGAAGCAGGGGTGAGAAATTTCTGTTCTGAGCCAGAGTCAGGATGTTGGCCACGGTCGGTGGTGAGACAGGCAAGATCAAGGCACAGTGAGAAGGCTAGCACTGAAGGAGCAAAATATTCAGGTTGGGTTGTAGAAGGAGAGAAACAAGATGAGGTAAGAGGGTGCAAGGTGATGGAGTGCTTTAAAGCCAGTGGTGAGGAGTTTTTGTTTGATATGGAGATGGATGGCCAACCACTGGAGATTTTTGAGGAGGGAGGTGACACGTACTGTCATCTAGGGGGTGGGAGGCAGAGGAGAAGCCCACGAAGAAGACTGAGAATGAATGGTCAGGGAGATAAGAGGAGAACCAGGAGAGGACAGAGTCAATGAAGCCAAGGGTGGATAACATTTCCAGGAGAAGGGGGTGGTCCACAGTATCGAAGTCAGCTGAGAGGCCTAGGAAGATTAGAATGGAGTAGAGGCTGTTGGATTTGGCAAGAAGGAGATCATTCTTGACTTTTGAGAGGGAGGTTTCTGTGGAGTGAAAGGTTCAGAAGCCAGATTGAAGGGGTTGCAGGGGAGAACTGGAGTAGAAGAATTTGAGACAGCAAGTCTAGACAATTCACTCAAGGAGTTTTTAGAAGAATGGTAGGAGGGAGATGGGGCGATAACTGAAGGGAGTCATGGGGCAAGGGAGGGTTTTTTTTAGGACAGGGGAGATATGGGGATGCTTAAAGGCAGTGTGGAATAAGTGATTGGAAAGCGGATGGTTGGAGGAGGGAAGGAGGGAGGGAGGGAGGAGCAAGAGTTGTGATAAAGGTGCAAAGTAATGGGGTCCGATGCACACATGGAGGGGGTGGCATTTGAGAGGAGGCAGGAGATGTCCTCTAGAGATACTGCTGGGAAGGATGGGAGAGTTGAAGAGGGGGCCGGGAGGGGGAGGGACTGAGGAGGGGCAGGGACATTTTTAGGGTGCTCACACCTGATGGTGTTAATTTTCTTAATAAAGCAGGTGGCCAGCTCACTGGGGGCAAGGGATGGGGAAGGTGGGGGGACAGAGGGCCTGAGCAGGGAGTTAAATGTATGGAACAACTGGCAAGGGTGATGGGCATGGGTGTCAATAAGGGAAGAGAAATAGCTCTGTGGGGCGGGTGGAGAGGGCAGAGATAAAGCATGCAAGGATAAACTTGAAGTGGACAAAGTAGGCCTGATATTTAGATTTCCTCCAGCAGTGTTCTGTGACTCGAGCACAAGAGCGAAGGAGGTGGACTGTGCAGGTGATCTACAGCTGTGGATTAGTGGAACAAGGTCAATGAAGGGGAGTAAGTGAGCTGAGTTCAGTAGAGAGGGTGTTGTTGAGAACATCTATGTGGTCATCAAGAGTGAGTAGATTGGGTTTGGTGGCTAAGTGGGGCGTGATGAGTTGAGAAAGTTGGATGGGGTCCAGAGATTGGAGGTCTCTGTGGGAGAATAGCACAGATTTACAGGGAGGAGGAGTTTGGGAGAGGAAGCAAGTAAGAAGGTTGTGGTCAGATAGAGGGATTTCAGAGTTGGTGAGGGTAGAGATTATGCAGGGGCTACAGATGATGAGAGCGAGTGTGTGTCCAAGTTGATGAGTTGGGGTGGAGCAGCAGGTTGGTGGAGTTAGGAGTGATAGAGGCAGACAGCAGAAGGCTCATCAGTAACATCTATGTGGATACTGAAGTCCCCAAGTATCACAGTGGGCATGGAGAAAGAGAGAAGAAATGTGAGAAAGGGATCAAAATGATTAAAGAAGCTTGAGGTGGGACCTGGCGGGGTGGCGGTAGATGACAGCCCCTAGAATCTGGAAGGGGTGATAGAGGTGGATGATATGGGCTTCGAAGGAAGGGAAAGAAAGGAAATGGAGAGGTGGGAGAGTGCAAAAGTGGCACTGGGGCATGAGAAGGTAGCCAACATCTCCTTTCCCGGTGAGTCTGGGGGAGTGGGAGAAGAAGAGACCCCCCCCCCCCCCGGAGAGAGCAGCAGGGGAGACCGTCTATCTGAGGAGAGTCAGGTTTCAGTGATGGCATGGAGGAGGACTACGACAGAAACAGGTCAAGGATGAATGGGAGCTTACCCATGATGAAGCAGGGGTTCCACAGGCTATACCTGGCAGCAGCTGCAGAGGGGGGAGAGCATGGGGGGATGGCACAAGGGGTGGGGAGGGTTTAGATGGGAGTGAGTTGATGGGGACTGGTGAGGGGGGAGGGGGATGTGGGGGAGCACTGGGACAGACACATTACAGGGAAGGGGCCAGGGGGAATAATGGGGGGCTGCAAGGGGAGGGGAAGAGTTGGGTGGCAGAGGGGGCAAGTTGAGGTGATTTGGGAAGAGAGGACTTGGATGGGCAGAGAAGAGCAGGGGGATTGAAGAGTCATGGTAAGGTTGGTGAGGTAAACCACAGCCATTAGAACAATACCAACTTATTATACGAGAACAGTAACATTCCTGAATTCTTCTCAAAACTCCAGACACCTGAAAGATTTACTATTCCTCCCAAATTGAAGAGCCTTACTGTCTCTCAGTAAAATCATGGGCCCAGATAGACTAGGATTAACTTTCATTTAAGAATTTGAGAATCTGGGGAAGCAGTAGGGCCTAGGAGAAAGAGCAAGCGCTTGGATTTCAGAGGACCCAGGTTCTAATCCTGGCTCTGCCATTTGCCTGCTGTGTAATCTTCGGCCAGTCACTTTACTCTTTCTGTGCCTCAATTTCCTCATCTGGAAAATGGGGATTCAGTACCTGTTCTCCCTCCTACTTGGGCTGTGATCTGCACGTGGGACAGAGACTGTGTCCAACCTAATTATCTCATATCTACCCCAATGCTTAGTACAGCAGTTGACACTGTCAGTGCTTAACAAATACCAATACTATTATTGAGACAACTGGCAATTGAGACAATTAGGTCTATTCCATGCCAGAGGGAACATAGATAGGACAAGCAGATTTGCTCAACCCCCTGTCACTATAGTCAATCCCTCCATGCAGGCTCTTACCTCAGTCCCCATCCATCATTTCTAGCAGCCGACCTCTTCATCATCACTAAGCCCAATGCTCAGTGCACTCACTGTATTGAATGTGACCGGTGATCCCAAATTAGCGGACTAGCCACATCAACAACTGACTTGTCCTGCCACCCCAAAGAGGGCCGATGGGCTTCCTCCAACATCCTGCTTTTTGTTACGGTGATCATGAAGCTAGTTGGAAGTCCAGTTGCAGTGGAGGATTCGTGGCAGGAGGTAAGAGAAACAGCAACCCGATGCATTCCCCCATCACCACTACTGCTGGCTACCTGGAATGTCAGTTCCTGGCAGCCACCCATGGAATCCATGCTGTGAAGCCACAGCAAAACCTGTCTCTAGTGATGACAGCAGCTGGGCCTGGCTGTTGGGTTGTTTTTTTTTTTTAACCTTCCTCCTCCATCGCTGCTCTGCTTTCACCGAGCTCTTGGGCCTCAGCAAATCAGTCAATCAATCAATCAGTGGCATGGCTTAGTGGCAAGAGCACAGGCTTGGGGGCTAGAGGTTGTGGGCTCTAATCCCGCTCCACCACTTATCAGCTATGTGACTTTGGGCAAGTCACTTAACTTCTCTGGGCCTCAGTTACCTCATCTGTAAAATGGGGATTAAGACTGTGAGCGCCACGTGGGACAACCTGATCACCTTGTATCTACCCCAGTGCTTAGAACAGTGCTTGATACATAGTAAGTGCTTAACAAATACCGTCATTATTATTACTATTTATGAACACTTACCAAGTGCAGAGCACTGAACTAATCATTTGGTCTAGTGCAATGCAACAGAATTGGTAGCCCTGCCCTTAAGGGACTGATAGCCTAGAGGATGTGTGTGTGTCTGAGTGAGTGGAATGTGTGTATGTGTGTGTGTGTGTGTGTGTGTTTGTGTGTTCCTATACACTGAGTGCCCAATATGCCTCCATCCGTGTTTCTCTCTTCCTCTCTCTTTTCTCATTTTGTCTTTCCTCCTTTCTCTCCCTCTTTCTTTCAAGTACTTCATACAGTGTTTTGCAAACAAAAAGTGTCCTATGCAAATAATGATAATATGGCATTTGTTAAACACCTACTATGTGCCAAACACTCTTCTAAGTGCTGGGTTAGATACAAGGTAATCAGGTTGTCCCACGTGGGGCTTACAGTCATAATCCCCATTTTACAGATGAGGTAACTGAGGCACAGAGAAGTGAAATGACTTGTCCAATATCACACAGCAGACAAGTGGCAGAGCCAGGATTAGAACCCACAACCTCTGACTCCCAAGCCTGTGCTCTTTCCTCTGAGCCACACAGCTTCTCTGCATTGATTGGTTGACTGATCCTCAGTTTTCCCCAGACATAGATGATTGGCCAGATCCCCTGGTAGCCCCATCACACAGTCCTACTTTGAGCTCTGGAAAACGTGGTCCCTTTACCTGTTTTACATAAAGGAGCTACAGTGAAATTGTGGTGTTCCAAATATCTGCTCTCAAAAAATTTTCCATACCAGACATCATATAAAGTTCTATTGACAACTGTAATAGAAACCAACTCAATAAGCAGCCTCCATGGGTACTGGTGGCATTCTGATGGTGGTAGTGGTGATGATGATGTTTATGATGGGAGGATAGAAGTTTGTCAGTTTAAACTGTAAGACTCTAGACTAAGACTCTAAACTGTAAGCTCTTTATGGGCAGGAAACATGCCAACCAACTCCTTTATTGTACATTACCAAGCACTTAAGTACATTTTTCTGCACACAGTAAGCACTCAGTAAACATCAATACCAAAAACCAAAACTCTTTCAGAGAACAATGATTTTATGAAATTAAGGCAATACTAATAATAATAATAATGACATTTGTTAAGCGTTTACTATGTGCCAAGCACCGTTCTAAGTGCTGTGGTACATACAAGGTAATCAGGTTGCCCCACGTAGGCTCACAGTCTTCATCGCCATTTTACAGATGAGGGAACTGAGGCACAGAGAAGTTAAGTGACTTACCCAAGTCACACAGCAGACAAGTGTGTAGTCAGGATTAGAACCAGCGACCTCTGACTCCCAAGCCCGTGCTCTTTCCCCTAAACCATGCTGCTTTTCTCATATAACATAACATAACATAGAAAGTCAGTTACTGACTGAACTCACAGAGGAAACATGGTACCCTGTGGACAGAGCTTAGAATGAAGGATGAGCCAAATCATTTCTAACTAGTTTTGAAATGCTGTACGGTTTTCCACGTTTTCAAGTCAAGCTTGATAAAAGATGACTTTTCTCTCCACTATATACAGGGTGTGGCTGGGGTGAAAAGGGGGTTAATGTCTTTAACCTGACTCTCAATTCATTTCAATAGGGTAAGCAACTTCTGAAAGGGACAAACTTAGAAACAGGAACAAAGTTTCTGTCACTAAAAATGCCTGCTGTCTCAGCTGGGTGACAATGCAGCATCTGAATTTAAAACCAATACTGTAAAGGGACTAGGAATGGGTTAAATAGAGAGAAAGATACTATTAATAAGTCAGGGTCTAGGGCCTATGGAGTTGAATCTACTGAAACCTCACTGTAGAGGGTAGCGTTGGAAGATAGAGAGAGGAGGGAGAGGAAAAGGGGCCGATGCAGAGCTGATGCCAGCCTAGAGTGGATCTGAAAGAAGAGTCATCTCTTCGCAATTCTAACTCCAGTTTAGAGAAGTCAAAGATTCTGTTTTGGGTGTGAACTTCATTTTCCTCATTTTGTCTTTGTTCTTTAATTCCTGCTTGGTGGACTCTCATGAATACTTTATCTGTTGCACTTTATCTGTTGTCCCACTTCAGTCCATACTTCACTCTGCTGCCCGGTTCACTTTTCTACAAAAACATTCAGTCCATGTTTCCCACTCCTCAAGAACTGCCAGTGATTGCCTGTTCACCTCCACATTAAACAGGTACTCCTTACCATAGGCTTTAAAGCATTCAATCAACTTGCCCCCTCCTACCTCACGGCCCTGATTTCCTACTACTACCTAGCCCACTCACTTTGCTCCTCTAATGCCAACCTAGTCAATGTTCATTGATCTCATCCAACTCACCGCCAACCCCTTGCCCAAATCCTATCTCTGGCCAAGAACAACTTCTCTCTTCATATAGGAGAGACAAGCACTCTCCCCACTGTCAAAGCCTTATCAAAAGTACACCAATTAATGTTATTCATTGAGCACTTACTGTGTGAAGAACACTGTTCTAAGTACTTGGGAAGTATAATACAACAGAACAAAACATCTCCTCCAAGAGGTCTTTCCCTACTAGGCCCTCATTTCCTCTTCTCCCACTCCCTTCTGTGTCACCCTTACATTTGGATTTGCATTCTTTATTCACCACCCCTTACTGCCACACAGAACTTTTGTACATAGTCATAATTTCTTTATATTGTCTGTCTCCCTCTCTTGACTGTAAGCTTCTTGTGGACAAGGAATGTGTCTACCAACTCTTTTTTGATTGAGGGGAACCGGAGGCAGTGAGCAGAGAGAGGGTGAGTCCAACCTTCTGTGGAAATGTTCTTATCCCATGAAGAATAAAAGTAAATCCACTGATGTATTTGGTTTAGCTGTGGGGCAGTTGGGGTAGTGTAGTGTCCTGAGGTAATGAGGCTATAGCAAGTGCTACAAGAAGCTAGTTATCAGCCCAGACATATATGCCACAGTCTTCAGAATTATGCTGGCCATCTTCACAAAGGAAAATAAAAACAGGAAGTTGAAGACTTCCAGGGAGCTGTAAAGGTGAACCCATTTCATAAATAAACCCCTCATTTTAAGGAGAATATTTATTTTTGGTGTAAAATATAGGAGAGGCCTTTTTCATAGTGCTTAGTCATTATAAATGTAGAAAAGGTTTTGATTAAAAGTGATTGCACTCAGAGAGATTTTTATTACGTGATTTCAACAAACAAAAGAGAGAGTAAAATTCAATTTAATTTCAGAAAGGAATGACAGAAGGTAAATTTAATGGGAACATATTGTTCCATGTGAGCTCTCCTGCCAGAGTGCAGACCTTGACAGAGTAAACTATTGGAGAACAGCACAGGGCAGATGAAAAAGGAGGAAGGAGGGAGGGTAGGGAGAAAGAGGGAGGGAAAGGGGGTGGAAGAGAATGAGTTGGATACAGAGACTGACAAGATTTAAATACGTAAAGGACTTTCAGCCCCATCTCCCCTCCCCGATTCCACTGAGTCATAATGGGAAGTAGCTAGGGAAGAAGCATCAATCCATCAGTCAATCGGTTGTATTCATTGAGCGCTTACTGTTTGCAAAGCACTCTACTAAGTGCTTGGGAGGGTTGGGTACAATACAACAGAGTTGGTAGACACAGTCCCTGCCCACATTGGGCTAACAGTCTAAAGGGCCATTAGCATGGCCTAGTGGAAAGGACACAGGCCTGGGAGTCAGAGGATCTAGGCCCTAATCCCGGCTCTGCAAATTGTCCGCTGTATGACCTTGGGCAAGTCATTTAACTACTCTTTGCCTCAGTTTCCCCAATTGTAAAATGGGGATTATATCTTGCTCCCTTGGACTTGAACTGTGAGCCTCAAGTGGGACTGGGACTGTGCCCAACCTGACTACCTTGTATCTACCCCATCACTTGGAAGAGTGGCTGACAAATTATAAGTGATTAATAAATACCACAAACGAAACAGCATGGTGTAGTGGATAGAGTATAGACTTGGGAGTCAGAAGGACCTGGGTTCTAATTTTAGCTCTGCCACAGGTCTGCTGTGTGAATATGGGCATGTCACTTAACTTCTCTGTGCCTCAGTTACCTCATCTGGAAAATGAGAATTAAGAATCTGAGCCTCATGTTGAACATGCACTAAGAAATTCAAGCCTGAAGAGAATATGAGAGACTGGGGCTGGAGATTTAGATTAGAAAACCATCTGCCCTCCAGTTGGTCCATTGGATTAAAAATCTAAAGATTTTAGGGTTTGAGATGTTCCCCCCTTTTTGTTCATCATTTTATACATCAGATATTTGTACATTGGGATGCAGTGGAGAAGAGGGCAGCTCTTTATTAATGAACTATCTTGGAAAGTGTCTAGGAATCCTTAGGCAAAAGCTTCAGTTTGCTAAATCTATAAAAATGATTTGGAGGAGGGGAGTGATCAGGTCATATCATTGTTGGCAAAAACAAGATTCTTGCTTCTGTGTTTAGGAAGTTTAGAGGAGGAAGAGCCTGAGGCTGGGGAGCCCTCAAAGAAAATGTAAGGAAGAACTGAGGCATTATTTCTGGGTTGTAGCTCTAGGCGTGGAGTGGGAAAGGCGCATCTGTGAAATATTGTTAAGGAAGAATTAATAAGTCTTGGAGACATAGTGCGTGTAGGGCAGGGATGATTCCAAAGTCAAAAAAGTTTGGGATCATGGGAATCACTGGAGAACAGTGGTACTGATGATAATGATGGAAGGGTTAGAAGAGTAGGGTGAATAGAGAAGATGAGGGGTTTCGTTTTTGACATATGGGTTTTGAGGAGGTGATACATTTTCCAGGTGGAAATGTTCCAGAGATAAGAAATTCAAGGCTGAAGAGAATATGAGAGACTGGGGCTGGAGATTTAGATTAGAAAACCATCTGCTCTCCAGCTGGTCCATTGGATTAAAAATCTAAAAGTTTTAGGGTTTGAGACATTCCCCCCTGTTTGTTCATCACTTCATACATCAGGCAATTAGACTCACTCATCTCACTCATCATATCAAATCTGAGACAGTCTTGAATCTGGGCTATTAGACGGGCAATCCCTGGAAATGAATCCAGTTCTTCGATGCATTCATTTTTTGAACTTCAGTATCATCTAACCAAAGATTCACCAATTGAAAAAAAAATCCTCAACCCCTGAATGCCATTTCCTTTTTCCAACTTTACTCAGGCATTCAATTCTTGCTTTGGAGATCATTTTGCAGCCATGAGTCAAGAAAAGAAAGTAAGAACTGCAATGCATAACAATTACCCAACTTGCACATCAATGACCAAAATTCACTTTTATTCAGATGTCTGTTCAGAGACTTGAAATTCTGAAAAAGCATGGAAGAGATAGGCTCATTTATTCCAGGTAAACCCAAACACCACTGAAGCAACATTGCTGAGCTTTTTTTTTGATATAGTGTACTACCCCAAGTGCTTTGTACAGTGCTCTAAACACAGTAAGTGCTTGATAAATACACTTGATTTCTGATCTGACTTTCAAACGTTATGGCAATTCATTCAGTCATTTATTGAGCACTTTCTGTATGCAAAGCACTGTACTAAGCATTTGGGAGAATACATATAAGATACATATAAAACATACAAACAGACACATGCCCTGCCCACAATGAGCTTATTTTAACCACCAGATCATCTCTCCATTTTCCAGCAACAGATTCTCTCTCCTCTGAGATCTCCCCTACCTTGTGGCCATCACTATTTTGGGGAGAGCTGGGTTCCTGGCTACTTCCCACTGGGACCCTGAAGACTCACTTTGTGTGAATTAAAGAACAAAGCCAGAATGATCAGATCAGTGGGGGGCTTAAGTGACCTGCAGAACTGGGACACATAATTTATTCTTGTGAGCACCAAAATGATCACTCAAGAAATGAGAAGCAGTGTGGCTTAGTGGATAGACCATGGGCTTGGGAGTCAGAAGGACCTGGGTTCTAATCCTGCCTCTGCCTCTTGTCTGCTGTGTGGCCTTTGGCAAGTTCACTTCACTTCTTTGGGCCTCAGTTACCTCATTTTTAAAATGGGGATTAAGAGCGGAAGCTCAATGTGGGACCTGGACTGTGTCCAACCTGATTTCCTCGTATCTACCCCAGTGCTTAGAACAGTGCCTGGTACGTAGTAAGGGCTTCACAAATACCATAAACAACAACAAAAAAAGTATAGGTAGGGAGGAGACTTAACAGGCCCTTTTAGCGTAGTACGGCTCAAAACACCCAGCACACTTACTACTGATGAGCTATGGAGCTTATAAATACTAAAAAGGATTGTGATTTACTTTTGGAAGTGGATTAGGGTGGCCAATAGCATCCAGAGCTCCTCACTTTTAAGCAAGTGGGACTGGAGCTTTTTCCGGGTAAAGACTTAATTTTTATTGAAGACCTACCACCTTCACACTGCCTGAAAGTTGAGGAGCTATAAAACTGTCAAATACCTCCATTATTAAAAGCTTTATTTGATAGATCTTCCACCACTGGGATAACGGGTGTGTTTTCTTCCTCTCTCACATGAAATAAAATCACTCATTTATGCAAACTGCTGACAAGGAAAGGAAACAAATGGGGTTCTAAACATTGCAAAGACACCCTACCCTCTTTCTGTAACTTAATGGAAATCATATCTCTTCATAAATCCTCAGCCGCCTGAATGGGGTATCTGCTCTTTAGCTTGTCATGACTTACTTTCTCAGTGATTTGGACAAGGTTCAAATCACACAAATTCACCATTTTCATCAGACCTATAGTACAAGTTTTGTTCTCAGGAGTTGGACACTTCCAGCTTATGTCTGCATAAAGCCATTTCAGGAAAGGCCTGGACTTTCAGGTCTATAGTGCATTCTTTTCAATGAGAGGGGTAGAGAGCCAACTATCCTAATTTAGCTAACCACATGACTGGTTATCACAATTTAGTTCAGACCACCTAAAAAAAAAATGTTGGCTAAATGAACTTACTCACTTGCATGGGGCTTAATGACAACCGCTTATCTGGAGTTTGCTTTATCTGAACTTGCTTTGACCCAAATTAGTTCAGTCAATTGGCTTTCCACGGTGGCAGGACAATTTGTGCAGAGTAAATCAGTTCCTATGTGGGTGGATGTGGGAGTATTTTTGGATGAACACAAAATGCCTCCAGACATTTAATGATCCTAATGGCTTCTGAATATACCTGATTCAAACTCAGGGCAGAAACGGCTCACTCTGTTGGGTCTGAACCAACTCTTTGTCCGGTTCTTCAAATGGTGTAGAAAATAGCAGATGGAAGAGTCAGAGCAGATGAGTGACTACAAGTGACTACAAACTTAAGGTTAGGCCCGTGAGACAACTCCTGCCTCTGTCTAGGTAAAAGAGAAAATATCTGCAGGGTATGTGATAGGGGTGTGATTTACATAAGAGGCATTGGATTGAACTATGGATGTGACTGGATGCCCTATGATATTCATTCAATCATATTTATTGAGTGCTTACTGAGTGTAGAGCACTGTACTAAGCACTTAACACTGTACTATCTACCAACTATTAGTGGAAGGGATTGATTATATCAATAGTAAGCTGCATCCCCTATGATGCAATCTGACTCATGCCTGGCATCCATCCCCAATCCAATCCCCTCCACCAGAGCCGGTGATGTGACACAATCCACACTCATGTACCTTTTTTATAGTATTTGTTAAGCCCTTACTATATGCTAGGCACCGTACTAAGCACTTGGGTAACTAGAAGTTAATCAGGTTAGACACAGTCCATGTGCAACATGCGGCTCACTGTCATAATTCCCATTTTACAGATAAGGTGACTGAGGATAAGGTGATTGAGGCAGAGATCACTGGAGTGACTTACCCAAGATCACACAGAAGACAAGTGGCAGAGCTGGGATTAGAACCGAGGTCCTTCCGACTCCCAGGCCCGTGCTCTATCAGCTATCCATGCTGTTCCTCCGTGCCACAGACTACATCCTCGGAGCCTGTACAGTGGGGTCATCCCAGGGAGGAGGAGTGGGAACCCGGCTCACAAATACCCCAGCCTTCATCTTGCCTGGCTCCTCATCTCCCATATTTTCTGAGGCGGCACACCTCGAGAGGCCACTGAGGAAGTGAGGAAACTGAGGCAAGGAAAGGTTGAGTGACTTGGTCAAAATCACAAAGCAAGCAATTGGCAGACCTGGGATTGGAACCCAGCTCCACTGATTCCCAGGGCTGCGCTCTTTCCACTAGGCCACGCTGTTTCCTTCACAATTTTTCCCTCTGATCGACTAACCTCTAGATATTACCATATATGCAGAAATGCTCTATGCATGTTACTCCCCTCCTCAAGAATCTCCAGTGGCTGCCAGTCAACCTACGCATCAAGCAAAAACGCCTCACTCTCGGCTTCAAGGCTCTCCATCACCTCACCCCTCCTATCTCACCTCCCTTCTCTCCTTCTACAGCCCAGCCCGCACCCTCCACTCCTCTAGCACTGACCTCCTCACTGTACGTCGTTCTTGCCTGTCCCGCCATTGACCCCCGGCCCACATCATCCCCCTGGCCTGGAATGCCCTCCCTCTGCACATCCGCCAAGCTAGCTCTCTTCCTCCCTTCAAAGCCCTACTGAGAACTCACCTCCTCCAGGAAGCCATCCCAGACTAAGCCCCCTTTTTCCTCTCCTATTCCCCACCCCCCCGCCCTACCTCCTTCCCCTCCCCATAGCACCTGTATATATGTATATGTTTGTACATATTTATTACTCTATTTATTTTACTTGTACATATTTATTCTATTTATTTTATTTTATTAATATGTTTTGTTTTGTTCTCTGTCTCCCCTTTCTAGACTGTAAGCCCACTGTTGGGTAGGGACCGTCTCTATATGTTGCCAACTTGTACTTCCCAAGCGCTTAGTACAGTGCTCTGCACACAGTAAGCGCTCAATAAATACGATTGATTGATTGATCGATTGATAAAATGGGGATTAAGACTGTGAGCCCCATGTGGGAGAACCTGACTACCTTGTATCCCCCTTGTAAGTGCTTAATACCGTCATCATTATTATTATTATTCTATCCACTAAGCCTGTCAATGAGGAGCCCATGTAAACCATTCATTTATCAGATCCCCTTGAAGGACTTGGCCTGATTAATGAGTTGTAGTACAGAATGCACCAATCTGTCACAGAAGCCTCTACAGGTCATAAAAAAGATCTGTTAATTTGAGAGAGGTTTGGATAAATTCGTGGAAGGGAGATCTATAATGAGATATCAGAGGAGAAGTTAGGCGCATTCTCCAACTCTAGACTTAAGCTCGTTTTAGGCAGAGAACATTTTTATCAACTCTGTTGTACTGTACTCTCCCATGTGCTTGGTATAGTGCTGTACACACAGTAAGTGCTCAATAAATACTGTAGATTGGGTGTAGAAGGGGAAATTTAGGGATGTTAGAGGACATTAGGATGGATAGCAAGAAGAGTAGTTACCACAAGATTCCTCTAATCAATAAATAAGTCAATCCATCCCATCATCAATGTAAGATGCTGAGGGCCGGGATGATGTCTACCAACTCTATTATATTGTATTCTATCGAGTGCTTAGTACAGTGATGCACATGTAGTACATTGTTTCATATCTGTCTCCCCAGTTAGACTTCAAGTTCCATGAGGGCAGCTATCATATATGTTTTACCTCTATTTGCATTTTCCCAAGCACTTAATATGGTAATTGACACTGAGTAAATACTATTGATTAATGAGTGTCAGACAATAATGGACTGGATAGGCCATTAGTGAGACCCAGAATTTGTGCTGTTCTTTTGTTCTGACATTCCATTCCAGCAATATCACATCAAGGGATCATTGCTGTATTGGCTTTTGGCTGAGATTTTAAACAGTACACCAAAGGTGACACAACCGAATAGTGCTGGGTGTGAAGTGCAAAAATCCTGCTCATGCCCCATTATAAAATAAAAAACAAAACCAAAAAAAACCACATCCTTGATATTTCTTAATGGCACAACAGGGTTCCTTTTGCACATGGGTTTCTCGTATAATCTGAGAATAGCCTCTGGAACAGTTCTGGAAGGCTGGGATAGCTGGGAGTCCATCAGAAAGGCTGCTCTGAAGATGGAGCAAATGGCAAAGCTCTGCCTGCTTCCATATTTCCCCATCTCCCTCATTTTATATTTGTGACCCAATGATCGACATTCCTTTCATGCATTACCTGGACTACAGTGCTTCCCTGACCTGCATGAGGCAGGGCAGATGTGAATTTGGGTGCCCCATCTCCCAACCCTAAAATTGACTGACAGAACTTCTGAAGAGACTGCTTTTTCATTTGGGGTCACAGGAAGGGACATGTGGGCATGGTAGGAGCAGTGGGTTAATGTTGCTCTTTTCCTTCCTCCTCCTCTTGCTTCCCAACCCTTTCTCTTTTCACCTTTTGCTGCCACTTTTTTCCTCTTTCTTCCCTCCCCTTTTGCTGCCCTTTATCTTTCCTAAGTCTCTGTTTCCTGCCCTTCCCCTTTCCCACCCGCTTCTGCTGCTGCTGCCCTTCCATGCACTATTCCCTGCAGATTTCTGGCATGGGGGGCTGGGTGCAGGGCGGCACTCAGCACCTGCAGCCAAAGCAGAATGAGCAGTAGTGAAAGGGGTAGCAGCAGCAGCAGCAACGCAGCAGAAGCTACTGCAGCAGCAGCCATTGCAACAGTAATAGCGGCAGCACAGGAGGATTCTCCAGAAAGGTTGCAGGGGAGGGGAAGGAGGTCTTTGCCAGGCAATGGAGAGAACCAGAAGGGAGACAGGATAAGGCTTTCTGCCTGTCTGGTGTGAGGAGGGAGGGAGAGAGGGAGAGGGGGAGGGGGGGGAGGGAGGGTGGGAGAGAGAGAGGGAGAGAGAGAGAGAGAGAGAACCTGTAACCTGCTACCTCTTTCTTTCCTATCTCTTTCTCTCTCCTTCTTCCTTATGTTTGTCTTTTCTATCTCTACCCCCTCTCTTCCCAACTGCCTCCCACTCTGCAACTTTCTACCTCTGTTTCCTCATTCTGTTTCTCTCTACCCATTTCTACCTTCCTTGTTATTCAGCTTTGCCACCTGGAAATCACACTCTTTTATCCCACTTGGCTCTTTGCCTTTGAAAATCCTGTCACTTCTCCCAGGACCAGTGGCCTCTGCTTCTTCAACTGTCCCCCAACTCTCTTTATTTCTTGGTTCAGGTACATGGAGTTGCTAAACTGCCCTCTTCTTTCTCTTTGGCTCCTGAAGCATGTACAACCATAATATTGCTGTGACAGGAGAAACAGTGTCCACGGGTGCCTGGTACTAGTCAAGGCATACATAATCATGTGCAAGTTTTCCTTTACATGGGGGTGACAGGCCTGGAACCCCTGTGTGATCAAAGAACTGCCTGCATTTCCTTTTTTTCATCTCTCTCAGCCCTCTAACTGAGCTCAAGGGAGTTAGTGTGCAGAGTAAGGAACAACTGCAGAAACAGCTCTGCCTTCCCTGGGTTTTATTTCAAACTGCCTCGGAGAATTAGCCTTCCTGAAAAAGCCCAAGCATGCTAGAAGGAGTGCTATTTCCTCACCCGGAAGGCAGTGGCACCTCTGGCTAGCATGCCTTTCTTCATTCATTATCTGGGCCTTGTGTCTTTAAGATTTATCATTCCTGTCTTCTCTTTTTAAATTGCTCTTATTTTCTTGTTCTCTCACCTTGCAGCTTGTAACTTTGCTCATCCAGTCCCCTGGATTAGCTTGACTGCCCACCGTCAATTATGAATCTCTTTTATTTTTCGCTCTGCACTGTGTATCTAAATAGAAACGATTTGAGACACCTTTCATTTGGTTTCGATTTAGTAGGTCCTGTGGTTTGAATAATACAATGTATGTTACATCTCAGCATATAAAGAATCTGGTGTTTGATTTCCCAAGCAACTCTATAGAAGGTTATAAATGTTACCCATCCATGAACGCCGGAGAGTCGGGAGCCTGAGAGCCTGTAGAATTTGTAGCATGATGAGAAAGGTTAATGGGTGATTATGGGCAGCGTTCAACTCATGCATCTCTGCAGACTTCCATAAAATGACTTCCATTTGCTCTTCACTGCTTAGGAGTCAAAGGCAGACTTCCCTTTCCCTCTGAGGGGTAGTAGTAGTCATGATACTTAATAATAATAATGAAAATAATAATTGTGGTATTTTTAAGTGCTTACTATAGTCCAGGCACTGTACTAAATGCTGGGGAAGATACAAATCTGTCAGGTTGGACACAGTCCCTGGCCCACATGGTGCACTCAGTCTTAATCCCCATTTTACAGATGAGGTAACTGAGACCTGGAGATGTTAACTGACGTGCCCAAGGTCACATTAAAGTGCCTATAATGTGCAAAACACTGCACTAAGCATGAAAACATAAAAATAAATAACTTGCATGAAAATGAGACCCTGGTCCCTGTGGTCCAGAGCAGATCTTTGGAGTTTGGAGTCCTTCTTAAAGAGCCTTGAGTGGCAAACTGGAGGGGGGGAGTTTAAATTAATTTTTAGAATTCAAAGCAAGAAGTCTCCCATGCTAATGTGACTAGATCCTCTGGTTTACAACACAAAACCCAGCTGAATGGGAGAACCAGATTGCTGCCCACTGATTTTTACAAGGGTCTCTGTTTTGAGCTCATCATGGGCAAGAATGTGATTTTTTTCTCTCCCAAGTGCTTAATACAGTGCCCTGCACATAGCAAGGGCTCAATAAATACAATTAACTGAGTGAATGAACTTCAGAATTGTGGGGACCCCAAGGGTGTGGCAATGCAGAAACCACAGTAGCACATCACAGTCCCAACCAATAATAAGCTCAGTGATGAGGATAACACAGCCAGACATGTGGCATAATGAACCTTGGCATAAAGCCTTCCTCAGGCACAGGAAGGTAAGCATTAAATCAATCAATCAATAAGTCAATGGTATTTACTGAGCGTTTACTGTGTGCTGAGCACTGTACTGTACATTTGGAGAATACGATATAACTGAGTTGGTAGACATGTTCCCTCCCCACAAGGAGCTTACAGCCTATTCAATCGTACTTATTCATTCAATCATATTTATTGAGTGCTTGGTACAGCACTCATACAGTATACATACATACATACAGTAGTATGCAAAGCACTGTACCAAGACTAAAGGGGGAGGCAGACAATTGATATATGCACTAATTTGACACACTGGAAAGCCTGTGAACAACCATCTCCTTTCTTCCATGTTGTTTCTGTTATTCTGCCTGGGGAAACTCAGAGATGCTGCAAACCGAAGGGAGCAAGGCTGGTCATGGGATGGAACCCTGGGAGGAAGACAGACAGTCTTAGTCCCTGCTCCATGACTCCCACTCTCCTCATGGAGCTAATGCTATTAGCTGGGAAATTTCTTAAGAGCTATGTGCTGAGCACTGTAATAATAATAATGATGGTCTTTGTTAAGCACTTTCTGTGTGTCAGGCACTGT
Organism: Tachyglossus aculeatus; assembly: GCF_015852505.1. Taxonomy (NCBI): domain Eukaryota; kingdom Metazoa; phylum Chordata; class Mammalia; order Monotremata; family Tachyglossidae; genus Tachyglossus; species Tachyglossus aculeatus. The sequence goes on from NC_052086.1 coordinate 77,780,254, forward strand.
ACTAAGTGCTGGGGTAGATAGAAGCAAATCGAGGTGGATCCAGTCTCTGTCCCCTATGGGGCTCACAGTCTCAACCCCCTTTATAAAGATGAGATAACTGAGGCCCAGAGACTTGCCCAAGGTTATACAGCAGACAACTGGTGGAGGCAGGATTAGAACCCATGACCTTCTGACTCCCAGGTCCAAGCTCTATTCCCTACATCATGCTGCTTTTAAGTGCTGGGGTAGATACAAGCTAATCAGTTTGGCACAGTCGTCCCATATCCTGTAAGATCACTGTGAGCAGGGATCATGTCTAGCCTCCCCTTCCAGCCTGTAAATTCCTTGTTAGAAGGGAACATGTCTAACAGACCTGCTAGATTTTACTCCCCCAAGGGCTTAGTACAGTGCTCTGCACACGGTAAGCACTCACTAAATACGAATGATTGGTTGTCGGACTATTACTATTCCAATGCACATTCTCAAGTGCTTACTACAGTGTTCTGCACACAGTAAATGCTCAGTAAATACCACTGGGTGATGGACTGATTGCCCCATATGGGGCTCAGAGTCTAAGGGATAGGGAGAACAGGTATTTCAGCCCCAGCTTACTGATGACAAAACCGAGGCCCAGAGAAATTAAGTGACTTGCCCAAGATCACACAGCACACAAGTGGTGGAATAGAGATTGGACAGAAGGGTAGTCAGGGGGAGATGGGGAGGAGGAAGAAGGTAATGTGCCAGCATAAGTCTGTTGCTTGAGTGATTTGCTGCTTTGAGTGCTTTCCTTCTTGAGCAGGGAAACCAAGAACTCGAGAAGCAGCGTGGCCTAGTGGCTAGAGCACAGGTGTGGGAGACAGAGGACCTGGGTTCTAATCCTGACTCTGCCACTTGCCTGCTGTGTAAACTGGGGCAAGTCACTTCACTTCTCTATGCCTCAGTTACCTCATGAGGATTGAAAGATTGTGAGCCTCAGGTGGAAAATGGACTGTGCCCAACCTGATTAGCTTTATCTACTTCAACACTCAGCACAATCCCTGGCACATAGTAAGCACTTAAGAAATTCCATTAAAACAAACAAAACTAAAACAATAAAACTTTCCAGAGAGGACATCGCTTAGCGTTCAACAGGAAGTGGGCCGTGTGATGTATTTTTTTTAATTCCCTTTCTTTGCAGCAGTTCTGGTTGCAGGTTGAAGGATTATTTTAGACTACTTTGGGGTGTCAATGTGAACAGAGTATTTTATTAATAGCAGCCCGGGAAAAGTGACAGCATGCATGTGCTTTAAATCTGTTCCAAATGTACGGTGTATACTGTACCTGTGGAACACACAAAGCCGAGGGAATACAAAAGAGATCATAAAAGCCTGTAATTATGAAAGGACGTCTAATAATTGCCATCAGAGCTCAGTATCTGCTTCTTAGACTTGCATCTTCTTTTCTTTCATGTTACATTCAGTGTTACCAATTCATCCCACATTTTTAAATTAATGTTTCATTCACTTGATACGGCCCCGGAGAAAAAGGAGCAGGGTGGAAGTGAAGAGATAAAATACACGAAAAATAGGTAATAATTGGCTGCAAATCAAGTCGAACTTCAACCAGAAATGAAAATGGATGCAGGAAGGGAAGGGTGAAGGGAATTACAATGTACTAGAAACATTGGAAGGTGGTTCTTTTTCTGCTGATAGTACACAGGGATATTTATCGGATGTTGTTTGCTCTGCACGTTCACCACTCTGATTTAGATGATAGATAGAAACCATTTATACAGATAAACACGGTAGGGGGCTAAACTTAGTTCCCTGTGGAACACCAGATGTGAGTAGATGAACATTTGATTTTCCTCTCGCCTGCTTCTGACAAGCTGACGGATAAGAAACCATCCCACTGAATTCCCTGAAAACCCGATGCTACTAATGCAGATAACAACCCACAGTAAGATACAGAATTCATTCGATCAGCCTCCTAAATATTAATAAGATAGCAGCTGGGATCTCTCTCCTCAACAGACCTTTTAGGCATGATGTCACTTGAGAACAATGATGAGTGAAGAGGGGAGATGGGGACCGTGTTTTGCATATGCCAGAAGTTTCTGGCCTTCAGAAATCAATGCTGCTGATTAAAAGAAAGGAACGGGTTAATGGGAAAGGTTGACCTGGCTAAAACCAATTCTGTTCCTGATTACCAGCACCCACTCCAGCTACCCATAACGATTCCTTACAGACTTTCAGGAATCACTTGAGACGTGAGCACTGGGTTGCTAAAAGTATCAGGTCATCTTAGAGCAGCATGGCCTAGCGGATAGAGTACGGGCCTGGGAGTCGGAGGGCCTGGGTCCTAATTCCGGCTCTGCCACTTGTCTGCTGTGTGACCTTCTGCAAATCACTTAACTTCTCTGTGCCTCAGTTTCCTCATCTGTAAAATGGGGAATTAATCCTACTGTGAGCCCCATGTGGGACAAGGACTGTGTCCAACCTGAATATCTTGTATCTACGCCAACAGGGGCTGGCACAGAGCAAGGGCTAACAAATACAATAATGATAAGAGGTACAATTATTGATGCTATTATTATTATTATTACTGTTTGGGATGGGTAGTGGTGTCTCCATTTTTAGGCTGCTGTCATCTCATTATGCCCTCAGGCAATGGCTTACTTTCCTTGCCACTTTCATTCATTCATTCATATTTATTGAGTGATTACTGTGTGCAGAGCACTGTACCAAGCACTTGGGAAGTACAAGTTGGCAACAAGTTGCCACCTGGTGCCAACCCTCTCGGATAGAAAGTGGCAGATGGCATGTGATGTACAAGCCCCTTGAACCTTTTCCCAAAGCTTTGTTCCTCTGGGTTAGCAGCTTCACTCTGGCTCCCAGTGACTGGCTTAGGGTCATGGGTAAGAGAGCCATGTTGGCCGATATGGCCTAGTGGAAGGAGCACAGATCTGAGAGTCAGAGGACCTGGGTTATAATCCAGACTCTGCCAATGGCTTGTTGTGTGACATTGGGTAACTCACTTCACTGGGCTTCAGTTTCCTCATCTGTAAAATAGGGATTCAATACTTTAATAAAAATATATGTGTTAAGTGTTTACTCTGTGTTTTGAGCACTAGGTTAGATACAAGTTAATCAGGTAGGACATAGTTCCTGTCCCACATTCATTCATTCATTCAATCATATTTATTGAGAGCTTACTGTGTGCAGAGCACTGTACTACGCGCTTGCTCACAGTCCTAATCCCCATTTTACAGATGAGGTAACTGAGGCACAGAGAAGTTAAGTGACTTGCCTAAAGTCACATAGCTGACAAGCAGCGGAGCCAGGATTAGAACCCACAACTTCTGACTCCTAAGCCCATACTCTTTTCACTGAGCCATGCTGCTTTCTGAGCCCCACTGAGCCCCACACGGGGCTCAGTAGGAGGGAGAACAAGTACTTTAATCCCCATTTTGCAGTTGCATGGAGAAGTGAAGTGACTTGCCCAAAGTCACACAGCAGGCAAGTAGTAGAACCAGGACTAGAACCCAGGTCCTGTGGTTCCAGGCCCATGCTTTATACACTAGTACAACGCTGCTTTCCTGTTTTCCCTCCTACCCAGAACTGTGTTTGGCACATAGTTAACACTTAATAAATATCATTAAAAAGTAAAAACCACCACAAAAAATAGCACAGTGGACCCTCCAAACATGGATAAAACCATGAAAGCTAGAGATAGTTGGGGCTCTGTCTTCTCCTGGTTCTCCTCTTACCTCTCTGGCCATTCATTCTCCATCTCCTTTGTGGGCTCCTCCTCCCCCTCCCATCCCCTAACTGTAGGGGTTCCTCAAGGGTCAGTTCTTGGACTCCTTCTACTTTCCATCTACACTCACTCCCTTAGTGAACTCATTCACTCCCATGGCTTCAACTACCATCTCTACATGGATGATACCCAAATCTACAACTCCTCCCCTGTTCTCCCTCCCTCCAGGTTCGCATCTCCTCCTGCCTTCAGGACATCTGCACCTGGATGTACTCCTGCACGTCCTCCTGCCAACTAAAACTCAACATGTCCAAGACTAAGCTCCTTATCTTCCCTCCCAAACCCCGTTGTCTCCCTGACTTTCCCGTCACTGTGGACAGCACTACCATCCTTCTCGTCTCACAAGCCCACAACCTCAGTGCCATCCTTGACTCCGATCTCTCATTCACCTCATACATCCAATCCATCACCAAAACCTGCTGGTCTCACCTTCACAACACCACCAAGATCTGCTTTTTCCTCTCCATCCAAACCACTACCACATTAGTACAATCACTCATCCTATCCTGACTGGATTACTGCATCAGCCTCTTTTCTGATCTCCCAACCTCCTGTCTCTTCCCACTCCTCTCAGTCTATATGTTACACTGTTGCCTGGATTATCTTTCTATAGAAACATCTGGGAACATCACCCACCTCCTCAAAAATCTCCAGTGGTTGCCTATCAACCTCCGTCAAGCACAAACTCCTCACTACTGGCTTCAAAGCTTTTCATCACCTTGCCCCTTCCTACATCACCTCCCTTCTCTCCTTCTATATCCCAGCCCGCACACTCCACTCCTCAGATGCTAACCTTCTCAAAGTGCCTTGTTCTCGCCTGTCCTGCCATTGACCCCTGGCCCACGTCCTTCCTCTGGCCTGGAATGCCCTCCCTCCTCAAATCCGCCAAACTAGCACACTTCCACTTCAAAGCCCTACTGAAGACTCACCTCCTCCATGAGGCCTTCCCAGACTAAGCCCCCCCTTTTCCTCAGCTCCTCCAACATTGTCCCGACTTGCTCCCTTTCCTCTACCCCCTCCCAATAGCACTTGTGTATATATGTATTTATCTGTAATTCTATTTATTTATATTAATGCCTGTTTTACTTGTTCAGGTGTGTACATATATATATATATATATATATATATATATTTCTATTTATTTTTAATCATGCTATTGATGTCTATTTACTTGTTTTGATGTCTATCCTCCCGCTTCTAGACTGTGAGCCTGTTGCGGGCCGAGATTGTCTCTGTTGCCGAATTGTACTTTCCAAGCACTTCGTATAGTGCTCTGCACACAGTTAATGCTCAATAAATACAATTGAATGAATGACTCAAATCTGAACAAGTTCTGCTCTCTGAAATACTATGAGCCAGTTTTCCATTGATTTCTTTAGCAGACATGCAATGGACTCTAGGATACAGAAGCCATTTGTCTAATTCAAAGTAGCAATTCCTTGATATATAGTCCTCTTCCAGCTTCATTATGCTATTGTACAAGAGACATATTCAGATTCTCAGCAGACAGCTGGAATTAACCCCCACCAGGATATTTTTTTCTGCCCTTCCAGAGGCTTGAGACACTTAATCATTGCACTAGGGAAATGAAGGAATTTTTCAGTTCAGTATATTTGGGACAGATTTGCAAACAAAAATTGCACTCAAGTTAGTAATTATACTCAAATTACTCCCACTTCCAACACGGTCTGTCCCTTAAAGTAGTTGAACGAGCAGTTCGGTGGGTCACAGTAAGAAAATTACATTCCTAGAGGAGTTAGGAATCTTTTGAGAAGCAGAAAGGAATATTCCATGCCCAGTGTTATCCAGTGATAAATGAAGTCAAAAGACCGCACTGCTCAAGAAACTGCTCTTGTTCACATTGATGATAGAACCATTTACATGCACAGAACCAAGGCCTTCCATAAAGAATGACCTCAGGTCTGAGATTTTATCCTCTTTGCTGCCTAGCAGCAAGCTCAGCAGCATTTCATCTCACATGCTGGGTCGTTGAATTGCTCATTCCAGTCACCCAGAGCTCACAGTAATAGAGCTGTTAGTAAATACTCTACAGTGGCTCTCATGCCCCTCATCTCTGGCAACAGGAAGACAAGCCCCAAGCTCAAAATCTGTTTATCTGTGACTATCAAGAAAATCAGAGAAATCTCCAAGTGTGCTGCAGAGTGGTTAGATGGAGAGGGTGATTTCACTGCTAAGAATGTCATGCTAATAGCTTCCCCCCAAAACCCAACTACTTCCCATGTTTTCAATCAATAGTATTGATTGAGTGCATACTGTGAGCAGAGCACTGCACTAAGTGCTTGAAGGAGTACAATATAATACAGTTGGCAGACACATTCCCATTTTCTCACTGAAATAGGACCGCGGATAACCAGGATGATATGGACACGTGTGGCTCACACCTTATTATTATTATTTTTACATGCCATCATTTCCGATTCATATCAATTCCATGGATATAACTTGCTCCAGAATGTCCTGTGCTCTGCCATAATCAGCAACCTTTCTAATGGTTCTTCCTGTATTGTTGTTATGGTCTTTATCCAACTAGTTGCTCCTCTGCCTCTTCCACATTTTTCCTGAACTTTTCCTAGCATTAGTGTGTTCTCCAGAGAATTAGACCTCCTGATTATATGTCCAAAATACCTTGTTAACCCATTCATTTTTTCCTTACCTTGTACTTTCACACTGAAGCAGGTAACACTTGCTCCCAGCCTCCTCTTCTCTTTTCAATTCATCTTCAATCACTCACTCTTCTCTATCTCCCTTCTCTCTACTTTGATCCATGATCAAGCTTCACCCGGACTAAAAAAAATCTTTCTTTGCATTCCATTGCTCCCTACAACTCTTGATCCATCCATCAATCAATCATTGGCATTTATTGAGCACTTAACGTACGCAGAATACTGTACTGGGCACTTGGAAGAGTACAATACAAGAGTTTATAGACATGACCCTGCCCACAAAGAGCTTACTAGGGGAGGCCGACACAGATTATGGCTAGGGGAAATAGTAATGCTTCCTCCCGGCTTCCGTTTCTACTTGAATGGGCTGGTGGTGCCCATTGCCATCATTCTACTACCCGTTGCCTAACCTGCTACAATCTAGTTCATTCATTCAATCGTATTTATTGAGTGCTTACTGTGTGCAGAGCACTGTACTAAGTACTTGGGAAGTACAAGTCAGCAACGTATAGAGACGGTCCCTACCCAAAAACAGGCTCAGAGTCTAAAAGGGGGAGACAGACAATAAAACAAAACATGCAGACAGGTGTCAAAACCATCAGAATAAATAGAATTATAGCTATATGCACATCATTAATAAAATAGAGTAGTAAATATGTACAAGTAAAATAAATAGAGTAATATATCTGTACAAATATGTACAAGTGCTGTGGTGAGGGGAAGGAGGTAGGGTGGGGGGGATGGGGAGGAGGAGAGGAAAAGGGGGGCTTAGTCTGGGAAGGCCTCCTGGAGGAGGTGAGCTCTCAGTAAGGCTTTGAAGGGAGGAAGAGAGCTAGTTTGGCAGATGTGCAGAGGGAGGGCGTTCCAGGCCAGGGGAAGGACGTGGGCCAGGGGTCGATGGTGGGACGGGTGAGAATGAGGCACAGTGAGGAGGTTAGTGGCAGAGGAGCGAAGGGTGTGGGCTGGCCTGTAGAAGGAGAGAAGGGAGGTGAGGTAGGAGGGGGCGAGGTGATGGAGAGCCTTGAAGCCGAGAGTGAGGAGTTTCTGCTTAATTCGTAGGTTGATAGGCAACCACTTGAAATTTCTGAGGAAGGGATTGACACACCCAGAGCGTTTCTGTACAAAGACAATCCGGGCGGCAGAGTGAAGTATATATAGACTGAAGTGGGGAGAGATAGGAGGATGGGAGATCAGAGAGGAGGTTACCTCAGCATAACGAAGCTGTGAGTTCTAATCACACTTGTAGAATTAGGATCTTTTTAAGATCCTAACTCCAGAGCCAGGAGTAGAACCCAGGCCTCCAGCCTCTCTGGGCTGTTACCTTTGCTCTAGGCTATGGCAGCCCTCTCACAGGAAGGCTTCCTTCATCCTATTTCAAGCAGAGGAGAAAGAAAGAAGGAAGGAGAAGAAGGAATTTTCAGACAGTGCCACTTCTCCTTTCTCACAGTTTCCCCCCCAAACTCCCCAACACTGGCTTCTCCAGGAAGAATGGGTGTACAGGCAAAAACCCGACAGGTTGACTGTTATACTCTGCCCAACATTTAACACCGGACCCCAGAGAGCCTCACAGCTGTCAGTACTCCCGGGGCCTGAGATACCCAGCAAGGCTGCAGACTGGACAGAAATCTGTTTCCTGTACAATGCCTGCCTTCTCTGCTCCCTTATTCCCCAGCCATTCCCCCTGCTGACTGCCTCATCCTAAACCCCCCGTGGTAGTTCTCACCCCATTCAGTATACTTAGGCTTCATCTACCTCTATTAGGCCAAGTCTAATGGGCTCTACACCATTCGGATCCTCCTTGATTTCTTGGCCCTTTAAATGCTCTTCAAAATTGGTTTCTGTCTGGACTGCACTATCCTTGTCCACTTCCTATCTCTCTGACTGCTGCTTTTCAGAATTCTTGGTCTGGCTCTTTTCCCTCCCCTCACCCTTTAACTGGGTATAATCTGGAAAACTTTGTTCTAGTTCCTCTATTTTTCTGTATTGTTTTGGGGCATTTGTTTATATGCATGGTTTCAGCTTCCAGCTTTCTTGAGAATGACTCTCAAATCTATCTCACCACCACAGACCCCTCACCTGTTTTACAGTCTCACATTTCCTCTTGCATTTTGTACATATCCATATGGATTATCTACTCGAAAAACTCAATATGGCAAACCTCATCTTCCCCTACTAAACCTCCTCCTCCTCCTCCTCCTCCTTATGACTTCTTTATCCTCCTTGACCCAGAACAATCCAGGCATATTCCCTGTCCCAGAAGCTCACAAACTATGTCTTCAACTTTTCCCTGTCCTTTACATCCCACATTCAGTGTGCCACTAAATTCTACTGGATTTCCCTCCACAGTATTTCCTATATTTGTTCCTCTTTCTCCACTAATAACTATTACCCATTGGCCACTACACCCCATCTCTCACTCTTGCTTCCTATAACCTAATTGGACCACATTCTCAACTCTCCTGCCTCAATTTCAATTCTGATCTCTTTCCCCTGCAATGAAATCTTTCCCACTTTAATTTTACTTTTTAATTTTTTACTTCTATTTTACGCTCCAAAAGTCCTGTGCACACAGTATGTAATTTATGAATTGCAATGAATGAGTGAATGACCTAGTACATTAGAAACGAAGAAATAAACAAACAAAAAAACCACACAGGACAGGAGCAACACAGAATTGCTGTTAACCAAGTTCTAGAACACGAGGACAAGGGCACATCCACCAAAGTTGAAAGATAGTAGATTCAAAACAATGAAAGAAAATATGCCTTCACCCAGTGAATGGCAAGCAAATTGGATTTATTATCACAGGAATTGCTTCAAGTAGGTTTTGGATGAGAGATTCATATGAGTGATTAAGGGGAATATTAGCTAGTACTTCCATAAGCATACAGATGGATGACAGTAGGACACTGACAATACTGATTCTCTAACAATTCATTACAGCCAGCTGTGGGCAGGAGATGTGTCTGTTCATTGTTATAGTGCACTCTCCTAAGCACTAAGTACAGTACTTTGTAAACAATGAGTGCTCAGTAAATACAACTGAATGAATGAATGCCACATTTAGAGACACAGTATTGGGATGGATGGTTGACTGATTGTCACAGCTCCTAGGCTTTTTGTTTTGTTGTTGTTGTTCTTTGGATACATATTTGCTGTTTTGCGCAATTTTTTAACTCGGTTTTACAATCCCCCTAATGGAGGTGTTTTGTTTCCTCTTGCAGCTTCTCAAATGTACAAATATCCCTGAACTCCATTTAAACCAACACCTAATAACAAACTCACTATTTGTATTAACATTTTTAAAAGTGTTTCTAAGGGCTCCTAAAGTATACTGACCTAGTTAGTTTCAACTAGTTTCAACACATTTTCCAATTAACAAACCTCAAGGTTCATCGAATAAACCCCAGGTTCATTAAATGAGAATTTACTATAGTTGTAAATACCAGAATCAATCAATCAATCATATTTATTGAGCGCTTACTGTGTGCAGAGCACTGTACTAAGCGCTTGGGAAGTACAAGTTGGCAACATATAGAGACAGTCCCTACCCAACAGTGGGCTCACAGTCTAGAAGGACCAGAAGTGGCATTTGTCTCTAGGTAGCAGCGTGGCTTGGTGGAAAGAGCACCAGTTTGGGAGTCAGAGGTTGTGGGTTCTCATCCCGGCTCCACCACTTATCATCTATGTGACTTTGGGCAAGTCACTTACCTTCTCTGGGCCTCACTTACCTCATGTCTAAAATTGGGATTAAGTCTGTAAGCCCCACGTGGGACAATCTGATTACCCTGTATTTAACCCAGTGCTTTTAATGGTGCTTGGTAATTGCCTAACAAATATCATTATTATTATTATTACCATACATACCTCCAAACATTTTTCTAGTATGTTAGCTATTAGGGCAGAAAAGTTACTCACCCCAAATAAAGCCCTCAAACCCCTCTCCGCTCTTTCCTCCGCTATCCACCCAGGCTGTTTTTTTTTTAATCGGCCGCATTGTGGGGATCGGGTGGGGCGGGGGGGTGGGAGTGTTTGGAAGAGGGTGTAAGCACAATGCCCTTAACCAGCCTACCCATGGCCTGTCTCTCCGCTCGCTTCGACACCGCTGTTGTCTTGCTCTCGAAGTCCCCCTCCCTCGGGAGGGTCCTACAACCAACTGGCCCATTTTCTCTGTAGGAGAGGGTAAATACCATCAAACTTCTCTACTACACACAAGTACAACTTTATACATACTCAGAGAAAGTGAATATTTCTAGAACTGAATCACCAAATCTCAAGAGGGTCTTTTATTAATCCTACATTCTGACCGTTTTGAAGAATCCCTGTTGTCAAATAACTCCTGCCTTATTCAAACATATGGACAAAATCAAAAGGATTGGTTCCATCTTTCTAGCCTTGGTGTTAATGAACACCAGTATCTGTAATGGGTTATTTCACATGCTCTCTACTCTTTCTTTCCTGGTTGATCTCCGCCTGACTCAGGATTTCCTAACCAAATCACACTTTTTCATATTAACCAGCAAGCTGCACTATCCCCTGAATGCTCAAATCGAATCTAAATCTAGCACAGAAGTAATTGGTATCCTGCAGATATATTAAAGCAACAATAGTCTCAGAAAATCCACAGATATTTTTGCTCTTTGGTATCAGCAGAAATGTCTCCAAGCCATTAAACTTGTTGCTGTGAAGATAGATGATATTTGCTTTGGGAGTGATGCTTATAAAATAGGAACTTTTCCTGCTTCCCTCCTCCATAAAGTGGTGCATGTGTGTGCATGTGTGTGTGTGTGTGTGTTTGTGTGTTTTGATATGTGAGATTTTTATTGGTCTAATTGGTGGGGGGGGGGGTGGGGGGAGAAGGCAGTACCACCTCACTGTGAAATATGCAAAGATCTCCCCAACTTTCTCCATCCATTTTTATCTCTCATTATAAAAGTGACAACTCCACCACAGAAGAAGAAAACCAGCAGCTGCAGCTCACTTAATCTTCCTCTTCTGCTCCCAGCTCCTCTCAGTACGTCTGCAAATCCACACTGGGTGAATTTGTGAGACCCTATCAGGAACGCACATGGAGAGTTTCCAGAACTCCACCAGTCCCATTCATTCATTCAATCATATTTATTGAGCACTTACTGTGTGCAGAGCACTGTACTAAGCGCTTGGGAAGTACAAGTCGGCAACATATAGAGACGGTTCCTACCCAACAATGGGCTCACAGTCTAGAAGGCGGAGACAGACAACAAAACAAAACATGTAGACAGGTGTCAAAATCATCAGAACAAATAGAATTAAAGCTATATGCACATCATTAACAAACAAAAAAGAATAGTAAATATGCACTAAACGTTTTTCAGTGGCTGTTAACACTGCCCAAATATTTCCTAACATAGTGTTGTGATGACCCAGCCAAGAAGAAAACATCTCAATTGGATTTTCAACACAGTCTTATAGGTGTCTCAAATATCTGATGCAGAAAGAAATATTTGATATCACCAGCATCTGAATCTTCCTTGTCCCATAGCAGGGCATTGGAGAATTTCGACCCCAGGAGGGAGTCTCAAGCAGAGGCCTGTCCATTCCATTCCTAGCTTGGGCAGTGGCTAGGAAGTAGAAGGCAATCTGCTACAAATCAAAACTCACCAGTGCTGGGCAGCAGCAGCATGAGACAGAGTCGAGGGTGGAGATTCAAGTTGGCTGCACCAAAGGAGGCAACAGTAAACCACTTCAGTATTTTTACTAAGAAACCTCTATGGATCCATTCATTCAATTGTATTTACTGAGTGCTTACTGTGTGCAGAGCACTGTACTAAGCATTTGGGAAGTACAAGTTGGCAACATATAGAGACGGTCCCTACCCAACAGCGGGCTCACAGTCTAGAAGGGGGAGACAGAGAACAAAACATATTAACAAAATTAAATAAATAGAATAGTAAATATGTTCAAGTAAAATAGAGTAATAAATATGCACAAACATATATACAGGTGCTGTGGGGAGGGGAAAGAGGTAGGGCAGGGGGATGGGGAGGGGGAGAGGAAAAAGGGGGCTCAGTCTGGGAAGGCCTTCTGGAGGAGGTGAGCTCTCAGTAGGGCTTTGAAGGGAGGAAGAGAGCTAGCTCAGCGGGTGTGCGAAGGGAGGGCATTCCAGGCCAGAGGGAGGACGTGGGCCAGGGGTCGACAGCGGTACGGGTGAGAACAAGGCACAGTGAGGAGGTTAGCGGCAGAGGAGTGGAGGGTGCGGGCTGGGCTGTAGAAGGAAAGAAGGGAGGTGAGGTAGGAGGGGGTGAGGTGATGGACAGCCTTGAAGCCGAGAGTGAGGAGTTTTTGCCTGATGCATAGGTTGATTGGTAGCCACTGGAGATTTTTGAGGAGGGGAGTAACATGCCCAGAGTATTTCTGCACAAAGATGATCCGGGCAGCAGTGTGAAGTATAGATTGAAGTGGGGAGAGACAGGAGGATGGGAGATCAGAGAGGAGGCTGATGCAGTAATCCAGTCGGGATAGGATGAGAGATTGAACCAGCAGGGTAGCAGTTTCGATGGAGAGGAAAAGGTGGATCTTGGCGATGTTGCCGAGATGAGACGGGCAGGTTTTGGTGACGGATTGGATGTGAGGGGTGAACGAGAGAGCAGAGTCAAGGATGACACCAAGGTTGCAGGCTTGTGAGACGGGAAGGATGGCAGTGCCATCAACAGTGACGGGAAAGTCAGGGAGAGGGCAGGGTTTGGGAGGGAAGATAGGGAGTTCAGTCTTGGACATATTGAGTTTTAGATGGAGGGCAGACATCCAGATGGAGATGTCTTGAAGGCAGGAGGAGACATGAGCCTGAAGGGAGGGAGAGAGAGCAGGGGTAGAGATGTAGATTTGGGTGTCATCAGCGTAGAGATGATAGTTGAAGCCGTGGGAGTGAATGAGTTCACCATGGGAGTGAGTGTAGATAGTGTAGGTAGATCCACTACCAGAAATTTGCAGATGAAGGTGGGGCAGATGTGTCCATGGCATCACTATGGATCAGAGATGACTCGACGGCATAAGACCAGAATTTGTTAGAAAGAACACTTTTTGGATGGCTACTCAATGATTGGCACTTAGGCTATAGCTTGGATTTTCAAGCTACAAAGGGACTGTGTGAAAGCTGGTTGTGATCAGATTCCATGTCTACCAACTTTGTTGTACTGTACTCTTCCAAATGCTTATTACAGGGCTCTAAAAACAGCAAGTGCTTGATAAATATCATGGATTGATTGATCGATTGTAAGTGTGAAAGGGCAGTTCACAAGAAAGATAAACTCTGAATCAAAGTCTTCTGTTCTCTCACAGAGCTGGGAGCAAGCTTGCAAGGGAGGCTCAGGTACAAATAATATCTGATAAGCATTCCCTATGTGCTAAGTACTTTACTAAGCACTGGGACAGGTACAAGATTATCAGGCTACACAATGACCCTGTCCCACAAGGGGCTTGTAGTCTTTATAGGAGATAGAACAGATATTGAATCCCCATTTTGCAGATGATCAAAACAGAAGCCCAGTGAAGTTAAGTGACTAACTCAGGGTCACATAGCAGGTACATGGTGAAGTCAGGGCTCCGGGACTGCATTCTTTCCACTGGACCACCATCTTCTCTAAACCAGTCTTAAAGGGTGGTTGGGCTAAATTGAGTTTAGACCGGTCAGATACGGCTTGAGTCTCTCATCCAAGTGCATCATGGCACATGCACTGATATCCCCATCGGGTGCTGGGAGGTGAAGTCCCAGCAGCTCAAGGGCCAGCAGTAGATGTGTAAAAACACTACCCAGGTGGGACATGGCTCCTTCAAAGGCAGGCCTGGATCCATTATGGTTGGGCGAGGCTCATTTCTCTTCATTCCAGCACCAACTCAGCCACTGTACATTGCCCTCCTCCCCTTCATTACCCCCACACTCCATTCAGGAACCTGATCCAAATTCAGCCAAGTTTGCCATTGTGTCACCCTGTCAGGCAATGTGGGTGCAGGCCCCAAGGATCCATGGGCTCAGCTCCATCCATACTGTGCTCTGAGTCCAATGACCTCAGTGCTTCCATTTCTTCTACTTCTGCTTTGGTGAAGTTCTTCACCTCCTGTTTGCTTGCTTGGGAAGCAGAATGAACTAGTGCAAAGAACACAGGCCTGGGAGTCAAGATTCTCATCCCGGCTCTGTCACTTTGCTGTGTAACCTTGGACAAGTCATTTAACTTCTCTGGGCCTCAGTTTTCTCAACTGTAAAATGGGGATTCAATACCTGTTCTCATTCCTACTTCGACTGTGTCTGACCTGATTAACTTGGGTCTATACTAGTGCTTAGAAAAGTATTTGACACATAGTTAGTGCTTAACAAATACCGCTACCATCTTTATTGCTGTCATCATCATTATTATTATTAATACCTCAGCACTTGCATTATATGAGAGAGAGAGAGAGAGAGAGAGAGAGAGAGAGAGAGAGAGAGAGAGAGAGAGAGAGAGAAGCAGCAGCATGGTTCAGTGGAAAGAGTCTGGACTTTGGAGTCAGAGGTCATGGGTTCAAATCCTGGTCTGCCAATTGTCAGCTGTGTGACTTTGAGGCAAGTCACTTAACTTCCCTGTGCCTCAGTTACCTCATCTGTAAAATGGGGATTATGACTGTGAGCCCCACGAGGGACAACCTGATCACCTTGTAACCTCCCCAGCGCTTAGAACAGTGCTTTGCACATAGTAAGCATGTAATAAATGCCATTATTATTATTATTATTATTGTTATTTCTCCTTTGGTGAAGTTCTTTACCTCTTGTTTGTCTCTTGAAAGGTTTCATTGCTACGCTCTAGAGGAAAGAGGAGGAATGACTTAGGTGCCTTTATCTATTTTGTTCATCTGCAGAAATTATTTTCTCACCTCCAAGTGGCTGTGCCAGAGAAAACAGAAAAGGAATAAGCCAGTTAAAGCCGGCATTTCAGGGCATTGCGGATCAGAAACCTGGACAACAAAGAGGAGGGAATGACAAAGTCAAAGGCTCTCAGTGGAGCATGCCACGACTATTGCAGAAGTAATCTGGAACTAACTAAACTGAAGGTAAGATGAACAGCTGATGGGTCCCAAAATGGCAGTTCCCATGATCTCCCTCTACTCTAGGGTTTGTCCCATTCTTTGATATCACAAAACTCCCATTAACCTTAAAAAGAGTTTCAGTTGCAAAAGCAGGAGGAAGGATGGATTCCCTTAGAACTCCAACTGGAGCTGACTTTCAGTTCATCGCTTTTAAAAATCTGAGTATATTAAAGGGTTTCCCAGATCCTGAGTTATGTAAGTACTCTTCACAAGGTCCTCTGCAGGCAGCAGGAGCAAAATCTTCTCCCTCAGCCACAGGGTCCAGGGGAAAGAGCATTTCATAGTTCCAAAAAGATAACAGCTTCTGGTTTTTCTACTTGCACATAATGTCAAAGGTTCTTATGGGGCGGGGTGTTTTTAGAAAGTGAATGTTCAAAGGTCCTCTCAAAAAATGGCACAATTCCTGTTCGGTGGCTGATGTCAGCTCAAAGCCTTTCAGAGATTGAGGAATGCAGGTCTCATATCCGTGCCCTCATATCCTTCATGTTACAGAAGCTTCAGGATGTTCTCTTTTGACCTGAGAGTTTTCTTCCAAACAGTGGAACTCTGTCCAGTTCAGCACCACTTGTCTCCTTTCCCTCCAATCATTAAGAGAAAGAAATCAAGATCTACTCAGGGAAGGAGGAGGTTGACTTGAGGCTTGGGCAAGGAACGAAGCCAGATTGGCTCTGGGAGAACATAATTTTCTTTTCGGAGAGGGGTCGAGCAAGAATGCCCGCTCGAGCATTTTCCTAAGGAAATTAGAGAGGAAAACTGGAATGCTGGAAGTCAACACAGCATTGTCAATTCCATCCAAAGTCAAGCTGATGCTAATTTTTGAATCATTATGGAACAAGGGCAGTCTGAGGAGCAGAGCCAAAGGATGGCCAGAAGGACTTGCAAGTGGGAAGCAGTGTGGCCTAGTGCAACGAGCACAGGCCTGGGAGGCCAAGGACCTGGGTTCTACTCCCAGCTATACCGTATGCCTGTTGTGTGACCTTGGGCAAGTCACTGAACGTCTCTGGGCCTCAGTTCCCTCATCTATAAAATGGGGAATCAATTCTGTTTTCCTTCCCCTTAGATAGTGAGCCATACGTGAGACAGGAATTGTGTCCAATCTGATTATCCCGTATCTGCATCCTGTGCCTGAATTGTAGGTAGGAAGCAATGTAGCTTAGTGTAGAAAGCACAGGCCAAGGAGCTAGAGGATCTGGGTTCTAATTCTGACTTTTCATTTGCCCACTGTGTGGCCTTTGGTAAACCACTTAGTTTTTCTGTATCTCAGTTTCTTTTTCTGTAAAATGGGGATTCAATACCTATTCCCCTTCCAAATGTGAAATTGTCAAATGTGAGTCCCATGTGGGACAGGGACTGGGTCTGACACAATCAACTTGTACCAACCTCAGAATTCAGAATACTGCTTGGCACTTATCATTGCCATCATTAACATCAATGGTATTTATAGAGCACTTACCAAGTGCAGAGTACTATACTAAGCACTTGGGAGAGGATATTAAGCACTTAAATACAATAATAATAATAATATCTACCCTAGCATGTCCCATATACTAAGCACTTACCAAAAAGAATGATGATAATGATAATAATTTTTACCCTAGTGTGAGCCATGTAGTAAGCACTTAACAAATACCATTATTATTATTACCCTGGATTGAGAGAAGCAGCGTGACTTAGTGGCAAGAGCACGGGCTTGGGTATCAGAGGCTGTGGGTTCTAATCCTGACTCTGCCACTTGTTTGCTGTGTAACCCCGGGCAATTCACTTAACTTCTCTTTACCTCAGTTACCTCACCTGCAAAATGGGGATTAAGATTGTGAGCCCCACGTGGGACAACCTGATTTATTCATTCATTCAATCGTATTTATTGAGCACTTACTGTGTGAAGAGCACTGTACTAAGCACTTGGGAAGTACAAGTTGGCAACATACAGAGACGGTCCCTATCCAACAACGGGCTCACAGTCTTGTATCTACTCCAGTGCTTAGAACAGTGCTTGGCACATAGTAAGCACTTAACAAATACCATTATTATTATGATGTGGTTTTCTTGGGACCTTCCATGTTGCCGAATTGTACTTTCCAAGTGCTTAGTACAGTGCTCTGCACACAGTAAGTGCTCAATAAACATGACTGATTGAATGAAAAGCATGGTTTCAACTACCATCTCTATACATTTCCTTCTGTCTTCAGGACATCTTGACTTGAATGTCCCACTGACATCATAACATGTCCAAAACAGAACTCCTTTTCTTTCTACCCTAACCCTGTCCTCCCCTTGACTTTCCTGTCACTGTAGACAGCATCATCCTCTTCCTGTCTCACAAGTCTGTAATCTTGGTGCTATCCTGGACTCCTCTCTCTCATTCAGCCCATATATTCAATCTGTCACTACATCCTTTGAGTTCAACCTTCACAACATCACTCAAATCTGCCCTTTCCTCTCCATCCAAACTACTACCATGTTAATACAAGCACTTAACCTATCCTGACTTGATAACTGTATCAGCCTCCTCACAGACCTCCCAGACTCCTGTCTCTCCCCACTCCAGTCCATACTTCACTCTGCTGCCCAGATCATTTTTCTATGAAACTTTCAGTTCACATTTCCCCACTCCTCAAGAACCTCTAGTGGTTGTTCATCCACCTCCACATAAACAGAAACACCTTACCATCAGCTTTAAATCACTGAGTCATCTTGCCCCTCCTACCTTACTGCTTTCCTCTTACAACCCAACCTGTACACTTCAATGCACTAATGCCAACCTACTTACTGTACCTCAATCCCAACCATCTCACCATCAACCTCTCATCCACTTCCTGCCTCTGGCCTGGGACGTCCTCCTTCTTCCTAGCCAATGGACAATTATTCCCCCCCTACTTCAAAGCCTAATCAGAGGCACATCTCCTTCAGGAGGCCTTCCCTGAGTAGGCCCTCATTTCCTCTTCTCCCACTCCCTTCTACATCACCCTTGAACTTAAAATTGCCCCCTTTATTCACCCCACCCTCAGCCCCACAACACTTATGTACGTGTCTGCAATTCATTTATTTATATTTATGTCCATCTACCCCTCTATACTGTAAACTCATTGTGGGCAGGGAACTTGTCTACCACCTCTGTTATACAGTACTTTCCCAAGCACTTAGTACAGTGCTCTGCACATAGTAAGCACACAATAAATATGATTGATCATTGATTATTAGAAGATTCAGGCTGACTCCTTCAGCCATGACTCCAGGTCCTGCAGGGGAAACTTTTCTTCCAAATTTAGGGAGATGATTTAGCTAGAGTCTAGGTGACTGACTGTCTTTGCCACTTCATTACTGCCCAAGCCCCTCAGAACTCCACTTACTACTCCACCTTAGCCTGGAAACTGCACTGGACAAAAATCCAAAAGCCGGTAAGATCCACCTCATGCCTCATTCTGGGCCCCACACACATCTCTGTTTATTTAATCATATTGTTCCCGAATAATGCCTTATGCCTCTGAACTGGCTGAACAGCAAAAACTGAGAGATCTCAAATTCCCAGATGAGCCCCAACGACTCTCTGTTCTGCTTGTTTGGTAATCTTCCCCAGGTAGAAATAAAGCTTCCTTTCTGGATGGAAAAATCAACTCTTGAACTGAAGGGGAAAAAATAAAAGGGTTATCAGCCTGAACAGCTCCGTAATTAAAAAGCTAAAAAGTAGCCGTTTTGCTGTCAGTGTTGGGCCAAGGCCGCTTTTTAATTTGGGAGCCAAATGAAGAAGCCAGATCCTGAGGGGGCTTTCACTTGAAATCCATCGGAAATTGCCAGAGATAAACTTCCTTGAGCAAACAGAGTCAAAGAAAGGAGCCTAGCTGAGTTGTATCTCTATCTCTTGTCCTCCTCCCCTCTCTCCCATCTTCCTTCTGACCAGCAGAGGAGCTCATTTGAAAAAAAAAAAGACAAAAATGTTATTGCATTTTCAGTAATTGAGCAGGCTAGCCCAGGAGTGCAGTATAATCATCAAGTCCAGACGTGAGGCCATAAACGTTTCCAGTCTCACACCGGTAAGGAAATAACTCTATAGGAAGTTTTAGACACAGAAAAGAAGAAAATCTAAAGAGGGTCTGCAGAAAGCAAGATAGGGAAGAAAAAAAGGGGAAGACTTGAATTGGAGTACAGCTAGGGCTCAGTCTGAATCTGGACGGATGGGGAATTTTTTTGCTGAAAGCAGGCTTGGTCTGACAAGGAACCAAGGGTAAGAGCCTGCAAGTTTTTGTCCACAGTCAATCGTACATATTGACCACTTACCTTGTAGAGCACACTGTACTGAACGCTTGGGAGAGAGTTGGTAGACCTGGTCCCTGCCTACAAGAAGCTTACAATCTAGAGGGGGAGGTGGACACTAAAATAAATTGAAGCTATGTACATAAGGGTTACAGCAGGGAAGCCAATTTCACACAGGGAGAACAGCTTCCAATACAAAGACCACAAGAAAGAACAAGCAAGGGTATTCCTTCCTTCCTTCATTCATTCAATCATATTTATTGAGCACTTACTGTGTGCAAAGCACTGTACTAAGCACTTGGGAGAGTGCAATATAACAAGAAACAGACACATTCCCTGCCCACAATGAGCTTACAGTCTTGACCGGGAGACAGATATTAATATAAACAAATATATTACAGATATGGACATAAGTGCTGTGGGCCTGAGACAGGAAATGAATAAAGGGAGCAAGTCAGGGCGATGCAGAATGGAGTGGGAGGAGAGGTAAGGAGGGGTTAGTCAAGGAAGACCACTTGGAGGAGTTTTCCTTCAGTAAGGCTTTGAAGGGGGCTGAGTAAATGTCTGGTAGCTGAGGTGTAAGCACCCACAGGCTTTGCCCAGGACCCAGGCAGGAAATTACGATGGTGCCACCATCATCAGTGGTAATTACTGAGCTCTTAACTGTGTGCTGGGCACTGTATGTACTAAGTGCTTGGGAGAGTACAGTACAACAGAGTTGGCAGAAATGTACCCTGCCCTCGCCACTGCTTTCTGCCTGGATTGAGGGCTAGACATCTTTTAACTGTAAACTCTATATGGTCAGGGATCTTATCTAACAATAATAATGGTATTTGTTAAACATTTACTATGCTTATTGAACATGTGAGGCTCAGTCTTAATCCCCATTTTACAGATAACAGGCACAGAGAAGTGAAGTGACTTGCCCAAAGTCACACAGCTGGTAAGTAGCGGAGTTGGGATTAGAACCCACAACCTCTGACTCCCAAGCCCGTGCTATTGCCACTAAGCCACGCTGCTTCCCATCGTGCTTTCCCAAGCAATTAGTATAGTGCTCTGCACATAGCAAGCACTCAGTGAATACCACTGAGTGAATAATAATCACCTTCCGGAATGATCAAGGCTGCCTCTCCGTGAGACAAGACCACGTGGCTGATAGAAAAGAAGGCCAATTTGGTTCCCACAAAGAAGTTTCAGTTGACCCAGAAAAACTGCAAGCAAATGAATAGTGGGTTCTGGAGAGACCCAGCAAAGGTATTTTGGCCTCAATAAGAAACATTTTCCATGGAAACTAAGTAAGTTCAGTTATCTTGCAGAGAGCTGATGTCATAAGCAATACCACAATGACAGCTTCCAAACTGGAAGCACTGGATTTCTGGAGACGTAGCCAGAAAGATTATATTCCAAAATGGCTTCACAGAAGAACATTTAGCATTTCCATTGAATAGCTCATTGGAGCACTCCTGATCACGGCATTGGGAATTGGCCTAGACACACCACCTACAAAAACTTTAAATTGTCCAATCTCAGAGCATATTCATGGCCGCATTTGGGAATGACATACTTATCTTTAACTATTTAACTTGGGCTTGCCGAGGAATAAGTAACCTTCAGTAATCAGACAATGGTATTGTCATGTCATGGGTTCTAATCCTAGCTCTGCCACATGTCTATTGTGTGAACTTGGGTAAGTCACTTCATTTCTCTGGGCCTCAGTTACCTCATCTGTAAAATGGGGATTAAGAGTGTGAGCCCTATGTGGGGCAGGGACTTTGTCCAATCTAACTTGAATCTACCACAGTGCTTAGAACAGTGCTAGGTACATAGTAAGTGCTTAAGTTCCAAAATTATCTTTATTTATTGAGCACTTACTGTGTGCAGAGCACTGTACTAAGCACTTGGAAGAGAACACTACAAAAGGGTCAGTAGATAATCTAGACCATGAGCTCATTGGGTAGGGAATGTGTCTGTTACACTGTATTCTCCCAAGTGCTTACAGTGTGTCTTGCACAATAAGTGCTCAATTAGTACAACTGAATGAATAAATAAATACTGCTCATCAACCTTACCTCTGGATTCCTGTTTCTAGGATTTCAAATTCCTTCCCCCAGTACTCACCAACAATCTCCCCCATATACCTCCAGAGGTTGCAAATTCTGAAGTGAAGCTGGGTGAGCTCTTGGTGTCATCTTTGTCTCTTGGTCTCATCTTGACCCCTAAAAAATACCATAAGAAACAGAAATTCAATAATGGTGCTGCTCCTTGTGGGCAGGGAATGTGTCTCCCAACTCTGTTGTAATGTACTTTCCCCAGAGATCCCAGTTTGGTATCCCGGTCTTCTCTGGAAAGCCCAGCCCACACACTCCACTCTTCTGCCCCTAATCTTCTC
Organism: Tachyglossus aculeatus; assembly: GCF_015852505.1. Classification (NCBI taxonomy): domain Eukaryota; kingdom Metazoa; phylum Chordata; class Mammalia; order Monotremata; family Tachyglossidae; genus Tachyglossus; species Tachyglossus aculeatus. Next base: position 77,802,451 of record NC_052086.1, read on the forward strand.
ACCGTGCCTCAATCTTGCCCGTCCCACTATTGACCCCTGGCCCACATCCTACCTCTGTCCCAGAATGCCCTCCCTCCTCAAATCCACCAAAAGATCACTCTTCCCCCATTCAAAGCCCTACTGAAGGCTCACCTCCTCCAAGAGGTCTTCCCAGACTAAGCCCCCATTTTCCTCAGCTCATCCTCCCATCCACATCACCTCAACTCACTTCCTTTGCTCTTCCCCCCTCTCCCTACCACATGGCACTTATGCATTTATGTATATATGCATAATTCTATTTATTTATATTGATGCCTATATACTTGTTTTGATGTGTACATATCTATAATTCTATTTATTTATATTGATGCCTGTTTACTCATTTTATATCTGTCTTACCCCTTCTAGACTGTAAGCCCTGTGTGGGCAGGGATTTTCTCTCTTAATTGCTGAACTGTAGTTTCCAAGTGCTTAGTACAGTGCTCCGCACACAGTAAGTGCTCAATAAATACAATTGAATGAATGAACGAACACTAAGCATATAGTAAGAATTCAGTAAATACTGACTGATTGATTGTGGGAAAGTAACATGTCTACCATGCAATATAGGACTCTTCCAAGCTCTTAGTACAGTGCTTTGCATACAGTAAATGCTCAATAAATTTGATTGATTGATAACAAGCAGCACAGCACTTGGTTTCACCAGCGTATTGCCTTTAAAGAGATTTTTATGGCAACTTAGCTGCTGGCTGGATCTCCGAGTATGAACAAGTACCTCCCTCCCTGCAAACCCCAGAGAGGGGGCCTAGAGGAAGCAGTTTCATCTTTCACCCAGTGAAAATCATAGTCCTGCTCACCTCCCTCATTGTGCCATCAGTGGACAACCAGCCCAGCAGCTATCCATGAGTCTAAGAATTATTTTAAGACTTGATGGATGGGCCAAGCCTTTTCCCAACTTTCCCAAAGACTAAGGAAAAAAAAATGTTTCCTGGTATTATCTGTTGTTGTTGTAGGGAAAAATGAGCATTCACTACAGTCAATAAATCACTTTGTCACCTTAATCTTTTATTGATCTCAATAAAAGTTGTATTTTGTTTCCTAACAAAAAAATTCACCAGAAAGGACATCGTATACAGGTGTGGGTCTAATGTAGAAGTGGTAATCATTTAGCACAGTTATTTATGGCTTAGATATGGATTTTTGTGGAAGAAATAGCTTTTGTAAAGTGATGCATCATATTTTTAAAGACATACTTGACTATAGGTAGTCAGTTTACAGACTATACTGAAAAGCTATATCTTATTCAGACTTATATGAACAGACTGTAAAAACCTTAAGCTTCAGCAAGAGAGGGCAGAGGAGCATTTCATGCTCATAGCCAGTAATTCAATGCTGTTGGGGAAATTTTGTGTCTTATAATCGTTGAATTTTTATACGGCACGATCTTCTGGCAAAGCTAATCGAAAATGGGAATAATGTTAAAGGAATTATAGGCTTTCATTTAAGGATCAGGATAAAATCTTGTATCAGTGTAATGTGTGAGAAATAAATAAAACTTTATCACAAATGCTAATGCTTCCTTTTAGCTTGTGTCCTACGAGAGTAGAGCATGCTGAAAAGCAACTGGATACACACACAGTCTTTCTCTCCCTCTCTCTCTCTCTCTCCTGCCCAAAGCATATAACTCCCCTATAAACAACCAATTCCAATCATTAGTAGCGGCAGAGAGGCAGCATTCTGAAAGCATCCTGAAAGCAGGAAATTACCCTGGCAATTGAAACCTTCAGCTGGGGCAGCCAAGGAAGGAAAGATTCTAAAGAGGAGAACTAGTTTCTCTAACATAGTTGATTTTTCAAACTCCCCTTTGGGAGCAAACCTCCAGCTGCAGTAACTGGCTTGCACACAACCCCACATGGCAGAATAAAATCATTTCGCTTCAGCCTGTTGTGAAAATTTGTAAGGTGGCTAAGCACAAACAAGTTCTCAGGACTGCCTGGGCTGGAGACCGATTAAAAAAATAAATTTTCTTTAATCTATGCAGCCATAATGGGTACTCTGGTTGGGTGAGAGGCTATTTGCAAGGTTGCTTGCCAACGAAGTGTTTTGAATGACATGGCTCCCTCTGATTGGCTTTAAATACTACCACAGAGACACTGTTCCTCAGACACACACTGGACTACGCTTCATGTTCAAAGTCAAATTTGGGAAATGAAGGGAGTTTTCCATTCCAGACAGCCAGACCCATGGGCCAAAAGTGAACAGGAGTTCAATTGCATTTGAATAATAATGATGGCATTTGTTAAGCACTTACTATGTGCAAAGCACTGTTCTAAGTGCTGGTGGGGATACAAGGTGATCAGGTTTCCATTCATTCAATCGTATTTATTGAGCGCTTACTGTGTGCAGAGCACTGTACTATGGGGCTCACAGTCTTAATCCCCATTTTACAGATGAGGTAACTGAGGCTCAGAGAAGTTAAGTGACTTGCCCAAGGTCACACAGCAGACATGTGGCAAAGCCGGGATTAGAATACATGACCTCTGACTCCCAAGCCCAGGCTCTTGCTGCTGAGCCATGCTGCTTCTCAAAACAGACCTGCCTAAACAAATGCTTGTTCAGGTCTGAGAAAGGGGAAAATACCTCTGGGGCAAGCCCCAGACAGTGCTTTCTTTCCATCCCTGAGGTGTAACAAATGCGAAATGAACTGGTCTTTAGTTAGAACACCACAGCAAAATGCCATTTATAAGCCATAAATCTCATTGGTTTTCTTCTGTTCTGGAGCTGCTTTCATCAAGTACAATATTGCTAACCCTGACATTCACCTCAGAGAAACAAACACAGTAAAACAACCACCTCATCCCCCCTTGGGAAAATGTAGTCACTAACCCTGAGCAAACTTCTGAATAATCTGAATTCTATTAGGATTTGTATCTTTCTGGCCAAGTAAACAACAAAACAACTGTTTCCTTAGCAGAGTGCAGGGCCTGCATTAATACTTTTGCCATGGGATTCAGAAGACACTTAACCATGTCCACATTTGGAATGTCACGGAAAATGTGGGACTTTGTGGAATGGTTATCCTGACCAGGACAGATGCCTTCAATGAAAACAAAACTCCCTTAAGATAAAATGAAGGAATTTTGTTAGACTTTGTGAAAATAATGACAGTGCTGAAGTCTGGCTTGTGTCAAGGAGGAGAAGGCGAACCTGATAGAGGGTTACCTAGGTGGCCCTGGGAGGAGAAGACAGGGGGAACAGGGCTGGGAACCGGGGTTGGGGGAAGAGGGGAGAAATGAAACTAGTAATGAACACTTGCAGTGGGGGTGAAAGTTTATTTGCTGTAGGGAGCAAAGTCAATTTAGAATACAGGTTAAATTACGTCAAACCCCTCATCCAACACTCTCTGTACCTCAGTTGCCTTATTTGTGAAATGGGGATTAAGTCTATGAGCCCCACATGGGACAACCTGATTACTCTGTGTCTACCCCAGCAATTGGAACAGTGCTTGGCACATAGTAAGCACTTTACAAATAGCATTATCATTAATATTATTATTATGGTACTTCCCCAAGTGCATAGTACAGTGCTCTGCACAGTAAATGCTCAATAAATACAACTGAATGAATTTACATCCCTTGCAGTCTTTCAGGCTGATTTGTCGACTGCCAGTCCACTTTTGATCATGTTACATCCCCCTCCCTCTCGTCCCCCTCTCCATCCCCCCCGTTTTACCTCCTTCCCTTCCCCACAGCGCCTGTATATATGTATATATGTTTGTACATATTTATTACTCTATTTATTTTACTTGTACATATCTAGTCTATTTTATTTTGTTAATATGTTTGGTTTTGTTCTCTTTCTCCCCCTTCTAGACTGCGAGCCCACTGTTGGGTAGGGACTGTCTCTATATGTTGCCAACTTGCACTTCCCAAGTGCTTAATACAGTGGTCTGCACACAGTAAGTGCTCAATAAATACGATTGATTGATTGATTACATCCATGCCAGAAGCTTCATTGCTGGAAAGACTCCACTTCCAGCTGATCCAGTCAGATCTGCTGTAGAGAGAAGGGAAGGGGGTTGTGGTTGCCGGGAAGTGTCGATAGTGCAATCGGGGAGCAGCCAGGCCAGCTTGGATCCGACTCACAGCAATGGATTTACTGACTGTTTATTTGTTGTGGGCAGGGAATGTGTCTGCTTATTGTTATACTGTACTCTCCCAAGTGCCAGTACAGTGCTCTGCACACTGTAAGCATTCAATAAATTGACTGGCTGACCGAATGAATACCCTGAGTCTCTGTGTGGAGATTGACTTGATACACAGTGAGTGTTCCATGAATACCTGCTAAGGTCCTAATCCTCTGGGACTCCATTGGAAGCAGAGAAAACATTCATCAACATCAGTGGTATTTATTGATCACTTACTGATCATTGATCTGCTTCACTTAGAGAAGCAGCGTGGCTCAGTGGAAAGAGCACGGGCTTTGGAGTCAGAGGTCATGGGTTCAAATCCTGGCTCCGCCAATTGTCAGCTGTGTGACTTTGGGCGAGTCACTTAACTTCTCTGTGCCTCAGTTACCTCATCTGTAAAATGGGGATTAAGACAGTGAGCCCCCCGTGGGACAACCTGATCACCTTGTAACCTCCTCAGTGCTTACAACAGTGCTTTTCACATAGTAAGCACTTAATAGATACCATTATTATTATTATTATTATTATTATTATTATTTTGTTAATGATGTACATCTAGCTTTATTTCTGTTTATTCTGATGACTCGACACTTGTCCACATGTTTTGTTTTGTTGTCTGTCTCCCCCTTCTAGACTGTGAGCCCCTTGCTGGGTAGGGACCATCTCTATATGTTGCCAACTTGTACTTCCCAAGTGCTTAGTACAGTGCTCTGCACACAGTAAGCACTCAATAAATACGATTGAATGAATGAATGAATGAACCCTGGTCAAGGAGTTAAATAGGAGTTATATAATCTCATCAGTGAAGAAGGGAATGTGTGAATCAGATAATTACACATTACTGGAGGCCACCAAGAGGGACGCCCCTCCATTGCCTGTGCACACAGCACAGGGGATGCAGATGTTACCATGAGACTGTCCTGGGAAAGGGGCCCATGAGAAGAAGGATTTGGTTATTCAAATCTGGTTCTGGCCAGGGTTATGGTAGGCCTCCTCCTGGCTCACCACCCTGGAGATCATTTGGGTGAATCCTAAATTGGAGATTTCAGAAAAACAAGTACAAACGGCAGCAGTCGAACCGCCAGTGAATAGGTCAAAAGTGATACTCAGCAGTTATCTTACAAACTGTTTTCACATGAATAAACCATGTCGGTATTGATTTTGCAGGCCAGCAGAAGCATAGTAAATATACTAAGAGGTCACTGTAATTATACCATGTACCCTGAGAATCAAGAACTGTTTTCACTCCTCACATTAGGGTTTTCCTCAGTGGGTGACATACAAAAAGAAAGAATTCATGTTAATGCCTGCAGGGGTCAGTTAGAAAAGAAGGCTTTGACGCCCTTTTGGTTTCCAAAGAGAACCAACTATACCTTATGACAGATGGGAAAGGAATAAAAAGTGCATCTTTTAAAAGCAAGGGGTGACTTTGGTAAGTTATTTCAAACACTTGATTGAGAAAATAAAAGCCCATCAAGAGTTACTCAGCTGACTCGACTACACAGAAAAATGTTTGGAAAAGTCTCTCACTTCTAGAGAAGGACTCTGGTACCTGTTTATCTCACTAAGAGGGATGGGGCTGAAGTTAGAAGTGGTTTTAAATTAATCCAGTGCTGAGGACTCATAACCCTGAACTTCAGAATATTCCTTTACACCTAAGAAGCAGTTGGCTAAATCCGTTAATGAGCACTGAGCATTGAGAGGCCCCTCATGGTACAGTGATGTGACACGGATTGAGATGGGAACTACGATAACAAAATGAGCCTATCTTTTCAAATGACTGGTGTTATTTAAAAAAATCTCCAACTATTTCTGAAGTCCTGAAAAAAAGACTTCTGAAGAGTTGTTTTCTCCAATATTCATTTATTTTCTGGCTCATCGTCCTTTTTCATTCTGTTGAATGGGACTAAGATACCATCAAGTTTTAAAATTTGAAGATTAAATCCATCTCCAAGATCAGAATTAGAGCCAAAGCCCATCAGCCAGACCCTTGCACTTTAAATCTTCAATCAGCACATAGCAACAAGAAAACCACAAAGGATTCCTGCTTCCTGCCCAGGGAAGATAAAGATGTTCTTGAAGCTCAGCAGCATTGTGTAGTGGCTAGAGCACAGGCCTGGGTGTCACAGGGTCATGGGTTCTAATCCTGACTCCACCATTTTTCTGCTGTGTGACCTTGGACAAGTCACTTCAGTTCTCTGGGCCTCAGTTCCCTCATCTATAAAATGGAGATTGAGACTGGGAGCCCCATGTAGGACAGGGACTGTGTCCAACCCAATTTGCTTGTATCCACCCAGCACTTAGTACAGTGCCTGACACACACTAAGCACTTAACAAATACCATAATTATTATTATTTCCACCTTAACCAATTGAATGATGGAATATTCACTTTGGAGGAACAGAACCCTCGAACCCCCAACAGTCAGTCCACTCACAGTTAAAGAGTTTAATCTCAGAGTCCAGAGAGCTACAAAACTGTTGCTTCATGACCCTGGTTCCTGCTACCAGATAGGGCACACGTAGGTGGGGAGAGAAAGTGTTTTTCATTCTATAATCTGGGCATTCCCATTTCTTGTTTGGTGTTGAGGCAGCTTACCAAAAATCTCTTCCAGTGAATGCTCTCTTCTCCCCAAATGAGAAAATTGTCCTGGGGTAGTCAAACCAAAAATAACAATTGAGATATTTTGAACTTGGTTTGTTAAAATCTTAGTCTGTGATATCTGCCCGGTGGAGGTCACAATGTGTTAGCCTACCCTTTCTTCAGAACTATACCCTTTATAGCTTGTTTTGAAGGCAATGTAGTTGGGAGAAGATGGCTCATCAGATGATTTGAATTTAAATTCCACTCACCTCCCCAGTCTCCTCTCAGCCAGCCCAGGAGGCAGCCTTAATTGGCTGCCTGAAATCTGGAAGTCAACAATCCCTACACTGCTGATGGAAATCTCCCTTTAAACAGTGTGGCATAATGGAAAGAGCAAGGGCTTGGGAATCTGAGGACCTGGTTTCTAATCCAGCTATGCCACCTGCCTACTGCATAACCTGGGCAAGTCACCAACTTCTTTGGGCCTCAGTTTCCTCAACTGTGAAATGAGGATTCAATACCTGTTCTTCCTACTCCTTAGTCTGTGAACCCATGTTGCATAGGGACTGTGTGCAACCTGATTAGCTTTCATCTACCCTAGCACTTAGACAGTGCTTGACAAATAGTAAGCACCTAACAAATACCATAAAAAAATTCATAAGCAGCAGGAAGAGACAAATGCTAGAGAAGCACTGAGGGCTGACAGAAGAGGAGCATAGTCCACATTTCTCATCATTATCTCCTAGCAAACTAGAAAACTAGACATTATGAAAAATTGCAAAAATGGCTCTCACGATGAAAGTTGGAAATGTTTTGATGTGGACTCTTCAAAGGAGTGAGGCACCCAAACCCTGACTAGAGCGGCAAAGACTGAAGTTTTTTGACTTGGGTACATTACTGAGCCCACTCCTCAGGTTTACCAGGAAGCCAGAAACCCTCCAAGTTAGCCACAGGAGCAAAAGTGTTGGGTAGTCTTGACTATCCCAAGTCTTGCCCTCTGTGCAAGCCTAGTTCATTGCCAGGATCCTCACAGTGAAGGCCCGAAACTGCTTGATTTGGACAAAACACTGCCCCTGCTTCCAACTTGCAGCAGGAAGGGCCCAGGAAGTGATCATGGTTGATAATAATTATGGTGCTTGCTATGCGCCAAGCACTGTTCTAAGCAGTAGAGTAGATAAAAATTAACCAGGTCGGACAGTCCCTATCCCTCATGGAACTCACAGTCTAAGTAAGAGGGAAACAAGTATTTAACCTGGAATTTACAGATAAGGAAACTGAGGCACAGAGAAGTGAAGTGATTTAGACGAGGCCACACAGCAGATGTGTAGCATAGCTAGGATTAAAACCCAGGTCCTCTGACTTCCAGACCTGGGATCTTTCCACTAGGCCACACTGCTTCTCTAATAATAATAATATAATAATTACGGTATTTGTTAAGTGCTTACTATGTCCTAGGCACTGTACTAAGCACTGGGGTAGATTCAAGCCAATCAGGCTGGACTGGGGCTCATAGTCTCAGTTCCCGATTTACAGATAAGGTAACTGAAGCACAGAGAAGTGAAGTGACCTACCCAAGATCACACAGCAGACAAGTGGTGGAGTCAGGATTAGAACTCATGACCTACTGACTCCTAAAACCATTATCCACTACACCATGCTGCTTCTCTAATTAGATAATATAAAACATGAATGAGTTGCACCTGAATCATCCTTAAAATGCTCCCAGAAAATGGAAATTATTTTGGAGCAAAGCAGAAAAAGAAAGTACCTTCTAGTGGGGGCCAGAGAAGATGGCTCATGAAGTTTATGAAGAGCCATAATGCTAAAATGAGCCGAGAATAAAGGAAATGAAGGGAAATGTGTTCATTTTCTCCTAATCTTGCTCTTCTTCCTTCCTTGCCTCACCAGTGTATCCTTCAATCTGTCTTCATATTTCATTTCTCTATAGGTCAGGAAGCCAATTTACCTCTGGATTGAAAAATAGGATGGAGGGAAATAGTGCTGTTTTCTCCCAAGCCAAATTAGTTTGGATTGGAACGAGAGCTACTCATTCCAATACAAAGTTGTATAGTCCAGTGGAAAGAGCATGGAGCTGGTAGTCAGAGGACTTGAGTTCTAATTCTGGTTCTACCACTTGCCTGCTGTATAACCTTGAGAAAATCACAACTTCTCTATGCCTCAGTTACCTTATCTGTAAAATGGGGATAAATTACCAGCTCTCCCTTCCTCTTGGACTGTGACCCCCACATGGACAGGGACCATGTCCGATCTGCTAACCTTGTGACTACCCCAGCGTTTAGTACAGGGCTTTGCACATAGTAAGTGCCTAACAAATACCACAGTTATCATTATCATCATCTACCCTGGGCACCTTGCCTGTCAGTGGCTGATCCCAGACCTTGGATCTGGGAGAACACTAGAGGTACTCTGAGAGACCCTGGGAGAAACTCACTCATGCTTTCCACAGGTCCAACATAGTAACCAATCCCATGGTTCTCCCATGTTTGAAATTGTCTTCTGGGAGAGTGACACGTGAGGCTTCTTTCCAGCACAGGAAGCAACCTTCTGATGTTGGGAGGCAAAGTCGTCTATGGATTATTCATTCAATCGCATTTATTGAGCGCTTACTGTGTGCAGAGCACTGCACTAAGCCTGGGAGTCAGAAGAACCTGGGTTCTAATCCCGGCTCTGCCACATGTCTGCCGTGTGGCCTTAGACAAGTCACTTTACTTCTCTGTGCTTCAGTTACCTCATCTGTAAAATGGGGATTAAGAGTGTGAGCCCCATGTGGGATAGGGACTGGGTCCAACCTGATTAACTTCTAATGACTCCAGTTGTTAGAACAGTGCTTGGCATATAGTAAGTGCTTAACAAGTATTATCACGATTATTATTATCATTAATAATTCCACTTACCCCCTAGCAGGTTGGAGTACCTCCTTGTAAGCTCCCGTCTAGATTGTAAATCCCCTCTCAGGGTCACACAAGTCACACAAGGGTCACATAAGCCATTTTTTTATGGCATTTGTTAGGTGCTTACTATCTGTCGAGTACTAAGTGCTAAGGTAGACAAAAGCTAAAAGCCAGGACTCTACAAGTCATGACTACAGGAGGGAGAGTCAAGCAGAGGAATACCCATTCCATTCCTAGCATGGCCAGTGGCTACCAAGTGAAAGGCAATTGGCTACAAGTCAAAACTCCCCAGTGCTGGGCAGCAGTGGCATGGGAGAGTCAAAGGCAGAAAATTGTTTACTGTGTGGAAAAATCAATGGTAAACCACTTCCGGATTTTTACCAATAAAATTCTATGGCTATAGTAATAATAATAATAATGTTGGTATTTGTTAAGCGCTTACTATGTGCTAGGCACTGTTTTAAATGCTGGGGGGGATACAAGGTAATCAAGGTTGTCCCATTTGGGGCTCACAGACTTAATCCCCATTTTACAGATGAGGGAACTGAGGCACAGGGAAGTTAAGTGACTTGCCCAAAATCACACAGCTGACAAGCGGCGGAGCCAGGATTAGAACCCACGACCTCTGATCCCCAAGCCCCTGCTCTTTCCACTGAGGCACGCTGCTTCTCTATGCTACCAGAATGGTTGCAGATGGAAATAGGGCATTCTGGGAGAGATCCATCTATGGCGTTGCTATGGGTCGGATATAACTCGACAGCAGTGTGGCTCAGTGGAAAAGAGCCCGGGCTTTGGAGTCAGAGGTCATGGGTTCAAATCCCGGCTCCATCAATTGTCAGCGGTGTGACTTTGGGCAAGTCACTTAACTTCTCTGTGCCTCAGTCACCTCATCTGGAAAATGGGGACTAAGACTATGAGTGCCCCATGTGGCATCCTGATCACTTTGTAACCTCCCCAGTGCTTGGAACAGTGCTCTGCACATAGTAAGCGCTTAATAAATGCCATCATTATTAACAACAGACTGTAAACTCCCTTTTAGATTTTAAACTCATTGTGGGTAGGGATCATATCTATCATCCTTGTTATAGTGTACTCTCCCAAGCACTTAGAGTACAGTAAATACCATGGAGTGATTGATTAATTAAGCCATTTAACTTCAGTTTTCCTCTATTTCTTTTAAACGATATTTCTTAAGTGCTTTCTGCATGCCAGGCACTGTATTTATTGCTGGGGAAGAGGCAAGCTAAACAGGTTGGACACAGTTCCTGGCCCATGGGGGGAACAGTCTTAATCCCCATTTTATAGACGAAGTAACTGAGGCGCAGAGAAGTGAATTGACTTGCCCAAGGTCACACAGCAGTCAAGTGGCAGAGGTAGGAGTAGAACCTAGGTCTCTCAGGTCCACGCTCTTTCAATGGACTATGCTGCTTCTGCACTCTCTAAGTTTTCTCATTTGTGAAATGAATACAAAATGTCTGCTTCTCCTATGTCTTAGAACATAAGCCTGGTGTGGGACAGGAACTATGACTCCTCTCACGATTTTATCTACCATAGTGCGAGACGTATAGTAGATGCTTAATACAGAACAGCAAATGCTGGCAAATAAGGGAGTTGGTAAACTGCCATTTTAAGAAGCAAGCAGAGAAGACTCTCAGATCAGTAAATAATCAGACTAATAGGCAATGATTTTAAAGGAAAAGGAATTAAGGCCTCTTTTCCACCAGCTGGATGGGATATTCCTTTCTTTTAAAGACAGGTTTTCACCAAAGCCGCAGAGATGCAGGATTATGTAAGAAGCTGGAAGTGAAGAGATTTGAACTTGACATGCTGCCATTTTTTATATTCAATAAAAAAGTAGAAGATTTATTGACCTATAGCAGAGTCCAATTTCCTGTTACATGTACAGTAGAGAAGATTAAAAAAGATTTTCAAAAAGCTCCCATTTTAAAATTTTTTTAAAAAGAATGTATTTCTCCTAATTTTGCAGATGACATTGCTCCCACCTGGATTCACCGTGGTGAGCTGCCGGATATGTTTGAAATGAGAATGTTAAAACAATCCTGCCTTCGTTCTTCGCCCCTTTCAACTTCACACACAGAGAGAACAACTCCTGAAGGATTATCAGAACTGTTGCAAGGTCGGGATGTGAAGAAGCTGAGAAGGGCAAGATATGAGCTAGCACTACAGACTTTAGAGACACGTTCTGGCAAGATCAAGCCGGTTGCAGGACAGGAGAGATTCTAGCATTATTCAGGTAACACACCCGGGACAGAAGGGGTTAGGATGGCAACTCAAGCTTAAACTTTTTCTACAGGGTTCAAAGATGCATGACGTGTTATGCTGCCAAATGAGAAGATACTAAAGGCTATGAGAAGCAGCGTGGCTACGAGAAGCAGCGTGGCTCAGTGGAGAAGAGCACGGACTTTGGAGTCAGAGGTTCAAACCCCGGCTCCGCCAATTGTCAGCTGTGTGACTTTGGGCAAGTCACTTAACTTCTCTGTGCCTCAGTTACCTCATCTGTAAAATGGGGATTGAGACTGTGAGCCCCACGTGGGACAACCTGATCACTTTGTAACCTCCCCAGCACTTAGAACAGTGCTTTGCACATAGTAAGCACTTAATAAATGCCATCATTATTATTATTACAAAACTAATTTCAGATGAAGCTACATTCATGTCAAATAGTGAATCGTCCTCTATTAATCACATTCTCATTGTCAAAATGCAGCCAAGTATGCACCGAATGGATTGACTCCAATCCATCAATCAATCAATCAGTGGTGTTTATTAAGCACTTATTCTGGGCAGAGCACTGTACTAAGGGCTTGCTAGAGTGCAACAGAGTATGTAGACATGAACTCTGCACTCAATGAACTAAGAGTTCCATTGGCCATTTTACATTTTGGGGTTCTTTTCCAGTTTAGCCATTGGTCCGTTGAATGAAAACTGCTCTAAGCATCAGGAACCCTTGGTTCTATTCCTGGTTCTGCCTTCTGGGACTATGCCATCAGTAGGAAGGTGACAAGAGCCCTGAGGGCAACTTAGAACCACGAAATTCTACCTGCTTTGATAAGTCGTGGGTTTTTGTTTTGTTTTTTTTTTACCATATCTGTAGTTCCGATCTGGTTTTCCAGAAGCTCCCTCATTGATGTCATTTACACATTTTTACTAGAAAAGAAACAGCCCGGTCTTGGGAGTCAGAAGACCTGAATTCTAATCTTGGCTTTACCACTTGCCTGCTTTGTGACTTGGACAAGTCACTTAACTTTTCCGTACCTCAGTTTCCCCATCTGTCAAACTGAATTCAAAACTTGCTCTCCCTCCTACTTACACTGTGAGGCCTATTTTGGGACAGGAACTGTGTCAAATCTGATCATCTTGTATCTGCCCTAGATCTTAGGACAGCACTAGCACATAGTACCTCAATTATTGTTATTATTATTCTGACATTTTCACCCTTCACAAATGTTAGCGAAGATTAAGGCAGGTCCTTACCATCATTGGCTTCAGCCCTCACAAATCCAGTAAATTGTCTTACCCAAATGAGCAAGACGGCTTTTATCAAGCCATCTTTGGTTAGCTGAAATCACAGGTCAAAGGCTCTGTGACACCATCACTCACAATCTGAACAAGACATGAGACATCTGTCTGTTTTGGGATGAACACACAGAGTAAAGGCACCTGAGAAACAACTGTTTCTAGCTGTTTCTAGTGGAAACAGCCCAGCTCTGGGAGTCAGAGAACCTGGGTTCTAATCCCAGCTCTGACAATTGCTTGTTGTGTGACCTTGGGCAAGTCACTTAACTATGCCTCAGTTCTCCTTCTTACTGTGAGCCCCATTGGGACAGGGACTATGTTCAACGTAATTCACTTGTATCTACCCCAGCATTTAGAACAGTGTTTGACATATAGTAAGCATTTAGAAGCAGCGGGGCTCAGTGGAAAGAGCCCAGGCTTTGGAGGCAGATGTCATGGGTTCAAATCCCGGCTCCGTCAATTGTCAGCTATGTGACTTTGGGCAAATCACGTAACTTCTCTGTGCCTCAGTTCCCTCATCTGTAAAATGGGGACTAAGACTGTGAGCCCCCCTGAGACAACCTGATCACCTTGTAACCTCCCCAGCACTTAGAGCACTGCTTTGCACATAGTAAGCACTTAATAAATGTCCTTATTATTATTTAGTAAATACCATATAAAAAACAATTTAAAAAAGCACGACTTACATATGAAACAGAGTTCAGACTGGTGAGTTTCCCTTCCTGGGGATGACTTTTCTTGGTTCTTTCACAGACAGCTGGGGAGAGCCAGGAGCGTCACTGGATATTGTTCCCGAGCACTTACAGATATAAACGCCCCTTCGCTGGGGACACCGGTAATGTAACGCCTGTGTGAGCTGGACTCTTGGCTTTGGTCAACCCAGGCCTCTGATGAGTCTGTAGAGTTTCAGGTCAGGGCTGCTGAAAAGACCCAAATTGTCAGCTTTCTAAACTGCTAGTTCCTCAAAGCCCGCTTCCTCAATCAATGGTATTTATTGAGCGTGTCCTATGTGCAGAGCACTAGGCATGCCGTAGAGTACTTTGCACATAGTAAATGCTTAATACTCAATACTCCCAGTCACCATGTCCCTAAACACATGTCCCCTTTCTGCCCCCACTCTCACAATGAAAATTCAGACCTCTGCACAGGGGAGGAAGAAAGAAAGTCCACTGGGGCAGAGGATGTGGGGTATCTGGTGAGCTATTTTTTCCAAATATCATCAGCTCTGTTACTGCCTGAGTGTAGAGGAAATGGCACAGAGCTTTAAAGCATCCTCTGAGGAGGATGACCTGGTGACAGAGGAAATCTTGGAGGGAAGGAAAGAGAGAAAAGGGGCAGGGAGTTGTTATGATAACGATGATGATGATGATGATGATTAAGCATTTCCTATATGTCAAACACTGTTCTAAATGCTGGGGTGGATACAAATCAATTAGGTTGGACATAGTCCCTGTCCCACATGGGGCTCATAGTCTAAGTAGAAGGTGTAGTATTTAATCCTTATTTTACAGTTGAGAAAACTGAGGCACAGAGATGTTAAGTGACATGCTTGAGGTCACACAGCAAGCGATTGGCCGAGTCAGGATTAAAACCCAGGTCCCATGATTCCCAGACCTGTGCTCTTTCCATTAGGTCATGCTGCTTCCTGCAAATCTTTTTCAAGGTACAGGTGCAAAATGTATAAAGCAGTGGATGATAAAAAATGAATGCTGAATGCCAGATGAGTGTTAAGACTTTATTTGCTGGTAAGGGTGCCTGAGTCTTTTCTCCCCTCTAGCAGAAACGCAAGAGATTTAGTTTCTAATGATTTTTTTTTTCTTAATAGAAATGATTTGGCCAGTTTTCTCAAAAACTAATTTGGAGACGATATTGTTTAGTTATTAAAGCCCCATATTCTTAGGAACTCTCCACCCATCTCTGTAGGGGAAATGCTGAACTGCAGAAAGAATCCCATACAGCTGAGGAGTGCTTTTTTTTCCCTTCCCCATTTCCAGCACCAAACAAAACGACTTCTTATCTGATACCTCTCTAACCTTCCAGTAATGTGTTGCTTACAGTTCTCCCAAAATGTGAGTTATGTGCAAGATCCCAAATGGAACACAGTTGATGGATTGCTGGTGATTTCCACAGCAGCGCACTTTGGAGCCCCAGTGCTAAACCTCTGACAGCGTTAGCATAAAAGATTTACATTTATGTTATGAGGGCCACACAAGAATAATAATTTTAAAATACATTGCCTTAGCTGCTAGTGCACCCTGGGAAATCTAGCAGCAGCCGGCTCTCTGCCTGCACTGTAATTACAAAATGGCAGCACAGAAGAGGGTTTGGAGACAAGCAGCTAGAGACCAAAACCATCTGCATGCCTTGGTGAATTGAAATTACAATAATATATGAAGACATTACCTGAAAAACCCAGCACCATTTAAATGATTTACTATTCCGCCCCAGCAAGCTTTAATTTAAGGATAAAGTCATTCAGCAAGCTAATCTGATAGAGAAGGCATTATTTCACACAGTTAAGTTAATTTACACTAGCTGATTGTTGTTGTTGCATTTGGCATTATTATCTGCACAAACAGCCGATCGGCCCTGACAGAAGCAATATACTGTTTAATACAGCGTCTTAATTCAGCAGGCAGGCTATCTGTGATAAAGGTTTGTTTATAAGCAATAATGGGAAGGAAAGTCATTTTGAGGCCAAGCTGATAACGATGATGAGAACTATTTTCTTTTTTTAAGGAAAAACCCCAACTCTGTGCACTCATTTGTCGGCTTGTACAATACTGCTACTGTCCCTTCAGGCCCCTTTTCCATAGCTCCGACCCTTTTCTCCACATTACTGGCCTGTGCCCCAAGGTACTTTCATGCTGAAACCCAATTTGTTCTCATGATGGGTGATGCTCGCCTCTCTGGTGAGGTTCGCTTCTCTGTTGCCACAGAAATACTTCCCCCTCACACTGAGGATCCTTGAGAAAGCAGAATTCCAAGCTTCCATCCTCCCGTCTTTACCTGTCGGGCCAGAGCTGGATTCCTTCAACACGTTTTTATTTACTTTTTATTTGAAAAGGCAAACATTCATCCCTGAATCATGCTGAATGAGTAGATGTACTGTATAAATGGTTTTGGGAGGTGGGAGGGTCCCCAGGAAAATGAAGGGGCAAACATGAGGACAAATGAAATGGATGAACCCCACTGGGCATAGGTCAAATTTCATTTCTGAAGTGTTTGTCTTCATTCCCTTCTTCCCACTTAAACTCTTAGATTGTGAGCCCCCTTAGAGCCAAGGACTAAATCTTAATTTACACCTGTGTATTCTCTCCTTGAACTTAATACAGTGTTCTGCATACTATTACTACTACTTCTAATACTACAACCTCCCAGTCCAAGAGGACAATTTAAGCCCTCAGTAATGTAAAGCCATTTTTGTCTTCTAAAAAAATCTGCTTTTATCCACCAAATTCAGGCAGCTGTCTCTCTAAGGTTGGTTGATCAGTTCCTCTCTCATACTATTCCTTGGCTTTCATAAATTCATTCCTGGTTAGGATGTTTATTCGACATCAACTGCTACTTCAAAGTGCAGGTGGAACACACTGAGAGATGTTCAGTCCCAGGTCCCGCTGTATTCATTCAGTCGTATTTATTGAGCGCTTACTGTGTGCAGAGCACTGTACTAAGCACTTGGGAAGTACAAGTTGGTAACATATAGAGACGGTCCCTACCCAACAACGGGCTCATAGTATAGAAGGGAGAGACAGACAACAAAACAAAACATGTGGGTAGGTGTCAAGTCATCAGAATAAATAGAAGTAAAGCTAGATGCACATTATAAACAAAATAAATTAGAATAGTAAACATGTACAAGTAAAACAGAGTAATAAATCTGTACAAACATATATACAGGTGCAGTGGGGAGGGGAAGGAGGTAGGGCAGAGGGGATGGGGAGGAGGAGAGATAAAAAGGGGGCTCAGTCTGGTAAAGCCTCCTGGAGGAGGTGAGCTCTCAGTAGGGCTTTGAAGGGAGGAAGAGAGCTAGCTTGGTGGATGTGGGGAGGGAGGGCATTCCAGGCCAAGGGGAGGATGTGGGTTGGGGGTCGACGGCGGGACAGGCGAGAATGAGCTACAGTGAGGAGGTTAGCAGCAGAAGAACAGACAGAATACAACAAAAAGAACATGAGCAGAAGGGGATGGGGAAAACCATTTTGATCTAAAAATTACTCCAGCTAATAACTGAATATCTTCCATCATTCATTCATTCATTCAATCGTATTTATTGAGCACAGTGTGTGCAGAGCACTGTACTAAGCACTTGGGAAGTACAAGTTGGCAACATATAGAGATGGTCCCTACCCAACAGCGGGCTCACAGTCTAGAAGGGGGAGACAGACAACAAAACAGAACATATTAACAAAATAAAATAGATAGAATAATTATATACAAATAAAATAGAGCAATAAATACGTACAAACATATATACAGGTGCTGTGGGGAGGGGAAGGAGGTAGGGAGGGTGGGATGGGGAAGGGGAGGAGGGGGAGAGGAAAGAGGAGGCTCAGTCTGGGAAGGCCTCCTGGAGGAGGTGAGCTCTCAGTAGGGCTTTGAAGGGAGGAAGAGAGCTAGCTTGGCAGATGTTGGGAGGGAGGGCATTCCAGGCCAGGGAGATGATGTGGGCCAGGGGTCAATGGCGGGACAGGCGAAAATGAGGCACAGTGAGGAGATTAGCGGCAGAGGAGCGGAGGGTGCGGGCTGGGCTGTAGAAGGAGAGAAGGGAGGTGAGGTAGGAGGAGGCGAGGTGATGGAGAGCCTTGAAGCCAAGGGTGAGGAGTTTTTGCCTGATGCGTAGGTTGATTGGTAGCCACTGGAGATTTTTGAGGAGGGGAGTAACATGCCCAGAGCATTTCTTCCATCGTGTTGATGCTCAGATATTTTCATATACTAATGACTATTCCAGGGCAATTTGGAGGATCAAGCTGTATTATGAAGGAGGAGGATTGATGGGGAAAGGAAACAAAACCATGATTGCCTTGGGAGCTCCAGGCCTGACCATTACTGATCAGTGTACAACTGTTTTACCCCCACTTGAAGTTTAGTTTTAGGAAAACTGTGCTCTGCTTAAAACTGTAAAAATGGATCCAGAAATAATGTATTTACTTTCCAGTACAGAGGTTAAATTAGGAATCACAGATCCAAGAAAACAAGTTGAATAGAATTCATTCACAGTGGAATTCTTCTTCTGGATTGGGATTGCATTTTACAAACTCTATTATATTGTACTCTCTCAAGCGCGTAGTACAATATCATACGGTAGGGGCCCATTAAATTCCATTGACTGATTGACTTCACAGATTAAGGAAGGGATAGGTGTTACACTCACATCTATACAATGGGGGTATGCCTTGTTATGTCAATTAATAGAATTTATTGAGCACTTACTGTGTACAGAGCACTGTACTAGGTTCTTGAGGGAGCAAAATGTAACAGAGTTACAGTTTAGAGGAGCAAGTCATATAAGCATATGTGTATTAGCTCTACAGAACATGAAAGTGATTGCTTTACATAGGAGATGCAAGTGTCAGAGAAGAAGGGCCCATATAGAAAGATGGGGTGATCCTATATTATTAAATACCCATTTTATAGGTGATCCTATTTTATTAAATTATTGTTAAATACAGAAGCAGCATGGCCTGGTGGATAGAGCAAGGGCCTGAGGGTCAGAAGGTCTTGGTTCTAATCACGGCTCCTCCACTTGTCTGCTGTGTAACCTTGGGCAAGTCACAATTTCTCTGGGCCTCAATTACCTCATTGAAAATGATAATTAATACTATGTGCCCCATATGGGACATGGACTGTGTCCAACTTGCCTAACTTACATCTACCCCAGTGATTACTACAGTGCCCGCACATGGGAAGTGTTTAACAAATACTGTAAAAAAATCAACCTGATAGCACTACTGACTTTATAAAATGCCTTTATTAATAGCAGTAGTAGTAATAAAAGTAGCATTTAACTGCATTTGCTGTGATGAGGTGACTGTACTAGGTATTCGGGAAGTACAGAATAAAGATAATAATAATAATAATAATAATGATGGCATTTATTGAGCGCTTACTATGTGCAAAGGACTGTTCTAAGTGCTGGAGAGGTTACAAGGTGATTGAGTTGTCCCACTGGGGGCTCACAGTCTTAATCCCCATTTTACAGATAAGGTAACTGAGGCCCAGAGAAGTTAAGTGACTTGCCCAAAGTCACACAGCTGAAAAGTGGTGGAGCCGCGATTTGAACCCATGGCCTCTGACTCCAAAGCCCATGCTTATTCCATTGAGCCATGCTGCTTCTCATGATGTGACCCATTTCCTGCTCATCACTGGAGAGACAACTGATACCCAGATAAGTCTCGCTATAATAGAGGAAAAATGGCTAAGATCTCAGACTTTCAAGATGCAGAAAAAAATGGAAGCACAAGTAACCCAGTTTTTTAAATTGTCTATTTTTTATTATGAAAAACCGCTCTCTGTAAGCTCTTTAATATTGCTTTCTAAATTTCAGAGACCAGTATGTGAAGTGTGAGACCACACTTTCAAGAATCCAACTGAAAAAGAATTCTGGCTAAAGATAGCTTGCAGGATCCATCTAAAATGTGCTATGTTTCTGGGGGTGAGTAAAGGAATTTCACAACATATAAAAATCTCACCCAATGCTTAGATCCAAACAGCCTGCTTAAAATTACCTCTGTCCATGACTAGCCATATATTCTCAAGTGCCCTTTATTCAGTAAAGTTCTAGGAGAAAATCTTGAGTAAATGCTATCTGTAGTACCGATCATCTGGCTAGAACTTAAGCTGGCTGAAATTGGTTGAATTAATTTAGAGATATAGTAGTCCTCTCATAAAACCAAGTTCAGAATGCAACAATAAAGGGGATTGGACAAGGAAGTGTTGGAAGAAATTCTGGCAGTTAATGGACAAAATCATTTCTTTGGTGATTGAGGTGTGAACTCAAAGATACTAAAGACATTTCCAGGCATGCCCAGTGCTTAGCAAGCACGTGTTCCCCACTGTAAACCAAGTAACAGTGGAGAGGTTAAACAACTTTACTTATATGGACACAGTTGACCTTTTCCTCAAGTTGGTAAGGGGTGGAGAGGGAATACATACACAGTAATTTTAGCAAAGCCTCTGAAAGCAGTGGAATAGTCCTAAAATAGTAAGAATAATAGCATTAATTAAGCACTTACTATGTGGCACTGTTCTAAGCACTGGGGAGGTTACAAGGTGATCAGGTTGTCCCATGGGGGGCTCACAGCCTTAATCCCCATTTTACAGAAGAGGTAACTGAAGCCCAGAGAAGTTAAGTGACTTGCCCAAAGTCACACAGCTGACAAGTGGTGGAGATGGGATTTGAACTCATGACCTGTGACTCCAAAGCCTGTGTTCTTTCCACTGAACCACACTTCTTCTCTAAACTAGTCCTAAAACATCTTGCGCTCATCAGAGGACGGCCACCAGCAGTCAGTATCTCAAGGGAGATTCCTAATTGATCTCAAATTACCAGGTGCCAAATCTCCGGAATAACTTAATCTTTTTGAAGGAATTCTCTAAGAATCTTCAGTTGCACGATAGAGACAACTCGTCATTACTGCGTGCATCTTAATACAAAGCTTTACACTCAGTAAAACCCCCAAAATTGATTGATTGATTGATTGATTGATTGTTCTGAATATTTAAGTTCGTCGTCCTTAAACCAAGCTGGAAAACAAACATACTTTCTTCACTGTTGAGGAAGATCATTTTACTTCAGAAAACAGTATGAGAGCCAATTGTGCAATATGATTTCTAGTAAGTTCATCTTTGTAGTTTTTGCTTTCCATACTTGGAAATAAGAACTGGCTAATATGGGGTGAAGGCCATTCTTGTGCTTTGCAAAGTGCTGCACCCCTTGTCTGTCTATAGGCTTGTTATACTCCTTGGCCCCGTGGGAACCTGGATATAAGGGAAGAGTCGGCGTGAGCTCACTGGGCAATCCACTAGCACCATAACCAATTCCTCTGGCATGTGAAGAAGAAGCGTGGCCTAGTGTATATAGCCCAGGCTTGGAGTCAGAAGGACCTGAGTTCTAATTTTGGTACTGCCACATGTCTACTGTGAGACCTTGGGCAAGTCACTCCACTTCTCTGTGTCTCAGTTACTTCATCTGTAAAGTGGGG
Organism: Tachyglossus aculeatus; assembly: GCF_015852505.1. NCBI lineage: Eukaryota > Metazoa > Chordata > Mammalia > Monotremata > Tachyglossidae > Tachyglossus > Tachyglossus aculeatus. Next base: position 77,823,852 of record NC_052086.1, read on the forward strand.
ATTAAGAGTGGGAACCCCAGGTAAGACAGGTACTGTGTCCAACCTGATTGGCTTATATCTATCCCAGCACTTAGTACAGTGCCTGGCACATAGTAAGTGCTTAACAAATACTACTAAAAAAAATGTGATGACTCGGGACTAGGTTTTCTCCATTGTTCCTTCCAGTAATGTCCACCATCAATCTTGGGCTGACATCATAATTCCAGCCTCATAATTGAGAGAAGCAGTGTGGTTTAGTGACAAGAGCACAGGCTTGGGAGTCAGAGGACATGGGTTCTAATCCCCACTCTGCCACTTGTCTGCTGTATGACTTTGGGCAAGTCACTTCACTTCTCTGTGCCTCAGTTACCTCATCCGTAAAATGGGGATTAAGACTTTGAGCCCCACGTGGGACAATCTGATCACCTTGTATCTACCCCAGAGTTTAGAACAGTGCTTGGCACACAGTAAGAGCTCACCAAAACCTGCCAGTCTCACCTCCGCAACATCGCCAAGATCCGCCCTTTCCTCTCCATCCAAACTGCTACCCTGCTCGTTCAATCTCTCATTTTATCCCGAATGGATTACTACATCAGCCTCCTCTCTGATCTCCCATCCTCCTGTTACTCCCCATTTCAATCTATACTTCATGCCGCTGCCTGGATCGTCTCTGTGCAGAAACGCACTGGGCATGTTACTCCCCTCCTCAGAAATCTCCAGTGGCTACCAATCAACCTACGCATCAGGCAAAAACTCCTCACCCTCGGCTTCAAGGCTGTCCATCACCTCGCCCCCTCCTACCTCCCCTCCCTTCTCTCCTTCTACAGCCCAGCCCACACCCTCTGCTCCTCTGCCGCTAACCTCCTCACTGTGCCTTGTTCTCATCTGTTCCACCATCGACCCCTGGCCCACGTCCTCCCCCAACCTGAAATGCCCTCCCTCCGCACATCCGCCAAGCTAGCTCTCTTCCTCCCTTCAAAGCCCTACTGAGAGCTCACCTCCTCCAGGAGGCCTTCCCAGACTGAGCCCCCTCCTTCCTCTCCCCCTCCGCATCCCCCCGCCTTACCTCCTTCCCCTCCCCACAGCAACTGTATATATGTTTGTACGTATTTATTACTCTATCTATTCATTTTACATGTACATATTTATTCTATTTATTTTATTTTGTTAATATGTTTTGTTTTGTTGTCTGTCTCCCCCTTCTAAACTGTGAGCCTGCTGTTGGGTAGGGACCGTCTCTATATGTTGCCAACATGTACTTCCCAAGCACTTAGTACAGTGCTCTGCACACAGTAAGCGCTCAATAAATATGATTGAATGAACAAATATCATTATTATTATTATTATTAATATAACAAGATGTTGAAAAGTCCTGCAGCAGCCTCTGACACTACCTTTGGAAATGGAATCCCAGGAATGTTCAGAAGACCCTCTGACAAGAGACAAGTAAATTAATTAACTAGTATAGTGGCCAGTATATCTTCCATTCTACTGTCTGCCGCAGCAATGGAGTCCAAGAAAAATCCATTAGATTACTCTGAAAGATATGTGAAAGAAAGTTTAGATTAAGTTTCTCTCTCGAGGCAATTTTATTAGATAGATTAAGTTTCAGTTCATCTCTCCAAAGACCACAGTAATAACCAGTGTCATGACTTTCAAATCCTTTGGACTGCTGAGGGGAATCAGACATGGTTGTCTTTTTATCCCCTCTTTTACTCTTTAGCATTCTAAAACCCTGCATAGCTCATCTGTCAAAGGGATAGCATTAAGGGGATCAGTGTTGACAACTGATAGTACAAATTATGTAATGCAGATGACATTTCACTGCTTCCCTCTGATCTGCAATTCCCACTCTCAATCAATCCTTCTTCTATGAAAATATTGTACTTGAAATTTGGCTGTGGAGGCAATTCGGTCTGAGTCCCAGGACCCAGGTGAGGTTTTCAAAAGCAGAATATATACAAGATTTTTAAGTGGATTTGGTGCTTGGGAAAGGGGATGAATTGACAAGCAGGAAGACTGAGGTTATCTCTCTTTCGACTGCCTGGTGGCACCAGAGGTTACGACAGAAGAGAAATCTGGCCCAGTTCTTCGGTTTGCCTCTGCAATTCAGGATGGGGACGGAGAGGAGGGGAGTTACTTCTATGCACCTCCAAACCCCTCTGACTCCCCCATGGGGAAGGCTTTGCTGCCTGGCAGGAACTGGACGTGGATTGATCCGAAAGGTCAATGAAAAAAACCACATTCTGACAGGCCAACAAGAAACTAAAACCCAGAAAAGATTATTTTTTTTTAGAACTGTTATTTTCTATGATGTGGAAGGTCACAAGTGTCTGACCCCTAATGAATCTCTTCTGAAGCAGTGTCCCTGATAGTTTCCTGAAGCATAAATAGTTGAATCCAAATTATTGTCCATGGTCTTAGATGACATATAAATATTTTAATATCAGACTGTCAAGTGGAATCCATGGAAGGGCAAATTTGGCCAAAAGCACCAGTCAAAAGCTCTTGCTAATCCTGTCAAAGCCTTGTCAGCAACTACACATCAATTAGACAGCCCCACCCCAATGACTGAACGAGAGAGGAAGGAGCCCTAGGACAAGTTTGGTTTGCTTAAAAGCCGATCTGATGGACTTCACTGTCTGGAGTTTCCTGCTTCTCATACTTCTCATACATTCTCACACACAGTTTCCTGCTTTTCAGAGTCCAAGCCCCCTGAAGTACAGCTTGTCTTCGTACTAGCCATCCTGGGGCCTTGAGCCATGGTAAACTCTGAGGTACTTGAGTCACGGCTGGAGAATGTTTAAGACTGGTTTGGAACATTGTCAAGTCTGCCCAGGTCAATGGCAGCAAACGGCAGGCAAAGCAATGCCAATCTGTTTGTGCCCACAGTCTGGAAAAACTCCGCTGTCAGAAATCTCCCCTCTAAATTATGTTCTGTGTCCCCGATATGGATTTTATTAACTGTATTTTTATTAGCCGTCTTATTACAGTTGATCTGCACAGGAATGGAAACAATTTACAGATGATTGGGGCTGGGTAGAAGAGACTATCGACAATGCAAATTATTACAAATTATTTACCGGCTTAGTCCAAATCTGCATGTAGATTGAAAGAGTCAAATAGAAAGACACCTTCAGGTAGACTTCACAAGATATAATGGTGAACGTATTCAGAAAACATGTGAACCCGATGTGGAATAGAATAGAAAATAAGTGGATTAATTTATCAAATACTCTTAAGTAAAGGCTTTCCCTCAATTCAATCTGAACAGGCCGGGCTTTGTTTGCCTGTAGAAAGAGGGATAGAGGAATTGCAAGGAGCAAGGAGACGTTTTTTGCCGTTGGGTTTTTTTTTCTCGTAAGTTGGATTACTATGCAATTAAGGAGAGAAATCCCCAGGTACACTGCGATTCAGGAAGTGAATTCTCTCTCTGCATGTTTCTTGAGAAGCAAAGTTCAGTTTCTCATCTGATTCTGCTCCTCTCCAAAGCACCAAACCCAAGTTCCTAAGATTATTATCTTGATAATAATCTTTTTTTAAGATCCTTCTATACATCAAGCACTACTCTACGCTCTGGGGGAGATGCAAGTTAATCAGGTCAGACTCAGTCCCTGTACCACATGGGGCTCAGAGTAGAAGTAAAACAGAACCAGCCCAAAATTCTCACTCTGTTTACTAAGGACAATCTAGTCCATGCTTTGAGATATTGTGGTTTTTTATCTCATTGCTGTCATATTTAAATAAATACATAAATATTTATATTTCAAAAATATGTTCCACATTCTCATTTTTGAAAAGAGAGAAAAATACATATACTGACCTCAGTCACTTGGAGAGGCCTGCATAATGCATAAGTGCGAGCTCCTTATGGGCGGGGTCCATGTCTGTTGTCGTATTGTACTCTCCCAAGTGCTTAGTACAGTGTTTAGCACACAGTAAGCTCTCAATAAATAGATTGGATGAATGAATGAAGTAGGCCTATTTAATGAACAGGAAGGATCATGCATGGACTAGCAGAAAAAGCACAGACCTGGGTTCTAATCCTGCCTCCGTCACTTGCCTGCTGTGAGAACTTAGGTGAGTTGCTTAACTTCTCTGTGGCTCAGTGTCCTCTTCTGTAAACTTGTTCACCTTCCCATTTAGACTGTCCATCCCATATTGTGCAGGGACTTTATTTCTAGACTGTGAGCCCCATGTTGGATAGGGACTGTCTCTACCCATTGCTGAACTGTACTTTCCAAGCACTTAGTACAGTGCTCAATAATTACGACTGACTGAATGAATGAAATGAATGAATCTATGCTGATTACCTTGCATCTATCATCTTGATTATCTTGAGAAGCAGCATGTCTTACTGGAAAATGCACGGGCTTGGGAGTCAGAGGACGTGGTTCTAATCCCGGCTCTGCCACTTGTCTGCTGTGTGACCTTGGGCAAGCCACTTAACTTCTCTGTGCCTCTGTTACCTCATCTGTAAAATGGGGATTGAGACTGTGGGCCCCACATGGGACAACCTGATTGCCTTATAACTACCCCAGTGTTTAGAACAGTGCTTGGCACATAGTAAGCACTTAATAATGATGGTATTTGTTAACCACTTACTATGTTCAAAGCACTGTTCTAAGCATTGGGGAGGATACAAGGTGATCAGGTTGTTCCACATGAGGCTTACAGTCTTAATCCTCATTTTACAGATGAAGTAACTGAACCAGTGACCTCTGACTCCCAAGCCCATGCTCTTTCCACTGAGCCACACTGCTGAACAAATACCATCATCATTATTATTACTATTACTAGACCGCTTTGTATAATGTTTGGCACATAGTAAATGTTTAACAAATACCATGATTATATTATATTAATTGTTCTGTAGCTGGTTTTTCCTTTAAATTTTTATGCTTTACAGGTGGAAACTAGCCATATGGGCAGCTCAGGGAACACATGTAATTACTTAACAATGGTGTTATGCATTCCTAGTTGTTTACAGCCACCAACTCAGGCCCAGTGTGGTCTGGTAGAAAGAGCATGAGCCTGAGAGTCAGAGGACCAGGGTTGTAGGCCCATTTCTGTCACTTACCTGTTCTGTGACTTTGGGCAAACCACTAAACTTCTCTGTGCCTCAGTTTCCCCATCCATAAAATGGGGATTCAATCCTCTTCTCCCTCCTACTTAGATTGTGAGCCCCCTGTGGGACAGGGAGTATGTGCATGACCTGATTATCTTGTATCTTCTCCAGCACTTCATTCATTCATTTATTCATTCAATCGTATTTATTGAGCACGTACTGTGTGCAGAGCACTGTACTAAGCGCTTGGGAAGTACAAGTTGGCAACATATAGAGACGGTCCCTACCCAACAGTGGGCTCACAGTCTAGAAGGGGGAAACAGACAACAAAACAAAACATATTAACAAAATAAAATAAATAGAACAGTAAATATGTACAAGTAAAATAGAGTAATAAATCTGTACAAACATATATACAGGTGCTGTGGGGAGGGGAAGGAGGTAGGGCGGGGGGATGGGGAGGGGGAGAAGAAGGAGGAGGCTCAGTCTGGGAGGGCCTCCTGGAGGAGATGAGCTCTCAGTAGGGCTTTGAAACTATAGTAAGTGCTACTTAGTATAGTGCTTGGCACATAGTAAGCACTTAACAAATAACATAATAAAATTATTATTATTATTATTATTATTAATTCATTAAGGCACTTCTAGAATCACCTTCCACCACTTGTACCTGAATGTCTGTCTTCCTCTCTAGACTGTAAGCTCAGTGAGGGCAGGGAACACACTGCATAGCCTAGTTGAAAGAGTTCTGGGCTAGGAATCAGAAGAACTAGGTTCTAATCCCGGTTGCACCAGTTACTTGCTGTGTGATCTGGGGCAAGCTTAATTTCTCCATTCCTCAGATCCTTCATCTGAAAAATGGGGATTCAATACCTGGTCTCCCTCCTACTTCTCCTGGAGCCACTTTTGGTACCTGATTATCATTGTATCTATCCCAGCACTTAGGACAGTGCTCGACATGGAGTAAGTGCTTAACAAATACCGCAATTAATATGGTGAGATCTGTGCTTGATGCAGCTGATTATGCAGGTGCGCTTTTTCACACTGATTTAGCAGCTCTCAGAATGCTCACTAGCACGGATGTTCAAACCGTCGGGGAATCGTACAGTTAGCAGTCATTAAGATTTCTGAGGCCTCTAAGAGCCCATACACTATGAACTTAACAAAAGTCAATAAAGCTCTGATGGGAAGTTATGATACGAGTATTTAATCCTTTGTTTCTCTTGGAATCTTTACACAACGTCCTCAGGAGTTGAATTTTGATCAAATTGAAAGGTAAGCTAATTATAGTGCTGCTGTTTGAACATATACAATAACAGTTGTGTCCGTGTTTCCATTATCAACTCGGTGTTTCTGCAGCTTGTCATTTAGTGTTGAACTACAAAGTGGGGGGGAGGCAATGTTTGGTTTTCATTTTGTGATTGACAGGTAAGGATCTGTCTCTCAGCCCCACTCCTTAATTGAACATGAGAGCTGGTAATAATAATATAATGAAAATGATTATAAGAATGAAAATAATAAGACTAATAATAATGATAATAATATTTTTAGGTATCTCTTGCTCTCAGACATCTCTTCCCAAGGCCAGTGATGCTAAATCAGGTCAATTATGAATGTCAGCTACTGGTGGTCAAAGGGTAGGAAACTGAATCAAGAAGACTAGTGTGTCTGACAGTGACATTAACATAGTATCAAGATTTAAACTAAACTGAAAGTCTATTGGAGCAATCATAGGATTCCACCTGGAGTGGGTCATTTTCAGAAGTTATTTTTTTGTTCTTTATATAAATCAGTATTCATTTTGTCCTAGGTTTCTGTCTTATCTTCCTGGCCAGGAAATTGGCTGGGAGAACGCAAGGCCCATAAGGTCCTGCACCCACAGTGTAGATCTGAATTTTGTTGGGCCGAGGAACCTTTTCCTGGTTCATTCATTCACTCAATCATATTTATTGAGCACTTACTGTGTGCAGAGACTTTATGTGACCGAGGGAGTCGGGGCTGAGGTTTGGCTGGGAAAGGGCCATCTCCAGGCAGGAACTCTTCCAAAGAGTGTTTCTCTGCTTATTAATTCCACAGGTACTAAGACCTATGCTCAACGTATCCAACCTTTACCGGGTGGAACCTGGGAGGAGAATAGATAAAAATAGAACACCCAACCATTTTGGTGGGATGAGCAAAAATGGAGGAGCCATCATCAGGGAGAGCAGAAAGTACACTTTAAAGAAACAGTGAAGCAAAACCTTAAACTGGTAGAGCTGGAGACACGTGAGTCCAGAGGGTTACGATGAGAAATTGACCATCTATAGGGAGGCCACTGATGCATATACTGGGCAAGAATGTACACACAACATCAGAACCATTCCTGTCATGAACACTTCTGCTGTCATTTCTTGATCCTCTACATACTAGTTTCCACTTCCTCCAATCCTCTAACCTTTCACCAACTGATTCTTCAGTCTCTTTTGCTATTTGGCCTGTGTCTCACCCTCATAAATGTGGGCTTCCCTCAGGGTTCTGTTCTAAGTCCCCTTCTATTTTTAATTTAGACTCACTCCTTTAGGGAGCTCACTATTTCCTCAACTTCAACTAGTCTCTCCTATGCAGATGACACCCAACACTACCTTGCTAGTGCTCAACACTCTCAATTAATCAATCAATTTTATTTAATGAGAGCTTTTTCTAAGGAGAGTACTGTACTAAGCACTTAAGGAGAAATGATTTAATTACTAGTTGTGACTCTTGCTTTCAAAGAGTTTATGTCTAAGGGGAAACAGACACTTGAATAAATTCCAAGAGGAAGCAACTGAGTGTAATGATATGACATTAAGTGCAGTGGGGATGGGAGAGTACTCAAGTGCTGTTGACAGACCATGTTGATTCTTCTGCCCCATTCCTAGGATTCAACTCTTCCTCTCCATCTAATTCAACTCCATTTCTCCATGCCAGTCCAGGCACTTGTCATATCCAAGCTTGACTACTGAGTCAGTTTACTTGCTTCTTTCCTTTCCTCCCGTGCCTCCTCTCTCCAGTTCATATTTCCCTCTGGTGTCTGAGTCATTTTTCTAAAATGTCATTCTCTATGCTTCTCCCCACTCCTCAAAAAAATCCCTAGGGTTGCCCATTCCTCTCCACATCAAGCAAAAACACCTGTCTACTGGATTTAGAGCACTCCAACAGCTTTCTCCCTCCTATTTATCCACTGTCTTCTCCCACTATATCCCAGCTTGAACTCTGTTTCTTTCAAGCTAACCTATTCACTGTGCCTCATTCTTTTTTCCTCTCTGCTCTCTTTGCTCTCATTGCTTCACCCTACCTAGAATACCCTGCCTAGAATTTTCTCTCCTTTATTCAAAGCCCTCACTATCCTCAAAGTCCTTTTGAAGTAAATCTCTTCCAGGAGATCTTTCCCAGATTATTCTCTATTCTCCACACTCCATATATGCCTCTACTGTTATTTCAGCCTCTCTGCACCACCTACACCTTTAAGTATGTACAAGAATGTACATACATACCCATGAACTTATGTACATCTTTAAATTTCTTCTGTTACATATTCAGTCTTGATCTCCCCCTCTAGAGAAGTAGTGTGGCTTAATGGAAAGAGCACAGGCTTGAGAATCAGAGGTTGTGGGTTCTAATCCTGGCTCCACCACTTGTCAGTGGGCAAATCACTTCACTTCTCTGTGCCTCAGATACCTCATCTGTAAAATGGGGATTAGGACTGTGAGCCTCATGTGGGACAACTTGATTATCTTGTAATTTTTAATGGTGGCATTTATTAAGCGCTTACTATGTGCAAAGCACTGTTCTAAGCACTGGGGAGTCTACAAGGTGATCAGGTTGTCCCGGGGAGCTCACAGTCTTAATCCCCATTTTACAGATGAGGTAACTGAGGCACAGAGAAGCCAAGTGACTTGCCCAAAGTCACACAGCTGACAATAGGCGGAGCCGGGATTTGAACCCATGACCTCTGACTCCAAAGCCCATGCCCTTTCCATTGAGCCACGCTGCTTCTCTGCCTACCCCAGTGCTTAGAATGGTGCTTGGCACATACTAAGTGCTTAACAAATACCAGTATTGTTTAGATCATTATTAGATTGTGATTCAAAGATTGTGAGCCCCCTCAAGAGACAGGGACCATGTCTAATCCCACCTTAATATGCTCTCCCAGTGCTTAGTACAGTGTTTGGCACAGAGTAAGCACTTAATAAATACTATTACCACTATTAGATTGAGGGCTTTGAGGGTAAGGGAGCCTGTATATTAATTTCTATTGTACTATCCCAAGCATCTAATACAGTGTCCTACACACAGTAAGACCTCAATAAATGCTATTGATTGATGAATCGCTGGTGTCCACAGTGGCATTTTACAGACAGATGCTGATTTTCCATAATATTTGAGCAATTCTGTGGAAGGAACCCTTCCCCTTACTCCAGAGTCTCAGGTCACTGCGAATTCTGGTGAAGCATCTGACTTGCTGACAGAGGTTGCAGTAGATGGAGTCATCATGCACAAAAAGTACTTTGGTATATTTTCACTCCCCTATCTGTAATTTATTTGAATGTCTGTCTCCCCATCTAGACTGTAAGCTTCTTGTGGGCAGGGATCTTGTCTAACAACTTCATTGTATCATATTTTCTTAATCACCTACTACAGTCTTTGGGACACATAGTAAGCATTCAATAAATACCATTGATTGATTAATTGATATTGAGACCAAATTATTTTTGGGTTCTGGAAGGTTCCTAGTTTGAGTACTTCTAAACTGATTATTGAAGAATACTGCTATTTGCCCTCTCTGAACAGTCTTAGGGCCTCATATCAATAGTGGGGGATAATGCCTAAGATTTTTGTTGAATGTCAGATAGGGAGAAGAAGCCTGTGTTCAGTGCTGGAACTTGCGGATACTGGACACTCAGATGCAGCTGATGTTATACATGTCACATCAGACACACGATGCAACACAGTGAAATAGCATGCTATATTTTTGCAAAAGTCTTCCAGAGCCTACCTGCCTCCGGGAACTCATGCTCCCTCCAAAATTGTTTTCCCTTCTCAGTCCCATGAGAACACAAGTGCTGCTTCTGCGCCACGGATTGCAGAGACACGGAGTGAAGCAAAAGAAGGCTGGGAACTTAAAATAACCAAACAAAACGTAAAGGCATCTGGTACTGTGGCCGTACTGGATCCTGAAAGTCTGACTCTCCAAGGGTCAAGCTGGACAAAAGACCATTTTACTGGAAATTACTAAATTGTTTGTCTGTCCTGAGAAGTGTATTAAGACACTAAGGTTAATCCCCAGTGGTACATCTGGCTGCCTTAAAATAGGAGAGGCTTTTTCAGGTTCTGGGCCATTATCAGCATGGCAAAATCATCATCAATCATATTTATTGAGTGCTTACTATGTGCAGAGCACTGTACTAAGCGCTTGGGAAGTACAAATTGGCAACATATAGAGACAGTCCCTACCCAACATTAGGCTCACAGTCTAAAAGGGGGAAAATGCAAAGAGCACCAGCCTGGAAGTCAGAAGGACCTGGGTTCTAATCCTGCAGTGTGACCTTGGGCAAGTCTCTTCACTTCTCTGGGCTTCAGTTTCCTCATCTGTAAAATGGGGATTAAGACTGTTAGCCCCATGTGGGACAGGGACTGTGTCCAACCCAGTTATATTGTATCTAATCCAGCATTTATCTACCCCTGGCACATAATAAGATCTTAACAAATACTACAATTATTATTATTACTATTATTACTATAATGCATTCCTCTAGACTGTAACCTTGTGGGTGGGAAATGTGATGCTAACTCTATTGTATTGTGCTCTCCCAAGTGCTTAATACAGTGCTCTGCCCATAGTAAGTGCTCAGTAAAATACAACTGATTGACAATGCAGGGCTCTGAGCTAATTCCACTTTGGAAAATGGATCATCAGTCACATCGTGATCTACTCCGCCAACCCGGCACACCTGCTTAGAGGAGCAGCGTGGCTTATTGGAAAGAGCGTGGGCTTGGGAGTCAAAGGACACTGGTTCTAATCCCAGCTCTGTCACTTGTCTGCTGTGAGACCTAGGCAAGCCACTTAACTTTTCTGTGCCTCAGTTACCTCATCTGTAAAGTGAGGATTAAGACTGTGAGCCCCATGGGGGGCAACCTGATTACCTTTATTTATCCCAGCACTTAGAACAGTGCTTGGCAGGTAGTAAGTGCTTACAGATACCATAATTATTATTATTTTTATCTAACTAAATATTATGTATATTATATACTATATGTTTATATATATATATATATATTGCTTTATTACCATGTTTAGATATATTATTATTTTGTTCAGTGTTTGCATTTACTTGTTTATTAACAACAGTAATAATGATATAAAAATTATATCCGCAAACGTATGCAAGCATTTTAATGACTATAAACATGTTAATAAAAACAAATAAGATTTCCCATGGTCAAGGGAATTGCTTCCTGCCAGAGTGCAGTTCTCAAGTGTGTAATTATATTCATAAATTTGTACCTTGGTTATTTTAATTTCCAGAATACCAGTAATGAAAACTGACTGGAGAGAATAGGTTTTTTTTTTTTCCTAAGGTTTTCAGACACAAGAGAATCTGAGACCACTGAACAGTTCATCAACAACCACAATATTTTGGAGGCAATCACATGTATAAGATCGATGAGGGATGAATAGGCTTAAAGCATGTTTTAAGGGCTTGAGTGTGTCTTTGGAGATACCCAGGAACATGTAGAAGATGATAGTAAGAAGCAAGATTTTAAGTTGTAGACAGTAAACCCTCTGAGGGCAGGGATTGTATCTCTTTATTGCTGAATTGTACTTTCCAAGAGTTTACTACAGTGCTCTGCACACAGTAAGCGCTCAATAAATATGGTTGAATGAATGAAGTTTGAGAAGAAGGGTGGCCTAGTGGAAAGAGCATGGGCCTGGGAGCCCAAGGACCTGGGTACTAATCCCAGCTCTGCCACATACCTACTGGGTGACCTTGGACAAGTCATTTCACTTCTCTGGGCCTCAGTTCCCTCATCCACAAAACGGGATTCGATACCTGTTCTCCTTCCTACTTAGATTGTGAGCCCCTTGTGGGACTTGATTTTCCTGCATCTTCCCCAGGGCTTAGCACAGTGCTTGGCACATAGCAAGCACTTAAATACCATTATCATCATTATCACTATTATTATTACTAATAGTAGTAGTATTAATAATAAGAGCCCACCCAATACACTGGAGACCTAAAGTTCAAAGTTGACATTTTGGGGCCAGATATGTAAAGGAGAGAGCTTAGGCAGCTATTTAGATAAATTATCAAAATAAGCATCACAGCAAACCATAGAGCAGTTTTACTGTGTGCACACTGTGGTAAGGACTGCAATAACGACAACAATGATGTTAAATAATACTAATACTACTAAAAATAATGGGTCAAGCATTATATTAAGTACCGAGGAGAATTCAGGATAATCATATTGGCCACAGACTCGTCCCACATAGGGTTTTTAGTCTAAGAGAAATGGAGAACAGGTATTTGATCCCCAGTTTACAGATGAGGTAATTGTGTCCTTCACTGGCCTTTTTAGTCACCCATGATAACAACTGTGGTATTTGTTAAGCACTTACTATGTGTCAAACACTGTTCTAAGCTCTGGGAAACTTACAAAATAACCAGGCCAGACACTCATACACCTATAGGTGAATTTCATCACCAGGGTTATCTTATTTGAGCATGAATGACTTCTATCATGCACATATACATACATAAAAACTAACTCTTCTGTTATATTTGATGTCTGTGTGGTGACACTAGAAAAGGAAAGGATTTGGGGAGAGCTGGGAGCTGTCAGTAAGCTTTCTCCCTACCTTATAATAATAATAATAATAGCATTTATTAAGCACTTACTATGTGCAAAGCACTGTTCTAAGTGCTGGGGAAGTTACAAGGCGATCACGTTGTCCCATGGGGGGCTCACAGTCTTAATCCCCATTTTCCAGATGAGGCAACTGAGGCACAGAGAAGTTAAGTGACTTGCCCAAAGTCACGCAGCTGACAATTGGGGGAGCTGGGATTTGAACCCATGACCTCTGACTCCAAAGTCCATGCTCTTTCCACTGCGCCACGCTGCTTCTCTCTTACCTTTAATCAATCAATCAGTCATATCTATTGAACACCTCCTGAGGGTAATGCTTGCACCAACCTCTTGCAGAAATATAATAGAAGCATGCACATGTTTCTAGCTCTCCAGGAGCTCACCATCTAATGAAGGAATGGGAACACTTACAACAATGGTGGTGGCTACTGTACCAGCTCCTCTAGGCAGCAGGTGGGAGAGAGCAAGCCCAGAGAAGCATGAGGAAGAGGTCACTCTGCTATCATCACAAACACAAACAGAAAACAAAGAGCAAGGAGAGACCTGGGGGAGACAGCAGAAAGATAGCCAGAGCATAGAAAAGGCTCACTCCCATCTGCTATTGCTACTCTTTACCTCACTCCCTGCTGCATTTACACATGGAGAAACACACATGCACACACACACCTCACAACCAGTATAATAATAATAATAATAATAATAATGGTATTTGTTTAGTACTTACTATGTGCCAGGCACCGTACTAAATGCTGGGATGTATACAAGCAAATCGGGTTGGACACAGTCCCTGTCCCACATGGGGCTCACACCTCAATCCCCATTTTACAGAGGAGGCAACTGAGGCCCAGAGAAGTGAAGTGACTTACCCAAGGTCACTGAACAGACAAATGGCAGAGCCGGGATTAGAAATTAGAAACCATGACCTTCTGACTCCCTATGCCAGCCTGAGCCAGCACACATAGAAACACATGAACAAACACCGACACCATGCAAAAAATATACTCAAGAAAGCAGAAACATGAGTGCATCGAGAAGCATAGAGCTCCAAAGTTAGAGGAATGTGCTTATAAACAGCTATCAAAATGGCCACAGTCACATCCACGGACTCATATTGATATATATAGACCTGGTAAAAATTAAATAAAGGGAAACATGAATGGCTGTGGATACAGACCCACTGGAAAAGAAACACACGGGGACAGACAGAAACACACACAAACACACACACATACACACACTCCCTCACTCTCTCACAGGAACACCCAAAGAAGCATGAGCACTGTTTGATTTTGCATTCTCCAAAATCTCTTGATTCAAGGTTCCACACCACAGGATCATATCTATAAAAACAGTTCAATCATGGCTAATGGTGGAGGAACTATAGGTAAATGCCTGGATGCTCCAGACATTCTCCAATCACTCACAGAAGTCAAAGGCACAGGAATTTAGATTTAATACCAAGAAAGAGAGCAAAAGGGTAGAGGGAAGCTAAATCCAATTTCTTACACTTCAATAATTAAACAATCTTTCTTGTGCTGAGCACGTGTGCTTTGGCCAAACTACTTATGGTTCAGCCATGTGGAAGAGACGAAGTGGGATACCAGAGGAAGGAGGGAGCGAAGAAAGGTTAGGATTAGTTAGAGGAAAGACAGAGGATCCATCTTCTTTCAGGGATTTCAGAGCACTCCCTGGTTTGCTAATAGGCTGGGCTTTTCCGGTGTCCTACTGGTCAAACTCACCTCCTCACAGAAGGGTCTAATAGCCCAGAGGACTGGGGGAAGTGTAATCCTTCAGGTTTCTAGGACATGCCGTTCCCTGATAAGATGATGTTATAGGAGTAACTTCATCCTCCTCCTTCAGTCCCTTAAGGCCACTGACACAACTCCAATAAGAATCTGAATATTTGCAGAGCCAGGTTCTCAATGGACAGAGTAACACTCACACAGTCCTCAGCACTTCAAATAGTGTTCAGTGCTTAGAACATTGCTTGGCACATAGGAAACACTTAAATACCATCATTATTATACACATGCATATGTTCACAACTAAAGCAGGGAGCTTACAGGTGAAAGAGAAGTAAAATACCAGGCAGCAGAAAGAGGACAGACTGGCTGAAAACTGGACTTTCCACCTGAGATCAGGCAAATGACTGCTCTACAAACATAGCAATGGAATAAAAAAGCTTTTTTTTTGTTGCTTGAATTGTTGCAATTCGCTGTCATCACTGATCACATTCACCATGTAACTATTCTCTTAACTTTAGCTGCATAAATACAGCCTTAGAGCGCATAATGTAGACTGGCAGTTCCATCTTAAAAACGGTTTCCTGAAGGAAGTGCATCTTTATGGATGGCTATCCCGCTATTTGGCAAATTCCTTCAAGATAATCCTATTAGATGTACTGTTTTACAGGCCCAGTGGCTTCTACGAGTTGTTTGTGCTCCACTTCGGCAGGGGTTAGGAAGAGGGAACAGGTCAGGGGAAGAAACAGCCTGGTATAATGAATAGAACATGGGCCTGAGAGTCAGAAGGACCTGGGTTCTAATCCTGACTCCCCCACTTGTCTTCTGTGTGACCCTGGGCAAGTCAGTTCACATCTCTGTGCTTCAATGACCTCATCAGTAAAATGGAGGTTTAAGACTGTGTGCCCCATGTGGGATGTGGACCACGTCTAACCTGATTAGCTTGTATCTACCCCAGAGCTTAATACAATGCCTGGCACAGAGTAAACGCTTAACAAAAACTGTAACAAAAATTTAAAAAAGCAGGAATGGACTTCTGCTGACCTTCTTTGGTCAGCCAGCCAGCTAGCCCTCTGAGCTCCTTACCTCAGCCCCATCCAGAGGAATGAGAGCTATAAGCCATGTAAGGGCAGTGGAGGAGACTGAGGCTTTTGGAGGTAAACTGAGGGGTCAAACTGGGGGTTGGGTATGGCAGTGGAGGCAGGGGTGGTGGTCAGGGCTTATGGATTATAGAGTCAGTCAGTCGTATCTATTGAGCACCTACTGTGTGCACAGCACTGTACTAAGCACTTGGGAGGGTACAATATAGCAATATATAACAGACACATTCTTTGCCCACAACAAGCTGTCAGTCACAGGGTGGAGCTGGCCATGGCTCTGGCATGAAGGTCATGAAGAGGTGAGTGTCAGTGGAGAGGGGATGGGGAAAAGTACTGATTTTGATTTTTCAAAAATATTTTTTCTGTCTCTTGGTCTCTGTGCCCCAGTATGATCCCACTTTGGCCTGAAAATCAACCGGTTTTAAGAAAGAAGCACTTCAGTGTCAGCCGCAAATAGGACAAACCCAAAGAAATGGAAAAAGCAACAATTATGGAACAACTGGCAAAAGGGCTTCTGCCACCATTACCCCCGCCCACCACTCAACATAGATCCTGCCAGCCCGTTTTCCCCCCTGCAAAACTCCCTCCCACACTTTCCACTTTCTGACTTGAGCTTAGGGCTGAGGTGAGCAGCTGCAGACACTGTGAATTAACACCCACTATACACACATTCTTTCTCTCTCTCTCCTTCTCTCCCATTCTCCCCTTGTCCCACATGGGGCTCACAGACTAAATAGGAAGGACACTTGCACTAAATCCCCATTTTACAAATGAGAAAACTGAGGCCCAGAGAGATTAAATGACTAGCCAAAGGTCACACAAGAAGCAACTGGGAGAGTCAAGATTAGATCCCAAGCTCTCTGATTCCCAAGCTTGTGCTGCTTCCACTAGGCTATGCTGCTTCACCCAGGGCAGGGATCAGGTCTAGTTGCTCTCTTATATTGTACTCTCCTAAGTGGTTAACACTTTGTCAGTTTAAGCCCTCAGTAAATACAATTGACTGATTGATGGTTTCAAGGCTTTTCACCGATTTTCTCCACCTTCCTCATCAGCTCTCCTTTCACCTACTCCTCCCTTGCATGCACTCTTCTCTCCTCCAAAGCATTGTTTTTTTATGGTATTTGTTAAGTGCTTATTGTGTGCCAGACATTGTACTAAATGCTGGTTGGACACAGGGTTGGACACAGTCCCTGTCCCACATGGGGCTCACAGTCTTAATCCCCATTTTTCAGATGAGGTAATGGAGGCACAGAGAAATTAAGTGACTTGCTCAAGGTCACACAGCAGACAAGTGGCAGAGTCAGTATTAAAGCCCTGGTGTTTCTGACTCCCGAGCCATGCTCTATTCACTAGGCCACATTTAGATGCTCAATAAATGCCATTATTATTAATCAATCAATCAATCAATGGTTTGAGCATTTACTGTGAGCGCAGCACTGTACTAAGTGCTTAGACTGTGCTCTTCCCACATAAACCCTCAGTAAATACCACTGATTATGATACTCATGCTTCTGAGAGGATAGACATTTAGTACCTACAATAAGTCCTTAATTCAATCCTACGGTTCCTGAATTAACAGTATCATGCTGTTCCTTCATTGATAAATAACACTTTAGTGACCTACCTAAAGCCTAATTCTTTCCCCTGAAGAGGGGACAGAGAGAACTGTTTTAGATAAGTGGTGGGATGAGGGAGGGGGAGGAATGTGTGCATCTTCTGAATCCTGCACATTGATTCTATAATGATAATAAAAAATGTGGTATTTGTTAAGATCTCATTATGTGCTAATGAATGTCCTAAGTGCTGGGCTAGGTACAAGATAATCTGGTTGGACAAGGTTCCTGACCTACATGGAGATCACATGCCATTATTATTATCACAGCCTAAGTAGGAGGGAGAAGAAGTATCTTACCCCTATTTTACAGATGCGGAAACTGAGGCATGGAGAAGTTAGGTGACTTGCCCTCCATCACACAGATGAGCACTTAGTACAGTGCTCTGCACACAGTAAGTGCTCAATAAATACAATTGCATGAATGGTGGAGCTGAGATAAGAAACCACATCTTCTGACTCCCAATCCCATGCTCTTTCTATGAGACCAGAGGCATCTATGCTTTTAATAGCAAATAGAAAGCTGGAAATGGAGGATAATTGGTATATGTTGAAGGGGATTAAAGCCTCAGTGAGGTAGCCATGGCTCTGTCTGTGTTGATTCAAATATCTGTGTTGGGAGAGAAAGAAGTGCAGGTAAAGCACAGATCATAGAGGCCTAAATCCATGCAAGATTCAGAGAGGGTTAGAGAAAGCTGAGTCCAAAGCAGCATGGTCTAGCAGTTACAGCACTGCCCTGGGAATCAGAAGGACCTATATTCTAATTGTGGCTCAGCCACTTGTCTGCTGGATGACCTTGGGAAGGTCACTTCACTTCTCTCTGCCTAACGGCGATTAAGACCGTGAGTCCCTTGTGGGATGTGGACTGTGTACAACCTGTTTAGTTTATATCTACCCCACTGCTTAGTACAGTGTCTGGCACACAGTAAGTGCTTAAGAAATACTATAATAAAACAAAAAACAACAACAAAACACTCTCATGAGTACATCACCATCCCTCTCCCCTTCCTGGAAACTTGGGCTTGTCCTCAATGACTGCCCATTCCTTTCTGTAACCAGATGAAATGCCAAACCAATTGGTTTGGCAACTAGCCAAAGTAAGTTCCCAAGCACTTAGTACAGCATATAGTAAGCGCTCAATAAATACCACTGAAAGATTGGTTTACAGGTTGTGGAGAGGAAGGGCCGGAGCCTAAGTGAGTATCGGCCTACCCGCCCTTAGATGATAATGATCCTCACCTTCGGAGATAAGATCCTGCCAACAGATGATGCTCAAACTTGCTCTTGAAGATAGGGATTGTGCAGTCTCCTTGCTGAAAATGTTAGGTGACAAAGGACACCAGCTGCCAGGCTGAGGACCTGGCAAACCAATTGCCAAACCAAAGCAGTTATCCAAAATCTTCTCCCACAACACCTCAGCCCCCATTCTTTGTTCCTCACAAGTTAACTTACTCAATGTGCCTTGCTCTCATACAGTTCTCTCTCCACCTTCAAAGCCCTTCTGACATCATATCTCCTCCGGGTGGTCTTCCCCAATTTATTTCTCCTCTACCCTAAAGTTAGCCCACAATCTCAACCTCAGCACTGCATTTGTGCCCCCAGAGGCACCTGAAAGACTTACATATTTGCCCTATTTTTAAAACACTCACTCACTATCCACTTACTTTCTTCCTTCACTCTACAAATTATTTTTTTCTCTATCTCCCCTACTACACTTTAAATTCCTCAAAGGCGGGATTACGCCTACTATTTTATTCTCTCAAGTGTTTAGACCAGGGCATGATAATTACCTAATAAATACTATTGATTGATTAAATGATTGATTTGACTGTAAAGATAGGTTCAGGGTGTTTTGGGATGTGGAATTTAAAGGCTGTACAGAGGAACATGGGGGTTCAGACTAACTCTGGGGGCAAAGGGAAATGTATTTTTTTGGAAATGTGCAGAGGATTTCTGTGTCTGACCCAGTTCTTCTTGGAATCAATTTAACCTTGTGAGATGAAAAGAAGAACCCACTTCATCCCCTACTTCGGCAGATCTACCTGGGTGTCAGACTGCATATTGAGCTTCTCCAGACTTTAAACCTCTCGGGTTGCTTCTGTTCCAGGGAGAGTTCAAGAGCTGCCCTAGCAGGATGAGAAGAGCAGGGAAAAACCCCCAGGATGCCTAGATTGTAGCTATCAGTTGTGTCAGTCCCTTGACCAATCAGAGAACTAACACAAGGATACAATCCTACAGTACACCAAGAATCAAGTTCTTTATGGACCCGACAAACTACCAATTCACTATTGGGTTTTAGGGAAAGGAAGGTTGCGTGGTCACTTAAAGCAGGTTTGACATCTTTTCATTCCAAAATGCATGGACTTCTATTTGCCCTTGGCAGGCTCATCTACCAATAAGTGAAATGTTCAAGCAAGGTTCCCAAACAGCTGCTGTGTGGAGAGGTGGAATTGGTAAACCAAAAACAAACAGGGTAGAGGAAGCATATTAAAGACACAATAAAACAAAGCACTCAGACAAAGCTTCATTCCAGCTGAAAATTAGAAGTCAGTTTCTGATGACAAACCTGCAGGGCATATCACCATCAAGAAAGAAGTGGTTCTCTTCGAATAAAAGGATTTCATGGAGAAGCAAACTTCTCCAAGCATGAAGAAGCAACAAAAGGGTTGCATAACATAACGATGGAATTTATTAAGCGCTTACTATGTGCAAAGCGCTGTTCTAAGTGCTAGGGAGGTTACAAGGTGATCAGGTTGTCCCACATAGGGCTCACAGTCTTCATCGCCATTTTACAGATGAGGGAACTGAGGCCCAGAGAAGTTAAGTGACTTGCCCAAAGTCGCACAGCTGACAAGTGGCGGAGTCGGGATTTGAACCCATGACCTCTGACTCCAATGCCCGTGCTCTTTTCCACTGAGGCACGGGGAAGTAGCTTGGTCTAGTGGATACAACACGGGCCTGGGAGTTGAGAAGGACTTGGTTTTAATCCCAGCTTCTTCACTTGTCTGCTGTGTGACCTTGGAGAAGTCACTTCACTTCTCTGTACCTCAGTTACCTCATCTGTAAAATGAGGATAAAGACTGTGAGCTCCATGTGGGACAGGGACTGTGTCCAGCCTGATTAGCTTGTATCTTCCCCTTGTGCTTAGAACAGTGCTTGACACATAGTAACCATTTAACAAATCATCATTATTATTATTATTTGTCATTATGGAGAGAGAATAGGGGCAAAAGACAATAAAAGTCAGGTGCTGCAAACATTAAACTGCCTTCGACACTGTGGACCACCCCCTACTCCTCAACACGCTATCCAACCTTGGCTTCACAGACTCCATCCTCTCCTGGTTCTCCTCTTATCTCTTCGACCGTTCATTCTCAGTCTCTTTTGCAGGCTCCTCCTCCCCCTCCCATCCCCTTACTGTGGAGGTTCCTCAAGGTTCAGTTCTTGGCCCCCTTCTGTTCTGGATCTACACTCACTCCCTTGGTACCTCATTAGCTCCCATGGCTTCAACTATCATCTCTACGCTGATGACACCCAAATCTACATCTCTGCCCCTGCTCTCTCTCCCTCTCTCCAGGCTCAAATCTCCTCCTGCCTTCAGGACATCTCCATCTGGATGTCTGCCCGCCATCTAAAACTCAACATGTCCAAGACTGAACTCCTTGTCTTCCCTCCCAAACCCTGCCCTCTCCCTGACTTTCCCATCACTGTTGATGGCACTACCATCCTTCCCGTCTCACAAGCCCGCAACCTTGGTGTCATCCTCGACTCCGCTCGCTCGTTCACCCCTCACATCCAAGCCGTCACCAAAACCCGCCAGTCTCACCTCCGCAACATTGCCAAGATCCACCCTTTCCTCTCCATCCAAACCACTACCCTGCTCGTTCAAGCTCTCATCCTATCCCGTCTGGATTACTGTATCAGCCTCCTCTCCGATCTCCCATCCTCCTGTCTCTCCCCTCTTCAATCCATACTTCACGCAGCTGCCCGGATTGTCTTTGTCCAGAAACGCTCTGGGCATGTTGCTCCCCTCCTCAAAAATCTCCAGTGGCTACCAATCAACCTACGCATCAGGCAGGAACTCCTCACCCTCAGCTACAAGGCTCTCCATCACCTCGCCCCCTCCTACCTCACCTCCCTTCTCTCCTTCTACAGCTCAGCCCGCACCCTCCGCTCCTCTGCCGCTAGTCTCCTCACCATGCCTCGTCGACCCCCAGCCCACATCATCCCCCTGGCTTGGAATTCCCTCCCTCTGCCCATCCGCCAGGCTAGCTCTCTTCCTCCCTTCAAGGCCCTACTGAGAGCTCACCTCCTCCAGGAGGCCTTCCCAGACGGAACCCCCTCCTTCCTCTCCCCCTCCCTACCCCCCCACCTTACCTCCTTCCCCTCCCCACAGCACCTGTATATATGTATATATGTTTGTATGCATTTATTACTCCATTTTATTTGTACATATTTATTCTATTTATTTTATTTTGTTAATATGGTTTTTTTTGTTCTCTGTCTCCTCCTTCTAGACTATTAGCCCACTGTTGGGTAGGGACCGTCTCTATATGTTGCCAACTTGTACTTCCCAAGCACTTAGTACAGTGCTCTGCACACAGTATGCGCTCAATAAATACGACTGAATGAATGAATTAAACAAAACATCAAAACATGGGGCAAACTTTTTATGTGTTCAATGTAACTAGGTCTATGGACCCTTCAATGACCTTTTCAGGCACAAGATGCTCATAGGCAACTTCAGTGTCAGTGGTGACTTCTTCGAATATGAACAACTAGTACATAGATAGGTTTATGGACATGTAGAATACACTGAGACATACACAGGGACAGCGTTATAAGAGCTGAAGAAGCTCCCTGTGGGCAGGGAACATGTCTGACAAATCTGTACACTGTGGCCTAGAGGATAGAGCACGGATCTGGGAGTCAGAAGGACCTGCATTCTAATCCTGGCTCCTCTTCTTTTCTGCTGTATGATCTTGAGCAAGTCACTTGGCTTCTCCATACCTCAGTTACCTCATCTGTAAAATAGGGATTAAGACTTTGAGCCCAATATGGGACAGGCACTGTGTCCAACCCAATTACCTTGTATCTACTACAGCACTTAGTACAGTGCCTGGAAAATAGTACACGCTTAATGAATACCACAGTTATTATTATTACTCTCCAAAGTAAACAGTATAGTGCTCTACACATAGTAAGCATTCAATAAATATGACTGATTGACTGATGAGGAGAGTGGATATACAGAAGAGAACGATTCAAGATCATTGAGAACAGGATCTTAACTGCCTCTGGAATTCCCAAAGCTGGCTAAAAGTCCGGGGAACATGTTGGAGGGATCTTAGAGGTGAAAATGTCATGTTAAACTGCTTTGAACATGCCATGCCTGCTCACCCAGGAAGAAAAGAAAACAAAGGTCACGGGCCAGCTGTTCTTCCCCTTTAAAGGAGCAGAATGATTAGGTAGATACTAGGAACTGATTCCATTTCAATTCATCAAGCCCCTGTTCCAGGCAACACATCCTTTAACATGAAAGGCAGAAGAAGGGCTTTTTGTTCTCTTTGGCAAGCTCTCTCAGAGCACAAAGCTGGTGGCGTTCTCCTGGCTTCATCCAAACACGGTCAATTACTCCAGTCTCATGTGCCCAAAGCGGCAACACGATGCCAGCATTTCAGCTTCTCCATTATTTTCTAGCTGGGCAGCAGGGAAGCACATCTCTGCTCCTTTATGCAATCTCCCAAATGGGGAACAGAGAAAAATACATCCATCAACATCCCAAACCGAAAAAAATCTCCACTGGCTTGGGCTGAAATACCCAGATTTCATATGTGTCCTTGAGGGCTAAGAGAAGAGCCCTTGGGATACGATCACCTCTAATGCTGTAGCTTTCTATTTTCCAAATCCAGCGACTCTTGGAGAAGTTCCATCAAGGAGTACTATGCCAAAGATGCTCTGGAAGTCGAGAGATAGGAATCAACCCCCAAAATGTAATTTTGCCTTTTCCTTCTCCTCAAAAATAGCTCCCAAGTAAGGTATGATATAGTACCAGCAGCAGTGACATTTCACTTGCCTACTTGGAACACAAAACTGTAGAGTGTCATTATTAATACAACTATAGATGGTCTTTGCCTTATTTAATATCAAATGTCCTTGGTCTCCATGTCCCCAGGAGAGAAAGGGAGGGGGAAAAAAACTGTATTTAAGTTCTGTGAGATACCCACGGTAAATATGATAGTCAACTTGGCTAGTACATAAAGCATAGGCCTGGGAGCCAAAGGACCTGGGCTCTAATCCCCACTCCACCACCTGCCTGCTGTGTGACCTTGGGCAAGTCACTTAACATCTCTGTGTCAGTATCCTCCACTGCAAAATGAGAATTCCATACCTGTTCTCCCTTCCAATTAGTCTGAGACCCCCCGATGGACAGGGATTGTGTCCAATCTAACTGTACCTACCCCAGCATTTAGAACAGTGACATACAGTAAATGCTTAACTGATATCATAAAAAAGTGCAAAATGCTATCTCTCCAGGAGAGTGGATTGATCTCTGTGGATTCAGAGTTGTGTCTCTACAGACTTAAGATAGAAGAAAATCTCAGGGTTTGCCATATTTGAAAATACCATGCCCATTCAAGGAAACTAAAGGAAAGATAAATGGATACCTTAGAAACCCAGTAACTGTGAACAAATACCCATGCTCACAATTTCTAATTGTAAAAGGCTTCATCTCCTTGATTCACATAACCTCAGATTGTGTTAGATCTCATGTTCCTTATTTATTATACATGTCTACATATTGTGATAATTGGGTTGTATAATATTCCATGCAGGCTAATGTGAAAGTGATTTCTCCTGAATAGAAATTACTTATTTTGATTCCTCAGGGGTTTGTTTTGTCAAAACTCATGTAGTATTTAGCAAAGTAATCATTGTTCAATTGTCGAGCATGGGAAGTGGAACATTATCATAATAGAAGTGGAAAGAATGAAAAGAACAATGGAACTGACCTCATTTGCTTTATTATTAATGGTGTTTCATCTAATTTACAAGACCTAACCTTGTGTGATGCAAATGGAGGGCACCCATCTACCTTTTTATCTCACAAGCCTTAATTAGATATGCAATATATCATATGATTGTTTAACGGGAAAAAAGAGAGGGAAAATCTTAGAAATTTTCAGGGAAGCAACTTTTCATGAAAGAGAGGGACAGGGAACAGAAAGCAAAGCAGTAAGATCCTTCCAGGACATTTTCGTTTGGTCGCATTCTGTTGAAGAGAGGAGCCCAGAAGCAGGGGAATATAGGGATAAGAAGTCCCTCTGACTTAGGGATTGTGAGGGAATTGGAGTTGGTTAAAAATGCAGCCACAAGCTCAGATATAAAGGAAAGCCTCATAAGTCTATTTCCCCTCCATCAGATTGTTTTGAAATCATTACACTATCTATGGTATATCTATAGAAAATCTAAGTACATCCCCATTTTCCTAATTTCTCTCATATTCGCCAGAAAAAAAAGTGCAATGTTACTTTGGTTTCAACTTTCCTGAATTTAGGCAGGATTCTGTGTGTTTGGATAGGGTGGGAGAGAGGGGACTTGGAGCATGAGGGAATTATCTAAATGTGGTTAATAAATGCTACTGATGATGATGAGTGAACACCCATGCTCCTTCAGTCCTGGAAGAACAGTTGGCCAATTCTAGAAACCTGAGCAGAACAGGAGCCATTTCAGCATGACTGGGTATTTGAATGGCTTAATGTGCAGAGGAAGATAGGGTCAAGCGTCTCCTGATTTACTCTGGAACCATCCCTAGTTTTCAGAGTCAGTTTTGTTTAGTAGAAAACATCCCAACCAGAGATGGCATTACCTTGTCCTGATGGAAACAGTGCCAAGTTGACTTGAAGAAGTTCCCACAAGTTCCCCACTAAACTGTAAGCTCGCTGTGGGTAAGGAATGTGTCTGTTATACTGTTATATTGTACTCTCCCAAGTGCTTAGTACAGTGCTCTAAACACAGTAAGCACTCAATGAATACAACTGACTAAGTCTCACTTGCCCCAGAGGACTGGGAAGAGTAGAACAGGTGGCTTGGCTCAGAGAAAAGCCAAAATTCCCCTCAGAAGCACGTGGCTCCAAGTGAAAGTTTCCATGAGCTGGGCCCAGCACATGGTTCTGAGGATGCTGAAACTATAGAAATATGTTGGCTGGGCCAGGGGCCGGACCAGATTATTGACAGTTAATCTTGCAGTGAATAACTAACTGGTCGTGGGCGAACTGGTTAGGAGTAAACTGAGGTTTTGGCATCTTTTTTGTTAATTGAAATGGAGATTTTCTCTGATGATTTTCTGTAGGGAGAATACAAAAGAGGCCTATGTATCTTTAAGAAGGGGAAAAGTTACCCCCACCCCTGTGACAAACATCACCTCCTGTGGATAATGGAGTTTATCTGGCCATTTTGGGGCCACTAATTGCCCTGCCCAAGCTAGATTTAGTTGAGTTACATCAGGTTCCAACACCCCGAGCCCTCTTGTGCCTTTTCTTGTTCTGGAGAATGGGGGAGGTCAAGGGATCATAGGTGAGGAACTGTTAGAACTATATATCCCGGTAGCCACAGAGACAATCACAGTGTATGGTAGATTCTCCCAGAGGGGAGCCTGGACCAATTTTTGGTTGTTCTGAGTTCACTTCTGGTCCAATGGGTCCTCCCCAAGGGTCAGACAAAGCTAGGGCTGGGGCAGGCTGGCATGTCCTTGATGTTCTAGGTCTGGGTCAAGGGTAGGTTTTATAGGGTTAGGCCCCATATTTCCAATCAATCAATATATCAATCATATTTATTGGGTGCTTAGTGTGTGATGAAAACTGTATTAAGCACCTGGGAAAGGACAATATAAAAGCTGTGTAGACAAGTCTTACAAGGAGCAGCGTGGCCTAGCGGAAAGATCACAGGCCTGGGAATCAGAAGGGCCTGGTTTCTAATCCTGGCTCTGCCTCTTGTCCGCTGAGTGACCTTGGGCCTGTCAATTCACTTCCCTGGGCCTCAGTGACCTCATCTGTAAAATGGGGATTCAGACAGTGAGCCCTATGTGGGAGAGGGACCATGTCCAACTCAATTAGCATGTATCTACTCCAGCCGTTAGTAAGCCATTAGTAATAGTAAGCACTTAAATACCAAAAGAAGGAGCTTACAGTCTATCTTGGCTTCTTTCTCCAGATCCCTGGCATAGATTTCTGTATCTCTGGTTTATGTTTCCATTACTTTTACTTTTACATCACTTTTACTCTTGCTTACCTTTGGACACTGGATCATAACTCTAAAGATATAGATATCTTTAAAAGATATAAATAATAATAATAATAATAATAATGGTATTTATTAAGCACTTACTATGTGCACAGCACTGTTCTAAGCACTGGGGAGGTTACCAGGTGATCAGGTTGTCCCACGGGGGGCTCACAGTCTTAATCCCCATTTTACAGATGAGGTAACAGGCACAGAGAAGTGAAGTGACTTGCCCAAAGTCACACAGCTGAAAAGTGTTGGAGCCGGGATTTGAACCCATGACCTCTGACTCCAAAACCTGGCTCTTTCCACTGAGCCACGCTGCTTCTCTGCTTCTCTTTATCTTTTATAAAGATATAGAGTCTGCCCCACATCCCTACTCAAGGGTGTTAGGCAGCCAAAATCCAGCCTGGATCAACTCAGTTGCCTCTTCTTTCTCCAGATGCCTTGCATAGATTTCTATATTTTTGGTTTATGTTTCCATTTATTTTACTCTTGCTTACTTTTGGACCCTGGATCATAACACTAAAGATGACTATTTAGAGGCTGCCCCACATCACTACTCAAGGGTTAATAATAATGATGGTATTTGTTAAACGCTTACTATGTGCAGAGCACTGTTCTAAGCGCTGGAGTAGATACAAGGTCATCAGGTTGTCCCACATGGGGCTCACAGTCTTCATCCCCATTTTACAGATGAGGTCACTGAGGCCCAAGTGGCGGAGCAGGGATTAGAACCCATGACCTCTGACTCCCAAGTCTGGGCTCTTTCCACTAAGCCACGCTGCACAATCCAGCCTGGATCACCTCAGTTGCCTTCTGTGTAGAAGGACAAACCCATTGGAGATATCTCTGCATTTTCCTAGAAGCCTCCTGATTCTGAGGCCAAGAAGAGTTCATTAGGGTCATGAAGTAACCAAATAGCTAAGCCCGCTCCCAGCCCAGGGGGGACTGGAGGACCCTTTGGCAGTCTCCTGAGGAGTGTTATCAGCAGAGACAGGCCAGCTCAAGGAGTAAAGGATACAAGGCTAGGACCATGGGGGTAGAATTTCATTTTCCTGCAACATACCTGACTGGGATTGATAAACTGAAACCACTGTCAGCTGGTAAGTGTCATTCCCCCTATTGCTTTTATTAGGTTAACAGGAAATAGGTCCATCCTTCATGGTATCACTGCCAACGTGAATGACCTTAGAGATCCTCAAAGCCTTTGTGGTGATTTGTGCCTGGTGAAAGATGACACTTCTGCTCCTGCAGCAGTGGGAGCATCATGACAGGATAACTCACCTGTCAACCAGTGGATGGGCCCTTGGACCCTGCTGGGGGAGAAGGTGGGGGGGGAGAAGAGAGAGGGAGAGAGGGAGAGAGACAACGAGCTCAGGCGGGATGCTCAAAGCCAGACCAGAATTGCAGCCCGCTAACTGACAGGAGCATTTATGGCATTCATGCTGCCTTCCCTCTCCTCCCGGATGCTTCTTCAAAGCCAATGCCCAGTCTACAAACAAGCCAGACAGAAGACCAAGACAAGCAAAACTGACGGAATTGTCTCTGACCTTAAAACGATTTACAGAAAGCTGTTTAATTCATTTAAAAACCATAAAGCCCGGAATAGCTTCTAATCTCGTCTTGAGCGAGGAAATTAAATGGCCTGAGTCACATACAGAGCTCCACATTAACAAACATAAGCAGAGTGACCTTTCGGCTCTCTCCAGCAGCGTAGTCGAGCGAAGTGACTAATTCTGTCAAGCGCCCTATTCATAATTTCTTAACACATATGTCACCTCTTCACCCAGCTCAACTCAGATAGTGGGATTATATACTCTTCTGTCAACCAGGTACCTCTTCGCTTGTAGTTTAAAGGCAATGTTAGCACCTGTTGTCCCTTCAAAAGTCAGCTTGCAATACAGGGTCTCTATTTATTTGGACTTATTGCCATTATAATAATTTTGGCACTGGTTAAGTGCTTATTATATGCCAAGCTCTGTACTAAGTCCTGGGGTGGATTCAAGCAAATCAGTTTGGACACAGTCCCTGTCCTACATCGGGCTCAGTTTTAATCCCCAGTATACCATCAAGGTAACTGAGGGACAGAGAAGTGAAGTGACTTGCCCAAGGTCACACAGCAGACAAGTGTGGAGCCGGGTATTAGAACCCAGATCCTTCTGACTCCCAGGGCCGTGCTCTATTCACTAGGCCATGCTCCTTCACAATTATACACAATACAATTATTTGGTGTGAGGAGATGCACTGGCAAAAGAGTGACTCAAAATCCTTGTGTGAAATGATGTCACTTGCCCAGAGAATATGATTTCCGACAACTATTAGTACCAATAGATGGTTGACTTTCTCCAACTGTCTCACTCAGGGAAGTCTCAACTCAAAAGTCCAGGGCGATAGGTTGTCTGACTCCCAGGCCTGTGTTCTCTTCATTAGGCCACTCTGTCCCTCATAAAGACTCTTTAAAAAGACTCCTCACTCCTTAACCCTCTGTAACTTTGGTAGTGCAGACCTAGTTTGTGTTATTTTCCACATATA
Organism: Tachyglossus aculeatus; assembly: GCF_015852505.1. Lineage (NCBI taxonomy): Eukaryota > Metazoa > Chordata > Mammalia > Monotremata > Tachyglossidae > Tachyglossus > Tachyglossus aculeatus. The sequence continues at coordinate 77,853,054 of NC_052086.1, forward strand.
CACGCACTTCCGGCAGATTGATCCCAATGTCTTGACAACTCCCTCAGCTTAAGCATATTACCCAACTGTAAAGCATTAAGACTGTGGGAATCCCAACAGAGTTATCTCCTTAAAGTACTCTCATCATTTGTGCTGTAGTGGCCTTTTGTTTCAAGTCAACAATGAATTCCCAATTTCTGCGTACATTAATTGAAGCTGCCTTATGACTGTGCATTGCTTACACAGAACAAAGTTTTCTATGGCCCAAGGCCATGTTTTCAGGATGATATTTCTACCCGCATTTGGGCACCTAGACAAAATTATCTGTTCTTTTTAGTAGCATAATGTTTCACCTCCAGCAGGGAAGGGGGGTCCTTGGGGACTTTGAATCATTTCAAGTTTCCTTACTGAATTGGATCAAGCCTCATTTCACTCGAAAAGTGCCACCCTTCATTTTCTAACCGAGTCTGACACCTAGATAGACAATTCAATAAGAAATGCTGAGGTGGAAATTCCAAACCTTATCTTACATCATCTGTGCCACTGGAGAACTGGCAGGTGAGTTTCTACCTTATCAACCCCAGGATAGTTTGATGAAAGCCCTAAGAGTAGTGATGAATTGGGCAACTACATTTTAGAAAGCATTTTCATAAACCTTTAGACTATTTAGTCTTCCAGTGTATTTAATAAAAAAGCTGACATAATGATTATTTTTGGCCTAGATTGGCTTCCATCATTCACTGACATATAACAAAGAAAGCACTGGTCTCCCCCATTTTATGCTGAGGTTGAGTTTTTGTAAAAAAAACAGTGTGTAAAGAGAATTAGTGTAAATTGAATACAATTTTACTTGGTAAGCCCTTGCTGGTTTTATTGCCTGGAAAGCATTGAATCTAACTCCCACCATTTCTCAGCATAAAACAGACTTCACTCTACACCCCACTATGATAATTCAAATACTATGCTGCTTGGAAAAGGATTGTGGCTTAGCGGAAGGAGCATGGGTCAGGAGTCAGATGACCTGGTTTCTAATTCTGGCTCTGTCACCTGCCTGCTGTATGGCCCTGGGTTAGTTAATTTTTCTCTGCCTCAATTTCCTCATCCATAAAATGGGGATACAATATTTGTTCTCTCTCCAGTTACTGTGAGCCCCATGTAGGGCAAGGACTGCATATGACCTGATGATCTTATATCTATCCAGCAGCTTGGAACTCAATGAACACTAAACACATGTTATTATTAATATTATTGCTATTATTTCTGATGGTGGTGTTATTTTAATTTGTTGTTGTTGTTGTTATTATTATTTTAATCCACCTTACATACCACCATGCCCAAGGGGGTGTGTGTGCACACACACACACACACACTCTCCCTTCTGCAATGATCCTAGTTGGGTGGAAAAGAGGATACCTCCAGATTAGTTGCAAGGAGGTACATGCCTAAAGCTCAGGATGAGGGGGAAGCCCTGTCAAAACTTTTTTTTTTAATGGTATTTGTTAAATACTTAATATGTGCTGGGGTAGAAACAACTTAATTAGGTTGGGCCCAGTCCCTGTCCCACGTGGGGCTCACAGTCTTAATACCCATTTTACAGATGAGGTAACTGAGGTACAGAGAAGTGAAGTGATTTGCCCAAGGTCGCACAGCACACAAGTGGCAGAGCCGGGATTAATGCTAAAGAGTAGGTAGAGCCAATCTCTACCCACAGTGAGTATACAGACTATGAGGGGAGACAGACACTCAAATAAAATACAGATGGATATGTACTTTAGTGCTTTGGGGCTGGGGGAGAGGTGAATAACATTTTTCCTTAAACAGAGAACAGCCACTTGTAAACTATAGAATAAGAGGAACACAGTGTAATATAGTCAAGAGCCTTAATACGGTGTCAGAAAAAGACTTCAGAGAATCTCTTGTTCCTGTAAGAGACCATCTATCTCACAGCAAACTGCAGGCCTCATACTGAGTGTCTATGAACCATTACATACCTGCTGAGAGTTGCCAGCATCATAAAGAATCCACAAATGTTTTCATTCCAGCAGAATGAGAATCAGTGTGGCCTATTGGAAAGGGTATGGACCCAGGAGTCAGAGGACCTGGATTCTAATTCTGGCCCTGCCACATTTCTGCTGTCTGACCTTGAGCAATTCACTTCACTTCTCTGGGCCTCACTTACCTCATCTGTAAAATGAGGACTAAGACTGTGAGCCCTATGGGACAGGGACTATGTCCATACTGATTACCCTATAAGAACCCCAGAGTTTAGTTCAGTGCTTCTTCCACGCTGCTTTCGAACATGCTCATGCCTCCCCTATCCTTGACCCCACAGCTCCCTCTAGTTAGCACCCCATCTCCCTCCTACCATTCCTCTTCAAAGTCCTTGAACGAGTTGTCTATACCCACTGTCTCAAGATCCTCTCCTCCAATTCTCTTCTTAATTCCCTCCCATCTGGCTTCCGTCTCCTTCACTCCATAGAAACTGCCCTCTCAAAGGTCACCACTGACCTCCTTGCTGTCAAATACAATGACCTCTACTCCATCCTAACCCTCCTCAACTTCTCAGCTGCCTTTGACACTATGGATCACCGCTTCTCCTGGAAACATTATCCAACAAGCCTCACTGGCAATGTCCTATCCTGGTTCTCTTCCTATCTCTCTGGCCTCTCAGTCTCTTTGGTAGGCTACTCCTCTGCTTTCCACCTCGTAACTGTAGGTGTCCCTCAAGGTTCAGTTCTGGGTCCCCTTCTATTCACCATGGACACTCACTCCCCTGGAGAACTCATTTGCTCACATGGTTTCAACTACCAAGTCTATGCAAATGATTCCCAAATCTACATCTCCAACCCTGATCTCTCTCTCTCTCTCTCTCTGCAGTCTCACATTTCTTCCTATCTTCAAAACATCTCTACTTAGATTTCCTGCTGTCACCTCAAACTTAACATGTCTGAAACAGAACTTCTTATCTTCCCACTCAAACTCTGTCCTCCCCATGATTTTCCCATCACTATCCTCCCTGTCTCACAAGCCCGTAACCTTTGCATTATCCTTGACTTCTCTCTCTCTCTCATTCATTCATTCTATAGTATTTATTGAGTGCTTACTGTGTGCAGAGCACTGTACTAAGCCCTTGGAAAGTATAATTCAGCAATAGAGACAATCCCTGCCCACACCGGGCTTACAGTCTAGAAGGGGGGAGAGAGATATCAAGACAAGTAAACATTCAACTCACATATTCAATTTATCACTAAATCCTGTCAGTTCAACCTTCACAAAATTGCTAATATCCACCCTTTCCTCTCTATCCAAACTGCTACCACAGTAATCAAAGCATTTGTCCTACCTATCCTAATCCTTCTCGACCTCTCAGCTGCCTTCGACACTGTGGACCACCCCCTTCTCCTCAACACGCTATCTGACCTTGGCTTCACAGACTCCGTCCTCTCCTGGTTCTCCTCATCTCTCCGGCCGTTCATTCTCAGTCTCTTTTGCATGCTCCTCCTCCCCCTCCCATCCCCTTACTGTGGGGGTTCCCCAAGTTTCAGTGCTTGGTCCCCTTCTGTTCTCGATCTACATGCACTCCCTTGGTGACCTCATTCGCTCCCACGGCTTCAACTATCATCTCTACGCCTATGACACCCTGATCTACATCTCTGCCCCTGCTCTCTCCCCCACTCTCCAGGCTCGCATCTCCTCCTGCCTTCAGGACATCTCCATCTGGATGTGCGCCTGCCACCTAAAACTCAGCATGTCCAAGACTGAACTCCTTGTCTTCCCTCCCAAACCCTTCCCTCTCTCTGACTTTCCCATCTCTGTTGACGGCACTACCATCCTTCCTGTCTCACAAGCCCACAACCTTGGTGTCATCCTCGACTCCGCTCTCTCTTTCACCCCTCACATCCAAGCCATCACCAAAACCCGCCGGTCTCAGCTCCGCAACATTGCCAAGATCCACCCTTTCCTCTCCATCCATACCGCTACCCTGCTTGTTCAAGCTCTCATCCTATCCCGTCGGGACTACTGCATCAGCCTTCTCTCTGATCTCCCATCCTCGTGTCTCTCCCCACTTCAATCCATACCTCATGCTGCTGCCTGGATTGTCTTTGTCCAGAAATGCTCTGGGCACGTTACGCCCCTCCTCAAAAATCTCCAGTGGCTACCAATCAACCTACGCATCAGGCAGAAACTCCTCACCCTCAGCTTCAAGGCTCTCCATCACCTCGCCCCCTCCTACCTCACCTCCCTTCTCTCCTTCTACAACCCACCCCGCACCCTCCGCTCCTCTGCCGCTAATCTCCTCACCGTGCCTCGTTCTCGCCTTTCCCACCATCGATCCCCGGCCCACGTCATCCCCCGGGCCTGGAATGCCCTCCCTCTGCCCATCCGCCAAGCTAGCTCTCTTCCTCCCTTCAAGGCCCTACTGAGAGCTCACCTCCTCCAGAAGGCCTTCCCAGACTGAGCCCCTTCCTTCCTCTCCCCCTCGCCCCCCTCTCCATCCTCCCATCTTACCTCCTTCCCTTCTCCACAGCACCTGTATATATGTATATATGTTTGTACATATTTATTACTCTATTTATTTATTTTACTTATACATATCTATTCTATTTATTTTATTTTGTTGGTATGTTTGGTTTTGTTCTCTGTCTCCCCCTTTTAGACTGTGAGCCCACTGTTGGGTAGGGACTGTCTCTATATGTTGCCAACTTGTACTTCCCAAGCACTTAGTACAGTGCTCTGCACACAGTAAGCACTCAATAAATATGATTGATTGATTGATTACTGCAAAAGCCAACTTCATAAACTCCTTCTCTCCTGTCTCTCCTCTATCCAGACCATTCTTCACTCTGCTGCCCAGATCCTTTTTTTACAAAAATGTAAAGTCCATGTTTCCTCACTCCTCAAGAACCTCCAGGAGTCACCCATCCACCTCTGCATCAAACAGAAACTCCTTAGCATAGGCTCTAAAGCATTCAATCACTTTGCCCCCTCCTACCTCACCTGGCTACTCTCCTAATGCAACTCAGCCCACACACTTCATTTCTCTAATGCCAACCTATTTACTGTACCTTGATCTCATCTATCTCACTGCCAACCTCTCACCCACATCCCACCCCTGGCCTCAAATGCCCTCCCTTTTCATAGCCAACTGAGAACTACTCTCCCCATCTTCATAACTTTCTTGAAGGCACATCTCCTCCAAGTGACCTTCTCTGACTAAGCCCTCATTTCTTTTCCCATTTCTGTGTTTCTGTGTTGCCCTGACATTTCTGTGTTGCCCTGACTTGCTTCCTTTATTCACTACCACCACCCCCAGCCCCACAGTACTTATGCACATAACCATTTTATTTATATTAATGTCTGCCTTCTAGAGTGTAAGCTCATCTTGAGCAGGAAATGTGTCCGATATATTGCCATTTGTACTCTCCCAGGTGCTTGGTACAGTGCTCATTCATTCATTCAATCGTATTTATTGAGCACTTACTGTGTGCCGAGAACTGTACGAAGCGCTTGGAAAGTACAGTTCAGCAACAGACAGGGACAGTTCCTACTCAGCAATGGGCTCACAGTCTAAAAGGGGGAGACAGGCCAAAAAACAAAACAAGTAGACAGGCATCAATAGCATCAGATAGCACAGTAAGCACTCAATGAATACAACTGATTGATTGCCTGGCACAGAGTAAGCACTTAATAGCATTAAATTCTTTCATTTATTCATTCAATCATATTTACTGAGCGCTTACTGTGCGCAGATCACTGTACTAAGTGCTGGGAAAGTACAATTTGGCAACAGAGACAAACTCTACCCAACAATGGGCTCACAGTCTAGAAGGGGAGACATACAGCAAAACAAAACAAAACAAGTAGACAGGCATCAATAGCAACAACATAAATAAATAGAATCATAGATATATACACCTCTGGCCTGGAACACCTCCCTCTTACCCAACATACACTCTCTCTCACCCAAGTTTCTTGAGGTTCTGGGTTCACGAGGTTCTAGATCATTTGAGGTTTTAGATCATTTGAGAGTCTAGGTTCCCCGAGGTTATAGACTCCTGAGGTCCCTGGTTCTCGAGTTTCTGGGATGCCCAATATCCCATATCCTGAGGTTCTAGGTTCCCAGGGTTCAAGATCACTTAAGGTTCTAGGTTCGTGAGGTTCTAGATCATTGAGGTTCCTGAGCCCCTGGGTTTCTGGGACTCCTGGTGTTTACAGCTCCTGAGGTTCTAGGTTCATAAGGTTTTCTTGAGGTTCTAGACTCCAGAGGTTCTGTACTGTTGAGGCTCTAGATCGCTGAGGTTCTAGATCATTGAGGTTCTAGACTCCCAAGGTTCTAGATTCCCAGGGTTCTAGGTTCCTGAAGTTCCTGTCTCCCACATTTCTCAGACTATTGATGTTCCAGCTCCTGAACAGCTTCTAGGCTCCAGGGGTTCTAGGTCATTGAGGTTCTAGACTCCTGAGGTTCTAGGTTATGGAGGTTCCCAGCTTCCAAGTTTCTGGGACTCCTGATGTTTCCAGCTCCTGAAGGTCTAGACATCTGAGGTTCTGGGTTCATGAGGTTCTAGATTCTTGAGTTTCTACTTTGCTGAGGTTCCAGACTCCTGAGGTTCCCAGTTCTTGAGTTTCTGGGACTCCTGATGTTCCAGTTCCGGGGGTTCTAGTCTGCTGAGGTTCTAGGTTCTTGAGATTCTAGATTAATAAGGTTTTGCACTGGTGAAGTTCTAAACTCATGAGGTTCCTGGCTCCTGAGTTTCTGGCCTCTTGGGGTTCCAGCCTCTTGAGGTTCCAGGTTCCTGATGTTCCAGCTTCTGAGCTTCTGGATTCCTAAGCTCTAGGCTCCTGAGGCTCTGGATTCCTGAGGTCCCAGACTCCTGAAGTTCCCAGCTTTTAAGGTTCCAGACTCTCTTGTCATATTTATTAGACATGGTTAAATACCAGAAGCCTCAGGCATCTATTCCACCTAAGATATTTCTGAAGTATTTCTCATTTCCTAAGGAGGGAAATTAAACTGTAGAGGGGTAAACAAGATACCAAAGATCTTTCAGCATTTTCAGTAGCAGAGTTGGGGCAGTGACCCAGGGCTCCTGAATTCCACTTCATTGAATTCTCCCAAAAATATGTCAAAGAACGACATTCCTTGGGGCCCTCCTTAAATAAAAGATAGCTTCGGTGATTTATCTTAATTGAAGTAGAAAGTGGGCAATCAAAGTAAGAAGGGGTCATGTCAGTTTCTAAGAAACCCATTAGATTCTCTATTACTTCATTGGGGTTACTCTTTGCTGCCCGCTCCATGAAATGGTGGATTGAGGGAGTTCTAGGACTGTGCAGGGATTTAAGATGATTGAACTTCTGGGAAGAGCACAAACATTACTTATAACCACCCCCGGTCCCTTGTTGGATCAAGTTCTCTGCCAAGGGCAAACTTCCCCTCACAGGCTTCTAAGGATCACTTCCTGCAAATTGTACCTCTGTAAAAAAATCCCTGCTCATAAAGAAAGATTGGCCCCAAGTAACATTTACCATATTCATTAAGAACAGCAATTTCTTGTCAGCAAGCAGACCTTATAAAGAAGTCTCTCAGAATGAGGCATAATTGCAGTCAGACTTTTCAAGGGCACTTTTTGGAGGAAGGTAACCCTAAGCAAGAGGATGACATCAAGTGACCTGCCCCAGGTCCTGGTGTCCTTGATACTGAACAGAGAGGTGTGCCTCTGCTAGTTTCCTCTAATTGGTTGAGGTCAGAACCTCATATTTTGTTCAGGCAGCTATATCAGCTCCCTACTCTGCAGTGAGTTGGCACTGACCCACTGGCTGAATGAGAAGATTATTGCATTAGGTAACATAGGTTGATTGATTATGCGTGAACTGACTTCGACATTACAACTGCAAGATGGTAACAATGACTTTATATCCTTTCTTCCAGAAATATTCTTTCATGATGGAACATAAGAACTCAGGGAAAATTCAGGACCTATAATTTGTAGTGACAAATGACCCTCAACCCTCTTCTACCCTTCCCAACATTCACCCAGGAAACATCTGTTTAAGTAATTGAGTAGCGTTGATGTGAGCTTCTGTAATTTTGCTGTGTGTGTTCCTTCATGCCTTTTGCTTCTGTCAATTGAGGTTCATGAGCACCTATGTGATTATTTTATCTCCTGTGGGATTGCATACTACTCCAGGGTAAAGACTGCCATTATTATTATTATTATTGTCATATTTGTTAAGCACTTACCATGTGTTCAGCACTCTTTTAAGCACTGGTGTCAATACAAGTTAATCACATTGGACACAGTCCCTGTATGAGGCAGAAGAGGTATTAAACTCCCATTTTATAGTTGAGGAAACTGAGGCACAGGGAAGTTAAGTTGGCACATAATAAGTGCTTAACAAATACAATAAACAGACACATACAACAAAGAACAGACACCTTGCTTGCTTACAATGAACTTACTGTCTAGTTGAGAAAACTGAGGCCCAGAGAAGTGAAGTGACTTGCTCAAGGTCACTAAGCAAATAAGAGACAGAGCTGGGATTAGAACCCAGGTCCTTGTGAATCCCAAGCCTTTGCTCTGTCCATTAGGCCTCACTGTTTCTTGGTTCCTAGTCTTCTCCAAAGGAATCAGCTTCCTTTCATCCTCCCCATCATCCTCCTCATCCCCCCACCCTACCTCCTTCCCCTCCCCACAGCACTTGTATATATTTGTACAGATTTATTATTCTATTTATTTTACTTGCACATAGTTATTATTCTATTTATTTTGTTAATGATGTGCATATAGCTATAATTATATTTGTTCTGACAATTTTTGGCACCTGTCTACATGTTTTGTTGTCTGTCTCCCCCTTCTAAACTGTGAGCCCGTTGTTGGGTAGGGACCATCTCTATATGTTGCCACCTTGTACTCCCCAAGCGCTTAGTACAGTGCTCTGCACACAGTAAGCGCTCAATAAAAACAATTGAATGAATGAATGAATACATCTTCATATATTTGTGGACAGGTCATTTCAAAGTGAGTCCTCTCATTCCATGGTGATCCCTGCTGAAAAGGAACATTATTTCAGACTGAATTGTTCCCCCTGAAGTCAAGGTTTTGTTATAAAACGTCCACGCTGAAAAACACGTGGTTATGCAACTATTAGGTTCCAGTGGAGAGGATCGTTCAATGTTTTTGATAAATTGCTTTCCACATGCAGTTGGAAGCCAGTAACTAGATGCCCATAACTTCATATGCAGCTATCTTGAATGCAAAAAACCCCCCAAATTTAAAGAAAATAACTGAGCCACATAATCTGGACACTCAGTTACCTGAACCATTCTTGGTTTATCTCTGTGCTCTCAACTAGATAGACTCCGTTTGTTTAAAGTTATTCAAGTTTAACATTGGAATTGAACACACCTCAGGGGGAATTGTATGCTGTGTGACCGTGGGCAAGTTATATAACTTCTCTATGCTTCAGTTACCTCATCTGTAGTATGGGGACCAAGACTGTAAACCCCCTGTTGGACAGGGACTATGTGTAAACTTGATTAGCTTGGGTCTACCTCAGCGCTTAGTACAGTGCCTGTACTTAACAAATCTCATAAAAAAATGGGTCTACTCAGTCTGATCTTGTTCCCATTGCCTGTTGGAGTTCCACAAGGAAGATGAACAATAAACGCTCATCAAATACTATGTTACACTTGTACAGGAGAACATAGTTCTGGCTAGGATAAACACATAAAAATATTTGGAAATAAAGCAACTAAAATAATTTAGCTTCAAAAAACCAGTTTTCTGACGTGCAAATACCAACAATTCCTCAAGAAACTGATGGTCAAATCTGGCTGGGCTCCCAGCAGCAGAAGAGCAGCCAAGATAAAGTCAGTAGTCCTAGCTGGATGGATCTCTGATTGGTGGAATGATGATCTGGTGGGTTCCCAGCCCACACTCAGTGGCTCTCTGTTCATTAGATGGAAGAAGCTGCTCAGGTCAATCTCCATTCCCTTTTCTCCCTAGGCTGAGGGCTTCTGCACTTGCTTTTGTCTAATCCCAGCACTGATCATGGAGATAACTGGCTATTTCCGGCCACCCCATATCCCTCAACATACTCCTGACCTCACCTATCCTTGAGTGTTGTAGATTCCCTTAGGGGCTCTACCTCCCATCCTTGGGAAAGGGGAGAGAGAAGCTCTTTTATATATGTCATCTCTGGAATGGGACCAGCCTTGCTGATCTAGATTATAAACTCCTTCCGGGCAGGGAATATGTCTTCCCTCTCTGTTATATTTTTCTCCCCCATGAGCTTAGTCCAGTGCTCAATAAATATTTTGGTTTATGGATTGCTCTCCCCTGCCTTCTCATCTAATCCACATGCTTGTTAAGGTGGGTTCAATCAAACATATTTATTGGGCATTTTCTATGTGCAGAGCACTGTACTAAGCACTTTGGAGAGAACAATATAAAACAAGTAGATTCCCTGCCCACAGTGAGTTTACAATCTAGAGAGGGATACAGACATTGATATAAATAAATTACAGATATATATATATATATATATTTATAGATCTATATACGTACATGAACATGTAATGAATGAATTAAAGCAAGGAGAGCAGATATTAAGCTCTTTCAAGAAGCCAAGCACTGTGCCAGGGAAGGAGCCAAGGGTCTGAAATGTCAATGAGGGATGGGGACATTTCCTTTTCTGGATTTCACTATTCTTTTTGTGACCAGACTTGTATTTAGGTGCTGCTTTATAGCTGGTGTGATGGCACCCCATTACGTCCCATCAAAACTCAAAGTAAGTGAATCTTGGAAGAAAACCAAGAAGGGAGAGCGAACCGGAAATGGCAACCCATTCCAGCACTTTGTCTGAAAGTGCATGTGGATGGATAAGTGCTGTGTTGGCCAGAGGGATTATAAAAGAAACCAATGTGGCCATTGGTATGTGTTTGCAAAATTCTGGCCCATTGCCAATCCAGGGAACTCAACTTGAACACCCTCCAACAGAGGGGAGGATTGTAAATGGGTGTCGTCAAGAACAGGTTTCCATTTAGATGTGAAAATCTATTCTTTAATTGAATTTCCCTCAAGAAAAAGGAGCTACTGGTATTTTATGAAAACTGCTTCCTCGGTATCCTCCATATTGAGTCGGACCCACACCTCGCCAAGGTTCAGGAATGAAACAGCTAGAGAGGACAGGGAAATGCCTGGAGGGGCTGTGACTTCAGTCCTGAAAGTTTCCATCAAAAAGCCACTTAGGTCATCTTTGCACAGAGGACAGAATCGACTGGAAGGCTGAAAATAGGTAGCTAATGAGGGCGGCAGAGGACACAGAGACTACTGGGGGCCTACCCTCCTAACTGCTTCAAGGTCACAGCTTCAGGTCTTCGTTACAGTCACTTGATCCGTAAGTGGGCTTTGTAGGTAAAATTATTCTGTACACTTCACAATATGCTGCATGCCTGCCCTCTTCCTCGCTTACTGCACTCACTTCCCCAAGAGGAATACGGCTGACAGGGATGCACAAAACCAATAACTAAACACACCACTAGAACCATCATCAACCACTACACATACAAAGGGAGCGATCATTAACCACTACACAAACCACTAGCGCGATCATCATTTCCTTTGGTCAGGAAGAAATCCCTGTGACTGAACCATGGTTTGTCGGTTATTTATAATGGGACACTCCGCCATTGTTAAAGAGCATTCCATCGTACAGGATGCAATGCAATAAACAGAGGCCCAAGAACTTCCCCAGTGGAGGCCAAATTGCTGGGGGCTCACACTGAGCCCGAAGCCCTCCATTGATCCAGCTTCACTTCTGAGTGGGAAAGAAGCCAGACTGCTGGGACGCAGAGTCTCAGCAATCACATACACACATGACAACTTTACCTAAGTGGTCCCTTGGGGCAGCACATATACACACACGACAACTTTAAGTGATCCCTTGGGGCAGACATGAGCACGATCCAACCTTAACCTTCCTGAAGCTACTCTCACCCCCAACCTGAAGGATGCTCAAGAAAGACATGGTCCAACTCAAACAGTGGTACTTATTGAGCACTTTCTGTGTGCATGGCACTGTACTAAGTTCTTGGGAGAGTACAGTACAATAGAATATCATATCTGTAATTTATTAGAGCTATAATTTATCTGTCTGTTATTTTATGTATTTATTTATTCATTTATTTCATTATATTAATGTCTACCTCCCCCTCTGGACTGTGAGCTCACTGTGAGCAGGGATTGTGTCTGCTTATTGTTATATTTCACTCACCCCGGTGCTTAGTACAGTGTTTTGCACATAGTAAATACTCAATAAATACGATTGAAGGAATGAATGAATGAATGAATGAACAGAATTGGTACACATGATCCCTGCCTTCAAGGAGCTTATATTTCAATAAATTTCAGTTAGGGGAAGCAGCAGAGTATAATAATATGTACATATCGGGATAGGGTGTGGGGTGAGCAATAAAGCGCAAAAGGGGTATGTAGATGTCAGGCTCAGTTGGGCCCGAGGATGGCAGGCTAACATTCTGCAGGAAGCAAGGGTTACCAGAGGCAACCAGCTCCTGTTATTTCTCAGTGATTCCTCCTGCCATGAGATGGCTGGAAATCTTTGGCTTCTTTCTCCTCATCCTCATTCTCATTTCTGGCCAAAGGCAGAAAAGCAGGGTGAGACGCAGCGTGTCCAAGTGGATAGAACACAGCCCTGGGAGTCAGAGGTACCTGGGATTCTAATACCGGCTCTGCCATTTACCTGCTGTGTGACCTTGGGCAAGTCACTTCACTTCTTTGTGCTTCAGTTACCTCATCTGTAAAATGGGGATTAAGACTGTGAGCCCAATGTGGGACAGGGACTGTACCCAACCCAATTACCTTGTATCTACTCCAGCACTTAGTACTGGAGTTCCTGGCCCATAGTAAGCACTTAAATACCCCAATAATTATTATTATTATCAATATTATCTGGATTCGGTCCTTGAGTGACTCTGGCCCTTTCTGTCGTGACCCCTGAAGTCACCAAGGAATGCGCAGTGGCCTATCCTTCCCCCTTGGAGAAATACAGAGGGAAAGTTAAATGCTTCCTCATTTTATAATTTTTGATATCATTTTTTTCCTCTGCGACCTCCTCCCGCCAGGCCCTCCTTATGGACCCCCAAGCTGCCGGCAGAGCTGAGCGATCCTGCAGCTGGCTGGGAGTGTATGTTGATAAAATTAACAAGGTTGTATTTACCAACAAAGTCGACAGGGCTGACACTGTATCTTTCCATTCATCATGAACACCAGCTCTCAGAACTGTGTCCCCTCACCATCCCTCCAGCGGCTGCAGGGCTCCCTGTCCAATTCCAGTCGCCGGCAATAACTTATCGCTGAGCTGGGGATCAAGATTAAGAACCTGGTGAATAATAGGGGCTGTGCACACCTCTTTTCCTCTGATAGATACAAGACAGCTAATAACCTCCTTAAAGGGGAAGCAAATCATTCCATATTTTTTTATCTTACAGCCAAGCCAGGAAAAGACCTATATCTGGATCTCCAAGAGATTTATGACACTGTTTCTTTCCTGTTCTGGTCCCCGTATAGTCGACCGGGACACGGCCACTTTGTGGCTGGGCAAGCTCTCCCAGGCATGCTTCCTGCTGCATGGAAAGGGAAGAAGGCATCTCAGGAAAGGAAAGTTAGGTACTGCATAGTTGGGACAGGTCTGCTGGAAGGCTGTTAGGGCTCTTGGTTTGGGGCTTGTCTAGGACATGGATGCACCACTGTGGGCAGAAGATGTGTCTGTTTATTGTTATATTGTACTCTCCCAAGTGCTTAGTACAGTTCTCTGCCTGCAATAAGCACTCGATAAATAAGGCAGAACTGAATAAATGAATGAACCAAATTTTTAAAATGAACCAATTAAGCCTGCTCACCACTCAATATTCACCCAACCCTCAGCCCCACAGCTCTTATGTGCAGAGCTGTAATTTGTTTCAATGTCTGTCCCCCTGTCTAGATTGTATCTACCAATTCTGTGGTGTAGTACTCTCCCAAGCATTCAGACAGTGCTCTGCACACAGTATGTGCTCAAATAAATACCACCAAATGATTGACTGGACTTCCTTTCCTTCATTACCCTGGAAAATGTCCTTCCTAATCACTTCTCCTCCATCTCTTCTTCTTCTTCCTCCTCTTACTATCCCTTATTAAAAAAAACAAAACACAAACATCAGCTAGCAGCAACCACAATCAGTGATTTTTAAGTCCTTTAAGCACTGGCCCCCGGATCCCAGGCTGAAAAGAAACCAGGCTTGGTTTCTTTTCAGCCTGGGATCTGGGGGCCAGCGCTTCTTTCCATGGCTGTTTCCCTCTGCCATTATTTTTCAGGATGCTATAAGCATTTCTCTATTCCCCCCCACCCCGAGTAGAGCATGGTTGTGGTGTTAGAGTGAGCAGTTTTCCTTGTCACGAGGGCCTTAGGGCAAGGTGCCTTTAAGATTCATCTGTATTATTACAGATGGGATATGATTCAGGGAAGCAGGATATAACCAGCACTGAAGCTTGGGTCTTCCATTCACTCTGAAAGCTCCAGCACACAGAAGCTGGGGACTGCTTCAGTCGTTCTGCATTCTGATTGGCCCCGGCTCCTCCCGCAATGGGGAATCATTCCATGATAATTGCTTTTATTAGGGTGTTTGCAGGGAGATAAATGGTTTGTGAATCAATACATGTAGAACCCTCAAGAAAAGATGTTTATTGATCCAGAGCCACTTGTGTCAGAGTTTCGTCCTAGGTAAACAAATTAATGATTATACTTAGGAGGGCAGGAATCCGGAAACATTACTGGAAGACTTGGGGACAGGGCTGAGATGTAAACTAAAGATTTCGATCCAGAGATCCTGGAGCTTAGGAAAATTCTGATATGTTAGAGAGACCGGTAGTTAGATTGCATTATCCAAAATAGACTACCTAGTGTTTTCCTCTATGACTAGGTACCCTTTTGCCAAACATTTTGAATTCTGAATTTTAATCTAGCCCCCCTCTGGAATTTGGACTCCTCTCAAAATCTCGAGAGAAACACACAGAGTTCAGATATTGGCAGAGAAAAGAAATGCTTCTGGGCTACCTGTTCCTCAGAATGTGCCTGGGGGT
Source organism: Tachyglossus aculeatus (assembly GCF_015852505.1). Classification (NCBI taxonomy): domain Eukaryota; kingdom Metazoa; phylum Chordata; class Mammalia; order Monotremata; family Tachyglossidae; genus Tachyglossus; species Tachyglossus aculeatus. Next base: position 77,868,167 of record NC_052086.1, read on the forward strand.
TGCTGGGAAGAATGAAGCCAGCCTGGTTGCCATGTTCCCCCATGGACTGGGGGCTTTGGCACACCCTTGCCAAATGGCCTGAGTGTCAAAAAAGAGGCTAGATGCAGGTCGGGCTAATTCAAATTCAGAGGTCAAAGTTACTGACACAGGGAACACAAAACTGGCACCTATTAGAGAATGAGGATAGAAAGAGGCTATCGTCCTTACCTGCTTCTGAGTCCCGACTACTAGAGGTCTGTAGGGGAGAATCTGGCTAAGCAGTAATAATAACCTGGATTTCTTGCTGTAGCTTCTGCCTCTGTGAGAACTCACAGTGCCCTCTCACAGAGACCTGCATGAAAACAGACCACCTAAGTGGGCAGGGAAAAATATTCCGTATACTCAACAGCACTGTCTATGTTCAGGCTCAACTCTTCACCTTGAAGGCAAGAGCAGGCCCACTTCTGGGTAGTCTTGGGGTGAGCTGGGATGGGGCCCCAAACATGATAATTAAATATGGGGCAGACATAATTTTCCACCTGATTGCCCTAATTTTCTGAGTAAGTCGGGGAGACAGGAGCTTTACAGTGGAGACCGTGCTACAGAGAGGTTAAGTGATTTTCTGAAAGACACAGACACAGTCAGTAGCCCCATTGCCTGCTGCCCAAGGCAGTGATTTTTCCCCTAGGCTATCTATACTAACTCTTTAAAATCTTTTCGTTTGGGTGAAAGATAATTGACTAAAACACCTTGCTAAATATTCTTCCTCCAAAAGATCCTCCAAAAGATGTCTGCACAAGTAGCTTGACCTAGTGAAAAGAACAGGGGCCTGGGAGTCAGAGGCCTGGGTTCTAATCCCGACTCCCTCACACGTCTGCTGTGGGACCTTGGGCAAATCACTTAACTTCTCAGTGCCTCATTTACCTATATAAAATGAAGATTAAGACTGTGAGCCCCTGGGGGACAGGGACTGTGTTCACCCTGATCATCTTTTATCTACCCCAGTGCTTAGAGCAGTGGTTGGCACCTAGTAAATGTTTAACAAGTACCATTATTATTATTATCATCATTAGTATTACTCTCCTCCTTAGATGAAATCTGATAACTGTTATTTCCAGGAAAATAATTTAAAACAGAGGTTTTTTTTTTCATAACCCAGAATCAGTTAACAGTTGACTCTGAATCCACATACCAACTCTTCTATCAATAGAACTCTAGGCAAAGACAGAGGAGAGAATACAGTCATAATGATACCTTGAATTCATGCAGTGACTTACTTTCTGTAGCTTTATAACTCTGTTGGCCACTAAAGCTCCTGATTCGATTATCTCATTTATCCTCTCAGCATCCTCAGGGAGGCCCGTGTGACTCTACTCACTTGGCAAATAGAACCTCATATTTTCTTGTGACAAAGAGAATCGTTCTTTACATTCTGAAAAGCCTTTTTTCCACAGGCCAGGTCTGCAGTGCCAAAGCAATGAGGAGGCTGACAATTATCTGGTGAACTGGGGAGTATCCAGGCAGGTGAAAGATGTACTTCAAGCAAAACTGCATTTTTCCTTCTCTTATTCATGAACAAAAGATGCTCAAGTGTTGAAGCCCATAGGTATGGGGGACACAGGAAAGATCAAGTCACCTCCCATCTCTGCCACATGTACGTGAAGCACATCCTGTGCTGAGCTGTTGCAATTGCTGAGACTGATTTCAACTCTCCCTCTTTCAATTCCTTCTAACTCTCTCATCGCAGTTAACACCAACATTCTTCCTGGTAACAAAGATAGCATTGTTGGTATCATCTTTGGCTCCTTTCCATCTTTTACCACAAAGTTAGTCTCTGAATCCTGTTTTCCACAATATTTTCCTGATCTTTCCCTTCTTCTTCACCCTTCCTCAAGCTATTGATGACTCCCCTATTTCCCTCAATAGACTACTGCATCAGCCTCTTCACGAATCTCTCTGCCTTCAACTTGTCCCTTATTCAACCAGTCTTATATGGCGCTATCCAGATCATCTCTCCAAAAGGTCAATCTGAACACTTGACTTTGTTCCTTGAAATTTTCCAGAGGCTATGCATTTCCCTCCTCAAGCAAAAGTTGCTCCATCGATCAATCAGTTGTATTTATTGAGTGCTTCCTGTGTGCAGAGCACTGTAGTCAGTGCTTGGGTGAATACAATGCAAGGGATTTGATAGACATGTTTCCTGGCCACAACAAGCTTACAGTCTAGAGGAGGAGACAGCCGTCAATATAAATAAATTATAGATGGATATGTAAGTGGTGTGGGGCTGAGGAAGGGGTGTTTAAAGGGTGCAAATCAATCAGCCAATCACTGGTATTTATTGAGTACTTACCATATGCAGAGCATTGTACTAAGCACTTGGGAGAGTACAACTGTCCTGCCCATAATGAGTTTACAATCTAGAGGATGAGCTTATAGTCTACACTCTGGCAAACACAAGTAAAAAGGTGACAAAGGGAGTGGAAGAAGAAATGGGGGAAGGCCTCTTGGAGGAGGTGTGCCTTCCATGAGGCTTTGAAGGTGGGGAGAGTAAATGTCTGTTGGATATGAAGAGGGAGGGCATTCCAGGCCAGAGGCAGGATGTGGGTGAGAGGCCAGTGGCAAGATAGACAAGATCGAGATACAGGGAGTAGGTTGGCATTAGAGGAGTGAAGACTGAAGAGTGTGGCCTGGGTTGTCGTAGGAAATCAAAGAGGTAAGGGAGGAAAGGGCAAGGTGATTGAGCTTCAAAACTCTCCACCACTTCTTTCCTTCTCCCAGATCTAGTTTAATCCTTGTTAAGTAATTAGTACATCTCAAACACTGTACTACTTTTTACTTTCTCCAGTTGCTTTGTTACAACTCATATTCCTCTGCTTCTCACTCTCCTATCTCAAATTAATTGGAAAGAGCACAGGATAGGGAGTCAGGAGACCTGAGTTCTAATTCCTGCTCTGCCTGATGTGTGACCTTGGGTGAGTCACTTAATTTGTGTCCACCTCCATTTCCTCACCTGTAAAGTAGGGATTGAGTATCTCTTTTCTCTCCCCCTTAGACTGTGAGCCCCACATAAGTCAGGGACAGTGCCTAATCTGACTGAATTGCACCTAATCCAGCATTTATTACAATGCTAGGCACATATTAAGCATTCAACTAGTGGTATTTTGCCCTTTCTCTGTCTTATAACTCCCATACCCTTCATAGACCAAGATCACAGCCCTCATCACCTTTACAGTCCTCCTCAAAACACACCTCCTCCAGGAAGCCTTCCTAACAAATTACTGATTATGTCCATTCAACAGTTATCAACATGTGTCTACATCTCCTTAGGCTCTCCATTCATTAATTTATTCACTCATACATTCATTTTTTCTCATCAATGGCATCTATATATTTCCTCAGACTCTAATTGCATGCATACAATTTATGGGAAGGATGGTCCAAACGAATCAGATACGGAATGCAGGAACCAAGCAGAGGACATGGCACACTAGCAGGTCACACAGCAATTCCTTCAACTGGGTAGAGGATGCTCAGATAGTATCCCTGTCATGTACTCCTACCAGTCTCTCCCACTGGGTTGTAACCTTCTTTAAAGCAGAAAAGCAGAATCAAAATCGTTTTTGTTCTTCCCCAACCACTGGATAGAGTGATCTACACACATTAGGAACTTTAAAAATACTGTTGAATGAATGAATGCTATTCCTTTTCTGATTGTTGTCAACAGACTTTTCTCTATGTTGCTGTCCTCTCTCAGAGGTCCACTGCTATACCAAACCGCATCTTCAAAACTTTTATTCTGCCTCCTGGATTATCTGGATAAATATGTGGTCTTGAGTGATACTAAAAGCATTGCCACATTTCTATGGTCAGTGACCCACTCTCTATTTCCACTGTGTGGTTCATGGCTATAATTGAATGAAGCTAAACTGAACTGAATGGGACTGTTTTGCGTGGGTCATTCTGAAAAGCCAGTTCATGTTATAAATAGCATTCAGCCTCAGCTTCAGAATAGAGAGTAGAATGTAAAATAGAAGTATACATGATTTAATGGACACTAATTTTTACATAAAAAGGATATCTCAAGTGCAGCAAAATTCTAAAAATACTTTATGCTACTACTAACTACTGATGGAAAGAGCTGTAATTTGGGAGGAGATTGCCCAGAGTTCTAATCCAGTTCTGCCACTGACCTTTTGTGTCACTTTACACAAGTCACTTAACCTCTCTGTTACTCAGCTTCCTCACCTTTAACCAGAAGATAATAGCACCTGACACCCTCTACTTCACAAGTATTTTATGAGGAGCAAATAACATGATAGGAACGAGCTAATCAAAACGCTATACAAGATTAGGCTAAAATAATCCAAGAAACACAAATATAAATAAAATTTTAGAATACAAAAATCATGGCCCCCAAAGCTATTCTAACCTTCTTCATTTTAGAAACCAGGCTCTTGCCAGATTTTGCCTCTTTAAAATCGCAGGGTAGAGAAGCAAGTAGTCATCAAACCTAAAATGATGGCTGACAGGAGAGAAATCCTGACTTTCACTAGACATCATCATGATCAGGATTTCAGCCTCAGTTAACTACGCAAATCCTTTTAAAATTTTGCCTGGAGTGTGTTCCATAGCTCTTTCTGATCCCAATTTTCTTTCCCTCTTCACAGACTAACATTTACATCCCTATAATTTCTTAATTTCCAAACTCTGAAGTATCACAACAGAATAACTGGACAGCCCCAACTATTAGAACTGTTTTTCAGTTTGAAAGTCCTTTTTCCTCCATATGAACCATAATCTTGCCAGATCATTCAGAATTGTGTTGCCCAGGAAGGAATATACCTGTCACACTGTTGACCTCCCCAGCCTCTCGGTGACTGATTCACTATGTGAACTAGGGCTAGAGATCCTGCTGCTAGCGGCAGCTGAGAACTTCTACAAAATTCTCCAGGAAGATGCTGAAGGAGCTAGCATTTAACTTTTGAGAAACAAAGGAACTCCTGATCATGGCCCTTCAGCAATAACTTTGGAGAAGCAGCACAGTCTAGTGAAAAAAGCACAGGCCTGAGAGTCTGGAGATCTGGGTTTTAATGTCACCTCTGCCACTTTCCTGTTACTTTGGGCAATTATTTAACTTCTCTGTGACTCAGTTCCCTCCTCTGTAAAATGGATACTAAGAGCTGGGGAGAGTACAATAAAACTGAGCTGGAAGACACATTCCCTGCCCACAAGAAATAATCGAACAACACTTCCTAGCTTCTGCTTTTATTTTGGAAGCAATGTGGCTTAGTGGATAGAGCACAGGCCTGGGAATCAGAAGGACCTGGGTTCTAATCCTGGCTCTGCCCCATGTCTGCTGGGTGATCTTGGGCAAGTCACTTAACTTCTCTGTCCCTCAGTTGACTCATCTGTAGAATGAGGATATGAATGTGAGCCCCATGTGGGATGAAGACTGATTAACCTAATTAACTTGTATCTACCCCAGTGTTTAACTTAGTGCTTGACTAGTAGTAAGTACTATAATTATTATTATCATTATCATCATCATTATTATCTGTCCTCTTACTCCTAAGAATATGGTACCAAACACCTTATGTCTCCTATTTTTATTTTCAGTGACAAACTCTCCCTTTCCTTTGGCTCTTGCCACCGGGTTCCAAGGCCTAAAGATGGCAGATTTATTCAGAGACAAGGGAAGTGAATATACAGAGCCTGGAGCAATTGAAGGAGTCTGGATACCCAATAAAATGCTTTATGAGCCTATGGAAACAGGCAGGCATCCACCAAAATGGCCTGGGAAACAATGTCATCACAATCTGCTGCATGTTAGAATAAGTACATATATCATGTGAACTTGGATCTGTGACCTTGGGACATTTGATTAACTCCATTCCCCCAACTCCAACCCCACAACATTTATGTACATATTATTAATATATATTATAAATTACTTATTTATGCATATTAATGTCTCCCTACCCTACTAGACTATAAGCTTGTTATATGAAGGGAGTATGTCTGCTGATTATGTTATACTGTACTCTACCAAGCACTTAGTACTGTGCTCTGCACATAGTAAGCACTCAATAATAGTAATAAAAATGATGATGATGGTATTTGTTAAGCACTTACTCTGTGTAAGTGTTCTAGGTGCTGGGGTAGATACAAAGTAATTAAGCTGCCCCATGTGCAGCTCACAGTCAATCGCAATTTTACAGATGAGGTAACTGAGGCACAGAGTAGCTAAGTGACTTTCCCAAGGTCACACAGCGGACAAGTTCTAGAGCCGGGATTAGAACCCATGACCTCTGACTCCCAAGCCCGTGCTCTTTTCAATAAGCCATGCTGCTTACCACTCACTGATCGATAGATGTGCATCTTGCAGTCTCGTATATTTGATTCCCAATGCTGACTACCCTATTTCCCAGGCTCTGGTGGATTTCTTCCAAATTGCTAGAGGTTCTTCACTCATGCCAATTTCCTCACAGTTGTCTCCCATTAGCCTAGGCTCGGCGGGTAGCCTGCCCCTCCTTTATACAGGCACAGGGTGATTAAACTAAATTCCCAGGAGAAGAATCAAGGAGTTGGGGCTGCCAATTTAATGCTCTTTCCATTTCCCATCAGGATCCTTTCATGGGGTCCTTAAAGAGACAACAGTATTTCACCTGCTTCCCTTCAGCTCAGAGTGTTTAAAGGAGAAACCACCCAATCCGAAGAAAGACAAGGAAACCAGTTATGTAATAAAATGGAGATTAAGACTGTGAAGCCCATGTGGGACATGGACCGTATCCAATCTGACTAACTTGGATCTACTCCCAGTGCCTAGCACATAGTGAGCACTTACAAATATCATTAAAATAACCAACAACAACAAAACCAAATCTTTCCTGAGTGGACCCAAGGAACCTGGGTTCTTATCATGGATTTGCCTCTTGCCTGCCATTTGACTTTGAACAAGTCACTCTGCACCTCTGCTTCCTCACTTGTAAAATGAGGATTAAATACCTGCTCTCCCTCCGGTTTAGATTGTTGTCCCTGTGTAGGAAAAGGACTGTATCCTACCCAATAACCTTTTATCTGCCCCAATATGTGGCACTTAGCAAATGCTTAATAAGTACCATAGATGTAATTATATACATAGTAGTGATTTAGATGTGGCTAGAACAATCAGAAAACGAAAGCAACTCAACTGCACTTTGAGAACAAAAACCCCAGGTAAAGAATAAAATTTGAATGATACGTTAAAAAAACCAACAAAACACTTGCTTCTCAACAGTCACACAGGTTTCCATCTACTGAGAATGTAAGCAGAATGCTGGTTTGCCAAGAGAAGATTTAATGAAAAGAACCTTGCAGGCACGCATACCCTAGCAAGCAGCTTTATGTGTCTATGCGTGCTCGCGCTGCCAGAAATGGACTCCGAAATCTTGGTCTAGCTCAGAGATCTCTGCAAGATCTGACAGGCTTCAGGGGCAAGGTTAGCGAGCCAACCCCCTTGGTTAAATCGGAGCCTTAGCTGCTTCACTGACCTGAATGCCAGAGCACAAACTGCTGTGTCGATTCCTCTGTCCACCTGCGGAATGGATTCTTGGAATTTTAATCCTGCAGAAATGCTTTTATCAGACTGTCACCTTCCCTCCTTGAGACATGACCAAAATACCTCCGCACCTCTGCCAATCCTGTCAGGAGAGCAGTTGCACCCGAGTCTTTTGAAGCCCTTTCTCATTCATCTATTCTTTTTCCAAGAAAATATGGAGAAGTGACTAATAGCATCGTATCTCAAAAGACTTCAAATGACACCAGTTCTGACATCTGGAAAGCCGTTGACACACATTCGTGGGAACTGGTGCTTTCACGTCCCAATAATTGTGTGCTTCTGCCATCTCTCCTCGATCACCTTGCTTTGTTATCACACCCCAAATCAGAAGTGCTCCAGCACAAGGAACAACCATTGAACAGTTTGACTCTGAGCTGAAATGCACAGCACATCTTGTGCAGGGGCCCAGAATTCTGCCCCTGAACACTGTCTTTGACCCCTTCTAGCAAGGAAAAACAGAAAGGTGCAGGAGTCTAAACTCACCACTTACACAAGCCCATTATCCAGCAGTATTTTGTAATAATAATAATGGCATTTATTAAGTGCTTACTATGTGCAAAGTACTGTTCTAAGCACTTGAGAAGTTACAGGTGATCAGGTTGTCCCACAGGGGGCTCACAGTCTTAATCCTCATTTTACAGATGAGGTAACTGAGGCACAGAGAAGTTAAGTGATTTGCCTGAATCACAGCTGACAAGTGGCAGGGCTGGGATTTGAACCCATGACCTCTGACTCCAAAGCCCATGCTCTTTCCACTGAGCCAGGCTGCTTCTCATAAGCCTCGCACCAAGTGTTTATGAGTAGAGAAGCCAATTGCAAGAGTCCAAGCAGTGTGGATTAGTGAGGAGCAGTAGTCATCCCCCCCTCCCAGCCCCACAGCAATTATGTACATATCTGTGAGAAGCAGCGTGGCTTGGTGGAAGGAGCACAGGTGTGGGAATTGGGTCATGGGTTCTAATCCCAGCTCCGTCACTAGTCAGTTGTGTGAATTTGGGCAAGTCACTTAACTTCTCTGTGTCTCACTTAACAAATCTGTAAAATGAGGATTAAGACTATAGAGCCTCATGTGGGACAACCTGATAACCTTTTATCTATGCCAGCACTTAGAACAGTGCTTGGCACATAGTGAGCGCTTAACAAATACCATCATCTTTAATTAATTTATTTATATTAATGTCTGTCCTCCCCTCTAGACTGTTGGATTGTTGTGAGCAGGGAATGTGTCTGCTTGTTTTTATACTGCACTCTCCCAAGAGCTTAGTACTGTGCTCTGCACACAGTAAGCACTCAATAAATATGACTGAATGAACGAATGAATGAATAGCCTAGTGGAAAGAGCATAGGCCTGGGAGTCAGATATTTTCTAATCCGAGTTCTGCCATTTATCTGCTGTGTAACCTTGGGCAATCACTTAACTTTTCTGTGCCTCAGTTTCCTCATTGGTAAAATGAGGTTTCAAATTCTGTTCTCCTTCCCCCTTAGACCACAAATCCCATGAGGGACAGGGACTGTGCCCAATCTAATTAGCAATCTAATGCTGAGCTTGCTACATTGCTGGATATAGAGTTATCAGGCTTAACAAATACCACAGTAATTATTATTGTAGTGGCAGATGATGGAAAATGAGAGATGCCCTTGAGAAAGTCCATCCAGTTTCTGCAGGGTGGCATCAGAAAGCAAGAATGAGGTGGCTGACAGTCAGAAGTTCCTGTGCCTGTGTGAATAGGACTTAGGAAAGCAATGCAATGAAGTAAGCCAGGAATCCCCTTAGACAAATGTTCTAGATTCTGGGATTTGAACATCATATGAAACAGGAGCAGGCAGCAAATTTTCCCTAGCTTAGAGTAGCTAAATAGATGAAGCCAGCCCTGAGGACACAGCTGTGAACAACCAGCCCAGAAAAAGACAAGGGTGAAGCAAGGAAGACGTAATCATTTGAGTTAAATTTCTAGTCTCTACAGGGGAAATTCTGGGTTCCTTAAGAGAAAAAGCTTTAGTTGGCCTCCCAAATAGCTACCATAAATGTAACTGGAAAGGTAAAAGAGTTACCAGGGATTTAAAATTGGTGGCTTCTGAGTCAGGGCAAACCTGGGAGGAGAAAACCCCCAGTATTTGCATTCATGTCCAATGGCTCATAACAATCTGTCATAACATAATTCACCATACTGTACACACTGCATCACGGGCTTTGTGGAAGCGAATCCCTTCAGAATCAGGCCAGGGAGGTAATTATCTGTGAGTGGCATGTACTCTCCTTCCATCTGCAGGAGGAAATGAATACCAAGTCTCTTTGTGGATTGCCTCACACCTTTAATCTGTATTTACCATGCAAACAAAGAACAGATATGGTTATACAGTAGATGAAATTGTAAGTGAAGTTTTACTTACAGAGCAAATATACCTCTGGTATATACCGCACAACTCATTTGAAGAAAGGAACTCAATACTTCTGAATGGCACATACAATGAATGTATCTCATTCAAATGAGGTACAAATTACCACTCTTGGTTATTATTTCCCCTTCCTCCTTTCCCTTCCCATTAATCCTTTGTGGACCAAGGCAGAACGGAGCTCCTCTTTAGAAGCTTTCCAAATTCAGTGAGCTAGTCTTCAACGAGCTTCCTTGGCACCACATGAGTTTTCATCAGACTGGGGCAAAAACATGAAATGGGTATTTAACAGTGAGTGCCATAAACTCCAGCTTTGGAGTGATTAGGAAAGCAATATCAACTGTTGAGGAATATGGAAGGATCAGGAGCAGACTGAGTCACCTGGCTACTGGGAAATTCAGAAGGCTGATTACTGACTTGGCGGGTTTGGGCCCTATCTGCTTCCAAGTGGGAGAGGGAATGGCAGGTAGGGAAAAGTGACAGAGACAAAATTTTGCTCCTTAAGTGAGCTCATTATGAGCTGGGACTGAGTCTATTTTTGTTGTTGAATTATATTCTCCCAGGATCTTAGTACAGTGTTTTGCACACAGTAAGCGATCAATAAATATGATTGAATGAATAAGCCCCTTCACCCCTGACACTACCCTAGGATCTTAATGCTGGAACAGAAGGATGAACTCTGATGTTTTTCAGAACTCATATGGACCTGATAGAGACCAGGGAGACAATCTCGGATTTGTAGAATTTCCCTACCCCTTCTGGGTCTGATGGCTTACAGTTTCTGGGCTCTGTTTGCAGTCAGTGATTCACTAAACTCTGGTGGGGATAGCCTTCCTGCACATAGTTGTTTGTGTGTGTCTACTTGCTCCCCACATCACTCCTCTTATACCTATAAACACCATTATTATTATTACAGGACAAATACCTCAAGGACTTCTGGAGATACCTACTCTTTTCAGTGAAGGAGAAACAATATCTAATCACAAATTCCTAGAGAGATTTGCAAGAGATTGTGTTGCCTGGTAGTTAGGACCTAATCCCGGAGTTCTAATCCTGGCTCCATCACATGTCTGCTATGAGACCTTGGGCAAGGTACTTCACTTCTCTGGACCTCAGTTAGCTCATCTGTAAAATGGGAATTAGGAGTGTGAGCTCCATGTGGGACAGAGAGTGTGTCCAACCTGATTAACTTGTATCTACCCCAGTGCTTAGAACAGTGCTTGGCACTATAGTAAGCACTTAACAAACACTATTAATTATTATTATACAAGACAATCTGGTCAGACACAATCCCTGCCCACCTGTTACTCACAGTCTAGAGGAAAAGATGACTAGATAAGGAAACTGAGACCCAGAGAAGTGACGTGACTTACCCAAGGTCATACAGCAATCAGGTGGTGGAGCTGGGATCAGAACCCAGGTCCTCTGACCCTACAGGCCTATGCTCGTTCCACTAGGCAACCTTATTTTTTTCTGCATTTCCTCAACCAGGTCGATACTAGAACGGGGAGAAAAGGGGGTTTGGGGGTCCACACTTTTCCTGCCTTAAGGCATGAGTTAAACTTCTTCAAACCACCAAGCAGAACAAAGCCCCATCTGGAAGGAGAGATGATGATGTTAGCTCATTTTTGACAAAATGCCCTGTCTGGGCTTTGAGCACCACACTGAGAATTCAGCGGGGCTCATTAATGGGGCCTGGGCCTCTGCTCGGCTTTCTTGGTTGGCAATGCCTCCTTGGCTAATGATATCCAATGTAGCCATCTATCTCTGGACAGATTAGCCCTTCATTTTGGGTTCTCCAGGGGGTCCTGCCATTCAGGCAGCGGCAGCTACAATCGACACTTCGAAGATGAACTGGGCCCTTGCCAGCATCTCCAGCTGCTTTGGAGCCCCCTGGGCTGCCATGTGCCACTTCAGACAATAGGGAATTGGCAGAAGCTCCCTTAAGGACCTGTTGAGTATTGGACGCCTGCCCACTCCTGAAAGAGTTACCTCCCAGTTGAAGGCAACTTTGTAACTCCAGGAAGATTTCTTCCGGAAGCAGCATTGCCTAGTGGATGGAGCACGGGCCTGGGAGTCAGAAAGACCTGGGTTCTAATTCCAGCGCTGCCACTTATCTGCTGTGTGCCCTTGGGCAGGTCATCTCACTTCTCTGGACCTCAGTTCCCAAATCTGTAAAATGGGAATTAAGACTGTGAGCACCGAATGGGAAAGGGACTGTGTCCAACCTGATTAGCTTGTATCCACATCAGTACTTTGTACAATGCCTGGCCCATATTAAGCACTTAACAAATACCACATATTATTATTATTACTATTATTATTATTGATATTGTTATTACTGCCATTATTACCATTATTGATAATATTATTGAAAATGGGCCTTAGAAGTGCAGAGAATTACCCGAATAAGAATGCCATCATGACACAAATTCAGAAAGTCTTCAATTGAACTACATGAGTTGGCACCGGCTAGTGAGGGTGGGAAAAAAAGCAGGAGTACAATGAGGAGGGAGGGCCTACCACTGAAGAATCTGCCAGGGAACAACAGGCCAGATTAATGGAAGGATTCATCGGAATTACATTTGGGGTGATGATGAATTTGACCCACTTTTCCTGGTGGGTCTTTAGGGGATAAGGTCTTAATGCTGACATCTGTGTGGGTAGGAAAATGGACTTGGAGCAACATTTTTTCTACATCCCCTCCTCCCCTCCATCAAATCCAACATCTGCCCTGTCTGCTGCACTTCCCTAATAATAATGATGGCATTTGTTAAGTGCTTACTATGTGCAAAACACTGTTCTAAGTGCGGGACCAAAACCAGATTTTACAAGTGTCTTAATTTGACACCCTTGCAGACCACCAACTTGACTGAATTGCAAAACCCAAAAAAACCCTAGGATAGGGCTGCCCTCTCAATTCATCCCTCAATCTCAATGATGTGAGTCCTGAGAGCTGAGCAATGCAGTTTTGAATTAGGAGGCTAGGTCTTTTCTCCATTGGCTTTAAGGAAGGTCTTCATCAGTGCAGCCTAACGGAAAGACCACTAGTCTGGGAATCAGAGGACGTGGATTCTAATCCCAACTCCACCACTTATCTATAGTGTGACCTTGGTGAACCACTTAACTTCTCTTTGCCTCAGTTTTATCATCTGTAAATTGGGAATTAAGTACCTGTTTTCCCTCTCCACTAGACTATCATCATCATCATCAATCGTATTTATTGAGCGCTTACTGTGTGCAGAGCACTGTACTAAGCGCTTGGGAAGTACAAATTGGCAACATATAGAGACAGTCCCTACCCAACAGTGGGCTCACAGTCTAAAAGATGAACCCACTATGGATCAGGAACTATGTCTGAACTGATTATCTTGTATCTATGCAGTGCTTAGTACAGTACTTCACACATAAATGTGCTCAGCAAATATCCTTCTCCTCCTCCTTCCCCTCCTAATCTTCTTCCACCTCCCCCTCCTTCATCTTCTTTTTATTCTTATATGATTAAGGAACATATCGACACACCTGAGATATATTTTTGACATTTTTTGACTCAGCTGATTAGTCTTGTCTCTGAATTTAAGACCATTTTTGAATACGGCTCTTCATCAGTAAGAGTAAGTACTGCAAAATGTTTATGTGCTGATGGGGAAAGAAATAGCTTTGGAAAAATTTTAGAACTGAAAGCAGATTTTGGAGAAGCTCTATCCAAGGGCCTTTCAACACATTTACAAAAGTTCTGAAAATGCTAGAAGCAATTCTGCAAACAGTCATTCCTAAATAGCAGGTGCATGCTCAAACCAGGTCATTTCTCCAAAATGCAGCAGTATTTGGAACTTTAACCTCAGTTTTTCAAATTCTGAGATTGACATTTGAGATGGAGCATCACACTAGGTCTTGTCAGCAATGTCAGATTCTAAAAGGAGAAGGCTGTAGGATGAGGTATGATTGATCCAGTCAGCCAAGAAATCTGAAAAGAAAAATGTGGTTTTGAATTGAGAGCTACTGCTTTCTTTCTTCATCCTGACAGGACTCTCTATCCAAGAGTTGGTTCCTTTTCTAGCTTAGCAAGGTGGAAGAGGCCATAGGATGCCACTTCACTCCAAAAGACAGCTTGGATTGTTGGGCTGGAGATTGAGCTCATTCTTTCACCAGATTTACTGTCTGATATCTGTGCTCCCTTTCCAGAACTACTACCCTCTTCAATGGGATCGTGGTAGGGTTGGCGTGGACCAGGGTTCATTATCTCAGTGGTTTGGCCCACAGTCTGCTGAGTTTGACTTTGTCCTACCTAGGTCTTGGATTCAGGGAGGGCTGTCAAGGAAGAATAGCTACAAGATGGGGGCAGGGCAGAATGGCCAAGGGGAAAGACTATAAGTTTAGCTTGGACAGGAATTTTTCCTTCTTACTCGATACTTCACAGTCAAGACTGATGAGGATGGAAATCCTGACCCAAGTATAAATAACTATAATTTTATTAAAATCACCATCATTTAATAATTATATAATTAAATTATTATTAACATTATCATTCTTTAAGCATTTAGTATGCACTAAGTTCGGGTAGACACAAGAAAATCAGGTTAGACATAGTCCCTGTCCTGTATGGAGCTCTCTGGCTCATTGGACTGCCACAAAGATTTACTGGGACCTGAGGCCATTGACCACATGACAACTGCACTCAACCAGTTTACCTGTTCAGAGGAGAAGTCACCAGAAACAGGTTGCACATGTAAAAGGAATGGCCCTGCTGGAAAATTACAGATTCAGCACCACCCTCTGACACGACATTTGTTGGTAATTACGTCTGGGTGACTTGGTTGTAAGGCATATGGGTAACTTTTCACATATCAAATGCTTCCCTTGATACCATAAGGATATTAGAAGAAGTCCAGGGGATTACTCTGTTTATTAAATTTAACTTCACAAAAAAGTGATGTTGTGTGCTTTGTATTTCCCAGGAGATTGTGGACATTAAGGTATTCTATTGGCTGGAACTCAGAAATCTCACCAGACCATAAAACAAGGTATGTTCTTTTCAGAATTTCTTCTGTATATTTTATTTGCTAAGGCAAGTAAAGCATAGAGTAATATTGTTCCATTTCAAGTTGTGTGCTCCATTGAAATAAATACCATCAGAACAAGGTGAATTCCTAAATGCAGGGATTTGGCATTTCCATTTTGTGGAAGTTAGTAGCAAACTTCATCTGAAACTTAAGTCAACCCAATTCTTGGTGCTCCTCCTGTCCAGGAACATACAATCTGACCAGCAGTATCCTCTAGAGAAAAAGGTACAAGGTGAACTAAATAAAGCGGAGAGTGTCGAGGGGGTTCTGTAAGCAAAACCCCAATATGAACCCAAAAAACTCTTATAATAATGGTAATACTGTTCCTGTGTGATCTGAGCTGGTGGCTGTGTGAAAGGTTAGGTGTGTCGGCACCTGAACCAAGTTTTCTATTCCTTATGTTTTGATCTCTGGATCTCCTTTCTTTCCCTCCATACTGAAAGACTTATGACTCCTGTATGAGGCTGCTCATCTTCTCTCCTATCAGCAAGCTATAGCATTTTGGGGCAAGAAGGGCGTTACACTTTTTTTTTTTATCACTAAAGGAACTGCCAGGGCATGATGTTGGAAAATGAAAAATAAATCAGGAAAGCCTACAGTGAACTAACTGGGCTATTCTAATTTCCATTTCTAAGACCTACTTGAAATTCTCTACAGCCTCATTCAGAACAGCAGCAGCAGGGCCTTGTGGATAGATCCTGGGAGTCAGAAGGATCTGGGTTCTAATCCTGGCTCTGCCACCTGTCTGCTGTTGGACCTTGGGCAAGACACTAAATGTGTGCCTCAGTTACCCCATCTGTAAAATGGAGATTAATACTGTGAGCCCCATGTGGGACAGGGACTGTGTCTAGCCCAATTTGCTTTTATCACCCCCACCCCCAGTGCTTAGTACAGTGCCTGGCACAGGGTAAGAGCTTAACTAATGCCATTATTATTATGATCATTATTATTAATACAGCTGCAATCCATTAGGAGCTAAGTGTCATCCTAAACCCCTTGGTGGCTGAATGACAATGTCCTAGAGAAGACATCTCCAAGAAGTGCTGTGACCACATCCCAGAAATCTTCTTGGACTGGGAATCTCCAATGCAATTGCACTTTCCAAGAGCTTAGTACATTGCTCTTCACATAGTAAGCACTCAATAAATGGGGATGACGAGGGTGCCAATGGTGTACTAGTATAATATATCATCAAAATGCTTTCTCTCTGATGATCTAATGTTTTCGATCAAAGTCCAGCGGCCCTGATGGAAAAATACATCTATAAAATGCCTAAGTGTCATCGTTGTGGAGATTCTTTCCAAGAAAAAATGGATTACCCAGGACCATGATAACCCCAGGAAGAGAGAACTCAAAGAGATGGATGGTGAAAGGAGAAGAGACAATAAACCAGAGTTTCATAAGAAAAATGCAAGACGACACTTGTACTCTTTTGTTTCTCCTCCTATCTCTCTGGCTGATCATTCTCAGTCTCTTTCACAGGCTCCTCCTCTACCTCCCATCCCCTAAATGTGGGAGTTGGTCTTGGCTCAGTTCTGGGTCCTCTTCTATTCTCCATCTACACCCTCGTTTGAGGTGAGGTGGTGGGGGCAAGATGATTGAGTGCTTTAAAGTCAATGATAAGGAGTTTCTTTCTGATGTGGAAGTAGATGGGCCCAACCACCTCTGCATCAAACAGAAACTCCTCACAATTGGATTTAAAGCACTCAATCACCTTGCCCTGTGTGGGTGGACATAGGTTGGGCACTGCATTTTGAATAAAATGAATGTGTGTAACAATCCTTCTTCTGGAAACAGTGTCCCATATTCATAGATGGAGACTTGGGATTCTGACTGAAATCACAAGTGGTTCTCAAGTCCACTGATGGGAAACATTTTCTGTTACTCTTTGTATTTGCTGCCAAAGCCAATTAATAATCTTAGTAGCGGTATTTTGTTAAGCACATAGTATGGACCAAGTACTGTACTAAGCACTGGAGTACATACAGCACTATCATATCAGACACTGTCCCTGTCCCAAATGAGGTTCACAGACTAGTAGGTACTTAATCCCCATTGCATTGATGTGAAACCTGACTAGAGAGAAGTTAAGTGACTTGCTCAAGGTCACCCAAAAAGTAAATGAAAAATCAGGATTAGAATTCAAGTCTCTGGACTACCAGGGCTGTGCTCTTTCCACCAGGCCACAATGCTTCTCAACTGCCTGTTTATGGGCAGCAGGGAGAGAGAACTGGATCACATCCAGGGAATGTGTCTATTTATTGTTATATTGTACTCTCCAAAGCGCGTAGTACAATGCCCTGCAAGCAGAACACACAATAAATATGATTGACTGACTAACATCCAACCTTAATTGGCCAAATTTAGATGTAGTTTTTCTCTCTCTTTTTGTTGGTATTAAGCTTTTTTTGGCATATTTGTTAAGCGCTTACCATATGCCAGGCACTGGTTCTAAGCACTGGCGTAGATACAAGTTAATTAGGTTGACTCAGTCCCTGTCCTGCATGGGGCTCAAAGTCTAGGTAAAAGAAAGAACAGGCGAACTGGTACAGTGTATTTAAGTAACTTGCCCAAGGTCGCACAGCAAGCATTAGGCAGAGTCAGGATTATAACCCCAGTCCTCTGACTTCTAGGCCCATGCTCTTTCCACTAGGCCGTGCTGCTTCTCCTTTTAACATTGAGCCTCAGTAGGTGAAATTATTTCAGTCTGTACTTAATAATAATAATAATAATGATGGTATTTGTTAAGCACTTACTATGTGAGAAGCACTGTTCTAAGTGCTGGGGGGATGCAAGGTGATCAGGTTGTCTCACGAGGGGCTCACAGTCTTAATCCCCATTTTACAAATGAGGGAACTGAGCCACAGAGAAGCTAAGTGGCTTGCCCAAGGTCATATCGCTGACAAGTGGCTGAACCAGAATTTGAGCTCCTGACCTCTGACTCCCAAGCCAGCGCTCTTTCCACTGAGCCATGCTGCTTCTGCTATTTCACTCTGCTGCCTGGATTATCTTTCTATGGAAATATTCTGGGCCTGTCAACCTCCCCGAGCTCCTCAAAAATCTCCAATGGGTGCTTATTAACCTCCATATCAAACAAAAACTCCTTACTATTGGCTTCAAAGCTCTCCATCACCTTGCCCCATCCTAACTCACTTCCTTTGTCTCCTTCTACATCCCAGCCCACAAACTCCACTCCTCTCGTGCTAACCTTCTCACTGTGCCCCGTTCTCGCCTGTCCCGCCCTCGACCCCTGGCCCACGTCCTACCCCTGGCCTGTAATGCCCTCCTTCCTCAAATCTGCCAAACAATCACACTCCCCCCCACCCCTTCAAAGCCCTACTGAAGGCTCAACTCCTTCAGAAGGCCTTCCCAGACCAAGTCCCACTTTCCTCAGCTTCCCCTCCCCTCCATCACCCTGACTTGCTCCTTTTGCTCTACCCACCTGACCCTACAGGACTTGTATATATATGTTCATATCTATAATTCTATTTGTTTATATTAATGCCTGTTTACTTGCTTTATTGTATATATAAATATCTATAATTCTATTTATACTGATGCTATTGATGCCAGTTTACTTGTTTTGATATCTGTCTCCCTGCTTCTAGACTGTGATCCTGTTGTGATCTCTCTTTATTGCTGAATTGTATTCATTCATTCATTCAATCATGTTTATTGAGTGCTTACGGTGTGCAGAGCACTGTACTAAGTGCTTGGAAAGTCTGGAGGAAGCAGCGTGGCTCAGTGGAAAGAGCACGGGCTTTGGAGTCAGAGGTCGTGGGTTCAAATCCCGGCTCCACCACTTGTCAGCTGTGTGACTTTGGGCAAGTCACTTCACTTCTCTGGGCCTCAGTTCCCTCATCTGTAAAATGGGGATGAAGACTGTGAGCCCCTTGTGGGACAACCTGATTACCTTGTATCTACCACAGCGCTTAGAACAGTGCTTTGCACATAGTAAGCGCTTAACAAATACCAACATTATTATTACAATTCAGCAACAAATTTCAAGAACAAATGTACTTTCCAAGCATTTAGTACAGTGCTCTGCACACAGTAAGAACTCAATAAATGCGACTGAATCAATGAATGAAAGAATGAATGAAATGCCCAGCTGGGAGAAAGCCTTAGCCTAGAGTAGCTAGCTCTTCCCCACACTGACTCAATTAAGTTAACCCAAGACGCCATTGAGTACATTAAGTGTCTGTTAGAGTGATGCTTGACTCTGTCTATGAATGATGCAGGCATAAGCTCAGGATCTTGGCAAGGTAATCTAATACAGCATGTAGGATTCTAGACTCTAAGCTCGTTGTGGGCAGGGAATGTGTCTGTCACATTGTTATATTATATTCTCCCAAATGCTTAGTACAGTGCTCTATACACAGTAAGTGCTCAATAAATACAATTGACTGACTGATTAGGAGACTGTACAAAAGGAGACTGTACAATGCAGTGCAAACCATCACCATCTCTGCAAAAGTATCTCAAGTGTATCTTGCTGGTGATAGGACATATCTTTTCATGTTTAACTAATAATAATAATAATGATAATGATATCTAAGCAATGCTCACCTTATTGGAAAGGGGTCAGGAAAGGGGTACTTCTGTATTTTCATGGGCAAATGTACAGGTAATTAACACACACTCTACTATATCCTGTTGCACACATTTATACATCGACAGATGTATTATATGATATTGAAAATACAATGTGGCAATACTTTGCATTTAGCAAATAAATGAACTGTACCTTATATATGGGCAGGGAGCATGTCTACCAATTTGATTGTATTGTATACTCTTCCAGGTGCTTTTAGTGCTCTGCACACAATAAGTGCTCAATAAATAAGATTGAATGAATTACGATTGAATGAATGAATAAAAACTACTGATTCCTTGCTTGATTGATCTTTCCCAACTTGCGAGTGGTTTCCTTGACAATCTCCCTAAAAAATTGTCTGTTGACTGTGAATACCCTTTACTTTTCCCCTCCCAGAGAAAGAGAGAACAGAGAAGGGGTAAAATAGTTCATTCACTTTTTTGTTCTCAATATACCCCAGATACATGCAGGCTTTTGCTTGTCAAGACCAAGAATCATACACCGGTATCACAGAGCAATGACCTCAAAAAATCCTCAAATGTCATGGGGACAACAGTTGTGCAGAACTTTCTTACCTGCATTCTGGGAAGCAAACAAGGGTCTAGATAGAATGATTTATAACTGATCTGCTAGAGGTCACTGAGCAGCTCAAAGCTAAACTGGAAGATTAAGAATTGATCCGGATGTAATAACACTCCTGTCAAGACATCCAGGTTTCTCACACAGAATTTCACCAGGGGCCAACACTAAAATGAAAGGAAGACCCATGTTCCAAGGAGAGAAAACTTTTCTGAGCTTTTCTACAGTTGCCCAGACCCCTGATTCTTGAGAGAGGAATCCTGGGATTTTTGTCACTTTTCCATTTAGAGAAGTGGAAAGAGAATTGGGAATCATGAGATACAGGTTCTAATCCTGGCTCTGCCACTTGCCTGCTACCCGACCTTGGACAAATCACTTGACTTCTTTCCGCCTCAGTTTTCTCATCTGTAGAATGGGGATTAAATACCCGTTCTTTCTTCCTCTTAAACTGGTGAGCCCCTTGTACAGCTGGAACCATATCTGATTGTATTGTATCCACATGTATGACACAGAATAAGCACTTAACAAACATTATTACCATTATTATTATCATTATTATTATTTTAAGATTTTGGGGGGGTGGGGTGAAAAATCACTCACTGGATTTCTGTAACTTTTCTTTAATAAAAATTCAAAGCATTCGTGTATGCTTAGGATCATTACTATTGTCATTGTTTCTTACTTATTGCATTTATTGAGTGCCTTTTCTGCAAAACACTCTATGAAGCACTAATAATAATGATAATGGTATTTGTTAAGGCCTTGCTACCTGCCAAACACTGTTCTAATTGCTGGGGTAGATACAAGCTAATCAGCTTGAACACAGTCCATGTTCCATACGGGACTCACATTCTTAATCCCCATTTTACAGATGAAGTAACTGGGGCAAAGAAAAGTGAACTGAATTGCCTAAAGTCACACAGCAGACAAGCAGTGAAACTGGGATTAGAACCCATGTCCTCTGATTTCCAAACCCATGTTCTTGCCACTAGGTATAAGTACAAGGATATTGATCCATCACATTCCCTGTTTCACAGGGACTGGCCACAAGCACCCCTATGTGGTTGGTAGAGGAAGAGGCATTCTTTCCTGAGAGTCTGGAGATGTTAAGTAGTTTGTTCAGGGACCCGAAGCAGTACAGCTGGGAACCTGGATTTGGAACTCGATAGACCGGTTCTCTGATCGTAGGCTTTAATGATCATAATAATAATTGTGGTATTTGTTAAGTGCTTACTATGTGCCAAGCACTGCACTAAGCACTGGGTATATACAAGATAATTAGGTCCAACATAGGGTTTACAGACTAAATAGAAGGGAAAACAAGTACTTAATCCCCATTTTAAAGATAAGGGAACTGAGGCACAGAGAAATGAAGTGCTTGCCCAAAGTCACACAGCAGCAATGTAGTGGAGCTGGGATTAGAACCCAGGTCCTTTGACTCCCAGGCCTGAGCTCTTTCCACTAGGCAATGCTGCTCCTCTAAATAGCTAAGATTATGATATTAATAAAAAATATGCTGAATCCTCATCCACTCCAATGAGGATGCTTCCCAGGAGGAGGCTACTTCTCTACCAGATTAAAAAAGTATATTCATATTATGGTATTTATTAAGTTCTTGCTTTTTATGAAATATCAGGTTAAGCTCAAGAGTAGGTAGAAGATGATTAGACAATCCCAAAAGACATTTTTGTGTGGTTTTCTCTTTTACAAGTCAACAATTCTCTATCCCTCTGGCCTGTTCTCTCTGCTATTCATTCATTGAGTGCTTACTATGTGCAGAGCACTGCACTAAGTGCTTGGGAGCTTACAATAGAACAATAAACAGACACATTCCCTGCCAAAAATGATCTTACAGTCTAGAAGGGGAGACAGGCATTAATCTAATTAAATTACAGATTTGTACGTAAGTGATGTGGGGCTGTCAGGGGGATGAATAAAGGGAACAAGTCGGGGTGACTTAGAAGGGACTGGAAGAAGAGGAAAGGGGCCTTAGGGAATGCTTCTTGGAGGACAAGTGCCTTCAATAAGGTTTAGAAGTGGGGGAGATAGTTGTCCTTCTGATATGAGAAGAGAGGACATACCAGGCCAGAGGCTGTATCAAATCCCCTGAGGATCCCCATGAGCATCAGCTCATGGATGATAATGAATATTATTTCCTCTTGTAGTTTCTCGCTGGGGTCATTTTTAAGTGTAAGACAGGCTTGAGGCATAGGAAAGTCACAAGTCATGATGGCATGAACTTTAGGCCTTAGCCTAGCCTCCAAGGCCCACTGAGGCCCATATTTGTTAGGGAGGTGGATGGGCAACCATTGGAGTTATTTGAAGAGGGAATTGACATATCTTGAACTTTTTTGTAGAAAAAAGATCCAGGCAGCAGACTGAAATATGGACTGGAGTGGGGAGAGACAGGAGACTGGGAGGTCAGCAAGGAGGCTGATGCAGTAATCCAGGTGGGATAGGATGAATGACTTGCATTACTGTGGTAGCAGTTTGGATGGAGGAAAGGGCAAATTTTAGGGACACTGTGAAGGCAGGACCTAGAGGATCTGGTGACAAATTGAATCCCAACTCTGCTACTAGCCCTCTGTGTGAACTAGTCACTAAATTCTCTGTGCATCCAATCCCTTCTCTGTAAAATGAGGGTGAAATGCCTTTTCTCCCTCCCTCTTATACCTAACCCCATGTGCAACAGGGACAGTGCCTGACCCAATTATCTTGCACGTCCCCCACTGTTTAATACAGTGCTTAGCAAATACCACAGCTGTGATGATGTGCAAATGTATTAAGAACCTTCAGAAATCTGTAGCTGTTTTGACTGCGATTCTGGATGGAGCTGCTGCTAATAAAAGGTCAGAAAATGACTCTTCTAGCCATGATGTACTGTAGCACTGCTCTCATTCTCAGTTACCTCTTTAGTAAAATGTGGATTAAGACTGTGAGCTCCAAGTGGGGACAGGGACTGTGTCCAACCCAATTTGCTTGTATCCACCTCAGTTCTTATTACAGTGTCTGGCACATAGTATGCGCTTAACAAATACCATAATTATTACTATTGTTAGTGTTGTCCTTGTGTTCTTCTGACTGTTTTTACCAATTCAATCTTTCTTTGAGTGTCTGTCCTCACAACTCTCCCTCCCTCAACTTTATTATAATAATAACAATGATGGCATTTATTAAGCGTTTACTATGTGCAAAGCACTGTTCTAAGTGCTGGGGAGGTTACAAGGTGATCAGGTTGTCCCACATGGGGCTCACAGTCTTCATCCCCATTATACAGATGAGGGAACTGAGGCCCAGAGAAGTTAAGTGACTTGCCCAAAGTCACAGCTGACAATTGGAGGAGTTGGGATTTAAACTCATGACCTCTGACTCCAAAGCCCGGGCTCTTTCCACTGAGCCATTGAGACACGCTGCTTCTCAATTTCCTCATCTCTAAATACCTGATTTCTCTCCTCTTTAGACTGTGAGTCCAATGTAGAACAGGAAATGTGTCTCATCTGATGGTACTGTATCTGCCCCCATGCTTGGCACAATGCTTGGCAAAAAGAATGCTGTTAACAAATACTTCCATCATTATTATTATTATGAATTTATTACTTCTAATCCAATGAGGTATCACCAGCTTAGATCCTTGTTGGCCTTGTGATAAACAGTTATCAGAAGACACCTTGTTTCTAACTTCTACCTTTTCCGGAAATGTGATTAATTAAAAAATGCAAATTAACCATTGTTTAGGCCCAGTCTAGTGAAAGTGTAGCAATAATGCCCAGCAGCTCAGACAAATTAGACAGAAATCAGAATTCTCGCTTTGGTACAAAAGAATGATAATCCATGTAAATATATGAATAAGAACAGATCTTGTCAGTGTATCCTATCAGTCCATGAATAATGAATGTCATAATAGTGGGTGCCTGAAATATGAACCAAGATAATTATTTTCCAAACTTACATATATTCTACTTACAACCTGCTAAGCTGAAGCACTAGTTCCAAAAGACTGATTTAGTTATATAGAGTGGTAGGATGGCTACAAGAAAATCAGATCATCTATTATGAACATGGCAGAATCTTCATTAAAGCCAAAGTTTCACAATCCCTTCACAAACAGGTGGGTCCCAGATATTGAGGTTCAATAAAGGAGAAAGACCCAAAGGACATGATGATTCAATTCACTGGGTGGAATAATAATAGTGGTATTTGTTAAATTCTTATGATATTTCAGGTGCTGTACTAAGCGCTAGCAAATTTACAAGATAATCAGGTTGGACACAGTCCCTGACTTTCAATGGGCTCACAGTCTGAATAGGAGGGAGAAAATGCATTTAATTGCCATTTTATAGGAGAGGAAACCAAGGCACAGAGAAGTTAAGGGCCTTCTCCAAGGTCACAAAGCAGGCAAGTGATAGAATGGGCATCAGAACCCAGAACCTCTAAATCCCAGGTCCTTGCTTCTTCCATTAGGTCATACTGCTTCCTAATCCGTATTCTTTAAAGTCCTTTTAAAATCACATTACCTCTTGGAGGGCTTACCTGAGAAATCTCTCATCTCCCAGCTCTATTTCCCTGGATACTCCCACTTCAGCATTTCCATGTCACCTGAGCCCTTTTTTATGTTATTTATTAAGCACAGACTATGTGTCAAGCACTGTTCTAAGCACTGGGGTAGATAGATACAAGTTAATCGGACCTGATGCAGTCTCTGTCCCACATGGGTTTCACAGCCTAAGTAAGGAGGGAGTACAGGGTCTGATTCTCCATTTGGCAGTTGTGAAAACTGAGGCACAGGGAAGTTAAGTGTGATTTGCCCAAGGTCACACGGCATGCAAAGACTGAAGCTGGGATTAGAACACAGATCCTCTGGCTCCCAGGCCCCCTTGCTTTATCCACGAGGTCACGCTGATTCCCCACTGGGATACTCACTCCGTACCCACATCCCTAGCGTACTTACATTCATATCTTTATATTCTTTTCTATCTCTCAGTTGTAATTTATTAGTGTCCCTCTCTCCTGCTGGACTGTAAATTCCTTTAGGGCAGAGAATGTGCCTAGTAATTCCACTGTACTCTCCCAAGCACTTAATACAATGCTCTGTACAGAACAAGTGCTCAGGAACTGTGATTCATTGACTGAGGAGACATGTTGACTCTGCTCCCTGCTTAGCTAAAATCAACATTTCCTTGTATGCTTCCCCTGATAAACTATCTCCTTTTAAGCTATCTCCCAATAGCCCATGAGCCTTGAAATGCCCCTGAGTTTCTAACCCTGGCTCCGCCACTTGTCAGCTGTGTGACTTTGGGCAAGTCACTTAACTTCTCTGTGCCTCAGTTACCTCATCTGTAAAATGGGGATTAAATCTGTGAGCCCCACGTGGGACATCCTGATCACCTTGTATCCCCTCCAGTGCTTAGAACAGTGCTTGGCACGTAGTAAGCGCTTAACAAATATCATCATCATCATTGAATCTGGAAAGGGTCACAAAATCTCCAACCAGGGAGACTCTCCTCATATCTGCAAAGACTCAGAGAGGGGACTTGTATATGCTGATTCAGTCTGGTTAGGAAACTGGAGTACATAGACTTCATCTGGATATTTCAGTGTTTCTGTACCTTGATAATATTAGGTTGTAGAGAACATCATAAAAATGATACTGGCAGTAAAAACACAGTTTCTCCTTCTGAAGCCACTACCAACATTTTCATATTTTGGGCCCGCACTAAAAGCTGAGTCATGTTGCATCGTATGTGGTTCAACTCCCTAATTTACATGAATAAAACTCTAGAAATTGCCAACCCAAACATCAACTGACACCATTGTCCACAAACAGCAAATTAGCCATCTGATCTTTTCTAAAAGGCATTGCTAGTAGGGTAGCTTGGAGAAATCCCAAGTAAAATCCTAAGAGGAACTAAAAAACACCATTTTTCAGAGGAGTGAAGAAAAGGGGTTTGCTGTCCCACTGGGCACCACTGTACTCCCCAAATTGCTATGGAAACCATGCACTTTTTATGGAATAGGTTCATAAAATTCACAAACACAAAATGTGTCAGAGAATAAGTGACTACTGTCCCGAGGCTGTCAGAAGATCTACACTCTTATTAGTAAAGGGGTTTGACAGTTTTTGTTTATAATGAATGTTTGCAGTCAAGGATTTTGAACGGGGTTCACTATACCATGATCGCATGGATTTGGTCTTGGGGAACTCACTGGAGGGCTTGAGGGATACTGTGGCCCAAGTAAAAGCTATATAGTTAGACAAAGAGGCCTTCCTGAGTTAATTATGGAACAAACCCATCAATTTTATATGCAATGAGAGAGTGAACCAGGCTGTTACCATCACAATACTCCTGCAGATGTGGAATATATTTTATACTCTGCCCTCCACCTGGATTTTAAAAGCCTCAAGTTGTGTTCTCTTCAAAGTTCTAGTCATCTGGAAACATGTTGATAGTAGCTAACATAGAAAGTAAAATTGCAAATGAGACAAGAGGTCATAAACATGAAGACTTTTTTTAGTGAAAAGGTGAACTTGCTTTAATATGGGAGCTTGAAGGGTTGCTGACTCTTTTCCTCTTTCAAATTCGACAAGTTTCTCATTTACTGACAGTATCTCAGTGGAGAAAAATGAGGTTATTTTGGGAATCAGACAATGGCCCTATTAGGTTTTGCAGCTCAGTGGTGTTGAAAGTGGTGGGAGAATGAAACCCAGAGAAAATTGGTTGTTCGCTGAACACCTGTGGGTGCTCGGGCTGGATTTATCACCTGGTTGGTGATGACAAGAGAGGATGAATGTTGATGAAGACAGTGTCACTGTCAATGCCGGAAGAGTCACTGATGCAAGTTTGCAACAAACCGCCTCTAAACCAGTCAACAATTCACCTGAAATATGCTTATTCTATTCCAAATGTGGCTCCATGTCTCCAGGGACTGTTTCTTCAGGGAATGTTTTTTGTTTGCTTTTTTTTCTGTTCGACTGCAAAGAAACGTCCTCCATGGAAAAGATTCCAAGGAAAGTCTCCTTCCAAGGAGAGACGTTCGAGGGAAGAGAAGTCCATCCTAAGACTGGAAAATGCCAGTCTGATGAAGTGGAGGGAGGAGGCTCTGAAGAGATGTAAAATTACCCTCCCTTTTTAAAAAAAATGGTATTGGTTAAGTGCTTGCTATGGGTCAAGCACTATTCTAGATACAAGTCAATCAGTATGGACACATGTGGCTTACAAGTCGGAGGAAGTAGGATCTAATTCCCATTTTGTAGATGAGGGAACTGAGCCCCAGAGAAGTGGCAGAGCCTGAATTAGAACCCAGGTCCTCCGACTCCCATGCCCGCTGTCTTTCCACTAGACCACAATACTTCTGCTTCTGACCCTCCCACCTATTTCTCATCTTGGAGGACATGCACAAGGAGTTCTCAGGAAGCATTCCAGCCAGTTGAACAATCCTGGACTTCCAAGAGGACAAGCAACTTGATTCATTTACTTTCTAGGACACAAAAAATATTTAGCATCAAATAATGTAATTTTTAATTGGGTGAAGGGAGTACAGTGGCAAAAGTGAATACTTTCAATAGCTTGGCCTGTTGCTGACTATGGGTGACTTGGAATGTTTCACATGCCTGGAAAAATGTTTTCACCTAGCAGATGGCTCTATCGCTTTGAGTTAAAGAAAAAGGCAGTTAGGAAAACTATCCATATAACTATGCATCCCCTGGAAAATAGGTTCGTCTCCTACCTTCGGTGGGATAAGTTGGGGTCTATGTATCTAATGCTGAAAAAACATAAATGAACAAATTTCTGAGAACAGCTCAGAACAGCAGACCCAATGTCAGGTCTGATTCTTTGGGAATATTTTGTATAGCACCAATTATAATGGTTGCATTTGTTAAGCACTTATTATATGCCAAGCACTGAGGTAAAGTGATAATTAGATTAGGCACAGTCTCTAGCCCCAAATGGGGCTCACAGGTTAAAGGGGAAGGAGAACAGGTATTGGATGCACATTGTACAGATGAAGAAATTGAGATTCTGAGAAGCTAAATGACTTGCCCAAGGCCACGCAGCGGGAAAGCAGTGGAGCTCAGCATAGAACCCAGTTCTCTTTTCTCCCGGGCCTGGGTTCTTTCTGCTAAGCCATGCTGATTGCAGCCCGGTTAATAAAAAAATACTATTAATTTTGAGTGCATACTGTGAACAGAGCACTGTACTGAGTGACAGCGAAAATGAAATTCAGTTGGAAGAAGCTATCCCTTCCCTCAAGGAGCTTACAATCAAACCAAGGAATCTGTCGTTCAGCCCTCTCACCTCTGACTTGTACTTCCCAAGCTTTTAGTACAGTGCACTGCACACAGTAAGCTCTCAATAAATACAATTGAATGAATGAGGCTTCAAAGAATGCTGTCACACACTTTCAGGGGCCCCAGATGAAGAATAAGCTGTCACCCTCCTTCT
This sequence comes from Tachyglossus aculeatus, assembly GCF_015852505.1. NCBI lineage: Eukaryota > Metazoa > Chordata > Mammalia > Monotremata > Tachyglossidae > Tachyglossus > Tachyglossus aculeatus. Next base: position 77,896,814 of record NC_052086.1, read on the forward strand.
CTTTCATTAATGGATGGATGAAACCATGTGCCTGGGTGAATTTTCTTGGGAAGATAGCTATCTGCATTGCCTCCTGCCCCCACCTTTGCAGCATAACTGTTCCAACCACTCTGAAAGGGTGCCAGGGGAATTCAAAGTCACAGGGGCAGGGGGATAATAATTATAATAATGATGGTATTTGTTAAGTGCTTACTATGTGCATAGCACTGTTCTAAGTGCTGGGGAGGGTACAAGGAGATCAGGTTGTCCCACGGGGGGCTCACAGTTTTAATCCCCATTTTACAGATGAGGTAACAGACACAGAGAAGTTAAGTGACTTGCCCAAAGTCACACAGCTGACAGTTGGCAGAGCTGGGATTTGAACCCATGACCTCTGACTCCAAAGACAGATATTGGCAAGACACACAAGTCACCCCATCTCTGTGCACTCTCTGTGCATTCTGAGTGCACAGACGCTTGTGTTGACTGTTGTGTTGTGTGCTGTTTCCTGTGCTGGATGACTCGCTTTCCACGATTAACTCACAACCCTCAGTCCAATCTGCCCAAACCCTGCATTTTTTATTCCTATCCTCAATGCTACATACATATATTTTAGTTTATCTATGAATATTTTTATGTGTGCATCCAATTATTTGTTCAGATTCATAGCTCTCTGTTTGTTCTGGGTTTATCCTTGTTCTTCCAGGCTTCCCTCTTGGTAAATCATTTATAAATCATTCTTGTGCAAGTTCCTTGAAGTCAGAGAACACGTGTCTTGCTTCCTTTGTATCCCCCAAGCATTTATTAAACAATTAATCAATCAATCAATCACACTTATTGAGTGATAACTATGTGCAGAGCACTGTACCAAGGGCTTGGGAGAGTACAAAAGTAACAGAGTTGGAGACATATTCCCTGCCCACAACAAGTTTACAGTTTAGAGAGGGCAACAGCTTTAAATATGAACAAATAAATTATGGATATGTAGGGATGGATGGACAAAAAGAGCAAATCCAGGTGCAAGAGAGACGCAGAAGGGAGTGGGAGAAAAGGAAATGTGAGCTTAGTCAGGGAAGGACTCTTGGAGGACATATGCCTTCAATAAGGCTTTAAAACTGAAAAGAGTGATTGACTTTTGGCTATGAAGAGGGAAGGCATTCCAGGCCAGGGGGAGGACATGGGCGAGATGTTGCGGGCACGATAGATGCAATCAAGGTACAGTGAGAAGGTTAGCATTAGACTAGCCAAGTGTATGGGCTGAGTTGTGATAGGAAAGCAGTGCGGGGAGGCAGGAGGGGTCAAGGTGATTGCAGTGATTGAGCTGATGATACGGAGTTTCTGTTTAAGGCAGAGGTGGATGGGCATCCAGTGGAGGTTCTTGAGGAGGGGAGAAACATGGACTGGATGTTTTTGTAGAAAAATGATCTGGGCAGCAGAGTGCAGTATGGACTGGAATGGGGAGAGACAGGAGACTGGGAGGACAGCAAGGAGACTGACAGAGTAATGAAAGTGGGATAGGATAAGTGCATAGATTAACATGGTAGCAGTTTGGATGAAGTGGAAAGGAAAGTTTTTAGTGATGCTGTGAAGGTTGAACCAATAGGATTTAGTGACTGATTGAATATGTGGGCTGAGGATAACAACAAGTTTACAGGCTTGTGGAGATGGGACTTTGTACAGAACACTGTACTAAGCACTTGGGAAAGTACAATACAACAGAGTTGATGGATGTGCCTCCTGCCCACAAGGAGCTCATAGGCTACAGGAAGAGGGAGATATTAGTATAAGTAAATCATAGATATGTACATCTGTGTACATATGTACATCGATACTCAATAATAAGGGAAATAGTAGCCAAGAAATACGCCAAAGATTAATGTTAGGAAGACTTGCTATGAAGAGCCTGGAAAAACTCATGAAATGTGCTGATGTACCTATTGCCACAAAAATGCAAGTGCAAGGACAATGCCGAAGGGAGAGGAAGTAGGGAAAATGAGGGCCTAGTTGAGAATGGCATCTTGGAGGAGATGTGATTTTAATAAGGCTTCTAGTGTGTAAACTTGCCCTGTAGACTGTAAACTCTTCCACTGGACAGTACATTCAACCTCTAGATTGTAAATTCGTCCTCTAGACTGTAAATTTATTGCGGGAAGTGAACAGGTCATCAACTCTTATATTGTAGTCTCCCAAGCACTTAGTACAATGATTGATTGATTGATTTTAGTAAGGCTTTGAAGGTGGGGAGAGTGATGATCTGTCAGATATGAAAGGGGAGAGAGTTCCAGGCCAGAGGCAGGATGTGAGTGAGGGGTGTAATTGTTTAGAAAATGGGTGATGTTTTATAGATTAGAGACCAGATTAGTTTCTCCCAATCCTGGATTTTAATCCTGGCTTGTACACAAACCCAATATGACCTAATAATCCGCAATAATATGCATCAAGAACTTACATTGTGCAGAGCACTGTACTAGGCATTTGGGAGAGGACAAAAGAATCAATAGGCACCATCTTTACCCTATTCTCAAGGACCCTACAGTCCTTTGGAGCAATGCACTTGCCCCTCATTAGCCCAAATGGATAATCAAGATATGATTTATCAACATTTGGTTTGGGAGGATTAGATCAGCAATCATCAGAGGTCGTGGGTTCTAATCCCGCCTCTGCCACTTAGCTGTGTGTGCCTCAGTTACCTCATCTGTAAAATGAGGATTGAGACTGTGAGCCCTAAGTGGGACAACCTGATTACCCTGTATCTACCCCAGTGCTTAGAACAGTGCTCAGCACATTGTAAGCACTTAACAAATACCAACATTATTATTATCTCCCACTAAAACCCACTTTACACACCTTCTCCCCCTAAGTCTTATGATTCCAACCCTGCTTCTGAAACCCTTCCTCCTGCCTTGATCTTCCTCCCCCTTCATATCTCCAAGACCCCAGCTCTACTCATCTTCAAAGCCCTTCTGAAAACCCACCTCCTTCAGGGAGCTTTCCCTGATTAAGGTCCACCTTCCCAGGCATGTCCATCCAATATTTTAATGCTTAATATTTATTTTGAGGAATAGTAACTTATTTTACTATTTATCCTTGCATAGTTTTGCCTTCTATGATTGTTTTACTTTGTGAAATTGTGATAGTTTCCCCTATTAAATGACAAGCTCTTTGAGGACAGGAGTTGGGTCTTTTATTCAACTGTATATTCAACTGAGAAGCAGCATGGGCTAATGGAAAGTGTATGGGACCGGAGGTCAGAGGACTTGGGTACTAATGCCAACTCTCACTTGTCTGCTGTGTGCCCTTGGACAAGTGATTTAGCTTCTCTGTGCCACCATTACCTCATCCGTAAAATGGGGGTTAAGACTGTAAGTGCCACATGGGACGTGGACTATGTCCAACCTATTTAGCCTGTACATACCCCATAGTTCAGTATAGTGCCTGACCCATAGTAAGCGCTTATCAAATACCATTCAAAAAAACCCAAACTATAAGCATTAACTATAGTGCACTGCTCAGAGTAGGCACTTAATAAATATGACTGACTGATTTACTAATTGAATGAAAATATTTCTTACAATTTCAGAGAGGAACTAGGAGAGTGGATGTAACCATTCATTTGGAAGTGCAGAGGTTCAACTCACATTCCATGTATCCACTAAGCAATTGGAACGTTGTGCAGAATGTGATGAGCCTTCATAGTCCTTACAGGAGATCTGAAACTTTAGATGAATGCCATTACCACCGACACCTTTAAAATAGACACACACACACACACACACACACACACACACACTATACACATATATAAAAACATGCAAATATATATATATACAATTACAGCCTGCCTCTCTATTATATATGTGCATATGTATGTAGAGTAGCAGGGTGGCTCAGTGGAAGGAGCATGGGCTTGGGAGTCAGAGGTCATGGGTTCAAATTCTGGCTCCGCCACTTAGCTGTGTGACCTTGGGCAAGCCACTTAACTTCTCTGTGCCTCATCTGTAAAATGGGGATTAAGACTGAACCCCACGTGGGACAACCTGATCACCCTTATATCCCCCAGCGCTTAGAACAGTGCTTTGCATATAGTAAGTGCTTAACAAATACCATCATTATTATTATATATAAATACATATATACTTATACAAGCTTTATACGTTTTGAATCTATGTGAAGTTCGCCCAAAATATTCCACTTTTTACCCAAGTTCTGATCTCCAAGTAACACAAAATTTGCAAAACACCTAGAAGAATGAGAGAGTTGAAGGTTGCCAAATCAATTTGGATAAATAAAAAATATTGCCCTATAATACCTTAATTTCAAGAGAGTTTTTACACTGGATACTTTTAAAAGTGATACCTCAGGGTTTGAAAGTCTTTAGAGTTTAGACTTTCCTCTAAATGGAATGATTGCCACTCTGGAGATGAATTATATTTTTTCCTTTCCCAATTCATTAATAAAGGAACAGGGATGAGGGGATGTTGCAGTCTTTTCCTGATCGAGAAGGATTAATTCCATTAAAATGGGTGTCTGGCCTTAAACCATTTCACTTTTTTCAATATATTTTTAATGTATTGTTGTTTGGATTGACGCTGCATTTGAAGTTATAATCTTTTGGGAAAGGAAAAATGGCTAGACTGGGTAGCATCAGCTACCACATACCCACACATGCGCGCACACACACAAACAGATACATTCCTGCTCTTTAGGTTCTAACATGACACTACTGTCAGCAAGAATCTTACCAGTGGGTGCAAACGTGGTGATAAGGCCAGTACATGGACTGACAATCTCTTTCCTACTGAGTGCAGATGAGGATCTTCCCCTTGCTGTGCTGTGACATTTGCAACTCGCAGTGCCTGACCCTGCTTTTGTTCTCCTTCTTGTCACCATCTTCCTGAAGCCTCTGCCATAAGACAGTCATCCCGCTTTGGATTTGTCTGTGATCTGCTGTCTGCTCCTACCTTCCCCTGTCTCCTGCCGAGTCATAGCATTTGAGGTTTGGCTTTATTGTATCTTACAACATTCTCTCTGTCCAATCTGCTTTTTAACCTGCCATAGAGCAGCTGTTTGGGTGTACACTGCTCCCGTTCATTCACTTCACCCAGTGAACGTGTGATGAAAAACAAATTGCTCTGATGCTCGTGGACGTATGGCACTTGAGGAACTCATTGCCACTAGGTGCTAAATTTTGAATATAGATGGCATTGCAGGAACTCATCTATAAGTCAAAAATGTGGGGGATTCTTTATGTACAATTTAGTGATGCAGCTTGGGGCCAAAATGGGTAAAGCGGCGTGTCTCACACACATCCCTATATCCCCTCAGTATTCCACCATGGACTGTCAGTGCCTTGCCCCCCCCCACCCCATTCCATGAGGGACCAGGTCTGCTGGGCTAGGGTCTCCTCGGAACAGATGGGTATCCAGGCCATTCTGACAAAGCTATCTATGACCTAAAGAAGCAGTGTGACTTAGTGGATAGAGCACAGGCCTGGGAGTCAGAAGGACCTGGGTTCTAATTTCGACTCTACCACTTGCCTGCTGTGAGACTTTAGGCAAGTCACGTAACTTTTCTGTGCCTTGGTACTTTATCTGTAAAATAGGGATGAAGACTGTGAGCCTTATGTAGGACTGGGACTATGTCCAACCCAATTACCTTGTGTCTACTCTAGTGCTTATACAGTACCTGACACATATTAAGCACTTAAATACCATTATTATAATTAGTAGTAGTAGTAATAGTAGTATTACCGTTTCCATCATAGTGGACAAAGCCACATTCCTATCTCCCTCTCAAACCCATAACCTTGGCATTAACCTTGATACATCCCTTCTAATACAAGCTATTGTCAAATCCCGCTGATTCTTCCTCAGCAACATTTCCAGAACCTGCCCCTTCCTCATCCTCCAAACAGCCACCACAGTGGTTCATAAACGGGTTATATTCCTGCTTGTTATGTTATCTGCCTCTTCACTACTCTCTCTCCTTTCCATTTCTCTCATCTCCAGTTCATACTTCACTTTGCCATCTGGATCACTTTTCTAAAACATCTTCCTACAACCTCCCTCTACTTAGAAACCTTCAATGATTACCCATTCCTCTTGTCGTCAAGCAGATATTTCTGACCTCAATCAGATCTTCCAGTTCACCCTTTTTGTTCCTCTCAAACTAATCTACTCCCTGTTCCTCCTTCTCCATTCTTTTCCCATCAACATCTTTCTTGCTACAGTTTCCTGGCTTGGAGCCTCCTCCCCTTCACTTTTCAGAGCCTTTCTGAAATCTCATCTTCTCCGAGAAAACTTTCCCAATTAATTTATCTTCTCCTCGTGTTATTTTCCTCCAACTACCACTTCAGCAGGAAATATGGACTTGTGTTCTTACAAACACTGGTAGCATCTCTGTCTGTCAATTCATATACCCTCCCATTTAAGCATTCACTCAAATGCACATTTGTATCATCCTCCTATCTACAATTATTTCAGTGTCTGGCTCCCCAGCTAAATTGTAAACTCTTTGAGGGCAGTGCTCATGTCTACTCATTCTACTGCATTTTGTGAAGTGCTTAGTATAATATTGACACATAGCAGGTATTCAATAAATGCTATTGGCCGATTGATTGACTGATCATTACAAAGTGGAAGCCTGTACCAGAACATCCAGATCAAGCTGGGAAGCAGGGTAGCTAGTGGATAGAACTCAGGCCTGGGAGTCAGATGGGCCTGGGCCTGGGTTCTAATCCCGCTCCACAACTTGTCTGCTCTCTGACCTTGCGCAAGTCACTTCACTTCTCTATGCCTCAGATACCCCGTCTGTAAAATGAGGATTAAGACTGTGAGCCCCACGTGGGACAGGAACTGTATCCAATCCGATTACTTTGTATCCACCCCAACATTTAGAACAGTGCCTGACAGAGAGAAAGCACTTAACTAATGTAAATACAAAAAAAAAGCTAAGCAACAATCAATGCTATTGAGTGCCTACCATTCATTCATTTATTCAATCATATTTATTGAGCACTTACTGTGTGCAGAGCACTGTACTAAGCACTTGGGAAGTACAAGTTGGCAACATATAGAGACGGTCCCTACCCAACAATGGGGTCACAGTCTAGAAGGGGGAGGCAGACAACAAAACAAAACATGTGGATAGGTGTCAAGTCAATGTACAGTACAATGTACAAGTACAATGTACCATGTACAGAGCACTGTATTAATAATAATAATGACGGTTTTTCTTAAGCGCTTACTATGTACAAAGCATTGTTCTAAGTGCTGGGGTAGATATAACATAATCAGGTTGTCCCATGTGGGGCTCACAGTTTTAACCCCCATTTTCCAGATGAGGTAACTGAGGCACAGAGAAGTTAAATGACTTGCCCAAAGTCACACAGCTGATGAGTGGCGGAGGTGGGATAAGAACTCACGACCTCTGACTCCCAAGCCCAGGCCCTTTCCACTAAGCCACATTGCTTCTCTAGCTATTAAGCACTTGGGAGAGAATAACGCATCAGAGTTGGTAGCCAGAGCTGAAGAGATACAGGTCTATGTGGACCCTCACCCAAAGATTTTTACTTTTCACTAAGTTTTTGTTGCTAATACTGAGGCAGTAGTGAGGAGTACAAATATCTCCATGCTCCTTACCTACAAAGACAGAATCTTACATAAGTGGCCAGAACATTATAGTGTTCCCTCCTCCCCTCAATCACCCCAGGAACCCAGGCCCAAATCTCCACAAAAGAGAGCATGACAATCGTGGGTCCCTACTGATGTTTTTGTTGTTGCAAGTCCTTGCTGACTTATCACCATTTTGCTTTGAGGTGGACAGAGGATTTCTCAGATTCAGAACTGCCTCCCTCCTCCCATTGGTCATCATGAGAGTCAGGACTCCAACCCATCAATCTATAAATCAATCTCAATCAATTAGTAAGGACTTGGGAGAGTACACTACAGCAGAATTACAGACCTGTTACCTATCCACAATGAGCTTACAGTTTGGAGAATCCAGGATTACATTTTCCATGGGAACCAAAGTTCAGAAACTGTGGCGATTAGTAAACTCGGAGCCTCCATGTCACCATTAGCTCCTGACTGGCCACGGGGCTTCTTGGACCACAGTTATTAGTATCACTATTATTCAACACTAAATATGTGCCAAGAACTGGGATAGAAACTACATACGCAGATTAGGCGCAATTCCATATCCCAGCTAGGGCTCACAGTCTAAGAGGGAGAGAGACCAAGTATTTAATCCCCATTTTAAAGCTGAGGGGAACTAAAGGCAGAGAAGTGAAGTGACTTCCTCAAAGTCACACAGCAGGGAAGTGGCAGAGACAAATAAGAAACTAGTTCTCCTGACTCCTAAGTCTTTCCATCAAGCCACACTGCTTCCTACTCTCTCTGCTAGTCATTCTTGTGTCTTAAGCTCTCCCATTGTCTATGGATTGTTGTTGGTGATTTATTTCTCTAAGTTTCTGATCTCCTTAACACAAGAGTTGAGCTTCTCGTGGACAAGGACTTTTTCTGAGTGCAATGATGTGTTATTCACCCCAGCACTTAGCACAATGCAAGACACATGCTCACTAAATACTATTACAAGAACTCCAGTGAAATCTTTAATATGCCTTCCACCATCAGAGATGAGGCATTCTGAGGCACTGTATTCATCGACCTTACAAAAATATTGGACACCATCAATGGAGCTGGGCTCAAGAAATTGCTAAGGAAATTCAGCTCAATAAAATACTGTTGATTGCTTGACCTTTCTTTAGGTGACTATTCAAAATCCTAAAACATCACATTCCTACAGAAACATTTTTCTGCAATGAGAATAAACCACATATGGGAGGAAAAAAAGCAATCAATTCTAACAGTATTCCATGCCTCACCTCTCTACCTCTCTTTTCCCATGCCTTTCTTTTCCAAGATACACAAGCCTTTTTCACTGAATCGACCCTGAAAATCATGTGCGAAACATTTCTCCTATAAGGGACAGCTCTGTATTATTTTTCTTCTAGAATCCACCCTCCCAAAGTAATCCAATACTCTGTAGCAGCAGATAATAGGGTTTCTAAGGAAAACAGGTTTTCCCCTGGCATGAAATCTGCCAGCATTCCTGGCCACAGAAGGCCTCACACATTTGCTCAGAAACCTGCAGTTCCATACCCATGAAGCTTTAAAAATAAGCCAACTTAGAGGTGAGCCATGGTATAATTTCAGGCCACCGGCTGGGGCTAACTCTGTCTTCTTCAACTCACCAGGGGACTTTTCAGGAAGAGACATGCCAATACACAGAATTATCAGCACATCAAATGCATTATATTTATCAAGTCTTGCCACAGCACATTTAATAGTTCAGTGATGGATGTTGTTGCAAGGAGCGCTTTGATGTACATGGGCTTTCTTTGATTAATGAGAGGCCCTGCTGAGAGGCTGCATATGGAGTAAATTACTCTTTTCAGAAATAGCTGATTTGCACTATTGTACCAATTATTTCACAGGCTTGGGGTCAGTTCCAAATTGGTTGACCCCCCCCCTCAAAAAAACCCAAAAAAGTAAAACAAGGTAAGAAAAAAAGCCCTTTTTTCTCTGAGAAAGGCTAAATTCTAGTTATTACAACTCTCCACTGCCCCCTTCCTCCTCCCTTCTCCTCTGGAGCCAGGAAGTTTACAGATGCAACTCTTTTCTCCATCCAGCAGTTTACACCCAATCTCCAAGACGATGGCTACAGAATGCTTTCTAGTTTTCTTTAAATAATTATATTTACAAATGATTATGGTATTTGTTAACTGCTTACTGTTGGCCAAGCCCTGTTCTAAATGCTGGAGTAGATACAAGATACTCATGTTGGTCACAGTCCCTTTTCCCACACGGGGCTCATAGTCTAAATAGTAGGGAGAACAGATATTGAATCCCCAATTTTACAGATGAGAAAACTGAGGAACAGGGCAAGTGAAGCGATTTGCCCAAGGTCACACAGCAGACAAGTGGTGGAGGCCGGATTAGAACCCAGGTCCTCTGACTCCCCAGCCTTTGCTCTTTCTACCAGACCACAGGCTTGTAAAGTTCTGAGCTTGTATTTTCAGTCAACCCCAGAGGGGAAAGGGCAAGTGGAATGCTGCTGTTTCTAATTTCCCTCCCTGAATCTTCAGAGAACAAGTCCACAGCACCCCCAGGGTGTCCTCCTTAAAAACACCTTCCAGAATGATGCTCCCACTCCGCATGAAGCCGCAGAATGCAACTTTATTCCATTTGACTCGGTGTTCTGAACATTACTGTGATGGGATCTGGTGCTGTGAATGGTTTATCCACTTAGTTGGTGGGGTGGGATGTGTTTTCAGGAGGATGAACACGGGGGCTGCTTTTCCCACCAGTTTCCAAAGAGTAAATTTTCTTATCTTTTTTTATTAACCGTCCACCTCTAAATCCCCAATTTACAATGGACTGCAGAGTCTGTCAGCCTGTGAGGGGCGACGACAGAAAGCAGGCAGAAAGCAGCTTCTCCGCAGGAACAGAGAGATGGCGAACAGCACAGCAGTTGAGGCTGAAGGAATCAATCAATCAATCAATCAATCGTATTTATTGAGCGCTTACTATGTGCAGAGCACTGTACTAAGCGCTTGGGAAATACAAATTGGCATCACATAGAGACAGTCCCTACCCAACAGTGGGCTCACAGTCTAAAAGGGGGAGACAGAGAACAGAACCAAACATACCAACAAAATAAAATAAGTAGGATAGAAATGTACAAGTAAAATAAATAAATAAATAGATAAATAGAGTAATAAATATGTACAACCATATATACATATATACAGGTGCTGTGGGGAAGGGAAGGAGGTAAGACGGGGGGATGGAGAGGGGGACGAGGGAGAGAGGAAAGAAGGGGCTCAGTCTGGGAAGGCCTCCTGGAGGAGGTGAGCTCTCAGCAGGGCCTTGAAGGGAGGAAGAGAGCTAGCTTGGCGGATGGGCAGAGGGAGGGCATTCCAGGCCCGGGGGATGACGTGGGCCGGGGGTCGATGGCGGGACAGGCGAGAGCGAGGTACAGTGAGGAGATTAGTGGTGGAGGAGCGGAGGGTGCGGGCTGGGCAGTAGAAGGAGAGAAGGGAGGTGAGGTAGGAGGGGGCGAGGTGATGGAGAGCCTTGAAGCCCAGGGTGAGGAGTTTCTGCTTGATGCGCAGATTGATCGGTAGCCATTGGAGGTTTTTGAGGAGGGGAGTAATATGTCCAGAGCGTTTCTGGACAAAGATAATCCGGGCAGCAGCATGAAGTATGGATTGAAGTGGAGAGAGACACGAGGATGGGAGATCAGAGAGAAGGCTAGTGCAGTAGTCCAGACGGGATAGGATGAGAGCTTGAATTAGGAAGGAAGGAAGAATTCAAATGATGTGGAAATAACTTCTTAAGTGGTCTGGAAGGCCGGCAGTCAAGCCTAGTGCAGCTTTGGTTTTGCCCCTAGGTAGTTTCCTGATTACAAAACCTCTCTTTCTAAGGTGCAGGGTGAAAGATGCGACCCCTCAAGACTTCTGATTAACTTTACCAATGTAAGTCACCAGGACACTCCCTAAATTCATTATGCAGTAAGACCGCCTTAGTGTGATATCGGTTCATTCGGACGGCCACCTACTCTGCAATTAATGAGGCAAGAATGTTGTATCCTTTGCTGAAAAGCTCATTTTAACAACAGACTTCTTGAAAATTCATTTTAGCTGGCCAGGAAACCTTGGAATCAGAAAATATGAGGGCATTTTTTTTCTAAATAAAAGCAGTGAAGGACCCATGATTCTTTGTCGACATTCTTTCCCTTCCTATCTTACCTAGCTGATTTCCTACTACAACCCAGGACACTCGCTTCTCTCCTCTAACACCAACCAACACCAACATCAATGGTTCTCTAACACCAAAACTAACATTTTACCTCACTCCCATTTAACTCGCCACTGCCCTCTCACCCACATTCATTCATTCATTCAATCGTATTTATTGAGCACTTACTGTGTGCAGAGCACTGTACTAAGTGCTTGGGAAGTACAAGTTGGCAACATATAGAGATGGTCCCTACCCAACAATGGGCTCACAGTCTAGAAGACAGGCACATCCTGCCTCTGGCCTGGAACACCCTTCCCATTCATATCTGACAGAACATCAGTCCACCTTCCTTCAAAATTTTATTAAAATCACATCTCCTCCAAGAAGCCTTCCTCAACTAAGCCCACATTTCCTCTATTCCCTCTCTCCTTTACATGCCCCTTACACCTGAATTTGCACCCTTTATTCACCCCACCCTCAGTCCTCAGCACTGTGTGTGCCCTATTGGTTAGAGCATGGGTTGGGGAGTCTGTAGGACATGGGATCTAATTCCAGCTCTGCCACCTGTAGGCTGTGTGACCTTGGCAAATCACTAAACTTCTTTGGGCCTCAATTACCTCATCTATAAAATGGGGATTAGTGCTGTTAGCCCCATGTGGGACATGGACTGTGTCCAACGAGATTATCTTGCATCTACCCCACACATAGTAAGTGCTTAAAAAATACCATCATCATCATTATATCTGTAATTCATCTTAATGTCTGTCTCCTCTTTGAATTCCTTCTGGGTATGGAACATGACTACCAGCTCCATTCATTCATTCATTCAATCGTATTTATTAGGCGCTTACTGTGTGCAGAGCACCCTACGAAGCACTTGGGAAGTACAAGTCGGCAACATAGAGAGACGGTCCCTACCCAACAATGGGCTCACAGTCTAGAAGGGGGAGACAGACAACAAAACAAAACTTGTAGACAGGTGTCAAAATCATCAGAATAAATAGAATTAAAGCTATATGCACATCATTAACAAAATAAATAGAATAGTAAATATGTACAAGTAAAATAAATAGAGTAATAAATCTGTACAAATACATACAAGTGCTGTGGGGAGGGGAAGGAGGTAGGGCGGGGGGATGGGGAGGAGGAGAGGAAAAAGGGGGCTCAGTCTGGGAAGGCCTCCTGGAGGAGGTGAGCTCTCAGTAGGGTTTTGAAGGGAGGAAGAGAGCTAGCTTGGCGGATGTGTGGAGAGAGGGCATTCCAGGCCAGGGGAAGGACGTGGGCTGGGGGTCGATGGCGGGACAGGAGAGAACGAGGTACAGTGAGGAGGTCAGCAGTAGAGAAGTGGAGGGTGAGGGCTGAATGGAGGTGAGGTAGGAGTGGGCGAATTGATGGAGAGTCTTGAAGCTGAGAGTGAGGAGTTTTTGCCTGATTCGTATATAATATATATACGAATCTATATATGAATCTATATGAATATATACAAAGCTGTGCATATAGCTTTAATTCTGTGCATATAGCTTTAATTCTATTTGTTCTGATGACTTTGACACCTATCTACATGTTTTGTTTTCTGTCCCCCACTTCTAGACTGTGAACCCGTTGTTGGGTAGGGACCGGCTCTATATGTTGCCGACTTGTACTTCCCAAGCACTTGGTACAGTGCTCTGCACACAGTAAGCGCTCAATAAATACGACTGAACGAATATATAATATATATAGATATTTATCTATATACATATATTGCAGCTTCAATATACTGCACTCTCCCAAGCACTTGCTCTCCTCAGTAAATGCTCCATTGATATGATTGGTCGATTGGGCATAAAGGGAGGAAGGAAGTGAGAAATACCACTTAATATTAATGATGATGATATTTATTAAGTACTTACTACATGACAAGCACTAAACTCCATGATGTGGCTCACACCTTTCCCCTCTGGCTGACCTGGGAATAGTAACCATAATAATAATTATGGTATGTTTGTGAAATGAGCCCCTCATGGGGAGGGTCCATGTCTAATTTCCACCTATGTGTTCTTTCCCAGTGTTTAGTACAATGTTCTGCACACAGTGAGTGCTCAATAAATACTATTATCACTATCACTACTACTACTACTAGGATCAAGCACCAGGGTAGGTACAATTCAACCTGATCAGTCATGCTTCCCTGCCCTAGATGGGGCTCATAGTCTAAGGTTAGAAGATTTAACCTCCATTTTACAGCTGAGGAAACTGAGGCAGAGAAAAGTCAACAGAATTGCCAATCATCATTCAGCAGGCACGTGGTGGAGCTGGGATTAGAACTCAGGTCCTCTGACTCCTAGCCTTGTGCTCTTTCCATTGCCCTTGCTGCTTCTCCTGGAAGTGTATCAGGTCTAGAAGAACCCCCTCCTCTTTTGTTGCCCACCTCAACAAATGAGTCATTTCAATCTGTTTGGTTTGAAGTTGATGAAGTTTTTTGGTCCTCTGAACTTCAAATGAGGGATGTTTTCCTTCATTGGATTAAGCCCCAGTGAATGTGGTCGTGGTGAGTGATACATCCAAAGTGACCTTGTTCTTCTCAACCCTGTTTTATTGATTGCTTTATCCACTGTTCCAACCCCAAAAAATCCATAAAACCACTGTGCTGCATTATTATCTGAAAAAATTATTCAAAACATTTCATTTTTATCAAGTGACAGTTAGATTAATGTGAACAAGCACTTACAGCACCTGTGCAAATGAACAGAGGGAAATTGGCTGCTTTAATCTTTACTAAGTGCTCACACTGTGTTGGTCACTGTGAAAATGGCACTCTTGGCATGGATCATAAAGACTAAAGCAACACACTCCATAATTCCACAGCTAAAATAACTATTTGAGATTTTCCTTTCTTGTGAGTTGCTCTTTTCTGTACGGTAGTGCAATATGGCCAACTTTATCACTGTAATAATTATTTTAGAACTTAATTCCTGATGTTTGTGATTAAATTTATTATATCAATATTACATTATTTTTGATGAAAATCTGTTCTGGCAAAGCAGATAAATGTGACTGTTTGAAATGATCCATAATCTCTCTTGCCAGACATCTGCTCTAGTAGTGAAATCCAGAACCCTCCCTCCATTTTTCTCCCCTATAGGCCTGTTTACTAATAGTTCTCATTAAAAGTTGACTTGAATCATTCACTTCAGATTTGCAGAAGAGATGAGGTGGTATGAGTTTAAGGTAGCACAGTTTCTTACGAGACTTTTAATTTGTTCGTTATTGCAGTAAAGGTATTCATTGGCTACCCATTAGATGCAATATACTGTACTAAATACTTGGGCTCCCTTCTCTCCATACATCAGAAAAGCCAGAGCTCTTCCACATATTCCACTAGGCCATACTGTCCAAAATCAGCCCTGGTGGGACAGAGTTCTAGGTGGAATAAGTTTCCAGGGACAGCAAGAGGTTGGCCTAAGGCAGGGGAAAATTTGTCATCCCCTCCATTGCCAAATGATGTCATTACATTATGCTTTTTGAATATGTATCACATCATAATGACTTCACATGGATTTGCACCTGTACTTAGAACCTAGGGCTTTTCTAGATCCCCTCCCCTCATCCCAGAAACATTTTGATTCCCTTCCAGGTTACTGTTAACACACCAGTAGAGTGATATGACTCATTCATAATCAAGTATACCATCCTACATGATGCAGTAAAAATGAGGTTATCACCTTGTTTGGGGAAGCAAACCCCTAATTTATAACATTGTCCCTATGAGGATATGGGTTCCAAACTATCAAGCAATTAACCAGCCAATAGAATCAATTAATCACCTACTATGTGAACAGTATTATACTAAGTGCTTAGGAGAATAAAATAGAGTTAGCAAACAAGGTTTCTCCCTTTAAGAAGTTGGAAATATATTGGGAAAGACAGACACTAAAATATATATATATAGGAGGAAGGAAAAGGGGATATGTACGTGGGTTAGTAATTACATGGCTCAACCAGTGCTCTCACACAGTAAGCACTCAGTAAATGCCATTGATTGATTGATTACATAAAATGTAGGGCATGCTAAATGTGTGCATGCTCATAACCAGAGGTTCAGGGTAAAGAAATATTCAGATGGCACAGAAGGGCTGAGTTAACAGTAATGAGAAAAAGAGAGTAGAAATTAATTGGGAAAGACCTCCTTAAGGAGAACTGACTTTAGGAAATTGACTTTGGGATAGCTTTGAGGATGGGGAGAGCCGTGGTCTGTCAAATTTGAAGAGGGAAGGAGTTCTAGACCAGAGGAAGGGCATGTTCCGATATAATTTGTTGATTGATTGAGGGGGTTAGCTTAATAGGAGAGAAGAGTGTGAGCTAGGGTGGAGTGGGAGAAAATATTAGGTACATAGGAAGAAGACAACTGATTGAGTACCTTAAAGTCAAGTTTAATCTCTTTAAATAGGAGAGATTCTACTTGAGGTAGATAGGAATGGGTAGCCACTGAAGGTTTTTGAGGAGAGGGGAGATGTAGGCAGTGCACTGTCTTAGAAAAAGATGATTTGAGGAGCAGACTGAACGTGAATTAGAGAGGGAGTGAATTGGTCATTTAGAACTTGCATTTTTTCTACTGAAGACTTGGTTTCTAGGAACCCATTTGGCTCTAAGTCTGAGTATGGCCTGTTCAACAATGGTATTATCTTACTACTAATGCTAAGTGGTGTTCCAAGGATAGTACTTGTAGTTCTAATGAATAGTGAGAGAGGTTAGTGCCTGTGTCTCCTCAGAAAAGTTGTGGTCACATCTAGATCCTCCACTGATCAGTGGGTTAAAATGGACATCAATGTTAGGTCCTCCAAGGAATGACTTTCTGAGAAGAAATCAAAGAGGGGTCAGTCACCCCAGGGCAGTTCCCTGTGCAAAATGCTTATCCTTACTCTGGTCAGTAAGCCTCAAGAACATGTGGGTTCTGTTAAGGAAAACCTTAAGGGTTTTATTTTAAGGCTTTGTGTCAGAAAAACCCTTCGAAGCAAATTTAAATCTCAAGACTCTATTCCTGAAGGTCAAACATGAGCTACATTCACTTTTGGCTGGATTTGGGCAAACAAAATCCTGTCAAAGGGATTGACTTTAGTTTATTTCAGTCTTCACAAGGGGCAGAAAATAAATGGAAAAATGCTGGCATAAAGGAAGCTGCACAGGGGGCAAAGCCAGGCCACCAGCAGCCTCCTGGAGGGGGAAATGAAGTCAAAATAGTCCTAAACCAAACCTTGGCTCACCAGAGCCTCAAAATTGAATCTATTTGAAATGGTTTCAGTAAGTTTCTAATTACAATCCTATCCTTCCTCAGTAGTTGCTTCACTCAAGAACTCAAACAACACCCCAATCAATCCTACATCTACTAAACGTTCACTGTTTTTTGTTTTGTTTTTTTTTCTTCCAGTGGAGATCTGATTTTCCAGGTCATTGGAAATTCTTTGTGCCAAACTTTAGACTAGGAAACCCAGGGATAGGTCAGCAACCAGTCCAACACCTTCTTTGGGATATGAAATGGGGCTGTTTGAGGCTTAGATGAATCGATCTCTTGATCTGTTTGGTGATGAAATCAAGAGAGAAGAAAGAGAGACATGACCCTGGACCTCTTAGTCATTTGTTAACACTAAGAACATAAGCAATGCCGTTACAGGTCAGATCAGTGGATCATCCCACCCAGAAAAGGCTCTCAGCTAGTGGCAACTTGCTGTTCATAAAAATGACCTTGTTGTGGGCAGGGAATGTGTCTATTCATTGTTAAAATGTACTCTAGCAAGTGCTTTGAACAGTGCTCTGCATACAGCAACCACTTCATACAATAGACGTCTGTTCTTAGAGTGAGGATTGTGCCAACTATAACTACCCCAAAGTGCAACCCACATGTTATGACTATATGCAGTTGAAACAGCCAGAAGCAGGGGAAGCCCACAGTGGCTATGTCATCAGAGCTTTGCATGTAGTAAGTGCTTAAAAATGCCATAATCATTTTATTATCGGTATCACTATTAGTATTAGCCTACTGGCAGTGCTGTGCCATAGTGCTATAACCCAACAGGTAGTTGTCTTGTTAGCTGCTGTAGTGTTAGTCACCTAGGTTAGCTATTTTCAGAATTCCTAAAGGGTCTGTCCACTTTAGAAAAGGCAGAATGCCCTAGGTGTTTCAAAGAGCTCAACTGTAAGCTCCTCATGGGCAAGGATCATGTCTACCAACTCTATTGCATTGCACTTTGCCATGTGCTTAGTAAAGTGCTCCACACACAGTATGCACTCAATAAATACCACTGATTGTTTTTAATGATAACTTAAGAATTTACTATGTGCCACTTTACCAAGTTCTGGGATAGATATAAGTTAATCAGGTTGGACGTCATCCCTGATTCACATGGGGTTCACTGTCTAAATAGGAGGGGGTAGGATTTAATTCTCAAGACTGTAAGCTCGTTTTGGGCAGGGAATGATTCTGCTTATTTTTATTTTGTACTATCCCAAGCACTTAGTCAGTGCTCGGCACACAGTAAGCTCTCAATAAATGGCACTTGGGAGATTTAACACAACAGCATAACAGATACATTCCCTACCCACAGTGAGCTTACAGTCTAGAGGGGGAGACAGACATTAATATAAAAAAAAACGGAATTAAGAAGTGAGCGCATCACCTATACAACGCTGTGGACAGGCAGAAAGATGGAAAGCAAAGCAAGTCTTTGTTTGCTGAGATGCCGGCTATCATGCCATCCACTCCAGACCAAGAGGAGGAATTCAAGTTCAGAATCCTGATACCTAGACTCATCACCTCTTTTGCTCCAACCTGAACCACTAAAGGAGTTAATACCCTATAGACTTCACATCCTCAGATTGATCCAAAGCCCTTGAATTGCTTCCTGCCTACTAAATTCCAGACCCCTCTCAGGGCTGCACCTGGGGAGTTTCCAGTACTCTACTAGTCTCGACTATGGGAGGGAGAGTCAAGCAGAGACATATCCATTCCTAGCTTGGCCAGTGGCTTCCGAGTGGAAGGCAATCTGCTACCAGTCAAAACTCCCTTGTTTTGGGCAGCAGTGGCATGGAAGGGAGTCGAGGGTGGAAACAAGCTGACTGCGCGGAAGGAGGTAATGGAAACCACTTCCGTATTTTTACCAAGAAAACTAAAGATACATTATCAGAACGACTGCAGATGGAGGCAGGGCGTTCTGGGAAAGTTGTGTCCATGGCATCGCTATGGGTCAGAGATGACTCAACAGCATAAGACAAGACTAAATTCCAAGTGTTAACTACTGTCTGTGGGAATAACAGTTTCCTTTCATTTGTTTAGAACTGCAACAAGTAGTTTTACTGCAGCTGCTATGGCTTTCAAGGAGAGATGCCCTAGCAAGTCTCGGGTTTCAGTTACTCAATCGTATTTATTGAGTGCTTACAATGTGGAATGCACTGAATTAAGCACTTGGGAGAGTACAATATAATAGTAGAACAGACACGTTCCCTGCCCACAACAAGCTTACAGTCTAGAGGGGCTCAGGGATGGGGCTACTTGTAGGGGACCACCCAACGAGACCCCCTTTAGAAGGTAGCTCTGCCACTTGACTCAATAGTATTCCCCTCCAGGTGAGGGGGTAAAGAGGGGTGCAGTGAGGTGCAACTAGCCCTGGAAGGCAACTTCTTGGGTCCGGAGCTTTTAGCCAGAAGAGAGCTAAAGTCTTGCTGTCCCTTTCCGATACTGTGTTCCTTCATAATTTGAATCCCTCCCACCTTCCTCATGTAACACAGGGATGATTGGGTGAATGGGGAAACAAGTGCTTAATCAGAAAAATGTACTTAAGGGACAATGGTTCATATGTAAATAGAAAGGCAAAACTAAATCTGTTCAGAACCACTTAGCCAGATCCTACTAAGTCTGGGGTAAAACCTCAGCTTCCCACACCAAGTCTGATTTACATCTGGTTTTTTTTTTATGACATTTGTTAGGCGCTTACATTGCAGCGGTAACTTTTTTAAGCATTGGGGTAGATACAAGCTAATGAGGTTGGAGACAGTCTCTGTCCTACATAGGGCTCACGGTCTTCACCCTCATTTTACAGAAGAGGTAACTGAGGCCCAGAGAAGTAAAGTGAATTGCCCAAAGCAGAAAAGTGATGGAGCCAGGATTAGAAGCCTGGGTCCTTCTGACTCCCAGGCCCGCGCTTTATCTACTAGGCTGTACTGTTTCTCACTAGGCTATGCTCCTTCTCACTTCCTCACTTCTCGCTGAGAGGTCTTAGGTCCATTTCATCTGCAGCCTGAAACATCTCTGTCAGCACCCAGCTTCAGCATTCTGAATCCTTTGATTAAGAATCAGAGGGGATTCAGACCATCTGTCTGCATCTTTCTCCTTACCATTTATCACTTCATTTTGTTCCCTAGGCCTCCTCTTGAGAAACCCTCTTCTAGCTGGGTCTCCCTGAACCTAAGCCTGTCTATCTTCATGGGCAGTTTTTCTTTATAACCACATTTATTTTGGAGAAGGACCCCCAAGAAGGATAAAATGGTTTGTGTTCCAGGCATGTTATGTCTCTCTCTGTCCCTAAGGAATTTTAATAATTACCTTAATCAAGCCCATGATCTTTGGAGCTCTTAGGTTTCTCATTTCATATGTCGAGGCATTACTAGAGCTTACAAGTTTCCAAACCTGGCGAGCATGTTAGTTCCTCTGAAAACTTATTTGTGCTTCTCTCAAAGCAAATTGGAAAAGAAATCCCCCCAAAACCCAACAACTCGTTCATTTTGACCTGAGGTGTAAATGTTTTCAGCAGCAATGTCCAAATACCACTGGCACCCAAAGCCTCCTATTCATTCACATTCCAATCTGCTGATTCAGCAAACTTGCAGAACCCCAGCCAGCACAAGTGAGCAAGAATAATAAGATTTGCTCCTTCGACCAAAATCAATCTATTAGCCAATATGAGAAGGAGACCTGAGAGACTCACTTCTATTTTCCTGGAAATTGTCCTGAATCCTGTTGAAAAATAAGGAGCGGACAGCCTTTACATGCGGCTTATGCTGTGAGACAACCCTTATTCTGTTAGTTCAGGAGAGAGATGAATGATTCAAAAGGAAAATCTTAAAGAATGAATGCAGAAGCCTTTGTTGAAATGGTGAAAAGAAACATGACAGCAAACAGATATCAAGCGGGTTTTTTTTTAATATGCATTCTCAATGCAACTTCCTCAAATCCTTTGTCTGGAAGAAATGAAGGTTGAAGTTGGAATGAGCTGCAATGTGACCAGAACTGGGGAACTGGGAATTGAATAAATTTACATGGTATCTAGAGTACCAGACCTTGTCTCCTCGGGTGCTCCAAGCCCCAATTTAGATACAACTGGAGTGCGAGTAGCTTCCTCCAAATTTCTTCACACAGGCAGTATCTTTCCCCAGCAAATGGCTGTGGAATGCAGGATGGCAGCAGGATGGATAACCCCTAGGATTGTAGAAAACACTGGACGTAGTCTTTGAACAGTGTTGCGTTTGACGATGCTGCCATCTTGTCTGTTTAGGCCAGGTTCTTTCTCCTATGGTCTAGTTGACCACAGCACTGACCAAGATGCTGCTGTGCCCAGGGCACTGCAGGAGCACTGTATGTCACTGCATGGGATTGGGGGTGGGACTCCCCAAACCTTGGGGGCTTTCTGGTGATGGAAATCCAGCTGATGGGAGCATTATTTTAACCCACTTCTGCCTCAGGGAACCAATTTATAAGAAAACACATGTCCCAGTTAACACTGTACTGGGTAAAACAGGTCTTCCTGGATTTTAAAATCAAGCTCACCCTGTATACTGTGAGCCCACCGTGGGCAGGGATCGCATCAACTGATCCTATTGTGCTTTCCCAGGCTCTTAGTACAGCACTCAGTAAAGGCCATTAATAGACTCATCTATTCTCAATTTACAGTCACTTGCTTTATGTTTGGGGGAATTACATTCCCATAAACCACCAAAAACCCAAATGATTGCAGCCCTGGAACTTGGGGTTGATTTGCCCCCATGCATTTGTTGCCTGGATCATTGGTTTTCTCTTTCTCCCCATTTTCTACATGATGTCAGACTGGCTCAAACAGGAATCTGAGACAAAGGCACACCATGACTGGAAGGGAGTCCCTCAAACCAATAATTTAATCAATTGCATTTACTGAGTACTTACTGTGTGCAGGGCAATGTACTAAACACTTGGAAGAGTGCAACACAACAATATAGCAGACATGGTCCCTATCCACAAGGAGCCAACAGTATATAGTGGAAGATAGACATTAATATAAATAAATAAATTAGGGAGATGTATGTAAGGCTGTGGGGAAAGTGCTGGGCAAAGATTAAGGATTAGATAGGAATGTGATGGAGTAGGGGGAAATTGATATGATTATATTAACACTGAACATTTATCAGAGGAGGTGAGAAAGAAACAATGAATAGATCTGTCTGCCAAGATACCAATCTAGAGTATGTGACAGGAATCAATCAATCATATTTATTGAGTGCTTACTGTGTGCAGAGCACTGTACTAAGCGCTTGGGAAGTACAAGTTGGCAACATATAGAGACAGTCCTTACCCAACAGTGGGCTCACAGTCTAGAAGGGGGAGACAGGACAGTCCATTACATGCCAGACCCTGCAGTTTATAAAAGTTCTAGGTCAATGATCCAGTGGGATTAAAAAAATTTCACTAGAGCAGGTGGTGACTGTATTTTACCAGCCTCATGAAACCAACTCAATGTTAACAGGGTATATCAAGAAACAACTGCTGATTATTGGTCTCTGTAATCAACCTCCATGATCTTAGTAATCGTGATTAAAGAAAATATGAAGCTATATAATAATAATAATAATGACAATGGTATTGGTTACATGCTATGTACCAGGCTCTGTTCTAAACACTGTGGCAGATACAAGGTTATCAGCTTGGACACAGTCCCTGCCCCATATTGGGCTCACAGTCTTAATCCCCTTTTTACAGATGAGGAAACTGAGGCACAGAGAAGTTAAGTGAATTGCTCAAGGTCACATAGCAGACAAGCCGCAGAGTCAAGATTAGTACCCAGGTCCCCTGACCTCCAGATCCATACTCTTTCCACTAAGCCATGCTACTTTCCCTACAATACATGTCATACAATAGCAGATTTGCGAATGAGAAAAGCACTTTTGAGTTTCTTTCTTGGTATTATCCTTGATGTCCTGTCCTCAGATTCTCCCCTCAGGGTCCTGTCTCTGGTGGGGGAGCCTCTCACAATAAATGCCAGACAAGCTTCCATCCAATCAAGATGGGTTGAGTTTGAGACCCAGTCCTAAGGGATTGGTTATAATGGTGGTAGTTGCTGCCCCTACTACTGGGACACAGAATTCAGGGAGGAGCTTCAGTTTAACTGGCCGGGGTAGCACACAGTGAAGTGCTTGGAAGAGTTTTGGCTACAAAATCCATTTATGGCCAAAATGACCACAGCATAAAGGTGATGGACAGCAGGATGGTCTAGTGGAAAGGGCATAAGCCTGAGAGCCAAGGATTGGGACTTTGGGCAGGTCACTTAACCTCTCTGTGCCTCAATTTCCTCATCTGTAAAATGGGGATCAGATGTCTGTTCTCCCTCCCCACAGACTGTAAGTCTCATGTGGGACAGGGACAATATCTGATCTGATTGTATTGTGTCTATCCCAGTGCTAATGGTAAATAAGCAGCAGTGTGGCCTAGTTGATAGACATAGTAAGCATTTAAAAAAAAAAACTAAACAGTGCTCAACAACTGAAATTATTACTATTAATACTATTGGTGCTGTACTTTAGCATCTTGGTCGCTAGCCAAGGATAACTGTTATGGTCTTCACTACCTTCATTAACCAGCTGCAAAACCTGTCCTCCTACGTGAGACACACTGGGTGGTTCTTTTGTCAGAAATCTTCCCTGCTGAAGCTATTGTCCCAGCAAACAATCCTCTTCTTCTGCTTAAGATATCCTGGCCTCATGGACTCCCTAATCTTGAATGGGTTAGTGAAACTTCCTGAAATGTCTTTCTCCAGACAAAGACTCAATTACCAGCGATTGCCCAGCTTACAGAAAGTTTCTCTACTCCCTCATGCCTTTGGCTCCCAGGTTCCCCGCAACATACTATGCAGAGAGTCAAATCAATTAAATCAACATTTCAACCAGAAATTGCTACTGGCACCAGAGAAGTGCAGAGCTGGGTTAATAACATACTTTACTGAGGTCGTACAACTCCTGATATCTGTTTGTCAACAGCGAAGAGCCCTGGTTTGAGTAGGATGGTGGGTACAGGGAGACATTAATTCCTTATGCATTTGTTTTATTTTAATAGAAGCTGGTGCCCAATTATCACATTTGGCTACTTTACCCTTTGCAAATAAGCCCGGAAGGAATCACAGGACTAGATTCTGCAGTTAAGTGCTGCCTGCTGCCTGCAGTAATTCCATTTTACTGAGCTGTGTCATTTAGCAAAGGGCAGATGGAAGAACAGGCCAACAAAATCGTGCTATAGACGGGCTTATTCGATCCCAAACACAATGGGCTATTTTCTACTTGTTTTAGCTTCATTTTTAGCAACCTCCCAGCTATCATGTGGTTTCAATCAGCTTAGTTGTTCAGCTCAACTTTTAAATCTCATGAATAAAATACGTACCTTGTTTGAGGA
Organism: Tachyglossus aculeatus; assembly: GCF_015852505.1. Classification (NCBI taxonomy): domain Eukaryota; kingdom Metazoa; phylum Chordata; class Mammalia; order Monotremata; family Tachyglossidae; genus Tachyglossus; species Tachyglossus aculeatus. Next base: position 77,921,258 of record NC_052086.1, read on the forward strand.
ATATTTTAGGAAACGAATAAAATAGATGTTATTAAATCCTGCCATTCTCCCTCTTGCTCTTCTTTCCTTTGTGCAACAGCAGCTCAAGGCAGAAGAACATAATCTCTGTATTTCCAGGCTCAACCCTGTTCAAAGACTGCAGTGGGAATAGCATGGATTTAAAAAAGGAACTTTCTGGGAAGGACCAAAGGGACACAGGTCTTTATGTCACCTGGGACTGCAGTCACCCTATATTCTCCTTGACTATAGGAGGGGGATTCTGTATTTTTAATAAGGAAAACCTTAATACAATGCAAAACACATCTTCAAAAAGACTTGCGTTTTGAAAGCTCATGTAGAGATTTAGATACCCTTCTCCGAAGGGAGAAATAGAGACATCTCCATGGCTTAAACTAAACCTTTCACCCACCTCCAGATCAGAAAGGCCATTTAAAGGTGATCTAGTCCAACCCCCACCTCCAAGCAGACTTGGCCCATGTAATTCTTTACCCTCTAATATTCCTAGAATAGTTTATCCATTTTCAGCTTCCCCAGGATGGATAATCCAAAAGATCTCTAGGCTACATAATGCAGTCCGTAACCCCCTGTCTAGCCTTCCTGGTATTTCACATAAATCCTTGCCTCAATCCAAACACATTTCTTCTGGTCTGGTCAATCCCTCACTCAAATTGGTCAGTAATATTATTGAGTCCCTATTCTGTGCAGATCACTGTACTAAGGACTGGGAAGAATACAAAAGTTAGAAGTCATGGTTCTGGCCATCAGGGAACTACTGGAGGAGGCAGGAACAAAATCAGTTCCAAATAAGAGGAAGAAGAGAATGGAACGATGGACAATCTAAGATGGAGGGAGAGCAGGGAATGAATTCCCATTTTATAGATGAGAGAATTGAGGCACAGAGAAAATAAGTGATTTGCCCAAGGTCAAGCAGCAGATAAATTGAGGGATTTGAGATTAGGATCCAGGTCTTCTGACCCCTAGGTGACACTGCTTCTAATATGAGATAGGTCTTTAGAATAAAACAATTCTTAGTATCAATAAGGTCACCTGATGCTCAGAAACGTCTTTGAAGCCCTGCAGTTGCTTCTACCTCAGAATTTTAGTGGGAAAACAATTAATTTCCTTCCTCCAGGGCCAACTCGGAAGTAGCTGGATCAGTTGGAAGAGGTTGGTTATGGGGCCCTTTAAGTGCAACAAACCTTACAGGGGAAAGATGCTTTGGCTTGCATCATAGAATGTACAGTGAAATTGAATCTGCCTTTATGAGCTGATTCAGGCGGGATAAAGAGAACCCAGGCAGGCTCATGTCAATGGGAATTAGAGAGGGGCTAGGGGGCCCTGAGCCTTCCCATTCCCATGAACAATAATAAAATTAATAATAATGATAACAATAATAACAAGCACTTACTATGTGACAAGCGCTGTACTAAGCATTAGGGCAGAAACCAAATAATTCAGACACAGTCCCCGTCCCAGCAGGACTCATGGGGAGGGAAAAGAGACATTCAATCTACATTTTAGTGATATGGAAACTGAGGCACAGAGAACGTCAAGTGACTTGCTCAAAGACACTCAGCAGGCAAGTGGCAGAGCTAGGCTTAGAACTGCTATCCTCTTACTCCCAGGCCCGTGCTCTTCCCACTAGAAGCCATGGCTATCTCGCTGTTACCTCATGCCTTGGAAATACTTCGGGGCAGGGGAAGTTCCTCCCTTTCCCTCTCCTTGCATTCCATCTGAGGTCATGCACCTCACATCACAACCCTCTTTGGCATTCTTCAGACCAGCCCCCAATTGGAGAGGGTGGTAGTACTAAGCCACCAGAAAGCCGGAAGGAATGAGGCTTCCTTGATCCTCTCCGCCTCTCTGGTGATGCTGGTTTGCATCTATTTTCCACTTAATGTGGACAAAGGGCCCTGAGTGGCCAGGAAGAGCTAGGGTATTTTTCTCATATCCTTCTTCTGACTGGGTCAGGGATTACACAGACGTGCAGGAAATGGCTTCCTTTTCCAACAAGGCTCAACTGTCTCTTAAGAAGTCACTTTGGATAACAGTACAACTCTTCTGAGGATGTTTGAGTGCCAGCTCTTTCTCTCCTCTTTCAGACCTAATACTGACTTTCCCAGAGTCGCCCCGGGGGCCAAGAGGGTTCACTACTAGAATTTACTGTCGTGATCTTAATTAAATTAATATTCCTGAGTGTGGGGAGATGGGGAGTTGGGGCAGGAGTGAGGTTCATTGACTTTCACTTAGAGGGGAAAGTTTCCACGATTCATTCTCATGAGGCTGCATGAAAAATTTATGACAGAGGCAGGATTGCTAGTGCTCGAGGCAATGACATCCCCGTGCAATTAAATCACTTTCAAGTTTCTCTTTTCCCACCCATTCAGCACAGAAAACAATGTAAAAGAATTGTACAATGGTATCAGTCATTTGACTCCTTATGCCCCTGTCAGATTTGTACAGTTCTGAAATTGAAGCATTTCATTCATTCAATCATATTTATTAAGCACTTACTGTGTGCAGAGCACTGTACTAAGTGCTTGGGAAGTACAAGTCGGCACCATATAGAGATGGTCCCTACCCAAAAACGGGCCGTTAAAAAGCAAATTTAAGTCGATTCCCCAACAGTGATAAGCTTTCAAAAACCTAGAGCTCAAATTTAGAGCAACCAAAACAAGACTTGGGTTCTAAGTGGAAAAAAAAAACCTCAAAGAAAAAAGTGGTCACTGAATAAATAACTGTCAAATATAATGCAACTCAACAGGTGAAGGTTGAAGCCTTTGGAGGGTACACAGGAGTTCACACATATTTTACTACTGATAAAAGTGGAAAATAACATTTAATTAACCTTACTTATTTGGTATCCAGTGTACATTCATGTATACATCCCAACAAGGACAGCACAACGTTAATGAATGAAAGTGCTTGATAACTAGCACTCATGAATTAAAATCACGACTTTCTGCAAAGTTATGACAGCCTAAGGGACATACACTGGCGCTACACCTTATGCAAACACCATGGACAGAAAAATGTTCAGCATCAAAATAAGAGTGCAAAATTGGGTTACTAACCAATTCACCAAGAAAAATACCGATTTAGAGAAATTCTTTAGACTTATGAATTGATTCTTTGCAATTAATGATCTAATAGCCCAAGCAAGATGGGCAAGGACAAGGATGCTTTGAGGTAGTGCAGTGCTAAAAATCTAAGAACATATGACTGTAAACTCATAGTGGGCAGGAAATGTGCCTACCAACTCTGATATACTGAACTCTTCCAAGCACTTAGTACAGTGCTCTGCACACAGTAAGTGCTCAATAAATGCGATTGATTGTGTCCATTAAATTATTCTGAAGATCCTCTTTCTCTTTTGGAAAAGGAAATAAAGATCTAGTCCTACATGGAAGAAAGAGGAAAATGCATTCAGGTATTTTATCCCCACTTTACAGATAGGGAAACTAAGGCAAAGAAAGGTTAGAGCTACCTGCTCAGCTTCCCTGTTAAGCTTCCTCCAAGAGGTCTTCCCCAATTAAGCCTCTTTTCCCTGGCTCACTCTCCCTTCTATGTCATTTCTACACCTAGATCTGTGATCCTTGGACATTTGATATACGCCCCACCCCTAAGCCCACAGCACTTATATACATTTCTTTAAATTATATGCTATAAATTACTTCTTTATTTACATCATTGCCTGTCTCTCCCTCTAGATGGTAAGCTCATCACAGGCAGGGTACACATCCGCTAATTCTGTTGCATTTTACTCTTCCCAAGTACTTAGTTTAGTGCTCCGCACATAGTAGGCACTCCATAAATGCCATTGGTTGACTGACTGTTTATATGTTTGTATATATGTTTGTATATATTTATTACTCTATTTATTTATTTATTTTATTTGTACATATCTATTCTATTTATTTTATTTTGTTAATATGTTTGGTTTTGTTCTCTGTCTCCCCCTTTTAGACTGTGAGCCCACTGTTGGGTAGGGACTGTCTCTATATGTTGCCAATTTGTACTTCCCAAGTGCTTAGTACAGTGCTCTGCACATAGTAAGCGCTCAATAAATACAATTGATGATGATTGTTAGTTGAGGAGCATTGTGAGGGAAGAGGATGGACTGATATGATTTTCCTATATCTACCTTAGTGTTTTGCACAATGCTTGTCACATGGTAAGCAATTAACAACAAATCAACTGGAAAGAATTAAGAATCCAAGAACGAAATCATTTTTAATAAAACTGTTAAATTCAAACCATCCTACTGTCATAGAGAAGGAGCTTCTGCCTTGAATTGATAAAGTAAAGCCTGCCTTGCCATTTGCCAATGCTCCTCCTCTAGGTGAATGAAGCGGAGGTCCTAGGGAAGCAGAGCAGTCATCACCAGGTCACCAGAGGCCTGTGATCATCTCTCCAGCCAAGCCCCGTTCACGGTCGCACCCTCTCAGGGGGAGTTGTGATCCTTGGGGCATCATTTTCTTTCCCCTACCTAGATTAACCCAAATTGAGATGCATCATGGCCTATTGGATAGAGCATGGGCCCAGGAGTCAGAAAAATCTGGGTTCTAATCCTGGCTCCTCCATTTGTCTGCTGTGTGACCTTGGGGAAGTCACCTAATTTCTCTGTGCTTTAGTTACCTCCTCTGTAAAATGGTGATGAAAACTGCGAGCCCTATGTGAGACATGGACTGTGTCCAACCTATGTTATATATACCCCAGTGCTTAGTACATAATAAGGGTTAAACAAATGCCACAAAAAAAATCCTGCAGAGTCCCAGAAAGCCAGCCCAAAATAACTCTCCTGTGGGACCAAGGCTATTAGATTTAGGGGGAGCCCCCCAAGTCCAAGCCCCTGGGCTGCAGTCCCTCAAACCCATGTTAGTCCAGAAGGCTGCCTTGTCATCTCCTAGCCTGGTTCCAGCCCCCTCAGTGTGAATCACTGTACCCTCAGGTCTCTCCTTAGGGAAAGGTTCCTTGACACCTCCCATTTCTTTCTTTCCAGGAATGCAAGCCCCAATCATCAGGAATATTAGACATCTATTCCAAGAACCCCCACTTCTCCGCCCCATGGAGACTACTCCCTTTATGGAAAGGCCAGGAGTTGGAGAAGGTGCCAGAGGGAGAGCTCACGGAGGTCTCCATCCTGAGAAAGGGGCCCCATAAACTGTCAAGGAGACCCGTTTGCCGCTTCCTACCTAGGTCATATTCTGACAATTGGCTGGGGACTGGTCAGGTTGGGGGGGACTTAAATCCCCTCTCAGTTCCCCCCAACTTACCCTCCCCATCCAGCTTGCCATCTGGCAATTTGCACAAGAGATGTGTGGAACACCACTTTTGAAATCGGTTCCTTGCCACAAGGCAGCCCTTCTCATCTAGTCCCTGCAACCAATTTGCTTATTGAGGTCGGCTGAATGCTGGGCTAGCCCTGCTCCTGACTGGTTCTACTCTGCTCCACTTTCTGAGGTCTTACCCTGGGTTCTACTGAGTCCTTTTTGCTCCCCGTTCCCTCCTCCTCAGTGCTGTCAGGACAGCCAAGTGTTGGGGGTTGGCAACAAAAGATGGGGATAGGGTCACATCAACTGTCCTGTGGAATATAATCATGGATTTATTCTCAAAAAGCTTCCCTTAGTCCGAGGGCCTAGGCTATAGCCCCTAAAGCTCCTGTGTTAACCAACCCTAGTCTGAAGGATAACTAGAAACAGCAACTTATTTTTCCAGGCATATGAAAGAATTAAGTCACTACTCAGCCTTCTCTCTTACACCAGAGTCCTAAATCTTCGAACATTTTCTAAGAGATGTTAGAATCACTTTGGTGATCTAATTTGTTTTTCAGGTTTGTCACCCATTTGTCCTCATCTTTTTGGGTAACAGTAGAATCCGAGTTTGATTATAGAGGAATACACTCCAGTTTCATATAAATAGCAGGGCTGTGCTATTGTGGCAGTGCTTAATATTGAAAGAGCCACACTGCTTGGTACTGAACAAACTTCAGTTAGGGTCCTGGCATAGGAGGAGTTGTGGTAGTGGTTGAGAAGCAGTGTGGCTCAGTGGAAAAGAGCCCGGACTTTGGAGTCAGTGGTCATGGGTTCAAATCCAGGCTCTGCCAACTGTCAGCTGTGTGACTTTGGGCAAGTCACTTCACTTCTCTGTACCTCAGTTCCCTCATCTGTAAAATGGGGATTGACTGTGAGGCCCCCATGGGGCAACCTGATAACCTTGTATCCCCCCCATCACTTAGAACAGTGCTTTGCACATAGTAAGTGCTTAATAAATGCCATTATTATTATATACATCCAAATCAAAGTCTTGAAGGCAGTTTAAAGAACGTGTCCCCCTCCTCCTCCTGTCATTAGTGAGGAAAATTAATGAGAAGAAGCATAACCTCGTGGAAATCTCACAAGCCTGGATGTCAGATGATCTGGGTTCTTCTCTTGGCTCTGCCACTTGCCTGCTCTGTGACCTTGGACAATTCCCTTAATGTTTCTATGCCTCAGTTTCCTCACCTTTAAAATGGGGATTCGATGCCTGTTCTCCCTATTTCGACTGTGAGCCCCATGTGAGAAAGGTACTATGTCTGACCTGCCTATCTTGTATCTACCCCAGAGCTTAAAACAGTGCTTGAAACACAGTGACCACCTATTGCCTCCATTATTACTATTGTTATTATTATTAATAATAATAATGGCATTTATTAAGTGCTTACTATGTGCAAAGCACTGTTCTAAGTGCTGAGGAGGTTACAAGTTGATCAGGCTGTCCCATGGGGGGCTCACAGTCTTAATCCCCATTTTACAGATGAGGTGACTGAGGCACAGAGAAGTTAAGTGACTTGCCCAAAGTCACACAGCTGACAATTGGCGGAGCTGGGATTTCAACCCACAACCTCTGACTCCAGAGCCCGTGCTCTTTTCACTGAGCCATGCTGCTTCTCTGCTTCTTATTAGGACTTGCATCGACACTGAGCACACTATTGCAACTGCCAATAACATCTGCTATTCAAAACCAATGCTTTATAAAGAAGCACTGTGGCCTAGGGGAAGAGAGTCAGAAGAGTCAGAGGCTTGGGAGTCAGAGGACCTGGGTTCTAATCCCAGCTCCACCACTTCTCTGCTATGTGACCTGGGGCAAGTTATTTAACTTCTCTGGGCCTCAGTTCCCTCATCTGTAAAATTGGGGATTAAGACTGTGAACCACATGTGGGACATGGACTGGGTCCAACCTGATTAGCATGTTTCTATCTGTGCATTTCGTACAGTGCCTGGCACAAAATCAGTGCTTAACAAATAGCATAAAAAAGAAGCAAAGGCATAGAAAACCAAATCAAGAAGGCCAGTCTGGCTGCTGTAAAATCAACAGACTTTGGTAACAGTGGAGCATCACATTTCATACCAGATTGAGAGCCTATAAATCTGTAGAAATGAGGTGGATTTCACATCTGAACCTTCCACAGAAGGCTCATCAAGCTTCCTGAACAGTATTATAATAGTTGTGGTGTTAATGAAGTGCTTACTATGTGTCCAACACTGTGCAATGTACTGAATTAAAAACAAAATAGTCAGTACTGACACCATCTCTGGCCCTCAAAGGGCTTTCAATCTAAGAATTAGGGAGAGGAAATAGCTTACCCCCTGCCCAGATCATTTTTCTACGAAAATGTTCAGGACGTGTCTCCCCACTCAAGAAATTCCAGTAGTTGTCCATCCACCTCCACATCAAACAAAAACTCCTCACCACTGGCTATAAAACACTCAATCACCCTGTCCTCTCCTACCTCACCTTGCTACTCTTCTACTACAACCCAGCCCTCACACTTCACTCCTCTAATGCTAGCCTTCTCATTGTACCTCAATCTCATCTGTCTCACAGATGATCCCCTGCCCATATCATCCTTCTGTCCTGGAACGCCCTCCTTCCTCAAGTCTGAAAGACAATTACTCTCCCCCACTTAAAAGCCTTATTGAAGACAAATCTCCTCTAAGATGCCCTCGTTTCCTCTTCTCCCACTCTCCTTCATTGTCCTGACTTGCTCTCTCTATTCATGCCCCCTTCTGACCCCAAAGCACTTATGTCAATATCTGTAATTTATTTATTCAGATTAATTGTCTGTCTCCCCCTAGAATGTAAATTTGCTATGGGCAGGGAATGTGTCTGTTTATTGTTCTATTGTACTATCCGAAGTGCTTAGTGCAGTGTTCTGCACACCATAAGCACTCAACAAATGCAACTGAATGAGTGAACAAACTTCACAGATGAGGAAACTGAGGCATAGAGGAGGCTCGTTCCTCTAAGCCAAGCCTGGCTTTCTTCAACCTCACAATTCAAGCTAAGATTACCAAAAATATGGTCCTGGAATGAATCCGGCTGTCCAACACTGAGGCAATACGAGCTGCAACACGGCTTCCCTGGGTGAGGGATGTGAGGAGAGAAGGTGACAGCAGGAGTCTAGGCAGCTGCTGAACAATGCTCTGAGTGGGGGAAAGCCAGGACAACCACCTCACAGACTGAGTAAAATCAGTCTTAGAGAACATGATAGAACAGGAGGACAGTCAGGAGACAGCCGCAATCTGCCAAGCAACAACTGGGAGAGGGGATGGTTCCTTCGAACAAACAGGTTTTTGAAGACTGCGGATCCAAGACCAATTCTATTTATGAGGACTGCAGATCCAAGACCGATTCTAGAAACCCAGGACAGAGGTCACACAAAAGAAAATCCTTCAACACTGCAAGGATCTCTTCATTTGCACGGATCTTAGTGGACCTGTCTGTCACCCATATGTCTTTTCAACCCCACCTCACTGTCTAGAAGTATTGTGTAATCTTCTAAAATGAAGGCAGTTTGATATACTGCTCACATGTACAAATCCTAATATACCAACTTACATATATTCAAAGAAACACATATACCTGATGACCAGAAAAACCCAGGGTCACCATGACGGTCCAGTCCTTTAATCTCTAAGTGAGTTCCCTGAGCCCAGGGAGAGGTCAATTAGGTCTGAATTTGCAACTATGTGTAAGCTTCTGGTCCATAACATTACATTCCAAGTAGTGGAGGGCTTTTTTTTTTCATTTTTTAATGAGAATATTATCAGCTGGTACCCCATCCTAAGTCACTAAAGGTAAAACTGTTTGACTTAACCAGGTCTTATCTTAGGAGAACAAGAGAAGAAAAGATTAATGCCAGGGTTCTTGAGTTCAGGGGATTTCAATAAGTAGTAACTGGATCCAAAAATTTAGACCTCAGAGAAGCAGGCCAAAACAATCTCTACTTCATGGATGTCACAGAGGAGTTAAGACTCTCTGTCAGACTTGCCTGATCACATGAACTGACTTGATAATGTGTGGGCTGCAAATGGAAGATTAGGAATTTTGCTGAATGGCATATTCACCTTTCACAGGCTTTGCTGCTCTGAAAGCTTATAATATAATATTCTCCTTTATCTAAAGAAAGAAGGGTATTTTTTTCCCTGGAAGTGTTCAGCCAACTCTTTTCCCCTTCCTAGTCTAATGGGTACTATGGAAAATGTTGGATAATCTGAGTCCCTGTTACCAAGCTTCCCTGCCCAAGCAGAGCCAAGGATAGGATGAGGCTCCGGAAACTGATAAAGCCACAAGAGCTGTGATCTCACCAAGGATGTCCCCCATCTTTTACTCATTACTAGGAATTAAAAATGTCGTATTTACCATTCAAACAGTGAGACTTAAAAAAAAATATCCAGGCAAAGTAATTTCTCCTTTGCAAATCTGTTTTGGCAATTAGTGATTGAAGTTCAAAAGGTTTAGCACTGGTCACTATTCTTCCAGTTTAGGGAATAGCAGGGAGACATTTAGCTAAAATAACCCAGTAAAAGTGAACTCTGCATAGACATGCTTCAGCTCAACTCAGAAGCACTGGGTCCCTTCACTGAGAGGTTGGTTAAACCCTTGCTAATGCCAAGCACTGTGCTAAGCACTAGGGTAGATTTAATGCAATCAGATCAACCACAGTCCCTGCTCCATCTGCAGCTCACATTTAATCCCCATTTTACAGCTGAGGCAACTGAGGGACAGAGAAGTTAAGGAGCCAAAGGGTGTCATATAATAATGGCATTTATTAAGTACTATGTGCAAAGCACTGTTCTAAGTGCTGGATTGGATTGTCATGATTGGAGTAAATTCCCCTCCAGTGTTTTGTTTCCAAAGTAGAACAGATGGAAGCTTCAGATTTCTTTGACTCGCCACCCGTCTCGTGTCCTGTTCCCCCTGTGATGGACCTTGGCCAGCATCTCTATGTTCTTCACAGATTAAGCACCAATAAGCACCACTGATTGATCTGGTAAAGGAAGGCTTCCAGGAGCAACAAATCCCTTCTCACCACAAAAAAATGCCTGTTTTAGAAACCCCTCAATTTTTGCATGCCATTTCAGTGGTGCCAAGTTGGCAAGATTGGAAATATTGAGCCATCAGTACTATAAAAAACATGGAAGGAAACTCAAAAGTGCAATCATTTTTTTTCATAGTATCCGTTAAGCACTTACTGGGTGCCTTGCATTGTGCTAAGTGCTGCGGTAGATTGAGCTAATCAGGATGGACACAGTCCCTGTTCCACATGGGGCTCAAAATCTTAATTCCCATTTTGCAGATGAGGTAACTGAGGCACAAAGAAGTTGAGTGACTTGCCTAGGGTCACAGAGTAGAAAAGTGGCAGAGCAGGGAATAAAACACAGGTCCTTCTGATTTCCAGGCCCGTGCTCTATCCACTATGCCACACTGCTTCCCACTATCACATGTCAATCAGAGATGCATTAATAGGTTTACATCCTTTAAAGCTTTCTATCTTTAAGAGAGAGAAGTTATACACAATGAAGGTTCCAGAAATATACTTCAGATCCACTGCTCCTGGAGCCATTATCAGGACAGTAATGAAGAGGAAGAATAACCATTATGATCTCCAGTAACCATTTACGCTTACAAAAACAAGGAATAGAGGTTGTACCTAGGGTAGCTAAGTCAATGTTCACATTATCTTATTAGTTTCTTTCAGCCTCCTCAACTTCGGGAGAGAAAAGTTTTGCAAAAAGAATAAAGCAGTCTCATGAGAACACTATCCTATTTGCCAAACTTTTATTCACATGAGAATGTTCTTGTATCATCTGCTAAATGCATAGTGTTATTTACAGTAAGCTTCCTAAAGGAATGTCATTTATGGAAAAAGAATAAGGAAAAAAGTGAGCTAAAGAAGCCTGACTCATTATTCTGTAAGTCATATGCACCATGATATACAATTCATTCTCAAGCTGAAGAGCCAGAAATTGCATTGGAAAGTCCTGCTTCATATTTATTTTAGGTACTGTCTCTCCCATTAGATGCCATGTGGCTGGTGAACTTTATGCTTGTTGTGGGCAGGAAACATGTCTACCAACTTGTTGTACTGTACTCTCCCAAGTGCTTAGTACCGTGATCGGCCCACAGCGCTCCATAAATAGTGACTGATTTTACTTCTGGTACTTCCGCACAAACTCTCAGTACAGTGCCGGGCACTCCATCAGCACTAATGATAATAAAAATTGCAGTATCTGTGAAGCATTTATTCTGTGCTAAGCACTGGGAATTGGACACAGTCACAGTCCTACATGAGGTTCATAGCCTAAGCCAGAGGCAAAACAGGTAAATTAATTCCCATTTTAGTCAATCAGAAGTTGTGGACAGGGGATGTGTCTCTTTAATTGTTATATTGCACTCCCTCAAGCACTTAATAATAAAAATAATAATAATAATAATGGCATTTATTAATCACTTACTATGTGCAAAGCACTGTTCTAAGCGCTGGGGAGGTTACAAGGTGATCAGGTTGTCCCACTGGGGGCTCACAGCTTTCATACCCATTTTACAGATGAGGGAACTGAGGCATAGAGAAGTGAAGTGACTGGCCCAGTCACACAGCTGACAGTTGGTGGAGCCAAAATTTGAACCCATGACTGACTCCAAAGCCCAGGCTCTTTCCCCTGAGCCACGCTGCTTCTCCCACTGTAATACTGTAACAGCTTTTGACATAACAATGAAAGTCCAAGAAATATTTTCATTTTGAAAATTATGCTATTTTGAAAGTCTATTTTCAAGTGGTTTCAGTTTGAAACCTCTTGACTCCATTCCCCAACCACAGAGTTAGAGAGAGAGACACAGAATCACATTCAGCCCATGCAGCTTGTTATTCTATAATCAGTCAAGGGCATTTCTTGAGAGCTTACTGTGTGCAGAGTACTGTACTAAGCACTTAATGGCATTAGTGTGCCCCTTTGTCCTCCCCCTTTCTCTCGATACCCATTGGAGTGCACAGTTTTACCTGTTCCTGTTCCTCCCAAGCACAAAAGCTAGTTGTAATAATGATAATAATAATAACTGTGGTATTTGTAAGCACTTACTACATGCTAGGCACTGGAGTAGATACAAGCAAATTGGGTTGGATACAACCCCTGTCCCACATGGGGCTCACAGTCTTAATTCCCATTTTACAGGTGAGGTAACTGAAGCCCAGAGAAGTGAAGTGACTAGCCCAAGGTCACACACACCAGTCAAGTGTCAGAGCTGAGATCAGAACCCAGGTCCTTCAGAGTCCCAGGCTTGGGCTCTTTCTACTAGCCATGCTTCATTTACACCCACTGAATTCCAGTGTCCATTCCAGGAAGCAAGACAAATGTTCGAAAGGAAAAACAGACATTCTGCTTCTGAATCTCTACAAAGTGGACTCACCTCCTCACACTAAGACCTGCAACATCTCAACAAACCAATTTGTACTTCCCAAGTGCTTAGAACAGTGCTCTGCACACAGTAAGCGCTCAATAAATATGACTGAATGAATGAACAAACACTTTAGTTTCTAAAAATGACTCTTACTACCACCTGTGTCTAGAACTGTCAGTTCTGAATATGCAGCATTAAATTGCTGCCTATTGTTCAGTAAAACAACCCATTGAGGGGACATAGCCAGCTTTTTAAAGAGGCTACTTTTCCTCAGTAGCTTCCCTTCCCCAGGTGGTGAGCCATTCGAATTAAGAATTTGCCGCAGCCTACTTTAAATGGAGGCACCTGGGGCTCTGGGGGGGCAGCCAGTGCTGGATTATATATCTCAGCTACCTCATCTCACAAAAGCAGTCGGAATTTTCCACTTGCACCATTTGCTAGCAGAGGAAAAGAAAGCGAGAAAAAACAATGAATGTGGAGTTAGCCAGCCCTTTCCTAGGAAGTGAATCTAAGGCAAACAAACTGAACTCATGAACTTGTGTTTTGTAGGAAGGCAGCTGTCCTTCGGGCCCAACCTGGGCTGGGTTTGTGCTTGTGGACAGGGCTCTGAGAAGTGGCCTCAGTCTGACTAAAGACGACGGTTGGGAGAGATCATGTTATAGTGGGTTAGTGAAGAAGGTTCTTATTAAAGTTGATGGAAGAAACAGGACGGGGGAGGTCATAAAAAGCAACTTTGCACCATCATTGACCTTGATGCTTCTCTCCCTCTCTTTTTTTCTTTCAGTCTCTCATTCTCTTTCAGGCTGATTAAGGAAAAAAAATATTAAGGTAGATGGTCCTTTTGTCCTCTACATGGAGAAGCATGTGAAACATGAAAAAATCAGTATAAGCTGTCTTCAGTTTAACCAGAATGTTACAGTTTATGAAACGGTCAGGAAGAGAGCGCACTGTCTTTCCCACTACAGCAGATGTTAAGTTGTGCTGAAATGGATTGTATAATTATTAGAATGCTACTTCCTCCTGTGCTATAGAACTCAAAAAATAAGAAATGCCAGCTTCCCCCTCCCCGGCCATTACCTCGGTCCCGCCTTTTGGTGCTTTTCTCTAGGTTGTTGATCAGAGGAGGTGGGGAGGGAGGGGCTAGGCTACATGCTTTTTTCAAACAAACAGAGAAAAGATAAAATGAAATAATATCAGACTCATACCCCGGAAACAGGGGGAGGAAGCAGATGGTCTTGCTTTACTAGGCAGGTGCTGTTCAGCAATTTTTCCCACCAGCAAAGCTGCTGTATTTTGCACAATGTTTTCCCAATTCACCAGACAATCAGGAGCAGAACAACACGAGGTCTCTGTTCTGCTACAATGTGCTGAGGCAGCAGGTTATCACTGGTGACTGTGAAGCTGGCTGACATCTGACATGAATGCCTGGCAAGCTGACTTTTTCGAAATCGATGGGGACAGACCTCAGAGTAGCAGAAATAGCTGTGAAGTTTAACACCGCTGAAGCTGTTCAAGCTTGATTGGCTGGTGGACATAGAAGGTCAGGGGAGAGGAGCAGGAGAGCTTCATCAAGAGGGACAGAAGCAGATTATTATAGCAAAAAAATCACTCTGAAGTTTCCTAGCCCACTGTTTCTGCAAGCGAGCTGTGGCACTGCATAATGTTCACTAGACCTCTTCTTTATTAATACAACCTTAAGCAAAGGATGAAAAATGTATATTGGTGCAGAGAGGGGCTCAGAGGAGCATTATCAAGCAGCTACTTGACCTCTATTTTGATAATTTTACTGAACTTCCTCAAAACTTTTGTTAAAAAAAGACAACCCTGTCAGCATGCTTGCTGTAATAGAGTTGATGCTATTTAACTGGAGCATTTTGGAAGGCCAACGGGAGAGAGTGGCCTTCAAAGGACAATTTTGAAAGTACACCTTGTCCCAGTAACTCGCTTACCATATGAGGCGGCCCACAGACTTGTTATCTATACCTCCAAGTGACTGGGATGACTAGGAGGTGTAGATCTGAAAGTTCCAGTTATTTCAGGCCAAAAAGACACAACTCCATTTCTAATATGGCTGTGAATTTGAGCAAATTTCCCAAATCTCATCCATCCAGCCATTTTTATAGCGCCCCTGGTTGCACGCTGAGGTTTCTGGGTTGAACAGTTTTAAGAGAAATTTTTAATGCAAACACACTTTCATTATCTATGATGCTGCACAGCTAACTGGCTGTCTTTATGATAGAACAAAAAATTGAAGACACGGCATAGCCTAGAGATAAGAGCATGAGCCAGGTGACCTAGGTAGCTCTCTTCCTCCCTTCAAAGCCCTACTGAGAGCTCACCTCCTCCAGGAGACCTTCCCAGGCTGACCCCCCTTTTTCCTCTCCTCCTCCCCATCCCCCCCACCCTACCTCCTCCCCCTCCCCACAGCACTTGTATATATTTGTACAGATTTATTACTCTATTTTTACTTGCGCATATTTACTATTCTATTTATTTTGTTAATGATGTGCATATATCTATGACACCTGTCTACATGTTTTGTTGTCTGTCTCCCCCTTCTAGACTGTGAGCCCATTGTTGGGTAGGGATTGTCTCTGTTGCTGAATTGTACTTCCCAAGTGCTTAATACAGTGCTCTGCACACAGTAAGCACTCAATAAATATGATTGAATGAAATGAATACCAACTTTCCAATAATACTGATGATAATTATGACATTTGTTCGGCTCTTACTTTGTGCTGAGGTAGATGTAAGTTTATAAAGGTGGACACAGTCTGTGTCCCACATGTGGCTTTCAGTCTAAATAGGAGGGAAAACAGGTATTGAATCCCCAATTTTACAGATGAAGAAACTGAGTCCCAGAGAAATTAAATGACTTCCCCTGGGTTCTACAGCAAGCAACTGGCATAGCCATGACTAGAACCCAGGTCCTCTGGCTCCCAGGCCCATGCACTTTTTACTAGGCCATGATATAATAATGATAGTAATAATAATGATGACTAGGATGATAATGATGATATTAGTTAAGTACTTGCTAGGTGCCAAGTACTGTACTAACCACTGGAGTAGATGCAATAGTCACATCAGACACATCCTGACGATTGATTGCTGTGGGATCTTGGGAAGTCACAATTTCTCTATGCATCAGATTCCTTGTCTATAACATTGGGATTAAATAACTGTTCTCCATCCCACTTTGAATTTGAGCCCATGCAGGACAGGGTCTGTGTCTGACTTGATTTGCACAGTAAGGGCTTATAATACCATTTGTTTTACTCATATTGAATTAGATACTGGGGGGCAAAAGTATCATGGCCTAATGGTAAGAGCATGGACTTGGGAGTCAGAGGATGTGGGTTCTAATCCTGGCTCTGGCACTTGTCTGCTGTGTGATATTGGGCAAGTCATTTCACTTCTCTGTGCCTCAGTTACCTCATCTGTAAAATGGGGATTAAGACTGTGAGCTCCGTGTGGGACAACCTGATTACCTTGTATCCACCCCAGTGCTTAGAACAGTGTTTGGCACATAGTAAGTGCTTAAAAAATACCATTATCATTATCATTATTATTAAAAGTAGATTCACAGAAATGCATTCAGAATTACATTTTGAATAAACCTATGGGAGCAAGGGGCAGGGAGTTCTGACTGGATTGACTGAAGAAGAGGCAGCTGGGGTGGAGAATCAAGGGGCCATTGGAAGGAAAGGTTCTAATCATGAATTTGACTCTTTGCAAGGAGAAATCTCAGAGCAGCCCACTGCATCTTGGAAACCACAGAAGAGTCAATTCTCAACATTGCCATAAGAGGTTATTCAGGGTATTTGGAACAATGGGTCAGATGTCCTCAGGTCAAAGGCACCCGTTGTAGGAGGAGACCCAGAATCTAGTGACAAAATGGAGGTCCTTATCTTCCCACCCAAACCCTGTCCTCCCCCTGATTCTCCCATCACTGTAGATGGCAGCACCATCCTTCCTGTCTCACAAGCCCATAACCTTGAAGTTATCCTTGACTTTTCTCTCTTATTCAACCCACATATTTAATCCATCATCAAATTCTGTTGGTCCCACCTTCACATCACTAAAATCCACCTTTCCCTCTGCATCCAAACTGCTACCACGTTAATACAATCAATCATTCATGCATTCAATTGCATTTATTGAGTGCTTATTATGTGCAAAGCACTGTACTACGTACGCACTTTGGAGTGTACAGTATAACAACAAACAGACTCATTCCGGCCCACGACGAGCTCACAGTCTAGTGCTCACAATCACTCATTCTATCCCATTTATCGCATCAGCCTCCTTGCTGACATCCCAGCTTCCTGTCTCTCACCACAACAGTCTGTACTTCACTCTGCTGCCCGAATCATTTCTCTACAAAAACGTTGGGTCACCCCGCTCCTCAAAAAACTCCAGTGGTTGCCCATCCACCTCCTTATCAAACAACAACTCTTCACCATTAGCTTTAGAGCACTCCAACCCCCTGCCCCCTCCTAACGTACCTTGCTTCTCTCCTTCTACAACCCATCCCACACACTTCACTCCTCTAGTGAAGGCACATCTCCTCCAAGAGGCCTCCCCAGACTAAGCCCCACTTCTCCTCATCTCCTTTCTTGCTTTTACTCCACCCTCTCCTCTGCCTGGCAAAACCATTTATCTTCCCATATTGACACCCATGCCCATCACCCTTGTCAGTTGTTCTGGACATTTAACTCCCTCTTCAGGCCCCCTGTCCCTCCCCTCCCCCATCCCTCACCCACAACGATCTGGCCACCTACTTAATTAGGAAAATGAACACCATCAGGTCTGAGCGCCCCAAAATCACCCCTCCCCCATCTCTCCCTCATCTCAGCTTCCTTTTCAACTTTCCCATCCTTCCCAGCAATATCTTCAGGAAAGATCTCCTCCCTCCTCTCAAGTGCCACCCCTTCCAACTGTGCATAAGACCCCATTCCCTCTCACCTTTTCCCCCTCCCCTTCTTAACTTCCATCTTCAACCACTCACTCTCCAATGGCTTCTTATCCTCTGTGTTCAAACATACTAAAAAAACATGTCCTTGACCCCACAGCCCCCTCCAGTTATCACCCCATCTCCCTCCTACCCCTCGTTTCCAAACTCCTGGAGTGAAGTGTCTACACTTGCTGCCTCCAATTCCTCTCCTCCAACTCTTTCCTGGACCCCCTCCAATCTGGCTTCTGTCCCTTCCACTCCATCGAAACTGCCCTCTCAAAGGTCACCAATGACCTCCTTCTTGTCTAATGCAATGGCTTCTACTCCATCTTAATCCTCCTCTACCTCTCAGCTGCCTTTGACATTGTGGACCATCCCCTTCTCCACAACATGAGGAGCTGCATGGCCTAGTGGCAAGAGGACGGGCTTGGGAGTCAGAGATCATGGGTTCTAATCCCAGTTCTGCCACTTGTCAGCTGTGTGACCTTGGGCAAGTCACTTAACTTCTCTGTTACCTCATCTGTAAAATGGGGATTGAGACTGTGAGCCCCACGTGGAACAACCTGATTACCTTGTATTTGCCCTAGTGCTTAGAACAGTGCTTGGCACATAGTAATTGCTTAACAAATATAATAATAATAATAATAGTTATTTTTATTATTATTAACACATTACCAAACCTCGGCTTCTCTGACTCCTTCCTCTCCTGGCTGTCCTCTTACTTCTCAGGCTGGTCATTCTCAGTCTCCTTCATGGGCTCCTCCTCCCTCTCCCATCCCCTAACTGTAGGGGTTCCTCAAGGGTCAGTTCTTGTTCCCCTTCTATTCTCCATCTACACTCACGCCCTTGGTGAACTCATTCGCTCCCACAGCTTCTATGTGGGATGACACCCAAATCTCTCTATGTGGATGACACCCAAATCTATATCTCCTCCCCATGTTCTCTCTCTCTCCCTCCAGGCTCGAATCGCCTCCTGCCGTCAGGACAACTCTACTTGGATGTCCTTCTGCAACCAAAAACTTAACATGTCCAAGACAGAGCTCCTTATCTTCCCTTTGAAACCCTGTCCTCTCTCAGATCTTCTTGTCACAATGGACAGCACATCCATCCTTCCCATCTCACAAGCCCACAACCTGGGTGTCATCCTTGACTCTTCTCTCCCATTCACCCCACATATCCAATCCATCACCAATGCCTGCCAGTCTCACCTTCATAACATGGCCAAGATCTGCCCTTTCCTCTCCATCCTCATTGCTACCACTTTAGTATAATCACTCATCCTAGCCCGACTGGATTACTGCATCAGCCTCCTTTATGACCTCCCAACCTCCTATCTCTCCCTACTTTAGCCCATACTTCACTCTGCTGCCCCAATTATCTTTCTATAGAATCATCTGGGCCGGTCACCCCCCACCCCACCCCCCGCCTCAAAAATCTCCAGGTGTTGCCCATCAACCTCCCTATCAAGCAAAAACTCCTCATTTTTGGCTCCAAAGCTCTTCATCACCTTGCCCCCTCTTGCCTCACCTCCCTTCTCTCCTACATCCCAGCCCACACAGTCTGCTCCTCTGGTGTTAACCTTCTCACTGTGCCTTGTTCTCACCTGTCCTACCTCTGACCTGAAATGCCCTCACTCCTCAAATCTGCCAATCACACTTCCCCACTTCAAAGCCCTACTGAAAGCTCACCTCCTCCAAGAGGCCTTCTCAGACTAAGCCTCCCCTTTCCTCAGCTCTCCCTTCCCTCTGCAACACCGACTTGCTCCCTTTGTTCTACCCACCTCTCCCTGCCCCACAGCACTTGTGTATATATGTGCATATCTATAATTCTATTTATTTATATTGATGCCTGTTTACTTGTTTTCATATCTGTCTCCCGCCTTGTAGACTATAAACCCAGTATGGGCAGGGATTATCTCTCTCTATTGCTTAATTGTACTTTCCAAGTGCTTAGTACACTGCTCTTCACACAGTAAGCGCTCAATAAATACGATTGAATGAATTAATTTCCCACTCCCTTCTGCATCACCCTGACTTGCTCCCTTTGCTCTTCCCCCTTCCCACCCCAAAACACTAATGTACATATCTGTGACTTTATTAATTTGTATTGATGACTGTCTCCTCCACTCTAGACTGTAAATTGGTGTGGGCAAGGGAATGTCACTATTTATTGTTGTATTTTACCTTCCCCAGGGCTCAGTATAGTGCTCTGCAAACAGTAAGCACACAATGTATGTGATTGAATGAATGATTGAATGAATGTAACAAAACCAAAAACTCTGGAAAAAGTCATATCAGAAACTGTGGGAGGCAGGTGGTGGGGGTAGAGGGGCATCTCACCCAGGGGGTGCCTAGGACAGCTTTCCTCCTCCTTGCCTGTTAATCCCTAAGGAAACTCCGGACAGGACTCTGATATACCCTACTTCCTCCTCCTTCTCCTTGCCCCCCCTTCACTATGAATTATGAAACTGAGCCTTAGTACAGTGTAGAAAGGGAAAAGTTGCTTTATGAAGCTTTCTCTAAAGTGATCAATCTTGGGAAATTCACCAAACATGAGGATCACTTTCCATAAAGTCAGATTAAATGTCATGTTAACCCAGCTCTGCCCTAGTCTGCTGTGTGACTTTGGGCAAGTTAATTAGTTCTGATATTTATTAAGCATTCATTATGTGTTGGGCTCATTCTCTACAGCCTCTTCCCTAATTTAATCATTTTTGTAGATTGTGAAGCACCAAAGAATGTGAGCCTCTGTGAATACAGAGAAGCAGCACTTGAGGTCTTTCTGTGCACATAAGGGTTATTGGTTTACTGCCCATCCTAAGTCATACAAACCCCAGCTAGCAACTGCTAACCTCATGGAATCACCTGCACTCTTCACTTCTGGCTTTCTGCCTTTGCCTAAAGCAAAAAGAAAAAAACCTTTCTAAAGACAATGTAGCCTCGTTTCCTGCCCCACTTGGCTTTAACACCTGTCAAATCTCCAAGCAGTCCTTTGAAATTGTGAATTTGATATGGCTGAACTGAAATGCATGTGTTCCTTTGCGTTAGGAGAGAGAAAAATAACCCAATGTTCTACTCAAGATATAAAACTACTGAAGTTGAGGCACGATTGCTTTTGTCCAAACTGCTATCTTTTTTTGATTCAAGTAAAATAACTTTTCATTGTCTTTATTTCTTGTGTATATATGGAATAGGATTTTCTGTTTAATTACCCCTCTGACCTTCACCAGCAGTTACTTCAAGCTATGGTCTCTCTAAGTTTGGGAATTTGGCCCTGGGTCCCAGAGGGAATCTCATCAGTGCAAAGCATGACCCTGGGAACAGAGCATGAGATTAGAACCTGGATCCTGTGAGTCTCAATCTCAGCTGTACCATGAGTCTGCCCTAAGACTGTGGGCATGTTAGTTATGGTATCCATTTAGCATTTACCATATGCTAAGCCCTGGAGTAGGTAACAAGATGATAAGATGAAACACAGTCCCTGTTTCACACCAGCCTAACAGTTTAAGGCTGAGGTCATCCTGGCTCCCGCTTATCCAGTCCCATGGGGAACTCCTGAGGTCCTGAGAGAACAGAGAACAGTACATTCAGGGTGGGGAATACTACTGTTTGTCTCATGAGTCCATCGCTGAAGCTGGTGAAGAGTGGGGCTGGCTGGCCCTGTTCATTCATTCTATCGCATTTATTGAGCGCTTACTGTGTGCAGGGCACTGTACTAAACATATTTATTCCTCTATTTATTTATTATTTATTTTACTTGTACATTTCTATCCTATTTACTTTATTTTGTTGGTATGTTTGGTTTTGTTTTCTGTCTCCCCCTTTTAGACTGTGAGCCCACTGTTGGGTAGGGACTGTCTCTATGTGTTGCCAATTTGTACTTCCCAAGTGCTTAGTACAGTGCTCTGCACATAGTAAGCGCTCAATAAATACGATTGATTGATTGATTGATTATCTCTGGGAGTGGTGCACAGCATATTAATGGTGGTAGTAGTAATAGTAGTAGTAGTAATTGTAGTTAATCAGCTCCATCTCCCTTATTTATCCTCATTCCACTCCTACTATACTCCAGCTTATACACTTCATTCCTCTCAAACTGACCACCATGGCTCATTCTCATTTCTCAAGCCCTCCACATGGAACTGCTCTCCCCAACTTCAAAGCCCTTCTGTGATCCTATCTCCTCCAGGAGGCCTTCCTTGAGTAATCTCACACTTCTCCACCCTATTTCCCCCACTATTGCCATTTCAGTCTTTCTCTGTCATCTATGCACTTGGGAATTTACCCTCAATCCCATATAATTTATGTACAGGTCTTTTCCAGTGGCTTTCCTCTTCTGTAATTTATTTTAGAGTCTATCTTCACTACTAGATTGTAAGCTCCATGAGGGCAGATTATTTGTTCAGTTGTAGTAGTACTAATTATAGTGGTAGTAGTAGTAACAGTATTTTGCAAGTGCTTACTGTGCACAAAGCACTGAATTAAATGCTGAGAAAGGGTACATGGGTAGGAAATTAGATATGGTCCATGACCCCCAAGGGCTCACAACCAAAGTATATCAGTGAAAAGAGGGGACAGGTAACAGACACATAAGAACAGAGGAAATATTGAAAACACTAAAGCAACATAAAACAAGGAGAAATACTTATCAAGCAAGATTAAACAGAACAAACAAAACAAAACAGCAGTAGAGAACTGTGGCTAGAGAAGCAGAGGTTTTGGTCCCTGGTGGTTTGGAGTGCAGTGGTCATGGCAGCAACCAAAATGTCCACCACAGCTACAGCAGCCACTACAGCCTGCCCACCAATGCTCAGAATCTTGTGGAGACCTCACACTGCTTCTCACCTTCCCACTCCAGTAGGGCAAGGCAGGATGTGATTGCAGAATTGTACTGAGAAGCAGCACGGCTTAGTGGATAAATCACAGGCCTGGGACTCAGAAGGTCATGGGTTCTAATCTCTGCTTCACCACTTGTCTGCTAAGCGACCTTGGGCAAGTCACTTCACTTCTCTGTGCCTCAGTTACCTCATCTGTAAAATGAGGACTGAACCTATAAGCCCCAAGTGGGACAGGGACTGTGTCCAATCCGATTTGCTAGTATCCACCCAGCACTTAGTATAGTGCCTGGCACATAGTAAGCGCTCAATACCATAATAATAATTATTATTATTGCATGCCCAGGGTGATGCAAAAGGCCCAAGCACTTAGTACAGTGCTCTGCCCAAAGGAAGCAATGAATAAATCCTATTGATTGGTTTATTGATTGATAATAAATGCAGTAGCATTCCCTAAGTCCTCCCTTCTTTTTCTCCACTCTCTTCTGTGTCATTCTGATTTGCTGTAATCATTCATCCTCCCTCCCAGCCCCATAGCACTTAGGTATATATCCATATTTAATTTATTTATATTAATGTCTGTCTCCCCTTCTAGGTTAGTGAGTTAGGCATTTGGGGAGTACGGAATAAAAGAAAGTGACATTGCCTCCCTTCAAAACGCTTACACTCTAACAAGGAAGATAACCCAAAATTTGGGTAGTCCAAACAAATATTCAGGGGCATATATACATGAGCACAAGGGGGTTGTAAATCCATTCACAAATCCTAGATTTGGTCAGAGGTATGATATGGTTCAGGGTGCTGGGAGATTAATTGGGGAAGAATTGTTGAAAGAAGTGGTATTTTAGGAAAGATTTGAACATAAGGAGGGCTCCAATCTGAATACTGTGCTGGGGAAAGGGAATTCCAAGATTGGGAAGTGGTGGAGAGAAGAGAGTGAGGAACCGCTAGAAAGCTGGCTTGAGAAGAATGAAATCATCAGGTTGAGGAATAGTGGATGAAGATATAGGTAAGGAGGGACCCGATGATAGAAAGCCATGAAGCTGATTTTGAGGAGTTTTTGTTTGATATAAAGAGACACTGGAAGCCTATGGAAGGTTTTGAGGAGAGGAGAGATGATTGTTGACAAGGTCCTTTTCCCCTGAAGTTCCCCTGGCCTTTTTCCTGCCCATTAAGTCTTTCAGAAGTCACAAGGTTCCGATTTAAATCGGAGTGTTTCCGCAGAATATAAATGGGTCCTATAACAGGAAGAGAACCATCAAGTTGACAAGTTTCCTGAATTCCCAGTTTCCATGTCATTTGCTAAACAGGCCAGGCCCTCCTGGTTTAATTCAGATATGTATTTCTGCCCAAGGGGGTTTCCTGGCTTCCGGATGAGCGTTCTTTCAGGACTGTTTCAAGGAAAGACAAACCATGAAGCACTTCGGGTGGGAACTTAAGGCATTACTTAATGACTCTGGGGCCAGTAAGAACCCAGATCTTTGTGTACCCCACCCTCAGGCTCATCAACCAGACAAGACGGCAGCATTTGTAGTGGCTGTGATTCGGCTCATTTGATTTACCCATTTAATGCAATCTACTTCATTTAAAGTACATAATTTGGGGGACTGCAGTTCCTTAATCAGTTATACCAGTTCATTGTGTTAGTGCCCATTTACTTCTAATGGTATGGTATTGAACAAATTTCCATTAGCCCTTCTATAGCTAATAGTGCAAGATTGGCTGTCTATGAGGTAAGAGTATGAGAGAAAGAGAGATTCAGTAACAGCTGAATCTCAGCAAGAGTGAGGGAGAGTCTTGTTTTCTGCGGATCCATGTGTTTAGTATATTAAATCGAACCTTAATTAAATAGAATATTATATTGAATATCAAATAGTGTATTAAAGAGAAACAGGACAGTCTAGTGGAGGGAATATAGGCCTGGAATCAGAAGACCTGGGTTCTAATCCCAAATCTGCCACTTGTCTGCTGTGTGACCTTGGGCAAGTCACTTACCTTTTCTATGCCTCCGTTACCTCATCTGTAAAATGGGGACTAAGGCTGGGTCCAATCTGATGAGCTTGTGTCTACACCAGTGCTTATTATAGTGCTTGACACACAGTATGCACTTAAGAAATGCTATAAAAAAAACTGAGTTGCATTGGCATTTCAAGACTGAGATATTAATGGTGCTAGAGCCAAGGAGGCCTGTTCTTGACTCTCCTGACACTTTGTTCCCACTCTTTCTCCCACCTCCTATCCGCCTTCATATCTGACATATCCACCATCCAGACAGAAGCGGAGTAGCCCAGTGGAAAAAGCACAGGACTGGAAGTCAGGAGACCTGGGTTCTAATCCCAACTTGGTTACTTCCCTGCTGTCACTTAACTTCTTTGTGCTCCATTTTCCTCAACTGTAGAAGGAGAATTCAAAAATTTGTTCTCCATCTCACCTTAGACCATGAACCCCCATGACGGGCAGGGATTGTGTCTGATTTGATTATCTTGTGTCTTCCCTGGTGCTTGGCACCTAATAAACGCTTAACAAACATCTTAATTATTCTTATCACAACTCTCTTCATCTTGAATGCCCTCCTGAGAGCCCATCTCTTCCAGGGAGCCTTCCCTGATTCATGTTCTATCCCCTAGGCCTCATCTTTCCATCTACCACTTCAGAACTTATGATCTCACAACCCTCTGCCACATTTTTGTACCTAACGCTTTTACACAGTCTATTTTATAAGCCCTTATATATTCATCCTATCAGCAATTGATTTAGCTCCTTGAGGGAAGGGATCATGCCTTTTATCTCCATTTTCCTCTCCCAAGTGTGTCATTGAGTGGTCTGCCCACAGGAGGTGCTAAATAACTACTATTGATTGATTTGAAGGGAGAGAACTGCAAGTGGAGCTGAAGCTTAAATATAAGACTGGTGACCTACATATAAGGATAAAAAAGTGTTCATTGTGAGGTGAACACGCTTTGTAGTTCAGACTTGAGGGTACATTTGAAATAAAACCCTAAATCTCTACTTTAATCAACTCCTAAGGAAAAAAAAAACAGGTTGAAATACCAACTTTTTCCACAGACTACCACATCTTAGTGACCTAAATCAAGGACGTTGTGTAAGATTTGGGAGTGAATCTGTTCGCCAATGCCTGGTAGGAGAGAATTACAGATATTTTGGAAAGAAAGTACTAATATCTACTTCATTTAATATCTATGTATGTGGGTGCAGCCTTCCCATAATATCAACATAATAACATCATAACAACCCAGCGCTTAGAACAGTGCTTTGCACATAGTAAGTGCTTAATAAATGCCATTATTATCATTATTATTATTATTATTCAAATGCCTAGAGTCTTATATATGGGTCAGAAGTTCAAAACAGTATCTTGGTGGAGTTGATGCAGCTGACCTCTAATTTCTGTTTGCTGACTTCCGATGACAGCTGACCGATGGCTTTCTTCGGAATGAGGTTATGGATTAGGGTTTGATCAGCACTTTGAGGAGACTGGATCTGCACCCCTGTCCCCACCCTCTGCTATTTGGGTTTCTCAGATTCACCCTGAAGTACCTTCTGCAGTCTCCTGGGGACTCCAGGAAGCATCGGGAGCAGTGGCCATGTCTGGTGCTTCTAGAAGAGAAAGGAATCAAGTCCTCAGGCTCCACAGAGTCAGGCTCGGGAGGATGTCTGGCTGGGCTAAACAGTTACTGGGATTTCAGCCCTAGCTCTCTGCCTCTCTCAGATCCATGTGACGAGAATCAGAGAATTCCCCACCTCCTCTCACCCCTCTGGACCTCCTGCTCAATCCTCCGGCTGGTATTACAGGTAATAAGGTAAAGCAGATGTTAATGGCTTATGACACGAATTCATTTTGAGAACTGTATGCTTCACCTATCGCTTTTATTTTTCAGTTTGGGTCAGGTTGGTATTAATAGCTTTTGGACTGTATTTTCCATTTAAATCTTGAGTTTTCTCATTTCCAAGTGGATTCCTTTTTTCAATTTACACAAACATTAAACTTCTATTTCCTGAAGGACCCTTCCCTTTCTTGACTGACTTGGTGATAAAGTTTCCTTTAATAAGGTGGTACTTTCCTCACCCGGGATATCCATTAGGTTCCTCCTCTGCATTTTCTCACCCCTTTACCGATTATTTAGTGGGCAGCGGTGAGGTGTGAGCGATAAACCAATAATTAACCTAACATAATGAAGAGATTTCACAAAGAGGGTGGTTTGAGTACTCTGGCCACACACTCAGTGGAATGTCATTCACAGAAGAAAGAACATTCTGAGAACAAGGCCCCTGAGACACTGGAATGGGCAACTGAGAATGAGCTGGGAATTTCCAGCTCAGAAATCTTGAAGAAAGCCAGGGATCTGGGTTATCCATCTGAGCTAGAAGCAGAAGCATGGACCTCATGATCATTGCAGTTCTCATCTAGATCTATGATTCCCTGAGATGCCCCATTCCCCTGATGGAGAGCTAGCTCGTGGTTGAGTCTCAGCTCCCATGATTCTTGATGGCAAATTTAAGACACCCCTAATTGGATGCTGAAAAAACTAAGCCTGCCTCACAATGGCTAAGACACAAGAGTTATGGTTGTTTACTGTAACACTAAGACAGTCCCATTAACAAGAATGATGGGAAACTGCATCATGGCATTATTCTTAGCAAAAGACTTGACAAATATGTTTTGTAAATGAAGGAGCTACAACAGAGAAAACATATAACACTCCTTCTCCCCCTCCCTTTTTCCCTGTGAAACGGTTGCATGTTTAATGCTTTATACATTATTCAAGACTCCATTTTCTAGGGTTCATCAGTACCCCAGTCCACAGCAGCTAGATGCTTGGAACAACTGACAAATGTAGACAAAGCACACTGCTTAACCCAGGAACAGTGGGTCAGAGAACAAACAGGAAAATTTATCGTCTTCACTATATTACTGTTGGAATGGAGAAGCAAATGAATGCCATACGTTATGGCTTATCACTTACAGTATGAGTGTATCACGAACAGCACAGCGTGTCCTACTTAAATAATGCTGATGGATAACACACAGGCAGCTTTTGTTCATTGCTGGATTTTGTCTTGTCTACATGTTGTTTAGAGTTCCTTGGGGTGAGAGAAACAAAGGGGAAAAAACACACTCGGCTCTCTCTGACGGACGCTTCATCTCGTCGCCATATGGTCCCTGGATCCAAACCAGGAGGCACCACCGTCTCAGGCTGGGGAGGGATTCATGGGGTGGAAGGGGGAAATTCTTCCAAGAGGTATCCCCCAAATCAGAGAGAAAGAAGGCAATTTAGTCGAGAAGGTGGCAGATTGCTACTGAGTCTCCAAGCCAGTGGCTCTTTGTGGGCAGGGAACTTGTCTACCACCTCTGTTATACTCTGCAAAACAGTAGAGTATTCTGCGTACAGTAAACACTCAATACCATTGATTAATTCATGGATCACCTCTGACTCTCCAAGCCAGTGGTTAGACAGTAAGTTCATTCAATCAATGGAATTTAGAGTGCACTTACTATATGCAGTGCAGGTCATGAGTTCTAAACCCAGCTCTGCTATTTGTCTGCTCTGTGACCTTGGACAAGTCACTTAATTGATCTGAGCCTCAGTTACCTCATCTGTAAAATGAGGATTGAGACTGTGAGTTCCACGTGGGACAGGGACTGTGTCCAACACAATTTGCTCAGTAAAATGCTTAGTACAGTGCCTGGCACATTATAAGCCCTTAACAAATATCACAATCATCATCATCACTGTATTAAGCACTAAGTCTGTAGTAGGCAGGTTATAGGTCTGTAACTCTGTAATATTGTATTTTCCCAAACAGTACAGCGCTCTGCACACAGTAAGTGTTCAATTAAAACCATTAACTGATTGAGAAAAATATTAATCAATAAATCATATTTATTGAGCACATACTGTGCGGAGCAATTTACAAAGTGTTTGGGAGAGTATAAGTATTGATATATATATTAGTTGGGAAAGAGCTCCAGTTCAGCCCCTGGTGGCCATACTAAGCTTGGGAATGGATGACGAGAAACATGTTTTCTTCACGTGTACGGCCAAAGAGATTATCTGCTGCCTTCAAACCTTTATAGTCCCAGATGAATTAATGATTCTCTCAACCCCTCGTGGGCAGCATGTTTCAAACAGCCAAACACCCCTGACTGGGTATCCCCCAGTGCCACTGAATCCTATTTGGGAAGGGCGGACCTGAGATCTCAAGTCTGAGCTCACTTTTGAGATTGTGGTCAGGCTGTGGCTGTTCTCCCCTAGAGAACAAAATATTGCATTTTAAAGAACCTTTCATTCTAGGACTGGTGTAAGGAGAGGATATGGTCTCATGGATGACATAGCCTGGGAAGTGTATTACAGCGAGGCATAGTTTATTCCTGCTCTCTGTACCTCTACCTGCACTCCTGACCATCAGCTTTAAGGCATTTTAAAACCTTTTCAATTGGCCCTTCCCCACCCCACCCTCTGCCCGGATTCTCTCTCACTACCCTCCCAGTTCCCATGTTTCATTCTTCTCTAGCCAACCTACTCATTGCATCTCATTCTGACACCCCATCATCCACTTGGAACCCCTCCACATCACCCCCAGCAGACTACAACTCTCCCCATCTTCTAGGCCCTTCTGAAATTACAACTCCTCCAGGAGCCCTTCCTGGACTAATTCTTCATTTCTCCTCCCTCTATCCCCCATGTGCATCACTTAAGCCCTTGGGTACCCGCCAACCCCTGTTGCATATATGTACATACCTTTACACTTAACTGCTTCTTCCCACTAGTTCTTCATTAATTGTCTCTCTTCCCAGATAGATTGGAAGCTTCTTGAGGATTGGGATCATGTTTATTAATGCCAAAGTACTCTCCCAACCACTCAGTCTAGTGGTCTGCCCTGAGTAAATGCTTAATAATTACTGACACATAACTGGATGCAAAATTCCTTCACATTGCCCACCTGCCACCCTACGGATGGGGTGGAAAGAGAAGGTGTGGCAAGTCCCCACCTAGTTCTCCTCTTCTTCAGACATGTATCAGCAACCCTAGGCTCTGGGGGTAATAGTAATAACAATAATCATAATAACTGTGATATTTGTTAAGTGCTTACTATGTGCACTATGTGCTTACTAAGCTCTGGGGTGGATGCAAGTAAATCGAGTTGGACACAGTCCTTTTCCTGCATAGGGCTCACAATCTTAATGCCCATTTCACAGAAGAGGGAACTGAGGCCCAGAGAAGTGATATGACTTGCCCAAGGCTACACTTTCTGACATCTGAAACATTAGGCTGGCCTATTGGGTTTGCTGTAACCCACAAAAATGTAAAATAGGACAAAAGAGGTGTGCTAAACTCCTATCCAGAACATTTAAAAGGCAGATTTCGCACTCCAGAAGGAGATATTTAGGGGAGAACACAGATTAATTTCCTACTGAGGACAGTTGTTAAAATAGAGAATGAATATGCATTGCTCTGCACACAATAAGTGCTCAATAAATATGATTGATTAATATTTCTCTGTAAAGGAAATACCGAAGTTCATTGAGCATCCTGTCTCCTTTCAATCCTTCATCAATCTTTTCACCTCAAGCCAACAACTGGTTCTGACCTGACTTCTTGCCTTCGATATATTTGAAGAATAGTTTATTTTCAGCTGAAGTGGCCCTATGAAAGGGGAACTTCAAACTTCTTTCTGGCCCACCCAATTGCCTGTTTGCCCCTGACCTGCCACACTTTATGGCCTTTCCTGTTCTTTTCACTAGACTGGTGGAGACTTCTTATGCTGGTCTCTTTCAACCTGATGGCAAGCCAGACAGGCTACTTGTCTGGTGACCCAATTTTGGGTTTCATGGAACGCATTTTCCCTGGACCTCTAAAATGGTATTATTTTTAAGAAACTTCAGGCTTTTGGTAAGTTATTTTATTTTAGTTGCTCCCTTCAGCATTTCCCTAAAACACCTCCTATTTTTTCATTGTTTCCTTTTCTAAAATTAAATACCATTGTGCTGAGATGGTTTTTTTGCATGCCCCCTACCAGCCATAAGTAAGAAAGTTCTATTTTATCACACCTTCTTTCGGGTCTCTCTTGAAGAGGGGATGATCTCCCTCATGTACCAGATCCTGACCTCTCTTCAGAATTAAATTCAGGATATTATCTTTCCTCGTGGGTTTTAGGATGAGCTGTTCCAGGAAACGGTCACTTATTCTTTACAGGTATGTGACCTCCACTTCTCTCTCTAGTGAGTTCTTCTGCCAATCTATGGGGAGATAATTAAAGCCTTCCATTACCACTACTTGCCCTACTTTCCCAACTTCCTCATCTAACATTCTATGCTCACTTTCCTTAGCCTGACCCGGTGGTCTCTGGGATCCCCTTACCATGATATTTTGTTTAAAGTCTAGGATATTTACGCAAAGCAACTTCTCATCCAGTACAATTTCAGTGTCCCTCCCCTTTGGGTGACCTCATCTCATTCTTTCCTGCAGTTCATAGGCTGGGATAATTGGATCCCATTGTTTTTCTTCCCTCCACAGTGTCTCATAGATACCAATTATTACAAGGTCCTCACTAGCTACCAGAGCATTCTTAGTCACTTTTTTCAAATTTTAGTCTTCAGGTTTGATTTCACCTCCTTTCTTCCCCCAGTTCCACCCATCCTCCAGTGCTACAGACAGGCAAGACCTACTTAGCTCCTTTATGAAGCAATTAGGCCTTGTTTTCCTGGTAGACCACTGCAGGAAAATAGGACAGGGCAAAAAAAAGAGGTAGATATGGGATGACTAGCTACTATACCTTGAACTGCCGGCAGAAAGTTGGACAATAGTAGATTATTAATGTGGCAACAGAGCTGGGCCCTGGCTGGGAACCCTTCCTCTGCCTGGTGGTGGGAGGAAGAGCTGGGCTTCCTATCCTTGCTGCCAAGGGGAACCACATGCCAACAGGTAGAGGTGTTTATGATTTGACACTCCCTGGGTATGTCAAACATAGGGTGGATCGTCATTAGATTAGAAAGGCACAATGATCAGGCCCCTCAGATTCTCAGGACCCCTGCCAAACCTCCCGGCGGCCTCTTGAGCTCAAGGCAAACCTGGATTTAGGTCTCTACACAAAGAGTTTGATTAAGTCTGCCAAGGGTAATTAGATGATGAAAACAAGTAATAAGTGAACTCGCCCAGGTGGCTGTGTGGGAGAGTTTAAGCGGCTCTGCTCCTGATCAGCTTGGCTCACCCCAGGGATGCGGCAAATGGATTGGCAGACTTCCAGCTAAACACCCAAACTTCAATCTGAATTAAAAGCATAAATTGCCACAGTGTTTTAGAAGTTTTGAACCTAGGCATTGAGGGGTAGGGGGAAGGACCCCATCTACCTGCATCGGGTGGGTGACAATTGCATGCTGCAGCTTGGAATTGGGCTCGTTTCTCCCTCTGTTTTTCAAACTGGGACACTGCGCTTCTTTAGATTAGGAGATGACAATCCTTTTGTGGAGAATAATTACATAAAATTATGTCAAAATGTGGTGTGTTGACTTCATTATGTCATTTGTTGCAACTGCTTCATAGCAGCAGTCCTTGCTGCCTGTGTGGGAAGCAGAGTACTTTTTTGTTAAGCATTTACTATGTGCCAAGCACTGTACTAAATGCTGATGCAAATTCATGTTAAGCAGTTGGTGCACAGTCCTCATCCTACACAGAGCTCACAATTTAAGTAGGAAGGAGAGAAGGTAGTTAACCCCCATTTACAGATGAGGAAAGTTAAGCACACAGAAGTTAAATGACTTGCCCAAAGTCACAGAGAAGAAATGGAGCAGAGCTAGAATTAGAACTCAGGTTCTCTGATTCCTAGGCTTATGCTCATTCCACTAGACGATGGTGCTCCTCAAATTAGCACCTAAGTGGCTGGTCCTTTCCTGAGACAGCCAGCTCCACCCTTATTGGTAATCACAGTACAAGGAGTTGGGGAGGGTGAGGGAAAGGGACAGATGACCAGCTGGGTAAGGGAAACTTTGGAAAGCTCCCTCCAAAATGTTCCCTCAGCAGAGCCAGGAGAAGGTGCACTATCACCCCATAGTCCTCTGAGCACTATCTGGGAGAAGAAACCATAGCCTTCAGATGTTGCCAGTCCCATTGGCTTCTCCCTTAGGGCACATTGCACCATTCATTAAATCGTATTTATTGAGCGCTTACTTTGTGCAGAGCACTGTACTAAAGGCTTGAAAAGTACAATTCGGCAACAAATAGAGACAATCTCTACCCAATAACGGGCTCACACCACAACACTGGATGGGTGGCCCTTACTTTGGGCAGCGCTGGGGCTCTCCAAGCCATGTTTGGCTCTAAGGGAAACCAAGTAAGACTTACAAGTCAGAGACTACTGATCCCTACCTGAGAGCAACAACGCCCTAGGAAATGGGACAAGTAGATCCCTTCTTGAGAATATTAGGAACCTGAGAAATGGGGCAGGTAAAGCCCTATCTGAGAGCATCAGGGCCCTGACAAATGGGGCAGGTAGATCCCTTACCAGAGAGCAACAGAAACCTGGAAAAGAGGCAGTAGATCCATCCCTGAGAGCATCAGGGCCCTAGGAAATAGGGCAGGTGGATCCCTTACCAGAAAGCTTCAGAAACCTGAGTAATGGGGAAGAGCTCCAAGGCTGCATCAAGAGATGAGGGAAACAAAGAGCAACATCAGTGAAAGACAGATAGGAAACAACTCGAGCTTTTGTGTTCACAGAACAGCATTTCCAATGCTGCAGTCAAGTTAATTTACCCATTCCTATGTAATTTGTACGGTGGCAAAGAGATGACATACAATTCCAGCCCTGGAAGACCACGTTGTTCATCAGCAGCTGCTGCAGCAAGTGAATAATTATGTGTTGCCTGTAAACAGCAATCTACCAGATTAATTAAATATGACTTTTAGAGCAGTTTTGCCAAACAGATGAACCCAGGAAACAAATAAGTATGTATTCTTAATGCTTACATCATTCCTTGTTTTCCCTCCAGTCACCCTGAGCCTGAGGCCTTGGCTGCAATGGACGGAAGGGGTAGACCTAGAAGATGAAATTCCTCAGTGATGGAAACACCTTCCTAATCTCAGAGATGATGTTTAAGAAATACAGTGAGATGAGCTATTGTATTGCTATTCAGTCTTGTGAGCAGAGACAGATCTGCACTCAGAATACAATTATGTTAAATGAATAAAGTTCCTGCTTATCATCTAAAATAATAAATAAAATGCAGTGAAGAGGGCTATAATGGATGGGTTTGGGGAAACTCTTTGAAGGAAAATGGAATTGAGCCAAAATTTGGTAGGCTTCACTTTAAAAAAAATGAGAAAGTCAGGAAGCAGATGTCTTCCAGATTTACATTTCTATTGTTTCTAGAGCCAAGATTGGCCAAGCATTTGTTAAGACTTATAGTTTATGAAAAGTGAATGCTGCTTTATACGTTTATATTCATTCAGCAAATTTGATTCCATTAAAGTATATTAAAAGCTGATTCTACGTTCCTCGGAATTTTGACTGCTGTCAGGTTAAATGGTTGCTGTTTGTACAGAACCAGAAGATCTCTTATCCGCACGGTGCTTAATATATTTTACTGTTCTGTATTACATTAACCTTTACACTAAAATAATAGTTAATAATTACATTAACATGTGATCATAGGGAGGAAGGGAGTGACAGTGGAAAGCTAGAATGAAAGGACACATGGAAATGCTTTAGTCTTGTTGAAAGAGATAGAGAGACCATCTAAGTAGGTCTTGACTGGTAGTGAGAGAGGCCTGAGAATGTCAGCAATTATGATGTAATACAAGAATGTCATCATTCTCTATCTCAAATGCATATGTCTTACATGTATAGACATACATGCATCATCTACGGTGCTGGCAAGAAATGGAACTTGAATCCCCAGAGGTAGTATAGCGAGGAAACTAATCCCATGAATTTAAATAAAGTTAAAGAAATGAAACCCTTGAGTGCTCTTACTATATGCCAGTGAATTTGGGGAGATGGAATTGGACAGTTCAGAGAAAAGCACATGCATGGAGCCACCTTCAGAGTGAAAAAGTGCACAGTCTTGAAAGTGTTTAACAGATCTAAGTCATGTTCAATAGAACTTAACATTTTATGGAACATTTTGGTAACATCTCACCACAGGAGTTGTCTGAATTTCGGAATTGCCCCTGAAATTCTGCGGTGCCTGACCACACCAGCTTCAGAATTGATTCCAGGGGACTCCGCACTTCAGAAAACTGCCCTATCTCACTCTCCTTAGTGATGGATAATTTACAAAACAAGTTCTTGTCATTTCACATCTAGAACTCTCCTTTAGCCCTCTGGGGAATAGGATCCTCCCTTGCAGAATATTCAATTTGGTGGTCAAGCCATTTTCTATCAAATGCTTGTAAAAATTCCTTTCTGAGAAAATTTGCAGGTTCTCAGCATGGTTCACTGGAAAGATCCCGGACTTGGGAGTCAGAGGTCATGAGTTCTAATCCTGGCTCCACCGCTTGTCAGGTGTGAGACTTTGGGCAAGTCACTTAACTTCTCTGGGCCTCAGTTACCTCATCTGTAAAATGGGGAGTAAGACTGTGAGCCCCACGTGAGACAACCTGATGACCTTGTATCCCTCCCCAGCACTTAGAACAGTGCTTGGCACATAGTAAGCACTTGACAAAAGCCAGTTTTTTTTTTCCTAGGTGAAGCTGCGAATATGGTCACGATCATTCAATTTAACTCTTCCACTTTATGAAATATGATGCCCAAGTAGCCCTTATGCTTGAAAGAGTCCAAAGCTCTCAGATTCAAAGCTATAAATAGGACTGAGCAACTTTTAATACGATTCTGAACAATTGTATTTATTAAGCCCTTACTACATGACAAGCACTGCTTTAAGCACTGGGGTAGTTACAAGGTAATCAGGTTGTCCCACGTGGGGCTCACAGACTTAATCCCCATTTTACAGATGAGGTAACTGAGGCACAGAGAAGTTAAGTGGCTTGCCCAAGGTCACACAGCAGGCAAGTGGCAGAGCAGGAATTAGAACCCACATCCTCTGACTTCCAAGCCCGTGCTCTTTCCCCTAGGCGATGCTGTTTCTAGTAGGGGACACAGACAAAATTTATTTTTACATAGTATGATTAAGATCATGAGTCCGAATATTACTGAACTAAAAATCTCTATTCTCAAAGTTTTCTTTAAAAAGGGCATTCCCTATTATGATACCAGTTCAGGGCCCTGCATAAAATTGGTGCCTATTAAATTGCTACTATTATGATATATATTAAGCACTAAGTGTCAAACACTGATCTTAGCACTGAGAAAGATACAAGTTAATCAGGTTGGACACAGTTCCTTCCCCACAGGTGGCTCACAGACTAAGTAGGAGGGAGAACAGGCATTGAATCCCTATTTTACAGTTGAGGAAACTGAGGCAGAGAAAAGTTATGTGCTTTGCCCAAGGTCACATAGCAAGCAATTGGCTGAGCTAGGATTAGAACCCTGGTCCTCTGACACCCAGGCCCAATTTCTTTCCATTAGGCCATGCTGATCCTCAACTATATTAAATATGTTTAATACAGTGATAAAAATGTTCTTGGTTCTGATTCCTTTGGCATTTTCCAAACTAAATGTTTGAAAATCAGATATATCGGTATGTTTGGGTCCAAGGTTTCTTGCAAAGGGTTGCTCCAAAAGGAATGAGCTGTAGCTCTTTTAATAGCAGAGGCAAATAAATTAAAATGTCTTATCGAAAATTACCTGATAAACTCATTTGTTCTGAAAGTTGATGTTTTCCTGTTGATTTCTTAAAACTGTTTTCATTATGAGTGTTCATATGCTGAAGGTCTATATATGTTGTTATATTTTTTACTATCTTGGAAAAAATATGTCCCTGCCCCTATTTCATTGCCCTCTCCCATCCCTTCCCCCCTTTCTGCCCCCAACTTCCCCCTTCTCTCTGCCCTCATACTCTCCTTCCCCCCTTTTCTGTTCCTATTTCTCTGCCCCAATTCCCCCCCTCCCCGCTCCTATTTCACTGCCCTCTCCCCCTCTGCCCTCATCTATCCCTTCCCCCTTTTCTGCTCCTATTTCTCTGCCCCCCCAACTTCCCCTCCTCTTCCTGCCCTCATCCTCTCCTTCCTCCCTTTTCTGCCTCTATTTCTCTGCCCCCAACTTCCCCTCTGCCCTCACCCATCCCTTCCCCCTTTTCTGCCCCTATTTCTCTGCCCCCAACTTCCCCTCTGCCCTCACCCATCCCTTCCCCCTTTTCTGCCCCTATTTCTCTGCCCCCCAACTTGTACTTCCCAAGTGCTTAGTACAGTGCTCTGCACACAGTAAATGCTCAATAAATACAATTGAATGAATGAATGTCAAATGACATTTCAAAATGAATTCATAAATTACATTTCTAAGTACCTTTGAAAATATGCTTTTATTCTTCACTGGAAGTTTTCTATCCCCAAAATATCTATGTATTAATTCAGAGCCTTAGAAATCATTATTCTTTTCCCTTTGGGAAATCAGAAAACATCCTTCCCTGCTGTTTCTAAGGCAGCGTAATTTCCAAGTGTTAGTATACTTCACTGCATTCGGTGGGTGCTCAATAGATACCAATGTTATAATAAACTAGGACAACGAAAGACACTGCACCATAAACAACTGAAGAATTACTTAGCTAGAGAACATGACATGGAGAAGGGAGGCTTATGAACTTGGTGTAGGTGGTGCTAGGCTGAATAACCTGATAAAGCCTTCAATTCTCCAGTTTGCCTTTAGAGAAAAAAATGGAAACTTAGTAGAGGGAGAGCTCCTACTGCTTGGAAATCAATCAATGGTATTTATTAAGTGCTTACTGTGTAGAGTCCTGTACTAAGCACTTATTCAATCATTCATTCAATCATAATTATTGAGTGCTTACTGTGTGCAGAACACTGTACTAAGTGCTTGGAAAGTACAATTCGGCAGCAAAAAGAGACAATCCCTACCCAAAGTGCTCACAACAACAGAGTTGATAGACACATCCCCTGCCCACAATGAGCTCCAGTCTAGAGGAGAAGATAAGCATTAATATAAATAAATGGAAAGAGCTTTTGTGTTGCCAGAAAATCAGTAATATAAAGATCAGTCCATTACCTTCTTTCGCAGATCTGGATTTCTCATTGATACGGCTCTTTTTCTCTGAAAACAAATCCAACATGACCAGAGGCTCTCAAGTAGACTTTGAAAGCGTTCTGAGAAACCAAAGTATACCTCAGATGGTATAGGTAAAAAATATCTTCCCAGGTTTCCTTAATAGCAGTGATGAGGGAAATGGATTCCTTCAGGGGAAAAACCTGTGACTCATTTGTGCTGAATCTCATTATGTGGTGATATGTACTTCCCTTAGCATAATGGTTTTTTTTAATGGTACTTGTTAAGTGCTTATTACATGCAAGACACTGTACTAAGCTCTGGGGTAGATACAAATAGTCAGGTTGGACACAGTCCTTGTCCCACATGGGGTTGATAGTCTAAATCAAAGGGAGAAAAAATTATTCCATTTTACAGATAACAAAGACTTGTCCAAGTTCCAACTGCAAGTAAGCTCCTAACAAATGCCATTACTATTTTTGTTATTATCATTGTTAAGAATAAATGCATGCCTTTGGCCTAAATTATTGGAATAATTGTTTTGACTCATCCATTTCATTTTGGCTATGAAAGCCAAAATGTGTACTGGATACACTATGTAGAATTACAACAGGCAAGCACAGCTTTTTTTATTACATTTCTCAGAAGAAAGCTCTATTTTTTTTCTTAAGTTTTCAATGGGATTTGTTAGGCTCTTACTAAGTGTCAGACAGTGTACTAAGTGCTGGGATAGATACAAGCTAATTAGGTCGGACATACTCCATGTCCCACATGCGGCTCACAGTCTTAATCCCCATTTTACAGATGAGGTAACTGATGCACAGATTTGTCCAAAGTCACACAGCAGACAAGTGGTAGAGTGGGATTAGAACCCAGGTCCTTCTGACTCCAAAGCCCATGCTTTACTCCCTAGGCCAGGCTGCTTTTCATTTTGGCGATAGTGGATACACACAGATACACATATCTGTATCTGACATTATCATCTGGTCATTCAGCAATGGGTTGGAACCAGGTGCAGGAACATTAACATCCCTGGGTATCAGATATCAATATTAATTATTCTATCAATCAACGGTATTTTTCAAATGTATACTGTGTGCAGAACATTGTATAAGTGCTTGGGAGAGTGCAGTATAGAGTTGATAAAACATGTTGCCCAATCACAATGAGTTTATAGTCTAGAAGACAGTATACAATCTAGAAGAGAGTTTACAGTCTAGAAGGGATGCAATATTGTGCTTGCTAGTTACAGTGGAAACACACTCCAACCCACCTACCTTATTTCTAGACTGAAGCTCTTTGTGGGCAGGGAATGTGTCTATTATATCGTTATATTGTACTCTCCCAACTACTTAATAGAGTGCTCTGCACACAGTAAGTGCTCCATAAATATGATTGACTGACTGGCTGACTACCTCATCACCACAAACCCACCTTGGATAGTTGAAGCCAAGCTAGTCTCAACTAAAACAGAAGTGGCCACGTACAAGTTTTTGATTTACTGCCCGGAAAGCAAGGCTAAGAACACTATGGTCATTAGTCTGGGAGAAAGATCCATTCGGATGGTCTTTTTCCAGAATGGCCTAGTGGAAAGGGCACGGGACTGGGAGTCAGGAAAGCTGGGTTAATTAATTAATTAATGATGGCATTTGTTAAGCGCTTACTATGTGCAAAGCACTGTTCTAAGTGCTGGGGAGGATACAAGGTGATCAGGGTGTCCCACGTGGGGCTCACAATCTTAATCCCCATTTTACAGATGAGGTAACTGAAGCACGGAGAAGTTAAGTGACTTGCCCAAATTCACACAGCTGACAAGCAGCAGAGCTGGGATTTGAACCCACAACCTCTGACTCCCAAGCCCATGGTCTTTCCACTGAGGCACACTGCTTCTCTAATCCCAGCTCCGCTCCTTGCCTGTTGTGTTACTTTGGACAAATCACTTAATGGCTCTGTGCCTCAATCTTCTCATCTGTGAAATGGGGACTCCATACTTATGCCCTCTCCCCCTTAGACTGTGAGCGCCACGTGGGACAGAGATTATCTGATACTAGTAATTGTAGCAGTAGAAATGGTATTTCTCAATAACTTAGCATGCGCTGGACATTGTGTTAATGCTTTGAAAGGGTACACATGTGGAAATTAGACAGGCCTGATCTGTGCATCTACCCCAGAGTTTAACACAGTGCTCTGCATATTATAAGTGCCTAAAAGTGCTATGGTTATTATTATTATTGTTCACAAGTACCTCTATTCGACACAGTAATGGCTTTATGCCCCCTGACAATCTCCTGGGTTGTACTTCATTTTCCCTAGCAGGATGAACTCAGGTGACAGAAGGCCTGGTTTTCTACATTTCAGTTTTGTGTTCCTTCTCTCCCCAAACAAGTTTGCTACCAAGAAAGGGCGAGGGAATACTGATCTCCAGTCCTTAGGAGAGGTCCAGGAATACCAGACTCGGCAACCATAAAGGAATGCTGCCTCCTACCTCACCTCCCTTCTCTCCTTCTACAGCCCAGCTCGCACCCTCCACTCCTCTACCAGTAACTTCCTCACTGTACCTCGTTCTTGCCTGTCCCGCCATCGACCCCTGGCCCACGTCCTCCCCCTGGCCTGGAATGCCCTCCCTCCACACATCCGCCAAGCTAGCTTTCTTCCTCCCTTCAAAGCCCTACTGAGAGCTCACCTCCTCCAGGAGGCCTTCCCACACTGAGCCCCCCTTTTCCCTCTCCTTCTCCCCATTCCCCCGCCCTACCTCTTTCCCCTCCCCACAGCACTTGTATATATATTTCTACAGATTTATTACTCTATTTATTTTACTTGTACATATTTACTATTCTATTTGTTAATGATGTGCATATAGCTATAATTCTATTTGTTCTGACGACTTTGACACCTGTCTACATGTTTTGTTTTGTTGTCTGTCTCCCCCTTCTAAACTGCGAGCCCGTTGTTGGGTAGGGACCATCTCTATACGTTGCCAACTTGCACTTCCCAAGTCCTTTGTACAGTGCTCTGCACACAGTAAGTGCTCAATAAATACGACTGACTGAATGAATGAATGAACTTCTGAAACATGTCCCACCTGGGGCCTCTTGGGAGCAGAGTTGAGGCGGTGACTGTGGGAGGGTCAGTGTTTCCTTTTGGTAGTTTCTTCCTGGAGATTTTACCTTAAGGAGTGTGATTCCATGGGGAATATCCCAGAGAAGAAACCATGAATTTAGAAAAAATGATTAATCAACTGGGGATTTCCCACCTCCTGCTCCACCAACCCTTGAGTTTGTGGTGAGTAGCAGTGCAGGTCACCAAAATCTGAGGTTCCACTCCCTGTTTGGCATCTCTAGATTCTGCTTTTGCTGCTGCTGCTACAACAGGGGCTGAACACACAAAATGTCCAATTTCCTGAATGATGGCCATTTATTTCCTCTATTACAAGGTGACACGATGCACAGCCAGGTAGGTGAACAGGATTAAACTGGAGCGGGTTCCCTCCTGAATCATAATACCTGAACCTCCCAAAAGCAGAGAGTAGAAGACAGATGTTACCCCACTTTTATTTCATGTATAGTTCTTGATTCCACTCATTTCACAACCCAAACCTATGATTTCC
Organism: Tachyglossus aculeatus; assembly: GCF_015852505.1. Taxonomy (NCBI): domain Eukaryota; kingdom Metazoa; phylum Chordata; class Mammalia; order Monotremata; family Tachyglossidae; genus Tachyglossus; species Tachyglossus aculeatus. The sequence goes on from NC_052086.1 coordinate 77,962,505, forward strand.
CCAGGAACATAACAGACCACCTCCAGTTTCCTGAAGCACATTGTTTATGAAGTACATCTGCAGTACATGTTTCATTTTTGCCTTTTCTGTGTAATCTAAATGCCATGTTATAATGACAAGTATCTTTACAATGTCAGAAGAAAACAAAGGGTGGTGCTTGGAGCTGTTACAGTGGTCATTTATTATCTGTGTCTTCCAGTCAGCCTATCTGAGATTCTGGTCATTGGGGAGTCATACTAAGTGGTGTGACAGGGACTGCAAGAGATATTATGGATGCCAGATCTCAGTAATGACTGTGTTGTTCCAGCCATTATAAATGAAGAGGAATTTTACATTTTTTGTTTGTTGGCAGCCCAGCTATGCATCAGAATTGGAATTGAAACACACACCCATTTGTATTTCCAGCTCCTTGAGATAAGAGTGTATTTGTCTAGGGCTGGGCATGTGCAGATCTGGCAATGTTTGACAAGTAATCTTCTCAGCTACCTAGAGTTCCACTGCTTATTCAGAAGGTTCTAGGGGACCACCAGTGGGATGGGGGGATCCCAGGGTAGACAGAGAGTGCTTCTGATCTGATTATCTTCATTCATTCAATCAAATTTATTGAGTTCTTTCTGTGTGCAGAGCATTGTACTAAGCGCTTGGAAAGTGCAATTCGGCAACAGAGACCATATCTTGGATCCACCCCAATGCTTAGAACAGCAGTGAAGCCTGCAATTCCCCTGCTGCCCTGCCTGACTTCCTGCTATCCACAGGGTAGATACTAACCTTGCTGAGGGTAGGGAATGTGTCCGTTTATTGTTGTACTATTCTCTCCCAAACACTTAGCACAGTGCTCCGCACACAGTAAATGCTCAATAAATATGACTGAATAAATGAAGGAATGAAACTGGTGGGGTGGGTACAGCTTAGTACAGTGCCTGGCACATAGTAATCACTTAAGAAATACTATAATTGTTAGTGAGTGCCTGGGTTTGTAGAGTTTTGAGATCTTAACTTCTCTGTGCCTCAGTTACCTCATCTGTAAAATGGGGATTAGGACTGTGAGTCCCATGTTGGACATGGACTGTGTCCAACCTGATTAGTTTGCATCCATTCCAGGGCTTAGTACAGTGCTTGGCACATAGAAAACCCTTAACAAATACCATTAAAAAAAAAAGGTCTGCTATCTCTCTGTGCTCTGCACACAGTAAGTGCTCAATAAATACGATTTAATGAATGAATCTCACAGGCCTGTGCTCTTTCCACTAGGCCATGTTGCTTCTCCAGTCTCTCTCTTTCCTCAGACCCCAATCACTCATGTCCAGGTGCTCTACTCTGTCCATACTAATAAGAATTCAGTGAGGCCTAGGACTCCAGGAGGAAGTTAGATTCCATGGTGCATTTAAACTCAACATACCTACTATAATGTCTCTTTAATTCATTATTAATCGTTTCCATTTAAAGATCAGAATCAGCCGAGCCTTGCTCCTACACGAAAGCATCATTTACCTTCCGAGCCAGCCTTGTCAGCGTCACTGACCTCAGTGCACATAGGTGAGAAGCAGAATGGCCTAGTGGAAAGAGCATGGGTCTGGGAGTCCGAAGTCCTGGGTCCTAATCCTGACTCCACCACTTGTCTGCTGTGTGACCTTGGGCAAGTCACTTAACTTCTCTGTTCCTCAGTTTCCTCAACTGTAAAATGGGGATTCAATACCTGTTCTTCCTCCTACATCAAACTGTGAGTCCTATGTGGGACAGGGACTGTGTCCAACCCAATTGACTTGTTCCTACCCCAGCGTTTAGAGCAGTGTTTCACACATAGTAAGCATTAAACAAATTCCGTAAACAAAACAAACACACAAGCATATACAATATGGAAAACAAAATCTGGGCTGGACACTCTCCTAATCCTCCTAGAACTGTCCACTTGTTTTCCATGCAGCCAGGGATGTTCCCACAGTAGAAGATTCCATGGAGCTGAAATTGATAACTCAGAATTTGTACACCAGCCAAGAAGACATCCAATTGCCTTCAATTTTAGGATTATTCACCAACCAAAAATGATTTCCCTGCTCCAGCCCATGTCAGATGCCAATTCTTCATCATTAGGAACTCTGGGCTGGACAGTGGGTGTCTGAAAGTTCTCATTGGCCAACCTGGTGAGGCTACACTTCTCAGCTCCCGGTTACTCAAATCCCAAATAGAGATTGGATTCACACCCTTTCTGGCATTCTCCCTTCCTGATTTGCCCTTCCCTATAGCACGTAAGTTCCCTCTAGACTGCAAGCTAATTATGGGCAGGGAATGTGTCTGTTATATTGTTATACTACCCTCTCCAAGTGCTTAGTACAATGCTCTGCACACAGTAAGTGCTCAGTAAATGATTGATTGATTGATTCCTTGATTGAAATCCTGAAGATTGTGAGGAGTCAGTTATGACTCTTGGCATGTCATCAAGGAGGGTAACTGCAAGAGAATCAGCCCAGATCACTAATAGCTTAATGCAGGCTTTTCTCCACTGTTCAGTTTCCCTCATCAATTTCACCTGGTCACTGAGGTATGGGAAATCCACCTATGCCACACATCACCCTCTAGGAAATCTTAATCCTCAAGCTCATCCAATCACTCCAGAGACCCTCTTGTCTTTAAAGGCATTGCCTTCTGGATCTGGAGTGCCCTCCATCGCCACCACCGCTGCCATCTCTGCCACCACTGTCACTGAGGCAATCACTGTCATTACTGTGAATTTTGCTCAGGCTGAGTTAGTACTGGCAAGAGGGGTCAGGAGAGGGAGCTTAGGGTGAACATCTAAAGACATCAATCAACTGTATTTATCGAGCATTTATTATGTGCAGAGCACTGCACTGAACAGTTGGAAGAGTGCAAAGTAACAGAAACATTCCCTGCCTACAACAAGCTTACAGGCCACAGTTGCCTACCCACACAAAAACTTGCCTTTCCAGTGCCCAGCTGTGATAGAAGCAATGGCAGCAGCAGCTACAGTAGTAAAAACAGTCACCACCATTGCTGCTATTATCACTGCCTCAACCATCTGGGTAATGGGACAAAAAACTTCAGAATGTGACTTTCTAGCCTAGATACACTATATTACCTGACCTGAGCCTCTACTTTGATGACAAATAGGCTGACATTTTTCGGCACAGGAAGAATAACCCAGAGAAACAAAGTTCAGTAGTGGGAGGGAAGAAGGAACTCAAAGGAGATACAAGAATAAGCAAGATGTTTGTCCTTCAATTTCCACTATAAATTCTCCTCCTCCTTCTTCTCACCCTACCTTTCCCTTGCCTCCTCTCTCCCAGCTACTACTGGGAAAAGGTGCCTTCAAATGAGCAAAGGGCGAAAAGAGAAATTGGCGGTGGGGGAAGGATTCAGTCCTTTGACAAAGAACAAAACCCAGCAAAGCCTTGATTATAACCTCCAGTGCCCTCATAGAGCTGTAGCAATCCTGCTGAGCCAGGATCGACCCTTCTATAACTGCACTTAATTGCTCCTTACGTAAATCACTCCACATTTGTTTGATTAATCTCTTTAACAAAAAAGTCCACTCCTCCAATTTAACCAATTTGCATTTCATTTTAATCATTTTCCTGAGTATTTGCCAAGCTATCTAGCTTTATTTCCCTTATGAATTCGGATTTGAAACACTATAGTCCTATTTTTAATTTATTCCTGGAACTGAGTACTCCCTCCCCACTCAATAGGAGTCTTGAAGCAACCCCCTTTTCTCTTTGACCTTTTGAATTTTGTCCTCTGTAGGGGACAAAGATTTCCCTTCTCACATTTAAAAATCCTTTGGGGAAATGTGTTCCTCTCTGGGGGCTGCTTCTATCTATCCATTGATCAATAGTACTCACCAATTGTGTACAGAGCACTGTACTCAACATTTGTGAGAGGACAGTCAAATTACTAGACATGATCTCTAGCAGTCATGATCAAATTACTAGACTGCTCTCAGGAAGCCAGTGGGGAATCTGGGGACTAAGCTACATTGTGAAGCAATAGAATCTAAATGTACCCAAATTCTATGGGAGAGTGTTTAGGTGGCATGGAAGTGCTGAAGGGATGGTTGTGGGAAGGTATATGGTACAAAAATGAGAAATTAATCAGGGAAAGCCAGTTGAAGGAGATGTGATTACAGAATGACTTTGAAGATGAGAAGGGCAGTGGTGGAAGGACAGTGGTCTATCAGATATGAAGAATTTAAGAATTCCAGACATGAGGAAGGATAGAAGCAAGAGACCTGTGGTGGGAGTGAGTAAGTTTTTGGGGGGTTTTTTGGTTTAGGTTTTGTTTTGTTTTTTTGATCAGTGAGGGAGACTGATTGCGTGCTTTAAAAGCCAATGGACAAGAGTTTCAATTAGATGTGGGGAGGGATGGTAGACCACTGGAGGCTTTAGGAGTGAGAGAATACTTGCAGAATGATTTATTAGAATGATATTTCTGTACCTTATACCTCGCTACAACCAGCCTTCTGCACTTCCATGCCACCAAAACACTGGGGTAATCATACCTTCCCATACCACTTGTGCACATATACTTAGTGTCTATTGCTTCTTTCTATCTGTAATGTAGTTTAGTCCTAGGCTTCCCCACTATCTACCTGAAGGCAGGGATTGTGTCTACTTATTCTACTGTACTCTCCAAGTGTTGAGTACAGTTCTCTGCATACAGTTGGTAAGTTCTATTGATTAATTGATTGATTTGGAGAGTAGAGTGAAGTATGGACCAGAGAAATGAGAGCCTAGAGACATGGAAGAGAATACAAGAGTTGATTTGGCATATGAGTGCCTGAACCTTCCCAAGTGCTTAGTACAGTGCTTTGCACACAGTAAGTGCTCAATAAATATGATTGAATGACTGGACCAGTATGGCGGGTATTTGGATGGAAAAGAATGGGCACAATCTGGAAAAGTTGTGGAGAAAGGACCTATATGCCTTGAAAAAAACTGAATATGGAGATTGAAAGTCAGTGGAACTGAGGATAGTACCAAGGCTTGAGGTACAAGGAGGTTGGTTGTGTTGTCAACTATGATGGGAAAGTTAAGTGAAAAAGAGGGTTGGGAAGGGAAATTGAGGAGTTCAGTTTGGGGCATATGGAGCTTGAGATGCCAGCAGAATATTTATTTGGAGGTATCCTTGAGGCAGGAATTAATAATGATGATTATGATGGTATTGGTTAAGCACTTATGTGTCAAGCACTGTTCTAAGCACTGGGGTAGATACAAGCTAAACAAGTCAGACACAGTCCCTGTCCCACATGGGGTTCACAGTCTTAATCCCCATTTTACAGAGGGAACTGAGAAACAGAGAAGTGAAGTGATTTGTCCAAGGTCACACAGCAGGCAAGTGGCAGAGCTGGGATTAGAAACCAAGTCCTTCTGACTCCCAGGCCCATGCTTTATCCACTAGGCCGTGCTGCTTTCTGAATGTAAGATAGCAGAAGAGGAGAGAGATAAGGGCTAGCCAGGTAGTTTGGGATGTCATCTGTATTAAGGTGGTAGCTAAAGCCAGAGGTGTGGATGAGTTTCCCCAAGGCAGAGACTGTAGATTAAGAAGGAAAAGGGGATGCAGAACAAAGGCCAACAGTTAGACAGCACGTGACTGATGAAAGAGACCTAGAAGAGTTGGCCAGGAGAGGTAGGAGGAGAGCCAGGAGAGGGCTGTTTGTGATAAAAACAAGAATAGATAGTGTTTTCAGGAGAAGGGTGTAGTCTAAAGTGTCAAAGACAGGTGAGAACTCAAAGAAGACTAACTGTTCTGGATGAAGTGGCAACTTCTCACTGGGTCTTGCTCTTTGGGGCCTGGGTACCACTCTAAGAATATCAGGATTCTCAAGCAGGGTGACATTCCTAGTTTCTATTTTCATAGGAAGTTTCCTCCCCTAATAGGATACTACTTCTCTGTCTCGCATTTGCTCCTTGTTGTGTTGTAGATTAGCAGCCCCTTTCCTGTGCAGTGGGAAGGGAAAGAGTTTCTAGTTATTTCCTTCAAGATTTTTTTTTTTCTTTCACGGGGTCAGGGTTACAAAAACAGGATGACATCCCTGCTGGGAAGATGGAGTTGAGTGACTCTGCAGGTCTTGACCTAGACTGGGGTAGGGAGTTGACAGTATGATTCTATTATTTCATCAGGTGTTGATTCCTACCTGGGCAATAGCCTCTGAACTGTGAAGTGGATATATCTGCATTTGGTTTAAACCTTTGTTTCTCAGGATTGGTTTTTGAGTCTTGGGCATAAATGTGCAGAGTGATAGCAGTCTCAGGAAGAGCAGAAATTTAAAGGATTTGAGGGGATGGATCTAGTGAGCTTTTGTAGTACAATCCGATACATTTGTACACTATGCAGGGTGATGTGATCTGAACAAGGAGCTATGTTCCTGTGAAGAGGTGATGGGTTAGGAGTGCTGTGTGGGAACCAGCTGAGTTAGGCAGAGTTTGCAAAGGCAAAACAAAGTCATAGAGAGAAAACTGTGTTTCTTAATGATGGACTTAATCCAACAATCATATTTATTGAGCACTTACTTTTTACAGCGTTCTATACTAAACACTTAGGAGATACAATATTAACTGTTTCTAGACTCATTCCCTGACCTTGAGGAGCCTACATTCTAGAGGGGGAGACAGACATTAATATGAATAAAGAAATTACAGCCACATACCTAAGTGCTGTAGGAAATATACATAGATTTGAGGTCATGTTGATGATGATGGAGATCAATCTGTCACAGGAATTGGTCATAGTGCTTGTGGTTTGCTCAGTGTCTGTGCACTTTCTGATCCCTGAGATCACTGTTCCCATTGAGGCAGTGGCTATAAGAGTTTTATGTGCAAGACCAGTTTACAACCTAAGTGACCATGGCATGGCAAGGTGCTCAGTACAGTAGGGAACTGGGAGGGACCCAGGGCAAGAATTTATAGAAATGCTGGCAATTGAGACATCTATCTACTTGTTTTGTTTTGTTGTCTGTCTCCCCCTTCTAGACTGTGAGCCCATTGTCGGGTAGGGACCATGTCTGTATATGTTGCCAATTTGTATTTCCCAAGAGCTTAGTACAGTGCTCTGACACAGTAAGTGCTCAATAAATATGACTGAATGAATGAATACATTCTCTCTATTTCTCTCTTTCTTTCTCTCTCTCTCTCTCTCTCTCTCTCTCTCTCTCTCTCTCTCTAAGAAATAATAAACTCTCCTGAATTTTTAATCCTCTATTTCCAGCAAGGACTATCCAAATGATAAGGCAGAACACAAAATGGCTTTATATATTGGAAAGGAGAAATATGAAATATCTATTTCAACCTCATTTGGAGGAGAAACTAGCATCCAGTGAAAAATACCTTCCAACTATGATATTTTCAATAAATCATTTTTCCCTGCTAATATATAGTTTTATTGCCATCTTTTTCTTCATGTAGTATTGAACAAATTTGTCAACACATCTTAGCTGGATGTTTCCACTTTAGTTGTAGTATTTTAGTTTACAAATAATGACAAAATATTATTTGAAAATTTATACCTTTAGAGGTAGTTGGATATAACACTAAGCTTTTTAATTTTCTCAGACAGCAATCAATCCATCAATCATATTTATTGAGCTCTGCCTGAAGATAGAGCACTGAACTAACTGCTTGACAGTGTACAATATTAACAGCATGTTCCCTGCCCACCAAGTGCTTACAGTCTAGAGGGGGAGACAAACATTAATACATTAATCAATAAATTATAGATATGTATATAAGTGCTGTGCAATGTGTAGTATGCATCATTTTTCTTTTGAAGGGAGATGGGAGAGGAAAAAGAAAAGGTGAAAATGAAATTGTGAATCAGGAACTCCAGAAAATCAGGGTAACTTGGGGTTAAAACTAAGCCTTTCAAACATGAACTTCTTGAATTAGAATACAGCCAGAACTTGTCTTCTGAAGAATCTGCTTGTAATTTCCTTGAGGTGGGTCATGCTATCTATACTGCTTCAATCAATCAATCAATCAATGGTATATATTGAACACTTACTGGGTGAAGAACACTGTACTAAATGCTAGGGAAAGGAATACCACAGATCTAACCACAAGAAACTGGTAATCTTGAGGGGGAAAGAGACATTAATATAAATAAATAAATTGATTAATTAACAATGGAAGAGTGCTACGGGGCTGAGGGTGGGCGTGAATAACAAATGCTTAAAGAGTACAGAGCCAAATCATAAACAGTATTTTATGAACCCTGAATAAAACTTCTAAGAATTGACTATTTTTGATCTTGGGGTAGCAATGTTTGTTACAATTTTTTGAAAATACTGAATGGAAGGGTTAGGGGATTTTTCTTTTGAGGTATAAACCCTGACAAAATGAACCATTGCAGATGAAATACCCTGACATCAAAGGCTGCTGCTGTATCAAAGAGTAAGTTTTAACCTGAGTTTTGCTAGTCATGGATTTAGGGCTTCTTAATTATTGATAAGAGGGATTTTTAAATTCTTCAGATCTTTATTACCAATGCTGACTCAGAGATTTTAGCCAATGATAAGTAACTGTCTGAATTCTTATCCTGAAGATGAACACTCAGACTGAGGGATAGAAATGAATGCCTTACCTGGAGGTCAGGAATTCTGACATGATTAGAGTCCAGCCCCTCAGAGGCTGTAAGCAGTGTGGCTTAGTGGAAAGAGCATGGGCCTGGGAGTCAGAGGACCTGGGTTCTAATCCTGGTTCTGCCACTTGCCTGCTGTGTGACCTTGGGTAAGTCACTTCACTTTTCTGAACTTCAACATCCTCATCTGTAAATAATAATAATAATAATGGTACTTGTTAAGTACTTATTATGTGCCAGGCACTCTACTAAGTGCTGGGACAAATACAAACAAATCGGGTTGGACACAGTCCCTGTCCCAGTGGGGCTCACAGTCTCAATCCCCATTTTACAAATGAGGTAACTGAGGCCCAGAGAAGTGAAGTGACTTGCCCAAGGTCACACAGCAGACATGCAGAGGAGCTGGAATTAGAACCCATGACTTTCTGACTCCCAGGCTTGTGCTCTATCCACTATGCCACATTGCTGTAAAATGGAGGCTACATCCTATTTAGACTGTGAACCTTCTATGGGAAAGGGACTATGTCCATCCTGATTATCTGATATCTACTTCAGTACTTAGTACAGTGCTTGGCACATACTAAGTATTTAATACATATTATCATTATTATTATCATCATCACTGATTCAGGCTCCATTTGATTTTCTGGAATTTTTGAAAGTTGTAAGTGATAGGCCATGGAATTTCAGTTTCATTCTTTGGTCTTTTGTTCTTGTCTTCTGATTCATGGCTGGAGATATTTGGAGGAGCAGAGAAGTACTAGGAAAGATAAAGGATGCCAGACCGCATTATCTGGAACTAATCTTTAGGCCGCACGTGTCTCAGAAGAAGATTCTATAACACAGGTTTTGTATCTGAATAATAATAAGGGTATTTATTAAGCACTTAGTATGCTTCAAGCACTGTTCTAAACGCTGGGGTAGATACAAGATAATTGGGTTGGACACAGTCCCTGTCCCACATGGGGCTCAGTCTTAATCCTCATTTTGCAGGTGAGGTAACTGAGGAACAGAGAAGTTAAGTGATTTGCCCAATTTCAAACAGTAGACAAGTGGTGGAGCTGGGAGAAGAACCCAGGTCCTCTGATTCCAGGCCTGTGCTCTTTTCACTAGGCCTTGCTACTTCTCAAAGAATTGCTTGTCCAATCAAAAGGAATGGAGATTACAATTGGAATCACCTCAGAATGTCTCTGGAGCTAATGATTGCTGTGAAAATAGCCAGGTAACTTGCAGGCAGCATGAAATCAGTCAGCATTTACTGGGGATTGGTGCATGGCTCTGCACCACAGTAATAATAATAATGATGGTATTTATTAAGTGCTTACTATGTGCGAAGCACTGTTCTAAGCACTGGGGGATACAAGGTGATCAGGTTGTCCCTCGTGGGGCTCACACTCTTAATCCCCATTTTACAGATGAGGTAACTGAGGCACAGAGAAGTTAAGTGACTTGCCCAAAATCACTCAGCTGACAAGTGGCGGAGCTGGGATTAGAACCCATGACATCTGACTCCCAAGCCCGTGCTCTTTCCACTAAGCCACGTTGCTTCTCCAGCCATGCTGTTTGTTTCTTTGACACTCCAGAACTCCAGGTGACCACATTTTCTCTCCATTTATTGCATGGAGATATGGCTTGAAAATCCATCTCAATTTTAAAAACTGCCCCTTCTGAGGCATTCATTCACTCAATTGTATTTCTTAAGCACTTACTGTGCGCAGAGCACCTTACTAAGGGCTTGGGAAAGTACAGTGCAACAACAAACAGTGGCATTCCCTGCCCAAAACAAGCTCACAATCTAGAGGTGGGGAGACAGGCATCAATACAAAGAAATAAAATCACAGATATATAGGTAAGTGCTGTGGGGCTGGCAGGGTGGGGAAGGGAAAAAGAAGCAAGCCATGGTGATGCAGAAGGGCGTGAGGGATGAGGAAAAATGGGACTTAGTCTGGTAAGGCCTTTTGGAGGATATGTGCCTTCAATAAGGCTTTGAAGCAGGGGAGAGTGGTTGTCTATCAGATTTGAGGAGGGAGGGCATCCCAGGCCAGAGGCAGGACATGGGCCAGGGGTCGGCGGCGAGACAGGAGAGATCGAGAACAGTGAGTAGGTTAGCACTAGAGGAGCGAAGTACACAGACTGGGTTGTAGAAGGTTGCAACAGGGCATGAAGTTCATTCACTTCAATCTTTTTTAGTGAACGCTTACCGTGTGCAGAGCATTGTACTGATCTCTTGTGAGAGTACAATATAACAATAACCAGACACATTCTCTGCCCACAACAAGCTTACAGTCCAGAGGTGCTCTCTTGAAGTGCTCTCAAGATATGAAGCAGACACCCCTATTTGGAGGTTAGGGAGAGCAGCTCCCTCAGGCTGTAAGAGGAAGCAGTCTGGCCTAAGAGAAAGATCATGGGACTAATAATAATAATGATGTTATTTGTTAAGTGCTTACTATGTGCTAGGCACTGTATTGAGCGCTGAGGTAGATGCAAGCAAGTCGAGTTGGACACAGTCCCTGTACCATGTGGGGCTCACAGTCTCAATCTTCATTTTACAGATGAGGTAACAGGCACACAAAAGTAAAATGATTTTCCCAAAGTCACACAGCGGACAAGTGGCAGAGCCGTAATTGTAACCCAGACCTTCTGATTCCCAGGCCCATGTTCTATCCACTATACCATGCTGCTTCTGCCTAGGAGTCAGGAGACCTGGGTTCTAGTTCCAGCTTCCCTGCTTGCATGCTCTGTGAGCTTGGGCAAGTCATGTAAGTTTTCTGTGCCTCAGTTTCCTATATAATGGAGATAAAGTATATCTGTTCTCCCTTGCACTTGGACTGTGAGTCCCATGTGGGACAGGGTCTGTATACAATCTACATATATTGTATCTGCCTGAGAGCTTAGTTGAGTGCTTTACACATAGAAGGCACCTAACAAATACCACAAGCATAATTAATTGTTAAACTGCCCTTTAGATTACTGGCTACTGAAGCACAGAATGTTCCATCTAGTTTGCTTGGCTTGATCATGCAAGAAAATGCAAAGAACATGCCCTTTTCAGTGTTCACAGGGGCAGAACCTGTCATTGTTGCTAATGTACTAAGTGCTTAGTACAGTGCTCTGCACACAGTATGTGCTCAATAAATACTATTGAATGAATAATGGGATTTGTTAAGCACTTACTATGTACCAGGCACTGTACTAAGTGCTGGGGTAGTTACAAGATAATCAGGTTGGACACAGTCCCTGTCCCATGCAGGGCTCACAGTCTTAACTCCCATTTTACAGATGAGGAAACTGAGGCACAGAGAAGTGGCTTGCCCAAGGACACACAGCAGACAAGTGGCAGAGCCAGGATTAGAACCTGAGACCTTCTGACTCTCAGGCCTGAACTCCAGCCACTAGGCTATGCTGCTTACTGTTTTAAGATGAAAATAAGACAAATAAGAGACTTAAACAAGAAGAAATCCATATATTCCCTCAAGTCCTTCTGAGCTAATGGTGACTTACATTTCCCTGTAGTTGATCAATTTTGTTTCTGGTTGCAGAAATCAGCAATGAGTCACCATGCATCATTTCCACTTTGTGCTCAAACTGATTCTGACAGCACATCAGTTGTCTTAACGAAAATGGTTTCTCAATTTTCTCCCTTTGGCTGGTAGTAAAGGTCCATTCTATTATGTCCGGTCTTATTCAGGCAGCCAACAAATTCCTTCATTACAGTGTTTGTGCATCTATGAACTGATTCTTTGGCTTCCTGGGAACAACTGTCCATTGACTGGTAAACATCACAGGGGAGAAAGGTAATAGGAAGGATCAATTCAAGAACCCCCTGGAGATGGGCCAAGCCAATTGTACAGATGGAGATCACATTACTGTAAATGAAGACAAAAACTAGCAAGGATATGATGCAAAATTTCTCAGTTACACACCTCTCCTTCCCACACTCAGAAGTCACTATTCAGCATTCCCGTGAACAGTGATGCTCATTTTTAGCCATTACAGGGATGTTTGCTAACTGGGTTACCCTTTGTATTTCATCTCATTCCATCTTCAGTGGGTAGGTGGAGAATGTGTTCCGTTGTTTCAGCAGACTCTTTCCCCGTGTCATCAATTTTCAAAACAGCCTATGCCTAGTAGTTAATTTTAGTCCACTTAAATGAGATTATTATTACTATTATAATTATATAATGGTTATATAATACATATTATATCATTATATAATCATTATAATAGCAGTATTTTAAAATGCTTACTATATGCTGAACACCATACAAAATGCTAGGATAGATATAAAATAATCAGCCCGTCTGCTAAGGTGTTCAAAGTCTGAGTGTGTGGGGGTGGGGGAGAGAACAGATATTTTAACCCCATCTTACAGATGAGAAAACTAAGGCACAGAGAAGTAAACTAATTTTCACAAGGTCATACAGCCGGCAAATGATGGAGCCAGGTTTCCATCCTCCTAAAGGACTTGAATGGAGATGGTTATTTTCCAGGCTACCACTGGAAAGCATTTATCTTTTTATGGCTAGACAAACTAGAGTGAAGCCAACCTTATTCATTTTCAGAAAATGTGATCATTTTGCTCTCTTTCCTGCTCTACCACATTGTGAAGTCTTTGATCTCATTTGCTGTTCACTCTTACTGCAGACTTGCTTTAGATTTGTTGCTTCCAGGTATCTATCTCCTCCCAACTGAGTATAAATTTCAGATCACACTGGGGCAGCTATGTTTGTTTCCATTTTCCCTTTCAAAAGACCACTGACATTCCATTCGCATTTCTAGACACACAAGCTCTGTTGGCATTTTTTTGCTACCCTGGCTGGGATTCCCATTATCTCTTTGTTCAGTACCAACTGCAAAATTAATTAATGCTATGATTTATTCTTCATTCCAGATTGCTAGAAATTATCACAAAGAAGATTCCGTCTGATGGTTTAGTTCTAGTTGCCTTGCCAATCCTCTCCCTTTTCCCCACTCCTCAAAAACCTTTCATGGTTTTCCATTCCTCTCCCAATCAAGCAGATACTCGTGACCACTGACTTTAGAAAAAAAAAATGATGGTATTCGTTAAAGTGCTTACTATGACCCAGGCACTGTACTAAGACCTGGGATGGATACAAGCTACACAGGTTGGACACAGTCCCTGTCCCACATGGGGCTCTCAGTCTCAATCCCAATTTTACAGATGTGGTAACTGAGACTCAGATCAATTAAGTGACTTGCCCAAGGTCACACAGCAGACAAATGGCAGAGGCAGGATTAGAACCCATGACCTTCTGACTTCCAGTCCTGTGTTCTACCCATTACGCCATGCTGCTTCAGAAGCATCCTCTTCTTTATCCACACTCTTTTCCCACTTCACCCCAGCTGACACTTGTTGCTCCTCTTGAGTTAATTGATTCACTCTGCCTCATTTCTGACTCTCCTGCCTCTCAACCCTTGCTCATATCCTTGTTTCTGCCCAGACCTCCCTCAACCTTCAAATCCAGCAGACCTAAGTTCTCCCCTTCTTCAGACCTCTCCAAGTCGCATCTCCTTTAGGAGGCCTTCCCTGACGAATTTTTCTTCTCCTCCAGTCAGTTCTCCCAACTATCACCTCAGTAGTTCTACCCAGCACTTCTCTATCAATGCCCATAGGCTAGTGTCTAAGCACCCTCATTTCCCCAACTTGCTCCCTTTATTCACCCTGCTCCTAGCCTCGCAGCACTTATGTACGGATCTGTAATTTACTTATTTATATTAATGTCTGTCACCCCCTCTAGATTGTAAGCTTGTTGTGGGCAGGGAATGTGGATGTCTATTGGTATATTGTACTTTCCCAAGTGCTTAGTACAGGGCTCTGCACACAGTAAGTGCTCAATAAATACAATTAAAAGAAAAAGCACGTTCCTTTACCCATCCATTTTTCCTCTCAGTCTCTCTGTAAATTAGTGCTCTGCACACAGTAAGTGCTCAATAAATATGATTGAATGAATGAGTGAATTTCAGTAGTATGTTAGCTCCTTCAGGGCAGGGAAAGGGTCTTCTAACTCTACTGTACTCTTTTCATGATCATAGTACATTGGTCTTCAAACTGTAGGTACTAATAAAAACTGATTTTATAAATGAATAATCAATCACACTGTAAATAGATGGCATTTATTGAGCACTTACTGTGTAAAGAGCACTGCCCTGAGTGCTTGGAAGGGTGCAATACAACAGAGTCAGTCAGTCAATTGTATTTGTTGTTGTTGTCTTATGCTGTCGAGTTGTGTCTAACCCATAGCAACACCATGGACACATCTCTCCTAGGATGCCCCAATTCCATCTGCAATCGTTCCAGCAGTGGATCCATAGAGTTGTCTTGATAAAAATTCAGAAGTGGTTTACCATTGCCTCCTTCTGCATGGTAAATGGGTCTCTGCCCTCAACTGTCTCCCATAAGGCTGCTGCCCAGCACAGGTGAGTTCTGATTTGTAGCAGATTGCCTTCCACTAACTAGCCACTGCCCAAGCTAGGAATGGAATGGACAGGCTTCTGCCTGACTCCCTCTTCTGTAGTCGAGACTGGTGGAGCATTGCAAACTCTCCGGATGCAGACCTGAGAGGGTCAATTATATTAATTGAGTGCCTTCTATGTGCAATGTACTGTACTAAGCACTTGGGAGAGTCCAATATGATAACAGTCACATTCCTTGCTCACAATGAGCTTGCAGTCCAGAGATGATCTCACTCTCTAGAGTTGGTAGAATACATTTTGATTAACTGCCAGAGTATCCAAATGGATGCATCTACTGATCTTTGCTTTCAGTGCTTATAATTGCTTTCAAGGCAAAGAGAAGTTAAGTGACTTGTTCAAGGTCACACAGCAGACAAGTGGCAGATCTGGAATTAGAAACCAGGTCCTTCTGACTCCCAGGCACGTGCTTTCTCCACTAGGCCATGCTGCTTCCTTCTGCCTACCTTATAAGTGAGGGAGGTGACCTCACTGTAGTCACCCTTCTGGAGGAAGATCTAGCACCTGGGACAATAAGTAGTAGGACCGTTGCTCCCTGAAACTCTCCTATTAATAGCATCTTTGCTTTGGGGGTGGTGGGGAGGGGTTGTGGAGCCAGGTGGAGCTGAAAAGACTCAGTTGCCAACAACACTCCATTCCACATTGATTACATTCATTCATTCAGTTGAATTTATTGAGCATTTACTGTTCGCAAAGCACTCAACTAAGCTCTTGGGAGAGTACAATAGAACAATAAACAGACACAGTCCCTGCCCACAATGAGCTTTCAATTATAGATAACACCATAGTCCTGCTAGTGGAACTGGCCCTGTCAGTGGCTGATGCTAATTTCAAATCTACTCTATGGTGGGTAAATGTTAGAATACTGATTTACTGTCTTGAGTGCAAGAGTGTGTCTAGACTCCTGGAGTCTATTTCTGACCTGATCACTGCCTCTCCACCCAGCCGTGGGTCTGGATAGTAGAAACAATTTAAAAATACTTACATGGGTTCTGAGAGGCTCATAAAACAGTGCTTGTGAAACAAACTGGGGGGAAATAACAATAATAATAAGAAGAATAATTATGGTATTTGTTAAGTGCTTACTATATGTCAAGCACTGTTCTAAGCACTGGGGTAGATACAAGGCAATCAGGTTGGACACATTCCCTGTTCTACTTGGGGCTCACAGTCTTAATCCCCATTGTATAGATGAGGTAATTGAGGCACAAGAGAGTGAAGTCAATTTCCCAAGGCCTCACAGCAGACAAATGGCAGAGCCAAGATTAGAACCCATGACCATCTGATTCCCAGGCCCGGGATCTTTCCACTACACCATGCTGCTTCTAAGAGCACTTGGGTGGTGGTGGGGTTGGGGAAGGGGAGGTAAAGCCAGAAAACTTGTATCACTTCTGCCTTGACACAGGGGATGCCTCTGCCTGAAAAGATCCTTTACCTTATCAGGGTCTTGGAAGACCCCGAGAACAGGTTTCTCCTCTCGTGTGTGTGCGTGCGTCTTAAGTATGCTGTACATGATAGCCAATGTAGTCTCTGTGATAACTGTGCCTGTTGTCCAGATAAACCTTTTCTTTACTCGCTCTGCTATCTCCCTTTCCTACTAATCCAGCTGCTACCTCAGCATTGCATGCTGCAAAGACACATGGAAACACAAACAATAAAGATGATGGCCACGCTATTTGGGAATTGTAGAAGTTGTTGACAACAGAACACCATCTCAGAGGCCTAAAGGACTATGAGATCTGGACCTAACACAATGTTTTTTCTTGTAACCAGAAACTGGCTACAAGTAAACAATGGATGAATAAGTGGAATAAATAAACCAATTATACAAAACAGTACAGAACTGTTGGGTGGGGATGGTGGGACCATGGAGGTAGGGAATAGCCAAAGAAAGGCTACTGGGGGAGGAAGAAGAGGATTTGGAAAGTGGGGATGAATGTGGTTTGGTGGATTTGAGGGATGAGGGAGTCAATACAGGGAGAGCTTGAGCAATGAGTTGGAGACATGAAAGTCAGGAGTGGAGTACAGTTAGGAGGCAGCTTAGGAGGAGCAGAGAGTGTGAGCTGGGACCAACTGGGAGAGAAAAGAGCAGGAAGTTAAGGATGCAGCGGGTGGAGAATTTTGGATCGGTTGTTATCAATCAATAATCAGTGGGTATTTACTGAACACTTACTATGTGCAGAGCACAGTACTAAACGCTTGGGAGAGTACAATACAACAGATTTGGCAGGCAGTTTCCCTGCCCACAGTGAGAAGCAGTGTGTCTCAGGGACACAGTATGGGTCTGGGACTCAGACGTTGCTGGATTCTAACCCCAGCTCTGCTACTTTTCTGCTGTGTGACCTTGGGGAAGCCATTTCTCTGGGCCTCAGTAACCACATCTGTAGGCATGGGATAATGACAGGCACAGGGAAGAAATTCTAATTGTATGGTGCGAATATCAGCCTTTTGTCCACAGGGAATTTTCCACCTGCTGAAGGAACCGCACCATTTGAACCAAACAAAACCAGATTTCAGATCACTGTCTCCTATGAGAGAGAAATTCCTCCGAGTTTGGAAGGGGGACAGTTAAACCTATATTCCCCTTGAAGCACAGATGGCATAAGGTTATAATTAGCATATCTTTTGAAACATTCCAAATGTGTACTGAGTGACGTTCCATGACAAAACACTCACTGAAATCCCATCAATCCAATAATCACAATTTTTGAACTCTCTTTTGGTTTTGGGGACTATTAATTTAAGATCCTGACTTCACTTCTTACCACTTCCCTTAGACTGAGTACCTCGCCACTATAAATAGCCTGCATCTTCCCAACACACAATTCGTCATACCTCACCTGAAGCAAAACAGGTGGTCAGTCCCACTAGCTCTTAACCAATCACTCCACAGCTCTACTCACAAAATATACTTCTATTGTTATAGTTTCAAGGTGCTATCACTTTGTAACCTGAGTACCTCTTGGAGGACAATGTGAATGCTTCTGCTTCGACTATGGCAATTTGTAGATCATTAAGCATAACATCTTTCCGGATGAGACTAGTAATAAATTCAATTTCAAATACCATTCTCACTTGCTATTTCACGTAATGCCTCCTAGACATGGCCTTTTTATTCCTGTTAAGCATAAAAGCTTGGCCCAAGGCATCACAGCTCTTCCTCCCTACAAATGGGGAAGAGCTTCTTAAAGGCAGCAACAGGAGGTCTGTCTCATTTCATGGATTCTGATGAGTGGCATATGATCAGCGTTCTCTGAGACCTCAACCTTTCCTTTGGCAATACTGTTGGGTTACATTCTTCGGGCGGATGGCACTGCCGGAGGAAGGCTGAAGATAACTCTTTCCCTTTTTTCCCCAAAATTTAGTTACTCAACCCCGAGCTCGTAGGCGCAGGGGTGTTTGTGGGAGATCCATAAAGGAGGCCCTCTACCCAGGTATGCATCAGCAACCCAAGCCCTGGGCATATGGTAGACTGGCCTTTTCACATGCATCCCAGAGACCGATGGTTCAGTGGTTAGGGGAAGCATGTACCTCCCTGGTTAGGCATTCCTGGGCAGACTCTGACAGCTCTCTGTTGGCCCTAAAACCTCTCCACGGCCCCCTTGCCCATGAACCACCTAAGGTATAGTTAGATAGTTAATTCATCTCCAGAGCACAGTGATAATAATAATAATGGCTTTTGTTAAGCACTTACTATGTGCTAAGCACTGTTCTAAGTGCTGGGGGGGATACAAGATAATCAGGTCGTCCCACATGGGGTTCACAGTCTTAATCCCCATTTTACAGATGAGGTAATTTAGGCCCAAAGAAGTTAAGTGACTTGCCCAAAAGTTACACAGCTGACAACTGGTGGAGCCGGGATTAGAACCCATGACCTCTGATTCCCAATCCCGGGCTCCTTCCACTGAGCCACACTGCTTCTCTGCCAACCTCACTCTTGAATCACAGTTCCTGGGAATCACCCTAGACCGAGGCTTCTCTCAATCCTGGAGCTAGCCAGTGTCCCACAGACTTCTCTCTTCATCCACAGCTCAGCACGGTGTTAAATATCAAAAGTTTATTACTCTGGCGGCTGTCTCAAGGAGTAACGTAACATGCATGAAATGTCAAAGCTTGAGTCCTCTTCCGTATGTCCATCTCAGCCTCGCCCAGTCCTTTTTTGTTCCAGAGGCTCCTTTGCCTCCATCCCAGTTCCTTATCTTCCATCTCATCTTTGGGAATCTCTTTTATGGTCTGTATATTGGGCCATATTCTATGTTCCAGTCTTGCAGGAGGAGCTATGGGTAACTTTCACAAATTTTTCTCTACCGCATTTGTGCTAGCTCTCCAAACAGCACCAGAAAGCCAATACAACTTTGTGGGCAGAGATACTCCTGTGTGAATTGATGGTTTTCATAATAGGTTTTCATAATCCCTTCTCAAGGCTTTGGTTTAGCGAAGAGGGGGTGGGGCAGGGAAGCAGAGCGGGTGGGGTTCACTTTGCAGCCAGGTGAGGGATAGGAGAGCAGGGATTTAGAGAGGCACACCCTTTATTTTGCAGGGGACTTACTTCTCCTTGGAAGAGCCTCATTAGGGGCTGCCCTGGATTCCCGACCTGCTCCTCTCTCGAGCAGTTCCTGGTGGGGATGGGGCAGAGTCCAGGTCCTGTTCCAGGACAACTGACAGTGAGCATGACTTGGCTCAGATACCTTCCCAGTCACTTCCAAACTATTCCCCCCACCTCTCTCTCTATCACTAGTGCTGGGGGCTGAACAGGGAGATTTTTACATCAATCGGATCATAGTGAATGCTTGAGAAACAGATTTGTCCTCCCATCAGATCCTGCCTGACGAAGAAGTGATCGGAAGAGGGAACAAAGGAGTGGCGGATCGTAAATCAATGTTTCCATTGGAAGAATACAAGCCATATGGGAGTAATGGATTAGCAGGCCACAGATTTATTGTTTAGCCTTCTTAATTACCCCCTACTAAGCATGTGTTCTCTCTGTTTCTGCTTAATCATGTCTCTATCTTCCTGTTCATGTTCATACATACATTTCCGGTTTGTCTTCCTAGTCTTAACTTCTTTATCGTCTTTTGCCTTAGCTGTTCTTGTAAATCCACTACTCCCCTCTCTCCATTGTCTCTGCTTCTCCTTCCTTTCAATGCCCGCTTTTCTGTCTCTGTCTTGAATTGTTCATCACCTTGACCCACCTATACCCAGGAGAAAGAATTCAGCTCACCAGTCTATGGATGAGCCTCCAAATCCTTGCACAATATTAAAGGTTTTATTTTAGCTTCATAAAAGAGGAAAGGCATAGACTAGGACACTACCACCCACCTGACCACCACATTTTTTTTCCAGCACACCCTCCTTCTCCAAGGGCACCGAAAAAACATATTGGGAGCCTCCAAATAGTCTTAGGGAATATATTCAGGTGGCTAATTTCCAAAACTATTTCAGTGGGAAATTAAAAAGAAAGCTTATGTTCTTATATCTGTATATATGTGCCACTATACAAATTTTTGAGGTGACAATTCCTAATTCAGAGTTATGCACTGAATTCTCCAGTAAAGCTTGCCTTCAATATACCTTTCAAATAGAATCCTCTTAGGTTATTAGAGAACTTTATTTCAATATCACATGTCTGTCTGGTTGCAGGATGATTGGTATCAGAAGAAACTACTGGGGACATGATTGTCCAAAACTATTACAGACATGATTAGAGAAACACCATGGCATATTGGACAGAGCCATGGAGTCTGTCTTGGAGTCAGAAGGACCTGAGTTCTAATACCTGCTCTGCCACATGTTTGCTGTGTGACCTTGGGCAAGTTACTTCACTTCTCTGTGCCTTAGTTACCTCACCTCTAAAATGGGGATTAAGACAGTGAGCCCCATGTGGGACAAGCAAGGACTGTGTCAAACCCGATTTGCATGTATCCACTCCAGTGTTAAGTACAGTGTCTGTCACATAGCAAGCACACACTTAACAAATATTATCATCATCATCATCATCATTAATTATTCTTATTGAATAGTACAACCTAGGTTTTCCTACATATTTTTGGATGGAAATTGTTTGTTGTTGACCTGGTTTGATATCTTCCTTCCATCTCTTCCCAAAGTTTACCCTAACATCTCCAGACTTACTTGGACCTGTCTCCCACATTCCAGCAAGAAGAAGAAAAGCAGCTGTAGCCTGATAGGGCCACGACCCCCTTCCCCAACACCGGGAAAGCTGTAGTGGTTGCTGCTGACGAGGTCATGTGGCTGGAACTGTGGACTCCAAGCCAGAAGGATCCTGAAACTGTACTTCTACTGCCACAGCATCCTAATGAACTTTAATTTTGTCTTCATGTTGCCTTAGTGTTTCATCTCCCCCTTTGTATTGTGAGCCCCCCCCCCCCACCAATCCCAAGGGATAGGGACCATATTTAATTCCAACCTCTGCATTCTTACCCATGACTTTAGAGTGCTCTGCACATAGTAAGAGCTTAAACAATACTATTACTACTGCTGCTACTACTATTACTGCTGGTAGTGAGATCCAATGTTTCATTCTGTTTTGAGTTAAATGCCATATTTAAAGGTGATGATGAGATTCTGTTCATGTGCCTGGGACTTGCCTGTAAGAACAAATGTCTTTAACACCAAGTAAGTTTAAAATCCCTTTGCTGTGATTTCTCACTTGCTATTTGCGGGTCCAGGTGCTGCTTTTAATTCTGCCTCTTGTAATCATAATCCTTTACTCACTGAGAGCCACCCGCTCTTAGTCAGCAAACCAGACCAGTGCGTTCACTGTATTCATGTTTCATCATCCTTTTCAATCAGCTTCATGAGGAATGGCAACAACACAACTGCATTATTCACTGCACTGCAAACAGTCTTCTGGTCCCTGAGATTAACCTGCACCTGCTCCAGTGCTTGACACACAATAAGTGCTTAACAAATACCATTAAAAACATGTCCTCACCGGTGTAGACCAACAGTTCTGTCCTGGGAAAATGTGCCCCACTTACAACATTCAAAATAATCTCTGAGGCCTCTTCTGCTGCCCTGCAGTTTGGGAGAGTAAAAATGTTGGCTCAAATCCCAATTCTGCAGAGATCTTTTTCAAAGACTCCTTCCAAATTTTGAGTTTTGTTCTCCCATGACAAAGACCCCCTTCATTTATTTCATCCTTATCCAGAGCAGCCTCCTTTACTGCATTTTTGATCAGGCATCCCAAAGTGAGCTATATTTGATCCACTGTTTACGATGGGGATTTACTCAGATTATGTTCGGTGCCTTATGAATGTAGTTTTTAAAAGGTAGCTGATATCCCCAGGATTTGGCTAACCTTTATTTTATGCACATTCTGTGAAGGTAAGGTGGAAGTCAACTGAAGGACAAAACGTGGATTGGAGTGGAAGGATATCAAATCTTTTATTATCAACATGGCAGCTCATTTTCTGCCATTTTTTTCCTCAGGATCTCAGAGATCATCGCTGTATTGTTTTATTCTTAAAAAAAATTAAAACTAAATCTCTGGGAAGGATTTTATTTATATCCCTTTACAAAGAAAAACTTCTAGCCTCAGTTTTGCTGCCCACTTTATGCTTTTGAGGCACCAGGAAAAGTCATTTCTAGATTTAGAATTATCTGACAATTGAGAGAAGTGAGATTCATATCCATGTTATTCTGTGCAATTCCCATGTACGTTGAGGAGAGAAAGAAGGGAAGACAGCGCCAAGCTGCAAAGAAATGTAATTTCTCAAGGTGGTGGCTGGAGCAATCATCTATGCAGAGAGATAACATAGTGTGAAATTTATATCTACTCTCAAATTTCTAACACTCTACAAAGAGGTCTTCGTCTTCCATGCTAAGCACCAAAACAAGCATACACGTATGAATAACCACATTTACACAAGTTTATGAAACCATGTTGCTCTAAAACTAATTAATCAAAGCATGGACAAATGACAAGAAACAGAAGAGATAAATTTCCTCTGAAAATGGAGTAGGGAGAATGTTCATAGAATAAGTAAGCAACACTGACAGTGGCTAAAACATTGCTACAGCGGAGTGATAATCTGTAGACGACTCATAACCACACACTTGTGCTACAAATCTCAAATGAATCCAACTAGATTAATATTTAAGGACAGAATAGCTTTCCTTCTGTCCTCTATCTCCCATCTTTTCTTCTTAGCCAATTTCTTGCCTTTCTCCCATGTTTCCCTCCCTCCCTTGTCTCTCTCTCTCTGCTTCCTTTTCTCCCTACAATCTAGACAGGTAAATATAATATGAATCTATGTATGTTTGGTGGGGAGAAAAAGTAAGTAGAGTTAGATGAAAGGGGATGTATATATATTATATATATATATATATGTATAATACACACACACATATATATATATATATATATATAATACATACAAGGAGAATCACCTCTTCTATTGGGAAAATGTAGTAGTCTGCATCTAATCTTTGGAACAGATTCAGCAATTTTGTCTCTGGATAAGAAGGACAATGTGCTTCTAATAGGAAATTTGAGAAAAAATCTTCCAGCTGAACAAGAACAGAAGGGACACAAAAAAGACTAGAAAGCCTGAAGTCTGTGCTTAAAGAAAAACCACAGTTTTCCAAATGCAAAGTCTTAAAAAAGGAGTCTTTGAGTCGACATTTTATTAAACAAGACTATTAGTTTCCAGAAGACTAGGACACTGTGACATTTCAGACAATGCATCGGAACACAGTAAATATGATGTAATGGAATAACTTTCTGGAAACCTTTCTATCCTTGAAATCTAACACAAGAACTCCTTTTCTCATTACTTTTCACACTTCCCAAGTATGCAAATACAGTGATCTGATTTGGAACTAACTTGTACAGTAATGAATCTGCATTCTTCACAGTGACTAGGATTATTTAGAAAAGAGAATTATGAACTTTCATCAGCCAGGCATGTTCACTGAAGCTTACATAAAGGTCAGTTTGTTTCTTTCAGAGAATCAAACATTCTACATGATGTTCCAGGTTCATTTTCTAACCCTGAGATTTAGTGGGTGGTTGAAGGCAGGAAAAACAAGGTAAGTGAGAGTGCAGCCTAAAACTTTGCATTCATTTCTGAACTTTGCATTCAGAAATGACACTGCTCTAATGAGAGACTATTCTTGTGTGCAGGCATTATGGAAACTGTCTCTATGTGACTGAGGAGTAATTGCCCATCCTGCTGTACCTATTTTGTTTTCAAATCTGCCTCTTTGTCTCCCAACTGCTAGGAGAGGTAACCATCATTACCGTGATTTATGCACACCAGACTATTCTGTCTGCTGCAGTTGTCTCCAACAACTCTGCTGTCCTATTCTACAGTTTGATACTATGGGCCTCTAGAAGATGCAAGAGCTCTGTTTGTATATGCTCCAATTTTGATAGCCACACATCAGTTATTTAGGGATCCTGCTATCATCCATTCTCCTCCTGTATCCCAGGCAATGAAGCTGCATTGCCTTAGTACTGATGAGTTGATTGATAATCCTTGTCAAGTATTTTTGGGTGTCAAGTATGGATGGTAAGCATTGCTGATGAAATGGCTTCATAAGCCAGATTCATCTACTGGGTGAGGTCTGGGTCTCAAAGACGTACAGATAAGGAATGACTTTTGCAATTAGGTATGAAATTTGATGACCCACTGTAGCAAAAGATGTAGCACGTCCCCAGTGGTTTTCTGATATTGTAAATAGTTCATGAAGGCAGTGCTGGCCATAATTATTGAGCTCAAAAAAGCTCCCTACCCCAGAGACTCAACTTTAGCAGGATGTCCTTTGTCTTTAGAATGTATCGAGACTTTGGAAAGAAGAATCCTATGAGAAACTGTTGAGCATTCACATCTTCTGTGGGACTCCTCTCTGGTGATGTGAACTACAGTAATAGTGGAATTTGTCAAGTGCTTACTAAGTGCCAGACACTGTATTGAGCACTGGGATGGTTACAAGCAAATCAGGTTGGGTAAAGCCCCTGTCCCACATATGGCTCACAGTCTTACATGAAGTCCAAGTTCATGTTTGGCTCTTCTCCACATCTGGAAAGGGGTGTGGCCTAGTGGAAGAGCCTGAGACACAGGGGACCTGGGTTCTTATCCCAGCTCTGCCTCTGGCCTGATCTGTGAACTTGGGCAAGTCACATAACTTTTCTGTGCCTCGGTTTATTCATCCATTCACTTTACAGAGGTAACTGAGGCACAGAGAAGTTAAGTGACTTGCCCAAATTTACACAGCAGACAAGTGGTGGATCCGGCTTTAGAGTCCAGGTCCTTCTTCCTCCCAGGCCCATGCTCTATCCACTAGACAACACTGCTTTCATTTTTCACTGAAGTTGATGAAAGAGAAGCAGCATGGCTTAGTGGCTAGAGCCCTGGGGCTGAAGTCAGAAGGACCGTCTGTCACCTTGGCTCCACCGCCTGTCTACTGTAAAATGGGGATTAAGACTGGGAGCCCCATATGGGAAATGGAATGTATTCAACCTGATTAATTTGCATCTACAACAGCGCTTAGTATAGTGCCTGGCATATAGTAACTGCTTTACAAATACCATCAAAAAATTATAGGGAATGCTTCCCTTCTTGATTCAGTTTCATATTCTATCTTCTAATGCATGGCTTAATCTTATATTGCCCAGGTAGCAGACTTTAGTGTGAACATTAAGCTTTGTTGTTCGCAGAATTTCTGTGAGGTAGGCTGATATCTACCCTTGATCTGTTTCTGATATATTGCCAGTCTTTGGGTCTTTTCTGATTCAGGAAAGTGGTTCATAGTCAAAGGGTTCAAAATCAGCTACATGTCTTCTTCTGAATATGCCTCCAGAGAACAGTCATTATTATGCAGTAGTTCCAGGATAACCATTTCAAAAACTTTCTATGATGTAGGAACTGTGACAGTCACCCTTCTACTGTCCTCTATACTGATCAAATCCTAAAATGCCTTACTTTAAACTGTAACTCAGAGTAACCAAATCACAGTGGCTAAAAGTTTTTGTTCAGGGTCCACAGCTCCTGAATTCATATCAAATTCATAAATTTCAGGTTTAGTTACCTCTGTTCTCTTTCCCCAGGGAAATCTATGAATCCACACTTCAGGACCATGATTTCTGCCAGAGATGAGGTTATTGCCACAAGACCTGACATGTGCTAGCCTCAAAAATAATTCTGAATTATTACAAAGTCCAAGTTCATGTTTGGCTCTTTTCCACATCTGGAAAGAGAACTGGCCAAGTGGAAAAGCTTGAGACACAGGGGACCTGGGTTCTTATCCCAACTATGCCTCTTGCCTGCTCTATAAACTTGGACAAATCACATAACTTTTCTGTGCCTCAGTTTATTCATCTATAGCATGGCTTAGTGGAAAGAGCATGGGCTTAGGAGTTAGAGGTTGTGGGTTCTAATCCTAGTTCTGCCACTTGCCTGCTGTGTGACCTTGGGCAAGTCACAACTTCTCTGGGCCTCAGTTCCCTCATCTGTAAAATGGGGATTAAGACTGTGAGCACTACATGGAACAATCTGACTAGCTTGTATTTACCCCAGCGCTTAGAACAGAGCTTGGCACATAGTAAGTACTTAATAAATATCATTATCATTATTATTATTATAGCATAACATAGCAGTTTCTCCCTCTTACTTGGACTGTGAGCTATTGTAATCATCTTGTAGCTACCCAAGAGCGTCATACTGTTGTTGGAACACAGTAAGTGGTTAACAAATACTAGTTATTATTCATAATAATAATGATAATTATAATTATACTAAGATCCCAACCAATGGACATGTGAGTTAGATTCTTTGGCTCTTTTTTTTTTTGAATTTTATTTGTTAAGTGTTTAGTATGTGCCAGGCACTTTACTAAGAACTGGGATAGATTCAAGCTAATCAGGTTGGACACAGTCCATATCCCATATCCCACATCAGGCTCAGAGTCTTAATCCCATTGTGCAATTGTGGTAACTGAGGTACAGAGAAGTTAAGTCACTTGCACAAGGTCACCCAGCAGACAAGTGGCAGAGCTGGAATTAGAACCCAGGTCCTTCTGACTTCCAGGCCTGTGGTATAACCACTAGGCCATGCTGCTTCTCTTTGATCAACTTTGACCAAAAATAGCTAACAATCTAGCTCACATCTCTGGAGAGTTCCACAAAAGATATGAACATTCCAAATGTTCTCACAGGATTTCTTTCTCTTTCCATAGAGTCGGTATAGTCTAAAGACAAAGAACATCCTGCTAAAATTGAGTCTCTTGGGTAGGGAGCTTTTTGAGTTCAATAGGTATGGCCTGCACTGCCTTCATGGACTATTCACAATATCAAAACACCACAAGAATTCCCAGAGGCCAGATCCTTCTATATTCCTTGGGCAAAACTCTGGACAGCTCAACAAGCATTGTAGTTGTTCCATGCATCCACCTACGTGGATTCCCTAGACTCCTTCTACTGCAAGATATTATCCGTAACCCAAGTGAGCACAGCTCTAATTCCTCGTGCTCCTTTAATAGTCTGCTAGGTTCTGTGGATTAACCAAAAAGGTGGTATAGGGAAATAAACCTAAAATGTTCTTGGTCACCCCTGACATTTTCTTACTCTAATCCAGTGGTTTTCTACTCCATCCAATCCTCCTTGACTTTTCAGTACCTTCAACACCTCTGTCTCCTGGAAATATTATCCAACCTAGGCTTCACTGACACTATCACTCCCTGATGCTCCTCCTATATCTCTGGCCGCTCCTTCTCAATCTCATTCACAGGCTCTTTTTTTCTCTTTAATTGGTATTTTTAAGCACTTACTATGTGCCAGGCATTGTACTAAACCCTAGGGTAGAAACAAGATAATCAGGTTGGACCCAATGGGGCTCACAACATGCCATATGGGGCTCACAAATCCCCATTTTACAGCTGAGGTAACTGAGACACAGAAAGTTAAATGACTTACCCAACTTTACACAGCCGAAAAGCGGCAGAACAGGGATTAGAACCCAGTTCCTCTGACTCCCATATTCTTTTCTAAATGTAAGGCTGTACTGCTTTCCTAAATGTCATTTCTAACTTCTTTTGACTATATCATCCTCTCCCAAGCAATTAGTACAGTTTACTGCCAAGTAAGCACCCAGGTACTATTGATTGCACTATAGTAAGCAATTGGGAAATGACAACTGAAGCTCAGATGATGTTACCTACCTGCAAAGAGCTCCCATTTGAATAGGGGAGACAGGCACAGCTATTTACAGTCAGGGAAATACTTTTTGGTGAGAAGGGCTTGTCATAGCACAAGGCCCATTCATTGTCTCCTCTGCCTCCCAACCCTCAACTGTGGGGTCCCTCAAGGCTCAGTCCTGGGTCCCCTTCAATTCTCCATCTACAACCACTCCCTTGAAGAACTCATTCGCTCCCATGGCTTCAACTACTACCTCTATACAGATGATTCCCCAAATCTATGTCTCCAGCCCTGATCTCGCTCCCTCCCATGGTTTCAGCTACCATCTCTACACAAATGTTTCCCAAATCTACCTCTCCAACCCTGCCCTCTCTCATTTTCTGCCATATCGCATTTTCTCTTGCCTTCAAGGTATTTCTACATATATGTCTTGCTCTCACCTCAATTTTAGTATGTCCAAAACAGAACTCCTCATGTTTTCATCCAAACCTCTGACCTCCCCATAGCTTTCCCATCACTGTAGACAGCACGGTTATCCTCCTTGTCTCACAAACCCGTAGCCCTAGCATTATTCTTGACTAATCTCTCTCATACAAGCTGCAGATTCAGTCTATCACCAAATCCTGTCAGTTATTCCTTCTTATAATCTCTAGAATCTACCCCTTCCTCTCCATCCAAACTGCTAACACCATCCAAGCACTCATTTCCTTCCCGCCTCAATTACTGCATCAGCCTCTTCATTGACCTCTGACTCCAGTCTATTCCCACTTCAGCCTATTCTTCATTCTCCTGCCCAAATCATTTTTCTAAGAAAGCATTCAGTCCATATCGCCTTACTTCTCAAGAAACTCCAGTGGTTGATCATCTATCTCCACATCAAACAGAAACTCCTTACCTTTGGCTTTAAGGAACTTAATCAGCTCCCTGCTTGCTAACCTCACTGACCTCCCACTACAACAACCCTCACACTTTACTACTCCAACACCAACCTGCTCATCATACCTCGATCTCATCTCCCTCACCAATGACTCCTTGCTCATGTCTTCTCTTTAGTCTGGAACTCCCTCATCATTAATGGCATTTATTGAGCACTTAATGTGTGCACAACACTATACAAGGTATTTGGGAGAGTACAATACAACAGAGTTGGTAGACACTTTCTCTGCCCACCATGAGTTTACAGTCTAGAGGACTCCCATCCCTTTTCATATCTGCCAGACCACCACTCTCCCTATCTTCAAAGCCCTAATAAAGTTACATATCCTCTAAAGGGTCTTTCCCTGACAAATTCTTAATTCCCACACCCTTCTACATCACCTATGGACTTGAGTCTGTACCCATTAAGCACTTGAAGTTCACCTCACCCCCTTGCCAGCCCCTCGTTATTTATATACTTACCCTTAAACTC
This sequence comes from Tachyglossus aculeatus, assembly GCF_015852505.1. Lineage (NCBI taxonomy): Eukaryota > Metazoa > Chordata > Mammalia > Monotremata > Tachyglossidae > Tachyglossus > Tachyglossus aculeatus. Next base: position 77,992,150 of record NC_052086.1, read on the forward strand.
TCCCATTTGCCCTATATGTGATTTATTTTATTTTAATGTCTGCTTCCTTCTCTAAACTCTAAGGTTCTTGGGGGCAACAAAAAGCAGCATGGAGTAGTGGACAGTGCACAGACCTAGCTCTCCCTCCCCATCACCCCAACTCACTCCGTTTACACACACACACCCGCCCCTCAGCACTCCCTCTCTTGACCCCACCTCACCTTCTAGTTATCGTCCCATATCCCTCCTACCATTCCTTTCCAAACTCCTTGAACGAGTTGTCTACACGCGCTGCCTAGAATTCCTCAACAACAACTCTCTCCTCGACCCCCTCCAGTCTGGCTTCCGTCCCCTTCATTCCACAGAAACTGCGCTCTCAAAGGTCACCAATGACCTCCTGCTTGCCAAATCCAACGGCTCATACTCTGTCCTAATCCTCCTCGACCTCTCAGCTGCCTTTGACACTGTGGACCACCCCCTTCTCCTCAACACGTTATCTGACCTTGGCTTCACAGACTCCGTCCTCTCCTGGTTCTCCTCTTATCTCTCCGGTCGTTCTTTCTCAGTCTCTTTTGCAGGCTCCTCCTCCCCTTCCCATCCTCTTACTGTGGGAGTTCCCCAAGGTTCAGTGCTTGGTCCCCTTCTGTTCTCAATCTACACTCACTCCCTTGGTGACCTCATTCGCTCCCACGGCTTCAACTATCACCTCTACGCTGATGACACCCAGATCTACATCTCTGCCCCTGCTCTCTCCCCCTCCCTCCAGGCTCGCATCTCCTCCTGCCTTCAGGACATCTCCATCTGGATGTCCGCCCACCACCTAAAGCTCAACATGTCGAAGACTGAGCTCCTTGTCTTCCCTCCCAAACCTTGTCCTCTCCCTGACTTTCCCATCTCTGTTGACGGCACTACCATCCTTCCCGTCTCACAAGCCCGCAACCTTGGTGTCATCCTCGACTCCGCTCTCTCATTCACCCCTCACATCCAAGCCGTCACCAAAACCTGCCGGTCTCAGCTCCGCAACATTGCCAAGATCCGCCCTTTCCTCTCCATCCAAACCGCTACCCTGCTAATTCAAGCTCTCATCCTATCCCGTCTGGACTACTGCACTAGCCTTCTCTCTGATCTCCCATCCTCGTGTCTCTCTCCACTTCAATCCATACTTCATGCTGCTGCCCGGATTATCTTTGTCCAGAAACGCTCTGGACATATCACTCCCCTCCTCAAAAACCTCCAATGGCTACCGATCAATCTGCGCATCAGGCAGAAACTCCTCACCCTGGGCTTCAAGGCTCTCCATCACCTCGCCCCCTCCTACCTCACCTCCCTTCTCTCCTTCTACTGCCCAGCCCGCACCCTCCGCTCCTCCACCACTAATCTCCTCACTGTACCTCGCTCTCGCCTGTCCCGCCATCGACCCCCGGCCCACGTCATCCCCCGGGCCTGGAATGCCCTCCCTCTGCCCATCCGCCAAGCTAGCTCTCTTCCTCCCTTCAAGGCCCTGCTGAGAGCTCACCTCCTCCAGGAGGCCTTCCCAGATTGAGCCCCTTCTTTCCTCTCCCCCTCGTCCCCCTCTCCATCCCACCGCCTTACCGCCTTCCCCTCCCCACAGCACCTGTATATATGTATATATGGTTGTACATATTTATTACTCTGTTTATTTATTTATTTATTTATTTTACTTGTACATTTCTATCCTACTTATTTTATTTTGTTGGTATGTTTGGTTCTGTTCTCTGTCTCCCCCTTTTAGACTGTGAGCCCACTGTTGGGTAGGGACTGTCTCTATGTGATGCCAATTTGTACTTCCCAAGCGCTTAGTACAGTGCTCTGCACATAGTAAGCGCTCAATAAATACGATTGATTGATTGATTGATTGTGAATATATGCACATATATAATTCTATATAGTTACATTAATTTCTGTTTACTTGTTTTGTTGTGCATATATCTATAATTCTATTTACTTATATTGATGCTACTGATGCCTATTTACTTGTTTTGATGTCTGTCTCCCCCTTCTAGACTGTGAGCCCGATGTAGGAAGGGACTGTCTCTATTGCTGAATTGTACTTTTCACACAGTACAGTGCTCTGCATACAGTAAGCATTCAATATGATTTAATGCACGAATGAAAGAATGAATCAGATGGTCATGGGTTCTAATCCTGGCTCCACTACTTGTCTGTTGTGTGACCTTGGGCAAGTCACTTAACTTCTCTGGGCCTCAGTTACTTTATCTGTAACTGAGACAGACTGTGAGCCCCATGTGGAACAGTGACTGTGTCCAACTTGCTTTGCTTGTATCCACTCCAGTGCCTGGCTCATAGTAAGTGCTTAACAAATACCATAATTATTATTATTATTGTTCCTATCAACTCTTGTATCATATGCTCTCAAGCACTTAGCATGCACCCAGTAAATACCATGCCCTGATTAATTACGGTCACAGAAGAATTGTGTGAGTGAGAGAGTATGATGGTATTACATTTCCTTCAGCCAAAGAAAGATGCAGCAAGAACAACGAGTCTCTGAATGAAGAGGGAACATATCAACCAATAAGCTTTTTTAAGCACTGTAAGCAGATGACTAGTCTAATAATACTAACAATTGTGGCATTTATTAAGATGTACTAAGTGCCAGACACTGTTCTAAGTACTGAGGTAGATACAAGCAAATCAGGTTGGACATAATCCCTGTCCCACATGGTGCTCACAATCCTAATCCCCTTTTTACAATTGAGGTAACAGGCACAGAGAAGTCAAGTGACTTGCCCAAGGTCACACAGCAGGCAAGTGGCAGAGTCAGGATTAGAATCCAGGCACTTCTGACTCCCAGATCCATGCTCTATCCACTAGGCCATGCTGTTTCTCTAAGCACTTGAGAGAGTTACAAGTATAAGATATGATTCTTGTCCTAAAGGAGTTTACCATCTATCACATCTGTCACTCTCTGAAATGAAATCTGACTTTAGATTTATATTTACCTAAGCTTCATTGCAATCAACCAAATCCTTGGGGATGGGTATCTACTGGAAAAAAAATAATTGCTTGTGACCAAAATTCCTGGACCAAATAATTCCCAGAGAAAAGACAGCTGTTCCAGGTTTAAAAAGAAAATACTGTATCTAGCTTACTTCTTAGATTCTCATCTAGTTCTTGGGCCCAGCCTCAGTCAGCACTAGCCACTCCAGATTGATTAAAATATTCTGCTACCCAATTCTGTCTTGGAAGGTCTCACCCTAAGTCTCCTGAGTATCACCATTACAGCAGTTCATTGTGGACCACTCTGAATTATGTCACACTGCACAAACATCAACAGTTATTCATGATCCCCTGAAACACACACACAAAAGTGTTCCCAAAGTAACAGATATTGAACTTTATCCAACCCCGTTAATGAGAGCATTTGGAAGTGGTTTACAAGCCATGCATCCAGAGAAAATGTTTGGGCTATGGCAGAAATATAATTTTACAGGCTTTTAGAGTAGTAAATCACTGGTGAACAAGATTCACTTACAAAGCATCATGCAAAGGTTCCAGAGAAAACAAGCTAATATTACAGGGTCCAGAAGTGACATTTTTAATGAGAATTTTTCTCTGATGTTCTTCAGCTACACAAAGGGGTATCTGAATCTAGAACTTTTTATTACAATTCAAGAAGGCATACAGATAGATCTTTTTTTGGATGGAAGATAAAGTTGTGTCCTTGTGCCTGTGATTCATTTAGTTGGGTGCTGTATGTCTGTCTGTTAATGGAACTGCCTATTCCTTCCCCACACCTCGCTCCAGTTTCCCCTCTAGCTCGACTGTCAGGGCTGTTGAGAGTAGTGCAGCATAGTAGTACAGGGGCAGGAGGAAGGCTGGGACAATGAAAAATCTGGAAATGCTTTCTGAACTCAGGCAGGAGTATTGACACAGAGTTGGAAGGCTTGGAAGTGCAGTTACTTGTACACAGTCCTCAAACCATTATTTTTACCTGCATGGACAATCAATCAATCCAATATTCAATCAAGAGCAATCAATCATATTTATTGAGCATTTAATGTGTTCAGAGCACTATACTAAGGACTTGGAAGGGTAAAATATAACAATATAACAGAGTTGGTAGAGACAGTCCCTTCCCATAGCAAGGTTACAGTTTAGAGCACCAACAATGCTCCTCCTTTGAATATGTGTGAGTGTAATCAGCTGGATATATGAGACACTGCATTACAGCAGAACACAAAATCTCACAGATGAACTGGGCTTCCATCACTGGCATCTAATAAATAGTTACTGGATGGCAAAGTGAGAGACAAGATTTCCTGGTACACGATCTATGATCAGCCAATCAGTGGTATTTACTGAGGGCTTACTGTGTGCATAGCCCATGACTAAGTGCTTGGGATAGTACAATATTGCAAATAGGCATGATTCCTCCCCTCAAGGAGTTTGCACCTTGGCAGGAAAGATGGACATTAAAGTACAGATAGGGGAAGCAACTGAGTTAAGGATATGTGTGTGTGTAGATAGATAGATGATAGATAGATATACGTGCTGTGGGAGTAGAGTAGACATGTGGGCTTAAGAGGTTGGGCTAAGTATGTGGATAAAGAAGGGAGGGAGAAGAGGAAGGGGAGATGAGAGGTTAGATAGCAAAGGCTTCCAGGAGAAGATGTGATTTTAGTAAGCTGGTGAAAATGGGAAGAGCGAAGATCTGTCAGATATGTTGGGGAAGGAGTTTCAGTCTGGAGCTAAATTGTGAACAAGGGAGAGTTGGTGAGAGAGGCAAGATCAAGATCGAGAGTGGTATTAGAAGAACAGAGTATGCGAGATGAGTTGTAGTGGTAGAATATGAAGGATAAGTAGAGAGGGAAGAGTTGATTGAGTGCCTTAAAGCTCATGGTGCGGGGTTTCTGCTTGTTGCAGAGGTGGATGGGCAAGGTCACTGATGTCATCTACAGTACTAAATGTTTGGGAAAGTACAACACAACCAAGAGACACATTCCCTGTGCTCAAGGAATTCATCCCCTTTGGTTAGGTTTTATAAGGACAAATTCCAACCAAGAATGGTAGTTCCGCACAGAAAATTCCTTTCCAATGAAATATCTGCCTAAGCGAATAGGACCCGTTTTTGACATTACAAAACATTTCAGCGTTATTGAAAACAAAGATCTAGCACTTTTCAAAAGCCTGTGTAAAACCATTCATTTATTCAGTGGTATATCTAGTACTCAATCAAAGCAATGCTGACTTTTAATTTCCTCACATCAAATAAATTGGTAAGAATTGACACGGTTTTGATGGCCTAACATGTTAATGAAATCTTATCTAATTACAAAGGAATGGCAGGAGCTATTATGTTTCCCAATTTAGCATTTGTACTGTTCTGAAAATTCTCTAAAACCCCTGCTTTTCATCATCCTGAGAAAGAGGGGAAAAGTATCTTAGTAATCACAAGTGAAAAATCTTGTCTCTGGTAATCAATAGAGCATAGCAGAGTCATCAAGAATGTTAAAGATGTTTTCCTTTTATTCATTACCAATGGTTTAAGAGGTTTTTCTCTATCACATACTCCTGTCTCCAACCTCAAACTTTTATCCTGTAGACTCTGGGGTCTCAATATTTAGGAAAAGGATGTCCTGCTGAGATAAATACCTAACCAGATTAGCATTGGCAGCCAGTCTTAATACCACAAGTTCTTGGATGACAGAGAGATCCAGTGATCCTCTGGGGACAACTCTCCTTGTATATTCTTTTAAAGGTAGAGCAGCTTTCTGTTTGAACTGTTCTTCACAAGAAGAAATTGGAAGAAAGGTCCATGGAGGAAGTGTGGATAGAAATGAAGCTATCTTCAGAAAGATGTGGGGAAAGAAAAGTTAAAAAGTAAATGCAAAACAAACAGTGAAAGAGATAAGGACCGGGCATTTTTTCAAAGAAACCAAAACTGTTTCTGTATCAGTAGGGTGTTGTGAAAAGTTGAGAGAGGTTCTAAGGTGAAGACTTGACTGGCCACATTAGAATTGGATATGCTTCCTCGCCAAGGCAGTAAATCTGTCTTGTTTAATAACAATCATGTTTGTAGTATTTGCTAAGCACTTTCTGTGGTGGCATGCACTCTATGAGGTGCTGGGGTAGAGTCAACCAGCGTGGTTTAGTGGAAAGAGCACGGCCTTGGGTGTCAGAGGTTGTGGGATCTAATCCTGGCTCTGCTGCTACTCAGCTGTGTGACTTTGGACAAGTCACTTCACTTCTCTGTGCCTCAGTTATCTTATCTGTCAAATGGAGATTAAGACTGTGTGCCCACGTGGGACAACCTGATTACCTATCTACCCCAATGCTTAGAACAGTGCTTGGCACATAGAAAGCACTTAACAGATACCCTCATTATTCAGCACTTAGAACAGTGTTTGACACATAGTAAGGGCTTAACAAATACCATAATAACAATTCAAGGTAAGACCAACAGGAGGCTCATAATCTAAGTAAGAAGAACAGCTATTGAATCCCCATTTTGCAGATGAGAGAACTGAAACACAGAGAATTTAAGTGATTTGCTCAAGGTCATAGGGGTAGGTAAATGACTGAACTGGGTTTAGAACTCCCAGGCCCATGTGCTTTCCACTACAGCAAGCTGCTTCAACCTATTCCACATTGTCATCTCCAAGGTTACAACATGGAAACTGAAAGCTGGAGGCAGAATTTGATACCGATTTTCTGGAAAACTCAACTTAATAGACGGAAATAAGATCATTTAAAGTTATTGAATCACTCAGCTGAAGCCTCTATATATTTATCATGGACCTTTAGAATTACCCGGTATGTGAACATAAGCTGCTTCCCAGAATTGGAAAAGTGTGATGGACTGACAATTAGTTTTTAGAAGATCTAGATTTTGTAACAGCTTACACCCTGGTAACTCTAGAGAAGCAGTATGGCTTAGTGGAAAGATCATGGGCTTGGGAGTCAGAGGTCAAGGGTTCTAATCCCAGATCCACCACTTATCAGCTGTGTGACTTTGGGCAAGTCACTTAACTTCTTTGTGCCTCAATGACCTCATCTGTAAAATGGGGATTAAGACTATGATCCCCACGTGGGACAACCTGATTACCTTGTCTCTACCCCAGCACTTAGAACAGTGCTTGGTACACAGTAAGCGCTTAACAGATAGCATTAAATAAATTGAAGCAATAAATAAACTTCACACATAACTGAGCAACTCCATTCTCAGTTTGGAACTAAAGGGTGGGGAATGTGTCTGCCAACTCTATTGCATTGCAATCTCCCACGTGTTCTGCATATAGTAAGCTCTCAATAAATATCACTGATTGATTAAAGTTGATCACTGAATTCTGCTATCTAGGCAGCACACTGTACAGTGACCCAAGTATAGAGAACGGTATAGAAAATATAATCAAGAAAGCTTCTATGCCCTGTGATAGGCGGGCACACCAAGTGTGATTCCAGCAGGACATCCAAAAGTAGGCCAAACTGAAGAAAAAGGGGGCAACTGTAGTGTTCAGTCTGCTTTACGACTGTGAGACTGACACCTACCACACACTCAAATTTGACTTCAACCGAAACTCCACTCAGGCCACGTGTGAACAATTCCTATGTTCATGCAGAAGATGGGAAGCGAAACAATGTGTTCCTAGAATGCCATCAGACCACCGTCATTTAAGTAAAGCATTTTATGTCATAACGTCACTGAACAGGATATGTGAAGGGAAGAGATCATAGCAGGACTGAACAGCTGCTCTATAAGGAGAGCTGAACTAATAATGATAATAGTTGTGATATTTGTTAAGTGCTTACTGTGTGTCAGGCACTTGATTAAGCTCTGGGGTGGATACAAGCAAATAGGGATGAACACAGTCCCTGTCCCACATCAGGCTCAGAGTCTCTATCCCCATTTTACAGGTGAGGTAACTGAGGCCCAGAAAAGTGCAGGCAAGTGTCAGAGTTGGGATCAGAACCCATATCCTTCTGACTCACAGGCCCATGCTCCATCCACTACGCCATGCTGCATGTCTAGGATGACCTGAAAAATGGTTAATTCAGTTCATTTTATTTACTGGACACCTATTATGTACAGAGCATTCATTGTTCTAAGTGCTTGGGAGAATGCAGTAAAAGTCATCCTGAACAGATGAAACCCATTAAAAATTAAATGAGGCAAAATTTTAAAACACAGTGAAGCTGTGGATAGTTGAGAGGTTGAGACCTGATTCCCAAAATGAGAAATGGTGTGCCTCCCTTGGATTAGAGACTTCAGGAAAATAGTGAAACCAAGAGGGAGAAATGAAAACACCACCAGGCACTGTAACAAATACAGCAGTGCAATAAGGATCATTCTAAACACATGTTGGGGAAGTTATTTTTACACAGTTTTATTAGCCACAACCTCTCACATTGATAATAATATCAATGTAAACTTCATTCTTTTCAAACCCAAGTAAAGATTCCAATAAGATGTTCTAAGCCAAGAGAGAAAGATTAGTATCTCTTCACCTTTCTGTAGTTGGACAGTCTACTTTAAATGAAAGATTTCCATGACTAATTCAGAAATAATTGCCTCATGATATATAACAGCAATGAGTTTCTTTTTCTCTATGCAACAATTGCAGCTTTGGGAAAAGAACTCCTTCAGGTGTTTGAAATGAGGGAACTCCAATGATTTTTAGCAAAATAATAACTGTGATATTTGTTGAGTGCTTATGTGCCACGCACTGTTCTAAGCACTGGGGTATATACACGGTAATCAGGTTGGACACAGTCCCTGTCCCACATGGGGCTCACAGTCTCAATCCCCATTTTATAGATGAGGTAACTGAGGCACAGAGTAATTAAATGTCTTGCCCAAGGTCACAGAGCAGATATGTGGCAGAGCCGGTATTAGAACCCAGGTCCTTCTAACTCATAGGGCTGTGCTCTATCCACTAAGCCACGCTGCTTCTGCTGACATTTGTTGAGTCCTTGCAAGGTGCTGAAAAGAATGCTTACTTTTTATTTTATATGGTTGTTAGTATTCAAAGACACCACTGATGGTGAAGTTCACCTATGAGCACGTGTGTGGCCAAACAGTACAATGTGGGTTCCACAATCCCAGCCACACTGAGCACACAAAAAGACCAGTCCTTGTTGTCTTGTCATGCTTAATGTTTGCAGTGGCTGATGCTGTTTTCTCTTTTGCCTCTGGTCTTTCATTCTTTAGCTTAGTTTCTAAGGTAATCCACCATTCAATCAATCAATGGAATTTACTGAGTATTTACTGTGTGCAGAATACTGTACTAAGCACTTAGTAAATACTATGGCAATATGACCTAATGCATGTCACACAGATGAGAACTTTACCAATGCCAGAGAGACCTGACAGAATGAAGATGAGGGAGTGAGGGACAACTGATTGGCTTAGGTAAGTGAGAATCTTTGAACTCACAACACAGTAAAACTTCCAAACCCATGAGTCCTCCTCCTTGCCGAAAAGGATAAGTTAATGGACAGGGACGCCAACAGGCAACCAGAGTGCAGATCTAAATACCCAACATTACACCATCCCCTGGGACAAATTATTCTTGTGTTTGTTGTTGTCATCTTATGCTGTCGAGTCGTGTCTGACCCAAAGTGACGCTATGGACATGTCTCTCCCAGAATGCCCCACATCCATCTGCAGTCACTCTGGCAGCGTATCCATAGAGTTTTCTTGGTAAAATACAGAAGTGTTGCCTTCTTCCACACAGTAAACTGGAGTCTCCACCCTTGACTCTCTCCCATGCCGTTACTGCCCAGCACAGGTGAGTTGTGACTTGCAGCAGATTGTCTTCCACTCACTTGCCACTTCCCAAGCTAGGAATGGAATGCATATGCCTCTGCTTGATTCTCCCTCCTGTAATCGAAACTGGTAGAGTACTAGAAACTCTCCAGGTGCAACTCTGAGAGGTGTTGCTTGCGTTTACCATTTGAAAATAAGTTGACTATTAAGGTATGATAGACTATTAGTCAAAAAACCCCAAAACAAGAACAACAACAAAAAATCCAAAACAAATCACTCATATTTTTAAAATGCTCAGCAAAACCCTTGACAGTTCCCTTTATATTTCCCCCAGAAATACTTGATTCCCATTTTTCTCCTCCCCATTTCTGTCCTGGAGAAAACAATGCTAGATGATGCGGCACTTAATCACATATGAAGTCTCTTAAAGTGGAAAATTTCATAGTGATTTATTTTTTTTCCAGATGTAAATATATAGCAATAATGCAGTTATAAAACTGGAATTGTATTAAACCATAAATTATATTTGACATGTAATAATGTTGAATTATTATGGAAGTATATCAACTTACAGTGGAGTTGCCAACAAATAATCAGATGCTATTTACATCAGACTCACTGTTTGCTAGGAATTGAAAAGTGATGGGGTCTCTCATTCTCGGCCCCAAAAAGCAGTAAGGCCAATCCAGCAGACATGTGGAGGAACATAGTCTGGTTAGGAGGTCACATGACCTAGGAAGGGCAATTCATTGTCCAAATGCTGGAAATTCAATCTCCACCATCAATAAAGCATTCAACTATATTTATTGAGTGCTTATTATGTGTGGAGCACTTTACTAAGCACTTGGAAGAGTACAACTGAATTAGCGGACATGTTCCCTGCTCATAATGAGGTTACATTTTAGAAGGGCAGACAGAATTAATATAAGTAAAAAAGTAATTTGTAACATATAATTTACAGGTATGTACATAAGTGATGTGCATCAGGCAGAAACTCCTCACCCTCGGTTTCAAGGCTCTCCATCACCTTGCCCCCCTCCTACCTCACCTCCCTTCTCTCCGTCTACAGCCCACCCCACACCCTCTGCTCCTCTGCTGCTAATCTCCTCAGTGTGCCTCGTTCTCGCCTGTCACGCCATCGACCCCCGGCCCAGGTCATCCCCTGGGCCTCCCTCCCTCTGCCCATCCGCCAAGCTAGCTCTCTTCCTCCCTTCAAGGCCCTACTGAGAGCTCACCTCCTCCAGGAGGCCTTCCCAGACTGAGCCCCTTCCTTCCTCTCCCCCTCATCCCCCTCTCCATCCCCCCATCTTACCTCCTTCCCTTTCCCACAGCACCTGTATATATGTATATATGTTTGTACATATTTATTACTCTATTTATTTATCTCACATGTACATATCTATTCTATTTATTTTATTTTGTTAGTATGTTTGGTTTTGTTCTGTCTCCCCCTTCTAGACTGTGAGCCCACTGTTGGGTAGGGACTGTCTTTATGTGTTGCCGACCTGTACTTCCCAAGCGCTTAGTACAGTGCTCTGCACACAGTAAGTGCTCAATAAATACGATTGATTGATTGATGCCTCTGAGGATCACATTTGGAGAGCTTCCAGTCCTCTACCAGTCTCGACTATGGGAGGGAGAGTCAAGTAGAAGCAAATCCAATCCACTCCTAGCTTGGGCAGTGGCTAGCAGGTGGAAAGCAATCTGCTTCAAGTCAAAACTCACCTGTGTTGGGCAGCAGCAGCATAGGAGAGTCGAGGGAGGAGACTCAGGTTTAATGCGCAGAAGGAGGCAATGGTAAATCGCTTCCATATTTTTACCAAGAAAAGTCTGTGGACACACTACCAGAACTATTGCAGATGGAGGTGAGGCATTCTGGGAGAAATGTATCCTTGACATAGCTATGGGTCGGACACGATTCCACAGCATAATACAACATAAGTGATGTGAGATTGGGGATAGGGTGAATTATAAATGTCCAAAAGTCACAAATACAAAGTGCACAGATGATGCAGAAGGGTGAGTGAGATGGAAAAATCAGGGCTTAATTGGGGAATGCCTCTTGGAGGAGATATGACTTTAATAAAGCTTTGAAGGTGGAGAGAGTGGTGGTCTCGTGTAATACGGAAGGGGGAGTTGTTTCAGGCCAGGGGGAGGATGTGGGAAAGGGGTCCATGGTTAGATAGATTCCTAGAGGTGTCTACCCCTTGAGGATGAAAACTTAGACATAGATGGGTGGGAATGGGAAGCTGGGAGAGGGAAGCACAGTTTCCCCTGCTCCCTTTATAAAGGTCAAATGGTTTCTCAGATTTTTCCAATAATTTTTGCCAGGGAAGTAATTTGGTAAGAGAAACCCCATGAAAGCAACTTGAGCTTTACAACTAAAGGACAGAAAGTCTCCCCTCTTCTCCACTGGCTGTCACCTCCCTCTCCAAGTCTGTCCCCCTCAGAGACCAAGATGCTTAATCCCTTCTCCTTTCAGGGTGAAACTGCTAAGGGACAATGAGTTATTTCACCAAGATTTAGGGGACTTATCTGGCTGTACAGATTGACAACTATCCGGGGACTAAGAGATAAACAAACCTAAGATGGTGAAGAAGGATTTCATCATTAAATCTTCGAGGGTATTTTGATAAAGAGCCAAGCAAGGGGGAAATGAATTAATACTTTAGTTGCATAGCAGTGAAATTTCCCTAGAGAGAACCAATCGGCAGTCAAAATGTGGTACTGGGCTCTGGGTGTGCTGGGGAGATGGAGGAATTATTTCAGGATCTTTGGGACCAATCATTCATTCTAAGAGGGAGAAAAAAGCCAGAATCTTTTTAGAAAAGTGGCATGAAGGACCTCTTAAAAGTTGAAAAGTAAAAAGTGCTGTAAACCAGGTAAAGCATTAGCGGCAGTTGACTCTGGAGAGAAAAGGGATTCAAATGTCTGCTGACACTCATCACTGAATTGAACTTTTTTCAAGGTTAGTGAGTTGAGTGTTTCTGTTCACACTCTAGAATGGCAATCCTGTGTGCCAGCTTCCTAAACTACTTCCCACATGCAGTATACCACAGTGGATAGAGCATGGGTCCTGTGTTCTAGTGCCGGCTCTGCCACCTATTCGCTGTGTGACCTTCAGCAAGTCACTTTACTTCTCTGTGCTTCAGTTACCTCATCTGTAAAATGGGGATTGAGACTGTGAGCCCCACATGGGACAGGGACTGCATCCAACCCAATTTGCTGGTATCTACCCCAGTGCTAGTATAGTGCCTAGTACATAGTAAGCACTTTAAAAATACCATAATTATCATTACTCAGGCTGGAAGCCCAATGTTACATGACTGGATAGATCAGGAGCTACAGGGAGATTCCAACTGGCCTGTTCATGTAGCTAGTGGCCAAACCCCAAACATTTAACATTTTTCTTTCTCTAGATACTAGACAAGGCAGAACACAATACCTTTCTGGATAACAAACAAAGGGATCCCTGTCATTATTGTGTAATCTCTATTATTAAAATCTTTTTTATGTGAATGACCAAAGCAGCAGAACTAAGGCCTCCTCTAAAAGTAAGGAAGCAATAAATCCATTGGTGGTACTTATCCAGTGTTTAATGTATGCAGTGCACTGCACTAAGCACTTGAGAGAGTACAATTGGGTAAGCAGACAGAAATACTTCCCTCAAGAAACTTGCAATCTAATGGAGGAGACAGACATTTAAATAAGGAAATGAACAAGCTAGATGAGATTTTGCAAACAAAATCCATCTAACCATTTTATAGTTGCAATGCGGTGTTCCTGTCACCTATAATATGCTTTCAAGACTCAGCTACCCTTATATCTTCAGGGAATGAGTCAATTCTTCAACATAATTTAACAAAAGCAAACACTGTACTTCAGTGCAATGACCCATTGCTTCTATTTGCATAATAATGTTCCTTAGAAAGACAGATATGTTTTCCTTCTCAACGAAGTATGGAAATATTCACTAATCAGTCCTTTGGATTTTGAGATTTATACAGTTGACAATTGATTCTGACTGCCTGGGCTAAGGCCATGGGGGTATTTTTGAACGCAATACTTTTGACGAATTGTCAAAGCCCAAAGTTTTAAAGTTTCATATCTGCAATATGCTTCTGACGTCTCCAAAACTAAACGGTCCAGGATAGAATGCTAGTAGGTTTGCACTACCTCCTTTCTCTGAATACAGAATCAGGGGCATTTTTGGAGTTCTGAAATTCTCTATGGGTTGATGAATGAAAAGTAATCCACACAGGGTGGGGAATGTTCTCATGTGGATATCCTGTCCATCCTTGAAGTACAAAGTAGGATGCTGAACTCCTTTAGCTCAGGAAAGAGAGGAGCAACTCTGTCACCAAACCTCAGCTGACATTCTTACTGAGGGACTGTTTGGTATAAAATGAGACTGCACTTCATACATTCATGCAACCTCAAACCACATCCAAACCAACCATTCAGGGAGGATGGGAATTCCAATATTCCACAATTAATCAGTCATATTTATTGAGTGCTAACTGTGTACTAAATGCCTCAGAGTTGGTAGAAATGTTCCCTGTCTGCAAGGAACTTACAGACTAGAAGTCCCTCACTTTATGGTGGTAAAGAAGACAACTCAAGAAAAGTACATCGTAACCTCTCAAATGACAAACTCACATCTCTTCCAACCACACTTAGGTCTATTCATTTGGTTCATAACTGGTGTTGTCTATTTAATAATAATAATATAGTAGTTGCTAAGAGCTTACTATGTGCCAAGCACTGTTCTAAACACTGATGTAGACACAAGTTAATCAGGTTGGACACAGTCCCTGTCCCACATGGAGACTCAGCCTTCATCCCCATTTTACAGATGAGGTAACTAAGGCCCAGGAAAGTGAAGTGACTTGCCCTAGCTCTCACAGCAGACAAGTGGCAGTTCCAGGATTAGAACCCATGACCTTCTGACTCACAGGCCTGTGCTCTATCCACTAAGAAATGATGCTTCTCCTATTTCAAGGGCGATGCTCTTCTGACATTTCAGTTGATCAGGTCATAAGTTTCCTTCACTGTAAAACAAAGATGATGCTTCTGATCAATGAATCAATCAGTTGTATTTACTGAGCACTTTCTGTGTGCAGAACACTAAGTGCTTGGGAGAGTACAGCATAGCAGAGACGGCAGATACGTTCCCTGCCCAAAATAAGCTAAGAGTCCAGAGAGGGCGATGGGGAAAGATTCACGTCTGGAGGGTTACTAGAAAGATTAAAGCATAACTCTGGTGATTTCCTTCATCACTCTGAATTTCCCACAGACTGGGGAATGTGATTTTTGGTTGTCTACATCCTCATCAATTCCTTGGGCACCTGCATCATAAGCAAAAACTTGAATGTCATGTCTCAGACAGCACTCAGTATCCTTTAACATAATCAGGGAAGTACAGCTTGGCTCAGTGGAAAGAGTGTGGGCTTGGGAGGCAGAGGATGTGGGTTCTAATCTCAGCTCTGCCACTTGCCTGCTGCATGACCCTGGGAAAGCCACTTAACTTCTCTGTGCCTCTGTTACCTCATCTGTAAAATGGGGATTAAGACTGTGAACCCCTCATGGGATTACCATGCATCAACCCCAGCACTTAGAACAGTGCTCAGCACATAGCAAGTGCTTAACAAATACCATAATTATTATAATTAAGCACCTGGGAACTCTAATTGGGTTTCTCCATTTCCTTGCCTCTCTGTCCCTTGATCCCAGGAATGCTGGAACTCTTTGGCTCTTCTGCTCCATCAACAAGGGGCAACTTTCAGTCAGTCAGTCATATTTATTGAATGATTACTGTGTGCAGAGCACTGTACTAAGTGCTTGGGAGAGTACAATAAAAAAAATATAACAGGCACATTTCCTGCCCACAGTGAGCTCACATTTTAGACAGGGAGGCAGAGATTCATATAAATACAATTATAGGTAAGTACATAAGCGCAGTGGGGCCTGGAGGAGGGATGAATTAAGGGAACAACTAAGTGCGATGCAGAAAGGAGTGGAAGAAAAAGAAAAGAGGCCTTAGGGAAGGCCTCAGAGGATATGTGCCTTCAGTAAGGCCTTGAATGGAGGGAGATGGATTGTCTGTCAGATATGAGGAGGCATTGCATGCCAGAGGCAGGATATGGGCGAGTCCACTCTGGGCCACCAAGAGTTCATTTGATGCTGGCCTCATGTCAATTGTCCTGCGGATCCAACTACAGCTTGTTTCTGCCATTTGTGACTTTGTGAAGCAGCATGACCTGGTGGAAAGAGCATGGGCCTGGCACTCAGAGGATCTGGATTCTAATCCTGACTCTGCCACTTGCCTGCTGTGTGATTTTGGGCAAGTCACTTCACTGTTCTGTGCCTGTTACCTCATTTGTAAAATGTGGATTAAATCTTACTCCCTCCTACTCAGACTGTGAGCCCCATGTGGGACAGTGACTGTGTACAAATCGACTGAGAAGCAGCATGGTATAGTGGATAGAGCACAGGCCTAGTTGTCAGAAGGTCATGGGTTTTAATCCCGGCTTTGCCACTTGTCTGCTGGGTAACCTTGGACAAGTCACTTTGCTTTTCTGGGCCTCAGTTACCTCATCTGTAAAATGGGGACTGGGACTGTGAGCCCTGAGTGGGACAGGGGCTTTATCCAACCAGATTTGCTTTGAATCCATCCCAGTGCTTAGTACAGTGCCTGGTACATAGTAAGCACTTAACAAATGCAACAAATACCACAATTATTATTAATTTGTTTCATCCCCAGTGCTTAGAACAGTGCTTGGTACATAGTAAGCACTTAACAAGTACTATTATTATTTGCCCCATTGTCTTGCAGTCCATCAGGGACCTTTGCTAAGGAACCAGTTGATTTACAAGTTTGTTTTCATTTACTGCACAGCAATAGAAGAATCCCAAATTCTTCCCTTTATCAATTCCCACTCTCCATTTGGGTACATATGTCTATATCCTGGGGCAGGACTGGCCTCTTCCTTAATGGCTTTGTCATATGCCACAAGTCACTAACTACAGTTCAAAAGCCCTTGCTAAAGGCAACCAATTGGTTCTAGCACATTTCCCTGAAATTAGAGGAGAGGGGACACCGTCTGTACTTTGGGAAAAGTTTATTAAGTCAATACCTTCTGAAAATCTCTTGTCCTTTTTAACTGGCATAAGGAACTGAAAGTTCCATTTGCCTGATTCTCAGCTATTAGAGTCTTCCCACAAAAGAGAACCAATTCGAATTTTGCTGCCTGGGCCTTTATTAAACACTTCAGATCAAGTCTCTGGGCACTGTTTATCCATGGGATGAGAAGTGCTTTGCTCACCAGATTTCAGTGCCTCACTTTAAATTCCTGCCACAGAGTCAGTGTGAAGGCTTCATGGGATTTTGAGAACTATTCAAAGTATTCACGGCTCAGTGTGAGGTGGGAGTTCAGAAGTAATTCCTTTTTTTTTTTTTAATCAAAAGAAGCCCCATCCGCAAGCATGGTAGGTTTAAAGTCAAGCGAATATATTAATTTATAGCACCCTAACAGAATGGGCACATTATCCTAAAGGCAGACTGGGGGTTTACAGAGAGTAAGGAGTAAATAAATCATATATGACTGTGATAAATGATCAGTGCAGAATATGTCAGAGTGCACGGCTGATTAGCCTGAACAGCCCAGAGCACTGAAGGATGGAGGGCTTCTCTCAAGGGGCTTGAATTTTCAGATTTTTCATCTCTGGCCTCAAGATGTGGGTGGGGAGGAGAGTGACAATTTCCCAGAGGAATCATTATTGAAAAAGACAATTTTTAAAGAAAAGAATGAAAACAGGAAAGCACTGCCCAGAAGAAACACGTTGACTCCTCTACCATTAGGCTTTGGAGAATGCTGAAAAAGAAGAGTTGTAGACCAACCTCAAAGGAGACATGTTAGTATCCTGGTGTTGTGTGTCATGCAGTGAGATGTCCTATTTATAAATTGCCAAAGGCCATGTCCCAGGAGCAGCCTTGGGAAGTTTCCAACTTCAGGACAGTTGGAAAATCTTAAAACCTCAGTATGACTTTTCTCTCTCTCTCTCCCTTTTTTTGTTTTAGTAATGGTATTTGTTAAACGCTTACTATGTGCCAGACACTGTACTAAGTACTAGGGTAGATACAAGCTAATCAGGTTGGACTCAGTCCATATTCCTTGTGGGGCTCACAATCTCTTAATTCCCATTTGGCCGCTGAGGTAACCAAGGCACAAACAAGTTAGGTGACTTACTCAAGGTAACGCAGCAGACAAATGGTGGAAACTAGATTAGAACTCAGGTCCTCTGATTCCCAGGCCTGGGCCTTTTCCACTAGGCCATGCTGCTCTTCTCACAGATGCTCAGTGCAGCCCCATGAGCCTTGTCTCAGTGCTAGTGATCAGAAGGCAGCCCAAGATTGTTGGTGATCCTTCCTTAGCTTTTCATGCTGAGCCAAGCTCACAGATGACATGGACGGAGTTGCTGGAGAAGTTCTATCTGTCTTTTGTGATAGTTCCAGGGTTCACAGACACTTTAGAAACTTGAAGGCCCAGAGATGCTAACTCATGGCCTTCTAAAGGACACACTGGTCTTCTAGATGCATTTTTCTTACTTTGTCTGCCTATGCAAACTATTCTAGACACAGTCCAGAGTCATTTCACTATAAAACAAAATTTCAAGTACACTAAATATTAAGGTTTTTTTTCCCTCTTTGTGTTACACTACGAGTTGATAAGGATGCTTCTCCTTGTGAATCAATGGGCTGGAAGACTTCAAGTTTCATAACTGACATTTATTTTCAGGCAATTCATGAAGGAGGAAATCAAAATCAGGGATTGAAAATTATACAGTTGCAGATTTACCTCTCTGGCACCTGGTTTGATTATTCAATTTAAAAAAAAAGCGTGCTGGCAGCTACAACTGGTTCTGCCAGATGTTGAAAACCTATTTCAGGAAGAGTGGAGAAAAGTCTCACAGGATATAAGGATCATTCATTTAAAAAATAACCTGTCCAGATCAAGTTCTGTTTAGGTTGTCAGAACTGATAGGGGACATAATGAAATACCAAGGACATTTATAAAGCCCAGATCACACCAAGATACAAAAATCTGCTGATTTTAAGTAGACATTCTTGACTGTCAGCTTATCAGCCTATGGAAGCATGGGACGGATTTGAAGTGGCCTATTTTTCTTGAATTTTGCCTCTCATCTTGCCTCTCTTTCATGGATGCTATAAAAAATATTGTTTGGGGAGCAATCTGTCAGCATCAGGAATAGGTAAGAGCTCAGGTACTGTAGTGATAGCTATTAGATAAATAGATAAGAATGAAAGCTTGACTTCACATCAATAACGGAATCATGATCTACTGATTTAAATGATATACAGAGCTTTGTGAAATAGTTCCAGCACTAGTATTTCCCAGCAGGAGGAGGAAAGTACATACCAGAAAAACCCTAGTAGTCATCTCTAAAGTTCATAAGAGACTACAAGAATAGCATGAAAAATAATTACTTAATAAGGCATCTGATTAGTCAACATCTCCCTCCTCTAGCCTGTGATCTTTTCTGTTCCTTTGCCAAAACCATCCTTATTGAGGTTTACTGTCCACAAGACAACCACTAAGACTACAGATGCTGCCTGAAAAGAACACTAGGAGAAGCTAATGAAAATGACTTTGAGATCAAAGAGCTCCTTGTATCAAACAATCAAAAAGGCATCATCAGTACTCCACATTGTCCAATGTTAAGAAAATTATCCATTTGGCTGTGGGATCTGGATTCATCACCGGTGTTATATCCAAATTTTAGTTCAGTCAACATCAACGTCAGGCCACATGTAGGTGGCATCAAATTGCAAGATCAGATTCAAACTATGGGGAACACAGTTTGTCCGCTAGCAAGGAACAATGCTTAGGGCAATTCACTGTTGCTGGATGGTACATATGAGGGGAATGAGCACCACCAAGATACCCGAGCAGCTGCTATTAGAGAACCTCAAATAAGGAGACTGCAGACAGGGAAGATAGATAGAAAAAATGAAGCAGAACCTCCACTAATGAAGCATTACAGTAGGTAGCTGTTAGTGTGGCCTGCTGTGTGACCATGGGCAAGTCACTTTAACTTCCCTGTGCCTCAGTTTCCTTAGCTGTAAAATAGGCGCATATGTTCTCCCTCTCCTTTAGGCTGTGAGACCCATGTGGAACAGGGACTGTGGCTCCCTGCTTATCTTGTCTACTCCAGTGTTTAAACATGGAAAGCATTTAACAAATATCACAATTATTGATAACAATGATAATAATATGGAAATAGGATGACTCCCTTAGAGCAGAAGCTTGGAGATGATTTTGACACCAAAGTGCAGATTCTAAAGTAGTGCAAGATAGCCAGAGCAACAGAGCTCCATGGATTATATTTTTCTGCATACCCTGCCAGAAGGAAGCTCTGCTATTTGTTCCAGTTTTTTTTTTTAGTGGCATTTGTGAAGCACTTACTATGCACAAGGCACTGTGCAAAGTGCTGGGGTAGATACAAGTTAATTAGGTTGAACACAATCCCCGTCCCACATGGGGCTCACAGTGTTAATTCTCATTTTATTGATGAGGTGACTGAGGCACAGAGAAATGAAGTGACTTTCCCAAGGTCACACAGCAGACAAGTGGCAGAACTGTGTTGAGAACCTAGGCCTGGGCTCAATCCACTAGGCCACCCTGCTTCTCTAGTAGAATAAGCCTGGCTCTGGGAATCAAGAGGTTGGGGTTTCAGTCCCAGCTCTGCCAGAGAGTGCCTGCTGGGACTACATTACTAGTAGGGAAGGTTCCTGACTGAAAAACCAACTGTGGCATGCCATGAGGTGGACAAGCCAACCATGGATTCTGAAAAATAGTTAACTTGGGTGGCTACCAAGGTGACCACCCCTTGCATTATTGCACTACCTCATAGCAGTGACATTTTCTGTAGACCCTTCGGCTGTAAATGTGGATGGCATGCAAAAAGGCTTTGTGTGCTCTTCACTATGGGCTACACCCAGATCTCCTCTGCACTTGTTGCCCTTCATGTCTCAGTGGGTTCCAAGCAGTGTGGCCTAGAGGAAAGAGCACAGGCATGGAAGTCAGAAGGACCAGAGTTCTAATCCCAGCTGGGTCACTTGCCTGCTGTGTGTACTTGGGGAAGTCACTTCACTTCTCTGCCCCCTCAGTTACCTCATCTGTAAAATGGAGATTAAGACTGTGAGCCCCATGTACCAAATGGTACCCAAATACCATCATCATCATATAGGACAGGGACCGTGTCCAACCTGATTAGCTTATATCTATCCCAGTGCATAGTGCAGTGCCTGGCACATAGTAAGTGCTTGGTAAATATCACAAAAACACAACTGGCAAGGAAGAGAGCTTGTGCACTGCATTAAGCCACTTTCACTACAATCAATTCCTTTGAGCTGGTTCTTGGCCCTTCACTCTGGAAGGAACACTTTGTTAACACAGTCAATCAGTGGTATTCACTGAGAGTTTACTGTATGCAGAAGACTGTTCTAAGCACTTGGGAGAGTACAACAGAATTGGTAGACATGTTCCCTGTCCACAAGGAGCTTATAGCCTAGAGGACAGGTGAGATGTTAAAACAAAATTACAGCTATGTACATAAGTACTGTGGGGCTGAAGGCAGGGTGAATATCAAGTGCTAAAAGGGTACAACGTATCCCAGTGCATAGGTGACCCAGAAGAGAGAGGGAGGAGGGGAGATGAGGGCTTAGTTGAGGAAGGCTTCTTGGAGGAGTTATGATTTTAATAAAGCTTTGAATGTGGGGAGAGTGATGGTGGGTCATGAAAGGGGCTGCCAGTCAGACATAGATCTTGTCAGCCACACATGCACACATGGATCAAGTCCCTTTATCAAGAGTGCCATCTTCAAATCTCAATGAATATGTATATTACATTTATAAGCCCCTGTGGAATGAGAATCTTGACTGATGCCCTAACAAAAGCAAAGTCAGCTGCCAAATTCCAATCAACAGTTCTCCATAAGAGGCAGTGAAAAAAAATCAGTAGATTACTCAGGCACCACTTTCTTGCTGTGTGACCTTGGGCAAGTCACTTAACTCTCTCTATGCCTCAGTTTCCTCATCTGTATAGTGGGGATTCCCGCTCTCAGGATCACCCCAGGGGAATTCCCAGTACCCTACCAGTCTTGACTACAGGAGGGAGAGTCAGATGCATATCCATTCCATACTTGGCTTGGCCAGTGGCTAGCGAGTAGAAGGTAATCTGCTACAAACCAAAACTTACCTGTGCTGGGCAGCAGTAGCATGGGAGAGAATCAAGGTCAAAGACTCAAGTTTACTTCGTGGAAGCAGTGGTAGACTGCTTCCATATTTTTACCAAGAAAACTCTATGGCTACACTACCAGAATGATTTCAGATGGAAGTGGGGCATTCTGTGAGAGATGTGTCCAATGCACCTCTATGGGTCGAAGGCAATTCGACGGCATAAGACAAGACATAGTGGGGATTCAATACCCACTCTCCCTTCTACATAAACTGTGAACCTCAATCGGGACAGGGACTGTGTTTGACATACCCCAGTGTTAAGCAGAGTGCTTGGCTACTACCACCACCAAACCTGAGAGGTTGTCTGTTGATGTCATATACTGGACCAAAGTTCCTGCTAGTTCCAGCTCACTTCCAGCACTGCCCTGGACTCACTCTAGATTCTAAGCTCGATTTGGCAGGGAACATATCTATCAACTCAGCTACATTGCATTCTCCCAAGAGTTTAGTACAGTGCTCTGAACACAGTAAGAGCTCAATAAGTACAACTGATTGATTGTTTGATTGCTCTGCCTTCTTGCCAAATGGTTGTTCAAGAAGAGCAATTCCTCTCCAGAGGGTGGCCCATAAACTGACCTGCTCAATCCTTCTGTTCACTTTCATTTCTGTCCTTAAAACCTTTTCTCTGTCTGCCCTGCTTGTACAAACAACGGAAGTGATGGGGCCACTGTAGAAAAGTTCATATTCCTTTGGGGCCCAAACTGACCTTGTTTCAGTTAGTTTGATCAAAGAGACTTCAGTTATTTGAAATTAGTAAAGTTGAGCTAAAAAAAAAATCACAAACATCTATTTAATCTAAATGATCCATTTTTAAGAGTGAAATAACAACAGGTTTAGCCAGATTCCCTCTGGTAATGACATCAATTTATATCTATTTAGACCTGTTTTGACCTGAAAAATCAGTCCATCAGTTAATCCATCAGTAGTATCAATGGTATTTACCAAGTGCCTATTTTGCATACCAAGCTCTTAGGAAAGTTCATTCAGTCATTCATTCAGTGGTATTTATTGTGCAAAGCATTATACTACGCATGTGGGAAAGTACCACATAATAATATGACACATTCCCTGCCCATCATGAGAGTTCAATACAGTTGGTAGATACAATCCCTGCCCCCAAGGAGTGTCGTCTAGCAGGGGAGACAGACATTTAAATAAACTCCAAGTAAGGGAAGCAACCAAATATAACATGTACATAAGTGTTCTGGGGGGAAAGGGTGATATTAAAGTGCTTGCAGGGGAGGAGGGGCTACGTGCACAAATGGGACATGGCTGGGGGTGGATGGGTGGATCTAGGGTCAGGGGGAATGATACCTTTATCGAGGAAGGCTTGCTCGAGAAGATACAATTTTCAGAGGGCTTTGAAGAAGGCTAGAGTGCTGGTCTGTCAGATATGTATGGGGAGGGAGTTCCAGACAGAAGAGATGGTCGGGGCAAAGGGTTCCTTGAGAGTGGGCTTCAGATCATGTTTCAGACAATTCCTTCTAAGTGTCGTAGCCAATCATGTGACTTAAGGGTGGTAGGAAGTCTGTTATCGGGAAGGTTGGCCTAAGCTGTCCCTGGCTGACAGGTTTTTCAGTGCAATTGATGGGGTTGTATCTAATAAAATCTCCTTGTTAACAGCCATGATGATTGGCTTTCATCATCTGGATGCTACAGTCTTGATGTGGATGAAGGTATTTATTGTTTTTTGAATCAGGAATGGAGTAGGAAAGGCAGAACACTGGAGAAGTTGTCAGAATTTTAGATTTGTAAATTCCTTGAGGGCAAGGACTGTACTTTTTACTTTTAATGTCCCATCGCAAGCACTTGTTACACTCATATGCATCTATCCTCTCTTTGGCTTGGATCTCCGTCCTCCTTCATATCCTATACACCACCACTCTCCCCAAAGCCCTACTAAAATCACATTTTCCCCAAGAGGCCTTCTCTAACCTCCCTTTCCCCATTCTAGGCATTCTCCCTCTTATTGCACCTCTATACACCTGGGTCTGTCCTCCTAAGCACTTTAAAACTCACTCCAACCACAGAATTTATGGAGATACTTGGCCATACGCTGCCATTTCCTCGATATGAAATTTATTTTAATGTCCATCTTTCCAACTAGATAGTAAGCTCCTCGAAGGCAGGGAACATGTCTACCAGCTCTGTAGTACTGTATTCGCCCAAGTGTAGTGCTCTGCACAAAGTGCTCGCTAATAAGAATTATAATTATGGTACTTGTTAAGCACTTACTAAGTGCCAAGCACTGTTTTAAGTGCTGGGGTAGACACCGTTAATGAGGTTGGACACCATCCCTGTCTCACAGTCTAAGCAGGAAGGAGTAGGATTTAATCCCTGTTTTACAGATGAGGGAACTAAGGTACAGAGACAAAGTGACTTGCCCAA
Source organism: Tachyglossus aculeatus (assembly GCF_015852505.1). Classification (NCBI taxonomy): domain Eukaryota; kingdom Metazoa; phylum Chordata; class Mammalia; order Monotremata; family Tachyglossidae; genus Tachyglossus; species Tachyglossus aculeatus. The sequence continues at coordinate 78,016,590 of NC_052086.1, forward strand.
GGTCACACAGTAGACAATGTTGCAGAGTGGAAAAGCGGGACTAGAACCCAGACACATGGCAGAATGGCCAAGCAAAGACTAGAACCCAAGTCCTCTGATTCCTAGACTGATGCTCTTTCCACTTGGCCATGGTGATTGATTGATGGCAGACTCAACTAGTAACAATTGAATGCTTTCAGCATGACATATAGATTGGACACACTTGCATGGGGACAGACCCTAGAATGACCAGTCAACTTCAAAAAGTTGCCAGGTTTCGGTCTTGGATAATATTCCAAAGGAAAAGGATTCTTGGCACGGATCGATTTAGAGAGGACCAAGAAGAATAAAAAAGATTACAGAAAGTCCCCTAGCTTTCACCCCCAGAAAGAGAACGCAAATCCAATTTACTTTCAAACCTGATTGTTGTTATGTCTACCTTTTAAATTAACATAGTTTTTGGCACATAGTAAGCTCCTTAGAAGTACCACATTTTTTATTATTTCTACTCTCTCTGACATTGTTGTTTTGATGGAAGTCATTTGTCTAAGATCTAATAGCCTGAAAAATTTTCAAGAGTTTTAAGCTGAACTGAGACCTCTATGACATAGACACACTCTGCCATCAGAGGCAGTGGACAGATACATCATCCATTGTCATTATTACTATGATAATGACTAATGATCATTATTAATAATGAACAAGTAACACTGGTTCCTCCATCCCTGATCCTCTGTTTGACATTCTCACTTCACCTCTGGAGGAAGATCTGGCCTTCTGCTTTCCAGATTCCTCAACTAATTTTGGTCAATCCATCAATTGTATTTATGGAGTGCTTTCTGGGTGAAGTGCACTATACTAAATGCTTTGGAGAGTACAGTATACCAGAGTTGGGTCCCGTTTCACTTGCCCCTCTAAAGGGAACTGAAGTAAAATTGGCTGTCCCATGCTTTCATTAAGTTGTCATGAGGTATCACTGAGGAGGTGGAGAATTTTCTACTGGGAATATTTGACAATACAAGCTTATTTCTCCCAGGATTTAGCATATCTAGTTAGCATAATTTTCCCTCACATTTTATCTATTAGATATGACCTATCAACTTGTCTCTTTGAATTTGATGTTTCTTTCCCAGGACAAGACACGGATTGTTTTTCCATTTTCCGTGGGATCCAGAGACTATGATGGGCAAAGTACCAGGAGTCTGCAAGCTGCGTGATCTAATGGATGGAGCACGGGCTTGGGAATCAGAAGGACCTGGTTTTTAATCCCTGCTCTGTCACTTGTCTGCTGTGTGACCTTGGGAAAGTCACTTTGCTACTCTGTGCCTCAGTTACCTCACCTATAAACTGGGGATTAAGACTGTGAGTACCATGTGGGACAGGGACTATGTCCAACCTGTTTACCTGGTATCTACCCCAGCTCTTAGAACAGTGTCTGGCAGATAGTAAGTGCTTAACAAATATCATTAACAAACAAACGTAAGCAACAAAACACAGACAGCTCATCCCATGTGCAGCAAGAAGCAGTATGAGAAGGAATGTGGCTTAGTGGATAGAGCACAAGCCTGGGAGTCATAAGGTTGTGGGTTCTACTCCTGGCTTCACCACTTGTCTGCTGTGTGACCTTGGACAAGTCACTTCACTTCTCTATGCCTCAGTTTCATCATCTGTGAAATGGGGATTGAGGCTGTGAACCCCAAGTGGGGCAGGGACTGTGTCCAACCCAACTTGCTTATATCCACCCCAGTGCTTAGTACAGTGCCTGTCACAAAGTAAGTGCTTAACAAATACCAGAATTATTATTATTATTATTAAGAAGCAGAATGCTTTCCTTACCCTTCAGTTGGGGTTGGGAAATCCACCCTAGACTCTAGGGTACCTTTGGAGGGAAACATCACCTCTAGTTTTCAGAGAGGGAAATAGGAGAAGGGGTTGAGAGCAGGATTGATTTCATTACTGGACTACACTCTAGCAGCCCTCAACCTACCAGAGTGAGGGAAAATGCATGCTTCTCAAGAGCACTGACCCTCACCACTAACTCTACTGTGCTTTCTCAAGAACTAAATACAGTGCTCTGCACAGTTAGATACTCATTATATGCTATTGATTTCCTGAATGATTACTGGGGAATTAAGGAAAGAGGGAAAGAAGAGCCTATGAACAATATAAGGCCCATTTCAGTCATCCTAACCACATCATCATCCTCACTCCTCTCCCCAACTTCCTCCCACTTCTTCCTCCACCATGGCTATCAGTCAATCGATTAATCAAACAATGGTATTTATTGAGTGTTTACTGTATTTAGAGCACTGTATTAAGCACCTGGGAATGTCCAGTACAACAGAGGTGGTAGATGGTATCCCTGCCCACAAGGAGCTTACAGTTGATGGGGGGGGGGGGGCAGATATTAAAGTAGATTAGGAATCGGGGAAGTAGTAGAGAATACAAATATTTGCCTAAGTGCTGTGGGGCACTGGTGAGTTTCGAAGTGCTAAAAGGTTACAATGCCGAGTTCATAGTCGATGCAGAGGGGAGGGCAGTTAGGGAAAAGAAGGACTTCGACTGGGAGGACCTCTTGGAGGACTTAAAACTTCAGGAGATTTTGAAGGACAGGGGAACGGTGGACCGTCAGATACAAAGTGGAAGTGTCCAGGTCTGAGGGAGAAAATGGGAAAGGGGTCGTTGGCAAGAAAGACAAAATTAAGGTACAGAGAATGTTGGCACTAGAGGGGTGGATGTGTGTGGGTTGGGTTATAGTAGTAGATCAGCGAGGTTAGGTAAAAGGGGGAAAGCTGAATGAGTACCTATAAACAGCAGCATCAGCAACAAGCTGGTCAGACAACTGGCCACACCCCAGGCTCCACTGGCTTGCCTACTGGCTAGAAGGAACTAGCCCAGTCAGGGCTGTATTTACAGTATCCGTCTCCTCATCTTCTCACTTTTTCAGGCATTGCTGGTCTAAAATTGCTCTTGACATAGTCATAAAGGAGAGCGGGGTCGTAAAGAGAGGACTCCCTCAGTCTTCCATGGCCCCAAACCCACTGGATCCCAAGGCCGTGTGAGGAGCGAAAGAGAGTGGGCTCAGGATTCCCGGAAATCCGGGTCAGTGGCCATTTTCAGTGTCTGCAATTTAAACATCAAACCTCACAAGCCTGTTGGTCTCAGTGTAACATCAGAGCCCAGCTAGTTTGAAAAATGGGGGATGATATTAGTGCAAATTAGACAGGGATATTAGAAATGCCAAAAGATTTACATTGCATGTTAGTACAGAAACCATCTTCCTTTTCAGGGTGGCTGATTTGCAAATACCTTTTGATTATACATGAGTGAATAATATTTCTCTGACTAGAAAGGGATGCTTGCCATATTTTTCTATGAAAATCAGTTACGAGATTACACTTGGCCACATCCCTGGACACAGGTTAATTTCAATATCAATCAGCATATGGAAATGCAAGCTCTCCCCTCTGCTGGCCAGGCCTCTGCCTTTCTCCCCACCCTCCCCATCTCTCCCTCTGCTGGAGAATTTCAAGATCCTGTCAGTATGAGGAATGATATGAAGTTTGAAGAGTGTTGGAGAGATCTCAGTAACATAAAATGAGAAATATCTTGAGCTGGAAGTTAGGGATGGAGAAGAAGTCTTCCCTCGGGCTCTGTTTCAGATTGGCTCTCACAGAACACCCTATGTAGATGCTCTCCAAAGGAAAGGGATGGTCCCAGAATTTCTCACTCAATCCACTGTATTTAAAGAGTGCTTGCTTAGCACTTGGGAGAATACAATAGGACAGAGTTGATAGACAAATTCTCTGATCATAATGAGCTCACAGATTAGTGGACAAGAGTTTAATTCTAATAATAATATTAATAACTGTAGTATTTTTTTAAGCTCTTACTATGTGCCGATCACTATTCTAAGAGCTGGGGTAGATACAAGGTAAAATAATTAGGTTGAACACAGTCTCTGTCCCACATGGGGCTCACAGTCTTAATTCCCACTTTACAGATGAGGTAACGGAGGCCCAGAGAAGTTAAGTGACTTGCCCAGGGTTGCAGAGCAGACAGATGGCAAAGCCAGGATTAGAACACACATCCTCTGACTCCCAGGCCCATTCTCTTTCATTAATTTATTCATTCATTCAATCATATTTATTGAGCGCTTACTGTGTGCAGAGTACTGTAATGTTTGGGAGAGTACAATATGACAATATTAGACATTACTTGATCACAGTGAGATTACAGTCTAGAGGAGGGAAGACAGACATTAATATAAATAAATTACAGATATATACATAAGTGTTGCAGGATTGGGTGGGGGGATGAAAAAAGGGAGCAAGTCAGGGCAGACACGGAAGGAAGTGGGAGGAGAGGAAAGGGGGACTTAGTCACAGAAGGCCTCTTGGAAGACAGGTGCCCTCAGTAAGGCTTTGGAGGGAGCGGGGGAGTAATTGTCTGTCAGATATGAGGAGGGAGGGTGTTCCAGGCCAGAGACAGGATGCGGGTGAGGGCTCGGCATCAAGATAGATAATAATAATAACAATAATAATAATGATGGCATTTGTTAAGCACTTACTATGTTCTAAGCTCTGGGAGGAATACAAGGTGATCACGTTGTCCCATGTGGGGCTCACAGTCTTAATCCCCATTTTACAACTGAGGCTCAGAGAAGTTAAATGACAGGTAACACAGCAGACATATGGGGGAGCCGGGATTAGAACCCATGACCTCTGACTCCCAAGCCCCTGCTCTTTCCACTGAGCCACGTTGCTTCTCTATGATGAGATCAAGGCACAGTGAGAAGGTTAGCATTAGTGGAGCAGAATGTGCAGGGTGGGTTCCACTAAGCCACGCTGCTCCTGGATGTCAGATGTTGTACTGTTAGATATTATACATCTCCCAGGGGTAAGTGTCCCACTGGTAATCTCTGAGTCTCAGCAGCAAATAGAGCTCTCTGCAGTCAGTAAGCTCCTTGTGGGCAGGGATGACTTTCAACTCTAGTGTATTGTACACTTCCAAGCATTTAGTACAGTGTTTCACACAAAGTAAGCCATTTATTGATAGATGGGGAAAGACAGTGAGAAGTCAGGGTCTAGATGGAAGCTGCATTTATCAACAGCCCCCATAAACCCTGGGTCCCTAATGTTAGAATCCAAGGGAGAAAGTAGCCTTGACTCCTGTGAAAGGCAGCATCCTTGGATCCGAGGGCCAGGGATCTAATCCTGATTCAACCACTAACCTGCTGTGTGACGTTGCACACTTTACTTCTCTGTGACTCATTTTTCCTCACCTGTAAAATGGGGATTCAACATCTTTTCTCTCTCCCATTTAAACTGTGAGCCTACATGTGACAGGAACAGTTTCTTACCTGATTCACTTGCATCTACCAATCAATCAATCGCATTTATTGAGCACTTACTGTGTGCAGAGCACTGTACTAAGCACTTAGAGTTGGAAGACGAGTTCCCTGCCCACAGCAAGTTTACAGTCCACAGGGAATATGGCTCTGGACCCACAGACACGTAGAAGTAGGAGAAAAGGAAGCAGTTTGGGGAAGTTAAACATTGGGTATCAAGGAAGAAGATCTACGGCTAAATCCTGGAAATATTCCCAAAGAAAGGTATGAGCCTCCTTTGGAGATTTTGGAAAAGCAAAAATAGGAACAACAACTCTGGACTTGTGGTCTTGATATCTAATGAGGATGACGACTATGGTATTTGTTAAGTGCTTACTATGTGCCAGGCACTGTACTAAGTGCTGGGGTAGATACAAAATAAATGGATTGGACACAGTCCCTGTCCTACAGTCTTAATCCTCACTTTACAGATGAGGTTAACTGACACACAGAGAAGTGATTTGCCTAAAGTCACAGAGCAGACAAGGGGCAGAGCAGGAATTAGCACCCTGGTCCTTCTGATTACCAGGCCCAAGTCCTATCCACTAGGCCACACTGCTTCACTGTCCTGCTCATCCCTAAGGTTCTAGGGTGCTGGATCCCAGTGGTGTTTATTCTGGTACTTATTCAGCACTGTACCAAGCACTGTGCTAAATACTGGGTTAGATATACTCTGATTCTATCAGAGTCCCTGACCTACATGGTTTCTCTTGGCCTTTGGGATTTGGGCATCAGAGTGTACTCCGAAGTGTTTAGTGGAGTCCCCAAACTCAGGCCTGACCACCTCTGGGGAGTTTATGCAGAGAGGGTGGGTGTGACTGGGGGTGTTTCTGCACAGAGAAGGGGTGGATGGGGCGAAAGTGTTTCTGCATGGAGAGGAGTGGGCAAGGCTGGAGTGTTTCTGCACAGAGTGGGGGTGAGCATGCCGCACGGTGTCCATCTGTCCTGCTGGCCCAGAGACAGACCATAGAGTCCCCAAGCTCCAGGGCACCGATGAGCAGGGTGAGGTGAGAATTGTCCCTCTGCTTATGGTGGAAGCAGGCTGGGATATTCTGGTTTTCTCTGAGAACTTTCTGATACATTTATATTGTACTCTCCCAAGTGCTACGTATGTGCTTTGCACACAGTAAGCGCTCAATAAATATGATTTAATGAACGAATGAATACAAAGAGCCCTTTGTATGAATACCAGGAGCCCTTGGGCTCCTGGTTCTGGTTCTGCCAGTACCAGTACCTGCAACTGTAGTTCATGTCCTGCTCACAGCTCAGTGTCACACCCTGTCCCCACCCAGTGACTAAGTGTCTGGGTGACTCTGGTCTTCTGGGAACAGGCCTCTTGTACCCCAACCACACCGGCCAGGGGCCACAAAGGGGTTGGGGCTGGACTGTGGTGTCTCCTGGCTTGGGGCAAGGTAACTCTAGGATGGGATGGGTGTGAGAGCTCTGGACTGACCTGTCAGACCTGTCTGTTGGTGATGTCATTGGGACTCAATGCTCAATGCCCTGGAGAAAATCAGCCATCCACATAGCTGGGATGAGGTATGTGGTACTTAACTTTCCTCAAAGCGGGGTCAGGTTCTGGCTTCCTTCATTGGGCTCTCCATCACAGGGCTATTCCCACCATTGTTTTCTCTGATTCCTTGAGAGCTGGGTGTGAGTGAGTTGGGTCCCTCCCAGTGATCAAGGCATTCTGATCATGCTGATATTTCGCTCTCTGATGCTGCCTAGTCACCGTGATCTGATTCCAGACCAGAGTGGTTTCTGCCTGCTAAACTGCGTCCCATGAAAGGACAGAAATGCCCATGAAATGTCCTGGGGACAATAGGAGGGTGATGATGCCAGGGGGCCCAGCCAGGGGAGGGATGGGGGATCTTATCTAGACTCATGGGCCAAAAACAAGAACTTGGAGCTGCACATTAAGGGCGAGAACGTGGTCTGGGATTCCTGACCTCCAGGCCTCCGAAGATCCTCTTCCTACCCACCCCCTCGTCTCTCCCCACCCAGTACTTAGTAAAGTGCTTGGCACATAGTAAAGACTTAAGTACTGTCATCATCATCATCATCAGCAACAAAGAGAAGAATTCAGGACTCCAGCCTCAGGTTCAACTAAATTAGAAACTATTTCTGGGAGGAAAAGTTGTTCTATCATGTTTGCCTGATTTTGAGCTCAATAGTTTTCAGAATGATCCCAAGTTGCTTCGACTTTGTTTAAACCCAGATATATCCACTCATTTACAATTCAGAGATCATGTTCTTGCAAAGCCCCCACATCAAGCTAAGCTCACTATGTCAGATGCCACGGGTCAGGGCATAAGTCATTTCTTCCAAAATCACAGTATGTCTCACAATATAATTTTTGCTAAGTGTTTGCTCTAAGCACTATACCAACAGTGGAGTTGATACCATAGTAATAATAATAATGATGATGGCATTTATTAAGCACTTACTATGTGCAAAGCACTGGGGAGGTTACAAGGTGATCAGGTTGTCCCATGGGGGGTTCACAGTCTTAATCCCCATTTTACAGATGAGGGAACTGAGGCCCAGAGAAGTTAAGTGACTTGCCCAAAGTCACACAGCTGACAATTGGCGGAGCAGGGATTTGAACCCATGACCTCTGACGCCAAAGCCCGGGCTCATTCCACTGAGTCATGCTGCTTCTTGTGCTACCATATAAGCAGACAACTACAATATCTGTCCATTGTGTGTCTCACAGTCCAATAAGGAGGGAGAATAATTAGTTTATCCCCATTTTACAGATGAAGCAACCTAGGCCCAGAGAAGTTAAGTTGCTCTAGGTCACACAGCAGGTGATTGGCAGGTGGAGATTAGAACTCAGGTCTTCTGCCTCCCAGGCCTGTGCTATTTCCACTAAACCACTGCTGCTAAACTTAGACTGTGAGCCTCATGTGAGACAGGGACTGTGTTCAAACTAATTATCTTGTATCTACCCTAGCACTTCATGTGGCACATAGTAAGTACTTAGTAAATGCCATAATTATTATGTCTTATCCAAGCATCCTCAATCACTCAATCAATTATATTTACTGAGTGCTTATTGTGCACATATCAAACAATGATGAGCATAACAATGATGATAAAATATTTGTTAAGCACATACACATACAAGGTGATCAGGTCCTGGATTGGGCTCACAGTGTAAGTAGGAGGGAGAACAGGTATTGAATCCCCATTTTGTGGATGAGAGAACTAAGGCACAAAGAATTTAAGTGACCTTCCCAAAGTCCCACAGCAGACAAGTCGGGGACCAGGGATTAGAACCTAGGTCCTCCGACTCCCAACCCTGTGCTTTTTCCACCAGGCCACAATGGTCTCACTTATATTAGAGAATCAGCATGGCTTAGTGGAAAGAGCATGAGCTTGGGAGTCAGAAGTTATGGGTTCTAATCCCAGCTCCACCACTTGTCAGCTGTGTGACTTTGGGCATGTCACAACTTCTCTGTGCCTCAGTTACCTCATCTGTATAAAGGGGATTAAGACTGTGAGCTCCTCATGGGACAACTTGATCACCTTGTATCCCCCCAGCACTTAGAACTGTGCTATGCACATAGTAAGTGTTTAACAAATACCATCATTATTATTACTATATGTATAAGTAATATTAAGATTCCCTCTCAGGATTGCACCTGGAGAGTTTCCAGTTCTCTACCAGTCTCAGCTACAGGAGGGAGAATCAAGCAGAGGCATACCCATTCCATTCCTAGCTTGGGCAGTGGCTAGTGAGTGGGAGATTTGCTACAAGTCAAAACACTCCTGTGCTAGGCTGCAGCGGCCTGGGAGAGAGTCGAGGGTGGAGACTCAAGTTTACCGCACGGAAGAAAGCAATGGTAAACCACTTCCGTATTTTTACCAAGAAAACTCTATGAATACTCTACCAGAACAATTGCAGATAAGAGAGTGGGGCATTCTGGGAGAGATGTATCCATGGAGTCGCTACGGGTCAGAGACAACTCGACAGCATAAGACAAGACAAAATGAAGAAGAGATGCAATTTAACTCCTAAACCTTTCTCTGGACTATTTGGAGAATGTCCTTCAGCATCCAGATTCTGATGAAATCTGTCTTTGAGTTCAGTCAAAATAAAGGCTGACATTTTGGATGGCCACGTTCGTCTGATTTAGTTCCTATTGTGAAACTTCCCAAGTGTTACTTCTCCAACAGGGCCTGTGAGATTCCCCATGATGCAATATGCCATATGATGTTCACAAATACTGTCTTTCTCCCCTTCTAGACTGCAAACTCCTTGTGGACAGGGAATGTGAAAGAGCTTAGGCTTGGGATTCGGAGGACGTGGATTCTAATCGCAGCACGGCCACTTGCCTGCTTTGGGACCTTGGGCCAATCACTTCACTTTTCTGGGCCTCAGTTACCTCATCTGTAAAATGGAGTTTAGGACTGTGACACCCCCCCCCCCGTGGAACTGGGACCGTGTCCCACCCTATCTTGTATCCACCTCAGCACTTAGAACAGTATTTGGCACATAGAAAGTGTTGTACAAATACCACAACTATTATTATTATTATTATTATTACTTTCTCAAGCATTTAGTACAGTGCTTTGCACACAGTAAGTGTTTAATATCATTGCTGGATTTATTATTATTACTATTATTAATGTGGTACTTTTATAGCACTTACTATATACCAAGCACTGTACTAAGCTCTGAGAGAGATACAGTAAAATCAGGTAGTTAACTGTCCTGGTCCCACATGGAACACACAGTTTTAAAAGAATGGAGAACAGATATTTTTTCATATTAATGTCTGTCTCCCGCTCTAGACTGTAAGCACTTTATGGGAATGCAAAGTGTCTGCTAATTCTGTCACACTGTACTCTTGCAAGTGCTTAGTACAGTGCACTGCACATAGTAAGTACTCAGTAAATTTTATTGATCAATTGATTTATTGCCCATTGTACAGATGAGCAATTTTAGGCACAGAGAAGTAAAGTGATGCTCCCAAGGTAATGTAGAAGGCAACTGGTGGAGCCAGGTAGATCCTTTGGCTCCCAGGACTACTACTTTCCACTACACCTTACTGCTCTACATTGCATAGATAAGTGTGTGTGCTCATGTGTGCGCACACACGTGCATGTGCACATGTACACATGCCTGTCTGGGTCATTTCTCATTTTCAAAACCTGATTTTCAGAGGTGAATCATTCTTCCTCCTAGCACCTCACAGAACCCAAATAATGGGATCGTATCTGGAAAAAGATTAATTCACATGAACATTAAGATGTCAGAGAGTTTCTAGGATGCATCCATTTCACTTGCTCTACTGTGAATATTCTGCACATTTGATTCACTCTAAGCTGGGAAGGAATGTAGGTCATATTGTGATTTTGCAAAATCCCTAGATGTTTTCTTCCTATTGTTTGTCTCAGTTATTTCTTGGACCAAAGTTGCAGAATTTGCTCAATCTGATTTGGAACAAAGGCACGATGAGCAGCTGTAGAAGCTATATCATATTTTAAACCTCTTTTTTATGGTTAAAAAATAAAATTGAATAGACAAGGTGAGGCATGCAGTGGAGAGGCAGAGTGGAATGATGGAAAATTTTCATCTTGCTCTTGATCCAGGAAGGGAGAGGGAAACCAGGAACCAAATATTCTCTTGGCTTCTTTCCCTTGCCTCCATGAGCTGTAAAGCCTCCCCTTCATTTCTCCAACCAGCTGAGGGGAAGAAACCTGTTATTTAACCCCATGTAAGCTGTCATGGTAAAGATGAGTTTTGGGTTTACTGAGCCAATCCGGGGTCACTCAGCATCAGCATTAGCAGCATGCGAGGTTGTCTTGATATTACATAGTGGAGAAAACACTTGCCTACACTTTTAATTGAGCTTTCTGACTGCTTCTTGCATTTATGACTGGAAGAAAAAAGGCAACTCCCCTTCCTGGTTGGGAAAAGCCAGACTGAATAAGTCAATGAAGTTGTGTACATGGCTCAAGATCAGCCTGGGTTCTCAGTCCCACTTTTATCTAGAGGCTGCCTTGAGAAGCAGTCCCCCGATTGTCCACCTGATAAGGTGGTGTTTCGGACATGACAGGGAAGGAATTTCCAGGCTAGAGAGAGGACCTGGGTAAAGAGTCAGTGATGAGACAGATGAGGTTAAGGTAGAGTGAGTTGTCCTTATCGCCGTGGACCCCCCTCCACCCCCACCCTTGGCCCTCCTGTGCCTGGGGGCATGTCATTAGAGGAGAGAAGTGTGCAGGCTGGGTTGTAGTAGGAGAGTTGTGAGGTGAAGTATTCATTCATTCAATCGTATTTATTGAGCGCTTACTGTGTGCAGAGCACTGTACTAAGTGCTTGGGAAGTGCAAGTTGGCAACATATAGAGACGGTCCCTACCCAACAGCAGGCTCACAGTTTAGAAGGTATGAGGGAGAGAACTGATTGATTGCCTCATAGCTGATGGTAAAGAGTTTATATTTGATGAGGAGGTGGATGAGCAACCATTGGAGGTTTTGGAGGAGTAGGGAGATGTAGACTCATTTTTTTTAGAAAAATGATGCGGTTAGCTGAGTGAAGTATGGACTGCAGTGGGAAGATGCAGGAGTCAAAGTGGGATATGATAAGTCCTTGGAACAGCTTAGTACCAGTTTGGATGAATAGGAAAGGGCAGAAGATTCTAGACAGGTGAAGGTAGAAACAAAGATTTGTTGACAGATTTAATATGTAGCTTGAATGAGACAGATGAGGATAAAGCCACGGTTAGGGGCTTGAGAGATATTTAGGAAGGTGGTGTTGCCTTCAGTGATAGGAAAGTCTTGGGGAGGACAGGATTTGGGTGACAAGATAGGGAGTTCTATTTTGGACAGGGTAAGTTTGAGATGTGGTTGGAAATCCAAGTAGAAGTATCCAGAAGACCAAAGGTAATACAGGACTGAAAAGGATAGAGGTCAGGCCTGGAGACGTAGATTTGGAAATCACTTGCATAGCAGTGGTAGTTGAAGCTGTGGGAGTGAGTGAGTTCTCTGAGGGAGTGAGGTAGATAGAGAATAAAAGTGGACCCAGAAATGAACCCTGAGGGACTCCCAAAGATAGGATGTGGGAACAAAGGACCAGTTACTGAAAACACTGAGAAGCAGTCAGAGACATAGGAGGAGAATCAGGAGACAATAATGTCAGTGAAGCCAGTGTTAGACACTGTTTCCAAGTGATGACACTGTGCCTAAGACAGCTGAGAGGTCACAGAGGATTGGGATGGAGTAAAGGCCATTTGTTTAGTCAAGAAGGAGGTCATTGATGACCTTAGAGAGGGCTTTTCCATGGAATGAAAGGAGTGGAATCTGGGGTTTAGGGGATTAAGGAGAGTTGGAGGAGAGTAAGTGAAGGTAGTGGGTGCAAACAATTCACTCGAGAAATTTGGTAGGGAATGGAAGAAGGGAGATGGGCCTACTAAAATCTTATTTCCTTCATGAGGCCTTCTCTAAGTCCTCATTTTCCCTATTCATCCCAACCTTCTGTGCCACCTGGGCACCTGGATCTGTACCCCTTATTTGATATTCACTCCACCCCTAGCCCCACAACCCTCATGGACATATCCTTATATCTTCCCACTTGCCCCAACTGTAATTTATTTTAATTTCTGTCTCCTCCTCTCAACTGTAAGCTCCTTGTAGGCAGAGATTTTGTCTACCAACTCTAATGTATTGTACTCTCCCAATCGCTTAGTACAGTGCTCTGTACATGGCAAGAGCTCAATAGATATCATTGAATGATTGATTGTTTACCCCAGGCCTTAGCAGAAGGCTCACCATGCAGTGATAATGATAGGGATGTTGATGATGATGTTTTTCCTATGTGCTACTGCTGGGGCTAATTTTAATCAGGCAGACATGTGCAGGGCAGAGTAGAGTGGAGGAAGAGACAACAGCTGTGCCCAAGTTAAGAGGCCCCCCCTTGAAAGAGACAAGTACGAGCCAGTAGCCCCTCTAGCCCATCGCTAAAGTGATACTACATGCTCAGAGTAAGAGTTCTCCTGGCCCAACCACAGCTGTGTGGGCAACAGCATACATGGCTACCTCAAAGTGGTAAAGTAGGCTAAACAACATTGCTCACAATCCTATCACAAGGGCTTTTTCGAAACGTGACAGAAGTGATGCCCAGAAACTTGAGGCTATCTTTGTTAAAAGCAATGTTCACATAGAGCACCTGATTCTGCTTTAGATTTTTCCTTAATAGTAATATTGATATTTGTCATTTGCTTACCAAGAACCTAGCCCTGGATTAGCTACAAGACAACCTGGTCAGACACAATCTAAGGAGGAGGGAGAACGGATATTGAGTCTCCATTTTACAGATGATGAAACAGAGGCATAGAGAAGGTAAGTGACTTGCCCATGGACACGCAGCAAGTTGGCACATCAGGATTAGAACTCAGGTCCACTAACTCCCAGACCCATGTTTTTTCCACTAGGACAGACTGCTTCCTTCATACCACAAGCTTCCCAAAGCCTTCATCATTCAGCAAATTGATGAATTGATTAATGGCATTTATGGAGCATCTATACTAAGCACTTAGGAGAATTGTCTAAAATGAAAGGACTCAGTCCCTGGCCTCAGGAAGTTTAAAATCTAATGGGAGAAACACACAGGCAAAAGCATTTACAGTTAGTGGAAGCAGGAAGTAGAATAAGGGCATAGTCAGGATGTCATAGCTGAATCTACAAATATAGAGATGTACCTAAATATTGGGGTAAGGAAAAGAGTGGTGAGGTTGTTGTGAACATGGCTTGGTGAGAATTAGTCAGGGAAGGCTTCCTGTTGGAGGTGGGGACTTTAGAAGATCTCTGTACATGGGTAGAGCTGTGTTGTGGCAGAAAGCTGTGGTGTAGTCTTATGTTAAAGAGACCCCTGTTAACCCCATGATCTGTCATGGGCTGTTGATATTTTCTTTCAAAGGTACTTGTAAAGAACTTACTATGTGTCAGGCACTGCACTAAGACCTGCAGTAGATACAAGATAATCAAGTAGGACATAGTACATGCTCCACATGGAGCTCAGTATTAATCCCCATTTTACAGATGAGGTGACTGAGGCAAAGAGAAGTTAAGTGACTTGACCAAGGTCACTCAGCAGACAAGTGGCAGAGCAGGGATTAAAACTCAGGTCTTCTGACTCCCAGGCCTGTGCTCTTTCCACTAGGCCATGCTGTTTTCCATCAGCCCTATGTTTGCCACATCATCTGAGTTTATGTGATTAAGTCTTGGGTCTAATGTGTTGTAGTTGCTAGGCCAGCTAGACTGAAAGCTCCCTGAGGGAGGGATTGTGTCTTATTCTATTGTCCAAACACTTAGGACAGTGCTTGGTACACAGTGAGCACTCAATAAAAAACAGTGATGGATTTACTTGAATCAAGAAGCTAAATTGTCTTTGGAAAGTCTAGCATCTAAAGAGCAATGTTTTTGGATACAGCACTGGTTCTTGCACTGAAGAACAAAGAGGAAAATATCCAGGTATTACATTTGCTTATTCTTCTTTATATCCAAGCACTGTCCCATTCATGGGAGGTGTTCATATCCCCTCTGTGGCTTTATGTCTAGAAGCTGAGACATTTTTTAATAGGACTGTCGCTTTCCCACCAATCCGGTGACAGGTACGAGTGAATAATATAAATTCTCTACCCATTCCTTGGCATTTATTTCAATGTAAGTGTATTTTTTTTTCTAAGTATAAAGCCCAATAGTAATTTATCAAGAGACAAATCATTTTTTCTTGGCAGTGAAGTCTGCAAAATCCCCATTTTTAAGGCACTAAATCTCCTTTCTTTGACAGGAGTAAGAAAGCATTAAAAGCTTTGATTTAGCTGGATCATACAAAATAGTTTCTCATAATTATCCTTTTGGATGATATATGCTTGTCTTTCCCCCCCTTCTTATTAAACCTGAGGTCTCCATTTTTCATCCAGCTGTATTACTAAATTAAATTGCCTTTTGTTGTATTCAAGTTAAGCACTTTGCCAAAAGCTTTTCTTGTTCAGGAAAATAACATTTACCCAATGTGCTTTCCTGTTTTACTGTTTGAATTTACTGTTTGCAATTGTTTGGCTTCCCAAGCAATTTGAGGATATTGTTAGTTTTAATAGGAATAATGAATCACTGTAATTTAGCACAGCATCTCAGAGTATAGTATCTTGGCAAAATGGAACATCGAAAGGGTAAAACACGAGAACATTACTTTTCAAGTCAAAATGCAGAATGAGGGTCTCACAAATTCTGGTGGGAAGAATCAAAACAGCAGCACAGTATCATGCCATGAATGGGGTGAAAAGTGGGCTTGGTTATGATTGCCTTGGGATGGCTTCCAGGCTCCTTATGATATCAGAAGCTCCCTGTAGACTGTAAAGTCACTGCGGGGGGAAGGAATGAGTCAGTTTATTGTTGTATTGTACTCTCCCAAGCACTTAGTAATAATAATAATGGCATTTATTAAGCACTTACTATATGCAAAGCTCTGTTCTAAGCACTGGGATGGTTACAAGGTGATGAGGTTGTCCCACGGGGGGCTCACAATCTTAATCCCCATTTTCCAGAAGAGGTAACTGAGGCACAGAGAAGTTGAGTGATTTGCCCAAAGTCACACAGCTGACAATTGGCAGAGCCGGAATTTGAACCCATGACATCTGACTCCAAAGCCCGTGCTCTTTCCACTGAGCCATGCTGCTTCAGCACTCTGCCCAAAGTAAGCACACAATACGATTGACTATGTGCACAGTATTCATTCATTCAATCGTATTATTGGGCACTTATTGTGTGCAGAACACTGTACTAGGCACTTGGGAAGTACAAATTGGCAACATAAAGAGACAGTCCCTACCCAACAATGGGTTCACAGCCTAGAAGGGGGTAGTTAGCACTGTACTAAGTGTTTGGGAGAGTACAATACAACAATATAAAGGGCACATTCCCTGCCCACAACGAGCTTCATCATCTTCCGAGAAACCAAGTGAACCAGAACATTGACTCAACTGTATTTATTGAGCGCTTAGTGTGCAGAGCACTGGACTAAGTACTTGGGAGAGTCCAATACAACAATAAACAGACACATTCCCTGCCCACAACAAGCTTATAGTCTAGAGTGGGGATCAAGTGTAGACATGGTTTAAGATTCTGATTCTGGGCTGAGGGCTGGGGCCACTATCATCTAGGGAGCACTAGAGGTAGAAAAAAAATGAAGCCAGATCTCAAATCCCCTCCTTACCAGAAAGTTCTCCCTACTATCCAGCCTATTGCTACAGATTAGCCCAGTTCCTCTCTTTCTGTTCCTGATAGAGATTGGGGTGCCATTGCACCCCATCCTCTAAGGGTTAACCAGGCAACAACAGCATGTCCTTCCAACAAGAGATACGCAGGGATTCGTTCGCTGTAGATTGTGCTGAGCTCACAGCTCCTCAGAGACACACCTTCTGTAACTACAAGGTGTTTTTATGATCACTGCTGTATCTCTTGGCAGGCTCTTCGAAAAAAGCTGGCAAGGCTCCTACTGCTCTTCCCCAGAAAGAGGTTCTCTTTGCAGCACACTTGGGCATATCACTTCTGTGAGCCTGGAAGAGGAAATAGCCTTCTGGGATGGAGAGTGATAGAAGGGCGTGAAAAGGGTATGTGGGAAACAAGGAGGAGAGGGCAAAGCAGACTTTGTGGCCAGAAGAAGCATTTCGAAGGTTTGAGAAAGGACTGACAAGGAAACTTGAGCTTTCTCACAGTGAGCCCCCCACAACCTCAGGACAGGGAAGCAGCATGGCCTAGTGGAGAGAGCACAGGCCTTTGAGTCAGAAAGACCTGGGTTCTAATCCAAACTGCATCACATGTCTGCTGTGTGACCTTGAACAGGTCACTATACTTCTCTGGGCCTCCATTACCTCATCTGTAAAATAGGAAGTAAGAGTGTCAACTCCATGTGGGGCAGGGACTGTGGCCCACCTGATGACCTCCTAAATACTCCAGCACTTAGAATAGTGCTTAGCACATAGTAAACACTTAAATACCAAAATTAATTAAATGTCCACAGAAATGGATGCCTCACATCTGAAAGGCCTTAGTCCCAGGCTAAATAGTTTGAGTTGGTGGCTCTCAAGTTATCCACAGGTTACCATGAAGAAGGATTCTATCTGTCCTTTCCAAATTAGGGAAACATGAACTTTAGGAGCTTAGGTTTTCGAGGAAAGGGATGGCACTCATGACATCATTTCACAAGCTATAAACCCCTGCTCCCTGCTAAGAGCATCTGCTGGACTGTCTAGCTCCAGCACCCAAATGAGAAGAAAGTAAGGAAACAAATTTGACTTGATTTTAAGCAGAGTCTCTTGTTGCTTGAAGGTTTTCAGAACCTAGGGCTCCTGAGCTGGAAGAGGAGTTTCATAATAATAATAACAATAATAATAATAATCAATCATGGTATTAGGAAAGTCATTTAATTTCTCTTTGCCTCAGTTTCCTCATCCTTAAAATGGGGACTCTATAGTCATTCTCCTTCATACTTAGACTGTAAACTCTATGTGGCAAAGGGACTGTGTCCCATCTGATTGACATATCTACCCCAGTGCTGAGAATGGTGCTAGATACATGATAAGTGCTTAAAAAATACCATAATAATAATTTCTCAAGGGCTTCCTACAAGTCAAGCACTGTACTAGGAGTTGGGTTGGGTACAAGATGTCCCACATGGAGCTCACAGTCTAAGTAAGAGAGAGAACAGGAATTTAATCTGCATTTTACAGATTAGGAAACTGGGGCACAGAGAATTTAAATGATTTAATAATAATAATAACAACAATGGTATTTTTTAAGCATTTACTATTTGTCAAGCACTATTCTAAGCTCTGGGGGGATACAAGGAAATCAGGTTAACCCACATAGGGCTCACGGTCTTAATCCCATTTTACAGATGAGGGAACTGAGGCACAGATAAGTGAAGTGACTTACCCAAAGTCACACAGCTGACAAGTGGCAGAACCAGGATTAGAACCCATGACCTCTGACTCCCAAGCCTGTGCTCTTTCCCCCAAGCCAAGCTGCACACATCAGCAAATGGCAGAGTTGGGATCAGAGAAGCAGTGTGGACTAGTAGATAGAGCACAGGCCTGGGAGCAAGAAGGACCTAAACCCAACTCCACCACTTGCTTTCTGTGTGACCTTGGGCAAGTCACTTAACTTCTCTGTGCCTCAGTTACCTCATCTATAAAATGGGGATTAAGAATGTGAGCCTCATATGGGACACAGACTGTGTCCAACCTGACTAGCTTGTATCTACCCCAGCACTTAATATAGTGCCAGGCACATAGTAAGCACTTAATACCATAGAAATGAATGAACAAACAAACCCCAGGACCTCCGACTTCTAAGCCCATCCTGCTGACTCCACTAGGCCACGCTGCTTCACTAAAGTTATGTACATTAAATGCATTAAGTGGATACTTGTCCATCATTTCCTAACTATTCTGTGGTTCCAATTAGTCAGCTGATGGAGTACTAAGATTTTGCAGTAATTCTTCCCACTGGCAAATATTTTTCTTGGTTGCTTTCCTCCCTGGATATTTACAGTTATCAAAATTTTGGGCTAGACTTACTGTTCTGGAATCTTTAATAATTTTGGCACAACTTTTGTAGAAATCTGAAGAAGTGCCTGTCATCCCCAGATAGACTATGCACTCCTTTAGGAGAGGGATGTTGCCTACTAATTCTTTTGTCCTCTCCCACATTCTTAGTACAGTGCTCCGCACAGTATAAACATTCATTTAATTAATTAATTAGAAGTAGCATGGTCTAAGGGGAAGAGCATGGGCCTGGGAGTTAAGCCATGAACCTGGGTTCTAAACCCGGCTCGAGTATTTGCCTGCTGTTTGCTCTGCAGTAAAATGGGGATCAATACCTGTTCTCCCTCTCTGATGTGGGATAGGGTCTGTGCCTGACCCTATCTTGTATCAACTCCAGTGCTTAGTACAGTGGTTGGAATATAGTAATCACTTAAAAGATACCACAATGATTAAATAACTAAATACCATATCAGAGAATTCTTCAGGATCATTTTGAACAATTCCCAGGTGACTGAAAATATTTGGAAACTCAACCCAAGCTAAGTCTATATTGGACAACCTCCAGGTCTCTCCCTACAGTCCAGGAGCCATATAAATATGAATAGCAATTTGCCTATTTGCATTTCCCACCTGTTGTCCTTCTCTGCCCATAACAGCTTTAAGTTCCAGAAGCCTTGATGGATCAGTATTGGCTTTGTGCATTTGCTGTGAGAGAAGAGACTCACAAGCCTGCAGCAGAAAGGCCCCTGTGAGGGTCTCCAGTCTTGTTCACCTTGGTTACCTGTGCACTGGCTCTGACAACAGTGGCATCCTAGAAATTGGAAAAGTTGCAGAATGCCCGTGAGGAAGATGGATTGCAACCGAAGTTAGAAATACAATAATGGCAAAAGGGGATGTACAATCACCCAAGTACAAAATGCAAAAATGAAACTATGAGGAATCGACAGTAGGCCTAGCAGGAGATATTTTTCTTCACCGTTCATATCAGTTCCAATTGAATTTAAATTCTTTCCAAGGGGGTTATGATGCAGATAAGTGGTTCTGGCGCCTATAAAAAAGCAGCTTTGTGCATTGTTATTTGTTATTACTTAACATTTGCATACATATGGAACCCTTTCCTAGCTATGAAGTGCACTAGAATACTTTTTTTTAAATCTGCTGGCCTTCCTGAATCAAAGAACCACTTCCCTGGTCCATAGGCTCTGACACTAGCTTACTTAGGGTAGGATCTCTCCTAACTTGAAATCTGGTGCTCTTTATGGGAAAGGGGCAAGTCCAGAGAGCGGCATGGCCTAGTGGAAAGAGGCATTCACCTTGGATTCGAGGACCTGGATTATAATCCCAGTTCTACCATTTACCTGTTTGGTGACCTATGGCAAGGCACTTCACTTCTCTGGGTCTCAAATTCCACGTCAGGAAAATGCAGTTTCCACATCTGTTCTCCCTCAGATTTGTGTCTGACCTGATTATCTTGTACAAGATTATCTTGATTGTACTTGTATCTAGCTTGTACTAGATTATTTTGTATTAGCTAATACTAATCCCCTAACTAATATATTTTTACCCTCCATAGGACTTATACATATAGGTATTTTCAACCATATATTATTTATTCTGATAATTCACCCTGGTACATTTGTTATGCTCCCTATCTGATCCTTTTTTCTTCTACTCTTTCCACTGTAAACATTTTTCATGTCTGTCTCTGCCATGAGATTCTGTGATCCCGTAAGGCAGGGAATATGTCCCTGCAGAACATGACCATTTGCTTGTACTTCCCCAAGCGCTTTGCGAGGTGTTTAACATTAAGAAACCACTAGTCATTCGACCAATCCATCACTGATGTTTTTCAGTGTTTACCCTGAGCAAAGCACGAAGAGCTTGAGAGAGAATGATACAGTTGGTAGACATGCTGCCTGGCCTCAAGGAGTTTGTAGTTTAAAGAGGGAGGCAGATATTTAAATAAATTCCAGGTAGAATATTCAACCAACTATCAGGATGTGTACGTATCAACCAGTCAGTCATATTTATTGAGTGTTTACTGTGTGCAGAGCACTGTACTAAGTACTTTGGAGAGTACAATATAACAAAATAACAGACATTCCCTGTCAGTCAATCGTATTTATGGAGTTCTTCCTGTGTGCAGAGCTCTGGACTAAGCACTTGGGAGAATACAATACAATCAATCAATCAATCATATTTATTGAGCGCTTACTATGTGCAGAGCACTGTACTAAGCGCTTGGGAAGTACAAATTGGCATCACATAGAGACAGTCCCTACCCAACAGTGGGCTCACAGTCTAAAAGGGGGAGACAGAGAACAGAACCAAACATACCAACAAAATAAAATAAGTAGGATAGAAATGTACAAGTAAAATAAATAAATAGATAAATAGAGTAATAAATATGTACAACCATATATACATATATACAGGTGCTGTGGGGAAGGGAAGGAGGTAAGACGGGAGGATGGAGAGGGGGACAAGGGGGAGAGGAAAGAAGGGGCTCAGTCTGGGAAGGCCTCCTGGAGGAGGTGAGCTCTCAGCAGGGCCTTGAAGGGAGGAAGAGAGCTAGCTTGGCGGAGGGGCAGAGGGAGGGCATTCCAGGCCCTGGGGATGACGTGGGCCGGGGGTCGATGGCGGGACAGGCGAGAGCGAGGTACAGTGAGGAGATTAGTGGTAGAGGAGCGGAGGGTGCGGGCTGGGCAGTAGAAGGAGAGAAGGGAGGTGAGGTAGGAGGGGGCGAGGTGATGGAGAGCCTTGAAGCCCAGGGTGAGGAGTTTCTGCTTGATGCGCAGATTGATCGGTAGCCATTGGAGGTTTTTGAGGAGGGGAGTGATATGTCCAGAGCGTTTCTGGACAAAGATAATCCGGGCAGCAGCATGAAGTATGGATTGAAGTGGAGAGAGACGCGAGGATGGGAGATCAGAGAGAAGGCTAGTGCAGTAGTCCAGACAGGATAGGATGAGAGCTTGAATTAGCAGGGTAGCGGTTTGGATGGAGAGGAAAGGGCGGATCTTGGCAATGTTGCGGAGCTGAGACCGGCAGGTTTTGGTGACGGCTTGGATGTGAGGGGTGAATGAGAGAGCGAAGTCGAGGATGACACCAAGGTTGCGGGCTTGTGAGACGGGAAGGATGGTAGTGCCGTCAACAGAGATGGGAAAGTCAGGGAGAGGACAAGGTTTGGGAGGGAAGACAAGGAGCTCAGTCTTCGACATGTTGAGCTTTAGGTGGCGGGCGGACA
The DNA here is from genome assembly GCF_015852505.1 of Tachyglossus aculeatus. Taxonomy (NCBI): domain Eukaryota; kingdom Metazoa; phylum Chordata; class Mammalia; order Monotremata; family Tachyglossidae; genus Tachyglossus; species Tachyglossus aculeatus. Next base: position 78,038,757 of record NC_052086.1, read on the forward strand.
TCCAGATGGAGATGTCCTGAAGGCAGGAGGAGATGCGAGCCTGGAGGGAGGGGGAGAGAGCAGGGGCAGAGATGTAGATCTGGGTGTCATCAGCGTAGAGATGATAGTTGAAGCCGTGGGAGCGAACAATAAACAATACAACAATAAACAGGCACATTCCCTGCCCACATTGAGCATACAGTCTAAAGAGGGGAGTTTTGTTCTGTGGGGAGAGGTGCCTGTGTGCTTGGGGTTGGGATTAAGTGCATAGGAGAGGCAGTAGGAATGAAAGAAATACCAGTAAATAGTATTGCTACTATGTTAAATCGATAGAAATAAAGATGAATTAGTACACATTTCATCTAGCTATAATGAAGTTGGAGCTGCCTGTTGCAAATGACTGATAAGCTTCAGTCTGGAAATCGACTCTGGGTCCAAGAACCTGTGCAAAGGAATTGATTATAGTGATAGAAGTTTGTGAAGTCCCCTTGTAAGCTTCTTGGGGACAGGGATAGTGTCTACTTACTCTATTGTGCTCTCTCATGTTCTTAACACAGTGCCCTGCACACAGTAAAGCATTCAATAAATACCACTGATTGACTGATTGATTTTAGCATCACACTTTCAGCCCTGCCAGTCATGCTCTGAAACACTACAGGTAAACAAGTAGGAAGATAGGCAGGAGTGCCTAGCTATACTTGATGAGGTAAAATCTATTTATTGAGAGAGAAGTATTGACTGATTGATTGATTCCACTGATTGAGTAGGCAGTGACTCAATCAATGATACTGAGTGCTGTGTGCAGAGCACTGTACTAAGCACCTGGGAGAGTACAATATAATTGGTAGACAAATACCCTACCACATGGAACTTACAGTCTACAAGCAATGGATTTTGTAGGATGATAAGAGAAAATTCCTGAGTCATGCTTAGAGCAGTGATTTACAGAAGGTCAGGGAGGTGATGCAGAAAGCAGGAACAGACACACAAATGGAAAAGCGGGAGCTTTATTTTATTTTTTAAAATCTGAAGCAGTAATATGTTTTTTCTTTGGGACCCGTGAGCCTGTCCTGATATCTTGGCTGCTTCAGATAAATCAAAATGGGGACTGATCAGGATAACTAACGAAAGGAACAGAAGGGATGCACATGCCGTGATTCTAAATAGGCAAGAGTTTCTCAAAGTCAGGCATAGTAGGTGCCTGAGGCTCCTACTGTGTTTCAGATAATAAAATAAAAGTCTTTAAATTATTTCTGTTTTGTTTTTTATTTCAATGTAATTTCTGGATCTCGGCAGGACATTTTCAGAGCAGGGATTCATTTTCCAGTTCAAAAAACTTCCACAGGGGTCAGGGAGGAAATCACAGCTATATTGTTAAGGCCCTGCAATACAAATGTCTGTGATATTGTGGGCATTTGTTCTTCAACTGGACAAGTGTGCCCATATCATCATCGCTATAATTATCTTCATCATCACAAACTACACTGACTGTCCATTGTGTGCAGACCAATGACCAGATCCCTGCTCTCGAGGGGCTTACAACCTCGTGAGACGCAATAAACCCAAATCCTATAATAATGATAATAATAATAATAATAATTGTGGTATTTGGTGCTATGTTCCAGGTACTGTATTAAGTGTCAGGTTGAATAGTCAGTCAATCATATTTATTGAGCGCTTAACCCAAGCACTTAGTACAGTGCTCTGCACACAGTAAGTGCTCAATAAATTCAGTTGAATGAATACTAAGCACTTGGAAGAGTACACTATAACAATAAAACAGACACATTCTCTGCCCACAATCAGCTCACACTCTTCATTCATCCAATCGTATTTATTGAGCGCTTACTGTTTGCAGAGCACTGTACTAAGCTCTTGGGAAGTACAAGTCAGCAACATATAGAGACGGTCCCTACCAAAAAATGGGCTCACAGTCTAGAAGGCATTTGTTAAACACTTACTATGTGCCAAGCACTGTTCTAAGTGTTGGGGTACATACAAGTTAATCAAGGTTGACCCACATGGGCCTCACAGTCTTAATCCCCATTTTACAGATGAGGGAACTGAAGTACAGAGAAGTGAAGTGACTTGCCCAAAGTCACACAGCTGACAAGCAGCGGAGACGGGATTAGAACCCACGACCTCTGATTCCCAAGCCTGGGCTCTTTGCACTGAGCCACGCTGTATTCTTGAGTGGGAGATAGACATTAATATAAATATACAGATAAATGCATAAGTGCTCCTGTCTCTCCCCACTCCAGTACATAGTTCACTCTTCTGCCCAGCTCACTTTTCCACAAAAATGTTCAGACCATGTTTCCCCTCTCCTCAAGGATCCCCAGTGGTTGCCCACCTTTGCATCAAACAAAAATTTCTCACCACTGGCTTTAAAGCACTCAATCATCGATACTCTCCTACTGCAACCCAGCCCATATACTTAGCTCCCCTATTGCTAACCTTCTCACTGTACCTCAGTCTCATCTATCTTGCCACCGACCTATCGCCCACATCCTGCCTTTGGCCTGGAACTCCCTCCTTCCTCATATCTGATAGACTATTTCTTTCCCCCTTTCAAAGCCTTACTGAAGGCACATCTCCTCCAAGAGGCCTTCCCTGACTAATACCTCCTTTCCTCTTCTCCCTCTCCCTTCTGCCTCACCCTGACTTGCTCCCCTCTCCCAGCCCCACAGCACTTATGTACACATCTGTAATTTATTTATTTATATTACCATCTGTCTCTCTCTTTCTAGACTGTAAGCTTATTATGGGAATGGGTCTGTTCTATTGCTATATTGTACTTTCCTAAGTGCTTAGTTCAGTGCTCTCTGCACCATAAGCACTCAATAAATACCACTGACTGATTTAAAGATTCTGGGAATTTCTGCAAAGAATCTTTGCTTTTACATACTCCAGCAGTCTGCTGCTGGCACAGCTACAGACCTGATAGAGACTGTTTTTATATTACTGTCCAAACAGTGTATTACCGTCCAAAGAAAGCAGTCCCTCTAATGTCATGTACTTCAGTTCTAAAATGGGCCAGGTACAGAAGGGAACTGAATACTCTTCCACCAGCTCAGAACCAATGCTGCAATTCACAAACTCTGTCCTCCACCGAATACAGATCCCACTTTCTCGAGATCAAAGCCCCGTTATGAAGAACAGACAAGAACCCAATTTTGAATCTTTACTAGTGACAGGGCATGCTGACTTCACACAGATTTCCTTCTTTAATTGCAAAACTGAAAGCCTGTGGCCCTCCTCAGATGTCATGCCAGTCAGAGCGATTCCCATAAACATTCCCAGGGTCTCTCTTGATCGCTTGGAAGCACCACTGCAGACATTAGGGCCTAAATGACTAAATCGATTGGCAGTGCACCCTAGCAGATGGGCAGGGTTGGCTGTGGGAACCCTGCTTGTTCTGGTTGAAGTTCGGCTTTGTTTTTTCAGAACAAGTATGTGGCTACATTGACATGAAGTGAGAAATCCATTCTGTCTGGACTACAGAAACAGACTGACTCAATAGGGTGTGGCTATGGCTGATTTAATAATAATAATAATAATAATAATAATAATTGTGGTATTTGTTAAGTCCTTACTACGTGCCAGCCACTGTACTAAGTGCTGGGGTGGATACAAGCAAGTCAGGTTGGACACAGTCCCTGTCCCATGAAGTGTTCACAGTCTCAATCCTCATTTTACAGATGAGGGCACTAAGGCACTTGCCCTTGGTCACACAGCAGACAAGTGGCAGAGCTGGGAATAGAACCCATGACCTTCTGACACCCAGGCCCATGCTCTATCCACTACACCATGATGTTTCTCATTTAATAACAATTATGATGATGATAATGATGATAAACCACTCACTCTGTACCTTTCTGGCTCCTGTCTCTCCCTGTTTCAGTCCATACTTAATAATCATCATAATAATAATCGTGATATTTGTCAAGTGGTTCCTAGGTGCCAAGCACTGGTATAGATATAAGGTAGTCAGATCGGATGTATTCCCTGTCTCACATGGGGCTCACAGCCTTAATCCACATTTTACAGGTAATGTAACAGGCTCAGAGAAGTAAAGTGACTTGTCCAAGGTTACACAGGAGACATGTGGCGGAGCCAGGATTAGAACCCATGTCCTCTGACTCCCAAGACCGTGCTCTTTCCACCAGGCCATGATACCACACTCTGCTGGCCAAATACTTTCTTTAACAAAATGTTCAGTCCATGTTTCCTCACTCCTCAAGACCCTGAAGTGGTTGCCCATCCACCTTCAATCAAACAAAAATTTTCTACCACTGACTTAAAGCACTCTATCATCTTGCCCCCCCATCTTAACCCCGTTGATTTCCTATTATAACCAAGCCCTCACACTTTACTCTTCTAATGCCAATCTACTCACTGTTCCTTGAGCTTGTCTATCTTGCCATCAATTCCTCACCCACATCCTGCTGCTAGCCCCACCCAATATCAAGAGACCATCACTCTCCTCACCTTCAAAGCCTTGTTAAAATCACATCTCCTCCAAGAGGTCTTCAAGTAAGCCCTCGTTTCCCCTACTCCCTCTCGTGTTACTCTTGCATTTGGATTTGTATCCTTCACTCACCCCACCCTCAGCCCCACAGCACTAATGTAAATATCCATAATTTATCTTAATGTCTGCCTTCCCAGCTAGACTGCAAGCTCCTTGTTTGCAGGGAATGTATCTGCCAATTCTGTTATATTGTACTCTCCCAAGTGCCAAGTACAGTGCTCTGAACACAGTAAGCACTCAATAAATGTGATTGATTGATTGGTTGAACTGTGCCAAATGCTATCCTAAAGTTTGGACTGATGATTCAGGATCATCAGATCAGACAGTCAACTCCTCATTTGCATTTCCCAATAGGCCCTTTTGAGTTTGGTAGGAAGTGGGTGATTTTTCAGAAAACATAAATCTAAAAGTTAAAAACTTTTCTCTGCATAGTCCAAGGCTCCAGAATGCATTGCTTTCTATTGCAGTTTGGCCCGGGACAAACAATAAACAACATGGCGAGATTACTTTATATGACCATAGCGGAACCGAAGTGTCCTCTCCTCAAGAATAGTGCAGTCTTGTCTATGAGACAGCACATAAAAAAAATGAGTGACAGAACACAAAGGAGGAGTTGAGTTCTGTGTAAAAAATGGAACAAATATAAAAAAGTGATAGAGATATGTTTTTACTGTCATGGATACATTGTCACCAATCTCCTACAGTGTCATCAATTTGTTTTCTGACAGGAAGGCAAAACATTGTACTGTATACCTTTCAGAGTAAGGTTGATTGTTCATTAAGCATAGTTTCATAAAAATAGCCCTTATAATTATTTATGATTTTATCATTAATAAGTTACAACATGCTAGTGAGCTATGGCCCCGTAGAGGGCAAAATGCTAAATCCAGCTTTGGGACTAAGCTCTCGTGTAGGTGCTACGTACTGCCTAGCAGAGCAATCCCATTTGGGGAACTCAGTACTACCAAGGACCTCTTCCTTTAGATACTTCACCCCACCCAAAGTCGTAATAAAAATATCCTTATTCTCTTCCATTTCCCCTACCTGTAGCTTGTTTGAAAGTCTGTCTTCCCCTCTAGACTGTAAGTTTACTGTAGGCAGGGAATGTCTACCAACTCTGTTAAATTATACTCTCCCTAGCACTTAGTATAGTGCTTTGCACAGCAGTAAGCACTCAATCAATACCACTGACTGATAGACTGTGAGCTCCTTGTGGGCAGAGAGTGTGCCTACCAACGTTTTTATACTGAACTCTCTCCAGTGATTTGAAAAGTGTTCTGTCAATGTTTAATAAATACCACTGATTGATTGAATGATTCTTCTACTCCCTGTGTTTTCCATCCCTGACTCATCTGGTTGAGCCAGTGCATTTTTCTCTTCCCTGTCAATGTAAAGGAAAAATCTGGTGATGAATGAGTTATCAAAGGAAACTTTCAGGTCTCTTTCCCTGGAAATCTGTCAGAAGATGTGTTCCCCTCACTCCACTCTTTCCTCTACAGCCAAACTGCTACTAATACAAGCCCTTATCCAGTCTCATCTTGATTCCTGGATCACCCTCCTTGCTGACTTCTGTTTACTGTTCCCACTCCACACTTCACTCTGTTGCCCAGATCATTTTTCTACACATTCAATCCATGTTTCCCCGCTCCTCAAGAATCTCCCGTGGTCAGCACCCAACAGAAATTGTTTACCAAAATCTTTAAAGCACTCAATCACCTTTGCCCTCTCCTACATTACCTCCCTGATATCCTGCTACAACACAGCACACACACTTTGCTCCTCTAATGAAACCTACTCACTGTACCTCATTCTTGTCCTTCTCACAGCCGCCGCTCACCTATATCCTGCCTCTGGTCCGGAACTCTCCCTCTTCATTCATTCAATCATATTTATTGAGCGTTTACTGTGTGCAGAGCACTGTACTACGTGATTGGAAAGTACAATCCGGTAACAGATAGAGACAATCCCTACCCAAAAATGGGCTCACAGTCTAGAAGGGGGGAGACAGACAATAGAATAGGCATCAATAGCATCAAAATAGATAAATAGAATTATAGATATATATACATCATTGATAAAATAAATAGAATAATAAAGATGCACAAATATATACAAGTGCTGTGGGGCGGGGAAGGGGGTAGAACAAAGGGAGGGAGTAGGGGTGACGGGGAGGGGAGGAGGAGCAGAGGAAAAGGGGGGCTCAGTCTGGGGAGGCCTCCTGGAAGAGGTGAGCTCTCAGTAGGACTTTGAAGGTGCAAAGAGATAGTTTGGCAGATGTGAGGAGAGAGAGCATTCCAGGCCAGAGGTAGGACATGGGCCAGTGGTCGACGGTGGGACAGGCGAGAATGAGGCACAGTGAGGAGGTTAGTGGCAGAGGAGCGGAGTGTGCGGGCTGGGCTGTAGAAGGCAAGAAGGGAGGTGAAGTAGGAGGGGGTGAGGTGATGGAGAGATTTGAAGCCAATAGGGAGGAGTTTTTGCTTCATGCGAAGGTTGATCGGCAACCACTGGAGACTTTTGAGGAGAGGGGTGACATGCCCAGAGTGTTTCTGTAGAAAGATAATCTGGGCAGCAGAATTTAGTATAGACTGAAGCGGGGAGAGACAGGAAGTGGGAAGATCAGAAAGAATGCTCGTATCTGACAACCACTCCCTCCACCTTCAGAACCTTATTAAAAGCACATCTCCTCCAAGAGGCTTTCCCTTGATTAACCCTCATTTTCTCTTCTCCCACTCCCTTCTGCATCACCCTTGCTCTTAAATTTGCACTCTTTTATTCACCCAACCCTAATCCCTACAGGATGTACATGCATAGCCACAATTTCTTTATATTAATGGCTGTCTCCCCCTCTAGACTGTAAGCTCGTTGCTGGTGGGGAACATGTCTATCAACCCTCTCCTGGTTCCCCTCCTATCTCTCTGGCCATGCATTCTCAGTCTCCTTCATGGGCTCCTCCTCTGTCTCCCACCCGCTAACTGTGGGGATCTCTCAGTTCTGGGTCCCCTTCTATTCTCCATGTACACTCACTCTCAAGTCATTCATTCCCATAGCTTCTACTGCCACCTCTATGCAGATGATATTCAAGTCTAAATCTCCAGCCATGATCTCTCTCCTACTCTGCAGTCTTGCATTTCCTTCTGCCTTCAAGATATCTCTACTTGGATGTCCCCCCGACACCTCGAGTTTAACATGTCCAAAACAGAACTCCTTATCTTCTCACCCAAACCATGTCCTCCCCCTGACCCTCCTATTACTGTAGATGGCAACACCATCCTTCCTGCCTCACAAGCCTGTAACCTTGGTGTTATCCTTGACTCCTCTCTCTCAATCAGCCCACATATTCACTATATCCTGTCAGTCCCACCTTTACAGCATTGCTAAAATCCACACTTTCCTCTCCATCCAAACTGCTACCACATTAATACAGTCACTCATGCTGACCTCCCAGCTTCCTGTCTCTCCCCACTCGAGTCCATACTTCACTCTGCTGCCTGGATCATTTTTTAAAAAAAACATTCAGAGCATGTTTCCCCACTCAAGAAATTCAGTGGTTGCCCATCCACCTCCACATCAAACAAAATCTCCTCACCATTGGCTTTAAAGCACTCAGTCAACTTGCCCCCTCCTACCTCACCTCACTACTCTCCTACAACCCATCTCACAGACTTTGCTGCTCTAATGCTAACCTTCTCACTATGCTTCGTCTCTCACCACCAACCACTCGTCCTCATCCTTCCTCTGGCCTGGGATGCCCTCTCTTCTCAAGTCCAACAGACAATTACTCTCCCCTTCTTTGAAGCCTTTTTGAAGACACATCTCCTTCAAGAGGCCTTCCCTGACTAAGCCCCTGTGCTGATGTGAACCTGGGCACCCACCATTTTGAAAAATGCTGTCTGTGACTTCCCAAACTAGCAAGGTGGGAGTTGGAAGCATGGGCAGGACCATGCAACTGAGACTGCTAGACATCCCAGGCCAGTAGTGCAGAGGCAGGTGTCCCTCACCTCCGTGCTGACCCAATAAGGTATAGAAGAGGGGGGAAGGGAGGCAGGGATTGGACAAACGGAAGGCAGGAAGGTGGAACAGCTTGGTAGCACAGTTGATAAGTACCTTATCTGTAAAAATGAGAATTAAGATTGTGAGCCTTATGTGGGATAGAGATTGTGTCTAATCCAATTATACTGTACCTACCCCAGCACTTTGTACAGTGCTTGGCACATAATAAGCAATTAAAAATACCATTTAAAACAGGATTAGAAAACAGAGGATAAATTTTAAAAATGCATTGCTGGTTTCAAATATTCATAATTTGAATGAGTGGTGCATCTCAGGTAATGCCCATGCATTCCAAAAAGGGTTTTTGGAGGGAGTTTTCCTGGCAAAAGATTCCATTTCTGCTGAATCTGCACACGGTAAAACCTAGGATTCAGCCCTTTACTAGCATTAACAGACAAGGCCAGTGTTTTCCAAGCCAGGTACCTCTATACCCGCATCTCAGAGAGTTCCAAGCCTGTCTTTCCCAGAACATTCATTCTCCTAATGAATGGTCTGTACTTGACCACTACTCTTTTCAATCTTCTGCCTCAGCCTTGGACCCCACCTTGCTGCTCTCCTGGGGTTTCAGGGCTGAGTTCAGGACAGGTACGGACAGGAGCCTAAGGCTGTTTTCAAATAGATGAACTCCTGGACATCCAAGAGGAAATACAAGGATGCATTTTAATCAAAAAGAATGTACATCCAGCGTGACCTCAAAATAACATTCCCTGGTCCTGTGCTTCTGAATAATATCAAATTCCGTAAGGCATCTGGTACTGAGTCAGATATTGTACTCATCCTCAAGACACAGACAGTGACATGTGGATTCTATCATATTTGTTCCACTTCCCATTAGATTCCCTCCAGGAAAGCACAGCCTCTGTGTTTCCCCATACTCCATGCCTACTTAAAGGATAGCACTCTGGTTTCTATGCAAATAAAGCAGCGATTCACATGGGAAACAAAGGAAAACATAAACCTTGCTTGGTTTTTCTGTGTCTTATGCTCCCCTATGCCCCACTGTGTCTAGGAGAAATATAGGCAGAGAAGGGAAGTGGGAAAAAGCAACAGACAGTGAGCAAAGATAGAGTTCCCCCTTTAAAATGAGGATCGAACCTTTCCATTGCCATAAAGTCTCCAAGAACACATTTTCACCCAAACCATGACTCATGTATTCTCAGAAGCAGCTGACAGTAACCATACCTTTTTAATTTGTTTGGAAATACTGCAATAATCACTTGGAGTACATTATTGGGTGGAATGTCTTCGATCAGATCCAGGAGGAGGAAGGAAAAAGGGGCTGCCTCAGAAAGAAAAGGGGCAGTGAAAATGGGGAAATGGTTTTACTAATAATCCTAGGCTGGATTCATGCACTTGCCCCAGGGATGTCATTTCCTTGGATGGACAGACATCCGTGCCAGTGTTCAGCTCTGGGATTCAAAATCTAGAGTCAGCTCGGGGGATCCTAAAGCAGGTCTTGGGCTTACCCTGAATGCCAGGGTCCAGTGACTGCAGTGGGCCGCCTTGGCCATTTTGAAGGGTCTTTTCCAACACATTCCTGAATATATTCCCTTTACCAGAGGCCCCTCTGGACTTTCCAGCAGGGCTACCTTGGCCATTTTGAAGGGTCTTTTCCAACACACTCCTGAATATCTTTCCTTTACCAGAGGCCCCTCTGGACTTTCCAACGGTTAGGAACCTTTTCACTGAAAACTGTTCTTTCATTCTGTTTGGCTACACCAGTTAACAGACTTTTCAATGGGCTTGAAAGGCAGAATGTAGGAGTCCCCCTTTATAATTCCAGTCAGAAAATCTAGTCAAGCCTTTACCTTCTGGACTTCCAGCTAGGGGAATGACAAGAATGCTCTCTATCTCTTAAAAATCCATTGATTTCTATTTGACAGTGTACGTTCCAATAAAAGGTAGACCACACTCCAATCTAGGCAGGGCAGTAAAATGGATCTATGTGCCAACAGACATTGAGGATGATGGAATTACAATGAACTACAGATTGCAGTTTGTGACAGTGCTCATAGGGTACTCTAGGCTGATCCTATGTACTCACTTAAATTCTGAAACTGAGCTTTACCCTGCTCTGGGAGAGGAAATCATCTCATCTACCTACATGAAATCCCTGGAAAATTTCAGGGTCCTTATGCAAAATTCAGAGATAGGTGTATCCGACCCATTCAGAAAGCAGCCACCTGAATTACCTGGGTAGAGGCAGTCATTACCGAAAAGAACACAGCTGATTCCCAATCTTGTGTTTCAAACCATAAATTACATTTTCACCCTTACCCTCCCTCTCCTGCAAATTAAAAGCTATATATCTTTTTCCAAAGTCTTTTTGACATACAGCTTCTATACTCTGAGCCTGAGGCTAGCTCTGTGAATCAGAAAGTGAAATACAATCAGGCCAAGCCCAGTATTTAAACACTAGTCAACATACCTTTGTAGTGTGCATATAAAAATAGTCTTATCTTTACCTCCCACTTTACCTAGCACAAGGAACAGATGTTTGTGTTTAGATACATAGATAAATAGGTATACACCCATTAGCCATCTTCTGCAAATCCCACCAGGTGTATTATTCTCCTCCATGTATTGGGGTCTATAACTTTGCCCTTTCCTCTATCATGGGAAGAAAAATGAAAGCATCTGGTTCTGCAAACCCAGGAGCTAGACTTGCTCTGTTGGTGATGAAAACTAATTACTTGGGGTTGTGGCCGAACCAAAGGTACAGAACAGCCTTCAGCCAAAGGTACAGAACAGAATTCAATTGTATTCATTGAGTGCTTACCGTGTGCAAAGCATGGTACTAAGAGCTTGGGAGAGTGCAGTATAACTACAGACACATTCCTGTCCTCAACAAGCACACAGTCTAGGGATGAGCTCACAGCCCATGTTTTAGATGGGCTCCGAATCAATGAAATCCAACCAATGGTCAAACCCAGACACAAAAATTGCAGTGAATGTCACGAATCATAGTTTATCATCAATTTTAATTGCTTACTTTTTTCTCTGTAGATTTTCTTTATTCCTCATATTTTCCCTCTGGTATAAGTTCCTTAGGGTCAGGAATTGCTCAGCCAACTCGAACATATACTTCCCAAGAGCTTAGTACAGATTTAGGCTCCCAATAAGTGCTCACTAAATACCACTGATTGAGTGTTTGGCTAATTATAGGTTACCTTGTTCAATTTACTGTTAACACTTTTTTCTAAAATCTAAAATTCACTCAGCTCTCTCTCTCCTCTTGCACTACAACCCAACCTGCACACTTCAGTCGGCTCATTGGAAAGAGCACGGGCTTGGGAGTCAGAGGTCGTGGGTTCTAATCCCCACTCCACCACTTGTCAGATGTGTGACTTTGGGAAAGCTACTTCTCTGTGCCTCAGTTACCTCATCTGTAAAATGGGGATTAAGACTGTGAGCCCCATGTGGGACAACCTGATCACCTTGTAACCCCCCCAGTGCTTAGCAGACCCTCGTGATAGGCTCGGATCTCCTCCTGCCTTCAGGACATCTCCATCTGGATGTCTGCCCGCCACCTCAAACTCAACATGTCCAAGACTGAACTCCTTGTCTTCCCTCCCAAACCCTGCCCTCTCCCTGACTTTCCCATCTCTGTTGACAGCACTACCATCCTTCCCATCTCACAAGACCGCAACTTTGATGTCATCCTCGACTCCGCTCTCTCTTTCACCCCTCACATCCAATCCGTCACCAAAACCTGCCGGTCTCAGCTCCGTAATTGCCAAGATCCACCCTTTCCTCTCCATCCAAACCGCTACCCTGCTCGTTCAAGCTCTCATCCTATGCCGTCTGGATTACTGCATCAGCCTCCTCTCCGATCTCCCATCCTCCTGTCTCTCCCCACTTCAATCCATACTTCACGCCGCTGCCCGGATCATTTTTGTCCAGAAACGCTCTGGGCATGTTACTCCCCTCCTCAAAAATCTCCAGTGGCTACCAATCAACCTACGCATCAGGCAAAAGCTCCTCACCCTCGGCTTCAAGGCTCTCCATCACCTCGCCCCCTCCTACCTCACCTCCCTTCTCTCCTTCTACAGCCCAGCCCGTACCCTCCACTCCTCTGCCGCTAATCTCCTCACCGTGCCTCGTTCTCGCCTGTCCCACTGTCGACCCCCAGCCCAAGTCATCGCCCTGGCCTGGAATGCCCTCCCTCTGCACATCCACCCAGCTAGCTCTGCGTCCTCTCTTCAAAGCCCTACTGAGAGCTCACCTCCTCCAGGAGGCCTTCCCAGACTGAGCCCCCTCCTTTCTCGACCCCTCCTTTCTCTCCCCATCCCCCCGCCTTACCTCCTTCCCCTCCCCACACCACCTGTATATATGTATATATGTTTTTACGTATTTATTACTCTATTTATTTATTCATTTATTTGTACAAATTTATTCTACTTATTTTATTTTGTTAATATGTTTTGTTGTCTGTCTCCCCCTTCTAGACTGTGAGCCCACTGTTGGGTAGGGACCATCTCTATGTTGCCAACTTGTACTTCCCAAGCGCTTAGTACAGTGCTCTGCACACAGTAAGTGCTCAATAAATATGATTGATTGATTGAATGAATGAATGCCCTCAACCATTTTAGAAACTTACTATGAGCCAGGCACCATACTAAGGCTGGTGTAGATTCACGCTAATTAGGTCAGACGCAGTCCACATCCCACACATAGTAAGTGCTTAACAAATACCATCATTATTATTACTCAATCTCCCTCAATTCATTCATTCAATCATATTTGAGCGCTTACTGTGTGCAGAGCACTGTACTAAGCATTTGGGAAGTACAAGTCGGCAACATATAGAGATGGTCCCTACCCAACAACAGGCTCACAGTCTAGAATCTCATCTCTCTCACCACTTACTCACCCCCTCCCTTCTGCCTTATCCTCTCTCCCTCTATATTAATGCAAACTACCCCTCTCCCCATTTTCAAAACCTTATTAAAGTCATATCACTTCCAGGAATCTTCCCTAACTAAGCTCTTAATAAATGTGGTCTTTGCTAAGTGTTCACTAAATCTTATCCAAGCACTTAGCAAATGCTAACATTAGTATCATCATTAGTAGTGGTAGTAGTTCTGGTACTATAAAAACCCACAGATCCTACAAAGATCCAAATGCATTCAGGCTATTTTGTTTTAGGAAAGGTAAAATAGGACTGGAGAAGGCCAGAGAAGAGTAACAACAATGAGAATATAGAAAAGAGAAACCAAAATCACTAAACAGATATTAACAACAATAATGATGATAATACTTATGGTATTTGTTAAATACTTACTATGGGCCAGGCACTAAGCACTGGGATGAATACAAGCAAATCGGGTTGGACACAGTCCCTGCCCCACATGGGTCTCACAGTCTAAATTAAGTGACTTGCCCAAGGTCACGGCATTAGAACCCTTGATCTTCTGACTCCCAGGCCCAAGTTCTAACCACTCTACCATGCTGCTTCTCAATATTTAAGAGAAAAAATAGACTAGGAAACATCAATAAAGGGAAAAGAGACACATATGAGCCTTAAAGGTCATAAAAGATATGAAAATGATTTTCACTTGAAGGAGGCAGGTTCTAAACAAATGAGAGAAAACACATTTTAACACATTTTAACACAGTGGGTGGACAATTTGTCATGTTAGCACAGGACATTGCTAAATTCAATTAAATTCAAGTAATGACGAGAGTCATGGTGGATGGCTAGATAATAATAATAATAATTGACATTTGTTAAGCGCTTACTATGTGCAAAGCACTGTTCTAAGCACTGGGGAGGATACAGGGAGATCAGGTTGTCCCACGTGGGGCTCACAGTCTTCATCCCCATTTTACAGATGAGGTAACTGAGGCCCAGAGAAGTTAAGTGACTTGCCCAAGATCACACAGCAGACATGTGGTGGAGTCGGGATTCAAACCCATGACCTCTGACTCCAAAGCCCGGGCCCTTTCCACTGAGCCACGCATCAGTTAGGATTGTAGAGGGCTCAAGAAAGGTTTAAACAAATAGGGTTAGTAAAGGAATCAGGGTGGCTTAGTGAATAGAGCACGGGCGTGGGAGCCAGAAGGAGCTGGGTTCTAATCCTGGCTCTACGACATGTCCGCTGAGTGACCTTGGGCAGTCAGTCACTTCACTTCACCAAGGCTTAGTTACTTCATCTGTAAAATGGGGATAAGAGTGTGAGCCCCATGTGGAACAGGGACTGTGTCCAACCTGATTAACTTGTATGTACCCCAGCTCTTAGAATAGTGCTTGGCACATAGTATGCATTTCACAGGTACCATGATTATTAATTATTGTTATTAAAGTTGTCCTTTGGTTCAAAGATGAACAATTAGTGTGCATGTCACTGAGATAAAATGTCCTTCACATATGCATGGTAGTGCACCTTTTCTGGCCCTCTGGTTTTGGACGAGCATTTCCCTGTTACCAAGGGTTAGGAATGGAAAAGATCTGCCCCGCAGCCAGTAGGCATAGGAGTTTGTATTGTTCATGCTCTAATGATAATGGTCTGCTCTGAGCCAGTCACACTTTCACCCAGGCTCCTGACTCCCCCCCCATTCACATTGCCAGGTACCTAGCAGGAAGAACAGACACAGTCTGTGGCCAAAGAATACAACATTTCTGAGCCCTAGACAGCAGAAGACCCTTCTCTGCCCTCAACCATTTTAGAAACTTACTATGAGCCAGACACCATACTAAGGCTGGGGTAGATACATGCTAATTAGGTCAGACGCAGTCCACATCCCACACGCGGCTCAGTCTTAACCCCTATTTTACCAATGAGGTAACTGAGGCACAGAGAAGTTAAGTGACTTGTCCAAGGTCACACAGCAGACAAGTGGCGGAGCTGGGTTTAGAACCTGGGTCCTCTGATTCTCAGGCCTGTGCTCTTTCTACTAGGCCATGTTGCTTCTCAAAATCAATATGTCTTTGAATATAACACTTTGAAGGACTTCCTTGTGAAAATCAGGGGAAACAAAAAAGAAATGAAAATCCAAACAAATAACAGCAAGAGTAACAGATAATACTGTTGTCTTCTGCACCAGTAGCCAGACTGAATCTAGAAAACAGCAGGGGCCTCAGAGGAGGGTTTATCCAGAGAAGGTCTCTGTTTTGGGGGCTGGAGCAGCAGCAAGAGTTAAAGATGTAAAAATAGATATCTCTAACCATGAAGGTGGCGATCCAAAAGGGAAATGAAAATTATTTACAAGCATTCCCTTGCGTCTGTCAGACACAGATGAACTTTGGTCAGGATCAGAATGGCATCACACCTGATCTCATTTTTTTTCTTCTCATCCTCTAGTTCTGAGATTCATCTACTACAGATTTTGTGTGTTTAACTCAGTTTCGGTCCTGCACATAGGAATGGGGGCTGGGGAGAAGGGAGAAGGAAGGAAGGAAGGATGGGGTGATCTCATGGGGTCTCACCGGGGGTTTCCACTGATGAGAAGCGATGATTTCTGTTCTTCTGTGGATAAAACATGGCCTTTTTTATTTTTTTCTTCAGCTCCGTTAACTGAAATCTCTACTTTGCCCAAGGCCAAAGTTGTTGACAGCGAACACTTCTCGCCCTCCTGATGTTGTAAAGAGACCTTGTTTGCCACTTTTATCTGAAAAGCCCCTTTGCCCTTTTAGACCTTTCTGGTTTATCCCTGCCATTCTCACTGTCATATCACTCCTCTCTGATCAGAGGGATTTATCACTTGCTTTTTCTAAGTGAGTTTGTGGCCATATAATTTACTTCTGTACTTCCTCAGACCTCAAGAGCTCTAAAGCTTGCCCTCCATTGACAAAGATCCCTTCCCTGGGATTGTCTGAGATGACATAATTTTTGAGGTATAAATATCCTACAGACTCAAGAAATAAATGCACCCTCATCCTTACTCCTGGTTTATTTGAACAAACCTCTCTCTCACTACCTCCCTCTCTCTGTCATCCTTAATCCTCTGAATCCCATCACAAATCTTACCTTGGCTAGCCTAGTATGTGTTTAGGGTCATAGAACTGGGAGAGGGGTTAGGTCAGAGCCAACACTTCAATGCTGTGATCTGTTAATGTCCCTCTCCCAAGGCAGGGAGGGAAAACATATTAACATCTAAAATCTCGACTACCAATTGAAACAATCAGTCTAAAGTTTTCAGAACTCCTGAGAGTTGAGAGGGACCAGGACAAAGTCTGGAGAATCTGGACAAGGAAGGCCAATTCAATCATATATTCTCTTCCTAGAATGTGTTCTGGGAGTCTTAATGTCGTCCTACTTCTGCATATCTCGGGGGGACGGGGTGGGGGGGGGGATACACTCCTGATCATTTGGAGTAGGCATTTTCATGACCCCCTCATCACTTTTGATGCTCTGGGAAAGTGACCCAATAAGAAAAGCCCATCCTAGCGAGGCTCCACACCACACTTGCTGGTTGGCAGTAAGGATGCTTATCAGACAGGGATTGTGTCCAACCTGATTACCAGGGTTTAGAGTTTAGTGCTTGGGCACATAGTAAGCAATTAAGCTTATATATCTGCATAATAAGCATTCCAGTCTGTAAGCTAGACTCTAAACTGTAAACTCACTGTGGGCAGGGAACATGTCTACCAACTCTGTTGTATTCTATTTACACACACACACATAAATATTATATATATTTTATATATAAATATATATTAAAATATATACATTTGTTAAGCCCTTACTATGTGCCAGGCATTGTACTAAGTGCTGGGGTATCTCACATGGACACAGTCTTAATTACCATTTTATGGATGAGGAAACTGAGGCACAAAGAAGTTAAGTGACTCGTCCAAGGCATATCGCAGATAAGTGAGGGAGCTGGGACTAGAACCCAGGTCCTTCTGACTACCAGTCCTGTGTTATAACCACTAGGCCACTCTGCTTCTTTTAAGTACTCTCCCAAGCACTTAGTACAGTGCTCTGCACACGGCACTCAAACAAATACCATTAATTTAACAAATACCACAATTGTTATTACTTGGATTCATAATCATTAATTCCCCCCATTCCTCCTCACCCACATTCCACCAGCATTCAAGGCACAACACTCCTCATCTTTCTGAACTAATCAGATAAACTCCAAGATGTGAAGAAGGCCCAGGGGAGTTGTACTAACCATTAACCCCAGGTATTCACGGTGCCGATTTGACACAATACATTTGTTCCACAAAGTGCCTTTCTCCTCGTTTAAAAAGGAGGAGGGTGGTGGGGAATCAATGTTTCTCTGGCTAGTAGGGATGGGAAACAGCCTTTCATTGCTGATTTAAATGATCTACACATGACATCAAAAAGAAGAAATGACATTCTCCTTGGGTGAGACATTTCACAGTTAGAAATAGATTTTAAATTTCTTTTCAACTAAAAATCTTCCCCTAAGTCTGCACTCACACAATTGCTCCAGTCAGAACCAGAGAGAGAACCACATTTGACATACTATAATCCATTGCTTACAGAATTTGATAGGTTTTTTTAATCACTCACAAGAGAAATATTTTTTCCAACCCTTTACTATATCACAGATTAGAGGTCAGAGAGGTGGTGATAAGAACCCGAACGCATGGAAGGTTGAAAGGAGAGATTCTCTTTCTACCTCTGAGTAGCTTCTGTATTTATAAACTGTCATGTCTGTCTTTACAAAAGGGATAAAACTTACAACCTCGCAAATAAATGTGTGTTTTCACTTTAGATTTATCATCTTTAACATCCTTGAAGAGAGAGAAAGAGAGGGAGAGAAATAGTCTGTCAAGTGAGGAAGCATAAACATCAGAAATTTCTGGCTCTAAGATCTATAAAGAATCACTCAGGGTTGTGGATGCCCAGGTTTCTAAGAACTTTCTTCAAGTGGGGAGACCAAATCCTAGTTTGTTTCGGGTTCATCTTGGTTCCCACCAGGGAACATGAACCTAATGATTTGTTCAAATTTTCCCCGCTAATTAAAAATCCCAGAAAATTTGATATTATCACAGGTTGGTACTTGGGTGAGTTCTAGAAGGTATCCATTTGTAGTTATGAGTTGGAAGCAACAGACTTTAATTTCACTCCCCTCTAGGAGGGTCCTACACACTTGCCAGTACAATAATAATTGAGGTATTTGTTAAGTGCTTCGTATGTGTCAAGTACTCTTCAAAGTGCTGTGGGAGATGCAAGTTAAACTGGGCACAGTCTCTGTCCCACACAGGGCTCACTTTCTAAGTAGGGGAGAACAGGTGTTTAATCCCCATTTTAGTGATGAGGAAACAGACTCATAAGTTAAATGACTTGCCCAAGGTCACACACCAGGCAACTGTCAGAGCTAGGATTAGAATCCAGGCCGTCTGATTCCTAAACCCATGCTCTTTCCCTTAGTCAACACTGCTTCTCTACAAACAGCGAAATGAATAGTGTCCCTAAAATGCATTCTTTGTGGGCAGGGGTTGTCTCTATTGCTGTATTGTACTTTCCAAGCACTTAGTACAGTGCTCTGCACACAGTAAGCATTCAATAAATACAACTCAATGAATGAATGGATACCTTTCATTCTCTGATTCCTGGGGAATGAAGCAACAGCTCTATTGTACCCTTTAGTAAACGCCCAAGTGCTAAGGACCATGTTCTGCACACAGTAAGCTCACTGCAGGCAGGGAATCTGCCTACCAACTCAGTTATATTGGATTCTCCCAAGTGCTTCGTACAGTGATCTGCACAGTAAGCATTCAGTAAATGCCAATGATAGATGGATACCAGTGATTGAGTATCCCTTGGGCCATTTTTTGCCCCTTTAACCTTCCCTTTGTTCCCCTCCCTATTAGCCTTCAAAAATACTCAAGGATCTTCTGTCTTCCTGGAAGGAAACAGAGGCTCCCATGAAACAGTTTGACCTGCTTACTCTCTTCCCATGTTCTTCTTTTCTGATTGTCTTAACAGAACACTCTGCCCTATATTCACCCCCTTGCCTGAAACCTGCCCTTTCCCCTCTCCTCTACTGAGCCCTGCGAGGCTTACTGACTAATTGTCACAGCTTCAGTTTCACTCACCCAGTCAGAATCTGCAGTGTCTGCAAGGAGGTAAACTTTGTATATTCATCTCCAAGAAGCTGTTACCCAATTCCTAGGCATGTCCAGGGAGTTCTGCCTTACCTCAAAGGGTTCCATTGGTATCACATGAAGATACTTCTTTAGGCACCTGTATGATGGGAACTGAGCAGCCTTTTTCTTCATAGGTATTTCTTAAGCGCTTATTTGTTCCAGGCATAGTACACTGTGGTAGGTACAAGCTATTGGACACAGTCCATGTACCACATGGGGCTCACAAACAATCTCCATTTTACAGATGAGGTAACTGAGGCATAAAGAAGTTAAGTGGCTTGCCCAAAGTCACGCAGCAGACAAGTGGTGCAGCTGAGATTAGAACCCGTGTCCTTCTGATTCCCAGGCCTTCAGGAAAGAATCAACTTCTGTCCACTCCTCAAACCCCAAACTGAATCAGATAGGACCTCTTCCTCCATCTGCCTTCCAGTTAATGGGTAGTTCTACCTTTATCCCAGGTGATCAGTCAGTGGGAAAGCAAACACTATAGGGGGTGCTGACTTTCCTCACTTCACTGATTTCGGCCTCTGATTTTGTCAATTTAAGTCCCATGTGATGGGAAAGTGAAACCAACAGTATAGAGGGTGCAGATTTTCCTCATTTCACTGATTTGGGCCTGTGAGTTTGTCAGTTTAAGTCCCATGTGGATGGTGTCTTTTTTAAATAGTCCACTCAAAGGCAAACATCTATATATTACGATCGGAACACACAACCCTGAGATATTTAACAAGTATCATCAATCATCATCTAGGTTCTTCTGGTTCTCCTATTTCTATTTCCTGGCTATGTGTTCTCAATTTCTTTCAGTCTCTTCCTCTGCCTCCCACCCCCTAACTGAGGGGGTCCCTCGAGGTTCAGTTCTGGATCCCTTACCCATCCATACCCATTCCTATGGAGCACTCACTCATTCCCATGCCTTCATCATGGAGTAGTGGATAGAGCATGGGTCTGGGAGTTAGAAGGTCATGGGTTCTAATTCCTGGTCTGCCACTTGTCTGCTGTATGGCCTTGGGCAATTCACTTCACTTCCCTGGGCTTCAGTTACCTCATCTGAAAAATGGGGATTAAGACTGTGAGCCCCACGTGGGACAACCTGACTACGCTGTACCTACCCCAGCATAATAATAATAATAATAATATTTGTTTATTGTTTGTTATTGTTATTTGTTAATTGTATTTGTTAAGCGCTTATTAGGTGGCAAGCACTGTTCCAAGCACTGGGGGAGATACAAGGTAATCGGGTTGTCCCATTTTACACATGAGGGAATTGAGGCACAGAGACATGAAGTGACTGGCCCAAAGTCACAGAGCAGACAAGTGGCAGAGCCGGGATTAGAACCCATGACCTCTGACTCCCAAGCCTGTGCTCTTTTCACTGAGCCACGCTGCTTCTGTAAATAATAATAATGATGGTATTTGTAAGTTTCTTTGCTCACTATGTGCGAAGCACTGTTCTATACTCTGGGGGGATACAATGTGATCAGATTGTCCCACATGGGGCTCACAGTCTTAATCCCCATTTCACAGATGCAGTAACTGAGGCCCAGAGAAGTGAGGTGACTTGCCCAAAATCACACAGCTAACAATTGGCGGAGTTGGAATTTGAACCCATGACCTCTGACTCCCAAGCCCATGCTCTTTGCACTGAGCCACGCTGCTTCTCAGTCTTAATCCCCATTTTACAGATGAAAACTGTTTTAACTGAAGCACAGAGAAGTTAAGTGACCTGCCCGAAGTCACACAGCTGACAAGCGGCCAAGCCAGGATTAGAACACACAACCTCCGACTCCCCAGCCCGGGCTCTTTCCACTGAGCCACGCTGTAGTACTGTAATTATTATTACTATTGTTATTACCATCTCCTTGAGGATGATTCCCAAATCTTTATCTCCAGCCATAATCTTTCTCTTTCTCTGTGGCTCAGTTTCCTCCTGCCTTCAGGACATCCCTATTTGGATGTGCCACCCACACCTCAAACTTAACAGAACTCCTCATATTCTCACCCAAACCTTATCCTCCCCCTGATTTTTCCATTACTGGAGACAGCACCACCATCCTCCCTGTCTCACAAACCCGTAATCTTGGCGATATTTTCGAATTATCTCCCTCATTCAACTCACATATTGAAACTGTCAAATCCTGTCAGTTCAACCTTCACAACTAAAAATACACTAAATCATTAAAAATACACCCTCTTCTCTCCATCCGGTCTGCTATCACACTTAATCCAAGCACTTAACCTATCTCACCTTGATTACTGCATCAGCCTCTTTGATGACCTCCCTACCTCCTGTCTCTTCCTACTTCAATCCATACTTCACATTCCTGCCCAGACCACTTTTCTACAAAACCATTCAGTACATTTTCCCATGCCTCAAGACTCTCCAGTGGTTGCCCAACCACTTTGCATCAAACAGAAACTCCTTACCCTTGGTTTTAAAGCATTCAATCACCTTGCCCCCTCCTACCTTACCATGTTGCTCTCCTGCTACAACTTAGGCCACACATTTCACTCCTCTGTCAATGTACTCAGTGCGCCTCAGTCCCATTTATCTTGCTGCTGGCCCCTCACCCACATCCTGCCCCTGACCTGTATTGCCCTCCCTCTTCATATTCAACAGATGATCACTCTCCCCATCTTCAAAGTCTTATTAAGAGCACATCTCCTCCAAGAAGCCTCCCCCAACTAAGCCCTCATTTCTTCCTTCACTTCCCTCTGAATTGCCCTTACACTTAGATTTGTACTGTCTATTCACCCCTCCCTCAGTTCCACAGAACTTGTGTGTATCCATAATTTATTCGTTTATATTAATGGCCGTCTCCCTCCCTAGACCGTAAGCTCACTTTGAGCAGGCAACGTGTCTATCAAGTCTGCTATACTGAACTCTCCCAAGTGCTTAGTTCAGTGCTCTGCACAAAGTAAGCACTTAATATGATTGATTGATCTGTCATCATTATCATCATCGTTTCCATTAACGATTGAAAAAAAATAGAACCTCCTGCCCTAGTCAGAGATTAATTCATTTACTCAATCATATTTATGGAGAGATTCAAGTGTGCAAAGCACTGTATTAAGCACATGGAAGAGTACACTATAACAATACATACATACCCTGCCCACAATGAGCTCACTGTCTAGAGGGGGAGGCAGAGATTAATATGCACACATAGATTACAGATACGGATATACGTGCAGTGGGGCTGATGAAACTGTCATGTCAGATTCCTGACAGCTGTCAAAAGTCCTGTTAGATCTGAAAACCTAGAGAAAGGGAACACTTCATCTTTAGTCCAATGTCATCAGTCCTCTTTCACCTAGAGATGAACCTGAAGACTTAGCAAAGCTAAGAATAGTTTCCTTTTAGTCCCCTTCATTGACTCTGCAGAACACAAGGCTCCACTAAGCACCATGTTTCTTGGTACATCCAGCAGAGAACAGTTGGTGGAGAGGAAATGAAGACAGCGGGTACACACGAACCATTTCGGGAGTTTGGAAAGGGGCCAGAGCAGTGAGATGGGGTGATAGCTGGAGGGGCTGTGGATTCAAGAGGGTAGCCTCTTTTAGTTTGGGGGAGACAAACAGGTTCGAAGGTAAAGAAATGAAGAGCTTATAGAGAGTGAGAGTTGGACATAGCAGTGAGAGAGGGGAGGAAAGTGGAAGCAAGTGATTTTAGGAGTTGAAAGGTGATAGGCTTAGGGTTTGGGTTGCAGGTGGGAAATCACCTTGAGAACCAGAAGGGGAGAAAGAGGCAGAGGCAGCAGTATGTACTAAATGCTGGAGTAGATACACAGTGATTGCGTTAGTCGTAACATTTAATGTAGAACACCAATGAAATGGGGCTGGTTCTGTGTGTCTGTTTTGTTTTATGCTGCACAAAATCCCCTTTTCCCCAATGACCCCCACCCTGGAGTTTCCCCTCCAGAGGGACATTTGGTCCAGGATCAGATTCCAGATTTGTTTGAACCACACGCAGCACCAGACATTTACACTCTGCTGCTCCGCTCCGACACCTCTTAGCCCTGCTGTTCACTACACACTCCAGGGGTGGGTGGTGAGCGAAAATCAGGAGGGAGACAGAACATGTGGGCAGAAAAGTTTTTGCCAATTATTTTTTTCTTTGTGAATTTTAGGATATACGGATTCCTTTCAGCACTTTTCCGATTCTGCACCTATAAAATATGTTTAATGGTTGAATTTTCTTTAAGATGATCAGAGGCACTATAATTTATGCATTTGAATAGCACTGCAGCCAGATGTAATTTTGCTTGAAGTTGTTGCATTACAGTTAGTAATGTGTAATCTGCTGGATGTGTTTTGTACAATTTGCAATTTATTTAACAGTTGACTGAGCACTGACCCCAGATAAAATCATAATCAAAGTGTGGTTAAAAAAAGTGCCTTCTGGCAAAGGCCAGAATATGGCCCAGGCAGAGAGAAATGTTGTCTCTGCCTTTGACATATGAGGAATGTGGCCTTTCAAGTAGAGAATGGGGCTGAGGAGCAGTGTGGTCTAGTAGATAGAATACAGGCCTGGGAGTCAGAAGGACTTGGGTTCTAATCCTGGTTCCACCTCTTGTTGTGTGACCTGAGGTGAGTGACAACTTCTCTGTGCCTCAGTTCTCTCATCCACAAACTGGGGATTAAGACTGTGAGCCCCATGTGGGACATGGATGGTGTCCAACCCGATTAAGCTTGCAACTTTCTCAGCACTTACTACAGTGCCTGGCACATAGTAAGTGCTAAACAAATACCATTTAAAAAAAATGCAGTTTAAGGCCCACGGCATCTGTTAGGAGGATCTATTCCTGGGTTTCCATCTTGAGTTCTTGGCGGATTTGCCTTAAACCTCACCATCAGGGAATTCTGGGCAACAAGCTTGGAGAAATATACCCCAAAAGAAAGAGAAGCAGTGTGGCTAAATTCTGGGCCTGGGAGTCAGAAGACCTCTGCACAAAGTAAGCTCTCAATAAATACGATTGATTGATTGACCTGAGTTCTAATCCTGGCTCTGCCACCTGTCTGCTGTGCGAGCTTGCACAGGTTACTTCTTTGTGACTCAGTCACCTCATCTGTAAATTGGGGATTAAGACTGTGAGCCCCATGTGGGACATGGACTTTGTCCAACTTTTTTATCTTACATCTATACCAGAGCTTAGTATAGTGCCTGGCATGTAGTAAACACCTAGCAAATACCACTACAAGAGAAGTGCTTAACAAATACCAAACAAAAACATGGAGGACAGTGAGTGCCACAAAACCCATGGAATGAGCTGTGCCTCTGGAGACATTCATTCATTCAATCGTTTTTATTGAGCACTTACTGTATGCAGAGCACTAAGTGCTTGGAAAGTACAATTTGGTAACAGATAGAGACAATCTCTACCCAACAATGGGCTCATAGTCTAGAAGGGATAAAGAGGGAAGCCTTAATTTCCCCCTCCTGATATAGACTTCCCTCTGAGGTAGTGAGCTGCAACAGCGGAATGGAGAAGCAGACTGGTCTAGGGGATAAAGCACAGGCCTAGGAGTCAGAATGACTTGGGTTCTAATCCCAGCTCTGCCACTTATCTGCTGGGTGACTGTGGGCAACTCACTTAACTGAAGCACAGAGAAGTTATCTTCTCTGTAAAATAGGGATTAAGACTGTTAGCCCTTTGTGGAACAGGAACTGTGTCCAACCTAATTAACCTGTATCTACCCTAGAGCTTAGTACAGTGCCTGGCACATAGTAAGTGCTTAACAAATACCATAAAAAAAATGGAGAGAGGAAAGAAGAGGCAGCTGGAAGGGACTGGTAGACCCTGATTGAAAAGAAGGAAGCCGTCCCCCAAATGCAGCTGTTGGAATTCATGTGTCAGCTCTCCTCGGGCTAAGGATCTCTCTATCCCAAGTGTCCAGCACTCTGTTCCCCAGCTTACCCTTTGCCTGTCCAGTTTTGAGCTGGACAAGCTCAAAACCCTGTCTGGTTCTGAAATGGCACTGGGTACATTTGTCAGACAATAATATTTATTGAGTGCTTCCTGTATGCAGAGCATTATACTGTGTGTACTGGAGAGTACAAAAGAATGGAGCAGGTATTATTTTAAAATGTCCAGCTTCCCTCTGCTTTTATTCCTGCTGCATAATTCTGTAGCTTCTCCCATGTTCACAGGGAATTGGGAAGGGAACTACCAAGTTTCCGAGCATGGGTCACCCTGGCGACATGCTGTAGGCTTTAGGGAAAGTGCCTTTTGGGGTGCCCCTTTGATGTCACTGCATTTCAGAGGGCAACCCCTCTAGTGCACCTAACAAAGTATAACAATAATTGTGGCATTTGTTGAGCACTGTACTAAGCACTGTGGTAGATACAAGACAATCAGATAAGACGCAGTCCATATCTCACACAGGGGAAGGAGAACAGCTAATGCAGTCCCCTTCATCCAGAAAAGGAAGCTGAAAAGTTAAGTGACTTGCCCAGGGTACCGAGCAGGCAGGTGGCAGAGCCAGGATTAGAACCCAAGTCCCCTGACTTCCAGGCCTAAGCCCTTTCCACTAGGCCATGCTGCTTCTAAAGCAACAACGTGGCTTCTGGGCCAGTGAAGGGGAGCTGGCTATTCTCATTAGTGTCCATTCTACCCTTGGCTGTCAGGTTATTCAAGGATTAGAATGACTGCAGGCCTTCCCCTCAGAATCATTCCATCCACCCTCATCCCTGCCACTGAAAGGGCCTCATTCATTCGCAATGCTCCACGATCGCTGATGATTTATGGAGATAGAAGACTGCCGTGTCATCAGCATGCGGCTGTGATTTATGGTGATAGAGAAATACCGTGTCATCAGATTAGAAAAATAAGCCTGGAAGTCAAAATGGAAAAAAAAATACACTGGGAGATTACACTCAAAGTGGGCGACAGGCCAATATACAAGGAATGTCACTGTTGAGGGTTGTTTTTTTTAAAATCAGCATCACCTGAGGTTCTGTTTCATCTTTGTCATCTATGATTCCTGTTGTTCTCCAAGCCTTTCCACAAGCTTGCGGTGGGATTTCATGGGCAAATACAGTGACATGTCACTCAGGTTTTTCTTCCCTTTGAATCCTCCTCCCCTTCTTATCTCCCCAGCTAGCCCTGGTAGGGCATGGAGGGGAAGGGATGGAAGGTAGGGTTGGGGAGAGAGAGAGAGAGAGAGAGCAAACAAGCAGGGTAGAGTCAACCCATTCCCTTTCCAACAAGGCCACCTAGGAATCAGGCAGAACAAATTGAGCAATAAAGTAGTCCTGGGATGTAGTTAGCTCACCATGACTGAAGCAACGCTCACAGGAACCCCACTGCAGCCATTGTATGGCAAACGGAAAGGGGAGACAGTCAAGTCAGATAGTTGGATAAATGACATCAGGAGCAAGTAAAGCACAGTCTCTAGCAATGGGATATAGCAGTGGACTTTAGGGCAATCATGACAGTGGACCGACTAACATGAAAAGCAACGACAGAAACAGATTACTCTTCTTGAGCAAAGACTACTATTGATTGCCATGAAGAAGGTATGGAAACAAAAACACAGGCCTCATATCCCATTACCATATTAACCTATGGTAGGGACCAAACCCATAATAGTAATAATAATTGTGGTATCTGTCAAGCACTGGGGTAGATACAAGATTATCAGGTCCCACATGGGGCTCACAGGCTAAGTAGGAGGGAGAACAGGTATTGAATCCCCATTTTACAGGTGAGGAAACAGGAACAGAAAAGTTAAGTGACTTGCCCAAGGTTACATGGTAGGCATGTGGTAGAGGCAGAATTAAAACCCAGGTTCCCTGAATCCCAGGCCCGTGCTGGTTTCATGAATAATAATAATTATGGCATTTATTAAAGCGCTTACTATGTGCAAAGCACTGTTCTATGTGCTGCAGAGGTTACAAGGTGATCAGGTTGTCCCAAGGGGGGCTCACAGTCTTAATCCCCATTTTACAGATGAGGTAACTGAGGCCCAGAGAAGTTAAGTGACTTGCCCAAAGTCACACAGCTGACAAGTGGCGGAGCAGGGATTTGAACCCGTGACCTCTGACTCCAAAGCCCGGGCTCTTTCCTTCGAGCCACACTACTTCTCATGTTACAGATCCTTTTCAGACACTCACATTAGTCATTTTTAATGGTATTTGTTAAGCACTTATTGTGTGTCAAGAAAAGTTAATCAGGTTGGCTACAGTCCCTGCCCCACATAGGATTCAGAGTCTTAGTTGGAGGGAGGAGGATTTAATGTCCATTTTACAGATGAGGTAACAGGCACAGATAAGTTAAGTAACTTGCCCATCTTTTGTCACACCCACTTCAAAAATACAAGGGTGTGTGTGTGTAGGTAGATATAAATACTGATTTCTCCATTACCACCATATATAACAATTTGGCATCTGTGATGCAGGGTTTGTTTTTTTTTTAATCTACCTACATAGCTAGCACACCTCAGCTTTCCTCTACTTGTATTTAGCCTTCACTTCTTAATGAACACTGCTGTTGCTTCTCAACAGATTCTTGGCTAAAGAGAAGTGCAGAGATGGAGATTGTTAATTGAGAAAGCAGAGTCACTGCAGAATCTGACCACAGAGGCTTCAGTAACTAAGCAATATGGTGACATCAGCAACTGATGCAACTACACTTTAAGCAGAGAGAAGCAGCATGGCTTAATGGAAAGAGTTTGGGCTTGGGACTCAGAGGTCATGGGTTCTAATCTCTGCTCTGCCCCTTCTCTGCTGTGACCTTAGGCAAATCACTTCACTTCTCTGGGCCTCAGTTTCCTCATCTGTAAAATGGGGATGAAGACTGTGAGCCCCACGTGGGAAAACCTGATTGCCTTGTATCTGCCCCAGAGCTTAGAACAGTGCTTGGCACACAGCAAGAGCTTAACAAATACCATAATTATTATTACTATTATTATTATTTTTAATAAAGGAGGCATGTGTTTAATTTTCCTTTACCAGATTACAGTGAACAAGTCCCAGAGAGTTATTCTTTCTGGAGCAGAGCTAGATTCTTTTCCCTACATGTCTATTTGCAAGAAGCCTGAGAAAGAGAAGAAAAATAGGCTGACTCCTCTCCTTGGCATTGGAAGATGACACTAACTTCTTAGCAAGGGGCTGAAAAGCCCAAGGCACAAGATGCACTTCAAGCCACAAGCCCCTTTGCCACATTGAACAGTTTGCCCCTTGCAGATTCTGTGGCTCATTTTGAATCTGCCTCTTAATCACCCATCTGAAGCTTGTAGTGGATATAGCACAGGTTTAGGAGTCAGAAGGTCATGGAGTCTAATCCCTGTTCCACCACTTCTCTGCTGTGTGGCCTTGGGTAGGTCACTTCACTCTCTGTGCCTTAGTTTCCTCATCTGTAAGATGGGGATTGAGACTTTGTTCAACCTGATTTGCTTGTATTCTCCCCAGCACTTAGTATATTGACTGGCACACAGTGTTTAACAAATACCACAATTATTATTATTAATAGGACATCCCCTATCACCCAATTACTTTCTGCCAGCCTGCTCTGCCTGATGCTACTTACAGCCAGAAGTCCTCTACTCTACCACATTAATTTTTAAAGTAACTAAAAATAACACCGATGAGGATGTTTATTTTGCACTTGCAGTAAAGTACTGTACTAAACACTGGGATAGATCCGAGAACATCACATTGCAAACAGTCCCTGTCCCAAATGGGGCTCACAGTCTAAGAAAGAGAACAGGTATTTTACTTTACAGATGAGGTAACTGAGGCCCAGAGAACAGAATGACTTGCAGAAGGTCACACAGCTTGTAAGTGGGGGAACCAGGAGTAGTACCTGGATCTCCTGACTCCCAATTCTGGGCTCCTTCCACTAGGCTGTGCTGCCTCCTCCAATAGTTTGTTCCATCTCCACTAACTGGAAGAGAAATCTGAGTTTAAAACATTCACCAACTTGGTCCTAACTCACCCCTTTGGGTAATTGTCCATAAACTCAGGGTCTAAATGGGATGACTCTCACAGAATTTGACATCCAGAGCCTGTTCTTTGGCAGAACGGTGGCTTAGAGAAGGGTGAAGGAGGCAGGGGCCCTTAGCTATTGAGCACTTGGAAGACTCTTGTCTTTTTCCTGTCTTTAATGGAAACCCACCACACAAAAGAGTTTGATTGAAGCTTACTTTAAAAATGATCTATATTTCAGTCTCCGATATGAAGAGACCAGAATGCTGTCTAGTAGAATAACTCGACTGACTTATGAATCATTGCAAAGGCATTGGGCTGAGTCAGCACAGACCATACACACAATGTCTTGCACAAAGCCCATACCAAAGTTCCCAATCTAACATCAGTAAGAAGCCAAAATTCCATGCAAGGGGATTTAGGGCTCCTCAGTTACAACTGGAGTAATTTCATTTGAAACAAAACTGACCAATGGGTTTGGTGGGTGGGTTTCCTGTCCCTAGACTAAAATTTAAGAGTCTTTTCTCCCTCATTACTTATTTCATGGGAGTGAATCTGCCGGGAATTGTACTTTAATGAGTTTGTTTCAAATGAAAAGGAAAACCATCAGCCTGGAATTTTCTGCACAATATAGGTGGTTGAATGGAAAATAGAGTAAATGACCCTTTCAATCAGAGTAACAGGAAATGCCAATTTCCTGGGCTTTGAAATCCATGCTACAAAGCAGCCAAGAGTGTTAGGAGATTAGGAAATTTAAATGAAGAAGGGGAAAAGTTGAATACAGAATAAAGCAAGGACAACCAAATATATGTAGACCTTGAAAAGGTAAAGTGAGGGTGAGAATGGAGAAGAGTAGAGAGGCTTGTGAAAGAGGATGAAAGAAGAAAAAGGGTAGCAGAGCCAGGGCACAATGAAAACAGAGAAAAAGTCTCCTTTTATTAGAGTTTGAAGTTAGAGAAGAAAGTCCTAAGGCTTTGGAATAGTTTAATTTTCATAGCTGGTCTAGACATTTTCTGCTAAACACCAGATTAAATAACACAATCTATTTTACAACACCTTTTCTTTTAATAGTCGCTTGGGGGCTGAAAGGCCAGATAAACAGCAGTGTAACCGGGATGGATTAAAAAAAAAAAAGTGAAAAAGTCTCAGGTAAATACAATCAAGATTAACATATTTCTTCCAGGATTCAGTCGTTTGTTACTTCTTGGGTTTATGTGCCACACCTTCCCTTTCTTTCTAGTCTATACAATGAGATGTATAAATTCCAGAATGTTCAAGGACTTCTGTGATGTGTAAGCCTTGTTTATTCTAAAGGAAGGGAGGGAGAGATGAGACATCAAGGGGAGGAAATACTTCAAAATATCGAAATAACTCCTTGCTTCCTTGCTCCTCTAGATTTACCCCCCTTCTTCCTGGCTCCCTCTGTGAATGAACTAGTCTGATCTCCTCTGAAGAGTTTTGGGAGGTTCAGATTCCTAATTATGGCTATTTACACCAGTGATGCCCTATGCTATGCAGGAAGCCAGCAGGCAGAAGGGAGATGACCCAAATAGAAGCTAAAGAGGAAGAGAAAGAAGGAGAGGAAAAACTGAGTTTCCAGAGGTGAATTTCTCTTTTCACATTTTTAAATTGAGCAAGAAAATATCAGATGGATTTGTTTTCAGTTAAAGCCTTTTAAAAAGGCAATCCGGGTAAAATTTGACTATTAAAAGTCAAATAATGAAAGCTCTGTCAAACCTATCCTGACTAATTACCAAAAGCACAAGTTCATTAAGCAACACTCAATGTAGCTAATTCAGTTTACTCTCTGGCTCATTTATAATGTTTTTTTTTTTTTTTAGTTGCCAATCTTGCAGTGGCTACAGAGTCTTTGGAAGCATTTTAATAAAAGAAACCACAACCAAAGACAGAAATGCTCAGCATCAGAAGTCTTAGTGCTTCTCAGAGAGCTAGCTGAAAAAAATCAAGAGCTTTGGCCCCTGTCAAAGTTGGCAGATCATCCTGGTGACCTATAGGTGGTTTGGAATTTTAAAAATCAATATCCATCCAAAGCAATGCAAGAAATGACTACTAAAGAGAACAGAATTAGTTCTGGATGGTGAGTTGGGACTGGTTGAATGACAGCAGTGAGTTATGGCATTTCTTAAGCACTAGTACATGCCAAGCACTGTGCTAAACGCTGAGACGCTAAAGATATGGCAGTTCTTGTCCACTGGGGGCTCACTATCTAGGGGGTGACAGATACAAAAATTAGTTCTAGTGTATTGGGTGCAGCAGCAGCATCTGAATCAACAAACTAGGATAACAATCAACCTTTGGTACTTACATTTTACCGAACACTGTAGTAAACACTTGTGAAAGTACAATACGACAGATCCCTGCCCACAAGGAGCTTACAGTCTAAAATGGAAAAACACTTGGTGAAATAATAATTATGGTATTGGTTTAGCACTATGTGCCAGGCACTGCTCTAAGCCCTGCAGTAGGTACAAAATACTAGGATTGGACACAATCCCTGTCCCACATAGTGCTCATAGTCTTAATCCAGTTTACAGTTGAGGGAACTGAGGTACAGGGAAGTTAAGTGACTTGGCCAGGTCACACAACAGACAAGTAGCAGAGCCAGGATTAGAACCCATGGCCTTCTGACTCCTCAGTCCATGCTCTATCCACTAGGCCATGCTTGAAGGTGGTAGTCAGATTCTCCACTGTTACAAGTAAACCCTCAGTTACAAGTCATCCCAGCTTCCCTGGAGTTCTAAAGGTTCATTCATTCATTCATTCAATCATATTTATTGAGCGCTTACTGTGTGCAGAGCACTGTACTTAGCACTTGGGAAGTACAAATTGGCAACATATAGAGATGGTCCCTACCCAACAGTGGGCTCACAGTCTAGAAAGGTTGTTAAAGCTAGGCTTCCCGCAGGAGGTGCTGGATGGCCACTCATTTGGGGATGAAGCAGTAGTGGTATGGAGCACAGGGAGACTGAGAAACTCCAGTTCAAGAGGGGACTGATTACAAGCCACATGGGATTCAGTCCCTGCCCACCCACACAAATGGAAACTCCAGAATGAGGGCTGTCCTATGCCTCTGGGAGTGGCTGGCTGTGATCAGAAGCAGCCTGGGGTGGGATCTGCATGACAGAGTGGGGTTAGGTCAGACTTCTGCTCTGGACATCTTCAGAGCCTGGGCCCAGGTGGGATGGATAAGTTCCCCTGCAGACTATAAGCTCATTATGGACTGAAAATGTGTCTTATATTGCTGTCTTATACTCTCCTGAGTGCTGGAATTTTCTGCACAATACAGGCGGTTGAATGGAAAATGGAGCAATTCACCCTTTCAATCAGAGTAAAGGAAATGAAAAGCAGCATGACCTAGTGGATAGTGCCTAGGCCTGGAGTCAGAAGGACCTGAGCCTTAATCAGGGCTCCGCCACTTGCCTGGTGCGTGACCTTGGGCTAGTCACTTCACTTCTCTGTGCCTCAATTGCCTCATCTGTACAGTGGGGATTGAGACTGTGAGCCCTATGTGGGACGGGGACTCTGACCAATCCCATGACCTTGTATCTACCCTAGCACTTAGTACAATGCCTGGCACATAGTAAATGCTTAGTAAATACCACAATTATTCTTACGAAGTGCTTAATACACACGGTAAGTGCTCAATAAATACAATGATTAATTAATCGATTGCTCTGGGAGGAGAAAGCCACAGGGCTGGGTGACATAATACCACAGTAATTATTTCTATTAAGTGCTTACTATGTGCCAGGCACTGTACTAAGTGCTTGGGTGGATACAAGCAAAGTTTTTTTTTTTTATGATGGTATTCGTTAAGCGCTTACCATGTGCCAAGCACTGTTCTAAGCACTGGGGAAGATACAAGGCAATTAGGTTGCCCCACATGGGACTCACGGTCTTAATCCCCATTTTACAGATGAGGTAACTGAAGCACAGAGAAATTAAGTGACTTGCCCAAAGTCACACAGCTGACAAGTTGCAGAGCCGGAATTAGAGCCCATGACCTCTGACTCCCAAGCCCGTGCTCTTTCCACTAAGCCACGCTGCTTCTCAGTCCCTGTCCCACATGGGGGTCACAGTCTCAATCCCCATTTTACAGATGAGGTAACCGAGGCCAAGAGAGGTGAAGTGATGTGCCCAAGGTAACACAGTAGACAAGTGGCAGGGCCAGAACTAGAACCCATGACTTTCTGACTCCCAGGCCTGTGCTCTATCCACTAGGCCACGCTACTTCCCAGGGGTGGCAGTAGCAAGGCTTGGAGGACAGTCGAGAGGGTGGGAGCAGTCTGCTTCCCAAGCAGATGCCAACTTTGAGGGAGGGGCATTGAGGCTTGCCACAGGGTTTCACAGATTTAAAGTTCAGTTCTCAGGGGTTACCCATTTACCAAAATGACCAGGTAGTAGGTTATTCATCCCACACCCCAGCTCTTACTCCTTTCTGACTCTTTCTCCCCCACACCCAACACTCCCACATTGGCTACCCCCATGGGTAAAGGAGTGGGAGCCACTTCTCTCCGGAATATGAATTGACTCAGTCCCCCTTAAACTTAGGGCAGCTTGGACACCCAGACCACTTGTCCTGTTGCAGCTTCCCCATTTTTTTTCCTATACTTGTTAACCACTGACTTTGTGTCAAGCACTATTCCGAGTGCTGGGGTAGATATGTGCCACTCAAATGGGACACAGTCCCTGTACCACATGGGGCTCACAGTCAGGTAGTGGGGAGAACAGGTATTGAATCCCCACTTTACAGCTGAGAAAACGGAGACACAGAGAAGTCAAATGACTTATCCAAGGTCACACAGCTGGAAAACAGGGATTAGAACCCAGTTTCTCTGGCTCCTAGGCCTTTGCTGTATGCACTAAGCCATGACTTAGAGAAGCAGTGTAGCTTAGTGAAAAGAGCCTGGGCTTGGAAGTCAGAGGTCATGGGTTCTAATTCTGCCACTTATCAGCTGTGTGACTTTGGGCACATCACAACTTCTCTGTGCCTCAGTTACCTCATCTGTAAAATGGGGGTTAAGGCAGTGAGCCCCTTGTGAGACAACCTGATTACCTTGTATCCACCCCAGCGCTTAGAACAGTGCTTGGTACATAGTAAGAACTTAACAAATACCATCATCATCATGACTTCTACTGGCCTTAAGTGTGATATTTGAGCGAAGGGTCCTATCATGGCCGGAATGAATGAGGGAGAAGGAGAATTGGATGCAGCACTAATTGTAGTTTTCCCAGAAACCCCTTCCCAACAATGGGGCATGACCAATAAATACCACTGATTGTAGCTCAGAGCTACAGATACTTTTGAAGTTACCCAAAAGCCTGCTCTCCGCAACGTGGCCTAGTGGAAAGATTATGGGCCTGGGAGTTAGAGGACCTGGGCTATGACTCTCTACTTGTCTGCCATTAGACTTTGGGCAAGTCATTTTACTTGCCTGAGCCAAAATTTCCTTATGTTAAATGTGTACTAAGTATCTGTCCTCCCTTTCCCTTTATCGGGAGACTCATGTGGGACAAGGACTGTGATTATCCCATATCTATCCCAGTGCTTAGTATAATGCTTGGCATAAAGTGCTTAACATACCATTGTTATGTCACTTTCTCAATGCAGAAAGAATACCTTAAAGCTGAATTGACACATTTGTTCATGACATTTGCTCAGCACAGTGCCCTAAGCGCTGGGGACAGGAAAAAGGATTTCTGCAGGAGGTCCTCTGAACATTTGGTTCTTGAAAACTGTGTCGAGTCAAAACGCCATTAAATCAGAACCCTTTTTTTGCAGGAATAATGTTAGAAACAGACATTCGGGCCTCTCTGGGGAGGGAGTTGGTGGTGTACACTCAGATGAAAATAGGAAGAGCAAAATGTCAGAAGAAAACCAGGACAACATAAAAATGTATTTGCTATAATACATTACGGCTAGAGGAGCAGCACTCCAACCGACAGGCCCAGTGTCAGACTGAGAGCCATTGACTTCCTCAAGTTTTACGTACTGCAGCTTCTCCTTCCACCTGAGGCTTTGAAGCTTTGACTGGGCTCCAGACCTGTGGGGACCTTTGAACTGAGAACTGCCAGGCCACCATCTGCTCTGACCTTCTCTGGACCCTTCTTGGCCACAAAGAGCATCCCTCCATCTGCCAGTCATCGCAGGAGCCTGGATTCTGCCCCACAGGGAGCCCAAGGTCAGGAACCATGGGGATCTGTGAGGGTTTGGAAGCGTTCACATTTTGGGGAGGCGGCAGCAGCATGAAACTGGAGGCTGCATTTGGAGTGGGGGTGAACTTTGGGACTGCCCCTTCCAAAAACTGTTTGTTTCTCTAATTTCCTCTAATTGTAAAGTCTAATTTCTCAAATATACCTATTGTCTCCTACTGCCTGGGCCTGTTTAAGGTTTATTTCTGTTTCCTGAGTATCTGTTCTTCCCCTCAGAGAATGTGAAGTCCTTGTGGGATAGGGACCATATCTAAATTCACTTATCTGAATTCAACCTATCCTTGATACAATGTTCGAAACAAAGCAGGTGCGCAATAAATGCCACTACTACTATTACTTATACTATGAGCCCAGCCCTAGATTGTCGCTTCCTGGACAAATTAGAGAGAAGCTTTTCCCTTCTTCTCTTAGTAATCCTAGAAACAAAACTTTCAGATAACTGCCCTCTCAAAAAGAGCTTTCACAAGTGGACTCAAGTTGCTTTCTTCCCTTTCACTAAAAATGTCTCCTGCCCTCTTCAGAGTTTCCCCACAGGCTCCCTAGCTCCCCCCATCAGAGGCAGTATTTATCAAGCCTTTAGCAAGTGCAGCCACTAAATGCTGGAAGAGAATACACAGGTAGGACTTAAACACAGTCCCTGTCCCTTGTGGGGCTTACAGTCAGCCACCCCCACCACAAATCCACTCTCAACTTTCTATGCTCTCTCAAACACAATCTCCCACCTCTTTTTGAAATATCACTCCTCCACCTGCACCTCCTACCCCATTCCTTCACAACTTGCAATAGAAACAGCATGGCATGGGCTTTGGAGTCAGAGGGCCCGGGTTCTAATCTTGGCTTTGCAAATTGCTTGCTGTGTGACCTTGGATAAGTCACTTAACTTCTCTGTGCCTCAGTTGTATCAACTGAAAAATGGGAACTGAATTACTGTTCTCCCTCAGACTGTGAGCCCCATGCAGGACAAGGACTGTGTCCAACCTAATCAACTTGTATCTGCCCTAATCAATTTGTACCTGCTCAAGTGCTTATAACAGTGTTTGACACATAGTAAGTGCTTAACAAATACTAAGTGCTTAACAGATATCATAAACAAAGTTTTTATGCCCATTCAACTTCCCTCCATGATTGCCATTTTCAATTACTCACTCTTGGTTGGCTCCTTTGCTTTTGTTTCCAAACATGCTCAAGACTCTCCATCCTAAAACCATTTTTTTTGGATTTCTGTCCAGGCTCTTCAAATGGATTGTATACAGTAATTGTCTCCACTTCCTCTCCTCCAAATCCCTCCTTTACCCTCTAGAATCCACCTCTCATCTGCTTCACTCCACCGAGATAGCTGGTCACCGAAGACCCTCCTCTTCCCAAATCTAACCAGTTTTACTGCTTCCTACTCTTCCCTGACCCCAGAACTGAGGAACACCCCATTCTCCAGGATACACTAAGTTTAAATAATTCTCTAAGTTTAGATTGGTTTCTAACATTGTCATCTCCTGTTGGCTTCCTATCTCTCAGTCCAACCCTTCTCCAACCATTTCACTGTCTCTTCCTCTGCTTTATATTGCCTTCCTATGGATGTCTTTCAAGATTCAGTTTGGGGTCTCCTCCTTTTCTCAATCTGCACTCACTCCCTTGGAGAAGACATCAACTCCCATGGCTTCACCTACCACGTGGTTGACTCTGGAAATCTAAGTCTATAGGCCTGACTTCCTTCTCTGCAATCCCACCTCCTACTATTTCTAGAACCTCTAAAATAGGCATAATAATAATTACGGCTTTTGTTCAGCACTTACTGTGTGCCAAGAGTGCTTCTCAGGCCTGGGGGAGATACACATTAATCAGGTTGGACGCACTTCTAGACTATGAGCCCACTGTTTCTAGACTGTGAGCCCACTGTTGGGTAGGGACCATCTCTATATGTTGCCAACTTGTACTTCCCAAGCGCTTAGTACAGTGCTCTGCACACAGTAAGCGCTCAATAAATACGATTGATTGATTGATTCCCTGTCCCACTTGTGGTTCACAGTCTAAGGAACTCAGTCTTTCTATATGGATGTCACAACATGCTTTGATTTCAAGTAATTTTTCTTCCCAAACCCTCTTCTCCACCTAATTTCCCCATCACATCTTTCACTCCCATGAACCCCAGAGTTTCTCAAACCTGTAACTTCAGAATTATCCTTAATTCCCTCCTCTCTTCCAAACCCTCTATTCAAATTATTATCAGATCTACTGAGTTTTTCCTCCACAACATTCTACAATCTGTCTTTTCTTTCTATTCACACTGACATCATGTTGCCTCAGTGTCCTCAATGAACCCCCTGTCTTCAGTCTCTTCCTTCTCTTGTCCATATTTCACTCTGTTGCCTGGGTCATTTTTGATGAAATTTTGTCCTTTTTTTAAAAAAATGCATTGGTTAATCATTTACTGTGCACCAGACACTGTGCTAAGAGCTGGGGTAAATACAAGACAATCACATTGGATAGAGTCCATGTCCAACATGGGGCTCACAGTCTTAATCCCCATTTTACAGATGAGGTAACTGGCACAGAGAAGTTAAGTGACTTGCCCTAGTTCACAGAGCAGACAAGTGACAGAGTGGGATTAGAAGTCAGGTCCACTGGCTCCCAGAACTATGTTCTTTCCACTAGGCCACAGTGCTTGTGCACTTTGCCCCACTCCCCAAATCCTCCAAAGATTCCTTCCACATCAAGGAGAAGCTTCTGACCATTGGCTTCAATACACTCAGTAAATCTATCAATTACTCATTTCCTGAGCACATACTATGTGCAGAGCACTTTATTAAGTGCTTGGGAGAGTATAATATAAGTTATTAGATACATTGCCTGCCCACAAACAAGTTTTCAGTCTAGAGGGGATCAGCTCTCCCTCCATTACATCTCTTTCATCTTCTCCCACAGCACTCCCATTGGTCTGCTTAGTTCCTTTCATGTCTCATTTTTTCCTCTGTCTATCTCTGGCTCACATCCTTCCTCTGCACGGTACCCCTTGTCTTGTCTTATGCTGATCAGTCATCTCCAACCTACAGCGACACCCTGGATGCATCTCTCCCAGAACACCCCACCTCCACCTGAAATTGTTCTGATAGTGTATCCATAGAGTTTTCTCGGTAAAAATATGGAAGCGGTTTACCATTGCCTCCTTCCGCACAGTAAACCTGAGTCTCTGCCCTCGAGTCTCTCTCATGATGCTGCTGCCCAGCACAGGGGAGTTTTAACTTGTAGCATATTGCCCTCCACTCTCTAGCCACACCCCAAGCTATGAACAGAATGGGTAGGCATCTGCTTGAATCCCTCCTGTAGTGGAGACTGGCAGAGTACTGGATACTCTCCAGGTGTGACCCTGAGAGGGAATGGTACTCCTACCCCTTTTATATACCCTAGAATACTGTTCCTCACCCAGATTTTTATAGCTCTTTTAAAACCACACCTCCTTCAGGAGACCTTCCTTAATTAATCTCTCATAGCTCCATCTTACACCTCCTCAATCAATGGTATTTATTGAGTGCTTGCTTTGTGCAGAACACTTTACTGAGTGCTTGAAAGAGTACAATACAACAGAATTAGAGATGCGTTCCCTGCCCCTAATGAGCTTGTAGTCTAAGTAAGTGCTTTAGGGTCAAGGGAGAAATGAAAAAAGGGAGTAAAGCCAAGGGTGAGGCAGAAGGGAGTGGAAGCCCTCTTGGAGTTCTCCCACTGCCCCTGCCAGCAGCAATCCTTTACGATTCCTCAGAGGAGAGGTTTATCTTTGAGAGGGGGAGGCTTGGTTTTCCTTCAGCTAAAAGAGCAGACAGAGGAACCTGGGGGCCGCTGCTTGGGCAACCTTGTCCGTGGTATACCCGGGAGCCAACTGGAAAGTGGAGGTGGGAATGGGGACAGAGCTGGCTACCTTAAACTGGCTCCCTCAGGGCCTACTGGGATGCCAACTTGGCCCCCTTGGACACCAAAAAAGCAGGTTTCACCCTTTCTGTCAAGTTGCCAGAATGAGATCTCTGATCCTCCCACCCCAATCTCTCCTCCCCCTACCCCGATCCCCAGCTCACCTTACCCAGCTCCGTCCTGTTCTTGCCTGTCTGCAGCATTAGGCCTAGCAAGTTCAGGGCTGTCCAACAGCCGTCCCATGGCCCAGCACCAAAGTAGCTACCCCTCGGCATCTTTGCGCCCACAAGCAGAAGGATGTGCCCAGACTGTGCCCTGCCTGCCAGCCTGGCTCCTTATATAGGACAGCAGCCCCTGGGGGTGTATCCTTGACCATTCTCCAATCTCCTCCCACCCTCGTCGCCTCTGTGGATTGGTGGAAACCTGCTTGGGCTGTTGTCTGGGCCATCACTGAGGCTTGAGCATCCAAAGGTCTCTTGCGCTGGGCCTCAGCCTGTCTGAGCTCCCAAAGGGGGCGGGGAGAGGGTCTTCGGTTCTCCAAAGGGCCCCTGTCCCCTCTCAGGGCCTCCTCTTTATCTTCTACTTTCTTCAGAAGTCTTCGGAGTTTCTAGAGCTCAGGGAATGCTGGGGTTGTTTCAGAACCCAGGCCTGGCCCCAGCCCAGAGCCAGGCCCCAAGGAGAAAAGGCCAGAAAGGTTGTCCAGAGGTTGGCCACAGTGACCAGGGAGGGGAAACCAAGGAGCCGGGCAATCTCAGAAGTCAAGCCAAGAAACAGGTGGTGACAGTAGGGTAGTGAACCCCAGGGTCACTTACTTCAGACTGGCCCAGGCCAGTTCTGGGGTTCAATCCCATCTCAGGCAGGCTGAAGGCCCCAAGGTCCCTGGGTGGGTCCAGAGGGCAGTGGCACCTGATAGTAGTCAATGGTATTTCCTGAATGCCTACTGAGGGCAGTACACTGTACTAAGCTCCTGGAGGGAAAGACAAGACAAGTCATAAGACGCTTCCACAAGATGCCTGCGTTCTAATGGAGGAGATACACAAAAATTCACAGGCAGGGGAACCAGAATAAAAAAAAGTGAAGGTTCAATCTAAGATATCAGGGTTGAGATAAAATTCACAGGCAGGGGAATCAGAATAAATAAAAGTGAAGGTTCAATCTAAGATATCAGGGTTGAGATACACCTAATCAGTGTGGTCTTGTGGAGAGAGCATGAGCCTGGGAGTTAGAGGACTGGGATTCCAAACAAGGCTCTGCCACGAGTCCACTGTGTGACCTCAGGCAAGCCACTTAACTCTCTGAAAAATGGGGATTCACTATCTATTCTCCCTCCCACTCAAACTGTGAGTGTCGTGTGGGCCAAGAACCATATCAGACCTGATTGTCTCGTATCTACCACAGAGCTTAGCACAGTGCTTTGGTCAGAGTAAACATTTAATAAATACCACAGTTCCATTATTATTATTATTGGTTGGTAGTTCTTTGGTTGATGAAACGTGGCCACTCCTGCGATAGTAGACCAGACGTCAGGCCAGTCTGAGGGCAAAGAGGAAGGGGCAAAGTTAGCACTTCTGTTTCCTAAGCACAAGGGTAATCCCATCCACTGCAGCTCTTGTGTACAAATCTTAGCTTCTATTACTTCTTTTATTGATTCTTCTCTATTACTTCTCCCATTGCTTCTATTGCCATATTTTATTTTAATGTCTGTATACTCTGCATGATTGTATGGCTCCTTGCGGGCAGGGACCATGTGTACTACTTCTATTTTTCTTCGCCAAACAATTATTACAGTGCACAGTGGACACAGTGAGTCTTGGCAAGGGACTTATAATCTAACAGAGGAGGTAAACATTAAAATAAATTAAAGATAAGGCAAGCAGTAGAGTATAAGAATTTTTTCATAAATGTGATGGGGGGGCGCTGAGGTGCGATGATTATCAGAGTACTTTAGGAATAGAGACCAAAGTGCACAGACAACTCAGAAAGAAGCTTGAATAGGATGGGTAAATGTGAGGTTAGCCAGGGAAAGCCTCTTGGAGGAGATATGATTTTAGTAGGACTTTGAGAATGGAGAGAGTCTTTTGGAAATGAAAGGGGAAAGAGTTTCAGACCAGAGGGAGGCTATGAACAGGGGACCGACAGTGAGAGAAACAAGACTGAGGTAACAAAAGCAGCCCCCACACACAATTTTTTATGCTGCTGGAAAGGTTGAAGAGTCAAAGGAGGGGCAGGAGGAGGTGGGGAGTATGATGGTGCACAGGAAAATTCAGTCAGATCATGCCCGATGGTTTCACTTTTATCGGCGAAATTGATAGCATGGTCATTAGATGCAAGAGATGGGGGAGTTGGGTGAGGAGCATTAAGGACGGAGGTAACAGTTAACTTGTCCAATGGGCATGGGAGTCAGTAATGGTGGAAAAGTGTTACTGGGTAGAGGAGAGGGCAGTGGAAGTGTGATTGACTGACAAGTTTGTGTAGGGGATTGAAATATGTATTTGTCACGATGAAGCTTGAGTTATAGCAGATGAGGCCAGTTAGGTCCGGGAAGAAGCTGTTAATGTCAATTGTAGGTTTTCTAATCAATAGATCACACAATCATTTGGAGTTTGGAGTGGGAACGGACAGGAGTTGGGGTGATTTGTGTGGGAGGTGGTGAAGAATGGAGTGGAAAGGGAGCAGCTCAGAGAGATAAATGAGCCAGAGATACAGTCATAAAAGGAACGATGGAGTCACAAACAATTTGAAATGTAATATTTCATAGTTTGATTTATTCAGCTTTCAGAAGTTCCTAATAAAGTACTGACAGTTTCTCCTCATTCTTTTCCATTCAAAGCTGAACTTAGAAAACAAAAATAATGAAATTAATCTGGAAAGTTTCCCTGAGATTATCTACCTCTTGCGTTCCCATTTTTAGCTCCGACACCTCAAGTTGGCCGCCCCCTCCTAGCAAAGACAAGCCCACACCAGGAGAGAAACATCAGAATGGGGTTA
Organism: Tachyglossus aculeatus; assembly: GCF_015852505.1. Taxonomy (NCBI): domain Eukaryota; kingdom Metazoa; phylum Chordata; class Mammalia; order Monotremata; family Tachyglossidae; genus Tachyglossus; species Tachyglossus aculeatus. Next base: position 78,081,435 of record NC_052086.1, read on the forward strand.
CTTTAATAACTCCTTTCAAGTAATTTTCTTCAGAGAATTCAGAACTGTCAAGAAGGCCAAAATGAGTGCAGGAAATGTCAAAGTTCAGTTAAGTTCAAGTATGAGTATATAAGAAGTTTGTTGAACAAAATCTTCCAGAATAAATTCTGCAAGAAGTAAGCAGTCTTGTAAATGTCCTGTCGCTCAAAGTGAGGAAGATTTTAGATGGAGCAAATTGTAAGATTTGTCAGCACCTTGAGGACAGAGCTTGTGTCTATCAATGTTGTGGTACTGTACTCTCCCAGGTGCTTCGTACGGTTCTCTGCACACTAAGTGCTCAACAAATTGGTTGATTGATTGGAAAATAAAAGAGAATGCAACTAGCATTCATGCCACTTCCCCACCTCTATTGGACAGGCAGATGGGGCAGCTGGGTTACTGATACATCAAGCTTGTGTGAGCCCTCCCAGAGTCAAAGTAAGCATGTGGCAGAGAGAAAAGAGGGGAAGGAGAGGAGAGGGACAGGCTGAGAAAGTGTATGTAATTCTTATGATTTCCAGTCTAGGATGTCTTACTCTGATAAACTGTACTCTTCTGAACACTTGGTAAAGTACTGAACACACAGTAATTCATTCAATCGTATTTATTGAACACTTACTGTGTGCAGAGCACTATACTAAGCGCTTGGGAAGTACAAGTTGGCAACATATAGAGATGGTCCCTACCCAACAAGGGGCTCACAGTCTAGAAGGGGGAGACAGACAAAACAAAACATGTGGACAAGTGTCAAGTCACCAGCATAAACAGAAATAAAGCTAGATGCATATCATTAACAAAATAATAATAATAAATAATAATAATAATAATGGTATTTATTAAGCACTTACTATGTGCAAAGCACTGTTGTAACCACTGGGGAGGTTACAAGGTGATCAGGTTGTCCCATGGGGGGGCTCACTGTCTTAATCCCCATTTTACAGATGAGATAACTGAGGCACAGAGAAGTTAAGTGACTTGCCCAAAGTCACAGCTGACAATTGGTGGAGCAGGATTTGAACCCATGACCTCTGACTCCAAAGTCCATGCTCTTTCCACTGAGCCACGCTGCTTCTCTAAGTGAAGCAGATCAATGATCAGTAAGTGATCAATAAATACCACTGATGATGAATGTTTTGTCTGCTTCCAATGGAGTCCCAGAGGATTAAGACCTTAGCAGGTATTCATGGAACACTCACTGTGTATCAAGTCAATCTCCGCACAGAGACTCAGGGTATTCATTCGGTCAGCCAGTCAATTATATTTATTGAGTGCTTACAGTGTGCAGATCACTGTACTGGCACTTGGGAGAGTACAATATAACAATAAGCAGACATTCCCTGCCCACAACAAATGAACAGTCAGTAAATCCATTGCTGTGAGTAGGATCCTGCTCTCTCCCCCTCCCTCCAGGCTCGCATCTCCTGCTGCCTTCAGGACGTCTCCATCTGGATGTCTGCCCACCACCTAAAACTCAGCATGTCCAAGACTGAACTCCTTGTCTTCCCTCCCAAACCTTGCCCTCTCCCTGACTTTCCCATCACTGTTGACGGCACTACCATCCTTCCCGTCTCACAAGCCCGCAACCTTGGTGTCATCCTTGACTCCGCTCTCTCATTCACCCCTCACATCCAAGCCGTCACCAAAATCTGCCGGTCTCAGCTCCGCAACATTGCCAAGATCCGCCCTTTCCTCTCCATCCAAACCGCTGCCCTGCTTGTTCAAGCTCTCATCTTATCCGGTCGGGACTACTGCATCAGCCTTCTCTCTGATCTCCCGTCCTCGTGTCTCTCCCCACTTCAATCCATACTTCATGCTGCTGCCCGGATTGTCTTTGCCCAGAAACGCTCTGGGCATGTTACTCCCCTCCTCAAAAATCTCCAGTGGCTACCAATCAATCTGCGCATCAGGCAGAAACTCCTCACCCTGGGCTTCAAGGCTCTCCATCACCTCGCCCCCTCCTACCTCACCTCCCTTCTCTCCTTCTACAGCCCAGCCCGCACCCTCCACTCCTCTGCCACTAATCTCCTCACCGTGCCTCGTTCTCGCCTGTCCCACGTCGACCCCCAGCCCACGTCATCCCCCTGGCCTGGAATGCCCTCCCTCTGCCCATCCGCCAAGCTAGCTCTCTTCCTCCCTTCAAGGCCCTACTGAGAGCTCACCTCCTCCAGGAGGCCTTCCCAGACTGAGCCCCCTCCTTCCTCTCCCCCTCGTCCCCCTCTCCATCCCCCCATCTTACCTCCTTCCCTTGCCCACAGCACCTGTATGTTTGTACATATTTATTACTCTATTTTACTTGTACATATCTATTCTATTTATTTTATTTTGTTAGTATGTTTGGTTTTGTTCTCTGTCTCCCCCTTCTAGACTGTGAGCCCACTGTTGGGTAGGGACTGTCTCTATATGTTGCCAACTTGTACTTCCTAAGCGCTTAGTACAGTGCTCTGCACACAGTAAGTGCTCAATAAATACAATTGATTGATTGATTCAAGCTGGCCTGGCTGCTCCCCGATCCCACTATCAACACTGCCCGGCAACCACAACCCCCTTCCCTTCTCTCTACAGCTGATCTGATTGGATCAGCTGGAAGGAGTCTTTCCAGCAATGAAGCTTCTGGCATGGATGTAACATGATCAAAAGTGGACTGGCAGTTGACAAATCAACCTGAAAGCCTGCAAGGGATGTAAATTCATTCAACTGTATTTATTGAGTATTTATTGTGCAGAGCATTGTACTATGCACTTGGGAAAGTACAATAATAATAATATTAATAATGCTATTTGTAAAGCGCTTACTATGTGCCAAGCACTGTTCTAAGAGCTGGGGTAGATACAAGGTAATCAGGTCGTCCTATGTGGGGCTTATTGACTGAATCCCCATTTTACAAATGAGGTAACTGAGGCACACAAAAGTTAAGTGACTTGCCCAAGGTCACACAGCTGATAAGTGGTGGAGCCAGGATTAGAACCCATGACTTCTGACCCCCAAGCCCATGTTCTTTCCACTGAGCTATGCTGCTTAGCAGTGCAACAATGCAACAGACATTCCCTGCCTGCAGTGGGCTTGTACTCTAAATGGGGAGACAGATATTAATATAAATATATTACAGATATGTACATAAGTGCCATCGGGCTGGGATGGTGGATCAATAAAGGAAGTAGTAATAATAATAATGGTATTTGTTAAGTGCTTACTATGTGCCGACCACTGCTCAAAGCGCTGGGGTAGATACAAGGTTAGCAGGTTGTCCCATGTGGGGCTCACAATCTTCACCCCCATTTTACAGATGTGGTAACTGAGGCCCAGAGAAGTTAAGTGACTTGCCCAAAGTCACATTGCTCAAAAGTGGTGGAGCTGGGACTCAAACCCATGACCTCTGACTCCCAATCCCGGGCTCTTTCTACTAAACCATGTTACTTCTCTGTCCTAAGCGCTTGGGGTATAAGATGAAGAGAGCCCATGGTTCCTACCCTCAAGGAATTGTCACTCAGAGTGGGACTCATTATTATGGTATTTGTTAAGTGCTTATTATGTGTTAAGCACTGTACTAGGTACAAGTTGATCAGCTTGGACACAGCCCCTGTCCCACATGGCATTCACAGTCCAAGTAGGAGGGACAACAGGAATTGAATCCAAATTTTACAGATGATGAAACAGGCTCAGAGAAGTTAAGTGACTTGCCCAAGGTCACAGTGGTCATGGGGCAGATCTGGGCCCAGAACCCAGATCCTCTGATTCCCAGGCCTGTGCTCTTTCCACTAGGCCATGCTGCTTCTAATCTTCAGTAACCTTCCAATAACCTCACCCTCCCTGATTCTTAGTCTTGGAAATCCCTCCTAACCCACCTCCAAATCCCTCATCCTGGGCCAACCCCAGGGGCTGTGGGCAAGACATAGATCCAAATGGTTTCCTCTCCAGTGCTCTGTCCCCAGTTCACTGTTTGCCACTAAGCCATTTGAGCAAAAAAATTCTCAAGTCTGCGCTTCCCTTTGTTCTAACCAAACGCTTGAAGTGTTTTCAAGGCAGAAGACTGAGGTGAGAAAGGAGGCTGCACTTTGTTCTTGGTTTCCTATCTTCCCTTTTCTTTCCAATATCAAAGCAGTGATCACCACAAGCAGATCCCATACACTGTCAGCTGTTTCTTCATGTTCCTCAGAAATGAAGGCTGAGTGAACAGGCCCCTTTCCCCTCATCTCTGGTCAGCTTCGTTAATGCCACTGACAATAACATATGCCCTAATAGTCTTGTCTAAATACTCACCAGGATCAACACGGGGATGATGTGAAAAACAGCGTGCAGGGTTTCCCATGAGCCAGAATCAAGAACAGAGGAATGGAGTAGGCTTTTGGGCAGATCCTGCCACCTTTGTTTACAGGCTTGGGTGACAAAAGCAGCAGAGAACAGCCCCATCAGTCATGGGCCACAGGAAACCAGAGAACAACTCATCTCCCCCAAAGCTCTCACATCCTACATTCTTTCTCATGAGCCCTTTAGAGAGCAGCTGAGAACTCCTGAGAAGCAGTGTGACTACAGCATGGGCCTAGTAGTCAGAAGCACCTGGATTCCAATCCCAGCTCCACCACTTGTCTACTGTGTGACCTTGAGCAAGTCACTTCACTTCTCTGTTCCTCAGTAGCCTCATCTGTAAAATGAGAATTAAGACTGTGAGCCCCATGTGGGACATGGCCTGGGTCCAACCTGATTAGGTTGTATCTACCCCAGCGCTTAGTATAGTACCCAGCAAATAGTATTTAAAAAATATCATTAAAAAACCCACAGTCTGAGGGATTGGATCAATTTAGGAGGAATATCAATGATCTGAGTTGATGGTGAGCAGTGTGGGCTTGTACTTAACCCTCCTTGACATCTGTCAAACTGACCTGTTGTAATTTCCCTGTCCATATAACCACTAAATATCCCATCCATACCACTGAAGTTCCCACCACCTCACAGATCTGGGGTTAGGGCAGGGCAGGGCAGAGGAGCGATCCTCATTAAATGCATACAGTCTAGCCTACTGGAAAGAACACAAGACTGGGAGTCAGGGAACCTGAGTCCTCATTCAAACTCCACCATTTGCCTCCAGGGTGACTTTGGGCAAGCCACTTACCTTCTCAGTTTCCTCACAGGTAAAATGGAAATTAAATAGTTCCCTCCCCCTTAGACTGTGAGCCCCAGGGGGTGACAGAGATCGGGTCTGATGTGATTGTAGTATCCAGTGCTTGGCACTTAGCTTGATACCACCACTGTTATTATTATGATGGCTCCTCTAAACTGGAGCAGGGCCAGAGACATTTGAGGGGCACAATAAAAAGGAACTGTTGATTTGTAAAACAGCTAGCAAAACAGGGGCCTAGGTGACACTCCCCCAGCCTATTTGTCAGACTTTTTTAAAAAAAAACAGGGTAGGGGCATGTGCAGAAACCCCATCAGGAGATCCATTCCAAGTTGTTTCCTATCTCCAATTGCCAGCCTCATAATGAAGGATCAGATTTGAGGGGATGATATAGGGCTAAAAAAGGCAGAGTTTAAAATAAAGAGAATGGAAAAGGGAGAAACAGAGATAAGGAGAAATGGGGAAGATGGAAGGGGATATGCGGAAAAGAAAGAGGGCAAAAGGAGGGATGGACAGTGTGGTAAGAGAAAGGGCAAAGCAGAAAGGGAAAGGGCAAAAGGAATAAGGGGAAAGGGGAAATGGAAAGAGATAGGGACACAATCAATCAAGGGTATTTAATGAGTTCCTACTTTGCACAGAACATTGTACAAAGTCCTTGGGAAAATACAATATAATAGAATTGGTGGATGTCATCCCTGGTCTCAGGGTGCTTACAGTCTACATGGGGAGTCAGACTTTAAAATAGATTAGATAGGGGAGATAGGGTATAAAGATATTTGCATAGTGCTGTGGGACTGGGGTATCAAAGTGCTTAAGGGGTACATAGCCAAGTGCATAGTTGACAAGGAGGTGAGAACAGACAGGGAAAATGAAGGATTAGTGAATCAATCAATCATTGAGTGCTTCATCTGTGCAGAACACTGTACTTGAGGTTGGAAGGGTACAATATAACAGAGTTGGTAGTAAATGAACTTAAAGTCTAGAAAGGGTGGGAAGAGGGAAGCTTATGACCACCATTCACCACTGAACAACCCCTTCTGATGACGCCCAGGACCCAAGCCCAGCCGTGGGCTCAGACTACTGGCTCACTTGCTTGCCACTTCCTGTTCCTCATATCCCTCTGGTACATACATACACACACACCCCCCTGCCCCACCACAACTCAGTGGGTGATGCCATTCCCTGCCCACCTAGATTACTGCAAACTCCTTGCTGATCTCCCAGCCTCCTGTCTCTTCCCACTCTAGTCCATACTTCACTTCATTGCCCAGATTATTTTGCTAGAGAAGTAGCGTCGCTCAGTGGAAAGAGACCGGTCTTGAGAGTCAGAGGTCATGGGTTCAAATCCCAGCTCCATCAACTGTCAGCTGTGTGACTTTGGGCAAGTCACTTAACTTCTCTGGGCCTCAGTTACCTCATCTGTAAAATGGGGATGAAGACTGTGAGCCTCACATGGGACAACCTGATCACCTTGTATCCTTCCCAGCACTTAGAACAGTGCTTTGCACATAGCACGTGCTTAACGCCATCATTATTATTATTACAAAAACAATTCAGGACACCCTAAGAAAAACCTCCAGTGGTTGACCATCCATTTCCACAAACAAAAACACCTCATCATTGGCTTTAAAGCACTCCTCCACATTGCTCTGTCCTACCTCACTTCACTCCTAAAACCCAGCCTGCACACTTTGCTCCTCTAGTGCTAATCTTCTCACTGTGCCTTTAACTCACCTGCCTTGCTGTTGACCCCCTAGCCCACATCCTGCCTGGGGCCTGGAATGCTTTCCTCCTCAAATCCGACAGACAATTACTCTCCCTCCCTTCAAAGCCTCATTGAAGGCATATCTTATTCAAGAAGCCTTCCCAGACTAAGCCCCACTTTTCCTCATCTCCCACTTCCTTCTGAATCACCCTGACTTGCTCCTGTTGCTCTTCCCCTCTTCCAGCCCCACTTATGTACATATCAGTAATTTTCTTTATTTTTATTGATGACTGTCTCCCCCACTCTATACTGTAAATCTGTTTTGGGCAGGGAATGTGACTTTATTGCTGTATGGTACTCTCCCAAGCACATAGTACAGTGCTCTGCACACAGTAAGCACTCAATAAATATAACAATTAATGAATGCCCACCCACTGCTGCTCAATCCCAGAAGCCCTGCTGACCTGGGTGGCAGTAATAATAATAATTTTATTATAATAATAAATAATAATAATGGTATTTGTTAAGCCCTTACTATGGGACAAGCACTGTTCTAAGCCCTGTGGTAGATACAAGCAGATCAGGTTGGAGACAGTCCCTGCCTGACATGGAATCACAGTCTTAACCCCCATTTTACAGATGAGGTAACAGGCACAGAGAAGTTAAGTGATTTGTCTGTGGTCACAGCAGACAAATGGTGGAAAGGGATTAGAACCCAGGTCCTTCTGACATTCAGGCCTGTGCTCTAGCCACTAGGCCATACTGCTTCCCACTGTGATGGGTAAAGAGGTGGGAGGAGGTGGGGAAAGGCAGGGAGCCCAGCAGGGTGGCAACAAATAGAGCCACCTGGATCCAGCCCTCTGGTAGTGGATTCAAGTTCCTAGCACAGCAGAAATACATTTTCCAATCCAACCGGAAACTCCTATTGGCAATCCCTCGGGCTACTTTATTCAGGCTCATGATGGCTCTGGCAGTTGCTGATGCCCACACTGAAGACGCAGTGGCAGCAGCTGCTACCACTGCCACCACCCTGCCCAAGAGCAGGTCTTTAGCACAGGCCTGGAGGTCAGGAGGGCCTGAGTTCTAATCCCGGATCCACCACTTGTCTGCTGTGTAACCTTGGGCAAGTTCTTCACTCCTCCGTGCCACTGTTACCTCATCTGTAAAATGGGGATTAAAACTGTGAGCCCCTTGCGGGACAGGGACTATGTCCAACCTGAATTGATTGTATCTACTCCAGCACCTGACACGTACTTAGCACTTAAGAATTACCACAAGTAATATGTTCTGCCACAGGACTCTTAGCAGGGGCACTCAATCTACAAAATAATCCCACCTAAAGTGTACTTCTTGGCCACGAACAGTCAAATGTCACAAACCCAGCTGCCTCGAAGCTGAGCTGTAGAACCAGCCCCAGTGTAATGACAAGACAGCTCATTTGTGCCCTCTGAGGCAAGCAATAAAGACTTGGGAGAGTATTGGAATTTGTACGAAAGGCCCCCAGTGCCTTCTAGAGCATTTTAGGGCGATGACTAACCGACTGCGGTGGCAGTCTCTTAGCAGGGAATATGGCTGCCTTACCTTCTCAACCACCATTCGGGGATCTAGCTGGGAGGAGGTGGGCAGATGAGGGAAGACAAGGAGGAAATTATTCTCTGATTCCAAATGGCAAAGTTTGGGTGACTAGGGAAGGGGGACAAATGCAAAAATCTTCCAAGGACATTAACAGCAGGGTAGCTTCTGGAACTAAATGGCCTGTTTATTCTTCTGTAGTCTCTTATTACTGTCCTATCTCAAAAAGCACAAAAAAATGGTATTTTCATTAACTAAAAATCCTTGGTGCATATTTTTTCAGTTGCTGATTCTCAGTGGTAATGCTGAGGCATCAGTATGTTTCACCCATAAATGCAAATTGAAGCAATCACACAAACATGGGAGGGAAGAGTGAAAAGGGAGCTGAGAGCTTTTTAATTTGAACAAGCTCGGCCACTTGATTAAAACTCTGGAGTAATATGGCCTTTCTTTCTTACTGCCAGAGAAAATGACACAACACTTGAGTTTCAAACTTTCAAGTAAGAAACAGACAGCTCTCCCTCACACTGCTAGGCACTCATGGACTTAAACAGCTCATTCTATAAATCAGGAGTTGCAATCCTGCAGAGCCGGCTCAAAAGGAAAGCAAGTCTGTGGGAAGTAGCGTGACCTAATGGATAAAATATGGGCGCGGGACCCAGGTAATCTAGGTTTTAATGCTGGCTCTGCCATGTGTCTTGTGTGTGACAGAGCAAATCATTTAACTTTTCTTTGCCTCCAATCTCTCATCTGCAAAATGGGGTTTCAAAACCTGTCCTCCCCTTCCTAGTTAGAGTCTGGGGCCCATATGGGACCTGATTATCTTGCATCTACTCCAGTGTTTGGTATACTGCTTCGCACATAGTACGCTCTTAACAAATATTACAATTATCATTATTAAAGGAAAATCGGTGTTGTAGAAATCACCACATCTGACCCTCGTGCACAAACCATTCCTTCAGACACTGTAGCCAGTGTATCCAAATAGGCTTTCAGTGTCACATCAGCAATGCCTAATTCTCTAGGTGTTCTAGCCAAACCATTTGGTCACATCACAAGGTATGAAAGAACTGAGTACATATGCTATGATGGCTGAAAGAGAGAACAGTAGATAGGTAGAGATAGGCATGATAGTCAAGTGTTTAATACATTGCTCTGCACACAGTAAGCACTCAATAAATATGCTTGAATGATAGAGAAGCAGCATGGCCTAGTGGCAAGAGCATGGAATCAGAGGATGTGGGTTCTAATCCCGGCTCCACACTTGCCCAAGGTCACACAGCAGGCAAGTCCCTTAACTTCTCTGTGCCTCAGTTACTTCATCTGTAAAATGGGGATTAAGACTGTGAGCCCCTCATGGGACAACTTGATTACCTTGTATCTACCCCAGTGTTTAGAACAGTGCTTAGCACTAGTAAGCACTTAAATACCATCATCATTATTATTATTACTACAACCTGCTTACCTTGGATCTACCCCAGCACGTAGAACAGTGCTTGGCATGTAGTAAGCACTAAACAAGTACCATTATTATCATTGCTATAGCACATTTTTGCATTTAAATCTTTTGACTTCAACCCACATATCCAATCTTTCACCAAATCCTGTTGGTTCAACCTTCACAACATCAGTAATATCTGCCCTTTCCTCTCCATCCAAAAGGCTATCATGTTGATCCAAGCACTTATCCTAACCTGCCTTGATTACTGCATCAGCCTCCAAGGTGACCTCCCTTCCTCCTGTCTCTCCCCATTTCAGTCCATATTTCACTCTGCTGCTCGGATAATTTTTCTACAAAGCTGTTCAGTCCATGATGCCCCACTCATCAAGAACCTCCTGTGATTGCCCATCCATATCTGCAAACACTAACACCTTACCATTGGCTTTAAACAATCACCTTGCCCCTTCCTAATTTACCTCTCTGATTTCCTGTTATAACCCATCCCACACACTTCACTCCTCTAGCCAAACTACTCACTGTTCCTTGATCTCATCTCACATCTGGCCTGAGATTTTATTCTGCATCTTATTGGATCAACAATTACTCTCCCCGTATTCAAAGGCTTTTTAAAAGCACATGTCATTCAAGAGACCTTCTCCATCTAAGCTCTCATTTCCTTTTCTCCTACTCCCTTTTTCTTCCACCTTGCACTTGGATTCATTCACCTCACCCTCATCCACACATCACTTACATAGCCATAATTTATGTGAATGTTAGTCTTCCCTAGAATATAAACTCCTTATTGGCAAGGAATATTTCTACCAATTCTGTTATGCTGTATTTTCCCAAATGCTTAGTACAGTGCTCTGCACAGAGTGAGGGCTCAATAAATATGATTGATTGATTTTGACTTGCTACTTCCTTTCTAACCAAGGACCATAATAAGAAGTGGGATGGCCTAGGAATCAGGGGAACTGGTTTCTAATCCTAGCTCTGCCTGCTGTGATACAGAGGGCAAATGGCTTAAGTTATTTTTGCCTCTGTTTCCTCATCTGTAAATGGGGATTCAAAACATGTTTTCCCTCTCTTTTAATCTGTGAGCCCCATGTTTGACGGGGCTATTTCTGAATTCATTATCTAGTACCAACCTCAGTGCACAGTACAGTTCTTGGCACAATAAGTGTTTAACAAATACCACAACAATTATCATTATTATTTACCAAGCTTCCACTGAGGGTAGTCAGGTCTGAAACACTTGAGAGCATAACAAAAGAAAGTGGTTTGTTTCAGTCAATTAGAACTTTGTACAGAGCAATGAACTCAGTGCTTCAGAGAGTACAAAAAATGGAGATGATATGATCCCAGTCCACAGGAAATTTACTGACATTTAAACAAATTACAGATAAAGAAGAAATAGAGTATATATGATGATAATAATGGTATTTATTAAGTGCTTACTATGTGTCAAGCACTGTTCTAAGCTCTGCGGTAGATACAGGGTTATCAGGTTGTCCCAAGTGGGACTTAAAGTCTTAATCCCCATTTTACAGGTAGGGTAACTGAGGTACAGAAAAATTAAGTGATTTGCCCAAAGTCACACAAGTAATACGTGGTGGATTCGGGATTAGAAACCATGACCTCTGACTTCCAAGCTCATGTTCTTTCCACTAAGCCATACTGCTTCTCTATGGTTTGTAAATAAATGCTAAGAAACTTATGTACTCAGGTGGCACGCAGGGGCTAAAGTTTTTATAGTATTTGAAAAGAGTAATAATAATAATAAATAATAATAATAACAATAGTTGTGGGCTTTGTTAAGTGCTTACTATGTGCCAGGCACTGTTTTAGAGAAGCAGCATGGTGTACTGGATACAGTATGGACCTAGGACTCAGAAGGTAATGGGTTCTAATCCCAGCTACGACACTTCTCTATTGCGTGACCTTGGGCTAGTCACATCACTTCTCTGTGCCTCAGTTCCCTCATCTGTAAAATCGGGATTGAGACCATGAGCCCCTTGTGGGAAAAGGACAGTATCCAACTCAATTTCCTTGTGTCTACCCCAGTGCTTAGTACAGTGCCTGGCACTTAAGCACTTAATACCACAATTATTATGACTAAGCTCATGTAGGCAGGTAATTGTTATTGGTGTCTGTTAATTGTTATTACTCTCCCAAGTGCTCCCATCAACGAATCCTGTCGGTCTCACTTCCACGACATCGCTAAAATCTGCCCTTTCCTCTCCATCCAAACCACCACCACATTAGTAAAGTCACTTGTCCTAGATTTCTCTATCAGCCACCTTTCTGACCTCTCAACCTCCTGCCTCTCCCCACTTCAGTCCATACTTCACTCTGCTGCCCAAATTATCTTTCTACAGAAACATTCAGGGCATGGCACCGCCCTCCTCAGAAATCTCCAGTGGTTGCCTATCCATCTCCGTATTGAACAAAAACTCCTAATCATTGTCTTTAAAGCTCTCCACTTCCTTTCGTTCCTTGTACTTTCCCAAGTGCTCAGTAGAGTGTTCTGCACACAATAAACGCTCAATTCATTCATTTAATTGTATTTGAGTGCTTATTGTTTGCAGAGCACTGTACTAAGCGCTTGGGAAGTACAAGTTTGCAACATATAGAGATGGTCCCTACCCAACAGCTGAATCACAGTCTAGAAGGGGGAGACAGACAAAACATATAAACCAAATAAAATAGGATAAATATGTACAAGTAAAATAGAGTAATAAATATGTACAAACATATATACATGTATACAGGTGCGTGGGGAGGGGAAGGAGGTGAGATGGGGAGGGGAAGTAGGGGGAGAGGAAGGGGGGGCTCAGTCTGGGAAGGCCTCAATAAATGCAACTGAATGAATAGTACAGTGCATACAGTAAGCATACAATAAGCACTCAAATACGATTGAGTTGAATGAATTAAGCTCTGGGGTAGATACAAGTTAATCATGTTGGATACAGTTTCTGTCCCTCAGTCTTAATCCCCCATTTTACAAATGAGTTAACTGAGGTTCAGAGAAGTTAAGTCACTTGCCCAAGGTCACACAACAATCAGGTGGCAGGGCTCACATTAGAACACAGGTCCTTCTGACTCCCAGTTCCATGCTCTATCCATTAGTCCATACTGCTTCAATTGTAGGGTATAAAGTCTGGAGATAAGAAATTGTTCAAGGAAGGCTTCCTGGAGGAATTGTGATTTCAGAAGGGCAGAGCTGTGATCTGCCCTAATTTTGGGGTGGAAGAGGTTCCAAGAAGCAGAGAGAGTAGGAGCAAGAGGCCAGTGATGGATGAGAATGAGGAATGCTGAGTAGGTTAGTCTGAGAAAAATCAAAAGTGTGGGCTGAGGTGTAGTGGGAGAAGAGAATGGAGAAGATAGAATGCTTTAGAATCAACATCTAGGAGTTCTAGTTGATATGGACAGCAAAGGGTAACCACTGGAGGTGTTTGAAGAGTGGGGAGACGAGTGACATGCACTGTTTTACAAAAATGATCTCAACAGCAGAGCAAAGGATGGACTCGAGAGGGGAGAGGCTGGAGGAAGGGAGGTCAATGAGGGGGCTGATGTAGCAGTTGAGATGGGATATGACCAGTGCTTGGACCAGCATGGTATCAGTTTGGATGGAGAGGAAGGAAATTTTGTGGAGATTTTCTGAAGGAAAAATGACAGGATTTGGTCACACAGACTGAATCATATGGTTGAAAGAGAAGGAAGAATCAAGGATAATGCCAAGGTTGCAGTCTCAAGAAACAGAGAGGGTAGTGAAATCCATGTGACAGGAACTCCAAGAGAGCTTATACTCTAATACATGTGACCAAAAAAAATGATGATACTATTTTATATGCAAAAAAAGAAATTGTTCTAGAGACTAATGAGAGTCAGTGTGTATTCAGCAAAAAAATGAAAAAGCTTCCATTTCCAAAGAAGCAACATAGCCTAGTGGATAGAGCTCAGGGCTGGGAGTCAGAAGGACCTCAGTTTTAATACTGGTTCTGTCATTTGTCTACTGTGTGACCCTGGGCAAGTCATTTAACCTTTCTGCGCTTCAGTTACCTCATCTGTTAAATGGGGATAAAGACTGTGAGCCCCATGTGAGAGGGTCTCTGTTCAACCCGATTTGCTTGTATCCATCCCAGTGCTTAGTACAGTTCCTGGTACGTAGTAAGCGCTTAACAGATTCCAGAAGAATCAATGACTCTCGAGCCCAAGAGTCTAATGGAGAGCCTATTACCCCATTTCCCATCATCCCTGGCTTACCATCTCTGGTCAATCTCCAATCCTAGGTCCCTGTGCTGCCCATGAAGCTGGCCTGAGGATCCCAGAAGTTTACCTAAGTCACCCCAATGTTATCTTCTGTCTGATCCTCCCCTCTGAAATAGGAGAGCAAATTGAGACACTAAGACAAGGGTCAACTGAGAAACAAAAGTCTTACTAAGGTTTCAACTAGTTTGGGCACTGCTTTGCCATGGGAGTTGATATCATTATCATCATCATTAACATTATTTTTCTTATATTTGTAAAGTGCTTGCTCTGTGTCAAGCAATGTTAAGTATTGTGGTAGTTAGATTAAATGCAGATTCTGTACATGGGGCTCACAGTCTCAGTAGGGGGAAAACAGCCCCTGAACCCCCAGTTGAGGAAACAGAGGTGCAGAGAATTTAAGTGACGTATCCAAGGTCACACAGCAGGCAACTAGCAGAGCCAGGATTACAACCCAGGTCCTCTTACTCCTAGGTGGATTCTCTTTTCACTAGGACACACTGCTCCTACTGGATAACAAGGCAATAATTGAATAACTGAAAAGTTAAACAGCGTTATGTTATGAGTGTATGCAGACTTCAGGGAAGTAATGTGAAAGATCTGCAGCTCACCCATATAAAAACTTCATAACAAATTATTGCTTCTGGGTGACCTTTGCTTTGTGGATTCTACAATTAAAATAATTCTTTAGGAGCCACCCTTCTCTGGTTTCCCCAGGCAGGATGTTATTGGTGGGCAAACCTCCCCATTGATCATTCTTCACAAGGTTATTGGTGGGAAAATCTCCCAACTCTGTTCCCACCACCAGGGCTGAGGTGGAAGCAGCTTGGACGTAAGAGGGACATATTTTCATGGAGCCTCGGAGTTCTTTTCATAGCAAATGCAGAAACTCTGGGAAAAGGGACATCAGGCACTATTTTCCAGGTATCCTGACTAAAAGTTGCTTGCCTTTACCATAGCAAACCAGAAATTGTGGAATGTGGAGACTGGTCGGTGTGGGCACTTTCAAAATGACCAGGAGCCATCTGAGCCAAGTCATGTTTACAGCTGCCTGTCCTAGCCCAGAGCCTGGTTCTGTTTCCAGCCCTGAAGGAGTCAGAAATGGGATAGGGGCAGTTCCGCAGTTCTGGAGCCTGCTGGGGGTAAGAGAACACCCTATGGAGGATAAGAGAATTGAATTCCTTGGGAAATGCAGGAGGCATCTCTCCATCTCCAACCTAGCCGCTGGAGGAGTTCCAACTTTCCTTCTCCCAGCTCCCCTTCTTTGCTAGCACTGTGCTAGAACTGAGCCTTAGAAAGAACATAGTCACTTTGAAAAGCCACCTAGAAATCAGTCAGTCTTTAAAGGATCTGTCCAAAGAAAAATCGCCATCCAAAAAGTCAGTTTGGTTTTGTGGTACTCTCACTTCTGTAAGCTCTTTGTGGTCAGGGAACATATCTACCAACTCTTATTATTATTCTCCCAAGCACTTAGTACAGTACCCTGTACTTGGTAATCACTCAAATATGACTGATTGATTCAATCATGAATAAACCATTTAAAGCCCTTCAGAAAGTCTAGCAACTTATACTGTACCCTATCAACCGCTTAGTACAGTGTTCTGCACATAGTAAGCACTCAAATATGACTGTTGCATTAGCTCTTCCATGACCTCATTCCTCTAAAAATTTTTAAATGAAAGAGATCTCATTTGAAGCATTTAGAGAACTAGAGTAGTTTAGAGAAATAAAAGCTCTTTGTTAGGAGGTATTTGATTAAAAACAAACAAAAAGGCTCTTTTCTTTGAGACATTTCAACTACTCTGAGCCTGACCTAGGGGTGATATAATTTTTTTGCAGCACTTTCAAGAACTATTCAGTATGGTTGTTGTGGTCTCAGGTGTTGTCCAAAGAGCAGATTGTGAAATTCGCTGGAAAATCCCCAGCTCTTTTCTCTTCATCATTGGACAGTGCACAGTAAGGTCTCCTTGATGAGAGTTCTGAAATGAGATTGAGTGTGTCCAGCAGACCCTTCTAATTGCTTTGAAAGCAGTTTGGTGGACATTTGGCTTCTTTCCCTTGCCCTCAAATGGCCTGTTCATTCACATCTGAGTGCCTTCCTATCATCCCTGTAGCGAACGCGGAATGAATCGAGTGCAAGATGCTCTGTCAGACTCAGTGCCCCTTAAAGAAAGCCGCTGGGTCTCCCTCACTTCCCGGCTCTGGAAGCATTCAAGAGTCATTAGTGTTTGATGATCTTGTGTTTCAAGACTTCAATCCCTTGTACTTTGAAATTGAAATTCTTTAGCCTGCAAGGGACCCAGGCTCTGACAACTGACTTATTGAACTTTAAGCTGCAAAAGCGAAGAGAGTAAATCTATCCGTGTTCCCTCATTCAGTAGCAGTTGTCCTAGAAAAGCCACGGAAGCCTGAAACTTGTGTGGAACATGTTCTCTTTATGTGTTGCCTTTACCTTCCCTAGAGCTGCTCAGAATAATAATGATAAAATTAATGGTGTTTGTTAAGCATTTACTATGTGCCAAGCAGTGTACTAAGCGCTTGGGTAGATACAAGGTAATTGGGTTAGACACAGTCCCTGTTCCCACATATGGTTCACAGTCAATCCCCATTTTACAGCTGATGTAGTTGAAGCACAGAGAAGTTAAGAGACTAGCCCAAGTTCACACAGCAAACAAGTGATGGAGCCAGGATTAGGACCCAGGTCTTTCTGAATCCCAGGCCCATGCGCTATTCACTAGGCCACGGTAAGGCAAGCTCTTGCACAACCAGAAATCAGGTCCTTTCCACAAAACACATGACCATTCTAGGACCAGCGGGTCCCTATTCTGAGCAGGTGATACCTGTACAAGTTACGCCTATTGTTGGGTAGGGACTATCTCTATATGTTGCTGAGTTGTACTTCCCTAGTGCTTAGTACAGTGCTCTGCACCCAGTAAGAGCTCAATACAATTGAATGAATGAACACATCAATCAAGAAGTCCAGTTGGTCCTGTCACAACTTATGTATACCCTTATACAATTTGTGGAAGAACATTATTGGGGAATTAGGTAAGAAAGTGTGTCTCTATGAATACAACCCAATGTGACAATGGAAGAAATGATTGTAAGCAAGTTTGTAGCATCAGGTATAGTGTCTGACTGCTATCATGTGATTTTGCCAAATGTAGGTCTCTTCAAGACCGCAACCCCTATGTTATAGGATAACTGATTGCCCCAAATTGTGCCCAAAACTTGGGACATAGCAGGGAATGTGTCTGTTATATTGTACTCTCCAAAGCCTTTAGCACAGTGCTCTGCACACAGTAAGCACTCAATAGAATTGACTGACCTGGAGTTTCATCCTCTGGGAGTGTAAAATCTAATTTTTCAAGCTCCTTGATGGCACAGATCATGTCTTTTAACTGCATTGTACTCTCCTATGGCTTTAGCACCATGCTCTGTAAGTACTATTGATGGGTGAAGCTGCCAAATTGTGGATTTCAAGGAGAGGGAATGGTTAAGCATGTCACTTAAGCATGTCACTGGCATTTTAAAAGGATTAGAGCCCCAGAGTGCTAAGGGCTGACTAAATAACCAAAGCAATTCACTGGGATCCAGTCTCTCAGAATGAACCTGAGGGCTTGCTGTTCTCTAGTCCTCGGTTCTTTCTTCCTGTTGCATCCCCGGCATCAAGGGTTGTTGCCGTGTGCTCAATATACTCAAGGACAAACTCTCAGAAAGAAGTCATTTTCACCTTTCAACGATGCTAAGTGAAGATACACTGGTTCAGGAAAGGGACTGCCATTGTGTGCAAGATGCACACGGGCACTTAAATAGTGTTAGAGAGGATAATGGTGAAGATGAAGCAGATCCTGTAAGATTTCCTGCAGGTACTGATTAACTCTACTCTCCCTACCTCCTATAACCCAATTCAGCCCTTTGAACACACAGAATCAACCAAAGGTATTTATTAGAGTGCTTACAGTGTGCAGAGCATTTTACTAAGAACTTGGGAGAAAGAAGTACAACAGAGTTGATAGACATTCCCTTTCCACAAGGAACTTATGGTGTAGAACACTTAGTTACATAGCCTGTAGCACGAATATACATATTTTCTATTTTCTATCACCCTCTCAGGGTTGCACCTGGAAAGTTTCCAATACTCTACCAGTATCGACTAGGGGAGGGAGAGTCAAATAGAGGCATGCCCATTCCATTCTTAGCATGGGCAGTGGTTAGCGAATGGAAGGCAATCTGCTACAAGTCAATGCTGTTTGTTGCCTCTCTGGTCATGTCTCTCCCCTTTTAATTCACCCCAAAGCCCTGGGTAGTGGGCCCAGTTGAATGACCACTGAGACCCTCCCTCCCCACAACCCAGAAAGCCTTCCCCATTCCAGTCAACCGTATTCATTGAGTGGAGAGAATTGTATTAACTGCTTGGGGGAGTACAATATAACAACAAAACAGAAACGGTCCCTGCCCATGAGATTACAGTCGAGGGGGAGACGGACATTAATATAAATAAAATTATAGATACTTACCTAAGTGCTTTGGGGTTGGGAAGGGGGATGAATAAATGGAGCAAGTCAGGGTGACTCAAAGAGAGTGGAAGGAAAGGCAAAGAGGGCTTAGGAAAGACCTGTTGGAGGAGATATGCTCTAAATAAGGCTTTGATAGAGGGGAGAAGACTTGTCTGTCAGATACGAAATGGGAGGGCATTCCAAGCCAGGGGCAGGACAGGGGTGAGGGGTCAGTCGGCAATAGATGACACAGGTACAGAGAGAAGTTCAGCATTAGAGAGAGTAGCTAGGTGAGATAGGAGGGGACACGGTGATTGAGTGCTTTAAAGCAGATGACAAGGAAGATGGGGGGGGCAGCAGGGAGGGGGTGGAGGCAATAGGAGGGAGGTGGACATACAGTACAAAGGACAGTTGGGAGCTTCACTATTCCAATTAAGAGTTCTTTAACTTTCAGCACACTGTGGAGTCCAGGAAAAAAAAAATCAATTGGTTTGGAGCCATTATGCTTGCCTCACTCTGGGGCCGGAGTGCTTAAGGAGCTTTATCTCTTGCAGAAAAGGAAGATAGAGTTAAGCTGTTTCCTAAAAATCCTCACCATCCCTGGGTTTGGGCCTGGGAGCCAATGACTCAGGAAGTTCTGCACTAGTTAACCCATCTCAGATTACATGACTCTGCTGCTTACTGGGAATCAGTCAGTACATCAGTGGTATTTATTGAGTGTTTATTGTGTGCAAAGCATGATATTAAGCACCTGGAAAAGTACAGTATAACAGATTTGGTAGACACATTACCGCCCCACAAGAAACTCACAATAAAGAAGGGGAAACAGACATCAGTATAAGGACATAAATTATGGATGTTTACTTAAGTACTGTGGGGTGGAAGGTGAGATGAATATCAAACCTCTTAGAGGTGGGGCTTGAGCCAAATCTTCCCATCCACCCCTTAACCTAACCTTTACGGGGCCTTGCCTGCAAACTCTATAAGAGATGATTTATGGTAAGAGCCGGTAAAATGTTTTCTATAATGAGAAGTATTGGAGGGGGAATAAATAAAATAACCTAAGCAATATTTTTTAGGGTTTTGAATGGCTATGTAGTGAAAAATCTGA
The DNA here is from genome assembly GCF_015852505.1 of Tachyglossus aculeatus. Lineage (NCBI taxonomy): Eukaryota > Metazoa > Chordata > Mammalia > Monotremata > Tachyglossidae > Tachyglossus > Tachyglossus aculeatus. The sequence continues at coordinate 78,101,163 of NC_052086.1, forward strand.
ATCCAAACTCTCAAACTTCTGGGTTTTTGGCTCTGGGCAATAACCACTCAGACAATCTTTTCAGAAAGAGAAAGAGTATTAAGACAGGCAATCTCACTGAACTAATCTGATAGCTGAATTTAATGCTCAATGCATCTGAAGTTGTTCCTGGAAATTACAATTTCAACTGGTCTTAATTCATGCATTAAAAAAAAAATCAGAACTGGATCAAGCTCATGTTACCACACAAAAGTACTTGGAGAATGAAATGAATACTCCTGCCCCTTTGGCAGTCTTTTTTGCTGCAGTTCATGTGATGATGATGCTAATGATTGATGATGATGAGGATGATGAGGATGGAGTTTCCCCACCATAAATGGTGGATGTGCCTCTACCCAGTTCAAAGCATTTTTGCAGATATCCTACATGAAGGAATCTGTTAAAGTGCCAGTAGTTTTCCGCTTTGTAATTCTCACTTCCCCCTGGTTGCAGTGGTTGCCACAAGTGAATAGGAAGGCAGAAGTTCAGTACATTACTAAGTACGCTCATTAAGTTTCACATACAAATCACCTCCACGTAGAAGTGACACTGTCAGTCATGGACCAGTCAACAGTAGTGATGTTTTTGTGTACACATGGAATGTGAGTAGATTTCTGTGCTGCAAACATGGTTTTTATAGCTCTGACTTTTGGATTATGGGAAGCAAAAAGAGGACTGGGAGGGAAAAAGGGAGTGATGGAAAAGAGGAGAGGTCAACCTCAGTTGAGCAAGGGACAATGCATCATATTTTTAAAACTATGAAAATGACTTTCAAATAGAACTGTCCCCAAAAAGGGGCCCACATTTGAGGACCCAAACAGACTGGGAAAGGCAATCGAGTTTTATGTTTTTTTCCCCAAAGTGCGTGATGCTCAAAAGCTCTCTCTCACTGCCCTCTCTGTACGACATCCTGATAAAATGATAAAAATGATGAATAGGAGCCAGGCCTGATATTACTTTTTTAATACTTGGTCTTTCTTGGAGTTGGATGGAGATTGAAGTACCTGACTTGCCTAGTTATGTGCCCAGATCATTAAACTCTCTTGTGAAACACAGACTCTCCTAGGGTTGGCCTGCTGAACTCAAGAATGTCAAATGATAGCCAATCAGGGATTGGGTTTTATATTTATGTCTGTCTCCCCATTTAGAATGAAAGCTCATTGTGGGCAGGGAATGTCTGCCAACCCTGTTGTATTGTACTTTCCCAAGCACTGAGTACAGTGCTCCACAAAGAGTAAGCTCTCAATAAATACCATCCATGCTGATGATGAAGGCTAGTAAAGAGGTTGCTAAAAAAAAAAAAAAATCAAGTCAGGATGTGCATATCTTTATATTCTATTGCTTCCCTCCATCTGTCCCAACTCTCATATTATACTCTCCTAAACCCTAAGTACAGTGCTCAGCAAACAGCAAGCACTCAACAGATGACTGATTGGAAGGGCAGATCCAGGAAATGTTGTGAAAGAATAGCAGACAGGATTTTGTGACAGACTGAAGACGGGTGTGGAGAAAGAGGGAGGAGTAAAGGATAATACCTAGGTTGTGGGCTTGAGAGGTAGGAGAGAGGATTTGAGAGGGAAGATGAAGAGTTCTCTTTTTAGAATTTTCCATTCAAGTTGCTAGAGCTACATCCATTTAGAAATGCCATGAAGGCAGAAGAAAATATGAGATTGCAGAGAAAAGAGCTGGGGCTATGGAGGTAGATTTGGGAATTACCTGCTTAGAAGTGATAGTGGAAGCCAGGAGACAGAATGAACTCCACAAGGGAGTGAGTGTGAAGTAAAAGGGATGAGGATCCAGATCAGAGTCTTGAGAAACATCCCCTTTTAGGAGGTAGGAGGTGGAAGAACCACTGGAAAAAAGAATTAGAACAAGCAACCAGAGAGGTAGGAGGAAAACAAGGAGAGACCAATGTCACTCAAATCCAGTTTACACAGTGTTTAGAGTAGAATCATGTCTTGGTTCCTATCCTTTTAAATCCCTTTTCTCCAGTATGTGATGCAGTAGACTGCCATGGCAGGTTACATCCAAGTGAGATGAATCGTTGGAGCCAAGATGCTTGGGGGTGGAGAGAACATGGTGCTTTGACTTTAATAGCAAACAAAGCAAGAGAGGGAAAGTCAAGCTGTTCACTGGGTAGGTCCCTAAGTCTCCACTGTAGCTCCTCTCCTTGTTGGGGCTAATAAACATGGAAAAAATTGAGGGACACAGTTGCTGCCCCCTTCTTGAGGGGGTTAATTAACCTGAGGGTTAATTGCTTGTATTATGTGGGGAGGAGGACCTTCAGACACAATCATCAACCTAGTGATGGATTTTGTTGCGAGTTGTTCTGGTTGATTGGCCAACAAGTCTTCTGGTGACTGAGTGGATCTGAAACAACAGGAGCTCAGTAACCCTGGGAATTTTTCAAATGAAGTGGAGGAGACTTGACTTTCTGAACTTCCACTTTGTGCTTTCTTCCCTCACCTACTTAAACCCTGTGACTGGCTCTGGATCAGAAACACCCATCCCCCGCCCCCCAGATCACGATGAATGAGTGTGAACATGGGCCAGAGCTCTGAGGTACGCAAAAGCCAAGGAAAGCGGAGAGGTAGAAGAGCAGATCTGCATGATAGGGGTACAGGGCTGAAGGGGGATTGAGGGAGGATAAGGAAGATAAGTGAACATGGACCCTAGTTATCTGTCTGCCAGTTTTTTTTCCTCACCCCACCAAACCATTCCACTCCGAGAAATCAAAATAATAATAATGCTAATTATGGTACTTGTTAAGAACTTGCTATGTGTCAAGCACTGTCCTAACCAGGGGGATAGATACAAATTAATCAAGCTGCACACGATCCCTGGACTCACACTCTTAATCCCCATTTTTTACAGATGAGAAAGGCACAGAGAAGTTAAGTGACTTGACCAGGGTCACAGAGCAGACAAGTTTAGAACCCATGACCTTCTGGTTCTCACGCCCATGCTCTGTCCATGACATCATGCTGCTCCGCAATACGCCATCAAAAAATTCTCCACCCTGAATCTTCTACTCTTCAAAATGGAAAGTTGTTACTCTGAGCTGTATCCATTTTTCTGAGATTATCAAATTGTCAAATGTTGGTGGTATCCACCTGAACACCATTCTTCTCCTCCTTGCCCATGACATTTATCCCTATGTAGAGTCTCAAATCTTATTTTCCTTAACTTGTTCTAAATTGAGATTACATACCTAGAAAATCCTGCCCAGAATGGAAGATGAGTGAATCACACAACTGCACACCCTAAAGCTGAAAATACAGTATCTGCACTTGGAAGTGTGTTTCAATTTTTGCTCCTTTAGGTATTCAGCTTGGGGAATGATTCCTTGACGGTAGAGTTTCTTGTGAATCACTGTGGAAGGGGAATAGATCATTGAAAGCTCTGGGGTTATTCTGTCTGGAAAAAAGAAGGTCGAGAGTTGAGTTCTTCAAATATGAAAGGCTATTCAATGGAAGCTGTAGGCTACAATAGGAAATGTCACTGTCTGAACTTGGGTAATAATGATAATAATAATATTTGTTAAGTGCTTATTATATGCCAAGCACTGTTCCAAGAGCTGGGGTAGATACATGATAATCAGGTTGTCCCACATGGGGCTCACAGTCTCAATCCCCATTTTATATATGAGGGAACTGAGGCACAGAGAAGTTAAGTGGCTTGTCCAAGGTCTCACAGCAGACAAGTGGCGGAGGCAGGAGTAGAACCCATGTTCTCTGGGTCCCAAGCTGCGCTCTTTCCACTGAGCCACGCTGCTTCTCTAAGAATGTATGTGTAATGGTATGTATTGGTATGTGTGGTCCTGTTCAGAGGCAGAGGGATAACCAAAATGGCCTCTCAAGGTCCCTCCCAGTCATGAGATTCTGGGGTCTATGTTCACATCTGCATAAACTTTCCTCTCAAGTTATTTCACAATGTTTATGCAATGAATTATGATCTCTCTGGAGTTAAGCAACATGTCTACCAACTCGGTTACCATGTACTCTCCCAAGAGCTTATTAAAGGGCTCTGCACACAGTATTTTCTCAGCAAATACCATTGACTCATTGCTTGTTGTACTGATCTTCAGGTCATCAGTAAAACCAATGCATCTTGAAAGCCAGTTCATTTTATTCAAGAAGGGCATGACCCATTTCAAAACCATTTTTCTAAATTCACTACCAGCTTAGATGTCAAAGTTTCAATTGTTCTGTGGCTAATGAAATGGATAGTAAACATTTTTCAGAACTATAATTTCCAGAAAATTAATTACTTTCTGCCTCCTCTGATCCTTTCTGGGCTGAAATCCTTCTTTTGTTAGTTTGATAATGACGACTGCCATCTAGCTTAAAATGCCACATATCTAGTTATTTCCTCCTGACATCACAGCTGGATTCTGCCCCTCTCGCCCTCCCCCTTAAGTCAGCTTGCCAGCAGCAATTCACACACAACCTCAAGTCCTCTAGGCCTTTACTGATAATTTCACTAAACTGGGATTCCCTCCTCTTCCTTTCATTTTGCCATCTGCCATCTTCTCCTGTGGCATGGGCACTGCCCATTTAACTACTGTCCTGAAGCTCTGCAGGGAAATAACCTGTGTTGAAATATTTGCGACGTGACTTGTAGATCGAATACATTCTCTTCCTCTCCACTTAGCTCAATCGTTTCTCTTTTGTCCCCTGACTGGTGACTCTTGAGCCCGTTGTTGGGTAGAGATTGTCTCTATCTGTTGCTAAATTGTACTTTTCAAGTGCTTAGTACAGTGTTCTTGTCAGTATGCACTCAAATGATTGAATGATGATAATGATGCCATTTGCTAAGCGCTTACTATGGTGAAGCACTGTTCTAAGTGCTCAGGGGGGATACAAGGTGATCAGGTTGTCCCATGTGGGGCTCACAGTCTTAATCCCCATTTTACAGATGAGGTAACAGGCACAGAGAAGTTAAGTGACTTGCCCAAAGTCACACAGCAGACAAGTGGCAGAGTTGGGATTAGAACCCATGACCTCTGGCTCCCAAGCCTATGCTCTTTCCACTGAACCATGCTGCTTCTCTTAAGCATGAGTGAATACCACCCTCCAGAGCTGGCTACTCCTGCAATAACACAAGGAAGCCACAGGAAACAATATGGCCTAGTGGCTAGAGGATGGGTCTGGGAGGGTTCTGATCCTGGCTCTGCCATTTGTCTGCTATGTGACCATGGAGAAATCACTTTGCTTCACTGGGCTTCGGTTACCTCATTTGTAAAATGGGGAATGAGATTGTGAGCCCCATGTGGAACAGGGACTGTATCCAACCTGATTAATTTGTATCTACCCAAGTGCTTAGAACAGCATTTGACACATAGTAAGCACTTAAATACCACTATTATTTTATCATTATTACTATTATTATTATTATTAGCAACCAAGATTAGAGTCAGACTCTGGCCATCGTGTTCTTCACCAGTGGTAACATTTCTGGACTCCTCGTGATAGCTGTCTGGACTAACCTTTTCTCTTTTCTGACCCTGAAGGGAACCATTCAGGCTTGAAAAGAGGACCCCAGCTGATAAGCAAGGATGACAAATTCTACAGACAAGGCATGCAACATTGTTTCACAGGACTTAGCAATTTTTAAAAATCATTTAAACTAGTTGTGGATATATTGAATGCCCCCTTTGCAGAGGCTTAGATTCTGAGTCTTTGGCTTTTTAAGAGATTGCAGATTCCTTTTCACACTGCCCTGATCGTGCCCTTCAGTTGGGGGAAGCACAGACTCAAAGGCTATGGCTTTTCATCCTAGTGGGAGCATCTATGTTTCCAGACATTTACAATGGGGAAGATAATTGGTTATTGATGAACAAATCAGCAGTAAGACAGTCATTTGGTGAATTAAACTTTGGCAACTATGCCTATTTGTTTAAATAGCCATCAACCACTACTATAATAAAGCTTAACTGTACAAATAGGGGTACTCAGATCCTGCAGTTCTAGAGTGATAAGCCCAGGGATATTTTTCCTCACTTTCCCTTCTTCTTCACTCATGCCTTGCCATCTCTGAGTTTAAACTTCCAAGACAATCAATTAGTTAATACAGCTTCTGTTGCTGACACACAGAGAGTTCTGTGCTACTATTACAATCTGCAGTACTAACCCTAATCAGCCATTTTTCAATACCTGTTGCTGTTTACGGAGTGCTTGGAAGAGATTGTGAATAGTACAGTGCAAAAACATCACCATGAGTGGATAAACAAGTTCATGCCCTGCTGTCAGTCAGCCAATCATATTTGAGAGCTTACTGTGTGCAGAGCACTGTACTAAGTGCTTGGGAGAGTACAACACAACAACAGACATCCCCTGCCCACAGTGAGCTTACAGTCTCTCTCTTCCATCTTCCCTACCATAAGCACAAGCCTCATGCAAATAGATGGCCCAGGATATTGAATGTTTAGTCAACTAATGTGGCAGCAGTGGTATTTGATGCCATTTGGGAATCTGAGCTGACCAAAGTTTGAGAACACAGCCCACCCTGAATGGAGAATGGACTGGAAAAAGATGTCCTAAGTATTGTTGATGTATCATTAATAACTGGCTCACTAGACGAACAAATCTGGGCCAGTTTTAGACATTTGCTTTACCTGGTAGGGGAAACAATTCAGTACTTCCTTCCCCAAAGCTGGAGAGTTTCTCTGGAGCTCTCTCCCTCCTATCACAACCAATTTCCCATTATAATCTAGCCCACACAACTCCTCCAGTGCCAGCCTATTCACTGTACCTTGATCTCATCTGTCTCACCACTGTCCCCTTGTCCACATCCTCCCTCTGGCCTGGAACTCCCTCCCACTTCAACTCTGGCAGACCCTCACCATCTTCAAAGCCCTATGAAGATCTTAGCTCCTTTCACAGATCTTCCCTGATTTGCTTCATTTCCCAACCCTTCCCGGCTGCATCACCTATGCAATTGGGTCTGTACCACTTAAACTCTGTTACTCATCCCACCCCTCTCCCTAAAGCACTTATGTATGCATCCTTATACTCTGCTTCTTTTCCTACCTGAAATTTGTTTTAATGTCAGTCTCTCCCTCTAGTTCATAAGATCAGTGTGGGCAGCTATCACATCTACCAAATCAAATCAATCAATCAGTGGTATTTAGTGAGCACTTGGAGCAGAGCACCAGATTAAGTGCTTGGGAAGATACAACTAGGGTTGGTAGATTTATTCCCTACACATAACAAGCTTGCAGCCTAGAGGACTAGAATTCCAAGGACTTAGTACAGTGCTCTGCTCATGGGAGGTGCTCAACAAATGACTGACTAATTGATAGGGACTGCTGACCTCCTGCTTTGGCTTCAGAACCATTAAATGCCCCTTTCTATTTCCCATTCATCCAGTCACTGCTCCTGACAGTCAGGAGCCTTGAAACATCTAGCAGATGCCACCCCACCAACACTTCCCTTCCTAAACACGGCAAAGGAAACCCCCCCCACTCACTGTAAGAATTTAAGCTCTGTATGGGCAGGGAACCTGTCTACCAACTCTGTTATAGTGTACTCTCCCAAAAATTTAATACATGTTCTGTACATAGAAAGTGCTCAAACATCACTGATCTATTGATCTGAAGTTGGCTAAGCAATAATTCATAACATAATAAGCACTCGATAAATACCATTGTGTGATTAAGGATAGAACTACAACAGAAATTGTCCTTTAGGGACTTACCCATTTACAGTCTTGCTTTCACCTACAAAACCTTATTAAAAGCACATTTCCTCCAAGAGGCCTTCCCCAACTAAGCTCTCATTTCCCCTTCTCCCACTCTCTTCTGCATCATCCTTGCACTTGGATTTGCAACCTCTAGTTATTTATTAAGTGTAGATGTGACACAGAACAGGAGGGAGCTGGGGAAAAGAGGGCCTAATCGTGGAAGGCCTCTTGGAGGAGGGAGGTGTGATCTTAACAATGCTTTGAAGGTAGGGAGACTGGTGGTCTGGCATATATGAAAAGGGAATGAGTTCCAAGCTAGAGGGAGGATGTGGAAAAGGGGTAGGTGACAAGACAGACAAGATCAGGGCACAGCGAGTAGGACAGTGCTTTAAGAGCAAAGTGTGCAGGTTGGGCTGTGGTAGCATATAACAAAAAATAGATGGGAGAAATAGCATATAAAGATATTTTTTTATAAGGCCTGGGGCCACTGGGTTGAGTACTAAAATGCCTAAGGATAAATCAAGTGTGTATTTCTCCCCTAGAGACCCTAAACTATTTAAGAGCTGAAACCATATGTTTTAGTTCTGTAATTTCCCAAGGGCTTAGTAGAGTATTTATAATAATAATAACAATAATAGTAGCATTTGTTAAGCGCTTACTATGTGCAAAGCACTGTTCTAAGTGTTGGGGGAGTACAAGGTGATCAGGTTGTCCCACGTGGAGCTCAGTCTTAATCCCCATTTTACAGATAAGGTAACTGAGGCTCAGAGAAGTTAAGTGAGTTGCCCAAAGTCAAACAGCAGACATGTGGCAGAGCCGGGATTCAAACCGATGACCTCTGACTCCTAAGCCTGGGCTCTTTCCACTGAGCCACACTGCTCCTCTGCTCAGTAAGAGCTCAACAAGTGCCATTGAGCACTTAATTGACCCATAATGAGACTGACCTATAATATTTTAGAGAGGGCCTACTGCGTGCAGGGTGTTGTACTAAGCACTTGGGGGAATAAGATAGGGTTGGTAGATTCATTCCCTGTCCTCAAGAAACTTATGATGAAGCAGTGGAGATGGACATTGAAACATTCAGGTTGAAGGAAGGAACCAGTTGATATGTACAGAAGTGCTGCAGAGCAAGACAAACTTCTGTCAGAAACCCTACCCATCTTCTACCAACAAATCAGTCATATTAATCCCAGCTCTGCCACTTGTCTGCTGTGTGACCTTGGGCAAGTCACTATACTTCTCTCTGCCTCAATTACCTCATCTTTAAAATAGAGCCCCATATAGGAAAGGGAATGTGTCCAACAATTTACTTGTATCTACCTCAGCACTTAGAAAAGTGCCTGGTACATACTAAGTGCTTAAGAAATACCATAATTATTATTTATTGAGCACTTACTGGGTACAGAGCACTGCACTAAGTGCTTGGGAGAATACAATGTCACAGTATAATAGAAGGCTCCAACATCACCTCGCAAGGGCTATACTCTAGGCTGTACACTTGTTGTGGGCAGGGAATATGTATCACCTTCGTTGTATAGTACTTTCCCCCAAATGCTTAGTAATAATAATAATAATAATGGCATTTATTAAGCACTTACCACGTGCAAAGCACTGTACTAAGCGCTGGGGAGATTACAAGGAGATCAGGTTGTCCCACGGGGGGCTCACAGTCTTAATCCCCATTTTACAGATGAGGGAACTGAGGCCCAGAGAAGTGAAGTGACTTGCCCAAAGTCACACAGCTGACAATTGGCAGAGCCGGGATTCAAACCCATGACCCCTGACTCCAAAGGCCGGGCTCTTTCCACTGAGCCACGCTGCTTCTCTAATACACTAGTACAGTGCTCTGCACATGGTAAGCTCTCAATAGCACTGATGAACTGGCAAAATGGGATCCCAAACAGCAAGATACTGGAAGGGCATTCTGGACAACTGCTATTGGATCATGTGCATTTCATCACTGGTGGTAATATAAATATTCATTACTGTCTCATAACACACGGGAGGATATTAAGCTGGCTGTCTAAATGGCCAACCTTTGAAACGTTTTAATGAATATAGCCCAGTGTTCTCTGACTAGGGTTTTATGCTCTCTGCCAATTCTTACAGGTAGCCAAGAGCTGGCAGGAGGAATGTGACTAAATGGTTCTCTTAGCTCAGACGTTCTCTGTTCCATCCCATTGAACTAATGATTTTTTCCTCTTACCAGGGCCTCCACATTTATTCCTGTGCAAAGACAACGGGTCTGAAGAATTATCCCCTTGTCTGCCCACAGAAATGCCCTGCCATCCCAGCTACAATTCATACCAAGCTCTCCAAGGCCAATTGCCAAATAAACTTGGAACTAAACCCTGGTGGTTTCCCCACTGATGACAAAGAACTACTCCACATTGGTTTCATGCTCTGAATTGAGAGCCCAGCATGGTTCACACTTTAGTCCTGAGCAGTTTGTGTTGCTCCAGTTCCTGACACTAACTCTCAACCCTTACCATGACTCCCTATCATTTTTTTTTTTTTGGTATGGTCTCTAAGCTTTATGTGCCAAGCACTGTATTAAGCTCTGGGGTAGATAGAAGCTAATCGGGTTGGACACAGTCCATGTCCCACATGGGGCTCACAGTCTTAATCCCCATTTTACAGATGAGGTAACTGATGCACAGAACAGCAGACAAGTGTCAGAGCTCCAGTGAGAACCAGGTCCTTCTTCCAAAGTCTTGCCAATTAATTCCACAAGAAGGGGCCAGCTTGACACCTCAAAGCATGGAAGAGCTTAAATACTGCAGTTTTCCAAACTGAGCCACATCTCCCAAAGAGCCCTGCCCCTGCCCTGATGCTTCCAGCCACCCATGGGAAGCCTTCAGGGCAAGTTTAAAGTCCTGATTAGTTCTTCCTATTAGCTATACTTCTTAGACCTACGTTTCACCTACATTTCTAAATACAGTATCTTTAGTTTTCAGTGTCACTGGTTTTGATCTAGAATAGTCTGGTCACAGCCTCAGATTGACAGGCAATATAACGGAGTCTATTTTAAAGTCAGAGCTGGAAATTCTAGCTTTAATTTCATCTATGCCTCACTGGGTAAACTCAGACACTCAGGCACTTCTACCTCAATTTCCCCAGACTTGAATTGAGATAAGGCATGAATCTCAGAGAAATCACCTTGAGCTCTTGAGCTGAAGGCCAATGTAAAAATCCCAAGCTTTCACTACTATGCCTGTCATATTAACAATATCATTAAAGTACTCACTACATGCCAAGCACTGTACGAAGTGCTGGGATAGATACAAGATAATCGGGTCCCACATGCGGCTTACAGTTTAAGTAGTATGGACAGCAGGTATTAAATCCCCATTTGGCTGATTGGGGAACTGAGGCACCAAGAAGTTAAGGGATTTGCCCAAGGTGACACAGCAGGCAAGTAGTGGAGCTGGAATTAGAAGCCAGGTTCTCTGAATCCCTGGCCTGTGCTCTTTCCACTAGGACACAATGCTTCCCACACACTTGCAGTTCATATTTTCCCCACACAATTCCAACCTCTATGGTACAACCACTTTGTCAATGATCGATTGCCTGGCCTAATTCTCATCTGTGATATTCCTTCCCAAGACATCCCAGTTAGAAATGAATGGGGGTTTCTGACAACTCCATCATTGAGAGTGTTAGGAGCTCCGGAGAGGAGATGGGGTACACAACTGATGTAAAGTGTCTGAAAATGGAATGTTTTGATTTTCATCAGAAGTCAGCAGTTTTACGTTCCAGAAGGAACAAAAAAGTAATATAATTATACATCATAAGTAACCACGGGAAATAATTACTTTGATGTGTTCATCCACACATAAAAAAGTGAAATGGAAATTACTCAAGCTAATCCTTCTCAGACTTGTATTATACTTGTTCTTGGGGATCTGCTCGATGCTGCATAACACGTGTGACTAGAGTCTCCTTGACAGTTTGGTTTTGCCATGAAGCTACAATCACTGTGACAAGACTGCACATATGAGGAGAATGGACAACAGCAGGATACCGGGTGGTGTGCTAGATTAATATATAGGTTTGGGGTTGGCCAAAGATTTGGGGGAGAAGTAATAAAAGATGAGTAGGAAGGACAAGATAGTGAAGCTGCTAGCAGCAGCAAACAGAGGATCATTTTCAGGGTAGAATAGATTATATACTAAAATGTCGATCACCTTCATGAAAATGGTCAAGGCCACAATCATAAGGATCCCTAGCGATTGCCTTCAAACCCTGGGGAACAGTAACTCTGAAGATGTAGCACTGTGAGACACATGAGGCATGGACTGTGTCCAACCTGATTAACTTGTATCTGCCCTTGTGTTTAGACCAGTCCTTGACACATAGTAAACCTTAACAAATAGGGTAAGATGGCATCCTCCCTCCCCCTATATTTTGTAGGCAGTCCCTTGTCTTCTACAGTTGTCTCCCAGTTGTAGACAGCTATGCCACACCTCTTGTTTCCCTTCCTTGCTTTTCAATTTTTTTTTCTACCTACCCAGCTTGTGGGATTCAGCATGTAGGAACTGCTAAATAGCATCTCACCCTGGCAGAAACACACTGGACTTCTATTATAATGCACAATCAGCTGGAGGTAACCAAGTTGAGAGAGATGGCAAATTTAAAGACCATTTAAAATACAGCAATGAAAATAATGAAAGACTTGGAAATGGGCTATCATGAAGAAGTTGTCACAGAGTTCAAAGCTTTTCATTATTAAATTGGCTCTGGGGCTCATCCACGCAGGAACCCAGCCCTGCAAGAGCTAAAGTAAACCTCCTAGAAGCCCTGAATAAAGTGGTGATTTTCTGGACTGGCTATTCAAACCCAAACCTGCAAGCCCCCGGCTCATACCAACCAGGACCTTCCTGGATCAGGGGAGCCTCAGTGACTCATAGTAGAGTTTAAACCACACCTCTGATCAACAAAATAACTGTTGAAGGCTTTTACTTAGTTTTACCAGCACACAAGGGAGTGACACATACAAAAACTCACTCAGTCCGCTCCACCAAGCTTCCAGTCCGTGGTCAAAGGAGGCCGCTCTGCCAACACTTCTTTCTGCTTCCCCGTGCTGCTGCCTTCTGCTGCTCTTAACGTGCTTCCTTCTGGCTCCTCTGTTACTTTCCACGTGCTATCTCCAGGTGTCCTGTATACCTCCAAACGAGTGCCTTTTATTAGCGTCACAGCTGGGGCTCTCCTTAACAGTCATTGACTGGTCCAAACCTGTTACTGGGTAGAACAGGGAGAGAAAGCCACACCTCCCTCCATGCTCTGCCCCCACAGGCCTGCAATCACCTGTCTCAGGTGGAGCTCATTAGTTTCTTGCCCAGTCTCTTCCTTGTTGTTGTTGTTGGGATCACAGACCGTGCTGCGGGATCACCGGAAAACCCCTCTAAACAAATCCATTCCTGTGTGTTTCCCTCCAAACAAGGGTCATTTACATATAATACACATTTCAATAATCATGTTTGTGACAAAGCAGCACACCAGAGAAGCTACTCTCAGCCTACTTGCAGATTTTATGATTAAAGTCCATTCTCCTTCTGAGTAGCAGCACCACCTAGTGGAAAGAGCACGTGTCTGAGAGAAGATCTGAGTTCTAATCCTGCCACTTGCCTGCAGTGTGACCTTGGGCAAGACACTTGACTGTGCCTCAGTTACCTCAGCTATAAAATGGGAATTAAGACTGTGAGCCACATATGGGGCATGGACTGTCTCCAACCTGATTAACTTGTATCTACCCTTGTGCTTTGAACAGTCCTCGACACATAGTAAGCCTTAACAAATAACATAATTATTTTTTAGACCATGAGCTACATGTGGGACAAGGACTATGTCCAACCTAATTAGCTTGTAACTATCCCTGCACTTAGAACAGTACTTGACACATAATGAGTGCATAGCAAATAACACGATTATTGCTTTAGCCTTACATGGGATAGGGACTGTGTCCCATCTGATTAATTTTTATTTACCCCAGCACTTAAAACAGTGGTTGACACATAGTAAGGACTTAACAACAACAATGATGATGATGATGATGATGATAATATCAGCAAGATGTGGTGGAAGAATCGGAGCTCTGTGCACCCACCCTAGGTCTGGAGATTGGTGACTATTAGGTTCTGATTTCTGAGTCCAGGGACTTCTTATTAAAGCATCCCAAATGAGAACAAAATGAACAGATCTACGAATACATTTCCCAACAAAATATTGGCCAAGAACTAATATATTGTCAAGAAGAATTTTCTTCAAATGGTATGCAAGCAAAGATGAAGCTTTTTGTGGTATTTTGTTAAATGTATGTTAAATCTATGTGACAAACGCTTTCCTAAGCACTGGGGAAGATACAAGTTTATCAAGTCATACATAATCACCGTCCAACATGGGGCTTACAGTCTAAGTAAAGGAGAACTGGTTTTGAAACCCAATTTTGCAGTTGAGGAAACTGAGGCCCCGAGAAGTCAAGTGACTTACCCAAGGTCACGCAGCAGATACGAGGCATAGCTGAGATTATAATCTAAGTCCTCTGACTAATAGTTCCATGCTCTTTCCACTAGGCCACACTGCTTCATCAATCAATATTGATCAATCAGTCATATATATTGAGTATTTAATGTGTGCAGGGCACCTTACTAAGCACTTGTGAGAGTACAAACAATATAACAGATGCATTCCCTGCACAAGATGAGCTTACATTCTAGAGGAGAGACACAGTAATAGAAATATATGAATTATGTATATGTAAATAAGTGTCGTGGGGCTGGGCAATGCAGAAGAGAGTGGGAAAAGAGGAAATGAGGGTTTAGTCAGGAAAGTACTCTTAGAGGACATGTGCGTTTGATAAGGCTTTGAAGGTGGGGAGAGTAATTGTTTTTCGGCTATGAAAAGGGAGGACATTCCAGGCCAGAGACAAGATATGGGCCAGAGGTCAGTGACAAGATTGAGATATAGTGAGTATGTTGGCATTAGAGGAGCAAAGTGTGCAGGCTGGGTTATAGCAGGAGAGTAGAAAGGTGAGGTAGGAGGGATCAAAGTGATTAAGTGCTTTAAAGCCGACGGTGAGGAATTTCTGCTTGATGCAGAGGTGGATAGGCAACAACTGGAGGTTCTTGAGGACTGGGGAAACATGGACTGAACATTTTTGTAGAAAAACGATCCAGTCAGCAGAGTGAAGTATAGATTGGAACAGGGAGAGACAGGAGGCAGGGAGGGCAGCATGAAGACTGATGGAGTTATCAAAGTGGGTTGGGATAAATGATTGTATTAACATGGTAGCAGTTTGGATGGGGAAGGAAGAACAGATTTTAGCAGTGTTGTGAAGGTTGAACTGACAGGATTTAGTGGTAGATTGAGTATGTGGATTGAATGAGAAAGAGGAGTCAATGATAATGCCAAGGTTTCAGGATTGTGAGACAGGAAGGATGGTGGTGCTGTCTACAGTGATGGGAAAGTCAAAGGGAGGACAGGGTTTGGATGGGAATATAAGGAGTTATGTTTTGGATATGTTAGGTTTGAGGTGATAGCAGGACATCCAAGTAGAGCTGTCTTGAAAGCAGGAGGAAATGTAAGACTGCAGAGAGGGAGAGAGGTCAGGGCTAGAGATGTGGTTTTGGGAGTCATCAGCGTAGAGGTGGTAGTTGAAGCCATGTGAGTGATTAAGTTCTCCAAGGAAGTTAGTGTAGATGGAGAACTGAAGAGGGCCCAGATCTGAACCTTGGGGGACACCCACAGTTAAGCGGTCGGAGGGAGAGGAGGAGCCCTTGAAAGAGACTGAGAATAAATGAGCATGACAATATTCATGACAATATAACAAAAAGGAATTGTTCTTGGTGGAGCCACGGGTCTCTTGGAGGGGCATTCATTCATTCATTCATTTATTCAATCGTGTTTATTGAGCATTTACTGTGCTAAGTGCTTGGAAAGTTCAATACAGCAGTAAAGAGAGATAATCCCTGCCCACAATGGTTTTACAGCCTAGAGCAGGGAGACAGACATCAAACAAGTAAACAGGCATCAATATAAATAAAAAAAATTATATATATATATATATATATATATATATAAGTTCTGTGGGGTGGGGAGAGGAGGGGGAGTGCAAAGGGAGTGAGTCAAGGTAACAGAATGGAGGGGGCACTGAGGAAAAAGGGGCTTAGTCTGGGAAGGCCTCTTGGAGGAGGTGCACCTTCAGTAGGGCTTTGAAGGGGGGAAGAGTAATTGTCTGGTGGATTTGAGTAAGGAGGATGTTCCAGGCCAGAGGTAGGACATGGGCCAAGGGATGGTGGTAAAACAGGCGAGATTGAGGCACAGAGAGAAGGTTAAAGAAGGTTAGCACCAGAGGAGCAGAGTGTGTGGGCTGGGATGTAGAAGACGAGAAGGGAGGTGAGGTAAGAAAAGGCAAGGTGATGGAGAGCTCTGAAGCCAATAGTGAGTTGTCTTTGTTTGATATGGAGGTTGACAGACAACCACTGGAGAATTTGTAGGAGGGGGGTGACATGCCCTGAATGTTTCTGTAGAAAGATAATCCGGGCAGCGGAGTGAAGTATGGACTGAAGTGGGGAGAGGCAGGAGGTGGGAGGTCAGAAAGGAGGCTGATGCAATAATCCAGTCCGGATAGGATGAGTGACTGTACTAACATGGCAGAAGTTTGGATGGAGAGGTAAGGGCAGATCGTGGCGATGTTGTGAAGTGAGACCAGCAGAATTTGGTGACAGATTTTATATGTGGGGTGAATGAGAGTCAAGGGCTGGTTCTCTTTATGTTCTTACTTGGCTGAGAGGAGTCTGTCTCTGCTTCTATTGCCCTTGTCCAGGAACCAGACCTTCCCTGTGGTGAGTGCTCTCTTTGCTCTAATCTCGGCTCTGCCACTTGCTTGCTGCGTGACCTTGGGTAAGTCATTTCACTTCTCTGGACCTCAGTTTCCTCAACTGTAAAATGGGGATTGAATCCCAATTCTCACTTCTCTTTAATAATAATAATGATGGTATTTGCTAAGTGCTTACTATGTGCAAAGCACTATTCTAAGCGCTGGGGAGGATACAAGGTGATCAGGTTGTCCTATGGGGGGCTTACAGTCTTAATCCCCATTTTACAGCTGAGGTAACTGAGGCACAGAGAAGTTAAGTGACTTGCCCAAGGTCACATAGCTGACAATTGGTGGAGCCTGGATTTGAACCCATGACCTCTGACTCCCAAGTCCCTGCTCTTTCCATTGAGCCACGCTGCTTCTCTTTAGAATGTGATCCTCATGTAGGAGAGGGACTGTGTCTAAGCTGATTAATGAATATCTACCTCAGAGCTTAGAACAGTGTTTGACACATAGTAAGCGCTTAACAAATACCATAATGATAATAATAAATGCCATAGTAATTATAAAATGTAGTGAATCATTTCCTTTGCTTCTGGGAAATATAGTTTCTCCTTTCCTTCTCTGCAATTCTCTTGCCAACTTGCAACAGGCCCTCTGATTGGGTATTTTACAATCCCACAGCTTTCACCACAGACTGTAAAACAGCAAAGACTCTCAGTGCCAGCATTAAAGCTGGTCGTAAAATGCTTTCTATGTTTCGAAATGGCCAGGCTTCTGCTGGGGCAGGGGTTGAGAAGAATGAAGGAAGTGATCTTCAGGGTTATTTTTTTCTTTCCTGCTACTTTGGGCCAGAGGCTTATTCCCAAAACAGGACATGTCCCTGTTGGAAACATCATAGATTGAAGGAGGGATGCATAGTTATTTTTGTGGGTTTTTAAAAAATATTTGCTAAGTGCTTACTATGTGTCAAGTCCTCTTCTAATAACTGGGGTAGATACTAGTTTAGCAGGTTGGACACAGTCCCTGTCTCAAGTGGGGTTCACGTCTAAATTGGAAGGAGGAGGATTTAATCCCCATTTTACAGATGAGATAGCTGAGGCACAAAGAATTAATTGACTTGCCCCAGGTCACACAACAAGCAATTGGCAGAACCAAGATTAGGACCCAGGTCCTCTGATTCCCAAGCCTGTGCTCTCTCCACTAGGCCATGCCGCTTCTCAGCTTGTGTTTTTACTCAACAGTCTGTTTCTCAGCTGGTAGTTCTCCTGTCTCCTACTGATACGGAACCAGATGCTTATATGTCCAGTATCTTCCTTTTTAAGCCTCCGTCCACTAAGTTCCTGCTGCCAAATCCCAGAATTGGAAGAGGTGTTTAGTTTACTGGGACCTGGGAGGGCTTTGAAGCAAGAGAGAGGTCAGGGATCCCCCAAGGAGATATGCTCAAACTTCTTTGTGTTTTCACAGACAACCTTTTAATTTGTCCTTATGATAGCAGCACGACATGTTGCATTACTGGTGTAAGAGTTACAGCACAATGAATGTAGGGGCTTCTGGGGATTTCACCACAGATTGGCACACTTTGTGCTATGACATCTTGATCGGGAGAAATTCTTCAAGATGATCCAATAAATAAGCGGCTTATAGTAGCTCCTGATCAATCAATCAATGGTACTTATTGAGCACTCACTATATGCAGAGTACTGTACTAAGTGCTTGAGAGAGTACAATACAACAAAGTCCCCAGACAAGTTCCCTGTCCATAATGAGCTTACGGTCTAGAGGGTTATCTTCAAAGTTCATAATATGAAGTTGATCAATCTTCTGAGCAGAGGGGAGGCATCAGGGAAGAGAGGGGCAGAACTTAACATGAGGCTCTGGAGGAAGGCCCCCAGGATGATTCTGTCGGACACATGGACTAGGGAATGGTCGGTATCTGGGGGAGCTGCGTCCATGCATTTTCTTCTGGGGTACCCCAAAGACTGCTCCGTATTCTTGACCACTTGCGGGGACCAATGCATCCCCAAATGATGTAATTAGGTGCTGCTGCCTCTAATGCAATTAAGAGGCTAAGATTAGACTTGTGCTGTGTGCTTTATGTTGGAGAAAGAGGATGTAGGAATATTGTAACATCAGCAGGACACACTTTGGATTAAGGTATTCCAGACCAAGGATACAGGGCTGAGGGGAAGACATTCTTCATATCACATCTGTAGAATTTTTCATCCAAATCGGCTGCCTGGATACAATTTCCATCTCTGGGATTTTCATACCCATCCCCCACTCCCCCAGTTTTGAAAACTGACTCTCTCTTGGGGGATTCATCCTCTATTGCTACTTTATGGTGGGTTCTTTTAATTATTAGGTATGTGCTTACTATGTGCCAGGGACTGTATTAAGCACTGGAGTAGTTACAAGCTAATCAGATTGGACACACTTCCTGTACCACATGGGGCTCACAGTCTTAATCTACATTTTACAGATGAGGCAGTTGAGGCCCAGAGAGGTGAAGTAAAATGTGAAGGTCACACAGCAGACAAGCGGAAGAAGCTGGGATTAGAACCGAGATCCTTCTGACTCCCAGAACCATGCTCCATCCATTAGGCAACACTGCTTCCCTTTTATGGAGGGTTTAATTGGGAGGACATTTGGGGTTAAGCATTTCATTTCACTCTTTTCTCACTTCTGACATTTTCTGACACCCTTTCCTATTTTGAGGTCTTTGTTCACACATCATAGGTAAGCACTAAATTATGAGGCTCGGGGTAAATTGAGGTCACTGCACAAGCATGTGGGAAAATGTCCCCCCACCGATTCTCACCTGCTCAGCTGACATCTCACAGAGTCTCCCTCTGATAACGTGGCAGCCAGCCACGGCGTACCATCAGCACGGTGAGCCCCAGGAAGATAGTTCTTCAGAGGTTTGACAGATTATTTTAGACAGCCCAGACAGTGCCCGTGGGCTCTTCCAGGAGTTCATCAACTGCAGCATTCGATCCCAATTCACTTACCCATTAGCCCTTGATCACTAAAACAATCTCCACCTCCCTCTTCCCCTGCACCCTCTCATCCTGGCCCACAGAAGAAAAATGCTCTGCGGTTTACTAAAGGAAGGCTAATTAAATGGAGTGGGACTGTACACTTCAAAGAATCGGAGTAGCCCCAAAGAAGCTTTTTGATTTTAAATAGTTCAGAACTCCTAACCAGGCTCACATAAAAATAAACAGAAGTTGTTGCCTAAAATATACTACACAACATTAGCGATTAAACTAGACTCAAAGTAAATTCAATGCACCCTCAACCAATCAATGGTATTTACTGAGTGCTTTCTAGGTACTGTATTAGGTGCTAAATGGTAATAGTAATTGTATCATTTGTTAAGTCCTTATGTGCCAAGAACTGTACTAAGCACTGGAGTAGATAAAACAATCAGGTCAGACACAGTCCCTGTCCCACATGGGGCTAACATCTAAGGGCAAGGGAGAAAATTGAAATTGTTTACAGTGAGAAAATTGAGTCACAGATAAGTTAAATGACTCGCCCAAGATCACAAGCCAGCAAGTGGTGGAATAGGAACCAGGGCCTGACTGCCAGTCCCAAGCTCCTTCCCCTAGGCCATAATACAATTGGTAGACATGATTCCTGTCCAACAATCCAGTGGGGGAGGCAGGCATTAAATGAAATTATAGATAGGAGAAGCAACAAGTGTAAACATAAATGCTGTGGGAATGGGGCTGGAGTGAGTTTCAAATTGCATTAGGGTACAGACCCAAGTGCATAGACAACTCGGATGTGAGGGTGAATAGGGTGGGGAGATGAGAGGTTAGTCAGAGAAGGTGTCTTGGACGAGACATGATTTGAGCAGGGCTTTGAATATGGGGAGAATGGAGGTCTGTAGGAAAAGAAGGAGGAGGGAATTCCAGACAAGTGGAAGAACATAGATTGAGGGTGAGAGAGATGAGACTGAGGAACAATAAATAGGTTAATAATAATAATGATGGCATTTGTTAAGCACTTACTATGTGCAAAGCACTGTTCTAAGCACTGGGGAGGTTACAAGGTGATCAGGTTGTCCCATCGGGGGGCTCACAGTCTTAATTCCCATTTAAACAGCTGAGGTAACTGAGGCACAGAGAAGTTAAGTGACTTGCCCAAAGTCACACAGCTGATAAGTGGCGGAGCTGGGATTTGAACCCATGACCTCTGACTCCAAAGCCCGTGCTCTTTCCACTGAGCCATGCTGCTTCTCAGCGTGGTTAGTGTTAGAGGAGTGTTAGAGTGCTAGGTTAGTTTTAGAGGAGTGACATTTATGAACTGAGTTGTAGTGACAGAGAAACAAGGATAGGTAGGAAGGAAAGCACTGGTTGAATGCCTTACTTGTACTTGTACTTCCCAAGCGCTTAGTACAGTGCTCTGCACATAGTAAGCACTCAATAAATACGATTGATTGATTGATTACAGACCATTTTACAGATGAGGTAACTGAGGCACAGAGATGGGACTTGCCCATGGTTACACATAGAAGTCATGGAGCAGAGCTCAGATTAGAACCCCAGTCCTCTGACTCCCTGTCCCATGCTCCTTCCACTAGGCCACACTTCTCCCCCAATGGAGCCTACCTAAGTGAATCCTTAAGTCAGGACATCCTGGCTTAGTAAATGAGAAACCCTTGTTCGCACCCCTCCATACCTGAAATGGCTGCTTTTCCTCCCTATTGCCCCCATCCCCTCTAGTACAATGAAATTCCATCCCCGCTGTTAGATGTGACCACAGACAGAGGCTCTTGTGGGGACTAGAACTATGGGGCCATATAACCACCACACCATGAAGCATTTAGAGCAGTGCTCTGCACACAGTAAGCACTCGGTAAATACCATAGTTGATAGATTATCATACTGCTACCCTGGGAGTTGGTTCTTGCCAGACACATGGATTCTGGTTTTCATTTTCTTTCCTAGAAAGGGACAAGAAACATTTTGTTGCATTGAAGAGAAACATTTTTATTTGTATTTTTACTTTGCCGAGACTCACTCACACGCTGCAATTTAAAGGCCACAAAAGCATGGAAATATGGACCTCATCTTGATCCGTTACCCAGAAAGGAACTAATGACAAAATCATGAACTCTCCACAGTCAATTATTGTAATTACTGGGAGCCACCGCCTTGTCATATTTCATTTAACACAAAATGGCAACCTGGGAGGGAAATGTTATGTGCAGTCTACTGATCGTTGTCCTCTTTGCAGAAATATGTTTATAAAGAAGAATCTGTCAACCCCAATAAACAGCTCCTGAATAAGTCATTAGACTCCATGACATGTTCATTTAGGGTGATATATATTGATAATGTAAAACATGGAAACCGTGTAATATGATTAAATAAATGAAGCGGGCTCCAAAGCCAGGAAGCAGGCTGAGCCAGTATGCAGGGAAACTTCAAACAGCCTGATAATAACAATATTGGATAAGCACTTACTATGTGCCAAGCATTGTACTAAGTGCTGAGGGAGAAACAAGATAATTGGGACCTACATTGTGCTCACAGTATAAGTACCGGGAAAACAAGTATTGAATGCCCATTTTCTTATGAGGGAACGGAGGCACAGGGAGGTTAAGTGACTTACCCAAGGTCACGAAGCAAACAAGTGGTGGAAGCAGAAATAGAACCCAGGTCCTCTAACTCCCAGGCCCATGCTCTTTCCACTAGGCCATGCTGTTTCACAAAGACTTGCCCAGCATAAGCATCGTGAGATTTATTTTGCAGGGAACTCCTTATGTTGAATCAGCCACCAGTGTCTGCCTAAAGTATTCAGTTTGGGTACAATTTTTCCATATCAGGTCTAGTTCTTTTATTCATAACCCTCAGAATCAGCCACCCCTCAAACCCCAGGGAATTGGGCCCCAGAGACATTTTAAGAGATGCCACACAGATTGATAAACCCAGATTTGGGCACTCACTTGTTTCATAGAATCATAAATCACAGGACTGACTGTTCAAAGGCTATCAAGTTCATTCCCCTCCCTTCAGCCAGGATGGTAAAGATGGACAGATGGCTGTCAATCCTGGTTGAAAAATTTGCAATTCTTAACAGAGATGCTTCGGCTAAAAACATGTCCAATCTGTGAGCTGTCTGTCTCTCAGCCCTAGTGGCACAACCATCTGGGGGCTTTGGAATTTCTCCCAGCCATATTATTTCCAAGGAGACACTCTAGGGAGCAAGCTCTAGATGAAGAAGGAGGAAAGACATGACATGAGTCTTCCGAATAAAGTGGGGTTAAAGCAGCCAAAAATCGTTCTTAAACGGGATCAGTTAAGGCTGGAAATGGCTTTCCAGGAAATACTTACATGAGAAAATCTGAGGCAATCTCGAGAGGAGAAATGAATTGACTTTCTAGGTACCCCTTGATTTCGCTTCACTTCACCATTCCCTTTAGATGACCATTCCAGACCTGTTGCTAATGGGAGAGTCTTATTTCCCTGCCAGGTTTTGTCCTTTGCGTCTCTTCCCATGTCTCTCCAGTTCCCATGTTTCTGCAAGGCAGCGGAAAACACCACTTTATGCTGGACTTTTGCCCAGCCCCCTGGCTTTCACTTTTTCAGTGAATATTTCCATTTCAAGGCATCAGCTCTTTCCAGTCTCTCCCTCCTCCATCCAAGTTGGTTTATTTTCCCTAGCGGATTGTGTGGCATTCACTGAACAATACATATATTTATTCATACATATAGATATGAGTAAGAGCCATGGGCTATTGATATATCTATGATAGTATGCGTATGTTAATACCTTCTGGTTCATACTGCTCATTTATATGCTTAGGGCCAGCCCAGCATTGCCCCCTAGGCACTGTGCAAACCGCGTAGATTGTAGAGCCCGTACAGATCTTTTATGATCACCGTTATGAAATAAAGAGCATCTGGAGTCTCAGAAATAATGGCGAGATTTTATTTTTTTTTAACGAGAAGAACGATTTCTCCCCTCAATTTAACATAACAAGTCCAACTGCCCCATGCTCTGAATATAGCTCAAATAGGGCATGAGTGAATTCTTGACACCACATTCTCCAGTGATGGAAACTATCCTCAGCACTCCGGTGAAGAAAACACAGGAGACCCCACCAGTGAAGGAAACTAGTCTCAAGAAAGGTGGCGAGGCCCTTTTTTGGATTCTTCTTAATAGAGGTAAAGAGGCCCAGTGGGGAAGAAACAATGGGTTCTGGAATTTCATTTTGTTTTCTTAATTGAGAGACAGCTGCAGGGCCCATTTTCTAGAAAATCAGTGAGGCTCTGTGAACTCAACTAGAATCCACAAGTCTGTTCACAGCTCCAGTATTAATAACAATTTTGGTATTTGGTAAGCACTTACTATGTGTTAAGCAGTGTTCTGAGCACTGGGGTAGATACAAGTTAATCAGGTTGGATACAGTCCCTATCCCACATGGGGTTTATGATCTAAGTAGGAGGGAGTAGGATTTAATCCCTATTTTACAGATGGGGTAACTGGGGCACAGAGAAGTTAAGTGATTTGTCAAAGATCACACAGGAGAGATGCAGCAGACTAGGATCAGAACCCAGGTCCCCTGACTCCCAGGGACATGCCCTTTCCACTAGGCAATGCTACTCACAGTCGCTAAGCTTGCATTTTTTCATCTGGGCTGGTAACCACCAGGGGTTGTGTTAGAAAATAAGAAAAAATAAGGGAGAACTAAGGTTCATATATAAACAGAAGACCTACTAAGTTCTGTAGTGCAGTAAAACCTGGATCTGTCATAGATGGTACATCTTACTTCTTAAACAGTTTCATGAGCAGCAACTTCAGGTCATGCTCGAGAGCCAATGCCAGGATAAGATTGACACAAGTGAGATCCAGTCCACTCAGTAGCGTGGGGCCACTGCTCACTGCTGCACAGCTGTACTGGGCGGGGCAGGTGAGAAGAATGAAGGGACAGTAGGAAGATATTCAAGCAGTAGAGTATGGCGATGTGGAAAGAGAAACCGATAGTTTTGAAGACACAGTGGAGGACCCTCTCAGCAATGTCATCTCACCGAAACTTGTAAAGGAAGAAAGTAGCAGATGGATGGGCAGGGGATATGTCTGCTAATTCTGTTGAATTCTTCCAAGTGCTTAGTACAGTGTTCAACGCATAGTAAGCATTCAATAAATACCAATGACTGATCAGGCTGCCTGGTGGGCAATGGTTGGGGGAGGGACTGCTCTCTTTAGCAGAGTAGCATTTATGTACATAGCTGTATGTATGTACATATCTGTAATCTTTTCAATAATAATAATGATCATACTTGTTAAGCACTTACTACGTGCACTGTTCTAAGTGCAGGAGTAGATACAAGTCACTCAGATTAGATACAATACCTGTCCCACATGGAGCTTACACTATTAATTCTTATTTCTAGACTGTGAGTCCATTGTTGGGTAGGGACCGTCTCTATATGTTGCTGACTTGTACTTCCCAAGCACTTAGTACAGTGCTCTGCACACAGTAAGCGCTCAATAAATTCGATTGAATGAATTTTACAGATGAAGTACCTAAAGCCCAGAGAAGTTAAGTGACTTGCCTAAGGTCACACAGCAGACATGTGGAAGAGCTCGGATTAGAACTCAGGTCCTTTCCATAGGCCTGTGCTGTATACACTAAGCCACGTTGCTTCTCATATAATCTATTTATATTTAATGTCTGTCTCCACCTCTAGACTGTAAGCTTGGCATGGCCAGGGAACATATCTGTTATATTGTTATATAGTATTCTCCCAAGCACTTCACACAGTGCTCTGCAAACAGCAAGCGCTCAATAAATACAACTAACTTACTGACTGACAGAGGCTTCAAGGTTAGTACACCATTCAGTGCTGTAGACAAGCAGTGCTCATAGATTGTAAAATCATCAAGGAACTATTTAGTTAGAGTTGGACTATTGTCTCTGTTGGTGGTATATAAGCTTTTTTGGCTCACAACCTCACATGTGGATAGGCTTTCACCATCAGTAGCCTTATTAAAATCACATTTCTTTCAAGGAGCCTTACTTGAATTCATTCAATCATATTTATTGAGCGTTTACTGTATGCAGAGCACTATCTAACTGCTCCATCCTATTCCCTTTCTAGTATCTCAGTCAGGTACTTGAATTCTCACCCTCTAGGCATTTTGGTTTTCATTCATACCCTAGGCTCACAGTATGTATTTTCATATCTCTATACACAGTTGCTTCCCCTACTTGTAATTTTTTTTTTAATTGCCTGTCTCCTCCATGAGATCATAATCTCTTTGAGGACAGGATCCATGTCTACTAACTCTACTGTCCTCTCCAAAGCATTTAATATTGTGCTCTGTGCCTAGTAATTCAACAGTAAATACTGTAGGAATATGTACAAATCAGAATGTACACACTGAGAAATGCATAGATAATATGATGCAATTTATACACCGGGACAGCTCACTATTTATTTCAAAAAATGTCTTTTGGCTCAGAAACACAGACTGTGATGCTAATTTTGTGAGTGCATAAACCAAATAAGGCTGCACATATGTAATTCCTTGTAGACATAGAAAGTGCCTATTAAATCGACCTCACCAAACCCAAGATTATCAGCAAGAAATGAGTCATACATCCATAAACCCAACTGAAAAATGTTTCGGGAAAGAATTGTTGGAAAAGTGGGCCTGAGGGGCTGGTAGATTGAGGGGAAGGGGAGAATGTGACCACAAATTGTGTAAAATTTTAGCTAACAGTCCCCTTTGGGGGCAGATCTTCTGCTGGAGGGCTTTTATGGCCACAGTAAATA
Organism: Tachyglossus aculeatus; assembly: GCF_015852505.1. NCBI lineage: Eukaryota > Metazoa > Chordata > Mammalia > Monotremata > Tachyglossidae > Tachyglossus > Tachyglossus aculeatus. The sequence goes on from NC_052086.1 coordinate 78,127,479, forward strand.
TCGGGTTCAAGGTCGCCAAAATCTTTCTTTCTGCCCCTTCTCTGCCGGGCAGAGCTGCCTTACTCCACCATGAATCAAGTTCCCCAAATGGATATCCACTAGCAATGATCACTGAGCATTTGTTAAGCACTTACCAGGTTTCAAGCACTGTGCTAATCACTGGAGTAAATACAATCCAGTGTCCACATGAGGCTTATGGTGTAAGAAATTAAGAGACCACATATTTAGTCCCCATTTTACAGGTGAGAAAACTAAGGCCAAGAGAGGTTAAGTGACTTTCCCCAGGTCACATACGGCAGGCAAGTAGCAGGGCCAGGATTAGAACACAGGTCTCCTGGCACCCAGGCCCATGCATGCCATTTCCACTAGGCCACATTGCATCTTTATGATATTCCCTTCCCTCCTCAGTTCTCCACTTTCCACTTTCATCCTCATATCCACAGTCAATGAGGTCATGAATAAATGATTCCATTCTTCCTCAGGTCCCCAAGATCACAGGAATGAAGAAATCACTCTGAAAAAGATCTAATCAGAGTAAACACGCCAACTCTGCAAATTCCCAAACAAAAACCCTTACTCCAAAATGTATTTTCTAGTTAGCTTTTCAGCATATCATCGGCAAGAAAAGATCAGCCTCTAGTATGGACATCCATAGTTGAATGTGTGAGGAGGACCCCACTTAGTGATATATTCTGATGTGGAGTTATGTGTCATATAAAGACCTGGAAGTTTAATATGCTGCAAAAGAACACAAATAGCCTCACTGATGCATAAATCATAGACTAGTATATCGGTCATTTGTCACCCTGCTAATATCACCCATTAAAATATGGAAATAGGAAAGGTCAGGTAAGTGCCCTTGTATATTAAGGGAAGGAGTCCAGGGCATGGCATGTGGAAAGACCTGTTCATTTTAAAATTCCGCAAACAGGCATTCCAAGATTTCTACATGATCTTCTCCCTTTCACTGTCCTATAGAAGCCTTGAGAATTTTTCCAAAGGAGATTAATAATAATAATAATAATAATAATAATAATAATGACATTTATTAAGCACTTAGTATGTGCAAAGCACTGTTCTAAGGGCTGGGGAGGTTACAGGGTGATCAGGTTTTCCAATGGGGGGCTCACAGTCTATATTCCCATTTTACAGATGTGGGAACTGAGGTCCAGAGAAGTAAAGTGACTTGCCCAAAGTCACACAGCTGACAAGTGGCAGAGCCAGTATTTGAACTCATAACCTCTGACTCCAAAGCCCGGGCTCTTTCCACTGAGCCACGCTGCTTCCACCTGTCACGTGTCTTACATCACGAGGCGATGGATGCCAGCTAAGACTCAGGTGAATTCTGGATCCTTATGTGGGTGTCATTTCAGCATTTCTTCTGCTCCACTCCTCTTGACTGTGGGCTGAAGTGACACAGACTCCACAATGGTTGAGTTCTCCAAAGCAAACGAACATTCTCAATATAGACAAAACCCAAATACCATTTCTTGTAACCCATGGTTCTCTGTTACGTGTTTTTAATGCTGTGAAACAAATTAAATAACGGAGAAGGGAAGACATTTGAAAAGCAAAAATAAAATCCTTACACTGCATATTATAGTTGTGTTTAACAGGATGTCTACAATCTAAGTGGTGTGGCTTAGTGGGAAGTGGATTTAGTGGATAATGCATGGGCCTGGGAATCAGAAGTACCTGGGCTCCAATTCCAGCCCCTCCACTTGTCTGCTGGGTGTCATCACTTCTACGCTGATGACACCCAGGTCTACATCTCTGCCCCTGCTCTCTCCCCCTCCCTCCAGGCTCGCATCTCCTCCTGCCTTCAGGACATCTCCATCTGGATGTCCGCCCGCCACCTAAAGCTCAACATGTCGAAGACTGAGCTCCTTGTCTTCCCTCCCAAACCTTGTCCTCTCCCTGACTTTCCCATCTCTGTTGACGGCACTACCATCCTTCCCGTCTCACAAGCCCGCAACCTTGGTGTCATCCTCGACTCCGCTCTCTCATTCACCCCTCACATCTAAGCCGTCACCAAAACCTGCCGGTCTCAGCTCCGCAACATTGCCAAGATCCGCCCTTTCCTCTCCATCCAAACCGCTACCCTGCTAATTCAAGCTCTCATCCTATCCCGTCTGGACTACTGCACTAGCCTTCTCTCTGATCTCCCATCCTCGTGTCTCTCTCCACTTCAATCCATACTTCATGCTGCTGCCCAGATTATCTTTGTCCAGAAACGCTCTGGACATATTACTCCCCTCCTCAAAAACCTCCAATGGCTACCGATCAATCTGCGCATCAGGCAGAAACTCCTCACCCTGGGCTTCAAGGCTCTCCATCACCTCGCCCCCTCCTACCTCACCTCCCTTCTCTCCTTCTACTGCCCAGCCCGCACCCTCCGCTCCTCCACCACTAATCTCCTCACCGTACCTCGCTCTCGCCTGTCCCGCCATCGACCCCCGGCCCACGTCATCCCCCGGGCCTGGAATGCCCTCCCTCTGCCCATCCGCCAAGCTAGCTCTCTTCCTCCCTTCAAGGCCCTGCTGAGAGCTCACCTCCTCCAGGAGGCCTTCCCAGACTGAGCCCCTTCTTTCCTCTCCCCCTCGTCCCCCCTCCCTCCCCCCGTCTTACCTCCTTCCCTTCCCCACAGCACCTGTATATATGTATATATGGTTGTACATATTTATTACTCTATTTATTTATTTATTTATTTATTTTACTTGTACATTTCTATCCTACTTATTTTATTTTGTTGGTATGTTTGGTTCTGTTCTCTGTCTCCCCCTTTTAGACTGTGAGCCCACTGTTGGGTAGGGACCGTCTCTATGTGATGCCAATTTGTACTTCCCAAGCGCTTAGTACAGTGCTCTGCACATAGTAAGCGCTCAATAAATATGATTGATTGATTGATTGATTGATTGACCTAGGACATGTCACTTAACTTCTCTGGGCCTCAGAGTCTGGGGATTGGCTATGAACCCCATGTAAGACATGGATTGTTCCCAACCCGATTAGCCATATCTGTAATCAATCAATCGTATTTATTGAGCACTTACTGTGTGCAGAGTACTGTACTAAGCTCTTGGGAAGTACAAGTTGGCAACATATAGAGACAGTCCCTACCCAACAGTGGGCTCACAGTCTAAAAGGGGGAGACAGAGAACAAAACCAAACATATTAACAAAATAAAATAAATAGAATAGATATGTACAAGTAAAATAAATAAATAAATAGAGTAATAAATATGTACAAACATATATACATATATACAGGTGCTGTGGGGAAGGGAAGGAGGTAAGACGGAGGGTTTGGAGAGGGGGACGAGGGGGAGAGATGAAGGAGGGGGCTCAGTCTGCTTGGGGGGTTGCGTAACTGCAGCAGACCTTAGTACAATTCCTGGCATATAGTAAGTGCTTAACAAATACCATAAAAAAAATCTGATGATCTTGAGGTTTGGATTGATCACATTTATTGAGTGCTCACTCTGTGGGAAGCATCTGCACTAAGTGCTTGGGAGAGTAAAATAGCATTAGTAGACGTGATCCATGCCCTCAATACACTAAAATAAATTATGGATAGGGGAAGTATCGATTACAAGGCTATGTACATAAGTGCATTGGGTATGTGGGGGTGCTTATGGACTCAAGTACACATTGTGGGGAATGGACTCAAGTACATCAGTGCCCACTAGGAAGGGAAAATAATAGGAAGAGGAGAGAAATAATTCAGGCAAGGCTTCCTGAAAGAGATGTAATCTTAGTATGGCTATAAAGATGAAATAGCAGGGAACGAGTTGGAGCAGGAGGAAGGGCGTAAGCAAAAAGTGGGCAGTTAGAAAGATGACAATGACATGCAGTGAGTAAGATACTATTAGATGTTCAAAAGTGTGAAGACTGGGTTGTAGAGGGACAGGAGTGAGATTAGGGTGAGTTGATTGAGTGCCTTAAAGGAGTTTCTGCTTGATGCAGAGAGGGATGGACAACCACTGATGGTTTATGAGGAGTGGGGAGACATGAGCAGTATCTTTTCATGCTTCTGAAGTTGGCACTGTCACAAGCCCCCTGGTTCATACCACCCAGGACCTTTCTGGACTAGGGGAGCCTCAGTAAGATGTAGTAGAAGTCAAACCACACCTCTGTTCACCAGGGTTACTGTGAAAAGTTTTTTAGTTAGTTTCACCAATGTGCAAGGAAATGAAACATGCATACGCTCACTCACTCCGCCACCCAAGGGTCCTATATCAATCTGTCATCAAAGGAGCCTATTCTGCCAATGCTTCTTCTTTCTGCTTCCAAGTGTTGCTCTCCAGATGCATGCATATGTACATGTTACCTCCAGATGCTCCTCCAGATGTGCCCTCTGCATGCCTCAAAGCAACTGCCTTTTATCTGGCTTAGCTGTGGCTCTTTGTGGCAGTCATTGATTGGTCCAGGCCCTTTATCAGGTAGAACAGGGAGAGAAAGCCCCACCTCCCTCCATGCTCCTCCCCCACAAGCCAGCAATCACCTGTCTCAGGTAGAACCCATCAGTGGCTTCATTCATTCATTCATTCAATCGTATTTATTGAGCACTGTACTAAGCACTTGGGAAGTACAAGTCAGCAACATATAGAGATGGTCCCTACCCAATAACGGGCCCACAGTCTAGAAGCTTCACAAAGTCTGTTCCTTGCTGTTGTTTATGGGATCACAAACAGTCTCTAACAAGGCAGCTTGTTGTAGGCTCACCACAGGCACATAATAATAATGATGGCATTTATTAAGCACTTACTTTGTACAAAGCACTGTTCTAAGCACTGGGGAGGTTACAAGGTGATCAGGTTGTCCGATGGGGGGCTCACAGTCTTAATCCCCATTTTACAGATGAGGTAACTGAGGCACAGAGAAGTTAAGTGACTTGCCCAAAGTCACATAGCTGACAATTGGCGGAGCCGGGAATTGAACTCCTGACCTCTGACTCCAAAGCCCGTGCACTTTCCACTGAGCCACACTATTATAAAGTCACTGGGCATTGATTTTGAGAACTCACAAGAGAACAGAAAGCCCTAATGATAGAAAAAGTTCAGGTGTCTCATCTTTTTAAAAAAGGGAAAAAACATCCTAGAAATTACAGGGCACTCAGCTGAATGTGCAGTACTAGAAAGATACTAGAACATATGATCCAATGACAAGTTTGCAAATACCTAGACAAGCATAAGCTACTAGAAAGCAACTTCTATTTTGCCAAATGATTCAAAAGAAAAGCTTTATTTTAACTTTAATTACTTAATGTTCTTTCCTCCTCATCCTCATCATCAACAGGGTTGTCATCCTATTCCCTGAGTCACTCAATGAGTCATGATTGGCTTGACTCTGGAATCATTATTGGGAAACCCTAGCATGGGCACTTGAAAAAAGTCATGTGTGGGTGGGTGGTGGGGAGGCAGGGATTGAGTAAAGAAGCAGCATGGCTCAGTGGAAAGAGCCCGGGCTGTGGAGTCAGAGGTCATGGGTTCAAATCCCAGCTCTGCCACTTGTCAGCTGTGTGACTTTGGACAAGTCAATTAACTTCTCTGTGCCTCAGTTCCCTCATCTGTAAAATGGGGATTAAGACTGTGAGCTCCCCAGGGGACAACCTGATCACCTTGTAACCTTTCCAGCACTTAGAACAGTGCTTTGCACATAGTAAGTACTTAATAAATGCCATCATTAAAGAAAGTTCTACTTCAACCTCCCACTCTCCTAACTGGCTCTATGTTGCTCCATCCTTGCCCTGAACACTGAGCTACAATTACACAGCTTGGCTTAATGGAAAGAGCACAGGCTTGGGAGTCAGAGGTTGTGGGTTCTAAACCCAGCTCCACCACTTGTCAACTGTGTGACTTCGGGCAAGTCACTTAACTTCTTTGTGCCTCCGTTACCTCATCTGTAAAAGAGGGATTAAGACTGTGAGCCCCACGTGGGACAACCTGATTACCTTGTATCTACCCCAGCAGTTAGAACAGTGCTTGGCACATAGTAAGTGTTTAACAAATACCGTTATTTTTATTATTATTATTATTACACCTTGTCCTCTCCCTGACTTTCCCATCTCTGTTGACGGCACTACCATCCTTCCCGTCTCACAAGCCCGCAAACTTGGTGTCATCCTCGACCCCGCTCTCTCATTCACCCCTCACATCCAAGCTGTTACCAAAACCTGCCGGTCTCAGCTCCGCAACATTGCCAAGATCCGCCCTTTCCTCTCCATCCAAACCGCTACCCTGCTAATTCAAGCTCTCATCCTATCCCGTCTGGACTACTGCACTAGCCTTCTCTCTGATCTCCCATCCTCGTGTCTCTCTCCACTTCAATCCATACTTCATGCTGCTGCCCGGATTATCTTTGTCCAGAAACGCTCTGGACATATTACTCCCCTCCTCAAAAACCTCCAATGGCTACCGATCAATCTGCGCATCAGGCAGAAACTCCTCACCCTGGGCTTCAAGGCTCTCCATCACCTCGCCCCCTCCTACCTCAACTCCCTTCTCTCCTTCTACTGCCCAGCCCGCACCCTCCGCTCCTCCACCACTAATCTCCTCACTGTACCTCGCTCTTGCCTGTCCCGCCATCGACCCCCGGCCCACGTCATCCCCCGGGCCTGGAATGCCCTCCCTCTGCCCATCCGCCAAGCTAGCTCTCTTCCTCCCTTCAAGGCCCTGCTGAGAGCTCACCTCCTCCAGGAGGCCTTCCCAGACTGAGCCCCTTCTTTCCTCTCCCCCTCGTCCCCCTCTCCATCCCCCCGTCTTACCTCCTTCCCTTCCCCACAGCACCTGTATATATGTATATATGGTTGTACATATTTATTACTCTATTTATTTATTTATTTATTTATTTTACTTGTACATTTCTATCCTACTTATTTTATTTTGTTGGTATGTTTGGTTCTGTTCTCTGTCTCCCCCTTTTAGACTGTGAGCCCACTGTTGGGTAGGGACTGTCTCTATGTGATGCCAATTTGTACTTCCCAAGCGCTTAGTACAGTTCTCTGCACATAGTAAGCGCTCAATAAATACGATTGATTGATTGATTGATTGATTGATTACACCCCTGTAGCCAGACCCAAAGCCAGTAGAGCAGACAGAGGCACCAGTCCCCCTGGTTTTCCCTGTATCCTCAGTGTGTCAAGAGGCCGTCGAAGTTTCAGTACTATCAGAGTTTCTGGCATCCTAATGAGCCTGTATGATATCAGAATCTCTGATATTAATGAAATGCAAGTGGACTCTTGGCAATCTTACGCCAGTGGTTAACAAAACCTAAACTGCCTGGCTCCTGGACTTTGTTAATGTAGTCCATTTATATGAGGCCTTGAGACTGCCTTTGTATGAGTCAAATATCAATTATTATTGTTATTATTACTATCATTTAAGTGCCTTATTTGTATATCATTATCATCAACAGCATTTATTGAGCATCTACTATGGGCAGAGCAATGTTTCAATGTACTGAGTGCCAGGAAAAAAATATAGGGATCTTTATTTAGACAAGCTGCCTGACCAACAGGAGTTCATAATCTAAAAGGACTGGTTTAGGGGAACTGATGATAGATAAGCTGGAAATAAATAACTGTACATACAGCCAAAACAATCCAACAACAACAACAACCACAAAAGCTGTGTATTCTTTTTGGAGGGAATAGTCCTCTGGATGTTTACTGTTCCTGGTTAGGGTACTCTTTGACTAACAGTGCCTGTCTGTCCATTGTAAAAGTTGTTAAAGAGGCTTAGAGAAGCAGCATGGTTTAGTGAAAAGAACATGGGCTTGGGAGTCAGAGGTCATGGGTTTGAATTCCTGCTCCACCACTTATCAGCTCTGTGACTTTGGGCATGTCACTTAACTTCTCTGGGCCTCAGTTACCTCATCCATAAAATGGGGATTAAGACTATGAGCCCCACATGGGACAACATGATTACCCTGTATATACCCTAGTGCTTAGAACAGCGCTTGGCACATAGTAAGTGCTTGGCAAACACCATCATCATTACTATAATTATTATTATTCTGTCCTCCCACCCCCTCCCCAACACCATCTGGGTAATTCTCTGTCCTGATAGTGGCAGGAGGCTCAGTGGTAGGGGAATCCAAGGTAGTAATAATAATGATTAAGGTATTTGTTAAGTGCTTACTATGTGCCAGGCACTGTAATAAGCACTGTAGATACAAGGTACAAGTAGATACAAGGTAATCAAGTTGGACACTGTCCCTGTCCTACATGTGGGTCTCAGTCTTAATCCCCATTTTATAGATGAGAGAACTGAGGCTCAGAGAAGTTACTTGTTGTGGTCAGGAAATGTGTCATTTATGATTATATTGTACTCTCCCAAGTGCTTAGTACAGTGATCTAGACACAGTAAATGCTCAATAAATATGATTGATTGAATGAATGAATTGATTAATTACGTGGCTTGCTCAAGGTCACCAGTGGAAGAGCCAGGATTAGAATCCAGGTTCTCTGACTCCCAGGCCTGCGTTCTTTCCACTGGACCACACTGCTTCTCTGGGCCTCAGTTTCTTCAGCTGTACAATGGGGTTCTGAAACCTATTTTCATTGTTCTGCCCTCTCTGATACCATGGGCAGGGCTTCACACAGGCAAATGAAGTGCCTGGATGGTGACAAACTTCATTCTGTTGGGCTTTGATGGGTGTAATTACAATCACTCCAAACAACCCCAAAGACAGGAAGAACCTTACTGATTCATCCCCAGCAACATGTGAGATACGTCTGAAACACATAAGCTTTGGGTAAGAAAAATGTACAATGGTTAGGGAAAATTAGGAATAGCTATTAGGCAGCCTTACAGGACAAAAATCCATCAGCCCACCCAGATTCCCTCCTCTTCCCCTGCCATGCCAAGTCTCAGAGAAAGGCTGGTTTTAGTGAGAAGCAGCATGGCCCTGTGGATAAGACCATAGGCTTGGGAGTCAGAAGGACCTGGGTTCTAAATCTGGGTCTGCCATTTGTCTGCCATCTGATCTTGTACAGATCATTTCATTTTACTGTGCTTCAGTTACCTCATCTGCAAAAGGGGGATTAACACTCTGAGCCCCAAGTTGGACAGGGACTGTCCAATCTGATTAGTTTATAGCTATTCCAGAGCTTAGTACAGAGCCTGGTACATAATAAGTGTTTAACAAATACCATAGGAAAAAAAAAGAGCAATGAAAAGGGTCTGTCAGGCTAGGATCAAGGCAAAAATAATTGCTCTTCTTATCAGATATCTTTGCTCACAGTCTGATTTCTATCTGATAGAGGCAGAGAGGCACTGATTAAAGTGCAAATAGGCACTGATTAAAAGCAGAGACATAGAGACACTGACCAAATTCAACTCTATTAGATAACCTTATTTCTAGAACAAAGATTTGGAAGGACAGGATAAACATTAATGATGATGATTCAGGTGGCTCTTTGCATTTCTAGAGGTGAACCTGAGCTGGTCCAAATAACTGAGCTGATTTCCACACTTGCAAACAAATGCAATGAGCTGGGTTCTAATTCTGGCTCCACTACTTATCTGCTATGAGACCTTGGGAGAGTCACTTTGCTTCTCTATGCCCCTGTTATCTCTTTCATTAAATGAGGATTAATAGCATGGTACAGTAGATAGAGCATGGGCCTGGGACTCAGAAGGTCATGGGTTCTAATCCCAGCTCTGCCACTTATCTGCTGTATGACCTAGGGGAAGTCATTTCATTTCTCTGGGCCTCTGAAGTGCCTCATCCATGAAATCTCATCTGTAAGACTGAGCCCCATATGGAACATGGACTGTGACCAACCTGATTTGCTTGTATTCACCCCAGTGTTTAGTATGGTGTCTGGCACATAGTAAGGGCTTAACATATGTTATTATTATTATTGTTATTATTGTTATTAGTAGTAGTAATACCGAAAGCACCACATGGACATGGACTGTATCCAACCTGATTACCTTGCATTACCCCAGCACTTAGAACAGTACCTGGCATAGAGTAAGCACTTAAAATCATTAAAAGGAAAAAAAAAAATGCTTCTCCCCTCCTCTTCCCCTTCTCCCTCCTCTTCTTCCTCCACCTATTCCCAAAATTCATTTTGACACAAGCTACATCTCCTAGAGACACTGAACTAAATGAACACATCACCTTGGAAGGTTTGGGAGAGATGGAGGCTCCTTCTCTGAATCAAACCTCATCTGCATTGCAGCTGGGAAATGTCAGTCAAAATGATGACAACAGCTGCCAATCAAACAGCACAAACATAGTTACAGGAGGAGAGGGGAACACCTCCTTATTAAATGCCAACTCCATTTGTATTGGAGCTGGTGATACAATAAATCTTTCAGATCTGTTCCAAAGGCAACAGTCAGGGTGCCACTGCTGTAGTAGATGCACAGAAGCTACGTCCATAAAGAGACCATTATATAAGGGCATATGTGGACAAGAGCAGTGATGGTGCCACATGTCACCCCATGGCTATTAAGCAATTATGTCTCCATCAAATCAGGAGAAACCTAGAGGCACTTCAAATTTGCCATTTTTAATGGATGAGAATCAGCATGACCTAGTGGTTAGAGCATGGACCTGAGAGTCTGAAGAACCTGGGTTCTAGTCTCGATTCTGCCACCTGTATGCTGTGTGACCTTGGGCAAGTCACTTTGCTTCTCTGTGCCTCAGTTACCTCATCTGAAAAATGGGGATTAGGACTGTGAGCCTCATGTAGGACAGGGACTGTGTTCAATCTAATTAGCTTGCATCTACCCCAGTCAGTCAATCAATCATATTTATTGAGTGCTTAATATGTGCAGAGCACTGTACTAAGTGCTTGGGAGAGTACAATATAACAATAAATAGACTCAGTCCCTGCCCATAGCAATGCACTGTAAACTTACAGTGTATTGCTTAGTATGCTGCCTGGCACATAGTAAACACTTTACAAATACCATGCCATGGAAAAAAAAATTAACAGCTGCAAAAGCCAGGATGACCCACTTTGTTGTTTTGTCTTTGATTCTATAGCTGTGCAAAAATCTGTCTCCATCTCACTGCACACCACTTTGTGTTTCACTAACTATGCAACAAGCCTCACCCTTTATTTTTTAGTGCATAGGTCTGATTTTGGAGTATGTGGCAGTTTGGAAACAGAGAAAGAGAAGGGTGGGGAGAGTTTGGATCCCAGAGAGGACTCAAGAATATTCATCCTCATCATAGCCAGTTCCTCATAGCCAGCCCAGAAGAACAGAGGGCTCAGTACGGTGACAAGGGGAGAATGTCTTAGTTGGATTTGGCTGGGAAACTGGGATTAACCATTCCACAAAGAATATCCCAGATGGTAAACTGAACTGAAGTTTGCACATAAATTCTCCCTGGAGGTTTGGTGGTTGGTGATAGCAGCCTAATGAAATTTTTTATTGTGGTTATTACATACAATTTGTACAGTATATCATGCACTGAAATTTCTTCTATTCCTATAAATCTGGAATTGCCATAGTAAATGCTCATGCTTAGAACTGCTGTAGAACACAATTACCGCTATATACGAACTCACTTTAGAACATAAAAACAGTTGCTTCTTAGGAGGCAGAATTGCACTAGCAATTTTGTAAATATTTGAATGATATATTCCATTTTTGATAAGTTTTCATCGCTTTTGAAAGCTGTCTCATTGCTTAATGGGTTAGGTTGTTTTTGCTTTTTTTTCCCTCTACAACACTTGTGGAACTATTTTTCCAGTCATGTGGTTGGAAATCCGACTACTGGGCAACTGTTTTTTGTAATAAGCTGTAAGCAATGAAAGGATTCACTTGAATTAAGAGACCTATCTTCTGTATAAAATGTTTACCCAGTAAAAAAAAACCCCACCAGAACTAAAAATTCATTCATTCATTCAATTATATTTATTGAGCTCTTACTGTGCGCAGAGCACTGTACTAAGCACTTGGAAAGTACAATCCAGCAACAAATAGAGACAATCCCTACCTAACAACGGGCCACAATCTAAAAAGGGGAGACAGAAAACAAAACGAAACAAAGTAGACAGGCATCAATAGCATCAATATAAATTCCTTATTCATTCATTCTCAATTAAAAGGCCTTGAAGGTAGCAGGTGCAGTTCTTTTCAGGAGACATGTCTTTAGGAAGAAAATTTCTCCTTTTCCAGTTCATATATTTTCTCATCAGGTCTTGCAGATCTTAGGTGGATACAATGACAGGAGAGATGTTGCGAAAAGCAAATTTCTCTTTTTCCACCTCAAATATTTCCTTTTCAGTCCTTGAAGACCTGAGGTAGAAAAATAAAAGCAGAAAGTTGTTTGCATGAAGCAAACCTCTCCTTTTTCACTTTGGTTAAACTTGAATCACTCTCAATTAAAAGACCTTGAAGGCTTGAAGTGGACTAATGCACAGAAGATGTGTCTGCATGAAGCAAATATTGAGGTCTTGAAGACCTGAGGTAGTAGAGAAATAAAAGTAGGAGATTGCATGAAGCCAATTTCTCCTTCTTAACCTCAAATATTCTCTTTTCAGGTCTTGACAACTTTAGGTAGACAAATGACAGAAAGGAGACGGTTTTCATGTACCACATTTCTTCTCTTAAGCCTCAAATGTTCTCTTCCGAGGCCCTGAAGACCTTTGGTATAGAAATAAAAGCTGGAGATTGTTTTCATGAAGTAAACTCTCTTTTGCACCTCAAAAATTCTCTATTCATTCTCAATTAAAAGGCTTTGACGGCCTTACGTGGCATAATGCACGGGAAGTGTATATGCATGAAGAAATTTTTTTTACCTAAAATAGTCTCTTTTAAGGCCTTGAAGACCTTTCATAGAGAAATAAAAGCTGGAGATTATTTGAAGGAAGTAAACATCCCTTTTCACCTGATACATTTCCTTTTAAAACCTTGAAGATCTTAGATAGAAAAATAAAAGCTGGAGATGGTTTGCATGAAGTAACTTTTTCCTTTTGCACCTCAAATGTTCTCTATTCATTCTCATTTAAAAAGCCTTGAAGGACTGAAGTGGAGTAATGAACAGGAGATATTTCTACCACATGAAGCAAATTTCTCCCTTTTCACCTAAACCACTTTCTTGAAAGACCTTGATGATCTTACAGAAATATACATTGTATGTATCAGTCAATAAGCTTGTTGTGGGCAGGGAATTTGTCTGATGCGATATTGTAAATCTCAAGTGCTTAGTAAAATGTAATGCACACAGTAAGCACTCATCAAGTACAATTATTATTATTACTACTTCTGCTAATAATAATATCAGTTGGGTGCCTACTATGTATAGAACACTGTACTGAACAATTGGGAGGGTACAATAGGATGAATGGACATGCTCTCTGTCCTCAAAAAGTTTACAGTCTAGTGGCAGAGACAGACAATAAAATAATTTACAGACAGGAGGAAGAAAGCAAAGACGTTAAGTTCATGAGTTCATGCTCAAGTAGTAGTATATGTAAGAGATGGGCTACTGGCAGTTGAGAGTCCACTAGTGTTTAGGTAGGACAGAAGTGCTGAACAGGAAGTTGGAGGGTTATAAAAAATTCAGGTACTTGTTAAGTTCTTATTATGTACCAAGCACTGTATTAAGTGCTGGGAGAGATATAAGTTAATCAGGTCAGACACAATCCCTATACCACATGGAGCTCAGAGTCTAAGTAGGAAGGAGTAGGATTTAATTATAAGGAAACGGTGTGGCCTAATGGCCAAAGCTTGAACCTGGAAATTAGAAGGACCTGGGTTCTATTCCCAGCTCCACCACTTGTCTGCTGTGTGATCTTGGGTAAATCACCTAACTTCTCTGTGCCTCGGTTATCTCATCTGTAAAAGAGGGATTAAGACTGTGAATTTCATGTGGGACATGAACTGTGTCCACCCTTTTTAACTTGAATCTCCCCCAGTACTTTGTCTGACACGTACTAAGTGCTTAACAAATGTCATAAAAAATAATCCACATTATGTGGTATTTGTTAAATTCTTACTACTTGCCAAGCACCATACTAAAGAGATTCAAGAAATCTGGGAGAAAGCTGGGAGAGATTCAAGAAATCAGGTCAGATACATTCCCTTTCCTACATGGGACTCACACTCTAAGTAGGAGGGGCAGATGAGGAAATTAAGGCACAGAGAAATTATTTCTAGATATCTAACATATGCACATTTGATATGCACACACATACACACACCTTTGAAGAAAGTAAGGTCCAATCCATGGATGAGAATGAGGCTGGTGAAGATTTATGGGAGACTGACAGATTCATCCACATTGTTTTCACATAATAGATTTGTGCTGCATTAGGGGGTTTGTACCACGCTGGTTCTGTCTCTGTTTTCAAGCTTACTTCTTGTTTTCTTAATGATTGCTTTAGTCCAAGGAGAACATTGCCTCACCTTATCACTGTACGGCCTTCCTGGTCTACCTAGGGGCCTTCAAACAATGTCTTTTCAAAATTCTCTCCACCCCACCTTACTACCTCTATGACTGCTTCTTCCTAGCATCTATGGCTGGCTCCTCATAATAATAATAATAATAATAATAATAATAATGATAATAATAATGTTGGTATTTGTTAGGCTCTTACTATGTGCCAAGCACTGTTCTAAACGCTGGGGTAGATACAAGGTAATCAAGTTGTCCCATGTGGGCCTCATAGCCTTCATCCCTATTTTACAGATGAAGTAACTGAGGCACAGGGAACTGAAGTGACTTTCCCTAGGTCACACACAGACAAGTGGCGGGAGCCAGGATTAGAACCCACGACCTCTGACTCCCAAGCCCATACTCTTTCCACTAAGCCATGCTGCTTCTCTGCCAATCGTCACCCTTTAACCCTGAGTGTCCCTCAAGGCTCACCTCCGGGTCTTCTTGCTCTATACCCAACCAAGTAATCAATAGTACTTACTGAGTACCTAATGGATGCAGAGCACTTGGGAGAAAACAATAGGGTTAGAAGACATGATCCTTGCCCTCAAGGAGCTTACAGACTAATGAGGAGGACAGACACAAGATAATATGCAAATCAAACTAGAGAAATGAAAACTGGATATGCCGATGAGCGAGTACTCAGTAAGTCATGTAAGTCAATCTGTTCAAATGTCCTAGGGATGGGTGTGGGGCATAAAGAGCACATTTGGTGCAATGATGCTGAGGTGAAAGTTGTGAAGGGTATGTATGGCTGTCCCCACCTCTCACACCTTCCCCACAGCCACAGCCAACTGCAGCTTAAGGAACCCAGCTCCATCATGAGAAAGCTTCCCTTCATCCACGACTTGTTCATATCCGCTATTCTCAAAATACCCCTCCCTTGACCCCATGGCTCCCTCCAGTTATTGTGCCATGTCCCTCCTGTTATTCCTCTCCAAACTTTATGAGACAGAGTTGTTCACAACCACTGTCTCCCATTTCCTCTCCTCCAATGCTCTCTTTGATCCTCTCCAATCTGGTTTCTGCTCACTTCACTCCAAAGAAACAGTCCTCTCTAAGGTAACCAATGACCTTCTTCTCATAAAATCTGACAGCTTCTACTCTCCCCTAATCCTCCAAGATCTCTCAACTGCCTTCCACAATGTAGACCACCCCCTTCTCCTTGCAACTTTACCCAACCTTGGCTTCACTGACACTGTCCTCTCTTGGTTCTGTTATCTTTCTGACTGCTTCTTCTCAGTTTGTTTTTCAGATTCCTCCTCTGTCTGCTACCCTCTGACATTGGGGACCCTACAGGGCTCAGTTCAGGGTCCCCTTCTATTCTCCACCTATTCCCATTCCCTTGGTGAACTCATTCACTCTTATGGTTTCAACTATCATATCTATGCAGATGACTCAAGTCTGTATCTCTAGCCCTGACCTCTCTCCTTCTCTTCAGAGCTGCCTTCAGGATATTGCTACCTGGATGTCACGTGTACATCTCAAACTAAAAATGTCCAAAACAAAACTCCTTATATTCCCACCCAAACCCTTTTTCATCACTGCAGACAATGCCACTAACCTCTCCATGCTAAAAGCCCATAACCTTGTCCTTGTCCTCAACTCATCTCTCATTCAACCAACACAATAAATCTGTCACCAAATCCTGTTGGTTCAACCTTCACAATACTGCTAAAACCCACCCTTTCCTCTCCATCCAAACTGCTTCCATGCTGATCCATTCATTCACTCAGTCATATTTATTGAGCGCTTACTGTGTGCAGAGAACTGTACTAAGCACTTGGAAAGTACAATTCAGCAACAGAGACAATCCCTACCCAACAATGGGCTCACAGTCTAGATCAATACCATTATTATTGTATCTGTCTCACAAATCTCCAACCTTGACATTATTCTTGAATCTTCACTCCTTTTCAATCAACCACTCAATAATGGAATTTATTAAGCATTTACTGGGTACAAAGCACTGTACTGAGTGTTTGAGTACAATATTATAGAATTGGTAGAAATCTCTTGACTCAAGGATCCACATATTAGTCATTCATCAAATCCTGTCAGTTTTATCTTCACAATATCTACAGAACTTGCCTCATTGTCTTTATCCAAACTACCACCGCTCTGATCCAACCACTGGCCATAACCCATCTCAACTGCCGCATCAGCCTCCTTGCTGATCCCTCTGCCTCCAGCCTCTCCCTACTCCAGTCAATTCTACACTGTGCTGTCCTGATCATTTTTTTTATCATTCTGGACACATCTACTTCTCAAAAACCTCCAGTAGTTGCCCATTGCTCTCCACATCATCCAGAAACTCCTAACCAATAGCTTTACAGCATTTAATAACCCTTCTCCCCAGAACTTTCCTCAGTCCTCCCCAACTACAACCCAAACCACACACTTCATTCCTCTAATGCCTATTACTCACTGTGCCTTTCTGTCATCTCTCTCGCTGTCA
This sequence comes from Tachyglossus aculeatus, assembly GCF_015852505.1. Classification (NCBI taxonomy): domain Eukaryota; kingdom Metazoa; phylum Chordata; class Mammalia; order Monotremata; family Tachyglossidae; genus Tachyglossus; species Tachyglossus aculeatus. Next base: position 78,144,345 of record NC_052086.1, read on the forward strand.
TCCTTTGACTCATTCATTCAATCTTGTTTTTGAATGGTTATTCTGTGCACAGCACTAAGTTTCAGAGAGTGCAACATAACAATAAACAGGATACATTCCCTGCCCACAACGAGTTTAATGCCATAGTGGATAGAGCATGGGCCTGGAAATCAGAAGGTCATGGGTTCTAATTCCAGTTCCATCACATTTCTCCTGTGACCTTGGGTAAGTCATTTCACTTTTCTGTGCCTCAGTTACCTCCTCTGTAAAATGAGACTGTGAGCCCCTCATGGGACAGGGACTTGTCCATCCCGATTTGCTCATATCCAACCCCAGCGCTTAGTATAGTGCCTGGCACATAGTAAATGGCTAACAAGTATCGTAATCATTATTATTACTATTATTATTGTGCCTTCCCTCCCACTTCAAATCTGGCAGATGGCACTATCTCCATCTTCAAAGCCTAAATCCTAACCCGTCCAGGAATTCTTCCCTAACTAATCTCCCATCTCCCCCACCTCCAATCTTTTCCTTATTGTGTCATCCATGCACTAGAGTCCTCACCTACTAGGCACTTAGATACTCACCTCACCCCTAATTTTCACAGTATTTAAAACTCTTTAAACTTCATTGTTTTCTACCTGCAATTTAGTTTTTTGTCTGTCTTCTCACCTAAGTGCTTAATATAGTGCTCTGCACAGATTAGTTGTCCAGTAAATACTACTGATTGCTTGAATGCTCGATTTATTTTAGGAGCAGCAGAAGCATCTCAAAGGAGCTAGACAGGGCAGGAGTTGTGGAGATACTGACTCCTATCTGCAGAGCTTACAATCTGATGAGAGACATGGACAGACCCAAACTATTTACATTGAGTAACAGTGGGGAAAAAGAACAAGGATGTTGCAGGAGGTAGTAAAATATATCAGGATGAAATGAAATTGCTGAATGAATAATTGATAAATTATTGATAAATAAAAATATAGATATGTATCTGCCAAAGAAGACTAGTGTTAGTGATGAGGATGCTGGAAGATATTCTTAGCATATACCTTAGTATATGAACTAAAACATACTACTGAAATTTTCCTATTCTAAAATGATTCATTTCCATGAGAGAGATGGGCTCTCTTAGAAGGCTATAATCACAGAATGGTGAAGGGAAATACTGATTTTTGTATCTACCAAAGTATCTTGCCTTGGTCTGCTTTTTTTCTTTCCTCCATTAGAATGTAACTCCTTGTGGGCAAGTGAAGGTGGGCATGAATGAATGAATGATATGCATGTATTCACTGTGAGAAAGGTACTGATTGGCACATTTAAATAAACTTTCTTCTTATGTCCATTGGGTCCATTGATGTGGTATTCCTGAAGTGGCACAAGACCTGGCTTGAAGCACTTTGGCTTAGCTGAATAGAACAAGCAACATCCCTTTCAACATATCATTACCCCAGAGAAAAGAGCTAATGGATTCAGCATTCCAAAGCCATAAACACAACATGAGCTGCCCTTACTTCTTATGTTAAGATGGCAGTATGACAATCAACCATTTATTTTATTTTATTTATATGTGTTGTTTTGTTGTCTGTCTCCCCCTTCTAGACTATGATCCCGCTATTGTGTAGGGGTCATCTCTATATGTTACCAACTTGTACTTCCCAAGCGCTTAGTACAGTGCTCTGCATACAGTAAGCACTCAATAAATGTGATTGAATGAATGAATCAACCATTAATAACACATACAGTTATTCAAAACCTATCTTCAAAGATCTCACACCTCCTAAGATTTTACCAGTGTACCTTGGTGGGAGTATACCTTCCTATCTATCATCTATCCATAATTTTTAATGACAATGGAGGACTTAACAGTGACACCAGATTTTACTACCTAGGCAGTATCCTATTTTTTATAGTATTTGTTAAGTGTTTAATGTGCCAAACACTGTTCTAAAGTGCTGTGGTTAATCGGGTTAATGAGGCCAGATGTAATATCTGTCCAAAATGGGGCTCACAGTCAAAGTAGGAGGGATAACCAGTATAGAATCTTCATTTTGCAGTTGATGAAACTGAGGCCCAGGGAAGTAAAATGACTCACCCAAGATCACCCAGCAGGCAAGTGGAGGAGACAAGATTAGAACCCAGGGCTTATGGCTCTCAGGCCCCTGCTTTGTCCACTAGTCCATGTTGCTTCCTGATCACACAGTGATCTATTCAATATGAAAAGTGAGAAACACTATAAAAATACTCCAGCTTGGCATTCGGGAAATTGACAGAAATTACCATCATTGAGGCATCAAGCTTCATACCAACCTGAAAATTTGCAAGGCTATAGTGGTGTCACAGTAACAACATATAGAGAAGCATTGTGCCCTAGATAGAGCATGAACCTGGGATTCAAAGGAATTGTGTTCTGATCACAGTTTCACCACGTGTCTGCTATGTAACCTTAGGCAAGTCACTTCACTTTTCTGTGCCTCAGTCCCATCATCTGTAAAATGGGGATTAAGACTGTGAGCCCCACATGGGGCATGGAGTGTGTTCAACCTAATCAGCTTTGCATCTACCCTACATCTTAGTACAATGTAAAAAAAACAATGGACCATCCAAGAAAGACACATTGAGCATCTGGAAAAACATTCACCAGCATCACCAATGAACCCTACCCTTCATAAAATGGAAGGACCATATTATCAGCAATAAGGACTCAGAAGGCTTGATATTCACCAGCACCAAGGTAAATACTCATTACCAAACAACTTCAATGAGTGTGACCCAAAAGGTGAATGGATGATAGCAGAATACCCAAGCAGCAGCTGGATGATGAACTGACAGGGATCCCTGACAAGTAGGTAAGTCAGAATATATATTTTATATTTTACAGAAGCAGCGCGGCTTAGTGACAAGAGTGTGGGCTTGGGAGTCAGAGGTCGTGGGTTCTAATCCCGGCTCCGCCATTTATCAGCTGTGTAACCTTGGACAAGTCGCTTCACTTCTCTGTGCCTCAGTGACCTCATCTGTAAAATAGGGATGAAGACTGTGGGCCCCATGTGGGGCAACCTGATTACCCTGTATCTAACCCACAGCTTAGAATAGTGCTTGGCACATAGTAAGCACTTAATAAATACCAACATTATTATTATTATTATTATTATTATATTAATAAAGAAATGATGAGGCATGGTATTAAACAATGCAATGCTATAGCTCATTATGGGCAGAGACCATATCTGCTAATTCTATTGTAGTTTACTCTCCCAAGTGCTAAGTACAGTGCTCTGAACATAGTAAGTGCTCAATAAATACAACTGATTGATTGATAGCAGGAGGCTGGCAGAAGATCCATGCAGTGGACAGACCAGTCTGGCAGGCGGCATCTGGAAGAAGGTTTAGTTTCTGAGAAGAGAAGTTTCATGAAGAATTAGATACCGAAAGGAAGTCATAAAAGCCGACAGGATTTGCAACTAGAAAACCTTCAGGGCAGTTAGGGACTATCTTTTCACCCAGTCAGCTTATACACCAGTCTTTGCAGGCAGGCCAATGGCTAGGATTTCACATTTGTAATGTCATTTTCAAAAATGACTTGGTCAATCATATTTATTGAGCACTTATTGTGTGTAGAGCACTGTAGTAAACACTTGGAAGAGTACAATATAACAGCCACATTCCCTGCACCAGTGTATGTGCATATATATTTCTGTGTGTGAGTGTGTACAGATATATAAATATATACATGTATGTGTGTGCATTCATGTGCATGATATATATGTATATATATATGTTAACCAACACACCATATATAAAAAATCAAAAATATTGATCAAATGTACATACAAGTGTGGTTGATAAATTCAATTTGTATATAACCTTATCTTTTCAGAAAAAAAGACAATGAATATACACAGCTGTCTATGTTAATGGTATATATGTGGAAGTATCATATATATATATATATCTCCATATACAAGTATGCATGCTTACACATATATTACACATACACATATATTTTAAAAGGTAATAATAGAGAATGAACTTTATTCAGGTAGATGACCTTCAGCCTCCTTTAATTGTATTTGAGAATTTCCATTCTTTTTTCCAAGAAGACATCAAAAGCAAATGTCCAATGATTAAATTTCTCTCTCCCCTCTCTCACCCAGTTCACACTGATGGCAGAATAGGGTAATTGTAATGCTAATAATGAAAAATGGTCTGAAATAGTCATGAGAAAGCATCAGCGGAATGCTAATAGTGCATGGGGGCTGATTGGGATCCATGTCTGTAATAAACACTGCTGCTGATACTCCCTTCCAGGCAACACTTGACCCTCTTCACAAGTGCAGAATGGATGTTCCAGTGCCACTGTGGTTATTGCTGCAGAGATGATCCCAGGCACTGCAGCAGAGGGTGAGGTGAGCAGTTCATTCATCAGGAAAGAAGCTCCTTTCAAATCTGTGAAAAACCGTGACTCTAACAGCCAACACAAGCAGACGATGGTTTTATCCTTGCCTTGCTTGCATCCAAAGTGACCGTAATACAAAGCATTTGTATTCCGTTTTCCAGTCTCTCCGGTCCTTTGCTTAAAGTTTTATTTCTCTCTCCCATCTTCCACTGAAATGGCATTTAAAACATGGTCTGGGCTGAAAATTTAATATGCACAATAAAATTTAGTATATAGCTGAACAAAAAGTCTATGCACCAAAAATGATCCAGTCCAGCAGTTTTCTAAATGATGTAGGAGAAAAATAATGGGGCAGAGTAGCAGAAGCCTGACCCTATTCCCATAAGACTGTAAGATTTATCACCTACATAAGCAGAATGCTACAGAAAAGAGATCTATTGACCACAGCAATAACTCACAGGCCAGTAAAGCTAGCTGAGATGCTTGCCTGGTATTTGCCGATAGTACCTTTATTATGTGGTACTCAGAATCATTTTAAACAGTTTTGCTCAACAAGCAACAATTTGTAATATTACACCTAACCTACTCTTTTCAGTCTCACCATTTATTTGCAATATCACTGTTTGGATGGGGGAGAGGCTACAGGGAAGGTTTAAAGGAATTAGGATTGATGATTTGAATGGGAAACTGCATTCTCTTTCTCTTTACTGGGGAAAAAAATTGCTACCTCCTAGCCTGGTAAAAGATGTCAATCTCAGGTGGAGAGAAACCTACCCTTACCTCTCTTAATTGACCATAATATTTAGTGGAGGAAACAACATCCAAACATCAGAGCAATTTCCTCTGATGCCACAGTGTAAATGCAGGGGGAGGGGGAAATCTCAGTTCAGTACTTGTTACACACCTGTGACTTTTTAAACTTTAATTTACTCTGCCCCCACTCCAGCAGAGCTCTGGGTCTCACCCCTGTAGAGATGGAACATTCAGGAAAAGCAGTCCAGCACCAACATTTCTGGCAGGAAGGTTTATCATTCATCTGCGCTGTGCCCATGGCTGCCATCACTCTGGGAAATACCAAAGATGAGAATTATAATTCATTTCGTAATAGCTGCAAAATGGGAGTTCTCTGGGGATGACACAGAGATATCAGCAATTCTGGCAGGAAGAATCCTCAGTGACTAGCTCGTGTTCTCGCTCATGACACTTTGAAGAGGCTGAGCGCTCTGCTGAAGCCAAGAACTGCATCATTACTAAATCTTATCATCTGCAGTACTCTGAGAACTCGCTTTGATCCTGTCCCACTGGGGTTGCTGTTTTAAAGCAGCAATGCCTGCTTACAAGACATTGGAGGTAGGATTTGTGGGTTAAAAGAGCAGTTGAAATTTCACTTCCTGATGATTATGAGATTCTGGTTTCAAAGAAGTTTCAGGGGAGCAAGTTCTAGGAAGAGCTGATTTAATTTTTAACCCAACTCATGTTGATCATGACCAAAAGTTACAGAAGACAGTTCTCTGTTTGCTATCTGACAGACCAGCAAGATGCCTATCTAACCCAAGATCACAAATCTTCTATCATCCTAGAAAAGCCTCAGCAAACACTAACAATAGAGAATGTTCTAGCTTGCCCCTTCAACTTTATCTGTGGCCTCTTTTGAGGAAGGAGGGAAGAAGGAGGACAATGAAAATTCTTTATCCCTAATGTCTTATTTCTACTTGTGTGGTGGTGGTGGTGGTGAGAAAACACAGCAGGGTTAACTTCCCCACTGAAGCAAATCTAAAGTGGCTCATTTTGTGAAGCCACAAATAATTCAAAGGTATGTTGTGTGTCCTGTCCTTATCACCTTTACAGCTTTTCATAAAGTTTCATCTGGAAACACTCTGTACATACATGAAAGGGTTGTGCCCAGTAATGGTTGCTGTGGGTTCCATTTTTGCTTTTACTTCTTTTCAAACCACCTCTGGAAAGTCCTGCATAAGACCAAATAAGCTCAAAGCAGAAGCAGAATCATTGTTTATGAAATTATAATTGCCTCAGGTAGAATCAAGTTATGTAATTAGCACAACAAAGAAATAAAGTCTAGCACGTAATGGTACATCTGTTGCCACATGCAGAAAGTCTGTTGGACTTGCCAAAGTAATTTATCCACATAGAACACACATCCAAACTTGCCAATATCTAGCACTGAGCAGAGAGGAAATTTAAAGAAAAGCACATCATTTATCATTACAGACAGCTCAGCAATATTGTGAGTACAGAATGCCTGATTTTGGAAAAAAATGAAGATTGGAAATGCTTGCTCAGCTCTGAGTCCACTTCTTACGGAGAACTCCCTTTAGGGTCTCTCTGGATGTTGTTCGAATAGAGGATAGGAAAGCAAGCTGAAGCCTCACCACCTGATTCTTGCTCAGAGGAGTTGAACCATTACATGGCTTCCTGGTCTTCTTGGTTCTGAATAGAATGTGATTCTTCCATTTCTCAAATAGACCTCCAAAATGGCAAAAAGATTTTTCATTTGGGCAATGAATGGGTTCTCGTACCTTAGGTTTATAGAGTCCTTTTTTTCCCAAAGCTATTTCACGTTTCTGTGAAACATCTCTGTGAGGTAAGGGGAGACTGGTATTATTACCCTCATTTTCCAGTTGAGAAAACTGAGTCTCAAATTAAATAGCTTGCCTAAGGCCACATGGCAGGCCAATGGGAGAACTGGAACCTGAACCAGACAGCTTGCTGTGGACAGAGAATGTGTCTATTTGTTGTATTGTACTCTCCCAAGCACTTATTACAGTGCTCTGCACTCAGTAAGCATGCAATAAATACAATTGAAGGAACCCACAGCCTCTGACTTCCAGACCTGTTCTTTCCTTTACACTATGGACAACAATGGCCTTCCATGGTGTTCCCGTTTCTTCCCACATCATGCAAGCTGAGGATAAATTTCCCATCCCTTCTTGTTTCTGTAAAATCACAATTTTTATGGTATTTGTTAAGTGGTTACTATGTGCCAGACCCCAAATTAAGCTTTGGGATTGAAGCTAACCAGGTTGGACACAGTCCATGTCCCACATGTGAACCCGTAGGTTCACAGTCATAATTCCTGTTTTACAGGTGAAAGAACTGAGACACAGAGAAGTGAAGATTCTTGCCCAAGGCCACCCAGCAGTCAAGGTGGGAGAGCCAGTATTAGAACCCAGGTACTTCTGACTCCCAGGACCATGCTCTATCCCCTAACCGTGCTGCTTCACAAATAAGCCATAATCCCCTGGGGCACATATTAACCTGATGGGGGCACAAATTGTTGGATGTTTGTGCTACCCAGCTAAAGTTGGATAAGACCCTCCAGACAGCCTTGCAGTTTAACTCTCAGGACCAAATTCCAATGTATATTCAGGTGGCTGGTCCTTTGTGATCAGATGAAATTGGATACAGATCCACAATCTTCTCCCTGGGAATGCTCAACTTTCCAATTCCTTCCCAATTTTTCCAGCTGGAAATGTGAAATCTGGTCATCTGAACATTGAATCAATGTTTTGTTTCTTTCAATATAATTTGTTAAGCATTTACTATGTGCCAGGCACTCTACTAAGCACTGGGATAGATATAAGCTAATCAGGTTGGATATAGTCCCTGTTCCACACTGGGGGTACACAGGTTTAATCTCCATTTTACATATTATGTAAGTGAGGTACAGAGACATTAAGTGACTTGCCTGAGATCACACAGCAGAAAAGTGGCAGAGTCAGGATTAGAACTCAGGTCCTTTTGACTCCCAGGCCCATGCTTTGTCCATCAGGCCATGCTGCTTCTCTATTTATTGAACACTTTCTGCATGCAGAGCATTATGCGGGTGGGAGAGTACAATGAAACCAATTTCCTAATTACTAATGGAACTCTTTTCCCCTCTCAGGATCCCGCCTGGAGAGTTTCCAGTACTCTACCAGTCTTGGCTATGGGAAGGAGAGTCAAGCAGAGGCCTACCGATTCCATTCTTAGCTTGGGCAGTGGCTAGCAAGTGGAAGACAATCTGCTACAAGTCAAAACTCATCTGTGCTGGGCAGCAGCAACATGGGAGAGAGTCAAGGGCAGAGACTCAAGTTTACTGCATGGAAGAGACAATGGTGAATCACTTCCATATTTTTACCAAGCAAACTCGGTGGATACACTACCAGAAAAATTGGGATGGAGGTGGGGCATTCTGGGAGAGTTGTGTCCATGGAGTTGCCGTGGGTCGGAGACGACTCGACAACGTAAGACAAGACAAGGAAACCTTTTGCATTCCAAATCCAGGCTAAGATCCAATTTCAAGTTTGAACCTCTGCAAGTAGTTGAGAATCCACGTGCTGATTCCTCCCTGTACTGAACTCAATGACGGAGACTTTTTTTGTAATTTGTTGGGTCCCTATTGGAAGTAACTTCCACTGCATTTTCCTCATGCTGACTTCCAAATGTGCTCATTTGATAAAGGTTCTATGTGGTCTAGGATATACCCAAGTGAAATGAGTCTGTCAGATACCTGTGTTGCAGCTTTTATTTCTGGTCTCAACAAGTTCTCTCTGGACAGTCATCCAACAGAAAATGTACCGCATTATATATGTAATTAATGAAACATTACCATTTATAGGAAATTAGTAAACCTGCAAGGGATCAACATAACCACTTTTTTAAAGACTTAGCCCTCTAAAATAAATTTTAGATCTGGCTTTCAGAAATGAATCTTCTGACATCACAAATCCTGACATTTGGATAGCTAGACTCGAGAAAGGCAAAACTGGAGTTGTCTATGTCTTTGTAGAAATGATGGCATACCCTAAGTACATTACTGCAGGTTTACTAAGCATCTGTGATAAATGAAGAGACATTTAAATTTCTGTAAACTTTCCTCTGTGTCTACATGGCATGGGAAGATATAGTACTGAGCTAGTCAGGCTGCCCAGAATAGTTAGACACATACATTTCCTTATCCTGACTTTAGGTGTGGTTTTCACATATCTCTGGATTGGTTTGTTCACTATTAATGTGAATTACATGGATTCCAGAATATATGAAATCATTGTAGATGCACAAAAATGTGAGATATTTATCTAAATATTTGAATTTCATTTCTTCCGAACCATTCATTGTGCAAACCTTTGGAGTGGCCAAAATACAGGAAATGATAGTAACAGTAGAGGCCACTTGTTTTAACTGCCATGGTTCTTTAGCCAAAGAACTACTGGAGCAGAGAATTTCTGAAGATTATTTTCAGCTCTCTTGGAATGTAGGCTTCCAGTGCCATGGAAAAAAAAGATCATTTTTACTTGACTTTTTTTTCATGGTATTTGTCAAGCGCTTCTTTTGTGTCAAACATTGTTCTAAGCACCGGGGTAGACACAAGCTGATCATGTTGGACACAGTCCATGTCCCACATGGGGCTCACAGTCTTAATCTCCATTTTACAGATTGGGTAACTGAGGCACAGAGAAGTGACTTGCCCAAGGTCACACATCAGGCTAGTGGTGGAGACAGGGTTAGAATCCAGGTCCTGTTGAACAGATCAGTTCTTACAGAAAGTCCTATTTAAAACCACTAAAATTCCATTGTTTTCATGTACTAAGAATGGATACCCACCATAAAGTTGAACAGCAGCAATTATCTTAACCAGTTTTGGCTGATTTTTAGGAGACCAGATGTCCATAAGAAAATGGGCTATTTAATGTATCTGAACAGTTTGCAAAATGGGAATGACTCCGTTTCTGCAAACATCTATTGGGCAAATGCCAGGCACATGGAAACGTACGTGGGTATCAAGTGTGCATAAAGAAATTTTTCTATTTAATCCATTGCAAATCATCCATTCCAATCCATGATGCAATCCTAGATCATTCCAATTCTCTTCTCAGAATAACTTCCATTACTCTGGAAATCTTCAAAGGGCACTGACAATGATCACAGTTGTGGTCCTGTTCTTGTAGGGTTCCACATGGTTCTAAGTAGCATTATATCCTCTCAACTCCTGTTACTTCTCCCCCACTCCAGGCATCCAAAGAGCAAAACTGATACTCACCCAATTCTCCCTGATTTGCAAGATCACCTCTACATATAAAGGGAAGCTTTTTTAGTTGGTTAGACACTGGGAAGAGGACACACTGACCTTGCAATTAGATTCAAATGTCTTCAGGCCTGTGAACTTGCCTACCATCCTGCAAACTATTCCATAGTCTTCTTCTCTGTGAACAATATCCTTATCAACATCAACAATGTCTATTAAGTGATGTGATCCTTTACCTGAACTCTGGAGAGTTAGGGCATTTCAATATGCTCTAAATCTAAAGGAGAAAAGTGAGCTAAGGAAATTGAACATAAATTTCAAGTTTTTAGAGAAGGGTAAGACAACAAGCTTGTTGCCAATTGCGCAACTGAATTGCAATAACACAGACTCTGCTCTGGACATTCAATTTTGACCTCTTCAGAAGATCTAAGTGTGAACTCCCAGTAGCAAATGTAAATAAGAAAGGAGAGTGAGGGCAATTTTTTTTTATGGTTACTCTTTTCAAGCTCTTCTCTTAGCCCAAATGCTGTTTTCAGAGGAGAATGCTGCTTTTTTTTTTGAGAACCATAGTAAAGTCAGAATTTTACTGTCCATGTCTTCATGAATTTGTTGCTCTGGAATGGATGGGGGAGAAAACCATAGGTTCTTTATCGACACTTCATGGAGGTTCAGCAAAGTGGCTGATTAGCCAGATGATTTTAAACTTTCAGAGGCATGAGAGGGTTCCAGTAATGAGAGTTTTAGGGAATTTCTTAAATCTAAAGTGAAGGATGCCAAGAGTGGAACATGACCTTGGGGCTTTCCTGTACATGTTAACTAATATTACAAAGAGCTTTCAGAAAACCCTGTGATGTCTGCTTCTGCCAGAGGAAAGAGGGGAGAGTAGGTGAGGCGCTAGGGAGTTAGAAACTGAGAGTTAATGATTATTGCTATAAATAGCTATGTACTATATGTTGGGGCAGAATAGTATATGTTAGGCTAAAGGGAGCTAAATAGATCCTAAAAAGTGGAAACAGGTAAAGATCTGAATTTTGAGGCCATGGTGAAGCAGCATGGTTGTGAAGTAGCATGGCTTAGTAGATGAAGCACAGGCCTGGGAGTGAGAAGTACATGGCTTCTAATCCTGGCTTTGCCATTTGTTGCTGTGTGACTTTAGCAAGCCACTTAATTTTTGTGTGCCTCAGTGACCTCATCTGTAAAATGGGGATTAAGATTATGAGCCCCATGCAGGACAGAGACTGTGTCCTACCTGATTAGTTTATGTCTACCCCAGTGCTTAGAACACTGTTTGACACAGAGTAAGCACTTAACAAATACCATCGGTATTATTATTATTAGGTTAAAGGGATTGAGCCGTGCAACTTTGTACATTTTGCCCCAAGCCTTGGAGCAAGGATTTAAGTGTCAGCCACCTGTTTGCTTTATGGTTACTGGCACACTGATTTAAGTAATGATAATAATAATAATAGTGCTGATATTTGTTAAGCACTTACTATGTGCTAGGCACTATACTAAGAGCTAGGGTGGATACAAGCGTATCGAGTTGGGCACAGTCCCTGTCCCATATGGAACTCACAATTTTAATCCTCATTTTACAGATGAGGTAACAGACACAGAAATGTTAAATGACTTGCCCAAGGTCACATAGCAGACAAGTAGTGGAGTAATAATAATAATGATGGTATTTGTTAAGCGCTTACTATGTGTAAAGCACTGTTCTAAGTGCTGGGGGATATAAGAGGATCAGGTTGTCCCACGTCGGGCTCTTAATCTTAATCCCCATTTTATAGATGAGGTAATACAGGCACAGAGAAGTTAAGTGACTTGCCCAAAGTCACACAGCCCATAAATGGTGGAGGCGGAATTAGAACCCATGACCTCTGACTCCCAAGCCCGTGCTCTATCCACTAGTCCAAGAAACAAGGTAAATGAGTAAAGCATCTCTGTGAAAACAGTTATCTCTCTTCTGCGAGATAGATAGGCTTCATTATCCAACACAAAGTCCCACAGAGATGAGTCATGGTTCTCCAGCAGATATACAGCCTGCTAATATATGACTCTCACAATCAACCAATCAATGGTTTAACTGAGCCCTCACTGTGTTCAGTGTAACATACTAAGCACTTGGGAAAGTACAATATAATGGAGTTGATTAGGAGTCGCTACGAATCGGAAACGACTTGACGACACTTAATAATAAAGGCACAATAGCAACAAATGATAGATTTCAAGGAACCCGTTTTTACTCAATTTCTTCCAATCAAATATTGGTTTATGATATGCCCCTCCCAACTCCTCCTCTGAATTGGTTCCCCCAGGAGGCAGCATCTAATTGGTGGGCAGATCACCTGTTGAGTGTTTACTATGCTCTGATTTTTGGAAAATTCTACCTGTTTGACGCTTTGACAGTGCCCGTCTCCGTCCCCATTCCCATTGGGGTGGGGAGAGGGACAGGAGTGGGAACGGTAACCCCAGGGGGGCCCTGTGGTTGAACTTCTTCAGTGAGAGAAGCAAATCCTCAAGACTAAGTTCCTTGTGGGCAGGAAACATGTCTAACCACTGTGTTATATTGTACTCTCCCCAAGCACTTAGTACAGTGCACACAGTACACAATAAGAGCTCAATAAATACCACTGATTGACCGATCCACTGGGAAGTATGGAGCACACAACTCTGAACCCCTAACTACCTGCCCCTGACCAATCAAGGTTCAGTTTTGGGTTCCCTTAATCTCCTTTGCAGAATTCATTTGCTTCTATGGCTTCAGCCTCGTAGATGATTAACAAATCTATCTCTCCAGCCCTGATCTCTCCCTCCTTCTGCAGTTTCATATTTTCTCCTGCCTTCTGAACACCTCTACAAGGATGTCCACCAACTCCTCAACTTAATATGGTCAAATAAGAATTCCACATCCTCACACCTAAGCCCTGTTCTCCCCATGTCGTTCCCATCACTGTAGACAGCACCATCTAATCTCCCTCTCTCACAAACTTGTAACCTTGGAGTTATCCTTGACTCTTCTCATTCAAATAAATGTCACCAAATCCTGTCATTTCTACCTTCACAATATCACTAAAATATACCTTTTCCTATCTATCTAAACTGTTAACTATGCTGATCCAAGTACTTATATTCTGCCTTGACAACTTCATCAGCCACCTCACTGACCTGCCTACCTCCTGTCTCTCCCCACTCCAGTCCTTACTTCTCTTTGTTGCCCTGATCGTGTTTCTTAAAAAAAAAGTTTAGTTTATGTTTTCCCACTCCCCCCAAACCTCCAGTGGTTGCTCATCCACCTTAGTATCAAACAGAAACTCCTTACCATCAGCTTTAAAGCACTCAATCAGCTTGTCCCCTCCTATCTTACCTAGCTGATTTTCTACTGCAACCCAGCCTGCATACTTTGGTTCTCCAGAGTCAACCTACTTAATGTACCTCGATCTATCTATCCCCTCACCCACATCCTCCTTCTGTCATTGTCATTCCGTGTCCTCCCTCTTCACATACAAAAGTCTTCCACTCGCTCCACGTTTTAAGCCTTATTAAAATTGCATCACCTCCAAGAAGTCTTCATTTCCCTTCTCCCTTTTGCATCACCTATGCACATGGATCTGTACTCTTTCAGCACTTGATATCCCACCCTCAGTCCCAGAGCACTTATGTACATATTCATAATTTATTTGTTTTAATATTGTCTCCTCGTCTAGACTGTAAGCTCCTGGTAAGGAGCGTGTCTACTAAATCTGTTGTAGTGTGCTCTCCCAAGTGCTCAGTACAATGCTCTGCACACAAGAAATAATAAATATCATTGATTAATTGACTGACTGGCAACTACTGAGATGTCTCATTATTCTCCATGCTGGGAAGAGCCTAACCAGAATCCTTTTAGCATGGCTTCTGAAGAAAACTGTTGCCTGCGTGATTCAAAATAACTAATATAGCTTCAGACCATATTGTGGCAAGCAAAACTGATCTATCTCTGTATCTGGGTGAATACAATAGCAACAATTCTATTAACCAATTTCATTTCCTTTTCTTCTACCTAATAATAATGTATTAGGCTGTTAATTATTTAATATTTTTGCTTAGTTATTTGCAGTGAGACGTTATTTCCCAAAAGAGAAATCATGATGTCTTTCACACAGCAGTTTGTGTTTGTCTAAGTGTTCACTGATCCTTAACTTAATTATAGGCCTCACTGATTTGCCAGGTATGGAATTGAGAATCACTTATATTTTCAACAAACTTTCCCCAGTCCCCACACTTAACCTTTCCCCCAATACAGAATTCTTAATATCCTCAAACTCTTCATTTTTTAGTGACTATTGTGTGAATCAACTCACCCAACAGCCTAGTTAATGATAATGATAATAATATTATTTGTTAAGTGCTTACTATGTGCAAAGCACTGTTTTAAGTGCTGGGGGGAATACAAGGTGATAGGGTTGTCCCATGTGGTGCTCACAACCTTAATCCCCATTTTACAGATGAGGGAACTGAGGCACAGAGAAGTTAAGTGACTTGCCCAAAGTCACACAGCTGACAAGCGGTGAAGTCAGGATTAGAACCCACGACCTCTGACTCCCAAGCCAGTGCTCTTTCCACTGAGCCACGCTGCTTCTCTAGTTGTTAGTATGCTCAATTTCAATATCTCAAAGTGATTAGCACCCAACTTCCAATTTACCCTTAAATTCTCAATTTCTCCTTATTGAGAAATAAATGGATCACACGTCTAACCGCTAGCCTCCTCACTGTACCTCGTTCTCGCCTGTCCTGCCATCGACCCCAGGCCCATGTCCTCCCCCTGGCCTGGAATGCCCTCCCTCCACACATCCGCCAAGCTGGCTCTCTTCCTCCCTTCAAAGCCCTACTGAGAGCTCACCTCCTCCAAGAGGCCTTCCCAGACTGAGCCCCCTTTTTCCTCTCCTCCTCCCCATCCCCCCAGCCCTACCTCCTTCCCCTCCCCACATCACGTGTATATATGTTTGTACAGATTTATTACTCTATTTAATTTAGTTGTACATTTTTACTGTTCTGTTTATTTTGTTAATGAAGTGCATCTAGCTTTATTTCTATTTGTTCTGACAGCTTGACACCTGTCCACATGTTTTGTTTTGTTGTCTGTCTCCCCCTTCTAGACTGTGAGGCTGTTGTTGGGTAGGGACCGTCTCTATATGTTGTCAACTTGTACTTCCCAAGCGCTTAGTACAGTGCTCTGCACACAGTAAGCGCTCAATAAATACTATTGATTGAATGAATCAATGAATGTCTTTCCCCAAGATTTGATTTTCTTCATTGGCAATTCTGCAATTGTCTCCAATATAAGTTCGTAAGATGCTTCACATCCCCTAGGTAGCTACACTTGACACCCACCAAACATCAAAGTTTTCCTTGAGTTTGTAATATTGTAGTTTTCAAAGTTTTTGATATTTTAACAAGTAACTGAAAACTTCCTCTTCTTTAGTTCTGGGGACAAAAGGCAATGCTAACTAGGAGTTTCCTTTCCATTATTTTGTTCAATCCATCTGACCACCAATATTTCACCCACTTTTTTTTTTACTACTTTGTTCCTTAGGTAGGTAGAGGAATAAGATGCTAAAAAAATCCCCTATAACTCATATTAGAGAGTAGGTCTATTTTTTGTTTTTATACATACCATAAATGATGGAATCTTTGGTCAGGAACAATGTGGCATATGTGTACCATAAATAAAAAAAGTTGGTATTCAATACTACACGTCAAAAAGTCATTTTTAATCATTATCACAAGTATTTTGGAGTATTTCACCAACAGCAGTTTGCTGATTAATCTTGGCCCTTTGACTTCAGGACCGAGAACATGCATGAAGGAAGAAGCATGCCTAGGGAATAAAAGCATGGGCCTGGGAGCCAGAGGGCCTGGGTTCTTATCCTGGCTCCACCACTTGCCTGCTGTGTGATGTTGGGCAAATCACTTGTCTGTGCCTCAGTTTCCTCAACTATAAAATGGGATTCAATACCTGTTCTCCCTCCTACTTGACTGTGAAGCTCCTGTGGGAGCTTGTATCTACCCCAGTGCTTAGAACAGTGCTTAAAACATAGTATTTAACAAATACCATTAAAAGAAAAAGAATGATGAAAGTGGTATGGATTTATTGAAACACCACCTTGTGTCCCTGACTGTCATGTGCCTGCTTGGGCATGAATTGCAACAAGTAAATACATAAGCAGGGATGCAGCACATAGAGAAGTGCAAGGGGATGTTTCATTTTTTCACATGCATAACACACACTTATGCCGAGGTGAATGTAATATAGTGCCAGTGCTGTGAAATACCACTGTAACCTCCATAAATCAATCAATCAAGTAAGCAATGGTATTCTTTTGAGGACTTACTCTGGGGAGGACACCATTCTAAACTCTTGGGAGAGTACGGTAGAGTAAGCAGACATGGTCCCTGTTCTCAAAATTCTTAGAGCAATTCAAAATTATCAGAAACAAAAACAATTAAACTGATGGTAGAGGCTCCCATCAGTTAGGATGGATGGGCCTTTGTCCTAAAACCTCAGGATTGAAAATTTACTCAGAGAAATTAATTGTCTCGGTCCATCTTGAAGACAGGAGATGTGATCCCAGGTCTGCTCTTGACTTGCTGTTTGACCTCGGGCTAAGCCACAACCACTCTGTGACTCATCTGTAAAATGGGGAGAAGATACTAGATACTGTGCAAATTGCCCATGGCAGCAGTTTCGGATGTTTAGTTCCTTCCTCAAGCTCTCTGTCCTCCCAATCCCCCCATCTCTTGCCCCTAATGGCCTGACCATATATTTTATTGATAAAATTGAAATCAGCAGGCATGGTTTCCCTAAATTCCTCCCGGTTTCTCTCCAGTCCCTCCCCCCTCCTGCCTCCCCTTCTACTTTCCCATCTTTCCCAGCAGTATCTCAAGAGAAGATCTCCCACCTCCTCTCAAACTCTATCCTCTTCACCTGCACCTATGACTCTATCTCTTTGCACCTTATCGAAACAATTGTCCCTCCCTTCTTCCCTCCTGGGCTTCTATCTGTAGTCATTCACTTTTCAGTGACTTTGCCACGGTTTTCAAACATGCTCATGCATGCCCCATCCTAAAAAAAAACCTTGATCCCAGGGCTCCCTGAAGTTATCATCCCAGCTTACTCCTACCATTCTTGTCCAAGCACCTTGAATGCGTTTTCTGTACCCAATCAATCAATTCATAGTATTTATTGAGCACTTACTCTGTGCAGAGCACTACATTGAGCACTTGGAAAGTACAATATAACAATGTAACAGAGTTATTATTATTATTAATAATAATGATAAGCTCTGAGGAAGACACAATAATAATAAGTTCTAAGCTCTGGGGAAGACACAAGTTAATCAGTTAATCATGGGGCTCACACTCTTATTCCCCACTTTATAGATGAGACAACTGAGGCCCAGAGAAGGTAAGTGATTTACCCAAAGTCACACAGCAGACACAGCCCAGGATTGAAATCCAGGTCCTTTTGGCTCTCAGGCCTGTGCTTTACCCACTCAGCCACGTTCACTGCCCACAAAAGCTTACAACCTAGATGGGGAGACAGACATCAATGAAAATAAATAAATTACGGATATGTACATAAGTACTGTGGGACTGAGGGAGTTAAGGGAGCAAATCATGGTGATGCAGAAGGGAGTGGGAGAAGGGGAAATGAGGACTTGGTCAGGGAAGACCTCTTGGTGGAGATGTGCCTTCAGTAAAGCTTTGAAGGTGGGGAGAGTTATTGTCTGTCGGATGTGAAGAAGGAGGGCATTCCAGGCCAAAGGGGAAAGGTCAATGGCGAGAAAGAAGAGATCGAGGTACAGTGAGTAGGTTGGCATTTGAGGAGCAAAGTATACAGGCTGGTTGTAGTAGGAAAGCAGGGAAATGATATAGGAAGGGGCAAGGTGATTAAGTGCTTTAAAACCAATGGTAAGGAGTTTCTGTCTGATGTGGATGTGATTGGGCAACCACTGGACGTTCTTGAGTAGTGAGAAAACATGAACTGAAGGTTTGAGTAGAAAAGTGATCCTGGCAGCAGAGTGAAGTCTGGACTGGAGTTGGGAGAGACAGGAGGCAGGAAGGTCAGAGGGGAGGCTGATAGAGTTGTAAGCCTTTCTCCCTATTCTAGTCCTTAACTGACTCTGCTGCTCAGATCATTTTTCTAAACAATGTTCAGACCACTTCTCTCTAGTCCTCAAGAACCTCCAGTGGTTTCCCATCCACCACAGAAGGGAAGCAGCGTGGCTTAGTGGAAAGAGCCTGGGCTTGCGAGTCAGAGGTCATGGATTCTAATCCCAGCTCCGCCAGTTGTCAGCTGTGTGACTTTGGGCAAGTCACTTAACTTCTCTGTGCCTCAGTAAAAATGGGGATTAAGATTGTGAGCCCCCTGTGGGGCAAACTGATCACCTTGTAATCTTCCCAGCACTTAGAACAGTGCTTTGCACATAGTAAGCATTCAATAAATGCCATTATTATTATTATTATTATTCTCTGTGTCTCAATGACCACATCTGTAAAATGGGGATTAAGACTGTGAGCCCCACTTGGGACAGCCTGATAACCTTGTATCTACCCCAGCGCTTAGAACAGAGCTTGGCACATAGTAAGTGCTTAACAAATACCATCATCATCAACACCACCAAAGCATCAAACAGAAACTCCTTACTGTCGGTTTTGAAGCAGTAAATCTGCTAGCCTCCTCCTACCACCCCTCACTGATTTCCTACTACAACCCTGCCTGCACAGTTAGTTCCTCTATTACTAACCTATCCATCATCCCCTTTCCCATTTGGCCTGGAACTCCCTCCCCCTTAATAATAATGATGGTATTTGTTAAGCCCTTACTATGTGTCAGGCACTGTGCTAAGTGCCGGAGGGGATACAAGCAAATTGATTTGGTTCCAGTCCTCGTTCCACGTGAGGCTCACAGTCTCAATCACCATTTTCCAGATGAGGGAACTGAGGCTCAGAGAAGGGAAGTGATTTGCCCAAGGTCACCCAGCAGACCAAGGGTGGAGGGGGGATTAGAACCCCTTCATATATGACAAACCACCACACTCCCCACCTTCAAAATCTTATTAAAATCACATCTACTCCAAGAGGCCTTCCCCAACTAAGCTCTCATTGCCCATATTCCATCTCCCTTCCTTGTTGCCTATGCATTCCTATCAGTATACTTAATTATTTTATGGTATTTGTAAAGCACTTACTGTGTACCAGACACTGTACTAAGAGAAGAGGTGTGGCTTAGCAGATAGGGCATGGGCCTGGAAGTCAGAAATTCTAATCCCAGCGCTGCCACATGTCTACTCTGTTACTTTGGGCAAGTCACTTAACTTCTCTGGGCCTCAGTTACCTCATCCGTAAAATGGGGATTAAAAACTGTGAGCCCCATGTGGGCCCGGGACTGTATCCAACCTGAATAACTTGTATCTACCTCAGTGCATAGAACAGTGCTTGGCATAAAGTAAGCACTTTACAAGTGCCATTATTATTATTATTATTATTATTATTATTCATTCAATCATATTTATTGAATGCTTATTCTGTGCAGCATTATTATTACTAAGAATTGGGGTAGATACAAGCTAATTAGGTAATTCAGGCATTTATTGAGTGCTTACTGTGTGCAGAGTTATTATTACTAAGCACTAGGATAGATACAAGCTAATCAGATAATTCAGATATTCACCTGATATTCACCCCACCTAGCCCCACAGCACTTATGTACATAACCATACTTTTCTTTTAATGTTTGTCTCTTCCTTTAGACTGCAAACTCCTTAAGATAAGGGCACATGTCTACCCTGTATTGTCCTCTCCCAAGCTCTTAGTACAGTGTTTTGCACTCAGTAAATGCTTTTGATTGATTGAATGATTCATTACCTATCTCTTACACTGTGAGTACCATTGTAACTAATCTGACTATCTTGTACTATTCTAGCACTTAATTTAGTGCTGAACACTATGACAAGGACTTAATAATAAATTCTTGCTAATTCCTGAGCAACGGGGTAGATATAAGATGATTAGATCAGACCCTGATACTGTCTCAATGGATCTCATAATCTAAGTCCTGGTGGACGAATGCAAAAAGCAATAGTCAATTATGAATCACCATTAGAACCGAAGTCCAAAATCAAGACCACAATGATAAAATGAACAAATAAACAGACCTCAGAAAGTGGAGTCCTCAGACTTCTCACTGCTCCAGACGAACAGTACCTAGTTACAAGCCACCACAACCTACCTACTGCTCTATACCTTACTGCACTCATTAAGCGCTCAATAAATACAGTGGAATGAATTGAATGAATATCCTAAAGGTTTTAAAAGCAGGAATCCTGTGTATGGTATTCTTCTGGCACTGAGGGTGGCCTGGGATGACCCCTCCCCTGCCAGTGGTATCTGGAACTCCAAATCCTGATGAGGGCTCTGGGTCACGTGGTTCTCATCATCAATCATATTTATTGAGCGCTTACTATGTGCAGAGCACTGTACTAAGCGCTTGGGAAGTACAAATTGGCAACATATAGAGACAGTCCCTACCCAACAGTGGGCTCACAGTCTAAAAGTCTCAGTCCATGCCCACCCCTGTTTTTCAAAATATTGCATGAAGAATCCACCTCCTCAAACAGGAACTTCTTACCATCGGCTTTAAAGCACTCAGTCACCTTGCCCCATCCTACACCACGTTACTATTCTACTACAACCCAGCATGCACACTTTGTTCCTCTAATGCTAACCTTCTCACAGTAACTCGATCTCATCTATCTCTCTGCTGACCTCTCGCCCACATCCTGCCTCTGTCCTGGAATGCCCTCCCTTTTCATATCTATCTTTCAATTATCTCCCCACCTTCAAAACCTTATTGAAAGCACATATCCTCCAAGAGGCTTTTCCTGACTAAACCCTCATTTCCTCTTTTCCCACTCCCTTCTGCTTTGCCCTGATTTGTTGCCTTTATTCACCCCATTCCCTGCCAGCCCCACAGCACTTATGTACATATTTGTAATTCATTTATTTATATTAATGTCTCTCTCCCTCTAGACTGTAAACTCTCTGTGGGCAGGGAAAGTGTTTGTTACGTTGTTGTGTTGTACTCTCCCAAGCATTTAGTACAAAGCCCTGCCCATGGTAAGTGTTCAATAAATACAATTGATTGATTGATGGAAGAATGTTTAAAACTTCTGGAGGCACATCCAATTTCACTTTCTTGTTTTCATAGATGCCTCTACTTGAGGCATAATACCACATCTCAGGTTAGATTATTTTTCTTATTCTGTAAATGGTGTGCTTCATGAATTAAGTGGGAGCCCCAGTACAAAAAGTATAGTCATTAAAACCCCAGGATGACTTCATTTCAATTGTACATTCAATTGTGTATCTTGTGTATCTGAGAAGCAGCATGGCTTAGTGGAAAGAGCCTGGGCTTGGGAGTCAGAGGTCATGGGCTCTAATCCCGGCTCCACCACTTGTCTGCTGTGTGATGCTGGGCAAGTCACTTAACTTCTCTGGGCCTCAGTTACCTCATTTGTAAAATGGGGATTAAGCCCCACATGGGACAGCCTGATTACCTTGTATCTACCCTAGCACTTAGAACAGTGCTTGGCACATAGTAAGCACTTAAATACCATTATTATTATTATTATTCTCACTTAAATGGTCTGCATTCCTATATTCATTCATTCATTCAGTCAGATTCATTGAGTGCTTACTGTGTGCAGAGCACCGTACTAAGCGCTTGGGAAGTACAAGTTGGCAACATATAGAGATGGTCCCTACCCAACAACAGGCTCACAGTCTAGGTGTTCTGATCCTCCAAATCCTGAGAATCTGAATGTGAATATTTGAATGTGAATATTTATAGTCTGTCAGAGCCTTGACTATAGATAAGTGAATGGATGCCTCAGAGCTGGATTTCCAGACACGACACCAAGAATTATAAATCTCCTCTGCACCAGCTCTCTTCTCAACCCTCTGCCATCAGGCTTGCCTCCTCAGCACTCCAGTGAGTCCACATTCTTCCAAGACCATTAGTGATCTCATCATAGCCAAGTCTAATGGATCATCTTCTATCCTACTTCTCCCTGAACTCAGCCACCTTCAACACTATTGGTCACCCTCTCTACCTCGACTTTAAGGTCCTTGTGGGCAGGGAATGTGCCTACCAACTCTGTTACTTTGTACTCTCCTAAGAGCTTAGTACAGTGCTCTGTACACAGAAAATGCTCAATAAAAATAAAAATGATAATAATAATTATGGTATTTGTTAAGCACTTACTATGTGCCAAGCACTGTTCTAAGCGCTGGGGTAGATACAAGGTAATCAGGTTGTCCCACTTGAGGCTCACAATCTTAAGCCCCATTTTACAGATGAGGTAACTGAGGCATAGAGAAGTTAAGTGGCTTGCCCAAGGTCACACAGCAGACAAGTGGTGGGGGCAGGATTAGAACCCATGTCCTCTGACACCCAAGCCCATGCTCTTTCCACTAAGCCACACTGTTTCTCACAGAACACTTCCAGACCTTAGTTTTGCTAACATGCTACTCACTTCAAGAAGCAGCATGACATAGTGGATAGAGCATGGGCCCAGGAGTCAGAAAGTCATGTTCTAATCCCAGCTCCACCACACTTGTCTATTGTGTGACCTTGGGCAAGTCACTTCACTTCTCCTTGCCTCAGTTACCTCATCTGTAAAATAGGGATTAAAGCTGTGAGCTCCAAGTGGGAAGGGACTATGTCCAACCCCATTTGGTTGTATCCACCCCAGCACTTATTAAAGTGCCTGGCACATAGTAGGCACTAGAAGCAGTGTGGCTCAGTGGAAAGAGCACGGGCTTTGGAGTCAGAGGTCATGGGTTCAAATCCTGTCTCCGATGTGTGACTGTGGGCAAGTCACTTAACTTCTCTGTGCCTCAGTTACCTCATCAGTAAAATGCGGATTAAAACTGTGAGCCCTCCGTGGGACAACCTGATCACCTTGTAACCTCCCCAGTGCTTAGAACAGTGCTTTGTACATAGTAAGCACTTAACAAAAACCATTATTATTATTATCATTAATTTCATTTTCATCTTTCATCTCTGACAACTCCTTTTCAGTTTAATTTGTTGATTCTTCTACCACTTCTCATCTCCTGATTGAATTTGTCCCTGAAGGTACTTGTGACCTTATTGAGTATTCTTGGCCCTAAATCCTGAGCAAAATAGCCCCTGGAGTTACTTAAAGAGCAGTCAAACCACAGTCAGCCTCCCCTGGGTTCTAAATTAATATGGTATTTGTTAAGCACTTACTCTGTGTCAAGCACTGTTCCAAGCACTGGGGTAGAGAAAAGAAGCAGCGTGGCCTAGTGGATGGATCATGGTCCTGAGAGTCAGAAGGACCTGGGTTTTAATACCGGCTGTGCCACTTGTCTGCTGTGTGATCTTCGGCAAGTCACTTCACTTCTCTGGGCCTCAGATCCCTCATCTGTAAAATGGGGATTAAGATTGTTAGCCCTATGTGGGACATAGGGTTTGAGAAGCAACGTGGCTTAGTGGAAAGAGCCTGGGCTTTAAAGTCAGCGGTCGTGGGCTCTAATCCCATCTCCACCACTGGTCAGCTGTGTGACTTTGGGCAGGTCACAAAACTTCTCTGTGCCTCAGTTACCTCATCTGTAAAATGGGGATGAAGACTGTGAGCCCCACGTGGGACAACCTGATTACTTTGTATCTACTCCAGTGTTTAGAACAGTGCTTGGCACATAGTAAATGCTTAATAAATACCATAATGATGATGATGATGATGACAGGGACCATATCCAACCTGATTAGCTTGTGTCTACCCTACCACTTAGTATAGAGCCTGGCACATAATAAGCACTTACCAAATACCATACAAAAGGTTAATCAGATCAGATAGAGCCGCTGTCCTTCAAGGGGCTCACAGTCGATGTAGGAGGAAGAAAAGCCCTCATGTCCTTCCCTTCCTAGGACTGAAAGGTTGGGGAATTGCTGTCTAATGCATCCCAAGTTCCTGCACCCCAAAACTGTCATCACCCCTCGTCTCAAGCCCTGATGTCATCCAGAAGACCAAGGGAATCATTCAAGGACTAGGTTATAATCAGCCTCCTGGGGGCATATAAAGGAAGGTCATGGAGAAAGCAATCTCTTCCTATCCTTTGGCTTCCCAGATCCACACATCTCCCTGGCATCTGAAGCTTCTCCTCCAGTTCTACCTCAGGCTGACACCAAGATCAGCGATCTCAAAGACTCTAGTCTTCTCACAAGTATTCTTAATCAGGTAACAAACAAACAGAATTTGGGCTCAAACTGGAACACTTTTCTCCCCAAGACCATCTGGAGAGCAGTGTAGCTCAGTGGAAGGAGTCAGAGGTCATGTGTTCAAATCCCAGCTCAGCCAATTGCCAGCTGTGTGACTTTGGGCAAGTCACTTAACTTCTCTGCGCCTCAGTTACCTCAACTGTAAAACAGGGAATGACAGTGAGCCCCAAGTGGGACAACCTGATCTTCTTGTAACCTCCCCAGTGCTTAGAACAGTGTTTTGCACATAGTAAGCACTTAATAAATGTGCTTATTATCTGTACTTTCCTGCAGGCATACTGTATACCTTCTCTTCTCTCTGGACATCCCAGTTCCGGTCTTACCCTCTCTGAGTTCTTCAGAAATCAGGGTCATTCTGTATCATTTCTTCCCCTCCAGGGCAGGAAACCTCTCCTTCGGAGGCCCAATTCCCACACCACTAAGCCATCGTGGTGTCCTAACCCTCCAGGTTCATATCACTGAACCCTGTGAACAGGTTCTGTCCAGGCTCACAGATGTAAGCCTTCCCTGTGCCCTACTCTTCCAAGATTATGGCTCCAACCTCTCTCCTCAAATGGCTAAGAGTCCTCTTCCTCAACTATCTTGTCCCCCTACTTATTTCTCAATCCATCCCTCTGACAGGTTACAAGTTAGTACCATATAAGGCACTGATTAAATTTCCCTTTGGGTGGAGCATTTAGGAATCAATCCCTCGGGTTCCTCTCCCTCTTACTGAGTGTGGTGTATAGCTGGAATGACTGCCACATCTCTGTTCTGGGTTCTCTACTCCTTCTCATTTTACATTCACACTTGGGAAGCATTTCGCCTCACATAGCTTTGGCTGCCACCTCTGTGCAGATGAATCTACTTCTCCAGCACTAACTGCTCAAATCAATTAATCTAAATCAATGGCATTTACTGAGCACCCACTGAATCACAGTGACTTTACCATCGGCTTTAAGCTGTGTGCTCTGCACACAGTAAGCCCTCAAAAAATACGACGATGAATTTAAGGGACTCAATCAGAACCACCCCTCCTACCTTACTGGTCCCCTAATAGCACTCAAGCTGCCCACTCTGGGCTTTTAACACTAACCTACTCACTGTACCTCAGTCTCATCTATCTCACCACCAACCCCTTTCGAAATACTTCCCCTGTCTTGGAACTCCCTTTCCCTTCTTACCTGGCAGACCACCACTTTTCCCATCTCCTAAAATTATATCTCTTCCAAGAAGTCTTCCTCTACTAAGCCCTCATTTCTCCTACCACCCTCTCTCCTACGTCGCCTATGCATCTGGATCTATATCAATTAAGCACTTGATATTCACTTCATTCCCTGCCCTGCAGCACTTCTACATATGCAGCACTTCTACATATCCTTTTACTCTCTCTCATTTCCCCTATCTGTAATTTATTTTAATGTCTGTATCCCTCTGTAGATTGCTCCTTGTTATAGTCTTCTCTCTCAAACAGTACAGTGCTATGCACATAGAAAGCGCTCAATAAATAGCATTGATTGGTAGATTGATTTGTTAAGCACCTAGGAAAGAACAAAAATAAGCCCTTGTTCTCTACTCTCATGTTTCCAGTCTAATGCTTTACAATCAATCACTCCACATTGTACCCGGACTTCTCCACTCAAAGCCAACTTCACACAGTAAGTGACTGCTTCTGGGTGCAACACCAGTATGGGCAGATATGCAGGGTAGCAGGAGTAACACAGTGCAGAAGGAGAGGAAGGGTGGGCTAATAGGCAGGGTGGCACCATAGATACAACATCAAAGGGGACGGCGGTTGCGGGGTTGGTAGCGTGGACCCTCATAAAGATGACAGAGGCAAGGGCTGTGTTTCCTTCTGCAGGGTAGTGTATCATCCAGGGAGGAAGTGTTGTGTTACTAGAGAAGAAGTCAGGCTCTTGGAACCCCTCTTCCCATGGTGCTTGGACAGTGGAGTGGTGGCTGCACATTCAATCATTCATTCATTCAATCCTATTTATTGAGTGCTTACTGTGTGCAGAGCACTGTACTAAGTGCTTAGGAGAGTACAAAATAACAACAGAAACCTCCCCTGCCCACAGTAAGCTTTACATAGCAATGAAGCAACTATCTACTTAGATCGTGAGCTCCACATGGGACAGAGACTGTGTCAGACCTGATTGAATTTTCTCTACCCGACACTTAGAGAGGTGCTCGACACATAGTAAGGACTGAAATATTCTTCTTCTTCTTTTTTTCTCCTCCTTCTCCCTTTCCTCCTCTTCCTCTGCTCCTACTCCCAGACTGTGTACTAATTCTTCTCCTTCCCTCCTAAGCCGCTCCCCATTCTCCTCCCAATCATCCCATTTCACTAACACTAACTTCTTTCCTCTTGCAATTTTTTATGGTATTTGTTAATCACTTTCTGTGCTCCAGGTACTGTATTAAGCCCTGAAACAGATACAAGCTGATTAGGTTGGACACAGCCCGTGTGCCACCTGGAGCTCACAGCTTAATCCCCATTTTACAGATGAGGTAACTGAGGCACAGAGAATTTAAGTACCTTGCCCAAGGTCACACGGCAGAAAAGTGGCAGAGTCAGGATTAGAACCCAGATCTTTCTGACTCCTAGGCTCATACCGTTGCAGCACTAGGCCATACTGCTACAGCTTCAGGTGACAGCTTCAGTTCCTCATTGTCTTTCAGCTCTTGCATGCAATCAACTTCTGTGTCCAGCAAGTTTCTCCATAACCTTTCCCACCTCTGCTTTTACTCTCTCCTTGGACAACCATTTCTCTGGTTCTAGCTCTCAGTAGGGCATCATTTGACCACTGCATCAGCTTTTTCACTGGTTCTCCAGCCTCCCCATCCATTAGTCAACACTAGAGACTGCTGCCTGATCATTTTCTTAAGTATTGCTTGGCACTCATCTCTCCTTTCCTTGAAAACATTTTTTGGAATGGACTTCCCGTTCTCCTCCACATGAAGCAGAAAATCCTTAGCCACGACTTAAAGACTCTTCATATTCTATATCAGTTCTCTTCAACCACTACTCCCCAGAACACACCTTACAAAATAATAATTGTGGTATTTGTTAAGTGCTTACTGTGTGCCAGACACTGTAGTAAGCACTGGGTTGATACAAGCAAATCGGGTTAGACACAGTCCCTGTCCCACTTGGGGCTCACAGTCTCAATCGCCATTTTACAGATGAGGTAACTGAGGCACAGAGAAGTGAAGTGACTTGCCCAAGGTCACACAGCAGACAAGTGGCAGATCCAGATTAGAACCCATGACCTTCTGACTCCCAGGCCCGTGCTCTATCCACCACACCACACTGCTTTTCATGCATCTCCAGACAGGAAGCTCACTGTTTGTCTACTAACTCTGTTGTATCTTACTCTCCCAAGCAATTAGTACAGCACTTTGCACAGAGTAAATACTCAATAAATACCACTGATTGATTTGCTTCTCCCAAATTCACCTTCAAATTGTACCTTGCTCTCATCTCTTCCACCCCCAATTCCTAGTCAACTTTTCCCCCTGCCCAAAACTCCCTTTCAAAGATCAGACCATAGGTCTCCCTATTTTTAAAGTGCTCCTAAAATCCCATCTCCTCCAATTAATTCCCAACACTTTGTTACAAACACTCAACAGCTACAATTAGCAGTTGAATTTATACAATTTATACACAACCTCAGGACTAATATATATATAATGGATAGTCAATAGGACATCCAATCTTTTATTCAGCTATTTCACCTGTCACGTGCCATGCCTCCCACCCACTGGCCAGTCTTGCTGTATTTCCCCTGGACCCCTTTGCATCATCACAGGCCCACAATCTCATCCTCCCTTGTACCCTTGGGCCAGGAATGTCAGAGTCAGTTAGTCAACTGTATTTATTCAGCTCTTACTGGGTGCAGAGCACTGTACTAAGCACTTTGGAGAATACAATATAACAATAAAGCAGACACATTCCCTGCCCACAACAAGCTTACAGTCTAGAGGGGGAGACACACAGTAAAACAAATTACAGTTATGTACATAAGTATGTGGGGCTGGAACGGGGGAGGAATAAAGGGAGCAAGTCAGGACAACGCTGAAGGGAGTTGAAGAAAAGGAAAAGAGGACTTAATCAGGGAAGCCCTCTTGGAGGAGATGGGGAGAGCCGTTGTTGGATATGAAGAGGGAGAGCATTCCAGGCCAGAGGCAGGATGTGGGTGAGAGGTCGATGGTGAAATAGATGAGATTGAGGTACAGAGAGATTGTTAGGATTAAAAGAGCGAAGTGTGTGGGCTGTGTTGCCATAGGAGAGTAGCAAAGTGAGGTAGGAGAGGGCAAGGTGATTAAATGCTTTAAATGCAGTGGTAAGGAGTTTCTGTTTGATGCAGAGGTAGATAGGTAACAACCGGAGGTTCCAGAGGAACAGGGAAGCATGGCCTGAACGTTTTTCTAGAACCCTCCGCCTTGCAGAGGAGGGGTCAGAGGCAGTGGCAGCATGAGGCTGGCACAGGATTCTGAGCTTTGGGCAGGCTGTAGTGGCTGCTGT
Organism: Tachyglossus aculeatus; assembly: GCF_015852505.1. Classification (NCBI taxonomy): domain Eukaryota; kingdom Metazoa; phylum Chordata; class Mammalia; order Monotremata; family Tachyglossidae; genus Tachyglossus; species Tachyglossus aculeatus. The sequence goes on from NC_052086.1 coordinate 78,173,596, forward strand.
AGCTGTGGTGGTCACTGTAGCATCCATTGTGACCACTGGACTCTGGACTCCCAAAAAACCCAACCTTGGCTTCTCCAGCCATAGTTCCCTACTGCTTTTGTTTTATTTGGTTCCTTTTGTTTTGACTTTGTGCCTATATGTTTTTGTCTAATGCTTTTTTATGCTTTCATTGTTTCACTTCAATCACAAATTCAGCCTCCCCACTCTAAAAACCTGGATTGAAAGCCCCTTGAGGGCCAAAGATGGTTTAGTCCCATTCCTTTCTGTTCAAACCCATCCACTTTCAGTGGTCAGTGGTGTCTGTCAAACTGAAGGAAAACTTCAAAGAGCTCTAGACATTTCACTTTTAGTGGGACCTTTGCAACGTAGCCTAGTGGATAGACAGGCCTGGGAGTCAAAAGGACTTGGGTTCTAACCCCGGCTCCTCCACTAGTCTGCTGTGTGACCTTGGGTGAGTTACTTCACTTCTCTGAGCCTCAGTTATCTCATCTGTAAAATGGGATTGAGACTGTGAGCCCCATGTGGGACAGGAACTGTTTCCAACCTGATTGGCTTGTAACCACCCCAGTGCTTAGCACAGTGTCTGACACATAATAAGTGCTTAAATACCACAAGTATTGTTAATATTTTCTGAAATTATCCAAAACATTTAAGTGATCCAACCCTTCAGATGCTCAGGGCATGTATAAGCACACCCAAAAATAATTTTAGTGCAGCTGAAATTAAGGCATCTAACCCTGAACATCGGCAGCATTTTTAGTGGCATAAGATGTTATCCATTTTATCATCTTTTTTCAGCTCTGCATATTTACAGATCTAATTTAATGTGTTCTATCTAATCCCCTCTTCAACTTTATCATCATTATTAATAATACTCTTTTGATATGTAAACAAAATAGGCAAATGAACTAAAAGCATGCAATTTAAAAACGGTGCCTATTTGGTAATGTTAAATGGGTCATTGGCTGTTCACACATCCCATACAATTTCTCAATCTCAGTCAGTGGTTTGCCGCCAGGATACAAAGAATGATGAACCTGCTTTTTACATATTCTTTTTTTTCCCCCATATTCATCCTCTCCCCTGTAATGCAGAATAGCAATATACCCCAATCCATTGTTCAGGGTCATCAGCAGTCAGAATTGTTTCCCAGAACTATGAAAACAAATATTTTAAATTCAATTCTGGACTGGAGGAACAAAAAAGGTGCAGAAACAGCAGATTTATGGTTATGATGGAATATACAACTTTCAACACCTCTTCCATCATTCATCTTAAGATCTGATTTCTTGGCTCTGCTGAGAAAGCGGCAAGATGAACTGCTTAGGAGGCTCTACTCTACATATGTAGCTTGGCAATAATTTAGCAGCTGTTCCCTGGATACAGGGCTCAAGAAGACGTATACTTCTTCAAGATAACGAGTCTTTCCTGGAAATTCTAGAAACCGTTAACTACTTTTTCATTGTCCCTCCTTCTGGGACCGGAAGATCTGAATGCTTTTTCTACATATTTTCTATGCAAGAATTGCTTTGGAAAGTATTTAGATTCTATAACATAAAAGAAGGATGTGAGAGGCAATTTCAGACTGTTAAATGTAAGCTCTAAACTGTAAATTCATTTTGGGCAGGGATCATGTCTGCCAACTTTGTTCTAGTGTACTCTCTCAAGAACTTAGTACAGTGCTCTGCTAACAATAAGCACTCAATAAATATGGTTGACTGATTAAGTGCCAAAACAGTGATTCTCAAGTGTCCTATTTGACTGCTGGAGCACGGGCTGCCTCCTGCCTGCATGAGATCATGCATGTTGGAAAAATAACATGATAGTCTAATTGCATACATCCCCTCTCATCTTATGAAGGACCGATGACTTAATTTTGATCCAGATGATCATTTTTAGCCAGGGGCGCTTGATTTGATATATATATCAAATATATATATTGATATATAATATAAATTTTCCATATTTGAAGATGAAAACTCCTCATCAAAGAACAGCAAGTGACATTCTTTGAGCCTGGGATCAAGGTTGAACACTTAGCTTATGATCAACCCCAAACCCAATGCAGGGATTTTCTCCCTCACTTCCTGTCTCCCTTTCCTCAAGCCCTTGTTACTGTACAGCCACCGGAAAGCTGTGGGGCTTGGCCTGGCCTCTTTTCTCTTTCTCACAAGCCCCTGGTCCTGAACCAAGATGGCAAGTCTGCCCCAGACTGGAAGGAGTTCTAGCTGGGGCTACTGCAGGCTGGAACCTTGCCCTACAAATAACTGAAGACATAGTAACTGCAGCGTCTCTTCTCCCTTCCTCTCATTCATTCAGTCATATTCATTCAACCTTACTGTCTGCAGAGCACTCAACTAAATACAATGGGAGAGTACAATACTACAATAAACAGACACATTCTCTGCCCATAACAAGTTTACAGTCTAAAGAAAAAAAAAACCTTGGCTTACTATAGTGCTTTCATTACTAAAGATACTCTCACATTAATTAGCTCATTTCAATCCTCACAACAGCCCTGTGAGGTAGGGAGACAAGGCAGATGTTATGCCCATTTCACAGATGGGGAAACTAAAGTACAGGGAAGTTAAGTGACTCACCCACAGTCACATGGCAAGTTAATAGCACAGTTGGACTTGAACCCAGGTCTTGCAGTTTCTAAACCAGTGCCCTGCCACTTCGCCACACCGCCTTCCCTTCTCTCTTCTTCTCACACCTGCCCCTCTTTTCTATCTGCTTTCTTTTCATCACCTCTCTCCCTTCCTCCCTCTTCTGTTGAGAAGCGGCATGGCTTAGTGGGAACAGCATGGGCTTGGGACTCAGAGGTCAAAGGTTCTAATCCCAGTGCCACCATTTATAATCTGTGTGACTTTGGGCAAGTCACTTAACTTCCCTGTGCCTGTTACCTCATCTGTAAAATGGGGATTAAGACTGTAAATCCCATGTGGGACAACCTGATTACCTTGTATCTACCCAGCGCTTAGAACAGTACTTGGCACATAGTAAGCACTTAACAGATACCATTATCACCATCATCATTACCCAGACCAGAAGAGGTGAGCCCTCTAGATTGTAAACTAGTAGTCTCTAGACTTTAAGCTCGTTGTGGGTAGGGAATATGTCTGTTACATTGTACTTTCCCCAGGACTTAGTACAGTGCTCTGGACACAGGAAACACTCAGTAAATATGATTGACTGATTCACTGACTCTAATAATCAGTCTTCCCACTCTTCAGCCCCATCCCTTCATTGGACTCTGTGCTAAGCTCAAGCAGCAAAATGTTCACCACTGGAGTGGATACTGTGGGAATCAATGAATCAATCATATTTATTGAGTGCTTACATTGTGCAGAGCACTGTACTAAGCACTTGGGAGAGCACAATACAACAGAATTAGCAGACATGTTCCCTACTCATGACAAACCTACAGTTTAGAGGGGGAGACAGACAGTCTATAATAATGTTGGTATTTGTTAAGCACTTACTATGTGCCAAGCACTGTTCTAAGCACTAGGGGGGTAATACAAGGTAATCAAGGTTACAAGGTTGTCCCACATGGGGCTCACAGTCTTGATCCCCATTTTACAGATGAGGGATCTGAGGCACAGAGAAGTTAAGTGACTTGCCCAAAGTCACACAGCTAAGTGGCAGAGTTGGGATTAGAACCCATGACCTCTGACTCCCAAACCTGTGTTCTTTCCACTGAGCCATGCTGCTTCTATAGGTGGAAGGAGGAAAGTAAGGCAAGAGAAAATGGAAGAGTTGGAGCAGTGTGACTGCAGATAGACTGCTGCCCTCCCGCTCCTTTTGATACACCTAAGAGCCATGCCAGCCTGGCTGTGATTGCAGGCTACCTGCCTGTCTGGCACACCACAGCTCAGGGCCCACTCTCAAGGAAAATAAAGAAAAAAGACCCTGCTTTTTCATAGCGTGACTACACTGGTATTTACTGTTTCACCACTGCAGTATTCTGAATAATACTGGCTGACTTTCACCAATGATAGTGGCAGTGATGTTTAGTTGAAGAGGCCAATGTGGGGTTAAATATAGTGTCCATATAGTGCAGATGGAAACACTCCTCTTTAGAGCATGTCTATTTAGTTTCTTGGTGTTTTTTGAGCACTTACCGTTTGCTGGACACTGCAATAAGAGAAGCAGCGTGGCCTAGTGGATAAAGCAAGGGCTTGGAAGTCAGAAGGACCTGTGTTCTGATCATAGTCCAACACTTGTCTTCTGTGTGGCCTTGGGCAAGTCACTTCACTTCTCTGTGCCTCAGTTACTGCATCTGTAAAATGGGGATTAAAACTGTGAGCCCCGTGGAGGACAGGAACCTTGTCCAACCTGATAAACTTGTATCTACTCCAGTGCTTAGAACAGTGCCTGGCACTTAGTAAGCACTTAACACATATTATAAACAAAGCAACACAGGGTTTGGCTGGATACAAAAGAGGTAGAAGAGGTAAACTCTGCCTTCAAGGAGCTTACAGTCTAAAGAGCCAACTTCTTTTGGTGATGAAGAACAAGAAGGGAAGAGTTGGACCCTTATTCTCCTAGTCACTAATAAGATATGAAGTGAAGCAGCCTGACCTAGTGGATAGAGCACAGGTCTTGGAGTCAGAAGGACTGTGAGCCCACTGTTGGGTAGGGACCGTCTCTATATGTTGCCAACTTGTATTTCCCAAGCGCTTAGTACAGTGCTCTGCACACAGTAAGTGCTCAATAAATACGATTGATCGATTGACCTGGCTTCTAATCCTGGTTCTGCCACTTGTCTGCTGTGTGACTTCAATTAACTTCTTTGTGCCTCAGTACCTAATCTGTAAAGTGAGGATTAATAATGTGATGTGGGACATGGACAGTGTCCAACCTGATTAGTTTGTACCTCCCATTGCACTTTGTATAGTAATTCCTTAACAAATGCCACAAAACAACCCAAATCTCTGAAACCACTTAAGTATCTCTTAGGCCCTGTCCTAATCAAATTTGGTTTTCTTTGCAGAAAATGTGAGTACCCAGTACAGTTTGAGAAACCAAAACATGGCCTGGAAACTAAATTGGTGTTTCTTGTGTCCCCAAGACCCAATGGACCAGCCTGGTCTGATGTGCTCCACAGTATTGCTAGAAAGGAATGGGCTACTTTTACCTTTTCCAACTAAGGACTTACTTCCTTAGCATAATTTTGCACCCAACTACTCCTATAACAGCATGAGTGACTTAGATAAGAAATGTTAAAAATGCTTCAAATAGTTGCTATGGGGATTACATGGATGCATTATTTGTTATTATGTTATTTGAATTGTAGGAAGTGACTCAAGTGAATATTGGTATTTGTACAATCTTATTTGTTTTGTATATAGTGGTTCTAGTTAATGTGGGCATTTATGCAATCTTCCTATTCTCCATGGCTTCCCAAGAGAGGAGCAGTAGTGAAACCAATAAAGCAGGCAATAAACCCCATATTAATAATGTATGCAGAGCTATATATGTCTATTTATAAGGTGGAGAATTGGAGTCCAAATGCATTCCTTCTCTCTCTCTCTCTCCTCAGATGAATGTGAATGACCTAAACAATGTTATATGAGAATTCCCTCCCAAAATGACAACATTTACCAACACAGCCTACCCTGAGCACCTTTAAATTGTAGCTCATTTCCTCAGGCATTCTTCTGCAAGCTCAAGGTTTGCATACACAAGTGTCATTTGTAACCTGGGTAATTATTTATGCTACAAAAGAGAAGGGAAATGGTAGAAAGAAATGTGATATGTCTTCCAGTTTGAATGTGAAAGTGTCACAGTCTTACTGTAGGAACCAGGCGATCCATTTTCCTTGTTTGCACACTAATTTCCCAAAGAGGTAGACTTTCTAAGGATTTTCAGAGAAAATGCCCTGATTTATCACTCACTCTCCTTGTTGAGCCACAGTGGCATATGTTCTCTAAGGCTGATCTGGTACCTATTTTACCAAATGCCTTTCAAAATGTTAGCTGCCAAACCATTTAATTACTCAGTGTATTGTGGTATGTTGCAATGCTTTCAGGGGAGCCTAGCCATAGAAGGTGAGATGCCAGACATTTATCAAAATAAAACCTGAGAAAAAGGAAAGAAGTATATGGATGTGTTCTACTTCCTTGAATGATGGAATTGGCAGGAGGAACTCAAGCTCTGAAAATCTATGAGGCAGATGATGGGAGTACTTGAGAGGGACTGCGGGGTGGGGAAGATTAATCAATATTTTTATACTCTACTATTTACCCTATTTTACTGTCTGTCCTTGTAGACTGTAATCTCCTTGTGGACATGGATCACGTCTACCAACTCTTATCGTGGTGTAATTTCCTAAGCAATTAGTACAGGGCTCTGCAATAGTAAGAGCTCAATAAATACTATTGATTGATGGATGGATTGAATTACTAAGGAAAATCATTCATTTTACTATTGGCAAGCTTGCAGCTGTTTCAAATAAGAGGATCTCATATTACTCAAGACCTGAGAAAATTTTAAGTACTTTAATATCAAAATTAAAGAAAAACATTTTCTTTTTCAAAGAAGAGGAAGAAGGGTCATGTGTGTGTGTCAAGGGAAGTGGTTACTTACATTGAACTCGGGAGAAAAATTGCAGAAGGATGGCATAGCAATTTATTCACATTTTCTCTCAATGTCAATATTTTCTGTTTAGATTCTATGAAGGCAAGTCTGGCTGGGAGTAGATGGAAAATTCTTATTGCCCCTTCAATCAGATCTGTGCTGCCATGTCTGAAGAGGAAGCTGGGGACCCAGAAGATGCCATTAGAATATACTCTAGATCCACTGGGAAGCTCTTTGAGCTGAACAGACTCTGAGCACAATTGTAAGGAGTAGAGGCAATGGTCCAGGAACTGCTGCATGCTAATGTCTATTCGAGTGATACATACGGAAGAAGGCTTGCAGGCAATTACGAATTATTTCACAGAATGACAAACCCAGTGGAATTTGAGCCTTGGTAATGCCTTGACCATGAACACCCTATTTAGACAGAGTTGACTTTGATACTCAAATTTATGTACGAGTACTTGTGTGACTGAGAATGTCAATGTGGGATCTGGAGTTCCAGACGCTCTGTGGGCACCAAAAGGCTGATCCTCTTGTTTTGTTTCATGATTGCAGTGTTCTTTTCACTTTTGCCTCCTTGTCTCTCTCCTTATGAAGTTTTCCTTACAGAGAAACGCCCCTGTCTTAATCATTTTTCACCACACCGCTCTACCAGTGATAACTGACTCAGTTTTCAGCTATGATGAGGCACTGTCTGAAGTTTTGTTTTACTTTGTCCTGAAAATGGTTCTTCTGCCCTCCTCGGTTTTGGTTTCCCAGTTTCTGCTCACTATACAGCAGTCATTTAGAAATCTTTCTGTCATTCATCCTCCAAACATGGCCCAATCAATCAATCAATTGTATTTACTGGAGGTCTTGATGAGTGGGGAAACAGACTGAAGTTTCTTTTTTTTTAGAAAAATGATCTGGTCAGCAGAGCTATGTATGAACAGAAGTGGGGAGAGACAGAAGGCAGGGAGGTCAGTAAAAAAGCCTATTCAGTAGTCATGGTAGGATAAGTGCCTGGGTCAGCCTAACAGCAGTTTGGATGGAAAGGATGGAACAGACCTTAGTGATGTTGTCAAGGTTGAACTGACCAGATTTGGCAACAGACTGAATAAATGGGTAAAATGACCCACCCAGAGTAGCTATGTTGAGATGAGAATAGCTTCAGTACCAGGAAGCCGTCTTTGTTCCAGAACATCATTATTTGTGAATGAACAGTTCATAAAACCAAATCATTTCACAAGGCACACAGAGTTTAGAGCTGTCACCAAATTCTTCTCCCTGGGCAATACACTACCCAAAAATGCACAGATAGATAAAATAGGAAGAAAACTAAATCCAGGAGGCCATTATATCTTTGAAACTGAACCAGTTCACAAGATTTAAGACAAAGCTCTGTGCAGTACAGCTTCATGGGGTAGGAGATGTGAGAATGCAGCGGTTACAGAAACCCTAGCAGCTGCTGATTGAGTGTTGAACTGAAATCAGGCAGACACAAACAGGAGAGGCAGAGCAAACATTTTGAAGTCTTAGAGGAGCATGGTCTCAAGCAATAGACTACTGGGGGTCAAGTGCAAAAGACTTTGAGAGTTCAAACCAGGTTAGCATTAAACCTAGAGTAGAAGGGGGAAGCCCAGCAGATTCTAGAACAGTAAGCAACTCACTCCAAAGGAAGCTCATTTACCAAGGATGTCAATCATTCCCCTGGTGATGTCAGCTGGGACACAGCCCATTTGCAGGGGAAGATTTGGTCAAGGAGGAGGGGATTAGATAAAAGGGAAAGATTCAAAGAGTCATGAGAAGGAGTCACCATCTTAGCTTCTGCAGGGAGAAGGACCCTCAGAAAAGCAGATTCCTTAGGGGGCCTCCAAGCAGAAGAGTCCCCACCACTTGCTAAGAGGGAGTGTGGAAAGCTAATGTTCCTGAAGAAAGGTGACATCAGCTGAGTCACTGACCAGGGGAGAGCCTCTGAATACCACAGCAAAAGGTAGATAAACTGGGTGGGAAGAAATCAAGAGAAGGATTTACAAACAAAGACTTCACAAGGAAGCCGAACAAGGAAATGTAGACTAGAGATAAGAAGGCAAAGTTGAAAACAGAGGTAGGCCAGGTGAGGAAAAAAACAAAACAAAACAATCCTTGCTTATAAATGATGCAGTAGGGGTTGTTGATTTTAGCCCACTCAAATGTTTAGGTAGGCCTCTATCAATAGAATAATCTTCAAAAATGAAGGACAGATTTTTTTATAGATATATAAATACATTTGTATATGTACATACATGTGAGTAGACAGTCTGGCCCAATGAAAAGAGCACAGGTTTAAGAGCCACAGGACTTGGGTTCTAATCCTAACTCTGCCATGTGTCTGCTGGGTAAACTTGTGTAGGTGACAAAATTTTTGTCTCAGTTTATCAGCATGGCTTAGTGGCAAGAGTCCAGGTTTGAGAGTCAGAGGTCATGGGTTCTAATCCCAACTCCGCCACTTGTCAACTCTGTGAACTTGGGCAAGTCACTTCACTTCTCTGGGTCTCAGTTACCTCATCTGTAAAATGGGGATTAATACTGTGAGACCCACGTGGGACAATCTGATAACCTTGTATCTAACCCAGCACTTAGAACAGTGCTCAGCACATAGTAAGTGCTTAACAAATACCATCGTTATTATTATTATATAACTAAGTTCTAGAGTCATGGTAGGCAATTACCAAAATTACCAGATCAAAATTTAAGGTTCTTCTGCTAGGTTGCACTGTTCTGTTCATGATAACTTTTGTGCTAAATTCCGAGTGCTACTTAACTTTTAGATTGATAATTAACAAACATATAAAATGACTGTCCCATTTGTTAGCCAGAAGTGGCTGTGTAATCTGAGAGATATCATTAGGGGGTAGAGTATGGCCCTGGGAGTCAGAAGGTCATGGGTTCTAATCCCAGTTCCATCACATAATAATAATAATAATAATAGTAATTTTGGTATTTGTTAAGTGCTTACTGTGTGCCAAGGACTGTTCTAAGCACTGGGGGAAATACAAGGTAATCAGATTGTCCCACATGGGGCTCACAGTCTTAATTCCCCATTTTCCAGATGAGGTAACTGAGACCCAGAGAAGTTAAGTGACTTTCCCAAAGTCACACAGCTGATAAGTGGCAGAGCTGGGATTAGAACCCATGTCCTCTGACTCCCATTCATTCATTCATTCAATCATATTTATTGAGCATTTACTGTGTGCAGAGCACTGTACTAAGTGCTTGGGAAGTACAAGTTGGCAACGTATAGAGACGGTCCCTACCCAACAGCGAGCTCCAAGCCTGCACTCTTTCCACTGAGCCATGCTGCAGTCACTTGACTGCCATGTGACCTTGGACAAGTCACCGCACTTCTCTGGGCCTCAGATACTTCATCTGTAGAATGGGGATTGAGACTGTGAGCCCCATATGGGACAGGGACTGTGTCCAATCCAATTTGTCAATATCCACTCCAGGACATATAACTGTGTCTGGCACATATTAAGTGCTTAACAAATACCACAGTTATTATCATTATCATTATTATTATCTTTCAATCATACTTACTGAGCACTTTGTGTGCAGAGCACTGAACAGAGGGTAACTTTCATAGAAAAGAAAGGATTTTGCATTCCCCCGATTCTCAGTGCCTAGCACATAGAGCAGGATTGATGATGATGATGGTATTTTTTAAGTGCTTACTATGTTCCAAGCACTGTGCTAAGTGCTGGGGTGGATACAAGCAAAATGAGTTGAACACAGTCCCTATCCCACATGGAGCTACCAGTCTCAATCCCCATTGTACAGTTGAGCTAACTGAGGCACAGAGGAAGGGAAATGACTTACCCAAGTTCACACAGCAGACAAGTGAAGCAGCATGGCCTAGTGGAAAGAGCACAGGCTGGGGGGGTCAGAGGTCATGGGTTCTAATTCCAGCTCTACCACTTGTCAGCTGTGTGAATTTGGGCAAGTCACTTCACTTTTCTGGGCCTCAGTTACCTCATCTGTAAAATGGGGATTAAGATTGTGAGCCCCTCCTGGGACAACCTGATTACCTTGTATCTCCCCCAGTGCTTAGAACAGTGCTTGGCACATAGTAAGCACTTAACAAATACCATTATTATTATTATTATTATTATTAAGTGGCAGAGCCGGAATTTGAACCCATGACCTTCTGACTCCTAGGCCCATGCTCTATCTGCTACACTATGCAGGACTGGTTTACTGAACCCGACGAGATGCTTCTGATGTCCCTGGAGGCTCAAAATCTGGGAATCATGGGATAGTTGCAGCCTATTAAAAAGGCAAATTCAGGGTGCATTTGTGAGGACATCTGAGAAAATGCAGAAATAGCTGAAGGAACAGTAGCCTGGGGGCACTCTCTCAAGTATCCCCAATCTCAAAAGAAGCTAAAATGGATGAGGACTCGGCCACAGTTGCCTAGATCCCCGAAACAGGGACACCATTCAAAGTGATTACTCATAAATCCACAGGAGAAACTGAAGGAGAAAAAAGCAGTTACATGTAAGCTCATTATTGGCAGGGAATATGTCTGCTAATTCTCTTGCATTATACTCTTCCAAGACCTTAGAACAGTCCTATGCACATAATAAACCCTCAATTAATACCATTGATTTTACAGGGGAGAAACTAAGCATTGAGGGAAACTAAGCATTTTGCAGGGGTGAAAAGGGAATTTAATCTACTTCCAAGAGAAAGCCCCAAACATTTTGAAGGGGTGAGGAATTGACCTTTAATCCAGCTCTGAAAATAAACTGCTCATCTAGTTTAGGTAGGGCTACTGTCCATCAATATCAGACTAGTAGACAGACAGCTGATTTCACTCATTACCTGTGGGTGTGCTGGCAGCAATGGAAAAATAGTTGTAGAAGGAGCAGCATGGCACAGTGGGTAGAGCACAGGCCTGGCAATCAGAAGGTCATGGGTTCTAAGCCTGCCTCTGTCACTTGTGTGCTGTGTGACCTTGGACAAGTCACTTCACTTCTCTGGGTCTCAGTTACCACATCTGTAAAATGGGGATTGAGGCTGTAGGCCCCACGTGCGACAGGGACTGTGTCTAGCCTGATTTGCTTATACCCACCCCAGCACTTAGTACAGTGTCTGGCATGTAGTAAGCACTTAACAAATACCACAATTATTATGATTGGGTAGCATCTTTGTATTTTAATACACAAGACTGTACAACTATTCTCTCATTGTTTTGTCAGTAAAGAATTCATCCCCTTTCTGTCTTTTCTCATTAATTCTATTTGCATTTTCCCAGTTTTCTGTCTCCATTGTTCTCTTCTCTATCAGCAGTGACATGCCTAGTTGGTACCAATTTTCCTGAGGGGTTGATACATGAAGCAAGCATAATGCAGCAATCCAGGGTTGTATAAATGTGACCCAGGTCCCCACAGTCCCCAAAGTTCACCCTTCACCCAACTCACTTTTTGTGCTGCCCCCTCCCTATCTTCTTGTCACCTGCTGGGCATCTCTGTTCTTTACAGAGATGCAGAAATCAATTTTTAAAAATACCATTAGGCATATAATGATAATAATAATGATAATGTGTTAAATCAATCATTCAGTGGTATTTATTGAACATTTATCAAGTGCAGAACACTGTGCTAAGCTCTTGGTAGAGTACAACAGAGTTGGAAGACAAGTTTCCTGCCCACAGGAGGCTTGCAGTCCAGCAGGGGAGATTATTTTTAGCCTTGTAACAAATACTGGGATGGACAAGATAATGAGGCAGGACACAGTCCCTGCCTCACATAGGGCTCACAGTCTAAGTTGGAGGGAAAACAGGTATTAAATTAGGAGAAGCAGCGTGGCTTAGTGGATAAAGCATAGGCCTAGAAATCAGGTCATGGGTTCTAATCCCAGCTCCACCACATATTTGCTGTGTGACCCTGGGCAAGTCACTTCACTTCTCTGGGCCTCAGTTACCTCATCTGTAATATGGGGATTAAGAGTGTGAGCCCCATGTGGGACAGGGACTGTGTACAACCTGAATTATTTGTGTCTACCCCACTGCTTAGAAGGCAGCTTGGCACATAGTAAGCGCTTAACAAGTACCCCTACAAATGAGTAAACTGAGGTACAGAGACTTTAAATGATTTGCTCAAGGTCACACAGCAGACAAGTAGAAGAGCTGGAATTAAAACCCAGGTCTTCTAACTGTGGGCATCATTGGACAAAAACTTACCTGGGTGGCAGAATTCACGGCCATACTCTCTGATGAAAGTACATGGTTATGTTTAGGGATTCTTGGCTTCAGGCTGAAAAAAAGCCTCAAGCTTCTTCTGAGTAATCATTAGCTCATTTCTGCAAAGCAAGCCATAGTCACGTGCATGCTTTCTCCTGTGTGTGTGAGCTATCAGAACTTGGAAATCAGTATAACCACTTTGGTATGATTACTTCAAGAGTGCTAGATGTTACTTGAAAACTGTTGAGTTGGAGGAGTTCCCAGAAGAGTACAAGAGCGTTTTAACACAAGCTTCTAGGTATCTTGCATCCTTAAGTGTGACTTAGGAAATACATTGACTAAGGCTGGGGCTACTACACAATCCTCTTTTTTCATCATGGGGTAGCATCAGCGAGGAGGAACATGGCCTTATAGAAAGAGCACAGGCCTAGGAAGCAAAAAACGTGAGTTCTAATATTTACTCTTCCAGTTGCCTGCTGGATTATGTTGGGCAAGTCATTTAACTTCTCTGTGCCTCAGTTTCCTCATCTGGGGAAATGAGGATAAGATGCCTGTTCTTCTTCTCCCTTAGACTGCGAGCCCTCTACAGGGAAGGAATTATATCTAACCTGAGTTTAGTATAGTTCTCGCCACATAGTAAACATGTAACAAATACCACAGTCTGCAGTCTGGGCAGTGTTTCTCCCAACAGGTCACTTTGTTTAGTAGCTCTCCAAGCACAGTTCTACTAATCATGCTGAGTACTTTTGTAAAGTCTACAAATGCCACTTACAGATCTGATGTTGTGTCTTTCGTTTCTCTTTTATCTTCCAGATGGCAAAGATTCTGTACACTTGGTCATAATACAGCCAAAATGCCATGCCGCAAAATTCAAGGAGCGACATGGTTTACAATGTCCTTCAGTGACTCTCTAAACATAAGCTCGTTGTAGACAGGGAACATGTCTACCAGCTCTGTTGTATTGTACACTCCCAATTGCTTAGTACAGTGCTTTGCACACTGTAAGCATTCAATAAATACAACTGATGATAACTGGTCTATTTATATTCTGCTCTTTGTGAGCAGGGACCATCTCTACCAACTTGGTTGTATGGTACTTTCCCAAGAGCTTACTCCAGTGCTCTCTGTATGGTAAGCACACAATAAGTACCATTGATTAACTGACTGATTCTAGATTTGACCTTCCCAGAAATTAAGAGCAGTGAGGTAGCAAACTCTTTCCACAGTCAGCTCACACACGTATGTTTTTGAACAATGTGGGAGTGGTGATGATTCACGAAATGTCAGGGAGATATGCCAATGGAGGCTGAGTGAATCAATCGTTTATTTTAGATATGTGTGGGGCTCTTTAATATAATTCAAATGTTAATATTAAAGTTCATTAGGGCATTCCGGTTGAGGTATCCAATCTCCATTTTGGGTCTATTTTCAATCAGTGGTGATGATGATGGTGGTAATAATAATGATAATAATAATAGTATTTACTGAGTGCTTACTATGTGCGGAGTACTATGCTAAAGACTGTTTTATTTTCCAACCAGCTTCCAAAGTTCCTCAAATTTCAAGTATCCACTGAATGGAACTTTCAAAAGTGATTTTTTAGATGAGGTGAACTCCCAGCATCTCTTTTACAACAATGAATCTGTTTCTGCTTCATTATGGAAAGCAAATATTCAGTCTACAGGTTAAATTAGAATAGTGTCTCCATTGATTTTTGTCTCAGAGGTGAGGCAAAGGAAATCTGCTGGGTGTTTAGCAATAAAGCTCCTTCGCTAGGCATGCATGACATATTGCATGTATTTTCCAGACCCATCTGTTTAGTCAAGCATTTGCCTGATGATGTGGGAGGGTTGGCAATTTTAGTCCTAGACAATAGACACATAAATGGTGTATTGTTCTTTGTACATGAGCACTGAGGCTTAGTAATGGGCATACATACTTCAAAAATCAATAATAGCACCGGCAATATAGTCTGTCTGACGTATTTTTAAAAGAGAGAAAGAATGAGTGTCCCCCATACTAGTTGTAGCTTTATTTAAAACTCTAAAGAAGTCACCAATTTAACGCAGATTTAGCAAAAGGGAATATTCAATTGACCCAGTCTGTAGATCCACATGCAGCTGAACAGCTCTCTAAATGCATTTGAATACATAGGTATATTTACAAATAGGTGCTTACAAACGTGTAGATTGGTACACATATGTGAGCCACAGGATTTGCCCAAACCAGAATGAACAAGCAAAACTTTCATTTGAGCCAGGGCTTCCTTTCTCCAAGGAACATTCTCAGCTTCCTGCCAGGCTCATTGGTCTGAGTTTTAATATTAACAAGACTAAAGGAGGGGGACCAAGAAGTAAGGAGAAGATATCAGCTGGCATAGAAGAGTCAGAGCTAACACCAAGGTTGTGAGTTTTGGAGACAGAGAGGATGGTGATGCTGTTTATGGTGAGTGGGTATTTAGGAGGAGAAGGTTTAGGAAGGAAAATGAGGTGTTTGGTATTGGGCATATTGCGTTTAGTTTTCCAATGTGTCATCCAAGTGTAAATATCCCAAATATAGGAGGAGATATGAAATTGTGAAGCAGGTGAAAAGAGAGGGATGGTGAAGTTATTTCTCTAGAAGTGGTATATAAAACCTGGTGAGTGAATAAATCAATCCATCAGTAGTATTTATTAAATGCTTACTGGTTGCAGAGCACTCTACTAAGAGCTTGGGAGAATAGATAGGCACAGTCCTTGCCCAAGAGAGTTTATGGGGTCCTACCACAACACAATTCACACACTTTACTCCTTTAGAGCCAACCTATTTTCTGTACCTTGATCTCATATATCCCACCATCTACCCCTCGCCCACAAACTCCCTTGTTTTTGGAACTCCCTCCTCGCTCATATCTGACAATCTACGACTCTTCCCACCTTCAAAACCCTCTTAAAATCACATCTCCTCCCTGCAGCCTTCCTTGACTAAGTCCTCGTTTCCCCTAGCGACTCTCCCTTCTGCATCACCTTTGAGCTTGGCTGTGTACCCATAAGAACTTTGCTACTCACCTCAACCTCACATGACATATAAAAATAAACTTATACTCTACTATTTACCTATCTGTAATTTATATTAATAACTGTCAACCACTGTAGACTGGAAGCACCTTGTATTGTACTTCCCCAAACTCTTAGTACAGTGCTCTGCATACAGTAAGTGCTTAATAAATACCATTGATTGATTGAGGAAGTAAATGGAAAATAAAAAAATGTAGAAAATCAATCAATCAATCGCATTTATTGAGTGCTTACTGTGTGCAGAGCACTGTACTAAGCACTTGGGAAGTATAAGCTGGCAACATATAGAGACAGTCCCTACCCAACAGTGGGCTCACAGTCTAGAAGGGGGAGACAGAGAACAAAACCAAACATATTAACAAAATAAAATAAATAGAATAGATATGTACAAGTAAAATAGAGTAATAAATATGTACAAACATATATACATATATAAATCCAGAAATGAGCCTAGATGGACATGCAATAAATCGGTGAAAAGAGGATAATGAACTAGCATAAGAAAATGAGAGGAAATAGTCACAGATCTAGACAGAAAACTAGAAAATGCTCATTCAATTAAAATGAGTCTGGAAAGAGTGCCTTAGGAAGAGATGGCAAAAGGTTTCAAAGGCAGTCACAAGGTCCAGGAGTATTGAGACAAAGAAGAGTTCATTAAATTTAGTGGGAAGGGGACCATTGGAAACCTCACTGCTACTGCAGAGCAAATCATGTTACTGTAAGGTTGTCCCAAAACTCCATTCAGGTGACTTCATTCTCTAGAAGATTCTAACTTCATAAGAGAACTATGAATTACACTAAGAGCATTTGTAATACATTAGCTATACCATAAGAGAAAAATGAATTTTATCAAGGTACTCGGAGCTTTCCAAAGCAGCAGCAGTATGAATACGGTTCAGGTTTCACTCTTCAATTAGGAGAGAGCCAATGAGGCACCACTGTTTAAGTTGAGTGCAGTTACAATACCTTCTCTTATCTGATAAGCATATAATCGTATTGATAACTAAAAACGGATTCTGGCACACTTTTTGAGAATCACTATTTAGCTTTCCAATCCTGTCTTCAAGCACTTTTCCTCCAAGGTTCTCAATTGCTCCCCTAAACTCTGCATCTGCCTGGAAATCCCTCATCTGTCAAAACTAGGCCAATTCTTAATAGACCTAGTTTCTTTTTCCTATGTACACCCCTTATCTGAATGATTATTTTCATTTCTTCCCATTTCAAACTTGCTAATGTTCAAAAAGACATCTCAGCTCAATGCTTAGAAGAAAAGTCCTGTGATAATGACCCTCAAGTTATAGTTCAACAACTCTACTTATTCCCTAGAGAAGTTTGAACTTCCACTTGTCATCTTGAGCCTTCTATCCAAATACCAGGGACTTGCTGAAAGAGAACTAATTTCCTGTAGTGAAAAATGTCCCGCTGAAAATCATGGGAACTGATAAGGGAAGCAGCAAGGGATATAATCACAAAAACTACCTCTGTGGGACAATTGGATTTATTGCATTTGAAATATATGCATTCTGTTTAAAGATATCCATAAGCATTACTTATTCAAATCCAACACCACTCTACAATTCACTGCAGTACATACATAAAGCATAAATGTTCTTCAGTGTATTAGAATAAACTGTTCCCAAATAATCTGGAAATGTAATCAAGGTGATCTTATATGTTAAAAAGCAACAGAGTCAACTGGAAAATATTTGTGAGGATAGTTACGCTCTAATCTAATATTATTAATACACATTTTCTTGTCATAATATATGGGTTTATTTGGTATTTAATGACAAATTCCCCTTCTCGCATGCAGTTGTAATTGAAAATGGAACAAACCAGGGACATGATTCCTTTTAAAAAATATGACTTCCAAAAATGATGAAACAAGATCCTATTACCAGTTGTATCCCCAAAACCCTTCTTAGAAGTCCCAGGGCAAATTTATGCTATTGTTAGATTAAGTTTGTTGTGGTCAGTTTTTGGAGAGAGCCATTTGTTTTCAACACAACCAATTGGAGGTCCTGTTGAATGTTACTAAGGGGATTGTAGAGAGATAATGAAAAAATTGCATTGCTCAAGAAGCAAAGGGGCTAATTTGCTACCTGGTTGCACCATAGTAATGAGTGGTCCAGGACAGAGCTATGCCTTCAGAGGTCTCATGAAGGAAGGGTGGTTTAGTGGCTAGAGCACAGGTCTGGGAGTCAGAAGGACCTGGGTTCTAATTCCAGTTCTGCCACTGTCTGCTGTGTGACCTTGGGTAAGTCACTTATCTGTTCCTCAGTTACCTTGTCTGTAAAATGAGGATTAAGTCCATAAGCCCCACATGGGACAATGACTCTATCCAACCTGATTATCTTGTTTCTACTCCAGGGCTTAGTACAATGGCTGGCACATGGTAAGTGCTTAACAAATACCATAAATAATAATTTTTAATCTTAGTTTGTGGCTTTAAATCTCTATTAGAATTTACTTTTTTGCACTCTCTTCAATTGTATCTTTTATTAAAATACCATCAACAGATGGTATTTAACAGACTTGTTTAATTGGAGTTTTATAGTTCTACGAAGTACTCAGAGTTCTCATTGGGACTCTGGGCAGATTCTATATCTCCTATATTCCTTTTGATTGCCTGGATTATGGAGAGTTTCCAAAAGCTTCTCATTCTCAGTATTTTATCAGGGTGGATCCTCTCTTCCAAAGCACATGAGTCTGAGGACAATACTAAATCCTCACAAAATGTTAACTAGTAGCATCAATTCAGAAATTTCCCTTGGCACGGACCAAATTTAATTCCAGGCAGTGGGATTTCCACTCCAATTTGTGACATTAAACTCACTCAACCTCCTAATCCCATTCAGGAGAGAGGTTGCCCCATCCTCAAAGACACCAGGGCTTCCACTGGGCCCTGCTCCAGCCTGGAAAGGACTCTCATGGAGACAGTGTGAGACCTTCTCGACTTTTAGAATTGTTGAGAAGGTCAACTCCATAGACACAGATGTGACTTCTGTGAATTTTGGCCTTAACCATGAGGAGCTTGAAATCCTGCTGATCATTTGGCTTTTATCAATGTCCTTGTCTCATATTTTTGTTTCACTTTCTCTTATGTATCTGTCACCAGCTCCCTCGCTACCTAATTCTTAGATTATGAGCTCCTTAAGAGCCAGGAATTATGTCTCACTGATACGCTTCTTTCCCAGGCTTAATGCAGTGTTTTGCACTCACTAAGAGCTTAATACATGCTATGATTATAATCAATACCACCACCACCACCACTACTTTAGATGATTGGGGTAACAGATATTTACTGAACAGATATTTACTGCATCAGCCTTCTCTCTGATCTCCCATCCTCGTGTCTCTCCCCACTTCAATCCATACTTCATGCTGCTGCCTGGATTATCTTTGTCCAGAAACGCTCTGGGCATATTACTCCCCTCCTCAAAAATCTCCAGTGGCTACCAATCAATCTGCGCATCGGGCAGAAACTCCTCACCCTGGGCTTCAAGGCTATCACCTCGCCCCCTCCTACCTCACCTCCCTTCTCTCCTTCTACAGCCCACCCCGCACCCTCCGCTCCTAATCTCCTCACCATTCCTCGTTCTCGCCTGTCCCGCCATCGGCCCCCGGCCCACGTCATCCCCCGGGCCTGGAATGCCCTCCCTCTGCCCCTCCGCCAAGCTAGCTCTCTTCCTCCCTTCAAGGCCCTACTGAGAGCTCACCTCCTCCAGGAGGCCTTCCCAGACTGAGCCCCTTCCTTCCTCTCCCCCTCGTCCCCCTCTCCATCCCCCCATCTTACCTCCTTCCCTTCCCCACAGCACCTGTATATATGCATATATGTTTGTACATATTTATTACTCTATGTATTTATTTTACTAGTACATATCTATTCTATTTATTTTATTTTGTTAGTATGTTTGGTTTTGTCTCCCCCTTTTAGACTGTGAGCCCACTGTTGGGTAGGGACTGTCTCTATATGTTGCCAATTTGTACTTCCCAAGCACTTAGTACAGTGCTCTGCACACAGTAAGCACTCAATAAATACGATTGATGATGATGAACATTATCCCAATGTCTAGAAATTCTGATTTTCCTCTCTCCTGCTTTCTTTTTAGTTTCCTCGTCTGTGTTCCTTTACTTTCTATTTAGGAGTGTTTGCTTTGTTTTCTTTTCTCATGCAAGTTTGTTATTCTGATTTTTGGGCTTTTCAGTTTTCACTTTCCTCCTTGTTTGTACAAAGGAGGAGGAAAAGGCCACCCACATTCTCCAATCCTTACTAACGCCCAACAATGTCATGCTCAACAAAGACTTATGAAAAATGAGCCAGCGAACAAGCAGTGTCAGCTTCCCATGAGGTCTTCCAGGCCTGCTCAGTTCTGTGACCTGAGAGAGCACTTGCATTTCAAGCCAGGAAACTCACAATGTGTAGCGCCAGGAGGAGGCACTGGGTGAGAGAGTGGAAATGACTCACAACCACCATCTACTGCTACTAGAGAAGCAGCGTGGCTCAGTGGAAAGAGCACAAGCTTTGGAGTCAGAGGTCATGGGTTCAAATCCCGGCTCTGCCAATTGTCACCTGTGTGACTTTGGGTAAGTCACTTAACTTATCTGTGCCTCAGTTACCCCATCTGTAAAATGGGGATGAAGACTGTGAGCCCCCCATGGGACAACCTGATCACCTTGTAACCTCCCCAGCGCTTAGAACAGTGTATTGCACATAGTAAGTGTTCAATAAATGCCATTATTATTATTATTATTATTATTACTGCAAAAACAAATCAGTGCATGTCCACCTACTGCAGTATATATCCTTCCACCATCCTAAAATAATGTTCTCTGCAATACAGGCCGCCCCATTCTGGTTTCCCACAGATGGAGAGGTAGCAGTGGCACTTGAGCAGCCCCTACTTATCCTGCTGCAACAACTAAGCAGCCAACTCCAGAGGATCCAGGTGATTCTGTAAGGTCTACTCAACCCCATTCCCATCTTTCTTGCAAAAGTAGCTGAAGCCAGCAGGAACAAACTCACCACCACTGTCCAACCTGATTAGTTTGTATCACCCCAGTTCAGTGCCTGGCACATTGTAAGCACTTAAAAAATACCATAAAAAAAGAAAGGGGAATACCCAGCATGGACCTCTCAGGGTTGCAGCTGGAGAATTTCCAGTACTCTACCAGTCTCGACTACAGGAGGGAGAGTCAAGCAGAGGCATAACCATTCCATTCCTAGCTTGGGCAGTGGCTAGCGAGGGGAAGAAAATCTGCTAGAAGTTAAAACTCACATGTGCTGGGCAGCAGCGGCATGAGAGAGAGTAGATGTCAGAGACTCAAGATAACTGCACAGAAGGAGAAGCAGAGAAGCAGCGAAGTGTGGCTCAGTGGAAAGAGTCCAGGCTTGGGAGTCAGAGGTCATGGGTTCTAATCCTGGCTCTGCCACATGTCAGCTGTGTGACTTTGGGCAAGTCACTTCACTTCTTTTTGCCTCAGTTACCTCATCTGTAAAATGGGGATTAAGACTGTGAGCCCCATGTGGGACAACCTAATTACCTTTTATCCCCCCCAGCACTTAGAAAAGTGCTTTGCACACAGTAAGCATTTAAAAATGCCATTATTATTATTATTAAGGTGACAACGGTAAACCACTTCTGTATTTTCACCAAGAAAACTTTATGGATATGCTACCAGAATGATTGCAGATGGAAGTGGGGCATTTGAGGAGCGACATGTCCATGGTGACACTATGGGTCTGGAACAACCTGATGGCATAAGACAAGATCCAGAACGGAAGCAGTGAGGGAAGCTTAATATAGTGCTCTGCACACAGTAAGCACTCAATACTCCATTGATGGATTGATCGAGGGAGTCTTCAGTTGACATTGTGGATTCCCCTATCCAAACCATTTCCTTTGCCAGGCCTTCAGGGGATCACTAAACCTGTCACCTTCACAAACCTCAGGCTAATCAAAGCATTCACTTTATGAACATTTCTCTCTTCCGCATATGCTCGACACCACTTTCCTCCACAGATGTTTGGGACATAGCGACAGGTGCCACAGCTCTGAATGAGTACCAAGAACAAAGTGTTCTTTGGAATGACCTTAATCACTTCCTTCCACAACTGGTGGGGAATTTGTTCCCACTGGCTTCAGATACTTTGAAAGGAAGACGGTACTGGGCTGAATGGACCTTACAGAATCAGCTGGATTCTTTGGGGTTGGATGCAGCAGGATAAACAGAAAATCCAGGGCTCGACAGGAATGTGGCTGAACTCAATCACTCAGTCCATTGTATTTATTGAGTGTTTACTGTATGCAAAGCATCATACTAAAGGCTTAGGAAAGTACAGTATGAACTATAAAGCTCTAAATAATTTAGTCAGTTCAGTGACTCCTCTTAAAAAAAACCCCTTTATCAAATTTTCTAGGATGCCTATAAACCTTCACTCAACTCTCCTGTATCTCCCCTATTTAAAGATCCTGGGTGATTCTGCTCTATTAAAATGTTATTGATTGGGAAAGTAGTGGATGACTTCTACTTCCAATTTACCATATTTGTCAGCAATTGCTCTTAAGTTTGAATAATAGTCTGCTATTTATAAAGTTAATGATGTTAAAGACATTTCTCCGGGGTAACATTATCAACTGAAACACCAATATATTAAGCATAACTAGGTTGGATTGGAAAAGTCAAAGAGCAAAAGGAGCTCATGTAATTGGTTTTTTCAGTCAAAGAAGGAGAGTTTTCTCTCATTCTCTTCATATTAATCCATACCGTAGGGCAGACTTTCAAATAGTCAATTTCCAAGGACAATCAGCCATTCCTGTTAGATGACTAGCACTTTCTGTGTGTCTTTTGTGAGGTGGGGATGAAAAGCAGGATACACAGACCTTTCTCAATTCTTGGTATCACTTTCCAGGTTTGCTCGATAAAGGAAATTTGCAGAGGCACCTCTGGTGAGCCAACTAAAGCAGGCTGGAAGTACATGGGACAACTGTGCAAGACTTTGGTTCAGTTATGCCTGGAGGGATAAATTGCCTCTGGGGAACCCCAAAACCACCCAGCATGTCTCTTTCTTCACTGTTACTGAAAATAGGAATAACAACATTAGTTATTTAGTGCTAATTATGTGCCAAGCACTGTGCTAAGTGCTGGATTAGATACAAAATAGTCAGGTCCCACAAGGAGCTCACAATTTAAGAGGGAGAATGGGTACTGAATCCCCATTTTAGACATGAGGAAACTGAGGAATTGAGAAGTCAAGTGACTTGTTCAAGGACACAGAGCAGACAAGTGGCAAACTGGGATTAGAACTTTCTTAGTCTTTCTGACTCCTAGACCCATAACTCCTAGATCCATTAGGCCTTGCGGCTTTCTCCATTTGTGATCGTTCTCAATATTTGCCTTCCTTGACTTAGATTGGGAGCTCCATATGGGTCACAGACTGTGTCCAATCTAAGTACACTGAATCTACCCCAGTGCTGAGCACAACACAACATAAACAATTACTACTACTACTTTCCATAAGGTTGATCTTTTTCTCATCATTCATTGGAATGAGCCTTTTGGTCATTACAAACTTCAGGAGATTCCTTCCAGAGGTGGGTGTGTCCATACACAGAGAAAAAGGATGAGAGAAAAAGCTATTATTCCCTGTCCATAAAGATTCTACTGATACTATATAAGTTGTTGAAAAGAATTATGTACAACAGATATGTTATTCTATGCTGTGTACAGGTAAGATTATCCTTTTCTGCACTGTTGCATTAGCACCTTGGAGTTTGTTCCTTTTTTTGAATCTCATTTTTGATATTCCAGTCTTTCCAAACCCTACACTCAAATAGGGCAACTTCTACTGTCTATCAGGCCAGTTTGTCAATTTCTGTATTTTTTTTAAACAAATACCATGCTGTTTTAGCCTGTGCTCCACTTTGCCTTGCAAAATTTGTTCTCCCCTTCCCAGTTGCATAATCTACATTTCAGTTCACTGTAGAATACTGGTCTATCTTGCTAGACTGATTTTCTTCTCATATATTGCTCAGGTAGCCAATACTGTTTTCAGAATTGCCTTGATGTTGGTGAACTGACTGTTGTAGGGCCTCATTGTTAGTGAGAAAGATAATACTATGAATTTGCTTAAGAAGCAAGCTGTGCCTCCGTAGCAGTGGCAATGACCATATAAAAAGAAATTTGAAAACATCTCTAGCTTTATTAAACATTCAGTTTTGAGTGAGGCGATGTGGCCAACCCTATGAGTTAATTTCCAGAAAGCCATGCAAGTCTTTATTTGGTGGGCTATTTTCTGCTTATTTGTGAATCTTTAGAGAGTGTGATGCCTAGGCAGCTAAATTTGGTGTCAGTTTTAAGTTCTGTGTTACTATTGGTAGTCTTTATGGGTAGGGTTGGCTAAAGCTGATTTTTGACATTGGTTTTCTTTGGGTTTAACGATAGTTCCTAATGCTTCGTAAAATGTTCCTAATCATATGCTTGTCTTCCGGCAATAAAACTTAAGAACACTATCATCAGCACGGAGCAGCCCCTTGGCAACTGTCACAAAAGCTTTGGATGATTCTCTTAGTCAGCAAGTTGGAAGAGTTTCCTGGGGGATTGGACACATCTTTAGATAACAACTTCTTGGTTTTCTTTTATGTCTTCAAGCTTGACAGCCTAGAACAGATCGATCAGGAATGGATTTATCTTGCAGCCCTGATTAACTCCAGTGAGGTTAGAGAAAGAGTGCGGGTCTGAGAGTCGGAGCACCTGGGTCCAGGCTCTGTTGTGTATCCTTGGGAAAGTCACTTCACTTCTTTGTTCCTCAGTTTACTCATCTGTAAAATGGAGATTAAGACTGTGTGTCCTATTTGGGACATGGAATGCCCAACCTGATTAGCCTGTATCTACCCCAGTGCTTAGTACAGTGCCTGGTACATAGTAAGCCCTTTATGAATGCCATACAAAACAATAAACTCCTTTAACTCTGACCTGAGTGGTCATATTGAAGTTTAAAATATATATATATATATATAATTTTGCCTAATATTATCAGAGCCGAAAGCACCAGATATATTTTGGTGATGCACCAAAACACGATAGATGTCTTGGTTATTCCCAGATAAATGGTATCTGGCTGCAAATATCATATTTGCTGGTCTGAGTTTTCTTATGAAGCCATATTGAAATTTAAGAATTGCATAATTAGGGATATTCTTCAGGAGCTTGTCTAGAGGGACTCTGGATAAAGTCTTTTTTAGTTAGATGATCGCAGTTATAAAACTTTGATGACTTATGACATTCCTTCAGTGTTCTATTTGTTGAGTGTTAGTCCTCACAGACATGGAAATACTGTCTCCTTCTACAGGGATATCAAAGAGTCAGAGGTTGGAACTAGGGCCTGCCATCATATTCTAAACAGTTCTCCCCGCTCGTAGAGCCTCAACTTCAATAGTGAATGCCACATTTCAAAAAAGAAAGATTATTCTTTTTCCCCCAAACCCATGGGTCACTGCAGATGTTGGATATGTGTTGTTACATCCATGTTCTCTTCTTGTAGTTTTTACATTTTTTATCACTTTATAATTTTGCTAGGGGAAGGAAGGAGAGTAATGTGAAGATCAAATTTGGTGATACTTGCTAAAGATTGGAAATTCCCAACGTGTTTTTCTAGATGCAGGAAGGCAAGAGATGAATGTAACAGAATGTATAAATATGAAATATACCTGATGTGGCATCTGGAAATAGCAGAGATAAATAAAAGCCAAGATTATTCTATACTATATCATGATATGTGATATTAGAGTGGTGAGAATGTATTCCTGGAAGTGTGGCATTACAATTACTTAGGCTCTGTTTCCTGGTCAAGTTATTCAGGAAAGAAATAGAAAGAGCAATACATTTCTTACCTTAATTTGAATAGAGGAAATAAGCAAAAAATCAAAGACTTTGTTCTTCTGGGGTAGACGCAATTAGTTAGAGGTACTTATTGAATACTTACTAATCCAGTACATTGTACTAAGTGCTTGGGAGAGTGCAATGCAACATAGCTGGTAGGCTCATTTCTTGCCCACAAGGAGCCTATAGTCTAGAGGGGGAGACAGACACCAATATAAGCCAATACATAAATGAATTGCACAATTTTCACCCCTACAAGAAAACCCCAAGAAATGTCTTCCCAAATAACATGACCATTATTCCAATTAATCAGTGCCATTCATTGATATCCTATTGAGTGCCCTGCACTGAATCAAGCACTTAGGAAAGTATAACCAAAGCAAAACCTATTTCCCTTCCTGCAAGGAG
Source organism: Tachyglossus aculeatus (assembly GCF_015852505.1). NCBI lineage: Eukaryota > Metazoa > Chordata > Mammalia > Monotremata > Tachyglossidae > Tachyglossus > Tachyglossus aculeatus. The sequence goes on from NC_052086.1 coordinate 78,199,732, forward strand.
CCTGCAACCAAAAAGGGGATACAGATCAAAATTACATGCAAATAGTAGGAATGGAAGGAAGAATGCTAAAGAACTAGGAAAAACGTGTCAGGATGAAGTAGCAGAATAAATAATTGAGCATACTGTTGAACAGAAAAACACAGCCTAAACTATCTAATGAAAACCGAACTCCACCTGCAAAACAACTAGTAGGCTCTACTCGATAGACTGAAGAATTCTTTTCACTCTTTTCCTCATGTCTTCCCCACCTTCCCCCACTCTCTTTGTACTTCAGCATCTAACTCAGAGTAATTTGCCCTTCCAGTGGGGTAGGCTGAATTCACATATCTCTCATAGGGTACAAAGAGTACTGAAGAGTCATTCAGGCCCTTGCTTCTTCTTCCACTCCTGGTGCACCCAAACAATCTCCCAAGTGCTTAGTACGGTGTTGTGTACACAGTAAGTGCTCAGTAAATATGATTCAGTGAATGAATGAGTCAATCAATCAATGGTATTTGAGTATTTACAGTGTGCTCAGTACTGCACAAGGCATTTGGAACAGTACACTTCTTTACTTTTTCCCTATGTAATAAAATTTTTTTAAGTGCTTACACTTGTAAAGCAGTAGACTAAACCCTGGGAAAGAATACATGGAAGGGAATTAGACATGATGCATGGCTTTCAAAGGGCTCTCGCAATCTAAGTACTAAAGGGAAGAGAGAGGACCGGCAAACAGACATAAAAGGGGAGTTGAAACAATAAAAGCCCCTAAACAACAGAAGCAAATACAGAGTAAAACAAACAAAAACATAGTAGGGAACTATGGCTAGAACAAACAGAGCTTTGCAGTCTTGGTGAATTAATCAATCAATCTATGCTAGAGAAGCAGCGCGGCTCAGTGGAAAGAGCCCAGTCTTGGGAGTCAGAGGTTCTAATTCCAGCCTTGCCACTAATCAGCTGTGTGACTTTGGGCAAGTCACTTCTCTTCTCTGTGCCTCAGTGACCTCATCTGGAAAATGGGGATTAAGACTGTGAGCCCCACTTGGGGCAACCTGATTACCTTGTATCTCCCCTAGTGCTTAGAACAGCGCTTGACACATAGTAAATGCTTAATACCAAAATTATTATTATTATTATTTATTGAGGGCCTACTATGTGCCAGGCACTGTACTAGGCAATTCGGAGACTTCAGTACAACAGAGTTGGCAGATATGATCCCTACCCTCAAAGAGCTAACAGTCTAGAGGAAGAGAAAGACATTAAAATAAATTACAGAGGAAATAGATATGTATCAAAGTGCTGTGGTGGTGGTGGTGTTGGGGGGGGCGGGGGTGGAGTGAAATATCAAGTACTTAAGAGGAACAGAATTACATGTTTAAGTGACCAGGGGAATTGAGGGGCTAGTCACAAAAGGGCCCTTGGAGGAGTTATGATTTTACAAGAGCTTTGAAGGAGGGTAAAGTGATGGTCTGTCAGACATGAAGGGGGAGGGAGTTCTAGGCCAGAGGGAGGACATCGACAAGGGTTGGCTGGGCTACTAATGAGATCAGATCAGAGTTCAGCAGGCACAGTGGTTACCAAAGCTACAGAGGCAGCCACAGTCTGGCCAATGCTCAGAATGTGGTGAAGCCCTCATACTTCCACTGCCTATGAGCTTCCCACCCAAGTGGTGTGCAAGACAGGATAGGATTGCAGGTCCTGTGGGGATTGTTACCCAGAAGATGGGCTGGTTTAAGGCAGAGGCAAGTTGTAGTTTTTGTGAGACAGACATTGACACAAATGCTATACATCATTTATTTATATTAATGTCTGAATCCCCCTCTAGACTGTAAACTCATTTTGGGCAGGGAATGTGTCTACCAGGAGAAGCAGCATGACTCAATGGAAAGAGCACGGGCTTTGTAGTCAGAGGTTCAGGGATTCAAATCCCAGCTCTGCCAATTAGCTGTGTGACTTTGGGCAAGTCACTTAACTTCTCTGTGCCTCAGTTCCCTCATCTGTAAAATGGGGATTAAGACTGTGAGGCCCCCGTGGGACAACCTGATCACCTTTTAACCTCCCCAGCACTTAGAACAGTGCTTTGCACATAGTAAATGCCATCATTATTATTATTATTACCAACTCTTTAAGCACTTAACAAATGCCATTATTATTTATTATTATTTATTTTATACTGTATTCTCCAAAGTGCTTATTGCAGTACTCTGAATGCAGTAAGCATTCAATTAATACCATTGATGATGATGAGGAGGAGCTCTAAGCAAAGGTTTGGTGAAAAGAAGCTACTGACATTACCTCTAGGTCACCCATAATTGGGGGCCATGATTGGAAGAACCTCATGCTATATGATAGTTGTCACAATAATCATTGATTCAGTGGAAGTTAAGGGGTTTGGTGGTAGATGATTCAAAGTTACCAACCATAAATGGCATTTTTCAATGCAAAATTCCAATCTTATTTTTGTGTCCACCACTTGCTTTAACCTTTGCCACCGATTAGTAATCTGTTGCATGATATGCTATAAATTCCCAAATAAATTTGAAGTATGTTACAGTGGTAAGGCTGAGGCAAAGGCTCAGAAATGTAGCAACATCATGCTTCAACCAGAGAAGATATTAAAAAGGCAGAAAAATACCTGTTTCTGCAACAGAAGCAATAGGTAGGGCTAGTTGTATATCAACATCTCTGATTAAAAAACAGTTAAATGGTCACCTTAGACTGGGACAAGCGTTGGATTTAAATCTAAATCATAGAGAGACTCCAACAGTGAATGGATTAATCATGCCTTGATCAGAAGAGTAAGGAAGGGAAGAAGAGATGGCCTGCTAAACCACCAGCTCACATTTGACTCGAGCAGGAAGCCAAGTTGGGACTTGGTGACTCCAATTCTTGCACAGGAAGGTAATTAATCATTAGGGAGCACTAGCAAATTTTCTGAATAACCAAGTTCCTGACAGACACATTGTGAGAGTAGCACAATGTCCACAGATGTTGCTTGTCCACTGGAGGAGAATTACTCTCTCATATATCTGAATGTCTTATTGCATTTTAATAGTTTTTTTTCTTTTATTTTTTTTTTAAAGAAAGAATTGTCTGCTAAGCTCAATGACTAAAGACAAGTATGTCTAGGCAGGATGGGGAACAGGTGAATTTGACATCTGATTGTGGTCAATCTAATCAATCTGATTAACCCTATGACTTAGGTATATCTTTGTAAATAAAATCCCTAGAATTAGTGACAATAACAGTAATAATGATGGTATTCGTTAAGTGCTTACTATTTGCCAAGCATTATTTTAAGCACTGGAGTAGATACAAGGTAATCATGTTGCTCTATGTGGGGCTCACAGTCTTAATCCCCATTTTACTGATGAGGTAGCTGAGGCACAGACAAGTGAAGTGACTTGCTCAAAGTCACACAGCGGACAAGAGGCGGAGCTGGGTTTAGAACCCACGACCTCCGACTCTCAAGCCTGGGCTCTTTTCACTAAGCCACACTGCTTCTCTCTCTCTCTCTCTCTCTCACACACACACACACACACACACACACAGATCACATGCATATACATATATAATAAATGAGAATTAGCCTTGCGAATCCTATCATGCAGACATTTTCCAATCAAATGGGCTGAACTATAATCTAGTCCTCCATGATCTCTCATCCACCTTTAACATGTGGACCACAGAGAATTGCAGGTGAAATAACCAGACACCCTTGGCATGAGAAAGGAACTCCAGGGGTTGTCTTAGTGCTCTAGGGAGTGTGGTGCAGCCGATCTCTGAGGATCAGTTACAGGATTGTTGGGGAAACTTCCTGGTGGGGAGGATGGAGGGAGCGTCTCAAATGAGGATCTAGGGCAGTACTGAGTGGTGACTTCACCTTTGGGGATGTCTTCCCAACTCCATAGGACAATGAGAATATTTCAAGCTGTATTCAGTCAATCAATGGCATTCATTGAATGCTTACTGTGTGCAGAGCACTATGATAAGCACTTGTGTAAGTACAATATAACAGAGTTGGTAGATGCAATTCTGTCCCACATGAAACTTAGATAGGTACAATAGAGTTACTAGACATAATATTAGCTCTCAACGGGCATGCGACCTAGCAATAGAGACAGAAAGGGGAAAGCAGTGTGTTGTATTGGAAACCCTACAAGCTTTTATACTGGGGAGGGGGTGTGAGGGGAGCATTAAAATAAATTAGAAGAAATAGTGGAGTATAAGGATATTTACAAAAGTGCTGAGGGACTGAGGTGAGTAATACAGCCTCCTATATCCCGAATTTCTGAAAAGACCAAAGAGTGGTCACAAGATCCAAGTGGTGGCTTCCTGGACTATTCAGTTTTTGAATCCCACCCCCTCCCAGTTCTCACTTCCAAAAACCCCCTGTGCCCCTTTTCACTCCCATCCTCAAAAATGAAAATAAGAAGAAGTATGGTGTAGAGGATAGAGCATGTGCCTGGGAGTCAGAGGTCATGAGTTCTAATCCCAGCTCTGCCACATGTCTGTTGTGTGATCTTGGGCAACTCACTTACCTTTTCTGTGCCTCAGTTACCTCATCTGTAAAATGGGGATTAAGACTGTGATCCCATGTGGGGCAGGGACTGTGTCCAACCCAATTTGCTTGAATCCACCCTAGTGCTTAGTACAGTGCTTGGCACATAGTAAGTATTTAAATACAACAATCATTATTATTATTATAATTAAAAATTCACACTGATGCCTCCCACCACCCTCCTCAAACCAGAATCAATCTAAAGCTCTGGCCCGGATGGCATAAAACCCAAGCCAGACAGAAATCTGCCCATATCCTATTCTAAAAAGTTGTGCAGCAAAGAGGTGACACAGTCCTTTCAACCATTCCACCTTCCCCATCCTCACAGGTTGAGAACAATTTATACCATTAAGCTAAAATAAATCTTCTGGTTCCATTTGTATTTTGGAGCCCAAGATAAGGCTTCTTTTGTAATTGGAGCGAAGTCCCCCCCCCCCCCGAAATATGATACTGCTAGACTAAATGTCCATATGCTCTCTGCTATTTCATTATATGGTTTTCCAATATTCAGAAACATCTAAAACTCTGCATACATTTACTACACTGTAATTTCCATGGTCCAGTAAGCAGCAGTTCCTTATTTTCTTCTAAAATGCTCTCACGTAAAGGGTTGCATCTAAATATACTAAATTACCGCCAGGCAAATGGGTGGCAGGAAGCATGGGTTTGTCAAGTCGACGGGAGCAAATTGCTGTTGTGCTGGAACAAACTGGAGAACTAACAAGCAATTCAGCAAAGTTGGTGGACAGCTGAAGCGGATCCACGGTTCATATTTCCAGAGACAGTCAAGGTAAGCTTCAGTGGGATCGGCACAAGTAAGATACACCCTCAACTTGAACTCTGCACTAGTTGACATTTTCCTTCCTTTAAAATTGGCAGAATGAGCTGGGAACCTAAATTTAACCTCCAGAGAATATGCCATATGACATTTGTGTGCCTTACATGTTCAGCTTAAGCCTTTGAAAGCTAATTTAGCCATGCGCTTCTCTTCCACAAGTGACTAGACTTTCCATACCTGAACTTCTGACACTTGTTAGCTGCTGCAGTTTCAGTCTCTCTGTCTCTCTGGAGGCCTCATTCTTTAATAACTGCTTTCTTAAGCCCCAGAGAATAACACTAATGAGTATTTGAAAATGCCAGAATCTTGGCACCGAACTGATTTAAAAAAAATAAATAGCACCCATCAATGTAATGGTCACACCACAGGGTAGTGGGAATGTATTATGCATGACTTTGCTCGTCACTTTTCACTCTACCATGAATTTTCATATTCTAAATACAAGCAATTAAAGAGTTTCCAAACTAAATCTTATTTCATTTTCAGTTTCTGTTTTTGAATGACCAAATAGCCAGGAAATATTATGAAAAAAAAAATCACCAAACTATGAAGATGACGATAATACCAGGATTAGATCTGGAAATGTTCACGATGGTGCCATATAGATACACCTATTTTTTTTTTTAACTCTGCCTTCTAGAAATAGCTCCTCATAAATCATCTCTGGAAAGTTAGGTAAGCAACCAGAATCCACTCTAATGACTCCCAAGCATAACCAACTTCATACATTAATTAGTCAAATTTCTTCATATTTGATATTAGCTCTAAGATATGTCAGCAAAATTTAGATGGAAGAAATGATCGACACTGAAATTTTCTTCTTCGAATTCCTCAAACATTTTCAAGGTCTGATCAATCAATCGATCAATGATATTTATTGAGCACTTGTGTTCAGAACACTTTATTTTGTCCAGAGTTGATAGACAAGTTCCCTGCCCCCACAGAGCTTACACTGATTAGTGATCCACTTCAGGAAGCCAGTCACCTGGAACAATTATATAGAGCTGCATCTTTGTTTATTTCTAATAGCACATTCTCCAAGTCTGAATCTTTACATCCTGGAAGTGAATTTGCCCCAGAAATGAAAACAGTGCTTGCTCGAAACTGCTCAGTCACAGCCACCACAGAAAGTTCTTTTAATGGTGATTTATTATTCACAAATCTCACATTTAAACTGGAAGAAAGAGATCCTGTCATATCATTAAAGGAAAACATTCCATCAATTTTCTAAATTCATCTATTTCCCAAATTAGGTATTAGTCTGACCATCTTAAAGCATTTATTGAAAGTCCAGAGGCATTGGACAAAGAGCTACCAGTCACTTTAAATAAAATAAGCACTTTCTGCTCTCAGAAAGCTCAGTGTCCCATTTAAGAACCTCAGATATACAACCTTAAATTTCCCTTTGAAACTGATTTGGGTAAGACATTTTGAAAACATCTTCTCACATACCCTCACATAAGCAGACATTGGCATACTCACGCACATGTGCAAGAAGAATAAGCATTCACATAGGAAGACATGATAGTTCTAAAACAAACCCTCCCTTGGACCCCCTTACTCCCTCCAGTTGTCACCCCATCTTCCTCCTACTTGTCCTCTCCAAACCCCTTGAGTGAATTGTCTGCACCTGCTGTCTCAAGTTCTTATCCTCCAATTCTCTCCTTAACCCCATCCAATCTGGCTTCCATTTCCTTCACTCTACAGAAACCACCCTCTCAGAGGTCATAAATGATCTCCTTCTTGCTAAATCCAACAGCCTCTACTCTATTCTAATCCTCCTCGACTTCTCAGCTGCCTTCGACTATGTCGACCACCTGCTTCTCCTGGAAACACTATCCAACTTTGGCTTCATTGACATTGTGCTCTCCTGGCTCTTATCTCTCTGGCCACTCATTCTCAGTCTCCTCTGTGGGCTCTTCCTCTGCTTCCCATCTTGTAACTTTGGATATCCCTCAAGGTTCAGTACTGGGTACCCTTCTATTCTCCATCACCTCCCACTCTCTTGGAGAACTCGCTCACATAGTTTCAACTACCACCCCTCTGTAGGACCCAAATCTACATCTCCAGCCCTATTTTTCTCCCTCTCTTCATTTCCTCCTGCCTTCAAGGCATATCTATTTGGATGCCCTCCTGTCACCTCAGACCTAATAGGTCTAAAACAGAACTCCTTATCTTCCCAATCAAACCCTGTCCTTCCCCTGACTTTTCCATCACTGAAGATAGCACCACAACCCTTCCTGTCTCACAAGCCCTTAACCTTTATGTTAAGCTTGACTCCTCTTTCATTCAACCCACATAATACAATCCATCACTAAATTCTGTCGGTTCCACCTTCACAACATCACTAAAATCCACCCCTTCCTCTCCATCCAAACTGCTACCATGTTAATGCAATCACTTAACCTATCCTGCCTTGATTACTGCATCAGCATCCTTCCTGACTTTCCAGCCTCCTGTCTCTCCCCACTCCAGACCATTCTTCACTTTGTGTGCGGCCCGGATCGTTTTTCTACAAAAGTGTTCAAGCCATGTTACCCCACTCCTCAAGAGCCTCAAGTGGTTGCCCATCCACCTCAGCATCCCAAAGAAACTCCTCCCATTGGCTTTAAAGCACTTAACCATCTTGCCCCATCCTACCTCACCCCACTTCTCTCCTACTACAACCCAGCCTGCACTTTGCTCCTCTAATGCTAACTTTCTCGCTGTACCTCGATCTTGTGTATCTTGTCACTGACCTCTTGCCCATGTCCTTCCTCTGGCCTGGAATGCCCACCCTCCTCCTATCTGACAATTACTCTTCCCTCCTTCAAAGTCTTATTCAAGGCACATTTCATTCAAGAGGCCTTCCTTCACTAAGCCCTACTTTCCTCTTCTTCCACTCCCTTTTGTGTCTCTCTTTATTCATCTTCCCTCTCAGCCCCACAGCAATTATGCACTCATCTGTAATTTATTCATTTATACTAATGACTGTCTCTCCATCTAGACTGTAAGCTCGTTGTGGGCAGGGAAAGTGTCTGCTTATTGTGATATTTTGTTCTCCTAAGAGCTTATTACAGTTCTCAGGACTCAGTAAATGCTTAATAAATATGATTGACTGCCTGACTTCACCACCTTAGATTATATCACTCAATCAATAGTATTGACTGAGTGTCTATGAACAGAGCACCATACTAAGAGCTTATAAATTAAACTAGAATTATTAGACATAGTACTGGCACTCAAAGAACATTTGACCTAGTAAGAGAAACACAAAAGGGGAAGCATCATGTCCTAGTGGAAAGGGCACAAGCCTGAAAGTCAGGGGAACTGGGGTTCAATCCTGGCTCTGCCAATTGCTTTCTTAACTTCTCTGTGCCTCTTATCTGCACCTGTAAAATGGAGATTAGATACCTATTCACCATACTGTTTAAACTGTGAGCCTCATGAGGCACAGGGACTGTGTTCAACCTAATTAATATTTACCTACCCCAGACCTTAGAACAGTGTTTGACATATAGTAAGTGCTTAAATACCACAAAAAATTAGTGGGAAATAATTTACATCATAGCTGAGTGAATGCTTAAGTAATATCTCTCTCAGAAGTACTATAGGTTGTTGTGAATAAACAAGTTCATAGTTAGTGAAGAGGTGAAGTGTCCTTAGGGACATTTAACCTGGGGCAAAGAAAAAATTGATACAGGAAGGCTTTTTGGCCAAAGGTGATATTCCAAGAGGTCTTTGAAGATGGGGATCATTGGGATCTGGTGGATTTAGGGGTAAACATTTCTAGGAATGAGGCAGGGGATGTTGTATGAGGCAAGAATGAAGCATAATGAGTAGGATAACTTGAGAGATACCAATAGCATGAACTGAGGTTTAGATGGAGTCTACTTTATGTAGATAAATAAGGAATAGAGTTGACAGAGAAACAAAGCTAATGTCAGGAGTTCCTGCTTCATGTGGAGAGGAGTGAGTTTTTGAGGAGTGGGATGAGATGTACATCTAAGGATATTACCAAAATTATGGTATCCAGAGCTGGAGAGATGGTGATGCTGACAACTGAGATGAGATATTTAAGGGGAGAAAAGGATTTGTCAGGGAAGATAAGCAGTTCACTTTGGACATATTGAATTTAAGGTATAGGAAAGACATCCATATATAGATGTCCTGGAGTCACTAGGAAATGTGTGATTGCACAGAGAGTGAGAGTTTGGGGCTAGTAAAGTAAATTTAGAAATCATCCACATAGAGGTGGTATTTAAAGCCATAGGAAAGGATACACTCCCCAAGGGAATGTTTGTAAAATGGGAAGAAAAGGGGACTAGAATGGAGGCTTGATGAACACTCCATAGTTAGGGGATGTTTAACAGAGGAAGAGCTGGTGAAAGAGACAGAGAAGGAGTGACCAGTGATGAAAATAAAACCAGGAAGAGTGTTGGTAAAACCAAGATTAGATAGTGTTTCCAGGAGAAGGTAGTAGTCCCATTGTCAAAGGCAGCCAAGAGGTAGGGGAAGATTGGAATAGAGTGCTTTCTGTGAGGTCTAGCAATGAGAAGGTCACTGGCTTAGACTCAGTTGAGTGAAGTGGGTAGAGGGTTGAGAAGGGAATTGGAAGAGAAAGGAAGGGATTGGAGCTATATACCCATCTCAAAGAATTTGGTAAGGAATCTGAACAGTGAACTGGGAAAATACCTGGAAAGCGCAGTAGGTTCTAGAGGTCTTCTTTAGTATAAAACCTCACAGTTCTTTTTTCAGATATGATAATAATAATAATGGTATTCATTCAATCATATTTATTGAGTGCTTGCTGAGTGCAGAGCACTGTACTAAGCGCTTGGGAAGTATAAGTTGGCAACATATAGAAACGGTCCCTACCCAAACAATGAGCTCACAGTCTAGAAGGGGGAGACAGACAACAGAACATATAGACAGGTGTCAAAACCATCAGAATAAATACAAGTATAGCTATATGCACATCATTAACAGAGTAGTAAATATGTACAAGTAAAATAAAAAGAGTAATAAATCTGTACAAATATATACAAGTGCTGTGGGGAGGGGAAGATGGTAGGGCAGAGGGGAAGGATGAGGAGGAGGGGAGGAAAAAGGGGGCTCAGTCTGGGAAGGCCTACTGGAGGAGGTGAGCTCTCAGTAGGGCTTTGAAGGGAGGAAGAGCTAGTTTGGCAGATGTGTGGAGGGAGGGCATTCCAGGCCAGGGGAAGCATGAGGGCCAGGGGTTGATGGCGGGACAGGTGAGAATGAGGCAAGTGAGGAGGTTAGCAGCAGAGGAGCAGAGGGTGCGGGACGGTCTGTAGAAGGAGAGAAGGGAGGTTAGGTAGAAGGGGGCAAGGTGATGGAGAGCCTTGAAGCTGAGAGTGAGGAGTTTTTGCTTGATTCGTAGGTTGACAGGCAACCATTGGAGATTTTTGAGGAGGGGAGTGACATGCCCAGAGTGTTTCTGTACAAAGATAATCCAGGCAGCAGAGTGAAGTATAGGCTGAAGCAGGGAGAGACAGGAGGATGGGAGCTCTAACTGCTGACAAGCACTGTTCTAAGTGCTGGGGTAGATAAAAGGGAATCAGGTTGTCCCACGTGGGGTTCACCGTCTTAATCCCCATTTTACCGATGAGGTAACAGGCACAGAGAAGTTAAGTGACTTGCCCAAGGTCACACAGCAGCACTTACTGTGTGCAGAGCATTGTACTAAGCACTCCAGAGACTGCGATGGAGAGAAAAGACTTGGTCAAAGCCTTAATGGAGTTTACAGTATAATGAGGAATGGGGACAGGGACAGGCAGGCATGGGGCATTTACAGTTAAAGAGCTCAGATGCTTTAACAGGGTTGAAAAAGCTTTTACAAGTTTTGCATTGCTCCCATTTAGAAGTTACAACATACATTTCCCAACTAATGGGACTAAGGTGTGCAGGGAGCCAGAGTGAGACTGAAAGATGAGAGAATAAAACAAACAGGATAGAGACTGAACTAAAGCAGGCAAAGGCCATTTCTCAACTTTCTGAAAGGCTTTAGATTCCATTTGAGGAAAAACTCAGAGTGTTTTGTACAATTCCATGGGTTAATGAAGGAACAAGGTTAGAGATCTGGGAGCCAGAGCAGAAAAGCAATTCAGATCAAATAAAAATGATGACTAGAAAGAATGGCCTTGGTTCCAAACCCTTAATTCAAGAAAATATTTGCCCCAACCTGCTGGAATAGCTGATGTGGAAGGAATTGTGACTCCAGTCTGAGAAGCTTAATGTGTGACTTCAGGCACTTTTAAAGAAGGAAGATTCTGAAAAGAAGCTGATTTAAGGGCACTGATTCCATAATCCACTTTTCCTCACTGTTTGTTTAAGTGCTAAAAGTTTACTTGAATCCCTTCCTTCCAAATTAGTAAAAATCTTTCCAAGAGAACAGTGCACATATAAAAGTTCTGGATTCAACAGTGGAGGAAATAACCCTGGTTCACAACACTTTAGTTTTAAATGGAAACCATCAATGATTCACCGGAATTAATAATACATTTGTATCACATGCTAGTAGTAACAAAATTACCTATAAATGTTTAATAATTATTCTGTGATGCTTTTGGAACACGTTATAAATGATAAATAAATAACCATGGACTTCTTATGAAATATTTATCTGTTCTGTGGATATTGCTATGCTATAAGAGTTCAAGAAACGATTACTAACAAAGTGAATGGAGTTATCAACATTAAAGATACATTTAGTAAGTTATTTATAATGAAATGTGCAGTGCTTACAATAAATCAAAGGCATCTGAAACAGATCTTGACAAATAACAACACCATTCATACTAGTCCTTATACATATGTGAATGATGTGTAGCCATTTAATAAACCATTTATAGTGAAATGTTCAGACTTGGTATGCTTTAGCACATTGTAAGTTATTGGGAGGTCATTTGTATATTCATTTACACTATTAGTAGCACAAACACAAGTTTAACTCTCTAAAAGGTTTTCAGGGATCCCTTGAAAATATGAATCTGTATTGGTGACTCCAGGGATGTCTTACATGCTAAGTTTCATCATGGTTTTAAAAAGCAAGTGAAGTCCTCATCTTTTCAGGTTCCAGTTGCTACCCTGATGACCACACAGAATCAAAGACTGATGAAGGAAATAGTGACTCCTTACAACTACGAGCAATTTAAAAGCCCCCAAAAGTATGGTAATTAATAATAACAATATTTGTTATGCATTTCATCTCTCCTAAGCACTGTATTATGTGCTGGGGTAGATACAAGATAATCAGGTAGAATGTAGTCCCTGTCCCACATGGGGCTCACAGTCTAAGTAAGAGTGAGAACAGGTTTATGATCCCCATATTACAGATGAAGAAAATGAGGTGAAGAGAAGTTATGTCACCTACACAAGCTTACTCAGAAGACACAAGGCAGAGTTAGAATTAGAACCCAAGTCCTATGGCTCCTAAACCTGTGTTCTTTCCACTGGGCCAACACTGTCTCCCTAAATGCATATGCACATACAAATGTATTTATATATGAATTTAAAAAACTGTCCTTCCTCTTTGAAGATTATTCTGTTGATAGATGCCTACCTATACATTTGAGTGTGCTAAAAATTAACAAAGCCTGCTGCATCATTTATAAGCAAGGATTTTTTTTTTCCCCTCATCTGGCCTACCTCTGTTTTCAACTATGCCTTCTTATCTCTATTCTACATTTCCTTGTTTGGTTTCCTTGTGAAGGCTTTGTTTGTAAATCCTTCTCCTGATTTCTTACCACACAGTTTATCTATCTTTTGCTGTTGCATCCTATTTACTCACTGCTTTTTTTAAAAAAATGGTATTTGTTAAGTGCTTACTATATGTCACACTGTTCTAAGCCCTGGGGTAGGTACAAGTTAATTAGGTTGGTCACAATCCCTGGTTCCACATGGGGCTCACAGTCTAAGTAGGAGGGAGAACAGGAGAACTGAGGCACAACAACTGAGAAGTTGTTAATAATAATAATTATGGTATTTGTTAAGCACTTACAATGTGCCAAACACTGTTTTAAGTGCTGGGGTAGATGCAAGGTAATCAGGTTGTCCCACTTGGGGCTCACAGTCTTAACCCACATTTTACAGATGAGGTAACATGGCCATAGAGAAGTTAAGTGGCTTGCCCAAGGCCACACAGCAAACAAGTGGCAGAGGCAGGATTAGAACCCAAGTCTTCTGATTCCCAAGACAGGGCTCTTTCAATTAAACCACACTGCTTTTCTAAGTGACTTGCCCAAGTGGCAGAGCTGGGATTAGAATCCTCTGAATCCCAGGCCCGTGCTCTTTACACAATGCCATATTATATCTTGTTGATCCTGTATTGCTTCATGTCTTTAAAACATGTTTTGTGCCTTCTGGTCTTGTGTGCATCCCCCTTTATTTCCCCAGACAATAGCTGCCTGAACATAGTTCTGTCATATATATTCTCCCGACATGTCCCACCCCATGAGGTCATACCCCTCAAAATATTGCTGAAATGCTGGTGATCTGATTGCATTCCAAGATTTTATGATTGGTAATCTTTTCCTGCCACTTGGTGTGAAAATGGCTTCTATATATGGAAGAGCCTGTTGGATGTATTTTCTGAGTAGGTCTAAGACTCCCAAATGGATAGAAAATCAGACATCAAAACAACTTCTATCTTCGAGTTGGTATGGATCTCGTCATTACCACACTCTGCCAATATAGCTGAATTCAGTGACTGCTTTAGTTTGGGCGTTTCTTTTGAAAATATTTGGGTTGGGTAAAAGACTTGGTGTAAGCTGGTTTATGACTGATTTCATTCAATTATATCACCAGACCGTACCATTATTGCTTAGTACAGTGTGCTGCACAAAGTGAACACTCAAGAAATATGATTGAATGAATGCTCTGGGCGGGTCACCCCCCTCCTCAAAAATCTCCAGGGTTGCCTAACAACCTTTGCATGAAGCAAAAACTCCTCACTATTGGCTTCAAAGCTCTCCATCACTTTGTCCCCTCCTACCTCACCTCCCTTCTCTCCTTCTCCAGCCCAGCCCGCACCCTCTGCTCCTCTGCCGCTAACCTCCACACTGTATGTCGTTCTCCCCTGTCCTGCCGTCGACCCTCGGCCCACGTCCTTCACCTGGCCTGGAATTCCCTCCCCCCACACACCCGCCAAACTAGCTCGCTTCCCCTTCAAAGCCCTACTGAGAGCTCACCTCCTCCAGGAGGCCTTCCCAGACTGAGCCCCCTTTTCCTCTGCTCCTCCTCTCCTCCCCATCACCTCTACTCCCTCCCTCTGCTGTACCCCCTTCCCCACCCCTCAGCACTTGTGTATATTGGTACATATTTGTTCCATTTATTTTATTAATGATGTGTATATATCTATCATTCTACTCATCTTTTGATGCTACTGACACCTGTCTACTTATTTTATTTTGTTGTCTGTCTCCCCTTTCTAGACTGTGAGCCCGTTGTTGGGTAGAGATTGTTTCTGTTGCCAAATTGTACTTTCCAAATGCTTAGTACAGTGCTCTGCATACAGTAAGCGCTCAATAAATAAAATTGAATGAATGAATCTGCTAAGCAATTCAAATTATTTTTGGCTATATGTGTCTAGAACATAATCATCTGAATGTGGTATTGTGCACGTGACTGTTCCTATAAGCAGTAGAAGAAAGCTGATTCCATTTCAAGATGAAGAGAATTATTCCAGGTCTGGGGTTGTTCTCTGGGTTTCCTGATTTGTTCAGTTTTTGTTTACCACCTAGTCATTCTCAGAATTTTTGCAATCTGAAAAAGAATACTGATCTCTTAGGTTTCTGATGCATGGGATTCTCAGCCCTTCTGCAAGAGAGATGAGAATATGCTGCAAAAATCAAAGCAACTTCCCCTCCCTGGAATATGGACAGATTGCAGAATTCCTCTCCTCTTCTGACCCCTTCCCCAGTTTTTCCCCCCCTTTGGAATAGTTTAGCAGTACTCCAAGCATATTATGGGAGTGGAGACAAATAAGAATTAGAGCAAAGATCATTCTGGAGTTAAGAAGGGAATTCTGTAACAAAATTATCAGAACAAGTTACATAACGGATGTTCTTAGGTTCTTTTTCTTTCCTCCTGAAGCCACAGCAAACTATAGTGAATGCCCTCTAAATCCTGAAGATAGGCATCACGTCGGCAATTTAGATTGATAAATACTATTTGAGCTTAATATACCTTCCTATCCCCACCTCCAAAAAATAAAAAAATATCCACTTAAGGAGAGAAAAGATCTCAAACACCTATAAATTGAATTGATATTTTGGATGGAAAAATGTTTTATCAAACATCATATCCTGGTTGCCAGTCACCAGGTGAGCTGAAAGTTCAGCAGTCCATAATGTCCAGGACACCTAATATCAAGAACATTTAAGGCTAATGGTTTATATAGACAATATCATTATAACTGATGGGGAATGGCTATTTTCTCTAGAAATATGCTTGAACAACTCACAAATAAAAAAGAACAATTCACACACTGGGGTTCTTTAACTCAAAGGGGCTGCAAGGCAATCATTTTTATGCCTGAGAAATACCAGCATCTCAAGGAAGTCAATAGTTCGGGCTGGTGTTGCTCAAATCCAAACTTTCTTCACTTTAGCTCCATTTCCTACAAGTGAAAAAACGTTTTTGATGTCTCTGCATTTCTCATTCTGTCTTCCAGCTTCAACAACTTTAACAACACCCCTGAGTTTGAAATACGCTGCAGGGGATGGGACAGTCACAGAATGTGTCATTGCTTCCCCCCAGTGAAAAACATAAAGTTGGATTCTTTTGTTTTTAAGAGTTTTACCCTTAACTGAGATGGTGGGAGGAGCCTTTCAGGCTCACAGTCATGATTTTGATTTTTTTTCCCCCTTTTTTTAGTGGTATTTGTTAAACTCTTACTATATGCCAGGCACTGTACTAAGCACTGAGGTAGATACATGTTAATCCGTTTGGAAACCGTCCATATCCCACTTGGAGCCCACACTTTTAATCCCCATTTTAAAAGTGAGGGAGAAAAAGAAAGATGGTGGAAAGAAGGGAAGATGGGAGTGGGGGAAAGGGGATAAAAAAGGAGACTGACCAAAGAGGATTTTTGCATTTCATCCCTGGTCTTCCATGACTACGTTTGTTCGAGTATAGCCAAGGCACTTGGTACAGTGCTCTGCACACAGTAAGTGCTCAATAAATATGATTTTATGAATGAATGCCTTGAACAGTCCAATTAAGTTTGGGCAACTGCTAGCACCTTTGCCACTTTTGTGGGGTGGTAGTTCTCACGAGCCCTCTGGTTCATACCAACCAGGACCTTCCTTGGCTGGGGGAGCCTCAGTGACATGTAGTTGAGTTCAAAGTACACCTCGGGTCACCAATGTTACTGTGGGAAGTTTTTTACTTAGTTTTACCAGCATGTAAGGGAGTGACAAATACATACATACACACACTCACTCCACTAAAGGTCCAATACCAGTCTGTGGTCAAAGGAGTCCATTCTGCCAATGCTTTTTCTTTCATCTTCCAAATGCTGCTCTCCTGCTGCAGGTGCTTTCCTCTGTGCCTCCTGCAAAAGTCTGTGTGCTACCTCACCAGTCAAAGCAACCACCTTTGATCTTCCTTAGGTGTTGCAGCTGTGGCTCTATGTAGCAGTCATTGATTGGTCCATGCCTGTTACTGGGTAGTACAGGGAAAGCCCCACCTCCCTCCATGATCCACCCCCACAGGCCCACAACCCCACAACCACCTGCTTCCAGTAAAGCCCATCACTGCCTTTGCCAGTCTCTTCCTTGTTGTTGTTCATGGGATCACAAACAGTCATTAATAAGGCAGTTTGTTGTGGGCTCACCACAGTAGTGGCAGGGACCATATCCCCAGAAAACTGTAGACAACACCACAATCCTCTCTGTCTCATAAACTTGGAACCATGGCATTATCTTTGAATCCTCTCTCTCTTTCAAACTGCATATTCGGAGAGTCACCAAATCCTGTCATTTCTGTCTTCATAATCTCTCCGGAATCTGCCCCTTCCTCTCCTTTCAAACTGCTATATTGCTGACCCAAGCACTTGTCATAATATTCATTCATTCAATACTGCCTTGACTACTGCATCTGTCTTCTCTCTGACCTTCCTGCCTTCAGCCTCTACCTTATCTCCAGAATCCATCCCTTCTTCTCTACCCAAACTACCAAATTGGTCCATTCACTTTTCATATCTCCTCTTGACTTTGGCATTAGTTTTCCCTCTATTCTCCATGCCTCCAGCTTCCTCCCTTTCCATGCATACATCCTCTGCTGTCTGTATAATTTTTCTAAACATCATCTTGACCATCTCCCCACTCCCCCATGGACCCCTTGTAATTGCCCATCCATAGCCACATCCAGCAGAATAATAATAATGATGATGGTATTTGTTAAGTGCTTACTATGTACCAAGCACTGTTCTAAGCACTAGGGTAGATACAAGGTATTCAGGTTGTCCCACTTGTGGCTCGGAGTCTTGATCCTCATTTTACAGATGAGGTAAGTGAGGCACAGAGAAGTGAAGTGACTTGCCAGTCACACAGCTGACAAGTGGCAGAGCTGGCATTAGAACCCACGACCTCTCCCTCTCAAGCTCGTGCTCTTTCCACTAAGCCACATTGCTTCAGAAGCCCCTCATCATGACCTTCAAAGCATTCAATTAGTTCTCTCTGCCTCTCTATCCATCCTTGCTCCTCTCCCACTACAACCCAACCCATACACTTCGCTCCCCTAACACCGACCTACTCGCTGTGCCTCAATCTTGTCTCTCTCACCATCGACCCCCTGCTCATCTCCTTCCCACTGGATGGAACTCCCTTCTCTTTCAAATTGGACAGACCTCCATTCTTCCTATCTTCAAAGACCTATGAAAATCACCCCTCTTTCCGGAACCCTTTCATGATCAATCCTCCATCTCCGCTCCCTATAATATCAACTCTGAACTTCATCCTACTCCTCAATCGTAGGTGCTCATCTCACCAACATCACTATATACACATTCTTATATCACTTGCTTCCCCTATCTGTAATTTTATTTAATGTCCGTCTACCCCACTAGCCTGAAAACTTCCTGGGAGCAAGGACTGTGTCTACTTACTCTAGAGTACCCTCTCAAGCACTTAGCACAGTGGTTTGCATATAAGTGCTCAGTAAATGCCACTGACTGGTTGATTAAATGACTAGGCATGCCACCTCCCACAGCTGCTATAAGATCTGGGCAGAAGTAGCAATGGTCTTGGGGACCTCCCTGGTTTAATTGGACTATCCTAAGGGAATTGATGACTGTGAGTTTCTGGCACAGCAGTGAAAACTCATAGTTCCGAATTTCTAAAAACACTTAAAATCCAGGATTGGAACCCAGGTCCTTTGACTCTCTGGCCCATGCTCTTTCCACTAGGCCATGATCTTGCCTCTTGCCCACATCCCACCTTTGGTCTGGAACTCCCTCCCACTTTGTATCTGGCAGATGATCACTCTCCCCACTCTCAAAGCCTTGTTAAAAGCACATCTCCTCCAAGGGGCCTTCCCCATTTTAAGCCCTCATTTCCTCTTCTCCAACTCCCTTCTATACCACCCTCGCCCTTGGTTTCACATCCTTTATTCACCCTGCCTTCAGGCCCCGGCACTTTTTTTCGTATATTTATTTATATTAACATCTCTCTCTCCCTCTGGACTCTAAACTCACTGTGGGCAGGGAACATGTCTATCAACTCTGCTATAGTGAACTCTCCCAAGTGCTTAGTACAGTGGTGGAAGTATGGTAAGTGCTCAGCATGGATCCGTACAGCTGCATAAGCAAAGGAACTATAACATCAAGAGCTGCTGTTGTTGGCACTAAAAAGGAGGAAGCTAACCATCCTCCTCTTCAATCCATCAGTAGAATTTAGTCAATCATATTTTGGGGGCACTTACTATATGCAGAGCACTGTACTAAGTGCTTGGGAGAGTAGAGTACAGTATAGCAATAAAAAGACATTATTGTTTATGTAATGAGCTTAGAGTCTAGACAGACAGACATTAATATAAATAAATTCATTTCAGATATAATCCATTTCAGATATAATTTACTGAATGTCTATGTGGGCAGAGCTAAGTACTTAGCACTTGGTAAGGTATGATAGCTTTGGAGCTTATGATTCTTTTTCTCCTCCTTCCTCTTCCTCCTCTGTGCTATAACGCTGTCATCATCAGCATAGTGTAGTAGGAAAAGTCCGGGACTGGGAGTCAGAAGGACCTGGGTTCTAATCAGAGCTCCGCCACTTTTCAGCTGTGTGACTTTGGGCAAGTCACTTAACTTCTCTGAGCCTCAGTTACCTCATCTGTAAAATGGGGATTAAGACTGTGAGCCCCATGTGGGACAACCTGATCACCTTGTATCCCTCCCAGCGATTAGAACAGTACTGCGCACATAGTAAGCACTTAACAAATGCCATTATTATTATTACCTTGAGCAAGTCACAAATTCTCTGTGTCTCAGTTACATCATCTGTAAAATGGAGATTAAGACTGTGAGCTCAAAGTGGGACAACCTGATTACCTTGTATCTACCCCAGAGCTTAGAACAGTGCTTGGCACATAGTAAGCAGTTAACATATACTGTATATTCTTGTTTATAATGCAAATATATATATGTATATCCTTGTATTCAACTATTTACCCTCTCCCTAATCTAGTTTAATGTCTGTCTCCCCAAAAAGACTGTATGCCCCTTGGGGGCTGGAATCAGATCCTTCAACTCTGCTGTACTATACTTTCCCATATCCTTAGTACAGAGCTCTGTACATAGTAAGCACTCAACAAATGTCTTCAATTGATTGCAAATTATTTATTTTAATAAGACACACTTTTCTGTAATGAATATTAATGGACTAAGGTCCATTAAAGATAGCATCATGACTGACATTTTTTGACCCATATCCTTTGATCATTGTTATTCTCAGCACTTGCAGAAAGCTTTAACCTATGCCACTCATTTAGTATTTTACCCTTTCAAATATGATAAAGGTTTAAATAGACAAAGAATCAAAAAAATGCCAAATGGCTGAGTCAATATCTGGAAAGAAGAGCAGCATCTTGCAGACAGATAGTTATAAATATAAAAGTAAGCTTCCCTAGATTCACAGACAAAGTTCTGAGCAGGAGTACTCACAAATCAGCAAGAACCAGGCTTGAAAGACTCCGCAGGGCTTTCTAATTGTCTCTCATTTCCAGATGATTCTGGAAAATATAGGGCTTCAGTTTCTGGGAAATGTACTTTCTATTCCACAGATGCTGTAAAAATAAGATTCCTATTTCTTTCAGTTCCTTTAAACACTTTGACAACCAGGTTCTGTTGACATTCACAGACTCTCATTTATTAGTGGACTGCATAGAGTTCATTGGGTTTAAATGGGACAAAACCATGCTGCAAGGATTACATTTGAAAGTTATTATTATTAATAATAATAATAGCATTTATTAAGCACTTACTGTGTGCAAAGCACTGTTCTAAGCGCTGGGGAGGTTACAAGGTGATCAGGTTGTCCCACGGGGGGCTCACAGTCTTCATCCCCATTTTACAGATGTGGGAACTGAGGCCCAGAGAAGTTAAGTGACTTGCCCAAAGTCACACAGCTGGCAATTGGCAGAGCCAGAATTTGAACCCATGACCTCTGACTCCAAAACCCTGGCTCTTTCCCCTGAACCACACTGCTTCTCATTAACAGTATGCATTTGATTTAAAAAAATATCGGGCACCCAAATGCTTTACCTTTACCATTTCCCGGCTCTGTCTGTCTGTCTCTGTCCTACAGCCAGGTTTAGTGGAATTAAAAAAGAACTCAATCAATCAATCAGTGATATTTCTTGAATGCTTATTGTGTGCAGAGCACAGTACTAAGCACTTGGGAGAGTACAATACAACAGAGTTGGTAGACACATTCTCTTCCCACAGTGAGCTTACAGTCTAGAGAGACCCTGGCGGTCAGCCCCTCTCCTTCATCTGACAAATCCAAGGATATATCCTGATTTTTGAGTCCATGGAATTTATAGTCAACAGTGATTGCTTTTAAATATATGGAATTAATGGTCAGCAGTGATATCAGCAAGCAGCCAGGAGAATGGCTGACCTTGAAAACCATTTCTCCCAAAGGGAATTGCTTCCAGAATCAGTAAGAGAAGTAGCCCTTTCGATCTTCATTAGAGACTCGACAAACTGGGGAATTGGGAGCCTGCACCACTGAGATGAGTTTTCAATTGCTAACACTGGGTAGATGATTAACAATCTAAGTGGGGTTGAAAAGTGAGGGGCTCCATAGGTAAAGAGGAGAGTGCCAGTTGGCAATAGAAAGTTCCCAAAATCTCTCAATAGTGACAGAACAAAACATGAAGCGTAAGTAACTTAGATGACTTGGGCACACAGGGCAAAAGCCACAAGAGGGAAAAGTAGTTTTGAGTACAACTGGGAATTAGGAAGCAGCATGATGGAGTAGATAGAGCAGGGTCTGGGAGACAGAGGTCACGGGTTCTAATCATTCATTCATTCAATCATATTTATTGAGCATTTACTGTGTGCAGAGCACTGTACTAAGCACTTGGAAAGTACAAGTTGGCAACATACAGAGACGGTCCCTACCCAACAATGGGCTCACAGTCTAATCCCTGCTCTACCACTTATCTGCTGTGTGACCTTGGGTAATTCACTTAACTTCTCAGTGCCTACTAAGCACTTGGAAGAGTACAATAATTTCCTGCCCTCAAGAAGGTGGAGGGAGACAGACACTATAATAAATTTCATGTAGGGGAAGCAATGGGTTTTCAAGATGTGAATGATAAGAAACAGTGTTGCCTAGTGGGTAGAGCACGGATCTAAGAGTCAGAAGGACATAGGTTCTAATCACATCTCCACCACTTGTCTGCTGTGTGACCTTGGGAAAATCATTTAAATTCTCTGTGTCTCAATTCCCTCATTAGGAAAATGGGGATGAAGACTGTGAGACCCATGTGACACATGGACTGTGTCCAGCCTAATTAGCTTGTAACTACCCCAGAGCTTAGAACAGTGCCTGCTGCATAGTAAGCTCTTAATAAATATCATTATAAAAAAATAGGAGAGTGTGGAGGGCTGTCTTTAATTCAGGGCTACTCTGTGTCTGGACACCCACCCTTCCGCTCCCGTTCAAAGTCCCTAACTAGAGCACACCTCCCACATCTCTGCTCCATGTCTCTGCATCTCTGACAAGGTAATAAAAACAGAAAACAACAAGAAAAGAAGAGGGCAGGAATCAACCTGGCAGAGCTAAGGTTTCATGCTCCTCGCCACCCAGGTGAGGCTGTTCAAAGTCCAGAGTTCTAACAGCTGGTGACTTCACATCTCCAAACCCCAGAATGCTCAGGCTTCCAGAAGATCTTGAACCATTTCTTCCTCCACACCACATACCTTGGAGACAAAAGGATGGGGCCACGGAGAGAGGAATGGAGGCTGCAGTGGGTTCCAGCCTGGGGGAGAAGTGAGATGGACAGCCTGGGGCTGCTGCTTCTCTCTCTCACTAGGTGTGCAGCTCTGAACCACAGGCTTCCCATCCCTGACCTACCTGTCCCTACAACTATCCTCCTTTCTGGTGGCAGGAAACAGGTAGGGGGAAGGGAAGAACCCAGGTTCTCAGCTATAGGAAAATTAGGGGTAAATGTGTTGTTTCCCAGTAGGTGGGAAGGGGGTTTCTGGGTCCTGTTGCCTGACTGCTTTTCCCCACTTACCCTCAAATTCTCTGGCAAAAATCCAGGCTGTGGCAATGGTTTTTTTCCTTGCTAGGAGGAGGGCTAGAGCGGGGTGGAGGAGGCTGGGCGAAGCAATGGGAGGTGAGATTTCAGCCCCAGAAAAATTGGGAGTGAGTGGGTGGTCTCCTGGGGGGGGGCACAGGAATTTCTACCCTGCCTCCTTCCCTTGCCCCATCCCCTCTCATCTGGCAGGGCTGAAACCGAGCCTTATAACACCTGAAAAAGGGAATTATCACTTGGAAAAGCCACCTCAGAAAAGATCCATCTTTGAGGAATCTACTGAACAGGAGAAATTTTGTCCATATAAGTCGGATTAGCCTCATGGTGTCAACCAAACCCTGGCCTCAAGATTACCCCTAGGAAACCAATACATTTGGACTATAGTGAATGGCACAGTGGAGAGAGCACGGGGCTGGGAGTTAGAAGGTCATGGGTTCTAATCCCAGCTCTGCCATTTGTCTTCCTCCCTTCAAGGCCCTACTGAGAGCTCACCTCCTCCAGGAGGCCTTCCCAGACTGAGCCCCTTCCTTCCTCTCCCCCTCATGCCCCGCTCCATCCCCCTCATCTTACCTCCTTCCCTTCCCTACAGCACCTGTATATATGTATATATGTTTGTACATATTTATTACTCTATTTATTTTACTTGTACATATCTATTCTATTTATTTTATTTTGTTAGTATGTTTGGTTTTGTTCTCTGTCTCCCCCTTTTAGACTGTGAGCCCACTATTGGGTAGGGACTGTCTCTATATGTTGCCAACTTGTACTTCCCAAGCGCTTAGTACAGTGCTCTGCACACAGTAAGCGCTCAATAAATACGATTGATGATGCTGTGTGATTTTGGTCAAGTTATTTCAGTTCTCTGTGCCACAGTTACCTCATCTGTAACATGGAGAATGAGACAGTGAGCCCCATGTGGAACAGGGACTGTATCCAACCCGATTTGCTTGTATCCACTCCAGTGCTAAGTACATTGCCTGGAACACAGTAAGCACTTAACAAATACAATTATTACAGTGTTTGGCTTCCAAAGACCTCCAGCCTGGTCAATATCTCACCCTTTCTCATTCTCCCATGGTTCCAGGGTGTTCGTCACATAATAATAATAATAATAATAATAATAATAATAATAATAATAATGGCATTTATTAAGCACTTACTATGTGCAAAGCACTGTTTTAAGCTTTGGCTCCTGTCACAGAAGCCTGAAAACTTTTAATTGCTTCATTTTTCTGCCTGAGAAATAATTCCCAGAAAAGGAAGGCAAAACTTCTACATAAGTTTACCACATGCTATATTCTATAATTCTGAAGTAATCCTTAGATCAAAATCTTACATATTTCCTCCAGCACTAAAACATTAAAGGAAAACAATTTTACAAGATGGCACTGTAATTAATGATAAATTACACTTGAAAACTAAAGAGCTTTTTGTGACAGTCACATTAATACTAAATCGGTCCATCATTATTAAAGAGTAAAAGAATGATTAGGAATTAGGCTGCGATTTTTGTGGTTTTTGTTATTTTGAAATAGAGTTAACATCTCAAATCCTAAAAGCTTCTTAAACCTGCTTGGTGAAATGTTGAAACCATTAAAAGCACTCAATATATAACAATATGTAAAAAACAAATGGAAAATCATCCACAAAACAGACTGTTTAAAAATCTACACTTAATGAATAACAGCTCTACTTTTCTTCCACAGAGCATTATAAACCACTTAAAATAAACAGCTTTCTTTCATTTTAAAGCCTTTCTCGCCTTGAATGTAGGGTGACCATAGATGGTACTTTAGAATGTAGGACATTGAAATGCAAATGATGTTTCACGTGTTATGCCTAATGATTCCTAAAATGATGACCTCATGGGTGCCATTTTGATGATGATGTTGTTTGTCAAGTGCTTACTATGTGCCAAGCACTGTTCTAAGTGCTGGGGTAGATACAAGGTAATCAGGTTGTCCCACATGGGGCTCACAGGCTTCATCCCCACTTGACAGATGAGGGAACTGAGGTCCAGAGAAGCTAAGTGACTTGCCCAAAGTCACACAGCTGACAAGTGGTGAAGTAGGGATTTGAACTCATGACCTTTGACTTGCAAGCACGTGCTCTTTTTACGGAGCCATGCTGCTTACTCTTTGGAAAGCACAGTACTCTTGAAGCAGGCCTCACTAAACCTGCTCCTTTTGTAGACTGAAGGCAGGGGGATGGATAACAATGATAATGGTATTTGTTAAGCTGTCCTATGAATCAATGCCTTACCATGGCAGGAGAGTTTGCATACACCAATGAAGCTTAGAG
The DNA here is from genome assembly GCF_015852505.1 of Tachyglossus aculeatus. Classification (NCBI taxonomy): domain Eukaryota; kingdom Metazoa; phylum Chordata; class Mammalia; order Monotremata; family Tachyglossidae; genus Tachyglossus; species Tachyglossus aculeatus. Next base: position 78,225,180 of record NC_052086.1, read on the forward strand.
CTATGCCATTGAGAGATACTCTTGCTAGGGTTACCCCTAATGGGAAGGTCTAAGCAGAAATGTCAGACAAAATTGATTCACTTGTTCTGGGAAGCAGCAGCATGGAAAAGAATCAAAGGCTGTTGATTGAATTATAAAATGTTCAACAAAGACAATATCATAGACTCAAGTTTTCACTGCAGGGAGGGAGGCAGTGGAAAACCACTTCCGTATTTTTACCAAGAAAACTCTATGGATACACATTCCAGAATGACTACAGATATAGTGTTGGAAGATGAGCCCCTCAGGTCAGAAGACACTGAAGACACTCATGCCACATGAGAAATGAGTATCTGAAGTTGTAAAGAAACCCTTATTATTGCAACATGGAATGTATGAAGTAACAATTGCCACAAAAATACAAATTGTCAACTCTATGGTGTTTCCAGTGACAGTGTATGGATCCGAAAGCTGGACGGTGAAAAAACAGGATAGAAAGAACATTGATTCTTTTGAAATGTGGTGTTGGAGAAGGCTTTTGTGAATACCATGGACTGCTCGAAAAACAAATAAATGGATTTTGGAGCAAATTAAACCAAAATGGTCTTTGGAAGGCCAAATGACAACTTAGATTAGCATATTTTGGACACATGATCAGGAGGACTGCTCCTCTGGAGAGGACACTGATGCTAGGAAAAGTCCAGGGAAAGAGGCAGACCAGCAGCTAGATGGACAGAGACCATAATAACGATAAAGGAAGAACCATTAGAAAGGTTGCAGATCATGGCAGATGACAGGACGTTCTGGAGAAAGTATATCCATGGAGTAGGTGTGAATAGGAAATGACTTGATGGCACTCAATAATAATAATAATTTGCTAAGTGCTTCCTTTGCACTGTACTAAGCTCTGCGGCAGATACAAGCAGATTGGGTTGGATACGGTCCCTACCCCATGTGGGGCTCCCGGTCTCAATCCCCATTTTACAGATGAGTTCACTGAGGCACAGAGAAGTGAAGTAACTTGCCCAAGATCACACAGCAGACAAATGGCAGAGCCAGGATTAGAACCCATGACCTTCTGACTCCCAGGCCCATGCTCTAGCCACAACGCCATGCTGCCTCTCTAAGAGAGTTGCAGTGCCTTTGGAAAGCCAGTCAGGAAAATAAGCCCGCACAAGTCCAATTGTAAAAATGTCAGTCTGCTGTAGACCCTAGAATCAAGAGAAATTTATTTTTGTATATTGCAACTGGCCGTCTGTTCTTTAACATATGTATAATGACATTTCCCAGTGAAAATGGAATCCCTGTCTTTCTTGCGCAAAGATACAGATTGTGCTGCTATTTGTCTGTACCAAGAAGTGATGGATTGCCCTGTTGTAAAAATAACAGATTTGTCTTGGTGCAATCAATCCATTATTCAATAGTACGGAGTACTACTGTTTGCAGATCACTTTTCTAAATGCTTGGGTGGGTACATTGCAGTAGAGTTGGTGGGCCAGACTTCAGGATGGTGATGATGATGGTATTTGTTAAACTCTTGCTATGTGCCAAGCACTGTTCTGTGTGCTGGGGTAGAGACAAGGTAATTACGTCCCACATAGGATTCACAGTTTTATCCCTCATTTTACAGATAACTGAGGCACAGAGAAGTGAAGTGACTTGCCCAAGGTCACACAGAAGAACCAAGATTAGAACCTACATCCTCTGACTCCCAGTCCCGGGCTCTTTCCACTGGGCCACGCTGCTTCTCAATCCTTATACTGTACTCCACAAGCATTTGTTAGTACAGGGCTCTACATGCAGTAAACAATAAATAACATTGATTGATTGATTGATCTTTGTGAAGGGATTGATTATAACGGAAGTGGTTTTCACAAAGCTACTGGCATGCTCTCTCCCCTGCTTGTCATCCTCCCTTCTGGTATATACCTTCTGCCACAGGTTTCAGGGACAGTACCTTTGGTGACAGTGGAACTGTGAAGTTGATAACTGACCAAACGTTTTGAAACAGGTAATAACTTGGTCAGTGCTAAGCCCTCTAGACAGCTTGTTTTGGGCAGGGAATGCATGACTCAGTGGAAAGAGCACGGACTTTGGAGTCAGAGGTCATGGGTTCAAATCCCGGCTCTGCCAACTGTCAGCTGTGTGACTTTGGGCAAGTCACTTAACTTCTCTGTGCCTCAGTTACCTCATCTGTAAAATGGGGATTAAGACTGAGCGCCCCCCATGGGACAACCTGATCACCTTGTAACCTCCCCAGCGCTTAGAACAGTGCTTTGCACATAGTAAGTGCTTAAAAAATGCCATTATTATTATATTGTACTCTCCCAAGCACCTAGCATAGTGCACTGCACACAGTAACACTTAATAAATATGATTGACTGACTTGGCAAGTGCTGCTCTCCAAAGGACCAGGCTTGCTGTCCCAAATCAGTTGACAATGGTATTTAGTGAAGCTGCAGAGAAGCAGCATGGCTCAGTGGAAAGAGCCCGGGCTTTGGAGTCAGGGGTAATGGATTCGAATCCCGGCTCTGCCAATTGTCAGCTGTGTGACCTTGGGCAAGTCACTTAACTTCTCTATGCCTCAATTCCCTTATCTGTAAAATGGGGATTAAGACTGTGAGCCCCCCGTGGAACAACCTGATCTCCTTGTAACCTTCCCAGTGCTTAGAACAGTGCTTTGCACATAGTAAGCACTTAATAAATGCCATCGTTATTATTATTTAGTGAGAAAAGCCATGACCTATGTACATATCCAAAATTATTATGATTATTATTATTATGTGGTATTTGTTAAGCACTTACTCTCTGCCAGTCACTGCCCCAAGTGCTGGGGTGGATACAAGCAAATTGTACTGGACACAATCCCTGTTCCTCATGGGCGCACAGTCTCGATCCCCATTTACAGATGAGGGAATTGAGGCACAGAGAAGTTAAGTGACTTGTTCAAGGTCACGCAGCAGACAAGTGGCAGAGCTGGGATTAGAATCTGGGTCTTTCTGATTCCAGACCTGGGCTCTATCCACTAGACCACAGTAGCAGTTGATTTATTTATATTAATGTCTCCCCCTCTAGATTGTAAGCTCCTTGTGGGGAGGAAACATGTCTACCAAATCTGTTATATGCTACTCTCCCAAGCGCTTAGTATGGTGCTCTGCACACAAAAAGAACTCAATACATATGATGGATTGATCGATGATGATCTAGGGAAAATAGCACTGGTCTTGGAGTCAGAGGACCTGGGTTCCAATTTCTGTTCCACACCTTTCCTGCTGTAGGGCTTTGGACAAGTTACTTAACTTCTCTGTGCCTTACACACCTTCTCTGTTAAATGGGGATTCAACACCTGGTCTTCCCTCCTAATTAGTTTGTGAGCTCAGAGTGGGACAGGGACTGTGTCTGACCTGATTACCTATCCCTCTGCTTGGTCCACAGATAGCGCTTTACAAATAATAATGGTGGTATCTGTTAAGAGCTTACTATGTGCCAAGCACTGTTCTAAGTGCTGGGATAGAAACAAGATTATCAGGTTGTCCCACGTGGGGCTCACAGTCTTAATCCCCATTTTACAGATGAGATAGCTGAGGCACAGAGAAGTTAAGTGACTTTCCCAAAGTCACACAGCTGACAAGTGGCGGAGCCGGGATTAGAACCCATGACCTCTGACTTGCAAGCCTGTGCTCTTTCCACTATGCCATGCTGCTTCTCTGCCATCACAAGACTAATTCCACTATCAGGTGCGTGCCTTCTAACTTACTTGTTCCAAGGATAGAGTACTTGGCAGATGGCAGTCCCTGAATGACTGCCTCAAGGACTTTTGCAGAAGTTCACGGATATTACGAGGAATGTCCCCCTGAGACCTGAAGGCAAATTCAAACCTGGCTTTCAGGGATCAGGCTGCCTCTTTAAGCGTGACTGCATAAAATAAATTGAATAAAACTCAACCTATCAGGCATCTCTGCTTCACACTATTGGTGATGGGGATCAGATCAGACAAGATACTATCAATACTAATATCGCCAGCCAAACACACGCCTAAAAAAACTTCAATAAGAGATGATTATTTACAGCCTAAAGTCAAAATACTTTATTTACTTTGTAATTATGTGGGAACAAGAATCTTTTTTTACTTGTTTGTCTCTTTATCTTTTATAAATTAATTCAACAAGAAAAATGAAATGAGGTAAATACGATAATATTTCCTGTATTGCTATCGTCCATCCTCACCCTTAGCCAGGAGAATTTCACTAGCTACAAAGACTGAGACACAGTTCTATTGTTAATAAAAGGCTTCCAATCCCTCTGTCCATTATTTTACCTTTTAAACTGAGGAAGAATTAGAAAACTGTTAGATAGTAAGTGACAAATTGGAATCTGATGGGCCAACATGAGCCTATAAAAGTGTTATCAGGATGATATTAAACAGTTTATTCCTTACTTAGGATTCAAACAGGAAATTGGAGCTATTCTTACTGGGATATCTCACCCTTTGTTATTTTTCATTTAGATAATGCTATTTAAAACATAACAGGATTACTGGTAATTTGTCTTTTATAATAATGTGCCTGAGCATGTCTTTCAGAATTTCCTTACCCAGTTGGTGGAAAATAAAATCTAATGCAGACTGAACACTGCAATTTCTTCTTTTGGAGAATTTTTATTCTACTCCCCCCCAACCACCACCAACCCTGAATACCCATTATCCCATTATCTTTATTTCGTGGTCTGTGTGGCAGGTTCAGGGAGACAGTTCACACACAATAATAATAATGATGATGGCATTTGTTAAGAGTTTACTATGTGCCAAGCACTGTTCTAAGCACACATCTGAACACTTCTCACAGAGGCAGGATAGACCTGATACAAGTCATCATTTCACAAACCCTCAGAATTGCGTGGCTGAGAATAATGATGACAATTGTTATTGTGGTATTTGAAGTGCTTATTATGTGCCAAGCACTGTACTAAGTGCTGGGGTTGATACAAGATAATCACATTGGACACAGTCCCTATCCCACATTGGAACTCACAGTTCTTAGGGGAGAGAAAACCATTGTCTTATCCCTATTTTCCAGATGAGGTTACTGAGGCACAGAGAAGTTTTATAACTTACCCAAGTTCACATAGCAGGCAAGTGACAGCGCTGGGATTAGAACCCAGATCCTCTGATTCCCAGGCCTACGCTCTTTCTTCTGGGCCACACTGTTGGGAATGAATTTTCAAGGTTAACTTGCTCAGCTTCTCCACCTGCAGGAACGGAGATAAAATTCAACACCGGTTATTCTAGAACAGGGAGAGGATAATGGTTCTCAGAGAATATTGGAGTCTGACTCAATCAATCAACCAATCATATTTATTGAGCACCTACTGTAGGCTGAGCACTCTACTAAGTGTTTGGGAGAGTGCAGTAATATTGATTGATTGACTGAAGGTTTGACTACGGGTTCTGTTCCACTCTGAGTTCTATCAATCAATCAATTGTATTTAGTGAGCACTTACTCTGTGCACTGTACTAAGCACTTAGGAGAGCACAACACAGCAACATAACAGACACATTCCGTGCTCACAACAAGCTTACAGTCTAGAGGGGCTCTAGGCTAGAGATCCACATGAAGGATAACATATATATATAACAACCTGAATTCCATAATGGAAAAGAAATCTAGAAATACGTTGCTGTTATTTTTTCCATTTCCATATGAATGGAATAAGAAATAATTATTTATATTCTTGAGCATTTAACACGCACTAAAGAAAACCATGGATTCCCTTCATGGATAAGGATCATCCATGGATAAAGGTTCCCTTCTGTGTTGCTGTTGTACTCGAATTCGCAGCCTTTATTCATCCCTCCCTAACTCCCACAACACTTATGTATATATCCATAATTTATTCATTTATTTTAATGTCTGTCTCCTCCTCTAGACTGTGAGCTCCTTATGGGTAGGGAACGTGTCTATCAAGTCTGTTAAATTGTACTTCCTCAAGAGTGTGCTCTGCCCACAGTAAGTGCTCAATAAATATGATTAATTGATTGATTAACCAACTGCACCTCAAACTCTGAGAAAATAAGGTAGCTCTCCCAGGGTTACCAATAGAAACCAAATCATTGGCAGTCTTTTTCATTTCAGTCCATTCCCAGTGAAACAGTGCTGACCTCTTGAGGTTATGGGAAAGCAAGATTTGGTTGCATAATTTGTTCAGGAAAAAGGTTACAGCATTTTTTTGAGAATGAGAAGTGCAGAAGCTTGGCCTTTAGAAACAAGTATTTCCAGGTAATTTAACCTCTTAAAGTGAATGTTAATATTGACATTATCTTGTTAACATCTTAGTGTTAGGCTCTCAATGACTGGAAACCAAGTATAGACTGTGGTTGGGGGGGGGGGGGGGGGGGGGGGGGTGTGTGTGTGTGTGTGTGTGTGTGTGTGTGTGTGTGTGTGTGTGTGTGTGTGTGTGTGTGTGTGTGTGTGTGTGTGTGTGTGTGTGTGTGTGTGTGTGTGTGTGTGTGTGTGTGTGTGTGTGTGTGTGTGTGTGTGTGTGTGTGTGTGTGTGTGTGTGTGTTTAAAGCTAACACCTTTAGCGTAACTTACAATTTCAGAGTACATTGGAAATTTCTCCCTTAGCTCTTTGGGTGAAGTAGTAATGTGGCAGTGCTCACTCTTTGCACAGATGTTATTAAGAATGCCATATTGCTGGAGCATTAATAGTGTTTTATTTGAAAAGTGGATGTTTTTTTTCCCTCCTTCTGCCCTTGTTGTAGAAAATTACTCTGGGAGCCGTATGTCTTTTCAGATGTGTTCTCCTCTCGAAGAAACACTCCCAATTATCGAAACTATGTTTTTAGTGATTGCAATGTGTCATGACATTTTCAAGATGTAAGTTTCTTAGAAAAGGTATTACCACAGCGGAAAGAAGCGGCTCATTTTTAAAATGTAAAACATTGTTTTCCCAGCAAAATGCTGGCAAAGACTGAGTGTGCTGCTCTGTAGGCTTGTTAGACTACTGAAGATCACTACCCGGGAGCAGAGCACTGCTCTTCCTCTGAAGGCAGGATCACACATCACACTCTGCCCTGTGGTCACCCAGTGGGAAAACACATCATCACATGCCTGCAGGATGCTGCGACAGGGACTGGTTTGCATTCCTGCAGAATGCAGCAGTGACTGGTTCACATTCCTGTAGGAAGCAAAAAGGGCCTTGTTCCCATTCCTGCAGAATGCAACAGGGTCTGACTTGCATTCCTGCAGAATGCAATAGGGACTGGATCTCATCTTCACATCTAAGCTAGACATTCCTATCCCACCTGCCCTGTTCTTCCCTTGTTTCAACTCTACTCTTTTATTTGTCCTGGAGTTCCTTCTTAGGCCAGCTTTTCATCCAGAAATCCATCTGGCTGTTCAGACATTCCCTTTGAGCTCATTAGATTCCCACTTGAACCTTGCTTATATCCCTGCACATAACCACTGCTGATGCAAATCTTTGAGTCCAAAATGCTGCATCCCATTTGCTAACATTGATTTCAACTTTGTTAAAAAAAAAAAAGTGTTCATTCACCAGAGATAAGAAATGGAAAGGGGCAGGGTTTTTGCTAGTAACTATAATTGTAGTACTTGTTAAACACTTACTGTGTGCACTCTGCTAAGTGCTGGAGGAAGTTGTGAAACAAAACTGGACAGTCTCTGTTCCACAATGCAATGCAGTGCCCTAGGGGAAAGGAGAACAGATATTTAATCTCCACTTTGAAGATGAAGAAACTGAGGCAAAGAAAAGTGAAGTGACGTGCCTAAGATCCACACAGCAGGGAAGTGGCAGAGGTGGGATTAGAACCCATGTCTTGACTTCCAGGGAGGTGCTCTTTCCACTAGTTGATGCTGCTTGGGAACAGAGCTTCAACTCTGTTTTTCTTTAAGTGGGAAAAAATTCCTCTGGATCCAGGGGATGATGGAGGGTATTTTATAGGGCTGTGACTATGCCCTGTGGTCAAACTACTAGTCCAGATGAGTTTGATGAAAGGCACTTTGGGGGAGCTGGGAGGCTTTTCCATTTTGCTTTTCAATGAGTTTCAATGAAATGCCCTTAAAATAATAATATTAATAGTAGTACTTGTTAAGCACTTACTGTATACCAAGCACTGTTCTAAACACTGGGGTAGATACAAGGTAACCAGGTTAGACACAGTCTCTATCGCACAGGGGGCTCACAGTCTTAATCCTCATTTTACAGATGAGGTAACTGAGGCACTGAGAACTTAAATGACTTGCCAAGGTCACATAGCAGGCATGTGGTGGAGCTGGGATTAGAACCTGGGATGTACTTAGTTGTGCCCATTTGAAGTCAAAAGCTAAAATCACCCTTGAAAACACACTTGTCCTGCCCCAAATTTTCATTCTAAATTGTGTTCCACACTTCTTTATTAATCACCCCCGCAATCCTCTTACAAATCAGTCAACCAACCAATCAATGGTACTATTGAGTACTATGTCCAGAACACTGTACTAAGTGCTTAGGAGAGTGCAATATAACAGAGTTTGTAGACAGTTTTCTTGTCCACAATTTCCCACACCCACACCCTTGCCTCCTTGTAAATTTGGAAGATTAATGTGATGCCATTTTTGCAGTTGCACCATATCAGTAATGGGAATTTAGAGAAGCAAGGGTTGTGTTAGCAACTATTTTATATTCACAGTAAATGGCATCTCTCCTATGAAATTTTTCCTCTTAGTAATCTATTTATGAGACCCTCATTAAAGAATTGATAAGTAGAGTGACTTATTAGTGAGAGCACATGCCTAGGAATCAGAGGCCCTGGGTTCTAATTCTTCCTCTATCACCTACCTGCTGTGCAACTTTGGGGACATCACTTAATTTCTCTGTGCCTCAGTTTCCTCATGTGTAAAGTAGGTATTTGATACCAGTTTTCCCTCCTACTTAGATTGTAGGACAGAGACTGTCTGGTTATCTCTATATTACCTCTACTCCAGGACTTGGCACATAGCAAAGATTCAACAAATGCCATTACAATTAAGTAGACATGTTGTTTGATGGATCAGTATTCAGAGATCTCTCTGCCTCCTTTCAGACCTGTAATCATTACAACTCAGCCACTAGTAGCTGTGACCAACCTGATTTGCTTGTATCCATCCCAGCACTTAGTACAGAGCCTGGCATAAAGTAAACGCTTAGCAACACCATTATTATTATTGGTATTATTATTAAATAGCAATAATAGTGATAATGACAATAATATTATGTGCCAAGCACTGCTAAATGGTGAGGTCAATAAAAAATAATTAAATTTGAAGACAATTCCTGTCCCACGCAGCACTCACAGTCAACGAGGGAGGGAGAGCAGGTATTTTTATTGCCCATTTTACAGAAACTGAAGTAGAGAGGTTAAGTGACTTCCCCAAGGTCACAGTTCAGACTAATTTTGTGCTCTATCCACTTGGGCCATGCTGCCTCCCTATATTTGTTGAATGCCTACTGTGTGCAGAGCACTGAGACAAAACACAGGGATGAGAATTAGGCACAATCCCCAGCTCCCAAGAGACTCACGGTCTAAGAGTAAGGGAGTAAAGGGGATTGGCAATGGGCCCATGAGGAAAGTTGGCACAAGTACAACATAGAAACAGTACTGAAGACAAGGGACAAAATAAATACACAAAAGGCAAACCAAAATATCAATAGGGGCAGAGTTTCAGGCTCTTTGCCACTCAGATTCCCATAGTCACAGCCACATTCATTCATTCATTCATTCAATCGTATTTATTGAACGCTTACTGTGTGCAGAGCACTGTACTAAGCACTTGGGAAGTACAAGTTGGCAACATATACAGACGGTCCCTACCCAACAGCGGGCTCACAGTCTAGAAGGGGAGACAGACAACAAAACAGAACATATTAACAAAATAAAATAAATAGAATAAATACGTACAAGTAAAATAGAGTAATAAATATGTACAAACATATATACATATATACAGATGCTGTGGGGAGGGGAAGGAGGTAAGGCAGGGGGATGGGAAGGGGGAGGAGTGGGAGAGGAAGGAGGGGGCTCAGTCTGGGAAGGCCTCCAATCACATAATTATTATCCTATATCCTATCCTATATTATCCTACAACTGTATATGTATTTTTTTTGTTAAGCGCTTACTGTGTGTCAAGTACTGTTCTAAACACTGGGGTAGCCACAGTAACTACCACAGCCTCCGCAATGTCCCCAAACTTGTGGAGGCCGTGTGCTGCTGCAGCGGGTGTCCTTCCGGCTGGCTAAGGGCAGGCTGGAAGGGAGGCCCAGGATGGCAAGGATGGGCATGGTGATGATACCTGAGGCAGCAGCATGACGGCTTGAAGGGATGGCAGGTTGAAGGTGCCACTTTTTCTGTCCTTTCCTCTGATGCAGGGAAAGGATTGGAGGGTTCTGATTCTCCAAACCAGCCCAAATTTCAGACATAACTCATTTTCCATCATCATCCTGAATCTGTGACAGGAAACCTACCCTGTGCAGCCCTGCTGCCCTGGCCTTTATTTTTCCCTAGGCCACAAGAAGCAGCCTGGCCTAGTGGAAAGAGCATGGGCCTGGGAGTCAGATGACCTGAGTTCTAGTCCCAGCTCTGCCACTTGTCCTCTGTGTGACTTTGGGCAAGTCATTTAACTTCTCTGTGCCTCAGTTCCCTCATCTACAAAATGGAGATACAGTGCCCACCCTCTCTCCTACTTAGGGAGACGTACTACATATTCATTCATTCAGTGGTATTTATTGCGCACTTACTGTGTGCAGAGCCCTGTACTAAAGTACAATTTGGCAACAGATCCTACATATAGGATGTGCTCAACTTGTATTTACTCCAGAATGTAGTACAATGCTTGACACATTGTAAGCGCTTAAGAAATACCACATTTATTATTCTTCTTCCCTGGGAAGGCCCTATAGTTTCACGTCCTTGTGGTGGAACACACTGCATTAAGCCCATACGGTCAGCCACATCCTCATGAATAGGCATCCCTTGCCCTGGCTTTCTTCATCTCCAGTGGCTCAGTCCATTTCCCTCTGTGGTATTTATTCCCATGCATGGTAATCACTTAAATGTGATTTTCTGTCTATCTCTCTAGCGCAGATCTGGTGAGCAGGAGAACAGCAGAACTTAAGTAAGTCTGGGACAATACCAGGTACATTTTCTTTTAGACTGTGAGCCCACTGTTGGGTAGGGACTGTCTCTATATGTTGCCAACTTGTACTTCCCAAGCACTTAGTACAGTGCTCTGCACACAGTAAGCGCTCAATAAATACGATTGATTGATTGATTGATTTGGCTTCTCTGTGGTTGGAAGACCAGATAAATGTCACACAGACATAACCCCCATCGTCAATCTTTCCATGTCTTTAGCCTAAAGCGAAGCTAACTGCGTCCCGTTAGAAGGAGAGATAACTATGACCTTGCAGAAAAGAACCTAATACCAAGGGGAAAGCTGGGACTCAAGGCTTGGGGAACAGGAGGGAGACTCTGTGCACAAGACTGAACCTCAAACATGTTTATGTGGTGCATTAGCTTGTACAGGAAGGGGGAAAGCTATGTGTCCGTGGGCAAATCACTTCACTTCTCTGTGCCTCAGTTACCACATCTCTAAAATGGAGACTGAGACTGTGAGCCCTATGTGGGACAGGGACTGTGTCCCACCCAATTCGCTTGTATCCACCCCAGCACTTAGTAAAGTGCCTGGCACACAGTAAGCACCTAACAAATACCACAATTATTATTGTTATTATTATCATTATTATTAAAGAGGAGACCCTTGGACCGGGCTCAAAAATCCTATCCACGGTGGCAGTCTGCAGGCTGATGGATCACTGGTGTCCATGCTGAATAGCATTAATAACTGCTAACTTATATTAAATTATATATCAATCAAATTAATAATGCTTACCATACTTAGGGCATTTAGTTTGCTAAAAATCACTAGCATCTGCTCCTATTAAAAATGACAGATGATTAGCCAATCTCAAATTCGGTGGAATAAGTTAGCTAACAAGGTAGAATTAAAATTTACATCTTGTTTCAACATAATGAAGATAATTAAAAAGAGTGATAAAACCCTTTGATTAACCCTCATCTCATGTTGCATAGCATTTTATTATGCAAATTGAACAGCCGACATTGTAAACTTAATGCTAGCTGAGATACCAATATAAATATATTCTAGTTTTAAAATTGCCCCAAAAAGGACAAGAAACATGTGATTGAGATCTGCTATTGTGCCTTTTTTAATGGTTGAAATAAAACCCAACTTAGGGCACACGTCATGTGGAGGTAAGTTATGACTTGAAATGCTAAAGGCTTGAGGGTTTGGCCTTGTTTTTTACATTTTCTTCTGAATGGTTTTGTTTTATTGCTTTATTATCCTCCCCATCATAATCAAGCTGATGTTATGTGGGGAGAAATGATCAGGCCTCACAAACCAAATGTCAGAATCATTCAATTTGAGGATTCCTTTTCAATTTGACTCTGGAATTGCTTCTCTGAGTTAAAGGTGCAGCAGCAATTTGCATTTTAAATTGAACTTCCCTAACCCTAATCACCACCCTCCCCTCCCTGTACTACACCTCCAGCCCCTCTAAGCTCCAATGTGCTGGGAGCAGTGGAAGGAACAATGGAAATAAAACAAAACAAACACCACATTTCTCAAGTTACCGGTGGGTTTTCATGGAATTGCAAAGCTGTGCAATCAGAGGCAGCCCCTCCCTCAGAAAGAAAGGGGGCTGGCAATAATTCTTTAAGATGCCAAAATTTTGTCTGAAGTTGGTCAGCCTGAATTTTGCCCTGACAACCAGGTTATCTGTGGGTATTTAAAACAAACCACAGCAACAACAAAACTTCAAGTTGCTGTCTCTCTTGGAAAGAAGCATGTGTGTGTGTCTGTAAATAGATGTGAGATGAAGGTTGAAGTCTATCTTACAAACCCCAGGGGCTTGTTGGAAATGACGAATACAAGGTTTCCTTCGAAATCTTCAATAAATCACTGACCAGACTTCTTCTCTGCATCTCCCCTCCCTCATCCTCTCCAACCTCACTACTCAATCCCACTCACCCAGCCCCAGAAAAAAAAAAAAATTATGGAACCTAACAATGCAAAATGATGTTTTTCTTTCTTTGTTGTATCTTAGGAGGGTCTGAACATAAAGCTCTTATCACAGAGCCACAGCTGCAGGAGGAATCCTTTAATCACAGCCTTCCTCCTTGAAGAAGAATATAGATTTATGACCAGACTTTGGTTACTAAGCGAGGAAGAAATATTGCCAGCAGCCACCATACTCTCTCCCATTGGCTGTAAACAGCTTTAATCTGCTTTAGCTGTCATTTTGAAGTCTGGAGATATTAGAGTACAACGTAATTATGTGGTTGTGAGCAGAAGTACAGTTTATTTTCTTTAAACTAAAGAAGCTGAGGTAAATTTTCCAATAGTGCTTCTGAACAAAGCAGCTCTCTCTAGCATGAGAATCAACCACCGTTCTGCCCGTTACTTCAGCGATGCTTCTCGTAAAGAGCTCTCCTGAGAACATATTTCGCAGGACTAACGGAATCTCTCAGGGTCTTTCAAGGAAATGTCCATTCACTTAGGAAAATTCAATGAAAGGCAACGTTCCCGAGTCAAACTAGAAAGTAAAAGCCAATTGCCTGTGCTTCATTATACACCAATATAGAGTCATTGTGGCAGCTCAAATATCAAATCAATGGACCAATATTAAAGACCAGTTTCTATCCATACTTCTCATCAGCAGTTAACATTTACCGGGCATGCAGAATACTCAGCACTGTTCTAGGCATTTTGAGAAGAAAGGCCCTGGAAATTGAAAGAATGCTGTTTCATTCTGTTCCTGTCCCCTTGGAGTTTACAGTCTAGGATGTGCACACAGCCAGAACAGATTGAATTATATTTGCAGTGTCCTGTAATAATAATAATAATACTAATAATGGGATTTGTTAAGCACTTACCATGTGCCAGGCACTGTACTAAGTCCTGGGGTGGAAACAAGCAAGTTGAGTTGGACCCAGTCCTTGTCCCATGTGGGGCTCACAGTCTCAATCCCCATTTTATGGGTGAGGTTACTGAGGCGCAGAGAAGTGAATTGACTTACCCAAGGTCACACAGTAGACAAGTGGCAGAGCCAGGCTTAGAACCCATGACCCTCTGATTCCCAGGCCCATGCTGTGTCTATTATGCCACACTATACATCCTTTAGACGGGGAAATATGCTGGTTGAGTTGGGACTGGGAAAGAATCCATGCTTTCAGTCCTAATGTTTTCCACATATGGGTCATTCAGCAAGGGATTCTCATTCGTTCATTCATTCAAGCATATTTATTGACCACTTACTGTGTGCAAAGCACTGTACAGACAAGTAGCATGGCTCAGTGGAAAGAGCATGGGCTTTGGAGTCAGACGTCATGAGTTCGAATTGGGATTCGATTGTCAGCTGTGTGACTTTGGGCAAGTCACTTAACTTCTCTGTGTCTCAGTGACCTCATCTGTAAAATGGAGATTAAAACTGTGAGTCCCCTGTGGGATTACCTGATCACCTTGTTACCTCCCCAGTGCTTAGAACAGTGCTTTGCACATAGTAAGTGCTTAATAAATACCATTATTATTATTATTATTATTAAGTGCTTGGGAGAGTACTATATAACAACAAACAGACACACTCCCTACCCATGACAAGCTTCAGTCTAGAAGGGGAGACAGACATTAATAAAATAAATAAATGAATTACAGATCGGTACAGATATGGATTTAAGTGTTCTGGGGCTGGGAGAGGGGATGAATAAAGACAGCAAGTGAGGGTGATGCAGAAGGAAGTGGGAGAGGAGAAAAGGAGGGCTTAGAGAAGGCCTCTGGGAGGATATGTGCCTTCAATAAAGCTTTGAATGTAGGGAGAGTAATTTTCTGTCGGACCATCTCCATTCAAAATCCCTACTGCACCTGCTGCTATTAGCACATCCTGGAGGAGATGAGGCTAGGGCTGAGACCTTAGTGTTATGGAGTAACCTCAATTAATGGTATTTATTGGGTGCTTAATGTGTTGAGAGCACTTTAGTTCTTTGAGAGCACTGTACTTAGTGCATGGGAGAGTACACTACAACAGTCTGTAAACACATTTCCTGCCCACAGCAAGCTTACAGTCTAGAAGATCATCATTTCCAAGAGCCTTGATTGTACCCTGAGACTCAATAGGCAAAGGCAAGTAACTAATGAAATTTAAGATAGAATAATAAAAATTATTATTATGGTACTCGATAGGCACTTACTATGTGCCAAAAACTGCTCTAAACACTGGAGTAGATCTAAATTAATCAGGTTGGACACAGTCCCTGTTCCACATTGGACTCAAACTCTTAATCCCCATTTTTTACCTATGAGGTAACTGAAGCCCAGACAAGTTAAGTGACTTGACCAAGGTCACACAACAGAAAAATGGTGGAGCCGGGATTAGAACCTATGACCTTCTGACTCCCAGGCCTGTGCTCTATCCACTTCATGATGCTGCTTCTCCTTTCTAAACACAGCAGGGATGAAATGGCGGTCAAGTTTGGAAAATAATTAATTCCTATGTAGCTCATTTAGGACAGAAATCACGTCTACCTTCTCTATTATACTCTCCTAAGCAGATAGTACAGTGCTATGCATATGGTAAGGACTTGATAAATACCATTCAAAGGTAAGTGGGTAATGCATGAGGCAGGGAGAGCACTTGGGATAGGGAAATAAGGTGAAATCACTGGAAAATACAAAGCAAGACACCAACAGGGGTATGTCCTTCAACAGCCAAACCATGACTTCCAAAGAGACACAAATAAATCATCAGCCACCACTATCTTAGCACCACCATAGTCTGGAAGAATTGGTTTTGTGAGGTCCTTGCCAGATTAGGTTTATTGACTTACTCCTCACTGTGCCTTGCTACCATCTCATTCACCCTTGACCCCTTATTCACACATTCTCTCAAATCAATCAATTGATAGTATCTACTGAGGGCTTACTGTGTGCAGAGCATGGTGCTAAGCATTTGGGAGAGTACAATATAACAGAGTAGGTAGATTCATTCAATTGTATTTAATAAGCACTTACTGTGTACAGAGCACTGTACTATGCACTTGGAAAGTACAATTCAGCAATAGAGACAGTCCCTGCCCATACTGGGCTTACAGTCTAGAAAGGGGGAGACAGACATCAAAACAAGTGAACAGGCACCAATGTAAATAAATAGAAAAATATGAAATGCTTCACAAATTTGTGTGTCACCCTTGTGCAGGGGCCATTCCCTGCCCACAGCGAGCTTATTTCTACCTGGAATTCCCTCTTCTCTTCATATCCAACAGACCATCACTCTACTAAAATCATTTCTCCTCCAGGAAGCCTTTCCTGACTAACTTTTCAAATCTCTACCCTGTATTTCCCTCCCAGGATCTCAGGATCATTGAACTTAGAACACTCCATCTTCATATCCAACAGACAATCAATCTCACCACTTTCAAAGACTTATTATAAACACGCCTCTTCCAGGAGGCCATCCCCGACTAAGCCCTCATTTTCTCTCCTCCACTTCCCTTCTGTGTCCCCTTGAAGTCATATTTGCACCCTTTATTCACCCCTCCCTCAGCTCCACAGCACTTATATTCATACACCTAATTTATTTATTCATATTAATGCCTACCTCCCCCTCTAGACGGTAAGATTGTTGTGAGCAGGGAATACATCTACCAACTCTGTTATATTGTACTCCCCCAAGCTTTTAGTCCAGTGGTTTGCACACAGTAGGCACTCAAATACAATTGATTGATTGATTGATTCCTTTCTACTCTCCCACCTCCTCTCTTCTTTCCCTTCCTATCTCCTCCTCTCCCTCAGGATGTAGTTATTGAATTCCCAAGAAGGGCAGGGTGCAGGATCCATCCACATGGGGCCAACTTCAAGGAATAACTGTCGTTCCTTTCTAAAGGAATTTACACTCAAAGAATGAAGACCTGATTGATGAAGAAACAATAAACTTGAAATTGCACCTGTTTATGTTCATTCACACGTATCTATGGATGCATTTTTTAGGTCAAATTTTCCTTCATCAAGTTTGTCTACATGCACAAGTGTATACACAGATAGGCACATGTGTACTTGTGTGGGGAGGGGTGCACAGAATGCTATTTTGTGTGTGTGTGTGTGTGTGTGTGTGTGTGTGTGTGTGTGTGTTGAGACTTTCGAGTTTTGGTGTGTGCCAAGTCTGTGCAGCACCTCGTCGAGCACTTTACTGATAATTCACCTCAGCATTCAAAAGACAGGCTCAGCTTGATACTCTGTTCAGTGGCTCTAAGTACTACACTAAACAGGGAGCCAATGTGAAAATGGCTAACACAACCTGGCAAAGTGACAACTGAAACAACTCAGTAAAGCAGAGCCGTCATACAGCACAAACCAAATATCTTTGGAGTATGGCACATACAGGTAGACCCTTGTGCAGCTGTTTTGTTGAAGTTTCACTGGAAATCTTCATGGTGGTTCTTGGTTAGTTGCACACAAAACAAATAGAATTTCTATATTATTATAGGCTGCAAATTTCTGCACAACAGCATGTATGTGGGCATGCATAAAGGCAAACACAGAAATAGAAGCAAAAGCGTCATTTTCCACTGGGAGCTATTCATTCATGCATTCAATCAATCAATGATATTTACTGAGTGCTTCCAGTGTGCAGAGCACTGCACTAACTGCTTGGGAGAGCACAATAAAACAATAAACAGACACATTCCCTGCCCACAATGAGCTTACAGCCTAGAGGGGGACACAGACATTAATAGGAATAAATATATCACAGATATGTTCATTAGTGCTGTGGGGCTGGAAGAGGAAAGAACAAAGTCAGAGCAAAGCAGAAGGGAGTGGGAGAAAAGGAAAGGGGGGCTTAGTCAAGGAAGGCCTCTTGGAGGTGATGTGCCTTCAATAAGGCTTTGAAGTCGGGTAGAGTAATTGTCAGTCATATTTGAGGAGGGAGGGCGTTCCAGGCCAGAGGCAGGACTGGGTGAAGGTGTCGGGGACCAAATAGACGAGATCTAGGCACAAGTTTGTGGGTGATGAGTTTGGCAGAAATGAAAAAGCAATTCCATACATGAAGACAGCTTGGGAAGGTTTCAAGATTTGAGGGGGCCTGGAGGCTGGGGTATTTAAGTCTCAATCTAGAATGAAAGTGAGGGCCATTGAGATTGCTAGTTCTCCATGTTTAAAGGGCAGTGGGGTCTTGGGGGTCTCTGTCCCTAAGGATCTTCAAGGCCCTACTGAGAGCTCAAGGCCCTACTGAGAGCTCACCTCCTCCAGGAGGCCTTCCCAGACTGAGCCCCCTCCTTCCTCTCCCTCTCCTCCCCCTCTCCATCTCCCCCACTTTACCTCCTTCCCTTCCCCACAGCACCTGTATATATGTATATATGTTTGTACATATTTATTACTCTATTTTACTTGTACATATCTGTTCTATTTATTTTATTTTGTTAATATGTTTGGCTTTGTTCTCTGTCTCCCCCTTCTAGACTGTGAGCCCACTGTTGGGTAGGGTCCGTCTCTATATGTTGCCAACTTGTACTTCCCAAGTGCTTAGTACAGTGCTCTGCACACAGTAAGCGCTCAATAAATACGATTGATTGATTGATCTTCAAGGAAAAAAAACCCTGAATGGTTTAGCTATTCACCTATCTAGATGCAGGAGGCTGGATTAGTTGATCTTTAATCAATCAATTATATTTATTGAATGCTTACTATATAGAGAGGACTGCAAGAGAAGCAGCATGCTGCAGTGGATAGAGCACAGGCCTGGGAATCAGAAGGCATGGGTTCTAATCCTGGCTCCACTACTTATCTGCTGTTTGACTTTAGGCAAGTCACATAACTTCTTTGTATCTCAGTTAACTCATCTGTAAAATGGCGACTGAGACTGTGAGCCCCACATGGGACAGGGTTTGTGTCCAACCCGATTCTTTCATTCAGTCATATTTACTGAGCGCTTACTGTGTGCAGAGCATTTTACTAAGCGCTTGGGAGGTACAAGTTGGCAACATATAGAGACGGTCCCTACCCAACAGTGGGCTCACAGTCCGCTTTGCTTGTACCCACCCAATTTGCTTGTATCCACCACAAAGTACAGTGCCTGGCACATAGTAAGCTCTTAACAAATACCATAGTTATTATTATTATTCACTGTACAAAGCACTTGGAAGAGTACAATACAACAGAATTAGCAGACACATTCCCTGCCCATAAGAAGCTTATAGTCCAGAGGGAGCTTACCTCTAGAGGGCTCTTCCAGCTCTGTGATTCTCTGAGATCGGATGTGGGGGTAGAATCCTCTAAGGGAGAACGTTGAAGGATACAATTTGCTTGTTTTGATCTGAAGGGTTATGGGGAGTCACTTTTGTGGTCAGGATCGTGGAAAAACAGATTTTCCAGCTTTTCCCCACAGGACAATAGGTCAATATAACAAGGAAGCCAATATGTTTTTCAAAGCTCATCTGATAGGGGATCGTTACAGCTGGAGTCGCTCATTTAGTTCAAGATGGCACCAAAGACAGGGAACATGAAAACTGACCCTTCCTCCACTCTCTTTAGCCTCAGATGTTGGAGTGATCTACACACGAGAGACCACAGCCACTTCCATGCCATTAAAAGAGGTGCACTGAACTAAGTGATTAAAAAGCAGTGGAACAAATGATGTTTGAGAACGAGCAGGAATGAAGGTCGATAATGAAACTGTTTGCAGAAGCAGAGGGGGAAAGACCTGTTAGGTGAACAGAGTGAGCAAAGGCACAGTAGTAAATAGTTCAAGGAAGCAAAGTTTACAGTTCAGCTAGATGAAAATAGACTATGGGTTAATAGTCTAGTAATTGAAGGGATTTAAACAGCAACAGTTTATTTTCACTTCTGAGGAAACTCACATTTCACAATAGTCCTTTTCGTTTCTGATAAAGAACAATCTCCATCTTGCCCTCTTCTCCTGGGGATCCCACTGGTCAGAAAGGAGCTCATTTCCACCTTTAGATGGTCTCCTATTAAGAGCGAAAGGATTGTAGGGGTTCAAAGTTCTCCACAATCCCTCTCCAACATATATGTACTTTTTTTAATGGCATGTGTTAAGCACTATATGCCAGGCATTGTAGTAAAATTCAAGATAATCAGGTTGGACACAGTCCCTGTCCCACATGGGGCTTGGGGTATTAATCCCCATTATACAGATAAGGTAATTGAGGAATGAGAAGTTAAGTGACTTACCCAAGGTCACCCAGAAGGAAAGTGGCAGAGACCAGAACCCAGGTCTTCTGACTCCTAGGCCTATGCTCTTTCCTCTAGGCCATGATGCTTCTCAAAATTTCATATATTTCAGCTCTATCCTCTTGCTACACTCCTACTCTCACTCTTAGCTCCCCCTGCACCTGCATTTTAGTTGCATCCCACAGTTGACTCTCCCACCTCCCAATCCTCGCTCATGCTACTGCCCCAGCTTCAAACTCCCTCACCACCTAAATCACCCAGGCCATAGATCTCTCTCCAACCTTAAAGCCCTCCAAAAATCTCATGTCTTTCAGGAAGTGTTTCTTTTTTTAAGTGGCATTTGTTAAGCATCTACTTTGTACCAAGCACTGTTCAAAGTACTGGAATAGAAACGAGATATTCACGGAGTTCACAGTCAAGAGAGGGAAAAGGAAGCCAAGACAGTCACTTTGTGATGCCCCTCCCTGAGGTAAATCAATCAATCAATCAATCAATCGTATTTATTGAGCGCTTACTATGTGCAGAGCACTGTACTAAGTGCTTGGGAAGTACAAATTGGCAACACATAGAGACAGTCCCTACCCAACAGTGGGCTCACAGTCTAAAAGGGGGAGACAGAGAACAGAACCAAACATACCAACAAAATAAAATAAATAGGATAGAAATGTACAAGTAAAATAAATAAATAAATAAATAAATAAATAGAGCAATAAATATGTACAACCATATATACATATATACAGGTGCTGTGGGGAAGGGAAGGAGGTAAGATGGGGGGATGGAGAGGGGGACGAGGGGGAGAGGAAGGAAGGGGCTCAGTCTGGGAAGGCCTCCTGGAGGAGGTGGGCTCTCAGCAGGGCCTTGAAGGGAGGAAGAGAGCTAGCTTGGCGGAGGGGCAGAGGGAGGGCATTCCAGACCCAGGGCATGACGTGGGCCAGGGGTCGACGGCGGGACAGGCAAGAACGAGGTACAGTGAGGAGATTAGTGGTGGAGGAGCGGAGGGTGCGGGCTGAGCAGTAGGAGGAGAGAAGGGAGGTGAGGTAGGAGGGGGCGAGGTGATGGAGAGCCTTGAAGCCCAGGGTGAGGAGTTTCTGCCTGATGCGCAGATTGATTGGTAGCCACTGGAGATTTTTGAGGAGGGGAGTAATATGCCCAGAGCGTTTCTGGACAAAGATAATCTGGGCAGCAGCATGAAGTATGGATTGAAGTGGAGAGAGACACGAGGATGGGAGATCAGAGAGAAGGCTGGTGCAGTAGTCGAGACGGGATA
Source organism: Tachyglossus aculeatus (assembly GCF_015852505.1). Taxonomy (NCBI): domain Eukaryota; kingdom Metazoa; phylum Chordata; class Mammalia; order Monotremata; family Tachyglossidae; genus Tachyglossus; species Tachyglossus aculeatus. Next base: position 78,246,726 of record NC_052086.1, read on the forward strand.
GGATGAGAGCTTGAATGAGCAGGGTAGCAGTTTGGATGGAGAGGAAAGGGCGGATCTTGGCAATGTTGCGGAGCTGAGACTGGCAGGTTTTGGTGATGGCTTGGATGTGAGGGGTGAATGAGAGAGCGGAGTCGAGGATGACACCAAGTTTGCGGGCTTGTGAGACGGGAAGGATGGTAGTGCCGTCAACAGAGATGGGAAAGTCAGGGAGAGGACAAGGTTTGGGAGGGAAGACAAGGAGCTCAGTCTTCGACATGTTGAGCTTTGGGTGGCGGGCGGACATCCAGATGGAGATGTCCTGAAGGCAGGAGGAGATGCGAGCCTGGAGGGAGGGGGAGAGAGCAGGGGCAGAGATGTAGATCTGGGTGTCATCAGCGTAGAGATGATAGTTGAAGCCGTGGGAGCGAATGAGGTCACCAAGGGAGTGAGTGTAGATTGAGAACAGAAGGGGACCAAGCACTGAACTTTGGGGAACCCTCACAGTAAGAGGATGGGAGGGGGAGGAGGAGCCTGCAAAAGAGACTGAGAAAGAACGACTGGAGAGATAAGAGGAGAACCAGGAGAGGACGGAGTCTGTGAAGCCAAGGTCAGATAGCGTGTTGAGGAGAAGGGGGTGGTCCACAGTGTAAATGGTAAATGTAATCAATGCCCTATATTCATTCATTAAATTATATTTATTGAGTGCTTACTGTGTGCAGAGCACTGTACTAAGCGCTTGTGAAGTACAAATTGGAAACATATAGAGATGGTCCCTATCCAACAACGGGCTCACAGTCTAGAAGGGGGAGATAGACAATAAAACAAAACATGTGGACAGGTGTCAAGTCATCAGTATAAATAGAAGTAAAGCTAGATTCATTCATTCATTCAATCGTATTTATTGAGTGCTTACTGTGTGCAGAGCACTGTACTAAGCACTTGGGAAGTCCAAGTTGGCAACATATAGAGACGGTCCCTACCCCACAGCGGGCTCACAGTCTAGAAGGGGGAGACAGACAACAAAACAAAACATATGAACAAAATAAAATAAATGGAATAAATATGTACAAGTAAAATAAATAGAGTAATAATAAATATGTACAAACATATATACATATATACAGGTGCTGTGGGGAGGGGAAGAAGGTAGGGTGGGGGAGATGGGGAAGAGAAGAGGAAAAGGGGGGTTCAGTCTGGGAAGGCCTCCTGGAGGATGTGAGCTCTTAGTAGGGCTTTGAAGGGAAGAAGAGAGCTAGTTTGACGGATGTGTGGAGAGAGGGCATTCCAGGCCAGGGGGAAGATGTGGGCCGGGGGTCGACGGCGGAACAGGCAAGAACGAGGTTACAGTGAGGCGGTTAGTGGCAGAGGAGCGGAGGGTTTGGGCTGGGTTGTAGAAGGAGAGAAGGGACGTGAGGTGAGGTAGGAGGGGCTAAGTGTTGGAGAGCCTTGAAGCCGAGAGTGAGGAGTTTTTGCTTGATGCGTAGGTTGACTGGCAGCCACTGGAGATTTTTGAGGAGGGGAGTAACATGCGTAGAGCGTTTCTGCATATATGGCAATATCTGGAGGTTAGTCAATTAAAGGGAAAAATTGCAAAGGAAACAGCGTGTCCTAGTGGAAAGAGCATAGCCCTGGGAATCAGTGGAGCTGGGTTCTAATCCCAGGTCTGCCAATAGCTTGCTTTGTGATTTTGACCAAGTCACTTAACCTTTCTTTGCCTCAGTTTCCTCAACTGTAAAATGGGGGTTGAATTCTACTCCCTCCTATGTAGACTGTGAGCTGTATGTCAGATAGGGATGGTGTCCAACCTGCTAATCTACCTCAGCCTTAAAACGGTGCTTGGCACATAGTAAGAGCTTAACTGATATGATAAAAAGGTGTGTGGCGGGGGGTGGGGGGGGCGGTCAGGTAGCTGGGGAAGGGGACCTTAGACACCTTAAAGTGAGAGATTACAAGCTGTGTATCTGGGAGAGCAGGACATAGGGAAAGCTCATTGCTGTGGTGTCAGATAGACACAGGGTACAGGGATGGATCAGAGATGATCTCAATTGAGGGTAAGAATATCCTGCAGGTTCAGGGTCCAAAGATAGGACCTTTGTAAAGATGAGGCAGAAATAACACTGAAAAATCCTGGCATCCACAGGACTCAGAGAGGGTGAGAGTGGAAATTGGGATGCCCCAAGAGAAGAGCGGAAGGAACATTGGAGCATGAGTCCAGGAAAGTCCAGAGGGTCCTGGGGTTGGGCAAGTGGGGAGGGGAATAGAAAGTGCTATTGCTGGAGAAAGAAAGTTTGGACCAAACTTCTGTTCTATTGTTACTGAATAAGCAATACTATTAAAAGTGACTGAGATCTCAGATCTTAGTGTCTGCCTATGGTAGGAGAAATTCTGGGTTCTGGAGAGACATGTGGACCCGGGTTGGCATGAGAGAGGGAGGGAGTGCTTTCTCATCAAACTTCTGAGAGCCAGCCCCAAGATGGAGATGGTAGTCTAGTCCCCAGTGACCCCCTCACCTTTGGAGAGATACCCGGGCTTCAAACAAGGGGTGGTGATGGTGATGATGATAGCATTTCATTTTTTAAGCGCTTACTATGTGCCAAGCACTATTCTAAGTGCTGGAGAAGATACAAGGAAATCAGGTTGTCCCATGTGGGGCTCACTGTTTCAATCCCCCTTTTACAGATGAGGTAACTGAAGCACAGAGAAGTTAAGAGACTTGCCTAAAGTCACACAGCTGCTAAGTGGCAAAGCTAGGATTAGAACCTGTGACATGTGACTCCCATGCCAGTGCTCTTTCCACTAAGCCATGTGCCTTCACTGGTGGTGGCAGTGATTGGGGTGCAGGGACTTAGGTTTTACTTGATAGACGGTCCCCGGAATGCCTTTCCTTGGAAAGAAAAAACTGGAGGGCTTTAGGTCCCAGATAAGTCTAACAAGGGGTTCAGGATCCCCAAAAGTGATTCCAGGGACTATTTTGGCTGGGATTTAGGGCTCTGAATTTCCAGTAATGTCATGCTGTCCCAGACAGGGATCACAGTTTAAGGGGAAGGGAAAACAGGTGTTTTATCCCCATATAACAGATGAAGAAACTAAGGGCCAGAGAAGTAAGGTGACCTACCCAAGGTCACCCAACAGGAAAGAGTCAGAGCTTGAATTACAACCCAGTCCTTTCACTCCCGGACCTGTGCCCTTTCCACTAGGCCATGCTGCTTGTGTTCATTCCACAAGCAACTTGCATTGCTTTACTTTCATCAGTCCTACAGCCTGAGCACTTATTTAATTCCTATCCTCAGCCCTTAGATACACAGGCATATTCATTTCTATATTAGTATATTTATTCAGCTTTATAATCCAATTCCTCCCAGTAGTTGAAATCGTTTTTGTCTGTCTCTTCCCCATTAGATTTTAAACTCCATGAAGAGAAGGGATATGTGTCTTACTTCTGATTTACCCTCCCAGGTACTTAGTTGAGGGTCCTGCGCACTGCATAAGTGCTCAGTGAATACCACTAATTGCCTGAAAATCCTGAATCCTGCTAGTTATTTGGTTTTGCTTTTAAGGTTTGGGAGTATTCTGTTGCCATAATGTATTGTCATCTAAACAACTAGAAACATGTAGGCCCTGCCCAGGGAGACATAAGACAGTGCAACAAAATAGCCCTGGGGAGAGAAAAATGCTCAGTTACAGAGCCAAGCAGAGCTGGGTTGCCAAAGGAAAACCCCAGAGTCCTGCGGCTGATGAGTATTTTTCCTTCCAGTGTTCCCGCTTCCCAATCTGGGTCTCATGGAAAACACAGCACTTAAGCTGCAGCGCTAGCTGCCTCATTAATAAAAGTCATTTGAAAAAAAAAGGGAAATCTGGATTCTCTTTTCCCTGGTGACCTACCTCGGTCCACAGAGGGGGAACTGTGATGCTTTCCAGTCCCATGAAACCCAAGGGGTGGCTGGGCTCCCGGAGTCAAGAAGCCCTGCCTGAAACGTAGAGTAAGCAAGTGCTCAATGAATACTATCGGTTGATTGGCTCACTGCAGGCCCGGAGCATCTGGTAGATTCTTTTCCTGGCGGACTCTAAGAAATTTCACCCAGCCTGAGAGCCATTCATTCCCACTTGCTGAAAATAATTCGAGGATGGTGGTGAAGAGCACTCCATATCTCTCTCCTCCTCCCTGTCCACACGAAAAAGAAAGAGGCATATTTTTCCCTTTCTTTCGCAATACAATAGAAACAGGAAGGCTTAGTGGAAAGAGCATGGGGCTTGGAGTCAGAAGATGTGGGTTCTAATCCTGGCTCTGCCACATGTCTGCTGTGTGATCTTGGACAAATTACTCACTTATCTGGGCCTCAGTTAGTTCATGTGTAAAATGGGGATTAAATCCTACTCCTTCCTATCTAGACTGTGAGTCCCATGTGAGACAGGGCCTGTGTTCAAACTGATTCACTTGTCTCTCCCCCAGTGCTTGAAACAGTGATTGGTACATAGTAAGCACTTGACAAGTACTGTAATTATTATTACTTACTATTATTAGTGAAACCAGCAACTTGACTGTAGTACAGATGGCAGCATGGGCTACTGGAAAAAAAAAAGAACAAAACATGGGAGAACTAAGAATCTAGTCACCACTCACACCCATGTGTTTGGGCAAGTTAATGATAATAATTGTTGAGCACTTACTACATGTCAAGTACTTTCCTAAGCCCTGGGGTACATACAAGTTACTCAGGCCAGTCAACCTCAGACCTACATGGGGCTCACAGTCTAAGTTGGATGACAACAGGAAACTTAACCTCTTTTTGCCTTATATTCCTCATAGTAAAGAGGGAGGGTGAGTTGATCCCTGCTTTGCACAGAGTGACTATGTCCAATGTGATTACCTTTTATGTACCCCAGTGCCTAGCATAGTGCTTGGTACAGAGTAAGGATTTAATGGATACCATTTTTAAACATTGTTGTGACTAGGGTTGCTTCATAATATTAGCACCCAATCTTTGCAGTTACTTTTCAACCTTTTTTTTTTAATGATATTTGTTAAGCATTTACTTTTAGGACACAGTCTGGGGCTCATGAGGTTCACCATCTTAATCCCTATTTCACATCCTCTAGAAGTTTATGGAGTAGCAGTGACAAGAGGCACTGAATCCTAAGGAAAAAGCAGAGCTTGGGATGGCGCTCTGTTAGATGAAGCGGATGAAAAGAGGGGCCATTCAGCACATATTCCACTGTTGTACTCTCCCAAGTGCTTAGTACAATGCTATGCACATAGTAAGCACTCAATAAATACCACTAGTTGATTGACTGATGCATTTTGAAAAGGGCTGCTTTTTACACAACTGGGGTGAACTGAGATCCATAACGACAATTACAATCCATTTTCTCTGGAGAATTCAAAACTAAACTGATATTTGAGCTTGTTTTGTAATCTTAAATCTCTACCAATTCAAATAATTTTCCATGTATCCTTAGCATATCTGCAAAAGCCTATGGAATCTGTTACAGCACTGCTGATGAGGATAGATGACCAGATAGGTGGCAATACCAAAGATATGGCAACTAGAAAATGCATCCTTCAGAGCCCACCTTCCACCAGTGACGATGAGGCCCCAGGAAATGCACAGCACTTGCTAACATGTGAGAACATGTTAAACCTTGATTCTACCTCCTGAGGAAGTAATAGGGGAAGACCATGCCATGAATAATGACCATGTTGGTGTTATGTAAGTAGGAGACCCAGGACAGAATACTTCCAATGAGACCACTTCTGATTGAGACGGGGGTGGTGTCTCATTAAAATTTACAATTTACTAGCCACAGTTCCCTCTGTTTGTAGATACTTGGAAGAAGCATTGCCTAGTGGATAGAGCTTGGGCCTGGGAGTCAGAAGGACCTGGGTTCTAATCCTGATTCCACCACTTGTCTGCTGTGTGACCTTGGCAAGTCACTTTACTTCTCTGTTCCTCAGGTCCCTCATCAGCAAAATGGAATTAAGACTGATCCCTATGTGAGACAATGGGCTGTGTCCAACCTGATTAACTTGTATCTATCCCAGCACTTAGAACAGTGCCTGGCACAAAGAAAGCACTTAAAAAATACCATAAAAAATGTTTTTTTCCTGCCTGTAGGCCCCATTAGATTATAAGATCCTGGAAGGCATGGAATGTATGTCTTTCTATTGTTGTACCCTCCCAAGAACCAAGTAAACTGTTTCATATGCTCAATAAATGCTCAATAAATTCAACAACTGATTGAAAGAGGGAAGTGTATTCTCAGACATCATCAGTCATAAACTTGTGGTTGATCTATGGTACACTGAGGAAATGGCACTGTATGGAAATGACACCATTATCATCATAATCTTCCAAAAGAAATGCTATAAAACTATTAAGAGAAATAGTAATAGCAACCACCTTCTCTAGACTCTCTGGCCAGAAGCCAGGGACTATATTTATGGCCTAATTATTAAGGAATAATTGAAAGGCAGGATGGTCTAATGGAAAGAGCATGGGCTTGGAAGTCAGAGGACCTGGATTCTAATCTCGGGTCTGCCACTGTGTGACCTTGGACAAGTCTCTCAACTTCTCTATGCCTCAGTTACCTCGTGTAAAATGGAGATTAAGACGGCAAGCCCTATTTGGGATAGGGACTGTGTTCAAGCAGATTATTTTATATCTAAACCAGTGCTTAGTACAGTGTATGGCACATAGTAAGCACTTAACAAATAACATAAAAAAGAATATCAGTAACAAAGCATGCCCGGGACTGCAATTTGACATCAAAATTCAAGTTGAGAATTCAAAATTGAGAAGCAGCATGGCTCAGTAGAAAGAGAAAGGGCTTTGGAGTCAGAGGTCATGGGTTCAAATCCCAGCTCTGCCACTTGTCAGCTTCTTGGGCAAGCTGTGACTTTGGGCAAGCCACTTAACTTCTCTGTGCCTCCATTACCTCATCTGTAAAATGGGGATTAAGACTGTGAGCCCCATGTGGGACAACCTGATCACCTTTAACCTCCCCAGCACTTAGAACAGTGCTTTGCACATAGTAAGTGCTTAATAAATGCCATAATAAAGTGGCACAAAGGACAGCAGCAATAGAACTGGACTCTGGCAGCTATTGTTTAAGAGATTAATTTATCAGGATCTTAAATCAAATCAGTGATCATATGGCCAATCAAGTCAATACTGAAGGCAAGGTGAACAATTCCAGTAAAGAAGTCTTGGTGGTTTTCATTTTAATTCTCTGCTTAATGCCATCAACAGCAGAGCTTAAGAGGGACTTTATAGTAAATCCAGTCTGTATTGGCCCAATATTACAGAGCCATATGCTTGAGGATTCCGCAAACGATCTGGAAACTAATAATAATAATGATTGTGATATTTGATAAGCACTTACTATGGGCCAGGCACTGTACTGGGCTCTGGGGTGGATACAAGCTCATCAGGTCCCTCATGGACTCATATTATAAGTAGGAGGGAAGAGCAGGTTGTGAATCTCCATTTCACAGATGAGGGAACTGAGGCCCAGAGAAGTTAAGTGACTTGCCCAAGGTCATACAGAAGGCACATTACAGAGTCAGGATTAGAACCCAGGTTCTCTGATTCCCAGGCCCTTGCTCTTTTCAGTAGGCCACACTGCTTCTAATGTTAGCCTATCTACTGGTCCTTTGGGAAAATCTTCCCTTTAAGATCATTTGAATCAACTTGCAGAGAGACTACCAAACCCTGATAACCAACCATATCTTGTGTTTAATTACACAAGAAGACAGACAAATATCTGTCAAATCTACAAAGCTTTATGGACTGATAGTGAGAAGATCAAATTGTAAATTTACAATCTGTAAATTGTAGGATTAAAACTGTGAGCCCCACGTGGGACAACCTTGATTACCTTGTATTCCCCGAGCGCTTAGAACAGTGCTTGGCACATAGTAAGCACTTAACAAATACCAACATTATTATTATTATCAAGCTTATGATCCAGTTTTCACTCAAGAATCTCCCAATACAAACAGTTGCTGCTGCTGCCCCATATTGAGTCTATCTCAGAGGTGAAAATATAATAGAGTGGTCTGATATGCAGAACCACTTCTCTGGCTTTCCAGTTGCATTATTTGGATGTTCTGATCCAGGGATATTCAGAGCTCTGGTCCAGGGACTTTGCAGTGGCTCGGGGACTGGTTTCCCCCCTCTGGCTTGGGGGCTGTTAGCTGTTGATTCAGAGGAGTGAACCCAACCTGGTTCTGGTTCCTGCCCAAGGTCACGATGCAGTATGCCAGGCCACCAGCAACACCACCTGGGGGGAATTTTAGTCAGATAATAATAATAATAATAATAATAGTAATGGCATTTATTAAGTGCTTAGCATGTGCAAAGCACTGTTCTAAGCGCTGGGGAGGTTACAAGGTGATCAGGTTGTCCCACAGGGGGTTCACGGTCTTAATCCCCATTTTACAGATGAGGTAACTGAGGCACAGAGAAGTTGAGTGACTTGCCCAAAGTCACACAGCTGAAAATTGGCAGAGTTGAGATTTGAACCCATGACCTCTGACTCCAAAGCCTGTGCTCTTTCCACTGAGCCACGTTGCTTGGGAAGGTTGTTACCAAGAAGGGAAAAACCAAAACGGTGGTGGCAATGGCAACTGTTGCTACCCTGTAGCATCAGGGTCAAATCCATAGATAATAATAATAATAATGATGGCATTTACTAAGTGCTTACTATGTGCAAAGCACTGTTCTAAGTGCTGGGGAGGTTACAAGGTGATCAGGTTATCCCACGGGGGGCTCACAGTCTTAATCCCCATTTTACAGAGAGGGAACTGAGGCACAGAGAAGTTAAGCGACTTAACCAAAGTCACACAGCTGACAATTGGTGGAGCCAGGGTTTGAACCCATGACCTCTGACTCCAAAGCCCATGCGCTTTCCACTGAGCTACGCTGCCAAGATTCTGATTTGGATCTCTCTGTCAGGGAAGGTGTAGCGTACCCCCACTCCCCCCCCCCTCACGCACCCCGATACTGAGATTTCAAGGCACAGCCCCAAGCCCTAGGCCTGGAGTGCAACTCATGGTAGCTCCTGAAGCCGCTGCTGCTACAGGATTTCTCCAACACCAGCCCTATCACAGCTAGGGATTAACCTTAGCACCCTGGTAGGTGACCCCAATTTGATGTCACCACCCTGTGTAAGTGGAGAGAACCCAGAGACCACTGCTCGCTCCAAGTCAAGCATCTTTAATCCCACTCCCTTCTAGGAAGGCTCAACATGTGGCTGCCAGCCCAGGTACTGAGTGCAGGACATTCACACAGGTGGGGTTTTAGTAATAATAATAGTTATTATTATTATTATAATGACATTTGTTAAGTGTTTGCTACGTGCAAAGCGCTGTTCTAAGCGCTGGGGAGGATACAAGGTGATCAGGTTGTCCCACGTGGGGCTCACAGTCTTAGTCCCCATTTTACAGATGAGGTAACTGAGGCACAGAGAAGTGACTTGCCCAAAGTCATACAGCTGACAAGTGGCAGAGCCGGATTTGAACCCATGACCTCTGACTCCCAAGCCTGTGCTCTTTCCGCTGAGCCACGCTGCTTCTCTATTTTAATGCATCCATTAATTTGCATAAGCCTAACCCAAGCGTCCCCTTGGCCCTCCCGAAGATGCTCCCATGAGAACAAACCCGCATTAGTCCCCATGCTGTCAGTCAGGTTCTGTGGCTTCTCACTGGCGGGTCAGCAATCAATCAATCAATCAATCGTATTTATTGAGCGCTTACTATGTGCAGAGCACTGTACTAAGCACTTGGGAAGTACAAATTGGCAACACATAGAGACAGTCCCTACCCAACAGTGGGCTCACAGTCTAAAAGGGGGAGACAGAGAACAGAACCAAACATACCAACAAAATAAAATAAATAGGATAGAAATGTACAAGTAAAATAAATAAATAAATAAATAAATAAATAGAGTAATAAATATGTACAACCATATATACATATATACAGGTGCTGTGGGGAAGGGAAGGAGGTAAGATGGGGGGATGGAGAGGGGGACGAGGGGGAGAGGAGGGAAGGGGCTCAGTCTGGGAAGGCCTCCTGGAGGAGGTGAGGTCAGCAGGGAGGTGGTAGCCCTCAGTCTCCAATGGTCCGCATTCATTTCGTTTAGACCCTCCTCCAACTGTCTGTTGATCTCCACCTCATGGCCCAATCCACCATCCTGGAGCTGTGTGGCCTGTTGGGGGCAGGGGACACCCTCAAAATACCAAGATGTTGGGGGGAACATGGGGCGCTAAGGTCAATCGCAAGCTGTGATAGGGCTGATTGAAGAAATGCTGTCCAGCACTGGCAGCAGCTTCATGAGCTGCTGTGGGCTGCACTCTAGCACTGGGTCTTGGGGATTTGCCTTGACATCTTAGTTTTGGGGTGCATATGATGATGTTCATGGTATTTGTTAAGCGCTTACTATGTGCCAGGCATTGTACTAAGTGCTGGGGGTGGATACAAGCAAATCAAGTTGGACACAGTCCCAGTCCCTTGTGGGGCTCAAAGTCTCAATCCCCAGTTTACAGATGAGGTAACTGAGGCACAGACTAATGAAGTGACTTAGAACACATGACCTTTTGATTCCCAGGCCCATGCTCAATCCACACTACACTATGACGCTTCAGCATGGTGTGTCAGTCCCGGGCCGCTGGAACGGGTCAGACAGCGGAGCCAGGCCCTGGGACTGTTTGGGTATGGGGGCTGCTTCACATGGGCACGGAGAACCCCTGCTGAACACCTTGGAAGCGCTCCAAAGTGGAGGTGGCTCAGGTCTTCAGTGGGCGCTGCAAGCAAGAGGGGATAGCAGCAGTGGAGGAGCAGCATCAGCAGGTTGGAGCTCCCTCTCTGCACTGCAGCGCTCACCTCAGACCACAGGGACAGAAATGTGGTTTGAATTTACCTATGATGTCACCTATTCCATCTGTGTCTCTTGGACTTGGAGCCGTGAGGAGCCCAAAACTCTGCTCTTCTAGCCATACTTCCCTGTTGCTTTGTGTATTTTATCTTTGCATTTATCCTATCCTTTTCTTCTGTTATTTTCGTTTTTAAGTTTCATTGCAGTATTTTTCCTTCTGTGTCTGCCATCCGGCCCCTGATTTATTCTTAGATGTTGAACCCCTCAAGATCCAGGAACCATATCTAATTTGCACCAATGTTCTTTTCCAGCACTTAATCCAGTGTTTTGCATATAGTAAATACTTAGAAATATTATTACTACTGCTACTACTAACAAAAAAATCACAGTCCTTGAAATAAATCAGTTATGTGTTTTGTTTGACCTGTTGTGATTGGTTTGTTTCTCAGAGAAGCAACATGACCTATTGGAAAGAATATGGGTCTGGGAGTAGGAGACCTGGTTTCTAATTCTATTCTCACCATTTACCCATTATGTGTCATTGGACAAGTCAATCAACTTCTCCTTACCTCAGTTTCCTCATCTGTAAAATGGGGACTAGCTACCTGTTCTCCTTTCTTCTTTGTCTCTGAACCCTGGGTGGGATGGGGACTGTGTCCAACTTGATCATTTTGTATTTACCCCAGCATTTAATACAGTGCTTGGCACAAAGTAAGTACTGCCGAGAAGCAGCGTGGCTCAGCGAAAAGAGCACGGGCTTGGGAGTCCGAGGTCATAGGTTCAAATCCCGGCTTGGCCACTTGTCAGCTGTGTGACTTTGGGGAAGTCACTTAACTTCTCTGTGCCTCAGTTACCTCATCTGTAAAATGGGGATTAAGACTGTGAGCCACATGTGGGACAACCTGATTCCCTTGTATCTCCCCCGGAGCTTAGAACAGTGCTTGGCACATAGTAAGCGCTTAACAAATGCCATTATTATTATTATTATTATTTTTACTGAACAAATACTATAATTATACTGCTACTTCTACTACTACTACTAACAATACTAACATAATAGTAGCATAATAATAAACACATCACTTCCTTTCCTGATTATTTACAGGATTTTCTTCTCCCCATCTCTGCCCAGAAAGCACATATGAATGTCCATTTCTACCATTCCCCAGTGGATGTGTAGACATAACTAAATATCAATCTTGTTAATATGAGAATAATAAAAACTAAGTGGGTAAGGACAATGACTTCTTTATGCCATTATAACAGGGTTGCTTAAATACTAATGATGATGATAGCTAGTTCTATTTTCCCCTGGAGTAGGGGTGGAGAGATGAGAGTCACCTAAATTCTTATTGGCTTTCTTTTGTCAATTCAAATTGGATTAACTGGAGGAGAGAGAGGGAAGCATCACCCTCATCTCCATTCCATCCGTACTCCCTGTCCCATTTAGCCAAACCTGGGGATAGGGGGCCCAACCCGGGGTATGGCCTCTGTTGTCATCCTCAGGGAATGTTGCTTCATTTGGGATTGGTCTGGGAATGTTCCAGAGGTGAGGAGGCTAGCATCAACTCTGCCATCGAAACAACTTCTTTCTACCTCTGTCTTTATGCTCCCAGACACCCATCCTCCTGGCCAAGCGCTTATCTAGAGGGAATAGAACCCAGCATATCCAGATCTGGCAGGCCTGAGGAAGTCTGCATGTGCCAGGGCCCCTGGGGCGAGCCTTCCCTGAATAGAAGACTTCTGGCTAATACAGCCACTGTACTGCTTCCATGGGGCAAGGGAGAAGGGGGAAAGGGAGATTTAAATGGTTCCAGGGAATCTTGCAATGATTTAGGTTGTCCTTTTTTTTTTCCCCAATATGGTGTTTGTTAAGTGCTTACTACGTGCAAGGCACTGTACTAAGCTCTGAGGGAAGATAAAAGATAATCAGGTTGGACACAGTTCAAGTCCCACTTGGAGATCACAGTCTTAATCCACATTTTACAGATGAGAAAACTGAAGCTCAGAAAAATGAAATGATTTGCCCAAGGAAACACAGCAAAAAGGAGGCTGAGGTCCATCTGAATCCCGGGACTCTGCTCTATCCATTAGGCTACGCAGCTTCTCCTTGCAGCCCTTCCCTAGCCAAGATGACTCCCCAAGCCACTTTAAAGGGGGCTTGGAATCCCAGAAGTGTCCCCAGGGTTCTAAAACACTTGGAAATGTTGCTCCCCAAATTAAGGTTGACATTCAGGAGCACCCATGAGTATAACAGCAATACCTCCCAATTAGACCATAGGCTCTTGTGGGCAAGGAACATGTCTAACAATCAATCAATCAATCATATTTACTGAGCATTTACCATGTGCAGAGCACTGTACTAAGCACTTGGGTGAGTACAATATAACAGAGTTGGTAGACAGGTTCCCTGCCTACGAGGAATTTACACTCTAGAAGGAGAGGTAGACATTTATATAAATAAATTACAGATATGCACATAAGTGCTGTGGGGCCAAAGGTGGGGTGAATAAAGGATGCAAATCCAAGAGCAAGGACAACACAGAAAGTTGTGGGAGAAGAGAAAATGAGGGCTTAGTCAGGGAAGGCCTCTTGGAGGAGAAGTGATTTTAATAAGGCTTTGAAGGTAGGGAAAGAGATTGTCTCTCCCAAGCATACTACAGTGCTCTGAACACAGTAGGTTCTCCATAGATACTACTGATTGACTGATTGAATGAATAATTTACCTTATACATCATCACCACCATCCCATGATAGGCAACTAAAGGGGTGAGGATAGTCTTGGGTAGCTGTACTCAATCTGGCTCCAAGAAGGCTGGTTGCTGGGAGCTCGGAGAAGTTGTTCTTCCTCCCTCTCCATTGTGCCTCACAGCAATGTGCCATGATAGACCCAAGTCTTGCATCTGAATAAATAAATGAAAAGGACATCTATACATTGGTGCTAAGGAGGGTGTCAATAAGTTAAAAGGTGTTAGAATTGGCTGAAGGGATGATATTCATTTCATTCAATTGTATTTATTGAGTGCTTACTGTGTGCAGAGCACAGTACTAAGTGCTTGGGAAGTACAAATCGGCAACATATAGAGACGGTCCCTACCAAACAATGGGATATGACTCAGGATCCTTGGAAATGAATCAAGAAAAGCTTGTTGGCAGGGGTGGTTTTTCAAAAAGTGCTTTGGAGGCGGGAAGAGGTGAATTCTGTCTGCTGTGGGGTGAGAGGGAGTTTCAAGCCAATCAATCAGTAATTTGGGGTATTTTCTTGGTAGTTACTTTGTGCGGAGCACTCTACTAAGTGTTTGAGATTGTACAATAGATCAAGTACACAAGATCCTTGTCCTCAAAGACCTTATAATGGGAAGCAGCATGTCTTAGTGGGAAGAGCATAGGCCTGAGAGTCAGAGGACCTGACTTCTAACCCAGGCTCCATTAAATACCTGCTGTGTGACCTTTGGCAAATGACTTAAATTCTCTGTGCTTTAGCTCTCTCATCTACAAAATGGGGATCCAATACCTATTCTCCCTTCTGTTTAGACTATGAGCCCCATGTGGGATGTGATCACAGTAAGTGCTCAATAAATACGATTGAATGATCATCTCATATCTACTCTAGTGTTTAGTACAGTGCTTGACCCAAAGTAAGAGCTTAACAAATACCACAATGATGAACATTATTACAAACCAGGGGGAGGCGCTTACAAACTAGAACAGTGAGGGGATGGAGGCAGGAGAATTGATAATGAAGTATAAGTAAGAGGTTAGCTTGGGAGGAATGAAGACACAGAGTTGGGGCAAAATGCGTAAAGAGAACAGTTAGGTTGGGAGGGGTCAGAAGTCAATTGTGAGGACTTTTGTTTAATGCAGAGAAACAGAGGAAGCCAGGGCTACGTGCCCTGGGAGACCACTCTGAGCCTCTAGTAGGCAGAGAGCACCAACAAAATGGAGGGGATTTGTGTAACTCTCTGGAGAAGACCTGGGGGTCAGAGGACCTGGGTTTTAATCCTGTCTTGTACACTTGCTGGCTGGGATCTTGGGCAAGTCACAATTTCTCTGGGCCTCAGTTTTCTCATCTGTAAAAGGGGGATTCAGTACCTGTCTCCCTTCTACTTAGGCTGTGAGTCCCATGTGGAACAGAGACTGAGTCCACTGTGAATATCTTGTATGTACCCCAGCAGTGAGAACAGTGCTGAACACAAAATAACCACTTAGCAAATACTATTATAATTATAATAATTATTATTATTATCATTACTATTAAGGGCAGGAGCCCAGATAGGTGCCTCTCGAGGAGTCTTGAATCTGTGCCCCAGGGAGGGTACCAAATTACATCAAAATAATCATAGGGAAATGAGAATGTTCAAGATCACCACCACCTCACGTGATACATTACTGAGGATCTTTTTTTATATATATACTGCATTGAAGTTGAATGTGACCTTATCAAGCACCATCAGTTAAGAGAAATGTTCCAAGAATCTGAACAGGCTTATTTCAGAAATGAAATAGGGAAGAACAATAAGCAGCCCAGGCTAGGTGACCTCTGGAGCTCTCTTCTGGGGCTGAGGTTCTAGGAAACTATAGAGATTCGATCCTGATCCTCTGGGAAATGTTTTTAAGTCTACTGCCTCAGAGTATCATCGCACGTCCTTGAATCACTCATGCAGAAGCTCCTGTGTGCGGATGATTGAGTTTTAGAAGCACATGCCCAGGAAGATATTCAGATTAGCATGTTGCTCAGGGTCAGACAAGGGCTATAGTGTGACAATTAGTCTGAAGATGACTGAGGTCACGCTCCTGGAAAACCATATAGCTATGAATCAGCATCATTAACTTCTCTCGCCAAAGTTACCATCTCCTTGCCAGATATTAAGGACTCCGTCCTAATTTCCCTTGACTACTAGGCTCTCTTTGCTGCTGTGCACTATCAATCAATCGATCAATCATTCGTACAATAATAATAATAATAATAATGGTATTTGTTAAGCATTTACTATGTGCCAAGCACTGTTCTCAGCGCTGGGGTAGATACAAGGTAATTAGGTTGTCCCATGTGGGGCTCACAGTCTTAATCCTCATTTGACAAATGAGGTAACAGGCACAGAGAAGTGAAGTGACTTGCCAAAGTCACACAGCTGATAACTGGCGGAGCCGGGATTATAACCTATGACCTCTGACTCCCAAGCCTGTGCTCTCTTCACTAAGCCATGCTACTTCTTATATGTCCTACTGCCATTAGGACAACTGCCAGAATTGTTTCTGCAGCACTGGTGATGGTTTGCTTGAAGCCATCCACACTGTCTTGCCATTCTCCCTGTGCCCAGTGGCATGTATTGAGCAAGAAGGCTGGTAGAGATAATGGTTGCCATCCTTGGTCCCGGAGCAACCTGTCTCTGAGGCCTCAATAGCATCAGACACCAGTGGGCCTTCACCCATCTCAGAAGCCACCTCTCCCTAGGATACTCAGTGATGTGGTAAGGATGAGGGAGATCTTGCAAAAGCCGGGGAGGAACAAAAATGTTTCAAAACCAAAGAAAAATAACAACTAATTAAAAAAAAATTGGAAAACCAGTGCTGGAAAACAACAGAGGCTTCTGAGCAGACCATGTGCAGGTAAGGTGGGGGTTTCAGTAGTAAGGACAAAGCAGCATGGCTTAGTGGAAAGCACATGGGCTTGGAAGTCACAGGTCATGGGTTCTAATCCCAGCTCCGCCACTTGTCAGCTGTGTGACTTTGGACAAGTCACTTAACCTCTCTGTGCCTCAATTATCTCATCTGTAAAATGAGGATTAAGACTGCAAACCCCACAAGGGACAACCTGATCACCTTGTATCTACCCCAGCTCTTAGAACAGTGCTTGGCACATGGTAAGCACTTAAATACCATTATTATTATTATTACCAAAGTTACCTTTACTTCTTTCTGGGCAGGTCTGGAAGACCTGTTTCCAACATTGCTGACCTATAAACCACCACCCAGCAGCTCCCTGGCAGTGCTTGGTATATAATAAGTGCTTAACAAATATCATTATTATTATTATTATTATAAGGAAAGAACTCTGGCAAACAAGGTGAATTGGGCATGCATCTCCGTGAGCCATGTTTCATCAATTCCTACAGCCTCACCCATTCACACATTCACTCAGAAGCACCCACCTATTGATTCATTCGTTCATCTGCAAAATAGGGATCCAACATCCGTTCTCCCTCTTACTTAGACTGTGAGCCCCAAGTGGGACCTGATTATCTTGTATCTACCCCAGTACCTAATATAGTGCTTGACCCATGGTAGATGCCAAATACCACGATTATAATTATCGTTCACTGAAACACAGTTTTTAAATATAAAATAGTCTTCATATGACTGACTCACTGGATTCCAAAGTGAATTTAATTCAGTTGGTTGAAAACTGGAGGCATTGTTTATATTTTTGATATTACCTCTCCTCCCACAAAGTCATTTATTTTTTCCCTTTACTACCCTTACCTTCATCTTGACTCTTGATGTGGTTAAGGTTCAAACCTGCTTCATTCAGCACTCCTTTTTCCACATTTAAGATGCTCCAAGTGTAAGGCTCTATCCCCCTCTCTTTCTTTCTCCCCATATCTCTCTCCCTCCTCCCCTCTCTCTCTCCTCCCCTCTCTCCTCCATCTCTCTCTCCTCTCCCACCCATCTCTCTCACTCTCTCTCATCCACTGCTGACACTAAGCTCAGTGATCAGTTGATCAGCCTGGCCCATCTGTCTGGCTGTTGACATCGAGCGCCTTCAAGCTTCTGTTTCCCCATTCTGTTTCTGTATCATTCAGCAACTTGTGTTTTCCTCTGAGGTCACCCTTAAAGGTCCATGTGTCATGTTTTTCATTTCTGCCGTGTCAGGGAAACCGTGCCAGTGCATCTATCAAAGTAATCATCAAGCCCTGATGTAAGAGTATGGTTCCTCTCACATTTTTCATTACCAAATAATTTATTAATATCCTCCAAGCAACACTAGATTTATCTTGATAAAACTGCTATCATTGGTGACACTGTATACAGCACTGAAAACCTCAACTAGTTCCGCAAATGCTCTAGGAAAAGCTATCCTCTCACCTCTTTCATCTTTAATGCCCTGGAAGCCCTTGAGTGTTCCAAGAGTGGACACATTTGATCATTTTGATGAAGCTAATAATAACTACTGTGATAGTCATTCATTCAATCATATTAATTGAGCACCTATTGTGTGCAAAGCATTGTACTGAATGCTTGGGAGAGTACAATACAACAACATCTGTTAAGAATTTACCATGTCCAAGCACTGAACTAAGCACTGGAGTAGATAAGAGATAATCAGGTCAGACACAGTCCCTGCCACACAAGGGGCTCGCAACCTAAATAGGAGGGTAGTAGGCATTAAAACCCCATTTTTCAGATGAGGAAATTGGGACACAGTGAAGTTACGTGACTTGCCAAAGGTTGCCCGGCAGATAAGTGGCAGAGCCGGAATTAGAACCCAAGTCCTCTGACTCCCAGGCCTGTGCCCTTGCCAATAATAACAATAACAATAATAATAATAATAATAATAATAATAATAATAATAATAATGTTGGTATTTGTTCAGTGCTTACTATGTGCCAGGAACTGTGCTAAGCACTGGGGTAGATACAAGGGAATCAGGTTGTCCCACGTGGGGCTCACAGTCTTCATCCCCATTTTACAGATGAGGTCACTGAGGCCCAGAGAAGTTAAGGGACTTGCCCAAGGTCACACAGCTGGCAAGTGGCAGAGCTGGGATTCGAACCCATGACTTCTGACTCCCATGCCTGGGCTCTTTCCACTAAGCTGCACTGCTCTCTTAATAATAATGGTATTTATTAAGTGCTTACTATGTGCGAAGCACTGTTCTAAGCGCTGGGGAGGTTACAAGGTGATCAGGTTGTCCCACAGGGGGCTCACAGTCTTAATCCCCATTTTACAGATGAGTTAACTGAGGCACAGAGAAGTTAAGTGACTTGCCCAAAGTCACACAACCGACAAGTGGCAGAGCAGGGATTTGAACCCGTGACCTCTGACTCAAAAGCCTGTGCTCTTTCCACTGAGCCAATAGGCCCCGCTGCTCAGCCCAGATTCCTGCCACATCATAAACGTCAGCTCACCTACCCTCTAATGAAAGATCAGAGGGTCCATGTGGGTAGAAAAAGATAGACACACATGTAGAAGTGACCTACAAAGAGTTGTTTTTCTATTTATCTGTTCCTGTCATTACCATTTCACCTCTCAGCTTGAGTAAGCACCCTGGAAGGCCACACCTGCTGAATTTGTGACCTCCCATTTTTATCCCCTTCTGACTTTTGTCTCTTCTTGGCCCCTTGACCCAGATCCCTTTCACTGACACCTCCCAGCCCTACGTACCCTAAGGATGGGGCACCGTGGACTGACATTCTCCTTAGATTATCTTTGCAGGAAAAAAAAAGAAACTCTGCTCAGCCCTCCTGCTTCCCAGTCTATTATTCATGGAAATTGAAGTGCAGGAGGCCTCCCACAAAAGACTGTTGGCTAACGACTCTCCTGGTGGACGTTAGGAAGGGGAGTGCATTTGTGACATGAGTGGCAGCTGGGCAGACTCTATTTGCTACAATTCAGCACAGCTATTTCATTAATTGTGTCTCATGGTTCATTTCTTTGGACTACACCGAGATAAAACAAAAAAGCAAATAAATAAATAAATAAAAAACACTCAGATCTGTTCCCTCCAGCCCTTTCTTACAGAAAAACCCCAAAGCTTGGGGATTTTCATGACTCATCCTCACCTTCCATCTTATTTCTTAGGCAACTTTTTAAAAGACAAATGTAAATGGCAACGCCAATATGGTCCATAAAACTCACTATGGAGAGGTAGCAGCAGGGTGTAGTGGATAGAGTACGGGCTTGGGAGTCAGAAGGTCATGGGTTCTAATCCAGCTCCACCACGTGTCTGCTGTGTGACATTGGGCAGGTCACTTCACTTCTCTAGGCCTCAGTTACCTCATTTGTAAAATGGGGATTGAGACTGTGAGCCCCATGTGGGACAAGGAGTATGTACAACCTAATTTGATTGTATCATCCCCAGCGCTCCATTCAGTGCCTGGCAGATAGTAAGTGCTTAACAAATACTATAATTATTAATTATTAGTAGCATTATTATTTATGGACAGTGAGATGTTTGGGCTATTGCAATCCAGGTTCCAAAGTCCATATGAGGCCTTGAATATACTGACAGTATGTGGGGTATGTTTCCTAGTTTCTTCCTGAAAAATCCTAAGAACTTTCAAGTCAGAGATGCATCCATATTGAGGTTGTTGTTTAGAC
Source organism: Tachyglossus aculeatus (assembly GCF_015852505.1). Lineage (NCBI taxonomy): Eukaryota > Metazoa > Chordata > Mammalia > Monotremata > Tachyglossidae > Tachyglossus > Tachyglossus aculeatus. The sequence goes on from NC_052086.1 coordinate 78,266,900, forward strand.
CCCAAATATATTTATTTTCTGGGCTAGACCACATATTTCCATAGGAAAATTAGAGAATCATTTGCAGGATGGAAGGCTTGGTGATACCAACATTGAGTCACTGACAGAAAGGTAGAGGGTTCAGTTGGGCTTCTCTGACACTGACTGTAATGTAAAGAGTTCAGGTGGGGTTCTCCTTGAACATCACAGTCATGATTTAGTTCTTCCTGCACTTTCAGAGAGGTTGTGGCACAATCTGTGTTTCTTTGCAGGACAGACTCAGAGGAAGACATGCAGGCTCGTGTTCTTAAGGGGACGCAGGCATCTGCAACTAATCCCTCATCACTTCCTCTACTCCCTCTCCCTCTGCATCGCCCTCACACTTGGATTTGTACAGAACATAGGCACAAATCTGTAATTCATTTTAATGTCTGGCTTCCAATCTAGACTATAATCCTCCTGTGGGTAGGGAACGTGTCTACCAACTCTGTTACACTGTACTCTCCCAATCAGTCAATTGATTATCTGATTGAGAGTCAGTGAATCAATCAATTGTATTTATTAAGTGCTTACTGCATGCAGAGTATTGTTCTAAGAACTTGGGAGAATACAATATAACAGAGATGGTAGGCACATTCTCTGTCCACAAAGCACAGCATGCAGTAAGTATCCAGTGAATATGATTGATTGATTGATTAAAAAACCAGTGCTGGAAGCACATCACCATCCTGCTCTCAAAATTCTTTGGGAGCATACCTTTTCCCCACATTTCACCAGATCTCTTGGTAATCCCTGAGCAAAACTCTCTCTCTTGCAATTGCAGCTATCTCTGCCCGTCCTGCTGGCTCTGCTATTGTTCATTTGAGTGATTTCTCAAGCCTCCTAGACAGATGGCCTCTCACACTCCAGCACTTGCACTGCACATACGTCAACAATGACAGAAAATTCCAGCCATGACCAAAGCCAGAGCAGCCTTCCAGAATCACAGTCATCCGTCATTCCTGTGGGTTCTATAAAAATTAGCGCTCGGTGAAACTCAGGTAATTCTCACTTGGCAAGCGGGGGGAATCTAAAGCCCACCTGGCTTTCTGCAACCTTCTGGCTTCTGTTGGGCCTTTAACAATGATTTGAAATCCCAGGTAGTCTCATCATGGAAGACCAGCAAATGGCTGCTTTCCCTTCCTGTGGCAAAAGACCCTGAGCCAATTTCCACACATTTATATGTCTGCAAACTCTCGCTCCATTCATTACCATCCATGGCTCCAAAGAGAGGGGAAAGAACTACAGTCTGGGAAGAAAGAACGTGATGGTGAGTAGAGCACAAACTCAGCCTCCTACTCAGACTGTGAGCTCCATGTTGGGTAGGGACTGTATAGAACATGTCTATCTTGTATCTCCCCCAGGGCTTACTGTAGTTCCTAACACATTGTAGGTGCTTAACAAATACTACCAGTGGTCAAGGAACCTAGTTACCAAATCTCTTGCATTGAGCTCTCCCATACACCTAGAACAGTACTCTGCACTCCATATGAACTTGGTAAATTAAGTGGATTTTTCTCTCTGATATTTTCCAAAATATTCTGGTAAAGTCTACCTTCATCAGTATCCTTCATGAGATTTCAGTTTTGAATTACCTGAAGTCCTGTTTTCTATTTCCAGGCCTGTAGAGATCGTCCAAGAAACCATACATTCTGAAAAATATTTTCTGTTCATGAAAGAAGAGCTCAGGTGATAATCTTGAGCAAGGCCTTACTACTAATAATTTGTCCATTTCTGACACTGCAAGTATATCTGACACTGCATTAGCTAGTGATATTAATCAGAAATTTGCTGAAATGCCTTATCCAAATATCACCTGAAACTTTAATAATCATTAAGGCTGAAATCCTTCCTGGGAGGAAGATTAAGAACCATTTTCTCATCTTTTCAGACTCTGCCACAAAATGAAAGGGGAAGTTTATGGGCTTGTCTTTCCAGTGTGGCAGGGGTAATGAAGACCCCTTGAAAGTCAATCAGCAGAACTAAGGCAATGCCATTGTAAATACCCATACATCTTAGAAGGTGCCAAATTACCAGGAGGAGGGTCATTACATGAAGTTAGTCACCAACCCTCTTTCACAAGGTTATTCAACAGAAGGAAAAGGTATAGTAAAATGAAAATGGCCCCCACTGGAGCCCTCTGACAGGGCTATTTCTTACAGCTAGTCTACTGCTCCAGAGGGGGTGATAAAACAGACTAATAAAAATAATAGAAGAGCCTCAACAACATTAACCAACTATTAAAACATGTATGGGAGGGGTGTACGCTTCCTTCCATTACGTGCATACCTCCCATTAACGCCAGTAGGACTTCAACAACCACATGAAAGGGAGAAGAGATTCCTTCTTGAATAACCAAGACATAAGCATCAGAAAAAAAAATACACTAATCTGCAACTACATTTCTGGCCAAACCATATTCTTCCAGGAGACACAAGAATACTACTGAGGGAATCACCCAGACACTGTTCATGAAGTTCGTGAGTGTTCGTGTGTTTTCACACATTCCTTCTGTTCAAACCCTCTTAGAACTCAGGAGCTTTATGAATTTTGTTCTGTTCAGCATGGAATTCAGTAACATTTGATGATAATGTTCAGTGTTTAAATGTCTCTCCAGCCTACCTTCCTTTGCTAGTTCTGGGAGGTGAGACCCCTTCTCGAAGCATCCAGAAGAAAGTCCCGGAGACCAGAATAATGAAGGATGTGCAGAAGAGCAGTGATCTTAGACTGAGTCCCATGCATGAGAGAGACTATATATGGCCTGATTAACTAGTACCAGAAGCTTCATGGTCTAGTGGAAATAGCCCAGGCCTGGGAGTCAGAGGATCTGGGTTCTAATCCAGGCTCCAGCACTTGTCTGCTGGGTGACCCTGGGCAAGTAATTTAACCTTTCTGTGGCTCAGTTACCTCACTTGTAAAATGGGGATTGAATCCTTCTCCCTCTAATTTAGTCTGTGAGCCCAATGCAATACAGAGACTGTGTCCAACCCGATTATCTTGTGTCTATGTGCATGACACAAAGCACTTAAGAAATATCATAATTAATATTATTAGGATCTCACAGTACCCTCAGGCTCACTCTACAGAAAAAGATGTTAGGATCCTAAAATTCTAGTAGGTACCTGACATGTCTTAGAGAATTGTGAATGTGGCCAACTCAGAGGACCTCCGGAGTTGGCATAATGAGGACAAATCGCTCAATCAAATTGGAATGAATGAAAGATTAAGTAATTTATCTCAAAATAGACCAGAAGCAAATCCTATGGAACTGGGTAGTCCCCTGCCCAGATGTCTAACCTATCCATTTCTTAAACACTTTCTTCTTTTCAGTGGAAATATTTGTAACTCTTCTGCTACAGATAGAAAGTATGGGGGCAGAAGGAATGGGAGATGAAAAGGTCTAGAGTGAAGAAAAAAAGTGATGGGGAAGAGGAAGGATTTCCTAAGACCTTACTAAGTGCTCTGCTAATGCTCTGTAAAATGGCAACTAAATATCTGTTTTTCCTCCACTTAGGCTGCGGGACAGGGACTGTATCCAACCTAATTATCTTGCATTTATCCCAGAACTTAATGCAAGGCTTGGCCCATAGCAAGCACTTCACAAATACCACAATTATTATTATTAGAAGAAAATGGTCACTTGTCTCCAGAACCTTCATATCCCCCCAAAACTACTGGACTCACTAATCGGATGATGACAAGCTTGAAGGTAGATTGGTCACCCAGCCAACATGCTACATCTAAGCAGGCCCATATCTAAGTTATCTGAAGCTGTTAAGATTTTATACAGAGTTACAGGGCCTCCAAAGAAGACAAATAATGAATGCTCTGTGATATTCCTGGAGGTGAGGGGGATTTCCAGCCTACAGCAGGGTCCAAATAACTACCAGGGTCAATTTAGAAGTGGCAGGGCCTCGATCAGATTGTGCTGGATCCTAAATCCCACTAGTTCCTTGCTCATCTACTGTTCCCAAAGCTCCTACACCCTGATCACTTTCACCAATATAAGGCTGAAGACCCGGCATCCTGACAAAGGCTTGGCGTTCATCAGGAACTAAACTACCACCTCCTATGGCCTAATGGTTAGAATACGGGCCTGAATGTCAGAAGGGCATAGGTTCTAATCCCAGCTCTGCAACTTGTCTGTTGTGTGACCTTGGACAAGTCACTTCACTTCTCAGTGCCTCAATTATCTCTCCTGGAAAATGGGGATTGAGACCATGAGCCCCTTGTGGGACAGGGACTGTGTCCAACCCTATTTGCTTGTATCCACCTCAGCACTTAGTACAGTGCCATTATTATTATTCCCAGGCCAGGCTGCAAGAAGCTTGTGGTAAAAGTACTCCTCAGCATACCTGCAGCTCCCCAGGTCATGTGAACTCTAGCTCCTAGAACCTCTCCTCCAGCCCCACAGCAGGCAGTCACCAAGGTCTGAGATCTCAACAATGCTTAGAAAGTTCTTAACAAGGTAACAAATGAAAACAAAACCAGTTCAAACAACCTTTCCTTGAATCCACTGTTTTTAATAATAATAATGATGACATTTATTAAGCACTTACTATGTGCAAAGCACTATTCTAAGCGCTGGGGAGATTACAAGGAGATCAGGTTGTCCCACAGGGGGCTCACAGTTTTAATCCCCGTTTTACAGATGACGTAACTGAGGCACAGAGAAGTTAAGTGACTTGCCCAAAGTCACACAGCTGACAATTAGTGGAGCTGGGATTTGAACCCACTTCTGACTCCAAAGCCTGTGCTCTTTCCGCTAAGCCACACTGCTGCTTTTGCTCTCAGACCCTCTGTATATTCCTGTAGGCATCCTGGGGCTCGCATTCTTCTTCCCCTCAGGGACAGGAGCCTCACTCCTCTGGAATCTTAGCCACTGGACTCCGGATCTTCTCTGATAACAATAATTATTACAATAATAATAACAACTGTGGCATTTCTTAAGCACTTACTATGTAACAGTCACTGCACTAAGCACTGTGGTAGATACAAGGTAATCAGATTGGACACAGTCCCTGTTCCAAATAGGGCTCACAGTCTTAATCCCTGTTTCACAGATGAGGTAACTGAGGCACAAAGAAATGAAGTGACTTGCCCAAGGTCACACAGCAGAGAAATGGCAGAGAAGGGATTAGAACCCAGGTCCTTTTGGCTCCCAGGCCTGTGCTCTATCAACTAGGTCAGTCTTCTAGACTTGTTAGCCCGTTGTTGGGTAGGAACCATCTCTATATGTTGCTGACTTGTACTTCCCAAATGGTTACTACAGTGCTCTGCCCACAGTAAGTGCTCAATAAATATGATTGAATGAATAAATGAATGTATGCCCTGTGTCCATCCAAGACCCACAGCTCAAGCATTCAATCATATTTACTGAGTTCTTACCATGTACAGAGCACTGCACTAAGCTCATGGGTGAATACAGTGTGACAGAATTGGTAGACAGGTTCCTTGTCCACAGTGAGCTTACAGTCTAGCTTGTTCCCTGCTCTTCCAGAGATATAGCTCACTTCCTCCCATCTCTTGATAGCTGAGGATCTCCTTCTCCTACTACTCTGGCCCCTCTATTCCCTCCCCAATCCTTCCCTCTGATAGGCTCAGCTAGTCCTTCAGGGAGGGACAGCATGGAGTGACTCTACCAGCTTCCTCTTCCCTCTCTTCAATTTGGGGGGTCGGTGGAACTTATCATCACACCCTAATTTTCAGACGGTCTCAAGAATGACCACTCATCCCAGAACTGCTTAAGATAGGGAAAGATGATAGCTTCTCAACCATCAGCAGTTCACTTCCTATAATACATTAATTTTCAAGGCAGTAATGGGACTTGAACCTTGCTCTTTGGGTTTCCCAGGTGAGTGCTGTGCACCAGAGATAATGAGATAGCTATTCCTTTTGCAGGATAATCGCTAACACAGCACCAATGGTTGGAAAGACAGCCCAGGGAAAAAGAAATAGGATATTCCTTTCTCTGAATGACAAACTACACCTCTGGGGCTAGTACTGAACCCATTAAGTTAGTGAAGGCATTGGATGGACCACTGCACATCTCCAACTCTCAACCATTTACCCTCCTGAAGCAATGTCAGTGGCAAACAATGCTGATCGATGAAAGAGTTCATGCAGGATTGAAGTTCCTGAAGATTGCCCAGTTGTAAGGGTGGCAACTCTTCCCAACAGATATGATACCCAAATGTGCGTTTGGACCATAGTTTACCAAATGGTGTCCCAAATCACCAACTGGAACTCTCTTCTTATACTCCAAAAGCATCCCTGGAGCTTAGGCCTTTGGCAACATCTGTCTCATTATTCTTACAGTGTTTTGGTGGTCGAATCAACCCCCAACATTCCACCTAGGAGGATTCAGTTGGAAGCAGCCTTTGACCAATTCAATTGTAATAAGCAAGACCAAAAAATAGCTACTTCAAAGCAGACTTATGTATCTCTTTTGAAATAAAACCCACCCTCTGTCCAGTTCTGCTTCCATCTGAAGGTCTTTTATTATTTCCCCATCCCCCTGCCTTTTCTCTGTCAACACTTGAACCTCCATTTTACTGAACAAGCACATCTGCTACAGTGACTCCTGTCAATCACTGGGAGAGTGTTACTTGCCAAAACATTAGCCTGACATATCCTCACTCTGCAGGGACTGCTGCTCTCCTAGCAGCTATGGGAGATGGCCCTTAATCTAAGATATAAAAATAAAATTAAAGAAGCAGTGTTGCCTAATGGATAGAGAAGCAGAAGGACCTGCGTTCTAATCCCAGCTCTGCCACTTGTCTGCTGTGTGTCCTTGGGCAAGTCACTTCACTTCTTTGTGCCTCAGTTACCTCATCTGTAAAATGGGGATTAAGATGACTGTGAGTCCCATGTGGGACATGGGCTGGGTCCAACCTAATTAGCTTGCATCTACCCCAGTGCTTAATACAGTGCCTGGCACATAGTAAGTGCTTAACAAATGCCATAAGAAATGCAGAGTTGGGGTTAGACATTTTGATGCAGTGCTAAACTAAACACCTGACCTGAGCTGTGAGAAATTTCCAGACAGTGGCTTAAAATACGTAAGCGTCTTCCTGAGTAACAACTGAGTTTTAATTTCCCCTGTCAAAATGAGAGCAGTATCCACTGCTATGGTAGCTTAGACCTGTTGAGGCTCTTTGGCCAATGTTATCAATGGGGGGCACAAAACAAGCATTGTGTAAAATCAGGAAGCCCCTTCTGGAGCTGGACATCAATCAATTGATCAATCAATCGTATTTATTGTTTACTGTGTGTAGACCACTGAACTAAGTGCTTGGGAGAATACAATATTACAGAGTTGGTAGACATGTTCCCGGACCATGAGGCGCTTGCAGTCAAGAAGAGGATACCCCTGACTGGATGCAGTCATAGTAATAATTTTTATAGAATGCTGACTGTTTGCAAAGCACTGTGCTAAGTGCTGGGAAATAATATTTGAAAATTAGGCACAGTCCCTGGCCCTTAAGGGGTTCACACTCTAAGGAGAGAGAGAGCACTGGCAACAGACACGTAAGCAAAAATATAAAACAATCATAACATGAAAACAACATAAAACATGAGGTCAGTGATGGATAGAAAAATGAAATAAAACAATAGCCACAGGGTCCCGTGACTAGGAAAGCAGAGTTTCGGTCTTCTTGTCTCTCTAACTGCCCGAGCTGCAGGTCCAGTTAAGTGCCACAGTCATAGCTAGGGCTTTCCCAGTATTTTGCATCTTTGCATTTGCATGCTGCGGCTGTGAAGTGTGCAGTTTGCACCTCACTAAATACCATGTTAAATTAAATGCCCTTCGTCATATCACTTCCTGTGATCACAGGTGAGCCCGGCCGAGAGGGTCCAAAGAAAGACCTAAATGTTGACACCCCAGCAGGGGTCCAGGAGAGATGTCTTCTAAGAACAGAAGGCAATGGGACTGTAATTAGTAGATTAGGGCCATTACACAGAAGAAACTCCATGTAACAGTCAACAGGCATAGTATAAAGTCTGGGTAGAAACGCCTGTGGCAGCCTCTTGTTGTTATATGAAAGGACAACCCAGAGAGTCTGAGCAGAGGGGACCTTCTGGTGGGGATGCCCATGCTGGTCTAAGCCTTACTTGGCTCCTCATTGTCCTCCAAAGGGAAGGCAGGGACAACCTGGGCCCAAGGGGCCTCTTGTCTGTGAGATGCCCGTTTCCATCTGGCCCTTTAAGTACCTGAACACCAGAGGGGACTGATCATCCCTCCATAGGAAATTCTCAATGCCCCTGGTTTGAGGGCTTAGTGTCAGAGACCTCATCACCCTTGGGTGAGGGCTTAATAGAAGCAGGATCCTCTACTATTAACTTTTTCTGTATGTTAATAAATATTTTCTTTCTGTGGAATTGAATATCATGGTTTGTTCACTCTATAAAGCTGTCACAAACCCCCTTGTCCCTCTAAACTGTGAGCTCACTGTGGGCAGGGAATGTCACTGTTTATTATTGTATTGTACTTTCCCAATCACTTTGTATTGTGCTTCGCACACAGTAAGCACTTAATATGACTGATTGAATGAATAATAGGCCTTACTGGGACATAGCAGGCTGCTGCTGTCCTTTCCACCAAGAGGGAGTGAGACAGGTTAGGATTGAGGCCTAGGGAAGGTCCTTGAGATGTAACAGCTCTTACCACACCCAATCAAGAGAAACTGGATGGGGAGGAGGAGGAGGAAGAAGAGAGAGAGAGAAAAATGATGGGTGGTAAAGTCAGGGATCTTGCTAAGTGGATAATTCCACTATTTGAGAGACAGTAACTTTCCATAAGAATATTGGTTGGTTTTGTGCTACCTTAACTATTACTTTTATTCATAGCCCCTAGGTGCCAGGGACATGCATGGTGGAGGGAGGTAGGGATATGGATAGAAGGATAAAGGAGCAAATGCAACCATATTTTTCTACAGCCAGAATTCTGCTTCACTACCTTTCTATAGCGTGTCTCTGACAGGAGAAAAATAAAATGGCTACCAAATCTCTTCCTTTGCTTATCTGTAGGAGTATTGAGTCCCTCTCTCCTTATAGTACTTGAATTTGCTTTTGAAGATATCTTCACTACTTCACTGACCTCCAGTTGACTTTACCTAATGATTTTTGATGTTTTGATTGGGTTATGTATGTTCACTTGGTTATAGTCTGCAAGCACTTCAAGGTGCTATGCTTGATGAATCGCTATATGAGGATAAATTATCATTATTAAAGCAAAAATAAATTGTACTGGTGCCTCTTGAATAATATCTTTTGAAGCAGAAACATGGATTTCGATCCAGGATGATTTCAGCTCTTTATATTCCACTATCTTTATATTTTTGAAGTCTATATCATGGTAAACAGCTCACAAACAAAATCTATTCATGCACATTCAAATGATGGGCTAAATATTGTGGAGAAAATGGAGCTGGAAATGAAAACTATGAAAACATGCAGTGTACTCTTTCTCAGAGGCTGTAGGTAATGCCATGCCCTTGATAAGACTGCTGCTGGCTTTGTATATTCCTGTAGCCTTTCCTAATTCACAATTCACGCTTGGTGCAAAACACTGCCTTTCTGCAATTGAAATGTTCCTGCCTTGAGTCACAGTTTTGCCCTCCATAATTTTATAAATCTCTTGGAAATTCTTAATGAAATTGAATCAATTCAACCAGCCAGGGTCTGAAGCTGATAATTATCACCCAATGGAGTCTGGCTTTCCTTTATTCAGAAGGCTCACCTCAGAAGCAGAAAGTGGTTATACGTTAAACCTACAGCTATTCATTTCTAAAAAAGAATTGCAAAGGAAACAATGCTTTCGACTTTGTTTTGTCAATCTGATCAGTATGAATAGATAAGCAGACACCCTGAGAGTGCTTTAGGAAACTAAGTTCAAGGATAAGGATCACATAAGTCACCCAGAAATGTTCCCTTGCACTTGGATTTACTCCATTTATTCACACCTTCCTCAGCCACACAGGATTTACATGAATCCATCATTCATTTATTTATATTAATGGGTGTCTCTCCCTCTAGACTGCAAGCTTGCTGTGGGCACCAACTCTGTTAATATTGTGCTCTCCTAAGACCTTACAGTGCTCAGCTCACCGTAAGTGCTCGATAAATGATTGATTGATTAAGTAGACTGTGATCCCCTGGTGGGACAGGGATGGCTTCCAACCTGATTATTTTGTATCTAATCCAATGCTTACTATAGTGTGTAGCTTATAGTAAGTGCTTAACAAATACAGCTATTAGTGTTATTATTATTATTATTATTATTATTATCATCTGACTTGCTAATTCTTTCTCTCTTTCAACAAATACCGTTCCACTATCTTACAGCATCATAACCACCATACAATTGTGGATTGAAGAAAACAAGTAAACTGGAGTCACTGATGTGTTGGGACCTCCAGATGATGGAGTCCAGATTTGACAGAAACAGGGGACTGGGAGTGAGGAGACCTGGGTTCTAATCCCAGTTCTGCCACTTGCCAGCTATGTGATGTTGGGCGAGTCACTTAACTTCTCTGGGCATCTGTTTCCTCATTGGTAAAATGGGGATTAAATGTCTCTTCCTCCTCCTTCTGTGTGGGTCAGGGACTGTGTCCAATCCAATTATCTAGAATCTATCCAGTGTTTAGAATAGTTGCTTGGCACATGGTAAGCTCTTAACAAATCCCACAGATATATCTTATAAACCACCAGGAATTAGACATCTCCATGAGCTATCAGCCCAGCAAGAAGAATGAGATTTTCTAGGCCCCAGGAATGCTGAAAAAGATCATTGGTTGTGCCAGTCTGTGTGATACTGAGAATTTATACTTAGCAGATCTGTTCTTCAGTTTTTCCACTTCTAGCATGATAGGTACAGTTACCTGCCTCACTCCAAGTGTTCTGGGAGGATAAAATTAGGTAATTATTTACGGTCCAAGTGCTTGGGGAGAAAAGGCTTGATGCATTAGTTGATCATTACAGTGCCAAACATTTGGCACAGTGAACTGCACTTGGCAGGAGCTCAGTAAATACCATTACTATTTTTTTATGGCACTTGTTTCATGCTTACTTTGTGTCATGCACTGTTCTAAGCTCTGCAGTTGATACAAGTTTATCAGGTTACATACAGTCCCTGTCCTGCATGAGACTCATAGTTAAGTAGGAGGGAGAACAGGCATTTAATTCCCATTTTACAGATAAGGGAACTGAGGCACAGAGAAGTTAACTGACTTTCCCAGCATTGCACAGGAAGCAACTGGCATGGCCAAAATTAGAACTCAGGTCCTCTGACTCCCCAGACCCAAGCACAGTTCACTAAGCCACACTGCTTCTCTCTACTACTACTACTATATCCCATTTTTCTATCACATGTGCTTTCACTATGCATTCTGAACAGAAGATTATTGGAGAATTAGGGCACATTCTTTCCATAATGTGTGTCTATATGGATACAACAGTGCAATGTAATAATGATGATGATGGTATTTGTAAAGCACTTACTATGTGTCAAGCTCTGTTCTAGGCATTGGGGTAGATACAAACTAGTTCATTCAATCGTATTTATTGAGCACTTACTGTGTGCAGAACACTGTACTAAGCACTTGGGAAGTACAAGTCGGCAACACATAGAGATGGTCCCTACCCAACAGCGGGCTCACAGTTTAGAATCAGGTTGGACACAGTCCCGGTCCCACATGGGGCTCACAGTCTTTATCCCCATTTTAGAGATGGGGTAACTGAGGCCCAGAGAAGAGAAGTGACTTGCCCAAGGTCACCCAGCAGACAAGTGCCAGAGTCAGGATTAGAACTCAGGTCCTTCTGATTCCCAGGCCTATGCTCTATCCACTAACCCAGTGATAGAAGAAACACTGGTAATGGTGATCACAATATAACAGTTTTCTTTACCTCAGAGTTTACAATAATTGGTACTTCCCCACACTCTTCTAAACACTGGGAAAGACACAAGAAAATCGGATGGAACACAATCCCTGTCCCATATGAGGCTTTTTAATTCCTATTTTATAGGCCGTGTTTATAAGATATAATTGTGGGATTTGTTGTGCTTACCATGTACCAAGTACTGTTCTAAGCACTGCATAGATTCTAGATAATTGGTTTGGACACAGTCTCTGACCCACATAGAGGGAGGAGGAAGAGACATTTAATCCCCATTTAATCCCCATTTTACCAATGAGAAAATTTCTAGTTTCCTATTTCTCCGAGGCCCAGAGAAGTTAAAAGACTTGCCCAAGACCACTGAGCAGACAAGTGGCAGAGTCAGAATTAGAACTCAGGTCCACTTGACTCTCAGGCCTGTGCTCTATCTACTAGGCCATGCTGCTTCTCAGGCCTTCTAGAAAAGTCTCCCTTACATCCTTACAATCTTCGTCACAGCCACCTCCATCATTGAATTATATTTAATGAGTATCTACATGTTCACACAGCTGGGTACTGGACAAAGAGAAATTTGGATTGTGAGTCCCGTGTGGGACAGGGACCACATCTGCTCTAATTAGGCTGTCTTTACCCCAGTACTTAACACAGAATAAGCCTTTAATAAATACTGTTACTTACTGTCACTAAGACTGAGTACTCACTGAAGCGTGCCTAGTGCAAAGAGCATGGGCCTCTTACTCCAAGTACCTGGGTTCTAATCCAAATTCTGCCACTTGTCTGCTGTGACCTTCAGCAGGTCACTCAACCTCTCAGTGCCTCAATTTCCTCATCTGTAAAATGGGGATTAAATCATCCTCCTACTTAAGACTGTGAACCCTGTATGGGACACGGGCCATGCCCAACTTGATTACTTTGGATATTCCCCAGAGTTTAGTCCAGAACAGGCCCATGCTCTATCCATCAGGTCACATGGCTTCTCCTGATCTCCCTTTGCTTCTTGGCTCTTGGTATGGCAGGACTGAGTTGGCACACCCTGGCATTGTGGGACCAATGGAGCACTTTAATAAAAAGGACCAATCATGACCCATGGTCCTGGCTTGTGATCCCTTCATTAGTGGCTGTTGAGTGAGAGAGTCTCCCAGTCAACCCTTTCCTGTCACAATAATAACTGTGGTTTATGTTAAGTGCTTATTATGTTCCAGGCACTGTACCAAATCCTGGAAGAGATTCAAGCAAATCAGGTTGGACACAGTCCCTGTCCCACATGGGGCTCACGGTCTTGATCCCCATTTTACAGATGAGGTAACTAAGGCACAGAGAAGTGAAGTGAGTTTCCCAAGGTCACATAGCAGACGAATCATGGATCTGGGATTAGAACCTAGGTCCTCTGACACCCCGGGCCCATGCTCGATCCACTAGGCCTAGGAATCACTTCATCTACATCCCTTTTCAAATGAAATCTCAGCTGTGCTAGGTATCTGCGACAGTCAACCACCTCTCCACTGTGGCTGAGCAAAACACCGGTACAAGTCACCTCTGCTCTGTGCAACTGTGGATATGACTGTACCTTGACTCTAAGACTCAAGGAACTCAGCTCAGTTTCAAGGAGCCTGAAACTCTTCTCTTCTATCCACAACACTTTCTAATTTTTGCTTTAATTTTCCGTATTTGTCCTTGTCTTTTATGTTGTTTTGTAGTGTTTTCTCATTTCTCGCATACCAGTACTGATTTTTGTTTTTATTTGGTGTATTTGTCCTTGCCTTTAATGGTTTTTTAGTGTTTTCTAGCTTCATCACTACTGATGTGTTTGTCACCAGTCCTCCCTCCTAATTTATAGTCTTAGATTTTGAGCTCCTGGAGGGGCAGGCACGGTGTCTAACTCCCACCTCTGATTACCTTCCCAGTGCTTAGTACAGTGTTCTATATGCAATGAGCACTTAATAAACAATTGTCTCATGCCGTAGGATTGTTGCCGACCCACAGAGATGCCAGGGACACATCTCTCCCAGAATGCCCCACCTCCATCTGCAATTGTATCTGTAGTATATCCTCAGAGTTTTCTTGGTAAAAATACGGAAGTGGTTTACCATTGCCTCCTTCTGCATGGTAAGCTTGAATCTCCAAACTTGACTCTCTCCTCTGCCGCTGCTGTCCAGCACAGGTGAGTTTTCACTTGTAGCAGATGGCCTTCCATTCGCTACAAGTATGCCTCTGGGTGTGCCTCTGCTTGACTCTCCCTCCTGTAGTCGAGACTGGTAAAGTACTGGAAATTCTCCAGGTCTGACCCTAAAAGGGATAATAAACACTATTACTACTACAATACCATCAACAGAACCATACAAGGGCACTCATCTGGCCCATTTCGCTGCCTTGAAGTGAACCATCCATGTAGGTGGAGATCTATTTTTATTTGATATCCACCACCTCTCTCAGCCCAACAGAACAGTGCTTTACACATAGTAAGCGCTTAATAAATACCATCATTATTATATATTAGTATCAGAAGCATACCTCTAGATGGTTATCCCCTTGTGGGACTGGGCCTGTGTCTGAATAATTTACTCTGTATTCACCATTCTCAGGACCCAGATAGTACTCTGCAAATACCATAAACAACTAATATTGGTGAATAACATGTTTTGACTGCAGTAGCAGATTTAAGCGATGCCCATCCTCAAGTCATTCCCTTCACCGTGACACAGACAGAATTTCCCTGCAGTATGCATTTCCTCCTCTGGCCTCCTCATTTGAGGGTGGAGATAGGGTGGTGATGGACTTGATGAGAGGAAGTTCTGGCCTCCAGTGAGAGATAATAATAATACTTGTGGTATTTGTTTAGCACTTACTGTATGCCAAGCACTGTACTAAGCTCTGGGGTAGATACAAGACGATCAGGTCCCACATAGGGGTAACCGTCTAAGTAGGAGGAGAAGAGGTACTGAATCCCCATATTGCAGATTAGGGAACTGAGGCACAAAGAAGTAAAGTCACTTGCCCAAGATCAGATTGCAGACAAGTGGCAGGCCCTCTGATTCCCAGGTCCTTTCTCTTTCCACATAGTAGAAATAGTGTTACTCACAGACCTAACCTCTCAGAAGCAGCAGAGAGACAGAGAAGCAATGCCAAACTCTAATAATAATGCTGATATACATTAAGCACTGTGCCATGTACCAAGGTGGGTACAGCATAATCAGATTGGACACAGAAGAAGGGGGAGACATTTTATTCCTGTTCTGCAGATGAGGAAACTGATGTACAGAGAAGTGAAGTGACTTGCCCAAGGTCACACAGCAGACAAGTAGCAGAAACAATACTAGAACTGAGTCCTGACTTCCAGTCCCAAGCTCTTTTCTCTAGTCTATGTTTCCTGCCTACAGGTTCTATGATTTGGAGGACAGCTTGTTTTCAAACAGAGGTGTCTCTGTACTTTGGATGGAAAGCGTGATTTGAGTGTTACTTTCTGAACAGAAAGTGCAGTGGAGAATAGGAAAATGTCACAGATTAAACAGGAGGGCAGATTCTGCAAGGGGTCAAGAAGGGTCCTGTACTTAATGGGGGCTCAGTGAATACTAATGGGAATGTCCAGAAAGAGAATGCTAATGTGCACTGGTGATTATGGACTATCAAAAGCTCTAGTAATTAAGTATCCTGCATTGCATTGAAAAGATGCCATCAGTTACCTGCCTACTTGTCTTCCTGCTCAATGGCATCTGGGCTATGGGGAGAGAATAGAGCTAATTAACTTCGAAGTCTTTTAGAAAGGAACCACAATCATAATTGAGCTTTTAGTTGAATGGAGAATTGTGTTATTTTCCTAGGTTCCCTGCCTCCAAATCTTAAATACTAGGATTTCCTTATTTTAGCAAAGCCCTTTTTTTCCCCTGAAATTAGCAAGGGCAAGGAGGCATCCTTGAAGCTTGAAGGTGGTAGGTTCAAAATAAACTAAGTTAAATAAGACTTCACCCTGCACAAGATATGATTATGAAATTTGCTACCAAAGGAAGTTGTGCACACCAAGTTGTCAACAGGTTCAAGATGGCCTGGGATCATTCTATGAATAAGTCCCCAGTAAGTTACTGAAGGGAAAGTTAAAGAGAAAATTTTAGGATGTTAGCTGATATTCCTCTAAAAATTTGGGTGGATGTCAAGGAAGGCATCCAATAATTGACTGCCTCTCTCTCTAGATAGTAAACTTATTATGGTCAGGGAACATGTCTGCTAATTCTTTTATATTGTACTCTCCCAAGTGCTTAGAATAGTGTACTACACAGGGTAAGGGCTCAATAAATTCTGTTGACTGATTCTAAACATTCTGTTGTCACTATCTGAGTTGGAATGTGAGGCTAGATCAATCATTATTATTAATACTATTACTACTACTAATAACAATGATAATATTTATTAAACACTTACTATGTCCCAAACACTGTAGATACCAGCAAATCAGGTTGAACACAGTCCCTAGCCCATCCTATGGGGCTCACAGTCTTAATCCCCATTTTATAGATGAGGAAACTGAGGCACAGAGAAGTGAAGTGATTTGGCCAAGGTCACATAGCAAACAAGTGGTGGAGCCCTGAATAGAACGCAGGTCTTTTTGATTCCCAGGTTCATGCTCTATCCACTAGACCACACTGCTTCTCTGTATTTATTGACTGCATACTCAGTGGTATCTACTGAATGTTTACTGAGTACAGAGCACTGTACTAAGTACTTTGATGTAACAGAGTTGGTAGATATGTTCTCTGCCCAAAGTGAGCATACAGTCTAGAGGGCAGAAAATGGGGCCTAGAGGAAAGAGCACAGGACTGAGTGTCAGGAGTCATTTCTAGTGCCAGAGCTGCTACATGCCTGCCTGTGAGCTTAGACAAGTCGCTTCACTTCTCTGTGTCCTGTTTCCTCACTGTAAAATAGGGATTAAATACTTCTCCTTCTTTGTGATGTTCACATCCTTGTATTCAAATCTCCTTTCAGGTACCTGTCCAGCTTCAAATGCATTGAAAAATATGTAAAAATATACATTTAGGTCAAGTCACTCTTTGAATAAGCAGAGTGTAAAAAGGGGTGAAGATTGTAAATCCATGTGGGACAAGGACTGAGTCCGATCTGAATACCTTGTACCTACCCCTGGGCTTAGAATAGTGCCTGGCACATGGTGAGTGCTTAACAGATACCATTAAAAAAAAAACAAAACAGAGTTTGAACAGCCACCTAATCCCACTGTGATATGATACTCATGGATTTATGAAGCATTTAAAAATACGTGTCAATCAACCCTTGATAGCAGAGGCAAGTGAGGAGGTCTGAGTTCCACTGTTCCTTAACCATGAAAATGAGCCAAAAGGAATGTGTCCCTGTTAGGGGAGAAAAGAACACCCAGTTGTTGAATGGAAAACAGAAGAGTGAGAGAGCAATTCTAGAAAACAATCAACCCGCAGAAATAACCAGGAATAGAACACAGAGTACAAGACTACATTAGTGTTTGGCAGATAGTAAGCGCTTAACAAATGCCATTATTATTGTTATTGTTATTATGTGGAACATGTACCATGGATCAACTCAAGCCCTATGCTGAAATTAAAGCAGAAGAGTTTTAAGTTGTGCTCTTTACACACATCCATGCATTCCGTCTATCCCATCGATAACAGATTTTCATAAATTGGGATTCCTTTTTTTCGATGCAAATATGCCTTCCTTCGTAGTTTGCCAAATTTCTGTGGGAAACAGAAGGGGAATAAAATCACGAGATGCAATTTGGAATGTTTTCACATAAGTAACATAAAAATCATAAACAAGGAATCTAGTAAGTTGAATCTCGGCTTTGTCCTTCAATTTTTCACACTGTTACAGGCATGCAGCATTCAGGAAGCAAATTTTTTTTTAAAGAATAAGGAAAACAGATGTAGGTAATAACAAGCATTAGCATCTTTGTTTGGGATAAAACTAACCGCAGGATTCAAACCCCTACAGTGCTGTATTAAAATGGCAAATTTCACTATAGGCTTTAAATATTTCATAGTTCAAGACAACTCTTCAGCAATGAATTCTGTGGGATATTAACAGAGTAAAAGATACAAGAAGTATTGTGGAGGAGTTAAATGTTATAAAAAAGAAAATGAGAATTATATAGAGTTGAACTATAGAAAAGGTGGAAATGCATTCAAGGAAGCAATAAAGACTAGTGAACCAGAAACACCCTGCTCACTTACGATAAAATATCTAGTTAATACCGAATAAAAGATTCAAATAGTCTTGTTATGGTTCTTTAGAAAGTCACTCTAAAATAACACTGGTCTTATTTTTTTAAGGACTTTCACAAATAAGTGTTGCCTTAAGAAAGGGAGATTGGTTGGGGGAAGTAAGCAGCTTACGAATAAGCAAATAGTGCAGTGAAACGATTTCTGAACTTTCCAGAATGTTGAATTATGCTTCTACTTATCTTCCAAGAATCCTACCAATCACACAGTCAAATCAAGGCCATGTCTACATTCACCCCAAAGATGTATGATTTAAAGGTATAGGGATAATGCTATGTTTAGGCCATGTACACATTGTGCCAAGTTATGGGGTTTTTATGATATTTCTTAAGTACTTACTCTGTGGCAGACATTGTACTAACCACCGGGTAATCAGGTAATCAGGTTGGACACAGTCCTTGTCCAACATGGGGCTCACAGTCTTAATCCCCATTTTACCGATGAGGTAACTGGAGTCCAGAGAAGTGAAGTACATTGCTCAAGGTCACACAGCCGACAAGTGGCAGAGCTGGAATTAAAAACCATGTCCTTCCGACACCCAGGCTCATGTTCTATTCCCTGGGCCACACTGGACCAAAAGCATGTTGGATAGAAAGCAAGAAGCGTAAGGAAGCTTCCAACTGCGAGTGAGAAGAAGCAAAAATCTGAAGTAGATGTAGACAAATGGGTTGTTGTAAGTACTTTCAACCTGGTGATTATTAATAATAACAATAATTATTGTGGTACTATGTGCCAAGTTCTGAACTAAGCACTAAGGTAGATAGACTATAAGCAGATCTGACACAGTTTCTCTCCCATATGGGTCTTATAATCTAAGGGGAAGGGAAAATGGGTATCTTATCCTTATTTTTACAGATAAGGAAAATGAGGCTCAGAGAGGTTAAGTAACTTGCCAAGGTCACACAGCAGGGATGTGGTTATCTTATGAGGAGGTTGTCCACATCAGCAGCATGAGAGATCACAGTGAAAACAGTGTAGAGTGCAGCCACTGACTGCAGCCGGCAATTGCTAAACAAAATAAATGAAGGAATTTTCTGAGGAAGGTGCTAATTCCCTCCCCAAAACCACAGAAGAAAGCGAGAGGAAAGTGACTCAATTTGCAGTGAGGTGGAGTGGAGGCAGATGTAAAAAAGAATTTCCCAAAAAGAAAAGTGAATTCATCCATCAATTGTACTTACTGTGTGCAGAACGCTGTTCTGAACATTTGGAAGAGTACAGTAGGGATAGGCTCCCCTGGGAAGTTTTGGAACCTATCAGGCTGGCAACCTTTTAGTAAGGGTTAGACCACAGATTGTCCTGCATGGTTCAGGTGTGAATCTGATATCAGATGACCTCCTGAGATGGTTCTCAATTTCATGATTCTATAATTAATTTATTCTAAACCATCCAGGCAAGGTGGCAATTAAGAGAGAAACTCCAAATAACCACTTTTCAATCTTGGATTCTAAGTAATTTACTGAACCAGTGGGGAATTGTTCTTGAAAAAAGTATATGCATGGGAAACAGGGGGTGGGGAGGAGCAAGAGGAGAGATAGGAGTGACCTCTCTTTCTGTACTGTCAGCTACCAGCCTGTATGGACAAGAAAAACATCCTTCGACTAAGTGGATTATAGATCATTTGAATGCCAAAATAAAAGATTAAAGAGCAAAAAAATGCTCTCACCTTAATTAGCTTTTGCTCAATTTTAACTAATTCAAAATGGAGAGGAAAAGAGGAGGGAAGAGAGGAAGAAATAGCCTTAGACAAATTAAAGCTGGCTGCCTTTGTTGATGACGAATCTTGCTAGTGGAAGGAAGTTATGGAAGAAATAAAAACTTATGTATGGCACAAACATTACAGGCATTTATGTGAAACTGGAAGTGAATAGTGTTTTCCCATCTGTTACTAATTCGTAACATCATTCTCTCTGGTACTGTGGCTGAAATTAACTTTTATCATTCATTTTTTAGGTTTTGGTCACGAGGGCCTTTTCCACTGTTTTCCTATATCAGATCTCCACAAAAACACTGTCAGGTATTAATTTTCAAAAAGGAACACAACCAGGTAGAGAAATCCGACATCAAAGCAACACAAAGCAAAAAAAAAATCCCAAACAAAAAAACAAACACAACAGATTAATGTTTCTGGATTTTACCAGGAAAATCTGGGAAATGTCCTTGCTGAGAGGAGATGGTGACACAAACCTGGCTCAGAGAGGCACAATTAGAGTTCACCAGATCACCCTTTGAAACCCAGCCTTCTCTTTGTCTGCTCCTTTAAATTAGCTGAAGCACATTAACAGCTCATTAAGAAAGCTAAGCAGGTGACATAAACAGAGGGCTTTGGGCTGGGGGATTGCACAGAGGGCTGTTCAAAATTAAAGTTCAGAGAACCTGATAATTTAGCAAGACAGTAAATCATCATTTGTATATGCCCCATATTTAAATCAAAAAGTGCATTTCTGGCACTCAAAAAGTTAATGGAAAGAGGTGCCACAGCAGTTTGAATCTGTTGCTTTATATTCACATCTGCAAGGCAGTCACAGGAAGAAATGACTATATTGGATATTTAGTGTCTTTAGCAAAAATTGATTCTATTTTAAGACTGGTCGATGGCATTTTATATCAATGTAAATTTTCTTTTAAGGTTCTCCTGCTAGTACCAATGCATTTAACAGCTCAATTTTTAAATGCCTATTAATTTATAACAGCATATGACATGACTGCAATGCAGGCAATATATATTCAGTAATTTGATGTGGATATGAGCTCTGGAAAATGTAACCTGGGAAAGGGACCATTTTAACTCTATCATGCTGCCTAAAGAACATTTCATATTTGACTAGGGAAAAAAAGCATCTAGGGTTTTCTTTGGAGGCTCCTTGTTTCTTCACCTCCTCACCCCTTTCCTCTCAGTTTCCTGAGATGCCACCTAGAGCTATACAGAGGTGGCAATCAGAGGGCAGGAAATTCAGGACCCTGCTCTCTCATCCCACCCGTTGCTAGCCATGAAGTTGGAATTCGTTTGAGCAAGTCATTGCCAGTTTGTTGGTTGGTTTGTTCATTGTTTTTTAATGACATTTGTTAAGTGTTTACAAGCTAATCAGGGGCTCAAAGTCTTAATCCCCATTTTACAGATGAAGTAACTGAGGCTCTGTGTACACAGCACTGTACTGAATGCTTGGGAGAGTACAATATAACAATAACAGACACATTCCCTGCCCACAACATTTCCAAGGACAGTTTCTGTCTTTGGTCTTCTCACCCACCAGAATGCAGTCATACATTTAATTTATATCTCCATTCCATTGTTACGTATAGTATTCCCAACTCTGCAAACTGTCCTCACAGCTTCCACCAAAAGAGTGTTAGGTTTTTGGACATGGAACTGAATGGACTTGCTGATATGTTAGTCTTATCTTCAGCGGAAGTGTTACCATCCTTCTTGGGGAGTGAATTCCTTTTCATCCTTCAGATTCTCCCAAAGACATTTTTTCAGCCTCAATATTTTAGGTCAGGACTTTAAGGACAATTTTTTTTATCCTTATGTTGCTCTCCAGGGAGTAGACCACTTTATCAGTGGACCTGTGTTCTAATCTTAGTTTAATCATGTGCATGCTGTGTGACCTTGTGTAAGTCAATTGGCTTCTTTGTGCCTCAATTCTTTCATCTGCAAAGTGGGGTTTCAATACCTGTACTCAGCTTCATTGACACTGTCCCCTCCTGGTTCTCCTCCTATCTTTCTTGCTGCTCATTCTCAGTCTGTTTTGTGGGCTCCTCCTCTGCCTCCCACCCACTAAAAGACTGTGAGCCTGTTGTTGGTTAGGGACTGTCTCTATATGTTGCTGACTTGTACTTCCCAAATGCTTAGTACAGTGCTCTGCACACAGTAAGCGCTCAATATGATTGAGTGAATGAATGGGTTCAGTCCTAGGTCCCCTTCTATTCTCCATCTACACCGACTCCCTTGGAGAACTCATTCACTTCCTTGGTCTGAACTATCACCTCTATGAGGATGATTCCCAAATCTACATCTCCTGATCTCTCTCCCTATCTGTAGTCTCAAATTTCCTCCTGCCTTCAAGACAGCTCTACTTGGCTGTCCTGCCATTACCTTCAACTTAACATGTGCCAAACAGAACTCCTTATCTTCCCATCCAAACCCTATCCTCCCTCTTACTTTCCCATCAATTGTAGGCTGCACAACCATCCTTCCTGTATCTCAAGCCTGAATAACCTTGGTGTTATCCTTGACTCCTCTCTCATAAAAATAATAATAATGTTGGTATTTGTTAAGCACTTACTATGTGCAAAGCACTGTTGTAAGTACTGGGGAGGATACAAGATGATCATGTTGTCTCACGTGGGGCTCACAATCTTAATCCCCATTTTATAGATGAGGTAACTGAGGCACAGAGAAGTTAAGTGGCTTGCCCAAGGTCACACAGCAGACAAGTGGCTGAGCAGGGATTTGAATCCATGACCTCTGACTCCCAAGCCCACGTTCTTTACACTGAGCCATGCTGCTCATTAAACCCACATTCAATCTATCACTAAATCCTGTCAGTTCAACCTTCATGACATTGCTAAAATCCATCCTTTCTTCTCCATCCAAACTTCTACCACATTAATCCAGCATTTATCCTGCCCTACCTTGATTACAATATCAGCCAACCTACTGACTCCGCTGACTCCTGTCTCTCCCCATTCCAGTTCAAACTTCACTCAGCTGCCCAGAACATTTTTCTACAGAAATGTTCAGGCTAGGTTTCCCCACTCCTCAAGAACCTCCACTGGTTGCCCATCCAATTCCGCAACAAACAGAAACTCCTTACCATCGGCTTGAAAGCACTCAATCACCCTGCCCCTTTCTACCTCACCTTGCTACTCTTCTACTTCAACTCAGCCTGCACACTTCTCAGCTCCACAACATTGCCAAGATCCGCCCTTTCCTCTCCATCCAAACCGCTACCCTGCTAATTCAAGCTCTCATCCTATCCCGTCTGGACTACTGCACCAGCCTTCTCTCTGATCTCCCATCCTCGTGTCTCTCTCCACTTCAATCCATACTTCATGCTGCTGCCCGGATTATCTTTGTCCAGAAACGCTCTGGACATATTACTCCCCTCCTCAAAAACCTCCAATGGCTACCGATCAATCTGCGCATCAAGCAGAAACTCCTCACCCTGGGCTTCAAGGCTGTCCATCACCTCGCCCCCTCCTACCTCACCTCCCTTCTCTCCTTCTACTGCCCAGCCCGCACCCTCCGCTCCTCCACCACTAATCTCCTCACCGTACCTCGCTCTCGCCTGTCCCGCCATCGACCCCCGGCCCACGTCATCCCCCGGGCCTGGAATGCCCTCCCTCTGCCCATCCGCCAAGCTAGCTCTCTTCCTCCCTTCAAGGCCCTGCTGAGAGCTCACCTCCTCCAGGAGGCCTTCCCAGACTGAGCCCCTTCTTTCCTCTCCCCCTCGTCCCCCTCTCCATCCCCCCGTCTTACCTCCTTCCCTTCCCCACAGCACCTGTATATATGTATATATGGTTGTACATATTTATTACTCTATTTATTTATTTATTTATTTATTTTACTTGTACATTTCTATCCTACTAATTTTATTTTGTTGGTATGTTTGGTTCAGTTCTCTGTCTCCCCCTTTTAGACTGTGAGCCCACTGTTGGGTAGGGACTGTCTCTATGTGATGCCAATTTGTACTTCCCAAGCGCTTAGTACAGTGCTCTGCACATAGTAAGCGCTCAATAAATACGATTGATTGATTGATTGATTCACTCATGTAATGTCAACTTATTGGCTGTACCTCTAGCTCATCTATCTTGCAGCCAACCACTCATCCATCCTCTGTCCTGAAATGCCCTTCTTCTTCATATCAGGCAGACAATGACTCTCCCTACATTCAAAGCCCTCCAAAAAGGTCTTCTCTGACTAAGCCCTCATTTCCTCTTTTCTCACTCCCTTCTGTGTCACGCTGATTTGCTGCCTATACTCACCACCTCTGCCCCTCAACACTTACATACATATCTGTAATTTATTTATATTAATGTCTGTCTCCCTCTCTGGGCTGTAAGCTCCTTGTGGGCAGGTAATGTGTCTTTTATATTGTTGTTCATACTCTTCCAAGTGTTTAGTACAGTGTCCAGGCACACTAAGTGCTCAATAAATACAACTGATTGATTGATTAATTGATTGGCTCTGTTGTTACCCAGAGGTCACCTAAGAGAGTCTGCAATGAGGAGTTTCTCCATGAATCCCCACAAAACCCCTGCAGGTGGGGTTAGGGCCACAGCAGGTGAGCATTATTCACAGGCTTCTAGCTCCAGGAAAATTGGGAGTAAATAGGTGATCTCTGGGGAGATGAAGCAAGGGAAAGACAGCCTTTTTGATGAAGGGAGTAGGACCTTGTTCCCCCCTCTCTCTTCACTAGCAATTCCAGAGTCGACTCTTAGTCGACTTGATAAAGGGAATAATTGCTTTGTAAAGCCACTTTTAAAGCTATCGACTCTGTGGAATTTGCCAAGTCTCTATCTGCTTGCCTGTTAGGTGAGCTTTGGAAAGTCCCTTAACTCACTGTAGCTCCAATGTCTCACCAATAAAATGGGAATCGAATCAATCAATCAATCAATCGTATTTATTGAGCGCTTACTATGTGCAGAGCACTGTACTAAGCGCTTGGGAAGTACAAATTGGCATCACATAGAGACAGTTCCTACCCAACAGTGGGCTCACAGTCTAAAAGGGGGAGACAGAGAACAGAACCAAACATACCAACAAAATAAAATAAGTAAGATAGAAATGTACAAGTAAAATAAATAAATAAATAAATAGAGTAATAAATATGTACAACCATATATACATATATACAGGTGCTGTGGGGAAGGGAAGGAGGTAAGACAGGGGGATGGAGAGGGGGACGAGGGGGAGAGGAAAGAAGGGGCTCAGTCTGGGAAGGCCTCCTGGAGGAGGTGAGCTCTCAGCAGGGCCTTGAAGGGAGGAAGAGAGCTAGCTTGGCGGATGGGCAGAGGGAGGGCATTCCAGGCCCGGGGGATGACGTGGGCCGGGGGTCGATGGCGGGACAGGCGAGAGCGAGGTACAGTGAGGAGATTAGTGGTGGAGGAGCGGAGGGTGCGGGCTGGGCAGTAGAAGGAGAGAAGGGAGGTGAGGTAGGAGGGGGCGAGGTGATGGACAGCCTTGAAGCCCAGGGTGAGGAGTTTCTGCCTGATGCGCAGATTGATCGGTAGCCATTGGAGGTTTTGGAGGAGGGGAGTAATATGTCCAGAGCGTTTCTGGACAAAGATAATCCGGGCAGCAGCATGAAGTATGGATTGAAGTGGAGAGAGACACGAGGATGGGAGATCAGAGAGAAGGCTGGTGCAGTAGTCCAGACGGGATAGGATGAGAGCTTGAATGAGCAGGGTAGCAGTTTGGATGGAGAGGAAAGGGCGGATCTTGGCAATGTTGCGGAGCTGAGACCAGCAGGTTTTGGTGACGGCTTGGATGTGAGGGGTGAATGAGAGAGCGGAGTCGAGGATGACACCAAGGTTGCGGGCTTGTGAGACGGGAAGGATGGTAGTGCCGTCAACAGAGATGGGAAAGTCAGGGAGAGGACAAGGTTTGGGAGGGAAGACAAGGAGCTCAGTCTTCGACATGTTGAGCTTTAGGTGGCGGGCGGACATCTAGATGGAGATGTCCTGAAGGCAGGAGGAGATGCGAGCCTGGAGGGAGGGGGGAGAGAGCAGGGGCAGAGATGTAGATCTGGGTGTCATCAGCGTAGAGATGATAGTTGAAGCCGTGGGAGCGAATGAGGTCACCAAGGGAGTGAGTGTAGATTGAGAACAGAAGGGGACCAAGCACTGAACCTTGGGGAACCCCCACCGTAAGAGGATGGGAGGGGGAGGAGGAGCCTGCAAAAGAGACTGAGAAAGAACGACCGGAGAGATAAGAGGAGAACCGGGAGAGGACGGAGTCTGTGAAGCCAAGGTCAGATAACGTGTGGAGGAGAAGGGGGTGGTCCACAGTGTCAAAGGCAGCTGAGAGGTCGAGGAGGATTAGGACAGAGTATGAGCCGTTGGATTTGGCAAGCAGGAGGTCATTGGTGACCTTTGAGAGGGCAGTTTCCGTGGAATGAAGGGGACGGAAGCCAGACTGGAGGGGGTCGAGGAGAGAGTTGTCGTTGAGGAATTCTAGGCAGCGCGTGTAGACAACTCGTTCAAGGAGTTTGGAAAGGAATGGTAGGAGGGATATGGGACGATAACTAGAAGGTGAGGTGGGGTCAAGAGAGGGTTTTTTTAGGATGGGAGAGACATGGGCATGTTTGAAGGCAGAGGGGAAGGAACCAGTGGAGAGTGAGCGGTTGAAGATGGAAGTTAAGGAGGGGAGAAGGGATGGAGCGAGAGATTTCATAAGATGAGAGGGAATGGGGTCAGAAGCACAGGTGGCCGGAGTAGCACTTGAGAGGAGGGAGGAGAGTTCCTCTGAGGATACCGCTGGGAAGGATGGGAGAGTAGCAGAGAGTGTTGAGAGCCGGGGGGTTGGAGAAAGGGGGGAAGAGACTTTGGGGAGGTCGGACCTGATGGATTTAATTTTGTTAATGAAGTAGGAGGCCAGATCATTGGGGGTGAGGGAAGGAGGAGGGGGAGGAACCGGGGGCCTGAGAAGGGAGTTGAATGTACGGAAGAGCTGGCGGGGGTGATGGGCATGGGTGTCAATAAGGGAGGAGAAATAGTTTTGTCTGGCAGAAGAGAGGGCTGAGTTAAGGCAGGAAAGGATAAACTTGAAGTGAACGAGGTTGGCATGGTGTTTAGACTTTCGCCAGCAGCGTTCGGCAGCTCGAGCATAAGAGCAAAGGAGGCAGACAGTGGCAGTGATCCAGGGCTGTGGGTTAGTGGTGCGAGAGCGGCGAAGGGAAAGGGGAGCGAGCGAGTCTAGCTGAGTAGAAAGGGTAGAGTTGAGAGCAGTAATCTGATCATCAAGACTGGGTAGAGAGGAGAGGGCGGCGAGGTGGGGTGTGAGGCGCTCCGAAAGATGGGTGGGGTCCAGAGAGCGGAGATCTCTATGAGGGAGTAATACGGATTTATGGGGGAAAAGTGTGTGAGTGAGGAGGCAGGTGAGAAGATTATGATCAGAGAGAGGGATCACAGAGTTGGTGAGGGTGGACACAGTGCAGCGGTAGGAGATGATGAGGTCGAGGGTATGACCAAGTTGGTGAGTGGGTGAGGTGGGGTGGAGGAAGAGGTTGGCAGCATCAAGGAGAGATAGAAGGCGGGCGGCAGAGGAGTCATTAGGGATATCCATGTGGATATTGAAGTCTCTGAGGATCAGAGTGGGCATGGAGAAGGAGAGAAGGAATGTGAGGAAGGGGTCAAAGTCGTTAAAGAAGTTGGAAGTGGGGCCCGGAGGGCGGTAGATGACGGCTACAAGAATCTGGAGGGGGTGGTAGAGGCGAATAATGTGGGCTTCAGAGGAAGGGAAGGAAAGGGAAGGGGGAGGAGGGATAGTGCGAAAGCGACATTGGGGGGTGAGAAGGAAACCGACACTTCCTCCTTTTCCGGTGAGTCTGGGGGAGTGGGAGAAGAAGAGGCCTGCACTGCAGAGAGCAGCAGAAGAGACCGTGTCGTCCGGCGACAGCCATGTTTCAGTTAGGGCGAGGAGGAGTAGAGAACTGGAAAGGAAAAGGTCCAGGATGAAAGGGATCTTACTTAAAACGGAGCGGGGGTTCCAGAGGCCACACTTGGCATCAGCTGTTGAGGGAGGGGAGGGAGGGGGAAGGGTGCGAGGGGTGGGGAGGGTTTGGATTGGGATGAGTTGGCGGGGGCCTGGGCGGGGAGAGTGGGAAGGGTGGTGGCGATGGGAAAGGAGAACTGGGATGGGGTGGGGGCGGGGAGAAGGGGAGGAGGGGGGCCGGGAGGGAGAAGCGGAGGACCTGCGCTGGTACAGAGGAATCCTTGGTAGGGGTTGAGGGGGAGCGGTCTTGGTGGGTGAGAAGGAGGGAGGGAGGGAAACAGCTGGGTGGGAGAGGGGAAGGGGAAGGTGAGGAATGGGAATGGCAGTTGGGAGCAAGGGAACTGAAAGTTCATGGTGAGGTCAGCAGGGTGAGTGACAGTACCGCGGGGGGTTAACAATTGAGATGCAGAAGCAATAAAACAGTAGCAATGATAAAAGTAGGCGATGGCATCACAGGGTGTAGTTGAGCAATCAATATGCTATGGCAATAATAGAATTGGCAGACAATGATGCCACAGAGAGCAGATACAAACTATTAAGAGCTGGAGTAGGCTGGGCCAGTTAAGGGGGGTCAGGGAGCAGAGACACCTGGGGAGGGGAGCGAACAGTCAACTAGCATGGGAGGGCTGAGGAGGTGTGAATGAGGTTGTCGTTAATGTAACATGTAACATGGTGCTAACATGGTGCTAACATGGTGCTAACAAGGGCTTTTTACCTGGGGGCGGGGGGAGAGTCAGTCAGGACCGGGCCGGGAAGGGGCGGGGGGATGAGGGGCACTTTACGGAAGGCCTCCGAAGTGGGGGGGTGGAAGCAGGGGGGGCGTCCGTGGGGGCACTGAGATGGCGGGAGGGCGGGCGGCCAGGCCTCTCTTCCCCCTTAGATTGTGATCTCTTTGTGGGACAGGGACAGTGTCCGACTTGATTGTACTGGATCCTCCCCAGTGCTTATCCCAGTGAAGCAGCATGGCCTAGTGGCAAGAGCACAGGCTCAGGAGTCAGAAGTCTTGGGTTCTAATGCTGGCTCTTCCACTTGTCTGTTGTGCGAATTTAGGCAAGTCACTTAAATTCTCTGTGCTCAGTTACTCATCTATAAAATAGGGATTAAGAGTGTGAGCCTCATGTGGGACAGGGACTGTAACCAACCTGATTACCTTGTATCTATCCCAGCACTTAGAACAGTGCTGGCACATAGTAAGTGCTTAACAAAAACCATATTTATTATGACTATTACCACAGTGCTTAACATAGAGTAACTGCTTAACAAATGCCACAGTTTAGTTTTATAATTATTACTATAATTATTTCTTCTTACCACATGAAACCCAGGATCAAACTCTCCTTCCCCTAAAGCCTCCAAATAGCTAGTGTTCGAAATTCATTCTGTTTCTTCTTGGAAGTTTCAGGCAGCAGGAATGTTTTGAGCACAAATTGTGTACTGAGAAAATGAATACATAAAGCCCCTACAATCTGAGTAAAAGACAAGAACCCTACCTTCAAGGAGCTTACAACCTACTGAGGTGGTTGAAAGACATGAAAGGTTGAACGACAAGAAAGTTTGTCCAAATAGTGAACCAGAATCTTTTTAATGCCAAAGGAGTGAAATTTGTTGTGGCATTTGTTCAGCATTTACTATGTGCCATGAACTGTTCTGAGCACTGAGGTAGATACAAGATAACTGGGTTGTTCCTATCCCTCATAGGGATCACAGTCTTAATCCCCATTTTTTTTTTTTTACAGATAAGGGAACAAAAGTATAGAGAAGTGAGGTGACTTGTCCAAGGTCACACAGCAGACAAGTGATGGGATCAGGATTAGAACCCAGGTCCTTCTGACTTTCAACCCATGCTGCTTCTCATGCCACTTAAATTTCCCCAATGAGGTAAGAGGAAGAAGGTGTGTTTTTATGGAATGCTGAAACACCTTGGAGTGAAATTTAGGGTAAATACAGGGGAGCAACCTTATCTGGGAAAGTATGAGATAATGAAGGCTCTGTGATCTGTCTTCATTTAGAAATCACTAAGGTGATACATTTTTTTGAAAATGTACTTTCTGATTCTTACTTAATCCACCATAGATGTTTATACTTAGCTTTAAAGGGATCCCCACTAACAAAATAAAACTGATAATTGAATACATTATCAAAACTAAGTGGCAAACCACAAATGTGAATAACCATTGACCGAGAAATATGTACTATAAGAAGAAATATTAATATTAAGAGATAGAATACAAGGCTGGAAATCAGACCGACATGCATTCTCATTTCAGCTCTGCCACTTGTCTGCTGTGTGACCTTGGGCAAATCACTTCACTTCTCTGGGCCTCAGTTACCTCTTCTGTAAAGTAGGGATTAAGATTGTGAGCCCCATGTGGGAAGTAGACTGTGTCCAATGTAATTAGCTTGTATCTACCCCAGGGTTGAGTACAGTGCCTGGTACATAATAAGCACTCAACAAATACCATTAAAAATTAATAAACATATCTGGTTTCTTCAAATACATTCTTTAGAGTGGCTCATGAATTGAATGCAATTACAGCCTAACAGGGACTAGATAGGTAACTATTATGTGATTAAAATAATTACAAACTTTGATTCCCCGAAATGTGTATTCTAAAATGCTAACGATTGAAGAGAGATTTTCAATGTGGCTATCATTCCAGGAAACCAGAGTAGTTTCCTTACTGTCTGCTATGCTTCTTGCCAACCCACATTTTCTCTTAATCATAAATACTGTTATTTTCTGTAAATAAGGCATCTGATCCAATCAATCAAACTGAAAACAATGACACTTTTTGTTATCTATATGCTAACTACTGTGATGGAATCTCTAACAAAAACCTCCACTCTTTGAGAGTGGCAGTGATACAGCATCAGAATAAAAAGTATCCCAATTCGTCAAATTATAACTTTTCAAGATTCCCGGGATACTGAGTTGCCAACACAGACATTCCTTATTAGATATTGTTCTGGGATAAACAGCAATGACATAACAATAAACAACTGAGTGCTGAGAAGCTATTGGACTTTTACCTTGGGTGAGAAGAAGATGAGGGTTAATTTGTCTTGAGAGCAGTTCAGTTTCTCCATCAAAAATCCCCTTAGAACTTACCCAAAATGATGGCAAAATATCATCTATGTTAAATTACTTTTTCAATACTAGATGATTTATAGTTGATTAGGTAATTAAATCAAATACAAGTGGCTGAAAGTAAATCTATTTTTATCATCCCTGTAAATTAAAAGTTCCGCATCATAAAAAATCATGACCATCTTGAAAATGACTAGTCAAGTGCTTTTTATAGGCAAGCAGGATTTATTGTCAATTAACGTATTGAACTGTATAGTCAGCATAACCCTGTGCTCAAGACTTTTTAAATTATTGGTTTCCGCTATCAAGCTGCTCCATATCACAGTAATGAAATGTATCTAGCTCTTCTCATATTGAACAATTCCTTAGGTTAGGTTTATATCTCTCTATAACAACATTTCATTTTATTATTATCTTCAATTCTCTGTAATGAATACAAATACATTCCTTTTTTCCATCATGAGTTTATCAATTTTCATTGATTTGCCTGTAATGAATACAGTCAGAAAAAAGGCAAAGAGATCATATCCATTAAAGTGTCTTTAACTTCAAAAGTTTTTCTGTGGCATTGTTTAATTAAAAAGAAAAGAAAGTCATCAGCAAACTAATTAAAAAGAGACATTACTTTAAGTCCAGCTTATATAACTGGAAGTCAATAATTATTCCATAAAGGGATTTGGGAGCTATTGTTTCTATAGAATGTTTGCATTTGCATTTTCAGCAGACTTCAAAAATTAAAAATGATACATTTTCATGAAGCATTTGCCCTACCTAGAATGAGATGATCTTCTGTTACCCAGGCATTATACACCACATTTTTCTCAGTCAGTAAAGGTCCACCTGAGCAATGAAAATGAAAATGAGTTTTATGATCCAAAATTTATAATCAGTTATAGATGAAGCTTGCACACATACAAATGCACACATACACACACACTTATTTGTACTTCCCAAGCGCTTACTAGTGCTCTGCACACAGTAAACGCTCAATAAATATGATTGAATGAATGAATTCAAGAGCATACACAGAGACATTTAATATTCATTGCTGAACTTGGAGTGCACACTATGTTAACACTGGCAAACAAATGGGAGTGTTTGAAAGTCTGAAGACCTTTTTTTTTTAAATGGTACTTTTTAAACGCTCACTATGTTTTACACACAGTTCTAAGCACTGGGGTAGGTACAGTTAATTAGGTTGGACACAGTCCCCGTCCCCCATGGAGCTCATAGTCTAATTTAGAGGGAGACCAGATATCTTCTTTTACAGTTGAAGAATTTGAGGCACAGAGAAGTGGTGACTTGCCCAAGGTCACATAGCAAACAATTGGCAGAGCTAGGATTAGAACCCAGGTCGTTCTGACTCACAGGCCCATGTTCTATCCACTAGGCCACACTACTTCTGTGTTGAGCATTTCCCTTTCTCGCTTTGGCCAACCATCAGGGATTGGCAGAGAAGGGATGATTTGTTGAGACTTCTTTCTGGTGGAGAAGTGACACTGTTTCCCTCAGTCAGCTGATATTTTCTTTAAAGGGGTTAGCTCCTTGTGGGCAGGGAGTATGCCACTGCTCCTGTGATGGTGATGATGTTGGTATTTGATAAGCGCTTACTATGTACCAAGCCCTGTTCTAAGTGCTCCTTTGCTCACACATTGCATTCGCCATAAAAATACCATTCCAAGAAAGAATACATTTTCCTCTCTCCCTTCTGCAGGATACAAGTCACTTGTCAATCATTCCTCTCTCTAGCCAAGGATAGTCAGTCTTGACTAGAAGGGAAAAAGACAAAGGAGGGGAAGCAGAGTGGAGTAGATCAAATGACTCTAACTCAACAAAGAGCTTGTTGTTAGGCAGAGAGGCAACTGCACTCTATTCTTCCCCCAAATGTGTCCTGCTGCTGAACTCAATAATCTAAATCTAAACAGTGTTTTCGATTCTACCATTTTATTGCACTTTACAATTGCAGCTGCTTATGCTAGCGATTAAATATCCTCAGAAGCAGCGTGGCTCAGTTGAAAGAGCATGGGCTTGGGAGTCAGAGGTCATGGGTTCAAATCCCGGCACCACCAATTGTCAGCTGTGTGACTTTGGGCAAGTCACTTAACTTCTCTGTGCCTCAGTTACCTCATCTG
Source organism: Tachyglossus aculeatus (assembly GCF_015852505.1). Lineage (NCBI taxonomy): Eukaryota > Metazoa > Chordata > Mammalia > Monotremata > Tachyglossidae > Tachyglossus > Tachyglossus aculeatus. The sequence continues at coordinate 78,300,008 of NC_052086.1, forward strand.
TAAATTGGGGATTAAGACTGTGAGCCCCACATGGGACAACCTGATCACCTTATATCCTCCCCAGCGCTTAGTACAGTGCTTTGCACATAGTAAGTGCTTATCAAATGCCTTCATTATTATTATTTTGCCATTTGGTATAAAACAGAGTAATTCAATATCATCCTGGATCTCTGATAAGGCAAAATTCATGGGACACCGCTTCCCCCTCTAGACTGTAAACTCACTGTGGGCAAGGAATGTTATGTTCTACTGTTGTTTTGTTTTCTCCCAAGTGCTTAGTACAGTGCCCTGTACACAGGAAGTGTTAAATAAGTATGACTGATTGAGAGATAGCTCCTTTCCCTTGTTGGAGGTGGGGTTGAAGTCAGAAAGTAGCATGCAGACATAGATTCCATTTTTATTCTCCCTTCCAGTGGGAATGCTCTCTCGATCTCTCTCAATCCATCAAAGATATTTATGGAGTACAAACTGTCCACAGAGCACTGCATTAAGCCTTTGAGACAGTTGGTAGGAATGATCCCTGCCCACAAGGCTCTAGATTAGAGGTCTCTTCGAACCCCCACTCCTCAGCACTGCACAGAACATCAAACTTTACATTTTACCCAACTAGCAGGCTAAAGATACTCCTTTTTAACCCTGCTGAGCATTTCAGCCCTGCTCTTTTTTTCCTCCTGCATTAGCTTCTGATCCAAGAACCAGGACCCTAGCCATCTGATCTCTTTGCCTCAAAGCCAGGATGGAACAAATGGAGATTTCCTGCAGGAATCACTAGATAAAGGAAAAACTACAGAGAGCATCACTTTCCTGACTATAGCTGCATTTCCTCTACTCCCCCTCCCCTCCCCACCACCCTGACTCTCTCCCTTTGCTCTACTCCGCTCCCAGCCCCACAGCACTTGTGTATATGTACATATTTATCATTATCATTCTATTTGTTTTTATTAATGATATGTATATGTCTATCATTCTTTTTATTTATAATGATGTTACTGTTGCCTGTTTACTTGTTCTGATGTCTGTTTTCCCTCTTCTAGTCGTGAGCCTATTGTGGGCAGGGACTGCCCCTGTTGCTAAATTGCACTTCCCAAGCACTTTGTAAAGTGCTCTGTACACAGTAAACACTCAATAAATACGATTGAATGAATGAATGAATGAATGAAAGCAAACCACCCTGGAATGGCTCAACTAAAAAAATCTAGGCATAATCTGTCTGCTCTAAGGAACTCTAATGCAATGGGGACAGACTGACCTAATCACATTTCATACTGCTACAATACTTGGAAGTTTAAGTCTCCCAGTCACTCCCCATGTATCCTACAATGGGCTTCCCCTCCCCTTCCAGCAGCTGGGCCCTACAGAAAATCCACAGAGAGTTATACCAAACCATTCCATGGGATGGAAGTAATTAAAACCATAGATTCCTTAAAAAGATACCATAGAAAAAGCAAGCGGACAAGTTTATGATGCTTCCCCTCTCTTAGAAAATTGGATGCTCCTAGAGGTCAGTGGACTTGGCTGAGAAGGAACTCTCCTAAGTCCCTAAACAGACCATTTCAACTGAAAAGGGGAAAATTTTGTGATTCAATCCTGTTTCTCCAAGTGAGGGGATTATTTCATTTCGGTAAGTATAATCTCATTGTCAACAGGGAACTTGTCTGCTAGTTCTGTTGTATTGTACTCTCCTAAACACTTAGTACAGTGCTCTGCACATTGTAACCTCCCAATAAATACCATTCAATGACTGATTGAAAGTGGGCCTGAAAACTTCCTGAAGAGGCAAATAACATAAGACAGGAGAAGCTTTAGCTCCATACTGAAGAAAGATTCATCCAGCAGGTAGGTCAGATGGAGGGGATATAACACTTTCCTGGCTTGGAATGCACTCTGGACTGACAAAATCCCATAGATCATTTCACACCTTAAAGGGACCTAGAAATGGATACTGCAGGGCTCCAGTAACTGGGCTGATGATAATAATAGAGAAGACAAAAATTTCCAAAATGTCAGTCCTACACATTGCATTTGAGTTCAAGTCCAGGAAATTATAAAGAATCGAGTCGCTCTTCCTGAAGAAGAATACGGTACAAATCCTTTTGGAGGATTGGAAAATGACCTTATAACTCAGGAGCTCCTATAGAACTCAGGATGGTTTTTTTTTTCATCATTGTTTTGATTATTGTTGGACAAAGCGTATACCATGAGACAACTTTTGCATTAACCTCAGTAACTACTGCTTTACGTGTGAACTGCATCTCAATGACTGAGAATGAAGCTGTCCTCTTGGTCTGTTGTCCATTGAAATGCACATTCCTGCCGCACCACATTCATTCATTCATTCAATCGTATTTATTGAGCGCTTACTGTGTGTAGAACACTGTACTAAGCACTTGGGAAGTACAAGTTTGCAGCATATAGAGACAATCCCTACCCAACAGCGGGCTCACAGTCTAGAAGCGGGCTCACAGTCTAGAAGACCACAGTCAGCTAACCAATATCAGGTCCAGGGGTGTGTCATATTATGGTGCATGCATCGTGTGCATAGTAAGTCAGTAGGGACAGTGAATAGTGGCTAAATTAGTTCAAAGTCAAAGTTCTGCCCTCAAGAAAGAATAGGTGTGCTTGGTGAGAGGGGATTTGTTCCTAGAAAAGCACTTAAATCCCTCAGCTCTGGGAAACACTGCTACCCTGCCTAGGAAACAAAACTGTGGTTAGAGTGTGACTTTGTAGGATGCAGAAAGCCAGACAACAAAGCTAGACAGAATGTATGAGAATCAGTACAGCTACTTTTCGAGAGGAACTTTCATGGAGGTCACCTGAACCAAAGTTAACCCTTTAGATGAAAGAGTTCCTAGTCAGAGGAGAAAGAAAAGGGGAGATGGATGACACCTTCCCTTGACTGAAAGCTCCTTGTGGGATGGGAACCTGTTTTTCACATTTGTTATATTGACTCTCCCAAGTGCCTAGAACCATGCTCTGCACACAGTAAGTCCTCAATAAATACAATTAATTGATTGATTGGTTGGTTGAGATGCTCTAGTGTAATTCAACCTCCACAACCTGGGAGTTTCCCAATGTACAATGGTGACAAAACTTCCCCACCGAGACCCAGCCTCCATTCATCTTTCTTCCATTCAATACTACCATTGTCAATGAGAATTACTATTTGCTCTCTTGGAGCAAAGCAGATGAATGAACAGGAGAAGGAATGGCTGAATAAAGGAACCGCTTCCAACTGTCTCAGATTTTTTTCTTCCTAAATCAGAAGCAATGAATAAAACAAGTGGAACATTTGTATAGTTCCACAGAGACATCTCCTAGACTCTTAGAATCTGAGTGGAACATTAGCATGAATGTGATGATGCCGTTGTTGCTTATAGCTTGCTATGTATACGGGATCTAGGCTTCCACACTGATTTTATTTTGCATTCTTCACTTGACAGAATTGCAAGAGGGGTTTTTATTCCATTGGCCTGTTTGTATACCCTTTGTCTATCCGTTTGCTAGCCTCCCTTTTATGTATTTTTAATGAATCCAACAACAAGGAATACGAAAACCCATCTCAGAAAAAAGGGCTATTATGCCTTTCTCTGTTTCTGATTCATTGCTTCATTTGCAAGATTGCTGCTTATTCACCAATTAATTATGCGATGGCATCCTTTGCTAAAAAAAGTCTAAACAAAAACATTTAATCCAATTCATAGTTTTCTCTCAATCCAACTGAGTCTGTCAAACATAATTACGTTGCACATGCAAAGCAGGCAAGAGCCAAGCATGCGCCACACCTGCTTAGCTCTTTTCCAGACAGACAACATGCAGTCGGCAAGCAGCTGGCAGCCCAGACGGCGAAGCGGGGAAGATGGTGAAAAATCGAGTTGCCAGTTTGTGCTTGGTAAACCGAAGGGGCCAGTCAGTCATTTCAGCCTGAGAAACAAATATTCAGGCATTTAAATCTCTGATGCCTTTAGACCTTCGCTTCTCCATGAGTCTAGGAGCGACAAGTCTGGGAGAACATATGGATCCAGTCATTACTCCTAAAGAAGAACATGGTACAAAATCTTCCCGGGGATGGGAAAACAATCTTGAAACTAGGGAGCTCTGGGCCCTGTGGGACTCTTCTTGCAGGAGAAACTTCTGTAGTTGAAACAAGAGAGACCAAGCAAGTTGGTTCACCTGCAATACAGCTTCCTATATCAATGGTATTCATTTAACACTTACCGTTTGCAGAGCACTGTGCTAACAGCTTGGGAGAGTACAGTGAACAGAGTTGGCAGACACCTTCCCTGCCCATCATCATCAATCAATCGTATTTATTGAGCGCTTACTGTGTGCAGAGCACTGTACTAAGCGCTTAAGTACAAGTGCTTACAAGGAGCTTACAGTCCAGAAGGGGAGGCAGACATTAATATAACTAAATTTTGATATTTAGTTGGGCCTGAGGTGGGGTGAATCTCAAGTATTTAAGGGGCACAGATCTAAGTGTATAGGGGATGCAGAAAGGAGAGAGAGTAGGGGAGAAGAAGGCTTTATTGGAGAAGGCCTCTTGGAGGAGGCCTACAGGATGAGCGTAGCCCTGTTATGGTCACCCTACCATTATTTGGCTCCAGCCTGCCTAGTTTAGTGAAAGGCACTTGTCCAGTTTCTTGTGGCACTTGGTTTTAATTTATTATTTCTTGCTTTTTCCTGCTTTTTGCAAGGAAGTGGAGACATCTCCCTCTGCAACACACCCCAATCCTAAGTCACACCGAGTATCACATTCATTGCTATAGACTGTGACCCCGTTGTTGGGTAAAGATTGCCTCTGTTGCTGAATTGTACTTCCCAAGCGCTTAGTACAGTGCTGTGCAAACAGTAAGCACTCAATAAATACGATTGAATGAAATGGCCTAGAGCACTGTGGGAGACTGTTAACTCATTGAAGGCAGGGAATTTGTCTACCGACTCTGTTATATTGTTCTCTTTCAAGTGCTTAGTATAGTGTGCTGCACACAGTAAGTGCTCAATATATAGAATCTATTGGTCGATTGGGCTTCTGCTGTTGAGGTCATCTGCTGAGATATTCTGTTGCACAACCATAGACCATATTTGGTCCTCCTATTAGCCATCTCACACTGTGTGCTGCTTGGCAAAAGAGGATTGATTGGTCAAGGGTAATTCTACTGACATCAAAAGAGGGTAAAGTATAGGGGTTTCCCTAGATGAACCCTTCGATATTTAGGGGTTTGGTCATCTAGTGTGGCCAAAGTAGAGTTTGGGAAAGTAAACAATCAAAATGCAGGCAGCAAAGATCATAATCAGAAACAAAGGTTTAAACTGCATAGAGAATGTGTCCATTTGAAAAAAATTCCCATAGTCATGTTTGTCACTATCTTAGCACACCACGTAGTGAGGGAGGGGAGAGAGAACTAACTCTAAATTTTGACGTTTGGCTTATTCCCTCACGAATGTCTCCTTGTCGTCTGCCTAACTCCCTTGTGTCTCATTTCCAGCCCCCACTTTCCTCTTTAGAAAAACCAAAAATGTTTCAAGTTTTGAAAGGAAACGATGCAAAACGTAAAACATCTTTGTTTTTCCTTTCGGCATTCCGAAGGCTGCTATTTTTATTCAATGAGGCGCTCAAGCCAAAAGACAGTTTTTTTTTTTCAGCTTGGATCTAGGATCAAGCCCCAGGGAATTGAGCTCAGGAACCCAAACAATGGTATCCGGCATTTGCGAAGTGTTCCCATCCCTTTTAAATTAGTCTTTCCCTAATTAACCTTTCCTTACCTGCATTGGGAGAGAATGGAAGGAGTCATGCCAGCCCTGTAATGGAGCCAAAGTCATTTGGTTTTGATCCCTTTATTAACTCGTGCTTCCACTCTTTAATAATAATAATAGTAATGGCAGTTGTTAAGCATTTACTATGTGCAAAGCACTGTTCTAAGTGCTGGGGGGGATACAAGGTGATCAGGTTGTCCTACTTGGGGCTCACAGTTTCAATCCCCATTTTACAGATGAGGGAACTGAGGCCCAGAGAAGTTAAAAGTGACTTGCCCAAAATCACACAGCTGACAAGTGGAGGAGCTGGGATTTGAACCCATGAACTCTGACTCCCAAGCCCGAGCTCTTTCCACTGAGCCATGCTGCTTCTCTGTGGGCAAGGGGTCTGTAAAGAGACAGATGTGATCGAGGTACAGTGAGTGGGGGGGTGGAGGAGCAAAGCATGTGGGCTAGATTGTACTAGGAAATCAGCAAGGTAACAGTAATAATAATAATTGTGGTATCTGTTAAGTGTTTAGTATGTGACAAGCACTGTTCTAAGCGCTGGGGTGGATATAAGGTAATCAGGTTGACCACAGTCCCTGTCCCACAAGGGGCTCACACTCTTAATCTCCATTCTATAGATGAGGTAGCTGAAGCCCAGAGAAGTTAAGCGACTTGCCTAAGGTCACACAGCAGATGACTTCAAGAAGCTGTTAAGGGAGAAATGGATGGTTGAGCCAGAGATCAAGCGATCAAGAGCCAGAGATTTAATCTTTCCTATTAAAGCTAGGAAAGAGCATGTTGGGAATCAGGCAGGGGCAATAAAGAGGTTGGGAGAGCTTGAGTTCAATATATTTCAAGGGAAACTTGATGTCTTTCTGTGAAATTGGACGGGCAGGGTGTGAGGGCAAGAAGGGTTGAGCCAATGACTGACAGATCATTTAACCAATCAAGGTATTGTGAAGGGAGGAATAAATATACAGAGGTTCTGGGAGAACTCTTCTCTCTGCTTCCTAGATAAAAAGACTGAGTGCAGTAAGCTAGGGCCGTGAAGAAAGGAAAGCCTGTATGAAGAAATGGGGCTGGGGTACCCCAGAGTTAAGAGACGGATTGTGGAGGTTTATGCATGGGTTTCCTTAATTTGTGCTTAAGTATCCTTTTATATAACAGCTGGGTAGGAACTGGAGCTCCTGCTGAGTTGTCAATAAACTAGGTCACTCAGCCTAACTGGACATATTTGTCTATTAGCATTTAGAAATGCCTCATAAAAATGAATAATCCATAGAGGTCTATTTTCTGTAAAGAGGGAGCCATTTTAGGTGGTTTCCATGCATCTCGCCCATCTTCTGGGAGAGTGGTGTGACATCCGGGGTCAAAACGTGCCAGGAACTTAGAGGAAATCCATTTTATTGTTATTATCTCCATTCTCCTGCTTCTTGAGGAATCACCTGTGCTCCAGAGACAGCAAGCAGAGAGAAGCAAAGTCTGTGTAAGCTTAGCCCTCTTGGCAAAGTTGGCCAGCTGGCCAGAATAATAGCAGAAACCAAAACATGATGGACAAGAAAGAACCTGAAGCGTTTCACCGGGCTCTGTGGCCACCAGTGCCAAGGCTTTATTTGCAGCAATCAAGAACCAAGGCTGCTGGGGAGAATTCCGATTTACTCTTTCTCTTCTCTCCGAGAAAAACATGAGAAGCAGGAGGAAATAGCAGCTGAGAGATTGTTCATTGACTGGGGCTCCTGAGTCCCTGCCTTGCAGTTTGTTTGGAAGCAGCATGATGTAGTGGTTAGAGCATGGGCCTGGAAATCAGAAGGTTATGTGTTCTCATCCCAACTCTGCTACTTGTCTGCTTTATTACCTTGGGTAAGTCATTTCCCGGGCCTCAGTTATCTCATCTGTAAAACGGGGATTGAGACCGTAAGCCCCATGTGTAACAGCGACTGTGTACAACCACATTTACTTGTATTCACCCCCGTCCTTAGTACAGTGCCTGGCACATAGTAAGTGCTTAACAAATACCATAATAATTATTATTTTTGTTTTGCTTTTTACCTGAGCCTTTTTCCCTCTGCGAATATCTTCCAATCAATCATTTATTGATTGCTTACTGAGTGTAGAACACTGTATTAAGCACTTGTCAAGAGTGCAATATAACAGAGTTGGTAAACACATCCCCTGCTTTCAACAAGTAACTCTCTCTGATCCTGTTGCAGGGAAATTCTATGATGGAATCCCTGGCTCTTTATTACAAGGTTGTGATCTGCCATAATTTATTCATTCATCATTCATTCTTTTGGAATTCCTTACGGAATTCCAACCCCAAGCCCTTTGCTCCTCAGGAGCACTGGGTGTGGATTGGTGATGATGGCAACTGCCTCCCCCAGAAAACTCCTCTCCCACCCCAGCTTCAACAAACACACACCCACATACACTTATTTATACTTTCTGGAATACACAACACTCTGAGAGCTACAAGATGATGTCATGAGCCACACCCATATGATGTCATTACATGGGATGGTCCCTTGTGGTGAAAGAGCAATTTCCAAAGTCAAGGAGCAAAGTAGAGAGGACAGCCTGGGGTCCCCTGTGCTGCAGCAGTGACTCCCATCTCCCTGGGACCTGGGAAGGCAGGATGGAACGGGGGATTAAGGGAGGAAAATCAACAATCCTGCAGCTCTCTGACATTTTTGTTCCCCTGGCCTCCTCAGTCTCAGGCTCCGTGGCAGAGAGGTGAGCTCCAGGCTGTCTCAAACATGGAGCCCTGTTCATAGAGCCTCTGCTGCTACAGGACATCCCTGGGCTGCTGCAACTCGTTTTTTGTTTCTTTTTGCCCCCTTCCCCTCCCTGGCTCCAAACCACGGTCTGGGTTGAGTTCCTCAGTGTGATGAGGGAGATAAGGCACATGTGTAACAGCTTTCTAGAGATGGTCTGGCTCAGGTCCATAGAGAAGCAGCGTGGCTCAGTGGAAAAGAGCACGGTCTTTGGAGTCAGAGGTCATGGGTTCAAATCCCAGCTCCGCCAATTGTCAGCTGTGTGACTTTGGGCAAGTCACTTCACTTCTCTGTGCCTCAGTTCCCTCATCTGTAAAATGGGGATTAAGACTGTGAACCCCCCGTGGGACAACCTGATCAACTTGTAACGTCCCCAGTGCTTAGAACAGTGCTTTGCACATAGTAAGCACTTAATAAATGCCATTATTATTATTATTATTATTATTATTATTATATCTTGTCCCCGAGGCAATGTCTTAGCTTGCCACCATCTGAAGTCAGTCCTAGACCCTGGACATTCTGATTGGGGTGGGGAGAGCTTGAGTCCCCAAGCTTTGAAAGTATTTCATCACCCGAGAAGCACCTCAGAAGTTCTAAGAAAAAGTGTGGCCTAATGGATAGAACACATGCCTGAGAGGAATAGAACCCGTGTTCTACTGTAGATTTTGCCACTTACCTGCTGTGTGACTTTGGGGAAATCACTTAGCTTCTCTGTGCTTCAGTTTTCTTATCTGTAAAATGGAGATTAAGCACTCTTTCTTGTCCCACTTAGCCTCAGGGCCCCATGTGGGACAAGGACTGTGATGCTCTGCTTATCTTGTATCTAGCCCGGAGCTATGAATAAGTGCTTAACAAATGTCACAATCCTTATCATCATCCTGACCCTAGGGAAAACCCCCATGTACTTAAAAACATATGTGCTAACTTCAAGTTATTTTGTGGGTACACTACACTCGGTTCTGCCATAATGCATGTTTTCGATAAGTATCTTGGCAATTAGGGAATTAGAGTATGTTTTTCTTCTGACAATGAAGTCCCCTTTGGGGCTCAGCATGTCACACTATCGAAAAGACGTCTTGTTCACATTCACATGGTGTAGGACTGGGTGAATACTATAGCAAATGTTTTCCTGAAGAAAAGGTTTCCCACAAACGCAACCCTCCATTTACAGAAGAACTGGGTTTGTATATCATGACATTTATTAAGCGCTTACTTTGTGCTAAGGTGGAGTAGTACTTATCTGTTAACTCTTTCAGATTAATATCTCCCTCTCTATATTCTGAAAAACTTCATAGCAACCAAAAAATCAATTAACTCTATTTACTGAGCATCTACTATGGGAAGAGCAATGTAATAAGTGTTTAGTAGAATTCAGGAGATGTGAAAATCACAATCCTCGCCATCAAGAAGCTTCCAATCAATGGAAAATATTGAACACTTACAGTGTGCAGAGCACTGTACTAAACACTTGGTAGGGGAGCCATAAACAAAATGATTTATAGATAAGAAAAATATAGAAGATGGGTAAGGGAAAACATAAATGTGCCAATATAGTATGGAAATCCATATATGCAAGTGTTATGGGTAATAGTGAGTACTGTATTTACTCTCATAGTTGCCTCTAATTTGTAATTTCCCCTAGCCTCTTATTTTTGAAGAGGAAATAGAATATGGAGAGAGAGAGAGAGAGAGAGAGAGAGAGAGAGAGAGAGAGAGAGAGAGAGAGACTGCTTTTGTAGCACATACCATTAATTATTAGCAGCAATAATGGCAGGTGCTGGGGTAGGAGGAGGAGAAAGGTGAGAATGTGGCAGTGTCAGAGAAGAGAAGTAGGATGACCTAGAGGAAAGAGCAGTGACCTGATTGTCAGAGGATCTGGGTTCTAATCCCAGCTTCCTCACTTGCTTTGTGAGCTTGGGCAAGTCACTTAATTTATCTGTGCCTCAGTTACCTCATCTGTAAAAGGGGGAATAAGACTAAGTTCCATGTGAAACAGGGACTGTGTCCAACCTATCTTGCATTTACCACAGTGCTTAGTCCAGTGCCTGGCACGAAGCAAGCACTTAGAAAAAAAAAGCATAGGAAGGGAAAGGGGCATTGTTGGTAATGCTGAAGAATTTAGCTGTTGTTGGGAAAAGGGAGTTTCTTCTGCAACATGGACCTGCTTCAGGAGAGGAAGAGAAGGGAGGGTGGGTTTCTTTAATTCTATTTTATGTGGTACTTGGAAGAACGCAATAAAAGTAATGGATGCAGGCTCAAGTGCTTGCTCCTCTTTCTCTTCCTTCTGTTCCTATTTATTTTCTTCTCTTTTTTCCTCCTGCTCCCCTGTCTCCTTATTGGCATGCTTAATTCCCCACAATCTAGCTCCTCCCTGTTTGGGGGTTGGAAAACACACAAACAAGTGGGACAATCATACAAATAAATATGGTACATAAAGTGTTAACATGGTGGTTCAGAGGCTTTGGCTTGAGAGAAGAAAATTAATCAGTGATTGCCTCCTGGAGGAAGTGACATTTCAGGAGATCTGTGAAGATGGGGGGAGCTATGCAATGATGAATTTGAAGAAGGAGGGGATTTCAGCCAAGAGGAAGAGCATGATGCAGGGATTCAAAGGTGGGAGACTTAAGAAGAAGCAATAGAAAAAAATGTGATCTTGGGGGAAATGAAGAGGGTGAGCTGGGGTATAGAGAAAGAAGAGAATTGATGAGTAAGAGGAAGCAAGCTGATGGAACACCTTACGGTCAGATTTCTGTTTGAGGCAGGAAGGAATAAATAATTAGTAGAGGTTTTCAAGGATTGACCTAAACACAATAGGAGTTCAATAAATGCCAGTAGAAGAGAAGCAGCTTGGCTTAGTGGAAAAGTTGCAGGCTTGGGAGTCAGAGGTTGTGAGTTCTAATCCTGGCTATGCCACTTATCAGCTGTGTGACTTTGGGCAAGTCATGTAACTTCTCTGTGCCTCAGTTACCTCATCTGTAAAATGGGGATTAAGACCGTGAGCCCCATGTGGGACAATCTGATTACCTTGTGTTTACTCCAGCACTTAGAACAGTGCTTGGCACATAGTAAGAGCTAAGCAAATACCATCATTATTATTATATTATTTCTGCAAGCATCTCCATGGCTTTACAAGCTATGGTGTATGGTGGCAGAATGAACATGATCTGGGTCTTGATGAATTATTGTTTTGGCCAGATCACACTGTTCTTCTGGATCTGTGTTTATTTGTCTGCTGTCTAACAATCAATTGTATTTATTGAGCACTTTGTGCAGAGCACTGTTCTAAGTGCTTGGGAGAGTACAATACAATAGAATTGACAAACATGTTCCTTTCCCTTAACATGCTTACAGTCTAGAGGGGGAGACAGACATTAACATGAATAAATAAGTAATTTATAATCTATAATTTATACAGAGCTACCCATCCTATCCACCGGCTCTTTCAGAAGTGCAGCCTGTGAAGAAGAGGTGAAAAGGGGGACGGTGATAATCCCTATTTTCCACCCAAGAGAGTTTTTATATTTGCAAAACAGAGATTAAGGGATCATTTTGTTTTCATTCACATTAAATTTATTCATATTAATATCTGTCTCACCCTCTAGACTGTAAGCTTATTATGGGCAGGGAACATGTCCTCAAATTCTGCTATATTGTACTCTCCCAGCTTGTTGTGGGCAGGGAATGTGTCTGTTTATTGCCATTTTGTACTCTCCCAAGCATTTAGTACAGTGCTCCTCACAAAGCCAGCTCTCAAATGATTGAATGAATGAATGCTTAGTACAATGCTCTGCACATAGTAAGCACCCAAATATGACTGACTGATTCATTCATCATGCTTCTCTATAATAACAACAACAACAACAACAACAATAATAATAATAATAATAATAATAATAGCTTTTGTTAGAGAAGCAGCATGACAGTGGAAATTGCCTGGGCTTGGGAGTCAGAGGTCATGGGTTCAAATCCCGGGTCCACCACTTGTCTGCTGTGTGACTTCGGGCAAGCCACTTAACTTCTCAGTGCCTCAATTATCTCATCTGTAAAATGGGGATTAAGACTGAGCCCCACGTGGGACAACCTGATTATCTTGCATCTATCCCAGTGCTTAGAACAGTGCTTGGCACAAAGTAAACACTTAACAAATAACATAATAATAATAATAATTAAGTGCCAAGAACTGTTCTAAGCACTGGGGGGATACAAGGTAATCACGTTGTCCCACATGGGGCTCACAGTCTTAATCCCCATTTTACAGATGAGGTAACTGAGGCCCAGAGAAGTTAAGTGACTTGCCCGAAGTCACACAACAGACAAGCGGCGGAGCCAGGATTAGAACCTTGATCTCTGATTCCCAAGCCTGTGCTCTTTCCACTGGGCCACCCTGCTTCTCTAACATCTCCATACACAGTGTAGACCCAACATGTGAAGATATTTTATCCAGATCACCATCTTTCACTTATTTTAAGAGTGCAGTTGGAGAAATAGCTCATTCCACGTCATCCAAATATTGGCTAAAGACAGGGGTGGATCAGATTCTATGTGAATGGTACAAAGGCCCAGACAAGGTTTCAGTTATGATGAACACAGTCCCCATTCAACCACTTCCCCTTCTTTTAAAAATATTCCTCGGGATCAGCTCCGTAAATGGAGGAATCCCAGTATTGAGGGAAAGGCCCATGGTATTGGAAAAAGTAGCTATTCCAATGCCTCAATTAGTAGCTATTCCCTTGAATGCTAAATCTGTGATGCCATTAGTTGGCTTCAAAATTCAAAAGTATTCTGGCATGTTATATTCCTGTCTGCTTTCCTCTAAGGAGACTTGTCCAGGGGGCTATTAGCAAGTCTTGGAAAGCTGCCAGCAGAGCAAGAAAGATAGCAAAAGGCATATTTTAGAAACTGAGTGGAAAATATTCTGAGGAGTATATGTTGGGGAATTAACTTAAAGCAAAGTTTAAAGAAATTCACAAAGTTTAAATTACCCAAACAACAAAACTCCTGTGAGAGTCCTTGTGACCAACCAAGTCAAAACTAAATCAGCAGAAAAGGCAGCATATGTTTTCCCACAAAGAAGAAATCTCAGTCCCATCGTGAAGGCGGAGGGGAAGAAAAAAGGCTTCTTACAAAAATGAAGACACTGAATTCTCGAGTGTACTTGAAAGACAGGGTTTTGGCTTGAAAGCAACGTTACAAAATCACCCAAATACTCAATATAGCTATTTTTTAATAAAGTCCAGAAAGAGGCCTTATAAAATTCTGAAGATGTGCCTCCCTTCACTAAGCTGAAGGAATCGGTCCGCGACTCACAACCTTCCCCGGCAGAAATATCACCTGCGAAGTACAGCCCTCATTAGCAGACAGAAACTCAATTACATTTTTGCCATCTGTTTGCTGGAGCTCTGAGTAAAAGAGGCAGCATAAGCAAGTTTGGTTTTATGTGGGGTTTCAATTACATCAGCTTTGAGTTATCGATGTTCCGTCTTTAATAAAAAATGATGTGCGTTCTCTCCTCTGAATTACCGACACAGCAATGTAATATCCCAAATGAGCCTTTGTTCTGAACTCATTGCCGCTGGGAGCCACCATGACCCATTTGATAACTTTTGCCCTGACACCTCCCTGGACAACTCCTTGTGAGAGAACACACCCACAGACACCCACAGTTCTATGACCGACTACATAATCAGCTACTTAAAATGGCTTTCTGTTTTCAAACCACCAACTCTGTGACATTTTATTCTCCCAAGAGCTTGGTGCAGTGTTCTGCCCATAGTAAGCACTCAATAAACAGGATTAATTGATTGACTGAAATTGAACACGGTCTCCTAAAAGGTCAGTCTAAAAAGTCCTTAATCCTCTCAATCAATCAATTGTATTTGTTGAAGGTTTACTGTGTGCAAAGCACTGTACTAAGCACTTGGGAGGGTACAAAAGAGTTAGTAGCCACGATCCCTTCCCACAAGGAAGTTACCATGTAGAGGGGGAGGCAGACATTGAAATAAATTACAGAGAAGGAAAATGATAGGGACACAAAAATCTCTACACAAGTAGTGTGGGACTAAGGGTGGATATGAAGTTCTCAGTCAGAAGGCGGGGACCAAGTTAACGGGAAGAGAGATCAGCAGAAGGATATATGGTGTCGGAAGATGGAATAGAAACATAGTCCAGCTGCCCAAACCAGTTGTGCCATCTGTAGGACACGCTTCTTTCCGAGAACTCTCTAAGGGCTCAATAATTCACCACAGCCTCCGTGTTCAGACAGTTTACTTGGAAAAGTGAGTTCTGAGCCACGTATTTTGGCAGGTCTTAAAATATTTCCCTCTGTGCAGCAGAAATCACATCTCCATCATCTGCACCTGGGAGTGAAGCACAGCATAAAAGGAGAGAGAAATGAGAAACAAAAAGCCCCGGCTGCTTTATAATTCACCTTTGTCACAGCATGATCCAAGCACATTGTTTCTTCCCTATTCGAGAGCTCCTCGTTCAATGCAATTACACCATATTCTTTTAATGTCCCCAGATAAGGGAGTGCAAATTTCCTTCTCGAGGCTAACAGTCAGTGGCCTCCACCATTCAACTGAACCAGCATCCATGAAATAGCCCCTGCTGACCGACCACCGTTTAATTAGGAAGCAGGCACCTGGAGTTCTGGGTCTGCCTGATGGCTTGAAATTTTGCAAACCACCTTCTAGGGGAACTAAAAGGCGAACTGGTAGGTAGACAAGTGGCTACATACCCAAGGACAGTAATGGCTGCAGAAAGGCTAGGAATCAAGCCTCTTGCAATCCCAGATAGCTCTGTGGGGTGGGTCACAAGGAGGCAGGTAGGGAGGGGGGAGCTGTTAATATTCTATATCACCTGATACATTTTTGTACTTATCTGCCAAGGGTTTAAGTCACCACAAACATACACCCATATGTTGCAAACTTGTACTTCCCAAGCGCTTAGTACAGTGCTCTGCACACAGTAAGCACTCAATAAATATGACTGAATGAATGAATGACTATGCTCAAGGTATTTCAGAGAGATTTGAGAAAACACCACCTTCCACCAAGAGGCACTCCCAGATTAATTCCCCCACTATCCCAGTTACATCGTGGCCTCAGCCACATTAGCAGTGACTTTTTACGTGTTTGTGTAAAGGGAAGCAGGGAAGCAGTTTGGCCTAATAGAAAAAGCAGAGGTCTAGGACTCAGAGGATATGGGTTCTAATCGGGACTCTGCCGGGTCTCTGTGTCTCAGTTTCGTCATCTGTAAATTGGGGATTAAAGTATATTCCCTCCTACTTAGACTGTGAGCCTTGTATGGGACAGGGACTGTGTCCAATCACAAAAATCTTGTCTCTACCCCAGCATTTAGTATGATCCTTGGCATATAGTAAGTGGTTAACATTGTTTTAACTATTGTTCATTCATCAATTTGTGTCTGTTTATTTTCCCTATTAGACTATAAACTCTTTGAGGGACGGGATCGCATCTTTCATTTCTTTCACATGATCCACAGACAAGTTGTATGTTGCATCAAAAGCACTCTGTGGTTATTGATGAATTGTGACTCTAGTCATGGGAGTAAGATATAAATGGATATATGTATGTACACATATATACAAATATATACATTCACAGATGCACGTATAAACATATGTGCATGTCTGCACATGTGTGTGCAAGTGTGAGTGCAAGTGATAGTAGCATTCCAGATTCAAGCTCATAGCTACAGAGCATCAGAGGTTGAACACCTAAAGGACTATCAGAGGGCAGCTGAGTAAGTTCACCCAGAATTCATAGCCCTGCCTCCAGAGAGCATTTTAAATTATCCTTCTTGGGCCATTATTCTGCTGGGTGAGTAATTTCTTTTTTATATCAAAGGCACTTCGTACTGGGGAGAATTTGGCCCTGGTGTTATTTGAGAAATTTGCCTGCTTGGCAAAATAAAAATATCCCATGCAGTTTACACACTAGCTAGGGTTTAGAAAATACTCTCTCCTCACAGGGTACCATAAAAAAGGCACTTCATTCCTCACACAAAAAATTTGTGTAGGAGCCATATTAGTGGATGGCAGTTACTACTCAGAGAAAGATATCCAAAGCCATTTCTCACCGAAACTCCCCTAGGTGTTCCCAACTGCTCTAATGCAAGCCCAGATGAATTCCTTGGGTGCCATTTTGGCAAAGACATCCCTCCTGATGTGATCTTCCAAGGCAGATCACAGTCTGTGGAGCCAGGGACATTTTACACCCAGCCCCTTGTGTCAGCAGTCATGTTTGGTTGGAAGAAGAAACAAATGCACCTTCTCAGGGAGCCTGGTATTTACAGACGATAGAAAGGAGTTCGACAGTGTCAAGACAGATGCTCCTCTAAAGCCCCTGGAAAAAAAAGGGTTTGGAAAGGATTTACATTGTCATGCAAAAGTCCATTTATACCCCGGGAATGTATCTTCAGGCCCTGGCAATACACCAAAGAGAAGACAGAGAGGAGTGTGAAAAAAGGCATTGCGATCACAGTGACCTTGTTTATAAGATAGCTTGGCAAGGATATCTTCAAAGCTGAGCTTACGGCAGAAATGCCTCCAAACTCCTACCAAAAGATTGAATAATTCAAGATTTAACATTGGCACATCCTCATCTCTCATATCTTGAAGGCGATAAGAAATGGGATGGAGGGAGTAAAGTGGGAAAACACACATGTGGGCTTGATGGAAGATTTGGATGAGACAAAGCCTTGGTAGATGCTAATTATCATCTGAGGCAAAGAGGGTTTTCTTGGTGAACTCCACCAGGGAGAATGGATGTTTTCATAAGCCTGAGAAGAAAAAGAGCTTCATATACCTTACAAGAAAGCTGATGAAGGAAGATGACCAATGCTAATGCAGTGGTGATGGGAAAGTCTAAAAACCAAAGCTTTGTAGCACTGAACTTCCTTCTTGATAAAAAAAAAATGAAAATAAATGAACAAATCCAGATTTTACAGCCTCTGCTCCATTAATGACTCACCCTCCCATGAGATGATCGTGATCCAGGAGAACTTAAAAACAATAAGTCTAATTTCAATAGACTTCAACCACATCAGCCTCTCCAACTGATATTTTCTTGTTGTTGGGATTGGAGATCTCTCAATCAATATTACTCCTCTCATCTATCTAGTAAAAGTGGAGCTCGTCATGGTGAGTTTTGTATTTATCAATTTTTGTTTGCTCCCAGGCACAAAGGTAAAAAGGAAAGTCTTTGGTTAACTTTTATTTAGTCTTCTGCAACCAAGGCATTGACATTAAAGGTCAAATGACTCCAAAAAAAACAGAAAAGTGGATGCAGAGGGTAAAGTGGTAGGAATATTCTCAAGCCTCTGGAGATTGCACAGTAATACATTTCAAATGGTCAAAAAATCAATTTACTGATTGCTGACAAAGCAAAAATGTGACATTCTTATGGTTTCTCTTTTACTGACTCAGGACATACAGAATATAACGATAACATCATTTCATTTAGGTGATTGGATTTGGTCTTAATGAGGTCACTGGAAGCTCCAAGGCCTGTCCTCTCTCACCTTCTGGTCTGATTCCTCCCAGATATCTGGCCCTTTTCCCAATCTAGGCTTTCCACTCACCTTTCCTGGCTGTCTTTTGACTCTCAGAGACGTGATTCATTTTGTGCTTCTCTCTGATAGATATTCCTTCATCTTCTCTGGCTCTCACTGCATCCTCTTGCTCTCATCCAATATCCTTCCTCCCACTTCTCTGTATATGGCAGACCACTACTCTCCCCACCTTCAAAGCCTTCTGAAAATTACATCTCCTCCAAGTGGTCTTCCCTGATTAATCCCTCTGTTCTCCAACCCCTCTCCATTCTGTGTCCCCTATGTACATTCATCTGTACCCTTTGGACACTTGGCATTTTGGACTCATCATTATTGGCTTCAGAGCTCTCCATCACCTTGCTCCTTCTTACCTCACCTCCCTTCTCTCCTTCTACATCCTAGCCTGTATACTCCACTCCACTGGTGCTAACCTTCTCACTGTGCCTCCATCTCACCTGTCTTGCCGACGACCCCTGGCCCATGTCCTAAGTCTGGCCTGGAATGCTCTCTCTCCTCAAATCGGCTGAATGATCACTCTTCTCCATTTCAAAGCCTGACTGAAGGTGCATATCCTCCAAGAGACCTTCCCAGACTAAGCCCCCTTTTCCTTATGTCTCCTTTCCTTCCACATCACCTCGACTTGCTCTCCTTGCTCTTTTCCCCTCTCCCCGCCCCACAGCCCTTATGTATATATGTACCTATCTATAATCCTATTCATTTATATTGATGCCTTTTTGATTGTTCTGATGTCTGTCTCCCTCCTTTAGACTATAAGCCTGGTGTGGGCAGGGATCATCTCTCTTTATTGCTGATTTGTACTTTCTAAGTGCTTAGTACAGGGCTCTGTACACAGAAAGCACTCAATAACTATGATTGAATGAATGAATTTCTGCTCAAGCTCCTCAGACAGTTACACCTGTTGCCTTCACTACCTCTCCTCCAATTCCCTTCTTGACCCTCTCTAACCAGGTCCTGGGCCCATTCACTCTACTGAGTCCACTCTCTACTAAATCACAAATGACCTCCCTCTTGTCAAAACTAACAAACTCTACTCCATCTTCATCCCGATAAAATTAGCAGCTGTGTTTGAAAAGGGAGAGCATTCTTTTTTCCTAGAAACACTTCCTAACAGTTTTTTTTTCCAACACTGTTCTCTCTTGGGTCTTCTCTTACTTCTCTAACAGATCCTTCTCAGTCTCTTTCATCAGATTCTTCTTTGACCCTTGCTCCCTAACTGCGGGTATCCCTCAGGGCTCTGTCCTGGATCCTCTTCTCTTCTCAATTCACACTAATCCCTTGTGGAGCTCATCCACTCCTATAGCTTCAGCTATCATTTTTAAATGGATAACTCCAAATCTATTTCACTAGCCCTGGCCTCTCTCCTCCTTCACAGTCTTGTATTTATTCTTTTCTTAAGGACATTTCTACCTGGTTATTCCAGGTACCAGAAATATCTAAAATAGCATGTTGAGCTCTACATGTTCAAAACAGAACTCAGTTTCACCACCAATTCCTTTCCTCTACCTAACTTTTTTATTCTAGTTGACAACACTACTATCCTTCTCATATTTCAAGCCTGTAGCCTAGGTATTTTCCTTGATGCTTCCATCCCTTTCAACCCCTTCTTCAATCTGTTACCAAATTCTGTCAGTTCTTTCCTCCACATTATTTCCAGAATCTGTCCTTTCCACTCTAACCAAATGGCCACCATACCAGTCCCAATACATTTCTTACCCCCTGTTGACTACTATTTAAGTTTCCCAGCTGATTGCTCAGTCTCTACTCCCTCTCATTTTCAGTTCACACCTCACACTGCTACCCAGATCATTTTTCTAAAATGGCATTCCACAGATGTTGTCCCACTCTTCAAAACCCTCAAATGATTGCTCACTCCTCTCTGCATCACACAGAAACATCAGACCAGGGATTTAATTGTCCTCAGGTCTCTCCTTCCTACTAATCCACTCTTTTATCCTATAACAATTCAGCTTGTATTCTCAATTTCTCTCAAAGTAACCTAGTCTCTCTGGCTCACTCTCATCTCAACCACCACCACACCTTGCTCACATCTTACTCATGTCTTCCTTCCTACTTGGAACTCCCCCTTCATATAGAGCATACACACCATAAAGGCCCTTCTATAGCCACAGCTCCTTCAGCAGGCCTTCCCTGATTTATTTCTAGTCTCCCAGTTAATAACCCGAATGGCCAATTCAGTACTTACATGCTATCTAAGCACTTAACTATTTGCAACCTCCATAGAGCTTTTGTTCATTCAGTCATACTCTCTATTATTTCCTTTTGTCTATCAATGGTATTTGAGTGCTTACTGTGCACAAGGCATTGTACTAAATACAATTCAAAAGAGTTGTTAGACATGACCCCTGACCCCAAGAAGCTTGCAGTCTGGTGGGGGAGACAGATTTATTAAAATTAATTATGGATAGGAGAAACCAGAGTATAGGGATATGTACACACGTGCTGTGTGGCTGGGGATGGATTACTCATCATACTGTCTAAGAGGTACAGACTTAAAGGCATAGAGGTCAGACGGGAGGATGAATAGGATGGAAGAATGAGGAGTTAGTCAGGGAAGGTCTCTTGGAGTAGAGAGGATATTAATAAGACTTTGAAGATAGGGAGAGTGATGGACTGTTGGATATGAAGGGGGAGGGAATTCCAGGCCAGAAGGAGAATGTGGGCAAGGGGTCACTGGTGAGATAGATAAGATTAAGGTACAATGAGTAGGTTGGTGCAGAGGAGCAAAGCATGTGTGCTGAATTATAGGATGCGATTACTGAAGCAAATGAGGAGGGAGGATAAGAGTTGATTGAGTGCTTTAAGGTTGTTAAGGAGTTTCCTTTCGATGCAGAGATGGAAGGGCAACCATTAGAGGTTTGTAAAGCAGGAGGAGATGGAGATTGAACTTGTTTGGAAAAATGAACAGGGCAGCAGAATGGTATGGTCTGGTAGAGGTGGAAAGGTCAGCAAGTAGCTCACGATAATAGCTCAGGATATGATAGTGTTGTATCAGTGAAATAGCAGTTTGGATGGAGTGGAAGGGTTGAATTCTAGAGATATTGGGAAGGTAGAATTGACAGGATTTAGTGACAGACTGAATACGCAGGTTTAATGAGAAAGATGAGTCGAGGATAAATGCCAAGATTACAGACTTGTGAAACAGGGAGGACCTAACTTATTTTAGTGTCTGACTCCCCTGCTAGATTTTAAGTGCTCTGAAGATAGGGATAATGTCTACTCATTCTATTGTATTCTCCCAAGCATATGCGGACAGTGCTCTGCACATCAGATGCCGAATAAATACTAATTATTAGTTGATTGATTGATTTTCATGAGCCTAGCTCATTCTGGTCCTCGGAGCTCAGTTCCTTACCTTCAACTTTCTCATTGGCTACTAACCTTTCACTCCCATCCACAGACATATAGTGGCCCAGCTGCACTTTTCCCCCATCCCAATTACAAAACTTTTTTCATCTCTCTGGGCCACTTCATCTGGATGTCTCACTGTCATTGAAAAATAAAGGTACAAAGACAGCTCATCTCTCCCCATTCTTTTTTTCCCTTCCCTTACTCCCATATCATTAAGGCATTTCTCGTGTTGCTAGGGCCTGCCATCTCACACTTTCCTTTAACTCCTTCCCTCACATTCCCTCCAACAACATCCTGCCAGCCATAAGGGGCAAGACATATATCTTTTTTTGACAGGTGCATTTATGAACCAGATTCTGGCCCATCCAGTCTCATTTTAATGCAGTTATCTCTTGTTGAGGGACAGTGAGAAAAGCTGAGAGAGAATGAGAGAGAGGTTAAGACTTATAAGGAGGAGACTTTTCCCAAGCACTGGGAATGTTAATTAGAGAACAAGATCACAGAGCTGGTCAGAGCCAAACTCTGTGACTCTTGGGTATCCTATGTAGGGGACAGGTTATTTCATTCCAAGGTAATTTGAGAAGCCATTTAAATCGTGAATTTAGTTCATCATACATACTAAATAACACTGTACTATCTGCTTTCACATAGAAGTAGTAATAGCTGTAGTAGTATCCAACGCTATCCAACCTTGGCTTCACAGACTCCGTCCTCTCTCTTATCTCTCGGTCGTTCATTCTCAGTCTCTTTTGCAGGCTCCTCCTCCCCCTCCCATCCCCTTACTGTGGGGGGTTCCCCAAGGTTCAGTTCTTGGTCCCCTTCTGTTCTCGATCAACACTCTCTCCCTTGGTGACCTCATTCGCTCCCACAGCTTCAACTATCATCTCTACGCTGATGACACCCAAATCTACATCTCTGCTCCTGCTCTCTCCCCCTCCCTCCAGGCTCACATCTCCTCCTGCCTTCAGGACATCTCCATCTGGATGCCTGCCCGCCACCTCAAACTCAACATGTCCAAGACTGAACTCCTTCTCTTCCCTCCCAAACCCTGCCCTCTCCCTGACTTTCCCATCACTGTTGACAGCACTACCATCCTTCCCGTCTCACAAGCCCGCAAGCTTGGTGTCATCCTTGGCTCCACTCTCTCATTCACCCCTCACATCCAAGCCATCACCAAAATCTGCCGGTCTCAGCTCCGCAACATTGCCAAGATCCGTCCTTTCCTCTCCATCCAAACCGCTACCCTGCTCGTTCAAGCTCTCATCCTATCCCGTCTGGACTACTGCATCAGCCTTCTCTCTGATCTCCCATCCTCGTGTCTCTCCCCACTTCAATCCATACTTCATGCTGCTGCCCGGATTGTCTTTGTCCAGAAATGCTCTGGGCATGTTACTCCCCTCCTCAAAAATCTCCAGTGGCTACCAATCAATCTGCGCATCAGGCAGAAACTCCTCATCTTCGGCTTCAAGGCTCTCCATCACCTCGCCCCCTCCTACCTCACCTCCCTTCTTTCCTTCTACAACCCAGCCCACACCCTCTGCTCCTCTGCCACTAATCTCCTCACCGTGCCTTGTTCTCACCTGTCCCGCTGTCGACCCCCGGCCCACGTCATCCCCCTGGCCTGGAATGCCCTCCCTCCCCACATCCTCCAAGCTAACTCTCTTCCTCCCTTCAAGGCCCTACTGAGAGCTCACCTCCTCCAGGAGGGCTTCCCAGACTGAGCCCCCTCCTTCCTCTCCCCCTCATCCCCCTCTCCATCCCCCCATCTTACCTTCTTCTCTTCCCCACAGCACTTGTATATATGTATATATGTTTGTACATATTTATTACTCTATTTATTTATTTTACTTGTACATATCTATTCTATTTATTTTATTTTGTTAATATGTTTGGTTTTGTTCTCTGTCTCCCCCTTCTAGAGTGTGAGCCCACTGTTCGGTAGGGACTGCCTCTATATGTTGCCAACTTGTACTTCCCAAGTGCTTAGTACAGTGCTCTGCACACAGTAAGTGCTCAATAAATGCAATTGATTGATTGATTGATAGTAGTGGCAACCGTATTTATCAAGCTCTAGCTAAGAGCAAAACATTGTATTCAGTGTGAGGAAAGAAATACACAAATGAGAGCTAGACATGATTCCTCATCCTCTAGGGGTTCACCATATAAAAAGCTGGGTAGGGAGTTGGCATCAGTCACATAAAGAAAAGCAAACAAAAATATATGACACAAAGACCACCATAAACACAAAAGGAGTAGCACGATTTTGGGTTCTTATTGGCTCAGACCAAGTCTCAGAAATTACAGCTTTGTTTAAAATGGTGACCTTTTCATCATTCTAGAAGCTGAGAAAGGCATCTGTTAGACTCCTTCTGGGGCTGGAGCAAAGGTTCATGGGAGTCCTGGTGGCATAGGGATGGGTCAGCCTCTCTCCCACACAGATGGATCCCAAATATTAGGGTGTAAGCTGTTGGAGGGCTGTCACTGCTGCTGCAGATAGAATCTAGAAAAAGTATCTCCCATTGTATCCCAGCATACACCATGTAAGAGAACAGTGGAAATTACCTCTTGGACTCTGGGCTGACAGATGGGAATCAAATCCTCACCTTAATCAGGCTTCACATCTCCTGCTCCCTCTGAGAAAGCATAGAACCTGATCATCTGCATTGCTTCAGGATCTTGGCTCTTGAAGAGGGAGATCTGAGAAAGGCTCCTAGCAGAACACTGTAGCAGCTCAGCACCCAACGAGCATGATTCTTGTTTATATATTCTCCCGTGGTACAAGGTGAGAGGAAGCATGGCCTAGAGGAGCGAGCATAGGTCTGGGAGAGGGAGGACCTAGGTAAGTGCTTAGTACAGTGCTCTGCACACAGTAAGTGCTCAATAAATATGATTGATGGAATGAATGAAAAATCCAGGCTTTGCCACTTACCCACTGTGTGATCTTGGGCAAGTTACTTAACTTCTCTATGCCTCAGTTTCCTCATCTGTAAAATGAGAATTAAGATTGTAAGCCCCAGGTGGGACAGGAACTTTGTCCAACATGAAGCTACTATCTACCCCAGTGTTTAGTACAGTGCTTGGCACAAAGTAACACCATTAAAAAGAAAAAAAGTCCTGCTAAGGATTGAAGACTACAGGTCATTGTAGGCAGGGAATATGTCTGTTATACTGTACTCTCCCAAGTGCTTAGTACCGTGCAGTGCATACAGTAACCACTCAATAAATACAATTGACTGACTGAAGTGGGGGAAACAAATCTATAGAGAAATTACAGAGAGTTAAATTGCTCCCTTCTCTCATCTACCTATGTCCTTTGTCACTTCTTCCCTTGCTCCTTTTTATGGAGGGGCACTGGAAGAGTTGAAATTTACAGAAAGCAAGATAATCTGAATGATTGTCATCAGAAGCTGGTTTATGTGCTGAACATGCAGCTAGGAGCTAGTCACTTTAAATTTTGTTCACCTGCTTACCCTCAGTGAAAAGGGAATAAAATTGATGTTCTTAGATATCAATGGTATCTTTTGAGCACTTACTGTGTGCAGAGCACTGTACTAAGCTCCTGGGAGAATACAATACAATAGACTGGATAATATTAACAGTACTTTTTAAGTACTTACTATGTGCCAAGCACTGTACTAAGCACTGGGGTAGATACAAGCTAATCAGGTTGGACACAGTCCCTGTCCCACTTGGGACTTTCAATCTTAATTCACATTTTACAGATGAGGTAACAGACACAGAAGTTAAGTGACTTGCCCAAGATTATACAGGAGACAACTGGTGGAGCCGAGATTAGAACTCAGGTCCTTCTGACTTTAAGGCCTGTGCTTTATCCCCTAGGCTACGCTGTTTCAAGAATTCTTCTTGACCAGAAATCCAACCTGGGCCATGAAGGTGAGAGAGCCAAATCTTCTCAACCAAAGCATGATTTGGTTGAGCAGAAACTGCTCAATAATACAGCAGAAACTGTATTCTCTCTCTGAGGAGTTTTGAGGAGGGGAACTGAATTGTCTTGCTGAGGGCTAAATTGCTCTACTGGACAGGAAAAGAACTCCTAGTTAAGGCTATGCCCACGGGTAACCAGCTAAGGAGCAGAATCAATCAATCAATCAATCAATCATATTTATTGAGCATTTACTGTGTGCAGAGCACTGTACTAAGCGCTTGGGAAGTACAAGCTGGCAACATATAGAGACAGTCCCTACCCAATAGTGGGCTCACAGTCTAGAAGGGGGATCACAGTCTAGAAGGGGGAAGACAGCAGGCAACCCTGAGCAGCCCCCCTGCTGCAACCCTCCCTGCCCCACCTCCCTGAGAACAATGGATAAAAGGGGGAAAGAACTGGCCTGGCACTGAACTACCTAAGCCATGCACAGAGACAACTACAGCTGCCATGGCCCAGCACCTCAGACTTGAACCAGGATGACGATGAGCTGTGGGCAGTCCAACTCCTTGAAACTCCTCCAAAGTGGAATCATCTTCACCAAGACTTAGGGAAAACTGGGACAATGACCAGCTGTGGGCAGTCCCAGTCCTTGAAACTATTATCTTCACCAAAAGACTTGGGGCAAACCAGTTGGATTGGTAACTATAGGTGTTGTTCTGTGTGTGTGTGTGTGTGTGTGTGTGTGTGCGCACGCGTGTGTGTGCACGCATGTGTGTGCATATGTGGCTAACCCCTATTTTAGTAAAATAAAGTTTTCCACTCTAACGGGGGAGTTTGGTTTTACTTTTTTTGACTTGTCATTTGAGTGCCCAAATTAATAAGGGAGTCAAATCCCGGGTTAAGGGCTTGTAGGTTGAGTGCCTAATATTATGGGGGAGCAATCTCCAGGTGGGGCTAATGACAAGAGACAAGAAGGATGGTGTTGCCTTCTACAGTGATGGGAAAGTCAGGAGGAAGACAGGGTTTGGGTGGGAAGATAAGGAGTTCTGTTTTGGACATCCAAATAGAGGTGCCTTGAAGGCAAGAGGAAAGGCGGGACTGCAGAGATGTGGAGAGATCACTGCTGGTCTCTGGGGACCCAGAACTGAACCTTGAGGGACCCCCACAGGTAGGGAGGGGGTGGGAGCCCATGAGGAAGACTGAGAATTAAGTGCCTGATTTTTCTAGCACTCTTAATTAAACCATCCTATGTCATGAAAAACATTCATTCCCGCAGTTTAACAAAATGGAGGGAAAGCACATTTTCCTCATCTTCCTAATGCATGGCTCAGTGGAAAGAGCACGCGCTTGGGAATCAGAGGTCGTGGGTTCAAATCCCTTATCCGCCGCTTGTCAACTGTGTGACTTTGGGCAAGTCACCTAACTTCTCTTTGCCTCAGTTACCTCACCTGTAAAATGAAGATTAAGACTGTGAACCCCACATGGGACAACCTGATCACCCTGTAACCTCCCTAGCATTTAGAACAGTGCTTTGCACATAGTAAGCACTTAACAAATACCAAAATAATAATAATAATAATTAATAATAATAATAATAATAATAATAATGGACATCCAGTAGGCATCATGGCTGAAACCATAAATGAGAAATCAAGGAAGTTCTCTTGGCAGAATCACCTTTCTCCTGAAACACACCACCAAGAAAAATAAACATAACCTATCACATCACTCTACATAAAAAGGCTATTTTAGTCCCACTTACGGTACTTTGCACTGATTCCCTTGGGATGAAATGCTCCCCATAGGTTCTCTCACTCTCATATGTCTCTCTCTCCCCCTTTTTCTCTCCCTGGGGCCTTCCTAGAAAACAATGCTCAGGTAGGTGTTCTCAGCTCTTGAAGGCACAGGAGCTGGCCTCATTTCCACTTAATCAGAACGAAATCATTATAGGTAAATGAAACAACCCTAGTCATACAAGGTGCATCATGACACAGAAAAATTAGAAGACACTGTGAGCCCTGCACAGTGAGATTTGTAAGCCTGCCAGCAAAATCACAAATGCGCTCAGTACTAATTTGTCTAGCAAAAAGGGACGGTTAATTGCTGTGCATAATAAATGCACAAACGTTGGAGATCAGCCACGTGGACAAGGGTTTTGGAGGCTCCAATTGGAGTGCTAGGGCAACACAAAGCCATGAATTCATTGTCTATCACTGCCCCCAAGCCTGAGGAATTAAGGGAAAACAAAGAGGGGTTCTGCAGTCCTCACACAGACACTGCTTCCATTGAAATGCACTGCCTCAGGCACTGTCTTCCAGGGAGATTTGCCTGGAAATCCAGGGAGCAGAAAAGCTAGCAAGGGCACTTTGCTAGAAACTTGACTTTTTACTAGGGAAGGTCATTTTTAGACCTTCCCCACAAACGCATCCAGTTTAATCCACCTCAATCTTCCACTGAAATGAAGCCCTTTCTTTCTGAAATCGTAAAATATTATTCTCCAGATCTAAACATGTCAGAGATTTTATTGCATTTGCATTTGCATTTCAAAACTGATAAATCATTTTTTTGTATGACATTTTCCCTTGAAGGCAACTTCAAATTGAATATTTTTTTCCTTGTTATCTCGCTTTTCCTCTCCAGACCAACTTCAAATAAAAGCGTTTCCTTTTATACTTGGATTACAAATCACTCCATATCAATGGCTAGAGTTAGAGATGACAATCCATTGTTGCAATTTTTCCCTCCAGTTTGTAGCTGAATTGGGCTTTTCATTTCCTACACAGGTTTTCTGTTTATAGACAGTTCTTTCAAACCCTCAACATCCTTTGCTTATGGCCAACACTGCACCCCTGATCAGGATTGCCATGAACCAGGCTTATCTCTCAGCGTATACCGAACTGGGGAAAAGGAAGGGAATAAGAGAAAGAGCCTGAAGCCCAGGTTGGTGGCTTTTTTCTATTTATTTTCTACCCACCAAAATTCACACAGGTATGAGAGCATCTTTCAAAATGAGAATGTAAGAAAACATGTAATGCATTACTGGGTCAGAACAATTGTCCATCCATGCCTATGTTTTGTATCAATCAAATTTGGTATTTATTGAGCACTCACACTCTGAAGAGCCCTGTACTGAGCATCCAGCAGTAACATTACGATGTTTGGAATTGTCATCTGGAGGAGGCTGCCTTCTGCAAAATCCAACCAAATGTTGAGAGAAATAGCACTAAGTATCCCTAACTTTCCCATTTAACTCTTAACTTTTTGAATATTAAACCTTATGGAATCCTCAACCATGAATTAATTCATTTCAAGCTTCCTAGTTTGGTGGTAATGACTTTAATCTGCTTACCACCCTCTGGATGAAGAAAACCAAACTGCTATTTCGTGCAACCTGCCACTACGCTCACCCAAGCATTTATTCTATTTCACCTAGACTACTGCACCTGCCTCTTCTCTGTCTTCCCTGCCTCCTGTTTCTCCCCACTAAAGTCCATACTTCACTATGCTGCATGGATCATTTTTCTAAAACAAGTTCGGTCCATATCTTTCCACTTTTCAAGAAGCTCCACTGGCTTCCCATCTACTTCCACATCAAAAAAACAAACTCCTTACTATCACTAAACAATCAGCTTGCCCCAGCCTACCTCACATCACTGATCTCCTACTACAGCCCAGCACACCACACAACCTTCTAGCACCTATTTGCTCACTGTGCCCCAGTTTTGTCTACCTCACCACCAACTTTTTTCCCACATCCTCACTTTGGTCTGGAATTCCCTCACTCTCCATATACATCAGACCACCTCTCTTCCCACCTTCAAAGCATCATTAAGATCACATCTCCTCCAAAAGGCCTTCTCTGATTAAGTCCTCTTTTCCCAGGCTCTCTCCCTTCTGCGCTATCTATGCACTTGGATCTGTGACTCTTGGGCATTTGATATTCTCCCCACCCTCAACCTGAGAGCACGTGTGTACATATCTTTAAATTATATATTATAAATGATTTATATATATTAATCTCCTCTGTACTGAAAACTTGTAGGCAGGAAATGTTTCTCCTAGCTCTGTTGTACTCTCTAAGGACAGTGCAGTGCCCTACACATAGTAAGAACTCAATACTATTGATTAAATGAAATAACTAAAAACTTATTAGTGGTCCTTGTGTAACCTGAAGATAGCCACCTAACACAATTCATAGAGAAAATGAAGGCAGGGCTACAATTCAGCTGAATCAAAAAGCTGAAACGTTTGGATAGTGGGGATAATAATATTGATGGTATTTGTTAGGTGCTTACTATGTGCCAAGCACAGCTCTAAGTGCTGAGGTATATACAAGCTAATCAGGTTGTCCTATATGGGGCTCACAGTCTTAATCCCCATTTTACAGATGAAGTAACTGAGGCACAAAGAAGTGAAGTGGCTTGCCCAAGGTCACACAGCAGACAAGTGGTGAAACCGGGATTAGAACCCATGTCCACTGACTCCCAAGCCCGTGCTGTTTCCACTAAGCCACACTGTTTCTCATGGTACCACTCACAGATTCATCAGGTTTTTTCTTCATCAGGTTCTTAGTTGCCCCTACCATCTGGATCCTACCATATAGCTGAAATGTTGGCAAGGAAGGTATGATTGTATGACACTATTCACCTCTGTGATGGAAGCAGAGATGAGTTGAGAGTGGTATGGAGGTGGAGCAAGTCGAGGGAGTGGAGGAAGCATTCATTCAATCATATTTATTGAGCACTTACTGTGTGCAGAGCACTATACTAAGCGCTTGGGAAGTACAAGTTGGCAACATATAGAGATGATCCCTACCCAACAATGACTCACAGTCTAGAAGAGGGAGACAGACAACAAAACAAAACATGTGGCCAGGTGTCATCAGAACAAATAGAAATAAATCTAGATGCACATCATTAACAAAATAAATAGAATAGTAAATATGTACAAGTAAAATAAAAAGAGTAATAAATCTGTACAAACATATATACAAGTGCTGTGGGGAGGGGAAGGAGGTAGGGCCGGGGGGATGGGGAGGAGGAGAGGAAAGGGGGGTCGCAGTTTGGGAAGACCTCTTCGAGGAGGTGAGCTCTCTGTAGGGCTTTGAAGGGAGGAAGAGATCTACCTTGGTGGATGTGTGGAGGGAGGGCATTCCAGGCCAGGGTGAGGATGTGGGCTGGGGGTCAACGGCGGGACAGGCAGGAATGAGGTACAGTGAGGAGGTTAATGGCAAAGGAGCAGAGAGTGTGGGCTGGGCTGTAGAAGGAGAGAAGGGAGGTGAGGTAGGAGGGGGCAAGGCGATGAAGAGCCTTGAAGCCAAGAGTGAGGAGTTTTTGCTTGATGCATAGGTTGACAGGAAGTCACTGGAGATTTTTGAGGAGATGTAGTGGAAGAGGATATGGAGGTGGTGATTGTAGTGGTGGTGGTAGTAGAGTTGGAGGAGTTAGATATGGATGAGGTGGTGGAGAGTGAAGAGGTGTAGGAGATGTAGGAGGTGGAGAAGATGAAGGAGATGAAGGAGATGGGGGTGATGAAGGAGATAAAGGAGGAGATATTAATGGAGGAGGAGGTGGTGGTCCACATGGCAGAGGTGGTGGTAGGATTGAGAGAGGTTGATCCAATTCTTTTCTCCATTCATGGCTCCTTTACTGCAACCTTACAGATGCAAATAACAAGAAAAAAGGGGAAGGAAATCAACTTTCTGAAACATTTTTCTTAGAGCCACACAGTAACACTAATTGAAAAGTTATTTAAACACACAGGATAGTCATCCAGATGGTGAAACATACAATTAAAATAATTAACCTAAACCTGGCAGCGCCTGAATTATCATTTATTATTATTATTAACATAGTACCTCTTCATTCAGAAGATGTTAATTTTAAATCCCTTTCTGAGAAATACTTGGCAATTTGCCAAAAAGACCACTAGCTTGAGGAAACAGTTATCCTGATAAAATGGATGAAAATTCATTGAGCCCTTGATTTTATGGACAGGATATAAAGTTGCTGCTTTTAAAATATGCTAAATATGCAAGATAATGGATAGAAAGCAAAGCACTTTTACTGCACCTAGATATTTATAATTTCTCATGGATAATAACTACAATCTCTCACTTGGTTTAGTTAAATTTAACTATTAATTAATACTTGCAGAGTAACTCAAAATTGCAGGAAGAAGAGCTGTTATGGGATCAGGACATTTAAGATACACCAAGAAAATTCAGGCTGTCTTCGTCAGGGAAAAATGCATATTAATCACAGTCAACTGTATTTTTGAGTTTCTACTGTGTGAAAAGTACTGTACTAAGTGCTTGGAAGAGTAAAATTAATAGACATGACTCCTGTCCTCAAGGAGATGACATTAAAATCAATTAGAGGTAGGAGGAAGTAATAAAGTGCAAGGATATGTTTGTAAGTCGGTGGTACGCACACCAAAGAAGCATGAAAGTACTCAGGTGGAAGCTGTGGGAGGATTAATAATTAATCTGGAAGAATGGATTTCAGAAGGACTTTGAAGATGGGAAGAACAATAGTCTGTTGGATGTGAGCAGGGAAGGAATTCTCTAAGCAAAGGGAGAGGGTGTATTTAAGAGTTTGGCATTGAGAAAGCCAAGGATGAGGCACTGTGGGTCCCTTCTAGACTGTGATTACCGTTAAACAAGTCAGAATATAAAAGTACACAGATCATGTTGGTGGTAATTTGGATGGAAAGGAAATCTTGGGGAAAAATAACTGACAGGTTTTGGTGGCAGGCTGAATATAGAGGATGAAATACAGGGAGGTGCTAAGGTTAATGCCCAGATTATGGGTTTGAGAGACTGGGAGGATGGTAGTGCTGTCAATCTTTATGGGAAATTTAAATAAAGGAGAAGATTGGGAGGGTAAATGAGGAATTAATTTTTTGGACAGAGTGACATTGAAGTGCCAGTCGGATATCCAAAAAAAGAGGTTCTGGAGACAAAAGGAAATGAGAGATTGTAGAGGAGGTCAGAGGGGGTGGAGCTATTGAGATACATTTCAGAGGTTTTGATATTTTTATTAACAGTACTTGTTAAGTACTTACTACAATCAGGGCACTGTACTAAGATCTGGGGTAGATACAAGTTAATTAGGTTGGACTTAGTCCTTGTCCCATATAGAGTTCAGAGTCAAAGATAGAGGAAGGAAGGTCTAATTTCCATTTTTCTGATGAGGTAACTAAGGCAAAGAGGAATTAAATGACTTGTCTAAGATCACACAACCGACAAGTGGTGGTAAGAATTAGAACCCAAGTCCTCTGATTCCCAGGCCTGTAGTCTTTTCACTAGATCATGCTGCTTCTGTGGGAATGGTTGAGCTCTCTGATAAAGTGGGTGTGGAGTGAGAAGAGAAGAACCTGATTAGAGTCTTGAGGGACATCCTCAGATAGAGGGTAGAAGGCAGAGGAAGAGCCTTTGAAAGAGAATGAGAAGGAATGGCCAGAGAGGAAAGAGAAAAGCTGAGAGAACCGTGTAATGAAAACCAGGGTTAAATAATGTTTCCAAAAAAGATTCTGGCACCAGTGGAGTAAAGGTGGAAAACCAAATTGAGAATTGTCAGGTAAAATAACAATAATAATGACATTTGTTAAGTGCTTACTAGGTGCCAAGCACTGTACTAAGATACAATTGGGATACAAGCAAATTGGGGTGGACACGGGCTCACGGTCTCAATCCCAAATTTACAGAAGAGGTAATTTAGGCCCAGAGAAGTGAAGTGACTTGCTCAAGGTCACACAGCTGACATGTGGCAAAGCTGAAGTTAGAACCCATGACCTTAAAACAAGTTAACAGTGGGTCTGACATCAATAACTCAGTTTGGTCTTGTCTAAATGGGGTCCTTTATCCATATCTGGGCATTCAGTTGGATGGAAAATTGGCCTAGTGCCATCTTGACTGTTTCACAAAATTGTAATTAAACAAAAAAAGCTGCCCTATATCCATTTTCAGTGGCAACTTGAATGCTCGAATTACAAAAGGAATTAGAGATCTAGATCTAACCAAAACGTTATTACTCTGGTTGTAAAATATTTACAGACAATGCCTTTGGCGGGAGCTGAAATGTGCACTCCGGCCACTGAAAGACATAAGGAAAAATAACACATCAGCAAAGAGTAATGTAATCGTAGCCATAAAAATAAATGACTGCAATTCTGGGGCTGTTTCTTAAACCATTCTCTATTAGAGAGATATCACAACCTAGTTGGTGTGTCATGTTTGTTTTTTATTTATTGGTTGGTTTATTGCTTTGTTATTTTATTTTCTAGTTTTGTAAAAATAGATTTTTAAGGAAGGATATCATTTGGTTACACGTTATGGTTGGGGGTATTCTTACCTCATCATAACTAATCAGGGTTGGCTTCCTGGAAAAGGTGCTGCTGGAAGGGATCTGTGAACCAGATGGAATAGGAAGATTGTTTTAGACACATAGGATGATGTGGAGGAAATCCAGGGAACAGGAGGAGGGAAAGAAAGAGAATGAGGAATGGATTTCTTAAAAGACTGAGTTTGGATATTTATCCAAGCAATCAAGTTCACCATCAACCCTTAGCAGCTACAACATCTGATTCTCCATTTCCTCTATGTAAAAGGGCAACAAACATCCCTCTCTATCCACTTCCTGGATATGAAGGGATCTGAAGTCCTTGGTAAAGAGTGTTTTGAAGGTAGACTAGTATTACAGACAGCCCTACTGTTGGGACAGTGTAGAGAGCACTGTTTTAGGAAACAGAGTCCTGGATTCTACTCTTGGTCCTTCCTGGTGGGGTTATGCTAATAAGTGGTGAAGGCTTCTGACTGAAGAACCATCTAGGGCACTTTGTCTGATAGATCAGTCCAGGAACAATCTTGAAAAATAGTTGGCTGGTGTGGGCAGCATAAACCAAAGTGTTGACCAAGGCAACCACTTCCTGGATCATGGCACCATGGTCATCAATCAATCAATCAATCAATTGTATTTATTGAGCACTTACTGTGTGCAGAGCACTGTACTAAGCGCTTGGGAAGTACAAGTTGGCAACATATAGAGACACTCCTTACCCAACAGTGGGCTCACAGTCTAGAAGTGGGAAACAGAGAACAAAACCAAACATATTAACAAAATAAAATAAATAGAATAGATATGTACAAGTAAAATAGAGTAATAAATATGTACAAACATATATACATATATGCAGGTCATGTTGGCTTTAAGTGTGTCATGCACATTTTTTAAAAAAACGAAGAAAAAAGCTGTCTGCACAATGAGGCTCAGCAGGGACAAGAGAGGGATGTTACACAAAACACTAGTATCATCACATTTCTCACAGGTTTTTTATAATAATGATAATAATACCTTTTAGGTGCTTACTAAGTTCCAAGCACTGTGATAGATACAAGATAATCAGGATAGGCACAGTCTCTGTCCCTCTTGTGGATCACAGTCTAAGTAGTGGAGAGTACAGGTATTGAATTCCCATTTTACAGATGATGAAATGGAAGCACAGAGAAGTGACTTGCCCAAGGTCACACAACCCAAGTGGCAGAATCAGGATTAGAACTCAAATCTCAGGACTGAGGCTCATCCATTATTCTTCATGGGAGACCCCATCATCATCATCACCACCATTGCAGATCATCAACATTCAAAAACTATCTTTGATTTGAATCGTATTGAGACTGGTCATAACCAGGGTTTCACAATTACATCATTCCGTGAGTTTCCTCTCTCATCGATGAAAACTTCCGAAAATGCAAACTGAGATGAGGTTATATGCTAAGCACTATTTGGTTGAACCTGGAGGAAAAAAAAGTAGAGGGGCTTAGCTGCTCCTTCATTCCATCTCCAAGCTTCAGTTTGAAGTCAGATTCAGTAACTTACAAAAATACTACCTGAGCCACCAAATGCGAAGGAATGTGTTCACACCTTTGAGGAATCCACAGCTAACGAACAATCCTAAAATTTACTAGGAAAATTACTCTTTAGGTTTATTCCCACATGAGCCTCCGAAAGTCACATGATTCCCTGGTGATTATTATTATTAATAATAATGGTATTTGATAAGCTCTATGGGCCAGGCACTGTTCTAAACGCTGTGGTAGGTACGAAATAATTGGGTTGTACACAGTTCCTGTCTCAGGGCTCACAGTCTTAATCCCCATTTTAGAGATGAGGGAATTGAGGCCCAGAGAAGTGAAGTGACTTACCCAAGTTCACACAGCAGACAAGTGGTGGAGTCAGGATTAGAACCCATTACCTTCTGACTCCAAGGCCTGTGCTCTATCCACTAGGCCATGCTAAGCTGACTAAACCTGGGCTTATAGAGGCAATTTAGAAAAAGAGATCAATGTTCTGTGATGGCCCCAAATTATGAAAACCTAGAAATTTGGCTTCTGATTTTGGACTACCCTAACTTAGCTGTTCAGCCTACCATGCACTAACCCCCAAAAAGTTCATATTCAATTTAAATTCCAAGATCTCTGTGTCCAGATTGCACTGTGCTCAGAACCTGCCCATTTTAGGAACCAGAGTAGGCTGGGACTTCTAGTATGGGAGTTCAAAAATACTAGGGAGTCTAACCTCCCTTTTTGTTCCCACCCCTTATTCTCTCCATTGTCAAGAAGGGGAAGTCATGTAAGTCCGGGGTGATGTTCAGATGACCCAAATCAATAGGGCTTTGTTCATCCAAATCAATAGGGTTTTTCTACTTGAGCCCTCCTCTGCTCTTGTTCTACCCAATCTCAGTGAACCTATTTCTTTCCGCAAGAGGTTATGTTCAGCTTAAAACACACTCCTCCTTCTATCAATCAATCAATCAATCGTATTTATTGAGCGCTTACTATGTGCAGAGCACTGTACTAAGCGCTTGGGAAGTACAAATTGGCATCACATAGAGACAGTCCCTACCCAACAGTGGGCTCACAGTCTAAAAGGGGGAGACAGAGAACTGAACCAAACATACCAACAAAATAAAATAAGTAGGATAGAAATGTACAAGTAAAATAAATAAATAAATAAATAAATAGAGTAATAAATATGTACAACCATATATACATATATACACGTGCTGTGCGGAAGGGAAGGAGGTAAGACGGGGGGATGGAGAGGGGGACGAGGGGGAGAGGAAAGAAGGGGCTCAGTCTGGGAAGGCCTCCTGGAGGAGGTGAGCTCTCAGCAGGGCCTTGAAGGGGAGGAAGAGAGCTAGCTTGGCGGATGGGCAGAGGGAGGGCATTCCAGGCCCGGGGGATGACGTGGGCCGGGGGTCGATGGCGGGACAGGCAAGAGTGAGCCCGTTGTTGGGTAGGGACTGTCTCTATATGTTGCTGACTTGTACTTCCCAAGCGCTTAGTTCAGTGCTCTGCACACAGTGAGAGCTCAATAAAAATGATTGAATAAATGAATGAACACACATACACACACAGAGAAACCCAGAGCTGACTGACAGGGATTTTGCAGTCTTTGGTGGACTGCTCATTAACTGTAGCTTGGAATATTATGCATGATATCAAAGAGCATTAAAAATACTAAGTTAGCAAAGCCATGAGATAAAATATCATTTAATATGACCCTGTCACCTCAACTTTGGAGCTCCAGAAAGAGACTGCTGCACAAAGAGAACACAGAGCTGAGATGAATGGTGTTAGGCTGAGTGGCAGCTTTTCGTATGCCTTCCAGGGTTACAAATTTAAATATTACATGAAAAATGGCCTCTGAATACTAAAGGCATAAATGGAAGGGCTTGCAGAAGGCAGGTATTCCCACACTGCAGATGTGTTCTGTATAAATTCAATTGACCCCTATTACCAAACTGGCCAGATGAATTGAAAAGACTTGTGTCTGTATGAATTGCAGAATGAATTGACTATAATACAGATGCCACCGCGAAAAGAGGATCTTTGAGATGGAAATACATTTTAATGTAATTGTTGTTTGATAGAGAATCATACACTCGTAGATTCAGTAATATGTGCTAGAGAGGAAAATCCCTGTTAGACCAATGAGTCTGGGGCAAGAGAAGCATTTGCCTATTCTCTTCAGTCCCTGAAGAGAAACACTTCAGCTCTTCATGGAGAGAGAAACCAAGCACTCTGAAGCCCAATTTCTGAGTCAGAGAGGAGCAATTTTCTCAGTGACTTAATTCCTATGAAAAGAAAACACTTGCTCTCATGCTTAAATGACAACCACCAGCAGAATTTCTTTCTTAAAATAATTAAAATCCCTCTGGGATCTGTGCTGCTGGCTTTCTCCCTGTCTACTTCCCCACCTAGATTGGATCAGAAATTAGGTACCCCATAAACCCAAGGGGTTTATGAGGATAGGTCTGGGAGTAAGAGGACCTGGTTTCTAATCCTGGCTCTGACACTTGTCTGCTATATGACCTTGGTCAAGTTACTTTACTTCCTTGTGTCTTGGTTATCTCATCAGTAAAATGGGGATTAAGGCTGTGAGCCCTATATGGGACAGGGATTGGGTCCAACATGATTATATTGTATCTATCCTGATGCTTAGTAGAGCATCTAGCACATAATAAGTGCTTAACAAATACCATTAAATGAAAACCAAGATTCTTTTGAAACCAAGATTCTTTTTCTTGGGCCAAGGTTTTGGAACACATCCTGCATATGTGAAATGTTACTGCAGTTCCTCAGCTTTTAATTATGTTTTATTTAGATTTCAGTCAGCTTTAATCAAGGCATGTTCACCCAGAACACAACGCCTTCAGAAGCAATCCTGGTTACATAAACGGGAGATGAGTGGCCCCTTCATAGAAGACTACATCCATAATGACCTGTGAAATGTCGCTTTTCAAATACTGCCCTTTGATAATGAAGTAGACATTTCACACTCAACTGATTAAAATTGAGTGACTGAATAATCTTATAATAATCTTGCCTCTTACGTACTAAACTGGGTACCTATTCCACTGACATAGCTAACAAGGAAAAGGCCCAGCTCCCCTGATGAGGCTTGTAAAATGTCCGATGAGTTATTTGACTAAGCTACTGTTAGTAAGAACGGTGGCCTGAATTTTTTTCCTTGAAAGAGATGCTCATCAAATCTGCTCACGCATGGATTTCAGTATGGACCTTGAAGGCAATTCTTCCCTAGACCTTCAAAGTTTAATGTTGACTGAAGTTGCATTGAAGAGGGAAACTCCAGTTTTATAAAACCAGACTACAGCAATCTCTCAACCTGATTTCATCCAGCTTTCCTTGATTTATTTCATAGTAACCAA
Organism: Tachyglossus aculeatus; assembly: GCF_015852505.1. NCBI lineage: Eukaryota > Metazoa > Chordata > Mammalia > Monotremata > Tachyglossidae > Tachyglossus > Tachyglossus aculeatus. Next base: position 78,338,603 of record NC_052086.1, read on the forward strand.
AGCCACTGTAGCACTCTAGCTTAAAATTTCTCATGTTTTTCCCTCTTCAGACCCATGCCATTCTTGGCTATGGTAGCAATCAATCAATAGTGTTAGTGTTGACTATGTGTGGAGTACTGTAGTAAGCACTTGGGAGAATGCAATAGAGTTGATAGGCATGATCCCTGTCTTCAGTGAGCTTACAGTCTACCAGGGAGAGAGAGAGAAACAATAAAATAAATTACAGGTAGGGGGTAGCAATTGAGTTTAAAGCCATGTGCTCTGGAAGGTGGGAGAAACCCAAGAGGTTAGATGCCCTGGAAATGCTGGAGTGGCATAGAGGAGGAAATAGGATGTGGATATGAGGGATGAGTTAGGGAAAGCCTCCTGGAGAAGATGTGATTTTAGGGGGCTTTGAAGATGGAGCAGTTCCCTGCCATAGGGGAAGAATGTTCCAGTCAGGATGAACAGAAGTCACCTATGGGCAGGACAAGAATGAGGCACAGTGAGTACTTAGAACAGTGCTTGTTAATAGTAAGCACTTTACAAATACCATCATTATTACTTTGGCTTGAGAGGAAGGGAGTGATCTGGGTTGCAGTAGGAGTACACATAATAGTGATAATAATGGTATTTGTTAAGTGCTTACTATGTGTCAGGCACTGTACTAAGCAGAGGGGTGGATACAAGCAAACTGCGGTGTATGCAGTACCTGTCAGACATGGGGCTCACAGGCTAATCCTCATTTTACAGATGAGGGAACTGTGGCACAGGGATATCAAGTGACTTGCCCAAGGTTACGTGGCAGACAAATGGCAGAGCTGGGATTAGAACCCAGGTCCTTTTGACTCCCAATCCTGTGCTCTATCCACTAGGCAACACTGTTAAATATATGACAATGTTTTTTATGGCATTTTTTAAGTGTTTACTATATGTCAGGTGCTCTTCTAAGAGCTGGGGTAGACATAATCAGGTTGAGCAAAGTCCCTGTCCTTTATGGGCTCACAGTCTAATTAGGAGGGTGAACAGAATTTTAATCCCCATTTTATAGTTGAGGAAACTAAAGCACAGAGAAATTGACTTGCCCAAAGTCACACAGCAAGCAATTGACAGAGCTGGGATTAGAACCCAGATCCTCTGATTCCCAAGCCTGTGCTCTTTACAGTAGGCCATGCTATTTCTAAGTCAATTGTCAGGAGTTTCTGCTTGGTGCAGGGGGGAGTGGGTGACTAGAGGAGAATTTTGACGAGTGCGGAGACGTGCACAAACTGATGTTTTAGAAAATGATCCAGAGAGCAGAATGAAGCATTGTCTGAGAAAGAGAGAGGCTCATTCTCCTGCGGATGGAAGGGAGGTTGCCTATCATTTCTGTTGCCAATCACACCACATCCAAAGTTCCCTTAGAGAAGGGGCAGGATAAACCATGAAATCCCTGTGCTATTCACAGCATGGTCATGAGGAGAATCAGTCACTTTCAAAATCAGTGTCTGGTTTCTGACAGGAAATGTATCATACACCCATTTACATGTGGGCCTTTAGTTCCAAAGAGCATCCACTGAAAATTTCTACCACGGAAAAATGCTAGCTGTTGCTATTGAAATTCCTAGAGACATTTCATTCTCTAAAATAAAAATCCATTTAGTGGATCCACAGATAGTGTAAAATTCCATACTGTCACTGCCCCCGATTCTATTGAAGCATTCAATTCTCAACTCTTAGGGTAGATATGGTGTTTTTTTCTAGATAAATTGTGAAATAGCTTATACAGCCTAAGCACTTGGCTAATGTGTCACTAGCTGATGAGGACGGACCTGAGTAAAGGCACATGCCCCTGTAGCAAAGAAAGCAATTTTAATTTTAATTTGTGTTTATGCCCTAAACCCAAACAACACAGGAATTTCAAAGCCCTTGAAGAAACACGTCAGGGAAGTCAATGCTGTGCAGAGTTCCCAAAAAGCTAGCTTTCTTGTTTTGGAAGTCTAATGGCAAAACATGAAATCACATAGTGTTTTGAGCTTAAATTCAAGCACTCTAAGGTGAGCTGAGGGTTTTACCCATGTGCACAGAGTTTGTGGTCTGCACTTGAAAGAAAATGGAAGCACAATTCCCACAGGCTGAATCTCGCTATTGTTATGACTTGTCCTTATCAATAACTGGAACCAAGGCTGTTAAGAAGAAATCACTGAAATGAAGGTAGAAGTTTTCCAATATGTTCCTTGATGCAATGGTACTCCTTGGTCCCCCTCATTGCTCTGCAGACTGTTTGCTGTCATCCAAAGTTAATTCACTTTTGGAGCTGTGCAAAGTGTGTTGGCTTGAGAGGAAGGAATCCGTTTCATTCGGTCTGCCAATGCAGTACTCTCCTCAAGAAAATTTATTTCAGACACTTAGTGATGCTTGCATTATGATGTGAGTTGCCCTCTCCACTAATCTCCAGATCATTTCAGTGGGCCATAACATACTGCAGTACATTATCATGATGTGCAGCAGTTAAATGTTAACAAACTCTGGCTAACAGAGAAAAAGAGGATGTAGCAGACAGTCTACCAGACCTTTGGATGGCCCTAATAAGAAATTCCATTATTCCAAAATTCCAACAGTAATGGATAGTCCAGGATATCCAGCCCTTTCAGATGCAGGTCATTCACTTAGCAGCCCAACCCTGTGCCTTTGGTTAAGCTAGGCCAAATTTGTTTCTTTTCTTTTTGTGAGCTCTTAACTCAGTGAAAAGCAGTTGTGAATTGGAAATATGAGTAGTGAAAGCTTACCTTGTTATCCTTTGCTGTAAACATTCACTTTAAGTAGAAGGATCACTTGGGAGAAATCTTTTTGATGCTTTCAGCATTAATTTTATTTTCATTTAAAATTTTGCAACCAGTTAGAAATGTGTAAAGAAAAAGGAGAGACAAATTCTGTTTCCCAGTCTTTCTTCACCAGTTTCCTGAAAATTCGTGGTGATGCACCACAAAACTGATGGATTTGAAATACTCAAGTCTTATTTCAAGACAAATGGGTACCATTACCCCTATTTTGCCACTATTAAGGAAACAAAGACAAAATGACTTTTCCACAGTTAATGGCAGAATCAGGAGCTTATCTCTGCAATTTGTGGCTTCCGTTCTCTTCTCTGGAAACTAGACTAATATTCTTCTAACCGTGAAATGTATTAGGTGCCCAAAATGGAATGTCTATGTGAGTCTCCAAATGAACATGGAATCTAATTGCATTCATTTTTCCCTCATTTCTGATTCAATTATGTTCATTTTTTCATGTAAACAGAAACACAGAAGAAGACATTTACATCCTTCACTCTTCGTAGCTTACAATGACAACACTGAGGCATCTAACTTTCTGTCCATAAAGTGCTTGATTTCATGATCAGCTTCATAATTCAAGAATTGCTAGTTCTAGACAATTGCTAGTTGTGACTTATTTTGGTCCACTGTTTCTCTTTCTCACTCTGCCCACTGTTCTCTTGGCTATTTTGCTGATTTTTAGCTCCACCATCAGAAATAGGCTTGGACTGAAAAGAGGAGGGTGTGCTCTTTTACAGTACTTTCAGTTAAAGGTTTAAGGGGTGGGGAAAGAGGACTAAAATAATAATTAAAATAATAGAACTTTTAATAATCATTGCCCCCTTTTTGCACCATGAAAACAGACAAAAATAGTAGTCTATATTCACCAAAGTGTTCAGAAACACCCTAGTTAAATGTCATCACTTCAACATTTGCAAAGTTGATCACAAACTGGAAAACATTTTTACATGATCAAAAGTGTTAAAATGATGCTGACAGGAATTGTTTGCAACTTCAAACCCATTCACAATCAAAAAGAAAAACCAGACATCCTGTTTCAGTGTGTGACAAATTATAGAGCAAAAGCATTATAAGTTCGGGTATATACACCAGTTTACAATCTAAATCGATGGCATAGAATACTCCCATTCCTACACTAAAAGGTCAAAAAATATTAACCATCAATAATAATGTTGAAGATGATGATGATTATGAAGAGGAGAAGGAAGAAGAGGAAAATGAGGAAAAACAGAGAGGTAATTGGAAATAAAAAAAATTCATCTCAAATCTGCATTTGTTTAAGGGAGCTGTCCTTTCCAAAGTCTTGAATTCCCAGGCTGGCTACTTTATTTTAATCAATCAACTGATCATGTTTATTAATAATCTACTGAGTGCAGAGTACTATACTAAACAACTGAAAAAGTATAATGGAAGCAACACCCCCAATTCCCTTTCTACAAGGATGCACTAAAGACTTTACAATGCAATGAGTTGAAGACGGCTGGTTCCACTACCTGCAAACTACCAATTGCATTGTACTCTCTGGGGTGCTTATTACAGTATTCTGCATGCAGTAAGTGATTAATAAGTACCACTGATTGACAGGATTATCCTGAGCCTTTGCTATTCTTTCAACTTGTTAGCCTTTTTTTTAAAAAAAAACTATTTTATGGTTTAAATGATACAAAATATATGCAGGGATATTTTAATACAATAAATCACCTATTATTAAGTAAACTGAATAACAAGTGTATCTAATTTGAAGATTTTTTTCCACATGCTTTTAATTCAAACTTGTAGTACCTTATTTCTTATTATTTGGGATTTGTATTTTCCCCAGTGACAATTTTGTCAGGACCCTGCTGTCATGAACTACTAGGGGAAAATGTATCTGAGGTAAATTAATTCATGGGACTCAATCAGTCAGTGGCTTTTAGTGAGTGCTTACTGTGTGCAGAGCACTACACCAAACACTTGCATGAGGTACCATAGAATTGGTTGACACATTTCCTGCCTACAATGAGCTTACGGTCTAATCAACTAAGGCAAACAAACAGGCTTCCAGGTGGGGTTCACACTACCAATTGGATCATTTTCACATTCTAAATCCAGAAAACAAGTGACCATTTGCATGGAGCTACAAACAGATCCTCAAATTTCAATTGAATTTCCAACCCTTTTCAGAGCCACAATTTCAATAGTCCACTATTAGGAAAAATTTGAGTGCAGCCACATTCTATTCTGGAAGTATGAGCAATGCCATGAAAAGCACTTTATTTTTTTCAACAAAAGCAGCATACTTGCTGCATACCTGCCGTTTTAAATCTGGGACAGAGTCCTCCAACTTCAAAAAAAAAAAAATTATCCCTTTTCAGAAAGAGTATGAGCTGCCAAGAAGAAATGCAAATTTTAGATATAATATTCTTAAATGAAACTGCCAAGGCTCACGGACAAAGTACTGAGTAGGTAGAGAAGGAATCCAGGTAATTCAGACACTAGGCAACAATAATCTGGATTATTATTTTAAATAAAATCAAGTCCTTTCCCAAATGAAGGCATTTTTGCTCTCCATCTAATTTCAAACAGGTCAGTATCACCTGCGACAAATAATTCACTGATAGGTGGCTGATAGTTCTGTGACTTTTTTAGGGGGGATGAAATTAATCACAGTTAAAGATAACCACAGGCAGAGCTATCTAACAATTAGGTTATTATCCAGGGATCATCTGCTTATGAACTCATCCCATTAGAGGATGTTGCAATAAGATTAGCTAATGAGAGTTAGGTGGAGATGGAAATAGGCTAGGGTTCCTCATAAGTGACACCCATATCCTACATCTGCTTGTGCTGAGAGAGAAGGGCAAAATGCCGTTATAGTAAATAGGCAATCTGATAAACTCCTATATTTCAACAAATTTGAGTTACATATTATGTGTCATTCTAGGATCTGCCCCTATGCAAATATGTCCAACTGAATGCTCCAATTATTCATCCAGTGGCATTCACTGATAGCCATTGAATGAGAAATTTGGAAACAAATAGTAGCAAATAATAAGACCTCTGCCCTCTAGGACCTTATAATTTAGTGGAGGAGACAGGCAGACCCAACAAGTGGAAAATAATGTGTACTCATTCGTACATCCTCATCCACTTTCTCATCCTTCCCAACAGTCACACACAAGGTGATTACCCACCTTATTTCCAAATCTACTCCTTCCACCTGTACCTTTGACCCCATTTCTTCACACCTCATGAAAACCCTTTCATCCATTTCCCTGCTCTCCCTAACCCCATCTTTAACCATTCTGATGGCTCCTTCCTTTCTGATTTTAAACCAACTCACAATTCCCCTACTCTATGAACACCTTTGCTATATCTCACTTTATCATCCAGTTACTGCTCCAACTCCCTATTCCTATTTCTGTCCAAACTGGTCAAAGGGATTGAACATACCTGCAGCCTCCACTTCCTGTCTGTTGATTTCCTTCTTGACTCTTTTAAATCTAGCTTCTTACCCCTCCTCTCCACTAAAACTGTTCTAAAGAAGGTCTCCAAGGACTTCCCCCTCACCAAATCTAATAATCTCTATTCCATCCTTAGCCTCCTCAACATTTTGGCAGCTTTTCACACTGTGAAACATGCCCCCTCCCCTGGAAACACTATTACACCTTGCGTGCTCTGATACAGTCATATCCTGGTACTCCTATCTCTTTAGCTATTTCTTCTCAGTATCTTTCACTGACTCTTCCCCCACCTTCCAACCCCTAACTGTAAGTGCACCTCAAGGCTCAGGTCTTGGTCCCCGTCTACTCTCCATCCACTCCTTTGGGGAACTAATCCATAACTTCAACTACTTTGGCTTCAAGGCTTCTCAGGCTCTGCAGATGACTACCAATTCTACCTCACTAGGCATGACCTTTCTCCTTCTTCACAATCACATATCTCCTCCTGCCTCCAGAGCATCACTTTGTGAATGTCCCATCAATATCTCAAGCTCGAAAACTCAACTTCTCGTCTTCTCTCCAAAATCCCTCTTTTCCCTAACTTTCCATAACTGTTGACAACACTTCCGCTCTCTATCAAACTAATCCCTAGGGATTGTGACTATCTCTGCTAAGGATCATACTTCACACTCCACCAGATGGCCACATAATTCCTCTGCAAACTTGCTGTCTCCCACCATCACATCTTTCAGGGCCTGGCTCCCCTCATGCCCTGTGCACTGCTGAATGCCTGGATCTAAGCCACTTCTGAACACCCCTTAGGCCTCTCTCTCTACTAGCAACTGTGTGACTTCTCCAGGCATCTGTCACTCACACACTGCAACTCCCAGGGCCCTCAGCATCCTCCTCTACTGGACCATCTGTCTTTCTCCATGGGAACATGTGCCAGTTCTCCTCCAATTCACCAAGGAGACTCCATCCTGACCTGTCTTGCATTGCTTCAGTGGGACAGAGAAAAGCAGCCACAGCATGGCTCCACTTACACAAAACCTTGAAAAGACTGTGGCACCTGCTGCTGGAGTAGTCAGTTCCTGTGGTTGTAACTGTGCACCCTGAGCCTTGAGGAGCCTGATATTATGTCCCTCTAGCTGTGTTCTCTATTGACCATTTTCAATGTTGTCTTAATGATTTCTTCTTTCTTTGTGAATCTGTCAGCACTCCCCTCTCTCCCTTTTTATTTTCAGATTACGAGCCCCTGCAAGAGATAAGGACTGTGTCTAATTCCCACCTATGCATTCTCTCTCAGCACTTAGCACAGTGCCCTGCACACTGTACATGCTTTTTAAATACTATTACTAATACTGTCTTCCAATCCCACAGCCTTGGCCTTATCCTCTCTCTCACGCACACACACAAAACCTGAATATTCAGTCAGTCATCAAATCCTTTTGATTTTTCTTGATAACATCTCCAGATTCTGTCCCTTCCTCTCCTTGGAAACTACCACTTATCTGGTCATAACTTGATAAATTTTTTTTCAAATTTAAATTTTTTCCCTTTTTTTCCCCAATCTTTTTCTGGTTCTGTTTTTTTTCCATTTTTTTTTTCTAATTTTTCCTCTTTTTTTTTTGTCTTTTTTCCCCCACATCAGCCTCTTTACTGACCTCCCTGCCTTCAATTCCTACCATCTTTAGTCTATACTTTACAGGTAAGATACTGCCCAGTTTGTGTTTTTCAAAAACATCATTTTGCACAAGTTTCCTCACTCCTCAAGACCCTCAAACCTTTACTCATTCTTCTCCACAACAAACAGAAACCACTGACCACAGATCAGCTTTCTCCAACTTACTTATCCTTACTCCTCTCTCACTAAAACCCAGTTCATGCTTTGCTCCTCTAATGCCAGCCTTCACATTGTGCCTCACTCTTGTCTCTTTATTGATTTCTTGCTCATGACCTCCCTCTTGCCTGAAACGACTTCCCCTTTAACAGCTGAGAGATGACTATTTTGCCTTTCTTCAAAACCTTAGTAAAATCAAACCTCCTGCAGGAGATCTTGAGGAGATCTTCAAGTTTATCCTTTCCTGTCTTAACTCAGCCCTCTCTTCTGCCAGACAAAACTATTTCTCCTCCCATCACCCCCGCCAGCTCTTCCGTACATTCAACTCCCTTCTCAGGCCCCCGGTTCCTCCCCCTCCTCCTTCCCTCACCCCCAACGATCTGGCCTCCTACTTCATTAACAAAATTAAATCCATCAGGTCCAACCTCCCCAAAGTCTCTTCCCCCCTTTCTCCATCCCCCCGGCTCTCAACACTCTCTGCTACTCTCCCATCCTTCCCAGCGCTATCCTCAGAGGAACTCTCCTCCCTCCTCTCAAGTGCTACTCTGGCCACCTGTGCTTCTGACCCCATTCCCTCTCATCTTATGAAATCTCTCGCTCCATCCCTTCTCCCCTCCTTAACTTCCATCTTCAACCGCTCACTCTCCACTGGTTCCTTCCCCTCTGCCTTCAAACATGCCCATGTCTCTCCCATCCTAAAAAAACCCTCTCTTGACCCCACCTCACCTTCTAGTTATCGTCCCATATCCCTCCTACCATTCCTTTCCAAACTTCTTGAACGAGTTGTCTACACGCGCTGCCTAGAATTCCTCAACGACAACTCTCTCCTCGACCCCCTCCAGTCTGGCTTCCGTCCCCTTCATTCCACTGAAACTGCCCTCTCAAAGGTCACCAATGACCTCCTGTTTGCCAAATCCAACGGCTCATATTCTGTCCTAATCCTCCTCGACCTATCAGCTGCCTTTGACACTGTGGACCACCCCCTTCTCCTCAACACGCTATCTGACCTTGGCTTCACAGACTCCATCCTCTCCTGGTTCTCCTCTTATCTCTCCGGTCGTTCTTTCTCAGTCTCTTTTGCAGGCTCCTCCTCCCCCTCCCATCCCCTTACTGTGGGGGTTCCCCAAGGTTCAGTGCTTGGTCCCCTTCTGTTCTCAATCTACACTCACTCCCTTGGTGACCTCATTCGCTCCCACGGCTTCAACTATCATCTCTACGCTGATGACACCCAGATCTACATCTCTGCCCTTGCTCTCTCCCCCTCCCTCCAGGCTCGCATCTCCTCCTGCCTTCAGGACATCTCCATCTGGATGTCCGCCCGCCACCTAAAGCTCAACATGTCGAAGACTGAGCTCCTTGTCTTCCCTCCCAAACCTTGTCCTCTCCCTGACTTTCCCATCTCTGTTGACGGCACTACCATCCTTCCCGTCTCACAAGCCCGCAACCTTGGTGTCATCCTCGACTCCGCTCTCTCTTTCACCCCTCACATCCAAGCCGTCACCAAAACCTGCCGCTCTCAGCTCCGCAACATTGCCAAGATCCGCCCTTTCCTCTCCATCCAAACCGCTACCCTGCTAATTCAAGCTCTCATCCTATCCCGTCTGGACTACTGCACCAGCCTTCTCTCTGATCTCCCATCCTCGTGTCTCTCTCCACTTCAATCCATACTTCATGCTGCTGCCCGGATTATCTTTGTCCAGAAACGCTCTGGGCATATAACTCCCCTCCTCAAAAATCTCCAGTGGCTATCAATCAATCTGCGCATCAGGCAGAAACTCCTCACCCTGGGCTTCAAGGCTCTCCATCACCTCGCCCCCTCCTACCTCACCTCCCTTCTCTCCTTCTACTGCCCAGCCCGCAACCTCTGCTCCTCCACCGCTAATCTCCTCACTGTACCTCGTTCTCGCCTGTCCCGCCGTCGACCCCCGGCCCACGTCATCCCCCGGGCCTGGAATGCCCTCCCTCTGCCCCTCCGCCAAACTAGCTCTCTTCCTCCCTTCAAGGCCCTGCTGAGAGATCACCTCCTCCAGGAGGCCTTCCCAGACTGAGCCCCTTCCTTCCTCTCCCCCTCGTCCCCCTCTCCATCCCCCCATCTTACCTCCTTCCTTTCCCCATAGCACCTGTATATATGTATATATGGTTGTACATATTTATTACTCTATTTATTTATTTATTTATTTTACTTGCACATTTCTATCCTACTTTATTTTGTTGGTATGTTTGGCTCTGTTCTCTGTCTCCCCCTTTTAGACTGTGAGCCCACTGTTGGGTAGGGACTCTCTCTATGTGTTGCCAATCTGTACTTCCCAAGCGCTTAGTACAGTGCTCTGCACATAGTAAGCACTCAATAAATACGATTGATTGATTGATTGATCTTTCTGTCTACCCTCTCAACTCCCGAGCTTATTTTCCCTCCCTACTGCATCACCTCTGCACTTGAGTCCTCAACCCCTATTCAGGTGGACATTCCTCCACCCCCAGTAGTATTTATGTTCATATCTTTAGTTGCTTTCCCACTCCCTTTGCAATTTATTTTACTATGATTCCCCCGCTAGATTTTAAGCTCTTTGAGATTGGGGATTATGATTACTCAATCATATTTATTGAGCGCTTACTGTGTGCAGAGCACTGTACTAAGCGCTTGGGAAGTATAAGTTGGCAACATATAGAGACAGTCCCTACCCAACAGTGGGCTCACAGTCTAAAAGTGGGCTCACTGTATTGTAGTCTCCCAAGTGCTTAGGCTTTGAGCCCCATGGTGGGCAGGGACTATGTCCTACCCGATTTGTTTGTACTGATCCCAGCACTTAGTACAGTGCCTGGAAAATAAGTGCTTAACAAATACCACCACCACCAAGCACTTAGTACTGGGCTCAGCAGGCAGTAAGCACTTCATAAATCCTACTGATTGATAAACTGACAACAAGGTAAACAAAAATGAATCAGTAAGTCTTGTAAATAAACTAACAAGACACATATATGGTTTAGGTAGCTGACAGGATGGTCTGATCAGGAAGGCGCTATTTCTTAAGTGCTGGGGTGGATACAAACAACTTGGCTGGACATGGTCCCTGTAGCACATGAGGCTCACAGTCTTAACCCCCATTTTACAGATGAAGGAACTGAGGCCCAAAGAGGTAGAGTGACTTGCCCAAGGTCACAAAGCAAACAACTAATGGAGTCAGGATTAGAACTCATGACCCTTCTGATTCCCAGGCCCACACTCTATCCACTCAGCCACACTGAGGTGGGGATTAGGCAGGAAATGCCTCCAGAAGAAGGAGGATTGTTTGGAAGGTTTTATGGCAGAAGAGCAATATGGTTCGGAAGATTTTGGAGTGGAAGGAATTCTATGAACAAAGAAGGGAGTTGAACAAATATTACCATAATTTGGTAAGGTAACTTCTGGTCAAATGATGATCCTTAAGTTCCCTGGTGGGTCCAGCAGCAAACACCTTCTCTCCTTCTTTCTAAATAGTAGAATCCACCTCCCACCCTCCCCATCACCCTCAACCCCATAGACACCTTATAATCAAGAAGTATTAAACCTATCCATTACTTACAAATGAGATAGAAAAGATAGACATTTTCTAATTCCAGTAATTACCATGTTCAGTATATAGTCTCTTTTCTGCCCTGGTCCAATTCCTTTAAAAATTCTGTGTGAAGCATACAAATTAAATCAGACCCTGAATTTAAACCAGAATGGTACTGAATTTTGAATCTCTCCAAAAAAAAAATACCAACTTCCTAGCTGAGCAAAAATTTCCATTTCTTCTTCAAACTATTAATATTAAGATACAATCACAGGGAAAAAAAGGCTGAGCTTTAGAATATATCTCTTTGCTGAATAAGTGACAAAAAGTTAAAAGCAGTAATTTAGGAAACTTAAATGTGACAGTCCATGATAGATGTGAGTTGGCAAGGCAAGAAAATGAGAAACATTAAAATCATATATTAGAATAGATCAAGCTCTACATACCAGTTTATGTCAGCAAGTTTCTTTTGATATGTCAAGTCCCTATAGGGCGCTAGAACTCAAGTATACTTTGAAGATGTATTTTAAAAGGAATGTGTTTATGTTTTGGAAGTTAATACAACCATGTGTGCAGAGAAACCAAAGAAAATAAAACCAATTGCATTCTTGTTTAGCACACCGGGGTTATTATTTTTTTTTTTTTTATGTTCTCCCAAACCTCAGCTACCTATCTGGGGCTGATGCAGTTCATAAATTTTTTCCCCCTCTTACTCTAACAATGAATGTGAATCAGAGTGGTGGGGTGTGGGCTTGGTAGTGGAGAGGAAAGAAGCTGGGGTGAGCCCTGGCAGTTTTGGAAAGATTTCATCCCCTCGACTCTTCCCATCTAATAGTTTTCTGCATCTGTGGGGTCCACCTGATTGCAGGGGCACTAGACAAATTGAATTTGAGCGTGCACCACCCTCCACGGGGGGTGCTGTCAAAGACCTAATTATTACCCAGAAAAAAAAAACAATTGATATTCCAATTCCACCCTGAACTCGGTCCAGGCATTCATTGGGAATCTGAGTCCCGGTCGGAGGCCAGGAATCCATAACGCCAGAGAACAGAAGGTCACTCAGCTATAAATAAATAGATTTGTTCATTGAATCGGTGCCACAGCTACATTTTAAATGCCACTGTGTGGATGGGCAAGCGGGTTGAGCGGTGAGGGATTTGTTTATCTGAAAGCCTATAATTAAAATCATAGCAAAGTGCCCCTGCCCTTTCCAAAATGACTGCAGCTGCAGTTCTTACTCTCAGCCCTCACCCCCCAAGAATCAGGCAGGGCAGTGGGGAAACTGGCATTCCTGTACCCTCCCACCCCTTTTTCTGCGGACCCTCAGAAGCATAGAAAATCAGGGATGGGGAGCAGGGAAGAGTGAGGGTACTTTAGAATATGACTGTAGCTCCATTCAAAAATGACCGACTGGAAATCTTTCACAGTTTAACCAGTGATGGGTACTGAAGTGTGAGATATAGACCAAAGCACAAAAAGTCCTTGTAGACTTCCTTCTCTGCTCATTCCGCCTCCACAGAAAGGCAGGCTTTAGTAAAGGGTCAACCGAAAAGCAAAGCCATCAGTGAGTTCTCCACAAATGCATATTAAGTTTCTGATTTTGCACAATAGATTTTGCTTCCAAGAAGTTCCAGAGGGCAACTGAACCACTGTCAGAGATGAGATGCTTTAAATTGTATTTCTCACACACATAAAGAATATCTAGGCATGTAGAATTTGTTTTTCCACTCTGCTCTCTTTTTTTTTTTTTTCATTTTTTAGGCCCTGATTAGATCCATGCAAAGCTCTTGTGAATAATGGCTGCCCCTTGGTGTTGTTGAAGGGGAAAAAAGGCTCAAATGACTCTGAATCAAAGGTGAGCCAAAATCAAATGGCATCCTGAATGACAGGGCAACACACATAGCCTGTTAGTGGCCAGCCAGGCCCAGCTGCATCTCCAAAATCATCAGCACAAGTGCATGTGGAATCTGCCAGGAAGCCAGATGCTGTTTCTGGAAAACTGTGGCCAACAGCTTGGCATCTGGCTACTCTGGTAGCCAGCCAGGAGCTTTGAGAATACTAGGAAATATTTTCTTCAGTCAATGACACTTCATCTTATTCCATGTCATTTATTATTTTTAAAATGCTCTCCAACTCCTGAAGTTGAACCTAGGAGTCCAACTTTATTTCCTTCTAAAAAGACACCTTTCTGGAAATTGTGTGTCCAAAAATTAACACACCAGAAGAAGGATTTTTTTTAATCTAGAAAAAGGATACTAAAAGAGGTGGTTAATGACCAATTTATCTGGACATGAAACAGTGAGATTACTGGAGCAGGTCCAAGCACGATGTCCTCTGCTCCTTTGTCTTTCCAGTGTAGAAGAATTGGGCAGAGTGTAACATTGTCTAAGGCCTCCTGTACTGAATGGATGTTAATAATAATAATATTTGTGGTATTTGTTAAGCACTTTGCTATGTGCCAGGCATTGTCCTAAGCAGTGGGATAGATACAGGCCAATCAGGTTGGACACAGTTCTTGTCCCAGATGGGACTCAGTCTCAGTTCCTCATTTTGCAGAGGAGGTAACTGAGGCCAGAGAAGTTTAGTGACTTGATCCAGGTCACACAGCAGACAAGTGGCAGAGCTGGGGTTAAAACCCAGATCCTTCTAACTTCCAAACCCATGCTCTATCCCACTAGACCACACTGCTTCTCCAGTTGGACATCCTCTTGAACTTTTTAACCCAGAAGACACTCAGGATATTGTATCAGAGTTTCCAATTTCTTCTGTAAAAGGCATTTGTTTTCTACTAATGCCTCTGTCAAATGGGGTTTCAGCTATTCTTATTAGAAACATTAAATGCAGGACATTACCAACAACAAGGTCAACCTCAGTGAAGCAATTCTCACAGCCACACAGCTTTGCTGGGCTGGATATTTGTGGTTAAAGATGTTGTGATTCCCCCGGTTCATATCAACCGGGACCTTCTTGGACAGGGGGAGCCTCGGTGACACTAAGTAGAAGTCAAACCACACCTCTGATCACCAAGGTTAATGTGAAGAGTTTTTATCTTGGTTTTACCAACATGCAAGGGAGTGACACATACACACACTCACTCACTTCACTTCAGCAAGGGTCCAATACCAGTGTGCGGTCGAAGAAGCCCATTCTGCCAATGCTTCTTCTTTCTGCTTCCAAGTGCTGCTCTCCTACTGCTTCTGCTACTTGCTTTGCTCTGTATTTCAGTGTGCCTCAGTGCTGCCTTTAGGTGTGTCTCCTTTCAGCATGCCTCCTGTGATTCAAAGGGGCCGCCTTTTATCTGCCTTAGGTGTGGCAGTTGTGGCTGTTTGTGGCAGTTGATTGGTCCAGGCCCATTACCGGGTAGAATAGGGAGAAAAAGTCCCACCTCCCTTCATGCTCCACCCCTCACAGGCCAGCAATCACCTGTCTCAGGTAGAGAGCATCATTGCTTTTTCAAAGTCTCTTCCTTGTTGTTGCTCACGTGATCACAAACAGTCACTAGTAAGGCAGCTTGTTGTGGGCTCACCACAAAAGGATAATAGCAGGATACCTGCACCATGCTGAATGGTGAATAGAAGCAAACAAGGAGGTCAGAAGAAATATTCAAAGACATAGTAATGTGCAATTTCCAACAATGTGATTTAGTAGAATTTGGCTAATGATAACAAAAAAACCCATGACATTTATAAAGCTTTTACTATTTGTTAAGCACTGTCTAGATACAAAGTTATGAGAAGCGGAGTGGCTCAATGGAAAGAGCACGGGTTTTGGAGTTAGACGTCATGGGTTCAAACCCCGGCTCCACCAGTTGTCAGCTGTGTGACTTCGGGCAAGTCACTTAACTTCTCTGTGCCTCAGTTACCTCATCTGTAAAATGGGGATTAAGACTATGAGCCCCCCATGGGACACCCTGATCACCTTGTAACCTCCCCAGCGCTTAGAACAGTGCTTTGCACATAGTAAGTGCTTAACAAATGCCATCATTATTATTATTATGAATAATAAACACAGATTATTTCCCTTAAGGGCTCATAACTTTACAGATGATGAAACTGAGGCCCACGGAGGTTGTGACTTTTCCAAGGTCATGCAGTAGACCAGTGGAAAACTGAGGCTCAAACCTGGGTCTTCTAATGACCAATTCTGGGCTCTTTCCACTAGAACATTTTGTTACCCTACTTAAATCTATGGGGCAGCAGTCATCATGAAAAAGTTGCTCTCCTTAAATGGAGGAATCACTCTACTCAAGTGAACAGCGTTTTTTAGTGGAAAGAGCATGCCCCTGGGAATCAGAGGCCCTGGGTTCTAATCCCAGATCCACCATCTGTCTGCTGTGTGACCTTGGGTAAATCACTAAACTTCATGGTTCTTAATTTCGCTCATTTGCAAAAATTGAAATTTGTTACCTATCTTCCCTTCTACTTATACTGTGAGCCCCAAGTGGGACCTGATTATCCTGTGTCTACTCGAGTGCTTAATACAGTGCTTGATGCATAGTAAATGATTAATACCACAATTATTATTATAATTCACAGAAATTGGGGTACCAAGAGGCAGTGTTGAAAAGAGCCAGGCTCAGAATGGGGTAAATACATCAGTGCTGCACGGGATGGTCTTAATGTGCATATTATGTGGAATAGTTCATCATTTTTTTATTAATTCATTCATAATTATTGAGCACTTACTGTGTGCAGAGCACTGTATTAAGCACTTTGAAAGTACAATTCAGCAATAAAGAGAGGGAATCCTTGCCCACACTGGGCTTGCAGTCTAAACAGGGGGAGACAGACATCAAAACAAGTAAACAGGCATCAGTATGATAAATAGAATTATAGATATATGCACATCCAAACAACTAAACAGGCACCAATATAAATAAAATTGTTATGTATATATACATATATATGCATAAGTGCTGTGAGGCAGGGACGGGGGAAGGGCAAAGAGAGCAAGGTGAAGTGATGCCAAGGGGAGGGGGAGCTGAGGAAAAGGAGGGCTTAGTCTGGGAAGACCTCTTGGAGGAGGTGAGCCTTCAGTAGGGCTTTGAAGAGGTGGGAAAGAGTGATTGTTTTCAGTCACCCTTACATACATGGATAACATTTCTTTATCAGTAGTGTCAAGATCTTTAATTATATTTATACATCTATATCCACTGCCCTCCATTTTTTCCCTCCTGATGATGAAATCTTTTATCTAGTGCAGGGAGAAAGCAAATTCACATTCTACCTTTTATCCCTCTTCTGGTCAGTGAGAAGAAAAGAAAAATGAAAGCATCATATGCACTTTTTCCCATTTGATTTTCCTTTGTTATAATACTGTCCCAAGCATTCCATGGTAAAGAATTCTCCTCTTTACTTCTTTAAGCTCTAAGAGATCCTTAGAGCGTTGACTGGGCCTAAAAGCAGAATTTGGGTCAAATTAAACAACAGGGGGCAATTTGTAATATAGAGGGAAATCCACACACCCCTGTCAGGTAGGCCACATGCCACCCAGGTACCATGACCCAAGCTATTCAGAGTGGTGTTGAACTAGATTTTGTGAGTTCCATACTACCCTGGTGGATTCATGGGGAAAATGCTCCCAGTTCTTTTCCATATATTTGCAGACACTTTAAAAAAAGCCCAGGATTTTCCCAACTCATCATGAACTCTTCAGCCATGACCGCACAGCCTGCAGGCTTGAAATTTCACATCACAGCAAATTAAGCCCCCTCTCTCTTTCTCACTCAATTGTTTGAAAGCAGGATTGAAAGCAAGGGTTGTTCCCAGCTCCAAACAGAGATTTTCAGTTCTGTCATTTGTAATGAAGTCTCCTTAACAAGGGATAAAAGATTATCATCTCTGCAAACAACTGCAGTACATTAAAAGAATATTAAGGGTGTGACAGGAAACAATATCAGTAGAGAAATTCATTGGGAAGGGTAAACGTGCCATATGTCCCTTCGACACCGAGACACAAGTAGGGGCATTAAGGATGTTGTTAAAAAGACTCCCCATTGTGCTGCGAAGTTGGAAGACATATGGCATACTTGCCCCGAGTTTGGAATTTCATGTATTTAACCACTCTCTGCCACCATCTTAACATTCTTCCTACGTAGTTTTTGCAGGAAAAAGAAAAGGGTAATTGCCCCACAGAAATCTGTTAACGTGATCCCTGACGTAATGCTGAATGGTTCTAATAGGCAAGGAACCAGAATGTATGCTGGGAAATTTAAACTCTTGTAGCCTCACCTGCCCGGTGTGAGGTGGGAATTTTCTTTCCATCACTTATACACAGCTATTGTTTCTGTAGCTATCTCCAGGAACACAGAATGACAACTAGTCCACTCTGCGTTAAGCACTGAGGTACTCAGATGCTAGAGCCTGCCTTATTTGACTACAGGCATATTTTAAATTGCATTCCTTTTTTTTTCAAAACACACATTACAGCTCAAGGACAGGAACAAATGCTTAAGAAACAAGCTTCAAAATCCCTTTTGCTCTTGAGCATTGGCAGTTGAAAATCTGAAGTGAAACTAATTTCGGTGGTCTTGTGAATCAAGATTAAAAATTCCACCTAAGGACACATTTAAGTTATTTGAAAAAACTCATTTGAAAGATAATTTTTCAAAAATCCATTTATTACTCAAAGCACATTAGGTTTAATGACCATCATGCGTTCCGTATGGTTAATAATGAGTGGTAGCGAGGGGGTCTGAGGAAATAAGCTTCGGACATAGCAGTGTTAGGTAATGTGCACTGAAGCTGAAGGAGAGGCTAGTTTGGCACACTGCAATCAAGAAGATAGTGTACCTGAAAACAACAAATGCCTCAACACAATAAGGAACATTGTCTGGGTGCTCAGGATAGGGTCAGAACTGTTTGTCACTATAAACTGTCCCCACGGAGGATGAGCATATGAGTAGCTTTGTGAATGTCTACTGCCCATGGTCTCTTTTTCTGGGCATTTGTTAAGCACTTTCTATGTGCAAAGCACTGTTCTAAGCACTGGAGGGGGATATAAGGTGATCAGATTGTCCTACGTGGGGCTCACAGTCTTAATCCCCATTTTACAGATGAGGTAACTGAGGCACAGAGAAGTTAAGTGACTTGCCCAAGATCACACAGCTGACAATTGGAAGAGCTGGGATTTGAACCCATGACCAAGTAGAGGGGATGATGAACCTTACAAAGAACCCTGCAACTAGTCATGAGCACACAAAAAAGCCCCTCTTTAACAACTAGGTATGTCCTCATAGGTCAATTTGGAATCCTGGAAAAGGACCTGCCCAGGGCCGAGAATCATTAAAGAGCTGACAATTCAATTATCTCTTCTGTGGGGCATAGTGCCCCTAGAAGGCCCTGGATTTTTTTTTTATCTCCAGGAGCAGAGATAGAGGATCTGCCATACAGATGTGTGTAGCATCCTTAAAGAGTCAATATAAGGTAATGGTGAGTGAATGCCTGAAGTCAACGAGACAGTCTGTAGGAGAAAGACCTGAGACCAAATCAATCAATCAATCAAACAATCAATTAATTGTATTTACTGAGCATTTATTCTGTGCAGGGCTCTGTATAAGCATTTAGGAGAATACAACAGAATTAGCAGGCACATTTCCTTCCCATAGCGAGCTTAAATACAAAGTGTGAATTTTTAGTGTGTGCACTTAGAAAAGGCGGTGGGTGCATAAAGTTAGTGGGATAAAACGTCTCCACCCTCTTGCTGCTCTGGCCTTTTGTCCTGTCTCCTGTTTATTGTCATCCAAGGAGGGAGTTTACATGGTCAGTCTGCTTCTTTCCTAACCACAAAGTCTTCTACTGTCCAGTAAATCTTACTGCTACTCCTCTGTGACTACTGTCTGCTGAGTCTGAGAGTTGGAGAATTAAAAGCCACTGGGTGAGCAGGCCTTCCAGTCTTCCACCCGGGGGTCCAGTTCACTATCAATAGTGTTGTCTTCAAATATGTAGAATGACTATGCAACCAGTCAGCCCAGGAAGCTAATAATAATTGTGGTATTTGTCAAATGCCTACTTGGTGCCAAATCAGACACAGAACCTACCCCACATAGGAATCACAATTTAAAAGGGAAAACAGGTATTAAATCTCCATTTTACAGATGAGGAAACTGAGCACATGCTCAAAGTCATGAAGCAGACAGTGTGAAAGGCGGTAACAAAATTCAGGTCCTCTGATTTCCAGACCGGCGCTCTTTTCGCTAGACCATGCTGCTTCTCTGATTATAATAATAATAACAGTAATAATAGCAATACTAATAATGATTGTGGTATCTATTAAGTGCTTACTATGTGCCAGGCCCTGTAGTAAGTGCTGGCATAGATGTAAGATTCATTTAACTGTACCTTGATTTTCCCCATTTCCTGGGTGGCCCTTTAGTAAATTGACGTCTCAGAGCACTAAATGCTGTCCTCTAAACTGTAAACTCATTGTGGGCAGAGAATGTGTCTGTTTATTGTTATATTGTACTCTCCTAAGTGCTTAGTACAGTGCTCTGAACACAATAAGTGCTTCATTAAGTACAACTGAATGAATGCATAAACTAACCTAGCGATTTTAATGAGGAAAGAACTTCGACCAGTGCTATCTACTCGTGCCGGGATCCATATGCTGAATTAGAATGCCCTCTGGCTTCAAGAAATTTCCAAGCTAATGAGTCGGGATGGACAAACATAATCCCCTTTCCAGTTGTTTGGTTCGGTTATTTCAATGCCAGACACTGGACAATTGCTTGGTTTGGCACAGGAGAGTCCAAGACACTGAAACCCTGCAGGTCCTGACTACAGTGTATTAATCCTGCCAACTGCTGAAGCAAAAACAATGTGATATAGTGGAGAGAGCCCAGGCCTCGGAGTCAGAGGCTCTGACTTTTTTTAATATGGCATTTATTAAGCGCTTACTATGTGCAAAGCACTGTTCTAAGCACTGGGGAGGTTACAAGGTGATCAGGTTGTCCCACGGGGGGCTCACAGTCTTAATCCCCATTTTACAGATGAGGTAACTGAGGCCCAGAGAAGTCAAGCGACTTGCCCAAAGTCACACAGCTGACAATTGGAAGAGCCAGGATTTGAACCCATGACCTCTGACTCTAAAGCCCGGCCCCTTTCCACTGAGCCATGCTGCTTCTCTAATCTTCTAATCTTGGTTCCACCACTTGTCTGCTGTGTGACCTTGGACAAGGCACTTAACTTTTCTGTGTTTCAGTTACTTCATCTGTAAAATGGGGAATAAATGCTCCTCCATCCAATTTAGACTGTGAGCCCCCTGTGGGATAAGGACTGTGTCCACCCTGATTATTTTATATCTATCCCAGCATTTAGTACAGTACCTAACTGTCACATAGGAAGTGCTTAACAAGTATCATAAAAAAATCCTTGTTACAGTTCTAGACTAGGCCTAGTATTTGTTACATCCCTGGAAAAAGTCACTATAATAAATTGCAAAGTCAGCTTTCCCTTTCAGAAAGAGCAGAAGGGAGAACCCAAGGCAGGTATTGCTATTTCCAAAACCTTATAATAATAATAATGACAGTATTTGTTAAGCACTTACTATCTGCCAAGCACTGTTCTAAGCACTGGGGTGGATACAAAGTAATCAGGTTGTCCCACGTGGGGCTCACAGTCTTAATCCCCATTTTACACATGAGGTAACTGAGGCACAGATAATTTAAGTGACTTGCCCAAAGTCACACAGCTGACAAATGGTGGAGCAGGGATTAGAACCCATGACCTCTAACTCCCAAGCCCATGCTCTTTCCACTAAGCCTTGCTGCCTCGCTGCCTTATGGAAAATCAGGTCAATCTTACAGGGTGTGTAAGGGTCCAAGGAGAAAGCAAGCAAGTGTGCTGAAAGGAGAGAGAGCACAGGCTTTTGAGTCAGAGGACCTAGGTTCTAATCCCAACTCTGGGCAAGTCTCTTCACTTCTCTGTGCCTCAGTTCTCACATTTATAAAATGGCCATTAAGACTGTGAGCTGATCCCCATGTGGGACATGGACTATGTTCAACCTGATTTTCTTGTATCTACCTAGTGCTTAGTATAGTATCTGGCATATAGTAAGTGCTTAACAGATATTTAAAAAATAATAATCCCTGGTCCCTGCTTGTGGAATGAATCAGCTGTCTCACTGGCTCCTCAGAATAGCTCTCATGGGGAGAAGGTGGGGGAACTATTGCCCTGGCAACAAGAGAATCATCCAGCTCAGTCTAAAGATGCTGGTAAAAGCAGAGCATGGTGGCAAGTCTAAACACAGAGAGACCAAGAGAAAGTCCTAAATGGGTTAAGATGTGTGGGAAAGATTGTTTGGAATGAGCTGAGAATATGGAAACTGTGATTTCTTCAGGTACATGAGTCATTTGGGTCCTAAAAGGCACTTTACCATATATACCTTGTTTCCACTGGGCCTCAGCCTTAATCAGTCCTCTCTTACATTTATTTTGATTTTCAACTCTATTGTCTTAATTTTTGTACATAAGAGTTTTAAGGCAGACAACTGTACTGGTAAGTGGTAATATAACAATAATGATGTAGAACACAGCAGAGGTGTGAGATAATATATGCCCATTTTGAAGTTACCATTTTCTGAATTTCTTAACGTGAAAAACCCAAAAGAAGTAGTTCTTTTATGAATGTGAAAATGATTAAAGCTGTGATTGCATCCAAAAAAATATCATGCTATGTGGTTAAAATAGTTTGATGTTCATCTTACTGCTTTCAGCACCAATTTTACAAGGATGTGGTACACACTAGATTCTCTAATCCAATAAGAGATACAGGCAAGTCTCTTGAGTCTAATCAAGAATTTGAAAAAAGTAACTTCAAAGCAATTCATGAGTCAGAAACTAAATTTGCCAAAGTAGTTACAGGTTGGTTCTAATACACACACACACACACACACACACACACACAAACAAAAAACAAACAACACATTGTTTGGACCCTCTGGTTTCCAAGACAAATAGAATGAAGCTGAGAAAGATCAGAAAAGCCAAAAGTGATATTTTGGAGGTTTTAAAACTTCAGTAAGACCTGCTCCTTTGAAGTAAAATCTGCACTGTAATAATGAATCCAAAACATCCTGAAGTTACTAGATTTCTTCGAAATGGAGGTTAAATCCATTAGCTGACACGGCTTTACTAATGTTAGGTGAATAACTTGCTCCTCCCTCTGAATCAATCAATCATCAATCAATAGTATTTATTAAGCACCTACTGTGATAGAGCACTGTACTGAACACTTGGGAGATTACAATAGAATTAACAGAGTGATTACTGCCATCAAGGATTTTATAGTTTAGGAGGAGAGACAGACCTAAAATAAGTAACAGGTAGGAGAGACTAATAGATTATACAGACATATACAAAAGTACTCAGGGAAGGTTATGAGTACTTAAGGTTTTAAGTGCCTTTGAAATGCTGAAGCGGCATTTGAGGAGCTATAAATTGGGGAGAATACAAATTGTTTGGGGAAGGTCTTCGGAAGGACTTGGAAGATGGGGAGATTAGTGGTCTGTTGGATATGGAGACTGGAATTCCAGGCATGGGGGAGAGTGAGCAGCTGGAGGGAAGAGAAAGAAGCACATTGAGAAGGCTAGCTTAAGGGGAACAAAGAGTGCAAGCTGAGATAAAGCGCTCAATAAATAGGATTGATGATGATGATAAAGTGAGAGATGAGGGGGGATAATAAGGAGGGAGAGGCTTATTTGAGTGCCTTAAAGAAAATGGCAAGGAGTTTTTGCTTGATGCCAGATGGATGAGTAACCATTGGCAGTATCTGAGGAGTGGAAATGAAGGGAAGAACAGGACAGTTGCTTTGGTTTAATCTAAAAGAGAAATATTTTAAAAAAAGTATGTCACTCCCAAACCTCACAGTGTATGACTACATCCCCACAAAGTAAAACCCAAATCAGTAATCTCTAAACTGTGAGCTCTTCTCTAGACTGTAAGATTATTGTGAGAAGGGAATGTGTCTGTTTGTTCTTGTATTGTGCTCTCCCAAGAGCTTAGTACAGTGCTTCATACACAGTAAGTGCTAAATCAATATGACTGAATAATTCAGTGGTCCTTGTCGGCACTAAGGAGATCTGAAAATGGGGCTACATTTAGTGAGTGTGCCTTTCTGACAATACCTACCTATAATAACTCTTTAGCATCAAAAGATCTATTTATCAATGCAATTTTGCTGTGGGTACCCATGGGTCAGCATTGAGAAGCTGCTGGGTTATAGCTTATAGGTTAGAACTGGGTTAAATCAGTAAGATGTTCACCTAGGTGCATCATATTCATTCATCCAATCATATTTAGTGCTTACTGTGTGCAGAGCACTTAGCACTTAGGTACAAGAGTACTTAGCACTTAGGTACAAGACAATAAACAGACATATTCCCTGCTCACAATAAGCATACAGGTTGTTTCTTCAGCACATGCGTAGTTGCAGCTCTGCCAGGACTGTGGTCTACCCTAGGGGCAGATTGATCTGGTTAGATTGTAAGCTCCTGGTAGCAGAGATCATGTTTGCTACCTCATTTGCAAATTACGCTGGGAGTTAGGATACCTGAGTTCAAATTCCAGCTTCACTATTTGTCTGCTTTGTGACCTGTGTAAGTCACTTGAGCTCCTTGAGCTTCAATTTTCTAATCTAAAATTGGTACGAAATAGTTATTTTCCCTCCTTCTTAGAATGTATGTCCCAGTTAATACAAGGACTGTGTCTGATCCGATGGTATTGTATTTACACCCATCTTTAGCAGTGTTTGGCATTTAGTAAGCACTTCACAAATGCCATAATTACCAATGTGCTCACTTAAGGGTTTAGTACTGAGCTCTGAACACAATAAGTGACCAGTAAATATCTATGAATGATGGGTTACTAAGGGAAGAGGCAGGTTGCAGATGTCAGGAGTGGAAAGGATAAAGCGAGAAAGGAAGATGGATGGACAGGTTGTGGTGGCCTTAGGTTGGACGATAGGGCATTCCCACCCATGATTTCCCCATGCCATCCTGACAGCACTCGTGGCTACTCCTTTCATTCATTTGTTCATTCCTGAAATGTAGACAAAGTGCAAACCCTCTATTCAGACCAAATCCATATTCTGACCCTGATTATGACACTGATGAAGCACCACGGTCTAGTGGATAGAGCTTGGGCCTGTGAGTCAGAAGATCCTGGGTTCTAACTCTAGCTCTGGCCACTTGTCTGCTGTGTGACCTTGGGTAAGTCACTACACTCCTCTGTGCCTCAGCTACCACATCTGAAAAATGGGGATGAAGACTGTGAGCCTAGTGTTGGACAGGGACTGTGTCCAGCCCAGTTACCTTATATCTACCCCAGTGCTTAGTACAGTGCCTGGAATATAGTAAATGTTTAATACCTTAATTAATATTGTTATAATTATCAAACCTGACTGAAGCTTTTCTGTGGGCACCTAAAGTTGGGTATAATACAAGTGAAAGTACTGTGGATAAAACTAATGCCTTTCGGAACCTCACTTAAAGTCCAGCAGGCATTTTAGTGAATGCATGCTTTAATGTTTACAGCCTTAGTGCTACTTAGGCTTGGGAGGAGGAAAGCAAAGGAAAGGATAATGGGGAGATGAAGGACTCTCTTTGTGTAATTCAGAGACTTGTAACATTTGTGGTACCCTGGATCATGAAACCAAACTTAAAGCAAAACATTTTGTATTTTGATTAAATTCAAAACAAAATAATGATAATTGTAATAATAATAGTAATATATGTAAATTGCTTACTCTGTGTTAAGATCTGTACTAAGTGCTGCAGTAGATAGAAGATAATCAGTCCCACATGGGGCTCACAGTCTAAGGAGGAGGGAGTACAGGTATTGAATCCCCAATTTGCAGTTGAGAGAACTGAGGCACAGATAAATTAAGTGACTTACCCAAGGTTACATATCAGTTAAGGGGCAGAGCTGGGTTAAAACCCAGGTCCTCTGACTCCCAGTAATGCTTCCAGGATTAAAATCAAAGAAATAGGGCTAAATCCAAAAGTGACAAACACAAGTGACAATTTTCCCCTTGTCCCCCCACAAAAGGAACAAAGTTTCTATGAAGGAATATGATAAAAACCTAAACACTTCATGTTGCAATTGAAGAGTGCAGGGACTTTTTTTTTTCTGTAGTGCTTTTGCTGATATTCTGTGAGCTCTGCCAGTAAGCCACACTTGAGAGGATTTTAATTCAAGGCTACAATGTTATCATTGCTCAGTTCTAAACCTTACTGTTCAACAAGGAAACTCTGTTGGCAAGAAGAGTTTAGCCTCACTGGGCCAAGTGTAAACATTTTAGAGACAGAAGAAAAAAATTGCACTGCAAAATTACAGGGGAGTTAGAGGTTGAAATGAAAACATTACAGTGAATAACATTCTGCTAACCAGCACCTAGGTGGTAACATGTTATAGTAAAGATATTTTTCTCTTAAATGTAGCACAGCCATTATCATTGAAAGGCAATTAGAAGGTCTCCTGCACATTACTGGAATCCCTCCCCTCCCCACCATATTGGGTCATAATGAAATGATATTGTAATAGCTCTATGACTTGGAAAAAAAAAAAAAAGAAAAATGCATTGGGGCCAAGTTGGCAAAGGGGGAAACAAACATAATTTAAAGAAAAATCATTAGAACTCATGTATCTAACCACAGAAACCATTTGCCGCCTGACTCTCAGTACAAATGAAGGAAGCTAATCTTTGGCTATTTTGTTGTAGTTTGCATAGATCATCTGAAATCCAATTAGTTGCATTTGTATAGTAATCTTATTAGAGTTTAGTGTCTAATTTAGATCACCAACTTTAAAAATGAAGTAGTGATGTGAAGAGTGTCCAGAGAAGAGTGTCTGAAATGATTAAGGAGCTGAAAAATACCAGTGGGCATTATGATGAACTATTGAAGGAATTATTTGATTTTTTAATCCAGAGAAGATTAAGGGTGGAAACAGAAACTATCTTCCATTGTTTGAAAGGTTTTCATGGGATGCTGAGAACCAATCCTCTGTATGTTTCCTGAAAACTGAGCAAGTAGAAGTGGGTTTAAGTTAAAGCAGGAGAGACATTGGTTAGATATTAGGAAGAACTCCCTAACTATTCAGGTGATAAAACAGTGGTTTGGGCTACCAAAGGAGATTGCCCATCCTTATAGAGAAGATGTGTGGAATAGTGGAAAGAGAGTCAGAGGACCTGGGTTCTAATCCCTCCTCTGCCACTTGCCTGCTGTGTGACTTTGGGCAAGTCACAACTTCTCTGGGCTCAGTTTCTGCTCCTGTAAAGTGGGGATTCATTGTCTGTCCTGCCTCCTCTTAGACTGTGAGCCCCATGTGGGATGGGGGCTATATCCTACTTGATACATCTACCCCAGCTATTAGAATAGTGCTTAACACATAGTAAGTGCTTAAAATAATAGTAATTGTGGTATTTGTTAAGCGCTTCCTATGTGCCAAGCACTGTACTAAGCTCTGGGGTGGATACAAGCAAATCGGGTTGGACACAGTCCCTGTCCCACCTTGCACTCACAGTCTCAATCCCCATTTTACAGATTAGGTAATTGAGGCACAGAGAAGTAAAGTGACTTGCCCAAGGTCACACAGCAGGCATGTGGCAGGGCTGGATTTAGAACCCATGACCTTCTGAGTCCCAGGCCCATGCTTTATCCACTAAGCTATGCTGCTTCTCCAAAGACATTTAACAAATACCATCATTATTATCTATGAAGAAAGAAGAGACACCTATATTGACTGGATTATCAAGTTATACACTCCTGCCTAGGGGTGGAGGCTGTAATAAAGATCTCTCAAACTCCCTTTCATAAGTACTCTGGTATGTATCACATTTTTCTTCTTTCTCCTATCTGTGTATTAGTTCAGCATCTGTCTCCCTCATTAGACTGTAAACCTCTTGGGACCAGGATCATGTCTACTGATTCTACTGTACTCTCTCAAGCATTACTTCAGTGGTCTGCACACAGTAGCTGCTCAATAAATACTCTTGATTAATTTAATGATTGAGGAATCAATCATTACCCAAGACTGCAATCATTTACTAAGAGAAAGAAAGTATATATATGCGCATGAGTTAGTGCTTTAGTAATAGGAAATGTAAGTTATGTATGCACAGTCTACCAGAGGTTGTGGGAACCCGGGTAACGAGGAAATGCAGAAGTGTTGAATAAACAGAAGGTAAAATACAAATGGGGGAAATTAGAAATTGACTGGGGTACATCCCCTGGATCCCCTCTCAGGGTTGCACCTGGAGAGTTTCCAGTACTCTACCAGTCTTGACTACAGGAGGGAGAGTCAAGCAGAGGCATATCCATTCCAAAGTCAGTGGCTAGTGGGTGGAAGGCAATCAGCTACAAATAAAAACTTGACTATGCTGGGCAGCAGCGGCATGGGAGAGAGTCGAGGACAGGGCCTCAAGTTTACCGCGTGGAAGGAGGCAATGGTGAACCATGTACATACTTTTTTTTACCAAGAAAACTCTATGGATAGTCTCCCAGAATGATTGCAGATGGAGGTGGGCATTCAGGGAGAGATGTACCCATGGCATCGCTAATGGGTCGGAGATGACAACAGCATAAGACAAGACATCTCCTAGAACAGAAATGATTGCAGAAGGACTTCGATAATGGAGAGCTGATGAAATGGGGAGAATGTGAGCAAGACATCAGTAGTTGGAGAATTAAGAATTAGACACAGTAAACAGGGTAGAATGAGAGGAATGAAGAGTTCAAGCTGAGGTTTCATTGCAGGAGAGAGTGAAAAAGTAGAAGGGAGAGAGAGCTAATGGTCTGTGGGCTTTTTTTTAATGGTATTTGTTAAGCACTACTTGCCAAGTAAGTGATTTTCAGGCCCATGCTGTATCCACCAGTCCATGCTGCTTCTCAAATCCAGTGGTAAGAAATTTCTTCCTGATGTGGAGAGGAATGTATGACCACTGGATGTTTTGAAGATGGGTGCAGAATGATGTTTTAGAAAAATGTTCTGTGCAGAAGAGTGAAATGGGAACTGGAGAGAGGTGAAACTGGAGGCAGGGAAACCAGGAAGAAGACTGATGCAGAAGTCAAACTGAGATACAACAATCTCTTAACCGCTGTTTGTGACCATCTGAAATCATATTTATTGAGCACTTAGTGTGCAGAGCACTGTACTAAGTGCCTGGAAAGTACAATTCAGCAATAAAGAGGACAATTCAGAAGGGGGGAAACAGATATCAAAACAAGTAAACAGACATCAATAGCATCAATATAAATAGATTTAGAGATATATACACATCAAAACAAGTAAACAGGCATTGATGCAAATCAATTATAGATATGTACATATATACATAAGTGCTGTGGGGTAGGGTAGAGCAAAGGGTGTGAGTCAGGGTGATGGGGAGGGGGAGCTGAGGAAAAGGGGGTCAGTCTGGGAAGGCCTCTGGGAGGAGGTGAGCCTTCAGTAGGGCTTTGAAGGGAGGGAGTGTGATTGTTTGGAGGATTTGAGGAGGGAGGATGTTTCAGGCCAGAGTTAGGATGTGGGCAAGGGTTTGACAGTGGGACAGGTGAGAACTAGGCACAGTGTGAAGGTTAACACCAGAGGAGCGGGGTATGTGCGGGCTGGGATGTGGAAGGAGAGAGGGGAGGTGAGGTAGAAGGGGGAAAGGTGATGGAGAGCTTTGAAGCCAATAGAGAGGAGTTTTTGCTTGATACAGAGGTTGATATGAGACCACTGGAGACTTTTGAGGAGGGGTGTGACATTACCAGAATGTTTCTGTAGAAACATAATCGGGGCAGCAGAGAGAAGTATAGACTGAAGTGGGGGGAGACAGGAGGTTGGGAGGTCAGAAAGAATGCTGATGCAGTAATCCAATCAGGTTATAATATTTATTGTATTTATTGAGCACTTACTGTGGGCAGAGCACTGTACTAAGCACAGTAGTACTAGCACCAGTACAATATAACAGAGTTGGTAGGCACATTCTCCACCCACAATGAGCTGGTAGATATTAACATAATAAATAAATTATGGATATGTACATAAGTACTGCAGGGTTGGGAGGGGGTGAATAAAGTTTGCAAATCCAAGTGAGACAGAAGGGAGTGGAAGAGGAGGAAATGAGGGCTTAGTCAGGGAAGGCGTTTTGGAGGAAATGTGGTTTTAATAAGGTTTTGAAGGTGGGGAGAGTGATCGTCTGTTGGATATGAAGAGGGAGGGTGTTCCAGGCCAGAAGCAGGATGTGGGGTTGGTGGGAAGATAGATGAGATGGCGTGACAATGAGTAGGTTGGCAATTAGAGGAGCAAAGAGAAGAGGGAAGAAGTTAAAAGTTCAGAATCACTGGTGAGAGCAATAGGCTTTGTAGTGAGTAGGGGAGAAGAAACAATGCTGAGGGGAAGAGAGAGCTGAGTTGGCGACCAGAAAGGTATATCTGAAGTGGATTAATCAGTCCGGTGTTTTGGCTAACAGTGCTTCTTTTAGACTGTGAGCCCACTCTTGGGTAGGGACTGTCTCTGTATGTTGCCAACTTGTACTTCCCAAGCACTTAGTACAGTGCTCTGCACACAGTAAGCACTCAATAAATACAATTGACTGATTGATTGAATAGGAACCTCAGTGATTGATACTGCTCTTTGGGAGAAGGAAGGGGATGAGAAGTGTCCTCATCATATCTCATAATTTATTATTCATTATCTATGAAGCTGTGTGGCTTGGGCCACAGAGAGAGCATGGGCCTGGGAGTCAGAGGACCTGAGTTCTAATCCTGACTCTGCCACTTGTCTGCTGTGTGACCTTGGGCAAATCATTTAAATTAGCTGGGCCTCAGTTACCTCATCTGTGAAATGGGGATTAAGACTGTGAGCCCCATGTGGGAAATGAACTGTATTTTATAACTACACCAGGCTTAGTACACTTAATAAACACTTAAGAAATACCATAAAAAAAAATCAACACCTGCATAAAATCTGACCTCTTCTGTTAAGAAATGCTAATTGAGATGTAGTGTGGCCTTAGAGAAGCAGCATGGCTCAGTGGAAAGAGCCCAGGCTTTGGAATCAGAGGTCATAGGTTCAACTCCCGGCTCTGCCAATTGTCAGCTGTGTGACATTGGGCAAGTCACTTAAGTTCTCTGGGCCTCAGTGACCTCATCTGTAAAATGGGGATTAAGAGTGTGAGCCCCCCGTGGGACAGCCTGATCACCTTGTAACCTCCCCAGCGCTTAGAACAGTGCTTTACACGTAGTAAGCGCTTAATAAATGCCATCATTATTATTATTAGTGGAAAGAGAATGGGCCTTGGAGTCAGAGGACCTGGGTTCCAATCTCCTTCTGCCACTTGCTTGCTATGTGATCTTGGGCAAATCACTTAACTTTTCTGTGCCTCAATTTCCTCAACTGTAAAATGGAGAGAATACCTGTTCTCCCTCCTACCTGGACTCTGAGCCCAGTGCAGGACAGGGACTATGCCTGACCTAATTAACTTGTATCTACCCCAGTGCTATAAAACCGTGTTTGACATGTAGTAGGCATTTAACAAATACCATTAAAAAAAATGAAACCAAAATCAGACTGTCCCCACAAATAATTTTCATCTTAATCTCTATTCTGAAAACAATTGCAAATGCCTTTGTTTTACTCTGCAGCTTAAACATTAGTTAGGGATGAATGATGATCTTCAACAGAAAGTAGGTACTCACCTCATTTTCAATTTTTCAGAGACTCTCAGAGCAGCAAGCAGTAGGCAGGAGGGTAAGATCACCTCTGGAGACAGGTGACAAGCCCAGGCAGGTAGTCAGGCAGTTACATTGATAACAGGTTACCCCATTTGGGCTCCTTGATGGGATTAATCATAGGTGCCTCCATTAACCTTTATTTTGATGGCACTGGGATATTACTAGGGACATCTATTTTGTAGGGGGATTTTATTTCTTTCTATACAGATTTTGGGAAAAAAATATGTAAGTTCTTTAAAACCACCTCTGAGAAAGGCCAATGGAGACCCAACCAGCAATCAGGAAATTTGGGTACTTATCAATGGAAAGTCAATAGGTAGGCTAGCAAAAGATCAGTGGAGGGGTGTTATTTAAACCAGTTATGCTGTCCCTGCCATTACCCAATAGTTATTCAGAAACCTCTGGTTCTAGTTCCTAGATCCAATTCCAAGCAGCATGGCTTAGTGGATAGAGCACGGCCTCAGAATCAGAAGAACCTGGGTTCTAATCCTGGCTTCACCACATGTCTGCTGTGTGACATTGGACAAGTCACTTAACTTCTCTGGGCCTCAGTTACCTCATCTATAAAATGGGGATTAAGACTGTGAGACCCATGTGGGACAGGGACTGAGTCCAACTTGATTAACTTGTATCTACCCCAGTGCTTAGAACAATGCTTGGCACATAGTAAGTGCTTTACAAATACTATAATTATGATTATTATCACCAAGGAATCTGATCTCACCTGCCAGCCCACATCAGCTCCCGTCGCAGAGGCTGAATCTATGACACATCCTCCAGCTACCAGAAAGAAGTAGGTATGTGTAGCATACCTCTGTGTCTTGCTTTTTCAAGATCTGACTTAGGCCTCTGGGAAAAGTTCTTAAGAGGATACACAACAAATCTCTTTCTAGTGTGGCCTCCCTTGGCCTTCAATATAGTCCACAGAACTTAAGAGTTGAACTGTGGCTTTTACCACAGTGTTTTCTCTCCCCTGCTGGGAAGTGACCCAGGAAGCAGGTCACTATTCTATTTATTTTGTTAATAATGTGCATCTAGCTTTATCTTAATTTATTTTGATGACCTGACACCTGCCCACATGTTTTGTTGTGTTATCTGTCTCCCCCCTCTAGACTGTGAGCCCGTTGTTGGGTAGGGACCATCTCTATATGTTGCCAACTTATACTTCCCAAGCGCTTAGTACAGTGCGCTGCGCACAGTAAGCGCTCAATAAATATGATTGAATGAATGAATGAAGCAGGCAAGTGGTCAGAAGGAAAAGCTGGAAGCATTAGGAGCTGGGGCTAGTCACAGGCTGAGACAAAGTGGAGAGTGAAGAATGAAGAAGTCAGTCAATCATAATTATTGAGCACTTACTGGGTGCAGAGCACTGTATTAAGCACTTGGGAGAGTACAATATAACAGACATATTCCCTGCCCACAATAAGCATGCAGTCTAGCAGCAGGCGCCCTTCAACCTCTGAGAACTCGAGTAATCCATCCAATTTATTGCACACTTGTCTGTGCAGAGCACTGTTCTAAGTGTATTCTAGTTATTTCCTGTGTGGAAATCTGTTCACCTTAATTTCTCATGAAGTCTTAGGAACATTCAAGTTTGTGATGCAAAACTGTCCAAGGTTCAAGCCAGCAATCTCAAAACTAAATCTGGGTGATTTGCAAATGAGCATAATGATAAAGTGAAAATGGCGGAATATGCATCCACACAGTGTTCATTTTGAGCTGCAAGGAGGAATCACTGATAAGGGTCCTTGTAAATTCCCTCTCCCAACGAGTCAGGAAAACATATTCTCCCGCTTCAAGTTGGTGTTCTGAACAGGAATTAGGCTTCACTGTTTCATCTTCCTATGGCAGAAGGAGCTGTGGTTAGAGCTAGGCTTTGCCCCTATCTTCAGCTGGCTTCTTTGCTTCAACCCCTAGCTGGCTATATGGTGCTGGAGGAGGAAGACGGATAAAAGTAAGAAGTGAATCAGGGAAGAGATTTGCCTCTGAGATTCAACTTAGTGGTTTGGGTTTCAGGGCAGAGAATTTGGGGGGGAGCAAGAAAGATAAGTCACAGACCAGAATGTTCCAGAACAGAACCCCTCATCTTCCCACCCAAACCCTGTCCTTTCTGTGTCTGTTCTATCACTTAAGACAACACCACTATCCTCCCTGTACCAAAAGCCCATAACATTATCCGCGACTAATCCTTCTCATTCAACCCACATATTAAATCTGTCATGAAATCCTGTTGCTTCTACCTTCGCAACATCACTAAAATGTGGCCTTTGCTCTCCATCCAAACTGCTACTACATTTACCCAAGTACTTATCATTTCACTCCTCGACTACTGAATCAGCCTCTTCCCTGACTTCCTTGCCTCTTGTCTTTCTCTACTCCAGTCCACACTTCACTCTGATGTCTGATTCGGTTTTCTAAAAATACATTCAGTCCGTGTTTCCTCACTCCTCAAAAATCTCCCGTGGTTGCTCATCCACCACTGCATCAAACAGAAACTCCTTATCATTGGCTTTAAAACACTTAATTAGCTTGTTCTCTCAAATCTTCCTCTTTGATTTCCTATTACAACCCAGCTTACAGACCTTCCTCCTCTAATGCCAACCTACTCACTGTACCTCCATCTCATCTATTTCACCTCTGACCCAGAACTCCTTCCCCTTTCATATATGATGGACCACCACTCTCTCCACCTTCAAAGCCTTATTAAAATCAGATCTTCTCCAAGAGGCCTTCTCCACCTAAGCCTTAGTTTCCCTTACACCCTCTCTCTTCTGCATCACTTAGACCTGTACCCTTTAAGCACTTGATATTCACCCTACCCACAGTTCCTTGGCACCTATGTGCATATCTGCAATTTCTTTGAATATCTGTCAACTTGTCCAGACAGTAAGGTCCTTGTGGCTAGGGAACGTGACTGCTGACTCTTTTGTATTGAACATCAGTACAAGCATCAGGACAGTGCTCTGCACACTATAAGCACTCAATAAATACCCCTGATTGATTGATTGAACGGTTGGTCTACACTTCCAAAGAAATGGGTGAGGGAAAGGAAAATATACAGGCATCTCAGCCATGACTTTCCATACTTTTCCCCACTGACATTAAAGTCTGTGTCACAGACAGGGAAATAGAGCAGAAGAAAAGCTGCCTGAGGACCTTGCCTGAAACCAGTCTGCCTGCAGCATTATCTAAGGAGGCAGAAGGTAAAGGGCAGAGAAGCGAGAGGTTTAATGCATCATATCCCATTGTAAAAGAATTAAGACGTTTCTGGAGGTGGGCAAGAAGTAGCAAACCGTAGGACTAGCAATGTGTGAGTGTGTGTGAGTGTTTATTGACTCGTTGACAAAACGGAGACTAAAAATCAATAGTGTTTTCTATGACACTTCAGATAACACAAGAGAGGGCTTGCTGAAGGAAAGGTGTCCTCTCATTGACAGCTTTACTAGAACACTTGAGCTCCACTTTATTTATTTTTATTTCTCACAGGACAGAGCCTGGTGCTTCTATTACCCTCCAAAGAAAATAAATAGAATCAGTGCAGCAATGGTGAGACTGGGAAAAGAGATTTTTCCATCCCTAGTTACACACATTAATAATTAAAGGGTATTTGTTAAGCACTTACTATGTGCCAAGCACTGCACTAAGCGATGGGGGTAGATATAAGATAATCAGATCCCATCTGGGGCTCACAGTCTAAGTAGGATGGTGAACAGCTATTGAATCCCCATTTGGCAGATGAAAAACTGAGGCACAGAGAAGCCAAGTGACTTGCCCAAGGTCACACAGCAGTTAAAAGGTGGAGCCAGGATTAGAACACAGAGTCTTTTATGTTGGTATATGAGGGCTTAGTCTTGCCTTGTCTGGATGTTGGTGCCTTAACAACCACTACTGACTAGTGACTTTGTGTATTGGGAGTACTCAAACTGAAAGCTGTATTCAGACATTATTTCAAGATAGAGATTCCTGGTAAGGTGAAAAAACTGAAAACTGAACTAAAAGTGAAAGCAAGTAAAATGAGGATAATCCTCAGGACAGAGATCTTGAGTTGGAAATTGCCCAGCATATGTTCCCCAAACACTCTGATGCCTTTACAATCCCACTGTCATACGAAGTTCTTGCTTTTAAAATGGTGAAAAGGTGATAGGGTCTCAAACACTGGGGAATAAATATCTCTGAACCCTCCTTTCAGAGGGAGCTCTGTGTTGGTACCTTAACTCTTGTTTTCCTTCTAATAATAATCGTGGTATCTTTTACGTGCTTACTATGTACCGAGCTCTGAACTAAATACTGGGGAAGGCACAAGTTGATCAGGTCAGATACAGTTCCTGTCTCATGTGGGGCTCACACTCTTTATCCCCATTTTACCGATAAGGGAACTGAGGCACAGAGAAGTGAAGTGACTTGCTCAAGATCACAGCAGATAATTGGCAGAGACAGGATTAGAACCCAGGGCCTTCTGACTCCCAGGACTGTGTTTCTTCCATTGGGTCATGCTGTTTCTCCTTCAGCAGATTCCTTTGACTTTAGTCTCTATTCCCATTTTCCTCTTTTTAAAAACATTTTTAATCCCACTTTTTCAGTGCTTACTATGTGCCAGGCATTGTACTCGGCGCTGGGGTAGACAGAAGTTTTTCAGGTTGGACAGAGTCCATGTCCCACATAGGTATCACATTCTTAATCCACATTACACAGATGAAGTCCCTGAGGCACAGAGAAGTTAAGTGACTTGCACAAGGTCACACAGCAGACAAATGGTGGAGCTGGGATTAGAACCCAGCTCCTCTGATTCCCAGGCCTGTGTTCTTTCCACTAAGCCACACTGCTTCTCTTGTCAATTGGGTTGTGTGTTTTTTGACACAGGCACTGCCTCCTGGGGGTTGGTTCACTTTTCAGGTTTTCATATCTAGTCAGGTAATTCCATCATAAAAATAACATTACTGAATATAACTTTTACCCGAGTATTTACAAATGGTCATTAGTGATTATTAAAATACAAAAGAAAACTAGGCCAGGTAAGGCAGGGGTTAGCAGTGTGGCCCAGTGAAAAGAGCATGGGCTTTGGAGTCAGAGGTTCAAATCCCAGTTCCGCCAATTGCCGGCTGTGTGACTTTGGGCAAGTCACTTAACTTCTCTGGGCCTCAGTTACCTCATCTGTAAAATGGGGATTAGTACCGTGAGCCCCCATGTGGGACAACCTAATCACCTTGTAACCTCCCCAGCACTTAGAACAGTGCTTTGCACATAGTAAGCACTTAATAAATGCCATCATCATCATCAACCCAACAACATATTGTGGCACACAATGACAGTGCCCACAGACGGGATCACTCATCAGTCAGGTAATGGTATACCATGGTTCAGTTGAAAGAGCACAGGCTTGGGAGTCAGAGGACATGAGTTCTAATCCTGGCTCTGCCACTTGCCTGCTGTGTGACACTGGGCAAACCACTTAAGTTCTCTGTGCCTCAGTTACCTCATCTTTAAAATGGGGATTAAGACTGAGCCACTCGTGGGACAACCTGATTACCGTGTATCTACCCCAGTGCTTAGAACAATACTTGACACATAGTAAGTGCTTAACAAATACAACAACAACAACAATAATAATAATAATAATAATTACTTAACATGAGCACAGCACCCCCTCCCATCCCCTTACAGTGGGGGTTCCCCAAGGTTCAGTGCTTGGTCCCCTTCTGTTCTCGATCTACACGCACTCCCTTGGTGACCTCATTCGCTCCCACGGCTTCAACTATCATCTCTACGCTGATGACACCCAGATCTACATCTCTGCCCCTGCTCTCTCCCCCTCTCTCCAGGCTCGTATCTCCTCCTGCCTTCAGTACATCTCCATCTGGATGTCTGCCCGCCACCTAAAACTCAACATGTCGAAGACTGAACTCCTTGTAAAACTCAACATGTCGAAGACTGAACTCCTTGTCTTCCCTCCCAAACCCTTCCCTCTCCCGGACTTTCCCATCTCTGTTGACGGCACTACCATCCTTCCCATCTCACAAGCCCGCAACCTTGGTGTCATCCTTGACTCCTCTCTCTCATTCACCCCTCACATACAAGCCGTCATCAAAACCTGCTGGTTTCAGCTCCGCAACATTGCCAAGATCCGCCCTTTCCTCTCCATCCATACCGCTACCCTGGTCGTTCAAGCTCTCATCCTATCCCGTCTGGACTACTGCATCAGCCTTCTCTCTGATCTCCTATCCTCATGTCTCTCCCCACTTCAATCCATACTTCATGCTGCTGCCTGGATTGTCTTTGTCCAGAAATGCTCTGGGCATGTTACTCCCCTCCTCAAAAATCTCCAGTGGCTACCAATCAATCTGCGCATCAGGCAGAAACTCCTCACCCTCGGCTTCAAGGCTGTCCATCACCTCGCCCCCTCCTACTTCACCTCCCTTCTCTCCTTCTACAGCCCACTCCGCACCCTCCGCTCCTCTGCTGCTAATCTCCTCACGGTAGCTCGTTCTCGCCTGTCCCGCCATCTACCCCCGGCCCACGTCATCCCCCGGGCCTGGAATGCCCTCCCTCTGCCCATCCGCCAAGCTAGCTCTCTTCCTCCCTTCAAGGCCCTACTGAGAGCTCACCTACTCCAGGAGGCCTTCCCAGACTGAGCCCCTTCCTTCCTCTCCCCTTCGTCCCCCTCTCCATCCCCCCATCTTACCTCCTTCCCTTCCCCACAGCACCTGTTTATATGCATATATGTTTGTACATATTTATTACTCTATTTATTTTACTTGTACATATCTATTCTATTTATTTTATTTTGTTAGTATGTTTGGTTTTGTTCTCTGTCTCCCCCTTTTAGACTGTGAGCCCACTGTTGGGTAGGGACTGTCTCTATATGTTGCCAACTTGTACTTCCCAAGCGCTTAGTACAGTGCTCTGCACACAGTAAGCGCTCAATAAGTACAATTGATGATGATGATGATGATACTGAGCACTTGGGAAAGTACAATGCAACAGACTTGGTAGAGGAGCAGCATGGCAGCCTGGGCCTGGGAGTCAGAGGACAAGTTCTTCTAAATCCTAGTGCTGCCACTTGCCTGCTGTGTGACCTTGGGCAAGTCATTTAACTTCTTTGTGCCTCAGTTTCCTCATCGGTTAAATGGGGATTCAATCCCTGTTCTCCCTCTTAGACTGTGAGTCTCATCTGGGGCAGGGATTCTGCTCAAACTGATATACTTGTAGCCACCCCAGCACTTAGAAAGTACTTGACAAATAGTAAGGGCTTAACAAATGCCACTATTATTGTTATTATTATTGTTATTATACATGATTCCTGCTTCCAAAAGAGCTTACCGTCTATAAGGGATGAAAGACATTAAAATAATTATATATAGGGGAAATAGTAGAGTACAAGGATCCTTTTACATACTTTTACACTTGTTGTGGGCCGGAAATGTGTCTGTTATATCATACTCTCCCAAGAGCTTAGTACAGTGCTGTACACACATTAAGCACTCAACAAATACAATTGACTGACTATACACTCTCTTCCTCCCCCAGCCATCCTCCCAATATACAAGATGTGGTAGAAGAAATGGCTTCATTGGTGCCCAAGCTGCTAGGATCTGTGTGGGAATCTCAAAAATGCAATTCAGCTGGAAAGAGAACAGAACAGTCTCACTCCATCTCCCCTCTGGTCATTATTGAAGGAGCTCATTTCCCTTTACACAATAAAGCTTCATTCTAGCTGACAGATGTCCCAAGAACATCTTGATCCCCAAAGTAAAAGGAATACCTGTTCCTCAACCTTCCTTCTCTCTTTATCTTGTAGCCTAAAGCTGGGAGACAAGATATTGTGGTGGAGCCCAGGAGAGATGCAGGAATTGTACAGTAGCACTGCAAGGTCGTCCTCTAGACTCTAAACTCATTATAGGCAGGGAATATATCTGTTGCATTATGTTGCACTCTCCCAAGCACTCAATACAGTGCTTTGCATACAGTAAACACTGAAATACAACTGATTGATATACCACCTTACTCTGCCTTTCCAATATATGCAGTGATTTTTGATATGGGCTGCTTTAAAGAAGGAACAAAATGGTGATCTTTGCTTGGAGGAGGAGTATTTTTAATGGAATGTTCTGTAGCAAAATTTCTTCCATGGCCAGAATCTGCAAACCTAACAATGGGAACCAAGCTAATGAACCACTCAGGCAGAATCTAAGAGAAGTAGCATGGCACAGTGAAAAGAGCACTGGCCTGGGAGCCACAGGACCTGGGTTCTAATCCTCGCTCCACCACTTGGATGCTGTGTGGCCTTGGGCAAGTCACTTAATTTCTCAGTGTCTCAGTTTTCTTGTTAACAACATAATGATTCAATACCTGTTTTCACTCCCACTTGGACTGTGAGCCCCTTTTGGGTTAGAAATCTGGCTCGATTAACTTGTATCTGCTCCAGTGCTTAGAACAGTGCTTCACACATAATAACTGCTTAACAAATACCATAATACAATTAGGGGGTTCTCCCTTCTACACAGGCTGTAAGCCCCTTGTGGAGCAGGTACTGTGTCCAACCTGATGAACTGGTACCTACCTCAGCACTTAGCACAGTGCTTGACACACAGTAAGTGCTTAACACTAATGATAATAATAACAATAATCATAACTAACATTGTTGAAACCACATTTTCTCTTCTTTTCTACAGAAATGCTCTGGGCATGTCACTTCCCTCCTCAAAAATCTCCAGTGATTGCCTATCAACATTCGCATGAAGCAAAAACTCCTCACTATTGGTTTCAAAGCTCTCCATCACCTCACCCCCTCCTACCTCACCTCCCTTCTCTCTTTCTACAGCCCAGCCCGCACCCTCCGCTCCTCGGCCGCTAACCTCTTCACTGTGCCTCATTCTCGCTTGTCCCGCCATAGACCCCTGGCTCACGTCTTACCTCTGGCCTGGAATGCCCTCCCTCCACACATCCGCCAAACTAGCTCTCTTCCCCTCTTCAAAGCCCTACTGAGAGCTCACCTCCTCCAGGAGGCCTTCCCAGACTGAGCCCCCCTTTTCCTCAGCTCCTTCTCCCCGCCCCATCTTCCTTACTCCCTCCCTCTGCTCTACCCCCTTCCCCGCCCCACAGCACTTGTTTATATTTGTATATATTTATTACACTATTTGTTTTATTAATGATGTGTATATATCTATAATTATATTTATCCATTTTTGATGCTATTGATGCCTGTCTACTTGTTTTGTTGTCTGTCTCCCCCTTGTGGACCATAAAGCTGTTGTTGGTTAGGGAGTGTCTCTGTCAGTTACTTTTCAAGTGCTTAGTACAGTGCTCTGCACATAGGAAGCACTCAATAAATACGAATGAACGAATGAAATTCCCAATCACAGTCCACCGTAGGAACTCTGACATCATCACAGCCACTTAATTGACAGATTTAGTCAACCGCAGCCCCCAAGCTATATCCCAGAATCTTTCCACTGTCCTGGAGGGCATCAGGACACTACCCAGAGAAGCAGGGTGAGGATGGCAATGCAAAGCTACCAACACCACTGGCTGATAGTTTAAAGGAACCAAATGCCAATCAGTAAGTATGCGCAGCATGTGAAGAATGGCATAAATCCCTTATCTTGTCTGCTCAACGCAGCCTTTTTGAGTCCCACCATGCTGAATTGCAATAAAAAAAAATAGTTTTAAATCATCCCCAAATTAACTGGCTAGAGAAAGGGACTAGAATTAAAGTGGTTAAGGTCCAGTGATTCTATAAATGCTTTCAAACTGCTGATGTGTCTGCTCCAGGCAGAGATGGCCAGAAGGATGAAAACTATTACAGGAAGCGAGATGTCGAAAACCTCCCACTTCTACAATTGCGGTTCTCTGTTTTTCAGGTTGGCAGTGAGGACACATTGGACAGCAAAGGTAAATGCATGAAACACACCCCTAGAGGGCTGATGCATGTTCTGGATCAGGAAGTATTCTTAATCAAGAGGGTTGGAATCAAGGTCTGTTCTTCTGATTAGTATCATATTTGTTAAGCACTTACAATGTGTCATGCTAGGTTCTAAGGGCTGAGGAAGATACAATTTAATCAGGTTGCGTGCCCACCATTTTCTAAGTAGGGGCTCACAGTTTTAGTGACTTTAAGGTTGAAGCTGCAGAATACTTGATTTCTGCAGTAACCACAGACAAGTTCTCTTCAGAGAAAGAGATAAAGGGAAGGAGACCTAAGAAAAATTGTCAGTCAGCCAATAATAATAATGGTATTTTTTTTAAGTACTGAGTGTGTGCTATAAGCACTCTATAAATTCCTGGGGCAGATATAGTAGGGGCAGATAATAATAATAATAATAATAATAATAATAATAATAATAATAATAATGTTGGCATTTAAGTGTTTATTATGTGCCAAGCACGGTTCATTCATTCATTCATTCAATCGTATTTATTGAACACTTACTGTGTGCAGAGCACTGTACTAAGCACTTGGGAGGTACAAGTTGGCAACATATAGAGATGGTCCCTTCCCAACAGTGGGCTCACAGTCTAGAAGGGGGAGACAGACAACAAAACAAAGCATATTAACAGTGCTGGGGAGGATATAAGGTATTGAAAACCTCGAAAAGCAGCTTTGCTTAGTGGAAAGAGCATGGGCTTTGGAGTCAGAGGTTCAAATCCCAGCTCTGCCAATTGTCAGCAGTGTGATTTTGGACAAGTCACTTAACTTCTCTGTGCCTCAGTTACCTCATCTGTAAAATGGGGATTAAGATTGTGAGCCCCCCCATGGGACAATCTGATCACCTTGTAACCTCCCCAGTGCTTAGAACAGTGCTTTGCACATAGTAAGTGCTTAATATTCTCATTCAATCGTATTTATTGAGTGCTTACTGTGTGCAGAGCACTGTACTAAGTGCTTGGGAAGTACAAGTTGGCAACATCTAGAGATGGTCCCTACCCAACAGCAGGCTCACAGTCTAGAAGGGGGAGACAGACAACAAAACAAAACATATTAACAAAATAAAATAAATAGAATAAATATGTACAAGTAAAATAGAGTAATAAATATATATACACATACATACAGGTGCTGTGGGGAGTGGAAGGACGTAAGATGGGGATTCATTCATTCATTCATATCGTATTCATTGAGCACTTACTGTGTGTTAATAAATGCCATTATTATTATTATGGGGCTCACAGTCTTAATCCCCATTTTACAGATGAGGGAACTGAGGCCCAGAGAAGTTAAGTGACATGTCCAAAGTCACACAGCAGACAAGTGGCGGGGTCAGGATTAGAACCCATGACCTCTGACTTCCAAAGCCGGGTTCTTTCCACTGAGCCATGCGGCAGATTCATTCCTTCATTCAATCGTATTTACTGAGCGCTTACTGTGTGCAGAGCACTGTACTAAGCGCTTGGGAAGTACAAGTTGACGCACAGTCTCTGCTCTTCAGGGGACTCACAGTAAGAGGGAGGAAGAATAGGTATTGAATCCCCAATTTATAGATGAGGAAACTGAGGCAGAGAGAATTTAAGTAACTTGCTAAAGGTCACACAGCTGGAACATGGCAGAGTCAAGATTAGAACCCAGGTTCTCTGACTCTCGTGCTCTTTGCACTTGGTCATGCAACTTCTCAGTTTGAGACACAAGACAACCAAGACTGGCCACATTCTGATCCTCTAAGAGTTGCTTGAATCAGTTCGATTTGAAAGTTCCTTCGGAGAAGAAAACCTTGCTCAGCGCTCAGTTCTGTAGTCTTGTCTCAGTCATGAGTCTCATGAGAAGCAGATTGGCTTAGTGGCAAGAGCCTGGGTTTGGGAGTCAGAGGTCATGAGTTCCAATCTCAGTTTCACCATTTGTCTGCTGTGGGACCTTGAGAAGACACTTAATTTCTCTGTGCCTCAGTTCCCTCATCTGTAAAATGGGAATTAAGGCTGTGAGCCCTACGTGGGACAACCTGATTACCTTGCAGATAGCCCAGCGCTTAGAACGGTGCTTGGCACATAGTAAGCACTTCATAAATACCATAATAAGGATGAGCTGCACACTTAGGTCCATTGAAGACTATAGGACCAACTTTGAAAAGCAGCATCAACCAGTTCCCAAAGCTTCATTCTTATTCCGTAGAAATCTGCCTTTATGGGGAAAAAGTCCACTTAAAGCTCTGTCCTGGAAATGTCCTTTTTATTTTTATAATTCATTCCAAACCCGAGAATCACTGTGTTTGCTTGCTGAGCTCCTGGAAAAATTAGTCACAGCAAGCTTGCAGGTAGCTGGAGTGTCTGCTTTTGTCTATTAATTCTGTTTTCCTGTCACTGGCCTGTGACTGCTAATCTGCACACCACTGGAGCTTCCAGGGAGCATTTGTCATTTTTACCACAACCAACGTTTTTCCTGACTGGAAAAAGAATGTAATCAGCTTTGTACTGGTGGATACTCTTCAAAGTGTTGGGAAATAAGTTGCTTCCCAATGAACGCAAGGCTTTAATTCATTTTTCCTTGTACTGGCAGTGGAAGAAGTCAAAATTTTAAATGTAGGATGACATATGGCTGTTCATTATTTATACATTCTGTAGCACACTATAAATTTCGCTTTGGACATATATCGAGGCACTGAAACCATTTCGGTCGCAAACACATAAATCAGG
Organism: Tachyglossus aculeatus; assembly: GCF_015852505.1. Taxonomy (NCBI): domain Eukaryota; kingdom Metazoa; phylum Chordata; class Mammalia; order Monotremata; family Tachyglossidae; genus Tachyglossus; species Tachyglossus aculeatus. The sequence continues at coordinate 78,382,524 of NC_052086.1, forward strand.
GTTACAGTTATTAGTCCAAATGCGATGCCACCCAGGTTCTAGATCAAAACCTTTAAAATCCATTATAATTGATGACCGCTGCATAACTTATATCCAATTTTATTAAAGGTGCTCATTATTATTTATATCCTTGGAACATTATATTCCTAACCGTGCCGCCAGTTCAATGGGAATGATTGGCCATGGGGCCGTGGAGTGGAAGAGGTTGGATTTATGGAATGCAGAGAGGGACTAAAGGGACAGGACTCTCTTTAGTGAGTTTGGTCTAAATAATCCATGCAATGATTTAGGTAATTTAGTTCCCAAATGGCTTGTCCTTTCCAAACAACAGGCATTCATTTGGGACAAATGAAACAACAGAAGCGTTGTCACTGCTAAATTATAAATTGGGGAAAGGGTTGGAGACTGAGCAGAGATCTCCAACTCCCCTGCCACTGGTCAACTCTTTCAGAAACCAGAGGCACTTAGATTGGTTCATTCATCACAGCATTGGTAAAAGAAGTGGAATGGATTGATGGTACTTTACAGACTCATTAGGGGATTTCTTGTTCATTAGCTGCTTCTCTTACAGAATTAGAATGCATAGCACATCCAGGGTCACCTGTCCTAAGAACTGGGAAGAGCCATCCTTCTCATTTCCCGACACAAGGACTCAATGTCAAGGTCAGAAGGGTAGTTATTTTCGGCCATGGAGATTTTAAAGCTACCACATTTTGCACTTCCACCGAGCTTATTTTTCTTTTGCTTAGTGCTGAGAGATCCTGAGTGTGTAACATTTAAAGAGCTAGGTCTTCAGATGAATATTCACAGAGCCTTCCTAGATGGGCAAGGCCAGAACTTCTTGAAAATCTGTTCCGCACCTTTTTGACATGCATAAATAACTCACCTCTCAAGTCTTAGAGTTCACTCTTCTAATGGTTAACCTTCTAATAGTTCATTCACCGGCTTTGTTTTAAACTCCTGTCTGCACGTTGGAAAATTAATTAATTCAATATTACTATCCCAAAATACTCATGACTGCCCAAAGCAGTTTACTCAAACTCTTCTCCTAACTAGGCAATGTCCTGATAATAGGCTACTTTGGGTCAAACAAGTCAAATTCACCATCTGCTGTGTTTTGTATGCAGGCATGCAAGGCTTGAATAAGAGAAAGCACAGACCTGGAGTCAGGCAGAGAACCTGAGCTCTAATCCTGGTTCCACCACTTACCTCCTCTGTGACCTTGGTAATGCCACTTAATTTCTCTGTGCCTCAGTTTTCTCCACTGTAAAATGGGAATTCAACACCTATGATGTGAGCCTCATGAGGGACAGGGATTGAGTCCAACCCAATTAATATCTACCACAGTGTTCAGCATAGTTCTTGTCACATAATACATGCTTAACAAATATCAAATTATTAGTTTTATTATTGCTGTTATTGTTATCATTAATAAGTATACTGCAGCTGGAATGCTGTTTGCCAACCCCTGGGCAAATCATATAATTGCAGCTCCACCACTTGTCTACTGTGTGACCCTGAGCAAGTCACTTCACTTCTCTGTGCCTCAGTTACCTCATCTTTAAAGTGGGGACTAAAATGCAAGCCCCATGTGGAGCAGGGGCCATGTCTTACATGATTAATTTGTATCTATTCCAGCACTTATAAGAGTAGTTGGCACGTAGTAAATGCCTAAAAACTACCATAATTATTAGTCATGCTATTAACTGTTAGTAGTGATAATTGCGGTATTTGTTAAGCACTTACTCTATTTCAAGGATTGTATTAAGTGCAGCTCCTCTCAGGGTTGCACCTGGAGAGTTTCCAGCACTCTACCAGTCTTGGCTACTGGAGGGAGAGTCAAACAGAGACCTACCCATTCCATTCCTAGCTTGGGCAGAAGCTAGCAAATGGAAGGTAATATGCTACAAGGCAAAACTCACCTGTGCTGGGCAGCAGCGGCATGGGAGAATGATGAGGGTGGAGACTTAAGTTTACTGTGTGGAAGGAGGCAACGGTAAACCACTTCTGTATTTTTACCAAGATAACTCTATGGATCCACTACCAGAACGATTGCAGATGGAGGTGGGGCACTCTGGGAGAGATGTGTCCGTGGTGTCGCTATGGGTCAGAGATGACTCGATGGCATAAGGCAAGACAAGACTAAGTGCTGGATTAGGTACAAAATAATTCAGTCCCCCATAGGACTCACAATCAAAGTAGGAGGGAGAACAAGTATTGAATCTCCATTTTTCATATGAGGGAGGTTTTTGTTTTAATAGTATAATCAGGTTGGAAACAGGACATGTCCCACATGGGGCTGTCTTGATCCCCATTTTACAGGTGAGGCAACTGAGGCACAGAGAAGTTAAGTGTGTTGCCCCAAGGTCACACAGAAGACAAAGAGCAGAGCTGGGATTTTTACCCAGGTCCTTCTGACCCCTAGGCCTATGCTCTTTCCATTAGCCCAAACTACTTCTCTAGGGAGGAATATAGAAAGGAGTTCTCAATGCATTCCCTATTCAGGAGAAGGAGGTAAAATATTCATTTTTTCCAAGTTTCAAAGTTGCCAAATTAATCCAAATACACACATGTGAGAACACACACACACACACTGCTTTTTAGAAGTTAAGTTGACATTAATTCAAAGAGACTCACAGCTAAAATGTAAGAATGTTCAAAAAACCGTGGTCAAACTTCTCATGTTGGATGTCATTAATTTTACAAATATCAGAAGGCAGCTGTTAAAACTGAAAACTGATACATATTTAGATAGATTGATCTATGTATACATATACATACTCAGGCAACAAAATGCTTTAAGAAGCTTTAGCATAAACACTTGATTGTTGATGTTCGTGCTATGGTTTGTGTTTCTTATAGTTTGTGTCACAAAAGGCTCTAAAATGCATTCTAAGCATGTGCTTGGCATTTCCATATGATGGCAAAAAACTGAAAACCTTCCCTTCCCAGATGTGAATCTGTGAATGGTTGTAAGAGGCTCTAAGGCTTGTTTATGCAGCAAGTAAAAAGCATCTTTAAGGATCAATAGCAGATCTCTGTTTGAGGTAGATGAGTAAGAAACCTTCCTACACATCATTTTGAGTAATTTTGTGTCAGTGCACAGGTGGCAGAGACCACCCTATAACCTGAGTTGGAAATATGTTCTATACAACTGTTCGATGAAATGAAGTGACATCAAGTCACCTGACAACAACTTTGTTCTGTATATTATTCCATGTCGGGCTCAGACAACTATGAGGCAAGATTTATTGGTCTTGGGCAAGATTGCTGTAGGTCGACCTTTCTGCTTCATGGGATTCATTCTGTCTAATAATCACCATTGAAGTAATGTGATTAAGCAATTTCAAGAGTGAAATCCGAAGAGGGGGTGTTACAGTATGGTACCGACATTCCAACAAAGATTTTTTTATGGTATTTATTCATTCATTCAATCACATTTATTGAGCACTTACTGTGTGCAGAGCATTTAGTACAGTACCTGGCCTGTAGGAAGCACATAAATTAAAAAAAAAAAATGTTACCATGTGGGTGATGTAGTATATGTTTGCACAGATTTATTACTCCATTTATTTTACTTGCATACATTTACTATTCTATTTATTTTGTTAATGATGTGCATTTAGCTTTAATTCCATTTGTTCTGATGACTTGACACCTGTCCAAATGTTTTGTTTTGTTGTCTGTCTCCCCCTTCTAGACTGTGAGCCCATTGTTGTATAGGGACCATGTCTTATATATTGCCAACTTGTACTTCCCAAGCGCTTAGTACAGTGCTCTGCACACAGCACTCAATAAATATGATTGAATGAATGAATGAATGTATTAAGTGCTTGGATTTAAGTTCTTACTATGTGTCAAACACTTCCAAGTGCTATGGTAAATGCAAGTTAAAAAATTGGACATAGTGCCTGTTCCACATGGAGCTCACGGTTTAAGTAGGAGGGAGAACAGGAGAATTGAGGCACGGAGAAGTAAAGTGCATTCCGAGCTTCACACAGCAAGTAATTGGGGGAGCCAGAATTAAAACCCAGGTTCTCTGACACCCCCAGGCCCGTGCTCTTTCCACTAGGCCATGTTGCTTTTCCTTTCATTCATTTCTTGACTATCACAGTGTTTTATCATTAATGTACCAAGAGCTTGCTTTACCTCTTCCATTATATGATTCCAACTGATGAAGGAAAAGTCCACATATGTTAAATACTAATAGCAATTTCTTCTTTCCCTAAAATGCTGAATGAAGAACAGCTGACTCATTCATACCCAGCTAGAGTCTTCTATTTTGTTGTCTCCTACAAATAAATGTCTTTGATCTGTAGTGGTAAAATATTAATGATACTATTACTACCAGTAGTAATGATTGCAATATTTGTCAAAGGTTCACTATATGTCAATATAATAATGATGATATTTGTTAAGTGCTTACTATGTGTGAAGCACTGTTTTAAGAGTTGGGGGGAGACAAGGTGATCAGGTTGTCCCACATGGAGCATTTTACAGATTTTTACCCATTTTACAGATGAGGTAACTGAGGCACAGAGAAATGACTTGCCCAAAGTCATACAGCTGACAAGTGGCGGAGTCAGGATTTGAACCCATGACCTCTGACTCCCAAGCCCGTGCTCTTTCCACTGAGCCATGCTGCTTCTCTGTTATGTTTAGCTCTGGGGAAGAAACAGCATAATCAGGTTAGATAGAGTCCCTATCCTTGTATGAAAAGATAAGAAAATGGAGGGACAGAAGAGTTAAGTGACTTGCCCATGGTCACATCACAGGGAAATGTCAGAGCCAGGATTAGAATAATAATGATTGTGGTATTTGTTGAGTGCTTACTATGTGCCAAACACTGTTCTAAGTGCTGGGTTAGATACAAGGTAATCAGGTTGGATACTGTCCCTGTCGCACATGGGGGTCACAGTCTTAATCCCCATTTTACAGATGAGTTAACTGAGGCACAGAGAAGTGAAGTGACTTGGCCAAGGTGACATAACAGACATGTGGAAGAGCTGAGATTAGAACCCGGGTGTCCTGATTCTCAGGGCCATGGTCTTTCCATTAGGCTTCTAGAGTCCAAATCAATAAACCTGATAGCGAATCACAATGAAGAAACTGAGTCAGTAGAACAGCAATGGCCACCCTGCCCCAGGATGACTGGCTCTGAGTCTTTAGCATTTGGTGGTCCACAACCAATTGGAAGGCTACTGGGAGATGGGCCAGACAGTGGCTACAGAACTTTGAGGGGAGGTTGTGTAGGGGTATGGGGCTACTGATGGTGCCTCCAAGGCTGGCTACCTTTGTGTTCTTCAGGGCCAGCTGATGGATTTCCTATGGTAACATATGCCTTAATAAAAATAATAATAATGATAATGATAATTGTGGTATTTGTTAAGCACTTACTATGTGCCGGGCATTGTAATAATCTCTGGGGTGGATACAAACAAATCAGTTTGGATACAGTCCCTGTTTCATGTGGGGCTCACAGTCTCAATCCCCATTTTAGCAGCTCCCTCCCCACTATTCTGGGGAGGTTAAATCCGAAGCCTCCACAAAGGCCTTGGTTGCTGGCTGTGGTCCCTTGGTCATGTTGGCCCTTGGTCTCTAGGTGGGCTGCTGGGGTGAGAAGCAGCAGCACTGGCCTTCAGAGTCAGAGGATTTGTGATCCATCCCAGCTCCGCCACTTGCCTGTTGTGTGATCTTGGCTTCTAGAGTCCAGATCAAAAAACCTGATAGCCAATCACAGTGAAGAAACTGAGTCAGTACAACAGCAATGGCCACCCTGCCCCAGGATGACTGGCTCTGAGTCTGCCTTTTGTGTGATTTGGGCAAGTCACTCAACTTCTCTGGGCCTCAGTTTCCTCATCTGTAAAATGAGGATTATAGATATGTTTACCCCTTTATTTAAACTGTGATCCAGTTGAGGGACAGAAACTATGTCCAACCTGATTATATTATATCTACCCCAATGCTTAGTACAGTGCTTGGCAAATAGTAACCACTATTATTATCTTTAAATGCAGTGTTAGGCATATCATTAGGCATCATGAGTTCAGAAAGAACATAAACAGTGTAAGATGAACTATCTATGAAATAAAAATATACTTTTTCATCTTTAATACAGGAAAAATTAAAGCAGTGTGAGAACCAGTGTCCTCTAGTGGATAAAGCATGGGGCTGGAAGTCAGAGGACCTGGGTTCTAATCCACACTCCTCCACTTGTCTGCTGTGGGACTCTGGGCAAGTCAGTTCACTTCTCTGTGCCTCAGTTACCTCATCTGTAAAATGGGGATTAAGACAGTGAGTCCCATGTGAGACATGGACTAGATCCACCTTGAGTAGCTTGTATCTACCCCAGTGCGTAGTGCAGTGCCTGGCACTAAGCCACACTGCTTCGGTGTTCTCTATCCTGCACTCGTCCAGGAAGTGGTAGCATATAGATTTGAGATCACCCTTGTCTTTGTTTCTTAGTGACGGCAGCATGGCGCCAGTGAGGTCCGCTGATGCCATATGCCACAGGCATTTGTCCGGGAGGCTAATTGATTGGTTGACAGTGTGGCCTTTGCTAGCTATTTTTAGGGAGGAAGAGGATGAGGAGGGAGAGGAAGAAGGAGAACAAGAGAGAAGAGGAGGGTCAGAAGGAAAAAATGGAGAGAGGATGAGGAGGAAAGAGAGGAGGAGGAGTAGAAGGAAGATGAAGATGAAGTGGCAGGAGAAAGAAAAGAATGGGAGGAAGAGGAAGGGGGGACAAGGAGGGGAGAAAGAAGAAGAGCAGGGAGTGAGGTTGGGGTTGTCTCTAGGAGGTAATTGTTAGAGAAGATCAGCAAGAAAATAGTGAGTAAAGAGGAGATGCATTTCAAGTTGCTGAGCCAAGTATGTAAGTGCTCTCTTCCTCCCTTACCTAAATTACTTTCTTCCCTATTCATTAGTCAATCAGTCAATCAATTGTGCTTACTGAATGCTCACTGTGTGCAGGGAATAGTACTAAGCACTTGTGAGAGTACAATATAACAGAGTTGGTATACATTATCCCTGGCAAGGGTTGCCTAGTGGATAGAGCACGAGTTTGGGATCCAGCAAGAACTGGGTTCTAATGCTGGCTCCTCCACTTGTCTGCTGTATGACCTTGGGTAAGTCACTTAACTTCTCTGTGCCTCAGTTACCTTATCTGTAAAGTGGGGATTAAGATTGTGAGCGCTGTGTGGATCGGGGGCTGTGCCCAATCTGATTAGCTTGTATCTACCCCAGTGCTAAGTATAGTGTCTGGCACTTAGTAAACACTTAACATTTAAAAAACAAAGGAGGGGGAGACTGACATTAACATAAATAAACTATGGTTATATATACAAGTGCTGTGGAACTGAAGGAGGGGGAATAATGGGAACAAAATCAGAGCTATGAAGAAGAGGGTGAAAGAAGAAGAAATGAGGGCTAAATCAGGGAAGGCCTTTTGAAGGAGATATTCTTTCAGTAAGGCTTTGAAGGTGGGGAGAGTAACTGTCAGTAATATATGAAGAGGGAGGGCATTCCAGGCCAGAGGCAGAACATGAGTGAAAGGTTGTTGGAGAGATAGATGAGATTGAGATACAGGATGTAGGTTGGCATCATTAAAAAAGTAAAGTGTCCAGGCTGGGTTGTAGTAGCGGAGCAGTGAGATAAGGCAGGAGGGGGCAAGGTTATTGCATTCTTTAAAGCACCTTCCATTTTATCTTCTACTACTATTCCTAATTGCTTAAGAGCATGCCTGGGGAAGCCAATAGTCTTTTAGGACAAATTCTTCCACATTGATTTGGACAGGGTGGGTTGTGTTTTATTCTGTTAGACAATTAGTAATGAGCAGGTGGTGAACAAATTCCAGGAACTCTTTTCAGCTATCAGGGGCCAGTTCTTACCTAGAGATGGCAAGCTCAGCATCCTTCTGGGAGAAATGGCTAACAAGAAGTGGGGTCTGGCTAGCAAAGGTGTCAGTAGTGAGTTATTTAGGATAGAGCAAAAATCTCAAGAGCTCTTTCCTTTAGAGCATTTTCTTTAATAAAATAGTAATAATGATGGCATTTATTAAGCGCTATGTGCAAAGCACTGTTCTGAGCGCTGGGGAGGTTACAAGGTAATCAGGTTGTCCCAAGGGGGGCTCTCAGTCTTAATCCCCATTTTACAGATGAGGTAACTGAGGCACAGAGAAATTAAGTGACTTGCCCAAAGTCACAGCTGACAAGTGGCAGAGCTGGAATTTGAACACATGACCTCTGACTCCAAAGCCCAGGCTCTTTTCACTGAGCCACACTGCTTCTCTCTCTCTTTCTCTCTCCCTCTCCCTTCCCTTTTAAGCAATTTTAGGTAATAACCCTCACTACCAAGCAGAGTTTGAGCTAATACATTGAAATGCTGGTAATTGTTTTCATTTATTATCACTGCTGGATTGCCTTGTACCCAAGGATAGCCTGCAGTATTATTTTCTTTGATGAGCAAGGGGTCTGCTCAGTGTTACCTTGATATAAGATCCCTCACTTGGTTTTAGTAAGTTATGTGGCTGTGCATTTATAATTTGCCCTCTTTAAAGTGTATCCCTTGGTGCGTCTACTTTATTTGGGAAGGGTGCCTTGACAATTTTCTTTCTGAAAATTGGTTTCCAGGGCCAACCATTTGCTCTGTATTGTTCAATTTGTACTGTACTGTAGGTGTCTAATGGCCTGTCCCCTAGTTTTCCTTTACTACTGTTGAAGGCCTGACTTTAATAGGTAATTCTTCTGATATGTGGGGCACCCTGAGACAACTGCTTTATGGCATCCTGGGAATATAGGAATATGCTTCCTTTTCAGGAAGCACTTAGATCTGCAAATCTCCTGCTATCATTGTCTTTTGTTGGTGTAATAGCAGATGCTATATATTTCCCACTACCACCTCAGTATTTCCTCGAAGTTTCATCTCCCATCTCCTCCCACTTCTAGGATTTCCAGCTTCCAGCCTCACAAAACCTATTTTTTTTTCCAGAGATGCTAACAAGCAGCTGGCCCAATATTACGGAGAATTTTCCTTGATAAATTGCTTGAAACGTCTTGAGTGTGCGTGCAGTGGAAATCCTCTTGGAAACCCACTTGATAAAAGAATGTGTTTGTCTCTACAAAAATCCTAAACACATACTCTAACAACAAAGAGCCCTGGAGGGCTGCAAAGCAAGCAAACATGCACCCTTTTTGCTCAGCAAAGTAGAGTGAATGCTTGAAAAGCAAAGGTTATGAATTGGTTGGGAAATGGACATATTTTTAAATCACTATTATTAGTTCATAGATGCTACCCCACAAGTGTCTACTTTCCTGAAAGCACAATAGCATTGGCAGAGGGGAGAAAGCTTGGTGATTGAGCCTGAATGAAGAGTTCCTCTTCGGGGAAAGAAAAAAGACAAAAACAAAACAAAACAACCTATACTCAAATTCTGAACAAATCTGTGTGTACCTGCTGCCCCATACACTTGTACTACATGTTGAATGGACATTTGAGAGATGCTATCCTTTTTTCCAAAAAAAGAAAAGGAAGTTGATATTGGATAGCCATCTCTCTAGCTCTAGACAATCTTCGCTTCCAGGCTGTTGTTAATGATGCATACCTGAGTAAAAATAAACAAAAACAGGTCCTTAACAAAGGACAGCTCACTAAAGGTGATACAGAACATTTGTTCTCAGGCAATGACTTATGGACCCATCAAAATAGAAGAATACCAGCTGCAAAGATAGTTGCCCTTTGCATCACAAATCATACTGCTATGATGGCGTTCTATCTATGGGACCAGAATTCATGATTATATGAGTAATGGATTCATAGAATAAATTCCATCCTTGAGGATGGAATGATGAGAAAGAACAATGAACCACCAACGGTCCATTTGATGCTATGTGACCATTGTGAAGCTCCTTTTTTTATGGTATTTGTTAAGCACTTACTATGTGCCAGGCATTATTCTAAGCATTAGGGCAGATACAAGATAATCAGGTTCTGCACAGTCCCTGTCCCACAGGGGACTTACAATTTTAATCCACATTGTACAGATTAAGTAGCTGAGGCACAAATAAGTTAAATGACTTGCCTAAGGTTACACATCAGACAAATGGTGGGCCTAAGATTAGAACCCAGGTCCTTCTGACTCCTGGACCTGTGCTCTGCCCCCTGCAGATCCCCTGAATATCTGTCACTTTCTCATCTGCTTATTGTCTCCCAATCTTCTTGAAACCTCACTTGTACTTGGGAGAGTATAATAGAGTTGACTGATACAGACACGGCCCTAGAAGAGCTTATAGCCAAGCAGGATAGACAGAAATTAAAATAAATGACAGGTACAGGAAGCGATAGAGTATAAGGAAATATCATAAGTGCTTGGGAGGTGAGGGTGGTGTATCAAAGAGCTTAGGAGGTATGGACCCAAGTGCAGTAATTTAGAAGGGAAGGAGAATAGGGTGGAAAGGTGAGAGATTAGTCACGGAAGGCTTCTTGGAGGAGATATGATTTTAGTAGAACTTTGAGGTTAGGAAGAAAGGTGGTTTGTCTAATATTAAGGGAGAGGGAGTTCTAAGACTAGGGGAGGATGTGAGCAATGGGTCGAAAGATTAAGAGATGAGATCAAGGCACAGAAGGTAGTTTGGTGTCAGAAGAGTGAACAGTGTGGGTTGAGTTGTGGTGCAAGAGGAGAGAGGTTACATAGGAGAGTGAGAGCTGATTGAATGCCTGAAAGTTAATAGTGAGGAATTTCTGCTTGATGCCAAGATGTATGGGAGGGTGTCCTAGTGGGTAGAGTCCTGGCCTGAGAGTCAGAAGGACCTGGGTCCTAATCCCAGCTCTGCCACTTGTCTGCTTGTGACCTTGGGCAAGTCACTTAACTTCTCGGCACCTCAGTTCCCTCATCTGTAAAATGGGAATTAAGACTGTGAGCCCCATGTCAGGCAGGGACTTTGTCCAACCTGATTATCTTATATTTATCCCAGCGCTTAGTACAGTGCCTAGCACATAGTAAACACTCAAATACCATCAAAATGGAAGTTTTTGAGGAGCTGAAAGTTGTGCACAAAATGAATTTTAGTAACGTGATCTGGGCAGCTGGGTGAAGTATGGACTAGAGAAGGGATAGATAGGAGGCAGGGAGGTCAGTGATGAGGCTGATGCAGTAGTCAAGGTGGGATATGTATTGTTTTTGTTCTTATGGTATTAGTTAAGTGCTTGGTATGTGTCAAGCACTGTTCTAAGTTGGGCAGGGGGGTGGTGGTGGTGGTAGATAAGTTACTAGTAGATTCAAGATAATCAGGATGACAGAGTCCCTGTCCTACCTGGGACTCAAAGAAGGATATAACAGGTGGTTATCCAGAATGGTAGAAATATGGACGGGGAGGGAGAGAGGGCAGATTTTAGAGTTGTTGTGAAGATCAAACCTACAGTATTTGGTAAAAGTGCAGGCTGGATGAGACACAGAGGATGGTGGTGTTCTCGACTGGATATTCAGAAAGGGTAAAGAGTTTTGGTTGGGAGATGTGGGGTTCATTCATTCATTCAGTCACATTTATTGAGTGCTTACTATAATAATAAATAATGGCATTTATTAAGCACTTACTATGTGCAAAGCACTGTTCTAAGTGCTGGAGAGGTTACAAGGTGATCAGATTGTCCCACGGGGGGCTCACAGTCTTAATCCCCATTTTACAGATGAGGTAACTGAGGCACAGAGAAGTTAAGTGACTTGCCTAAAGTCACACAGCTGACAATTGGCAGAGCCGGAATTTGAACCCATGACCTCTGATTCCAAAGCCCGGGCTCTTTCCACTGAGCCACGTTACTATGTGCAGAGCACTGTACTAAGCACTTGGGAGAGTACAATACAACAATAAACAGACATCTTCCCTGCCCACAACAACCTTACAGTCCCAAGGGGAGGAGATAGACATTAATATAAATAAATTACAGATATATACGTAAGTGCTGTGGGGTTGGGGGGTGGGGAAAGAACAAAGGGAGCAAGTCAGGGCAATGCAGAAGGGAGTGGGAGAAGAGGAAAGAAGGGGGTCTCAGTCAGGGAAGGCCTCCTGGAGGAGGTGTGCCTGTAATAAGGCTTTGTACAGTGGGAGAAAAATTGTCTGTCAGATTTGAAGAGGAAGGGCATTCCAGGACAGAGGCATGAGATGGGCAAGAGGTCAGCGGTGAGATAGATGAGATCAAGGCATAGCGAGAAGGTTAGTATTAGAGGAGCAAAGTTTGTGGGCTGGATTGTAGTGGGAGAGTTATGAGGTGAGGTAGGAGGGGGCAAGATGATGGAGTGTTTAAAAGCCAATAGTGAGTTTTTGTTTGATGAGGAGGTGGATGGGAAACCACTGGAGGTTTTTGAGGTGTGGGGTGACATTACCTGAATGTTATGTAGAAAAGTGATCCAGGCAGCAGAGTGAAGTATGGACTGGAGTGGGGAGAGGCAGTAGGCAGGGAGGTCAGCAAGGAGGCTGATGCAGTAATCCGGGCAGGATACGATCAGTCATTGCATTCATGTAATATCAGTTTGGATGGAGAGGAAAGGGAGGATTTTTGCAAGGCTGTCAAAGTGGGACCAACAGGATTTAGTGACATCGATTATGTGGGTTGAATGAGTGAAAGGACTCAAGGATAACACCAAAGTCAAGGGCTTCTGCTTTGGACATGCTCAGTGTGAGGTATCTTTGGGACTTCTAAGTAGATATGTCCTGAAGTGTGGAGGAAATGTGAGATTGTGGAGAAGGCAAGAGATCAGGCTGGAGAGATGAATTTGGGAGTCATCAATATAGAGATGGTATTTGAAACTGTGGGAGCAAAAGAGATTACTGCTATCCTCCAGGGGACTGACTTGGTCTATAATGGGGAGTGTGACATAAAGGGGAATAATCAGCTCAATATCTCCCGTGGAAAAGCAGTTGTAGTCACTTTAGGAGAGTCAGGACCCTGGCCAGCCTCTGCTTAGTCCTAAAGCCTTCCATTAATCCCTTTCTACCAATACACATTGAGGACCTACCCTTAATAATAATAATTGTGGCACTTGTTAAGCACTTAGTATGTGTCAGACACTGTACTAAGCACTGGGGTGGATAGAGAAGCAATGTGGCTCAGTGGAAAGAGCACAGGCTTGGGAGTCATAGGTCGTGGGTTCAAATCCCAGCTCTGCCAATTGTCAGCTGTGTGACTTTGGGAAAGTCACTTAACTTCTCTGTGCCTCAGTTACCTCATCTGTAAATTGCGGATTAGGACTGTGAGCCCCACATGGGACAACCTGATCACCATATATCCTCCCCAGCGCTTAGAACAGTGCTTTGCACATAGTAAGCACTCAACAAATGCCATCATTATTATTATTACAAGTAAATCTGGTGGGACACAGTCCCTTGTGGGGCTCACAGTCTCAATCTCCATCCTCCAGATGAGGCAACTGAGGCACAGAGAAGTGAAGTGATTTGCCCAAGGTCACAAAGCAGACAAGTAGAGGAGTCAGAATTAGAACCCATGTCCTTCTGAATCCCAGGCCCATGCTCTATCTACTATGTCATGCTGCTTCTCAGAGCTCCCCAAGTCCCTGCATCCTTACTGATGCCATCATTCTATGGCTGAAGAGTGCCTCCCCAAAGGCATAATGATCATCAAGGACTAGCCTAACCCAATGCCGGGTCTGGCTGCTCAAAGATCATGGAGAAAACACTTCCTTCAACTCCTGTTTCTCCCCAGGTCCATATATCTCCCTGGCACCCAGAGGTTCTCTTCCAGCACCACAGAACGCAGACAACAAGATCTGAAGCTCATTTAAACTATGTTAAATGATTTCTTCAGAAGCTGGCAACAAAAACGAATCTGATTCAAACTGCCCTTTCCTCAATCTAATACTTTTATCCCCCTAGGGCTACCTGTACTTCTCTGCAGGCATCCTGGGGATCACATCTCTATGGTCCATCCCCTCTTCTCTCAGATCATACCAAGTTCCAGTCTCACCTTTTCAGAGTCATTTGGACACAAAGTGTCCTTTCTCCCCATCAGGGGCAGGACTCTTGCTCCTTTAAAGTGCTAGTTGCTGGATTCCAAACCTCCATGGTATCAGATAACCTAATCTGGGATTCACTCAATCCCCCTCATGTCGGATCACAAATTTCATTTATTTCCAGAAAGGAAAAATAAATACAAAGGGTCATCATCCCTGACTTCCTTTATTTTCTTTTCTCCTTTTCCTTAGAGACTATTACTTTTACTCATCAACTTTCATTCATTGTCATATTTATTAAGCACTTATTGTGTGCAGATAACAATACTAAGAGCTTGGAAAAGTACAATACAACAATAAGCAGTGACATTCCCTGCCCACAACAAGTTTTCAGTAGGGGAGTGGGGGGAGATAGACATCAATATAAATTAATAAAGTTACAGACATATAAGTGCTGTGGGGCTAGGGGCCAAGGGGGAGGGAAAAGGGAGCAAGTCAGGGTGGCACAGATGGGAGTGGGAGATGAGAAAAGTGGAACTTACTTTGGGAAGGTCTCCTGGAGGAGATGTGCCTTCAATAAGTCTTTGAAGCAGGGGAGAGTAATTGTCTGTGATATTTGAGGAGGGAGGGCATTCCAGGCCAGAGACAGAACATGGGCCGGGTGTTGGTGGCAAGACTGGTAAAACTGAGGGGCAATGAGAATGTTAACACTAGAAGAGCAAAGTATGAGGGCTGGGTTGTAGAAGGAGAAAAATAAGGTGAAGTATGAGGGGTCAAGGTGATGGGTTGCTTTAAAGCCATTGGTGACAAGTTTTTGTTTGATATGGAGGTGGATGGGCAACCACTGGAGTTTCTTTGATGGGGGTGGGGGGTGGAGAGTGACATGTCCTTAATGTTTCTGTAGAAAGATGATCCAGGCAGCGGAGTGACGTATGGACTGGAGTGGGAAGAAACAGGAGGCTGGGAGATCATCAAGGATTCTGATGCAGTACTTAGGCAGGATAGGATGAGTGATTGTATTAATGAGGTAGCAGTTTGGATGGAGAGGAAAGGACAGATTTTAGTGATGTTGTAAAGATGGAACCGGTAGGATTTGGTGATGGATTGAATATGTGGATTGAATGCGAGAGAGGAGTCAAGGATAATACCAAGGTTATGGGCTTGTGAGACAGGAAGGATAGTTATGCTGTCTAGAGTGATGGGAAGTTCAGGGGGAGGACAGGGTTTGGGTGGGAAGATAAGGAGTTCTGTTTTTGACATGCTAAGTTTGAGGTGACCGGAGGACATTCAAGTAGAGATGTCTTGAAGGCAGGAGAAGATGTGAGCCTGGAGAGAGAGAGAGATCAGGGGAGGAGATGTAGATTTGGTTATCATCTGCATAGAGATGATAGTTGAAGCCATAGGAGTGAATGCGTTCTCCAAGGGAGTGAGCACAGACGGAGAATAGAAGGAGACCCAAAACTGAACCTTGAGGGATCTCCACAGTTAAATGGTGGGAAGCAGAGGTGGAGCCCATGAAGGAACCAGAGAATGAATGGCCAGCAAGATAAGTTCTTTGACTATCACATCCCATAGCTTAATGGTTAGAGCATTTGTTTCTTACTGGCACCAAGTAATGATTTGCTTAACAATTGTTGAAGGAGGAAGCAAATTGGAGGCAGGGCTGGATCGAGTTTTTCTTTGCCTTCCCAAGGACAAAATACAGAACCACTTTAACTCTACTGTATTTTCCACAGTCACACACGCTTGCCTCTTCTGTCTCATTGGAATCATTTACCCATCTGTGGAGCAGGATATTGCCAGGAGCTTCTTGCTGAATATTACTTGTATATTATTTGTTTATGTCTCTGTTTTGTAATCATGGGAGCTTTGTCAGTTAGGTACTGTTCAATTTGCTGTTTTTGTGCCTCCATTTGCAGACACATTTCATTTATATACCGTGATTCCTGGTACAAAATATATGCACGCAGAATAAAGATGCCAGAAGGACTCCAGAACTCACTTTCTGATCCTAGGGAAATAATCATTCTGCTTTCTAGTATGAGTTCAAATATTAAAATGAACATCCTTGCATAATTGATGTCATAATTACTTCATCATCTATTTTCCCAGTCTTATTGAGAAAGCATTGTCATACTCTGAATAACAATGCCCTTTATTGAATCATAAAGGGGGTTGTTTTCCACAGCTTCATCAAACATGACCCAATCAAATTTGAGACCGGATGATCTTTTTCCAGAACACTGAATTCTACTAAGGTTAGGGCTGTCCTGCATCATTTCTGGCTCCCTCATTCTCCTGGGTCAAACTTTCTGACAGACCCCAAACTGAACATCATTGACAGCTGTGTCATCATCATCAGTGGTATTTATTGAATGCTTTATGGTGATCAGAGCACTGTTCTAAGTGGTTGGGAGAGTATGCTTCAACAGAGTCAGTAGACAGATTCCTTGCCTTGCAGTCTAGAGGTGTCCACCATGACTGCTTTTAAATTTACTACTTTTAAACCAGGGATCCTGGCTGTAAGCTCCTTGTGTGTAGGGAATGTGTCTACCAACTCTCCCAAGAGCTTAGTACAATGGTCTGTACATAGTGTTTGATAAAAACTATTGATTGATTGATTGATCTCGAAATGGCCCAAGCCTTTCAGAAGGCACAGGGGTGGACAAACATTTTGAAAAGGATTGGCTGCTCAAAGAAAGTCAAGGCACATGAAGAGTGATAAAACAATTATGGCATTTATTATGTGCAAAGCACTGATGCACTTACATGACAGATCAGTCAGAGTCTTTTGTCCCATATGGGACACACAAATAAAGAAGGAAGGAAATTAGGGACCGTATCCTCAGTTTTACCACTGAGGGAATAGAGGCTTACAATCTGGACTGTAAGCTCTTTGAAGGCAGGGAATGTGTCTACCAAAACAGTTGTACCCTCCCAAGTGCCTAGTTCAGGGCTCTGCACATAGTAGGCACTCAGTAAATATCATTGATCGATTGATTTGGGTACAGTAAGGTTAAGTGACTTGCCCAAGGTCACACAGAGGGTAGTAGAAGAGCAGGGACTAAAACCCAGGTCTCCTAATGCCCAGACCCATGCTCATTCTACTATGCCACACTGCCTCTCACCAAATCCTTTAGAATCTTCAGAACCTCCTGTCCTTTTCTCTTCAACCAAATGTGGTCCGCATGCTTATCATAACCCACCTTGGCTACTGCATCAGTCTCCTTGCTGACCTCCCTGCCTCCAGCCTCTCCTCTCTCCAGTCCATCCTTAACCCTGCTGTCAGATCATTTTACTAAAAAAATCCTTCTGAGCCCAACTCCCTGCTCCTCAAAAATCTCTGCCTCGGCCATTCTGCTCATGGCTCGGCTTCCTCTCCACTCAGCTTCTTCTTGCCATGGAAAGCCAGAAGGTGTAAATCATGCAATCAGAGAAACTGGCAGGGATCACAAGAGGACATTCCCTCCAGCCTCTCTGGCTCCAGGCTGGTGAAGAGCTGAGCAGAGGCCTTTCACTGGGCTGAAATTGGGGTAATTTGCCTATCTCGCCCAGATACCCAAAGATGCAGTTAAGAACAACACCTTCAGGGATGGAGCTGCCAATGTCCTTCTCTAGATTTCAGTGCCATTTCCCTTCCAAGTCCAGGTGCCTGCAATGCAGAACATAAAGGCATCTGTGTAATCTGTCAGCCTGCTGTTTGCTATGTAATATTCCTTCTGCTCCAGTGACAGTCCTTTCATTGCAGAGAAAAATTGTAACTGGACACATCTGATTTATTGGGTACTCATTTTTTGCAGGAGGATGAGAAGCCCTGCTGGATAAGTGTCTGCCAAGCAGACCGTGAAAATGCCCATATGCAATTGCAACAGAAGTTGGCTGGTTTCAGACCTGAGTTTGATGTTTCCTTGACTTGAGATTAAAAGGAACCAGAGAAAGTCTGACCAGATTTTCTGCAGGAACATACGTCATTCCAAGCCAACAGCATAATGAAAAACAGTCCTTTTCTTTTTTTATTTCCTTATAACAGCAAATAGTTCAGGGCTCCTGTCTCTGAGAAGCTTTGGCTTCTATCTGCTCCAGGGTTTAGCATATAGAAAGTATTTTGGGATTAGAGTAATTATTTTCTCCCATTTTCTCCTGAAGACTGCAAGCTCCTTGTGGGCAGGCATCATGTCTACCAGCTGTTTCACTATACTATAGTGTTCTGCACACAGTAAGTGCTCAATAAGTACCACTGATTGATTGATTAATGAAAAGTTACAAAAAGGTATCCTGTCCTATTATGAGCAGCATAGAGATAAGATTGAGGCAAAGAGAGCAAGTTGGTCTTAGAGGAGCCGAAAGTACTAGTTGGGTTGCAGTGGGAAAGGAATGTGAATAGATAGTTGGGGGAAAGCTGATGGAGTGTGAGGTTTCTCTTAGATGTGGAGATGGATGGACAACCTCTGGAAGTTTCTGAGGAGCATAGAGTGGGCTGAAGAAGGATTTAAATGATCTGACAGCAGGGTTAAGGATGGACTGGAGAGAGGAGAGGTTGGAGACAGGGAGGTCAGCAAGGAGACTGATGCAGTAGCCAAGATGAGATATTATAAATGTGTGGACCAGAATAGAAGTCATTTGGATGAAGAGAAAGGGGCACGTTCTAAAGATTCTAAAGATTTTGGTGACAGATTGAATACATGCATTGAATCAGAGAAATGAGCCAAGGATAGTGACCATATTGCAGACTTGCGAGACAGGAAGGGTGGTGGCACTGTCAACAGTAACAGGAAAGTTGTGGTGGGGAGAGGGTTTGGGTAGGAAAATAAGGAGTTCTATTTTGAACATGTTAAAGTTTGAGGATTCCTACAGTTAGGTGGTGGGAGGCAGAAGAGGAATCAGAGAAAGACACTGACAGCTTGGCCAGAAAGAGAGAAGAACCAGGGGAGGAGAATTCAAAGTTAAACGGTGTTTCCAGGAGAAGGGGGCAGTCCAGTTTTCTCCTTACAAGGCCATTCATGACCAATAAGCTACCTTGGAAGGATACTAGGATGAGTTGGGGAAGGGAAGGAACCTCCTATGATAGGCTGCAAGAATGTTTGGTATCCAAAATATTTAAGTATTGACAAGAATTAAAGATGGCTGCAGCTGGAGACCTTTGGTGTCACGGAACACTGGAGAGGAGCAACAGAGGACCTGGGAGAGGAGAATGCTGGAAAAATCCCAGAAAAATGCAGAGCCAGTTGGGGCCCCAACAAGGCCACAGTGTGGGAGTGAGGATGAGAGACAGATATGACTACTAAATGTTCCTTTACTTCTGCAGTGCTGCTCCACACAGCCAGTCAGAGCCAGGTAGACTGGTGCACTGTGACTCAAAGATGTTGCATGAGCCTCCTCCCCATGTCCAGTGAAGACCCCTAGAAAATATCCAGCTTTTTGTGATAGGGGAACTGGGGGTGACCAGGAAAACACTCAGCTGCCACTCTCTCTGATGTGGCAGGGAGGTCAGCAAGCATTATTTTACAAGCTCCTCCCCGTGCCTCATTCTCACCTGTCCCACCAACGACCCCCGGCACATGTCATCCCCCTGGCCTGGAATGCCCTCCCTCCGCACATCCGCCAAGCTAGCTCTCTTCCTCCCTTCAAGGCCCTACTGAGAGCTCACCTCCTCCAGGAGGCCTTCCCAAACTGAGCCCCTTCCTTCCTCTCCCCCGCCTCCCCCTCTCCATCCCCCCCCGCCTTACCTCCTTTCCTTCCCCACAGCACCTGCATATATGTATATATGTTTGTATGTATTTATTACTCTACTTATTTTACTTGTACATAGTCTATTTATTTTGTTAATATGTTTTGTTTTGTTCTCTGTCTCCCCCTTCTAGACTGTGAGCCCACTGTTGGGTAGGGACCATCTCTGTATGTTGCCAACTTGGACTTCCCAAGCGCTTAGCACAGTGCTCTGCACACAGTAAGCACTCAATAAATACAATTGAATGAATGAAAGCTAAGAAATCAGAACATGGACAAGGATTAGATTGCCAACTGGGCATATTTCACCAGGTTGATGAAATGGAAAATAAATAACTAACAGTGGAATTCTGTAGCCCAAGTTGTCATTTAACAGGGAAACAAGACTTTCCTCCAAATTTCCAAAGATTGTATAAGTTTGTGGAAAGGAAAATCATTTGTAATAAACGTGCCTTCTGGCTCCCTTTTGCATCAGTATTTGTTTGGACTTTTCTAAGTCTCTTTTTAAGTCCTTTACTTCTTGGAAAATCTGCACATTCAGCCTGACAGTTCCCAATATGGTTGGTATATAAAAAAGGAAACCCATGTGTTCTAAATGGCTTGTTGCCCCTCCAGAAGAGATGAAAATGTTGGTGATTGTGTGTGTGTGTGTGTGTGTGTGTGTGTGTGTGTGTGTGCGCGCGCGCGCATGCATGAACCAGGATGTGGGGGCAGTGCGTGCGTGCGTGCGTGTGTGTGTGTGTGTGTGTGTGTGTGTGTGTGTGTGTCAACACGAGCAAAGCCTGGTACATAGCAAGCACTTCCACTTAAAAAAAATGTGTGTGTGTGTGTGTGAGCACACAAATATGTATGTTTGCGTGCTAATCTGCAAAGTGGCATCATGTCGAACCCCAAAGGATAGCTACATTCAACCAAAATGAAACGGAGATGGCTCCATTGTCCATTTATTCCATTTCCATAACTGAAGGAGCAATGGTGGAGAGAAACCCGATTTTTCTGTAATGAGGATGATGAAATGAAATTGCTGCTGCCTGTGACAGAACAGTGAATGACAGTCGCTAGGTGTGGAAAAATCTGCATGGTCAACTAAAGGAAACTTTGATTTTCACTCATGCCGAGGCAGAGCTGACAAGAAAGACACTCCTGAAATATAATGCAACTGCTGTTCTGCATGCAACTCCCTTCCACAGCTCTGCACTATGAAATGCAATTAGCATGACCCACTTTACAGAGAACAGCACAGAAATCCCTTCCTTGTACCTGCTGCTCTTCAGCATGATCTGTGGCCACCAGGCCTCTTCTAAGAGGCCTTCCCTGACTAAGCCCACCTTTCCTCTTCTCCCACACCCTTCTGCATCCCCCCTCCCAGTCTCCCAGAACTTATATACATATTTGTAATTCATTTATATTAATGTCTCTCTCCCCCTCTAGACTGTAAGCTCATTGTGGGCAGGGAATGTGTCTGCTATAGTTATATTGCACTCTCTCCAGCACTTAGTACAGTGTTCTGCACAGAGTAACTGCTCAATAAATACGACTGACTGACAGTTTGTGTTGAAATTTGGAGCAGGCTCAGGAGATTCTTTCTAACCAGTACTTCATTCTAGGGGAGATTTGCTTAGGTAGGTGGGATAATTCCCAATCTAGTTGGAGAAGAGACACAAGATTCCCAACCCAAACCTAGCCCCTTTGGGGGCCCCCCCAAGAACTCTTGGGATCTTTTGGGTGAAGTTTAGGCTGTAGAAAAATCCATCAGTCATATTTCTTGAGCACTTACTGTGTTCAGGGCACTGTACTAAGCTTTTGGAAAAGTACAATATGACAGAGTTGGTAGACATATTCCCTGTCACAGTGAACTTACAGTGCACAGGGGGAGAACAACTTGTTGAACCCCCAATTGGGCCTGGAAATTCAGGTGGTCCTGGTGGTTCTGGAGCTGCCATGAAGGCCAGGGAAAGGGACTTTGAGTCCTGAGCACTACAAGGACTATGTTCTAACTGATCCTCTTGCATCAGTGCCCACCCTTAGCACAGTACTCAGCACAAAGTAACCATTTAATAAAAACCATAATGATTCTAGTAGTGCTAATTGATATTGATTCTGTGTTGGCAATCCCAACATCTCTTGGCATTACATGAGGGCAGATCAGGTTGTGGCAAAACACAGCTTCTACCTCAGTCTTTTTCCAGATGATACACATGGAGTTTGTAATGGAGTTTAGAAGTTGTTGCCTGTAGATCTGCAGTTAAATATTTTTTTTAATGTTATTTGTTAATTGCTTACTATGTGCCGGGCACTGTACTAAGTGCTGAGATAGATACAAACGTATCAGTTTGGACACAGTCCATGTCCCACATGGGGCTCAAAGCATTAATCCTCATTGTACAGGTGAGATAACAGCACAGAGAAGTATAGTGACTTTCCCAAGGTCACATAACAGACAAGTGATAGATGCAGGATTAGAATCCAGTTCCTTCTGACTTCCAGGACCATGCTCTAGTCACTAGGCCATGATGCTTCCCTGTAGTCTGCTTCCCTTACCTTTAGCTGAACTTAAGTATTTAACATCTTGAAGAATGAATTTCACTTCAGAGCTAGTGTAGCAAGACAAGAAAAGGAGCTTTAAGCTATATGAAATAAATGATCTGTTGGAGATCTGTCCACTAAAGGACAGAAACAACAGTACCTTCCTCTTTCTCCTCTGGGCCACTATCAATATTAATTACTCACACCCATTCCTTAATACAGCCAGCACCAGTCAAGATGATATGTAAAATACTTATTATCTTTAACACACACATTGTTTGATTCATTATCTAAGAGACGGACTAGAAGAGTCAACACCAGTAGTGTAGTTGAAGATTCTCTAGGAAGTTTGCAATTGGGGAACTGGCAGCTCTGGATAAAAGCTAATTAGGCAAATTGATCCTAACTGGACAATCTCCAGAGCCTTGATGGTAGAATTAATGGGAGTGGAATTGTATAGGCAGGAGCATTTTGTGCCCACTTACAGAAATCTCATGAATATTGAGACTACTGTAGAGGAAATAAGGGAGCAAGAAAGGTGAAATACCAAATATTGGATGGGTCAGTTATACTATTTAGGCTGTTCTGATTCCCTGGGCAACTGAAAACAGGATCCATTGGAATTCTGCTTTGGGGCAGACCTGTGGGGTGGGGGGGGGGGGGAGGAAGAGAAAGAACCTGGAAGCCATGGCAGCAATGATAGTGTAGAAGGGCAACAGGCACCAGGGGGAGAGGAGGAAGAGGAGGAAGACCAAGAGGAGGTGGAGGAGACTAGGCAGTCAATGGCAGGAACAGCAGCTGCCATTGCTTCCAGCACAACTCTCTGAAGAAGATGAACTGGCCCCTTTTTCTTTTTTCTAATGCTATTTGTTAAAGCACTTAGTATGTGCCAGCTACTTTTCAAAGCACTGCGGTGGATACCAAGTAATCAGGTTGGACATAGTCCCTATCCCACATGGGGTTTATAGTCTTAATGCCCATTTTCCAGATAAAGTAACTGCATAATAGGGAAATGAAGTGACTAGCCCAAGATCACGCAGCAGACAAGTGGAGAAGCCAGAGCTAGAACCCAGGTCCTTCTGATTCCCAGGCCCATGGTGTATCCACTAGGTCCATTAAGATCACTGTAGGCAGAGAATGTGTCAAACAGCTGGGTTGTGTTGTACTTTCAGAAGTGCTTGTATACTGCTCTGCACACAGTAAGCCCTCCATAAATACCATTCATAGATTGATTTCTGACCTACTTGGAAACCTGACTTCTCTCCCTTTAATTCACATGCATACTCATCAATCCAACAAAGTAACTGATTTTCCTTTAAACTAAAAAAAAATGCCCTACAGAAATTGA
Source organism: Tachyglossus aculeatus (assembly GCF_015852505.1). Classification (NCBI taxonomy): domain Eukaryota; kingdom Metazoa; phylum Chordata; class Mammalia; order Monotremata; family Tachyglossidae; genus Tachyglossus; species Tachyglossus aculeatus. The sequence goes on from NC_052086.1 coordinate 78,406,082, forward strand.
AACCAAGAGTGATGTTAATGGCAGCCAGAAAGCATATGCTTGAAGGTTCCATAGAGGGTCTTTAAAAAACTCTGGAAATGTTTAGGAGGGGGAGTTGGGTTGTTTCCTTTTTAAACAGTACTTTTTGCTCCTGTTTTGTTTTTGGCTCCCATATAAACAGCTTCACACTTTCAGCAATTCATTTTACAATTCTTGGTGGATCAACTTTAGGAAATCTATCTGCTGAGATTATGAAACCTACTGCTGCCCATGTCCTGATGTCTTACCCATGTCCTGATGTCTTAACTTGTCAAATATTTTTTATGGCCCCTCAAATGATGAAGGTGCAGAGCTGTGGTAGCAGGAGAGATGTAGGTGTTATGGGGGAGAGTTTGAAGGTACTGAATGCATGGGGTTATTTCTTACTTTAAATCTTGCCCCATTCTCAGGATAAGGTGTATTCAGTAGGAGAAACACGATCACCACTTATTCAATTCATTCATAAATTAAATTGTATTTATTGAGTGCTTACTGTGTGCAAAGCACTGCTCTAAGCCTTAGGGAAAGTATAATAAAACAATAAACAGAGACATTCCCTGCCCACAATAAGCTTACTGTCTAGAGATATTCAAGAGATAAAAGTTCAGTTTCTACACAGAAACAGAGAATGGAGAAGCTGAACTACAAACTGTATCCCGTATTACAAAATCTGAAATTGGGCAACACCATTACCAAAATGGAATGGCAATAGTCTTGTTGCCCAACATCCTCAGGAAATGGGTAATCCTGTTTTGTCAAACACGCCAAATATCTGTAAACTCCTCTCTAGACTAAGATCACCATGGACAGGGAACGTGTCCACCAACTCTGTTACATTGTACTCTCCCAGACATTTAGTACACTGCTTTCTGCACTTGATAAACTCTGAGTAAATACAAATGATTGATACCTTCAGGACTACCCAGTGGGAGCACTGTACAATCACAAGTTCCTCCAGAAACCCTAGGAAGGACTGCAAGATGAGATAATGTGAATCAGATACCCATAGTTACAAGTCACTGATTTAAACTGCCAATTATTTTAGCAGAAATTTTAGGGAAACACCCCAGAAAAACAGCATACCAAATTGATGGGTGGGATCCAAATTCCCCAGGTAAATATCTGTTCCACAGAGGATGACTTGAACAAGTCTGCTTACATATGGCAGCCTTCAGGGATGCCTGTTTCTAGAATTTTCTAAGTTAACCAAGCTTTATATTGGAGTTAGCATTTTGAGATAAAGCTATTCCCCTTTTGACTCTCTTTCTTTAGAAAAAGCAATGAATGAATAGTTCACATACTGTAGGCCAACTCGAAAATGGAGTACAAGTGATGTCCCTAGTTTTATTGTAATTACATTAGGTGGAATTGGGAGCAAAGACCAAGTATCTGGCAACGAGTAAGAATTTGGCTATGAACCAAATGAGACCCCCTACAACATCAAAATGTTATTCCTTATCTCCAGGTGTGAAAGTGAAAAAAAAATTCTAATTGAACATGACTGGGTGTTTTGCAGGTGAAAGATGAAGTGGCAAAATGTGTGTAAATGCAGGGGGTAGAGGGGCAAGAGATAGTGGTGGCAGTGAGAGGATTGCAAAACCAGTTAAATCAATCAACAATATATAGTGAGCACTTACTCTGTGCAGAGCACTCTCCTAAGCACCCGGGAGAGTACAATAGATAGCGAAAATGATCTCCATCCTCCAGGAGCTTGCAAACTAACATGGAAGACAGACACCAGAATCAATTGCGGGTAAGGAGAAGAAATAGAGTTGAGAGATGTAAGCATCAGTGTTATGGGGGGGGGGGGGGGAGAGTACCCAGGTATTTAGGGAGTGAGTACTCACATTCATAGATGATACGGAAGTATTTGAGAGACAATAAGGGGAAGAACAATGTGAATAATAATAATTATAATTGTGGTATTTGTTAAGCACTTACTAGGTGCCCTATACTGTAGGATACAGTATAGGCAAGTAAGACACAGCCCCTGCCTCTCACAGGGCTCACAATCTAAAAATACTGCCCTTTGCTACACTGCTGTATTTCTTACCAAGTGCCAAAAGCCATTTCTATGGAGGGAACATTTCTGTTCATTGTTATATTGTATTCTCCCAAGGGCTTAGTACAGTGTTCTGCACACAGTAAGAGCTCAATAAATATGATTGAATGAATGAATATAGGGAAGGCAAATCTAACTCCTGCTGCTGTCTCCCAACTATCTAGTTAGGCCCCATCAGAAGAAGTTTTTAAAACATTTCTCTAATTTTCTCTAAAACATTTCTTCTGGCCTCCCTGTCCTTGGTCTTTTGAGCCCCTAGTGGGACATATCTAATTCCCAGCTGTTTAATCTTTCCCAGATCTTAGTACAGGGCTCTGCACACAGTAAGCACTTAAATACTATAACTATAATATTACTTTTACTATTATTACTACTGTTACTACTACATGATCTCTCCATCTCACTGCCATCTGGGTTCTTGATTATGATCCATTCCTGTCACAGATTCTAATACAATGTGGCACCTTTCACTCTGTGGTGATGCACATCTAACGTTTGTTCACATTTTGCCCCATTCCATCGACCATACACTCCCAGTCCTGCAACCAGTATCTCCTACTATCTCTGCTCTTCTCCTGACCCATCATTCTCACTTATCTCATCCTTGCTGCAGTTCTTTTAAATCTCCGCTTCTGTAGACTTCCCTGTGGCCCCCAACAACACCTGTACCCCTACCCACTATTTTTATTATTATTATTATGATATTTGTTAGGCACTTAACTATGTGCCAGGCACTGTACTAAGCGCAGGGGTGGATAAAAGCAGATAAGGTTGGGCACAGTCCCTGTCCCATGTGGGGCTCATAGTCTCAAACACCATTTTACAGATGAGGTAACTGAAGCCCAGAGAAGCGAAGTGATTTGCCCTAGGTCACACAGCAGACAAGTGGTAGGGCCAGGATTCGAACCCATGACCCATTATCACCACCAGTGTTATCAGGGGCCTACTGGTTAGAAAGCACTATACCGAGCACTTGGGAGAGTACACTAGAAATAACATGTACATTCTCTGCCTTCAAGGAGCTTACAATATAATGGGAGGGGGGTAAACAGACAAAAATAGTTTATGATAGTAGGACAAGGAGGAACAAAAAGGAGATAATAGAAAATAGTAAAAACGTATCCAGATAAAATAGAAGAAAAATAATTGAATATACAGATGATGATGACGACGACTGAGGAATGACAAGTGCGTCATAGTTTTGAGATTTCTGGATTGACCACCATCACAGAAGAATTAGCTATAGTGGTCTTGTTTTGTGCAGGGGTACGCTCCTCTCTCATCCCTGCCCATCATGGTTCTTCTGGGGGTTAGGTTTCAATGAACAAGAAGGCAAGCAGGTGTACAGCCTGCAGCTAAATGTACCAGCAGTCTTCACCCACATTCGCCTGCTACAGGTAGGATCAAAGACTAGAAGTCCAAGGATGGGAATGAAGTATAAAGGGGATAGAAGTCGGTTTGGGGTCACCCACTCCTCCTCATACCCTCAGTCCAGTAGTGAGCCCCCTGACTCCGCCAAGTCAACCCCTCAGCCGTAACTGATTCTGCCCTGCACCATTCATGAATTGTATAAGCTTGCCCCACCATGGTTATCTTGCCCCTTTCCTGCCACATGGCCTGTTTACAGTGACCCTTCCAGGTCAAGACAGGATGGACTAAGTGGAGGAGGGCTTTTCAGGGAGAGTACACCCTAACCAGCCATGTCTTCACCATCTTGTGACTTTGTGGGCCCTGGGCAGCAGGGAAGAAGTAGCGTGGCCTAGTGGAAACAGGCCCAGGAAACAGAAGGACCTGGGCTCTAATGCCAGCTCCACCACCTGTCTGCTGTGTGACCTTCGGCAAGTCACTTCATTCATTCAATTCATTCAATCATAATTATTGAGCACTTACTGTGTGCAGAGCACTGTACTAAGCATTTGGGAATTACGAGTTGGCAACATATAGAGATGGCCCCTACCCAACAATGGGCTCACAGTCTAGAAGGAGGAGACAGGCAACAAAACGAAACATGTGGACAGGTGTCAAGTCATCAGAACAAAGAGAATTAAAGCTAAATCAATCAATCGTATTTATTGAGCGCTTACTGTGTGCAGAGCACTGTACTAAGCACTTGGGAAGTACAAGTTGGCAACATATAGAGACAGTCCCTACCCAACAGTGGGCTCACAGTCTAAAAGTACTGTGCACATCATTAACAAAATAAATAAAATAGTAATTATGTACAAGTAAAATAGAGTAATAAATCTGTACAAACATATATACAGTTGCTGTGGGGAGGGGAAGGAGGAAGGGCGGGGGGGATGGGGAGGAGGAGAGGATAAAGAGGGCTTAGTCTGGGAAGGCTTCTTGGAAGAGGTGAGCTCTCAGTAGGGCTTTGAAAAATTTGCCCACTTAAGCAGTTTGTACATTAGGCACGGACGGGGTTCGAACCCGTGATCTTCAGTTTATGAGACTGACACCTTGCCATTTGGCCACCGCGTATGCACTTCTCTTTGTCTCACTTCCCTCATCTGTAAAATGGGGACTGTGAACCCCATGTGGGACATGGACTGTGTCAAACCTGATTAGCTTGTGCCTGCTCCAGAGTTTATAAACAGTGCTTGGCACGTGGTAAGCACTTTACATAAAACAAACACCTCTCTCCCTGCAGCCCCTCCCAGGGAAAGAAAGGATAAATGTAACTGGAGTCTGATGGGGCAAGCTCCATAAGATTCATGGGGCTCAGCTGGCAGAAGGGAGGGACACAAGGAGATTTCAGGGATGGGAGCCTGAAATCAGACTATGGGACAGGAGAGAGTACCCTGAGAGGGGTTGTCAATACTGAGATTTCAAAGAACTGTGGAGAAGGTGGGGTGAACTAGATGGGAGTTGGGAGGGGGAGTTGACTGCTAGGGTAGGGTCTGGACAGCAGGCTAGGATGAAATGTGAAAAAGATCATCATGCCTGTGTCATTCCAAAGTGGAAACATAATATATACCCCTCTCACACACCTGCCCAGACAATATGTGATGTGACAAGCCAATGTATTGGCTGTGTTCCATTCTTTATTTGTTAGTGTCCTTTTTTTTCCTACCTTTTGTTGAGTATAGCATGAGGTGTCACTGAGGAAACTAATCCAGAAATCAGAGGTGGCAACTGAGTTTGTTGTGATCCGAGACCACATTGGGAGTGCAACATTAAAGATGGCCTTTAGTAGTTGAACCATTAGCCCTCTGGCTAGATCTGGATGACAGTGAAGAGCTAAAATTTTGTTCACTGTGGCTTGATTCAGTCTGGGCATGCCTTTTGAATGTGAAATCCCTTGAGAGTTTCTGTAGTCAATATTCTTCTTGAAGATGGTGATTAGAGTTAAGGTTTTGCCACCCTCTTCTAAGCTCTACTAAAATCATCCCTCATATCTCCTCCAAGAGATCTTCCCTAAGTCTTCACTTCCCCTTTTTGCCCTCTTTTCTGAGTGCCCTATGCATTTGGGAATGCACCCCTTCAGGACTTTGGTATTCACCCCACCATCAGCTCCACAGCACTTATGTTCATATCTGTAATTTACTTGAATGACTGTCTCCCCTGCTAATCTGTAAATTTCTTAATAATGATGGTATGTTAAGTGCTTACTATGTGCCAAGCACTGTTCTAAACATCTTTCTTGTGGGCAGGGATTATGTCTACCTACGCTATTGCACTGTAGTCTCCTGAGTACTTGGTACAGGGCTCTGCATACATTAAGGGCTCAATAAGCAGCATGGCATAGTAGAGCAGCAAGTTGGCATAGTGAGTACAACATGGATCCGAGAGTCAGAGGGTCATGGGTTCTAATCCCTTCTCTGCCACTTGTCTGCTGTGGGACCTTGGGCAAGGCATTTCACTTCTGTGTCTCAGTTCCCTCATCTGTAAAATGGGGATTGAGACTGTGAGCCCCACTTGGAATAGGGACTGTATCCAACTTGATTGGCTTGTATCCACCTCAGTGCTTAGTGCAGTACCTGGCAGATAGCAAATGCTTTACAAATATCATCATTAATATTCTATCACTAATTAAGGACATGTACAAGATATAAGCAGAATGTCCCCTTCCAGTTTTTTAATATCTTAGCTGTCATACTCTCAGATCTAGGAGCTTTGACTTTCTTCATTGCTCAAATTACACAAGTGACTTCATTAAGTGTCAGAGTGAAAGCCACATCGTCAGGTTTTGGCAGAGTAATTATTTTTTGTAGAGTCTTTTCCCATCATGTAGTATGTAAAAGTGATTTCCATGTCATAACAAAAACATCAAACTGCCAAAATGCTGGTGTATACATACTCTGATTTCAGAAAAGAGTTGTAGTGTGTACATAGAGACTAATATAAATTTTCATATCTTAGCTGTGGTAGCTTTTAGAGAGGAGATTAAACTATTTGCACAGCACAATTAGAAAATGACCAGGTTTCTTTGTTTTCATATACTATTTTGAAGGGGTGGACATTTGATCAGTCAGTAGTCTTTGATGTTCTGAAGGTGTCAGAGTTTTAAGTAGTCTCACAATTTCGTGAAAATGAGATTCTGCAGGACAAAATAATTTTCCAAAGTCAGATTCAAAGTGAAATCCAGGACTTATAACTGTATTCTAAAACCAACAGCCCTTCAAACGCGCACACACACACACCTTATTTCAGTTAATGCTACAATATATTTAGGGCTGAAATTATTATGAATAATAGGTGATAGATAAACCTTAAAATAACACCTCTCCTCTATTAAGCCTGGGAGGGACAACCCCAAAACTTCCTTAATAGGACAAAAAAAAAAAAGTAAGCAGGTTCCAGGTTACCAGTGTTTGAAGCTGGATTCAGAATGGGGAGAACTGCTCTTCATTTTGCTTTGACAACTTTGCTGACATCCACTCTGATGTGACCTGGGGAAAGGGGAGGAGGAAAGTAGGGGAGCAAATGAAAAAGAATAATGAAAATATCTCCTCAGGAAGATTCAGTCCAAAATTGAGGTCAAATCACACTCAGCCTAGTTCTTCTAAGAGCTGTGACTGCAAAATATGGGCCCTAACAAGAGGCTAACTCCAATTTACCTAAGGATGTAGGTTATATCTCGAAAACTCCACCACAGCCCCAAAGTAAAAATCCTTATCGGTGAGAACAAGAACAGGGTCTCAGTGGTAGCTTAGATTCTGAGGAGTTGAGAACTCTGAGGTGTTCGGAAGGTTGAAGCAAAGATACTAAATTCCATCAGAAACCAAAGACTCCTGCCCTTCATTTGCCTAGCGGGATGCCAGCCACAAGAAACTCAGACAGAAATTTCTGTCGAAACTAGGGATTTCCCTGAAGTTGTGTTGAGCTGCAATGACTAGAAGCCCAGGAGCAGTGTTTTAGGGAAAGGAAACTATACAAGGCAGAGTTACTTAACTCAAGCAGCCAAATCCCATTTCTGCTGTCTAGGAGGAAAGGCCAAAAGATATGCTTTCGTGGAAGGAGTTTTGGGAGACAGTGTGCTATTCCCTGGGGCTTTCCAGGGGTTTGAGCCTATTTAAGGGTGGGGAAAGGGAGGGCATAGATGTTCTTTGACTTTGTTCTCACTCCAAATCCTCCATCCAAGACACCTAAGGCACAGGAGCTTAGATTTCATAGAACTTCTATGGGAACAGCAGAGGCAAACTGATTACTATACCTCAGAGGGGTTTTATTTAACCATTACAGATTAGGAAGAGTAGCCCCAAATCTTATAATCAATCGTGTGTCCAGGATTGGATCCAACACACAAAAAAACTGGATGTCATCTGAAAGAAACACGGGAAATAATCTATATGGCTTTGAATACATAAAGGCTTTCGGCACCTCACGATGGTGTGGAAGTGAAAGTGTGGCTTTAAATAAACGTTGATGTTGTTAATAACCAAGCATCATTGCCCTGAGCCAGTAGGCTCTGATACAGCTCTGTCTCGTCCTTAATTATTTGCCCCCTAGTTGTGCTTGTTTTCTTTTGAAGAATAATTAAGATTTAATGGCATATTTTCACAGTTTTTTTTCGGCTTGCTTTCTTGCTGCCTACTGTGCAGATTGCTTGTGTTTGATCCTGGTCATTACAAGAACAGTACAGTAATTGCCTATCTGGTGACTCGTTAATAGAGGTCCCCTGAGAGAGGAGAAACTGTTCTTTTGAAGTTCATCATGTTTACGGTTGGCCCTTCTGGTTTAATCCATATCATCAGCAATCCCCATTCAATTACTGGCAGCTCAATTCCAACTTGTTGGGATGCAGGCACTTTGTAAACAACTCCTTAATCTCTGTTCACTTTCCTGGCCTTCTAATAAAGTGAGATCTTTCAATGATTCCCTCCATCCCCAGGTTTCTTTTCTGTCACAGGAAAGGGAAGCCACTTTGACCCAGGCAGCTACACAGAATTGGCTGGAGCAAGTGTATGCACATAAGTAAATATCCCAGGCTTGAGGGGACTTGGCAGAAAATGGATCTTTTTCCCTTTTTTTTTTTGAAAAATTGGGCATATTTTTTAAAAATTGGGGCTGGTCTATATTGCTTCGAGGAAGACTAACCCTCCCTGTCTCTTTGGGGCTTTCCTGCTCTGGAGACAGCTAGAATCTTTCTGGACTTTGCAGCGGTAAGCAACCAAAGTGGATGATCCCTGGCTTTGACTCCATCCCCATCAGACCTTAGAGAAGATGGGTGGGAAAGTAGGTGGGGACAAAGCAGGTTTCCAGAATGAGGCATTCGAACGAGATGGGAAAAGCTGTAATCACAAAGGCAGCCTGGGTGATTCCAGGGTTATTGTGCTGGCAGGTCTGAGAAACTGTATTTCCACGGTTCACAAGCAATCATTTAGGACCCCAGAGTGAAGCTAGAGCACAGAGCCTACTTTGTTTTGGAGGGAATCTGAATCGAGGTGAATGAATGGGCCTGCGTCACATCTCTCTCAACCAGTGGGGTCCTGGTATCTCTTTGAGGACAAAGGTTTGTAGAGCAACATTCAGTTGAACTTCCTACCCAGGGCATATTGGAAGTCAGAAGAATTGATCAAGTTCCTCCCCTCCTTCAGCCCACAGCACTTCTGTAATATCTGTAATTTATTCATTGATATTAATCTACCACCCCTTCTAGACCTTAAGCTCTTTGTGGTCAGGGAACATGTTTGCCAATTCTGTTATACTGTACCCTCCCAAGCAGCTAGTACAGTGCTCTGTACAGAGTAAGTACTCAATAAATACAAATGATTGAAGTTCTTGAATTTATAAATCAGATTTACATCCAGTTCAACTTATTCACTTGATATCCACAGTTGGGTCAACTTAATACAATTTTATAAATGATTTTATTAACAAAGCCTTTGAAAACAGATGCAAAATGAAAGGGGAGAGTGCAACCAAGAAAAATCTTAGAACCAGGTAAAAATTCAAATGAATTGGCACATTATTCACCCCAGTACCATGTTGTTATTTTCCAATTCCTTTTCTATAATAATTTCTGTGTATCATTTTGAATTGTTAAATTTTTTTTTTGCTATGGTTTCAAAACAAAATCATCCTATGCAATTTCAACTTGAAAACCATTCCCTGCGCAAGTCGGCTGGAGTCAATTCTCAAAGCCTGTCGCTTTCAAGAAAATCAATATTGGACAATAGATTAATCTCTCAATTTGATCCACTCCATTTTAAAAGAGAAGAAAAAGCTAAATATCTTTTAATTCTCAGACAACAGGGGAAGCAGCACTAGATCTAATGAGCTGTGCAAATTTCCTTGACGTTTCATTTCCAGCAGTCTTTCACTGGATATCCTCTAGAATTTTCCCTGACTGCACACATTACTTACCTAATCTAAATTGTTTCAATTTTATGCCCTTTACATAACTGGGGCCATATTTCATCTTTATTTATTAAGCCATTTTCCGTCACACCTCAAATTGCCTTTTTGCTTAAGTGACCTCATCCACATTTGACAGAGTTAACTGCCCATGAAGACCCTAAAACTTTCAAATGCAAGGCTAAACAGAGGTTCTCACATAATTTCCTGACCTCTGATGCCCAATCTTCCACAGTTCCAGGGGGCAGAATTTCAAGAGTTTGCTTTTTCAAGGATGTTTTCCTGCCTGCTGATCCCATAGGAAACTGGGCCTACCCTAAGCAATACACACACACACACACACACACACACACACACACACACACACACACAGCCACAGTGGAACTGTTTTTACTTTTTTTTAAAAAACATTATCAAGCTATTGAAAGTTTTCACCTTAATTCCAGCGGGAGGTGCCAAGTATATCAATATAGCATTCACATTCCTGCAATGCTCCAAGTTAACCTCTACAAGAAAACACCAGTTCATTGTTTCATACAATTTGCTGATTTGCTGTGTTACACAAAAGAGGTCAGGTTCATCAGAGCATGATTACCTCTCACAAAATGTTTTTTTTTCTATTTTTTTAGTTGCTAAATCATCACATACTTTCATCAGAAGCTAAATGATATCACTTGTGATATTTAATATTGGAAATTCAGTGACAGTTATTACCATGGGAAAAAGAGAAAAATATTCTGGGGATTTCCAAAGGCATCAGTGTGTTATTATTGTTGGTAGAGTACCTGTTAAGTCAAAAAATGAGTTCTTTTTGTTGAACTCCAGGTCCTATCTTCCACAATTTCATCTCCCCTCACCTCCCAGTTTTCAGACAAACAGATCCACCCATAGAATCATGGGATACCAAATACAAATCAGGCAAAAGAAAAATAAATTACACTTGTCCCTGATTCCGGAGGTCAAGACGGCCAATAAATCGAAATAACTGTATTCAGTGATTCAAACAGTTCATCATGCCTCATTCATCTCATAAATTTGTTCACCTTTTCAATAGACACAAATTATAGATATGATTATAGAAGTTTAACAGGATTTTCCATTGACCTATACAAATCTGAAAGTACAAATCTAAACCCTTGACTTTGAACTCCTTGTAATGTTCATGGAGAAACATCACCATCCAGTCTCCCACTCTCTGAACACTATCCAGATTGCTGTTTGATTTTATTCTTGAGAATTCTTCCTTAGCGGCACATCTGACTGCTAGCAGATTGATCAAGCTAGCTAAGTCAATTCACTGATAGACTCAGAAACCAACTTCTCCTTAGAAGAGCATCATGGATTGATGATTAAAAAATCTGGAAGCTACACAATACTTCCAAACTTTTCTCTGACTCAGGCTAATTTGCTCAGATCAGTCAACTTTGTTGGCTTTTAGTTTTCCCATTTCCAGAAAGAAAATAATAAATATAAATACGAACACACCTTCATATAGCCTCAGCAGAAGTACTTTTAAGAACCCAGGCATCAGTTAATATTCTTGAGCAGGCTGCAAAAGCTTGTATTCCACAGGACAAAATATTTTCATTGCTTCTTAGCTCTCCCTAAGATAAACTTGATGGAACAGGTCCCTGAGCTTACAATTGAATGAGGCTTAATCAATAAATGAATCAATGGTACTTACTGATTGCTTGCTGTGCACAGAACACTGTTCTAAGAGCTTAGGAGACTACAATACAGAGTTGGAAGACACATTCCCTGTCCACAGTGAACTTACAGTCTAGAGGATGATGATGATGATGTTGAATATCATATAATCCAAAATACTTTTAAATTGCTCAATTCATGTACTGAAACCTACGAGCAGGTTAAATACATAATGAAACTCAGTACCGCTGGGTTCTTCACAATGTTTTTGTCAAAAGCTCTCCATTACTTCTGGAATTGAACCCTTGACTGATCACAGTTTGAACTCAAAGATCCTTATTGGCCTGCCAAGCACCCTGAAATAAAATTTGAAGGTAAAGGAGGATCCACAATCTTAAAAAAGAAATAAAAAGTGACCTAAAGAAAGGGTCAATTGTAGAAAAGGGAAGGAAACTGGCTGTGAATTTTCCTAAAATAGATTCTTCATAACCAAAAATTCCTTTCCTACCCCTCAAACCCAGTTTTTGAGCCTCTTCAAGTGTTGGGTCAGTTCTGATTTTGAAATTTTTTGGTCCTCAACAGGGGCTGTTGGCTATCACCAAAGTGGGTTGCAGCCTATAATGAAACTTTCCATTTATAAAGCATCTTTCATCTCAAAGGCAGAGTGCCTCAGAAATTCCTTTTCAGCCTGGCAGAGGTAAGAAGAGGGGCAGTAGCTTCAGGATGTCTCCAGCTTAAGGGACATCATGAGGACTGTCCCTTGAAGATAGAACATCTAGTTTATGAAGTACAAATCACTGATCTAAACTATTTCTGGACCTATTGCACTAAAAGCAGAACATGAAAATGTTTCTCTCACAAGTGGGTTGTTTGGAAAAAAATTCATTGAACAGGTAGTTTCAAACTTCTTCTTGTTCAGCTCCCTAGGAGCATTGAACTGTTTCCAGGGACTCCTTCTTTAAGCTTCCCCTCCCCTTCAATTCATGTCAAAAGACTGTGGCCTGAACTTGCTAATCACTTAGGTAGTGTCTACATGATGGACTTTTTCTTTTGGTACATCCACTGCTTTACTATTAATTGCTTCCCAGTCAGAAAATGGAAGGTCACTTCGGTAAGTGTTTAACATGTCCATATATACACTGCCTCAGGGCTCCATGATCCATTTATATATTGCCTCTAGTAATATTATTAGTGGCAAGATAAACTGCAAGTTATTCATGGGCAGGGACTGTGTCTGCCAATTCTGCTCTACTGTACTCTCACAAGGGCATAGTACAGTGTTCTGCACACTAAGTATGATTGACTGATTGACTTGAAAACACTCTTCTTCCCTAAATCTGAGCCTCAGTTTCTGCTGAAGAATGAAATTTGACCTGTTTCACCCAAGTGACATGAGTTTCTCCCTGGTTCCAACTTGGTAAGTTTGAGAGTCAATGAAATATCAGAAATATATTCTATATTGTCTAAAGTTCACCACACTGATGCTATAAGGCCAGTATACCAGTGTGATTCATTTCATATTCCACTGTAATTTTGTTACTCGGACAAAGTGAAACATACAACCAACCAATCCTGTTCTGCCACTAATCAATGGTATCCATTGAGCACTTATTGTGTTCGGAGCACTTTACTAAGTGTTTGGGAGAGTACATTATAACAGAGTTGGTAGATGGGTTCCCTGCCCACTTGGAGCTTCCAGTCTAGAGGGGGAGGCAGACATTAATAAAAATAAATGAATTACTAATGATGATGATTCCCTCTAAATCATTCTATCCTTAAAATATTGAAAGAAACCATTCCTGTGAGAACATAGATTTACTCTAGGTGCTATATTTTTTGATTGTAAGAATGATGCATCTAAAAGGTGTGAGGACAGATGGGATAAGTATTTAGCTGATTTTATTTTTTCAAACCTTTGGTCATTAAATGGCAATTCTTCTGAAAAATTGATGTTTTTCTATATTATAGGTGATTTATATTTGCCAACAAGAAATAAGTGTTTTGTTACTCAGAATCTTAGCATTCAGATACAGTACAGGGGAAATGACAATGCTAACAAATTAACCTCTTATTTCTACCCATTAGAAATAGTGAAAAGAAAAATTTCTTTAGTTGGATCTCTGCTGTAAAGGCACATACCTCTTTTAAAAGCAGAAATGCAGTCATTCTTATTTTAATGGCCAACATTACTTCATCAGTATAAACTTCTTTTTTTTCCCCTCACTAGCTATTAAGCGTGTGGGGGATGACTTTTTCCAGAAGCTTTTGCTGTTCTTGTCACTTCTGGTTTTAGTGCATTGAGCCTTTGTATTTGGGTTCATAATCCTCTTGGTTGTTCCATCTGGCCCATCTCATGTTTGATTCTCCGAGGAGGTTGATTGATTGCATGTATGTGTGTTTGTGTGTGGTTGTGTGACTGCAATTGCAATTTGTTCCAGTCCTACCAGAGCTGCCCCTGCAGCCAATGACTGCAAAACCAATCTGACTCAGGAGTTTTTGGCCTGTTCCCTGCAGACAGAAAAGTGGGACACGAGTGAAATAAGCCAGATGACAGAGTTCATTCCATAAATCCTGTTCTTTTATTGAGCAGCTGACACAAAATTGAGGTCACTGGCCTGTCTTCGTGAGCTTGGGTCAGGTCTTCCTCAATGGGGAGCCCCTCCCCTTTTCCCACCTGATTTCCCTCTAACTCAGCCTGAGCGAGGCCCAGATAGTTGCACCAGTATCATTTCACACCACCTAACTGTCCTTTGAAAAGGATCCTACCTCAAGTAAACAGCAATAGCCTTTGCAACTCTACCCATCTCTCTGCAATCTAGTACATTCTTGTTGGGTATTTCAACCACTACTGAAATCAATCAATTGCATATATTGAGCACCTACCGAATGTACAGCTGAGTACTAAACACTTGAGAGAATACAATAGAAGCAAGGCACACAGTTCCCACCCTCAAAGAGTTTACAATCTAAATAGTTATCATTATTATTATTATTGCTGTGCTTTTTAAGTGCTTACTATGACCCAAGCACTGTTATAAAACACTGGTGTAGCTACAGTTTAATTAGGTTGGACACAGTGCTTGTTCCACATGGGACTGTCAGACTAAGTAGGAGGGAGTAGAATTTAATCCCCATTTTAGAGATGATGTAACTAAGGCCAATACAAATTAAGTGTCTTGCCCAAGGCCACAAAGCAGACACAAGGCAGAGCTGGGATAAGAACCTTTGTCCTCTGACTCCTAGGCCGGTGCTTAGTCCAGAAGGCTACAGTGCTTTTCTTAAACAAATTTCCTCCCATTGAATGCAAATTCCACTCTGAGACTGTAACTCAGTTCCCAGGCAGTAGTAATCTTTGCTTTTGGTTTTTTAATATTTGTTAAGCACTTACTATGTGCCAGGTACTATACGAAGGCCTGGGGTAGAAACAAGCTAATCAGGCTGGACACGGTCCCTGTCCTACTTGGGGCTCAGAGTCTCAATTCCCATTTTACAAAGGAGATAACTGAGGCACTGAGAAATTAAGTGACTTGTCCAAGGCCACACAGCAGACAAGTGGGAGGTTCAAGATTAGAACACGGACCTTTTAAATCCCAGTTCTCTATCCACTAGGCTATGTTGCTTCACTGCTTCCAAACCATTCCCCCAACTGAAAGCATTCCCTCAAACAAATACCATAGTTGGCTAAATGAAAGGGCAAATTTGCCCTCCAAGATCTCAAGGCTATACTTGCTTTAGCCAAGCCCCAACTCTGAATGAAATCAAAGGAGGGAAAGGAAACACCACTAACTCAGTCTTTGTAACCAGCATGGTGTAGTGGATGGAGCACAGGCCTGAGAGTCAGAAGGTCACGGGCTTTAATCCCAGCTCTGCCACTTGTCTGCTGTGTGATCTTGGGCAAGTCACTTCACTTCTCTGGGCCTCAGTTACCTCAACTGTAAAATGGGGATTGAGACTGTGAGCCCCGTGGAGGACAGGGACTGTGTCCAACCCAATTTGCTTGTATCCACCCCAGTGCTAGTATAGTGCCTGGGACATAGTTAAGCCCTTAAATACCATAATTATAATTATTATTATAAAGAGATTGCTCCAGCCCCAAATTCCAAATGGGAGAGAAGATAAATAGGATGATTTGGGTATGATCCTCCCGTGTAAGTGTAATCTTTCCTTACATACATTTCTTCCTGACATTCTCGACTTTATCAACCAGGTATCATCCAGCATGGCCTACTGGAAAGAGCACAGGCTTGGGAGTAGGAGACTTGAGTTCCAGCCATTTGCCTGCTATGTGACCTTGGGCAAATCACTTAGCCTCTCTTTGACTCCATTTCCTCACCTATAAAATAAGCATAAAGTGCCTGTTCTCCCTCAGACTGTGAACTCCATGTGGAGCACAGAATGTCTAAGCTGATCTACCCCAGCACTTCACATAGTGCTTGGCACATAGCAAGTGCTCAATTCATCATCATCATCTATCGTATTTGTTGAGCGCTTACTATGTGCAGAGCACTGTACTAATCGCTTGGGAAGTACAAATTGGCAACATATAGACACAGTCCCTACCCAACAGTGGGCTCACAGTCTAAAAGGGGGAGACAGAGAACAAAACCAAACATACTAAATAAAATAAATAGAATAGATATGTACAAGTAAAATAAATAGAGTAATAAATATGTACAAACATATATACATAGATACAGGTGCTGTGGGGAAAGGAAGGAGGTAAGATGGGGGGATGGAGGGGGGCCGAGGGGGAGAGGAAGGAATTATTATCATTATTGTTTTAGTCTGCTTCTTGAGGCATTATTCCACATATAACCCTTCCTTGTTTTGATTAATCATGCCTCAGTGAGTAGAACCTGGGCCTGGGAATCAGAAGGACCTGGGCTCTAATCCTGGCTCTGCAACATGTCTGCTGTGTGTCTTTGGGCAAGTTATTTAACTTCTCTGGGCCTCAGTTATCTCATATGTGAGCCCCATTTGAGACAGGGACTGTGTCCAACCTGATTAACTTGTAGCTACCCCAGCACGTAGAACAATGTTTGGCACATAGTAAGCATTTAACAAGTGCCACAATTACTACTATTAACACTGGAGTCATAGAAGTTTCATTCCCTTGCGAATAAACTTCAAAATTACTATGTGTAAGAAAGCCAAATGTATTTTGACCTAACCTTTCACCACTAAATACGTCCTGATTTATTTTAACTCACTGCAGCATGAATCTAACCAGATAAGTAATTAGCACATATTTGACTGTTACTGTTTTTCAAATGCACTATAGAGAAATATATTTATATTGCTTAACTTTTTCAAGAAAGCATGCAAGTCTTTCTAAATGTCCAAGTGTCAAAAATATAACTAGTGAAACTTTCCTGTCTGTCAGTTCCGTATAGGCTGTGATGGGTCTAACACTGCTGTTCCACAGTCTCCCAAGAACTTAGTACAGTGCTGTATGCACAGTAAGCATTCAATAAATATGATGGATTCTTTTAAATAAAGAAGATACCCAGTCATGACTGTGTCACGAGCCACCCCCATGCCCAGATACCAACCAGGACCTTCCAGGACCGGAGGAATCTCAGTGACACGTAGTAGAGTTCAAACCACGCCTCTGATCACCAAGGTTAATGTAAAACATTTTTACTTAGTTTTACCAATGTTCAAGGGAGTAACACATACATACGCTCCCTCCCTCACTTCCCCACCCAAGGGTCCAATACCTGTCCACGGCCAAAGGAACCTGTTTCGCCAATGCTTCTTCTTTCTGCTTCCAAGAGCTGTTGCCTTCTGCTGCTTCCAAGCTTGGTTCTTTCTGTGTCTCACCATACCTGGGCTGCCTACACCTGCACTCTCACATTTCAAAGGAACTGCCTTTTCTCTGCCTTAGGTGTGGCAGCTGTGGCTCTACATGGCAATTATTGATTGGTCCAGGCCTGTTACTAGTTAGGACAGGGAGAGAAAGCCCTGCCTCCTTCCATGCTCAGCCCTGACAGGCCCACAGCCACCTGCCTTGAGTAAAGCCCATCAGGACCTTTGCCACTCTCTTCCTTGTTGTAGTTCGTGGGGTTGCAAACAGTCACTAATAAGGAGGATTGTTGTGGGCTCACCACAGATTGAGTCATATTGCATTCAAGCAGCGTGGCTCAGTGGAAAGAGAACGGGCTTTGGAGTCAGAGGTCATGGGTTCAAATCCTGCCTCCTGGCTCTGCCACTTATCATCTGTGTGACTTTGGGCAAGTCACTTCACTTCTCTGGGCCTCAGTTCCCTCATCTGTAAAATGAGGATAAAGACTGTGAGCCCCATGTGGGACAACCTGATCACCTTGTAACCTCCCCAGTGCTTAGAACAGTGCTTTGCACATAGTAAGTGCTTAATACCATTATTATCATTATTATTATTCAAATGTGAAGATCACAGTGTTTGACTCTTTTCATTGGTTTTCTAAATTTGATATGAATTCGGCATTTTCAAAATCTTAGAACCATCATTATCCTCATCCCAGATACAGAGTGTCCCACGGGCACCATGCTGCAGAATGACATGGAGAAAACTATTTTTGATGACAAAACTCCTGGTTGACCTTGTCACTGCCATAGTGTCATGATTCATATACTTCATCTCTTCACTAAGGTGCCATTTTGGGAGTAGTTATTGAGGGGCACAATAATACTAATACTACTAATACTAAATAGTACTAGCCATACTAGTACTAATCATGGCTTCTCAGCACTTGGGTCTACCTGAAATCAGGCTGTGCAAGTTAGGTAAGATTCCCAAAACAAATGGGGCTGTTGGCAGTCAACCTCTCTACTACCTGTCTGCCACTGGAAAGCATAGAAAATGAAAATTGTGTGGACTCCTGAAAATAACACAGGCTGGTAGATCTTCTGAACCAATCTATATGCAATAGCAAACATGACTATTTGCCCTCTACACATTGAAATGGAATGAATTAATTTATTGTAGCTTAGCTGCTAGGCAAGGGTTTTTGGTATATAAAGAGAATCCTGAATTTGAAATGAAAGCAAGAATTAGAATGTTTACTTCCACAGAGGCGTGTATTTAAGAAAACGTATGCAAAAACAAGTTTAAAGATGCCAGTTCAGACCTAGCTCTGGAAATTAACTTATTTGTAGTCTAAAACATTTTTATCTCAATGAAGCATCCCTTGACAATGTTGGTCTTTCATTTTACAAAATAGACATTAAGTAGATTAAAAACATTAATGGTATCCTGCAGTTTTTTATGACAAATTGATAATGCTATAATTCAAGCCAAACAATAGCAATTAATGTAACAGCACTAAAGACAGCTAAATTAATTGATGTGTGCATTTAGATCAGTCAATTAATCAATGGCTCTAATTAAAATGGAGAGATTCAACCAAAATCACTTTTTGGAAAAAACTTAAGAGTAAGAAGGTTTTACATTCTTTAGGATAATATGAAATTTCACCCCTGTTTCTCTCTGAGTTGAACTCCTGAAAATAGTCTATCAAATTTAGAAACTCCCCTCTCCTACTCTCCTATTAAATAGATCCGGTAACATTTTTCACTCCAACCAATCAACCAACCATATTTATTGAGTGATTACTGTATGCAGAGCAGTTTGTTAAGCGCTTAGTACAGTGCTCTGCACACAGTAAGTGCTCAATAAATGCAAATGATTGATTGATTAAGTGTTTGGGAGAGTACAGTATAACCAATTTGGTGGACATGTTACCTGCCCACAAGAAGCTTGCAATCTGGACTCCAGCAAAGACACTTCCTAAAAATTTGGAGTTCTTGCCTTAAGATAGGTGACTAATTTTTGGAAACTTGGCATGTACAATTACAAAAATCAAATATCAATCATTGAGAAAAAGTATAGTGCTCCTAAACCCATGCTATGCTTATGCTTAGCCTCCTCTCTAATCTCCCTGCCTCTGACCTTGCCTTCTCTTGTCTGTATTTCACTTTGCTGCCTGGATCATTTTTCTAAAAAAAAAAACTGCAGTCCACCTCTCCCCTCTCCTCGAAACCTCCGACAGTTGCCTACCATCTCCAATTTAAACAGAAAATCCTTACTTATGGTGTCCTTTGGGATTAGAAATGAAAATACAAAGAATGATATCTTAATCAGTGATCATGTGTCTTAATGCCAAGACCAATGCACAGCTGATATGGTCACTGGTGATTCTTGTGGATCAGAGACTGTGCATCCTCCCGGGGGTTGATGCCACCACAGAGACATCAGTCATCAGTCAGTTAGTGCAATTTATAGAATGCTTTCTTGGTGAGAAGCAGCATGGCCTAGTGGGTAGAGCTCAGGCCTAGAAGTCAGAAGGACCTGGGTTCTAATCCTGGTTCCTTCACATGTCTGCTGTGTGACCTTGGGCAAATCACTTCACTTCTTTATGCCTCAGTCACCTCAACTATAAAATGGGAATTAAGATTGGGAGCCCTATGTGGAACATGGGCTGTGTCCTACCTGATTAGCTTGTATTTACCCCAGCACTTAATATAATGCCTGGCACATAGTAAGCACTTAACAGAAAATTTTTTTAAAAAACCCAACACTGTACTGTTTGGGAAAGTACAGTACAATAGAATAAGTAGACATAATCCCTGCCTAAAAAAGTTCATAGACTAGGAGGGGAGACACACATTAAAATAAATTACAGTTGCATATGTACATAGGTGCTGTGAGGCTGGGGTGAATTATCAGTGCTTAAAGATTTCTGATCTAAGTGCATAGGTGATGCAGAAGAGAGGTTAAATAGAGGAAGTGGTGTCTTAGTTGGGAAAGGCCTCTTAGAGGAAATGTAGCTTTAATAAGGTTTTGAAGGTGTGTAGACTGGTGGTGTATCAGAATGAAGAAGGGAGTTCCAGGCCAGAGGGAGGGCGGTGGCAAAGGATTTGGTAGTGAGATAGACGAATTAGAGGTGCACTGAGTAGGTTGGCATTGGAAGAGTGAATCTGTGCACTGGGATGTGTTAGTAATTCAGTGAGGTAGGAGGAGGAGAGCTGATTAAGTGATTTAAAGCCAAAGGTAAGAATTTTCTGCTTGATGTAGAGATGGATGGGCAATAATTGGAGATTTTTGAGGAGAGGGGAGATGTGGACTGGAGGTTTTTTTAGAAAAATGATCCAGGCAACAGAATAAAATATGGAATGGAGAAGGGAGAGTCAAAGTAGGGAGTTCAGTGAGAAGACTGTAAGCTCATTGTGAGCAGGGAATGTATCTGTTTATTTCTGTACTAGACTCTCCCAAGCACTACTACAGTGCTCTGGACACAGTATGCACTCAATTAATATGAATGAATGAATGAATGAATGAAGGCTAGTGCAATAGCTAAGCCAGGATATAAAAAGAGCTTGGATCAGCAAGTTAGCAGTTAGGATGCTGAACAAAGAGCAGATTCTAGAATTGTTGAGAAGGTAGAAGCAATAGAATTTGGTAACAGAATATGTCGATTGAGTGAGAGAAATGAGTCAAGGAATGCCAAGGTTATGAGTCTGTGAGACAGGAAGGCGAGTGGTGTTGTCTACAGTTATGGGACAACATGGAGTACATCTGGGATGATAAGGAGCCTGAGTCCATTTCAGACATGTTAAACTTTGAGGAGTCAGAGGGACATCCAAGAAGAGATGTCCCGAAGACAGGAAGAAATATAAAACTGCAGAGGAGAGGATGGGGCTGGAGAGGTTGAGAGGGAGAGACACGCCTCCTGCCCTTTTCTCATGGGGTTCTTGTACTGGGGGCTTGAGGCCCAGCCTTGGAACCCAGAAAAGATAAGAAATAGTGTGACATGGCAACACTAATACGCAAAGAAATAAGAACCTTAATCTTCCTCCCATCTGTTTCTCTTCTTCCTTTCTCTCTCCAATGCCTCCTCCTTCCTACTCTTTCATTCAGTCATATTTATTGAGCTCTTACTGGGTGCAGAGCACTCTGCTAAGCGCTTGGAAAGTACACCCTACTATTCCTTCCCTTCTTCCTCTCTTTCCCTCATTTTTTCTGCTTCCCCATCCTTTTTCCTCTCTTATTCTCTTTCCTCATTCAGACCCTCCAAGCCTGACCTCTCGCAAAACTCCATCATCACTGTCCTGCCCCTGATCACTGTTGCCCTTAAATGAAAGGTTGGCATCCTCACATCCTGCTATTTTAGTTCATTTTCTTTTTACTTGTTTGTACTGCATTTGTTAAGCACTTGCTATGTGTCAAATACAGCTCTAAGCACTGGGTTAGATACAAGTATATTGGTCAGACACAGTCCCTATCCCACGTGTGACTAACAGCCTAAGTAGGAGGGAGAACAAGAATTGAATCCCCATTTTACAATTGAGGAAACAGGCACAAAGAAGTTAAGTAATTTGCCTAAGGGTGTACAGCAGATAAGTCGCAGGGCTGAGACTAGAACCCAGAATCTCTGACTCCCAAACCTGTGCTCTTTCCACTAGGCCATGCCACTTCCTTTTGGTTGTCACACTGTGCAAAGGGCAGAGAGATAAAGTAAATGCTCCAGTTCACTCATTCAGTTGTATTTATTGAGCACTTACTGTGTGCAGAGCACTGTACTAAGTGCTTGGGAAGTACAAGTTGGCAACATAGAGAGACGGTCACTACCCAACAAGGGGCTAACAGTCTAGAAGGAGGAGACAGACAACAAAACAAAATCGTCAGAACAAATAGAAGTATAGCTATATGCACATCATTAACAAAATAAATAGAATAATAAGTACAAGTAAAATACATAGAGTAATAAATATGTACAAATATATACAAGTGCTGTGGGGAGGCGAAGAAGGTAGGGCGGGGGGGATGGGGAGGAGGAGAGGAAAAAGGGTGCTCAGCCTGGGAAGGCCTCCTGGAGGAAGTGAGCTCTCAGTAGGGCTTTGAAGGGAGGAAGAGAGCTAGCTTGGCGGATATGTGGAGGGAGGGCATTCCAGGCCAGGGGAAGGACGTGGGCCCAGGGTCGATGGCGGGACAGACAAGAAAGAGGTACAGTGAGGAGGTTAGCAGCAGAGGAGCAGAGGGTGCGGGCTGGACTGGAGAAGGAGAGAAGGAAGGTGAGGTAGGAGGGGGTGAGGTGATGGACAGCCTTGAAGCCGAGAGTAAGGAGTTTTTGCTTGATTCGTAGGTTGACAGGCAGCTACTGGAGAATTTTGAGGAGGGGAGTTTACTTCTTCTTGGAGAGGATGTGATCAGAAAGAGGCAGAACCTAGTCTAAGAGAAAGGAAAACATTATTATCATTGATCAGACTTGTTTACCAGTGATTCTGGGCTTTAGGAGGTTAGAAACGAGGGTGGCAAAAACTAAAGCGAGAAAACAAAATATTTCCCTGGGCACCAATGACAAATCTCATGGGTCTCTCTGTTTCAATCTTATTGTGTCAGTCTGCCATCTCTGTCAAAGACAGTTCAGGGAATCATGAAATTGAAATCCAAATGGAACTGCCATCTCTGCCTGCCATTGGGTCAAATTTGTCAGTACCGAGTGTTGACTGTAAAATTAATTTTGGTCTGATCCAGAGGGTGATATGAAAGAAAAATCTGTTATCTATGCCCATGCTGGATAGATGTGTAATAAGCACCCGGTGACTCATCCCACATACAGCATTTCAGCTTGGAGGCTTGTGGTATAATTCCAGGCCGTAGTGTAGCCAGCAGACTCCTGCTATTTCACCAAAGCTTCTCCTTGCTGTGGATGAAAGGCTTTGGAGTTCACACCAAATTTGTTGAACACCATGAAGAATTCACTGGCATCTCCATCAGATTTACTGGCAGGAGCTTTTTGTTAATGTTAGATCCAGTTTATAAATAACATGGAAATGAGGTGATAGCTTGTGGCAACCAATTGTAGTAGTTCTCCTAATCCCACCAAAATAGTCAACCACTTAGAAATACCAAAGTAATACCATGCTGGGGAGTGTGTCTGAATCAGAAATAACACAGAAAATCTGAGCTGTCTTTCAGAAAAAAAGAAAAAAGTGGGAGTGGAGAGGAAACTGTCCCTTTGTTTTTTTTTTCTCTCTCTCTATCCATCTTCTTTCAGAAATAAAAATGTGTTAGTGAAAAACAACAAAGTTTGATAATAGGAGCCATCGGGTGATGAGAATCAAATGAGGCATCAAAAGATAAAATGTCTGTGACTGGGACTTGCCCCATCTGCTTTTGGCTGCCATTTTCTTCATTTCTCAATTAATCAATCAATAGTATTTATTGAGCCTTTACTGTTTGCATAACATTGTACTAAGCACTTGGAGTACAGCAGAGTTAGGATCTTAAAATTCAGTCAGGGAGACAAACACTAAACTAAAATTTAATTAGGGGGATGCATCAGAGTTTAAGGATATGTACACAAATGCTTTGGAGCAGGGGGAATGAATGCTTACGTGCTTTGGAGATGAGCATCCAACTGCACAGATAACTCAGGAAGGAAGGAAATAGGGTGGGGAGATAGATTAGTCAGGCAATGCCACCTGGAAGAGATGTAATTTTGGTAGGACTTCAAAGATAGGGAGAGGAGTAATCTACTGGATAGTAATAATTAAGAATTGTGATACTTCTTAAGTTCTTATTATGTTACAAGCACTGGAGTAGATAAGATGATCAGGTTGGACACAGCCCCTATCCCAGAAGGAACATCGACTCAAAAGGAGAGGGAGAGCAGGTAATGAGCCTTCATTTTACATATGAGGAAACTGAAGCGCAGACAAGTTAGTGACTTACCCAACATCAAAAACAGGCAAGAGGTGGAGTTGGAATTAGAACCTTTGTATTCTAATTCCCAGGCCCGTGCTCTTTCTACTAGGCCATGCTGGCCCTCAATATGAAGGGGTTCCAGGGGGAGCATAAGGAAGAGGTCACCAGTGAAACAAATGAGAGCAAGGCAGAGCGAGTAGGTTGGCCTTAGAGGAGCAAAGTGTGCCGTCTGGGTTATAATGGGAGGGGAGTGAGGATAACTAGTGGAGAGCTGATGGTCAATAGTGGAGGAGTTTCTACTTAATGCAAAAGCTTTGGCAGTTTTTGAAAGGCAAGGAGACATGCAAAATGACGTTTTAGAAAAAATGATCGAGGCAGCAGAGAGGGGAGAAGCTGGAAACAGGGTCAGCAAGGAGACTGACGCTATAGTTAAGGCAAGATGTGACAAGTGCTTGGATAGGAGTTTGGGTGACAATTTGCTTACTATGTCCCAGGCGCTGAGGTGGATACAAACATATCGAGTTGGATGGAGTCCAAAGTGGCAGAGAGGAATTAGAACCCATGACCTTCTGACTCCCAAGCCCGTGCTCTATCCACCACATCATAGAACCCATAATACGTGAAAAGCAGCGCACTAAGATTTGGCAGAGTACAACAGAGTTAGTAAATATGGTCTCTGCCCTACAGGGTCTTTTAACCTAGTGTGAGGAGAGGACCAAATATAAGGAAGAATAGAGAGTACAAATATACGTACATAAAGCCAATGGGGCATAAGGGTGAGGGGTACCCAATGTGGGAGACAACTGCCTAAGGTACAATTGGTTGGATTGTGGCAGTCCTTGGGAACCCATATGATGATGATGGTATCTGCTAAGCACTTACTGTGTGCCAAGCACTGTTCTAAGTGCTGTGGACCTCCTCCAGGAGGCCTTCCCAGACTGAGCCCCTTCTTTCCTCTCCCCCTCGTCCCCCTCTCCATCCCCCCGTCTTACCTCCTTCCCTTCCCCACAGCACCTGTATATATGTATATATGGTTGTACATATTTATTACTCTATTTATTTATTTATTTATTTATTTTACTTGTACATTTCTATCCTACTAATTTTATTTTGTTGGTATGTTTGGTTCTGTTCTCTGTCTCCCCCTTTTAGACTGTGAGCCCACTGTTGGGTAGGGACTGTCTCTATGTGATGCCAATTTGTACTTCCCAAGCGCTTAGTACAGTGCTCTGCACATAGTAAGCGCTCAATAAATACGATTGATTGATTGATTGATTGATTGGTAGATACAACGTAATCAGGTTGGACTACAGTAGCAGTGTGGCTCAGTGGAAAGAACCCGGGCTTTGGAGTCAGAGGTCGTGGGTTCAAATCCCTGCTCCGCCACTTGTCGGCTGTGTGACTTTGGGCAAGTCACTTCACTTCTCTGGGCCTCAGTTACCTCATCTGTAAAATGGGGATGAACACTGTGAGCCCCCCTGTGGGACAACCTGATCACCTTGTAACCTCCCCAGTGCTTAGAACAGTGCTTTGCACATAGTAAATGCTTAACAAATGCCATTATTATTATTATTTATCCCACATGGGGCTCACAGTCTTCATCCTCATTTTACAGATGAGGTTACTGAGGCACAGAAAAGTTAAGTGATTTGTCCAAGGTCACACAACAGACAAGTGGCGGAGCCAGGATTAGAACCTCTGACTTCTCTTGCCACTAGACCATGCGTATCTGATTGCCCTGTACCCAACTGAAAAGATTAATTTCTGACATACTCTTGAGTTGTGTCCTCTCACTGGTTCTTGCAGATGTGATCTGATATGCCCTTAGCAAAGCAAAATACGTTTGCTTATAAATGGGTCAGGGAGGGAGATAACTGCTTGGAATTAAATACCTTCTGTCAGTCAGCTCATCATGTTCTAAACTCCCTCCAGTGTGTAAGCTCCTTGTGGGCAGGGAATGTGTCTACCAATTTTGTGGTACTGTATTCTCCCAAGTTCTCTGCATACAGTAAGCACTCAATAAATATGATTGATGATCATGCAGCAGAGGTAGTAGCAACATTAAGCCATGAAGCAGTTCTCATTCACCTTGTCCCCACATGCTAGCACTCAGCTTAGTGCCAGTGCATAATAATAATAGTAATAACAATAATAGTATTTATTAAACACTTACTATGTGCCAAGTACTGTTCTAAGCACTGGGGTAGATACAAGATAATACGGTCATCCCACATAAGGCTCACAGTCATAATCCTCATTTTACAGATGAAGTCTCTGAGGCACAGAGAGGTTAAGTGACTTGCCCAAAGTCACACAGCTGACGACCTCTGACTCCCAAGCCAGAGCTCTTGCTGTATAGGGGCTAAGCCCTCATGAGGATGATGATGAATGTAATGACAATAACACTTGTTAAGCGATTACTATGTACCATGCACTTAATACAAAAGTAGATACCAGCCAATCAGGTTGAACATAGTCCTTGTCCCACATGAAACCTACAGCCTAAGGGGGAGGGAGAGTGCCTCATTTTACAGATGAGGAAGCTGAGGTACAGAGAAGCTGAGTGACTTGCCCAAGATCACATAGCAGATAAGTGGTGGAGGCAGGATTAGAACCCAGGTCCCCCAACTCCCAGGCTGATGCCCTTTCCATTAGACCAGGCTGCCTTCCTCTTCCTTAGAATCTATAGGGACTATGATCAGCTCATGAGGCAATATGTATGAGCGGCTTTCACATACACCCCCAACCCAGTGGCCCATGGGATTGGAGAAGAGTAGTCATTCATTCATTCATTCAATCATATTTATTGAGCACTTATTATGTGCAGAGCACTGTACGAAGCCCTTGGGAGAGTACAAAACAATAAACAGACACACTACCTGCTCAATTTGAGTTTACAGTCTAGAGCTGGGGAAACAGACATTTATATGAACAAATAAATTACAGCTATGTACATAAGAGCTGTGGGGCTGGGAGAGGGGATGAGCCAAGGGAGCAAGCCAGGGAGACACAGAAGGGAGTGGGAGAGAAGGAAAGGGGGGCTCAGTCAGGGAAGGTCTCTTGGAGGAGATACTTATGAACATATCTGTAATTTATTTATCTATATCATTGTCTGTCTCCCCACTGTATGCTCATTGTGGACAGGGAACATACCTGTTTATTGTTGTATTGTTCTCTCCTAAGCACTTAGAACAGTGCTGTGCACACAGTAAGTGCTCAATTATTCTGATTGAATAATAATAAAAATAATAATGGTATTTGAATGAATGAATGAATGAAAATCTGGAAAGTCATACCTAACTCCTAAGCCAAAGTTTCCCCAACCCCTGTTCTAGAATCTTCCAACCTAATAATGGATTCCTCTGGTAATGTTTCCAGGATTTAGCTACAATTCTCCACTTCCTCCTCATCAGAAACCTGGCTTTCAATCATGCACCCAGGATTCTAAGACTTCTGTTATGACCTGTCTCTAGGTGGGATATATAGACATATTTCTAATGCTTACTAAAAATACCATCCCAGGGTAGAACATCTATCTTTAAGCCTCTGTGATTTTTTTTTTCTTTTGCACACATAATTTCCCTGTCTCTTTCCACCTTCTCCATTCCCAACATTTAGATTTCTAAAGTGCTAATTTAAACTGGGGCATGATTTGGAAGGTTCACCCAGGGAAATACCTCCTACATAGAAATGTGACAGAATTGTATGTGAATTAGACAGAGAGTGCATTTAATACTCTTTTAAAATGGTAACTCCATTCCCAACCTTATTTTTTTTTAATCAGATGGGGAAAACTTAGAATTATTGTAACCGGTACCTGAATTTGCTAATCTTACTCAGGTGACAATTTCAATCAGAGCTTCTTTAAATTCCAATCTCAATATCAAGGTGGGAACACTTTTATATTAGGAGGAAAATCCAGTGCTCAGTAAGCTTAGAATTTGGGCCCCGCATTTCACTATTTTTCACTGGCAAAAGCAGATTCAAAGTTTCTATGTTCCTTTTCTTAATTTCTTCCTGCTAGAGCTCCCTTGCATTTCCCAGAATTTCTATCATTTATTTTCATCAGTTATTTTAGAAGTGGATTTTCAGTTGTAGTTCTTTGTTACTTTTTCTCTGAAGAGAAGATTTGTCAGCCTTCTCACTTATCTCTCTACCTCTAGTCTCTCCCTACTTGAATCCCAAGTCCACGTTGCTTCCTGAATCATCTTCCTGAAATGCCACTCAGCAGATTTCAATCCACTCCTTAAAATCCTCCAAAGGGCTGCCCAGCTCCCTATTTATCAAATAAATATTCCAACATTCCATTGTCTTCAAAGTTGTTTAGACCTCTTTTGTGGGCAGGAAACGTGTCTACCAACTCCTTTGAACTGTACTCTCCCAGTGCTTAGTGCTCTGCGTATAGTAATCTCTCTAAAAATACTATTGATTTATTGATTGATTCTCCAACATCTCTCTCCATTTCATGTAATGGTTCTCACATCCTTCTCTACACATACACACAGACACGTTCTTTGTACCTCTTGAGCATTTGATATTCACTCCACCCCCAGACCCATTCACGTACAAATCCTTACACTCTAAAATTTCCCTTTTCTGTAATTTATTTTAAAGCCTGTCACCCACTATTTGCTGAAAGCTTCTTGTGGACAAGTATCGGATCTACCTACTCTAGTGTACTATACCCTCCCAAGAATTTAATATGGTGCTCTGCACACAATAATCACTCAATAAATAGTATTGATTGATTCTCTTTACCCACTACACTCCAGTTGGTACTCTTTGT
Source organism: Tachyglossus aculeatus (assembly GCF_015852505.1). Lineage (NCBI taxonomy): Eukaryota > Metazoa > Chordata > Mammalia > Monotremata > Tachyglossidae > Tachyglossus > Tachyglossus aculeatus. The sequence continues at coordinate 78,435,083 of NC_052086.1, forward strand.
GCTTCTCAAGTTAACCTCCTAACTCTACCCTACTCTTTTCTTGCATGTCTCTAATTCCTTGCTCCCAGCCATGCTGTAGTAGATAGCAGCATGACAGAGAAGCAGCATGGCTCAGTGGAAAGAGCACAAGATTTGGAGTCAGAGGTCACGGGTTCAAACCCCAGCTCTGCCCCAGCTGTGTGACTTTGGACAAGTCATTTAACTTGTCTGGGCCTCAGTTACCTCATCTGGAAAATGGGGATTAAGACTGTGAGCCCCAGGTGGGACAACCTGATCACCTTGTAACCTCCCCAGCACTTAGAACAGTGCTTTGCACATAGTAAGTGCTTAATAAATGCCATCGTTATTATTATTAATTATTAGAGCACAGGTCTGGGAGTCAGAAGTTCACAGATCATAAGATCCTATTCCCGGCTCTGCCACTTATCTGCTGTGTGACCTTGGGCAAGTCACTTTACTTCTCTGTGCCTCATTTACCTCATCTGTAAAATGGGGATTAAGACCACGGATTGGATGGGGGACGGGGACTGTGTTCAACCCAATTTGTTTGTATTCCTCTATGGAGCTTAGTACAGTGCCTGGTACATAGTAAGTGCTGAACAAATACCATTGTTATTATTATTGTTATTATTATTATTATTATTATTATTAATAATAGGTCAGTCTCTAACTAGTATGAACAAAGACCAAAGAGGCAGTTTGTTATGTGCTGTACTACTGCTGGCCAGCTTATTTATTGCACTCTGTACCTCAGGGAAACTGACTGACAGGGAGGAGTGAAGCACTTTAATCAATTCCTCTGTAGTTTTTTGGTCCTGAAATTTTAGGACATGGGTTTATCTGTTATTCCTGTTGGAAGACATAATCATCTCATTTTAGTTCCTCCAGATATTACCTCATCTACAACTTTCCTGATCTTGCCGTGACCGCTCAATCCCCACCCTCCAAACAACCCATCTCAAGCCTCCCCTCTCAACACAACCCCTCCTTATTCATTCATTCAATCATATTTACTGAGCACTTACTGTGTGCAGAGCACTGTATTAAACACTTGGGAAAGTACAATACAATAATAAACAGTGACATTCCCTGCCAGTAACAAGTTCACAGTTTTGAGGGGAGGGGGTCGAGACAGACATCAGTACAAATAAATAAAATTACAGATGGATAAATAAATTCTTTGGGACTAGGGGCAGGGGGGAGGGCAAAGGGAGCAAGTCAGGGTGATGCAGAAGGGAGTTGGAGATGAGGAAGAGTGGGGCTAAGTCTGGGAAGACCTCTTGAAATGGGGGAGAGTAATTGTCTGATAGATTTGAGGAGGGAGGGGGTTCCAGGCCAGAGGCAGGACGTGGGCTAGGGTTTGGGGGTGAGACAGGTGAGACCAAGGCAAAATGAGAAGGTTAACAATAGAGGAGCAAAGTGTGCAGGCTGGGTTGTAGAAGGAGAGAGGCAAGGTGAGGCAGGAAGGAGCAAGGTGATGAAGTGCTTTAAAGCCAATGGCGAGGAGTTTTTGTTTGATATGAAGGTGGATGAACAACCACTGGAAGTTTTTTGAGTAGTGAGGTGACACCTCTTGAATGTTTTTGTAGAAAAAAGATCCAGGCAGCAGAGTGAAATATGGCCTGGAATGGGAAGAGACAGGAGGCTGGGAGGTCAGCAAGGAGATTGAGGCAGTAATCCAGATGGGATAGGATGAGGGATTGTATTAATGTGGTAGCATTTTGGATGGAAAAGAAAGGGCAGATTTTAACAATATTGTGAAGATGGAACCAACAGGACTTAGTGGTGGGTTGAATATGTGGGCTGAATGACAGAGAGGAGTCAAAGATAACACCAAAGTTATGGGGTTGTGAGATAGGAAGGATGGTGGTGCCATCTACTGTGATGGGACAGGGTTTGGGTGGGAAGATATGGAGCTCTGTTTGGTACATATTAAGTTTGAGGTGAGGGGAGGACGTCCAAGTAGAGATGTCTTGAAGGCAAGAGAAAAGGCGAGCCTGAAGTGAGGGAGTGAGCTTTGGACTGGAGATGTAGATTTGGGTATCATCCACATAGAGGTGGTAGTTGAGGCCATGGGAGCAAATAAGTTCTCCAAAGGAATGTGTTAAGATGGAGAAAAGAAGGGGATGCAAAACTGAACCTTGAGGGACCCCCACAGTTACGGGATGGGAGGCAGAGGAGGAGTCTGCGAAGGACAATGAGAGTGAATGAACAGAGAGATGAGAGGAGCACCAGGAGAGGGCAGAGTCAGTCCCCCTCCTCCATCCAACCATTTCCCACCCCTTCCCCCATCTCCATCCCTTCTCCTTGCCCAATTCTGTCCTAGCACCACCCCTTATCCCCCTCGCCCATGCCAGCCACCGTCAGCTTTCTCCCATCCAACCCCTCTCCCCCCACCACCCCTACAGCCTCAGCCAGGTGCAGCCTATGGAACACCTGCTCCATCATGGGGATGCTTCCCTTCATCCTTGACCTATTCCTGACCCAATCTCCTCCTTCTTGTCCACCCTGAAACCTGGATCTCCCCAATTGAAACCTGCCACTCTCTAAGGGGGAGGGGGGGGGGTCATTTTAACCCACTCTCCCAGACTCACTGGGAAAGGAGGAGGTGTTGGCTTTCTTCTTGTGCCCCAGTGGCCGCATTCACACAACTGCACCTCCCCCATTCTTTTCTTTCCCCTCCTTCAAAGCCTATAGCAACTTCCCCTCCCACCCACTCCAGATTCTAGTAACAGTCATCCACACTCCCCCTTCCCCCGCAGCCCACCTCCAACTTTCTGAACCATTTTGATCATTTTCTCACATTCCTTCTCTGTCTCCATTCCTACAGTGACCCTTGGGCACTTTAATATCCGCAAAGATGTTTCTGTTGACCCTTCCGCTGCCCACTTTCTATCACTCCTCAACTTCATTGACCTGCTCCTCCACCCAAGCTCGCCCACTCACCAACTTGGACAGACACTTAATCTCATCATCTCTAGCCACTGCACAATCTCTACCCTCACCAACTCTGAAATCCGTCTGAAATCTGAAAACCCTCTTATCTGCCTTCTCTCCCACACACTTGTTCCTCACAAATTTGTGCTTTTCCATAAGTTCTCCAATCTTTTGACCACATCCAATTCTCTCAACTCATCGTGCCCCATTTAGCCTCCTTGCCCAAACTACCTTCCCTTGATGACCAAATTAAGGCTTGTCAACACCACCCTCTCTACTGAACTCAATTCACTTGCTTCCCTATTCCTTCATCAGTCTTATACAATTAGCTCACATCCCTGAATCATCTCCACAGCCCGTTTTCTTGTCTCTTATGCATGAGCTGCAGAGTGCCAGTGGAGGAAATTTAGATATCAGGCTAAACTCATCAACTACAATTGTTCCTTACATGATTTAACTCTGCCCTCTCTGCAGGGCAAAATTATCTCTCCATTCTTATGGACACCCATGACCGTTGCCCTTTCCTATTGTTCTAGATGCTTAACTCCCTCCTTAAATGCCCTGTACCTCTGTCTTCCTCATCTCCTGCCCCTAATGACCTGGTCACCTACTTTATTGATGAAATTGAAACTATCAGGCATGATCTCCCTAAAACCTCCCCTGTTCCTCCCCAGTCCTGCTGCCCTTCTTCAACTCTTCCATCTTTCCCAGCAGTATCTCAAAAGGACATCTCCTGGCTTCTTTCAAAATCCACTTCCTCCATCTGCACATCAAACTCCATCCCTTCATACCTTAGTAAAACACTTGCCCCCTCTCTTCTTCCCTCCCTAATATCCATCTTCAACTGTTCTCCCTCCAGTGGCTTCTTCCCCACTGCTTTCAAACATGCCCATGGCTTCCTATACTAAAATAAAACTTCCCTAGACTGCACAGCTCCCTCCAATTATTACCCTATCTCCCTCCTACCATTTCTTTCCAAACTCCTTGAGCAAGTTGTCTACACCCGCTGTCTCACATTCCTCTCCTCCAGTTCTCTCCTTGACCCCCTCCTAACTGACTTCCATCCCATTCACTCCACAGAAACCTTCCTCTCAAGGTCACAGATGATCTCCTACTTGCCATATCCAATGGCCTCTACTCCATCCTAATCCTCCTCGACCTCTAAGCTGCCTTCAACACCATCAACCACTCCTTTTCCTGGAAACATCCAACCTCAAAACTTCACTGACACTGTCCTCTCCTGATTCTCCTCCTATCTCTATGGCTACTTATTCTCAGTCTCTTTCATTGGCTCCTCCTCTGCCTCCCACTCCTTAACTGTGGGTGACCCTCAGTGTTCTGTTTTGGATCCCCTTCTATTCTCCATCTATACCCACTCCCTTGGAGAACTCATTCACTCACATGGCTTCATCTACCATCTCTATGAAGATGATTCCCAAATCTGCATCCCCAGCCCTGATCTCTCATCCTCTCTGCAGTTGTGCATCTTCTCCTGCCTTCAAGACATCTCTACTTGGATGTCCTGCCGTTACCTCAAACTTAACATGGTAGAAACAGAACTCCTCATTCTTCCAACCCAAATGGTGTCCTTTCCCTGACTTTCCCATCACCACAGACAGCACCACTATCCTTTTTTTTAATGGTATTTGTTTAACATTCATTGTGTCAAACACTGTTCTAAGTGCTGGGGTAAGTACAAATTAATTAGTTCAGACACAGTCCTTGTACTGCATGGGACTCACAGTCTTAGAAGAAGGGAGAACAGGTACTTTTATTTTACAGGTGGGGAAACAGACACAGATAAGTTAAGTGGCTTGCCCAATCTCTAACTCCCAGGCTCATGCTCTCTCCACTAGGCAGTGCTGCTTCTCCTGTCTCACAAGCCCACAACCTTGGCATAATCCTTGACTCCTCTGTCTCATTCAACACACAAATTCAATCCATCACTAAACCTTGTGGTTCAGCCTCCACAATATTGCTAAAATCCTCCCTTTCCTCTCCACCCAAGCACTTATCCTATCTCACTTTGATTACTGTATCAGCTTCCTTGCTGACCTCCCTGCCTCCTGTCTCTCCCTCTAGACTTTTAGCTCATTATGGGCAGGGAATGTGTCTGTTTTACTGTATATCATACTCTCCCAAGTGCTTAGTACCATGTTCTGCACACGGTAGATGTTCAATAAATATGACTGATTGATTGTGAGATAGTTGCATTGCTTCCTGGTATATCCTTCTTTACACAGTATTTGCCTGAGTGCCCCATATGACTATGAACCTCTTAAGGGCAGAAAACTTGTGTCTTGTGTCCGTTCTACTCTCCCAAGTATTTAGTACAGTTCTTCACATGCTTTAGGGAGAAGCAGCGTGGCTTAGTGGAAAGAGCCCGGGCTTTAGAGTCAGAGGTCAGGGGTTCAAATCCCTGATCTGCCAATTGTCAGCTGTGTGACTTTGGGCAAGTCACTTAACTTCTCTGGGCCTCAGGTAGCTCATCTGTAAAATGGCGATGAAGACTGTGAGCCCCCCGTGGGACAACCTGATCACCTTGTAACCTCCCCAGAGCTTAGAACAGTGCTTTGCACATAGTAAGTGCTTAATAAATGCCATTATTATTATTATTATTTAGGTACTCAATAAATACCACCATTTCTTAGGGTATTTGTTAAGTGCTTACTAGGACTGTGCTGGGGTAGATACAAGATCACTACGTTGGACACAGTGTCTGTCCCATCCAGGGCTCCCAGCCTTAATCCCCATTTTACAGATGAGGCAACTGAGGTGCAGACAAGTGAAGTGACTTGCCCAAAGATCATACAGCAGACAAGTGGTGGAGTCAGGATTAGAGCCCAGGTCCTCTGATTCACAGGCTCCTGCTCTTTCCACTAGGCCACGTTGCTTCTCATTAGATCACCTTGCTTTTGAATGATAGATTGGCTACCTAGGCAGACATGAGTGGGTGGAGAGAAGGAAGTGGTAGGTAGATTTAATGCCCAGTGCACAGTCACTATCCTCTTTCTAGACTGGGCACCAGTCTGTCTGCCATCAATCCAAGTACTTCCCCTGCACTCAACCTCCCCAAATTCCTCCGTGATCTGAGAGAAAGCAGATAGATTCTAATCTCCTCTGAGCTATCAGCCTGCTTACAGAAGACAAGTAGCCAGACAGACTGCATTCTTTTTTGTCAATTTTGAGGGAGCACCATAGAGTCCTCAGTAGCTTAGTGAGGAGAATAGTGCTCAAGAACTCCAAATAGCAATAATAATTATGGTATTTGTTTGTTCCAGGAGCTGTTCTAAGCACTGGGGTGGATTTAGGCAAATTGGGTTGGACACAGGCCCTGTCCCATATGGGGATCACAGTCTCAATCCCCATTTTATAGCTGAGGTAACTGAGACCCAGAAAAGTGGAGTGACTTGCCCACAGTCACACAGCAGGCAAGTGGTAGAGCCAGAATTAGAACCCATGACCTTCTGACTCCCAAGCCCATGCTTTATCCACTAAGCCAGGCTGCTTTTCCAAAGAATGGGGTCCTTTTATCAGAGATCAAGGAGGTTGTTTTCAAAACTTCTTTGGATCTTATTCAGCAGTTTTTCCAAAACTCCTTTGGACTCTATATATACTCAATCATATTTACTGAGCAGTTACTGTGTGTAGAACACTGTATTAAGACCTTGGGAGGGTATAATATAGTACTATAACAGACACCTTCCCAGTGATTACACGAGTACTCCAGAATACTTGCAAATATTCCAGAAAACCAATTATCTAAATTAATCACATCTAAGACTAGTTCAAATAACTACTAGCCAAAGATAATCCATTGTCCAATGAAGTTTCATTTTCCAAGATTTTGATTCCATTTGTCTGGGCTAACTCCAGATATGATTAATTTTGCCCATGTAGAAACATCTGGGTGGGTAGAAAATAGTAAGACAGCTCTGAAAATGATCAGAACTCCACAGCTTACAAGTTGCAGAGAAGTTAAGACCTTCTGCTTGGTCCTGAAAAATAACTGGCATAAAAGCCTATCATGACCAACTGGCCTAAGTTAGGGGATGAATATGTCTCCCAAGCGCTTAGTACAGTAAGTGCTCAATAAATACAATTGAATGAATCTCTCCCCCCCCCCATCTCTTTTCTCTCTCCTCTCTCTCATCAGTTTCTTTGCCCCCTCTCCCTTCTAGACTGTGACCCCGTTGTTGGGTAGGGACCGTCTCTATCTGTTGCCGAATTGTACTTTCCAAGCGCTTAGTACAGTGCTCTGCACAGTAAGCGCTCAATAAATACGATTGAATCAATGAATGACAGTCTTCTGAGACTGTCAGAAATCTTGGGAGTGCTTTTCACGAAGCTCTGGAATAACCAAAATAGACACAATGTTTCCAACTAAGTAAAGATTTGCAAACCTAAGGATGTTTGCCTGCATTGTTTCAGTGATGCAGAAAATAGTCTTTAATCGCAATTGGGCACTTTAGGCAAAGTTTGGCAAAATAATGCTTCAGGAATTCCTGGACATAAGACTGGGATTTAGGTTCAGTCCTTCCAAGGTTCATATTGCTTTTGCACTTTGCTGAGATATTTCCTTTTAGTTCTGCCCGTTTAAAAAGTAAAATTTTCCTGGAAAAATATCAAGTGCCAACATAAAACTCAGAGGAAAGGGACAATTCTTTTTGAACATAAAACCCTCTAAAAATCTTACACGCAATCTATGCTGGTTCATTTCCATAAGAAACAAATTGGTGGTTGATGCTGATGAAGGCAGCTGCACACTTTACTGCTAATAAGTGACACCAGGGGCCTTATTACAAAATATTTCTAAACATAAGAAATTCTGTAATGGGACCCCTAGGGGCCAAACCACAAATTGTATACGCTCGTTGTGCTGCATATGCACAGTCACTTGTTTCCAAGGCAACTAATGTGGTGTATATGAGCAGTTCAGAATCGCTGGCATGTAGAAATTAAGTAAGCCTCCTGACTTTATTTTTAGAACACTGTGTTGAATTCCACATATTAGTAGTATTTAGCCTACTTCTGTTTTCTGATAAAAAAAACCCCCAAGATTCACCAGCTGTCTCTAGTTTATCATGTAAATACTACATCAGAGCAACAATCATTATTAGGAAACATAATCACCTAAATTAGGACAGACTATCATTCACTGCCAGTTTGCACTCAATTCCCCATGTTCTGGATTCGAAGGAGGAAACCATCAATGATAATGAGCTTACTAATAAAGGAAATTGAACTGAGAAGATGTTGGATTGAGATTTTATTTTGACAATTTTGTCACCTCTTGCAAGTGTATGGTCTTTGCATTTAATAGTGCTACTTGTAAATTTCACAGCTAACAGTGCCTTTAAAGAAGTTTGTGATAATGACTGCCAATGCTGATACCATCAGGAAGTTTGAGGTGACATCAGCAGCTGAGGTTTGCAACCTAGCACCACCCATGCCCATTGCTGAAATATGCAACTCAAGTGCAAGACCATACTGAAGATTGTGAGCTCTGCAGAAGGGCAGGATCATGTCTATTTCCTACCTGTGAACTCTTTCCCAGTAACTGCACACTCTGCTCACAGTAAGCGCTTAATAAATACTCTTCCTCCTCCTCCTCCTGTTGTCTTATGTTGTTGAGTCAAGCCGATCAATAGCAATGCCATGAACGCATCTCTCCCAGAATGGCCCATTTTCATCTGCAATCCATAGAGTTTTCCTGGTAAAAATTTGGAAGTGGTTTACCATTGCCTCCTTCTGCCTAGTAAACATGAGTCTCTGTCCTCGACTCCCTCCCATGCCGCTTCTGCCCAGCATAGGTGAGTTTTGACTTGCCTTCCACTTGCTAGCCACTGCCCAAGTGAGGAATGGAATGGATATGCCTCTGCTTAACTCTCCCTCCCTTAGTCGAGACTGGTACAGTACTAGAAATTCTCCAAGTGCAACCCTGAGAGGTGCCTCCGCTTCCTACCACTATTATTACTACTACTGCCGTGACAAGATGCCCCCGTCCTGCCCAAACCAGAAGATCTATACCAGTGAGTGACTCAGGTTACTGGCATCTGGTCACTGAAGAAGCAGTGGCTATATTAGGGAGCACCCAGGGCAACTGAGCAGCCTTCTTTAGGAACAAACTGTCCACCCTGAATGACAAAGAAAGTAAGAAAAAAATCACCTGTCTAACACAAATCAAAACTGACTTCAACTGTAGACCACAACTGATGAATGTCTCATAAATCCTGTTCTACTTTGAAAAGCAGTATGACCTTGAAGAAAGGGCATGGGCTTGGGAGTCAAAGGACCTGGGTTTCTAATCCTGGCTCTGCCACTTGTCTGCTGTGTGACTTTGGGCAAATCACTTAACTTCTCTGAGCCTCAGTTTCCTCATCTGTAAAAAGGGGATGAAATACCCATTCTCATTCCTAGTTAGCAGTAGGGAGAGTGATAGTCGGATATGAAAAGGGAGAGTGTTCCAGGCCTGGGGCAGTAGGTAGGCAAAAGTTCAGTGGCAAGAGATGAGACTGAGGTACAGTGAGTAGGTTGGCATTAGAGGAGCCAAGTGTGTGGGTGGGGTATTAATAGAAGAGCAGTGAGGTTAAAGTGGGAGGGGGAAAGGTGATAGAGTGCTTTAAAGTCAGTGGTAAGGAGTTTCTGTTTGTTGCTGAGATGGATGGACAATCACTAGATATTCTTGAGGAGTGGAGAAACATCTCTTGAACATTTCGGTAGAAAAATGATCAGGGCCAGAGAGGTAAATATGGACTGGAGTGGGGAGAGAGAGGAGGGAGGTAAGCAAGGAGGCTGAAGAAATAACCAAGGCAGGATAGGATAAATGCTTGGATTAATGTTGTAGCAGTTTGGATGGAGAGGAAAGGGCAGATTTTAGTGATGATGTGAAGGTTGAACCGATAAGATTTAGCTACAGATTGAACATATGAGTTGAATGAAAGACAAGATTCAAGGATATCGCCAAGGTTGTAGGCTTGTGAAACAGGAAAGATGGTGGGGCTGTTTACAACGATGGGAAAGTCGGTGGGAAGATACGTTCTGTAATGGACATGTTAAGTTTGAGCTGTTGACAGGACATCTAAGTAGAAATGTTGGCAGGAGGGAATATGATACTGCAGAGAAGGAGAAAGGCCAGTGCTGGAGGTGTGGATTTGGGCAACATCCACATATTGATGATAGCTGAAGCCTTGGAAGTGATTGAGGTTTACAAGGGAGTGGGTTTATAAGGAAAATAGAAGGGGACCTGAAACTGAACCTAAATTAGGGGCAGAGGGGACAGAGGAGGATCCCACAAAAGAGAGTGATAAAACCAGAAAAACCTGAAGAGGATAGTGTCAGTGAAGCCAAGGTTGGTTAATATTTCCAGTAGAGGGCAGGGAGTGGGTTAAATCTGCTTAACTTGCATCTACCCTAGTGCTTAAAACAGTGCCTAGTGCATATTAAGCACTTATTAAAACCATAAAAAAGAGCATGTGAAGCATTGTTTTTGCAAACTATATCTTCTCAAAGTGTATATTTCAAGTGCAAGCATGTTTTAAAGTGTTCCATGCAAAACAGTTATCCTTAATCTTCCTCCTGTTCCCACTATTTCTAAATACTTTTGGTCTGCTGTTTCCCCCGTTAGATTTCAAGTTCTCTGTGGCTGAGGAATATGTATCTTACATTTATTATATTCTTCCAACTGCTTCTTTGATGGTGCTTTTTAAGGCCATACTATGTGCCAGACACTGTTCTAAGCAGGCTGGACATGTCTATGACCCACTTGGGGCTCCTATTCTTAATCCCCACTTTACAGAAGAGGTAACTGAGGCACAGAGAAGTGAGGTGACTTGCCCAAGATCACAACAGCAGATAAATGGCAGAGCCAGGATTAGAACCCAGGACCTTCTGACTCCCAGACTCAGGCTTTATCCATTAGGCCATGCTGCTTCTCTGCTGAGCATAGTGTTCCACACTCATCAGGCGTTCAATAAAAAATGGCATAATGCATTGTAAACCAACTAACCAGAAACAAATACAGCACTTGCAAGACATTAACAGTTTTGAAACAGAAACTATATGATCTGATGGAGCTCACACAGATTCTTGGTGAACTTTCTTTTGGAGAGAATTTTCCCTTAACAGAACGTCTTCTCTCAAGGAATGGATTTGCCGTCGGCTAATGACTGATGTTAGGCCTCCCAAACCTTCCCAAAGGCATTAATGACTGTCTAAACAGTCATCTGTTCTTGAAGCAGAAGCACCTTTCCACCATCATCAGTATATATGCCTGAAAAATGATGAATGGTGTCAAAGAACATCTCTATGTAGATTTAGTACCGAGATAGAGCAGAAACATCACCATTTGACAATCTGATTTTAATGGGAAGTTTCAAAATTTGGGCTGGAAACAATTTCCAAAGATGAGAAAATGACTTTGGATCAAGGGGGACTGACAAACTAAAGAAAGGTGGTTCACATTTACATAGGAAATATGCCAAATACCACCTCATGATGACAAATTAAAAAAATAATAATCTTAGGTGCATTCTACTACTACTACAACTACTACTATTATTACTACTACGGATATTGCTGACACTGATCTCAGCAACAGAGGGATCTGATGGACGCCCTGTTCAAGGCAAACATGCATGGGGCAAACTGCTGAATTAGCAATCACTTGATAAAATCCAAGATTACACTGACAGCACAATTATTGCATTGAAAAGATGTCATCAATCTACCGACATGGCTCCTGTTAGACACCTGGAGAAATAAGACATCGCCCATAAGTCCTGAAGCAACATTATGATAATTTCTTAGTGAATCTGGATACCTTGAGAAGCCATTCATGTATGGTGGCTCATTATGGGCAGGGACTTTGTTTGTTGTCATACTGTATTCTCCCAAGCTCTTAGTACAGTGCTTTGTGCACAGTAAGCACTCAATAAATATGACTGAATGAATGAATGATGGCATGATTGGCCTTTCCAGCCTTTGCTTCTTTTATAGTACTTGTTAACTGCTTACTAGGTGCTATGTTCTGTACTAAGCTTTGAGCTAAATATAAGATCAATCAATCAATCGTATTTATTGAGTGCTTACTGTGTGCAGAGCACTGTACTAAGCGCTTGGAAAGTACAAGTTGGCAACATATACAGATAGTCCCTACCCAACAGTGAGCTCACAGTCTAGAAAGGGGAGACAACTAGATAATTGGTTTGGACAGAGTCCCTGTTCCAGATGAGGCTCAGGTTCTCAGTCAGAGGGAGGAGGATATAATTTCCATTTTACAGATAAGATAACTGAGGCACAGTATAGTCATGTTACTTGCCCAAGGTCATAGAATAGACACTCAGTGGAGCTGGGATTAAAGCCCAGGTCCTCTGAATTTCAGGTCTGTGCTTTTTCTGCTAAGCCATGCTGCTTCTGATCCATTCCTCATTTACTAATGATACAAAATAGGGGTGTACATTAAGTCTAGTCCAGTCCATCGTATTCTACATTGCCATTCTGGAGGAGGATCCAACAAGAGACCTGGACAAGGGACTTTCCCACCTAGACGGTAAGCTCACTGTGGGCAGGGAATGTATCTACCAACTCTGTTGTATTGCAGTCTCCCAAAAGCTTAGCGACGTTGGCATTAGACTCTGTTTCCAGTATTCTGGTAAATTCTTCCAATATAACAGCCTAGAAACATCAGTGAAAAGTCTTAAGACAGTCCTTCAAAACTTGCTAGAGGAAGAAGATACACTCCAGACGTTCCCATCAGAGAAGGCATACAGATGATTTTGCTTAGCCAGGGCTGGTCCACTCTATCTCCCTGATGTGGGTCATTTATTGGACACTGCTCAGGGTTCCTAGTTGTCAGCCAGAGCAACTCAAACCTCCTGGGGCCTCCAGGATAAATTGGATCTTAGTGCACGGGGGTCTAATAATCAGCAAAACCATTTGGACTCAGAGGGAGGGACAGATAGCCGAGGGACAAATTTGGGAGGTATATGAGGTGAATGGACAAGAACTAGGATACTCAAATATTTCCTCTTTAGTGAGCGGAAACTGGGCAACCCAGATCCAGGAGGACGAGAATATATTTTAAGAATGCAGTAAGAATACAGCTTACTGCTGTGGATTCAGGCAATATGACATCATAGTTGACAACTGGGACAGAATGGCAGTACGCAATTGATAGTAATTATAGTATTTGTTAAGCACTATGCACTAAGCACAATATTCATTCATTCAATCATATTTATTGAGCGCTTACTGTGTGCAGAGCACTGTACTAAGCGCTTGGGAAATACAAGTCAGCATCATATAGAGACAGTCCCTAGCCAACAATGGGCACTGGGCTAGATACAAGATAATCAGGTCTCACATGGGGCTCACAGTCTAAGCAGGAGGGAGAACAGGTAATTCACAGAAGAGGGAACTGAGGCAGGGAAGTTAAGTGACGTTCCCCTATGTCACACAGCAGGTAAGTGGCACGTCCAGAATTAGAACCCAGATCCTCTGACTCCCATGCTCATGTTCTTTCCACTAGACCACAGTGTATAAGCACTGTGAGCCACAGTTCCTGGAGAAACCTTAAGAGGATCTTAAAACAGAAGTGAAAAGAGGTGCTGCAACAACGTAGTCTATCAAAAGATAATCATTCTGCTTGGAATGTAGATGGGACTCTTGTTTCCTCATTGGACATTTGCTGGTTCCTCATCTTCAGTGTCAAATAAGGTTTTCATCCTGAATCTCTATTAAAATCTTCAGTTAACTTCAGTCCCTCCATCCTTTTCTAGTCCATGGGATTTGATCCACATATTCCTGAAACCCTACATAATTCCTCTAGTGAATCCAACATTAGTCGTATATTGAGTCCACAATTCGTACAACCTACTAGCTGTATAATAGACATGCACAGCCCCAAAAGGCAAACACAGCCACATTCCCTGAGCTATACCAATCTGAGTCAATATTTTCAAAGCACAGTGAAATTTCTCCACTTCAGACTCAACATCTAAAGTGAAATATCTGAAATGTAAAGGCAATTTGTCAAGGCAGTTTTGATGATGATGACGGAATCTATAATCGTGACTGAAAGACGTGCCTCAGACTAGTGATCAGTCAATCAATCAGTGGTATTTATTGAGGGCTTACTATGTGCAGAGCACTGAACTCAGCACTTGGGAAAATACAACATAACAGAGCTGGTGGACACATTCCCTGCCCATAACATGCTTTCAGTCTAGAAGGGACACCAGACATTAATATAAATAAATACATTATTGGTACATTCATAACATTAAGAGTATGTAATGAAGGATTTGATTATAATGATGGCAGTCTACCAGGATCATTCATCCGCTCCTGTCCCTGCCAGTCATGGTTTAGCTGGTACTGCGTATGCAACAAATAAGCTGCTGCTGGACCACTGGAAGGAGAGGAATTTGATCTTGATTGTATTGCATTGTACCCTCCTGGGCCCTTAGTACTGTGCTCTGCACACAATAAGTGCTCAATAAAAGCCACTGATTGGTTGATTCACGTGGTTTTCTGTTCCAGGTATTCCTGTTCCGGCTTTGCTGTCCATATGAAGAACCATCTAGTGCATTTTTTGAAAATGGTATTTTTTAAGCGCTTACTAGAGAAGCAGCGTGGCTCAGTGGAAAGAGCATGGGCTTTGGAGTCAGAGGTCATGAGTTCAAATCCCGGCTCCGTCAACCGTCAGCTGTGTGACTTTGGGCAAGTCACTTAACTTCTCTGTGCTTCAGTTACCTCATCTGTAAAATGGGGATTAAAACCGTGAGCCCCCCGTGGGACAACCTGATCACCTTGTAACCTCCCCAACGCTTAGAACAGTGCTTTGCACATAGTAAGCGCTTAACAAATGCCATCATTATTATTATTATATGCCAGGCAGAAGCTACTCAGGTTGGACACAGTCCATGTCCCACATGGGAATCACAGTCTTAATCTCCACTTTACAGATGAGATAACTGAGGGACAGAGAAGTGACTTGCCCAAGTTCACCCAGCAGTTAAACGGAGGAGCTGGATTAGCACCTGGGTCTTTCTGACTCCTGGACCCATGCTCAATCCACTAGGCCATGCTGCTTCTCATCCTAGTTTTACAACCAAGCCACACCACTGTAGACCAGCAGGCAGCACTAGTATAGCCTCTGCAGTCTCTGCCATCCAGCTATTTTCTGGATTTCTAAGCCTGTCCATCAATCAGTAATTTTTATTGAGTGCTTACTATGTGAACAGCACTGCACTAAGCACGAGAGAGTACAACAAAATAGAATTAGCAGACACATTCCAAGCACACAACAAGTTGGATGCTGTAATTGGTCCTTTGGCCAGAAGCCTTCACTGATGGCGTAGCCTTAGCCAGCATTTTCTGATATGCCTTTTTCAGGCTCCTCTTTACTGAGACCTGAGGGCCAGACTTTGTGAGGACAGTTTTTCAGTATGAACCCTTGTATGTGGTCCATTATATGTACTAAACTTAAGCTTAACTTCCACATGTCTTTCCTGCTTCCTTTTCTCTAACTGTCTTTAAATCTAAGAGCATCAACGATAAGGGCAATGTCTCTCTCCCACCAGAGTTATCTTCCTGCTGCTTCTGAATACCTCCTGCCATTTGTTGCTTAATTGAGGCTTTGTTTAACTAGAGAACAGATCAAACACTTGAACCCCATGTGAGACAGGGACTGAGTCCAAGTTGATTATCTTGTTTCAACCACAGTGCTTAGTATGGTGCTTGGCACATAGTGAAGTGCTTAACAAACACCATTCATTAGATGAATTTCTGACTTCATTTACTAGCAATAGAGAAGACAAGCTGAACGATCACAAATTTCAGTGATTAGTGGTTACGGAAATTAGTGAAACTTTCCCCAACAATTTCTCCCTTATCTCCTCAGACTCCCAGGACTTTTGGGAAGGTAACTCTGATTCTTCCAGCACTGCTAAGAATGATTGGAAGCTCACTGGATAGGAGGAAACAAGATTTCAATTTGGGCGGACAGAAATTAAGCAATTGGTTTATCTTTCCCCACCAGGACCTCACTCAGGGCTATCACAGACCTATCAACAGGATTTTATTTGTTTGAAGAAAGCCCTTTGTAATTCTGATTTTTCTGAGTTCTAAAAGTGACTAAGCACTGGAATAAGAAATGTTTTTGGAGACCACCAGCTATCTTCAGTGGTTTACACAATCACCTTCCTGCAGGCTGACCACTAGGGTCCCTTTCATCCCTACGATGATGTATTTGCATAATGAATGTGCTGCATCAATAATGTAACTCTTTTGATTTTGGATATTAAAAGATAACACTGCTTGGGATGGGAATGGTGAGGCCTAGTGGAAAGAGCACTGGTCTCAATCAATGGGCCTGGTTTCTAAACTCAGATCTGCCACTTGCCTGCTGTGCGGCCTTGGGCATTCCACTTAATTTCTCCGTGCCTCATTTTCCCCTTCATTGTGGGTATTAAATATTTATTCTCC
The DNA here is from genome assembly GCF_015852505.1 of Tachyglossus aculeatus. Classification (NCBI taxonomy): domain Eukaryota; kingdom Metazoa; phylum Chordata; class Mammalia; order Monotremata; family Tachyglossidae; genus Tachyglossus; species Tachyglossus aculeatus. The sequence goes on from NC_052086.1 coordinate 78,451,508, forward strand.
CTCCCTCTGCTTAGAGAAACAGCGTGGCTAGAGAAGCAGTGGTGCTCAGTGGAAAGAGCACGGGCTTGGGAGTCAGATGTCATGGGTTCTAATCCCGTCTCCCTCACATGTCTGCTGTGTGACTTTAGGCAAGTCACTTAACTTCTCTGAGCCTCAGTTACCTCATCTGTTAAATGGGGATTAAGACTGTGAGCCCCACGTGGGACAACCTGATCACCTTGTATCCCCCCCAGTGCTTAGAACAGTGCTTTGCACACGGTAAGTGCTTAACAAATGCCATTATTATTATTATTAGACTGTGAGTCCCATGTGGGTCAGGGACAGCGTCCAAACTGCTTATCTTGAATCCACTCCAGTGCTTGCTACAGTACGTGATACATAGTAGCACTTAACAAATTTTATTATTATTATTAGAGCTCGTTGTAATAATAATAAAAGTTGGTGAGAAAGAGTTCCAATTGTTGACCATAAAAAAGTAGTTTAAGGTATAGCTATTCACATGTGACGCTGTTCAAGAGAAGGATCATCCTGGGTCCTAAATTAATCCTACTGTGGGGCTAGGTCATTTTTATAACAACATAACTTTCTTTAAAATAGAAGTCAAAGATGTTCTCAGAGACTTGCTGTGACATCTGTAAACGCAATGAACGTCCAGGTAACTCTTAACAATCCCTAGTCAAAGGATGGCCATTTTATTAACGAAATCACTAGCCAGGAAGCACCCGACAGAGGGCAGCCCCAGCTCTGATTCGTTATGCCTATGAAATGAATCAACCGCAATGGGCCGTTTTGCTTTTGGTCTTTGTTGGACTGCTTGCGTTTGTTTTGGCGGAGAGGGGTCTGGCTGCCAGAGGCAATGTTTTCACTCAAGGCAGGGACACAACAGCCATCCACAGCAATTGTTTTTTCCCCAATCAATCTTCTTTATGACACCCAATGATGCATCCCACCTGGTCCCCACTGCTACGGAATCCAGTCAGTGTATATGCTGGGCTTCATGTGGTCACACAATCTGTCTACTATATCTCCAGCTGCCTCATTTACATTCTTCCCCAAAGCTTCAAAATCCATTCCCTTCACTCTGTCATAATTCCTTTGCCAGTAAAATATCCAGAAATGTGTTTTAGCTAACACCCTGAAAGCGGAAGCATTCTGGTACTTTTCCCTCAGGGGCTTATTTAGGGGAGCATGTAATGTTGGTGTAGAACCTTTACCGTTCAGACAGTGATGATGATGGACCCTCTCATCCAAAATGATGAGTGAGCCACAATTCAGTCCTGACGTCTTCCAGACTGAAAACCCTCATGAAGGAATCAGCTAAAGTACCTGAGGTTTGTGAAGCACCGCTGACACTTTCTTGTCCCTACAAAACATAATAATAATGGCATTTGATAAGTACTTACTATGTGCCAAGCACTGTTCTAAGCGATGGGATAGATACAAGGTATCAGGTTGTCCCACGTGGGGCTCGCAGTCTTAATCCCCATTTTACAGATGAGGTAACTGAGGCAGAGAGAAGTTAAGTGACTTGCCCAAAGTCACACAGCTGACAAGTGGCAGAGGCAAGATCAGAACTCATGACCTCTGATTCCCAAGTCCATGCTCTTTCCACTAAGCCATGCTGCTTGTCCCTCTGGGGCAGTGTACGCTACAGGTTGAGTTGACAGGCAGAGAGAAGTATAGCACACTGAGAAGGGCATGCAAAAAACAGCAATTATAAACCCCATTTATGACTAAAAAGGCTGCAGCACTGGGGTCAATGTTAGGCCAGTAAGTCTCAGACCAACGGGCAATGGCCAGGATAGTTGTCTTGGTAGTCACCGTAGTCCCATATTAGCCAACTATTTTTAAGGTCCCCAATGAGCCATCCACCATGTGAGATGTTCGAGTAGTTCTTCAGTCAAAAAACACTCCCCTTTATTTTCTGTTTTACAGCCCGGCTGTATTAAGGTGCAAGTCAGATTTTGAGGACTTCAGCAATACCATATCTCCTGGGTGAGAACTACTTGGCTATTTTTTAATATGATATTTGCTAAGTGCTTACTATATGCCAGGCACTAATAATAATAATGATGATGGCATTTGTTAAGCACTTACCATGTGCAAAGCACTGTGCTAAGCACTCGGGGGGATACAAGATGATCAGGTTGTCCCATGTGGGGCTCACAGTATTAACCCCCATTTTACAGATGAGGGAACTGAGGCTCAGAGAAGTTAAGTCACTGCCCAAAGTCACACAGCTGACAAGTGGCGGAGCCCGGATTAGAACCCGTGACCTCTGACTCCCAAACCCATGCTCTTTCCACTGAGCCATACTGCTTCTCTGAGGTAGATACAAGCTAATCGGGTTCGACACAGTCCATGTCCCACATGGGGTTCACAATCTTCAGAAGCAGTGTTGCCTAGTGGATAGAGCATGGGCCTGGGAAGCAATCAACCTGAGTTCTAATACAAGATCCGCCACTTGTTTGCTGTGTGACCTTGGACAAGTAATTTAGCTTCTCTGTGCCTTAGTTCCCTCACCTGCAAAATGGGGATTAAGACTGTGAATCTCTGTGGGATAGGGACTGTGACCAACCCAAATATATCTACCCCAAAGCTTAGTTCAGTGCTGGCATACAAGAAGAGCTTAACAAATGCCATTATTATTAATTTCCATTTTTCAGACATAAGCTAGATATAATCTCATTAGAACAGAATAATTAAGTCCCTTATGCACTTACAGAAACAATGTCTACATGTCTTCTTGGAAGCCACAAAAGGGAAAAAGGGACCTCAAGGCATTGTAGGTTGAAGTTCCAGCCGCATTCTGGAAGATCAGCTACTGAAAGTTCCAGAATGTTGTAGAATCCCAGCAGCACACTTCCATCTGGTCAAGAAAATCCAAACATTTGAAGTTATCGAGAGCAACTGGGAGTTGGTGCAAGTTAGGCAAACACATTTCTCTGGCAAATGTTTATATTTTTCTAAAATTTGTTGGGGCAGCCTACTAAAATCTGGGACTGTCCCAGATAAACAAGATCATATGGCCAGTGGCAGTTCCCTAATTCAGTCCTTAAAGAATAAGACAACATATCCTATTCAATTCAGGTTTTGCCCCAGCGTCAGACACTTTATATGGAAAATGAAATATAAGAGGACAAGACTAATCTCTGGATTTGTAGAGATATTTTATTTGGATGGAAACCCCACCTTCGCAGGAGCAATAATTGGGGTATTATCCTTGGGATACATCATTAACAATGAAAATGGATGTAAGAAGGGCAACTATCACACCATTCCTTCGAGCAATCTTTGTTACCTTTGTCATGGTTAGTACACTGGGCCAATGCCCTGGCTAAGAACATTATTTATGTAATTTATTTACACAGAACAGCTAAAACATAAAGTACTAACAAGCCAGAGCTAAATTCTGAGTCAAGGATGAAAAACGGAATGGTAGGGAGGAGGGAAGAGTAATGCACCAGTTTTAGTGAGTGGATTTTGAGTTAGTTCTAGATTAAATGTTATCCCTTCCCTCTTTCCTGTTCTTCTGGGAATATCTGAGAGTTCATTCTTAATTTCACCACAAATGTACCCTAGTGGCCACCTTTCTCTCTGCAAAGATTTCTTGCATGGACTTGTTTGTGGGTTCCCTTAGGTAAAAATACGGCGAGTGGTGGGAAGAGAAAAGAAATCTGCTAATCCTAGAGGATATGTCCACTAAATTGCCATCTCAATCAGAGTAATCGGGCTTCACTTATAATAATGATACTCATAATAATAATAATTGTGGCATTTGTTAAGTTATTCCTATGTGTCAGGCACTGTTCTAAGCACTGCGGTTGATACAAGATAATCGGATTGGACACAGTCCCTGTCCCTTTTAGGGCTCACAGTCTTAAGCCTCTGTGGGACGGCTGTATAATTTGCTTAGTACAACTCTCAAGAGAGCATCATGCATGGATAGGCATTTAGTATAATTGATCTCATCAAAAGTATTTGATAAATCCTTTCTGTGAAAAAAAAAAGAATTAAAGCAAAGGTTATGACAATTTTCTGCTCAGACTCTCAGTACTGCTTTAAGATTCACATATTACCCCCAAAAAGACTAACCAGAAAACACTTGAATGCCTATGCCCCACAGCTTACTGGTTAACATTCGAGGAAGCATCTGTCTTCGCCACTGGCAACTACTTTTGAAAACAACCTGTACTTTGCATCTTGGAGTTTCACAAAGATCACACAGCAGCCAACATACCAGAAGAGCTTCAAAAACAAATCAATGTTTGGCTGTCCTCCCAAACCTGTCTTTGGATGCAATACTGTCGACAATGGGCTCAACTGGGGAAGAGAAGTAGCCAGTTCACACAGGCTCTATGCCCTTTATTCTGAACTTGTAGATACAAGATTCTATCTCAAAGATGACAAGAGAATTGAAAAGAAAGTGTTCTGCCAGAGAAAGAAAGGCTACAGTCATTTCAATCTCTGTAAAGTCCACAAAATTCCCCTTAAAAGGGTGAAGTTCCTTTTCCAAATGGAATTTCCCTATAAATCCAGAAAATATGCTTTCCTAGTGTGGAAAAGGTATAAACAACATTTGTTTAAAGTGAGAAGTCTGAATATCAAAAGTTGAATGGGGTTAAAGATGAAAACTGGTTTTTGATCAGTCAGTCATTCAAATCTCTGGTGCTTATTGAACACTTCCTGTGTGCCAAGCTCTATACTAGGCACTTAGGAGAGAACAATACAGTGGACTTGGTAGACTTGTGCCCTGCCCACATGGAACTTACTATCTAGAGGGAGAGACAGGCATTAAAATGCATTACTGATAAAGGAAATGGAAGAATATGAGGTTCTGAGTTTGATAAACCTAAAACAATCCTTCTCATTTTGGGCCTTCTGAGACTGAGGCTCAAAACCTTTAGCCAAGGTTTCAAAGAAGATAGAAAGCTGTTGATTTGTAGTGGGAGGGTACTTGCTTTATGAACCCATATAACTGACAAAAAATTTGTCAGGGTGAGAATTTCTTCCAGGGAATCTGGAATTCAAATTGGAACCCTAAGTACCACACTTCGAGTAGAAAACAGCACCAAGCAATTCTAAAAGTAGTAGCTGAAAGTTCTGATTGCACAGTCAGCATGGCCCTAACAGATTGAAGACCCACCATCAGAGTGAACCTCTCCTGGGCCGCTACCATCCACCATCCGCTATTTAGTTTCCCTGCTTCCCCAAAATGTACCAATGTACAGAATCCTAATCCTCCAACTAGAGGAATTTTCCTGTCTGCATTGCTAGCCTCTGAAATTAGAATTATGGCTCGCCACGTCTATAACTGCTGTAAAGCACTTAAGCTGTTTTCCTTCCAGCATTTATTCAGAACACATTTTCAGTACATCTGGGAATCTGATTAACTAACAAACCAATCTAAATACAGAAAATCTAGAACGGGTAACACCATAAAGATTGACGGGGAGATTTTTCAGTCCAGAAGAAGATGCAAATGCTCTGGGTATTTATATAGCTTCTGTCCCGATTTGCCAGTGAATTAGACTGTGATGTCTGTTTGGGATTAGAGTTCAACATCTGTTGACAAGATGGAATCCAGCAATCCCAGCTGCAGTTGATCCCTAACACTACTGTCTAGGAGGAAACTGAATGAATGCCTGGGCCATGAGTTCACTGTCGGAGTCCTTTTATAAATTTCAGTCTCCAATCCTCTTGAGCCTCTTGTAAATTACGGTGATGTCTTCATCACTCACCATCAGCAAGAATCATCTTCACAGGCAAGAGCCGCTGGTCTGAGCAGAGCAGCATTGACTAATAGAGAAGTGATGTGACCTTGTGGAAAGAACGCAGGTCTTGACGTCAGAGAACCAGGGTTCTAATCCCAGTTCTGTCATTTCTCTGCTGTGTGATCTTGAGTAAATCACTTAAATTCTCTGAGCCACAGTTTCCTCACCTGCAAAATGGGAATTAAATATCTATTCTCCTGCCCTCTTAGACTGTGAACCCTGTATTGGACAAGGACCGTGACTGACTATCTTAAATCTACCCCAGTGCTTAGTACAGTGTTTGGCACATAGTAAGAGCTTAATAAATACCAGCAATGTAATTATCAGCACACTTTACCATTCAGCTGGCTTTAGCTTGTTGTCCAGCATTTTACTGTTTTGTCTGACCTTAGGGTTGTCTAAGATATTTTTGAGTTCCCAGGCCTATGTGGCCAATGGATTAATCCTGTTTTTGCCACAGTGAACCATTAAAATGATTAAGCAAGAATACTGGAGCGCCTATTTTTTTTTTTTTTTGCCATAGTGTTCTTGTGCCCTTTACCAACTGAGTGTGGATTTCCCTGATCCTTCTTCCTGTCACTATCAAGAAAGGCAGCAGAGCAAAGACCCTAGGAAAGGTCCTACCCCTCTTCTCCCTCTCTGATTTTTCAAATTATGGTACTGTGGAGTGACTGATTTGAGAGAGAGAGAGAGGGGGAGAGAGAGGGAGACAGAGAGATTGCCAGCTCTCCCATCTGATGATGTCAAATTTCTTCAGTAAGAGTTTCCTCTAAGATGTTTCCCGACAAGTTAAAGCATTTATACTGAATTTTATACTGGAATTTTTTTCTTTTTCATCAGTCCATTTAATTAAGACAGCTTGTACATAAAGCCACTTTCAGACAGAATACTTAAGTTCATGGGATTCCAGGGGGTTAAGGGTTTCACTTGAAGATGGGGGAAAAAAAGTGCCAAATTTACTATAATGCCAATCTATCCTAGTTCTGCCATTTATCAACAAGCAAGTCTGGTGGCTTGGTATTACAAATTGCCCCTATGAGTTGAGTATATAAGCCATTTTGTTCTTTGGCAATGTAGTCCTTTTGGTCAGGCAAGCCCTAGCCTGGAAGAAAGGTTTAGTGGAGAGGGTCCTTGTTCAGAAGTTTACCATAACTTTGCATAAAACCTAGAAGAGGAACAATTCCCCAAAGTTTTGGGAACTTCTTGCAATATAGTTTTGTTTTTTTCCCCATCTAATTTGCCTCTTAATCAATCAAAATCTCCAAAGGGACTGCTGAATACCGTGTTAAATCCTGAAGAAATAATGATGAAAGATTCATAATGTATATGCACTGCAGTAAAATTTCTTTACATCTCTCTGAGGGATGGAGTATTTTTTTAATGTAATATGAGAGGAAATGCTACAGGAGAATAAAATTGAGTTGAAGGCCTTTGGCTGTGATTTTTAAACATGAATGTCCTAGTCAGAAGATCATGCTAAGTGCAGTGTAGTGGAGATTTAGAGCCTGGTATAGACACTCCCTACTTGTGCCCTTTGCCAATTGTAATGACCATAAAACCTCCCAACCTTCCTGGACTTAAAGTGCTTAATATTTATGTAATGTGATAGACACAGAGTCTGTTAGAGTAAGTGAGCATGTATCAGCATGCATCGTTCATGGAAAATGCAGTATAGTTCCTCCCCCAAGGTACTCTGTTTCCCCAAATGTGACATTTTAAACACAATAATTGCGGCATTTGTTTGGTGCTTACTGTGTGCCAAGCACTGTACTAAGTACTAGAGTAAATACAAGATACTCAGGGTAGATGCAGTCTTTGTTCCTCATGCGTGCACAGTCTAAGTAACATATTACCATATTAATATATTAACCAGCCCTTCCAAAACATCCTCCTGTATCACTTATTTTTCTTCCTCCTGTATCACATTGTTTCTTCCCCTTGTGTGTAATTTACTTTAATGTCTGTCTCCCTTGCTACACTGTAAGCTCCTCAAGAGCAGTGATCATGTCAACTGCTTCTGTGGTACTCTCCCAAGTGCTTAGTACAGTGTGCTACTTAGAGTAAGTACTCAATAAATGCTATTGACTAACTGGATATTAAGAAAGGATAGACTGTGGAAAACCATTTATTTCAGCCAGGATTTTTACGTGTCTCCATAAGCAGAACTTAGACTTTCTTCAAAAGGGTCCCAGATCTTTATTACAAAGCATGTAATAAATAATAATAATTTTGGTATTTGTTAAGTGCTTACTATGCACAAAGCACTGTTCTAAGCCCTGGGGAGGATACACGGTGATCAGGTTGTCCCATGTGGGGCTCACAATATTAATCCCCATTTTTACAGATGAGATAACTGAAGCACAGAGAAGTTAAGTGACTTGCCCAAAGTGACACAGCTGCCAAGTGGCAGAGCAGGGATTTGAACCCATGACCTTTGACTCCCAAGTCCATACTCTTTCCACTAAGCCACGCTGCTTCTCATGCAAGTGCAGCTTTAACTCAAAGTGGATGCTACTTCTCCTTTTTTACATCCTATAGGTTATTGCCAGTCCTGAAATGAAATTTCAGGGATAAGTAACTCCAAGAGTATACAAAAAATGCAAATACAACTAGAGCCGAGGGAAGGATTCTGAGAAAGACAACCTATCTTGCTTAGCTGCCTCCCAGCAACTCTCTGGAATTGGATTTGTGGGTCAAAGGTAGGGATTGATTGATTAAAAATTGATTAAAAATTAAAAATTGATTGAGGCAAAGGCAAATTAAAAAAAATTTTAATATTGCATTTGGTTCTCAATAAATACTAATACTACTACTACAACTACTACCAGCACTGCCAGGACTATAAATACTACTATTACTACCGGACTGTACTCTCTCAAGAGCTTAGTACAGTACTATGCACAGAGTAACACTCAATAAATATGATTGATGATAATGATGATGCTGCCACTACTACTATTACATCATAATCATAGACGACACACAGCATTACCCTGGTCTTCCCAGTACTGGGGGGCTTCCCACTAATCTGGTGGTAGTGTTTGGGGCATTGCCTTTGTGATTGCTACGGCAAGAGACCAGCATGATGAAGCATGATGAAGTGGTCCCAAATGGTCTTTTCCCTTGGGGGAGAGGTTGCTCATCTTCTACCTCATCAGGCTGCTTCAGTCCATCAGGCAAAAGTCCTCAATATTTAGAATATTGGAAAAGCTGTGGGTTTTGGACTCTGAACAGCCCTGTCTGAATGGAGAGGAACCTGCGACTCTGATCCTCTAGTCACAAAGCCATAAAGCTTTTACTCTATCTGTCATGGTCCTTACCTTTTTTCATTTTCTTCTTTTTGTTATTTCATTTTTCCTCATGTCTCCATCACCAATTCACCCCCCCACCCTTTATTTTTAGATTGCAAGATACTTACGAGCCAGGGACTGTGTCTAATGCTTATTCTTGTATACTCTCCCAGTGCTTAGTCTGTCAATCATATTTATTGAGCACTTACTGTGTCCAGAGCGCTGTACTAAACCCTTGGTGCTCTGTATACAGTAGTCATTGAAGAAATAGTACTGAATGAGTCTATGTAGAAATACATTTAAATGACTATCATTTTATAATTGTGGGAAATTGAAGCATTAGTAAACATAGGGGCAGCAATCCATGGCAAAACACTAAATCCGCAATATTCCTAGCCTCACACTGCTGTGACCTAACCATATGGTTCCCCTCACCTTCTTAGTGTTACTTTTCTGAAGGACTGTTGCTTAATTTGAAATGCACCTGAAAGACTCTTCTTCCTTTTTTAAATGTATTTGTTAAGCTCTTACTACATCCCAGGCACTGTACTCAGCTCTGGGGTAGATACAAGCTAATTAGATTGGACACAGTCCCGGTCCCACAAGGGGCTCACAGTCTTAAGCCCCATTTTACAGCTGAAGTACCCGAGGTACAAAGAAATTAAGTGACTTGCCCAAGGTAATACAGCAGACAAGAGGCAGAGCCGGGATTAGAAACCAGGTCTTTTTAACTCTCAGGCCCATGCTGGTCCTCCTTGAGCTTGCTGGGAAAATACTAACCAACAGTGATTAAGGAGGCTGATGTGTTTGATACAGCAGGCCTGTATTCCTGACATTAAAGCTCTGGGCCGCATTCCACTACCGACTCCACTAGCCAGACACAAAGAGTGATTCTCTTCTGACAAAATGTTCAATCTTGAGAGATGGATTGCTTTGAGCTGAGGGACGGGGCTTGCTCTAGGTGAGAGTAAGTACGTAAGTCGGGAAACCTCTTGGCCTTTAGGGTTTCATGAAGAATGAGGTGGTTGTTGGACTGCAGCCCACAACGACAGCAGCTGAGAGCTTTAGCAAAGGATTACAATTACAAGGGGGAGCATCTGTGTAGATTTCTTGGCTACTAGTGGGGATTCTTAGGAATAGGTTATTGGGGAGGTAAAATTGGAAGAAGACAATGAAAATGATCATGCAATGAACTGTAAATTTACCTTATGACCTAAAGAATTATGCAGTACCCCAGTCCTTATACCTCTGGCATACCTGCTTTGTTGGAACTGTGCTCAAACACCATGAAAACTCTAAATAAATGAAGCACTTCATAGAAACACAGCAAGTGCTATCCTGGCATTTCAAAATTGCAATTGACACTTTAATATTTAAAGAGAACATAGGAGATATGGATTATTTATTTTCTTTTACTTTAATTTCACTTCTGAACACAGCTTCCAACTTGGTTATTTTAAAATAAAAATGGCCCCATGCTTTGGAACTGAGATTGTACAATTCATCAGGTTGTGAATGTTAAACTGACACTTACAATACAGCGAAAGCTTTTTCAATGCTGTTGTTTCACCATCTGCTTGTATATTGCTTTGAAATTATACTAAAATATTTTGCTGTGGGCAAAGCTCGTCATATAGAATTTGACTATGATCTATATATTTATGTGGTAAAATTAATCTCCAATGCTTCAAAGTTTTTATGCTTCATAGTTTTAGCAAAAAATTTAAAATATCAAGAGCAGAGCTGCCAAAGTGAGTGAAAAATCTTCACTGTTTTTATCCCAACTTTTAGATCAGGGCTGGTTTGTAAATGTCCAGCTGAAACATTCTCTTGCCATATGTTAGTTTCTACTTAGCCCCAAAACTACTGCAGCAGGTTCTAATTGAGGACAAAAGTAAATAGAGCTCTGTGGTCTAGTGAAATAACCTCATTTTCAGGCTGGCCACAAGAGAGGCAGTGTGGTCTGGTGGATAGAGCACAGGGCAGGGAATGAGGAATCCTGCATTCTAATCATGGCTCTGCTACTTACCTACTCTGAGACTTGGGCAAGTCATTTAACTGCTTTGTGCCTCAATTTCCTCATATGTAAAATAGATATTAAAAAACTGGCCTTGTTACCCCCTTAGACTGTGAACCCCATGTAGGACAGGGACTGTGCGATCTGACTGAATTTTATATATTCCAGCACCTGGCATGGAGGAAGTCCATCATTAGAGAAATATAAGGCATTTCATTACTGTAAATATCCTTATTACCACATGACCCTCCACTCCAGAAAAGGATGCTATAAAGGTTGTAGACGTGTTTTGGTGACCTCTAAGAAAAGCAAAGTCTTTGGCAATATACCAATATCCTGGAAGTGACTCAAGGCCAGAGGAAACACCAAAAAATCCAATATTTGTACTGTAAGATTGTTGTGGGCACGGAACATGTCTACCAACTTTGTACTCTCCCAAGAGCTTAGTACAGTACTCTGCACAAAGTAAGCACTCAATAAATGCCATTAATGATCCTTGTTTATTCCTGTTTATGATGAAGAATGGATCATACAGGATACTCGCCTCTCTGACATGGCCAATGATGCCAAGGTGAAGCACTCTCTTAAACTTGAATGACTTACAGCAGTCAAATTTATAAATTTCCAGAATTTAGTTCTAAGGATGGTGTCAAATGTTTTCACAAGGCCTATATGAATACCATTTAGAGGTTTGGGCTTCATACCCTAAACTTCCCCTATCCACTGTGCTATAATATGGTTTGAAGCTACATCATGATTCCAAAAGTTTCCCTTTCCCCTGGAAACCCTTCCCCATTCTTGTATGCTAGACCACCACTCTTTCCACCTTCAAACAATTACTAAGGTCACATCTCCTCCAAGAGGCCCTCACTGATTAAGCCCTTTTTTCCTTGGTTTGCTCTCCCTTCTGCATCTTAGCGGAAATGTGCCTTCAATAAGGTTCTGAAGTTGGAGAGAGCAATTATCTGTCTGATATAAGGAGGGAAGGAGCTCCAGGCTAGATGTAGGATGTGGGTAAGAGGTCAGTGGTGAGATAGATGAGATCGAGTAAAGTGAGAAGGTTCACATTAGAGGATCAAAGAATGTGGTCTAGGTTGTAGTAGGAGAGTAGCTAGGTGAGGTAGGAGGGGGCAAGATGGTGGAGTGTTTTAAAGCCAATGGTGAGGAGTGTTTGTTTGATGCAGAGGAGGATGGGCTACCACTGGAGTTTCTTGAGAAGTGGGGAAACATGGTCAGAACATTTTTGAAGGAAAATGGAGTATCAATCAATCAATCGTATTTATTGAGCGCTTACTGTGTGCAGAGCACTGTACTAAGCACTTGGGAAGTACAAGTTGGCAACATATAGAGACAGTCCCTACCCAACAGTAGGCTCACAGTCTAAAAGGGGGAGACAGAGAACAAAACCAAACATACTAACAAAATAAAATAAATAGAATAGATATGTACAAGTAAAATAAATACATAAATAGAGTAATAAATATGTACAAACATATATACATATATACAGGTGCTGTGGGGAAGGGAAGGAGGTAAGATGGGGGGATGGAGAGGGGGATGAGGGGGAGAGGAAGGAAGGGGCTCAGTCTGGGAAGGCCTCCTGGAGGAGGTGAGCTCTTAGTAGGGCCTTGAAGGGAGGAAGAGAGTTAGCTTGGAGGATGGGCAGAGAGAGAGCATTCCAGGCCCGGGGGTCGATGGCGGGACAGGCAAGAACGAGGCACGGTGAGGAGTTTAGTGGCAGAGGAGCAGAGGGTGCTGGGTGGGCTGTAGAAGGAGAGAAGGGAGGTGAGGTAGGAGGGGGCGAGGTGATGGAGAGCCTTGAAGACCAGGGTGAGGAGTTTCTGCCTGATGCGCAGATTGATTGGTAGCCACTGGAGATTTTTGAGGAGGGGAGTAACATGTCCAGAGCATTTCTGGACAAAGACAATCCGGGCAGCAGGATAGCAGCATGAAGTATGGATTGAAGTGGGGAGAGACACGAGGATGGGAGATCAGAGAGAAGACTGATACAGTAGTCCAGACGGGATAGGATGAGAGCTTGAATGAGCAGGGTAGCAGTTTGGATGGAGAGGAAAGGGCGGATCTTGGCAATGTAGGGCGTATGGGCGTAGGGCATAGGGAGTATGGATGGGAATGAGGAGAGACAGGAGGCAGGAAGGTCAGCAAGGAAGCTGATGCAACAATCAAGGCAGGATACAATATGTGCTTGCATTAATGTGGTAACAGTTCGGATGGAGAAGGAGGAGTGGATTTTGGAGATGCTGTGAAAGTAGAACTGAGAGGATTTAGTGATGGCTTGAATTTGTGGGTGGAACGAGAGAGTGGAGTCATGTATAAGTTCTCCTGTTCACCCTCTTAGACTATGTACCTTATGTGGGATAGGGGCTGTGTCCAAACTAATCATCTTGTATGTACCCCAGCTCTGTGAACGGTGTTTGACACATAGTGTTTATCAAATACCATAAAAAAATGATTAATTTGGGAAAACTGGTTCTGACTGTCTACCTTTCGACTTATAAGGCAGGTTTTCAGGAACCAAGTATGTCACCATAAGTCCACAGGCTGCCTGTATACAGAAGCTGGACTACGGTACCTATTTGGCCTTATGCTGCCATTTATCTCACAGAGCTTCTTTTCCGCATGAGAGTTTGGTGTGCATATTCCCTTGGCATCAGTGTGCGATTGGGTTAGTGAGATATTGCTCCAGGCAGTTGCTTGGGCTGGAAATAATACATGTGGCAAGAGAAATTTCCAGCAATCCAGCTGATTTCCCAAAGTTGAGTCCAACCATGATATCTACCATAATGGGAGGTTTATGAACATGGCCTGTCCAGTGTCAAGATGAATTGTAAACCCGTTTTGATGAATTCTAGCTAGGAATTGGGGAAAAAAGTTCTTGAGAAAATATGTCATATTTCTCCCTGTCCCTATAAAAGAACACTTTTTCCATTCTTCTTGCAAGAACTGTGAATAGCACCTGAGAGTGGTAATTGTTTTGTTACTGTGATGCATCAAAGTTCTTTTTTTTCTTTTTTGGTTAAATAAAAATTGCCTGTAAAAGAGTTGAGCAAGAGGAGCACATTTGAAAGATTCCTGCAGCAGTCAGAATCGCTTAGCTCCTTAATCCCTTACATTGGCAGCCGAATCCAAGCGACATATACTAGCGCACAGAGGAGCAATAAACAAAGCTCGGAGCTCTCAGCACCTCAGAAAAAAATCACCCATTTCTCATAAATACATTGCAATAAAACAATAGCTCCTGAACATTAATGGAGAGAGAAGTCAACCAAGAGGAACTGTGAGTAGGTGACATTAAAGCTTCAGAAAAAAGCCAAAAACCTGCCTAGGTGAATTTTTCTAATGCTGCAAGCTTTTGAGGGTCCATCAGTAAAGTTCTCTGGTAGAATTGTTTGAAATGGAAACTAGAAAATAAACTCAGATGGCCAAACTGAACAATATTACTCCTACATTTAGACCCACTTCATACTTCGTGGTTTAAAAGAAAAAAATGAGATTATCCATCAACTGTTATAGCCCACCATCCTTTCCCTGAGTTTGCTCAGATCCAAACATTTGAGTGGTGTGAAAAAATTATGTCAAGCCAGATCCCTTTTTGTAGGTGCTTCAATTGTTAAAATAATTCCTTTTTCCTTCTGTTTGCCATGAAATGTGCTAATGGACTATTGGATTATACTCTCCAAAGTGTTTGAGTACAGTGCCCTGCACAGAATAAAAGCTCAATAAATACCACTGATTGGTTGATTGTCCTAAGGGCATGAGAACCATCCTGCAATACAACTACTTTAGGGAAATTACTTTTTTTTCCCTGATAACGTCTATAGCTGTCTGCATCATCAAACCCTTTCACAAATAACACCACCTTAACAAAAGTTTCCCCAATTAATATCTCTTCAACTTAAGTTAGATTCTCCCAACTTTCTGCCTCAGCACTTTAGCACAGCCTCAGAATCTCCACTCTCACGACATTTCTGTTCCGTCATTTACATATTATAAAATTTAAGTACTTATTCATCTACATTTCCATCTTTCTTTCCTCTTCTTCCTCCTATCTGTGATTAATTCTGTGACTGTGTACCTGGTAGGTTGTAAACTGTCTGAGGACAGGGGCCATATCTACAACCTGATTTTACATGGTCAAGTGCTTAGTATAGTAGTCTATCAATCATCTCATTTTATGCTGTCAAATCATCTCTGACCCATAGTGACTCCATGGGCACATCTCTCCCAGGATGCCTCGCCTCCATCTGCAATCGTTCTGGTAGTGTTTCCATAGTTTTCTTGGTAAAAATACAGAAGTGATTTACCATTGCCTTCTTCCAGGCTGTAAACTTGAGTCTCCGCCCTCGACTCTCTCCTTGACACTGCATTCCAGCACAGGGGAATTTTGCCCAGTAGCAGATTGCCTTCCATTTGCTAGCCACTGCCCAAGATAGGAGTGGAATGATATGTGCCTCTGCTTGACTCTCCCATAGCCAAGACTGGTAGAGAACTGGAAACTCTCCAGGTGCGACCCTGAGAGGGGCTGTGCACCATAACCATCAAATAAGGAGAAGCAGCGCAGGCTGGTGGATTGATCAAGCACGGTTCCGGGAGTCAGAAGACCTGGGTTCTAATCCTGGCTCCTCCACTTGTCTGCTCTGTGACCTTGGGCAGGTAACTTCATTTCTCTGTGCCTCAACTGTAAAATGAGGATTAAAACTGTGAGCCCCATGTGGAACATGGACTATGTCCCATCTGTTTAGCTTTTATCTACCCCAGTGCTTAGTACATTGTCTGGCACATAGTAAACACTTAAAGAATACCATAAAATGTGTAGAATGATTGATGATTACATACATAAGTCTGGCTGTCCCAACATTTTGGAGGAGCTCTAGGGTAAATCAATCCCCGCTCCTCCTCTCCACCTCCCTCAGCTGAGATAAAGAAACAACCAAGAATGGATCTTGAAGGAATGTGTGCTTAGTTTGTTATATTTTCAGGACATGAAAGAGAACCCTGAGGAGATAACCAAAAAGTTGTTGAACTTGGGAGGTAATTTCAATAAGGATGCTGTAGATATCTATGAGCTAATTGCATTTTACTCAGAAGAATTTTTGCCCAATGGGGACTGCATAGAATTTCACAAAAATACATCATTGACGGATGTCAAGGCTGTCAATCAATTTATTCGCATTTATTGGGTGCTTACTTTAATCGGAGCCTTGTTTCGAGGGCTTTGGAGATTACAATACAGTTGGAAGACTCACCCTTGAGGAGCTCACAGTCTAGTGGAGGAAGAAGGCACTTAGTAGCTGAAGAAGTTATGGTTTGCCTACCACCTGTTAAACCATGGGGATCAAAAAAATCTTGCATCAATTTGCAAGAAAGAAAATTAAGTAAACTCTAATGGAGAGAGTTGTTCAGAGATGCTCATAAGTGTTCAGAAAGAGTTAGCTCGTTACAAGACATGGAGAAAAAAGAAGGTTGCCACAAGCTAAGTTGGGCAAATTCTTCATTTAAGTTGAAAAATCACCTTTGTAGTCAGCAGAAGAAGCTTCGATTATGTTATGGTTTCTATGTTAAACCTTGGTATCAAAAAATATAGCATTGATTTACAAGAAAGAAGGCAAAGTAGACTCTAATAGAGAGAGTTGTTCAGAGGTCCTCATTGGTGCTCAGAAAAAGTTAGCCTGTTATAAGTGCTTAGTACAGTGCTCTGCACACAGTAAGTGCTCAATAAATATGATTGAATAAGACATGAAGAAAAAGAGAAGTTTGCCCTAAACTGGGCAAATTCTTCATTTAAGTTGAAAAATCACCACTATAGTCAGCAGAAGAAACTTTGATTATGCAGCTTCCTGCAAAGATTCAAATCACATTAAAACTCCACATGTATTTAACACTACAGCATTATGCTTTGAATTACTTTAACAAAGAGTAGATAATAATTTAGTGACATTTCTCATTACTATATGTAGTACTTAATTTGATTTCATATAACCTTTCCTGAAGTTCTGGAATGGATCTTAACTTATAGCATGTAAATCTTTAGAAACTATATTCTGTATTGCAGCCATTCATGATACAACCAGATTCTTGCGGAACAAAACCTCATAATATCATGGACAAAAACACAAATACTTTAGACTTGAACTATTGTTATTATATTTCAAATGTGTTAGAGAAGATAGGAAAGACATTTGATAGTTGATTTGACATGTGATAGAGAAAAAGCATGGAATTGCATTGAATATAGGCTTGGGAGTCAGAAGGATCTGGATTATAATCCCAGCTCTGCCACTTAATAATAATAATAATGGCACTTATTAAGTGCTTACTATGTACAAAGCACTGTTCTAAGCACTGTGGAGGTTACAAGGTGATCAGGTTGTCCCGCGGGGGGCTCACAGTCTTAATCCCCATTTTACAGATGAGGTAACAGGCACAGAGAAGTTAAGTGACTTGCCCAAAGTCAGACAAGTCACTTGTCTGCTCTGTAACTTTGGACAAGTCACTTCACTTCTCTGGGCTTCAGTTACCTCATCTGTGAAATGGGGATTAAGACTGTGAGCCCTATGAAGGACAAGCACTGTTCAATCTGACTAATTTGTATCTAGCCCAGTACTTTGTACATGCCTGAAACATAGTAAGTGCTTAAGAAATACCATAAAATAGAAAGAAAATGACAGTTGACATTTGTTATAAACTGCCATGAAACATTTAACTGAGAAAGCGGAGAAATAGATTTTTTTTTTACTTTGCCACAATAGCTAATTCCATTTTTCTAACTATGTGATATTTTCTTCTGGAATCAATCCATAAATGGTAATTATTGAGTGCGTACTGTGTGTGGAGCCTGAACTAAGTTTTTGGGGGAGTATAGTACAACAGAGTTGATAGACACGTTCTGTGTGCAAAACCAGTTTACCGTCCCCAGAGTCCCCAATATGTAGCTGGATTATAGAGCAACAATTAAGAAGTGAAAATAACCTACAAGACTGTGTCTTCTGAAGAAATATTTGAAAAATTAGTTCTGTTCAGATTAATGAGCAGAAACAAGAGTTTTAAGCAGTAGGTAGATTTTGTGGTTGCCCTCATGATTTGAGACTTCCAGTAGGGGGAGAATGAGGAGAGCGTTTAAGTTGGGGATCATTTCCTGGGGAATTGGGAGATGATGTCGAAAGGGGATGAAGCCTCCTCTTTGCTGGGTTTACCAAGAAGACTTCTAAAGCCGCTTTGATGTTCATGAAATTGATGCCCTGAGAAATGCATTTAGGTCAGCCTTACCTGCTGTGCCTCATTTCAAAATCCAGTGCCATCATTAAGGGATAAGAAAACGGTTTTGCTTTTTGATCATTGCATCCCATTGAATCGTTTCATCAAAACCCCCAGAAATTTTAATGGACATCGTTTCACAGCCTCTTTCCTGTTTCCTAACCTTGGTCTCAGCTTCAAATCAATTTTGTCCAGGATGTCTTTTCAGCCCCTCAGCTCCGACACTTAGGCAGAGGGGGTGAAAACTTGATAGATTCACTTCCTGCTCTGATCAGAGAGAAACATCTTTATTATAAATGTAATTAAAGAATTCCTACTTTTAATGCTGGTTGACATCATATTGCATCTTTCAAGATCTTCATTTAAACTTTCATACTGGCAAGACATTTTGCTCAGGAACAGAAAACCTGAAAGGATGAATCTAAGGAAAAGCCAACTCGGTATTGCCGATCTCTCTTCCCTGTCCCTGGAAATCCACCCCATGAACAAAACGGGGTAGTTCTTTTAGGAAACAGAATTTGGGCTATTTGTTTTCTGACCTGAAGTGACTGGCAAATTCAACTCTTCAGCAAACTGGAAGCCCCCTCAGGACTAAGGGACCAAAACCACCCGGCTTCATGTCAGAGGACGTAACTGAAGCACAGAGAAGTACAGTGACTTGTCCAAGGTCATGCAGCAGACAAGTGGAGTAACTGGTATTAGAAGCCAGGTCCTTCTGACTCCCAAGTCTGTGCTCTACACACCATGCCTTGTTGCATCTGCCTTTTGAGCCTGTCACTTAACGCTTTCACTGTAGCACTGAAAGCACCAAGGAAGTACGAAGATAAGGTTGCAACCCATCAAGATGTTCATGTGCAGTCTTGGCTCGCTTTAGCCAGCTACAGGATGAAGCAAGATTAGAAGCTAGGCTCCTTATCCGCAGAGCAAAGGTGCTCTTTTCACTGGACAAGCAGCACACTGCACTCTACTAGATGCTTGGCAGCACAGAGTAAAAGTAAAGGCACCTCCCCTCCCTTCAAGGAGTTTACAGTCTAATAGAGTAGCCAGGCAGAAACAGATAGAACACAAGGCGAACAAGAGAGTAAAGAAATACAGCTAGCCCTGGTAACAGCATAGGTAAGCAAAACCTGAATAAATAAACTGATATATAAGTGGGACCAGTAAACTTACATAAACTAATGGGGTGACTCGATTAGGTTGGTGGGAATTAATGAGGCAATGGCTCTTACAGGAGATATCTCTGGAGGGTGGCTTTGAAGTGGGAGTGTTGTAGTTTGGCAGATATGGAGAGAGGAGATTTTGCGGGAGAAAGGTGTGTTCAATGGATTGGAAACTAGAGTCAGGAGCAATACATGTCACATTTGAAACAGTAGTGAAAATCTACAAATGCGTCTTGTTTCTAAAGATGTTCGCTAAAGCTTTACAGCAGCCTTAATCAGTTGAACATGAATTAATGAAGGATATCAAATGAAAAAAAAATGAATTCCAAATAAATACTTATTGCATAATTGAAGTTGCAAGAATTTTCTATGAATAAAATATTTGTATTTACAATGCATAAATATGGTGTGTCACTTGGGCCACAAACAGCTTTCTGATGAAAACATTGATGACTTATGTTGAATTAGTAATAGGGTGAATACATTTGCTAATTATGCCCCCAACTTTGTGTTCAGGAATACCATTTAAAATAAATTGCAAACTGTTTTTATGCCTGTAGTACAAGGAGAAAATGCGATATTGTGAACATTTTAATGTACTCTTGGGAACCCAGGTTAATGTCATACATTGCTTAAAATTAGTCTTGTTTAAATTAGGTTCAGCAGTTGCTAATGCATTAAGACAATTCATATACTCTTTTCATTAACATAACCATTAATAGAGGTGTACATATATAGCTATGAGCACAAATGTGATCCTGAAGGGACTTTTAAAAATGGGAACTGGAAAGGTCGTTGTGTATAAAGAATTCTGGGCATCATTAAATCTTATAGAAGTGTCAGTTTTTCAACAGTATCCTCCAAACTCCTGGGTCCTGGGGAAGTTATACAGTGAATAATAGTCCCCAGGGCACTAGCAGGCTCTCATATTAGCTGTGAGGATTACTCTTTCAGTTTTATGTATATTGCAGGTAGAATCTGTGGACTTATCTCTTCCTCTGGAAAGCTTATCTAACCTTGGCTTCACTGACACTTTTGGTCCTTTTCCTGTTTCTCTGACTGTTCCTTCTCGGTCTCTTTCATCATCAATCGTATTTATTGAGCGCTTACTGTGTTCAGAGGACTGTACTAAGCGCTTGGGAAGTACAAATTGGCAACATATAGAGGCAGTCCCTACCCAACAGTGGGCTCACAGTCTAAAAGGGGGAGACAAAACCAAACATACTAACAAAATAAAATAGAATAGATATGTAACATACTAACAAAATAAATAGAATAGATATGTAACATACTAACAAAATAAAATAAATAGAATAGATGATATGTAAATAAATAGAATAGATATGTAAATAAATAGAATAGATATGTAGCTTTCCTTAGCTGCTCCTCTGTTTCCCACCCTCTAAATCCATCAAGGTTCCATCTTAGATCCCCTTCCATACTCTAATACTCCATATCTACACCCCCACCCCCTTGAAAAACTCATTCATTTGCAAGGCTTCAAAAAGCACCTCTATTCCAAATCTATCCCTATATTTCTGTCCTCTCTTTTTGCAGTCTTTTATTTCTTCCTACGTTCAGGATGTCTCTACTTGGATGTCCCACTGACAACTCATACTATCTTCCAAGTCCTACTAAAATCTCATCTCCCCCAGGAAGTCTTCCATGACTAATACCTCTTCTCCCCATATTATTCTCCCTCCCTTCTGACACCTCCTACTAACCATCTTTCAAGTGCTTTTACAATCACATCTTCTCCATGAAGTCTTCCCTGACTAATTCCTCTTCTCTCGATCCTATTCATCCCACCCTCAGCACCATAGAACTAATGTACATAATAATAATAATAATAATGGCATTTATTAAGTGCTTACTATGTGCAAAGCACAGTTCTAAGCTCTGGGGAGGTTACAAGGTGATCAGGTTGTCCCACAGGGGGCTCACAATCTTAATCCCCATTTTCAGGTGAGGTAACAGGCACAAAGAAGTTAAGTGACTTGCCCAAAGTCACACAGCTGACAATTGGTGGAGCCGGGATTTGAACCCATGACCTGACTCCAAAGCCCATGCTCTTTCCACTGAGCCACTCTGCTTTTCTTTCTTTCTCTCTCTCTCTCTCTTTCTATTTTTATATATGTATCATTACACTCTGCTGCCTCCCTTTCTGTAATTTATTTGCCTGCCTCTCCCCTTAGGCTATCCCTTGGGGACAGGAATTATTTCTACCATCTGTATTGTACGGTGTTGTACTCTTCCAAACACTTATTGCAATCCTCTGAACAGAGTAAGCATTCAATAAATACCAATGATTTGCTGATTTGATCAATGTCTCTCTTCTTGAGCTAACTGTAAGAGAGATCCTTCAGTGAATGGCTTCCAGAATCAAGGTGTTGCAAAGGGAATTTGTCCAATCAATCAATCAATCCTGTTCATTGAGCACTAAATGAGTGTAGAGCAGCATATTGAGCACTGTGAAAATACAATATAACAGAACTGGTACACATGCTCCCTGCCCACAACGGTCAGCATGGCCTAGTGGAAAGAACACAGGCCTGGGAGCCAGAGGACCTGGGTTCTAATCCCAGCTCTACCAGTTACCTTTTGCGTGACCTTGGGCATGTCACTTAATATCTCTATGCCTCAATTTCATCATTGTAAAATGGAGATTCAAAACTAAGTAGATTCCTCCTACAGACTTTGAGACCCTTGTGGGACAGGGATCGGGTCCGACCTGATTAACTTGTATCTATCCCAGTTGCTTAGAATAGTGCTTTACACAGAGTAGTTAGTAAATCATATTTATCATATTTTAGTATGCAGAGCACTATACTTAGCACTTGCGAGAGTATAAGACTGTAAGCTTGTGGGCAGGGAAGTGACTATTTATTGTTCTATTGTACTCTCCCAAGTGGTTAGTACAGTGAGCACTCACCTCCTCCAGGGGATCTTCCCAGACTAAGCCCCCCATTTTTTCTTCTACTTCTTCTTCCCTCTCCATTGCTCCCACTCACTCCCTCTGCTCTACCCCCTCCCTGCCCCATAGTGCTTGTGTGTAAAGATGTACAATTTATAATTCTATTTATTTTATTAATGATGTATAAATATCTATAATTCTATTCATTTATATGGATGCTATTGATGCCTGTTTACTTGTTTTGATGTCTGTTTTCCCCCTTCTAGACTGTGAGCCCACTGTGGGCAGGTTTTGTCTCTATTTGTTGCCAAATTGTACTTTCCAAGCATTTAGTATAGTGCTCTGCATACAGTAAGTGCGCAATAAATATGACTGAATGAATACAACTGAATGAATGAATAATATAATAGACACATTCCCTGCCCACAAGCTTACAGCCTAGTCTACAGTCTAGTAAGTGCTTAACAAATAGTATAAATAAAATAATACACAATAAAGAGCATACAGTCTAGATGGAGAACAGACATTAAAAGAAATTACAGATAAGGGAAATGGTGGAATTTAAGGATATGTACATTAGTGCTAAGGGATGGCAGTTGGGTGAATATTAAGTGCTTAAGGATTACAGATTTAAGTTAATAGGTAATATAGATGGGAGAGTGAAAAGAAGAGTGAGGGCTTATTTAGGGAAAGCTTATTTTTGGTCATCCATGGGATTTATGAACACATAGGGACTGAATATCTGGAAACAGTCACTAGAAGTAAAATATAAAGTTCCTAGCTTTCAGGAGCTTGCTTTCAAATGGGGGAGACAAGCAGGCACAAGCTGGCAAGCCTAATTTGAGTAAGAGAACAAGCAGCATGGCTTAGTGGATAGAACTTGGGCCTGGGAGTCAGAAGGTCTTGAGTTCTAGTCCCACCTCCACCACGTCTGCTGAATGACCTTAGGCAAGTCACTTCACTTCTCTGGGTCTCAATGACCTCACCTGTAAAATGGGGATTAAGAGTGTGAGCCCATGTGGGACAAGGACTATGTTCAACCTGATGAACTTGTACCTACCTCAGCGCTCAGAAAAGCACGGGGCACATACGAAGCACTTAACAAGTACTGTAATTATCATTATGGTAATAATAATAATAAAAACAAAAATAAATACATGTACCCAATTTTTCCAATAAGATGGGGATTGTGTCTTCACAAAATTCTACATTAAGGAAAGCTCACAAAGTTCCCAGTGTGACCAATGCCATGCCTATGCACACAAACTATTTCTTGGGACACTGCACTGCAGTGTGCCTGCTATGTAAGAGCTCTTATAGTTGGATAATAATAATAAATAATAAATAATGATGGTATCTGTTAAGCACTTACTATGTGCCGGGCACTGTACTAAGCACTGCGGTGGTTACAAGCAAAACAAGTTGGACACAGCCCCCGTCCCTTGTGGGGCTCACAGTCTCCATCCCCATTTTACAGATGAGGCAACTGAGGCACAGAGAAGTGAAGTGACTTGCCCCAAGGTCACAAAGCAGACAAGTGGCAGAGTCGGCATTAGAATCCATGACCTTCTTTCTGACTCTCAGGCTCATGCTCTATCCACTACACTATGCTGCTTCTCTATATTCAAATTCCTAACAGTGTTTCAGCAGAAAACACACAGCAAGAATTTACAGTATGGCAGAACTGGGTGTTGAAGAATAAATCAACGAACAGATATATAATTTAGAAATCTGGTCACCCTAGAGTTCCTCAGCAGATGACCTTTCACCTCAGTGTCTATCTCCAAACCAAAGCTTATTTTGATTTCCCCACATCGTATTCTCCAAGGGGAAGATACCCTACTCCTCTGAAAAAGGCGACTGCTCAGCTACTTGAATTGATTCATCAACTTTCCAGTCCCTCACCTTGAAAATCAAAAGATCTAGAAAAAGAGAATAAATACAAAATGTGAACAGAGATAAAATATCTCTTTCTGAATCACATGTACCTGTTCTCTTTCGGGTCCAGATTAGGGTCTCACCACTGGAAAATGAATCTGCACGTTTTGATCAAGTTTTCTTTTAGATATCAACTATTCGTGCACCTGTACCATTCACCCACTAGACATTCATTCATTCAATCGTATTTATTGAGCGCTTACTGTGTGCAGAGCACTGTATGAAGTGCTTAGCACTTAGCACTTAATCATATTCATGACATTCTAAATGGTGATTCTGTGAATACTCTGACCAGCGTCTACTTGAATTAGGAATGTTGGAGGAATTGATAAATTCAGAAATGGTAGGTCAATGGCTGTTTCCAAGCCATAATCAATGACTATTTCCAATAAGCCACCTCAATATCTTAATTGGGAAAGCTTTTAAAAATTATATTTTTCCATCTGTTCAGATCTCTTGGGTTATTTGAAATCACCAAGTTCAGATGCTCATGTCCTGTTGACCACGCAAGGGAAGAGTCTAAATTTTGCCTGAAATCCATTTGGTCACATAGCTTTTATACATATATGGCTCCACAGTGTGGTGTGGAAAATGCATTGATCTTAAAATTACCCAGTACACTCTAGGCCAAAAAAAATTACATATTGCAAATCATTTGTGAAATTTAGAATAGCTGTTCTCTTGAATCACTGAATGTAGAAAAAAGGGGAAGCATTTCCCACTTTCCTGTCCCCCAAAATAATTTATGGAGTCTAATAAATATATACAAAGTAGAATACCACATGAGTGTGGTTAATTCAACAAGCACCTTAAATCAACCTTCCCTTTTCGAGGGAAGCTAGTTTCCAAAGAAGCTGTACAATTCCAAACTGACTTGAGAAGAGAGAGGTCTAGAACAATTTTGCCCATGTCAAAGAAATGGCATATTCCTAAATTTGGTCTACATTTTGATCAACATTCACTGCACTTGATTCACTGTAGGTTACCACAGAGAAAACAGAAGAGGTTCTAAGTTTCCAGATTTTGAAATTGGAAAACATTTTTGAAAACAAATGCACAAACATTCCCATGTGCCGGTTTCTCCAGTAGCCTCGCACTGTGAGCTTGATGAGAGGTGATTAATTGCCCAGACATTTTTGTCACCACCCAGGGTGATCGACTCCTAACCTCCTGAATCCATTTCCTCAGCAGCATATTTCAACTGCAAAAATTGGGTTAATCAGAGATTCTGACATTTTTAAGTCCTTATGATTCTATTTTCTAAATGTCCTTCTTCACCCTAGCCTGAAAGGGCCCATGGGTTATATGATAGGCTGATTTCCTTTCCAAAATAGATTAAAACAGATTGACGACTATTCAGTCCAGGGAACCCCATGAAGTGTTCTGCCTTCTGGAAGTATGGCAATGAAATTGCTCAATCCTAGGCTAATAAGTGGTTACAAAATGGATTTATTTACCACATTTCCCTAGGAAAGCTGAAAACATTTTACAAACAATAATCTTCTCCAAAGGAGGGAATAGGGATTAGGGTTCTCATGTTTAGATTTCTAAGAATATGTTTTCAAACATCAGTAATTTAAAACCTAATTACTTTCTATGTCAGCAGACCACATGCACGTCATTGGGGATTACTTTGATTGCTTTTTAAGTCTGAATTTTTAAGTTTCCACCATGTTTGAGGGAAGAGGGAAAAGTAGTAGTTTCTCGGGAAAATAAAGGTAACAATGATGAGAAATTAAAATTTTTGCTCTAATAAATGCCTTGGTAGCTTTCCTTTAGACTTTTCCCTTAAAAATCACCTATGGGGTAAAATTAAACTAATCCACAAAATAAACAGTTCTAAAAATTGATGCATCCCATCTATTAAGCAGGAGCCCACACAGGAGCTCTATAAAGTACAATGAATCAATAATGGAAGTGAAAATGCATCATTCAGCGATATTAGAATGGACGGAAGCAAAGATCTACCCCAGTTCAAGTGATGTACGCTCCCATAAGCAATTCATTAAAATAGTTCGTTCATTCATTCATATTTATTGAGCACTTACTGCATGCAGAGCACTGTTCTAAGTGCTTGGAAAGTACAATTTGGCAACAGATAGAGACAGTCCCTACCCAACAATGGGCTCACAGTCTAGAAGGGAGAGACAGACAACACAACAAAGCAAGTAGACAGGTGTCAATATCATCAAGATAAATAGAATTATAGATATATACACATCATCAATAAAATAGTGATAAATATGTACAAATATACACAAGTGCAATGGAGATGGGAAGGTGGGAAGGGGGAAGGGCAGAGGGAGGGAGTGGGGGCAGTGAGGGGGGAGGAGGAGCAGAGGAAAAAGGGGAGGCTCAGTCTGGGAAGGCCTCCTGGAGGAGGTGAGTTCTCAGTAGGGCTCTGAAGGGAGGAAGAGAGCTAGCTTGGCAGATGTGTGGAGGGAAGGCATTCCAGGCCAGGGGGAGGATGTGGGCAAGGGGTGGATGGTGGGACAGGTGAGAATGAGGCACAGTGAGGAGGTTAGTGGTGGTAGAGGAACAGAGTGTGCGGGCTGGGCTATAGAAGGAGAGGAGGGAGGTGAGGTAGGTAAGGTGATGGAAAGCTTTGAAGTCAATAGTGAGGAGTTTTTGCTTCATGCAAAGGTTGATAGGCAACCACTGGAGATTTTTGAGGAGGGGAGTGACATGCCCAGAGCGTTTCTGTAGTTAAAATGACCTGCTGATTCTCAAAAGCGATTAACTTTTTTATGCAGTTTACTCATTAAGCTCACCAAGTACTTAGGGTGCCTAATATTTAGAGCTTAAAAAATACCACAATTATTATTTTTTTTGTAACCAGCATATAGAAGTAAGTTTTTCCTACTGCAACATCGTCCTCTAACTCACCTGAGAGAAGAGTCCAAGCAGCATGAGTTTCTGAATCACAACTGCCTAATCATCTGTCATCTGTTAAAAGGTATGTTATGTGGTTCATTAAAGACTGGTTCTAACAAAATGTATGTTTAAACTCATTAAGAAACATTGTGGAAATCTTTTAAGTTTGTTCAAGTAACTCATGTTATGACTTGTGGATGTAACCTATTGATGCAATCTTCATTTCTTCATTTTTTCCCAATGTCCTCAGAAAACCTCAGGCACCAATCCTATCTGTTTCTCCCCACACTCTATGTAGCCTAGCAGATGTTGTTATTCAGGATTATTTGTTCTTGTTCAATAATCTAACCTATTTAAATAAGACCAATTGCAAAGGAGAAAGTTCTCCTTCCTTTTGGAGAAATAACTACTTTGCCACTGAAAAAAATATGATTTTTCCCAATCATGGACTCAGTTGTTCCTGCTTTTCCCAAATCTCTTTTTTCACAGGAGTTGTGTTCTTGCCAAACCCCACATTAAAGAATCAATCAATCAATCAGTGATATTTATTGCACACTTACTGTGTGCAGATCACTGTACTAAGTGCCTGGAAGAGTGCGATACAGCAGAGTTGGTAGACTGCCTGCAACAAACTTAAACGAAGGGGAGACAGACATCAATATAAATAAATAAGGAACATCCACATCAGAGAGCTCATCCTGCCTGTGCTCAACACCCCTTGCATACACACAGCTGCTTCTTACTGCCATCTTTCTGGACACAGACAGATGTACATTGTTGGGAAGATATATCCTAATTTGCTTGCTTGGTGTTTTATCCAAAAAATATCATGAGTTAAAAGCAGGGGTGGAGTTGGGACGGGAGGGGGCATCTCTGACACCCAACAATTTGGCTCCAACCAGAAGAGTTGGTCTCCCAACCACTTCCTCTCCCACAGGGGAACTCAATCCCCTGCCTTGTAGGACCATCGTCTGTGCTTAGCCCTGGGCTGAGTACTCTCAGTGCCTGCCCCACCCATGTGAATTCCCTCAGCATGTCCGCTACTAGGGAAGGGGAACCAGATAGGGAAAGCAACATGGCGAAGTGTTCTCTATCCACTTCGTATGGTCCTGGGACTCAGAAGGTCATGAGTTCTAATCCCAGCTGTGCCATTTGTCTGCTCTGTTTGGGCAAGTCAGTTCACTTCTTTGTACCTCAGTTACCTCATCGGTAAAATGGGAACTAAGACTGTGAGCCCTATGCAGGACAGGGAATGCATCCACCCTGATCAGCTTGTATCCACCCCAGTGTCTAATACAGTGCCTGGCAAATAGTAAGCACTTAACACATACTACAGTTATTATTATTATTATTATTATTATTATTATTATTATTATGAGACCAGGGCCACCAGGAAACCATGTGGGAGATGGAATGGGACCTGTTGAGGAACACCAGGTTTCCCTGTGTCACATCCTGGTTGCCCCAATGGTCGTCACCAGCCTGCAGAGAACCATAGCTTGTCCATGTCAGGAGGCCTGGTCCCCAACTAGCCAAACGTGTTACTACCACTAGCCACAACTTCATGGGCAAGGCAGGACTGAGGGAGCTGGCACCAGGTAGAGCACCGGTACCCCTTCATGTGGAAGGCGACTCGGCAAAACAGTCTCCAAAACAGTTTGGAAGCTGCTCTAGCAGCCCTTCAGCTACCTCCTAATCCTTGCTGCTCTGCGCTTGGCAGTGTCACTTTAGTGCTAATGGTGGGGCCTCTGAATCGGAGGATGTGGGTGGCTGAAATCCCAGGACAAGCCTCTTGGATTGCAGTTCTATAGCCCTGCTACCTACCACCACCTCTACCTCTTTTCCCCATCTTGTAATAGCCCACCCTTGGGTTTGATAGTGGAGGTGTCAATCAGGGCTAACGGGTACTACTGATTGATTGCAGCTCCCTCCTCCACCTTCTCCTCCTGCCTCTTGTCCTCTTCCTCCTTCTCCTCCTCCTCCTTTCCTCTCCTGCCAGACCAGCCCTGGTGCCATGCAACTTGCTGTGCCCAGTGCCTCTCCTCATTTGGGAGTGGGACAGAATCAGGAGTCTCCAGTGGCTACCAATCAACTTACGCATCAGGCAAAAACTCCTCACTCTCGGCTTCAAGGCTCTCCATCATGTTGCCCCCTCCTACCTTACACCTCCCTTCTCTCCTTCTACAGCCCAGCCCGCACCCTCTGCTTCTTTGCTGCTAACCTCCTCACTGTGCCTCGTTCTCACCTGTCCCACCATCGACCCCCAGCCCACGTCCTCCCCCTGGCCTGGAATGCCCTCCCTCTGGACATCCACCAAGCTAGCTCTCTTCCTACCTTCAAAGCCCTATTGAGAGCTCATCTCCTCCAGGAGGCCTTCCCAGACTGAGCCCCCTCTTTCCTCTCCCCCTCCTCCCCCTCGCCCCCGCCTTACCTCCTTCCCCTCTCCACAGCACCTGTATATATGTTTGTACATATTTATTACTCTATTTTACTTGTACATATTTACTATTCTATTTATTTTATTTTAATATGTTTTATTGTTTGTCTCCCCCTTCTAGACTGTGAGCCTGCTGTTGGGTAGGGACCGTCTCTACATGTTGCCAACTTGTACTTGCCAAGTGCTTAGTACAGTGCTCTGCGCACAGTAAGTGCTCAATAAATACGATTGAATGAATGAATGAGAGGCTCTGGTGCTCAGAGCTATCTGCTGGCTCCAACCACGCACTTCTTCTCCTCCTGCCCCAGACATTTGACCAGAGCCTGGGCAGAGCTGGAAGAGCCAGTTTGGGGATGGGGAGACCCCTCACTGGCCACGTAATGTGAAGCCCCACCTTGCCTTGCCTCATGAGGTGGGGGAAACGCAGGATCCAGGAAAACCTGGGAGATGGCCCCATGGGAGGCATGTTGTAGGGACATCACAGGTCACATAGTTTGGCCCCACAAGACAGATCAGCCCTGAAGTCTAGACTGTGTTTAATCAGGCCTTGGCACAGCTTGGAAGACTGAAAGTGGAAAATGGCAGGAGCATCGAGGGTAGGCAGGCATGTGACCCTCATGTGGGACATGGGCTTTATCTAAACCGGATACGTGCTGTAGCTTCCCCAGCACGTACTATAATGTCTGGCACATAGCAAGCACCTAACAAATGCAATAAAAAATAATGGGCTCAGTAAATACTGTTGATTTGATTGAAAATGTTAAAAATTTAAAAAGCAATCTCTCAGTTTTCTTTTTTAAACTTCATGTATTTCTACTGGCTTTGCCCAGAAAAGGTGGGAAGGTGAGGATTTTGGAGAAGCATGGTTTTCTTAACCCAGGCACCTGTCTAGAATAGACTTGAGAGTTGAAACTATGTTAATCAGAAGGGAAACATGACACATCCACACATGGTTTTGGAGAAAGATATAATCATGAATAGGAAGAGAGAGGAGTGAAGAGAAGAGAAGAGAGAAGAGAAGAGAAGATGAAGAAACCGATAGCAGTACTAGTAGTAATACTTGCTAAGCAGTGACAACTGGCAGAGCCCTGTGGAAAACACAGAGAAAGTATATAGCAGCAGGACATAGTGGATAGAACACAGGCCTGGGAGTACATAGGTCATAGGTTCTAATCCTGGCTCTGCCACTTGTCTGCTGTGTGACCTTGGACAAGTCATTTTACATCTCTGTGCCTCAGTTACCTCATCTGTAAAATGGGGATTGAGACTGTGAACGCCACATGGCACAGGGACTGTGTCCAACCTGATTTCCTTGTATCTACCCCAGTGCTTAGTACAGTGCCTGGCACATAATAAGTGCTTAACAACAACAACAATAATAATAATATACAGAAGTGGGAAACACATATGGTTCCTAGCCCTCAAGGGGCTCACAATCAGAGAATATAATGGAAAGAGAAGGCAAGAGACAGACCCATAAGGAGCTATGAAACAATAAAACCCTAAAGAAACATAAAATAGCATAAAAGAAAAGAGGACACATTCAGAAAGTAAAACAAAAATCAGAGGAGCAGAGGAGAAGCAGAATTTCAGGCTTCTCAAAGGTCAGAATCCAGTTCTGCCTGTCAACCTACACATCAAGCAAAAACTCCTCTCTCTCGGCTTCAAGGCTCTCCGTCACCTCGCCCCCTCTTATCTCACCTCCCTTCTCTCCTTCTACAGCCCAGCCCACACCCTCCACTCCTCCTCTCCTGCTAACCTCCTCACTGTACCTCGTTCTCGCCTGTCCCACCGTTAACCCCTGGCCCACGTCCTTCCCCTGGCCTGGAATGCCCTCCCTCCACACATCCGCCAAGCTAGCTCTCTTCCTCCCTTCAAAGCCCTATTGAGAGCTCACCTCCTCCAAGAGGCCTTCCCAGACTGAGCCCCCTTTTTCCTCTCCTCCTCCCCATCCCCCCCACCCTACCTCCTTCCCCTCCCCACAGCACCTGTATATATGTTTGTACAGATTTGTTACTGTATTTATTTTACTTGTACATATTTACTATTCTATCTTTTTTGTTAATGTTGTGCATTTAGCTTTAATTCTATTTGTTCTGACGACTTGACACCTGTCCACATGTTTTGTTTTGTTGTCTGTCTCCCCCTTCTAGACTGTGAGCCCGCTGTTGGGTAGGGACCGTCTCCATAT
The DNA here is from genome assembly GCF_015852505.1 of Tachyglossus aculeatus. NCBI lineage: Eukaryota > Metazoa > Chordata > Mammalia > Monotremata > Tachyglossidae > Tachyglossus > Tachyglossus aculeatus. The sequence continues at coordinate 78,483,378 of NC_052086.1, forward strand.
GTTGCCAACTTGTACTTCCCAAGCACTTAGTACAGTGCTCGGCACACAGTAAGTGCTCAATAAATACGATTGAATGAATGAATGAAAGGAACAACCATAGCCACAGTGACAGCTACAGCAGCCACCAATCTTCCTGAGGTTCTGTGGCTGCCTCTTGCTGTAGGCGCTTTTCTCTTTCCCTCCAGGGTGGCAGAAGGCAGGATGGAATGGCATCTCCTCAAAAATATGAAGGAGAGCTAATGAGGGTTTCAGTGAAAGCAGCGGGGTTGTCGGGTGAGAGGGACACCAAGGGAGTTTAGCTGTAGATTGATAATAACAGCAATAATACTAATAAAGATAATTTCGGTATCTGTGAAGTGCTTACTATGTACCAGGCACTGACCTCAGCACTGGGGTGGATATAAGCCAATTGGGTTGAACACAGTCCCGTCCCATGTGGGGCTCACAGTTTTAATTCCCATTTTACAGATAACTCAGGCACGGGGAAGTGAAGTGATTTGCCCAAGGCCACGCAGTAGCCAAGTGGTAAAGCAGGGATTAGAACCCACAAACTTCTGACTCTTCTAGACGGTGAGCCCACTGTTGGGTAGGGACCGTCTCTATATTTTGCCAACTTGTACTTCCCAAGCGAGCACTCAATAAATATGATTGAATGAATGAATGACTCCCAAGCCCATGCTCTATCCACTATGCCATGCTTCTTCCCTGTGCTCACAGCCCAGGGCACCCAGACCCTGCAGGCCGTGGATTGAAAGCAGCTGAGGTTCCTAGAGGATTCTCTCAGCAGTGGCAGGGAGGGGCTGAGGGTTCACAGGTGCAGCTTAAATCCCCATGGTCCAGCATACACTGAACACTATGACATTCTGACTGAAAACCCATTGAAGCATTTTATAGAAAATATCCCTAGTTTCAACTCTCCCTCATAAAACTTAGAAGAGTTATGTTTTCTCTAATCATATTAACTTTTATATGTGTGGGTGTACACATACATATAAGTATATGCATACAACACGTAGAAAAGTAAAAAAGTCAAAGCTGGAAACAATTATATTTGAGAGAATTAAGGGATGAAATGATAATTTAACCCTTACACTAAAAACTTTCCTCTCCAAAGAATTATCCGTTCCTTAATGGGACCCACCTGGTTTCTAGCTACTGGAGTGTAAGCCCACAACTTTATCTCAAAGGGTCTTTTCTTCGTCTGTCATTCCAGGTGACAGCTTTGGCAGGAGACAGTCCTGAAATAGCAATAATGTAAGCTCTCCACTTTCTACCACCCCAACTCAAGATTGTCTCAGAAAGAGCCTCCAGCCACCTGGAGTTTCCCTGAAATCTTTTTGGCTGTTTCAATCAATTCCCTCTATTCCTCCTCCCCTGCCCCTCCTTTTGAGGCAGGTGTGTCTGTGAAGATTCCCTGATGCAGAACTTGGATTTGAGAGGCTCTCAATAACTTCGTTCAGAAATGCACATTGGAAATGAAAGCACTCTGCCTGCTCAGCATTCATCTTTCTGCCAACCAAAGTTCTAGTATGGATGAGTGGTGAGTAGCCATTTGGGATTCATCTATTTTGCCTCTGAAGAAGACAGATGAATGTTCACTTTGGACTTTGACCACCTTGGCTAAGCACACAGCATCCTGCCAACAAAGCTTACACAGTGTCCTTCATAAACTGGGACTGCAGTGCAGATATCTGGGGGATGGAACAAGCCAGAAAAAACATTTTACTCATTCTCCACTATTCCATGCTTCTGGTGATCCTTTAACATTTCCCGACTCAGTCCTCAGTTACTCAATGGAACAGTAAATTTTGCTCCGCTTTTGGGTGAGGTACAAGTAACTCAACCTTTTTCTTGTCAAAATGCATAAAACTAGATCCATCCCCATCAAGATACAGAAAGCAAGCCTCACCCTCTCTTTTCTGTTATTTTCCTGTCCCTTCCTTGGATGCTGAACTTTTCCTCCTCTCTCACTCATTTCCCTGAAGACTCTCCACTCCATTTTCTTTCTAGTCTTTTAACTGATTTTTTAACCACTCCAAACTTTTTAATATTTGTAATAATAATTGTTAGGTGCTCACTATGTGCCAGGAACTGCTCTAAGCACTGGTGTAGGCGCAAGATAATTTGAGCCGATACAGTATCTGCAGTTCAAGTAGGAGGAATAATAATAATAATGACATTTATTAAGTGCTTACCATGTGCAAAGCACTGTTCCAAGCGCTGAGGTGGTTACAAGGTGATCAGGTTGTCCCATGGGGGGCTCACCGCCTTAATCCCCAATTTTACAGATGAGGTAACTGAGGCACAGAGAAGTTAAGTGACTTGCCCAAAGGCACACAGCTGACAATTGGAGGAGCTGGGATTTGAACCCATGACCTCTCACTCCAAAGCCTGTGCTCTTTCCACTGAGCCACGCAGCCTGAGGATGAACAGGTGTTGAATCCCCATTTTATGAATGAGGAAACAGAGTCACAGAAATTTAACTGACTCGCCCAAGGTCACACTGCAGGCAAGTGGTGGAGCCAAGATTAGAACCCAGGGCTCCTGACTCCTCACCCGTGCTCTTTCCACAAGTTCATGCCACTTCTATATTGAGTTCCATCAGGCATCTTTCTGCTTTCCCTAACCACCATCACCTCAAGCCTTTCAAGACTTACAGTCCCTGTCTTTTATAGCTACAAAGCTGGGTATTTAGGTTCAGTTGGGGACATCAAATAGCAGGAGGGGGAGGGGAAGTTAAGGAAAAGGTTCAAGGCAGTAAAAGGGTCCTTCTTAAATACTTCACTCTGCTGCATGGCTCATTTTTCTAAAAAAAATGTTCAGTCCTTGACTCCCCCATTCCTCAAGAGCCTCCAATCGTCTTTCCCAATTAAACCCTCATTTCCCTGGCTCCTTCTCCAGGTTGCATCACCTATGCACTTGGATATTTGACCTTTAGTATTTGATATTCGCCCCACCCTCAACCCCATAGAACTTATGTACATATCTTTAAAGTATAAATTATAAATTATTTACATTACCGTCTGTCTCGTGTCTGCCAACTCTATTGTATTTTTCTCTCCCAAGCACTTACTACACTGCTTTGCACCTAGTAAGTGTTCAATAAATACCACTGCTGATGATGACGTTGATCTTCTCCCTTGCCATTGTTCCTCCACTCCCAGGGCTGCAACGGCCCACTCATCCATTATCCCACTGAGAAACTGTACTATTTTACAGTCAGTCTTTGGTGAGAGCTGTTTAAAATATCCAACCACTATCCACAACTCCAATGGACTCCTCCCACTGTACTCCATTCTCAAGCAATGCCTGTGGTTTGGGGAACTGGCCTGGAGGAGATCTACTTGTCAATTCACGTCCCCAACAAATCTTCCCCCAGTTATCCCATAGCCAAAGACACTTGTTATGTGAATAGAGGTGAGGTAATTGTCTGTGTCTCCCGGCAGACCCCGACTTCCCACAGGGGCCCCTTTGCAGACCTCTCTGAAGATTACTCTCTCTACTGACAGACCAATGCCCCACACTCAGATTCACATTCTTATTACCCACGGTTAGCATGTGCTTTGCCCAAAGGGCAGAGAGATGTTGATAACTTCCCCTTCCATCCATAGACCACTGTGCAGACTGAGGCTTTACATTATATACACCTGGCATAACCATTCAAATGAGTCTCTTGCAACATAAAAATCATCATCTTTGGTACTTTGCATGTTTTATAATCACGGCGATGCCACAAGTCTCAGGTTCACCTACTTCCCAGGAGGGTACTCTGTTAATTTCTACTTAATCCCATCTCGTCTAGAGGCACCCTTGGCACTTTGCAGACAATCAGCTTTAGTGCTGTTATTTGGGGGAGCTGGTTACCTTGGAAATGCAACCTCCCCTCACCAGAGGGACCCCAACATTTTCTCTCTCAGCCATGTTCATGTTAGCCTTATTAAGGTCATGTTTTCTCTAAGAGGCCCTCCCCTATTAAGACTTTTCTTCCCCAGCTCCCTCTCCCTTCTGTGTCATCTATACAGTTCTATCTTTGCCCTTTGGGCATTTGGTATTTATCCCACTTTCAGCCCCATAGTACTTATGTAAATATCTATAAATTAGAGAAGCAGTGTGGCTCAGTGGAAAGAGCCTGGGCTTTGGAGTCAGAGGTCATGGGTTCAAATCCCAGCTCTGCCAACTGTCAGCTGTGTGACTTTGGGCAAGTCACTTAACTTCTCTGTGCCTCAGTTACCTCATCTGTAAAATGGGGATTAAAACTGTGAGACCCCCTGGGGACAACCTGATCACCTTGTAACCTCCCAGTGCTTAGAAACGTGCTTTGCACATAGTAAGCACTTAACAAATACCATCATCATTATTATTAAATTATTTATTTATGTTAATGTCTGCCTCCGCCTCTAGACTGTTAGCTCATTTTGGGCAGGGACATGTCTACCAACTCTGTTGTATGGTAGTCTCCCAAGTGTTTAGTACGGTGCTCTGCACACAGTAAATGCTAAATAAATATTATTGCTTGATTGATTAATGTTCTCCAAAGCTTAACAATCAATCAATAGTATTTATTGAGCTCTTTCTCTGTGCAGAGCACTGTACTAAGCCCCTTGGGGAAGTACAATAAAATTAGTAAAATCAGCTCAAGAAACATAAAATCTAGCAAGGGAGACAGACACTAAAATAAATTAGAGTTACAGGGAGGTGACAGGATTTCAAAAAAAGTCCTCAAGATGCTATGTGGGAAAGAGAGAAGGGAGGATATCTAAGGGCTTAGGGAATGAGAACTCTAGTGCATTTGGCTCCACTGATAGGCAAATCTGGAAATCCTGAAGTGGTGGTAGTGGGGGCCAATACCATAGGGAGATGAAGGATTAATTAAGGAAGGCCTCCTGGAAGAGATGTGATTTTAAGAAGAGCTTTGAAGATGGGGAGATTAGTTTTCTGGCAGATGGGAAAGGAGAGGGAATTCTGGGCAAGAGGGAGAGCAGGACCAACAGGTCAGTGGCTAGAGAGACGAGAGTGAGAAGGGGAGTGGTCTAGTGGATAAAACAAGGGCTGGGAAATCAGAAGGACCTGGGTTCTAATCCTGTCTCTGCCACCCACTAGTCTGCTGTGTGACCTTGGGCAAGTCACTTCATTTCTCTGTGCCTCAGTTACTTCATCTGCAAAATGGGAGTTAAGACTGTGAGCTCATATGGATGGTATCCAACCTGATAAATCTACCCCAGTGCTCAATACAGTGCCTGGCACATACTAAACACTTAACAAATGCATAACAGAAATGAGGGGTAGCTAGGTTGGCATTAAAGGAACATGTGAGCTGAGTACTAGTGGGATAGGAGCAGGGTTAAATAGGGTTAATAGGTTGGCATTAAAGGAACATGTGAGCTGAGTACTAGTGGGATAGGAGCAGGGTTAACTATGGATCCTAGTCAGACTCCTTATCTCTCTTTTGAGTGTCCTGTTTGTGAAGGGCTAGGTGTAGCTTCAGAGCCCCCATCTCGGCAGCTGCAAAACGTGGGAACCCAAACCATGTAACTAGTCACTGCAGCAGCAATGCTGAGGGTCCCAAAGCAACCAAGCAGGGCTGGAATTGTTCAAAACATATTAATTAAAAGAGTAGAAATAGATTAGAGGGAAAAAGTCAAGGGATACAGGCTTGGGACCGAATGTTGGGTATGGGGAAGAGAAACAGGAAAGCCAATGGAACTGAATAGGGATGTTTGAGGGGAGTGTATGTGGATGTAGCCCAACAGTGGAGGGAATGCTCTGTGTGTATGAGGCCCCGGCTTGATCCCTGGTACCCTTCTAGACTGTAAGCTCACTGTGGGCAGGGAATGTATCTACCAACTCTGTTGCACTATACTCTCCCAAGCGCTTTGTAGAATGCTCTGCATACATAAGCCCTCCATAAATAGCACTGATGGATTGTTTAATTGATTGGAGGTGGGAGCAGAGAGGGGATGGAGTGAATTCCATGACAAATTCACCAAAGCAGAAACCCAGCAGTAATCTGCTTTGAGAGGATGTGATTTCCACAGAGCTGACATGGAACCTTCCTCCCCACCTGTCAACCTAGCAGTCCCTCTCCTTTGCCAAGGTCCTCAGTAATTCCCAGTCTCATTATACTTCTGCTGAAAACGGGATCAATATAGCAGGTTCTTTTGGAACCGTGCCAAATGAATCTGTTGAGTTCTATTGAAACCCAAATAAAAACCTGATTAAGGGCTCTTGACTCTAAATGTATTCCATTTCATCACACAAAATAGAGGTTACCTTCCCCACTAATATTTATTACTGCTCATTAAGCATTCTCTTCTTAGAAATTGCTCCCTGGGACTGTTCAATGGAATCCCCGCATGCGATTCTGATTCAGTTCCTCTACTGCATGACTGATTGAATTCATTCTCATTAACCCTTTTTAGTTCTTCTGTTTCCACTTCCTGGTTGTGCCTTTTCCCCATGCTCCCCTTCCTCCCTGCCTTAAGGACACATTCGACTGAAGTTCCAGTTGCTTCTCTGTCTCTGCTGGACAAATTTTCTTGTACATAACTGCTCCACCAATTGCTTATATCCACCCCAGTGCTTAGTACAGTTCCTGGACCAAAGAAAGCGTTTAACAAATACCACAATTATTATAATATCTTTGAGATTAGTTGAGATGATCAGACCCATTGTTCCTGAAAGAGGGGGTGAACTGTTGCTCACCACCACAGATTCTAAAAGTTTTGCTCCTACTCCCCATCTTGTTCACCTGTTACCCTCAAAGGAGTGACTAATTAAAAAAAGTGCTGTTCAAAGCATATCTGGCATCACTGGAGATATGATCCATTAGTCAATGGTATTTATCAAGTGCTTACTGTGTGAGTGCTTGAGCGAAGACAATACAATAGTCTCAGCAGACCCAATCCCTGCCCACAAAGAGTTTACAGTCTAGAGAGAGGTCACTATGTGTCAAGCACTGAATTAATCATTAAGATAGACACAATGCAATCAGATCTGCACAGTCCCTAGCCCACAAGAGGTTTGTGGTCTAAGAGAGAGGGGGAACAGGAAGTTAATCCCCACTTTACAGATGAGGAATCTGCTGGACAGAGAAGTGAAGTGACTTGCCCAAGATCGCACAGCAGGCAAATGGCAGAGCTGGGATTATAACCCAGGTCTCATTCCTCCCAGCCCTATACTCTTTTCTCTAGGCCACAGTACCTGGGAGAGGGAGGGAAGAGTGGGGGATTTTGGTTTAAGATTATAAACCCCTCCCTGGGCCCTGTCAATGTAGCAGCCACTCAGAGGGAGTCACATTGGAGAGAGGCTGGTTGATGAGTCTAAAACCTCAGAATAGAGACATCCAGTGTCGCATTCATGCCAGAGAAGGAGCTGACCAGATGAAAACTGGAAAAATGGCTCCCTTAGTCATGAAGAAAGATCATTTACTGAAAAGCTATTGATAAAAACTCTTGTAGATGTTCTTAACTTAATCCTCTTTGGTGTGTTCTGCACTCACTAAGAACTCAATAAATACTATTGTTTGATGGATTGTATATCCAGTGATGTCAGTTATGCTTTGAGCATCACTTTTTTGAAAGCAGTTTTGTTGGTTCAGGGGGGACTGTGAGCAGGGAAATATATCAATTAATCAATAAATCTATCATATTTATTGAGCATTTACTGAGAGCAGAGCACTGTACTAAGTGCTTGGGAGAGTACAACACATTATAACAGACACATTCCCAGCCTCTAGCAAGTTTACAATCTAGGTAGGGTAGGCCTTCAGCATCAGACTTTGCCTTAATGGATGTCATTATATGGTTCATCCAAAAATTGTAAAAACTCAAATCCTTACAAAATCCTATAAGATCGAAAGAGATGAAAACCAAGGACATTTTCAATTCATCCATTCAATGGTGAAGTTGGAGAAAGAGATGAAGAAAATTATGAGTGAATTTCCCACTAACTGAAGAGGAAGTTTGAGGGCTTGTCATATTTTTTTCCTCACTGGAACTTTTCCAAATTGTGAAAACCATTAATCAATCAGTGGTATTTTTTGAGCATTTACTGTGTACCTCACATTATACTAAGAGTTCAGGAGAGCACAATAGAGTAAAGTTTCGTATTCACATTTCCTGGCCAAAAGGAGCTGAGAAAATGAGTTCATCAGAGTAGGAAAGGCTTTCTAGAGAGCTGGAAAGGCAGAGGAGGTGAAATTGCACTAACCATCAATGAAAAGTGTAGATATACAGTTATACTTGGGTCAAAATCTTCCCCTGAATCTTCACCATCCCCTTTCTAGTGATAGAGATGTCTGAAGCCATAGCAATACAGACTGAATTCTAGAATATCATTTTTTTAAAATGCCAATCAATCAATTGTATTTTTTTTAGCATTTACTGCTTGAAGAGCATTGAATTAAGCACTTGGGATAGCACAATATATTTGAGTTGGTAAACAACTTCTCTGCCCTAAAGGAGTTTCCAGTCTAAAGGAATTTAAGTGCCAAAAAAATCTAAAAGATGAAAGTTTCAATTCATTTAATATTTCACACCTAAATAAATCCCCCTAAAGAGGCTGTTTAAAGCCTCTCTGCAAAGAGCTTGTGGGGAGAACAGTGAGTCTAGATTTTCATTAGATATCTGTCACTGTGCAATACAGAAAAACAAAATACTTATAATGGCTTCTAAACTGACACACCTCCAGGAAATAATGCTGCTCTTGAAAATTAATGGACAAACAAAGGATTCATTTATGTTTAATGCATTGATCAGACCCCCAAATAAGACTGCCAGCAGTTAAAACCATTGCCAGGTCAGAGTTGTTTATGGGAATTGATAACATTTTCAAATGATGAAACAAATGTCATCAGAAAGTTTCCAAAAATTCCAAAGATGTTCTAAGTGATTTTTCAGAGATAACAGATTAGCAGAATATGATGCTCTTCCTCTAGCATTATTTTCACTCTAACATCAAACCCCTTTATGTTCACTTTAGGCACAGCACCACAAAATTAGTATTGAACATAGATTTCTAGGAGGTGTAAGTCTCATATAGCATTCATGCATTATACTGCTTTGTATTTCCAATGCATGCTTCATCCATCCTTGTGACATCACGTGATGAAGCATAGCTGCCTCTGCCTGTCATTGCAGATGAGTAAGTTGAGATCTGGGGATTGGACTGTTACACATTTGAAATTTTCCTCTGAAACTCTAGATTAAAAATAGGTTACCTGAAGGTTAAAGAAAGAGGGAAAACAGAAAGAGTTAATCTTCGAAAAGATATGGGGGTCGGAGGGGCAAGTGCGATAAATCTAATTTAAATGAACAGGAAGTTTAAGAAACAGAAAACAAATCTAGCACTCCAGTGATTACCAGATGAAACATTTTAGATAGTAGATGGTGCGTTAGCCAATACTTCATTTTCTTATTACGGTATTTCCTTTCCTACATTCTCTGGTGCACAGCCTCTGCCCTAGTGATGAATGCTTCAGAGGCTTAAATGGCCATTTATCATTACCACATCTAATACTATTTTCCACCACACGACCAGAATACCACTTCTCTGCGTAGGTTTTACAGAAAGTGCTTTCTGCCTTCCCACTGTTTTAAGTACCCTCCTGCTGATCTTATGTGCTTTTCTTGGCACATGTCACAGGCATCTATAACCCTTCTTCTCAGTGCACGCTGATCCTATATTCTCACAACCATAGGTAAATAAAGCCAGAGGAAAAAAATCCCAGAGAGTGCTATTCTTTGTGCAGTTTGAATTTCACTACTCCCGCTTGTTATTTCCTGAACATGTCCTAGTTGACTAAATGTGGGTCGGTCTTGTACAACTTCCCTGTGTAGCCCAGCCAACACGGGTCTTAGAAGAATGAATGAGGCTACCTCCTTTCAGATCTCCCTCCGTGGGGACATAGTGTAAAGTGAGTTAGTCTTTAGAACTGAGATCCATTGGCTAGTCAAGAGCCCAACTGCAATCTTGCTCTCGTCAGATATCTCTCATTCTGTACTACATTTGCCACAGATGGACCTAAGCAGACAAAGAACAGACAGATGTAAGTGATGTCATATGTGTTCTGCACGGCATACAGTGTAACATAATAATGTTGAATGCATGATTTTATGGAGTCCACCTAAGGGCACCCAAATGGAGAATATTTCTCCTTCCAACCTCTCCTTGCTCCAGTACTTTTAATATTAATAATAATACTATACTGGTTAAGCTCTTACTATGCACCAAGCACTGTTCTAAGCCCTGGGGTGGATACAAGCAAATCTAGATGGACACAGTCCCTGTCCCACATGGGCCTCACAGTCTCAATCGCCATTATACGGATGAGGTAACAGGCTCAGAGAAGTGAAGTGAATTCCCCGAGGTCACACAGCAGGCATGTGGCGGAGCCGAAATACGTTCCTCTCTTCAGCACCTTGTCCTTGCCAGTCTGGGTGTGGAAGCTGGCCACAGAAAGAGAAGCTGAAGGAGGCTGGGGGCTAAAAATTAAAATACAGACATAAAGGCATCATGGGTCTTACCCATTATGTACCTGGGACAGACTAGCAGGAAACTTGGCAGTATGGAATAAAACCAAGGATTGACCACATTATTCTGAACCAGAGAGGAAAAATGGTATTTTTAATGATATTTATTATGTGCCTACTGTATGTCAAGCACTGTTCTAAGTGCTGGGGTAGATACAAGGCAATCAGGTCAGACACAATCCCTGACACAGGTGGGCTCACAGTCTTAGCATTAAATCCACATTTTACAATTGAGGAAACTGAGGCACAAAGTGACTTGACCACGGTCACATAGCAGGCAAGTCACAGAGCCACTATTAGAACCCGGGTCCTCTGGCTCCTAGGGTCATGCTTTTTCCAGTAGGTTATGCTGCTTCCCTATTATCAGTCACCTCTCAACCAGCAGTAGTAGAAGTATTTCCTAAAAAGTCTCTTGCTTCATTTGGTAAGAGAACAGATTGGGGAAATTAGTTTATTGTGGTTCTTAACAGATAAGAGCTCCTGGAGAGCATGGAGGAAGTGAAAGGGAGGAAAGCCAGAAATCTAAAATGCAAGAAATATTAATTTCCCCTTGGGAAAAAGCTTGAATCCATGCTCAGAGAGTGGGGAAGAGCAATGAACAGACAGACAACTTCCCTGATGGGCCCAGCCAACAGAAGTAGACTCTTAGTAGGGGTGGGATAAGTATCAAGATGTTGTAGGGTTACAGACCCAAGTTCATAAGTGTCACAGAAGAAAGGGTGAATAGGGCAGGCTGGGGTGGGGAAGATGGAGGGGTGCGGGAAGGGAAGAAGTTACTCTGGGAAGGAAGCCTTCTAGATTTTAGTTGGGCTTTGAAGTTGGGGAGAGTGGTTTTCTGTCAAATATGAAGAGGGAAGGAGTGCCAAACTAGAGGGAGGATGTGAGCAAAGGGTCAGTGGGAAGAAAGGCAAGATTGAGGCATAATGAATGTTTGGTGTTAGAGGACTAACGTATGGGTTGCAGTAAACCAGCAAGTTTAGGTTGGAGAGAGAGAGAAGATTAGGTGCCTTAAAGCTGATGGCAAGGAGTTTCTGTTGGATGCAGAGATGGGTGGGTAAATATTAGAGGTTTTTGAGGAGTGGAGAGATATGCACAAAGGGCTTTTTTTTTTTTGGAAAAGTGATCTAGGCAGCAAAGTGAAGCATGGACTGGAGTGCGGAAGGATTGAAGACAGGGAGATCAGCAAGGAGGCTGATGCTGTAATCAAGGAAGGATATGAAAAGTCCTTAAACCAGCATTGTAGCTATTGGGATGGGGCAGTGTTACATCCCAGAAGAGCCAATTAGGGACAAGGGGGTTTGTGACAGCTTTACCTACGGAATAAACCATGATATTCAGTATCACCAAAAGAAAACCTTTATTAACATACAGAAAAATATCAAGCACAACAGATTCTTATTCTTTTAAGCCCTCAACTCAGGGGCAATGAGATCTCTGATGCTATTTAAGCCCTCAACCCTGGGGCATTGAAACTTTCCTACCACAGGATGATCAGTCCCATCCAGTTTTCATGTCTTTAACAGGTCGGACTGGCATGGCCATCCTCCAGCCAAGAAGTCCCCCCTGGGCTGCCTCGGCTGTCCTTTAGATAACAGTGAGCAGCCACGACAGGCATTTTCCCCCAGCCTTTACATTATGGTTGTTGACCACTAAATTGACCTTCTACTGCTGTAATGGCCCTAATTTATCAGTTACAGTCCCTTTGACTTCTACTCTTGGGAGATATTTCTCCCAGAGCCCTGTGTGTATGTCAACATTTAGGTCTTCACTTGGAGCCCTTCGGGATGGATCAAATCTGGAGAGGTAGATTAGAGAATCACCCTCATAGGGGTGGTAGGTGAAGTTGTAGGAAGAAATGAGTCCTGCAAGGGAGTGAATGTAGATGGAAAATAGAAGAGGACCCAGGATGAGTAATAACTTATAGAAACAGTATTGTCTAGTGGATAGAGCACAGGTTTGGAAGTCAGAAGGACCTGGATTCTAATCCCGGCTCTGCCACTTCTCTGCTTTGTGACCCTGGGCAACTCACTTAACTTCTCTAGGTCTCATTTACCTCTTTTGGAAAATGGAGACTAAGATTGTGAGTCCTTTAAGGGAGAGATACTCTGTCCACCCTGATTACCCTGTAACAACCCCAGTGCTTAGAATAGTAACTGGCACATAGTAAGAGCTTTTTAAAAAACAGTAAAACAACAACACCGCCACCAACAAAAAAACTTGTCAGTTTCTTCATCTTTGCCAAGCTGCTATGTGATCAAAGTGCTTCAGCCGAGATGATGGTGAACTAAAAGTTTTACTGAATTAACTCCACATCAGTTTGAGCCAGTTGTTACGAGTGAGCAAGCCTGTAAATTGTTTGACCTGATCAATATTAGATGGTAGAAATTTGAGGAAGTCAAATTACGCATTTAAAACACTTGTCCCCCTGCTTCATTTCCTCTTCAATGCTTCACTCTCCAAAGGCCACTTTTTTTTTCCAATGACATTTGTTAAACACTTACTATGTGCCAAGCATTGTACCCTACTGCTTTCCCAGGTCCTCTCAGTTAGGGGGTGAGAGGCATTAGAGGAGCTGACAAAATAAACTGAGAAGGAGCAGCCAGAGACATAGAGGAACCAAAAGAAGACTGTATCAGTGAAGCAAATCTTAGCTACTATTTTCAGGAGCAAGGGATAGTCCACAGTGGTTGAGAACCAAGAAGATGAAATGGAAGCTGTTACATTTGGCTAATGGTGTCCTTAGTGAGAGAAGTTTCTAGGGAGTGCAAGGGGGTGGAAACCAGATTTTAACTGTGAATACCTCTAACTACTTCACTCAGGGAGTTTTGAAAGGAACGATAGGAAGGAGATGGGGAGATAACTGGAGGGTGTCATTTTTTTTTCTTTTTTTTAGGATAGGGCATGCATGCGAATGTTTGAAAGCCATGACAAAGGAGCCCTTGGAGAGTGAGTGGTTGAAGACAGTAATCAGGAAGGGAAGAAAGGAGGGACAAGTGCTTTAATTCCATAATTTGACTTCCTCAGGTTTCCATCAGCTACTATTAGTCAGGTCAGACAATTTAAGGCTTGTTCACATAGCAAATGGGTCAAACTGATGTGGAGTTAATTCAGTTAACTCTGAGTCAGCCATCATCTCAACTGAAGCACTTAGATGACCAAATAAAACTTTGGCAAAATTAGGGCGCTGATAAATTATTACCCACCATGGGACAGAATCTCAGATGCTGGAAATTTCTTCACTTAGTAGGCAGTGGAAAAAAGTGTCAGATAAAGAAGTCAGACTGACTAAAAAAAGGAAAGGAAGCTAAAAAGTAAACTAATTTAGGCAGCATTTAGCATTCCCCCATACCCTAACTTTCTTCTGTCTTCAAGGAGACATGGAAGTTCCTAGCTGGAAAGCTTTCACATTTTTACAATATTACATATTACCACTAATGGTATTTATTGAGTGATTACTATATGTAGAACAGTGTACTAAGCACTTGGGAGAGTACAACAGAGTTGTCAGGCATATTCCCTGCCCACAGTGACCTTATAATCTAGAGGATATATATATATATATATATATATATTTATATATAGCATATTTTGCTTTACAGTGAAGTTCTATCTGTGTGCAGTGTTTGTTGAAAAGATCAATGGCTGACTACGGTTCAGTCCACATTATACTACACTGGTATGTTTCACATTTATAGGGTCTGTCACTGTTCTCTAGACTACTTCTTGGAACTCCAATCTTCTGAAAATATCTACTCCAGGAGATCAATCTCCTGCCTGATGTTGACCAATCTGGTGGACCTGCTACTGTGGTTTCTGAGTAATCCACAGTTCTATCACATTTATAGGGTCTGTCACTGTTGTCTAGACTACTTCTTGGAACTTCAATCTTCTGAAAATGTCTACTCCAGGAGATCAATCTCCTGCCTGATGTTGACCAATCTGGTGGACCTGCTACTGTGGTTTCTGAGTAATCGACAGTTCTATCACATTGTTTAAGGCCCATATCTATGCTTCCCTATGACCACTGACCCTAGTCAACTATAGGGGCAACAGGATCTAGCTAACTGGCAGTTGAGCTGAACTGATTTTCAATCCTAAAAGATCGCCAGTTGTCAAGGCTCTAATATTAAAGTGCACATGACATCCCAAATCCAGAAATAAGAGCCACCCAAACACTTCTCATAGAGAGAACCACCTGAGTGGATCACTGTAAGGAGGACCTATGTTTGAATTTTCTGGGAATGCACATGGAAGAGGGTGAGAATGTAAAGTTCTGCAAAGCAGTCTCAATGTGAAGCAGGATATAAGTTGACAAAGGATCACTGGGTGGTGTCTGATGTTTATCTCCTACCTATATAAAATCAAACAATCAGTGGTATGTTTATTGAGAGCTTACTGTGTTTACGGTACGGTACTAAGCGTATGGGAGAGTAAAATACCAGAGAGTTGGTTGACACAATCTCTGCCACAAGGAGTTTACAAGCTAGAGGAGGAGACAAACAGAGTCAACTGCAGACAGTAAAAATGGCAGAATATAAGGATATGGATGTAAGTGTCATGGGGCAGTGGGCTGGGTGAAAATGAACGGCATAAGACAAACCGATCTAAGTGCATAGATGACCCAGAAAGGAGAGGGAGTAGGGAAAATGGGAACTTAGCTGGGGAAGGCCTCTTGATGGAGATGTGATTTTAGTAAGGTTTTGAAGGTGGGGAGACCAAAGGTCCGTCAGATTTGAAGGTGGAGGGAGTTCCAGACCAGAGGCAGGATACAGGTGAGAGCTCAGTGGTGAGATAGACAAGATAGGGGCCCAGTGAGCAATTTGGCTTTAGAGGAGTGATGAGTGCAGTCTGGGCTTTAGAGGAGTGATGGAGTGCTTTAAAGCAATGGTAAGGAGTTTCAGTTTGATGTGGAGGTGGATGGGCAACCACCAGAAGTTCTTGAGGAATGGGGAAATGTGGACTGAACTATTTTTTAGAAAAATGATCCAGGCAGCAGAGTGAAGTATGGACTGAAGTGGGGAAAGAAATGGCAGCTGGACAGATATTAACGATTTTAGCGCTGATGCCAGACTACACTTGGAGAATGGGGTTGCTGAAATAAAGTCAAACCTTCATCATGAACATCCTGAAGAGGAAGCTGGTAATTACTAATGCTCAAGAGCTCTGGCAGATTCAGTGACTGCTTGGCTTTTCTCAGACTTTTGTTCATCTTGTGGCCCTGGGTTTGAAAATTAAATTAAAAAAAAGCACCCAATGACTTAGCTCACTTGACATGAGCCCAGCTCATTAGTCATCCTTGGTGCTGGCCTTCACTTGAGCCAGCTTGTGGTCTGGATGGCAGTTAATATTACCCTCCAGGTAAGGGATTTAGGATTTAATCCCCAGAGGTGGTTTAACTCCCTCCTCCTACTTTAAAATTAGATTTACTCTGTTCCAAATCACACATGTTAAATGAGTAAAACTATTAAACAAGGAATGCTGCTGGGTTAAATGACAGAACATTTAACGGTTCACCACAGTATTACCATTTTTATGGTCTATTAAAGCAATAGGAAGAATATCCGTTGCATGAATCAGGTCATTTATACACAAATTTGATAAGGAACCGTATGTTTGAGTCAAAATTAGAGTTTCCTTTTGAGCTAATGAAATTAGGGCTGGGGTCAATGAGAAGAATCAGGTTGACATCAGACCCAGTGTATACTGACTCTCAACTATCACTACATACAAAGACTGATTTTTCTCCCCTCTATTTTTCTACTGCAGCCAGCAGAGAAAGCGTCACTTTTCTGAGTTCTCTACCCACATGACCTTCATGGAATCGGGAAAGCTTGGCTAGGGAAAGGGCTGGTCTTTTCATAGGAAAGTGCAGACCAATGCACTGTCTAAGCTGAATTGTTGATAATCAAAGCCAGTTACATTTCAGCAAGCCAAGATTTAGTCTATTTGCCACTAACCCTTAACCAAACGGGAAGTGAAACATTTGGTTTCTGCTTTGTTTTCTCTTTGATGAAAATCTTTCTCTCAAAGAATAAGAATTACATTTTAGCCACTGGCTTCGGAGGAAATGTATGCAAAAGGGAAAAAAAAGAAACATACATGGCAATCGCAATCACTTAGAAACACTTGACTTGGTTATTTGCACAGGGAGTCTGATTGCGTTTGAGGTAACAGAGCTGCTCCTTCACGGCAGGGGAGAGGCAAGAAGTTTCACATCAAGAACTACAAGGCAGAATCTTAAAATCCCCAAGAAGTTGTGTTTTGCTTAGTTGCTCTGGGGAGTTAGCAAAGACAGGAAAATGATGCAAACAGAACCCAAGAACAATTATGATCAACAAAGAATCCCCCATTTAAAAAAATCAAAGTTGTCTGAGCCTTTACGAGTTGGCAAGATGAACAATGTGTATAAAGTGTAGGAAATGTGGAAGACTAACTGGGCTGTGAGGAATCTGAACTATGGAGGCCTGAGAATCACAGAACTAAAGCTGGATAATTCTTTTTTTTTTCTATTTTTTTCATTTGAAATAGTTAGCAGGTGGTGTACACCCAGAAATTAGAGGGCAGCTGTTGTTCTGTTTGCATCCATTTCATGTTTTTCCTGAATTGTGCGGCAGAATAATGCAGCCCATTGTTAATAATATTATTATTGTTATCATTATGATTACTAGTTTATTTGTTAAGCACTTACTATGTGTCAAGCAGTGTTCTAAAAGCTGGGGCAGATAGAAATTAATCAGTCTGGACATATTCCCCATCCACATGGGATCCACAGTCTAAGTAGGATGGAGAACGGGTATTGAATCCCCACCTCCCCCTTCTAGACCGTGAGCCCGTTGTTGGGTAGGGACCATCTCTATATGTTGCCAACTTGTACTTCCCAAGTGCTTAATACAGAGCTCTGCACACAATAAGCACTCAATAAATATGATTGAATGAATGAATTTAACAGATGAACCTGAGGCACTGAGAAGTTAAGTGACTTGCCCAAGGTCACACGACAGACAACTGGCAGAACCAGGATTAGAAGCCAAATCCCCTGACACCCAGGCTCGTTTTTTCCCTAGTCCATGCTGCATGATCAGATTCTGGCCATATTAATACATTCTGGGTCTTTTGGGTAGCTGTGGGAGTAAAGGTGTTTGACCTGCAATGAGCTGCTGTTTGAATCTGCTCTACCTCTCTGGGATGGTGACATACTTGCTTTAAGCTTGATTATCTGTCCAGTTGCCCTCATTAATGGCATATAGGACAGATTGAAGTATTTTTTTTGTCTTCATTCTCTTTCTCTACATGTCTTTATTAAGTATTCCAAGGCACATGGCTGTGTTCCAGCTTTGATAAAGACACGGTCCTTGTGCTCTAAATCCTTAAAATCAGAAATGAAAACATTGACCTGAAGGAATTAAGCATGGAAACACTGAAATGTAGATTAAACATCAGTTTACTCGGAGTGTTCTACCCAACTGAACACCTAGAGTGAAAGTAAACATTTTACCAACTACTGTCAATGGAATATTGAGTGCTTTTTATGTATATCTATAACATTGTTCTAAGCATTTAGGGGTGTGCAATACAACCAAGTTGTCAAACATGTTTCATGCCCACAGTGAGTTTCCTGACTAGAGGGGGATAATGGTTGAGGTATTTATCAAGTGCTTACTCTGTGTCAAGCACTGAACTAAGCACTGGGGTAGATAATCATATAGGACACAGTCCCTAACCACATGGAGTTCACAGTCTAAGTAGGAAGGAGAACAGGGATTGATTCCCCATTTTACAGATGAGAAACCTAAGGTACAGAGAAGGTAAGTGACTTGCCCAAGATCTCACAGCAGACAAGTGGCAGAGTCAGAATTAGAACCCCGGTCCTCTGAGTCTCAGGCCCATGCTCTTTCCACTAGGTCATGTGGAAAGCTATTCCAAATCCATGACATTTATTGAGTACTTATTGTGTGCAGAGCACTGCACTAAGCATTTGCAAGAGTACAGGACAACAACTGATAGACCTGTTTGACCAGAGCACCTTGGATGAAATGACTCCACTTTAATGTTTTGGTTAATTTATTTCTAAGCACCTGGAGTCTGCCATATTCCATCATTTTCACTACTTATCAAAACTCTAGGAATACTACTTTCACTGGATTAAACAAACTTTCAGTAAACTATAGAGTTAATATGGAGTCAGTTATTATAATCACAACAATGTCAACCAGCAGTTAATGCATCGATTACATAATAAAACCACTAAATGTGGTATTTGTTAAGCACTTACTATGTGCCAGGCACTGTCCTAAGCATTGAGGTAGATACAAGCAAATCGGTGGGACCCAGTCCCTATCCCATGAGAGGCTCTCAGTCTCTATCCTCATTTTACAGATGAGGTAACTGAGGCCCAGAGAAGTGATGTGACTTGCCCTAGGTCACACAGCAAAGTGTGGCGTCAGGATTAGAACCCATGACCTTCTGAGTCCCGGACCTGTGCTCTATCCACTAAGCCATGCTTCTTTAAATTCTGCCCAGCGAAGCAAGAGGAAAATAAATCCATCTATTTGCTTACTGCCTTTCGCTGAATGAAGAAAATATGTTTTTATGAATAATCAGCCAATTGGCACATCTGTAAGCAAATGTCGAAATTCCTTCATGTTTCTCCCAGAGTTTAAATGAAACTACATATTGAGGTAATTTAAACTCCAAAGACACATTTGTTCATTATAATGGCAGGATAGCATAATAATAATAATGTTATTATTATTATTATAACAATAATATTTGTTAAGTACTTAGTATGTGTCAAGCACTGTTCTAAGAACTGGGGTAGTTACAACTTAATCAGGTCAGACACAGTCCCTGTCCCACATGGGACTCAAAGTTCTAAGTAGGAGAGAGAACAGTAAACATCACGTTACGTAGTCTACTACTTACACACTTTTACAGATCCATCTTTGCAGCCTCTTTTTTTTCCTATCTGTAAATTATTTTGTGCCTGTCACCCCCATTAGAGTGGAAGCTTCTTGAGGGAAAAGATTGTGTCTTTTGCCTCCATTGTACTGCCCGAAGTGCTTAGCACAGTGCTCCACATACAAAAAATGCTTAATAAATATTATTCATTGACTGAAGTCAATAAATTGTCCCCTTAAATAGCCCAATCAATCAGTGATATTGAGAACATCTGGTGTGCAAAGCACTTTACTAAGCACCTGGGAGAAACCAATATAACAGAGTTGGTAGACATCTTCTCTGCCCATAGGTAGCTTTCAGTACAGAGAAAGACATTTAAATAAATTACAGAGAGCAGCAATGGTAGAGAACACCCTCAATGCTGTGGGGTGAGTTTTAAAATTAATACCAATCAATATCAATGTCAATATCAGTATTGATACCAACATGGGGTATTATCCATTCCCAGAAATGAAAGCAGGTCCCCACCTGATGGCCCTCAATTCCAGTTAGAATTTCCCAGCTTCAGACCCTGCAAGTTCTGGAAGACTGGGAAGTCCACTCTTCTGCAAGCTATCAGGTATGATGGATGTTAATCCAAGCAACATCACAAGACTAAGTATAAACATAGGATGGAGTGTCCCTTCAGTTTTCTCTTCTGTGCTTTATCTACCCAAGCATTTTAATAACAAATCACTCAGCAATTTCCAAATCACTTGAATCATTAGAGCGTAAGCTCTTTGTGGTCAGGGAAGGTGTTTGATGCTTCACCTTTAAGTAATAATAATAACGCTAATAAAAACTACAGTACTTGTTAAGCACTTACTATGTGTCAAACACTGTACTGAGCACTGGGCTAGATACAAGATAGGTCGGACTCAGTCCCTGTCCCACCACGGGCTTACAGGCTATGTAAGAGAGAGTAGGATTTATCTCCATTTTACAGATGAGGAAACTGAGACATAAAAAGTTTCTTGCCCAAGGTCACACATCAGGCAAATGATGGAGCAGTGATTAGAACCCATTTACTCTGACTCCCAAAACCATGCATTTTCCATAGACCATACTGCTTCTGTTGCTCATCCATGTACTTAGTACATTGCATTGTACACAATAGGTATTCAAAAAATACCATTACCATTTCAATGTTTCATCCTGAAATTGTTGGGCAAAAATACAGCTGTGGTATAAGAATCCCACTCCTAACTTGGACCTAAATCTGGGTCTTTTTAGATTCTGTGTTTGCTGCTTAACCAGTTGAGTCTTGCTTCCTGACACAGTTTTACGTGAGCTAAAATATTACTTCACGTAAATGCCCTTCTCAGATGTGTGGGAAGACATAAAAGAAAGATTATTTTCCTTTGGGTGATTATCCAGGCCATGATTCCAATTCATTACTCTCCTGTTGCCCATCCTCCTGAGGGTACTGAGAAAATTGCAGGAGATGGCACATAAAAACCTGAGCCTCCTTTTCTTCCATCCTATGAACAAATCTCCCCGCTGCTCACCCACGCTCCTCAGGGATATGCCTTGCAAATCATGGGATTGTTCATTGTCTCCAGGGGGAACACTAAAGCAAACCACCCTGCACAGGAATGCCCATCTCCCCTGGGTTTGTTGGTACTGCAGGATCTCAGGGGATAGTTGCTAATGTCGCTTCTGCCTGATGGGGCTTGATTCCGACAGAAGCCTCTGCTCTGAGATCACCGGCGTGTTTGTGATTTGGGGAACTCTGCCGTCAGCAAGGCGGTTGAGATCCCCTTACCTCCTGAGAGACCTGGAGAAAGGCACTTTCCTTGCTACTCTTCAGGGTCATGCATGGCAAAATGGAAAACACAATCAAGGTCGTTTTGTCATCTTACTCAAATTATTCCTACAGGAACTGGAAACAGTGAAAAATGATAAAAATGATTGAGGTATTTCTTAAGAGCTTACTAGGTGTGAAAAGCATTGTTATGAGGGCTGGAGATTTAGGATCATCTGGTCAGATACAGTCTGTGGCAGGGCATTTTTTTTTACCAGTTGAAGAGTTTGTTCCTCTCCAGCAGGATACGATGCTTGACCATCTGTAAATGAAACCTGATTTTCATCAGGGTCAACCTTCCTTTCAAACGAGGAAGGAAACGCTCATCCTTAACCATATGCTACAGATGTGTTTTACATCTACAGAGAATTGGGAGTTTTGGCTCTGCAGCGTGTTGTATTTTTTCAGTTTCTTCAAACCCCTTGATGCTGTGGACTGCTGACAGTCACATCTATCACCACCAAATTTATCTGTTCCCATACTGGATGATTCATTAGGAAATTACAGTTAAACTCTGGGTATGTTCAGATTATGTTTCAGTCTGACTCGTGCTTTCAAAATACAAGCTTCATCTTCAGGTCACAAAGGCAGAAGTGTTTTTTACAACTATTTCTACATCTAGAAAAAACACAATCTTGTCCCACACAGGGCCTAGGATTGAAGAAATAGAGAGAGCAGGTATCCTTTCTCCAGTCAGTCAGTCAATCATATTTAGTGAGAGCATACTGTGTGCAAAGCACTGTACTAAGTGCTTGGGAAAGTCCAATATACCAAGAAACAAGACACTTTCCTGGACCACAGTGAGTTTACAGCCTGGAGTAAGAGACAGACATTAATATAAGTAAACTACAGCTAGGTATATAATAATAATAAAAATAATAATAATAATGGTATTTGTTAAGTGCTTACTATGTGCCAAGCACTGTTCTAGACACTGGAGTAGACACAAGGTAATCAGGTTGTCCCATTTGGGGCTCACAGTCTTATTCCCTATTTTTCAGATGAGGGAACTGAGGCACAGAGAAGTTAAGTCGCTTGCCCAAGGCCACATAGCATACAAGTGGCGAAGCTGGGATTAGAACCCACGTCCTCTGACTCCCAAGTCTGTGCTGTTTCCACTAAACCTTTAAGCGCTTACTATGTGCCAAATAAATTGGGTTGGACACAGTCCCTGTCCCAAATCATCAGGTTGGACAAAGGTTGATGGGAAACGGCAGGTGGGGAAACCATAACAGCGTCACCCCGATGTAAAAGCTGATAGGCAGAGGGGGCTGGAGCTCAGGACCCTCCCTCCCCACTACTTTAGAGTCTCAAAGCACACTTTTTAGATGATATTTGTTAAGCTCTTACTATGTGCCAGGCACTGTATTAAGCACTGGGATAGATACCAGCCAATCAGGACAGACAAAGTCTCTGTCCCACATGGGGCTCACAGTCTTCATCCTCACTTTACAGATGAGGGAACTGAGGTCCAGAGAAGGGAAGTGACTTGTCGTAGGTCACACAGCAGACAGGTGGCAGAGTCGGGATTAGAATTCAGGTCCTCCTGACGCCCAGGCTCTATCCACTAGATAGTCAGCTCCTTGGGGGCAGGGATCCTATAGAGTGCTCTCCACACAGTAAGCTCGCAATAGATACAATTGAATGAATGCCTACTAATTCTGTTGAACTCCCCCAAGCACTCAGTACAGTACTCTGCCCACCATGGACTACTCTGCCCACCGTGGACTGTAAGATCCTTTAGGGCAGGGGTCATGCCAACTAACTCTACTTGCCTCTCCCATGTACTTAGGACAGTGCTCTCCACACAACAGTCTGTAAGGTTTGTGAGGGCTGGGATCATGTCTTCTAAATCTACCATCCTCTCTCAAGCATTTAGCACTTTAGCATTCGGCTTCTTTTACAGAGAAGCAGCGTGGCTCAGTGGAAAGAGCAAGGGCTTTGGAGTCAGAGGTCAAGGGTTCAAATCCCAGCTTGGCCACTTGTCAGCCATGTGACTTTGGGCAAGTCACTTCACTTCTCTGTGCCTCAGTTACCTCACCTGTAAAATGGGGATTAAGACTGTGAGCCCCACGTGGGACAACCTGATGACCTTGTATCCTCCACAGCGCTTAGAACAGTGCTTTGAACATAGTAAGTGCTTAATAAATGCCATTACTATTATTATTATTATTATCATTATTATTTAACACAGTGCTCTGCACACATTAGGCTGTCAGCTCCTTGGGGGGAGGGATCATGTCTTCTAACTATTGTCCTCTCCCGAACACTTACCACAGTGCTCTGCACACATCAGGCTGTCGGCTCCTTGAGGGCAGGGATATCACCTACTAACTCTTCTGTCCTCTCCTAAGCACTCTGCACACTGTACACTGTAGCTGGGATCCCGTGAGCCCATTGTTGGGTAGGAACCGTCTCTATATATTGTGGATTTGTACTTCCCAAGTGCTTAGTACAGTGCTCTGCACACAGTAAGTGCTCAATAAATACGATTGAATAAATGAATGTCTACTAACTACCTCTCCCCCTCTCTCTGGTGCTTAGCACAGTGGTCTACCCCTGTGAGTGGGGGCACTAAATAAATCTTCGTGATTGACAGGAGAGGGTGTCCTGAGTAGAAAAGGGGGTGGGGGGGGGGGGGTGGCGGTAAACTTTCCCTAGGCCAACCATCCCAGGGCCACACTTGGGGACCTTTCCCCACATCCCGTTGTCCTGGGGCTGCCTCATTCATTCATTCATTCATTCACTAAGTCGTATCTATTGAGCACTTACTGTGTGCAGAGCACTGTACTAAGCACTTAGAAAGTACAATTCGGCAACAAATAGAGACAATCCCTACCCAATAATGGGCTCACAGTCTAGAAGGGGGAGACAGACAACAAAACAAGTAGATAGGCATCAAAACCATCAAAACAGATCAATAGAATTATAGATATATGCACATCATTAATAAAATAGAGAAAAAATATGTACAAATACACACAAGTGCTGTGGGGAGGGGAAGGGGGTAGAGCAGAGGGAGGGAGTGGGGGAGATGGGGGAGGGGAGGAGGAGCAGAGGAAATAAGTCTTGTGGGGCTGGGAAGGGGAATGAATCAAGGGAGCAAGTCAGGGAGATGCGGAAGTGAGTAGGAGAACAGAAAAGGAGGGCCATTTTACAGGTGAGGAAATTGAGACTGAGAAGCGAGCAGGTCAGTGGCAGAGTTAGGTTTGGAAATCTGGTCTACTAACTCCCAGTCCCATCCCCTTTTGTTTAGAACAGACTGTGGCACTCACTGGTTAGCCTTCCCATGGTTCCCTGGGTATCTGGTTTCTGGAACATTCTAGGTTGGACTGTCTTATCTTTGCCCATAAGAATTTGCTTAGAGTTTCCATCTTTCCTTTTAAAGGAATTTATATTGGACTTATGATTTCATTACAGTTTCCACCTGAATTGCCATATTCTTCTTAAAGCCATCATTTTCTCTTTCCATCTTCACTAACTAGGGATGTTTGCCTTCTCTCATTCTTTACCTCCCTTTTGCTGAAAATGAAGTTGTGGAACCAGGTATTATTTTTGACACCACTCCTTCACATTCTCAGAGATCATCCTCCTCTAGACAGTAAGTTCATTATGGGCAGGGAACATGTCTACCAACTCTATTATATTTTACTCTCCCAAGTGCTTGGTACAGTGCTCTGCACACACAAAGTGCTCAGTACACATGACTGATTAGTCTCTCCAAATTTCTGCCTTCATGAATGAGGTTAGGTTTGACTTCCAAAATTGTTTTGGATAAGAAGAAGATGACCAGGAATCGCTGCTTCCCAGGTCGTGGAGAAACTGGATGTGATAAAAGGTGAAACCATTCCATTGCTGCATGTTCAAATCAACAGTAACAATAATTGTAGTATTTGCTAAGTGCTTACTATGTGTCAAGCAGTGTACTAAGCCCTGGGTAGATTTCAGGTCCCATGGGGGTTCACATTCTAAGAAAGAGGGAGGACAGGTATTAAAACTCCATTTTGCAGATGAGGGATCTGAGTCCCAGGGAACTTAAGTGACTTGCCCAAGATCACACACCAGGTAAGTGGCAGAGCCAGAATTAGAATCCAGGTCCTTTAACTCCCAGGCCCATTCTTTCCACTAAATCATGCTACTCCTCCAGAGAGCAAGAGAGAAGCAGGGCCTAGAAGTAGGGTTTAGGGACAAGAAAGTACTGTTTCTTTTTTTCCCCTCTTGCAATGCCATTTCAAAATGATGCAGATAGATCTTGCTAGCAGCATCTGTTTGACACATTACAGTAGCATCTCTTGCATGCATCGTTACCGAACTGACACTCATCATATCTGGGTCTGCAGCTTCTTGGGTTTTTTTTCTTTTTAATGCTACAAATGAACAAATTATCTGCCATATTCAGCAGCCCCCTCACCCCCTGAAAAAAAAAAAAAGGAGAATTGCTTTGCAGTGGCTTACTATACTGAATTACCCAATTATCTTCTAAATTATAAAAGGCAAATCTTCACCACCAACTGTTCTTGGAACTGCCAGGATGTGCAGTGTTGCAAAACTGTAGCAAAAATGTAAACAAAAGAGCCCTACTGAACTGGGAGACAGTCTGTCCACATATGCCAATCCCAGCGGCTTCAATCAAAGGATAGATTGCTTCACAAATAAACTAAGCCAGTGCAACTAATAAACTCCTGCTCTAATTACTGGCTGCAGATGTATCAACTGAAGCAAATGAGAGGCAGGCAACCATTAATTATCTAATGAGGCCAGCAGTGTTTCTGATGAGGTGGGGCTGATTAAATATTAAACAGTAGCATACGGAGAGTGCCAGGAACAAAAGACTCAAATCTGACAATGTTAAAAAATAAATAAATAAATAAATAAAAGAATAGAGCAGCTAAGGCAGGAGCAATCTCACTCTCCAAGAGAGGTAATTAGGGTTGAAATGTAAGCCCCAAACTCAAAGTGTGTTTAGTGAGAGCCGACTTCTAAAGGTGTAACTCAGATGAAAAGGTTTTACATTAAAGGGGGTGACAAAAACATTTAGGTGTTAGAACAGACACCTCTTTGTTTAACCTTTCTGAGTGACTAGGGGCTGCTATTGTTCATCTCTCTATTTTCTCTTTCATCTTGGAGAAATTAACTTCTATGCTAAATCAAACACACTGAGAAATATTTAATCTCACAGCCAATCCTTATTCATTATAAACTCTACTTTTCACTTTTCTTCTATAGACTGGCAGAGGATAGGGGAATAGAGAAGTGTAATGTTGCAAGTTCATGTTGCATATTCTCCCTAATATAGCAATTTCCAGGGTAAAAACCAAGGTACTGAAGTGGAAAACAGGGAAATGCTGATGCTGATTAAATCCCTAGGTATTGCTATACAGTCAAGGGTAATGTTAGAAATGCAGTGCAATCTTGTACTTTATTTACTTTAATTCAGTAGCTTTGGGTCTCATAACAGCAACAGTAAAAGCTTTCATTAGGTAGTCACCTATTGTGGGTAATTCCCAGGGGGTCCCCAAAACCTGATTATGCTAACAGTAGCTCCTTGTTGGCAATTTATGTTTCTGATTAAAATTTTAAAGGGTTAATGAAAACACTTAGCCCAGAACAATAATAGCCATGATGGTCAATTCACCACATTGGAGGGAAAGAGTAAATTCAGGGGTGTGTTTTCCTGCGGTCAATCAATCAATGGAATTTATTTTATTTTATTTTTAATGGTATTTGTTAAGGGCTTATTATGTGCCAAGCACTGTTCTAAGTGCTGGGGTAGATACAAAATAATCAGGTTGTCCCATGTGGGGCTCACAGTCTTTATCCCCATTTTACAGATGAGGTAACTGAGGCACAGAGAAGTTAAATGGCTTGCTCAAGGTCACACAGCAGACAAGTGGTGGAGCCAGGATTAGAACCCATGACCTCTGACTCCCAAGCCCGAGCTCTTTTAGCACTTACTGTGTGCCGAACACTTTACTAAGCACTTGGGGGAGTACGCTATAACTGAGTTGGTACATATAATTGTTCAGATTGGATGACGCCCTCTTGATCATATAGAGTCACAGATATTCAGTTGTTTGAGGATGTTAAAGGAATAGAAGGCTAAGCAACTCACCTAAGAAAACTTGCATATATTAAGACTCCAAGCGAGGCATTCCTCACTTGCTGAGCATAAGCAAAAAAAGGAAAGGAGCATTATGGCCCTGACTTCGGTCATACTAATAGAACTATTTTTCGTACCTCTTTGGTTGGTTGTGGCTTTTTCCTTCCAGATTATGCCTTCAGTAATAAACCAAAAAATTCTATCCCTGACCAAGGAATTAAAGCTGAAGTAAACTCTCCATGCAAGGACCAAAACACACTGGAAAGCACTAAACTCCAGTTCCGAACAATGGTAATGGGTCATAGTTGAACTGGTTTACAGTATTATTCACCATCATTCCCAATAACAATACTTAATTGGACATATATTAGTGCAAGGCCTTATACTAGGACTTGGGGAACAAACAGTAGAATTGTGCCCTCAAGTAACTCACCATCTAACAGCAGAGGCAGGTAGACACAAATTGGCAAACACACAAAAGGTACAAGAGCAAGAGTAGAGACATCAGTCATCAAATATGTCAGCAATAAAATGAAGTGAATAACGAGTGAATAATAATAATGATATAAAATGAGAGAATAAAACTGTTGCTGAGAAGCACAGCAGCCTAGTGGATAGAGCATGGGCCTGGGAGTTGAAAGGACATGGGTTCTAATCCTGGCTCTGCCACCTGTCTGCTGAGAAGCCTTGGGAAAGTCACTTAATTTCTCATTGCCTCAGTTACATCATCTGTAAAATGGGGATTAAGACTGTGAGCCCCGTGGGACAGATACTGTGTCCAACCTGATTAACTTGTATCTACCAGCACTTAGTACAGTACCTAGCACATAGTAAGCACTTACAAATACCATAAAAACAAAACGAACACATAAACAGATATACTATTTTATGCTGAGGAATGACCGGGATCATGAGGAATTAGAAAATGGAGACTGTAGACTATAAAGGACTTTACAAGAGGGAAGGGATAGCTTGCTAAATGGGTAGGAAGTTCCACACAATAGGAAAGATGTGAACAAAGGGCCAGAGAGAGTCCTGAAAAAGATTCAGTTAAAAAGATTTGTTCAGGAGGAGCTGAGGTGTAATAGCAGAAGAGAATGTGGGTGACAGGTGATGGAGAACAATTCCCTAAAACTTTGAATTTGATGATAAATAAAAATACTAATAATGAGATGCTTACTCTGTTCCAGGCACTGCACAGGCCTGGGGCGGATACAATGTAATCAGGTTAAACAATGTCCCTGTCCCACATGGGGCTCACAAAGCAGGATGAGTCTGAAAATGAAAGGATCGTTACTAGTAATTACACCTTCTCTGAAGGTAGAGCAGATTTTTTTCCTAAACCTCCAATGTCATAGGGATCTTGAAAGTCCCTTACCAGTCATCTCAAAGAACCTAGTAAAATCAGCCTGGACAAATGACTTAGCTGTAAGTCATTATATTTATATTTATTTTTTTTTTGTCATGCACTTGTTACAAGTGGTTTTAAATTGCTGGTTGTGTCCCAGGGAAAAAGAACTGGGGAAAAAAACCCACATTACTTTACCCACTCACTCCTTCTTTTCCATGTTCTGCACAGTTCCACCCAAACCAGTATGGCTCTCCTTAGGGGATCACCAAGGAGGTTTACAACCATGAGCACAGAACTTAGGTTCTGAACCAGACCTTGGAGAGTTCCCCAGATACAAGGACAAGTCAGTCAATCATATTTATTGAGTGCTTACTATGTGCAGAGCACTGTACTAAGCTCTTGGGAGAGTATGATATATCATTAAACAGACATACCTCACTGTCTACAATGAAGTTACAGTCTAGAGGACAAGACACTTGGTAGCCTTGGATTGAACCATCTCTAGGCAGTGGGCATTGGTTCCTCAGATCCGAGGGTCCAGAAACTGCAGGCTCTTTGATTCATGGAACTGAGGTTGAGGCTCCACAAGGAGAACCTTAGTCTTCTTGGGAATTCACAGTCAGGACAAGCCAAGGAAACTCTGCCCCCACAAAGCTGGAATCCACTGCCACAGACCCCCATGATGAGCCTATTCTGACCTGGTTCTGACCCAAATCCATCATTTTCTGTTGGAAACATACCAGTTTCCCCAGAGCCAGGGGGGGAAAGGGACCAAAAGTTACTGGTGGAGGTTTTGTAATATCAGTGGAAATAGACCAATGCTTATGTTAAAGATTGAATCCTCTGTAAGTGGATCACAGGACACTCACTTTATTTTTAAACAGTAAACTGTTATAGAGCTCTTCAATTTGAAGTTTCATTTTCCTTTAAAATTTTTCGTCGGGGAGATGGTGGTATTGAGTAGAATAGAGGTCCTGACATATTAACTTGGGGTAGCAGATTTGGCAAATGCAGGTTATCTTTGACAGTGGTCTCCCTAAAATTTTAGAGAAGTCCTCCTCCTGTCGGTTTATGTTTTGTTGATTCCTTCTTTATTATAATCTTCTTAATATCCATCTGTTACCCTTTAGGCTAAGGCTTCTTAAATTCAAATATAGGGCTATTTTTATCACAGAAGAATATGTAAAGCAATAGAAAACATTTTAATGGATTTTTGTGCCTGTGGCCCTTTTTAGCTGAATTTCCATAATGAAATCCAGTTACAGACATTGGTGTTGCTACAGTTGGCTGTT
Organism: Tachyglossus aculeatus; assembly: GCF_015852505.1. Classification (NCBI taxonomy): domain Eukaryota; kingdom Metazoa; phylum Chordata; class Mammalia; order Monotremata; family Tachyglossidae; genus Tachyglossus; species Tachyglossus aculeatus. Next base: position 78,513,391 of record NC_052086.1, read on the forward strand.
CACACAAATGAGTAATGAACATTTCCTTCTTTTAAGCCAGTACACTAAAACAGAGTGTGAAATAGGGACCTATGCCAGGATTTCCCCCCTCCCCACCACTTCTTTTCCGGGTAGAAGAGTTTATTCTTCCAAGTTCAAAATTCCCTTAAACTCTGGAGCACTGAATATTTTATTTCCATAATAGGCTTTTATTGCACCGCTGCTCTTGGCTGAAGACGATGTAGAGGAAGAGAGTCTCCTTTCCCTTGGAGTTTCCATTTTAAATATATTAGTTGAAACCCAAATTCCAGAGAAGACAAATACAATAGGAGGAAGTATTTTTTTCCCCAATTCCACATCCTAACACCTCAAAAATAGGACCAGGATTGGAATAAATGGCTCTGTACTGAAACTGGGAGGAGCAGAATAAGAGGAAAAATCCTGGAAAATAATAAGTTATGGGAAAGGCATGGAAAGATAGAGGAACTGGGGAAAGGAAAGGTGGAGAGAAGTGAATAATTATTATAATAATAATAATTGTGTATTTGTTAATCACTCCCTATGTGCTAAGCACTGGGATGCAAATTAATCAGGTCGGATACAGTTCCAGTGCTACATGGAATTCATAGTCCCATAGTTCCATAGGTAGGAGGGAAAACTGGCGTTGAAATCCCATTTTACAAATGAGGAAACAGAGGCCCAGAGAAGGCAAATCAAGCACAGCAGGTAAATAGTATAGCCAGGATTAATACCCAGGTCTTATGACTACCAGGCATACATTCTTTCTACTAGGCCATGCTGCTTGTCAAAGGTCAAGACAACAGTTTGAATGAGGCAGAAGGCAAAGAGAGAACTGATGGTGGGACTGAACTTAGTTTATATGTTGTTCTGGCTCCATTAAAAGTAATTTCCCAAGTCAAGGAAAGGAATTTACAAAAGTTTAACCAGGACGTCAAAAGCAGTTTCCTAAATAAAAACCAACAGACAATTTAGCACAAGTGACTCACATGTGGATTAAATTTCCTTTGGAATCCACATTAAACATTAAGTAGTGAACCCATTTGGCCCCTCTGAAAAGCATTCTGCACTATGCTGAAACTCAACTAATCTGAATAAAAGTGATGGCCTTTTTCGAATCTATAGTATAAGAATTATAAGAGCTTACTGAATGTATTTATTTTTGGTTTATAACCTCTAAACAAGGCTAGATGATGAGAGCTGAAATGATTGTTTAGGGTTTTTTTGGAGAGGGTTTGCCTTCCATTTTTTTTTTAAAGACAGAACACTGTCATGAGCCAGCCCCATTGAAATACCTTCATGGGATGAATAGGGATACCACTGCCATTTTTCCATCTTCGGGTTTAGTGCTGTTTTAAGGGTTTCTCAGTAAAATAGGGTTGTTTTATTGTTAATGCTTACTTTGGAAGAGACCCTATTGAAATCAAGCATGTGGGTCTCCCAATTTAAATCAGGGGGAAGCTTGCTAATAGAATTTTTAACTTTAAATTTAACAACTTAACAACTTAGCAATTTAATTAACATTTTGAACACAACATAAAATTGGCCCGTGGGAATCACTCACTGCAGCAGTGCTTAATTGTAATAAGGAGCCTGAAAACATGGCAGAGAAGCAGAGGAGACACCTTTCTGGTGAAAGAGTTATCTTCCACTGTTAAATGGCTGGAAGGTTTTGCACCTTGGAACTCTTCTAAGGATTGCTCAAGAAAAGAAGTGAACTCACCCTCTATAATGAAAGATGAACACTGAGAATTATTCACATTAGTCAAGACAAAGCAGCATGGCCTAGTGAAAGAGCATAGGCCCTGGAGTCAGAGGATTTGGGTTCTACTCCCAGCTCTGCCATCTGACTGCTGTGTGACCTTTGGCAACTTCTCTTGCCCTCAATTACATCATCTGTAAAATAATATTTAATCCTACTCCCTCCTTCGTAGACTGTGAACCACATGTGGAACAGGGACAGTCTTCAAATTGATTGCCTTGTATCTACCCCACCTCTTAGAACAGTGCCTAGCACATAATAAGTGCTTAACAAGTACCATTAAAAGAAAAAAATTGCAAAGGAGAACCATATTTGGTGAGGATAAGTCTGAAATCTTGGATTTAGATGGAGAGGGGTTGGCACACTCCTTGACCTGCAGGTATGTCTTGTAGAAGGCCCTCATAAGCCAGGATTAGGGCTACTTAAGCAAGTCTAAGATTCTTATCAAGTTATGTAACTCATCTGTGCCTGTGACCTCATCTGTTAAATGGGGATCAAATCCTACTCCCTCCTATTTAGAACGTGAGACCTATGTGGGACAGGGACTGCGTTCCACCTGATTATCTTGTATCTACTTCAGTGTTGAGTATAGTTCTTGGTACACAATAAGTGCTTAACAAATTATTATTTTTAAGTGCCATCGAGTTGTTTCCGATTCATAGCAACTCCATGGATATACTTTTCTCCAGAACGTCCTGTCCTTTGCCATAATTTGCAACCTTTCTAATGGTTCTCCCATTATCTCTATCCATTGTCTCTATCCATCTAGCTGCCAGTCTCCTCTTCCATGTTTTCCCTGGACTATTCCTAGCATTAGTGTCTTCTCCAAAGAATTAGTCCTCCTGATTTTGTGTTCAAAATATGCTAATCAAAGTTGAGTCACTTGGCTTTCTAAAGACGACTTCAGTTTAATTTGCTCCAAAATCCATTTGCTTGCTTTTCGGGCAGTCCATGGTATTCACAAAAGCCTTCTCCAACACCGCATTTCAAAAGAATCTATGTTCTTTCTATCCTGTTTTTTCACTATCCAGCTTTCAGACACATACATTGCCACTGGAAACACCACTGAGTTGACAATTTGTATATTTGTGGCAATTGTTACATCAGCACATTTCATGACTTTTTCCAGTATCTTCATAGCAAGTCTTCCTAACATTTATCTTTGGCTTACAACAGTAAAAAAAAAGAAGTCTCCCCTAGAAACGGTTCCTTACATAGGAATCTTGGAGTGACTTCTGTTAATCCAATTGAAGACGATGATAATAATGAGAACAGAGCCTCCCATTTAGAACATTCCCTCAATGGGAAATGTTTTATCCAGGGCAGGATCGAGACCGATATACAGGTTTACAGACTGCAGTAAGTACTCATCACCATGCTTGACACACTGAATGTACTCATAGAATACTCAAACTACCAGAAAGAACCCTTACACTGATAGCACCTCTGAATTATTACAGCATATAAAAAGACAAGGAATACTAATACTGATAGCATTTGTTAAGCACTTATATGGTCCAGACACTGTACTAAATGCTGAGGTGGATACAAGCAAATCGGGTTGGACACAATCCCTGTTCCACCTGAGGATCACAGTCTTAATCCCCATTTTCAGATGAGGTAACTGAGGGCACAGAGAAGTGAAGGACTTGCCCAAGACCACACAGCAGACAAGTGGCAGAGCCAGAATTAGAACCCACAACTTTCTACACTCACAGGTCTGTGCTCTATCCACTACGCCATGCTGAAATGGAGGAGGAACAGAAGCATGTTACAGCCTTTAGGCACTCACATAAAAATTTTGGAAAAATAACCACTTCAAATAACTGAAGGAGGAAGAGCAAAAGGAAATAACTCCCTCTGAGCACAAGTTCAAGTCATCCTTTCCAACTTCAAATCCCATGCCACACTTTGTGTTCAGTAACTCCAAAAGTCTCCTGATTCTGAGTTTTACTACTGATCTGCTGCTTCAGCCCTATCTGCCTTCCCCTCACCACCGTTTAGGCACTTGGCTGTGTTCCCCTTAAGCACTTTGATAATAATAATGGCATCTGTTAAGCACTTACTATGTGCCAAGCACTGTTCTAAGTGCTGGGGGTGATACAAGATTTTCAGGTAGTCCCACATGGGGCTCACAGCTTTAATTCCCATTTTATAGAGAAGTTAAATGACTTGCCCAAAGTCACATTGTTGAAAAGTGGCAGAGATGGGATTATATCCCATGACCTCTGACTCCCACTGAGCCATGCTGCTTCTTTGACACTTACCCCAGCTCCACTGGACATAAATATTCTTTCAATTTATTTCCCCTATCAATATACTTTAATGTCTGAGTTCCACTGTAGACTGTAAGCTCCTTATTGGCAGGGATCATGTTCACGAACTTTGTATAATACTTTCCCAAGCACTGAGTACAGTGCTCAGTGCACAGTAATTGCTCAATTAATACCACTGATTTGAATTCTGTTTGCTTTCCGAAGAGACTGAGATGCAAATTCAAGAAACAGGGCACCTCCAACAAAGACCGGTCTGCTCACATCCTCCCTATGGCCTGGAACTCCCTCTGACAGTCCACCATTTGCCCCAACTTTAAAATCTTCCTAAAATCACAACTCCTCCAAGAGGTCCTCCCTGAATAAGCCCTCATTTTCCCTAGGCATCCTCCCTTCTGCATTATCTATGCACTCACATTTTTCCCCTCCTTAAGCACTTGATATTCACTCCACCCTCAGCCCCACAACATGTATGTACTTATCCTTACACTCTGCCCTTTCCCCTATCTGCAATCTATTTTGATGTCCATCTCCCCCTCTAAACTGCAAGCCATTTGTGGACAGAGATTGTGTCAACTATTTTTTCATACTATCCCAAGTGCTAAGTATAGTGTTCTGCACACAGTAAGTGCTCAATAAATGCCACAGATTGATTGATTGCCTTTTAGATCTCAGGGTTTGACATGGTAGCAACATAAAGACAATGACCCTCTTCTATGTTACAGTCTTGAAAGACTTTGACTTTCAGAATACTCAAGGTTGGAAATTGTCTTCAGCTTAGTAAGGTCCTTTGTGCCCCATTGTCACCAAACTCTCCCATGTAGTCTGCTGAAAGCCATGCTGGCCTTTTAAATTCTGCTTTATATGTCTATCCATGCATGGTTAAACAGAGCAATGCCTAGGTAGGTGAATTCAGCACTGAGTTCTATGTTTCCATTGAAAAAGCTCGTTTGGGTGTCAAGCTTCCCAGGTGTAAGTCTGCTTGGTAACTTTGGTGTACTTCAGCCTGATTGAGCCAAGTCTGCCAGGAGATCCATAATCATTTTCATGTTTTCTTGAATATTCTTCTCAAGAAAACAGCCATCTGTATGCAAAGAGTTGACCTCTGGTTGGAAAATCATTTACACCACTCCCTCTCCCTTCCTGTGTCACCCTTGCACTTGGATTCATACCCTTTCTTCACCCAACCTTTAGCTCCATATCACTTCTGTATACATGCATAATTCATTTCATTCTACCCCTCAAGACTGTAAGCTCCTTGTGGTCAGGGAACTTGTCTACCAACTTTGTTATAATGTACTCTCCCAAGGGCTTAGTACAGTGCTCTGAACACAGTAAGCATTCAATATGGTTGATTGATTGATGTTTCTGATAGAGCATCTGTCTTTACAAGTTTCTCAGCCATTATCTCAAAGACTTTGAAGGATGCTCATAGCCTGTTTAGCTGCAAGAATTTCTCAGGGGCTTGGAAGTATATTCCAGCTTTAATTTCCATATCTCTCTTTGCAGCCTCAAATGTGGCACTCCAAAATTGATTGAACAGGTGTGGGCCTGTCATGCAGTCCTGCTTCCCTAAAAAGATGAGAGAAAGGGTCACAAAAGGTTTCTACAACCCTGAATCTATCAACTATTACTGTTGTAGGATGTTGGTGAATTTCTCACAGAGCCACATTTCCTTGGAAATTTCCAGAGCTCTGGTCCTTGTGTTGCCTCTCGGACATTTTGTATATTATATTATACATATATATCCATTATATTGTGAAGTGGCATGGCTTAGTGGATGAAGCATGGGCCTGGAAATCAGAAGGTCATGGGTTCTAATCCCAGCTCTGTTACTTGTCTTCTGTGTGACCTTGGGCAAGTTGCTTCACTTCCCTGTGCCTCAGTTACCTCATCTGTAAAATAGGGAGTAACACTGTGAGGCCCCACATGGGAAAGGGACCATATCCAACTCAATTTACTTGTATCCACCTCAGCACTTAGTACAGTGCCTGGCACATAGTAAGTGCTTAACAAATACTATTATAATTATTATTATTACACATAGCCCAAAAACTGTAAGAACGTGAGTACTACCATAATATCATTACTGGTTTAAACCAGTGGTCCATCAAGTTCAATATTCTGTCTAGTAATGGCCATTTGGAGAATCATCCTAAGAGTCTTCCCTCTTTCCATCTAGCTGCAAGGATGGGAATGGACCTTCTAGCTCTAAAATGTTTCCCCTCTAATAACTCAAATATGGCCCTGGTCTTATTTTTACCGCCACTATGCTGCGTATCCTGTGTGCTCTATGAGGGACAGGGTCTGTGTCCACCTGATTAAATTGTATCTACCCCAGGACTTAGTGCAATGCTTGGCACATAATTAGCATATTAATTATTATTATCATTGTTATCATTATTTCAGAAAAAGGGAGAATTTTGAGGACAGAAGGAAGCAGAGCAGAAGACTTTATAAGTGAAAAAATGCTTATATCATTATGCCAACTTCAATTTTAGGAATCTCATTAACACAAACAGTTCCACTTGTTCTATCTGAAAGAAAGAAATGAGTTAGTTGTGGGAGAGAAGGGAAAAAGAACAAGAGTGTGCACATGAATATGAGGGGGTATAAATGATCCCTCCTCTTGGAATAGGACAACATTAGAAGTGAGATCTTACTGATCTTCTCTAACAACTACAAGACCCTAAAACTTCCTATACCATGACCTTTTTTGTCTCTGTCTTCTCTGTGTTTTTTTTTTCATCTCACCACATCCTTTACCACCTTCTCAATGTTCTTTCTCATATCATCATTCCAACAACTCAGAAAGCTTCTATAGGGACATTTTGTTCTAAATATGTCTATTCTGGTTTCTCTAATAACATGTCCTCCCATCTTACCAGCTTTCCTTCACCTATTCTGGTCCCTTCAGGCTTCTTAGAGATGCTACTACTGGTGGTATCTTCACTCGTTTATCTTTTTATATTGCCATTTCAGGAAATGTTCTCAATTTTCTTCTTAAAGGTCAAAGAAAAGCTGTGGTTTTCTCTCTAGTTAATTTACCCAACCAATTACTTCACACATTACTTTGAAATATATACTTTTATGAAAAATAATTTAAAGCTTATTTCAAAAGAGAAGAAAAAACAAGCCAGGCCTACAGTTCCTGATTCTATGCTTCAATTCAGACTGCTTTGACTGCAACGATGGCCATTAAAATTCCGAGTATAGAAGTGAACACAAAATTTTAACTGAAATCTCCCATGCCCTTCAGAAAACTCACAATTTACATCAGGCAGTTCTGCTTCAGTTGAGTGAAAGGACGAGCCTTATATACGTCATTCAAGGTTGAAAATGACACTAGTGATGGTGAGAATTTTTCTGTACTAGTAGGTGTGGCTGATTAAACCAATGCATAACTGACAACTCCTTGTGTTGTGTGCCTTTACTCTCAGTACCTAGCAGAGTTTCATTCTTTTTTTCTTCTTTACAGTAATAGTAGTATTTATGGAGATCTGATGGAGAGCAATGCATCGTTCTAAGCACTTGGTAAGTAAAACAAGCACAAAACAGATTCCCAACACACAAGGAGTAATTTATGTTGTAATGGATAATACAGGCATAGAAATATTCACAAGCAGCAGTATATACAGATACATAAGTGTGAGACACACACATACCTACAAACACATACACACAGGTTCTGTAGATGGGCATAAATAAATACATGTGGGCAAGAGGCAGCTGAAGGATTAATACAATTTGAGGGGCCAATGTTCACCAAGCCTCTAATCTGTCACCCCATTTTTGGTTGCTGAATGTCACACACACATCTTCTGCACGTGTTCTGTCTATTGTTACACCACAACATTTAAGGGTTTTACTTCACTGGCCTTTAAAGTATTTCACCTGTCCATCTGCTTTAGGTTTACTCCATTTAAGCTCAACACCAAACTGCTGTTTGGCCATTCTGCTGTCATCTGTTCTCCTACTACCAGAAGCTGGTGATCTGACTATGTTAAAGAACCACAAGGTCCACAATCCCATCTTTTCGCCTAATGCTAAACATTGCAGATAGACAGCCTGTAGAATGTAAGCTCCTTGTGGGCAGGGATCCCATCTACCAATTCTGCTGTATCATACAGTGCTTTGCACATATTAAGCACTCAATAATTACCAGTGATTGATTTGATTGATTGATGAAACTCTTTTAGAAATTCAGTGTGGAGCTTGTGGAAAGCCTAGGTCTCTCAATCATATTTATAATTGAGCACTTATTGTGTGCAGAGTACTGTATTAAGCACTTATGGGAGTAGTCAGTCATATTTATTGAGTGAATACTGTGTGCATAGCACCCTACTAAGTGCTTGGGAGAGTACAATATAACAATATAACAAACACATTCCCCGCCCAAAATAAGCTTACAGTCTAGAGGGAAGGCAGACGTTAGACTGTGAGCCAGCTGTTGGGTAGGGACCGTCTCTATATGTTGCCAGCTTGTACTTCCCAAGCACTAAGTACAGTGCTCTACACACAGTAAGCACTCAATAAATACGACTGAATGAAAGAATGAAAGAAAATGAATTTATAAATAAATGAATTACAGATACGTACATAAGTGCTGTGGGTTTAGGAGAGGGGATGAATAAAGGGAGCAAGTCAGGGGGACCATCCACCACCCCTTTCTCCTGGAAACACTCAACCTTGGCTTCACTGACACTGTCCTCTCCTGGTTCTCCTCCTATCTCTCTGGCTGATCATTCTTCGTCCCATTCACGGGCTCCTCCTCTGCCTCCCAACCCATAACTGTGAGGGTCCCTCAAGGTTCAGTTCTGGGTTCCCTTCTATTCTCTATGTGGTACACCCACTCCCTTGGAGAACTCATTTGCTGATGGTCAATCATTCCAAGATCTCTAGACCATGAACAATCAAAGCCCATCCTGTAATTTGGGTTATATTCCAAGTTTGGGTTTTAGGAGGTATGCATGGTTATCATTTTATAGGATTTGCTTGAGAGGAATGATTACAGGAGAAGATAATTGAGTATTTTAAATGTCATGTTTCAGATGAAAAGTTCAAATAGTTTGAAAAATGATATTGGAGAAAGGAATGATTATTGAAGGGTGGGAGAAAATATCCTCTGGTCTTCCAATAGAAATACAGATGATCTTTGCTCTGAGAGTAGGGGTGACTTCAGCTAGGAACAGTTTAAAGGAGAAAGTACCAAAGTCTCATAGATGACATGAAGCCAATAATATGGTCTTTGGATCATGTTGGCTTTTGAAGCTGGATGGGAATTTCTGGAACAGTAGTGAGAAAGTGGGTGGATAGGGAGAATACAGATAGACGTGGGAAGAAAGTAGCACTGAGGAGTGGGCTACCTTCTCCCTCCCCAATGCCACTTTTCACTTTTGCACCATTCCACCCACCAAATCCTCTCTTTCTTTCCCTTGAAGCCCATATTATACGCCTCTACTGCCCACTCTAGATACTTGTCATCTAATAATACTAACGATGGTATTTGTTTTGTGCTATGTGCCATATGCCAGACACTAAGCGTTGGGGTGGATACAAGCAAATCGGGTTGGACGCAGTCCCTTGTCCCACATGAGGTTCACAGTTTACAGTGAAGTAACTGAGGCACAGAGAAGTGAAGTGTCTTGCCCAATGTCATGCAGCAGACAAGTGGTGGACCCGGGATTAGAACTCATGACCTTCTAACCACCGGGCCTGTGTTCCATCCACTATGCTATGCTGCTTCATGCTGCATCTATTGTTCCCCACACACACCTCTTTCTAAACCATTTTGATCCCTTTCTCATATTCCTTCTCTTTTTCTCCATCCCTACATTGATCCTTTGGGAACTTTAATATCCTTGTGGATTTTCTTGATGACATTTCTGCTGCCCACTTTCTGTAGCTGCCACTAACCACCTGCTCCACTACACCTCTCCCACTTACCAACTTGGACACACACTTGATCTCATCCTCACTAGTCACTACGCAATCTCTGCCCTCACCAGCTCTGAAATCCCTCTATCTGACCACAGTCACCTCACCTGCCTGCTCTCTCACATCAGTTCCTCCCCACAAATCTGTCCTGTTCCCCTACAGAGATCTCTGATCTTTTGACTCCATCTAATTTTCTCAAATCATCATGTCCCATTTAGTCTCCACAGCCAAACTACCTTCCCTTATCGACCAAATTGACACCCTCAACATCACCCTCTCTACAGAACTGAACTCGTTCGTTCCCCTATCCCTTCACCGATCTTATGCCACTAACCCACAGCTCTGGATCACCTCCACTGTTGGCTTCCATCACTCCTATGCATGACCTGCAGAACAACATTTGCGGATATACAGATATCAGGCCAATCTTGTCAACCTCAACTCCATCCTTGCCTGCTTAAACTCTGCCCTCTCCTCTGCCCAACGAGAGTATTTCTCCATTCTTTTTGACTCCTGTTCCCATTGCCCTCACCAGTTGTTTCAGACATTTAACTGCCTCCTCAAACATCATCTCCTCACCTCTTCGATCTCTTGCCCCTAACAGCCAGGCCAAGTACCTTATTGAGAAAGTTGAAACCATCACACATGATCTCCCTAAAAAAACCCTCCTCCTCTCCAGTCCCTCCTTCATCCTTCCCCTTCTTCAACTCTCCCATCTCTCCTAGCAGTATCTCAAGAAAAGATCTCCCACCTCCGACCCCATCCCTCCGCACCTCATCAAAGCTCTTTTCCCTTTTTCTCTCCCTGACAGGCATCGTCAACTGTTCACTCTCCAATGGCTCACATATTTTAGAGCTAATTGGGCAATAAGGCTATCGAGTTTCTCATGATTTCAGTGTGAACACAGGGAATAAGAACTACACGATTGGTGTGTGAACAGGTTAAAAAAATCCCAGGACTAACAGAAATCTGGAGAGATACTCAGGACCAATTACATAGCAATCAATCAATCAATGGTATTTATTAAGCACTTACTATATGCAGAGCACTGTATTAAGGGCTTGGGAGAGTTTGATACAACAGAATTATCAGTCATGTTCCCTGCCCATAATGAGTTTACAGCGAAAATTGAACCCAGCAAGAGGCTGCTCAAGCCTTTCTTTGTTGTATAGTGGGCACCACAGTAGACAAACTGAGTCTGCTTTGTAATATTGAAATTCTCTTTCCTTGATCGTACACAACGTGGCTAATGTTTACCTCCTGGAATTTAGACATAAATATTCCACAAGTCTCTACAAGTGATAACTCAATTACTAGGATTAAATTCTGTGTGCCAGGGAATTTATGGGAAGGCATGTACACTTCTTCAAGCCCTGGCCTAGGGGCAATTTCTTCATGAGTAAACTATGGAATAGCAGCTCTTCAGCACTGGCCATTATCAGTGGCTTTCACAAAATTTCATCTCTCCGACAAGTCCTGAAACCATGAGAACTTGTTGCCCATTAATATTGTCTCTATCTACCTGTGTATATAAACTTATCGCCAGGTGTTCCTCTTTAATCATTGACACGTACATGCTAACCTGGACTGAATCTACACAAGCCAAATGACATGGAGTGTTGAATGCAAGGAACTCCACTCACAGCAAACAATATGGTTTTATTCAGACAAAAGCAATTCGGTTGCTTTATTGTTTTCACCTGCATTATGCAGAAGCTTGTCTTGATTCACTTCATTTTACTTGTGTTGCATAAGACTGGTTAAAAAAAAGCAAAAGAAAAAAACAAATAAACAATGAACTTCTCCCAAACTAAACACCTGAATCCTGCACATAAGTACCAGTTATTACTCTGGGAACCATGCCATTAAATGCTTTTTCAGTTGGAAAGGGTAAATAGTTTAGGTCTCAGTCAAATTTATTGAATTCTTACTGTGTGCAGAGCACTGTACTAAGTGCTTGGGAGAGAACAATATAACTAAGTTGGTAGACATGTTCCCTGCCCACAGTGTATAGAAGGATTATGTTCATGAGACGACAGTGTGACTTGGAGAGGAAAACTAGAGGACTTATTCTTCTGGTTTAGTACAGTGAGAAGCAATATTGCTTAGTGGAAAGGGCACAGGCCAGGGAAGTCAGAGGACCTGAGTTCAAAACTAAACTCTGCCACTTGTCTGCTGTGGAACCTTAGGCAAGTCACTTCACTTCTCTGTGCTTGCTACCTCATCTGCAAAATGGCGATTCAATATCTGTTCTCCTGCCTAGACTATGAGCCCCATGTGGGACCTGATTATCTTGTACCTACCCCACCACTTAGTATAGTGCTTGGTACATAGTAAGTCCTTCACGAATACCACAGTTATTATTATTATTATACTTTCCCATTTATCCCTCCACAGTAAATTGGTTGCAAATAACAACACAACGCATATACGGATGATAAAGTCCCAGAATTTGGTTTGAGTAGAATGACTCAAGCATGAAATATATTTATATATCAAAAGCCCAAAATCTGAGACTAGTGGTCCTCTCTGACCCCATTCATATCTTGAAGAAAGCAGGATGACTTGTTTTGTATTACTAAAATTTAAAAAACCCTTAAAAACAATGGCATGTAGTCAATGCTGACTACATGCTACTCACGGGAGTTGATGCAAGGTTTATAAGATTGGTCATGTTCTCTGTCCCACAAGGTGCTCACAGTTCATTTTAGGTCAATTTTATCAATTTGGAAATTGTAGCTCAGAAAGGATGTGACCTTCCCAAAGTCACACAGCAGGTCACTGGCGGAGCCAGTGTTAAAACCCTGATCAGCTAACTCCCTGTTCCAAGCTTTTTCTGTTAGGCCATACTTTAAACCCTAGGATGCATTATACTTCCATCTGAGAATTCTATCATTGAGGCATGGATTTACATATGAACTCATCCAATGTTCAACATTTCATTTCCATCATAGATAGGAATGTAAGGGGCCATAGATTATAGTACAGTGTGAAAGCACATGACAGTGTGAAAGTCACTGACAACAATAAAGGAAATCCAACCCGAGCATGCTGGACACAAAGTTCCCTTTGGGACCCTTACTAAAATGTGATTAGAGCGCAGAGTCTTGAATTATAGTTCCTCAGCCCTGGGGTACCTGAGTTTTACGGTAATTCTGACTTTGAGGTTTTAAAATGGAATTTTATAGAAGCTCAGTGTTGTTGAGCAGCACGTACTTAATTCTTCTACAATGCCCCTTTTGCCAGGGGAAGTTCACAATGGCTAAGACTTTTGATCATTTCCTCAAGATTCCAAGTTGCCTAGGTTGATTTTCTCCAGTAGAGCAGCAGATGGCTGGAGATTGTATATGGCAGGGAGGAGGATGAGAAAGGGACAGGGTCATACTGCTGCTACCATAGAGCAGAGAAGCAGTTGTATAAGGGAAAGACCAGGGGCTGGGGTCAGAGGACCTGGGTTCTAATCTCGGCTCCACCGTTACCTGCTCTATGACCTTAGGTAAATCACAACTGGTCTGTGGCTCAGTTCCCTCTTCTGTGAAATGGGCATACAATACCTGTTCTCCCTTCTACTTTGACTATGAGACCCATATGAAACCTGATAATCTTGATTCTACCCCAGCACTTAGTACAGTGCTTGGCACACAGTAAGTACTTAATAAGTGCTACAATTATGGTTACCTGGGTGGAGATTTTCTTTCTCTCTCTCTTACTCTTCTGGAGAAGGAGAAAGAGGATTAGACAAACCTATGACTCCAGGGAATCTCATGCTTTCGGATTTGTCCTTGGGGCCAACAGGAAAATTACATTCATCCTGCCTCTGCTCCTTGGTGAATTTTATTGTCATGCCTTTTAACTAACTCTCCTCTATTTCTTCTTTGTCCCCATAACCTGGTCCACTGTCACTTAGAGTAGCAGCCTGGCCTAGTGGATAGAGCACTGCCCTGGGAGTCAGAAAGATCTGGGTTTTAATCCCGGCTCCACCACTTGTCTGCAGTTTGACCCTGGACAAGTCAATTAACGTCTCTGTCCCTCAGTTACCTCATCTGTAAAATGGGGATTAAGGCTGTGAGCCCTAAGCAGCACAAGGACTGTAACCAACCTAATTAACTTGTAACTACCCCAGCACTTAGTACACTGCCTGGAACATAGTAAGCACTTAAATACCAAAAAAAACCCAAACAACAAAAAAAAAAAAACACTTGTCTTCTATCCCCACCTCTCTCTTCTCTCTCTCTGCTCTTCCTGGAAACCCCAACTTTGCAGACAGACAAATCATGAAGGAGTTTTTGGCCTCTTGTAGACTAGATCTGTTATGACAGTAGCTTCAAGACACTCAAGTCATTCTCTAACATGATTATGCATATATGTATTATATATTATTCATATGTGTGTGTGTATATATTATATGCCAATTATGTCACAAAGGTATTTGTCACTGACAAAAAAATTAATGAAAAAAATCCCCGTTTCCCATGCTTGGTCAGACCTGAACTGATGAAAATGGAATCTGTAATGCTGCTGATACTCATAGTTGGTGAGGCAGAGTGAAGTGAAGCACAATTTCTTCTTTTCCTTTCCAGATTTCCAAGGCAGCTACAACTGGCATGTGTGAAACTGGGATTGAAAAAAAACTTGTTCTGGTGGGACTCTGTCACTTTTTTACTCTCTGTGTGTGTGCATATATATATATATATATATATATATATATATATATATATATATATATATATATATATGCAAACCCCAGGTTGCTTCTATCCTCCATTGCAACAGCTCCATAAAATCTGTATTGCTTTGTATTATTGATGATGTTCAATATTTAAATATAACAACACATAAAGAAATTTCATTATTTTCCAGTCGTTCTGAAACACTTCCTAATTTATAAAATGTAAATCTATGGGAAAATGTACCTTATGAATCAAATACATTTTCAAAGGACATCACCCCACTGTATTGTAAAGTACGCCTGCGTCCATACCTGTGTACAGATAGCGCCAATCATTTTCAAATATGACACACCTGATGATGGAGATATGGTGGAGAAGATCATTGTGTACCAATACTATTCCACTTTGTGTTCCTTGCTGTCCTGATGTGTTTAGAACCATTTAGAAACTGTCTATATTTTTGAAATTGCACTTCAGCAATGCAGTTGCTAATCAACCAGTGGTATGCACTGAGCTCTTCATTTATTCATTTAATTCACTCATTCAATTGAAATAATCATTTAGTTATTTATTGAGAGCTTACTGTGTGTAGAGCACTGTACTAAATGCCTGGGAGAGTACACAGACCCATTCCCTGCCCACAATGAGCTTACAGCCTAGAGGGGGAGACAGATGATAATATAAATAAATATATTACAGATACGTACATAAGTGCTGTGGGGCTGGGATGGGGCTGAATAAAAGGAGCAAGTCAGGGTGATGCAGAAGGGCAGGGGAGGAGAGGAAGGGAAGGCTAAGTCAGGGACGGCCTCTTGGAAGAGATGTGCCTTCAGTAAGGCTTTGAAGGGGGAGGGTAAGCTCTTACTGTGTGCAGACCAAAATAAGCACTTGAGAAACTACAAAGCAGTAGAGTTGGTTGACATGATCCCTGCCTATAAGGAAAAACAAGGAGCAGCATAGGAAGCAGTGTGGACTAATGGAGAGAGCACAAGCCTAGGAATCAGAAGGACCTGATTTCTAATCCTGGCTCCGCCACTTTTCATTCACTCATTCAATTGTATTTATTGAGTGCTTACTGCATGCAGAGCACTGCACTATGTGCTTGAAAAAGTACAATACAGCAGTAATGAGTAACAATCCCTACCCACAAAGAGCTCACGGTCTAGAGGGGGGAGACAGAAAACAATGCAAATAAACAGATATCAATATAAATAAGTAAAACTACAGATTTATACATAAGTGCTGTGCAGATGGGGGGAAGAGCAGAGTGAGCAGGTCATGGTGACACAGAAGGGAGTGGGAAATGAGGAAGACTGGGGTTTAGTCTGGGAAGGCCTCTTGGAGGAGATGTGCCTTCAGTAAGGCTTTGAAGGTGGGGAGAGTAACTGTTGGTAGATTTGTGGAGGGAGGACAGTCCAGGCCAGAGGTAGGATGTGGGCCAGGGGTCGGTGGGGAGACAGGTGAGACCGAGGCACAGTGAGAAGGTTAACACCAGTGGAGCAAAGTGTGTGGGATGGGTTGTAGAAGGAGAGAAGCAAGGTGAGGTAGGAGGTGGCGAGGTGATAGAGTGCTTTAAAGCTAAAGGTGAGGAGTTTTTCTTTGTTACGGAGGTTGGTTAGCAACCACTGGAGATTTTTGAAGGGGGATGACATGTCCCGAACGTTTCTGTAGAAAGCTGATCTGGGCTGCGGGGTGAAGTGTGACCTGGAGTGGGGAGAGGCAGGAGATTGGGAAGTCAGCAAGGTAATCTAGGCATGCTGTGTGGCTTTAGGCAAGGTACTTCTCTTCTCTGTGCCTCAGTTGCCTCATCTGTAAAACGGGGATGAAGACTGTGAACCTCATATGGGACATGGTCAGTGTCACCTGATTAATAATGATGGCATTTGTTAAGCACTTACTATGTGTGAAGCACTGTTCTAAGCGCTGGGGGGATACAAGGTGATCAGGTTGTCCCACGTGGGGCTCACAGTCTTCATCCCCATTTTACAAATGGGGTAACTGAGGCTCAGAGAAGTTAAGTGACTCGCCCAAGGTCACACAGCAGACATGTGGCGGAGCCGGGATGAGAACCTATGACCTCTGACTCCCAAGCCCATGCTCTTTCCACTGAGCCACACTGCTTCTCTATGTATGGCTTAGTTCAGTGCGAGGCATATAGTACAAACTTAACAAATGCCTCAAGAAGAAGAAAAAAGAAGAAAAAATTTCATCTGGTTATTGCTGCACCAGCCTGGTCTGTCTGCTTTGTTGTTTCCCCAGTAGTTTTTAGTCATTTCCACATCGCTTGAGACGATGTTTCAGCCTGCTTTAAAAATGGTTATTCTGCCCTCTCTACTTCTGTGTGACACCTTTCAATTCTCCATGCAATAACTCCTTGGCTTTCCAATTTCCACAACTGTCTCACCCAATGATACTATGCTAGAGTGGGCACTGACTCAGAGTTGCACTCCAGAATCTCACTGTATGATCATGTCCTGTCATTTGTTGTTGAAACTGTGACAACTGCTCAAAAAGCTAAACCTGTCTTTTCTATTAGGCCTAGATTGTAGTATTCAATTTGAGCTGTTCTAAGCCCCAGACTGAGCCCCTTGCCCCATTTTCTTCTGCTCCTCCCCATCGACCCCACTCCCCCTTCTCCTCCCCACAACACTTGTGTATATTTGTACCTATTTATTACTCTATTTTATTAATGTTGTGTATATATATCTCTAATTCTATTTATCTATTTTGGTGGTATTGACACTTGTCTATGTGTTTTGCTATGTTGTCTGCCCCCCCCGCCCCCCGCCACCTTCTAGACCGTGAGCCCGTTGTTGGGTAGAGATTGTCTCTATCTGTTGTCAAATTGTATTTTCCAAGTGCTTAGTACAGTCCTCTGCACATAGTAAGTGCTCAATAAATACAATTGAATGAATGACACGTATGCAAATCTGACATATTTCCTGTTCCACATAGGACTCACAGTCTAAAGGGGAAGGAGAATGTGTATCTTTCTCTCATTTCATAGAGGAAACTGAGGCCCAGAGATGTTAAGTGACTTGCCCAAGGTCACACAACAGACAAGTGGCAGAGCTGGGATTAGAACCCTGGAGTGAAAAGAGCTGTTAGCTTTCATGAGAAGCAGCTTGGCTTAGTGGATAGAGCACGGGGCTGGAAATCAGAAGGACCTGGGTTCTAATCCCAGCTCAGCCACGTGTCTGCTCTTGGACAAGTCACTTCACTTCTCTGGACCCCAGTTACCTTCATCTTTAAAATGGGGATTAAGACAGTGAGTTCCATGTGGAACAGGGACTGTGAACAACCTGATTAAGTTGTATCTATCCCAGTGCTTACAGCAGTGCTTGATACATAGTAAGCACTTAAGAGGTACAATAATTATTATTATAATTATTAGGCCCTTCAGTTAATGTCACCATGTCTAGAAATATCATTAATCCCAACTACTTTTCCCTGTAAAATCCTGAACCCTTGATACTTTCTCTCTACAGCACACCCAAATCTTTGTGGTGTCAGATTTGGCTGACAGACAAGGTAGACAAGACAAACTAACGTCTAAAAAAATCTTCCTGCTCCTCAGGCATGTCGATCAGTCAATTAATCAATCATATTTATTGAGCACTTACTATGTGTAGAGCACTGAACAAAGCACTTCGGAGAGTACAATATAACAGAATTAGCAGACCCGCTCCCTGCCCATAACGGCTCCCACTCTCTTCCCCAGATCTTCAAAAATAAAATGATCGGAGCAACAGAGGAATAAAGAGAAAGTCTAGAATCATTATGGAACTCACTCCCTCGGAAACAAGGGCAAGTGAGTTAGATAGAGAGTGCGATAGACAAAGCTACCGAGAGAGCGAAAGAAAGTAAAAGGGAGAGAAGGAGGGAGGGATAGAGCGAGAGAGCAACAATTTCAGTCATGTTCATTGTTTCTGACACTTCTGTTGATACAACCTCAATTCCCCCCATTTCATGGAATTGCAGGAGAGACCAGGTTGCCATGCTCATGAAGCAGTATACCGACTGGGATGAGGGAGGTAAAGAGGCAGCAGGCATAGCCCCAGGATATTATTGTCAAACGCCACCAAGTTGTTCGGCTCGGTAAACTAATGAAAATGCAAAATGAGATTTCCCCATTTTGGCCACAGGGAATTCAGCCTTCATCATATAAATGAAAATGTAACAAATAGAGAAGCAAGGAGCAATAAAAGACACATGCAATGGGCCAAAGGAGAAATACCAGACATTTTTCTTTTTGTCTTTTTCCTAACTCCTCTCACATCCTAAAGCAAGCATCCGGTCTATTAGGGTGTAGGCTGTTCATAACGCGTAGCTGGGAAAATATAAGTTTTCTAAGCAATGGAGAATGGAGGGAGCAGTCAGTCATATGTATTGAGAGCTTACTCTGTGCAGAGCACTGTACTAAGCACTTGGGAGAGTACATCAGACTAATTATGGTATTTGTTAAGCACTAACTATGTGTTTGCACTGCACTAGGTGCTGGGGCATATACAAGATAATCAGGTCCCACATGAAGCTCACAGTCTAAGTAGGAGGGATAACAGGTATTGAATTCCCATTTTGCAGTTGATGGAACTGAAGCTCGGAAATGTTAAAAGACTTGCCCAAGGTCCCACAGCAGGTAGGTGAAGGAGCTAGGATTAGAACACAGACCTTCTGACTCCCAAACCCATGCTCTTTCCATTAGGCCATGCTGCTGCAATCATTGTGCTATTTGTTAAGTGCTTACTATGTGCTAAACACTGTACTAACTGCCGAGGTAGATACAAGATAATCAGCCTGAACACAGTACCTGTGCCACATGGTTCAAGTGGAGGAGGGAGAACAGGAATCGAATCCCAGTTTTACATATGGGGAAACTGAGGCCCAGAGAAGTTAAGTGACTTGCCCCAGGATACACAGGTGGTAGAGGCAGCATTAGAACCCAGGTCCTCTGGCTCCCAGGCCTGTGCTCTGTCTGCTAGCCATGCACTGTAACAGAGTTGGTAGTCTTGTTCCCATCCCACAAAGAGCATACACTTTCCTAGTCTTTGGCTATTCCCTAGAACAAGGCTCCCATTCCCCTAAATCTAGAAAATGGCAATTAGAATGGTCTGTCACATAGGAAGAAAGAAGAAAACCTCAAGTGAATTTTGTCAGGTGACTGAGCTATTTCCTTGGGGCGGTGCTGACCTATTAGAATACCATTTGGATAGATTCCTAGAGCAACAATTCTATCAATGAATGCACTGATAGAAGTGGATACTTTCTTCCAGGAAGAAGCATATTCAAAGGTTAGGCAGCACGTTTCCTTCTAAAGAGCTATTTGTAATCACCTAAACAAACAATGGTGCTATATTCATGAGCCGCCAGGAAAACCCTTCAATGTTTTAAAATATAACTGAGAGAATTCTTCAAAAATATGCAATTCCCTGGGATCCAAAAATAGTTATTGTAGTAAATGAACTTATTTTTACATTCAAATGAAAATATAAATAAGTAATATGTAAAAATTAGCAATTTTTTGTACTATAATGAGAAAATACGGAATTGGGAACCAAAATCATCTGTCGTTAGAGAGGCAGTGAAATTAACATCTGTTGACATTTTTCTGTTAGTTTTAATGTGAGCTAAGAGTAATAAAATTATGTTGAATGCATTTCTGTTGCACATATTTTCTGTTCCTTGAACCAGTAGCCAAATTTCAGAGCTCTGAGGCAATGCATACAAGTATGCTGGCTATGCCTTGACCTGTCATTTTTCACTGTGAAACCTGGAAACGAAACACTTGAATCAATTCAGTTCACCAACTATTTTTCATCCACCACCCATGGCCAAACTGCTCTACACTCTCAAGTTTTTTTGTGTGTGTTTTTTTTGTCTCTAGATAAATCTATAAATCCCCTTTCGTGGAATATGAATTATCCGTAGGTTCAACAAAATGAAGACAAAAAAACTTGAATATTTAAAACATGTCACAACTTTCCCCTATGATAGATCATTTCGAACCAAAATTCATTTTTTTCTGTGATATCTACTACTGCTATGAACTCCCGGTTTATCATTTAACATAACAATTTATGGTATTACCAGCTTGCGTACTGACTCTCAACCCTTCATCACTGCCACTGTAAAGAGTTTATAGTCCATAAATAGAAGAGCAACACTCTCTTTCCCCCTGGTTTTGCACAGCACATATGACTCTCAACATGTCAAGTTGCTTATTTGTTTTACACGCAGAATAACTTATGTTAAAATAGAATTGGATTCAGTGCTACACCTATCTAAAATTCATAGACAAGCCAGGGTCACAAGAGAAATTATTACCATGTAGCAGAACAGAAAGCCACGAAGATAAAAAAGAATAAATCAGACCTTATTACACCATTAATCTACAACTAGAAGAGCAAAAACATTAATCTCCAAACGGGACTGATTAGAGAGGGATTTTCTCTTCACTTCCTGTAGCCCCTCCTCTTCTACCCTATAGCACATAATTATAAAAGATCAAATTCACTTAGAAGGTAGATACCATTTCAAGTCACCGTCCTTGAGAATTTCAGAAACTGATCAATCTTTTCTTTCAGATTGTTTCTGCATTATTAATACGAAAGCAAAGGAATACCCGGCTTTTAGTTGCTTGACAGTAGCCAACGACCATGAAAATGGAAAAAAAAAAATGACATTGGCACAAATACCTGACCCAGCAGGAAGGCACCAAACAGTCATGCATTAGTCAGTTGATCAATGTATTTATCGAACACTTAGGTGCAGACAATTCTACTAAAGATTTTAGGAGAGTACAATATAACAGAGTTGGTAGAGTTAATCCCTGCCCTGCCCTATCTGTATACATTACAGATGGGGAAAGCTGTAAAATACAGTTCATCCCTAGGATCCCTACCCTCCTGATTCTCTCAGCAGCATGTCCTCTCATATCCTTGGTTGCCTTTGGCTCTTGGAAGGAGGGTAAGATTAGGGGAGGAGGAGCTGTGGTCCAACTTTAATTATGGATACATTCAAATGTCTTCATTTGGAATAAGACACAATAAGTCTCAGGTGAATCTTCGGGGAATTCCAGCCAAAGGCTGGCTAATCTCCAGTTAAACAGACCTATTATCTCTCACTCCCCATGAGAAAGTGAAGCAGAACTGATTTGATTAAGAGCAGATTAACCTCTGTAACACAACTACCCTGGGTTTTACACCTGTCACTTTACTATGACAATTTATATTTATTCAAAAAGCCATGAGACAGTAAATTAAACATTGCCCTAATTAGAAAAATGTCATGTGTTACAGTGGGGGAGAAACCTGATCTAATTTTCAAACAGGCCCTTTACAAAGAACATGTCAGTACAGCATGAACACGAGAACAGTAAACAAACTCGGACATTTTGGAAGAGAATCCTCCAGTGACTTGAACTAGTCAACGTCACACATACCTAACAGTGAAATTAGATTGACCCCTAAAGGTCTATGTCCAATTAGGATTAGACTGGGTTACCTAATCTTGAATTCAAAATCCACAGCCTTGACTTTAGACCCTCTAGACTGTATACTCATTGTGGGCAACAAACACAACTACCAACTGTGGTGTATCATACTCTCCCAGGTGCCTATTACAGTGTTTTGCACAGAATAGGCATTCCATAAATGCCATTGATCTATTGATTGATGAATTTCCGGACCTTCATTTATAAGCTTTTTCTAGGTGATGTGAAAGTTTGGAAGAAGTATTCTGGGTTAAATTCTAGGTTCTCTGCCTGATGGTGTGTAGTGTTATCTACTCAGCTATACTATACCGGAAGAGAAGCTTTCATGTACTTTGTCCATAGCAGACATTAATACTTTGGCAACTGGGCATCATTCTGACTGGGAAGTGAAGTGTGTTGCCCCACCATCAGATGGATTAAGGGTAGCTCTTCTCCTAGGAGTGGAGCAGGAGCACTCACTCATTCACTCAATTGTATTTATTGAGTGCTTACTGTGTGCAGAGCACTGTACTAAGCACTTGGGAAGTACAAGTTGGAAACATACAGAGATGGTCCCTAGGCAACAAAGGGCTCACAGTCTATAAGGGGGAGACAGGTAACAAAACGAAACATGTGGACAGGTGTCAAGTCATCAGAACTTCCATCTCAACCTCAAGGTTAAGGACTGGTTACTCTTCTCACTACCATGGGGTCCCCTAGGCCCCTACCCAGGGCTTATAATAATAATAATAATGATGGTATTTCAATCAATCAATCATATTTATTGAGTGCTTACTGTGTGCAGAGCACTGTACTAAGCGCTCGGGAAGTACAAGCTGGCAATATATAGAGACAGTCCCTATCCAACAGTGGGCTCACAGTCTAGAAGGGGGAGACAGAGAACAAAACCAAACATATTAACAAAATAAAATAAATAGAATAGATATGTACAAGTAAAATAGAGTAATAATTATGTACAAACATATATACATATATACAGGTGCTGTGGGGAAGGGAAGGAGGTAAGACGGGGGGATGGAGAGGGGGACGAGGGGGAGAGGAAGGAGGGGGCTCAGTCTGGGAAGGCCTCCTGGAGGAGGTGAGCTCTCAGCAGGGCCTTGAAGGGAGGAAGAGAGCTAGCTTGGCGGATGGGCAGAGGGAGAGCATTCCAGGCCAGGGGGATGACGTGGGCCGGGGGTTGATGGTGGGACAGGTGAGAACGAGGCATGGTGAGGAGATTAGCGGCAGAGGAGTGGAGGGTGCGGGCTGGGCTGGAAAAGGAGAGAAGGGAGGTGAGATAGGAGGGGGTGAGGTGATGGAGAGCCTTGAAGCCGAGGGTGAAGAGTTTCTGCCTGATGCGCAGATTGATTGGTAGCCACTGGAGATTTTTGAGGAGGGGAGTAACATTCCCAGAGCGTTTCTGGACAAAGACAATCCGGGCAGCAGCATGAAGTATGGATTGAAGTGGGGAGAGACACGAGGATGGGAGATCAGAGAGAAGGCTGGTGCAGTAGTCCAGACGGGATAGGATGAGAGCTTGAATGAGCAGGGTAGCAGTTTGGATGGAGAGGAAAGGGCGGATCTTGGCAATGTTGCGGAGTTGAGACTGGCAGGTTTTGGTGATGGCTTGGATGTGAGGGGTGAATGAGAGAGCGGAGTCGAGGATGACACCAAGTTTGCGGGTTTGTGAGACGGGAAGTATGGTAGTGCCGTCAACAGAGAATTTGTTAAGGTATTTGTTAACAGGTATTTGTTAAGAGATTACCATCTGCCAGGTACTGTACTAAGCACTGGAGAGGAAACAAGCAAATCAAGCTGGACACAGTCTCTGTCCCACATGGCACTCACAGTCTTAATCCCCATTTTACAGATGAGGTAACTGAGGCACTGAGAAGTGAATGACTTGCCCAAGGCCATGCAGCAGACAAGTGGCAAAGTCAGAATGAGAACCCATGACCTCCTGATTCCCATATTCATTCATTCATTCATTCAATCATACTTATTTAGCACTTACTGTGTGCAGAGCACTGTACTAAATGCTTGGGAATTACACAGTTGGTGACAGAGAGATGGTCCCTACCCTCCATGCTCTATCCACTGTGCCATGCTGCTTCTCTAAATTCCTTCTAAATTTAGGACAATTCTCCCTCTTTAATAGAGAGTAGTTCAAAGAGAGGAGAATATTTTTCCAATCAATCGCATTTATTGAGCACTTACTGTGTGCAGAGCATTGTACTAAGCGCTTGGGAAGCACAAGTTGGCAACAAGTTTCCAGATTCTGAACGTGAAACATCTTTGCTCAACAAAATTGCTTATCATTCGAGCACTGTACAAGGCACTCAGGATTGCCTAGGGGGTGGCAGGGATCATTTCCGTTTTTACAGGAAAAAAAGAAAAAAAACTCACCCAGAGTAACGAGGATGTGCCCAAATGTAGCCACATCAGGGACCAGACAGACCTATGTGGAATCAATCATTGGTATTTATTGAGTGCTTACTCCCCTAAGTGCTTGGGGGAGTGCAGTATAATAAAGTTGGTAAGCATGTTCCCTGCCCACAAAGAACTTATAGCCTATGGGGGAGAGAGATGTTAATATGAATAAATACGTTGTGGATATGTGCATAAGTGCTGTGGAGCTGAAGGTGGGGTGAATAAAGCTGGGAATCCAAGTGCAAGGCTGATGCAGAAGGGCAAGGGAGTAGAGGAAAAGAAGGCTTAGTCAGAAAAGCCCTCTTGGAAGATGGCTTAATAAGGCTTTGAAGGTGAAGAGAGTGATGCTCTGTCAGATATGAAGGGGGAGGGAGTTCCATGCCAGAGGGAGGAAGCGGGCAAGAGGTCGGCGGCAAGATAGATGAGATTCAAGTAGGAACATCAAGATACCACTCTGCAACTCACTCAGCAAAGGAAACTGTAATAATCACATCTGAGCCAAGGGCCACCCACAGTCCTGAGAACCCTCAACTGTGCTAGATTATGCAGCCAAGGGGAAAAAAAAATCCATACACAAATTGATCACTGCTGCATGATCTTTGCATGAAATATAATAAAAAACAACCATGGCATTTTATCAAGTTCTTCCTGTGTGTCCAAACATAATGCAAAACAAGGCATATTCAAGAAAATCAGGTCCAGACCATTTGCGGTCCTACATGGGTCTCAGAATCTAAGTCGGCGAGAGAAGGTATTTCATCGCTATTTTATAGAAAAGGAAATTGATATCCTGAGAGGTTAGCTGACTTGCCAAAGGAAACTCAGCAGTCTCTTGGCAGAGCTGAAACTAGAACTTAGGTTTCCCATCTCCCAATTCCATGCTTCTTTATACTAAGCCAAGCCACCTCCCAGTTATCCATTCAAAATAAAGCATTATTAGCTGAGTACTGTGTGGCCTCCTCTCCAGATGAATAAAAATGGATCTCAGACCCAAAGCCTTCTCCTTGATGTTAAGGGAGAAACATCAAGAAAATTCAGCAGTTACATCCTAATGTGTTGGCATACTGAGAAACACAAATAAAAGTGACAAACCTGTTTGGCATGGGCCCTGGCTGCTGGCAGGCTGGGATGAGGACTGGGTATCTCATTTCTTGGCTGGAGCCTCCTCTGTGTTATGTTAAAGCTCTCCTTTCTTGAGGTGAGTTGCTCTTGAGTCCTCTTGGTCTGGAGAATCATCCAACTCAACAGCCTAGGAAGACGAGCACCTCTATTTTCACCACTTACTGCTGTACATTCTGCCTTGTGGGTGAGAGTGTGACCGACAAAGTCTTCAAAGTCTTACTGAAGGCACATCTCCTTCAAGAGGCTGTCCCTTACTAAGCTCTCCTTTCCTTTTCTCCCCTGCCCTTCTGCATCACCCTGACTTGCTCCCTTCATTCACCCCCACTTCCAGCCCCGCAGCATTTAGGTACATAACTTTAATTTACCTATTTATATTAACATATGCTTCCCCTTCTAGGCTGTAAGCTTGTTAAGGGCAGGGAATGTATCTGTTTATTGTGCCATTGTACTCCCCCAAGCACTTAGTACAGTGCTCTGCATATAGTAAGCACTCAATAAATAAGATTGAATGAATGAATTATACCCTTCCAAGCAATTAGTACAATGTTTTGTACACAGTGAGCACTCAAAAAATACAACTGATTATTGAGGAGCTGCCACTTCAGGCATATAAGGAGGAGGAGGGTGGGAGAAACTTTTCCTTCATCCATTGTACTTACAAATCTAAAACTGAGGAATCACCAGTAGCATCCAAGATATCAGGCTTAGTAGAAGGTTTCACCCGGTGGCTATATGTAGAGGGATATATTCTTCCTCTAACATTTCATCCTCCTCAAGGATAGACTGAATAGGACTCAGGACACACACCTTCTCTGCTATTTTCTTCCAGCCCTTTGAAGTGAAATGTTCTGGCTGTAGAGGAAGGAGAGAAGGAGGATCTGCCCCAGGCTAGGCTCTGTGAAAAATGGGTTGCTGATAGGCTGCAGCTGTGCCTTCCTTAGCGATCAAGGCCCACTCCAGGGAAGGAGTGAGAAGGCGCTGGAAGCTTAATGGGGAAGAAAACAGTGTGGATTTGAAACAGGTAGATCCTGGGGTTTGTGTGAGGATAAGCAGAGGAAATGAGAGCATGGAGCTGGCAGGCACCTGATGATCTGAGGATTAATTTTTAAAATCTTACTATAATTAACCCAAATGAGTTTCACTGAGTTGCAGAACTGTTTCACTTGCTTCTTTCTCTTTTTTAAAAAAAATGCCCCAGAATGCTCTAATGGGAATACATTATCTTCCAAAACTATAAGAACAACTTAATTTAGGTAATAAGAACAATTGTGGTATTTGTTAAACATTTGCTGTGTCCCAAGCACTGTATTAAGCACTGGGGTACATATAAGATAGCCAGATCAGACACTCACAATCTAGGTAGGAGGGAGACTAGGTATTGAATTCCCATTTTGCAGATGAGGAAACTGAGAAGTTAAGTGACTTGCCCAAGATCACACAGTAGGCAAGTGGATGAACTGGGATTAGAATCTAGGTCCTCTGACTCCCAAGCCCTTGTTCTTTCCACTAGACCATACCGCTTCTCTGTACACGGTAGCTCATTTGTACATCTTGAGATGGCTCAAGTTTGCACATTGCTTTACATTTAGATGGATGTGAGGCTCATTTGAGGTGGGCTTAAGTAGCCTGGATAGGAGCTTAGGGATTTGGTGGAACCAAATAGAATTAGGCCAAACAGGAAAAAGGAGGCAAATATCAAGCTAGTCCAAGCTCCAAACATGGATCATTTAGATTTCAGAGCAGAGTAAGCTCATTAGGGGTAAGGAATGTATCTGCTAATTTCTCTTGTATTGTAGTTCCCCAAGCACTTAGAACAGTTACCTGCACCTAGTAAGTGCTCAATAAATACCATTGATTGATTAACTGGTTGACCTGTGTGGTTGAACTGGTTGATGCTAATCTCCTCACCGTACCTCGTTCTCGCCTGTCCCGCCATCGACCCCCAGCCCACGTCATCCTCCGGGACTGGAATGCCCTCCCTCTGCCCATCCACCAAGCTAGCTCTCTTCCTCCCTTCAAGGCCCTACTGAGAGCTCACCTACTCCAGGAGGCCTTCCCAGACTGAGCCGCTTCCTTCCTCTCCCCCTCGTCCCCCTCTCCATCCCCCCCATCTTACCTCCTTCCCTTCCCCACTGCACCTGTATATATGCATATATGTTTGTACATATTTGTTACTCTATTTATTTATTTATTTTACTTGTACATATCTATTCTATTTATTTTATTTTGTTAGTATGTTTGGTTTTGTTCTCTGTCTCCCCCTTTTAGACTGTGAGCCCACTGTTGGGTAGGGACTGTCTCTATATGTTGCCAACTTGTACTTCCCAAGTGCTTAGTACAGTGCTCTGCACACAGTAAGCGCTCAATAAATACGATTGATAATGATGATGATGATGATGTGTGAATTAGATGTCCTAAATCTCCACTTAGATTCACCCACAAAGACTTGGCAGAACCAAAACATCTAAAATGGTTCTGTGTAATTTTGCTGGGGAACAGTCTTCAAAGCAGACTGTCAGAGTCATCTGACCACTCTGGAATCAGGTCGTGCTATCACACTTTAGGGAAGCAGTGTAGCCGAGTGGCAACAACATGGGTTTGGGAGTCAGAAAGAGGTCGTGAGTTCTAATCCTGACTCCACCACTTGTCAGGTGTGTGACCTTGGGCAAGTCACTTAACTACTCTGTGTCTCAGTTACCTCATCTATAAAATGGAGATTAAGAGTCTGAGCCTCATGTGGGACAGGAATTGCGTCCAACCTGATTACCTTGCATCTATCCCGCACTTAGAACAGTAACTTCTGAAACTATGGGAAGAACTTAATTTAGATAATAAGAATAACTGTGGTATTTGTTAAGCATTCGCTGTACATGGTAGCTCATTTGTACATCTTGAGATGGCTCAAGTTTGTACACTGCTTTACATTTAGATGGATTGGGGCGGGGGGGGGGGGGGATGCTCATTTGAGGTGGGACAGGGACTCTGTCCAACCTGATTACCTTGTATCTACCCCAGCACTTAGAACAGTACTTGACACATAGTAAGAGCTGAACAAATACCATAATAATTATTACTATTGCATCTACAAATTGAGGATTCACTACCTGTTCTCCCTCCTACGTCAACTATAAGCCCCATGTGGGACCTGATTATCTTGTATCTACCCCAGCTCTTAGTATAGTGCTTGGCACATAGTTAAGCACTTACCACATACCACAATTATTATTATTACTATTAGTCATTCAATTATATTTATTGGGTGCTTACTGTGTACAGAACACTGTACTAAGTTCTTGGGAGAATACAACAGTATAATTACAGACACACCGATATACGGCAGCAGTAGGTAGATGGATGGAGTCTTCCCTTTTCCCAGGGTTGCACAGCTCCCTGCCAGGGAGGGAAATACTGGATTTTCCTTCGTGTGCCACTCTCACTGTCCTTTGGTACAACCAGTCCAAGTGCTTACAACAAGTCTAAATGCTAAGTTCCAGTGCTTAGAAAAGTGCTTTGCACATAGTAAGCGCTTAATACCGTCATAAAAAAACAGTCCACCACCCTTCCCTCTTCGCAGCCCACTCCTCTACCCGTGCTAACCTCACTCCTCTACCCAAACTGCTGCTCAGATACTCTGACTGCACTAATACTTGTTGTTGTCTTATGCCGTGGAGTCGTGTCCGACCCTTAGTGACACCATGGGCACATCTCTTCCAGAATGCCCCACTTCCATCTGCAATCATTCTAGTAGCATATCCATAAAGTTTTCTTGGTAAATACTCCATGAAAGCTATGTGTCCTAGAACTACCAATGGAATGGCATCTTGCAGCCATATTGATAATAATGATGGGATTTGTTAAGCGCTTACTGTGTGTGAAGCACTGTGCTAAGTGCTGGGGGACTACAAGTTGATCAGATTGTCCCACGTGGGGCTCACAGCCTTAATCCCCATTTTACAGATGAGGTAACTGAGGCACAGAGACATTAAGTGACTTGCCCGAAGTCACACAGCTGACAAGTGTCAGAGTCAGGATTAGAACCCATGACCTCTGGCTCCCAAGCCCGTGCCCTTTCCACTGAGCCAAGCCACTTCTCTTAAGCCACGAGAGTTGGCCAGGAGGACATGAGAACCCACCCTCTGATTCTAAAAATGGTCCTGCAATCAATCAATCGATAATTTATTGAGCGATTGCTAGTGCAGAGCACTTGGGAGAGTTCAGTACAACAGTGTTAATAGACACATTCCCTGTCCACAAAATGTTTATAGTCTAGAGGCCCCTCCAATCCCAATTTAAAGACATTTCTGAAAATGGCTCCAGGTCAAGATTTGTATAGACATAGCAGAAGGGAGAATATATTGTGCTTCCATTATCTTATGAAATATTTTCACATTCTTGATTTATAGGTGAAAAGCATGGGGGCATTGTAAAATTGTTTTGCAAACCTCACTGCTTCTTATTAAAATGAAAAGCACCAAATGACTTTTAAAATGGGAAATAGGGACTCCTTTTAAAAGGTCACTAGGTTTAAGATCTTATAGGTCCCCCCCCAAATCACTTCACTGACAGTTTATCATCTTTTTTATTTAATGATTATAGTTTTGAATTTTATATAGAGAGGCTAACACAATAAATATATGGAGGCTACATACCATTTTAAAAGTAGGCAAAGAACCTTGGTTATAGACACTTTAATAGCATGAGTGATTTATGATGAGTCACAATTGTCACCGTTAAATAATACGTTGTCCAGTCACTCTTTAAAGGGAGTAGTTGCATTTGGAGCTCCTAAACACACGTACCAGTGTGTGGAATGCATATTTTAAGGATATAATGGAATACTGTGAATATTTTTGTTCCACTGGAAAACATAATTTACAGGAATATAGACTACAGCCAACAGATAGTACCATTTTGGAAGAATGGTTTATAGCAGGGTTCATTTGGGAGAGGGAAGGGATCTCATGAACTGTGGACAGCAGAATGCAGGGATTATGTCTACCAACTCTGTTGCATTGTACTTTCCCAAGTGCTTAGTAGAGTGCTTTTCACACAGTAAGTGTTCCATGAGTAATACTGATTGATTGATTGAGTTTGGTATCTACTTTATAGTTCCTTGGACAAGGAGTTTGTAACTTTTCACCCCCTTTCTTAATTGGTACAAGTAAAAATATGAGCCAGGAATTTGTTTTTCATCATTAAACCTCCAGGCAGTAATAAGTAAGAGCTATTACTCAGGCACACTGAGTGATTTGAAATTTGGAAAGGAAATAGTTATGTCTTATGACAGGATATTTTATGGTTAGGAGTAGTCGTTCTATATACATATCATAAAGAAATGAAACTACCAAAAATGGTAATTCAATGCACCTTATTAATTTACTTGAATGATTTGTGTTCATTCAACAATTGATCATGGGCATTTATTAAGCATTCACTGTGGGCATAGCATTGCACTAAGCTCATGGAAGGGTACAAATGTAATGGTACATGTAAATGGACAAAATCCCTGCCCTCAAGGGCATCACAGACTAGAGGAAGAGACACATTAAAACGAGAAAGGAGAAGCAACTGAGTGTAAGGATACATACATGAAAAGTAGCATTGCCTAGTGGATAGAGCACAGGCCTGGGAATCAAAGGACCTGGGTTCTAATGCCGGCTTGTCACTTGTCGGTCCCCTCTAAACTATAAGCTCGTTGTGGGCAGGGAATGTCACTGTTTATTTTTTGCACTGTGCTTTCCCAAGTGCTTAGTACAGCGCTCTACACACAGTAAGCCCTCAAGAAATGTAACCGAATGAATGAATGCTGTGTGACCTTTGGCAAGTCACTTCACTTCTCTAGGCTTCAGTTACTTCATCGGTAAAATGGGGATTAAGACTGTGACCCTCGCATGGGAAAGGGACTGTGTCTGACCTGATTTGTTCATATCCACTCTAGCACTTAGTACAGCGCGTGGCACATAGTAAAGTAACAAATACCACAGTTATTATTGCTGTGGGACAGGGGGTTGGGTGAGTATCAAAGTGCTTAGAAGGTATGGACTCAAGTACATAGGTGATGCTGTAGGCATGCGTATATATGTACATATTTATAATTATAATTCTATTTATTTTTATTAATGATGTGTATCACTATAATTCTATTTATTTATAAAGAGGCTACTGATGCCCGTTTACTTGTTGTGATGTCTGTCTCCTCCCTTCTAGACTAAGAGGCAATTGTGAGCAGGATTGTCTCTATTTGTTGCCGAATTGTACTTCCCAAGTGCTTAGTACAGTGCTCTGCACATAATAAGTGCTCAATAAATGCGATTGAATGAATGAATGAAAATAGGGTGGGGAGATGGGGTTAATCAGGGAATGTGATATTAGTAGAGCTTTGAAGTGTGGTTTAGTGGAAAGAGCCTGGGCATCAGAGGATTTGGATTCTAATCCTGGTTCCACCACTTGTTGGTTGTGTGACCTTGGGCAAGCCGATTAACTTCTCTGTGCCTCAGTTACCTCATCTGTAAAATGGGGATTAAAACTGTGAGCCCCACCTGGAACAACCCGATTACCTTGTATTTACCCCAGTGCTTAGAACAGTGCTTTGCACATAGTAAGCACTTAACAAATGCCTTGATAATATTATTATTATTAGAAGATGGGGAAAGTGTGGTAGGTCAGATGTGAAGGGGGAGGAAGTTCCAGGTAGGCAGGAGTGTGTGAGCAAGAGGATGATGATAAGAGAGATTAGAGCAAATCAGAGTGATTAGATAGGCAGTAGAGGAGTGAAGTGCGCATAAGTAACAAAGGTAATTGAAAACTGTATTATATTAGGCAAAATAAAAGAACCACAGAGAAACTGGCCATA
Organism: Tachyglossus aculeatus; assembly: GCF_015852505.1. Taxonomy (NCBI): domain Eukaryota; kingdom Metazoa; phylum Chordata; class Mammalia; order Monotremata; family Tachyglossidae; genus Tachyglossus; species Tachyglossus aculeatus. The sequence continues at coordinate 78,545,906 of NC_052086.1, forward strand.
CTTAAGGCTGAAAATACACTGTGAATCCAGGAGCATTAAGTTGACAGTACTCTGTAGAAGCTGATCCAGAGGTACTCTGGCTAAGACCTTGTTGGCAATGCAGAGTAATAAGATATACCTTGATCACTTCCACAGTTTGATGTTTCACTGTTCTTCAAGAAGAAGGTTGTGAGAAGCCATCTTTGCCACCCTGTGTTCTTTCCTTAGTTGTCCTAATGTTGAGGAAGTGGTCGCACAAATGCTTCAGTAGGATGGTCCCTTCTAACTTTGAAGTGTGGGAAAGGGACTGTGTCTAACCTGAGACCTGACCTGTCTCACCCTCACTATGGGTGAGAGATGACTTGACAGCATAAGACAAGACAGAGCTTACTATCTTCCAGACACTGTTTTAAGTACTGGGGTAGATAAAGCTAATCAGGTTGGACATGGCATGTTTGCCATCAGATCCAGTTTGATCTTGTTGTTTTATTTTTGTGTTTTTGTTAAGCAATTACTATGTGCCAGGCACTGTACTAAGTGCTGGGGTAGATTCAAGGTAATCAAGATGGATACAGTTCCTCTCCCAGATGGGGCTCACATCGTAATCCCCATTTGACAGGTGAGGTAACTGAGGAACAGAGAAGTGAAGTGCATATGTTGCCAACTTGTACTTCCCAAGTGCTTAGTACAGTGCTCTGCACACAGTAAGCGCTCAATAAATACGATCGATTGTCTCCTCCTTCTAGACTGTGAGCCCGCTGCTGGGTAGGGACCGTCTCTATATGTTGCCAACTTGTATTTCCCAAGCGCTTAGTACAGTGCTGTGCACACAGTAAGCGCTCAATAAATACAACTGAATGAATGAATGAATTGCCCAAAGCCACACAGCAGACAAGCGGCCAAGACTGGTAGAGTACTGGAAACTCTCTAGGTGCGATCCTGCGAGGAGAATCACTGTCTTACGGTTTATCAGAAACACTATGAAAGCAGCATGATATAGTAAAAGAGCACAGGCCTGGAAATCAAAGGACCTGGGTTCTAATCCCAGCCCAGCCACTTGCCTGCTGTGTGACCTTGAGCAAGTCACTTAACTTCTCTGTGCCTCAGTTTCCTCACCTGCAATGCAATACCTGTTCTCCACCCTACTTAGCCTGTGAGCCCCCTGTGGCATAGGGGCTGTGTTCGACTTGATTAATTTCTATCTACCCCAGTGCTTTGGATAGGGCTTGGCACCTATTAAGCACTCTACAAATACCATTAAAAATGCCATGCTGGTAGAAGTCAGTGATAGCATTACATTAACTAAGTAAAGCTAGCTCTGATTCAGCCACACAGTGATAGCTGTGTTGTTGATGACAATCTTTGACTGTGTGGAGAATTACCCAGGTGTGGTATAGTACAGGACATTTTCAGATATAGTCAGTCCAGGCGGCTGTGCTGACTATGCCAACTGATTAATTTTCATATCCATTTGCATATCTTCCAGTGAATGAGCCTGAAGAACAGTCTTCTGTGTATTGAATTTCCTGTACTACTGTCTTGAAGATTTTTTTGGATGCTCATATCGTGTTGAAAGGGAAGGTGGGCTGGAAGCGACTTTAACTTCTAAATCCCTCATGACATAAGCGCTTAGTACAGTGCTCTGCACACAGTAAGCGCTCAATAAATACAATTGATTGATTGATTGGCATCCACCAAACATGGCAACGAACAGTACTGGTCCTATCATACAGCCTTTCTACACTCCAACAGTGATGAGGAATGGGTCAGGCAGGGTAACTTCAACTCTGACTCAATCTACCATACCAAAATGTAAAAGTCTCAAGATCTTACTGAATGGCCCAGGAGCAGGACGGCCTAGTGGAAAGAGCAAGGGACTGAGAGTCAGAGGACCTGGTATTTGTAAAGTGTTTACTATGTGGCAGGCACTGTACTAAGTGTTGAGATAGATACAAGATAATCAGGTCGGGCATGATTCATGTCACACATGGGGTTCACGGTCTTTTTTTAATAGCATTTGCTAAGAGTTTACTCCCCTCTCAGGATCACACCTGGAGGGCTTTCAATACTCTACCAGTCTCAGCTACAGGAGGGAGAGTAAAGCAGAGGCATACTCATTCCATTCCTAGCTTGGGCAGTGTCTAGTCAGTGGAAGACAATCTGCTACAAGTCAAAACTCACCTGTGCTGGAGAGTAGTGGCATGGAAAAGAGTCAAGGATGGAGACTCATGTTTACTGCGTAGAAGACGACAATGGTAAACCACTTCCTCATTTTTACCAAGAAAACTATATGGGTACACTACTAGAATGATTGCAGGTGGAGGTGGGGCATTCTGAGAGAGATGTGTCCATGGAGTCACTATGGGTGAGAGACGACTTGACAGCATAAGACAAGATAGAGCTTACTATCTTCCAGACACTGTTCTAAGTACTGGGTTAGGTAAAGCTAATCAGGTTGGACACATTCCCTGCCCCACATGGGGCTTACAGTCTCAATCCTCATTTTACAGATGGAGTAACTGAGCCACCAAGAAGTTAAGTGAATTGCCCGAGGTCACACAGCTGTCATGTAGTCAGGATTAGAACTCAGGTCCTCTGACTCTCAGGCCCAGAATCTTTCCAATAGGCCACAATGCTTCCTTTCTGACCCCAGCTCTGCAGATTGCCCGCTGTGTGACCTTAGGCAAGTCACTTAACTTCTCTTTGTCTCAGTTTCCTCATTTGTAACACGACGATTAGTTACCACCACAGTCGATAGTAGTAGTAAACTTTGCTTAGCAATCACTAGCATTCTGATTCATTGATTAAGTCATATGCTTTTGAAAATTATATGAAAATAGTATGGAGATCTTGGTGCTATTCCCTGAAATTTTATGATATATTTTTGGGTGCAGATCATCTGTGTGGAGATTAAGCTTCTTTGCTGTTTTTTTTTTCTTTTTCAGTTGTCTATTCCAAAGGGAGGATTATGAGTATAAACTTGGTAGTAATAGAGAGCAGTGAACTTCCCCTGTACTTTCCCGAATTCACTCTCTCTCTTTTTCTCAATATAGCCAGTTCAGTTCTAGAATGGCCAAGGCACAGTCTGACTCTCAAAATATTAGAAAACTAGATAGAGAAAACACACCTATTCCCATAGCTCAAGTGTTGAATTGCCTTGTTCAGGGAACATGATGAGAGTGACATTTCAATCTTTCATGGGACCTACTTGCAACTGTATGATCTAAGCTCCGAATTGTATAGAGTCCCTCAAAAGCAAAAGTCAGCAATATGCCACATGTCATACACTCGGAAAACTAGCCAGAATGACCCAATTGTAATTTACGCTGACCTGACTGAATGTTAAGTCTTCAATGGGTTATGCAGTAGGATTTATTTTGGTACTGTTTCAAAAAGAAGAAAAAAAAATCACTTTGTGAATCTCATGCAATAATCCTGAGAGGCATTGGGAGAGTGCAATCAGAGAACAGTATAAAATCGGAATGATTTTCTTTGCACATCTCTCCTCACACTCTGGTAGAATTGGGTCAGCTCTGATTTGGCTTTGAGAAATGGGAATGCATGTATGTATGTTTTACCTAATTAGTGAAGCAATTCTGCTTACTGCTTACTATCTGAATAAATCCTGGTTTGACTCTTTGGGGAAGTGTTTAGCACCTGGTGGTCTTGCAGAGTGGACATTTTAAGAGCTGAGCCCTTTGTGCTGAGTCTCAACAAAATACAGAGATGTGCAGCTGATAGCATATGTAACTGAAGCTCTCCAGCTCAGATTCTGCAGCTTATGTTTCCCTTTGTTCTCCTGTGCTTCTAGTTTCTAAAGAATACGCCAGTTCAGCACTGCCTGCTCTCCTTACATGAAAGACAATAATCTGGAATCAATAGATCAATCAATAAATGGTATTTATTGAGAGCTTAGTGTCAGCAAAGCATGGTACTAAGTGCTTGGGAAAACACAATACAACTGAGTTGGTAGACACTCTCCCTGTACACCGGGAGCTTACAATCTAGAAGGGGAGACGGACATTAAAACAAATAAATAAGTTATGGATACGTACATAAGGGCTGTGGGGCCGCAGGTGGGCCAAATATCAAGTGCCTACAGATATTTGGGTACAGATACAAGTGTATATGTGACTCGGAAGGAAGAAGGAGTAGAAAATAAGGCTTAACAGAGGATACAAAGGTGGGGAGAGGGGTAGTCTGTAGTATATGAAAGGGAGGGAGTTTCAGGCCAAAGGGAGAATATGGGCAAGGGGTTGGTGACAAGGCAGATGAGAATCAGGTACAATGATTAGGTTGGTATTGGAAGAGTTAAGTGTGTGATTCGGTTGCAGTAGAAAATCAGTGAAGTAAGGTCGGAGGGTGTGAGCTGACCCACATATTCAATCCATCACTACATCCTGTCGGTCCCACCTTCACAACATAGCTAAAATCCACCCATTCTTCTTCATCCAAACTGCCACCACACTGATGCAATCACTCATCTTATCCCCCCTAGATTAGGCATCAGCCTCCTTGCTGATCTCCCAGTCCCCTGTGTCTTCCCACTCCCAACCAGACTTCACTCTGCTGCCTGGATCATTTTTCTGCAAAAACATTCAAGGACATGTCACCCTGCTCTTCAGAAAACTCCAGTGTTTTCCCATTCACCTCTGCATCAAACAAAAGCTCCTCACCATTGGCTTTAAAACAGTCCACCACCTGGTCCCCTCCTACCTCATCTCCATTCTTTCCTTCTACAACCCAGCCCACACGCTTTGCTCCTCTAGTGCCAACCCTCTCACTGTGCCTCGATCTCACCTATCTTGCTGCTGACCCCAGCCCATTTCCTGTCTCTGGCCTGGAACACCCTCTCTCTTCAAATTCAACAGACCATTACTCTTCACCACTTCAAAGCCTTATTGAAGGCAAATCTCCCCCAAGAGGCCTTCCCAGACTAAACCCCCCACTTCCCTTTTCTCCCATTCCCTTTTACGTCACCCTGACTTGCTCCCTTTTCTCTTTCCCCTTCCCAGCCCCATAGCACTTAAGTACATACAGTTTATTTATTTGTATTGGTGTCTATCTCCCCCCTCTAGACTGCAAGCTCACTGTGGATAGAAAATGTGTGTTTACTGCTATATTGTACACTCCCCAGCACTTAGTTCAGTGTTCCGTGCACAGTAAGTGCTCAATAAATATGATTGAATGGATGAACGAGTGAATAAGTAGTTTAAAGCTGTTGGTAGAAAGTTTCTGTTTGATGTGTAAGTGGATGGTCAACTGCTGGAGGTTCTTGAGTAGAGATTCATGGACTGAACTTAGAAAAGTGATCAGCAGAGTGAAGTATGGACTTGAGTGGGGAGAGACTGGAGACAGGGAGGTCAGTGAGGAGGCCAATGCAGTAGTTAAGGCAGGATATAAGTTCTTAGATCAGGGACATAGCATTTTATCTATGATTTTATCTATGTTGTAAAGGTAGAAATGACAGAATTTGGTAACACACTGAATATGTGAGTTGAATGAAAGAGAATAAGTTAACAATAATGTCAAAGTTAAGGGCTTGTGAGATAGAGAGGATAGTGTGGTATGGGAAAGAGAGTGGGGAGGACAGGGTTTAGGTGAAGATGAAGAGATCTGATTTGGATGTGTTTTATTTGAGGGTTCAATGGGGCACCCAGCTAGTGATATCCTGAAGGCAGGAGGACATGTAATACTGAAGGGAAGGAGAGAGGTCAGGTCTGGATTTGTGAATGGGGACACGGTAGAGCTCAAAACCTTAATAAACAAGTAAGATATGGTTGGAATTGAAGGACTGTAGCCTCATAGCAAAGGAAGCCCAAAACCATTTGAGCAGGAAATCACAAATTGAGGTGGCTGACCCCACTAAGAAACAAAACAAAAAACCAAAAAAAATCAAACAAATAAATAAATCAAGTTAAAAACAGTGGTCAGAGAACAGCAACTTCACTTCACAGATTGCCCAATGGGCAGCTCAGTATTTCTCTGTAAAGGATAGATCTCCACTGACCAAGGGAAATGAAAAACTGAGATCATCATCTGGATCATTTCAGCTAAAACTTACTCTGGCCTCGATTCCTTTGCTGGCTTTCTCCTTCTGGCATCTCCAAATCTCAGCCCACCTGGGAAAAATGGAATTCCCTGGGCAAATGGGGCTGCTGAGATAAGGAACGCAAAGGCATCCTTCACAGGAATGCTGAGCATTTCAAGGTGAAGGCTGGCAGGTCACACAGCCACACACAAATTCTCCTTCTTGACTAATTACCAGATGAAGCAATTTGTTTTCACCTTTGAATTATTCTTCCCCCAGCTCCCACTCTCCTATGACTCTGATCTCCCCCCATCTTAGCCTAAGTGTGCAGTCATGCTTCAAGCCTTGAGAGAAATCATGTCACTGCTATGTAAGGTCAAGGCTGTGCACCTGTTCAAATTCTCTAGAGCCTCCTCAGAAATAGCCTTTCCTAGCCTTCCTCCACATCACACAATTTATAGATTGCAGCCACTTCCAGGGACTGATACTGAAGGGGCTTGCGGGGTGAAGTCCTGGACTACACTGACACCACAGTGAATCGCATTTGCAACCACTCTGGAGAATAGCAAGCTTTTTTAAACTGGCACAGTGGAATACTGACCAGAAAAGTCAGAGTACAGTGCTTTCTGCTCAGATTTTTGAATCCACCCTGCCTAGATATTAGACATTCACTTTACCAGGGTCCTTGAAAAAAAAGATCAGTCTTGTAATTCTTGAGTAAAAGACTGTTTTTCCTCCAGTCCTATTTCTGGTTTATAAAGAAAACCTGCAACTCCGCCAATAGTTTAGGTTACACGTTGTGTAACGAAATGTTCACATGATATCCGGAATATGAAGAACTTTTCATCAGAGGCTGTCATCATCATAATGATCCAAAGGCATTGATTAAGTGGCCACCTGCTCATGAGCCTGGGCTGAATGTTGAGCAGAGCAATCTGGGCAAGGCACCATGGAAATGGACAAGTGAATGAGGTTGCCTTATTCAAGATGCAGATTGACACACACACCCAGGTTCTGGCTGTGGTGACCTTGGGCAGCTTCCAGTCCCTTTTGTGGACCCCAAAAGGAGGCACATTACCGGGAAGACTAGGGGCAAGCTACTAGTAGAATAGTGGCAACCCCTGGCATAACTGTTAGGGTCCTGGGCATTGGGGATGAGGGTAATGTCCTCATGAAAGTTGCCACATAGTGAAAGTGGAGACTGCCTCCAGCTATGATATATTCTGCCCCTCCCCATTAGTATCTGTCCCACTGTTTCTTGCTTTGAAGATGATAACCAGGCACCCCCAACACAGAGCCTAAGGTGAATAAGGGATCTCCCAGAACTTATCTAACTAAAATAACCCCAAAATCATTGAAAGAGGGCTTGGATGGCCCCCAAATACCTATTGGAGCATAAGGCCCTCAGTCTATTCCTCTACATAAAAGGGAAAGATGAGGGTACCTCTGCCCAGCAAACATGAAAAATCCATCCCTCAAGGTGCTACCACTTCATTCACTCATTCAATCGCATTTATTGAGTGCTTATTGTATTCAGAGCACTGTACTGAGAGCTTTGGAGAGTACAGTTACAACAACAGACATATTCCTTGTCCACAGTGAGCTTACAGTCTGGAGAGCGAGACAGACATCAATATAAAGAAATTACAGCTATGAGCATAAGTACTGTGGGGCTGGGATGGAAAATGAAGAAAGGGAACAAGTCAGAGTGATGCAGAAAGGAGTGGGAGAAGAGGAAAAGGGGGCCTAATCAGAGAAGTCCTCCTGGAGGAGAAGTGCCTTTAACAAAAATTCGAAGTACTGTCTTCAAGAGTAGGTTTTTACCTGCTCTAGAAATATTTAAGGTTCCTGTGGGTCTAATCTCCCTGTGGGTCTAATTTGGGTGACCATCACATAGCCAGGTGAAAGTTCCTCAAAAACATGGATGCATCATGAGTGCAGTCTGACCTATGGGAAGGAATACAGGCCTGGGAGTCAGAGGACCTGGGTTTTAATTCTGCCTCTGCCGCATGCCTGCTGTGTGACAAGTCACTTAACTTCTCTGTGCCTCAGTTTCTCATCTGTAAAATGGGGATTTAATGCTTGTTCTCCCTCTAACATAGTCTGCAAGCCCTACGTGGGACAGGGATTGAGTCCAATCTGATTAACTGTATCTACCCCAGAACTTGGAAAAGTGCTTGACATGGAGTAAGAATTTAACAAATAATAATAATAATGATGATGGCATTTGTTAAATGCTTAACTATGTGCGAAGCACTGTTCTAAGTGCTGGGGGGATACAAGGTGATCAGGTTGTCCCACGTGGGGCTCACAGTCAATCCCCATTTTACAGATGAGGTAACAGGTTCAGAGAAGTTAAGTGACTTGCCCAAGGCCACACAGCAGACATGTGGTAGAGCCAAAATTAGAACCCATGACCTCTGACTCCCAAGCCCGTGCTCTTTCCACTGAGTCACGCTGCTTCCCATAGCTACTATTCTTTTGTGAGTACATTTTCCTATACATTTTCATGTGATGAATTCATTTCTGTTCCAAATCCTGCAGGTACATAAAATTCACTCTGTAGATCCCTCCCTGGGTATCCATTCCCTTCACCCCTTCCCCTTTCCTGTTGCTGAAGGCTTTCTTGGCCTCTGAAATCAGCTTCCTCTTCCTCAGTCCTCCTATTCCATGCACCCCAATACTTTTTTTTCTTGATCCTAGCAACAGCTGTTGCAGTGGATGCAGCTGCAGCCAATGCTGTCATGTTGCCTCTCCCCTTTCCTTCCCCACCTCCAGGCCTGCAGCCCCCTTTCCCTCACCCCCCCACCCCAATTACAATCAGTAATAAGGCCAATTAGTAAAGCTAATCCAACTTTATGGAAAGAAATCCTCCTGTTTGGCGAATTCCCCTAAGATTGACCATTTTTGTGCCTGCTTACCTAGGCCACGAGTCCCTTTCTCAAGTGTTCCAAATCTTGGATATGGCCCTGCCAATGAAGAGTGGGCAGGGCAGAGGCACATTGGGCATGGAGAGGCACTTCCTCTTCTTTTCTCTTCTCCCACTCTCTTCTGTATCACTCTGACTTGTTCCCTTTATTCATCTCCCCTCTCAGCTCCACAGCACTTATGTACATATTTGCAATTTATTTTACTTGCTCTTTTTAATGTCTGTCTCCCCTTCTAGACTGTAAGCTTACTGTGGGAAAGGAATTTTTTTTTTGTTATATTGTCCTCTCCCAAGCAATTAGTAGAGTGCTTTGCAAACAGTAAGTGCTCAATAAACTTGATCGAATGAATGAATGCGGTCTACTGTATTGTACTCTCTCAAGTGCTTAGTACAGTGCTCTGCACATAGTAAGCTCTCAATAAATATGATTGATTGATTGAAATGGTGTTCAGTTTCCATTGAGCCTATGCAGTCTCTCCTTGCCATTGTTCGGTGATGAGCCCCATGAGGTATGGGAAGCTGTGAGAGGAGAATTAAGGGGACCAGAACTTGGTGGAAAAGGAAACTCATCCAAATTTTTGCACTCAGTGTCTTTTAATGGTTTTGGTTAAGTGTTTATTATGTGCCAGGCACATAGTAAACACTTAGGAAGCACATAATAAGCACTTAAATACCACAATTATTATTACTAAGTGCTGGGGTAGATGGAAGCTAATCAGGTTGAACACAGTCAATATCCCACTTGGGACTCACAGTCTTATTCCCCATTTTCCAGATGAGGTAACTGAGGCCCAGAGACATTAAATGATGTCCTTATAATCAAATAGCAAACAAGTGGCAGAGTCAGAATTAGAACCCAAGTCTTTTTAACTCCTGGGTCCATGCTTTGTCCATTAGGCCATGCTGCTTCTCAATTCTTGATTTGAGCTGCTTGCCATTTCTTCTCAGGCCACAAACTGTAGAACACATGATTACTACAGTTACCATGGTTAGGAGAACCTCCTAAATGAATCGTATTTTGAATGGAATTAAATTTAGAATTGGGAGTTCATGTCTGGTGTAAACACACATTGTTGTGGGCAGCAAGGGGGAGGAATCAGTTTGCATACTGTGGACCAGAAACCCTTAAGGAGGGCTTCTTTATTCATACAAAAACAGTACATAAGTCAGCACGTGCATAAAGTGATAATGACCTACAGGAGCATCATTGATTGGCTCCAAACTGGACTACTTTCTTTCACTGGGCTTCATTTTCTTCAGGTATATTCCTGTTCTGGTCATTTATTCCTCCTTTCCATTAAGCCGTGGCTTAGTGGAAAGAGTGCAGGCTTGGGAGTCAGAGGTCATGGATTTAAATCCTAGCTCAGCCACTTAGCTGTGTGACCTTGGGCAAGACACTTAACTTCTCTGTGCCTCAGTTACCTCATCTGCAATATGGGAATTAAGACTGTGAGCCCTACGTGGGACAACCTGATCACCTTGTATCCCCCTCCAGAGCTTAGAACACTGTGTTGCACATAGTAAGTGCTTAACAAATACCATCATTATTATTATTTTTATTATTAAGCCACTGTGTCTTCTTTGGGGTAAATTATCCATCCAGAAGAGGCAAGCGGGACCCAGAGGTGTTTGCTTTGGCAAAAACAAGCCAACTGTGGAACATATTTGAAACAGGTGGAATAGAAGTGTTGGTGGTATTCTGAATTCATTGGGGACCACCCAAGATATCACTTGACTTGGTTCTTAACTCTGGAAAAAGTCTGTAAGCCAAGAGATATGTGTTAATAATGGGGCCAAAATATCACAATATGTGCTTTTGTAGGCTTTGCATCAGCTGGGAATCATCCAGTAGAATAGCCATTTCCAGTTTTATGGGAAGTCATATGGCACAAAACTCCCCCGGGACTCAGTCACAAGTGCGCTATGTTAACGTTGAAAGCTTGTTTTACGGCAAGCCATTCAGAGAGAGAACCAGGGGTTTGGACAAAGTCCTTTGCTCAGAAACTGGGTGTTGCACAGGAGAGAAGAGAAATTCTGGAAGTAGCTTTAGAAAATATTATGCATCAGGCAAGGTCCTGCCTTAAGATCAACTCAGATTTATGAAGAGTCGACTAGCCTATGGCACAACCAGACTCCTTGGTGGCTCTGGATCCAGGAGAGTTGGAATTCAGTGAAGAAAACCACAACTTTTGTATTTTATTTTATGAATTGTTTTCTGAAGCGGTCAGGGGTGATTGATTGATGGTTGGGTGTATTTGGTGGGTGGGAGGCAGAAATAGCTCTCATTGATATGGGATGTTCAGATCAATCAATCATACTGACTGAGTTGTTTCTGTGTGCAGGGGACTGCACTAAGCACTTGAGAGAGTAATAACAATAATAATGATATTTGTTAAGTGCTTAGTATGTGCCAGGCACATCTTAGGTGCCGGGGTGGATACAAGCAAACCCATGTCGGGGGCACAGTCTCAATCCCCATTTTACAGATGAGGTAACTGAGGCACAGAGAAGTGAAGTAACTTGACCAAGGTCACACAGCAGACAAGTGGCAGTGCCGGGATTAGAACCTTCTGACTCCCAGGACCACGCCCTATCCACTACACCATGCAACACAACACTATGACAGACACATTCCCTGCCCACTGCAAATTCATAGTCTAGAGGAGTCGTCAGACATCAATTTCAATAAATAAACTATGGATATGTCCATAAAGGCTTGTGGGGCTCGGGGAGGGGGTGGTGAATTAAGGGAGCAAGTCGGGGCAACACAGGAGGGAGTGGGAAAAGAGGAAACGAGGACTTAGTCTGGGAAGGTCTCTTGGAGGCGATGTGCCTTCAATAAGGCTTTGAGGGTGGGGAGATTAATTATCTGTCCGATATGAAAGGGAGGGCATTCCAGGCCAGAGGCAGGATGTGGGAGAGAGGTTGGTGGTGAGATAGATGAGACTGAGGTACAGTGAGTAGGTTGCCATTGAAGGAGCAAGTGTGTGGGCTGGTTTGTAGTAGGAGAGTAGCGATGTGAGGTAGGAGGGGGCAAGGTGAGTGCTTTAAAGCCATTGGTCAGAAGTTTCAGTTTCATGCAGAGGTGGATGAGCAACCACTGGAGGTTCTTGAGGAGTGGGGAAACATGGACTGAAAGCAGGTGCTTTCAGAAATGTAGTGCCTAGCACACAGTGTGACATGTCATGAGCTTATCACTGCTATTTTGCAATAGCTTGTCTGAGGCCAATCCAACCTACAGCATCTCTCTGGGAAGCAGTGTGGTCTAGTGGAACGAGCACAGACCAAAAGCCACAAGATTTAGGTTCTAATCCCCACTCTTTCTTTTGTCTACTATGTGACCTTGGGTAAGCCACTACATTTCTCTGCCTCAGTTTTCTCATCTGTAAGATGGGGATTCAATACTCAATCACCACACATTACACTGCAAGTCCCATATGAGACAGGGACTGTGTCCAACTTGATTATCTTGTATCTGCCCCAGCAATTTCTACAATGATTGACATACAGAAAGTGCTTAACCAATACCAGAGTTATCACTGTTACTCTAATTCTCTTGGAGAATCCCGACTTCCTCTATTTGCCACCGAGCTTTTGCATGCCCTTCCAGAGTACCTGTAAATGCGGGTCTCAGATCCAAGCTGCAGGATTCAGTGGAAGAAGTCAAGGTGGGAAGCAGCATGGCCTAGTGGAAAGAGTCTGGGCCTGAAAGTCAGAGGATCTGGGTTCTAACCCCTGCTCCGCCACTTACCTTCTATGTGACCTTGGACAATTCACTTAACTTCTCGGTAACTCAGTTCCCTCATCTGCAAAATGGGGATTCAATACCTATTCTCCCTCCTACTTGGACTGTGACCCCATGTTGAACCTCATTATCTTATTTCTACCCCAGTACTCAGTTTAGTGTTTGGCTTAGAGGAAGCACGTAATGAATACCACAGTCATTAAGGTGGAATATGACTGTACACTGAAAATAAGATTACGGGACAAAAAGGCATCCTTGGACCTATGGACAGATAGAGCAACAGTGAACTGGACTGTCCAGTATCAAACCAGATGAATGGCCACCCTCATGCCCCAACTGTCTTTCCCTCTATCTCACTGGGAATTGATAAAAAATTGATAGAGAAGTGGAAAAAAAATGAAAACCCTGCCCAATCTCACAATTCAAAAACCAAACCATTTCCAGAACCAAGCTGGGAGTTTCTATATAGTTCCCCATTGTATGTTGAATGGGGACTGAGCAGCCAGACTGTAAATGTATTTATTTGGTGATTTGCGGTCTTGCTTGAGTAAACATGAACCCCAAGGAAGCCTTTCTCTCCGGATGAAAAATCACTTCTAAATTTTCCACTTGAAAAAGATAGTCCCCGGGCTTTGATCTGAGGCTGAAACTGAAGAGGGTCTCAGGAATCCTGGCCAACACCCAGGTAGCTGGAGTTTAGTCTTATCTTTTGACAGCAATCCACCCCTAGAGCTGCTGCTTCTCCTCCCCTTATCTGACTCCCTGCTTTTTTGAAGGTGGGAAAACTTTAAAAACCTTTGGGTAAACAGACCTCTGCTACAATACCAATTTACCTTTTTTTTCCTATTGATTTAGCACAGTATTTATTTCTTTATTTCTGACACATTTCACTTAAATTTCCAGTACAAGGGAAAAAGCTGAAACCAGAAAACTGCAATTAAATAGTCAAGTGTCTGGCAGGAGAGGAGAAGAGCCGGGGATACTGTGTAGTATAATTACCTGCCATGGGTATAACCAGTAAGAAAATAGAGATGGGGTGGTGAGGGGCAGAAAAACAGTGAGGAATGTGTGGTATTTTTATATGTGTAAATGATAACCAGTGAGGATTTTCATACTGCCTTATGGCAGTTCACCCGGAATGTTGTAGAATCGTATATTATTACTCCTTATGTGACTGATCTGTAAAACTAAGAGCTGAGGACAAAGGAGTTAGGCAATGCTATCTGAAGCAGAGTTTTTAATGAGACAATGTGACTTTCAAGAAGCACACCATGCAATATTTTTTTCTCTGTTCAATCTGTATGAATTCAATACCCCACTAAAACCTAACATTTGTTGCATTTTTCCAATTTAGTTTCTGTCAATGTCCCTAAAAGTGCTGAGCCTATCAAACTGCCTTACCCACACAAATTTCAATAACAGTGCTGTAGTGAGAAATGCCATTAGCCAGAGTCTGACTTTAAACAAACAGCATCCTCATCCAATTTCTGCCTGGACAACTTGTCTTCTCATCAAGAATTATAAAAATATATGAAGCCACAATCTAAAGCAATGTTCTGAGAGTACATTTATTTACTGATGAAGCAGCAACTAAGCTAAGTGATATTACGGTGGAATTTGTAATGTCTTGAGGCCAGGTAAAATATTTAGGCCACAGAAATGTGAAGCGTTTCAGGCAGACACAACTATAAATGCCATTCTGTATGAACTGACGCTTTAATTCAGACCCCAGAAATCCTACAGAAAATGCTTGTGCGGTAAACTTGGAGACAGATGCAGAGAGTGAGCAATGAACATTAAAGAAAGGTTAAAAAATTGGACCAAATTAAATGACTAGACATTTTATCATTGAGAGAACACTGGAGGGCAGAACTCTATAATTTTCTTCAAATAAATCATTAAAATAAAAAAAAGGAAATTAAAATGGCCAAGGATCCAAAGCATCTAATTTTCCAAGGTTTTTACGAAGAGGAAAAAAAACCCAAAGACAAAAACAAGATAAAATAAGACTTTTTGTGCTATTTGTTAAGCACCACTATTTGCCAAGCATTGTACTAAGTGCTGGGGTAGATACAAGTTAATCAGATTGAACAAAGTCTTAATCTCCAATTTTTACAGATGAGGGGCACCAGAGACATAAGGAATTTCAGTGACTTACCCATGGTCACAAACAGACAAGTGGCTGAGTCAGGACTAGATTTTCTGCAGTCCACCCCATGACTCTTTGCTAGCTTATTTTTTAATTGAGCTGTGAGATTATTTTGATGTCTGGAATGTCCAAGATTTTAATTCTAAACTATCTGACATTAGCAGTTACGTACATATCTCAGTACTCTATTACTTCCTCCTAAATTTAATTTATTTTAATGCTTGTCTCCCATACTAGATTGTAAACTTCTTGGGGTCAGGGATCATGTCTATTAATTATATTGTACTCTCCCAAGCAGTAGTAGTGGTAGCTGAGGTTGTTATTGTTGTCCGCCTTAAAAGATGACACAACTGATGGCAAAATTCACCCATGAGTTCATGTATGACTATTAAGGTTTTCCCTTATGTTGTGATAATAACAATAACAGTAACAATAATGCTATTTATCAAGTACTAACTATGTGTCAAGCACTGTTCTAAGTGCTGAGGTTTATACAAGATAATCAGGTTGGACACAGTCCCTGTCCCACATGGGGCTCACAGTTGTTATGTTTGGTATCTGCAGTGCCTTGCTCTGTTTTCTCATTTGCTTCTTTGTCTCTCACTCATTATGAAGATTTTGCTTCAAAAGTGCCATTCCTTTCTTGACAACAGTGGCTATCCGGTCTATCCTTTGCAAATGTCTCCCAATTTTCAGTTGAGATGCAGTGGTATCTGAGGATTAGTTTGCTGAGGCTTTGTTTTGCCAAGTCCTTTAAACACTTCCTTTTCCCTCCTTTCCCTTCCTACAGCAGTTGTTTGGTTGTTGTGCTGTCACTTCTTCTCCACACGTTCCACCCAGGATACACTTGTTAAGGTGAGCTAGAAGACCGACTATGTTCTAGAACTTCATTTGTGATCATGTTTTGCCATTTGGTATTATGTATAATGCAGATGGATTAGAAATGGGATGCTCTGCCCTTGTGGGATTCACGCCTCACTGTGGCAGAGAAAACTGTGGGTTCTAATCCTGGCTCTGCCACATCTGCTGTGTGACCTTGGGCAAGTCATTTTACTTCTCTGGGCTTCAGTTACCTCATCTGTAAAATGGAGATTGACACTGTGAACCCCACGTGGGACAAGGACTGTATCCAACCTGATTTACTTGTATCCAATCCAGCACTTAGTACAGTGCCTTGCAGATAGTAAGTGCTTGACAAATACCATCATTATTATTATTTGATAAAGCCACAGCTCTTAGATCTATAGTATGGTCTGGAGCTATTGCCACTGCACTCCGACAATCTCCCAAAGGATGTCCTAGCTTTCTTGATTCACTTTTCTGCTTTGTTGTCTATCACCTTGTTGGTGGTCAGTATGAAGCTTTGGTAAGAGAAATCTACGATAGGGCTTAGCTCTCTGTGGCCAATGTAAATTTTAGTTTTTTGTATTGGCCTAACCCGTTGCAGATTGCTATATCATCTCAATTTTCTCTTGACTTATTGTTAGCCTGAAACGCCTGGCTGATGAGGTGAAAGGGGTTTACAGTGAAGTCTGTTAAATTGTTCTCTCCCAAATATTTCCTAGATGGCTCTGCACACAGTAAGAGCTCAGTAAATACCATTTACTGATTGATTTGCCTATCTTCTTGGGTGTGGTCCTCTACAATATAGTCATCTGTAAACAACCATTCTTGAATGACTGTTTCCAGAACAAGAGATGAGTCATGAAGTCTGTTCACTTGCTAGAGTTTCCCAGCTGTTTGGAAGCTTAACACTTGAATCCTGGTCCCATGTTGCATCTTCTTCCAGCACAGCTGCATAGAATCAGTTGAAAAGTACCAAGCCCACTCCCTATCCTTATTTGATTCCATTGCCAATGGGGAATGACTCAGACAGGGTATCCTCTGCCCTGACCCGGCCAGCCGGACCAGCCCGAAGTAGTCTCGGAACACTGACTAGCTTTCCAGAGAAGCCAAATAGGCTTAATAATTTTGATACTGATGGTATCAAATGCTTTTGTAAAGCCTATGAAAGCAGACATTAGTGCTGTTTCCTACTCTTATCCTGTCTGTGTGACACACAGCAAAGGTCATGTCCACTGGGCCAGATTGAGGCCTGAAGCCACATAATGAATCCTACAGCATTTGGCTGATGACATCCTTTGGCAGTAGAACCAAGAGGATTCTGACTCCGATCTTGCTGACCCTGGAGAGTGATGAGACACCCTGATAATTTCTGAAATCTGATCTCTTGTCTTTCTTCTGGAAAATGGTGATGTCAGCAGCTTCTTTGTGATTCCGTGGCATTTCCTCAGTGGCCCATCCCTTTTTTTTTTTCATTTTAATGGTATTTGTTAAGCACTTCCTATGTGCCAAGCACTATACTAAGAGCTGAGATAGTAAATATAAGCTAATCAGGTGGGATACAGTCCAGTCCCACATGGGGTTCACAGTCTTATTCCCCATTTTACAGATGAGGGAACTGAGGCATAGAGAAGTGAAGTGACTTGCCCAAGGTCACACCGCAGACATGTGGCAGAGCCAGGATTTAGAACCCAGCTTCTTCTGACTCCCAGGATCATGCTCTATTCACTAGGCCACACTGCTTCTCAACTGTTGAGGAAGAGCCCCTAGGTCTCAGCAAATACGTCATGGGGTCCAGGTGCTTTTCTTTCTTGGGCTTTGACAGCTACATTGACTTCTCCAATAGTTGGTACAAGTGGTAAGTCCTCTAGAGTGTGACGCCTTGAGGACAAGGATATTGTCTACAAACTCTGCTATAGTGTACTCTCCTTAGGTCTTAGTACACTGCTCTACATACAGTAAGTACTCAATCAGTACCCTTAATTGATTGATGGATTGATTCATTCTCTTCACATATTGTGGGGTTTAGTACATCTGGCAAAGTATCTTCAATAGTAGAAGGTGTGTTGAGGAGAACACTGAAGTCTCTAACACTGAGGGACTAAATTTCACTATTGTTAGTATCGTGAAGCAGGTATGAATTCTGGAAGATTTCTTTAGCCTGTTACTTTAATCAGGTAGATAGAGGCATTGAGTGTGTTTGGGACAGGATGACCCTTGTATTCTCTGAGCCCAGTGAAATGGGGAAAGGCAGACAGACTATCTGTTTGTGGTTGTGGCCGAAGCAGAGTACCAGTTGGAGAATTCTAAATCTGGACTAGGGCGGAATCAGAGGAAAAGTGAGCCCAGTCTGAACTAGAAATGTCTGAAATCATTTCTGAGAAGGTGAGAGGAGAAGGAGCTACCTCCCATGTACACAAACTACCCCTCAACAACTATGTGAGTGAAACCAACACCTCTGACATAAATGGCAGCTTCTCCTGGAAGGGAGAGGTTTGCATGGTAACCTTTAATGGACTAAGTGCTAGGATAGATACAAGCTAGATTGGACCCAGTACAGTCCCACATGGGGCTCACAGTCTTAATACCCATTTTACAGATGAGGTAATTGAGGAGCAATAAAATTAAGTGATTTTCTCAAGGTCACCCAGCAGACAAGTGGAGGAGCCGAGATTAGAACCCAGGTCCTTCCGACCCCCAGACCCATGCTCTGGGTGTCCAGGTTACTTTCGATTCAGTTTGGCATTCTGGAGGGCCCCAGTCACTATCAATCTTGTTGTGGGCAAAGAATGTGACTGTTACATTGTACTCTCCCAAGTGCTTAATACAATGCTCTGCTCACAGTAAATGCTCAATAAATACCATTGATTGATAGGTATGATTGACTGATCAATCATCCCTTTCCTCTCCATTCGCATTGCTACCGACTTGATCCAAGCAGTTTTCCTATCCCACCTTAACTATTGCAGCAGACTTCTGCCTCTCCTGACTCCAGTCCATACTTCACACTGCTGCCCAGATCATTCAATCCATGTTTCCCTCCCCTCCCATTCATAGCCAATAGAAAATCACTTGCCCCACTTTCAAAGTCTTTTTAAAATCAATCACTTTCCCGAATAAACCCTCATTTTCCTTTCTCCCTCTCCCTTCTGCATCACCCTTGCCTTTGGATTTGTGCCCTTTATTTACCCCACCTCAGCCCCACAGCTCTTATTTGCATATCCAAAACTAATTTTAATATCTAGTTCCCCCTTTAGGCTGTAAACTTCATGTGGGCAGGGAACGTGTCTACCAACTCTGTTGTTTTCTACTTTTCCAAGTGCTTATAGAGTACTCTGCACACAGTAAGCAGTCAATACATACGATTGATTAATTGATTGATCATGCCTAGCTCTTGCAACCTGAACATCTCAAGCAGGAAGTGGTGGCTGCAGGGAAATGTAGAACAGTTATTATTCTGATCCACATCTGGGTTTGGAGGCAACTCTGATTCAAGGATTTGTCATTCCCATTGTCCAGATGGAGATCATACAGAGTTTCAAGGCAGGGCTGAGATGGAGAAGGGTAAACCAATATTTTTCACAGGAAGAAGCTATTTGTGGCCCAAAGGTGTTTGAAACCTATTTGGCAAGACTTTGTTCATCCATGAAGGGAAATGAGAAGCTATTCTCTAATGTCTCTGGAGGCAACCCCAGATGAAACAGTTGCCAGATGTAAACTGCAATAGACAGGGCTAGAAACAGCATGGCCTAGTGGATTAGAACCCAGGCCTGGGAATCAGAAGAACATGGGTTCTAACCCCAGATCTGCCCCTTGTCTGCTGTGCAACCTTGGGCAAGTCATGTCACTTCTCTGTGACTCAGTAACCTGTAAAATGGGGATTAAGACTGTGAGCCTCATGAGAGAAGAAGCATGGCTCAGTGGAAAGAGTGCAGGCTTGGGAGTCAGAGGTCATGGGTTCTAATCCCAGCTCTGCCACTTATCAGCTGTGTGACTTTGGGCAAGTCACTTAACTTCTCTGTGCCTCAGTTACCTCACCTGGAAAATGGGGATTAAGACTGTGAGCCGCATGCGGGACAACCTGATTATCTTGTATCTACCCAGCACTTAGGACAGTGCTTGGCACATAATAAGTGCTTAACAAATACCAAAATAATTATTATTATGTGGGACAGGGACTTTGTCCAATGCAATTTTCTTGTATCCATCCCAGCACTTAGTACAGTACCTGACACATAGTAAGTGCTTAATAAGTATCACAGTTATTAGGGAAGAAGGCAACAAATGTAGTTGTTGCAATTAGTTATGCAGGCTTGACTGCTGAATATTTATTTTTAACCACTGGATGTACATACAGTCCTCGTGACTGGTTTATGTGGCTGTTCTGCTTGGATCCAGGGGAAAGAAGGAATTGACTTCAGGAATAGGTCCTGTCCAGGCCTCTTTTTTTTTTAAATAGCATTTTTAAGCACTTACTATGTGCCAGGCACTGTACCAAGTTCTGGGGTAGTAGATAGAGGCTTGTCTGGTCGGACAACACAGTCCATGTCCCTCATGAGGCTCATAGTTGTTCATTCATTCAATCGTATTTATTGAGCACTTACTGTGTGCAGAGCACTGTACTAAGCACTTATCCTCATTTTACAGACTGAGATAAAGGTACAGAGAAGTAAAATGACTTGCCCAAGGTCACACAGCAGACAAGTGGTGGAGCGGGGATTAGAACCCAGGTCCTTCTGACTCCCAGCCCATGCTCCATCTGCTAGGCCATGCTGCTTCTCATTCCCTGTGTTGTGGAGGAAGATGTGCTTTAGCTATAACTAACCTCAGCATTCATCTATTAATTTGCTCAATGCTGATATGGTAAATCTCTCTTGTCATGAATGCCTAATTTAATTAAATCAGCATGGGAAATCTGACATTTCCTAATCGCAACGAAGTCATTCATTCCTAAAACATCATTCACCTATGTAGCACTAGGGATTAAGAACAGTAATTAAACCTCACTGTCTCCAGAGAGGACTTCACCTCATAAATCCCCTCGGGGACAAAGGCAAACCGACTCTAGGAGAGACATATCCAGCTAAGAGAACTGATAGAAGGAAGCACAATCAGAGCTGGTCAAGAAGATACAGAGAAAAATGCTCCATATTCCTCCTTACTGAGGGCTAGAGGGCTAGGATAGCTAGCCTTTTTCTACTAAGCCATGGAGAGAGGGTATGGCATGGTATAAAAATCAATCATATTTACTGAGCACTTACTATGTGCAGAGTACTGCACTAAGCACTTAGGAGAGTATGACAACAGAATTAGCAGACATTTCCTGCCCATTAAAAGCAAAGGATTGGGAGTCCAGAGACCTGGCTTTTGCTTTGGCTCAGGCACTTGCCTTCTGTTCCCCCTTGGTTGGCCATTTAATAGCTCTGTGCCTCAGTTTCTTGATCTGTAATTTGGGGATAAATACCAGTTTTTACTCCCTCTTAAGCTGTGAGCCCTTTGTGGGACAGGGACTGAGTCCAATCTGATTAACTTTTATCTACTACAGCAAGCACTTGGTACTTAGGTAACTGAGGCACAGAGAAGTGAAGTGACTTACTCAAGGTCACCCAGCAGACAGGTAGTGGAACCGGAATTGGAACCCAGGTCTTTCTGACTCCTGGCCCCATGCTCTATCCACTAGACCATGCTGCTTCTCCAAAGACTCTTGCCTAACACTGTTATCCCACATACTGGCAAGAGCACACTTGGGGAGCAGCAGGGAGGAGAGTGAGACCCCTCACTACAAGGATTTTGAGTAGTGAGGGAGAAGTACTTCCTCTTAAACTGTGAGCCCTTTGTGGGACAGGGACTGAGTCCAATCTGATTACTTTTATCTACTACAGCAAGCACTTAGTACACAGTTCGGAACATAGTAAGTGCTTGGTAAATACCATCATTATAAAGATGATGATGGTGATAATTTCATGTAAGAATAGTAATTGTACTTGTTAAGCATTTACTATTTACTATAGTAGCATTTAATATGTGCCACTATATTAAGTTCTTGGGTAGATACAAGGTAATCAGGTTGGACACAGTCTGTATCTTACATGGGGCTCATAATCTTAGCCCTCATTTTACAGATGAAGAAACTGAGACATAGAGAAGTTAAGAGACTTGTCCAAGGTCATGCAGTAGAGCTGGAATTCTATAGGCAGAGGGTGCTGTGTTCGTCATCCCAACCCATTTTTCAAAACCTTTTCTCGTCCTGTAACTCCCACCCACTTCAAATATGCCCAACCACTGTTCTCCCATCTTCAGAGTGCTCCTGAAAACCCATTTCCGCCAGAAAGCCTTCCCTTAGTAATTCCACCACCCTCACTTGTATCATTCCAACAGGCGTCAATCAACTTGGCACATAAGAAGCCCTCAAATACTAGAATTGCTATTGTTACTATTATTCTTTAGGAGTTCCCTGATCCCTTCCACTAGACTCTGAGCCTTAGTTTATGTGGCTGCTAATTTCCAAGAAAATGCCCCCTGAACTGCAAATTTATTATGGGCAGGGAACAAGTCTGCTAATTCTGTTGCATTATGCTCTCCCAAGCTCTTAGTACAGTGCTCTGCACATACTAAGTACTCAAAAAATATGATTGACAGAATGCTGGGCTGGAATGATATTTCTTAGGTTATCATTTGTTTAGAATGAGGAGGATCATGAAACCATGGTGTAGAGTGAGGCTGAGGAATCAGAATTGCTGCTATCCTGGCTCCTTCAAAGCTAGTTCCCAACTAAATGTAATAATAACAATAATAATTAGTAATAAAAATTGTCATTTTTTTTTAAACACTTTGTGAGAGGCTCTGTACTAAGCACTGGGATGCATACAAGTAAATCGGATCGGATATGGTCCCTGTCCCACAAAGAGCTCACAGTCTTATTCCCCATTTTATAGTTGAGGTAACAGGCACAGAGAAGTGAAGTGACTTGCTCAAGTTCACACAGCAGGAAAGTGGCAGAGCCAGGATTAGGATGCAAGTCCTTCTGACTCACAGGCCTGTGCTTTTTACACTAGACAACACTCCTTCTGTCTTCCCTGCTGTCCCTAGTAAATGTGGCCACTGCACTATGCAGCGTAAGAGTTCAGAAGCTGCACCACCGGAAGCAAAAGAAGCAGCAGCAGTGGCTCAGGAAGCTTGCAGCCTCGTTGGGGACAGGCTCCCTGAAATTGCAGTGTTTCTCCTGGACTCTGGAGCCCCTAAAAGTGTGCATACAATTGTCGGCGAAGTCTGACCAAGATTTCTAAGGTCCCTACCGCATGAGTGACTGGCAACTTCCAAAGCTGTCTGAAACCTCCATGGGCATTTTCTTGGAAATTAGCAGGGAATGATTGGCCGCCTTTTTTTTCCCCTTTTGCAAATTCAGTTTTCTGGGGTGGATCTGCACCCACTCCAGGAAAGGGTTCATTCAAATGGGTAGCCAAACTCCAGGTGGTCAGAATGGGAGTTATCTCACTATTTCCAGCACCCCCAGTTCTCCCAGTGTTCAAGCTCATGAAGACATCCAAGAGGATGCTACTAGGTCTCCATTTCTGAAGCACTAGAGATCTGGGTTCTAATCCCACATCTGCCTTTTTTCTGCAGAGTTTCCTGGAGCAATTCACTTAACTTCTTTGTGCCTCAGTTATCTCACCTGTAAAATGGAGGTTAAATACTTATTCTCCCTCCCATTTAGATTATATGCCCCATATGCTACAGAAACTGTGAAAAGTGATTGATGTGTAGTATGTGCTTAACAAATACCTTATTATTATTATTAGAGACACTGCTGGCAGGGAAAGAAAACCCTAACTAGGACTGGGTGAGGGAAGAAGCAAACTCAGAAATTATAGGAATAACTCATTTCCTTGCTTAAATGAAACCATGGAGAAACATTTTTTGTTGTCATTGTTTTTTTTAAATTATATTTATTAACTGCTTGTTTTGTGCTAGGCACCGTCTAAACATCAGGGCATATACACACTAATCAGGTTAGACACAGTCCTTGCCCCACATAGTGCTCACAGATCAATCAATCGTATTTGAGCACTTACTATGTGCAGAGCGCTGTACTAAGTGCTTGGGAAGTACAAGTTGGTAACATATAGGGACGGTCCCTACCCAACAGTGGGCTCACAGTCTAGAAGGGGGAGACAGAGAACAAAACCAAACATATTAATAAAATAAAATAAATAGAATAGATATGTACAAGTAAAATAGAGTAATAAATATGTACAAACATATATACATATATACAATTGCTGTGGAGAAGGGAAGGAGGTAAGACACGGGATGGAGAGGGGGACAAGGGGGAGAGGAAGGAGGGGGCTTAGTCTGGGAAGGCCTCCTGGAGGAAGTGAGCTCTCAGTAGGGCCTTGAAGGGAGGAAGAGAGCTAGCTTGGCAGATGGGCAGAGGGAGGGCATTCCAGGCCAGGGGGATGACGTGGGCTGGGGGTCGATGGCGGGACTGGCGAGAATGAGGCACAGTGAGGAGATCAGCGGCAGAGGAGCAGAGGGTGTGGGCTGGGCTGTAGAAGGAGAGAAGGGAGGTGAAGTAGGAGGGGGCGAGGTGATGGAGAGCCTTGAAGCCAAGGGTGAGGAATTTCTGCCTGATGCACAGATTGATTGGTAATGTTTTATGTTAAGCACATACACCATTGATTGATTGATTGGATGTAATCCCAATTTCACAGATGAGGTAACAGAGGTACAGAGGAGTTAGATGACTTGCCCAAGGTCATACAGCAGACAAGTGAGGGAGCTGGGATTGGAACCCAGGCCCTCTGACTCCCCTACCCCTAATTATTCCACTAGGCCACCCTGATTATCATATGAAGAGAGAAGCAGGGGGAAACAGCATGGCATAGTGAATAGAGGATGGGTCTGGAGTCTGAAAGTCACCTCCTTCCCTTCCCCACAGCACCTGTATATATGTATATATGTTTGTACATATTTATTACTCTATTTATTTATTTTATTTGTACATATCTATTCTATTTATTTTATTTTGTTAGTATGTTTGGTTTTGTTCTCTGTCTCCCTCTTTTAGACTGTGAGCCCACTGTTGGGTAGGGACTGTCTCTATATGTTGCCAATTTGTACTTCCCAAGCGCTTAGTACAGTGCTCTGCACATAGTAAGCGTTCAATAAATACGATTGATGATGATGATGATGATGTGTTCTAATCCTACCTCTGCCACTTGTCTGCTGTGTGACCTTGGGTAAGTCACTTTACTTCCCAGTGCTTCTGTTCCCTCATCTGTAAAATGGGGATTGAGTGTGAACCCCACGTAGAACATGAACCGATTTTCCTGTATCTACCCCAGTGCGTAGTATAGTGACTGGCACATGGTAAGTGCTCAAATACAATTATCATTATTATTATTATATGTTCATAAAGATGATTTGCTTTTAAGTTATCTAATTAGTTTTAACTAGATTTTGAAAAATATCAGAAGCAGCATTGCCTACTGCCTGGAAGTCAGAAAGTTCTGGGTTCTAATTCCAGCCCCATCACTTATCTGCTGTGTGATCTTGGGCAAGCCACTTAATTTATTTGTGCCTGTTACCCCATCTGTAAAATGGGGATTAAGACCATAGCCACATGTGGGACCTGGACTGTATCCAACCTGATGACCTTGTATCTGTCTACTCCAGTGCTTAGTAGAGTGTCTGGTACATAGTAAGTGCTTAACATACACCATTAAAAAAATCTGGCATGAATTTTACTTCTATCATGACAGCATCCGCTTTTATCCCATTCATTACACCATGTGTTAAGGAGCCTTTTCTGTGATTGTCCGTGAGAGGTATCTGGCCCTTCCTTTCCTCAACTGTCTGGGCTCAGATCAAACAAAGCATACCCGCTGCATAAATCATGTCCCAATTTCTGTTCTAGGAGCTCCTGCAGACCTCCTGAACTCACAAGAGGTTGACAGCCTTTGTTAATCAATGTGGAACTTCAAGAAAATGGGAATTGAAGCCAGTAAGCAATCCCACTCCACTGGAGAATCACAATTGCTTAATCTTGTTGCCACCTCCAGACCCATTTGGCACCTGAGTGTCTTCCATTGAACCATCTCTCTGCTGGCATAGATACTGCTCCATTTACTAACACAGGGAGAAGAGGAATGAAGTCATTGCAAAACTAGCACTTAGAAGTGAATCACGGTGAGTTGAGAGAATATCAAATGTTGATGATGATAATGGTATTTGCTAAGTGCATACTATGGGCCATGCACTGTACTAAGCACTGGAGTAGATGCAAGATAATAAAGTTGGACACCATTGCTTTTCATGGACCTCACACAGTCTACAGTGGAGGAGGAAGAGATATTGAATCCCTATCTTACAAATGAGGAAACAAATGCTGAGAAGCTGTGACTAGACCAAGGTCACACAGTCAGCCAGGACTAAAACCCAGGTCCAGGTCTATGCTCTTTCCATTAGCCTATGCTGCTTCTTGACTTCAAATATTCCTAAATGATAGGATGATGGCTAGGAAACAAACTAGGATGCCTTCAGGACCCAAGCTTAAGAGCCAGGATAATAGGAAAAGGACGTCTTGTGACTTTGTGGAATGAGCACAGACCTGGGATCTAATCCCAGCTCCAACACTAGTCTGCTGTGTATCCTTGGGCAAGTCACTTCATTTCTCTGTTCCTCAGTTTCCTCAACTGTAAAGTGGGCATTAAGACTGTGAGACTCATACAGGACAGGGACTGTGTCCTTGTATTTCCACCCAGCACTTAGTATAATGCCTGGCACATAGTAATTCCTTAAAAACACTATTATTATCATTGGAAAGATCCCGAGCTTTGGAGTCAGAGGTCATGGGTTCAAATTCCAGCTCCATCAATTGTCAGCTGTGTGACTTTGGGAAGGTCACTTAACTTCTCTGTGCCTCAGTTACCTCATCTGTAAAATGGGGATTAAGACTGTGAGCCCCCCGTGGGACAACCTGATCACCTTGTAACCTCCCCAGTGCTTAAGAACAGTGTTTTGCACATAGCAAGCGCTTAATAAATGCCATCATTATTATGAGCCTCTCTGGTCCCAGGTCTGCTTCATATGGACATATATTGTGGCGGGGGGGGGCGGGGAAATGTGTTCATATGTCTATACATAAATGCTTTGGAATTAGACTTGTCCAAAGATGTGATTAACAATGGAATTTTGTGTGTATGTGTGTCCCTTTAAAACTCATGAAGAATTATTAAGAGCATGTGAGCCCTCTGAGGTCAGAGAATGTTTGATTTGCTTCTTTTGAACTCTTCCAATAACTTAGTACAGTGCAAGGTACTCAGTTGGTGCTCAGTAAATGATGCTGGTTTATTGATTTATATGTGTGTGTGGGGGGGTGCGGGTCTGTGTATTGATTTATTTAAACAAATTACTTTCAGCAGGTAGAACCTTTGTCCCAAGGCAGGACAGTCAATTTGTGGGTTATTTCATTTGCCTAATATCTAAGAATTGAGCTAACAGGTTCCTGGCACACAAGGGAAGTGACATTTTATTGAGAATTACCAGGGGATAGGATTTGATTATAGAATGGTGGAAGACTAAACCCTACAGGAGATAGGAAAATGCATTAAGAAAAGCCCCAGATGCAGCATAATGAGGGAGGTTTGACAAGTACCAGTAATGTAGTTACAAAAGTACTTCAGGAGATAAACTTCTCTGCCTTCAGCCCAAGTTTATCCATTCAGGAAAGGAATTATCTTGTAAAATGGAGCATTTCCCCCATATTATTCCTTCATTAAAATCATCCAAATTAGGGTAGCGACACTGCTATAAGCTCATTTATAAAGTAAAAATAATGTTAATGCATTTAACGCTAATGCATTTACCTCAGAGGACTATTGGGAGGTGTTAAAATGTTAAGTTTGTAAAATGTTCAGTGATGTTGAACTTGAATTGCAACCTAATGCTTGAGTTGCTACATTTAACATTAAAAGTGAGTTATTAATCTTCAATTTAGGATAGAAGAATTTTCACTCACAGTGCAGAAAAATTCCAGTTATGATGTGATTTTGCTCAGATCAAATTTGCTTTAATTGCAATTCTATTAAATTAGAAATAGACATTTTATCCTGATATGATGCTTTGATGTCTTCAGTTTTAATGCTAATAAAAGCATTATCACCACAGGTGTAAGCTACATTATGCACAATAATTAGGGCTTAAATTAAAGATGTGTCAAGCTACCCAAAAGTAATTTGTGTAAGTAATGCAAAAGAATCAGACAAACCATGCTGAACTTTAGGGGCTGTGCCTGTTCTTTAGTCCCAATAACATGGCTAACTTCATAATTTTTGTGGCTGTTCCAAATGATAGGTAACTGCCTTTCATATTCAGGGACTATTCAACTGTGAGGTTACTGGGGGCTCTCACTCCTAAATCCCGGTCAAAAGAGCCCCCAAAATCAGTCATTCAGTCAGTCAATTGTATTCACTGAGTGCTTACTGAGTGCAGAGCACTGCACTGAGCACTTGGAAGAGTACAACGCAACAATAAGCAGATATATTCCCTGACCACAACAAGCTTAATAATAATAATTATGGTGGTTGTTAAGCACTTACTATGTGGGAGGCACAGTACTAAGCATTGGAGCAGATACAAGCAAATCAGGTTGGACACAGTCCCTGTCCCATGTGGGGCTCACATCCTCATTCCCCATTTTACAGATGGGGTAACTGAGGTACAGAGAAGTAAAGTGACTTGCTCAAGGTCACACAGCAGATAAGTGGCAGAGTCAAGATTAGAACCCATGACCTCCTGACTCCCAGGACCATATTTTACCTTTCGGTCATAAAGCTTACAATCTAGAGGGATGAGTTTACAGTCTAGACTGCCTAGGGAGTTGCCCAAAGTCACCAAGCAGGAAAGTGGCAGAATTGGAATTAGAACCCAGGTACTCTGACTCCCTGGGCCACCATCTATTCCTCTCAGATTCCCTACCAGAGATCAAGGAAAATGACATGCATTGCTATAGTGCACCCAAGGATCTCATCATTTGGGATCTCATTCGCAGTTTTTCCTGCAGGAATGCATCACTGTGGAGTTCCCTTCATCCTGAAATGGGAAGTCTGTGAGCATGGAGTAGGAGCCCTGTAGATAACTTCCTTCAGATCCAGCCATCTCTCTGTCAGCCCCAAACTGGCTGGTGCCAGTTTGCTTGGCCATGAATAAAACACTCATTAATCCATGAGCCCATTTCTGTTGGGATCAGAATTCTGATTTCTGAAGACCTCTAGGACAATCAGGAGAATTTCCCGATTCCCTCAGCCAGCTATTGCTCACTTCACATCCTGCTTATACCGTGTGCAAGTCACTTTCTTCCAATTTAGGGATGTTGCTAGATAAGTGCATCTTCAGCAATGCAATAAATTACTTACTCCTTATACACTATCTTAAACAAGGACATATTCACAGTCCATTTGCATCTCTGATGGAAGGAGCATGTCCTAGTGGAAAGAGTATAGCACCTGGGCGTCAGAGGGCCTGGGTTCTAATCCTAGTTCTTCCATTTTCCTGCTGTGTGACATTGGGAAAGTCACATAACTTCTCTGCGTCTCGGTTCCTTCAACTATTTCTTTACCCTTATTTGACACCCTCACCATTTGTTCCAGACATTTAACTCCCCCTTCAGGCCCCCTGTCCCCCCCTCCTACCCCATCCCTTGCCCCAAATGACCTGGTCATCTACTTTATTAAGAAAATTGACACCTTCAGATTAGAGCCACTAAAATCACCCCTGCCCCTCCTCAGTCCCTCCCCCCTCTGGCCCCCTCTTCAACAATCCCATCCTTCCCAGTGGGATTTCTAGAGGAGAGCTCCTGCTTCCTTTCAAAACTCACCTACCCCCCCCCCGCAATGCAAATTGGACCCCATCCCTTCAGCATGCCATAGAGGATAGAATCAATCAATCAATCAATCAATCGTATTTATTGAGCGCTTACTATGTGCAGAGCACTGTGCTAAGCGCTTGGGAAGTACAAATTGGCAACACATAGAGACAGTCCCTACCCAACAGTGGGCTCACAGTCTAAAAGGGGGAGACAGAGAACAGAACCAAACATACCAACAAAATAAGATAAATAGGATAGAAATGTACAAGTAAAATAAATAAATAGAGTAATAAATATGTACAACCATATATACATATATACAGGTGCTGTGGGGAAGGGAAGGAGGTAAGATGGGGGGATGGAGAGGGGGACGAGGTGGAGAGGAAGGAAGGAGCTCAGTCTGGGAAGGCCTCCTGGAGGAGGTGAGCTCTCAGCAGGGCCTTGAAGGGAGGAAGAGAGCTAGCTTGGCGGAGGGGCAGAGGGAGGGCATTCCAGGCCCGGGGGATGACGTGGGCTGGGGGTCGACGGCGGGACAGGCGAGAACGAGGTACAGTGAGAAGATTAGCGGTGGAGGAGCGGAGGTTGCGGGCTGGGCAGTAGAAGGAGAGAAGGGAGGTGAGGGAGGAGGGGGCGAGGTGATGGACAGCCTTGAAGCCCAGGGTGAGGAGTTTCTGCCTGATGCGCAGATTGATTGGTAGCCACTGGAGATTTTTGAGGAGGGGAGTAATATGCCCAGAGCGTTTCTGGACAAAGATAATCCGGGCAGCAGCATGAAGTATGGATTGAAGTGGAGAGAGACACGAGGATGGGAGATCAGAGAGAAGGCTGATGCAGTAGTCCAGACGTGATAGGATGAGAGCTTGAATGAGCAGGGTAGCAGTTTGGATGGAGAGGAAAGGGCGGATCTTGGCAATGTTGCGGAGCTGAGACCGGCAGGTTTTGGTGACGGCTTGGATGTGAGGGGTGAATGAGAGAGCGGAGTCGAGGATGACACCAAGGTTGTGGGCTTGTGAGACGGGAAGGATGGTAGTGCCGTCAACAGAAATGGGAAAGTCAGGGAGAGGACAAGGTTTGGGAGGGAAGACAAGGAGCTCAGTCTTCGACATGTTGAGCTTTAGGTGGCGGGCGGACATCCAGATGGAGATGTCCTGAAGGCAGGAGGAGATGCGAGCCTGGAGGGAGGGGGAGAGAGCAAGGGCAGAGATGTAGATCTGGGTGTCATCAGCGTAGAGATGATAGTTGAAGCCGTGGGAGCGAATGAGGTCACCAAGGGAGTGCGTGTAGATTGAGAACAGAAGGGGACCAAGCACTGAACCTTGGGGTTCAGAACACAGGCCTGGGAGTTGGAAGGTCATGAGTTCTAATCCAGGTTCTGCCTCTTGACTGCTGTGTGACTTTGGGCAAGTCACTTCAGTTCTCTGCGCTTCAGTTACCACATCTGTAAAATGGCGATTGAGACTCTGAGCCCCGTGTGAAACAGGGACTGTATCCAACCTGATTTTCTTGTATACACCCCAGCGCTTATTACAGTACCTGGCACATAGTAAGCGCTTTACAAATACAATTATGATTTTTTAAAACTCTCTTCCCCTCGCTTTTCCCTCCCTAACAGCCATCTTCAACCATTCATTCTCCAAAGGCTCATTGCCTTCAAACATATCCATGTCTCCCCTAACCTAAAAAAACCCTTCCTTGACCCCACGGCTCCCTCCAGTTATCGCCCCATCTCTTTCCTACCATTCCTTTTCAAACTCCTTGAGTGAATTGTCTACATCTGCTATCTCAAATTCCTCTCCTCCAATTCTCCCCTGGAACCCATCCAATTTGGCTTCCCTCCCCTTCACTCCACAGAAATCACCCTCTCAAAGGTCAGCAGTGATCTCCTTCATGCCAAATCCAACAGCCTCTACTCCATCCATCTTACTGAAGGCATATCTCCTCCATAGGCCTTCCCTAAGCCCTCATTTCCTCTTTTCCCAGTCCCTCCTGCTTTGCCCTTGTTCTTAGATTTGCATCCTTTTATTCACACCTCCCTCATCTCCACAGAACTTGTGTATGTATCTGTATTTAATTTATTTATATTAACATCTGGCTCTCCCTCAAGACTGTAAGATCACTGTGGGCAGGGAACACGACCATGTGCTCTGCTCACAAGTGCACAATAAATAAGATTGATTGTTTGATTCTGAATGTGAATTAGATAATAAAATACACTTATGAGCCAAATTACACTTGACTCATATTACATTTTGGGCTGGGGGGTGGGGGTCACAGGAGCAAGTAATAATAAGAATAAGAATGATAATAGTGAAACTACTAATTAACCTGAGATTCAATGCCAAACAATAGTATTTCAAATGACTGCAGCTAAAATAAAGGTGTTTTTTTGTTTCCCCAGCTAAACAAATCCCTAACTGATTTCTGTTCTGAATATAGGCTAGCCACAGTTTGAATGGCATTATACTGAAGAAAAAAATGGAAACAAAATGTATATTTGGGTCATCATTCTACCTCAAATGCATTTTTCAAAACATTTTAATATATGGCCACTGCATTTTCCAAATGCGAGGTGCTGGAATCTAACCCAGCTCAAAGTGGATTTATATTCAAGGGCAAGACCACAAATAACCCAAAGCTGTGGCTATTTTCTATCTTCCATTCTTGGTTATGTAGTACAGTCATTCTGGCCCCGGATACCTGCTGCCTCAACTCTGAACAATCCAAACTACCATAGTAGGGAGTAAGTCAATTTTTAAAACTCCCATTATATAACAGTATTAATCAAATATTAATAGACTTTCTACTTTTTAAAAAGCAGAGAAAAATCAAAACTTTCCAAATTATCCCCACTTAGTTTGGAGACACCCTTGTTGTATAAGTAAATTCAGCATCAGTGCTGTGGATTCCTGTGTAATTCCCATGTCAGATTTCTTACAGTTTTCCAAACAAAAATTGCTGATTGCAGTTTGCCTGAATGACTCTCAGCTGCCTTTTAGGCATTTTAAGGTGAAAGTCTATCCCTCCAATATCTATCCCAGATAGTGTGTCTTAAGCAATGCAGTGAATTACTTACTCCTTATACACTGTCTTAAACAAGGATATATTCACAGTCCATTTGCATCTCTGATGGAAGGACCATGGCCTAGTGGAAAGAGCATAGCACCTGGGAGTCAAAGGACCTGGGTTCTAACCTTAGTTCTTCCATTTGCCTGCTGTGTGACATTGGGAAAAATCACATAACTTCTCTGTGCCTCAGTTCCTTCAACTATTTCTCTGAGTTGGGGTGGAGAGTAAATGGAGAGATTGAGAAAGATGAAAAAAAGAATAGAAGAACTATATTGCCAATTTTTTGCTTCCTATTGACCTGGAAATTGGTTGATTGTCATGATTATTTCACATTTATTGAGTTGGGAATGACAAGGGTTAGAAACAGAAGATGGTACATGAAGTTAACAAAAAAAATTTAGGACATAAGAAATTACTAAGACACAGCTACAGTTTACCCAGACCAAGAGAACCAAGAGATATTAGAAGGAAAAATGCTGGTTATCTTCCTTGACACCCACCTTATTGGTTAGGGATGTACGACAAACACAACATCACCAAGATCCACCCTTTCCTTTCCAACCAAATCACTACCACGTCAGTACAGTCACTCATCCTATCCCGACTGGATTACTGCATCAGCCTCCTGTCTGACCTCCCAACCTCCTCTCTCTCCCCACTTCACTCTGCTGCCCAGATTATCTTTATAAAGAAATGCTCTGGGCATGTCACCCCCCCCTCCTCAAAAATTTCCAGTGGTTGCCTATCAACCTCCATAACCATCAAAAACTTCTCAGTATTGGCTTCAAAGCTCTCCATCACCTTGCCCCCTCCTATCTCACCTCCCTTCTCTCCTTCTACAGCCCAGCCCACACACACTGTTCCTCTGCCATCGCTAACCTCCTCACTGTGTCGCGTTCTTGCCTGTCCTGCCGCCGACCCCTGAGCCACATCCTACCTCTGGCCTGAGGAACACCCTCCCTCCTCAAATCAGCCAAACAATCACTCTTCCCCCCTTCATAGCCCCTAGTGAAGGCTCACCTCCTTTAAGAGGCCATCCCAGACTAAGCCCCCCTTTTCCTCAGCACCCCACCCCTCACCATCACCTAGACTCTCTCCCTTTGCTCTATCCCTTCTCCCCACCCCACAGCACTTATGCATGTATGTATATATCTATAATTAAAATTATTTATATTGATGCTGTTTACTTGTTTGATGTTTGTCTCCCACCTTGTAGACTGTAAACCCAGTGTGGATAGGGATTATCCCTCTTTATTGCTGAATTGTACTTTCCAAGTGCTTAGCACCGTGCTCTGCATAAAGTAAGTGCCCAATAAATATGATTGAATTAATGAACAAAATCACATCTCCTCCAGGAAGTCTTCCCTGACTAAACTGTCAATCTCCCCACCCTATTCTCCCTCATTTCTGTAGCACCTGTGCACTTTGATATTCACCCCATTTCCAGCCCCACAACACTTATGTATATATCCTTATACTCTGTTTCTTCCCCTACCTACATTTTATTTAAATGCCTGTTTCCACCACTAGACTAGATTGTAAATTCCATGTGGGAAGGATTCACATTTATCAACTCCATTATATTCCCCCACGCACTTAGTAAGTGCACACAGTAACTGGTTAATAAATACCATTGATTGATTGCAATAATAATAATGGCATTATTATTATAATGGCATCCCCCTCATCTTGCCTCCTTCCCTTTCCCATAGCACCTGTATATATGTATATATGTTTGTACATATTTATTACTCTATTTATTTATTTTACTTGTACATATCTATTCTACTTATTTTATTTTGTTAGTATGTTTGGTTTTGTTCTCTGTCTCCCCCTTTTAGACTGTGAGCCCACTGTTGGGTAGAGACTGTCTCTATATGTTGCCAACTTGTACTTCCCAAGAGCTTAGTACAGTGCTCTGCACACAGTAAGCACTCAATAAATAGGATTGATTGATTGATTTGTTAAGCACTTACTATGTGCAAAACACTGTTCTAAGCCCTGGAGGGGATAAAATGTGATCAAGTTGTCCCACAGGGGCTCACAGTCTTAATCCCCATTTTACAGATGAGGGAATTGAGGCTCAGAGTAGTTAAGTGACAACCAAGTTCACACAGCAGACATGTGGCAGAGCCAGAATTCGAACCCAAGACCTCTGACTCCAAAGCCCGTGCTCTTTTCATCTTATATTGTACCACCTTATATTGCTCACTTTTCTCTCTACATCCCTAACTTTCCTTCTACTAAACTTTTTTGGAGCTGTCAGCCATGAATTTCTTCCAATTCATTTTACACCTGCTGATACTTTCAGCCAGCATAATCTCTTGGGCTAAAGAATGCCATACATTACAATCCACTGCATGAAGAAATATTTCCTTTCGTTTTGAACTTACCACCTTCAGGCTTCATACTGTTGTGGGATTTGGTGTAGAACATCCTTCATAATTTTGAAAACTTTAATTTTGCCACCCTTCAGCTATTGTCCTTCTAGATGAAAGAGCGCTAATCACCTCAGTCAGTGTTCATATGGACACTTCAATATCCACTTGATCACGTGGATAGCCCTTCCTTGGTAGCTCCTTTCAAAAGCCACAGTGGCCATGGATTTAGAGAATGGCAACATTATATCTTTTCCTGTGATTTATAACCCATCATGATGATATTTAGAATTGTATTTGCTTTTTTGATTGCCACTATGAGTCAAGCAAGGTGTCAAGAATAGGGCTTGGGGTTTGTAAGCAAACAACTCAGTCTCTACTCCAAGTCCTCCACTAGCCTATTGTTGGTGAAGTCATTATCCTGTGCTTCAGTTTCTTTCCCTATAAACTGGAAAAAAAAATTTCCACTGCTCCCTAGCACAGAAGAATGTTGTGAGGATAAAATTAGACAATTGAGGTGAAATAGCTTTGTAAAAGTAAAAAGTGCTATACAATTACAAGGAATTATACCTCATCACCTTGTAACCTCCCCAGTGCTTAGAACAGTGCTTAGCACATAGTAAGTGCTTAATAAATGCCATTATTATTATTATTATTATTATTATTACTGTACCAGCAATTTGATTGAACAGTGACTCCAAGGTTTGTTTTGTGAGTCATGGTTAGTCTTAGAGTTTGGCATCTAGTAACTGGCAGTAATAAAAGCACAACAGCATCAGCAGTGGTAGTAGTATGGTGTTGTGGATAGAGCATGGGTTCTAATTCTGGTCCTGCCACTTGTCTGCTGTGCAACCTTGGGCAATCACTTAACTTCTCTGTGCCTCAATTACCTCAGCTCCTTATCTGTAAAATGGGGATTGAGACTGAGCTCCATGTGGGACAGGGACCGTGTTCAACCTGATTTGTTTGTATCTACCCCAAAGCTTCGTACAGTGCCTGGCACATAGTAAGCGCTTAACAAATACCATTATTATTATAGTAGTAGTAATAATAGTAGTAGTGATAGTAGTAGTGAAAAGAAGAGTGACCTAGTGAGAAGCAGCATGGCCTAATGGAAAGAGCCCGAGTCAGAGTGGCTGTGTTCTAATCCCTGCTCTGCCATTTACCTACTGTGTGACCTTAGGCAAATCACTTAATTTCTCTGTGCCTCAGCTCTCTTATCTGGAAAATAGTAATAATAATTATGGTATTTGTAAAGCACTTACTATATGCCAAGCACTGTTCTAAGTGCTGGGGTAGTTACAGGGTAATGAAGGTATCCCAGGTGGGGTTCACACTTTTAATCCCCATTTTACGGATGAAGTAACTGAGGCACAGAGAATTTAAGTGACTTACCCAAGGCCACACAGCAAACAAGTGGCAGAGGTGGGATTAGAACCCACATCTTCTGACTCCCAAGCCTGTGCTCTTTTCACTAAGCCATGATGCTTCTCTGGGGATTCAATACCCATTCTCCCTACTACCAAGGCTGATTGCCTTGCTTCTACCCCAGTGCTTAGAACAGTGCACAGAATAAGAGATTAAGAAATGGCACAATTAATAATGATGGCATTTGTTAAGCACTTACTATGTACCAAGCACTGTTCTAAGTGCTGGGGTAGATACAAAGTAATCAGGTTGTCCCACGTGAGGCTTTTAGCCTTAATCCCCATTTGGCAGATCAATCAATCATATTTATTGAGCACTTACTGTGTGCCGAGCACTGTACTAAGCGCTTGGGAAGTACAAGTTGGCAACATATAGAGACAGTCCCTACCCAACAGTGGGCTCACAGTCTAGAAGGTGGGCTCACAGTGTAGAAGGCAGATGAGGTAACAGGCACAGAGAAGTCAAGTGACTTGCCCAAAGTCACACAGCTGATCAGTGGTGGAGGCAGGATTAGGACCCATGATGTCTGACTCCCAAGCCTAGGCTCTTTGCACTAAGCCATGCTGCTTCTCTTTATTATTATTGTTATCAGTAGTAGTAGTAGTAATAGTAGTAGTAGTAATAGCATTTATTGAGCACTTGCTTGGCAAAGGAAATTGCACAAGGATCTTGAAAAATAAAGAATACAGAAGTGACCCATTCCCTGTGCACAAAGAACTTACACTCTAATGGGGGAGACACAGAAATACTAACTACTAGAGTGATCAAGCTAAGTAATTGGATAAGCTTATTTACATGAGTGCTGAGGCTGGCTATAAACTTATTTCCCACTCTTTTGCTAACTAATGGCCAGTACTTTCAAATAGCAATACTGAGAATCTTAATCAACAGTAGTACACAAACTAGATCCAGGCAATGGGAGGACAATAGGTTGGATAAACAAAAATGCCAACAATTTTGCAGGGGAGCAAACACATAGAGTAGGAAGAAGTACTGGAAATCAGCTCAGGGTCCTCCTTTGCTACCTGATATAAACTGGATAAAGCTTAGTTTTACACAGGTCGATTAGCTCAGTGAACATTTTCTTCCAGGCAAAGGTTGTTAAAGAACCACATTGTTCCACTTTAACACTAGCTCAGGACGTGGGGATAGAGGTGCTCCATGTTAATAATGACAGTCGTAGTAGTAATAATAATAAATAATAGTAATAGTAACAATAATAATAAAAATTATGGCATTTAAATGCTTATTATGTGCCAAGCACTGTACTAAGTGCTAGGGTAGATGCAGGATAATCAGGTTAGACACAGTTGCTGTTTCACACGGGGCTCACAGTCAATCCCTGTTTTACAGATGAGGAAACTGAGGCACAGAGAGGTTAAATGACTTGCCCAAGGTCACACAGCCGATAAGCGGACCATCTGGCTCTCAGATCCGTGCTCTATGCTTCTTAGCACTAGTTAGGTGCTTGGGAGAACACATTCCCATAGAGTTGGTAGACATGTTCCCTCCCCACAAGAAGTTTATAGCCTAGAGGGAAAAAGATGAACAAGGTTTACACACACACACACACACACACACACACACACACACACACACAGGTTCTAGCAGCCTCCAACAAGCCCTTTTTTTAAAAAAAAATAGTATTAGTTATGAGTTTACTACATGGCAGGCTTTCTACTTAGCGCTGGGGTAGATACAAGCTAATGAGATCGGAGTCAATCTATATCCCACATTGGGCTCGCAGTCTTAATCCCCATTTTACAGATGAGGTAACTGAGGCAACCCCTTTCAGGATCACACCTGGAGAGTTTCCGGTACTCTACCAGTCTTGGCTATGGAGAAAGTGTCAAGCAGAGGCCTACCCATTCCATTCCTAGCTTGGGCAGTGGCTAGCGAGTGGAAGACAATCTGCTACAAGGCAAAACTCACCTGTGCTGGGCAGCGGCAGCATGGAAGGGAGTCAAGGGTGGAGACTCAAGTTTACTGCGTGGAAGGAGGCAATTGTAAACCACTTCTGCAATTTTTACCAAGAAAACTCTATGGATCCACTAGCAGAACGATTGCAGATGGTCGGGGGGTGTTCTGGGAGAGATGTGTCTGTGGTGTCGCTATGGGTCGGACACGACTCGGCAGCATAAGGCAACAACAACAACTGAGGCAAAGAGAAGTTAAGGGACTTGCTTAAGGTCATGCAGTAGACAAGCGGCAGAGTCAGAATTAGAACCCAGGTCCTTCTAATTCCTGGGCCTGTGCTCTATCAAGTAGGCCACGCTGCTTCTCTTATCCTTCCCTGATACATTACTATTGTTCAATCAGTGCAACAGTGACCATCTCTATTATTTATGTAATTACTTCCTTTCCCTGAACGTGTGTATATTTGTATAACCCATCATATAATCAATAATGTAATCTGATTATTCTACTTTAAAATCGTTTCCTTGTATGCAAGAAATATGGCACTTGACACCTTGTTTTAACTTCTTTACCTTTTCTAGAAATATGGTTGATTAATTTGAGTATTAATAATGATAGCATTTGTTAAGTGCTTACTATGTGCCAAGCACTGTTCTAAGCGCTAGGGAGGTACAAGGTAGTGAGGTTGTTCCACGTGGGGCTCACTTTTAATCCCCATTTTACAGATGAGGTAAC
Source organism: Tachyglossus aculeatus (assembly GCF_015852505.1). Taxonomy (NCBI): domain Eukaryota; kingdom Metazoa; phylum Chordata; class Mammalia; order Monotremata; family Tachyglossidae; genus Tachyglossus; species Tachyglossus aculeatus. The sequence goes on from NC_052086.1 coordinate 78,584,973, forward strand.
TTAGGCAAAGAGAAGTTAAGTGACTTGCCCAAAGTCACACAGTGGTGGAAGCAGGATAAGAACCCAGGACTTCTGACTCCCAAGCCCATAAGCCACACTGCTTCTCTAGTAGTAACTCTTGTTTAGGCAGCATGGAAGGGAAGCACTTTGGTGATAGAGAGGTGCAGACAAATTAGACAGAAATCAGAATTCCCACTTCTATTACATTCAATAGAGTGCACTGCACCCAGGAGATGCTCAATAAAATGCCACTACTTTTACTATTTGGTAAGCATCTGGTAATCATTCATGGCATTTATTGAGCTATTGAGCACTTAGCAGGTAAACACTTAGCACTTAGCACAGTAAACTTTCAACAAATACCACTGATTAAGTGCTGGCTATAAACTAAGAGTTGCGGTAGAGATGAGAGCACAAAGTCCTGTCCCAAATGGGGCTCACCGTATATTTATCACAAATTTACAGATGAAGAAACTGATGCCTGAAGAATAAGTTACTTGCTCAAAATCACATTAACAGGCCAGAAGTTGGGGCTAGAACCGTGATGCTTTTTTTTTTTTTAAATCCTAATCCAACTTCTTCATGAAGTAACAACAACAATAACAATTTAATAGCTGCTAATGAGACATTCATTCATCCAATCGTATTTATTGAGCACTTACTGTATGCAGAGCACTGTACTAAGCTCTTGGGAAGTACAAATTGGAAACATATAGAGATGGTCCCTACCCAGCAATGGGACACAATCCCCATGCGACATAGGGGAGGGTGAACAGGTACTTAATCCCCATTTTACAGATGAGAAAGCTGAGGCAAAGAAAAATTAAGGATTTGCTCATTCTCACAAAACAGGTAGTTGGTAGAGAGACTCCCATATTTCCTGGCACCCAGGCCCATGCTCTTTCCACATTCTGCTTCTCCAGGTAAGGGACCATTCCTTCATTCAACAGTGTTTATTGAGGGTCTTTGGGGAAGCATGTTCTCGTAGGTGCCTTTCTTGCCCTTATATATTTTACAATTTAATGGTAGAAGAGAGGATTAACAAAAGGGCAGGATGTTCCCCAATCAGAGCAACTAAGGTCAAATCTTCGAATAAGGGCAATCTTTGAGGAGTCAAAAAAAAAAAAACTGACTAAAAGACAAAAATCTAGGAAAGCAGCCCCTAGGGCAGAATCACCACTGAATCAACATCTTTCAGAATTTTATTTAGCTGAATATTTCTACGCTTCTCCCTTCCATCTTTTATTTTCCCCCCCTCAATTCTCCTATTCACAGACTCTCTGCAAGCCACAGGGATTCTGCCAGTTGGAGCTAGCCTGTGTAAATATGGTGTTAAAACGGTGCTAATTGGGGACTGTTAGCACTTAGTGGGGTAGAGGTAGATGAAGTGTTGCAGCACATGAGAAGGGGCAGGATTTGAAAATAAGGTATAAATCCCGCCGCGGGACTTCATTCACCTTTTGAGGATTGGTTTAGGTACAGATAGACCTAAATTGAATAATACCTGCTCAAAATAAGGAAAAAACAGGAGATTCCAAAATACTTCTATTTTAAAAAAATAAGTAGAATAAAATGAAACCGAGCAGTTGGAGCCCCCAAAATCATACAATTTAACCCCTTTGTCAGCCTGCGCACAGTGGAATGTGATGATGTCATTGTGACATGCAATTGCATCATCTGAGAAGCTATTTTTATATGTGGAGTTGGAAAAAAAGGGAATGGGAAAGAGAGAAGAGGAAAGGGGGTCATAAAAGTGCAATATGGAGAAGGGAATCAACAATGGTGCTTTTTGAGAGCTTAATAATAATAATAGTATTTGTTAAGCACTTACTAAGTGCCAAGCACTCTTCTGTCTACTTGTTTAGTTTTTCTGTCTACTTGTTTTGGGGTTTTTTTGTCTGCCTCCCCCTTCTGGACTGTGGTCCCATTGTTGGGTAGGAACTTTCTCTATATGTTGCCAATTTATACTTCCCAAGCGCTTAGTACAGTGTTCTGCAGACAGTAAGGGCTCAATAAATACGACTGAATGAATATTCTAAGCACTGGGGGTGATATAAGGTTATCTGATTGTCCCAGGTGGGGCTCACAGTCTTAATCCCCATTTTACAGATGAGGTAACTGAGGCACAGAGAAGTTTAGTGACTGTCCAAGATCACACATCTGACAAGTAGCAGAGTCAGGATTAGAACCCACGATCTTTGACTCCTAAACTCGTGCTCTTTCCACTGAGCCATGCAGCTTACTGTGTGTAAAGTACTGTGCTATGTGCTTGAGAGATTATAATGCAACAGAGTAGGTAGTCATGTTCCCTTTCCACAATAAGCATGCAGTCTGGAAAAGAAGACAGGCATTAATATAAATAATTGATAGATAAGTGCATATTGCTGTGGGGCTGAGGGTGGGGCAAAAATCAAATTCAATCGTATTTCTTCAGTGCTTACTGTGTGCAAAGCACTGTACTAAGCGCTTGGGAAGTACAAGTCGGCAACATATAGAGATGGTTCCTACCCAATAATGGGTTCACAGTCTAGAAGGGGGGGACAGACAACAAAACAAAACACATAGGTGTCAAAACCATGAGAATAAATAGAATTATAGCTATATGCACATCATTAACAAAATAAATAGAATGGTAAATATGTACAAGTAAAATAGAGTAATAAATCTGTACAATATATACAAGTGCTGTGGGGAGGGGAAGGAGGTAGGGTGGGGGGTTGGGGAGGAGGAGAGGGAAAAGGGGGCTCAATCTGGTAAGGCCTCCTGGAGGAGGTGAGTGCCTGAAAGTCACAGATTCAAACGTGTTGACGATGCAGAAGGGAGAGGGAGTGGGGGGGGGGGGAAAGAGGGCTTAATCAGGGAAGGCCTTTTGAAGGAGATGTGACCTCAGTAAGGCTGTAGTGATGGGAACACAGTCCCATGAAGTTGAGCTCGGAAGGAGGAGCTTTAACAGTGTTGAAAGGTGGAATCACTTCAGTTTGAGTTGAGGAGGTGTGAGAGAAATTCAGTTCAGTTCAGTAGTGTGAGTGATAACTTGGTGGTACAGTGGTTCCAGACTCACTTTACCTATTAGTGCTGTGATATTGACTCCATATCTAGCCAGCTCATGAACTATTAAGGTTTTCCTTGTTATAGGCCGAGGATTAGTTTCAACATTACTGAGCATCCTGATGTTCTGGCATAACACACGTCATATCACATGCCTGGTTATCCCAAATGCCAATAGTGGCCATCCTAATGGCACAACCTCCACGGTCACATCCCCTTCCTGTCCTCCCCAATCCATTTTACTCTGCCAATGTTGGCTGGGGGTGGGGGCTGCAAAGCAGGGAATGGGCAGAGGAGGAACAGTGGAAGGGACTGCAGTGCTGTTAAATCAGAAATAAAAGAAAAGGCTGGACTGGTTATGGGCTGGCCTGTCAGAGGACCGGGAACATGGAAGACTGCAGAGACAAAAATAAACACTCTTCAGGCGAATGCACTTTTTGTTTAAATAGCCATCTCCAGGTGATTAGTGCTCCTCAGCCTTAAGGAACACAAAAGTGGAAAACCAAAAGGGCATCTAATCGAGGAAAGAAAAAAATGAATATTTGAAAGTGACAGGGACTGCTCTATCCTGCCCTTGGCCATTTACATAGCAATCTTGCTTTCATATTCAATAAAATTACTATAGCTGCCATTGCCTGACACCCTGAAAGTCTTCTAAAAGCCATGACAGTGTTAGCCAAGAATTATCAAATCAAATTCACTGCAGAAGATCTTATGCTGCGTAGTAATCGATGACATAGTTTGATTTCAACATTAATTTACTATGTGCTTTGGGGGTCTATGTGAAAGCTTTATTCTCCTTTTTTGAAATCCAGAACTCAAACTAATCTTCATAATACAGTAAGTTAAAGTGCAATATTGGTTGAGGGTGTACTGTCATTTTATTTGAACCCTGGGTTATTGTGGCATTACCCTTAGCTCACTTACTTTCCCTTTCCCTCTCAGGACTATCAATCAATCAACAGTATTTATTGAGCACTGTACTAAACACTTAGGAGAGTACAATACCACAGAGTTGGTAAACACAATACCTGCCCACAAGGAGCTTACGTTCTAAAAGAGGAGTTTACAATGTAGAATTACCCAGCATTGTATGACATTCTTACATCAAGTCCTGTAATACCAAATTATCCAAGTTGAAGCAGTACCAAGGATGTTCCAGGCCAAACAAGAAATGCCAAGTATTAAAAATGACTAAGAGAGGATGGGATCACTTCAAGGTAGAATTATCCTTTGGTTTGATGATAACACTGTTGATAATGAGATTGTATTGAAGAATGTGGGTGTAGGCCAACCAATTTAGCCAGAAGAGTCCCAATTCTGGGCCAGCTGCATTTTTTATAAAATTGCTGAAGGCGCCAGAGGGTCTTCTGGCTAGATCAGGATATGTGGCAACCTGTCTACAAATTCCAAGCCAGAAGTCTTCAGAGGGAGCAAAACCGCGGGAAAATGAGCTAAGTGGTTGAGGAGGCAATCTTAACAGGGGCAGGATGAAAGGAATAGAAAAGACTCAAGACAGATCTAGATAGATTCAAGGATGGCAGGACCAGAGGGAGCTGCTAATGGGGAAACTGATGCTAGGCGGTTCATGGATATATATGAGGATGATGCCACAGAAGACAGTCATTCCATAGTTTATCCAAGTGCCCTGTGTTGTCACTGGCTAGATAGGCCTAAACTTTGACCCAGAATACCATGTACATGACTAGCCAACTTTTACTTTTATGCTTGCTCTGTGTCTAGATGCCAATGGTAAATTACCAGAGGTTCCAACTGGACCATCCCCTAAGGAGACACATTTTGGCCGGGCTGCAAATGATTACCACTCCACCGCCCCCCACTTCCCCATCCAGTCCCAGACCTTCTACTTAGTCTGTTATTCTGGATGCACACCTCCCAGCCCACACTCAGGCTTTCCAAAGCCTATCCATTCAATCATATTTATTGGGTGCTTACTGTGTGCAGAGCACTCTATGTGCTTGGAAAGTACAATTCAGCAATAAAGAGAGACAATCCCTGCCCACACTGGGCTCACCAGGCCTGTCTTCAACTGGCCGTGTGTTCTGAAGCAGGAGTTCCCTCAAGCAGTGAGAAGCAGTGTTGCTCAGTGGAAAGAGCACGGGATTTGGAGTCAGAGGTCATGGGCTCAAATCCCAACTCTGCCACTTGTCAGCTGTGTGACTTTGGGCAAGTCACTTAACTTCTCTGGGCCTCAGTTACCTCATCTGTAAAATGGGGATTAAGACTGTGAGCCCCACGTGGGACAACCCGATCACCCTGTAACCTCCTCAGCGCTTAGAACAGTGCTTTGCATATAGTAAGCACTTCATAAATGACATTATTATTATTATTATTAAGTCACCCATGACACCCCTGTCATGATGCATCCAGGATGTGGCACATGGTGCACTGAGTGATGGCACCAAACCATGTCATTTTGCCAGTTGGTGTTGGCCTGGATCTAGTTTGTGTACTACTGTTGATTAAGATTCTCAGTATTGCTATTTGAAAGTACTGGCCATTAGTTAGCAAAAGAGTGGGAAATAAGTTTATAGCCAGCCTCAGCACTCATGTAAATAAGCTTATCCAATTACTTAGCTTGATCACTCTAGTAGTTAGTATTTCTGTGTCTCCCCCATTAGAGTGTACGTTCTTTGTGCACAGGGAATGGGTCACTTCTGTATTCTTTATTTTTCAAGATCCTTGTGCAATTTCCTTTGCCAAGCAAGTGCTCAATAAATGCTATTACTACTACTACTATTACTACTACTACTACTGATAACAATAATAATAAAGAGAAGCAGCATGGCTTAGTGCAAAGAGCCTGGGCTTGGGAGTCAGACATCATGGGTTCTAATCCTGCCTCCGCCACTGATCAGCTGTGTGACTTTGGGCAAGTCACTTGACTTCTCTGTGCCCGTTACCTCATCTGCCTTCTACACTGTGAGCCCACCTTCTAGACTGTGAGCCCACTGTTGGGTAGGGACTGTCACTATATGTTGCCAACTTGTACTTCCCAAGTGCTTAGTACAGTGCTCAGCACATAGTAAGTGCTCAAATACGATTGATTGATCTGTGAGCACTATGTGGGGCACTAGAGCACTAGGCTCTGAGAATCACTAACGATTCTCCCTAACCCTATTCCCACCCTGGGCCGCAGGCTGTCTGCAGTGCCACCTTGGGTCTTGGAGCAAGCAACACTGGCTGAGCCCAGCAGAGCCTTCCACTTAATAATAATAATAATAATAATAATAATAATAATAATAATGTTGGTATTTGTTAAGCGCTTACTATGTGCAAAGCACTGTTCTAAGCGCTGGGGTAGATACAAGGTAATCAGGTTGTCCCATGGGGGGCTCACAGTCTTCATCCCCATTTTACAGATGAGGGAACTGAGGCCCAGAGAAGTCAAGTGACTTGCCCAAAGTCACACAGCTGACAAGTGGCAGAGCCGGGATTTGAACCCACAACCTCTTGACTCCAAAGCCCGGGCTCTTTCCACTGAGCCACGCTGCTTCACTTCTGAACCCATCACTCCGAGGTCTGCCCTTTTCTCTCCTCCCTACACTTCCCCGTTGTAGCCTGCCAATGACAATTTTGAGTATTGTCCTCAGCTATGTCAGTAGACTTACTGACTCCAGATTAGTGAAAATAGTTTCTTGTGCACACTATGATATCTTCAGGGTCTGAGATCCTTGAACTGAGATTCAGCTCAAGAAGTGCTCTGCTTCTTCCCTCTCTTCCCAGTCCAGTGATTCCAGGGGCGAACAGGGTAGTATTCCAGGGATCTGCCAAGCTTTCCTCTGTCACCTCTGCGCAGGCAAGAAATTGGTTGGACTTGGAGGTGCCACTCTGTACACCCAGGAGAACCTCAGGTGGGGACAGAGACCTGAAGAGACCCTCCCACTTTCCCCCAGCACAGAGAGCCACGCCACCCAACCACCACTCCAAGGTCAGCTCCTCTCTCTCCTGGGTCTCAGTATAATAATTACGCTACTTGTTATGCACTTACTATGTGCCATGCACTGTTCTGAGTGCTGGGGTACATACAAGTTCCTTAAGTTGAACACAGTCCCCATCCCACATGGGGCTCACACAATCCTCATATTAGAAATGAGGTAACTGAGGCACAGAGAAGTGAAGTGACTTACCCAAGGTCACACAGCAGACAAGTGACAGGGCAGGGATTAGAATCCAGGTCCTTCTGACTTCCAGCCCTGTGCTCTATCCACTAAGCCACGCTGCTTCTCAATGCAACCCAGCCAGGCACACTCTCAGTCAACCATCCACCTCTCCAACTATGTCTTCTCCCAGTTCCCCAGCCTAGAAAAGCTGATCTGCTGCTCTGCTGTCCCATGGACAGCAAGTTAGGGGCAGCTCAGACTTAGCATTTGCCCCCTTGGACTCTCTCCCTGGGTTACCCAGTAAAACAACCCTGGACAAAGAGAGTTCTGGCCCTTCACAGTTCTTAGACATAAGGAGACGAGGAGGTTGGAGGAACGGACAAGTTCCACAGTGTTTAAATGAATAAAAAAGTCAAAAATTTTAAAGAGACTGTTATTTCTAAGGGTGAGGAAGAAGATGATTCAAATAATCTAAAGATGAAAGATGTACAGAGGGAGAGGACAGCATCGACTGTGTATTCGCAGTGCCCATCTTAATAAAAAATTATGCAACAGTCACTGTCTTAAATATGCCAAGCAGCAGCCCTCTTGAGGGCGTCAGAAACATTCTGCAGCCCCTGACGTGTCCTGCTCTGAATCGACAACTTACCTTGCTTACCATCTGAAGCCGGCCCTGCCTTAGCCTTTCCTTTTTGCCTTCCTCTTCCTCCCTCTTGCTATCATTCTCTCTCAGACATGGTAGCAGGAGATGGAAGGACACACTTCCCTGGCCCCTGGGAAGGGCAGTATCTAGCAAACGTCGGCATAAGAAATAATCTGCTGTTGTTGCCGGCATGAAAACAACAGACCCAATACTCTTGAGTATCTTTAAAAAGGAAAAAAGTAAACCTCTTAGCCAATGACATTTTTAGTCTTGTCCTCACTTAGCTACATCAGAAGATGCATCAACTCGATTAGTGTGTAGGTCTTGCTTCCTATTCTTATGAAAATTCCTCCTTGCTCACACTGGCTTCTTCAGAGTCTGAGATAAATTGCGTGACTACTTTTCAGGTCAAGAAATGAAAGAAGAAGCCTACAGAGTAGCCTTAAATACTAAGCAAGGTGTGTTTTTCCATCTCTCCTTTGCTACTTTTTCCTTTGAAATATCATAACTTCCCACTATTTATATGCCATCGCTTTTCCCCAAAAAGTTCCAAGGTGCCCCCGTGAATGAGCGGGTGGCAAAGCTCAGAATACTGCACTAGGAAGAATGAAAATGTTGGGGGCGTAAAAGGTCAGTGGAGATTGGAGCCTTGGGGAGAAGAAGCGTGGCTCAGTGGAAAGAGCACAGGTTTTGGAGTCCGAGGTCAGGTTCAAATCCTGGCTCTGCCAATTACCAGCTGTGTGACTTTGGGCAAGTCACTTAACTTCTCTGGGCCTCAGTTCCCTCATCTGTAAAATGGGGATGAAGACTGTGAGCCCCCTGGGGGACAACCTGATCACCTTGTAACCTCCCCAGCACTTAGAACAGTGCTTTGCACACAGTAAGCACTTAATAAATGCTATTATTATTATTATTATCCCTGATTATTAGAGAAGCAGAGTGGCCTAGTGGAAAGAGCTTGAGCCTGGGTCCTAATTTCGGATCTGCCATTCAGCTACTGTGTGACCTTGGACAAGTCTCTTAACTTCTCTGTACCTCAGTGTCTTCATCTAGATTCAATACCTATTCTCCCTCCCTCAGACTGTGAGCCCTATGTTTCCAACCTGATTATTTTGTATCTTCCCTGGTGCTTTATACAGTGCTTGCCACATATGCACTTAAATATCAAATTATTATTGTTATTTAGCATTCAGCTGGTTACTGAATTCCACCAGTTCTTCCTCTTCAACATTTCTCAGATTTTCCCTTTCCTCTCCACTTTAATCAATCCAACAATGGTATTTATTGAGCACTTACTGTGTGCAGAGCACTGTACTAAGCACTTGGGAAGTACAAGTTGGCAACATATAGAGATGGTCCCTATCCAACACTGGGATCACAGTCTAGAAATGGACTTCACCCATGTTCAAGCCCTCAGTGTATTCCATGGATTACTGCAGCAGTCTCTTGTTATGGTCTTCTTGCTTTGAATTGTTATTCAGAGGACATCATGACCCTGCTCAAAAATCTCCAGGCCCTACCCATTTCTCTCAAATATTTTTACCACTGGCCTCAAGACTCTCCACCAGCTGTCTTTCTCTCTAGTTCCCCACTTTGCTCATGGCATGCTAACCTTCTACCTATATCTAACTTGCAGCTATGCTGTCTCCAACCAATCACTTACAATTTTCCTCCAATATGGAGCTTCACTGGCCTCAAATCTGACAAATCATACTCTTCTCCATTTTCAAAGCCCACTTAGAAAACCACTTCCTCTAGTGTTAATAATAATAACGATGGTATTTGTTAAGTGCTTACTATATGCCAAGCACTGTTCTAAGCCCTGGAGTAGATGCAAGGTAATCAGGTTGTCCCACTTGGGGCTCACGGACTTAATCCCTATTTTACAAATGAGGTAACTGAGGCACAGAGAAATTAAGTGATTTGCCCAAAGTCACATAATTTATAAATGGTGGAGACAGGATTAGAATCCATGACCTCTGACTCCCAAGCTCTTGCTCTTTCCACTAAGCCATGTTCCTTCTAATCCTCACCTTCCTAATCATGTCACCAGTCACCCTTAACACTATTTCATGCATCACTTTTTAATTTGTTTCACTGCCTACATTTGTTTTTATCATTCATTTTTATGCTTGTATTATTGTACCTATTGTATATTTGCAATTGGAACCTACTCTACTTCTCCATTAAACTGCATGTTCCTCAATGGCAAAGCCATAGTATTTTCATTAATGTTTCTTCCCAAGTGAATAGTTCAAGGAAAGCACTCAATACATATGATGATGCTCATAATAATAATAATGATGATGGCATTTATTAAGCACTTACTATGTGCAAAGCACTGTTCTAAGTGCTGGGGAGGTTACAAGGTGATGAGGTTGTCCCACAGGGGGCTCAAAGTCAAACCCCATTTTACAGATGAGGTAGCTGAGTCACAGAGAAATTAAGTGACTTGCCCAAAGTCACACAACTGACAACTGGCAGAGGCAGGATTTGAACCCATAACCTCTAAGTCCAAAGCCTGTGCTCTTTCCACTGAGTCACGCTGCTTCTCTAATGAATCCTTGCTTCATCTGACAATCCACTCGCTAACCAATCAATCAACAATACATATTGAATGCTTACTGGCTGTAGAGTCACCAAAGTCATCTTCCCAACATCTCCACCTTTTCCTCTCCACCCAAACCGCTACCACATTAGTACAGTCACTCATCCTATCCCGAATGGATTACTGCATCAGCATCCTTTCGGATCTCCCAACCCCTGTCTCTCCCCACTTCAGTCTATACTTCACTCTGCTGCCTGGATTATCTTTCTAAACAGTCTGGGCATGAAACCCCCTCCTCAAAAATCTCCAGTGTTTGCCTATCAACCTCCGTATCAAGCAAAAATCCTCACTATTGGTTTCAAAGCTTCCCATCACCTTGCACCCTCCTACCTCACCTCCCTTCTCTCCTTCTACATCTCAGCCTGCTCACTCCGCTCCTCTGGTGCTAACCTTCTCACTGTGCCTCACTCTCTCCTGTCCTGCCATCGACCCCTGGCCCATGTTCTACCTCTGGCCTGGAATGCCCTCCCTCCTCAAATTCACTAATCACACTGCTCAATAAATACGATTGAATAAATTGATTGAAAGAATTAATGTAGAGCATTGTACTAAGCTCTTGGGAGAGTATAATATAGTAGAGTTGGTAGAAATGATCCCTTCCCTCAAGGAGCTTACAGTCTAGTGGGGGAGACAGGCATTGAAGTAAATTACAGATAAGGGAAGCAATAAAGTTTAAGGATATGTGCAGAAGTGCTGTGGGCTAATGCTGTAGCCCTGTAATTTACTTTGAAGTTTATTGTTGGCTTGGGGTTTCTGCGGAATATCAATTCCAGATGAGGGTCCCTTTCTATTTCTATCTTTTCTCACCTCAAGAATAAGAGGTGGTAAAGGTCCACCGTGAGAGTCAAAATGAGGACTTAAGCCTGAATAGTATCAATTTTAGTTAGATTGTCGAGACCTGGCTCAGGTGCTGGGAGGCATTTGGAAGGTATCTGATATTGCCAAATATAGTGTACTAAGTAACCGCCTACGCACAGAATTGAACAAGACAGGCAGATCCAGGAAGAGCAAATATTGATGGTTCAAAGATTCCCACTGTCAGCTGCCAAAGTCTTTGGAAGCAGAGACTCAACTTTGATACCTCTGTGCCAGTTCTGTAATGCTTGAGACACTTGGATGGTTGAACCTCTTCCAATTTCACTTACCGTGATTTCTTAATTATTCAACATGAGCCTTTTAAAGTCAGCGAGCAAAACCCCATTTGTCTCGAACAACAGAAGTCTAATCAGAGCCTGAAATAAGGAAAATCCGGGATTTGGCACTCAGAATTGAGCATCTGGGAAGGAAGATACAAATGGGCTGTGAGAGCTACCACCTTGTCCAAGGAGTCTCATCTCTCCTTCATGAGTTTCTCCAGAATCAGAGTTTTTTTGTGTGTGTGATTTTTTTTAATGGTGTTCGTTAAGCACTTAGTATGTGTCAAGCACTATTCTAAGCACTGGGGTAGGTACAAGTTAACTAGATTGGACACAGTCCTTGTCCCACTTGAATCTCACAGTCTAAGTAGTGTCTTTGACAAAGGTGACTGAATTTATCTATGGATAGGGAAACTCTGATTTGTCTTCAAATGAGCTTTTGGAAGTCTGCTATGAAATAAGGGCCAGAACCCAAATAGTGAGAACACAGAATGTCTTGCACTGCTTCTGAGAAGCCATTAAATCTTCAGTGCATCCAAGAAGAAGGGGCTTTGCCTGAAGGGCTTACTCATCATCACTCGTAGATGGAATCACCTATCCACCAGAATGGCAGATAATATTCTCTGGCAATGACAACAGTGATGTTTAAAATTTCCATCGAGAACGATGTAGTTCTACTACATCAGGACAGAGAAAGGTGCTGAGCTATTGCTTATAGTGTCGGTGGTTATGGCTAACACTACTCTCCCCTGTCTTCCCTGATGGTCATGATCCCACTTATGAATGAAATGCAGCAAGTGAATATCTGGGCTGGGGTAGAACATGCTTCAGTTTGTTTAGTGTAGAATTGATTTATGGTCGATTTCCTTCTCCCTGGATCGTATTCTCCCAACACCTCAGCACTTCTGTTGCACTGCCACATTTATTCACCTACAGCAATTTGTAATCCTTCTAGATATACCAATTTGTGTACTCTAACATTTAAGCCTTTACTCATCCACACATCCATTTTCCTCATCTCTTTTTCCTCCTACCTGTAAATTATTTTGTGTCAGTATTCCCTGCTAGATTGTAGGCTTCCTGAGGGCAGTGATCATGACTTTTAACTCTGTTATACTTTCCCAAGTTCTTAGAGTGTTTTGCACACATAGGTGTTCAATAGATACTACTGTTTGATCTAGCCTTTGACAGATGGACTTGAGACGTGAGGAGTTATACAGAGGCTCTTCATATCTTTGCACCTTGCAATGAAGGACTAGGTTGGGACCCTTCTAGTCCCTTCTAGACTATGAGCCTGTTGTTGGGTAGGGACCGTCTCTATATGCTGCTGATTTGTACTTCCCAAGTGCTCAGTACAGGGGTCTGCACACATAAATGCTCAATAAGTACGACAATGAATGAAGTACATTCTTGTTTTTAGTGACGAAGCCAACATCTTTCAATAATTTTTTTGTTGTTTCTGATTTTGTTTTTTAATGATTCTTAGTGCTTATTATGCACCAGACACTGTACCTGGAGTAGATACAAGATAATCAGGCAGGATAAAGTTCTTGTCCCACATGAGGCTCACAGTCCAAGTAGGAGGAAGGAGGATTTAATCCCCATCTAATAGATGAGGTAACAGGCACAGAGAAGTTAAGTGATTTGCCCAATGTCACCCAACAGAGCCTGGAATAGAACCAAGGTTCACCAACTCCCAGGCCTTTGTTCTTTTCACTAGATGACGATGCTCTTGTATTCAGAGAATAAAATGAAACAGATTACTAGATGTGACTAGAAACAGTGAATCTGTTTGATGCCTAGGTAGGAGATTTTCTGGCTGTTTCTCTGCTGTGTTATTTTTGAGGAAGTCTCTAGACTGCTCTGAACCTTAGATCTTTGTCTATATAGTCATATATGTGTATAATATGTAAGAATTCTATATATCATATAATTTCTACTATCATGTATATGACTATGCACATACTATATTACATATACAGGGAAGAACACTGCTTTCCCGTACCTACTTAAGAACCTACTAGCACTTACACATTTACATTTGCTCTTCCTCTGTATTTGTGTCTATATAATAACAATAATTGTGGTATATGTTGAGAGTTCAATGTTTGCCAAGTACTTTATTAGCTACTGAGATCGATACAAGATAATCAGGTCCCACATGTGGCTCAAAGTTTAAGTAGGAAGGAGAATAGGTCTTGAATCCCCATTTTGCAGATGAGGGGAGTAGGGCAACTGAGAAGTTAAGTGACTTGCCCAAGGTCACCCAGCAGACAACAGGTAGAGTGGGGATTGGAACCCAGGTCCTCTGATTCTCAGGCCCATGTTCTGTCCATTAGGCTATGCTGCTTCTCATACATACGTATGATCAATTCTACAGCCAATAATGGATTCTTATTACTTTATTTGTGAATGTTTGTGCCTGTCTTCCCCTTTGGAATGGGGAGAAACAGTGTGGCTCAGTGGAAAGAGCACGGGCTTGGGAGTCAGAGGACGCGGGTGCCAATCCCATCTCCGCCACTTGTCTGCTGTGTGACCTCAGGCAAGTCACAACTTCTCCGTGCCTTAGTTACCTTATCTATAAAATGGGGATTAAAAGCGTTAGCCCTACGTGGGACAATCAGATTACCCTGTATGTACCTTAGCACTTAAAACAGTGCTTGGTACATATTAAATGCTTAACAAATACCATAATTATTATTTAGAGTGAAAGCGTCCCGTGGGTAGGTAATATGCCACTTCTTGGTTTTATACTTTCCCAAGCAAGTAATCCAGGGTACTGCATCCAGCGGGAGCTCAGTAAATTCTCTTTCATCTCCACACCTCAAAGGGATGTCTTGAAGGATGATATTTCAGAGCTTGTCAGTGCAATACGAAAATGAGCCTACAATTGCTTAATGACAGAATCCCACTTCCCTGTGAACATGACAGGCTCAGAATTTACCAGAGCCTAAAGTCTGTAAAAGTGCTCATTATGTGGAGCTGAATCCATCTCTCTTCATCACCAGGAAATAGAGATTTCATAGCTCTAGTCATTGGTTGTCATGAAAGAAACACAGTCAACATTAACGCACAACTTTCACAGGACTGTGCTGAAACCTTGGACAAACTCATTTCTGCCATAATAGAGAAGCAGCCAAATTATTAATTATGGAAACTCACCCTCCAGGCTAGTAATTGAGGTTGAAAGAGATGGTGGGGTAGGAGTACACTTTTTATGCTATTTCAACCACAACGATTTCCTATTTTTCCTATCATTCATCATTATGGTTTTTTTCCTGATCCCAAACAAGTGCACAATAATAATAATAATAGATAGCATTTATTAAGTGCTTACTATGTGCAAAGCACTGTTCTAAGCACTGGGGAGGTTTCAAGGTGATGAGGTTGTACCACCGGGGGGGGGGGGGGCTCACAGTCTTAATCCCCATTTTACAGATGAGAGAACTAAGGCCCAGAGAACTTAAGTGACTTGCCCAAAGTCACACAGCTGACAAGTGGCAGAGCTGGGATTTGAACCCATGACCTCTGACTCCAAAGCCCGTGCTCTTTCCACTGAGTCACACTGCTTCTCCAACAAACTCTTTTGTCTGTAACAAAAGAGTTACACTGAACCAGTGATTTCAGGCTATACTTCACTCTTTTTACTTAGGCAAGAACAGTTCTTTCAGCTAGATAGATGATCAAAAATGAAATCTCCAAATCTAGGACAGCCTCTGGTTCTTCAAGGTTCCAGATCAAAGGGGCACCAGAATTGGGGAGTGGCGAAGTGGTTTAGTGAAAAAGAGTGAGCCCTATTAGGGTAGAGTTTTGTATGCCTCTTTCTGCCTTTCTTATTAGACTGTGAGCTTCTTGAGTGCAGGGAACTTTGCATCTTGCTTTTGTGTTCTTCCCAGCAGCTTGGTACTTGGTTGTCACTCAATTGATTAAGGAGGCTGATTACTGAAGGCTTCTCTCTCCCAGCACCATACATCCCTATTCCCTCTCCTTCCTCTCCCTTCCGCATTGCTCAGCCCCACAGCAATTATATTCATATTTATTTTAATATGCCTACCCCTCTAGCCTATAAGCTTCTTGTGGACAGGGAATGTGTCTACCAACTCTGTTATATTGTAGTCTCTCAAGTGCTTAGTACAGTGCTCTGCATATGGTAAGTGCTCAATAAATATAGTTTATTGATTCATTGATTGAATAATCTACTCCAAAACTATTAGAGCAGATCCAACAGGGGAAATCCAACAGAGCAGAGTTACAGGATGGTGTGGGGAGAAGGCAGAGATGGCAGTTGTGACAAGCAGTAGCTATAGCATGGGGGAGGGAGGATGGCATGTAAAATATAATATAGATAGGGAGGAGACAGGGTGGAATAAAAATGAGGCACAGGGGAGCTAAAAAAAAAAAAAAAGCACAAGAATACCCAATCCTCAAGAACAACTACATGCCTTTGGTTGAGATTTCCCCCTCTGCGATCATGAGCAATAAAGCTGGAAGCACAGGCAGGAAATGGCTTAGGCTGCTTTGTAGGACTGCCCCATCAGTGACATGGGATATCCCAACTTGACCCAGGAAAATTCTGTCCATTCTCATGGTACTGGAATTCCTTAGAGCTCAGGATGGTGTATCAACGTTGAGAATACCTCATAATAATTAATAATAATTGTGGTATTTGTTAAGCACTTACTATGTGCCAAGTACAGTTCTAAGCACTGGGGTAGATACAAAGTAATCAGGTTAGCACAATCCCCCACCCACGGGGGGCTCACAGTCTTAATCCCCATTTTACAGATGAGGTAACTGAGGCACAGAGAAGTTGTGACCTGCCAAAAGTAACACAGCAGACCCATAGCAAAGCCAGGATGAGAACCCACATCTTCTCTCTGGACCATACTTAAGCTTCCCCCACTTCCCCTCCAAGACACACCAGAAAAGTTAAGTGAGCCCCCTTTAATGGAAAAGCCTTTTTAGAGTGTACGAAGCATCACCTTATCATTGCGGTGGAACTTCTTGGGAAAGCTCCACCGAAGTTTTATCCACCCAGAAGTGATCAGTTGAGTCCAAATGCTGTTTCCCCAATTAAGTGAATGAATCAAAATTCCCAGTGGCTCACTGCAGCACACTCATTCCAGTGCCTCTGAAGCACTGTGGAAATCTGCCTCAGGGAATACTTAATAGGGGGAAGTAGCACTGACAAAGAAGAAACAACCTCAAGATGGCAAAATACAGAGAAGCTAGGAAAATATTATTCCAATGATTGAACTGTCAAAAGTCACAGAACTCCAGGGAAATCTTATTTCTTTGCCCTGTTTAAAGACCCTAAATACTGAGATTAAACTATTTATCATTCCCCTCTTTGGATTTCAGTTGTTAATAAAATAAACCAAGGCTCCCCCTCCCTCCAAATTGAACAGACAAAGCTATCTGTTCCAGATCCGGGTGCAACATATCCAATTATCAAGACAAATACAATTGCAAAGGCACGCAAAATCTGGCATGCAAATCTTCTATCACCAGGAGAGTCAAACTAAATATTTATTTGCTCTGTGCCAAACAAAATTAAGAGTGACTTGGCACTAAAGGAAATAAAAAATGCTTCAGTCCCCTAGCTACAGAGAAGAGAAAACCACCTTTGAATGGAAAACATTTTTACAGTGTTTACAGGGGCCATTTCCATGTTTTTGAAACAAACTACTAAATAATGCATGTGCATCAAGTCAAAAAATCCTATTTAAGGGAAGGAATTTAGGACCTCATTAGTTGTCTAGGTGAGATTAAAAAAAAGAGTAGGGCTGCTTAACAGGTAGCTTTCCCGAGAGAGAGGAAATATAGGCAGGATTCCAAGCCTGAGCCCAAAGAATCCTGGCTCCATCAGTTGTTGGCTGTGTGAATTTGGGCAAGTGACTTCAGGCAAGTGACTTCACTTCTCTGTGCCTCAGTTACCTCATCTATAAAATGTGGATTCAGACTGTGGAATAACCTGATTACCTTTTATCTCCCCCAGTTTTTAGAACAGTGTTTCCACAAAGAGTAAGCACTTAAAAAACCATAATTATCATGAACATCAAAGATCTGCTCTGAGGACGGGGATAGATTAAGGGGTGCATGAATTTGGGAATAGCCCCTTGAAAGGAAAGAAGAGGGGAAGAAGGTGGCACAGAGTGAGGGGAGGGGGGAAAATGTGGAAAAGAAAAGAAGAGAGAAAATGAGAGATAGTAAGAGAGGGTGATAGGAAAGATGGGGAGAGCAGGAGAAGGGAGAGAAGGTACGAGGGATAAAATGTGAGGGAGAGAGGAAGAGCTGAAAGGAAAGGACAAAGAGGAAGAGAGGGTGAGGAGAAGTGGGAAGAAGAGATAAAGGGAGGGGGAGAAATGAAGAAAATAAGAGAGGAAAACCGAGAGAAATGTGAAAAAGTGGAAAAGGGAGAAGAGGTAAAGGAATTCAACCTCTGTTGCTAAAAAATGTTGTCATGACTGATGCCGCCATCATTGCTACCACCAATCAGGAAGCCACTGCTCTCCAGATCAGCATGTAATGGGCCAGTTGAGTGGAGCCACTGTTAGGATGGCTGGTGGAAGGAGATGCTGGCCTCAGGCTCAGCATCTGTGTAGCACCTGGTAGACTATTCCTGCCAGCAGCTCCCAAGCTTAGGTCCCTATTAACTGGTTTTTAAAATAATAATGATAATAATAATAATGATAGTGGTATTTGTTAAGCGCTTAATGTGTGCCAAGCACTGTTCTAAGCACTGGAGTAGATATATGTTAATCAGGTTGGACACAGTCCCTATCCCACAAAGAGCTCACACTCTTAATCCTACTTTGCAGATGAAGTCACTGAGAAGTGAAGTGACTTCTCCAAGGTCATGCAGCAGACATAACATTTATGTCTAAGTGTATTGACTATGATTACTTTCTTTAGGCTGTAGTGGGACAAATATGCCCTCTAATAATAATAAAAATAATAATAATTATGGCATTTGTTAAGCACTTACTATGTACAAAGCACTGTTCTGAACACTTGTGGGGATACAAGGTGATCAGGTTGTCCCATGTGGGGCTCACAGTTAATCCCCATTTTACAGATGAGGTAACAGGCTCAGAGAAGTTAAGTGACTTGCCCAAGGTCACACAGCAGACATGTGGTGAAGGCAGGATTAGAACCCATGACCTCTGACTCCCAAACCCGGGCTTTTTCCACTGAGCCATGCTGCTTCTAATCCCACCACTCCCCTCTCAGCATCACAACTGGAGAGTTTCCAGTACTTTACCAGCCTCGGCTGAGGGAGGGAGAGTCAAGCCAAGGCATACCCATTACGTTCCTAGCTTGGGCAGTGGCTAGCCAGTGGAAGATAATCTGCCACAAGTCAAAACTCACCTATGCTGGGCAACAGCGGCATGGGAGAGAGTCGAGGGTGGAGAATCAAGTTTACTGTGTGGAAGGAGGCAATGGCAAACCACTTGTGCAATTTTTACCAAGAACACTCTATGGATACACTACCAGAGAGATTGCAGATGGAGGTGGGGCATTCTGGGAGAGATGTATCCATGGAGTAACTTCAAGACAATCCAACCATTCCATACTACCTGAGCTCAGTCCATCAATCAATGCATTTACTGCTGTGCGCAGAGCACTGTACTGAGTACTTGGGAGGGGCAGAGCTGGTAGACACATTTCCCTGCCCATAAGGAGCTTACATCCTAGAGGAGCTTACTTCTGATAACTCAAAAACTGTCCTATATCCGGTGGAATGTCAACGACATGCAGTTTATGTATAGATTCATGCGAGTTCAGGAATTCTGTAGGATGGCTGGAGATTCCGGCAGAAGTCAGGGATGTGTTTGGAGGTTACACTGGTAGTTTGTGTGTGCAGGTGGGGGCAGGCTGAAATTGACAGTGCTGAACCCACAGACCGAGTCACATTCTGCTCATGCAAAAAGTGTCTTAAAATGTGCTGTCACGTTAGTAATTTGCCACAACTGGCTGACTCAAAGTAATTGACAGTTTTCATGACGTTTTGTGTGAGTGCCTCAAGGACCCAGTCATCTGATTAGGGAAGCTCTTGAATGGCTCTAGGTATGTGGGTGGTGCTCAGACTTTTTACATGGGATAATTTCCTGTAGATGTGGACGTTTAGTAGATTTGAGAGTCGTCCACAGAGAGGTAGTAACTCAAGCCCCAAGAAAGAAGTCAGAAAATTGTCAATCATATTTACTGAACACTTTGTGCAGAGTACCATATTAAGCCCTTGGGAGAGCACAGTATAACAGTAAGCAGACACCTTCCCCGCCCACAACGAGATTTCAGTTTAGAGGGTGAGACAGTCATCAATGTAAATAAATAAATTACAGATATGTCTATAAGTCCTGGGGGGTTGAGGGGGGATGAATGAAAGGAGCAAGTCAGGGTGACGCAGAAGGGAGTGGGAGAAGAGGAAAGGAGGGCTTACTCAGGGAAGGCCTCGGAGGAGATATGCCTTCAACAAAACTTTGAAGGGCAGGGAGAGTGATTGTCTTTAGAATATGAGGAGGGAGGACATTCCAAGCCAGAGGCAGGATGTGGGCAAGTGGTCAGTGGCAAGATAGATGAGATCGAGGTACAGTGAGAAAGTTAGATTTAGAGGAGTGAAGTGTGTGGGCTGGGTTGGAGTAGGAGAGTAGTGAGGTGAGGTAGAAGGGGCAAGGTGACTGGGTGCTTTAAAACCAATGGTGAGGTATTTCTGTCTGATGCAGTGGTGGATGAGCAACCACTGGAGGTTCTTGAGGAGTGGGGAAACATGGCCTGAATGTTTTTGTAGAAGAATGATCTGGGCAGCAGAGTGAAGTATGGCCTGGAGTGGGGAGAGACAGGAGGCAGGGAGGTCAGCAAGGTGGCTGAACCAGTAACCAAGGTGGGATACAATAATAAATTGGATTAACTTGGTAGCAGTTTGGATGAAGAGGAAAAAATACATTTTATCTTTGTTCTGAAGGTCAAACTGACAGGATTTAGTAATGGATTGAATACGTGGGTTGAATGAGAGACAGTAATCAAGGATGAATGCCAATATTGCGGGCTTATGAGACAAGAAAGATGGTGCCTTGTAAAGTGTGTGTGGGGCGGGAGTTAAGGGAGGACAGGGTTTGGGTGGGAAGATAAGAAATTTGGTTTTAGACATGTTAAGTTTGAGGTGACATGAAGACATCCAAGTAGAGGTGTCTTGAAGGCTGATGGAAATGCAAGACTGCAGAGAGGGAGAGCGATCAGGGCTGGGGATGTAGATTTAGGCAGCATCCGCATAGCGGTAGTACTTGAAGCTGTGTGAGTGAATGAGGTCACCAAGGGAGCGGGTATAGAAGGATATAGCTCCCTCTAGACTGTAAGCTCATTTTGGGCAGAGAATGTGTCCACTGTTATAGTGTACTTTACCAAGGGCTTAGTACAGTGCTTTGCACACATTAAGTGCTCAATCAATTCAATTGTATTTAACTGAGAATAGACAGGGATCCAGAACGGAAACTTACGGTACCCCCACAGTTAGCAGATGGGAGGCAGAGGAAATTCCCATGAAAGATTGAGTGTCCAGAGAGAGAGAGAGAGAGAGAGAGAGGGAGAACCAGGAAAGAGCAGTGTCAGTGAAGCCGAGGTTGGATAATGTTTCCGGGAGAAGGGGGTTGAGGAGAATTAGGATGGAGGACCGTTGGATTTGTCAAGGAGGAGACCACTGGTGACCTTTGAGAAGGCAACTTCTGTGGAGGGAAGGGGAAGGAAGCCAGATAGGAGGAGGTCAAGGAGCGAATTGGAGGAGAGGAACTTGAGACAGTAGATGTAGATAACTCACTCAAGGAGTTTGGAGAGAAATGGTAGGAGAGAGTTGGAACAATAACTGGAGGGAGCTATAGGGTCGAGGGTTTTTTTTTTTTTTTTTAGGATGGGGAGACATTTGCATGTTTGAAAGCAGTGGGAAAGAAGCCATTGGAGAGAACAGTTGAAGATGGCAGTTAGGGAGGGAAGAAGGAAGGGGGCCAGTGTTTTGATAAGATATAAAGAACAGGGTTGAATGCTCAGGTGGAGGGGTAGATTTCAAGAGGAGGCAAGAACTCCCCTAGAGATACTTCTGGGAAAGATGGGAGGGGTGAAGAAGGGGCAGAAGCAGGGAGGAGCTGGGGAGGGGCAGGGGAGATTAAGCCTGATACTGTTAATTTTCTCAATGAAGTAGGGGGCCAGGTCATTTAGGGGAAAGGGATGGGGAAGGCAGGTGGACAGAGGGTTTGAGGAGGGACTTCACCCAGGAATGCAGAGGTAGAACTAGTAGAAAAAGTGTAGCCTAATAGACAGATGACCTGAGTTCTAATCACAGCTCCACCACTTGCCTGCTATGTGATCTTGGGCAAGTAACTTAACATCTTGGTACCTCAGTTACTCCATATAAAATGTGAACTAAAATCTCTTCTCTCTCCCCCTTAGACTGTGTGCCCTATGAGAAACAAGAATTGTGTCTGACCTGTTGATCTGTGCACCCCAGCCCTTGGTTCAGGGGTTGGCACTTAGTAATTGTTAGCAAATATCACAATTATTAAGGAGAAGCAGCATGGTGTAGTGGATAGAGCACAGGCCTGAGAGTCAGAAGGTCATGGGTTCTAATTCCAGCTCCAACACTTGTCTGCAATGTGACCTTCGGCAAGCCACCTCAATTCTCCGGGCCTCAGTTACCTCATCTGTAAAATGGGGATTGAGACAGGGAGCCCCATGTGGTACAGGGATTGTGTCCAGCCCAATTTGCTTGTATCTCTCCACTCCCAGTGCTTAATACAGTTGCTGGCACACAGTAAGCACTTAAATACCACAATTATTATTATTATAAGTATGGTGGTAGCCAATTCAACAAGTAACTGTAGTGAGCAGCAAAAGATACCAATATAATATGAAGATGGATGGAGGAGGAGATGGTCCAAAATCATTATTGTGGGGTGAGGTGTAGGCTCACCTTCCACCTTTCCCTGTGAGTTTTGGGGAGTCTGAAAAGGTGTGATCACCTCAGGAGAGAGAAGAAGAGGTTGTAGGGTCATCAGCACGTATGGATTAATCCTGGCTGATGCAGCGATGCGTCTCAAAAAATTTCAGCCTCAGCAATGCAGGAGAGGAGAGCACAGGGAGGAGACTGTTTCTGAGGCTGTTTTTCATTCTTTATTCCAAAAGTGCTTTATGCCACATCAATATTTAGAAGTTATACAATGTAAAAGTCAGCAAAGCTGAGGTGGCAACCTTGGGGGAAAAAAAATGAGTGATATAGCCAGCATTTTGCCATTTACAAGGTGAGTTTCTGGATTCCTGTTTCAGTGAAACAATTGGTTTCAAATGGCATATGAAGTAATTTTTACTGCTATCACAGAAATTATGCAAGGGAAAGAATTAATTGGGCATTATAGTCATTATTGTGGGGAGAGTATGGGGACCACCTTTCTTGCTGCTTCTTTAATAATATCTGTCCTGGATCTTTTTCCTTCATTTCTCCTTCACCACAGTTGAGGGTTGAGTTCTCTTTATAATAAACTGTTGAAATGCCTGACCCTCCCTCTACTCCAGCCCATCTGCAGCTTGGTTCAAAGTCAGCCTCCTGCCACCAAATGCGTTTTTGGAAAGCAGAAAGCAAGTGTTTTTACACCCTAAAGTTCAAATATGCTCTCTAAGGACAGGCCTTAGAAAAGTATTTTGTTCAGGCTCAGCCCTTTGGCTCTTACCCAAATGTTCCTGCAAATTCATTTTACTGTTTGCACACCAATATCCTTATTACAGAGTGTGTTATTGTGGTTGGGAATTTGAGCGGCTATAATTGAGCCAGGGGAAGCAGAGTGGAAACTTGTCAGTGGTTTGGGTGGATAGGAGGCTATCAGCAGCAGAAAGTGGCAATAACAGTACTACTCTGCCCTCAAAAAGCCGAAGGCTGAAGAGACTATCTCCCTCTTGCCACTGTATTTTCATTAGTAATAATGATCACTGTGGTATTTGTCAAGTGCTTACTATGTGCCCAGCACCATACTTAGAAAGAACATGGACCTGACAATGAGAAGACTCGGGTTCTAATTCCAACTCCACCACTTACCTGCTTTGTGACCTTGGTCAATTCACGTACCTCAATTTCCTCATCTGCAAAATGGGGATTCAATACCCGGTCTCCCTCCTCCTCAAACTGTGAGCCCCAGTGGGACCTGATTATCCTGAATCTACCCCAGCACTTAGGACAATCCTTGGCACATAGAAAGAACTTAGTAAATACCACAATTATTAAGTGTTGGAGTGGAAACAAGAGATTAAAATCTGACACGGTCCTTGTCCTACATGGGATCACAATCTAAGGGGAAGGCGGAAAACACATATTCAATCTCTATTTTGTCAGTGAGGGAACTGACGCACAGAGAAGTCAAGTGACTTGCCTGAGGTCACTCAATATGCACATGGCGGGCCTGGGATGAGAATCCAGGTCCTCTGACTCCTAGGACCGGGCCCTTTCCATTAGGCCTTGTTCTGCATCAGCTCAGAAGAGGCAGAAATGCTGGCTGCTTCCTCCTCAGACACCTTTTGCAAATCAGTCCCTGGAAAACAGCAGGAGGTGAAAACAGGAGCAAGTATGGCCTAGAAGAAAGAATATGGGCCTCAGAGTCAGAGGACCTGAGATCTAATCTCTGCTCTGCCACTTGCTGCTGTGGGACTCTGGGAAAGTCACTTCACTTCTCTGTGTCTTAGTTCCCTCATCTGTAAAATGGGGATTAAGACTATGAACCCCAAATTGGATTGTGTCCAACTTGAGGATCTTGTGTCTACCCCAGTATTTAGTACAGTGCCCGGAACCTAATAAGCGCTTACTGAATACCGGAAACAAAAAGGTGGGGCTGGTCTTTAATGTGGACCTCTTGAGTTCAAACTCATTGGGTGGGTGCCTGAGATTCAGAATATGAGTCTGCTGGTACCAGGCCTGCTCTGTACCTGACGCAGATGAGCCTGCTTTATTTTATTTACATTAGTGCTTATTACATTTTTGGTGCATAGTTAGCACTTAAGGCTATCAATATTATTATTTTCTTGCTGCTCCTCCAATCAGGGCTAGTGGGGCTCCCAAAAGCCTGGGTGGGCACACTTATTCTGGATGTTTAGCAACTGAACAGTCTCCTGAGCATTTCTTCTTGCCCACAGTAATCTGCTAATGAGGAGGCTTCTTTTCTTCACCTGGGTGGCAGCAGGAGGGATGTAGGTTAGACAAAAGAAGAAACTCCTGCCAGAGAAAACTGGGGGATTTCTGGGCTGTTCAGCTGGGAAGTGGTTGCACTGGGTGGGAACTTGATGAAATCCAGTTTCTTCATAGACTCAGAACTGTGTCTCATAAGGTAAATGGGACTTAATTCTGTCCTTAAAAAAACCAAACAGATATCTTGGAGATATCTCCTTTACCTTCAGTTGTGCATTTTCCAACATCACTGAGAAAAACTCCAGAAGTTCCTTCCAACTCTTCAAAGAGTAAATGGAAAAAAAAAGAATGGTATTTATTGAGTGCTTACTGTGTATAGGGCACTGTGCTAAGCATTTGGAAAAATAAAATACAACAGAGTTGCTGGAAGTAGCATTTGGGGTGAAAGATGGCAATAAGATTCGGGGAGTAGGTCATCCTGAGAAAATAGTGATAATGATAGGATTTAGTGCTGTTTTCCAAGCACTGGGGTAGATACAAAGCTGCGAGGTAGGGTGTAGTGGGAGAAAAGGGAGGTGAGAGGTACTTATGAATAACCTGCATTGTAAACCATTTTGTGTGGCACCAAGCCAAACCTGCCATTGCTGCTTTAATGAGTTTTAATGATCTACTCAACCAGGAAGGCATAGTGGTTAGAACATGGGCCCAAGAGTCAGAAAGTTAAGGGTTCTAATTCTTCCTCTGCCACCTGTCTGCTGTGTGGCCTTGGGCAAGCCACTTCACTTCTCTGGGCTTCAATATAGCAGAGTTATGATCCCTGCCCAAAAGGAGCTTACAGTCTAAAGAGGAATGTTATTGTCAAATGTCCAGTAGGAATTAGGCAATGGTATTTGTGACTATTACTTGATTTAGTATGTTTGGTTTTGTTCTCTGTCTCCCCCTTTTAGACTGTGAGCCCACTGTTGGATAGGGACTGTCTCTATATGTTGCCAACTTGTACTTCCCAAGTGCTTAGTACAGCGCTTTGCACACAGTAAGCGCTCAATAAATACGATTGATTGATTTTAAAATCAATTAACCAATGGTATTTATTGAATGCTTATGTGCAGAACAGTGTACTAAGCGCTTGTACAGTGATATTAATTGATGATTTACCCTGGGTAGAGTAGAGATTGAAGCACTTGGGCGAGTAGAGTTGGCAGATCTGATGTCTGCCCTCGAGGAGTTTACAATCTAGAGGGGGAGATAGACACTAAAATGAGTTATTTACAGGGGAAAGCAATAGAGTACCAAGATAGTGACATAAGTATAACGGGGGTATGCAAGTGCCCAAGTCTTTAAGGAGTTGCTGGAAGTGGAATTTGAGGTGAAAGAGATGGCAATAAGGCTCAGGAAGCAGGTCATCCTGAGAGAATAATGATAACAGCAGTATTAAGTGCTTACTGTTTTCCAAGAACTGGGGTAGATAGAAAGCTGAGAGGTGGGGTGCAATGAGAGAAGAGGGAGGTGAATAAGCGGGGTGAGAGGTACTTTTTAAATGGCCTGCATTGTAAACCACTTGGTGTGGCACCCATCCAAGCCTGACACTGCTGCTTTAGTGAGTCTTAATGATCTCCTACTGCAACCAAGAAGGCATAGTGGATAGAACATGGGCCTGGGAATCAGAAAGTAGTAGGCTCTAATTCTGGCTCTGCCACTTCTCTGCTGTGTAGCCTTGGGCAAATAACTTCACTTCTCTGGGCCTCAGTTACCTCCTATGTAAAATGGGGATTGAGACTGGGAGCCCCACTTGGGACAGGGATTTGTTCGTATCCTCCCCAGCACTTAGTACAGTAACTGGCACATAGTAAGCACTTAAATACCACAATTATTATTATCATTATTACAACCCAACCTGCACACTTCACTCATCTCACTGTACCTTGAGCTCATTTATCTCGTCACTGAGCCCTACCCATGTCCACCCTCTGGCATGGAATTCCTTCTATTTTCATATCCAACAGACCACCAATTCCCCCTCAAGGCCCTACTAAAATCACATCTCCAAGAGGCCTTTTTGAACTAAGTCCTTACTTCCCTGTCTTAGTTTTCCCTTCTGCATCATTTATGCACTTAGGCCTGTTCCCCATAAGCACTTTGATATTCAGGCCACCAGCTCCACAGCACCAAACATAGCCATCTGTAATTTATTTTTGTGCCTGTCTCCCCCTCTAATTTGCAAGCATCTTGTTGGCAGGGGTTATTTATACCTACTCTGGTACTGTGCTCTTCCAAGTGCTTAGAACAGTACAGGCTCAATAAATACTATTGATTAAGCATTCTTACCCTCTAGACTGTAAGCTCCTTGTGGGCAGGGAACAGGTCTACCAAATCTATTATACTATACTCTCCCAAGCACTTAATATAGTGCTTAGCACACAGTAGGCACTCGATAAATGTGACTGACTGAATGCTCACCTGGTCATGACCATTTTCTTGCTCTGAGTCCTCACCGATTTTCCAATCACAGCTGAGCAGGGGGGTCTGAGTAGTGGTTGGTGGATTGTGGGCACCATGGTCATTACTCACAGCTTCCTCTGTAACCTGGTTTAGGGCATCACTGGCAGAGGAATGCTGCAGATCAATTCTGTGACACTGAACAGAAATGTCCTAATCTACTGGTTTCCTGTGCCAGGCTGAGACACAAATAGGTTCTATTGAGGAGGCTTGGAGAGATGGAAGAATCACGGGGCAGGGTGTCAGGAGATGCTTGGCCACTGATCCTCTGGGTGATTTTAGGCAAGTCACTCACTCTTTCTGTGCTTCAGTTTCCTCATCTGTAAAATGAGGTATGAGATCTGTTCTGCTGTTCCCCTGCCTCTTTAGAGGAAAACCTCATGTAGGACAAGGGCTTTGTCTCAGCTGATTATCTTGTATGTACCGCACTGCCTAGAACAATGCGTAGCACATAGCACGTGCTTAATAGATACCAAAATCTCAATTTGCTGCTGAACTTATTCAGAGTTATTAAATGCAAATACCCACCTTCCCTCTTCCTTAGACTGAGTCCCACTGGGACAGGGACTGCTTCCTACCAGACTCAGCCTCTACGTTAGTACCCCTCTGCTTCCAGGAGGTCGATTCCCCTCCCAGTTCCTCCAAACTCTTGGATCGCTCTCAAGTCCCTAATGCCTCAGTTACCTCATCTGTAAAATGAGGATTAAGACTGTGACCCTCACATGGGACAACCTGATTACCTTGTATCTACCCCAGTGCTTAGAACAGTGCTTGGCACATAGCACTTAAATACCATTATTATTATCATTATTTCAGCTGCCACCTTAAAGCCACCTTTTTTTTTCTTTGAAATGGAATTTGTTAAGTACTTACTATGTGCCAGGCACTACACTAAGCGCTGTCAGCTGCCACCTTTAGTTGAGCAGGGCCACATTGCTCTTTGGAAGCCAGCAGTGTCATGCCTGTGTTCCTGGCTACCATCATCATCTTTCTTGGAGTCTCCTTGGAAACACACTGAGGAAATATGGCTCCATTTTGAAAGAGTAAAGGAAGCATTACACTGTAAGGTTCTAAGAGGTTGGATAAGTCTCTACTACTACTAGTAGGTTTGATAAGTCTATGGTTTTGTTTATTTGGTTTTTTTTAGTATTTGTTAAGCAGTTACTATGTATCAAACACTGTTCTAAGTGCTGGGGTATAAAAGTCTACAGGTTACCTTGATCTATTTTTCTAGGAGAAGCATCATGGCCTGATGGAAAGATCAGGGGCCTGAGTGTCAAAAGGACCTGGGTTCTAATTCCAGCTCTAGTCACTTTCTGCTGTGTGATCTTGGACAAGTCACTTCACTTCCTCTGTGCCTCAGTTTCCACACCTGTAAAATAGGGATTTAATCCTCCTGCTAAGGATGTGAGCCCCATATGGGACAGGACTGTGTCCAACCTGTTTATCTTGTACCTACTTCAGTGCACAGTATTGTGCTTGGCACAAAGTGTTTAACAAGTACCATAATTAATAAAAGTGGTCAAAAAAAAAATGAGTAGTCTCTATATGTGGTCAAATGCCCAAAGAGTTTAAAGAGTATCTCATTACTTAAATTTTCATGGAAGACACTTAAGTTAGCTATTGGGGATGACCCTTGTCTTTTGAATCACCCTACAGCTGATAGCTGCTGAAATAAACAAGCCTGTCTCCTAAGAAAATGGATTTTACATAAAGCAGGAAAAAGTCTTGTTAGACATTAGGGAAAAGTTCCTATCAGGGTGACAAAAATGCTAGAATGGGCTCCCAGAGGAAGCTGTTAAACCTCCATCGTTGGAATTGTTAAGGAAGGAACTGGTCTTCATCTTAGAGTTTTTCAGTTTCCTGGGAAAGAGTGGGCTGGACCAAATGATATCTGTGATTCTGCAATCCTAAAATACGAGTTCCTTTGCATTTTGGGTCCCTTGTGCCTACCATTCAGTGCACCAAGGTTACAAGAGTGGGTGAGGGAGAGGAAATATAGAAGACAAAAAAAATACTAATCACATGGAAATGCAATGTGGTCTCATAAAAAGGTTCAGGAGAGCTAGATTCTATAGTCTCAGTTCTGTCACTTGGTTATGTCACTAATCTGTCCTTCAACTTCCTCATCCGGAGAATTGGCTGAGATAACTGTTCTCTCTACCTCTTAGATTCTGAGCCCCATAGGGAGAGGGGAGTGTTCAATCTGATTATCTTGTATCCAATTCCACACTTAATACAGTGCTTGGCACATGGGCAAGTAGACTGTGAGCCCACTGTTGGGTAGGGACTGTCTCTATATGTTGCCAACTTGTACTTCCCAAGTGCTTAGTAAAGTGCTCTGCACACAGTAAGCGCTCAATAAATACGATTTATTGATTGATTGCTGAATAAATTCCATAATTATTAAGAATAAATGTTTTCCCACAATTTCGCTGAGGTGAGACCTCCCTCCTCTCTCTATCCACCCACCAGTCTAGGTGGACATAAGTCATGCATTGAACGTGCTGGGAAGCATCATAGCCTAGTGGATAGAGCATGGAGTGGAGTGGAGGAGCATGGGAGTCAGAAGGTCATGGATTCTAATGCCAGCTCCGCCTCTTGGCTGCCGTGTGAAGTCACTTTACTTCTCTCTGCCTCAGGTACCTCATCTGTAAAATGGGGATTAAGACTGTGAGCCCCCTGTGGGACTGGGACTGTGTCCAACCCGATTTGCTTGGATTCCCCCCCACTCCCCCAGCACTTAGGACAATGCCTAGCACATAGTAAGCACTTAAATACCATTATTATTATTATTGTTATCTTAACTACACCTCCCCCCCCCCCCCGCCCCTCCCGCCCCAGCTTTCCTCCAACCAGATGTGTCTCTCAGGAAACTGCCAGTGAGACTACTGCTCTAAGGACAGAAATGAACAACAGTGCTTTGCACATAGTAAGCGCTTAATAAATGCCATCATAAAATGAAAGGAACACATCCCTGCAGCAGCAACCACTACATTACGATTTGCATCTCACATGAACCTGGGCACCCAGCCCTTAAACAACCAAAATGATAATAATAATCACGTGCACTTGAGGTACTCCTATTGGTCAAAGCCTCTTTTGGCCATCCACTACTGCAAGATCTCTCTGGAATCACCCTGGCCTTGGGGGCTCGGTGCCACTATGTCTCTCTTTGCACACACTCCAGAGAAAAAGATGCAATTGAAGATTTCCCTGAGCAGAAGCCCTTTTCCTGGCCTCTGTGGTAGCTCTCTACCGTTAGGGTAATTTGCTGCTGAACGACTGAAACAAACACTTGGCTCAGGCTTGAGAGAGGGAAGATGAGTCTGTAATTGGAATATTTTGTCTCATTTATTCTTGACAATGTGCCATGTTCCACTATCAGCCAGAGGTTATTGTGTTCAGAATCCAAAGCACCTGGTGTTGGAGCTGATGAAAACCTGAAGTGAGGAGGTGGGAAGTTGGGGAGAGCTTCTTTCAGGGTGCCCCTTCCCCATTCAATTATTTTCCCTCATGCTGTATATTGAACAGAGTGGTGACATGATTATTATTATTATTATTATCGTTATTATTAATATTTGTTAAATATTACTATGTAGCAAGCCCTGTTCTAAGCACTGGGAAAACTACAAGATGATCAGGTCAGACACAATCCCTGTCCTACACAGTGCTCATAATCTAAGTAAGAGGAAGAACAGCTATTGAATCCTCATTTTATAGATGAGGTAATGGAGGCTTAGTTATAAGTGAGTTACCCAAAGTCACACAGCAGGTACTTCATGGAGCTGGGATTAGAACCCAGGTCTTCTGACTCCCGAGTCCATGCTCTTTCTACTAGGTCTTAGTGCTTCTCTCCTAGCATATCACTAGAGAGCTACTATATGTAAATGCCTGGTGCTGGAAGACTTCTCAGAGAAGATGGAGTCAGTGGAGTCTGAAGGATGGGAGGGACAAAGACTGGTGGACGGCATGAGGGAATTTGTGCCAAACACATGGGTCATGTTGGGTTAAGGATTAGAGCCATATTACTGAGGAGCAAGGAATCAGAGAAGCCTGGTAAGTAAAGAGTGTGCAGGAATGGAGATCGAGAGAAGTACATGAGGTGGAGCAGATTCAGTAACTTTAACATGTATGAGGTGGCACCAGATAAGCATGCCACCCTCCCTCCTCAAAAATCTCCAGTAGTTGCCTATCAACCTTCTTATGAGAAGCAGCATGGCTTAATGGAAAGAGCCCGAACTTGGGAGTCAGAGGTCACGGGTTCAAATCCCTGCTCCGCCGCTTATCAGCTGTGTGACCTTGGACAAGTCATTTAACTTCTCTGGGCCTCAGTTACCTCATCTGTCAAATGGGGATGAAGACTGTGAGCCCCACATGGGACAACCTGATGATCTTGTACCTACCCCAGTACTTAGAACAGTGCTTGGCACATAGTAAGTGCTTAACAAATAGCACCATTATTACTATTATGAAGCAAAAACTCCTCACTCTTGGCTTCAAAGCTCTCCACCACCTTGCCTCCTCCTACCTCACCTCCCTTCTCTCCTTCTACAGTCCAGCCCGCACACTCCGCTCCTCTGCCGCTAGCCTCTTCACTGTGCCTCGTTCTCACCTGTCCCACCATCGACCTCCGGCCCACATCATACCTCTGGACTGTAATGTCCTCCCTCCTCACATCCGCCTAGTTTGGTAGTTTGCACACTTCCCCCCTTCAAAGCCGTTCTGAAAGTTCACCTCCTCCAAGAAGCCTTCCCAGATTCATCCCCCCTTTTTCTCTGCTCCCCCTCCTCTCCACATAACCCCTACTTCCTCCCTCTCCTCTACTCCCCTCCCCACAGTGCTTGTGTAGACATGTACATAGTTATTTTTCCTATTCATTTTATTAAGGATGTGTATATAATTCTATTTATTTATATTGATGCTATTGATGCCTGTCTACTTGTTTTGTCTGTTCCCTCACTTCTGGACTGGTGGATGGCATGAGGGCATTTGTGACAAACATGTGGGTCATATTGGGTTAAGGATTAGAGCCATATTATTGAGGAGCAAGGAATCAGAGAAGCCTGATAAAATACTCTGTTGGGTAGGGATTGTCTCTATCTGTTGCCGAATTGTACTTTCCAAGTGCTTAGTACAGGGCTCTGCACCCAGTAAGTGCTCAATAAATACGACTGAATGAATGAATGAAGGAGAATCAATCACTGGCATTTATTGAGCACTTACCATGTGCCGAGCCCTGTACTAAGCACTTGGGAGAGTACAATACAACAAGCAAACATATTTACTCTCCACAATGAGATTACAATCTAGAGGGGGAGACAGACATTAATATAAATGAGATTGACATGGTGAAATGATTTTGTCTGGGTGCCAAGAGCCTGGAAAATTATTCTAGAATACTGTAAAATCCTTCTTTAGACTGTAAGCTCTTTGTGGGCAGGGATTATTTCAACTCTATTGTATTGTACTTTTCCAAATGCTTAGTACAGTATTCTGCACATAGTAAGTGCTCAATACATACCCTTTAATTGATCGAAAAGGGAGAAGAGGCTGCAGATAATGAATAACTAGCAGAACCACAGAGAGCAAATCTACCTGCAGTGTGACCAAAGTACTGTTTTCATTTTCAGTAGTTAAAAATATTATACACCCAAGATACTCATCGGATTGCTACTTCATCTAGGTCATTCTGTCACCTCAGATACCTTCTTCTTTGAGACTAATGTAGCTGAATAAAAGTTGGAATGGTTAGCTTTTGAAATCACCTCAAAAGATTAATTTTCTTCACTGTCACTTGGCAAGTCAGTGGAAAAACTAGACTGAAATCATTATGACTTACAGCTCTACAGTCACTGCCTATGTGAATGGATATCTCTGGAGAGAGTAGTAATAGTGATAGTAGTAGGAGTAGTAGTATTCATTCAATTGTATTTATTGAGCATTTACTGTATGCAGAGCACTGTACTAAGTGCTTGGGAAGTCCAAGTTGGCAACATATAGAGACGGTCCCTACCTAACAACAGGCTCCGAAGAAGCAGCAGATAATGAATAACTAGCAGAACCACAGAGAGCAAATCTACCTGCAGTGTGACCAAAGTACACATTTTCATTTTCAGTAATTAAAAATATTACACACGCAAGATACTCCTCATAGGATTGCTACTTCATCTAGGTCATTCTGTCACCTCAGATACCTTCTTCTTTGAGACTAATGTAGCTGAATAAAAGTTGGAATGGTTAGCTTTCGAAATCACCTCAAAAGATTAATTTTCTTCACTGTCACTTGGCAAGTCAGTGGAGAAACTAGACTGAAATCATTATGACTTACAGCTCTATAGTCACTGCCTATGTGAATGGATATCTCTGGAGAGAGTAGTAATAGTGATAGTAGTAGGAGTAGTAGTATTCATTCATTCAATTGTATTTATTGAGTGCTTACTGTTTGCAGAGCACTGTACTAAGCACTTGGGAAATACAAGTTGGCAACATATAGAGACAGTCCCTACCCAACAACGTGCTCACAGTCTAGAAGGGGGAGACAGACAACAAAACATGCAGACAAGGTGTCAGAAGTCATGTATCAATTGCATTTATCGAGCACTTACAGTGTACAGAACACTGTACTAAGCGCTTGGGAGAGTACCGAACAGAAGTGGTAGACAAGTTCTCTACCCACAATGAGCTTACAGTCTAGAGGAGGAAAAGAGGTGTTAATATGAATTATATAAAAAAAGGTCAGCAAAGATTCTGAGGCACTAATCAAGGCAGGATAGGGTAAGTGGTTTGAGCAACATGACAGCAATTTGGATAGAGTGAAAGTGCATACGCTGTGAAGGTAGAATGACAGGATTTGATGACAGATTGGATATGTGGGTTGAATGAGTGAATGGAGTTGAAGATAATGCTCAGGTTATGGGCTTGTGATACAGGAAGGATGGTGGTTCTGTATACGGTCTTGGGAAAGTCAGGGGAGTACAGGATTTGGGTAGGGAGATGAGTAGTTCTGTTTTGGACATGTTACGTTTGAGGTGCTGGTGGGACATCCAACTAGAAATGTCCCAAAAGCAGGAGGAAATATGCTGCTGTAGAGAAGGAGAATGATCAGGGCTGGAGATGAAAATTTGGGATTCATCTGCATAGTTGAAACCATGGGAGTGAATGAGTGGGTGTACTCATGAAGGGGTGTAGATGGAGAATAGAAGGGACCCAGAACTGAGCTTTGAGAGACTCCCACAGTTAGGGTATGGGAGGTAGAAGAGGAGCCCATTAAATAGAATGAACATCCAGAGAGATACGAGGAGAACCAGTAGAAGATGTTGTCAGTGAAGACAAGGTTGGATAACATTTCCAGGACCAAGAAGTGGTTCACAGTGTTGAAGGAATGGTTTTCAGTAGCACTTACTGTGTACAGAGCAATGTACTCAGCACTGGGAAAGAGTATACAGATGGGAATCAGACATAGACCCTATCCCTAGAGGGGCTCCCAATCTATGAGCTAATTCCTCATTTCCCAGTTCTTCATGTGTGATGATGGAGACTGAAATTATTCCCTTTTGGTACCTTTAAGAAAAGTCATCTAAAATGATTCATTTCCACCTTCAAATTCTTAGTCCGTTTCTAACAGGCTGCTGCATTGCCACCCAATCTTCAGACCTCTGGCAGAAAGGAGGTTTGAGGGAATCGGTAGGGAAATGGAGACTTTCCATGGATCTGGTGAAGCTAAACAAGTTTGGGCAGACTCTTGGATGTTTTTCTGGAGGAATGATTCTTCAGATTTCACGTTCAGTATTGAGGTCTCCAACTCCTGGCCTCCACTTTCGTTTGGGTCCAGATCTTGCTCATTTCAGAAACAGCAATGAACTTCACAGCCTGGGCAGAGTTTGTCCCTGGCAGTCAGTTGTATATATAACTGGTTCAAAGAAGATCTGGCTGAAAGTGATGCTTTTACAGTGTAGCAGGGTATGACAAAAGTGATTGACAATCCTTTCTACACTGTTTGCACATATCACTGCTTCTTGCTTTATTTGGTAGCCACAGTCTGACTGTAAGCTCCTGGTGGACAGGGTATTGTACCCTTCCAACCACCTATTATAGTGCTCTTTGTGCAGAAGCTCTGTAAATACCACTGATTGATTGATTCATTCACTGCATTCCACATTCTTCCATGATCTGCTCAGAGTCTGAGCTCTGAAAATCTCCCCACTTCTGAGTGTTGTATGCCAAGCTGATCTGTTTACATTCGCTGTCTCCCACCTGCTCATGGCTAGTTTTTAAATTGCATTTGTTAAGGGCTTACTATGTGCCAGGCACTGTACTAAACACTGGGGTAGCTTTAAGATAACCCATGACTCACATGGGGTTCGGCAATCTTCATCCTCATTTTTCAGCTGAAGCAATGAGACACCAAGAAGTTAAGTGACATGCCCAAGGTCACACAGTAGACAAGTGGCAGAGCAGGGATTAAAACACAGGTCCTTCTGACTCCCAAGCCTGTACTCTATCCACTAGGCCGTGCTACTTGTCTACACAACAGTTAAAAACTGGTTCTGTTCATTTCTTTTTCGGGGCAGAAAAACCCTAAATAAAATTACCACAGGATTTTTCATATTAAAAAATATCTCTAGGACATCTGATCTAAGATGAAGACGGAGGGAATGGAGTCAGAGGGAGCTGGGAAGGGACACAGCAGCTGTGACAGCTGAACAGGAAGAGAACTTTTTTTGTTTATTATTTTTTTCCCCTAAAAGAGCTGTCACCTTTTATTATATTGCTTGACTCTTGCTGAAAGCTGCCCAGACTGGGAATTCTTTGATGTAAAGTAACAAATGCTTCACCTTTTCTCAGATCCACCAACTGTGACTTGTCAGGAAAGACACTCATTCGGAATACCCATGGAGAATATATATGTATACACACACACACACACACACACACACACACACGTGTGTGGGGGAACATGTGTACACATGCGTGAATGTGCTTTCCCATTGTCCTTCTGTCCTTACACCAAAGGTTGAAGAAGAGTTTTAAAGTCTTATGATCTGATTCCAGTAACATCAAAATATTCATTAAATGGATTTCTCTCGATCCACTGTCCGTCCTCTTTGATCTCCTCCATCTTTTAGTAAGGGGAGTTGAGTTAATGAACATTTCCCTCAAAGTCTTCCAGAAGGCTTCCCTCTCGCCCCTTGCTCTTCCATCCAGCTAGGTTTATAGGCCTTCCTGGGTGCATATATACCTCAGAGAGACAGAAAACTTTCAAGGCATGCAGGTGTAAAGTCTGACATCTCCATACTCAGACGCTTCTCCCAACTAAACAAACAAGATCAAGAGTCCGAACTTAGCCGAGAATTCTGGGCTTCTGTCCTATCCAGGACTAAACAGATGCAGGGGCTTTAGGAGCTGCAGTCACTGGGGCCATTTTAGGGGCGAGGACCCAGCTGTGGCCCAGAGAGGCAAAACTTGAGCCATCATTCCAGTAATTGTGTACATCTTGTCTTTGCCAAGATGTCAGCACCAGACTTTACAAAGATGGCTGCTATGCATGCACGGTGTCAGAGAGGTCACAGCAGTGATGAAGATAACCTGCAATTTTCACCCCTCATGGTCCCTCTGATGCTACGTAAAGTGTGGTGGCCTCTTTACCAGTCTATGCTACTCAAAGGAAACAGGGTTTATAGGGTGCTTTACTTTTGGGAGAAGAGACTGGTGGGAAGTGGAAAATGGAAAAGAGCCACTAGCTAAGCCCCATCAGACAGGATGGCATTTAATGAAAGAACAGGGGGAGATGGAGTGGTACTGCATGCTTAAAACTCAGACCTGGCTCTTGGTCATCCCAATAACCCTTGCCCTGATGTGGCTCTGACTCTGTGCTTGCCATTTTTTTATGGCATTTTGGTAAGCACTTATATGCCAGGCACTGTTCTAAGCACTGGGGTGGATCCAAGATAATCAGGTTGGACCCAGTTCCTGTCCCACATGGGGCTTGTAATCTTAATCCCCATTTTACAGGTAAGGTAACTGAGGCCTAGAGAAGTGAAGTGACTTGCCCAAGGGCACACATCTGACAAATGGCAGAGCTGGGATCAGAACCCAGGTCTTTATGACTCCCCAGCCTGTGCTTTATCCATTAGGCCACACTGCTTCTGCCACATTTTCCCCTCAGACCCAAGGGTGAGGAGGCACACCCTAGCAGTTCCCAGCAGTTGCTATCTACTGTCAACCTATGCCTCATTACGGTGGACTCATAAAGGGGATGCCATCCCTAGAAGTGGCATCTTCTAAGCTGGGAGCTGACTGTTTCCCTGAACTTAGTACACGGTAAGCACTTACTTCCACACTGTGGACCACTCCTTTCTCTTGGAAACATTATCCAACCGCAGCTTCACTGACACTGTCCTCTCCTGGATCTCCTCCTATCTCTCTGGCCTCTTGTTTGCAGTCTCTTTCACAGGCTCCTCTGTCTCCCACCCATGGGAGTCCTTCGAGGCTCAGCTCTGGATCCTATCAACCTGGTTTGCCTGAAGTGGGTGGGAAGGGTTTTGAGAAGTGGCAGCACATGGCTGAGGTCCTTCTGCTGCCAGAGGTGCTGGGCATATTTCAAGAGGAAGTAGGAGTGGGATCAATTATGGCTGCTGGGCCATCCAGCTGTATATTACACTTGCTCTCTCTCCTTTTCCCCCCCTCTATCTCCCCTGCTCCATCCCCATGTCCAAGTAGTGTATCACAGCAGGGCTCGGACTGGAGTCCCCTGCCACTTCTCTATCTCTACCATGGGTGAACCAGCGCAGTGGCCACCTAACCTGCATGAGAGCCAG
The DNA here is from genome assembly GCF_015852505.1 of Tachyglossus aculeatus. Classification (NCBI taxonomy): domain Eukaryota; kingdom Metazoa; phylum Chordata; class Mammalia; order Monotremata; family Tachyglossidae; genus Tachyglossus; species Tachyglossus aculeatus. The sequence continues at coordinate 78,623,004 of NC_052086.1, forward strand.
GGAAACCTCAGCAGACACCACGCTGACCTTAACCAAGATATGTCACTTGACCAAGGGGTTGGTCAGTGTCCAGCAAGGAACTCACCATAGACCCAAAGGAGGAGAGGGGCGGGGGGGGCTTGATTGTCAGCTGCTGTTACAGCCCTGCCTGACCTTCGGGACCCCAGGAAACAGGACAGAATTAAGAGGGTTGGCAGGATAGAGGTGGGAGATGTCAGGGGAGAGCCAGCATGGAGTTAGCTCTCGGTCAACGAGGTAACCCTGCACTGCCCTGGTGTGATCGACTCTGTGCCAGTCATGCCCTGCAGCCTGGGGTTGGGGGAGGCTCCTGCAACCTAGAGACCCTCAGCCTCCCCGTTTACTCACCCATTCTATAAAGCATATGGAGGCGAGATCAGACCACTCCAATGAAGACATTTATAGAAGAATCGTATCACCACACTGGACCACATTTTGTGAAGCAACAACGTCACTTAGGAGTGTACACCGATAGTTGAGCTCTGGGGCCCATGGAGAGGTGGATCTTTCCCTAGTCCTATCACCTGAAAATCACTTATGACCCTCAAATACCTGCTAGCAGCCTTCCCTGTTTGGAGCAGCCTGCAGTGGCAGTTATTGCAGGTACTTTAATAAGAGAAAGTTCGGGGCTGACCACCATTCCCTGTTTGCTGGTGGTTACCATGGTTACTGCTCCAGTCACTTCTCCTGGTCCTTTTCCCCCAGTGGTTTACAGCTTTGCAGAAATGCATGTAGGATAGTTGTGCCAGAAACCATTAGGGAGCAACTACAAAGACCTTCATGATTGGCTTCCTGCCATCACCAGAGTTACTAGATGCTCCTCAGTGTATCATCTCAGGAAGTGTCTCCCTGTGAGCAAGTCTGCCTTAGTCTCTGCTTCTGTCCATCCCCTATTTTGCATTTTTCTCACCTCTCCTCCTAGTCCTGGCCCTGGCTACTGATTGGTTGATTTAAGACAAGACACTGCTGGTTGCCTACCCTGGAACAATCCCCACCTTACTGGAGGTCTCACTGGTCAAGTTAGAGAGAATATGACTCCTTTTGCTATCAGCATTAATGGTATGCATTACAAGCACTCAGTGTGCAGAACAGGAGCCTGAGAAAATATTTAAAGTGGAAAACACAATCCATGCCTTTACCATATATTGTGGAAGTAGGCTTAAATGGACAAATACATCTTAATTAAAAGTGGGGGTTAGAGTCACAAGGAAGGTGGGGACATAAGCATGGAAAGATCACAGGTTTGGGAGTCAGACGACCTGAATTATAATCCCTATTCCACCACTTGTCTGCTGTGTAACCTCAGCTAAATCACTTATCTTCTCTGTGCCTCAGTTAACTCATCTATAAAACAGGGATTAAATCCCCCTTCCTAAAGAGTTTGAGCCCCATGTAGGACAGGAACAGTGCCCAACCTGATCATCTTGTACCTACCCCAGCATCTGGGACAGTGCTTGGCACACAGCAAGCCCTTAACTAATACCATAAAAAAAAAAAGAAGACAGGGAACCTGCTTTGGTTGCTGCTATTGCCCCAGGCTCAATCCATTATCCAGTAAGAGAACCGGACCCGAGGTCTTAAGTTTCAGCTCCCAAGGTCCTACCTGAGAGGCTTGGTTACAGCACACTTTAAAACAGCAGCTTTGTGTGAAGGTTCAAAGATTTCAGGTCAGTGGAAATGGTATTAGAGTCAGACAAGTCATCTCATTCTCAGAGAAATTCCCATGGCTTTCAAAATTATTAAAATTCATTTGTCTTTCAGGGAAGAGGGGCTGGAGTGAAGCTCCTCAGCTTAAATGGCTTCTATGGAAATGTGTCAGGAACAGAGAGACTGTAAAGTTCACACAGCCATGCTATAGACGACACTCTGTTTCTCATGTCACAGTTCAAATCCAGTTGTCTAAAGCTGTTGCAATTCAATAGAGTGAGACCTCTCCAGCAGTTGTGGTGATTCTGTTTCATTATTCTTCTCCAGCAAAGCGGGTATGCCAGGTTTGGAAACTTTTGAACTGTGTCCTCAACACTCAGAATTCAATTTCCTCAGCTTTCTCACAGAAAAAAAAAAAGGACCATTCTTAAAGTGCTACATATTACTAAGGCAAGGTTATTTCTTTTTTTCTTCTAGAAATGCGTGAATTGCTTTCCTGGGAAGCCGACTTTAACGTTCAGCTGTTAAATTACCCAACATTGACCAGCACTGATTTCACACGGTGTCCGCTAGTGCTTATCCCCGGAGTTAGAGCATCGACACTGCCATTCTCCAAATCTGAGTAATCACACTGATTACTGGAAGATTGCTGACTGATGTTTCATATCTGTTATTAGGTGTGACAATAATAATAATGATGGCAGGTGTTAGGCGCTATGTGCAATGCACTGTTCTAAGGACTTGGGGGGATATAAGGTGATCAGGTTGTCCCGTGTGGGGCTCACAGTCTTAATCCCCATTTCACAGATGAGGTAACAGGCTCAGAGAAGTTAAGTGACTTGCTCAAGGTCACACAGCAAACGTGGCAGAGCCGGAATTAGAATCCATGACCTCTGACTCCCAAGCTTGGGCTCTTTCCACTGAGCCATGCTACTTCCCACTTAAGGGTTGGGGCCATCTAAGGATGCATCTTTGTGGGCAGGGAATGTGTTTGTTTATTGTTGTATTGTACTCTTCCAAGCACTTAGTACAGTGCTCTGCACACAATAGGTGCTCAATAAATAAGACTGAATGAATTAATCTTTGGTTCCTGTGGCCTTCCAGTACATACCATTTGAACATTTAACAATCAAACTCCATTTCAGAACAAGGAAAAAAACCTGTCAGTTACCCTGAGTATAACAGTGATAATGGTATTTGTTAAACACTTTTGCGTAAAGAACTATACTAAGTGCTAGGGAAGATACAAGATAACCAAGTTGGACATGGTCTCTGCCCCATAAGGGACTCAGAGTTTAAGTGGGGTGTGGGGGGGGAGCAGGTATCAAATACCCATTTTACAGATTAGTAAACAGACCCAGAGAGGTTAAGCTATTTTTCCATGGTCACACAGCAGGCAAATGACAATAAAAACCCAGATACTTTGACTCCTTCAGTACAGTCAAGTAATAAGTAGTAATATCACACTGCTTCTCAGCTAATTGGCTTAGCCAGTTAATCATCTGTAGCTACCTTGTTGCCATGTGACTGCTCATTCTCAATATCCTTAAACACAAAATTCCTCTTATGAGCAAACACTTTTCAAACAAAGTATTTACATCTAGTTTCTTTAATTGATGATTCATGCTCCAGACAATTCTGACAATTTTGCAATTTCACACACAAAGAAGTTCTCTCACACTGAATGAAGAATAATTAGCTCCAATTTGCTCTTTATCCATCTCACCAGAAACCCACTAGTCCTAAACCAGAAATTGAGTATGCTCAAAAAAAAATGATGAAGCTAGGCCACATAAAAACCATGGTTTTCAAAAATCTTTTGGCAACAAAATGAACATAGGCTCACATTTCCCATTTCCTTCCTTCTTTCTAACTATCCTCACTTTCTTATAGTGTTCTCCATCTCAGCAATTAAACATCTGACCCCAGGAAACCCACTGGGTTCCACCCAGAACTGGATCTCCATGGAAACCCAGGAGAAAGATGGCAGGCACTCTTGAGAGGCCAAATTTATGAAATTTCCATTAGGTCTGCTGCCAAATTTTCATTAAGCTAATGATCTAACTTCATTAGATTGCAAGCTTCTTGAGAGCAGGAAGCATGTGCTACTCTGGGTTTCACTCAGAAAATACCACGAAATAATTGATGGTTGTCCTGGTCTCCTGCGACTACTGTGTCCATAGCTACCCTAATCAATGGTATTTATTGAGCACTTACACTTTGTAGAGCATTGGACTGAACGTGCAGGAGAGCACAACATACCAGAGTTGGTAGACATGTTCCCTGCCCACAAGGAGATTACAGTCTAGACCAGGGAGACCATAAATCAGTATTTGGTGACTGTAACCATCCTCCACTACTCAACAAGAAGAATTTTGTATACTCAGTATTCTGAACACAATCTCTTACTGTGTACAACTTGAGATATTGATTCATGGCTCCAGCTTTTCTCAGATGCCCTGAATGTCTGCAAAAGATTCTGTGGTATCCAAATAATCACTGTGCTATACTTTGCCTGCCTCCTTATGAGCTAATATCCATCACCTTCCCTTCTACACTTTTTTTGAGGGTCAAAATCAGGCACGTGGTAGTGCAGGAAAAGAAAAACACAACCAAATCTGATGGCAAAAGGGTATCAAACTCTATTCCATGTCAAAGATCTCTGGTTGTTTTGGTATCCAGTCAATCGACTGCATTTAACACTATGTGCAGAGTACTGGACTGAGCTCTTGGAGGAGTACAGGGGAGTAGGTAAACATGAGATACAACAGGGGACATTGGAAGACCACCATGATCAAAATGAGCCTGATGAGTAGCAATCAGGAGGTGGATTACCATCTTTGAACACAGGCTTCCTGAAGATGGAATTGCAGGTTCTACAAGTCATAACTGAAACAGTACAGCAAGGAAGTCTCCTTCTTGCACAAGAGATGAAAAGGGTCATCCATCACACAGTGGGCTTTACAGCCATCAGAGACATGATCTTTAAAAGTGAACAGCTGCTTAACTGATGAGGATTATAGGTGCCACAGTGCCTTTAGATTAATTTTAATAGTAACAATGGAGCGAATTCCCAGAGACCGCGAACTTGGAAACTTGGCAAGTCCCTGAGCTTGCTGAGTTGCACTCATCCAGTGCATTGGTAAATACAAGAAAAGCAATTGAGTTACAGGTCCTTTTAGACTGTGAACAATGTGATGGACAGGGGAAATGTGTAATTATCATCCATGTATTTCCTCCCAGCACTTTGCACACACTAAATGTTTAATAAATGAATTACCACTACCACTATTACTCCCAAAGCAGGGCAGGACAGACCAATAGAAAACTTTACAAGCTACAGTTAAAATTCAGCCATGCAAAAAGAGAAATTAAAAAAACACCATTAAATTATGTCAGTTAAACAGTTCTGGGGCAGAGCAGTCTTCAGTCAGTCATGGTGGGGGAAGGGGCGCGGGGGGGAGGAAAAACAACCTACCACAACTTTCCCAAAGTACTTTCTCAGCGGCTACAAAGATTTTGATTTTACTCTCAGGATGTTCTGATGGTGGTAGATGGTTTCACTCCTATAGTGCTGTGTGGGAGGAGGAGAGTGGTACCATGGAACCAGGACCAAGGAGACTCCGTGGCATGAAGACTTTGTGCAGTGGGGTTCCTAGCCTAAGTCACAACGATACCTGGTATTTGTTAAGTGCTTACTATATGCTAAGTACTGTGGTAAGTGCTGGGGTAGATACATCACGATCAGGTCTGACTTGGGGCTCACACACTAAGTAGGACATTTTGCGGAAGAGGGAACTGAGACACTGAAGAGCTAAGTGACTTGCCCAAGGTCACACAGCAGGTAAGTGGTGGAGTCAGGATTAGAATCCAGGTCCTCTGACTCCCAAACCCATGCTTTTTCCATTAGGCTTTGCTGATTCCAGTGCTGGGGAAATTGGGTTTAAGGCATCAGTGGCCTGGATGGAATTTGACAATCCTTTTGAGGTTATACTTCAACAAGAGAGGGCTAGAGCTGTGGGTACCAGGAGACTAATCCCACCTTGTAGGAATCCTGTTGTCCCAGTAGTAAGTCAGATCAGGACAAATGGACTTTACCCAGTGCCACTTGGAAGTAGCATTCAAGAAAATAGGAGGAATGTAAAGGCAAGGAGGGAAAAAGATGCACAAAATCCCCAAAAGAATCTGGGTCTGGTTGGGAAGCAGAGGGGATTGATAAGGTTGTACAGAGTTCAGTATCTTGATTTTAGAAAGTCAGGCATCCCAGACTGTTGTATTTAGAAATGCTGGGTTGCAATCTGGGTGATATGGTGATGGCTAAGGAGCCGGGGGGTTGGTGGGGGGGGGGGGGGGGTGCAGATGCAGTCCAGAATCCATGCCTTCTCTTTTTTTTTTTTTGTTTCCACTTTTATAGGGTGAAGCCAATAGTTAACACAATGCTCTGAGGATTTATTATTATCTTTTTTAGCTACCACAGATTGGAAACTCTGCAATGTAGCGATTACTTTTATTCTGTATTAAAATGTAATTGTTGGATGATACCCAATAAAACACTTTGGTACTAATATTTCCTCTAAGGAGCTGCAGTTTTACTCAGTTTAGGAAATGAAAAGTTTAATCTACACCAGCATTACTACAATCAGAAGCTGAAGAGTTGAAAGAATTCTACTTAAGGTTGGTTACTGTTGCTTTTTGTTGTTTCCCTCTACAGTTAAGCAATAGTGAATCCGTTGTTGGGTTGGGACTGTCTCTATATGTTGTCAACTTGTACTTCCCAAGTGCTTAGTACAGTGCTTTGCACACAGTAAGTGCTCAATAAATGCGATTGCATGAATAAATACATAAATAGGAGCACTATGACCTAGTGGAAAAAGCATTGTCCTGGGAGTCAAAGGACCTGGGTTCTAATTCCAGGTCCACTACTTGCCCAAAGTTACACAGCAGACAAGTCACTTAACTGCTCTGTGCCTCAGTTCCTTCATCTGCAAAATGGGAATTCAACAACTGTTATTCCTCCTACTTAGACTGTGAGCCCCATGTGGGACAGGCACTGTGTCCAACCTGATTGACTTCTGCCTAACCCAGAGCTTGGAACAGTGGTTGACACAGTGAGCACTGAACAAATACCATAATTATTATGATTTATTGAATGTCTACTCATCCCTTGGAAGAGTGCACTAGTTACTAGACAAGATCCCTGCCTTCTTGGAGTTTATAATCGAACTGGAGATGAACACTCCAGATTGGAGGAAGAAAGAAAATATAGGAACAAGAGTTAGTGCTTTCACAGTGAAGTATACAAGGGTTGTACATAAGTGCCAAGGGAGGTTGAGTACAGAATGGCCCAAATTCCGGAAAGATTAGAAATTAATATGGCAAGACCTCTTAAAAGGGAGGTGAGGGGATTTCAAGTTTTAGGTGGACAATGTCCCAAATTCAAGCACTTCTAATCTCATTTTCACACAAAATGTCATTAATGGGATAGAAATTAGGTAAAATATGAAATGATGCTTAGAAGTTTACACTTGAAACACATATGTTCATTAGCATAGTCCCAGGAACTAAAAGAAAACCTGGAGGCCAGAGAGGATCCAAACGAAAACCAAGCCATTTCCCTCCTGCCCTATTGTCCCTGAAGTTCCAAACACTGTACATTACCTTGGTGCAATTATTATATTTCCATCAGAGTTTGGGGCTATAATCAATCATATTTGAGTACAACACTGTACTAAGTATTTGGGAGAGTACTATATAACAGAGTTGGCAGATATGTTTCCTGACCTCAAGAATCTTACAGTCTAGAGGAGGAGTCAAACTAAATTACATATTTGTACTTAAGTGCCAGGGGCTGAGGATGGGATGAATATCAAGTGCTTAAAGGGTACAAATGGAATGTGGAGGTAATGCAGGGCTCTGTTTTTTATGCTATTTGTTAAGTGCTTATTTTCTGTCACACACTTTTCTAAGACCTGGGGTAGGAACAGGTACATTAGGTCAGACACAATCCTTGCCCTACATGGGGCTCACAATCTTGTGGGACGAGATTGGGGAATGTAGAGGGGGATGAGTGAGTTGAGTTCAATAGAGAGGATGGTGTTGAGGGTATTAATTTCTTTATCCAGATAAAGAACTTTGCTTATGGATACTAAATGGGGCATGATGCCTTTAGAAAATGGTGTGGGTCAAAAGATTGGAGGGTTTTGTTGGGGAACAGGATGGATTTGTAGGGGTGTGTGTGTGGGGATTGATATGAAGGAATGCAATGGTAGACTGACAAACCCAGCTGTACCCTTTTAAACTAAAGGAAGCCTCTATAAGGGTCAGGGCCCCCATTGTTATTTACAGTCCTTACCCCACAGGGTTTGCTTCCACAAATTTGGATGAGTTTAGTAGTTAGTGGTGATCATAAATATCAAATAGTGTGAGCCCCATGGGGACAGAGCTGTGTCCAACTTAATTCACTTCTATCTACCCTAGAGCTTAGAACAGTGTTTGATGCATATTAAGAACTTAAAAAAGACCAAAAAAATAATAGTGGTACTGGTAAAATTTACCGAGCATCTGGTAGGTAGAGTGTTCTGTACTAGGGTGTTTTGGAAGCACTGAATAAATAAGTGATCAGTTCCCTGCCCACAAGTTACATTCTAAAGGAGGAAACAAATGAAAACCAAGAGTTCTGTGTTGCTAACCAGAGTAAATTCTACATTTCTTGTCTCTTTGCTCTTCTCCTACCACCTCCTGAACTCTATTCTTATTTATAAGAGAAACAGCGTGGCTCAGTGGGAGGAGCATGGGCTTCGGAGTCAGAGGTCATGGGTTCAAATCCCAGCTCCGCCAATTGTCAGCTGTGTGACTTTGAGCAAGTCACTTAACTTCTCTGTGCCTCCTCTGTAAAATGGGGATTAAGACTGTGTGCCCCCTGTGGGACAACCTGAACACCTTGTAACCACCCCAGCACTTAGAACATTGCTTTGCACATAGTAAGTGCTGAATAAATGCTATTATTATTATTATTACTATAAGGTTTCTTGGAAAGGGAATGGAAACCAGCAGTAGCACCAGCAGCAGCATTTATTGAGCAATTTATTGGCCCCTGGAAAGAACTGGAGTATTCACTCTAATGAGGGAGACAAACAAAACAATCCACTGGAGAGGTTAAAGTAAAGAATTGAGCTGACATATGTGGGAGTGTTAGGGAGGGTGAAAAAATAGTTCATAAATACTAGAGGCGGCTGAAGGAATGATATGGCCCGTGAAGCTGGGAAAATGAGAGAGCCCAAGGGTTGCCATAGTCAGATAGCTTCTTTTTCTTCAATGTTCCATTAGATGAGGAAGTGCTTATGCAGATAGCTGAGAAATAGTTGGGGGCTTTGCTTGTAGATTACTATTGGAATGTCATTGGCTTTATGTGCTCTCACTGGCCAGCACATTCCTAGGCCCTTTTGACCCTCGGCGTCTCACACCTGTTCCTTAGCTTGAATGACATGCCTCATCACAGGTTTTCATAGGCCTTTTGTAGGTTATGATCATGATAAGCTATATGTGCTTAGGAAGGATTTCTTGCTTAGCCATAATTCATTTTTTAATTTCTGAGCAAAGAACATGTCAGATAAGGGCTGGGGGAGGGGGAAGACAGATGAAAGAGAAAAAATGAGAGAGAAAAGGGGTACAGCATAAGATGGGTAGTAGGGGTGAGCAGGGGAATGTGTTAGGACCACAGAAGTACAAAGGAGACAGGCTAAATACACCAATTTTCATTCTACTGTTAATTCTACTTCCCATCACTATATCACCTAACCCACAGGCCACATAGCTTCAAGAATATTCATATGTACTTTCTCTCTGGTGACCTTTGAATATAACAACAACAACTTTCTCAAGCCTTAGGTCCACTACCCTAGTAAAGAAATCAAGAGTTCAGGAAAGTTTCTGCATACATTTCAGAAAAAACACAGGAAAGGAAAGGGTTACTTGGATTATAAACTGCAGAAAACCATGTTTTCCCAAAGCAACATGGGAATATTAGCTAAGGAACCTGGCTCATTCGTGAACAGTAAAGCAATGCCCGACATTTTCCTACTAATTCCTTTTCAAAAACGTTGCATTTTAGAACATGCAAAACCATTTGTAACAGAAGTTGTGCTTTCTTAGCTGCAGAAATAATCCAGGAAATGTTTATCTGTTTGTGAATCCACAATTGATCAGAAATGTATGGTTATTTTTAGCAACCCTGAAAATCATGTATGGGAAAGACATAGCAAGTGTGAAACACACAGACTATCAAAAAAAAGAGAAGTGGAATGATTGATTAGTAACGGTATGTTGCTGACATATTGAAAATATTCAGTGTGTTATTTTTACTCATGGATTATCCCGACTCTTCCAAAATGAAAATTTCAAAATGAGTGTAAGTATTTAAGGATCCAACTTCTGTTGCTAGTTTGATCCACATTATTTCCTTTACCATATTGTCACCATTATTAATTCTATTGGTACATCAATCAACCAGGGAAGCAGCATGAGGTATTGGATAGAGCATGGCCTAGGAATCAGAAGGACATGCGTTCTAATCCCAGCTCTGCCACTTGTCTGCTGTGTGGCCTCGCTCTAATCTTAACTTCTCTGTGCCTCAGTTCCCTCACCTGTGAAGTGGGGATTAAGACTGTGAGCCCCATGTGGGACATGGACTGCATGCAGCCTGTTTAGCTTCTATCTAGTGCTTAGTACAGTGCCTGGAACATAGTAAGTGCTCAACAATTACCATTATTGTTATTAATCAATGGTATTTGAGTGCTCACTGTGTGAGCATTATAGTAAACACTTAGGGGAGTACAATATTATAGAGTTGGTGGACACATTCCCTGTCCAAAATGGTATTTTTTTCTTATGGCCTTGTTAAGTACTTACTATGTGCCGGATACTGTACTAAGTGTTGGGGGAGATACAAACTAGTAATAATGATGGCATTTGTTAAGCGCTTACTGTGTGCCAAGCACTGTTCTAAGTGCTGATTAGACACAGTCCCTGTTCCACACAGGGCACATAGTCTTAATAAGAGAAGCAGCATGGCTCGGTGGAAAGAGCACGGGCTTTGGAGTCAGAGGTCATGGGTTCAAATCCCAGCTCCACCAATTATCAGCTGTGTAACTTTTGGCAAGTCACTTAACTTTCCTGTGCCTCAGTTCCCTCATCTGTCAGATTAAGACTGTGAGCCCCCCGTAGGACAACCTGATCGCCTTGTAACCTCCCCAGTGCTTACAACAGTGCTTTACACATAGTAAATGCTTAACAAATGCCATCGTTATTATTATTAATCCCAACTTTCCAGATGGGGACTAGAGAAGTGAAATGACTTTCCCCAGGTCACACACAGCAGACAAGTGGCAGAGATGGGATTAGAACCCAGGGCCATCTGACTCTATCCACTAGGCCACTTGGCTTCTTTGAGTTTACAGACTTAGAGGAGGAACTTGGCATATCTAGGAAGTGTGTATAATGCCTTTGCTTCCCAAATAGCCAGCTACCATTCAGATAAAACTCTAGTCCCTGTCTCCAGACTCTGAGACAATCTATAATACAAACCCTGCAGGCATCACCTTCTTGAACTGTCTTGCACAAACCTCTCTACTCCTCAAAATGCTCCTCTTACAATTCGAGCAACAGCTCCTCACACTCGACTACAAAGCTGTCTCCCAACTCTTCCCATCATATCTGGTCTCCTCGCATCCTACTTGTGAGATTGCAGTCTTCATTCCTCCCAAGCAAACTTAACTGAGCCTCTCTCATCTACTTTTCCCAGGTCCATAGTCCTCCTGGAATCCCTCCTCCTCCGACAAACTGTTGCCACTTAATTTGCAACACCCTAAATATAACCATCTCACGAACTTCTATACTTATTTCCATCCTCAGCACTTGTATGTGCATATTCAACTTGACAATCCATTGATAAACATTTTTATATTTGCAGCCCCCATTAGAGTATAAACTCATGGTGACCAGAGACACATATCACCCTTCCTTTGTACTTTACCAAGCCCTTAGGTAAAAAGACATTGCTCCTAGTAGGTACTCAAGAAACACCATTTCTTTTACTTGTACTACTACAATTATTCAAGTGCCTACTTTGAGCACAAAACTAGTTGCTTGAGAGCATTTACTTAGAAGGTATGCTTTCTGTCCTTGACCATCTTACAGTCTGTCTCTTTCAACATGTTAAGGCTTGAAATTGTCAGTTGAGTTTTGAAGTTACCTTTTCTGATGCTTTCCTTATCTTCATTGGAGTTAAGTAGAGATCTATGGAGTGTACTCAGGAGCTACTAAACCGTGAGCTGAGAGTGTCACGAGTCACCACCCCGACCGGCTTCTACCAACCAGGACCTTCCTGGCCTGGGGGAGCCTCAGTGACCCGTAGTCGAGTTCAAACCACACCTCTGATCACCAGTGTTACTGTGGAAGGTTTTTTGTCTTTGTTTTACCCACATGCAAGGGAATGACACATACATACACACTCACTCACTCCACCAAGGATCCAGTACCAGTCTGTGGTCAAAGGAGCCTGTTCTACCAATGCTTCTTCTGTCTGCTTCCAAGTGCTGCTGTCCTGCTGCTTCAATGTGTCCCCTCTGTTTCTCTTCATGCCTCCATACTGCTTCCAGGTGCCTCTTGTCAGCCTGCCCCCCTCACTATTAAGAGTGAATGCCTTTCATCTGCCTTAGACATGGCAGCTGGGGCTCTTTGTGGAAGTCATTGATTGGTCCAAGCCTGTTACTGGATAGGACAGGGAGAGAAAGCCATGCCTCCGTTCATGTTCTACCCCCACAGCCGTCTCAGGTAGAGCTCATCAGTGCCTTTGCAAAGTCTCTTCCTTGTTGTTGTTCACGGGATCACAAGCAGTCCCTAAAAAGCCAGCTTGTTATAGGCTCACCACAGGAAGGAACTCAAACTGTAAGAGAAAAAAAACAAACACTACAGCTTAGGCATATTAGGGCAACAAGAAACCACATTTACATTTACAAAAAGAGGAATCAGTCAATCAGTGCCATTTAGTGAGCTATTACTGTGTGCAGAGTAATAATTGGGGAAAGTATAATACAATAGAGTTAGTAGATATCCCTGCTCTCAAGGGGCTTAAACTTAAGGAGGGTGAAAATTATTAAAATCAATTACAAATAAGAGAAGCATTAGAGGAAGGGGGTGTCAAGTAGCTACAGTTCTTTGCACTCTCACTTTGAGCAGAAGCATAGCAGCATCTTCAAATCCCGGTTCCCGGTCCCTCCACTTGTCTGCTGTGTGACACTGGGCAAGTCACTTCACTTCTCTGTGCCTCAGTTACTGTCCTGGAACATCCTCCCTCCTAAAATCTGACAGACAATTACTCTCCCCCACTTTAAAGCCCTATTGAAGGCACATCTCTTATTGAAGGACTCTTGGAAGAGACCTTCCCTGACTAAGCCCCTCTTCCCCCTTCTCCCACTTCCTTCTGCATCACCCTGACTTGCTCCCTTTATTCATACCCACTTTCCGGCCCCACAGCACTTATGTACATATCTGTAATATTTATTTATATTACTGTCTCCACCTCTAGACTATAAGCTCATTGTGGGCAGAGAATGTATGTGTTTATTGCTGCAACGTACTCTCCCAACTGCTTAGTACAGTGCTTTGCACAACGTAAGTGCATAGTAAATATGATTGATTGAATGAATAATGATGAGTGAGTGCCTTTTATATGCCCTACACATGCTGCTATGCTGCTGCTCAAAGTGAGAGTGCAAAGAACTGTAGCTACTTGACACCCCCTTCCTCTAGTGCTTCTCTTATTTGTAATTGCTTTTAATGACTTTCACCCTCCTTAGGTTTAAGCTCCTTGAGAGCAGGGGTGATATCTACTAACCTTATTGTATTATACTCTCCCAAATTATTACTCTGCGCACAGTAATAATGATGGTGATCTCAATATGGGACAAGGACTGTGTATCTCGTAACTAACCCAAACTAATCAGGTTGGACGCAGTCCACGTTCCACATGGGGCTCATGGTCTTAATCCCCATTTTACAGATGAGGGAACTGAGGCCCAGGGAAGTGAAGTGACTTGCCCAAGGTCACCCAGGTGGTGGGGATGGGCTTAGAATCCTTCCGACTCCCAGGCCTGGGCTATCCACTTGGCCATACTGCTTCTATAGTCAGACTTCAAGGGATCCAGTTTACCAAATTGCATTGTCCTCACCCAGCCACTTAGTACAGTGCTCTGCACACAGCAAGCACTCAATAAAGTGTGGCCTAGTGGAAAGAGCTTGGGTCTGGGAATCAGAGGACGTGGGTTCTAATCCTGGCTCCACCCCATGTCTGCTGTGTGACCTTGGGCAAATCCCTTAACTTCTCTGTGCTTCGGTTACCTCATCTGTAAAATTGGGATTAAGACTGTGAGCCCTATGAGGGACAGGGATTATGTCCAATCTGACAAGCTTTTACTTACCCCAACTCTTAGTACAGTGCCTGGCACTAAGTGCTTAGCAAATACCATAAAATGCCCATACGTTTCAGCAAAGTTAATATCATGGAAATAAGAGCAAGTATTTGACATCTGATTGAAAAGACCCATAGAGGAAGAAGTGCCTTTTCAGGAGCTGGCAAGTCTCAACTCATGAAGGCTGAAATTTGAGAATCATTTCTCTAATTTCACCTAGAAGCAAGAATAACACAAAAGTAAGTGTTCACCAATCCCAGCAGTCCCAAAATAGAAGTCCCTTCATCTAGGAGAAGATCCTGGACCTGCCCTAGACAAGCCTGCTCAATAAATAAATCAGTGGTAATCACTGAGTGTTTACACGATACAGAACTCTGTACTAAGCCAATGAAAACCATGTTCCTCTCTTTTGTATGGTATTTGTTAAGTACTATGTGCTAGGCACTGTATTGATTGTTGGAGTAGATACAGCCTAATAAGGTTGGACACAGTTCACGTCTCATGTGGGGCTCACAGTTTTAATCCCCATTTTACATGTGAGGTCACTGAGGTACAGAGAAATGAAGTGACTTGCCTGAGTGCAAGGGGCAGACAAGTGGTGAAGCTGGGATTAGAACCCAAGTCCTTCTGACTCCCAGGACTGTGCTCTAACCACTAGCCTACACTGGTTCTCTCCTCTTAGGATGTGCTCGCTGCCTCCCAGAGCACAGTGTAGTCTAATAGAATCGTATGTACCAGCACTCCACACCTTATGTTCCAGTCTGGAACCCTGGATCGCCAACAAGTCTGCATGAAGCGAAAGCAGATACCGAGCTAGCAGGGGCTTCCATCAACAAGCCAAGAAAAGCAGGTGTTCTGTGCTGCCTTTCTGTATCCTCTCTCTCTCTCTCTCTCTCTCTCTCCCTTTCTTTTCTTCATCCTCAGTTCCAATTGGACACTCCAGATTTCTGTTAACCAGGCCTACCAGAGGTTACCCCGCCTATGGAAAATCCTGCAGGGCGTACTGGCTGCTCCCACAGGCATCCACCGTTACCCTACATCTGCCTTCATCAGAGGGAGAGACAGCTCCTTCCTGCCAAGACTGACCAAGTTGCCTCCATCCATCATGTTGCTCCACCTAGCATAGTTGCCAGCGCTGGCAGTAGACCCAAAGTGATGATGATATGTTGCACTGACCTGCTAATATTAACATTAGTGTTCGGGAGGACTGAGCCAGAAGCTGGAAACCAAATTCATGCCGTGGAGTGGCTTGGACCAACCAAAATTATTCAGGACTTATTGTATTAGCGAGAATATTCCTTTTGCTCCAGCCACAGGAACTCTATTGAGATTGGCTAATTCAATCCTTTCCATCTTATCAGATTTCTTTTTAATGAAACTGAACAATAGTTTCATTTGTTATGTTATTAGTTTTCCCGGTGGTAGCAGGGAGACTGTAGCGCTGTTACAAACTGAGCAGCGGATCTCTGCCAATTCTACAGTTTCTTCATGCCAAGTGCCAGTTTGATATCGCACCATTACTTCCGACTCCTTTCTGAGTTTCCTCCCTTTCCTCTGGGGAAACTGAAGCTGAGGGCATTTCCCTGTGTAAATTGCTCCTGCGGGTTAATATATGTTCGGGTCCCTAGGTTCATAGTCCCCGAGGAAACTCCAGTCATCACAGATCTCACAGTGAGATGGAGAGCTGTTAGAAATGAAATCTAACACAAATCATCATTAGCTGCTTGGGAGAGTTCAATACAACAGAGTTGGAAAGACCAAAGATTTGTCAGCTTGCTACAAGTATTTGGTTGCTTTGTTTCTCCTGATCAATCTCTGTCCATAACTCAGGTGAAAAAATGTGAGCAGTCCAAATGGGGCCATGTATGCGATTGCAGTTAATATTTCCAAACACATTTTTAGAAGGAGAAGAAAAATACAGAAACATATTCACTAGAAAGCAGTATGTTGTGAAAAAGTTTTTGGAGCTGTGGAACATTCCACGTGAGCAGTATGGGGAGGTTAGTCTATGTTCATGGGATTCTTCCTCCATCTTTAAACTGCTGGGAAAACCTAGCTCAAAGCAGCATCAAGGTATCTATCTAAACTGTAACTTCTTAAGGTTTTGGAATCATTCTGCCTTGAGGTGTGTGGACTGACGTGTTATATTCTGGGTGAATATACTGTAGCATTTCTTGAGCCATCCCTGCATTCCCTGGGATCCCCTTATGTAATGCAACATTTGCCATAGGATAAACACTTGCTCTCTTTTCAGGTGCTCAGTTGAACTATCCCTAACCAGGGGCACATGATGCATAGTCTGCCTGGAAATAGTTGAGGCATAAACACTCTATAGTGGCTGGGAAGATGTAGTCTCTGATTGCTCAAAATGTTGAATAATACCAGAATAAGTGGGTCTGTTTCTAATAGTGGTCTCAGTTCCATTTAGGCAGCAATTGACTTCCCTTATGGAAAATGAGCAGTTCTGTATTCAGGATGCCAACTTTTTCAATCCAGAGAATAGACTATTTTCAGACAGTAGTTATTGAAGTTGTGGAATTTACCTCATGGTTTCACATTTTCAGAGCAGCAGTAAGAATGTTTTAAAAGGGGGAAAAAAACCTTAGAAACCCAAACATGGGGACTTTCACAGCGCTTATTTTAAAAAGTGTCTGGGCACCATCAGGGGGAGGGAAAGGAACCAAAGTCTGAATCAAGTGGCATCTGTGTTGGGTTGTTTTTTTCTTCTAATGGTATGTGTAAAGTGTATTTTATGTTCCAGGCACTGTACTATACACAGGGGCAGATACAAGCTAAACAGGTTGGATGCAGTCCACGTCCCACAGTCTTAATCCCCATTTTAAAAGGTGAGGTAACTGAGGCATGGAGAAGTGAAATGACTTACCCAAGGTCATTCAACAGACACGTGGTAGAGCCGGGATTAGAACCCAGGTCCTGTGACTCCCCTTCCCATGCTCTGTCCACGCTACTTCCCAATATATTGATACTTTTCCACTGCCAACTTTTTCCTTGCCTTTCCTACCCCTTTGCCTCCATTAACTCTTCTACCCTAGTGTTAGAAATAGAACACACTAGCATTATCAGGCAAAGGCACATATTGCTTTAAATAGTAAAATTTCATATTTGGACACTTGACATTGAATCTTGATACCTGTTCTCCTTTTACATTCTTAACGTGTTTAATTGTTGCGTTGTGTAATTAATTGCATGTCTATTGCAATATGGTGTTTATTTACAAAACACTCTGGGCCATGCCGGTGATTAACCATTTTCTCTGATGTCTGTCTAAACACTAATTAAAAACAAATATGCTACACCTTTCATACAAAGACATGTAAAGGTGGATTAGAAAGGCTTTCCCTCTGTTCTTCATTGAATGAAACTAATGTTGTCTTAGATGAAATGGAGATACCAGCTCTGTCGGCAAAGAAAAAATGTGGTATCGATTCATGATCCAAGAGTTCATTTCCCAAAGTATACCCAACAATGTATTTCAGCTTCTGTACTTTGGGAGACAAAACCTGCAACCAATAAATCAGAGAGCTGGAAATCTTCAGCTTTACTATAAGAGTCTGCCAAACAATTATGCAGTGAAATGTTCTAATTGCACTTTGATTTTAATGTTAAAACCTATTTCCATAATTTCACTGGATCTTTACAACACAGTTTAATATTTGCCAGTGAAACAAATGAGCTGCAAGTAGCATCCACAGATGGTTCATGTTTTACATTAACTCTGCAACGCAAGATTTGCTTTGTTTCCATTTTTTTTATTAGTAAAGGTCTTGCACATGTAAATATGAATGGAAAACCTGTTTGCATTGCAATCAATCGGGGTATCTTAAATGATTCAAACAAGAGGAAGGTTCAAAATCACTAGAATTGTCCATTTTTCACTCACACATGAAGGACAGAGTCATAGTAAAGCAAGGAACAACATGCGATGGTCTCAGGAAATTCAGTGAACAGAATGAAATTTGAATTCAGCATGACCAGGATCTATACTTTTACAGTAGTCAGTCAGTCATATTTATTGAGTTCTTACTGTGTGCAGAGCACTGTATTAAGCACTGAGGAGAGAACAATACAACAACACACACATTTTCAGTCATGAAGACATGTCTCCTGGCTGGGGAGCATAGCAATGATAAAGAAAAAATTAGTATGCTTGCTGGGGAAATGTGCTGGGCATGGAAGTGGGGATATTGGCATTAAGAATTTAGCCATGCATATGGATAAGATCGCTTTCTGCAGATGGTTGCGTATATCTATATGACTGTATTTTTCTTCTTCGGTCTCAAAGATGACAGCGTTGGTAGTGGAGAGTGCTCACATGTCCAGGTGTGGCTGACAGTATTACTCACCCACAGCATTTTGAGAGGGGAATAGGTTTTCCAATTTCCATGGAGTAAGAGTCTGTGATGCTCACTTAGAGCAACACACCTGCAGAATGCAAAGCAAAAACCAAAGAGCATGAGGAAAAGAGATAAGAATTCTCTAGAAAAGAAAGCAATGGCAATAACAGTGATAACATTTATTAAGCTTTTTTTAAAGCTGTATTTTCCTTTTTAAGCACTTACTGTATGCCAAGCACTGTTCTAAACACTGAGGTAAGTACACTTGACTGTGAGCTCATTGAGGGCAGGGATTGTCTCTCTTTATTGCTGTATTGTACTTTCCCAATTGCTGAGTACAACGCTCTGCACATAGTGAGAGCTCAACAAATACGACTGAATGAATATAAGCTGATTAGTCACTGTTGCTGTCCCATGTGGAATTCACAGTCTAAGAGGGAGGGCAAACAGGAATTGTATCCCCATTTGACACGTGAGGAAACTGAGTCACAGAAGTTCAGTCATTTGCCCACAGTGTCACTTCAGGTAAGTGTTGGAGCCACCTCTGACAGAGTGATTGGAAAATCCATTTCCCACATCCAGGACTGTGGAATTATCTTGTCTTATGCCTTTGAGTTGTCTCCAACCCATAAGAGAAGCTATGGACCCATCTCGCCCAGAGTGCCCCACCTCCATCTACAATCATTCCATTAGTGGATCCATGAAGTTTTCTCTGTAAAAATATAGAAGTTATTTACCATTGCCTCCTTCTGCAGTCAACTTGAGTTTCCACCTTCAACTCTCTCCCATGCCGCTGCTGCCCAGCATGGGTGAGTTTTGATTTGTAGCAGATTGCCTTCTACTCACTAGCCACTGCCCAAATTAGGACTGGAAGGGGCATGCCTCTGCTTGACTCTCCCTCCCATAGTTGAGACTGATAGAGTACTAGAAACTTTCCAGGTGCCCCCCTGAGAGGGGACTGTGGAATTAGGAAGATCCAAATCCTAGCTAAGGTGATTATGTCAAGTGAGCTACTAGTTGTGAAACAATAACCAAGGGCTTTTGAAGACTTCCTCAGTGGAAATTTCATAAAAAAAGAGAGAGACCAATGGAAGCTAACACTATCAAGAGGGTCTGTTACTTGCTGAGTGGAAAGCCAATCAGAGGAAGATTGGCAGAAAGGGGGCATGTACTAGCCAACAGGGGAAAAATAATTTTATATGGAATAAATCAGAAGCAGAAAATGTGATCTTTAGGCATATATGGGAAGTCTGAAACCTGTTTGAAGTTCTTGAGTGATCAAATTTACCTCTCCTCCTATATCTAACCTTGTTCCCCTGCTACTATGATCCAACCCACACACTTTGATCCTCTAACACTAACGTAAAAATCTTCATTTTGATCATGTAGTGATCATGCCCTCCCTCCTGCCTGGAACATCCTCAGCCTTCATATTTTTCTATGGTATTTTTCAAGCGCTTACTATGTATCAGGCACTGAACTAGATAGAGGCTAATCAGGTTGGAAACAGTCCATGTCCTACATGGGGCTCACAGTTTTAATCCCCATTTTACAGATGAGGTAACCGAGGCACAGAGAAGTTAAGTGACTTGCCCAAGGTCACACAGCAGACAACTGGTGGAGCCGGGATTAGAACCCATGTCCTCTGACTCCCAAGCCAGTGTTCTTTCCACTATGCCATGATGCTTCTCTAGACCACTCTGCTTCATAAATGTCCCTCTGCACTCTTCCTTCTTTCCTTATCTCTTCACTGGACTTGAATTTAAGCACAAGTGTTTTGTCTGGAGCACTTGTCTGCCCTCCCCTCTCAGGGTCACACCTGGAGAGTTTCCAGTACTCTACCAGTCACAGCTATGGGAGGGAGAGTCAAGCAGAGGAGTAGCTATTCCACTCCTAGCTTGGCCAGTGGAAGGCAATCTGCTACAAATCAAAACTCACCCGTGCTGGGCAGCAGCAGCAAGGGAGGGAGTCGAGGGCGGAGACTCAAGTTTACTGCACGGAAGGAGGCAATGGTAAACCACTTCCATATTTTTAATCAAGAAAACTCTATGGGTACACTACCAGAATGATTGCAGATGGAGTACGGGTGTTCTGGGAGAGATGTGTTAGCTTAGAACAGTGCTTTGCACATAGTAAGCGCTTAACAAATGCCATTATTATTATTATTATTATGTGTCCATGGTGTCGCTATGGGTCGGAAACTACTCGACGGCATAAGACAAGACTTGTTTGCCCCAGGCGCCATGGCTCATCAATATCTTTTTACCATCTTCTAGACTGTAAACTCATTGTGGGCAGGGAACGTTTGTTATATTGTACTTTCCCAAGTGCTGAGCCCACTGTTGGGTAGGGACTGTCTCTATATGTTGCCAACTTGTACTTCCCAAGCGCTTAGTACAGTGCTCTGCACACAGTAAGCACTCAATAAATACGATTGATGATGATGGTCTGCACACAGTAAGCTCTCAATAAATATGATTAACTAATCCTTTAAATTATGAACTATACTGGTTTTTTTTTTGGTATTTGTTAGGTGTTTACTTTGTGTCAAATACCGTTTTAAGTGCAGGGGTCAATACAAATCAGGTTGGACACAATCTCTGTCCCTTATGGGGCATAGTCTAAGCTCAAGGGAGAACAGGTATTGAATCCCCATTTCACAGTTGAGGAAACACAGCAGGCTAGTGTGAGAAACAATGTGATCTAATGAAAAGAAAATAGGCCTGGGAGTCAGAGGACCTGGGTTCTAATCCCAGGTATGCCACCTGTCTGCTGTGTGACCTTGGTCAAATCACTTAACTTCTCTGTGCCTCAGCTGTAAAATGGGGATTAAGACTGTGAGCCCTATGTGGGACAGGTATTCTGTTTAACCTAATTACCTCGTGTCTACCCCAGTACTTAGTGCAGTGTCTGGCACATAGTAAGCAACATAACAAGTACCATAAATAATAATAATGGTTTTTGTTAAGTGCTTACTATATGCCAAGCACTGTTCCAAGTGCTGGGGTAGATACAAGGTAATCAGGTTGTCCCACGTGGGGCTCACAGTCTTAATCCCCGTTTTACAGATGAGGTAGCAGGCACAGAGAAGTTAAGAGACTTGCCCAAAGTCAAACAACTGGTAAGTGGCAGAGTCGGAATTAGAACCCATGACCTCTGACTCCCAAGTCTGTGCTCTTTGCACTAAACCACGTTGCTTGTACAGGAGCTGGAATTATAACCCAGATTCTTTTACTTCCAGGCCCGTACTCTTTTCAGTAGACCATGCTGCTTCTCTGGACCAGGCTACTGCATACCTTCATTCATTCATTCAATTGTATTTATTGAGCACTTACTGGGTGCAGAGCACTGTATTAAGTGCTTGGGAAGTAGAAATTGGCAACATAAAGGGACGGTTCCTACCCAACAATGGGCTCACAGTCTAGAAGTGGGAGACAGACAACAAAACAAAACAAGTAGACAGGTGTCAATACCATCAGAATAAATAGAATTATAGCTATGTACAAATCATTGATAAAATAGAGTTATAAATATGTACAAATAAATACAAGTTCTGTGGGGAGGGGAGGAGGAGAGGAAAAAGTGGGGGCTCAGTCTGTATAACAATTCTATTATGCTCCACTAAAACGACAGTGTCTCAATCTCTGGGTATCATCATCTTTGCCCCCTTGGCAATGCTGCAATGCAATTTCACTTTTAAAAGAAAGAACCAACTCTCTACTTTCTTGGGATTCCTGCCAAATTTGACTGGACAAAGGAATCGTGCCCCAGATTGTCACTTATTAGGGAGCTTCACCAAGGTCATCACAGATAAATGGGTAAAAACTAATTTATTTGTTACCACTGGTTGGAAACAAAATCTGGAAAACGTTGCAGCCAGCTGCCCATAAGGGGATGGTACGGTATTCATCAGAGAGCTATTTTGATGTTAAATCCTTGGCCTCCCTATGCCCATGAGTGAATAGAGCACGGCTTGGGAGTCAAAAGGTCATGGGTTCTAATCCCAGCTCTGCTACTTGTCTGCTGTGTGACCTTGAGAAAGTCACTTTGCTTCTCTGTACCTCAGTTACCTCATCTGTAAAATGGGGATTAAAACTGTGAGCACTGTGTGGGACACCGTGTCCAAACCAATTATCCTTTATCTACCTCAGTGCTTAAAACATTTCCTGGCACATAGTAAATGCTAACAAAGATCATCATTATTATTATGGGGATTAAGACTGTAATAATAGTTATGGTATTCATTAAGTGCTCACTATGTTCCAGGTACTATTCTAATTGCTGGGGTGGATCGAGGCAAATCGGTCCCTGTCCCATATGTGGCTCACAGTCTTAATCCCCATTTTATAGAAGAGGCCACTGAGAAGTTAAGTGACTTGCCCAAAGTCACACAGCAGATGAGTGGCAGAGTTAGCATTCGAACTCAGGTCCTTCTGACTTCCAGGATAGTGCTCTAACCATTAGGCAATGCTGCTTAGAGCTGAGGTGAGCTAAGTCCCACATAGGATATGTGCTTCACAAATACTATTTTTATTATTACTATTATTTTTTTTTACAATTTCACCAGAAACACCTATTTGGTTTTCTAAACTATTTGTCATTTTTTTGCATTTCCACTCTCTCAGTGAACTGGCAGTACACCACAGCTAAGAGCGCTTGTATGGGGTCTGCCCCTGATTTTTTTGCAGCTCCCACTCCAGGGACGGTTGAACTATTCCACAAACACATAGGCTTTAGGATCTGTCTCATGGCTACTGCATCAGTCCAGGCAGCCTCTTTACTGAGCAGGAATGCTTCCTCCAGAGGATTTCCTTCTCTTTGACCTTTGCATCCACCAGATGCTTTGCAGTGGAAAAACCTGAATGGACTAAGGATTGTGTTGTCCCAGGCACTACACTCAGTGTACGTATCTCTGCCTCAACATCCTCAACATCCACACTGTTGCTATTTGCCAATTCAAGCACTTAGTGCACATGCTGAGCCCTCAATAAATACGACTGAATGGATTCCCCAGCTGCCTGCTCCCATACTAAACCTGATGCAGTCAATCATGTTTATTGAGCACTTACTAAGTACTTGGGAGAGTACAATATAACAGAGTTGGCAGACATGCTCCCTGCCCAAGTCAAATTTACTCTTGCCTCTGACCCCACCCACCAGTGGACATATGCTGGATTTTAAAATTACCCTACCTTTCTCCGCTTCCAACCTCACCAACTCTGATTTGCCACACTCAAATAATAACCTCCTAGTCTGCTACCAGCAACTCTTCACCATCAGATTCAAGGCACCAAATCAGCTCTCTCCACGATACTTATCCTTGATGCTCTCTCACTACAACCCAGCCCACACACTTCACTCCTCTAATACTAATCTACTCACTGCTCCTCACTCCTGCCTCAGTTGCTGTAAGCTCTTTGCTCATTCCCTCCCTCCTGCCCAGAACTCTCTACATATTTGACAGACTTACATTCTCCCCATCTTCAAAGCCCTACTGAAATCCTATCTTCCCCATTAAGCCTTCCTGGACTAAGCTCTCATCTCCCAATAATAATAAAAATAGTAATTATGGCATTTATTAAGCACTTAGTGCAAAGCACTGTTCTAAGCACTGGGGAGGTTACAAGGTGATCAGATTGTCCCATGGGGTGCTGACAGTCTTAATCCCCATTTTACAGATGAGGTAACTGAGGCTCAGAGAAGTTAAGTGACTTGCCCAAAGTCACACGGCTGACAAGTGACGGAGCCAGGATTTGAACCTATGACCTCTGACTCCAAAGCCTGAGCTCTTTCCACTGAGCCACGCTGCTTCTCTGTTATTCTCAGTGTTGTTTTTCTTCCCAGTTGCATCCATCACTCATGCACTTAGTCCCACTTTCTAAGCTCTTATGCATTCATTCATTTAATTCAATTGTATTTATTGAGCACTCACTGTGTGCAGAGCACTGTATTAAGCACTTGGGAGAGCACACTACAACAATAAACAGACACATTCTCTGCCCACAAGGAGCTTACAGTCTAGGTACTAGCCCCCATCCCTATCCCCAGCCTCCACAACACTTATGTGCATAAACTTATAAGTTGCTGTAATGTATTTCACAATGTAAGATCCTTTAGGGCAAGGATCGTGGATACTAATTGCATTGTACTCTTCAAAGTGCTTAACACAATGCCCTGCAAAAGAAATCAGTGCTCAACAAGCACCACTCAGTCATCTATATCGAGCCATTACTGTGTGCAGAGCGCTGTGCTAAGCTCTTGGGAGAGTACAATATAACATTCTCTGCCCACAATGAGCTTAAGGACTAGAGGGGGAGACAGAAATTAATATAAATACCACTGAATGATTATTTAATCTCTACGCTCTCCACCCATTCGAAATTTTTCTGCCACTCCTAAACCTCTTAACAATCTCCCCTCCCTAGATGCCAACCCTCAGTATCACCCTCTCTGTTGATCACAACTCCTCACTCCCTTATCCCTCCACTGCTTTCGCACTATCACAACATTGGATCACTCCCAGTTTGCTTCCTGCACTAGTGAAGGTGAGAGCTGTTGGCAGAAATAAAAAAACCAAAACAGTCTTCTTCCACTTCATAATACCTTGAATTTATGTAGTAGTACTAGTAGTAGTAGTATTTAAATGCTCCCGGGGTGTCCATACACAATGGGGTTTTTTTTGCATTCATTAAGTGCTTACTATGTGCAAAGCACTGTTCTAAGCACTGGGGAGGTTACAAAGTGATCAGGTTGTCCCACGGGGAGCTCACCGTCTTCCCATTTTACAGATGAGGTAACTGAGGAGCAGAGAAGTTAAGTGACTTGCCCAAAGTCACACAGCTGAAAATTGGCAGAGCCAGGATTTGAACCCATGACCTCTGACTCCAAAGTCCGTGCTCTTTCCACTGAGCCATGCTGCTTCTCCTGTTCTGTACACAAAGTGAGAAGCACTGCTACTGAGTGGAAAGAGCATGAGGACCCAAGTCTAATTCTGACTCTTCCATTTGCCTGCTGTGTGACCTTGGGCAAGATACTCAACTTCCCTTGACCTCTTTTTTCCTCATCTGTAAAATGGGGAGTCAATATTTGTTCTGTGTGACACTGTGTCCAACCTGATTATCTTGTATAATAATAAAAATTTATAATAATTTTGGTATTCGTTAAGCGCTTACTATGTGCAAAGCGCTGTTCTAAGTGCTGCAGGGGATACAAGGTGATCAGGTTGTCCCACATGGGGCTCACAGTCTTCATCCCCATTTTACAGATGAGGGAACTGAGGCACAGAGAAGTTGAGTGACTTGACCAAAGTCACACAGCTGACAATAGGCGGAGCCGGAATTTGAACCCACGACCTCTGACTTCAAAGCCCGTGCTCTTTCCACTGAGCCACGCTGCTCCAGAACTCATTAGAGTTCTTGGCACAGAGTAAGCACTTAAATACCATCATTTTTTTTATTACACTATAGCAAATCCAAAGCATTTTTCTCAGTACTTATCTCATTTTGTCCATTAATAGTTGTTTCTTTTTTGCCCTTTTTTCTGCTCATCACGGCCTGCCTTCCCTCATGGCCTCCTGTGATGAAAGCCCTCACAGACTCCCCACCCCCGAAGCTCCCAAAGCCTCCATCTCCTTGGCAAAAGAGAAGCCATCAGATGTGAACTTCTATACAGTCACTCTCCTCCTCAACACTCTTCTGTTTCTATTTCCTTAATCTCCTTCTTCCAGCTGCCTCTCTAGAGAAGGTCTCCCACCTGCTGTGAAAATGTTATGTTCTCCCTGGTCTGAATCCCAATCCCCCTCACACATCTACAGAAACGCTCTGGGCATATCACTCCCCTCCTCAAAAATCTCCAGGGGTTGTCTATCAGAGAAGCAGCGTGGCTCAGGGGAAAGAGCCCGGGCTTTGGAGGCAGAGGTCATGGGTTCAAATTCCTGCTCTGCCAGTTGCCAGCTGTGTGACTTTGGGCAAATCACTTCACTTCTCTGTGCCTCAGTTACCTCATCTGTAAAATGGGGATGAAGGCTGTGAGCCCCCCATGGGACAACCTGATCACCTTGTAACCTTCCCAGCGCTTAGAACAGTGCTTTGCACATAGTAAGCACGTAATAAATGCTATCATTATTATTAACTTTCGAATCAGGCAAAAATTCCTTAGTATCGGCTTCAAAACTCTCCATCACCTCACCCCCTCCTACCTCACCTCCCTTCTCTCTTTCTACAGCCCAGCCCGTACACTCCACCCTCTGCTGCTAACCTCCTCACTGTGCCTCATTCTCACCTGTCCCGCCATCAACCCCTGGCCCACATCCTACCCCCGGTCTGGAATGCCCTCCCTCCACACATTTGCCAAACAAGCTCTTTTTCTCCCTTCAAAGCCCTGAGAACTCACCTCCTCCAAGAGGCCTTCCCAGACTAGCCTCCCCTTTTTCCTTTGCTCCTCCTCCCCTCCCCATCGCCCCCCCCTTCTGCCCTACCCCCTTCCCCTCCCCACAGCACTTGTGTATATTTGTACATATTTATTAATGTGTATATAGCCATAATTCTATTTATCTACTCTGATGGTATTGATGCCTGTCTATTTGTTTTGTTGTCTGTCTCCCCCTTCTAGACTGTGAGCCCATTGTTGGGTAGGGACTGTTTCTATGTGTTGCCGATTTGTACTTTCCAAGCACTTAGTACAGTGCTTTGCACACAGTAAGCACTCAATAAATATGATTGAATGAATAAATCTAAAAAATACTCCGTCTTCTCTCTTATTTTCACATTTTCACTCACTTTTGTCTTCAAACATGCTTAAATCTCCTCCATAATATAAAAGCCTTCTCTTTACATCACTACAAGATGGTCCTCAAACTCCTTGACTGATAGTAATAATAATGGTATTGTTAAGTGCTTACTATGTGCCAAGCACTGTTCTAAGCACTGGGGTAGATGCAAGGTAATCAGGGTGTCCCATGTGGGGCTCAGTCATAATCCCCTTTTTATAGATGAGATAACTGATGCCCAGAAAAGTTAAGTGACTTGTCCAAAGTCACCCAGCTGACAAGTGGCAGAGCTGGGATTGGAACCCACGACTTCTGACTCCCAAGCCCGGGCTCTTTCCACTAAGCCACACTGCTTCTCTAATAATAATGATGGCATTTGTTAAGCATTTACTATGTGCCAAGCACTGTTCTAAGCACTGGGGTAGATACAAGGTAATCAAATTTTCCCACGTGGTGCTCACAGTCTTAATCCCCATTTTGCAGATGAGGTAAATGAGGCACAGAGAAGTTAAGTGGTTTGCCCAAAGTCACATAGCTGATTAGTGGCAGAGCCGGGATTAGAACCCATGACCTCTGACTCCCAAACCTGTGTTCTTTCCACTAAGCCACACTGGCTACATAGAGACGTAATGCCTTTACCAGGAAGCCGCTTGATCTAAAGGAAAAAGAACAAGCCTGGGAGTTAGGGGACCTGGGTTCTAATTTTGGCTCCCCAACTTGTTTGCTGCATGACCCTGGGCAATACACTTCATTTCTCTGTGCCTTACTCCCCTCATCTGTAAAATGGGGATTGAGACTGAAACCCGCATCGGACAGGGACTCTGTTCAACCCAATTTGCTTGTATCCATCCCAGTGCTTAGTACAGTGCCTGGCACTTCAGTCCATACTTCACTCTGATGCCTAGATTATCTTTCTACAGAAAGATTCTGGGCATGTCACCCCCCTTGTCAAAAATCTCCAGTGGTTGCCTATCAACCTTTGAATCAAGCAAAAACTCCTCACTATTGATTTCAAAGTGCTCCATCACCCTGCCCCCTCCTACCTCACCTTCCTCATCCCACTCCTGTGATGCTAACCTTCTCACTGTGCCTCCATCTCAGGCCTGGAACACCTTCCCTCCTCAAATCTGCCAAACAATTACTTTTTCCCCCCCTTCAAAGCCCAACTGAAGGCTCACCTCCTCCAAGAGGCTTTCCCAGACTAAGGCCCCTTTTCCTCAGCTGCTCCTCCCTTCTGAATCACCTTGACTCATTCCTTTTGCTCTCCCCACCACCCCACAGCATTGATGTGTGGGTATATATACACACACATAATACTATTTATTTATATTGATGCCTGTTTTCTTGTTTTGATGTCTGTCTCCCCCCATCTAGACTGTAAACCCGGTGTGGTCAGGGATTGTCTATTTACTGTTGAATTGTACTTTCCAAGTGCCTAGTACAGTGCTCTGCACACAGTAAGAACTCAAATACAATTAAATGAAAGAATAAGTGCTTCTTAATAATACCATTATTATTAAAATGGGGATTCAATACATGTTCTCTCTCCTACTTTACCTGTGAGCCCAGTGTGGAATTGGCTCATCTTGTATCTACCCCTGTGCTTGGTATAATTCCTGGCACAACAACAGTGTGGGATTCTATAAGATTCACAATTTAGTTCTATTACTCAGAGTTGTCCATGAACATAAACCCAATTAGAACACTTCCCCCCGCCCCCCCCCCCCCCCGCAACTCACACACTTTCTTCTTATAGTTCGTGGTTCATCTCCACCTGGACACTGGAGCCCCAAATCCTCTAGGTACCAGGTCTTCTGGTGGGAACATGTCTTCTTCTTTCATGGCTTGGAGTCAAGACATGTGCTCTGCGAAGCAGCTGAGCTGTAGGCCCTGTCTTCAAGCCAATGTGTCCTGCTGGGCTAAAATCTAGGGAGGTACAATCTCAACCATAGATTAGAAACCCAGCAACATCATTAAGACCATATTTTTGTAGAATTCAACTCCAATTTTATAGTGGTATACTCTTTATTTTCCCCCAGTGAGAGAGAGAGAGAGAGAGAGAGAGAAAGAGAAGTTGTGATTCTCTCCTAATCACTTTTTACATTTTTGCACATAATAATAATAATGGCATTTGCTTGTTAAGCACTGACTATGTTCCAAGCATTGTTCTAAGCCCTGGGGTAGATACAAGGTAATCAGGTTGTCCTATGTGGGGCTCACAGTCTTAATCACCATTTTACAGAAGAGGTAACTGAGGCACAGAGAAGTTAAGTAGCAGCGTGACTCAGAGGAAAGAGCCTGGGCTTTGGAGTCAGAGATTATGGGTTCAAATCCCGGCTCCGCCACTTGTCTGCTGTGTGACTTTGGGCAAGTCACTTGACTTCTCTGGGCCTCAGTTACCTCATCTGTAAAATGGGTGAAGACTGTGAGCCCCATGTGGGTCAACCTGATCACCTTGTTACCTCCCCAGTGCTTAGAACAGTGCTTAATAAATGCCATTATTTAAAAAAAGTGACTTGTCCTAGGTCACACAGCAGGCAAGTGATGGAGCCGAAATTAGAACTCACATCCTCTGACTCCCAATCCCGTGCTCTTGCCACTGGGCCACACACCTTATCTAATGCTTCCAATCAGGAGATCCACATTTCACAATAAGGGGAATTTTCATTTGTTTGAGGGAGGTGCCTTCCCCCGTACAAATTGCTTTTTTCTCTTCTGAAATGATAACTCCTGAATGGGGGAACTACCCAGCTTCCTCTTTAGGAATTTCACAATGCACAATACACTCTCTGAAACTCTTCCACCACCTGGCCAGTTCAGCTCACCACACTTGTTCGATATGCTGTTACATAGAGAGCAAGTTAACACATTTAGGCAATCCCTTCGGTACTAAAAAACCGAATGGAGTTGGTTTCAGGTCATCAACAGGAGACCTTTCTTCATCAAGAGTGGCAGCAGGTTTCACTGCAAGAGGTCTGTTTCATACAGGCTGATTGGGTGCCTGCAACTCCAACTATTTAGTCATTAGTGCAACTATAAACCAATACATTTCATATCTGGATCCCAGGAAAAACTATTCCCCGAGTTTGATTCATGACCAATGGTCTCATCTTGAGCACTCCCAGGTGTCTGGGAGTCCTCCACATGGTCTCCCTAATCTACTCACTTTGTCTTCCAGGTTTCCAGGCTAGGAAGCAGGAGAGGGTGGCCTAGATCCTGGATGCTTGTTTTCTGGCTTTTTCCCCTTTTCTTCTCTTTCCCAGTGTTAGGGTCTGGATAACTCCCTCTAAGACTGAGGTGGGGAGCCCATTATTCTCTATCCTCTACGTTCCCAATTCCAGGAGTTCGTGCCATACCATGTTGTGGTGTGGCTCAGAGCCTGCACATTACCAGGGTCCTGCCAGCAAGTGCCCATCCCTGTCTGTCTCCCTTCTCTATTACTATTATTTGGACCCAAGGGGAAGTCCTCCCCGACTCCTTAAACCAGGACTGCATTTCGTCCATCTCAGCTAGATGGCAACTGCAGCCTCCTGCCAAGTCCTGTTAGGCTGTTTGACGGGATACTCCGAGAGGAGCCTGGGCGAGTTGAACTAAGGTCCTCAACATTGCCTTCTTAAAAAGGGACTTCCTCAGCCTTTATGTCAAACTCCTCTCCAGGTGTAAATGAGCTCCAGATAACCCACACTAAACTCAGCACTCGCAATGCTTGTTGTGCCTCATCTAAGTCCTTCCATGGTCTATGGGTGTAAGAGATCTCCCCAAGGCCCTCCTAGGTTCCCTTTAGTGCTGCTCTCATCTTATTCCATAGAGTTCCTCATCTAGCACGAAAGGTCCTCATGGCCTTATCCCTGAATTACACCCATAACCTACACCCTTGGCTTCCTTTTCAGTACGGGTGAGTAAAGCCACTACATGATCATAAATCTGGAGAAGCCACTCTGGTATGGGCTCTCCAATGCCCATGCAGAATCGCTGACCTAACTCGGCTAATTCCGCCCCAGTATAATCCCTGCATGTCGGAGTGGGGAGCCCCCTTCTCGTGGTTTTAGTAACCACAACAGGGACTACCTTTGAAGTGGAATGAGCATCATCTGGCTCCAAATCAGACCAGATGTCTCCATTAACACCACCAGGGTCACACCCACCTCTAACAATGGTGTCTAACTGGGCCTGGCTGATTTCCCCCAATTTAGCTTTCAGAAGAAGCTCAGTTACTTTAACAGCTTCATTTGTAGCTTAGTCAGCTACTTTAGCAGTCACCATACTATCAAAAGCAGCTGCTTGAGCCATGAGAAGCAGTGTGGCTCAGTGGAAAGAGCACAGGCTTGGGAGTCAGAGGTCATGGGTTCAAATCCCAGCTCTGCCAATTGTCAGCTGTGTGACTTTGGGCAAGTCACCTAACTTCTCTGTGCTTCTGTTACCTCATCTGTAAAATGAGGTTAAGACGGGGAGCCCCAAGTGGGGCGACCTGATCACCTTGTATCCTCCCCAACACTTAGAACAGTGCTTTGCACATAGTAAGCACTTAACAAATTCCATCATTATTATTAGTAGTAGAAAATTTCTCCTCTCATAGAAGAACCCTACACATACTATTGCCAGCTGGCCCATGCCCAAAGTTAAGGCATCCAGGTGTATAACAATATAACAACATAACAGAGAAGCAGCATGGCCTAGTGTCAAGAGCATGGGCTTGGCAGCCAGACGTCGTGGGTTCTAATCCCGGCTCTGTCACTTTTTTAATGGTATTTGTTAAGCACTTACTATGTGCCAAGCACTGTTCTTGTCTGCTGTGTGACCTTGGACAAGTCACTTAACTTCTCTGTGCCTCAGTTACCTTATCTATAAAATGGGGATTGAGACTGTGAGCCCCACTGGGACAACCTGATTACCTTGTATCTACTCCAGCAGTTAGAACAGTGTTTGGCACATAGTTAGCTCTTAACAAATGTCATAATTATCATTATTATTATATTCCAACAGTCAGTCACCCTTACCCAAAACTCCACCAGGGAGTTAAGAGAACAGGAAAGGGACAAAGTGACCAAGGAAGCCACCAAACCAAGACATCATAAACACCAGACCATAGTGACCAAGATCCACAAATCCCATCCTCATCACCATTTGTGTGTCATGAGCCCCAGGCTCGTTCCTGCCAGGACCTTCATGGACCAGAAAGGCCTCGGTGACACATAGTAGAAGTCAAACCACACCTCTGATCACCAAGGTTACTGTGGAAAGCGTTTCACTTAGTTTTACCAACATGCAAGGGAGTGACACATACACATACTCACTCCACTCCACCAAGGGTCCAATACCAGGCTGTAGTCAATGGAGTCCACTCTGCCAGTGCTTCTTCTTTCTGTTTCCAAGGGCTGCTCTCCTGTTGCTTCTGCTACCTCCAGATGACCTTTCACAAGTCAACACAATTGCCTTTTATCTGCCTTAGGTGTGGCAGCTGTGGTTTGATGTGGCAGTCATTGATTGGTCCAGGCCTGTTATCTGGTAGAACAGGGAGAGAAAGCCACGCCTCCCCCCAAGCTCCACCCCCACAGGCCCATAATAACCTGTCTCAGGTAGAGCTCATCAGTGCCTTTTCAAAGTCTCCCCCTATTGTTTTTCATGAGTTCACTAACAGTCACCCAAAAACCAACTTGTTGTGGGCTCACTACACCCCAGTGGTTGGTATAGTTTTTGGCACATACTAAGCATTTTACAAATATCATTATTGTTATTATTATTATCATCATTAGTAGTAGTAGCATTCACTTTATCTCCACCTTGACCCTCCACAAGCTGGGTTTTGCCCGCCCTTTTCTGTACTCTGGAACACCTCCCGAGGAGGTGTGCAATGATCTCCTTTGGGCTAACTGTAACGGACTTTACTCTATCCTAATGTCTCTTAGCTTCTTGATTGCCCTTGACACCACCGATTCCTCCCTTCTCCTCAAAGGTCTTTCAGTTTTGCTTTCACTGATGCTACATTCTCCTGGTTCTCATCCTCATTGGTGCATCGGTGAATCAATCTTCACACCTCACTGATCCTCCCTCATAGTCAACTTGACTTGCTCTCTTTCTTCGTTTTAGTCATTAACTGAGGATGCCCAACAAAGCTCTGCTTTAGAGTGGAACTGAACTAAACTCCTCATCTTCCCTTCTTAAATCTTTCCTCCCTTTAATGTTCCCAATATGATAGACAACACTATCATCTTTGACTCAGCAGCTCAGAGTGTTGGTGTGATTTTTGATTCCATTCTGACTTTCACCTCTCATATCTAGTCGTCACTAAATCACCCATAATACTTCCCAGATCTGCTCCTTGTCTTCCAACCTTAAGGCCTCTGTACCGGCCCAAACCCTTTTCAACTCAGAGTTAGAATACTCTAACTTCCTGACTATTCTTCCTGCTTCTAGCCTTTCCTTCCATCAGTTCAGGGCTTATTTCCCATAGTTCCTGGGGTTTATATACTTTTTAATAATTCAATTCATTGGTGTGGATATGAAAAGTACAGAATAATTTGAGTAGTGCTAGTAGTTTCATGTTCCCTGGAACATGGGAAATAGAAGCCATTTCTGAGTATTGGGACTGTGAATTTTCCTTTCTCATTTGTAGAGGATTGTCTTTAATTTAAACCCAGTAAAAGTTTCCCCAAGTTTACCTGGCCTAGGACAATTATTAACTGAAATAAACCTACACCAAGTGCTTAAAAATGTGTATTTTCATTACGTGTTTTGACTAGAGCACATTAAGGAATTAGGGAAAGGAAACAGGTTTCTTTGGCAGACAGCATCGATCCAGGAGTTGATACTACCATGTGAATGCTTATAATGTGGGATTGGTTTATCAAGAATTTGTCCTCCCCTTTCAAGAGAACTGAGAACAGTTTTGATTGGTGCAGTAGAAAAGTTCATACTTAGCACTCACTCTGTATGGGAATGGGATAGCATATCGGGAATTTCAGGCAGGCCCTAATAAAGGAGAACACTATCCCAAACAAAAGACACTAAATATAGTGCTCTGTTTTTCTGTAACTTCACTTGCTGAGAAGCCGACTGGTTTGCTGCCTCAGATCAATCATAGTATTTACTGGGCATTTGGCTGCTCACAGCACTAAAATAAGTGCTTGGGAGAACACAGTAGAGTTAGCAGCCATGATTCCTGCCCTCAATCCACCAATCAATCAATAAATGGTACTTTCTGAGTGCTGACTGTGTGTTAAGCACTGTACTAAGTGCTAGGGAGAACATGATAGAATTAGCAGCAACGATCCCTGCCCTCAATCAATCGATCAGTGGTACTTATTGAGCACTTACAATGTGCAGAGCACTGTACTTAGGAGAATACAATATAACAGAGTTGGGACATGTGTTCCCTGCACAGAAGGAGCTTTCATTCTAGAGGAACTTATCAATCAATCAAAGTTATTGACCTCTTACTGAGTTCAGAGCACTGTTTAAAGCACTTATGAGAGTACAATATAGCAGAGTTGGTAGACTTGTTCCTTTTTTTAATGGTATTTGTTAAGCACTTGCAATAGGCCAGGTGCTGTACTAATCAGCCAGTCAGGTTGGACGCAATCCATGTCCCACATGGGGCTCACAGTCTTAATCCCCATTTTACAGATGAGGTAATTGAGGCAGAGTGAAGTTAAGTGACTTTCTCAAGGTCTCACAGCAAACACATGGTGGTGTCTGAATTAGAACCAAGGTCCTCTGGCTCCGAGGCCTATGCTCTAACCACTAGCGCACACTGTGTTCCCTGCCCGCAGTGAGCTCAATCTAGAGTTTATGACCTACTGGGGGTCACAGACAGGGAATTAAGAACCAACCTAGAAGATTCTAGATCATTTCAACACTGAGTTTGGTCCGGGATTGCTCTGATTGGTTTGCTAGATGATATGGGGCTGAACTCTGACCTGGTCTATGCTTTTTTTCTGTTCCTAAAACACAAAAAAGTCCTGCTCCCATTTTTCCCTAGAGTTTGGGCTGCTGGACCATCCCTAGGAGACAGCTGATGCTCTGCACATAGTTAAACACCCAATAAAAAGCACTGATTGATTGACTGATTTGCAGTAATGGGAGGAAAGGGCTGGAGACTTATCAGTTTCTAAAATGCCAGCAGTCCAGAGAGCCAGTAGGCCTGAGAAAGGCACTTGAGAGACCCTATAATGGCACTTTCTTCAGGCTCTCTGGCTCGGGTGCATTTGCTTCTTTCTACATTCAGGCCGACAGCATGTTCATTGAGATCGTGATCCCAAAACAGAGACAAGGATTAGATTAGGTTGGAACCAAACCGCCTCAGGGGCTTTCACTGGAGACTTTCATTTATTCAGCGGTAATAGATGTTTTTTTTTCCCCTCCAGTTTTTTCCATTATGTTTGGAAATATGTCAGTAGAGAAATAGTATCCCCACAGAGAGACCTAGCAGGGAGCAAGAAAAAAGCCCAACTCGTATGCTGTCTGGGCCCAGTTCTCTTCTTGGATGATAATGTCAATGAGTGGACTGGGGTAGGGCACAAAAAGTCCTGGAGGGTGATCACTCGAATGAGGCCACTACCTTGATGAGGTTTCTGGTTGCTAGTCTGGAGTGAGATGACTGTAGTGACCAAATCTGGGGTCTCCATTGGGGTCTTCCTGAGAGTCACAGGTATCTATATGAAGTCATTAGAAGGGCCACAGACGGAAGTGCATAAGAATTTCTATGTCATTTGTGTAGATCACATCAAATATTCTCTACCAGTTATCATGGTAAATTCTTTTTTCTCCTTCTAAATGGTGTTGACTATCAATTTCATTCCTCAGCTCCTTACCTACCCCTGACTTGGATCCTTTACAGTGTGAATGTTGGCAAAAAGTGGAGAATTCTTACAGAGCAGACAAGGGCCACCATAAAGATTTTCAGGGACACCGATGAGGGAAAAGGTTAGGTGCCATGACATAAGTCTCAGGACACATTTCTGCAGATGTTCCTCTCCTCGGCATTCATGGCATGAAAGACATGCAGGGTGGGGATGGGGGTGAGGGTAGCTAGAGACTTAAAATCTCAGGAGCCTCTGGGGTGTGTGTCCATTAGATTGTAACCTTCTACAGTACAGGGAATATATGTCTTGTTTCTCTTAATTACATAGTACAGAGACTTTGTAAGTGTTCAGACAGTGAGTGCTACTATTGATTGATTGGGACTAGAGCACCCAAAGCTTGTGGCGAGAGTGTTCCAGGTTGCCAGTATAGACACTGAAGTGCTGTGAGAGCCATACCAGATATTAATTTTAATGATTTTTTTGTTTAGCGCCAAGCTCTGTACTAAGTAGGTTCAAGATGATCAGTTACAGCCCCTGCCTCTCATGAAACTCACAGTCTAAGAGGTAGGGAGAACAGGTATTGAATCCCCATTTTACAGAGGAGGAAACTGAAGCACAAAGAAATAGCTCACGCAGAAGGCAAGTGGCAGAGTAGGGATTAGAACTCAGCTCCTCTGATTCCCAGCTCTTTCTGCTAAGTCCTGCTGCTAACTAGATAATTGCTCATTGTGGAAGGGGGTTGATCTGTAGTTCTTTGGGGTGTAAGACCAATGAAGAACCATCCCCTGGGCCCTCGGATAGCCACTTCAGATGCCACAATAGTAGTCTTGTTCTTTTCGCTGTTGGCCAACTCCACTGGGGCACTGGCGAAGTCTTCCTCAGATCTGTTTCAGCTGGATTCCCGGTTTTTTCTCATCCTAGGTTTCTGATAAGACCTGATGGTTTCTAGATAGGCCTAAAAAAGATCCAGAATGGTGGCTTTCTGGCCTGTGACCTCTTAGAAGCCATCTCCCTCCAATAGCCATCTCTCTAAAATCCTTGCCCTCATTTCACCCCCTGCTCAAAGTTGAACGCTGGCACCAATGGTAAATGCTCAAAGCATAGGACCTTTGAGAGAATAAGCAATAATTTAGAGGTACCTCTCATGCCTCAGAGAAGTTGAATGGAAAGGGAAGGAAGAAACAAAATTGGGAGGAAATGAGGTGGAAAGCTGGAAAAGAGCAGAATTGGGATATTTAAGTTGCTCTGTCCTGATTAGAAAGCTGCCTCAGTTTAGTAAGACAATGAAAGCTAAAAGAGATGAAAAGTTTTGTTGCTAATCCACTTGCTGTCCCAGCTCAAACCAGATAGGTAGGTTCTTTAAGCTATGTTCAGTCTAGTTCTAGCCATGGGGAAAGGGATAGTAAGGGGGATAGACTGGGACTCTGTTACACAGGGTTCCCAAGGTTGATCACCCATTAGGAGGTGGAGAGTCCCTGGTGAGGGGCAGCCTGCCCTGGCAGGGACCTGGGAAGCCATATCCCTGGAATGTGGAGAAGCAGGAAGGTTCAGAGGAAAATGCACAGGTCTAGGAGTCAGAGAACCTCGGTTCTAACCTGGCATCTGCCACTCATACTGTGTGACCTTGGACGAGTCACTTCACTTCTCCATGCTTCAGGTTCCTCATTTGTAAAATGGGGATTCAATACCTGTTATCCCTCCTACTTAGGCTGCAAACCCCATATGGGGCAGCGACTGTGTCTGACCTGATTAAGTTTTATCTTCCACTTGGCATGAAGGGTGGGCCCACCGCCCCCCTGCCCCCCCACCACACACACACAGTAGCCTCCCCCTGCTCCTCGCCAGAGACTCCACAATATTAAGAGCAGATGCTCTGGTTCGAAACAAAAACTGGGAGAAAATGCAGAGATGGAAAAGAAATGAAATGCATTTTGACGCTAGAGCTAAGGTGGAGAGAGACATAGCTCCTTGGTGGGCATGTTTATGGGAGCCCACGCGATGCACTGTAGCCAGTCCCAGGATGAATAATTTACATCTATGTCCACAGAACAGGAAAATACGGACTGCCACCCTTCCTTAGCATCCTTCATTTCAGACAGCAATTTCACCAAAAACGGGATGTTAGATGTAATAAACAGTTTCGTTGGCATTGGATTAAACCTTGATTTAAGGAAGTATTTTATTAATAGAAAGAAGATGAGTGTTACTTTTAAATCACAGAGAAGGCAATGAGTAAACAAATAAAAAATTCATTAGAGGCAGGCGGCTTGGCTTAGATGAAAGTTTTACAACTGAACTAAGGTTTAAAATGACTTGAATCCAGTCATTGGGTCATTAGCACAGAAGCTGCAGAAGTGAAAAAAGAGAAGATTATTACCAGTAACTTCTTTGTTACCAAAGTTCAAGGTCTTAAAAATTAGTTTAACAGTTTAACAGAATGCTCAGTTCTAATGGCCATTGCCGCCTCATGTCTTGCAAAAGTAATGAAAACTCTGCATGTGAGTCAGGGCTTATGGAGTTTCCTCTCCCTCCTGTTCAAGGTGAGATCACAGATGAAGTAGTATTCTTTAAAACTTTTTCAAGCAGTCCTGGCAGGAGAATTTCAGGGAAATAACTTCAGGATCCATAGTGCAAAAGGATTGGTTTTTGTCTACACTTCTCAGAAGCTACTGGGACATTCTGGGAAAAGTTTGGAGAAGTCTCACTTAATTTTCCCTGTTGTGCTGTGCTATGCCTGTCTGCTCCTTTGGGACCTGACCAGAAGAAATTCCACATGGAAATTTTTTTTTAATTTTAGTGGTTTTTTTAAGTGACTCCTATGTGCCAGACACTATACTAAGGACTGGAGTAGATACAATATAATCAGGTTGGAC
Source organism: Tachyglossus aculeatus (assembly GCF_015852505.1). Taxonomy (NCBI): domain Eukaryota; kingdom Metazoa; phylum Chordata; class Mammalia; order Monotremata; family Tachyglossidae; genus Tachyglossus; species Tachyglossus aculeatus. Next base: position 78,661,932 of record NC_052086.1, read on the forward strand.
ACAGTCCATATCCCACATGGGGCTCAGAGTTTAATTCCCATTTTACAGGTGAAATAACTGAGTCACAGAACAGTCAAGTAACTTGCCCAAGATCACACAGCAGACATGTGTGGGGGAAAGTGTCTACCAACTCTGTCATATCGTACTCTCCCAAGCACTTAGTACAGTGTTCTGCACACAGTAAATGCTCAATAAGTGCAATTGATTGATTTATGTGGAGGAGCTGGGATTGGAATCTTACCATTAGGCCATACTGCTTCTTTAAGAAGATATTTTTCTCTGCATAAAATTATACATAGAATGAAAAGGAAGGTGGGGGTGAGATAATTTGGGGTTATGAATCTGAAACCTTTTCCATCCACTTTTTTCAAGCAAAGTCCTATGGCTCAGGTATGGCAAAGCATATGTTGAGTGGCTTCTTGTAATCAGGGATTCAAGCTTTGCATATGAAACTTGAAACCTCAGTGCCTCTAAATGTCACTGAATAATGCTTAGTCTTTGTATTTTCTGTTTCCTCTTCCAATTTGTAATTTGATTTAATATTGAGTTTGGCCATTATCCTGCTTGGAAATTGTGTCAGGCCATGCAAGGAACATGCAAACCAACTCTGTTCTGTACTCTCTCAAGATCTTACTACAGTGGTCTGCATACAGTAAGCACTCAGTAAATGTCATTGATTATTGGGAACTTCATGGAACTATCAGGTGAATTCTAGCTGAAGATACTAGTGCTACATCTGAACATAGATTGGCCAGTTCTGGTCTTATGTTGGTTTGAAACATATAAATGACCTCACTCACACAGTGCAAAATCTTCTGATTTTAGTATTTGCCAGGTGTAAAGAAAAGCCTTACTTTACTAGGAAGTTTCTGTGTACATGGGAGAGATAATATTGTACCCAATATTGTCCTGGATCTTTTGTTTCCCATTTTTCCTTGGAGATGATTGATAATATATGTGGTTCAATAAAAATCTGGTTTCTAGAGACACAAAATATTTTCTACCACCACCTCTGGAACTTCTAAGTACATTTGTGCTTATGTCTGTTGGTGTTTGTCTGTGTGTGCTATTCTCTAGTGTTTTTCCTGCATTTTGCTGAGCTGGCAAATTGCATGCCCTACATTGTCATTGGTGACTCATGGAGAATGCAACAGTTCCTTACTCTTCAGACCTCTTATCATCCCCAGTTCTCTTGGTTCAGATTTCACCCTTGGGCTTTGAGAGTCTCTTCTTGTTAGAATCTGCCTCCTTCCCCTGAGAACGGTTCTAATTCTGAAGGTCAGAAGAAGTTTATAACTTGGAAGTTGCTCACTGAGTGTGCGGTTTGCTTCGATTCCGTGAAACAGACCATTTGAGTTGGTTAGTGGTTTGCTCTACAGATGCTGGCCAAGAGGAAGAAAAGTCTCTCTCTTTTCCTGCTATCCTTAGGCTAGACAGAAAAGCACTTCCAGCCCACCACTATTGACTTTAACTTCTTTATCTGTCCAGCAGGTTGGTTCTGCTACTAAAATGTCATTCATTCCATTGTGATCATTTGCTTTGCGCTTTGGAGGCATCGCATCACACCAAATCTCCTTCTAGAGGGTGTGGGCATCTGTTTGATGTAAAGCTATGCTCATTATCTTGGGCTTCTATGTGTCATTTTTTCTTTTCCTGTAAGGGTTCCAGAAGGGTGATTAGCATGCAGCACACTAGGTGAGTCTTGGCTTGTCACAGGAGAATCATAAAATGTGCCAGGAGAACAACTGTTCTCTTTCAATAGAAAACAAACATCTCCCATGGAATGCAAATACAGTTAATGAGAGCACTCAAGTTTCACCAATTATTCCAGGGCTGACACACTGACTGAGCTAAGGGGTGAGATGTACTTTTGAAGCCAACCAAGTATCAAGGTGAATCTCAGTAAAACTCCATAATGAGAATTTCTCTCCCTTCTAGTGGTTTGGAAAATGTTGCAGTGGCTTTAAGACTCTCATTCCACTCCCCCAAACAAAAAAATTCCTTCTGCCAGAAAATGGAGGAAAAAATAAAGAAGCATCTCCTTGGATCTGTTGTTCAACAAAATGAGTACACTTCTGTGCTCCCAGGAGATCATTTTCAGAACTTGTTTTTCAGGCTACAGACCTGAAGGGAATATGACAACAGGAAGATGTTTTAGGGAATGAGTGAATTAAAGAAGGAAGATGTGATGGATGATGTGCTTCAACTAGTGGCACATGAAAAATATATATATATATATAAAATGTGTGTGAGTGTGTGTGTGTATGTGTAGGGGGCAGTGCCTTTGTGCATATGCACATGAATTAAATTTAACTCAATAAGGATACATTTCCAATAGGCAGAAAAAGCTTCCAGATCACACTGTAAAGACTCATGGATGGAATGAACTATTATTGGGTCAAAATAGATGAGGATGTGTGAATTATTACCATGAGTTGCTAGAAAATATTCATTAGCCTAAAAATAACTATCATATGTTTCTGCTTTCACAGATCTTTGTATTAGCCCCCTCACCCCCTTTCAGACTTGATCTTGACAATTTCAATTAGAAAAGTTTTTCTTAATTATCTGGGAGAGACAGTTGAGTGGAATTTACATTTCCACATTCTCTTGGGGATTGAAAAATCTTTCCAGATCAGGGTCTCCTCCGTTCTTCTCTGTGGAACGGGGACAGTTTCTGCTTTCAAAAGTCAACCAAAATGAAGGAAACTGTCTGCCTACCATTTTCATTGGTGACAACTTAATTGAGTTACTTTCCTGGTCACAGTTTTGGGCCTTGTGCATGCACTTTCTTGGAAAGGTAATTTGCTTAAGAAAGCCATTCTGCCTTAAAAAAGTGAACCTATATACCAGAGATGGGCCTTCTAAATATCTCCTCTTTAATGAGTGGGTATTAATGCCACCAGGGAGTAGTACTTACAGCCGACCTGGTGAAATGTCATCTAAATCCCTCAGGTGACACCACCGTGACTTAAGCGTAGAGCAAAGGGAGGAGGGGAGGAATCTTTTCATTCATTTGCCTGAATGTAAGGAATGTTGTTATTCTCGAAGGTTATTATACTTGACCCTCCCGACTGGAGGGCCTCCAGTGTTGGAAGATGACAGGAGATACACACCAGAACCAAAGGCGCTTTCAGAAACGGGCAAAATACAATCTAAACGTATTAATGGGTCTCCTTATATGCGTGGCAGGAGTGGGAGTGGATTCCCTTTAATTCGTCTTCAGCAGCACTTTGACCCATACAAAAGACAAGTGAAAGGACTCTGAAAACCAACTTACATATATACCTTTTCAGACTAAGCTTTTATTTTTTTAATATTACAAACCAGTTTTCTTTATTCACAAACCACTGTAGTGATATAAACACTAATTTCTAAAGACAGATATACACATTTTCTGGGTTTGCAGATTTTTTTTGTGTTTAGAAGTCACTATATTCCACACGTGGTATTAATCATTTTTTCCATAATTTATAATATCAGTAGTTATTCATATAAGTGAAAACATTCCCAATATATACTTTAAAAAAAAATTCCAGACCCTTTTCTTACATCTCAGACATACATTTTAAAATGACTCATTGGAGTGTTGTTGGAGCTTTCTAAACAAAATACTCTGTGTCCTCGGTTGGCTCCCACATCCCTCAAGAATTTTATTTAAACTCCATACAATCACAGGGGTAAGTACATCTCATCAACGGAAATCAAAATTGCAAATAAATTTTGCTATCATCAACATCTTGAGAATTCTATGTGTGATTCTAAAAACAATGTCATTCCCACACTTTCCGTCTGCGGCTTTTCGTTTAGAAAACATTTTTTTTTTGCCCCCCGCCCCCCACCCATGGTGAAAAGCCTCAGTGCTTCAATAAATGTAATTTCTAAAAAATATCATATAGATAGGCTGTTTCTCTCTTTACACATTAGTTCTTGCAGGGTGAGGGAACGAGCATGTCTTATAAATTACACATTATTCCCCCCACTGGTGGAAATAAACGCTACTGTGCCATTTTTGCTGATAGACAGATTTTCTCGCTCTTTCGTTTCTCCTAAAGATAGTCTATTTTCAGTCTTAGACATCAATGCTACAGAAACTTGGTTTTCAAATCTTGTGAAACTTTATTGATGGTTATTGTCCAACTGATCATATTGCATGCACATACGATGACAAAGAGGAAGCCGGATCACAAACACTTTGTTTTTAAAGCAGAGTTGTTATAGCAAGTTGGCAGGTTCACAGCGGTGAGTTGATAACTTACTAAAGGGCACGCCATGGGGCGTGCCCGTTACACATGAGGATATAACTATCTGCAGGAAAACTGTGACCAGGGCAGTTTCCTGCTTTACTTATTTAAATACAAAAACAGGAAGACCCGTGACAAACACCCCAACTTAGGTTAACTTGTAAACAGGACAACATGGAAAGAGTCCAAACATATGCACAGACAAATTGCAATTTTTCAACTGCGCCTGAATCTGCCAGAGAGGCACCTTCCATCAGTTGGATGTGTGAGCTTCCCAGTGCCCAGATAATATGACATTCACATTCATTGTTTTGCAAGGAGGAGGGCCTTCTTTGGCTCCAGGCAGAAAGTTGTCCTGGGCCCGATGAGTTAACTAAAAATTCCTGGTTGGAAAATGAATGGGGGTGGGTGGGGGGAGCGTGAGGGGTGAGGAGGGGCAGGCCGTCACGGATTGAAAAATTGCAGATTGTTTACACAACACGGTTCATGTTTCAAAAAGTACCAAGCTGATGAAAATACCATGATTACCTACCCAATGGTTGCAATACTTGTAAAATGCTTATATAAATCTGATTATGATTATCATGTAATTCCATAAAAATGATACGTCTGTCTCTAACAGTTGTTCTACTGGGCTAAATCTAAAGCATCATAGGCTGTGTATTTCTAGAACTTAACAACTCCACTGCACAGATGTGTAAATTTTATACATTTTCTTTTAACTGGTACAAAGAATTTAAGTTTTTATTACTTTCTTTTTTGGAAAAAAAGAAAAAAATAGAAACAGTGCTTTTATCACCTTTTATTAATGTTTTCCCTCCCATAATATAAAAGTCAGCAATGATATCAATAATTTATTATACTGGAAGAAATATAAAAAGAATGTTTGTTAATGGCCTAACTAGCAGGGTTTTTTTTTTCTTTTTTTTTTTTTTGTTGCCTAAATAACTAGTTACGGTTAAATAGCTGAATACTGCCTGGTGGAATGCCTTAAAAGGGTGGGCTTGGACAGCTTCCATCAGATCGTATGTACAAGTGTCACAAGAAGCACCCCCTCCTAACAACATAACCTTTGGCTTTGAACAAACAGTGAGTAATTTACGACAGTTGATACATGATAGTTGGTGCAGTGGGGCCCGTTTTAGCTTCATCGATGTATTAATTCATAGTTTTTAGCCAAACCCCATTCCCGTACCCCCAGGTCCCTCCCGCCCCTCCCCTCTCATAAACGCAAATCGATGTAGATGCAGAAAAAATGACTACTATAGTCACTTACACTCTTACAAAACATGTGATAACCCCAATAGCTTAATATTCAGCATATATAATTCATTTACATGATATAGCACTCTTGATTGTGGCCCTAAAACAGTTTTTATTCATATCTAGCAGCTTTCTAGATCAACCACAAAAACGTCTACAGCCAACAATCGAACTACATAACCTTCAGAAATTAAAGACCCACAATATTAAAATACACAGAACAAAATATCTGAGGTATAAGATAAAAAATGTAATTTCTCCTCTCT